>NW_027445609.1:0-2498451 GCF_035582795.1 Mycteria americana | reverse complement strand
TCGCTGCCGCAAAGACATTCGCGGTCCGCAAAAGCCTTGGTTGGTTATGATGCAACAATGCCTATGTGACTCTGGCAGAGCCCGGCTGCCAAATGCGAAACATCCAGCGATTGCGCCCACACGATAGCTGCCAGCACTGAAAGCTCTACCTGGTTTTCACTGTCCCTTGGAACTGCATTCGCTGCCGCACAGACATTCGCGCTCTGCGCAAGCCTTGGTCGGTTATGATGCAAGAATGCCTATGTGACTCATGCAGAGCCCGGGTGCCAAATTCGAAACGTCCAGCGATTGCGCCCACACGAAAGCTGCCAGCACTGAAAGCTCTACCTGGTTTTCACTGTCCCTTGGAACTGCATTCGCTGCCGCACAGACATTCGCGCTCTGCGCAAGCCTTGGTTGGTTATGATGCAACAATGCCTATGTGACTCTCGCACTGCCCGCTGCCAAATTTGAAATGTCCACTGATTGCGCCCACACGAAAGCTGCCAGCACTGAAAGCTCTACCTGCTTTTCACTGTCGCTTGGAACTGCATTCGCTGCCGCACAGACATTCGCGCTCTGCGCAAGCCTTGGTTGGTTATGATGCAACAATGCCTATGTGACTCTCGCAGAGCACGGCTGCCAAATTTGAATTGTACACTGATTGCGCCCTCACGGAAGCTGCCAGCACTGAAAGCTCTACCTGGTTTTCACTGTCCCTTGGAACTGCATTCGCTGCCGCACAGACATTCGCGCTCTGCAAAAGCCTTGGTTGGGTATGATGCAACAATGCCTATGTGACTCTCGCAGAGCCCGCAGCCAAATTTGAAACGTCCAGCGATTGCGCCCACACGAAAGCTGCCAGCACTGAAAGCTCTACCTGGTTTTCACTGTCCCTTGGAACTGCATTCGCTGCCGCACAGACATTCGCGCTCTGCAAAAGCCTTCGTTGGGTATGATGCAACAATGCCTATGTGACTCTCGCAGAGCCCGGCTGCCAAATTTGAAATGTACACCGATTGCGCCCTCACGAAAGCTGCCAGCGCTGAAAGCTCTACCTGGATTTCACTGTCCCTTGGAACTGCATTCGATGCCGCACAGACATTCGCGCTCTGCGCAAGCCTTGGTTGGTTATAACGCAACAATGCCTATGTGACTCTGGCAGAGACCGGCTGCCAAATTTGAAATGTCCAGCGATTGCGCCCACATGAAAGCTGCCAGCACTGAAAGCTCTACCTGGTTTTCACTGTCCCTTGGAACTGCATTCGCTGCCGCACAGACATTCGCGCTCTGCAAAAGCCTTGGTTGGTTATGATGCAACAATGCCTATGTTAATCTGGCAGAGCCCGGCTGCCAAATTTGAAACGTCCACTGATTGCGCCCACACGAAAGCTGCCAGCACTGAAAGCTCTACCTGGTTTTCACTGTCCCTTGGAACTGCATTCGCTGCCGCACAGACATTCGCGCTCTGCAAAAGCCTTGGTTGGTTATGATGCAACAATGCCTATGTGACTCTCGCACTTCCCGCTGCCAAATTTGAAATGTCCACTGATTGCGCCCACACGAAAGCTGCCAGCACTGAAAGCTCTACCTGCTTTTCACTGTCGCTTGGAACTGCATTCGCTGCCGCACAGACATTCGCGCTCTGCGCAAGCCTTGGTTGGTTATGATGCAACAATGCCTATGTGACTCTCGCAGAGCACGGCTGCCAAATTTGGATTGTACACCGATTGCGCCCTCACGGAAGCTGCCAGCACTGAAAGCTCTACCTGGTTTTCACTGTCCCTTGGAACTGCATTCGCTGCCGCACAGACATTCGCGCTCTGCAAAAGCCTTGGTTGGGTATGATGCAACAATGCCTATGTGACTCTCGCAGAGCCCACTGCCAAATTTGAAACGTCCAGCGATTGCGCCCACACGAAAGCTGCCAGCACTGAAAGCTCTACCTGGTTTTCACTGTCCCTTGGAACTGCATTCGCTGCCGCACAGACATTCGCGCTCTGCAAAAGCCTTCGTTGGGTATGATGCAACAATGCCTATGTGACTCTCGCAGAGCCCGGCTGCCAAATTTGAAATGTACACCGATTGCGCCCTCACGAAAGCTGCCAGCGCTGAAAGCTCTACCTGGATTTCACTGTCCCTTGGAACTGCATTCGATGCCGCACAGACATTCGCGCTCTGCGCAAGCCTTGGTTGGTTATAACGCAACAATGCCTATGTGACTCTGGCAGAGACCGGCTGCCAAATTTGAAACGTCCACTGATTGCGCCCACACGAAAGCTGCCAGCACTGAAAGCTCTACCTGGTTTTCACTGTCCCTTGGAACTGCATTCGCTGCCGCACAGACATTCGCGCTCTGCGCAAGCCTTGGTTGGTTATGATGCAACAATGCCTATGTGACTCTGGCAGAGCCCGGCTGCCAAATTCGAAACGTCCAGCGATTGCGCCCACACGAAAGCTGCCAGCACTGAAAGCTCTACCTGGTTTTCACTGTCCCTTGGAACTGCATTCGCTGCCGCACCGACATTCGCGCTCCGCAAAAGCCTTGGTTGGTTATGATGCAACAATGCCTATGTGACTCATGCAGAGCCCGGCTGCCAAATTTGAAACGTCCAGCGATTGCGCCCACACGATAGCTGCCAGCACTGAAAGCTCTACCTGGTTTTCACTGTCCCTTGGAACTGCATTCGCTGCCGCACAGACATTTGCGCTCTGCGCAAGCCTTGGTTGGTTATGATGCAACAATGCCTATGTGACTCTCGCAGAGCCCGGCTGCCAAATTTGAATTGTACACCGATTGCGCCCTCACGAAAGCTGCCAGCACTGAAAGCTCTACCTGGTTTTCACTGTCCCTTGGAACTGCATTCGCTGCCGCACAGACATTATCTCTCCGCATAAGCTTTATTTGTTTATGATGCAACAATGCCTATGTGACTCTCGCAGAGCCCGCTGCCAAATTTGCAACGTCCACTGATTGCGCCCACACGAAAGCTGCCAGCACTGAAAGCTCTACCTGGTTTTCACTGTCCCTTGGAACTGCATTCGCTGCCGCACAGACATTCGCGCTCTGCGCAAGCCTTGGTTGGTTATGATGCAACAATGCCTATGTGACTCTGGCAGAGCCCAGCTGCCAAATTTGAAACGTCCAGCAATTGCGCCCACACGAAAGCTGCCAGCACTGAAAGCTCTACCTGGTTTTCACTGTCCCTTGGAACTGCATTCGCTGCCGCACAGACATTCGCGCTCTGCGCAAGCCTTGGTTGGTTATGATGCAACAATGCCTATGTGACTCTGGCAGAGCCCGGCTGCCAAATTCGAAACGTCCAGCGATTGCGCCCACACGAAAGCTGCCAGCACTGAAAGCTCTACCTGGTTTTCACTGTCCCTTGGAACTGCATTCGCTGCCGCACAGACATTCGCAATCAGCGCAAGCCTTGGTTGGTTATGACGCAACAATGCCTATGTGACTCTGGCAGAGCCCGGCTGTCAAATTTGAAACGTCCAGCGACTGGGCCCACATGAAAGCTGCCAGCACTGAAAGCTCTACCTGGTTTTCACTGTCCCTTGGAACTGCATTCGCTGCCGCACCGACATTCGCGCTCCGCAAAAGCCTTGGTTGGTTATGACGCAACAATGGCTATGTGACTGTGGCAGAGACCGGCTGCCAAATTTGAAACGTCCAGCGATTGCGCCCACACGAAAGCTGCCAGCACTGAAAGCTCTACCTGGTTTTCACTGTCCCTTGGAACTGCATTCGCTGCCGCACAGACATTCGCGCTCTGCGCAAGCCTTGGTTGGTTATGACGCAACAATGCCTATGTGACTCTGGCAGAGCCCGGCTGCCAAATTTGAAATGTACACCGATTGCGCCCACACGAAAGCTGCCAGCACTGAAAGCTCTACCTGGTTTTCACTGTCCCTTGGAACTGCATTCGCTGCCGCACAGACATTCGCGCTCCGCTAAAGCCTTGGTTGGTTATGATGCAACAATGCCTATGTGACTCTCGCAGAGCCCGGCTGCCAAATTTGAAACGTCCAGCGATTGCGCCCACATGAAAGCTGCCAGCACTGAAAGCTCTACCTGGTTTTCACTGTCCCTTGGAACTGCATTCGCTGCCGCACAGACATTCGCGCTCTGCGCAAGCCTTGGTTGGTTATGATGCAACAATGCCTATGTGACTCATGCAGAGCCCGGCTGCCAAATTCGAAACGTCCAGCGATTCCGCCCACACGAAAGCTGCCAGCACTGAAAGCTCTACCTGGTTTTCACTGTCCCTTGGAACTGCATTCGCTGCCGCACAGACATTCGCGCTCTGCAAAAGCCTTGGTTGGGTATGATGCAACAATGCCTATGTGACTCTGGCAGAGCCCGGCTGCCAAATTTGAAACGTCCAGCGATTGCGCCCACACGAAAGCTGCCAGCACTGAAAGCTCTACCTGGTTTTCACTGTCCCTTGGAACTGCATTCGCTGCCGCACAGACATTCGCGCTCCGCAAAAGCCTTGGTTGGTTATGATGCAACAATGCCTATGTGACTCTGGCAGAGCCCGGCTGCCAAATTTGAAACGTCCAGCGATTGCGCCCACACGAAAGCTGCCAGCACTGAAAGCTCTACCTGGTTTTCACTGTCCCTTGGAACTGCATTCGCTGCCGCACAGACATTCGCGCTCCGCAAAAGCCTTGGTTGGTTATGATGCAACAATGCCTATGTGACTCTCGCACTGCCCGCTGCCAAATTTGAAACGTCCAGCGATTGCGCCCACACTAAAGCTGCCAGCACTGAAAGCTCTACCTGCTTTTCACTGTCGCTTGGAACTGCATTCGCTGCCGCACAGACATTCGCGCTCTGCGCAAGCCTTGGTTGGTTATGATGCAACAATGCCTATGTGACTCTGGCAGAGCCCGGCTGCCAAATTTGAATTGTACACCGATTGCTCCCTCACGAAAGCTGCCAGCACTGAAAGCTCTACCTGGTTTTCACTGTCCCTTGGAACTGCATTCGCTGCCGCACAGACATTCGCGATCTGCAAAAGCCTTGGTTGGGTATGATGCAACAATGCCTATGTGACTCTCGCAGAGCCCACTGCCAAATTTGAAACGTCCAGGGATTGCGCCCACACGAAAGCTGCCAGCACTGAAAGCTCTACCTGGTTTTCACTGTCCCTTGGAACTGCATTCGCTGCCGCACAGACATTCGCGCTCTGCGCAAGCCTTGGTTGGTTATGACGCAACAATGGCTATGTGACTCTGGCAGAGCCCGGCTGCCAAATTTGAAACGTCCAGCGATTGCGCCCACACGAAAGCTGCCAGCACTGAAAGCTCTACCTGGTTTTCACTGTGCATTGGACCTGCATTCGCTGCCACACAGACATTCGCGGTCCGCAAAAGCCTTGGTTGGTTATGATGCAACAATGGCTATATGACTCTCGCAGAGCTCGGCTGCCAAATTTGAAACGTCCAGCGATTGCGCCCACACGAAAGCTGCCAGCACTGAAAGCTCTACCTGGTTTTCACTGTGCATTGGACCTGCATTCGCTGTCGCAAAGACATTCGCGGTTCGCAAAAGCCTTGGTTGGTTATGATGCAACAATGCCTATGTGACTCTGGCAGAGCCCGGCTGCCAAATGCGAAACATCCAGCGATTGCGCCCACACGATAGCTGCCAGCACTGAAAGCTCTACCTGGTATTCACTGTCCCTTGGAACTGCATTCGCTGCCGCACAGACATTCGCGCTCTGCGCAAGCCTTGGTCGGTTATGATGCAAGAATGCCTATGTGACTCATGCAGAGCCCGGGTGCCAAATTCGAAACGTCCAGCGATTGCGCCCACACGAAAGCTGCCAGCACTGAAAGCTCTACCTGGTTTTCACTGTCCCTTGGAACTGCATTCGCTGCCCCACAGACATTCGCGCTCTGCAAAAGCCTTGGTTGGTTATGATGTAACAATGCCTATGTGACTCTCGCACTGCCCGCTGCCAAATTTGAAATGTCCACTGATTGCGCCCACACGAAAGCTGCCAGCACTGAAAGCTCTACCTGCTTTTCACTGTCGCTTGGAACTGCATTCGCTGCCGCACAGACATTCGCGCTCTGCGCAAGCCTTGGTTGGTTATGATGCAACAATGCCTATGTGACTCTCGCAGAGCACGGCTGCCAAATTTGAATTGTACACCGATTGCGCCCTCACGGAAGCTGCCAGCACTGAAAGCTCTACCTGGTTTTCACTGTCCCTTGGAACTGCATTCGCTGCCGCACAGACATTCGCGCTCTGCAAAAGCCTTGGTTGGGTATGATGCAACAATGCCTATGTGACTCTCGCAGAGCCCGCTGCCAAATTTGAAACGTCCAGCGATTGCGCCCACACGAAAGCTGCCAGCACTGAAAGCTCTACCTGGTTTTCACTGTCCCTTGGAACTGCATTTGCTGCCGCACAGACATTCGCGCTCTGCAAAAGCCTTCGTTGGGTATGATGCAACAATGCCTATGTGACTCTCGCAGAGCCCGGCTGCCAAATTTGAAATGTACACCGATTGCGCCCTCACGAAAGCTGCCAGCGCTGAAAGCTCTACCTGGATTTCACTGTCCCTTGGAACTGCATTCGATGCCGCACAGACATTCGCGCTCTGCGCAAGCCTTGGTTGGTTATAACGCAATAATGCCTATGTGACTCTGGCAGAGACCGGCTGCCAAATTTGAAATGTCCAGCGATTGCGCCCACATGAAAGCTGCCAGCACTGAAAGCTCTACCTGGTTTTCACTGTCCCTTGGAACTGCATTCGCTGCCGCACAGACATTCGCGCTCTGCAAAAGCCTTGGTTGGTTATGATGCAACAATGCCTATGTGACTCATGCAGAGCCCGGCTGCCAAATTTGAAACGTCCACTGATTGCGCCCACACGAAAGCTGCCAGCACTGAAAGCTCTACCTGGTTTTCACTGTCCCTTGGAACTGCATTCGCTGCCGCACAGACATTCGCGCTCTGCAAAAGCCTTGGTTGGTTATGATGCAACAATGCCTATGTGACTCTCGCACTTCCCGCTGCCAAATTTGAAATGTCCACTGATTGCGCCCACACGAAAGCTGCCAGCACTGAAAGCTCTACCTGCTTTTCACTGTCGCTTGGAACTGCATTCGCTGCCGCACAGACATTCGCGCTCTGCGCAAGCCTTGGTTGGTTATGATGCAACAATGCCTATGTGACTCTCGCAGAGCACGGCTGCCAAATTTGGATTGTACACCGATTGCGCCCTCACGGAAGCTGCCAGCACTGAAAGCTCTACCTGGTTTTCACTGTCCCTTGGAACTGCATTCGCTGCCGCACAGACATTCGCGCTCTGCAAAAGCCTTGGTTGGGTATGATGCAACAATGCCTATGTGACTCTCGCAGAGCCCGCTGCCAAATTTGAAACGTCCAGCGATTGCGCCCACACGAAAGCTGCCAGCACTGAAAGCTCTACCTGGTTTTCACTGTCCCTTGGAACTGCATTCGCTGCCGCACAGACATTCGCGCTCTGCAAAAGCCTTCGTTGGGTATGATGCAACAATGCCTATGTGACTCTCGCAGAGCCCGGCTGCCAAATTTGAAATGTACACCGATTGCGCCCTCACGAAAGCTGCCAGCGCTGAAAGCTCTACCTGGATTTCACTGTCCCTTGGAACTGCATTCGATGCCGCACAGACATTCGCGCTCTGCGCAAGCCTTGGTTGGTTATAACGCAACAATGCCTATGTGACTCTGGCAGAGACCGGCTGCCAAATTTGAAACGTCCACTGATTGCGCCCACACGAAAGCTGCCAGCACTGAAAGCTCTACCTGGTTTTCACTGTCCCTTGGAACTGCATTCGCTGCCGCACAGACATTCGCGCTCTGCGCAAGCCTTGGTTGGTTATGATGCAACAATGCCTATGTGACTCTGGCAGAGCCCGGCTGCCAAATTCGAAACGTCCAGCGATTGCGCCCACACGAAAGCTGCCAGCACTGAAAGCTCTACCTGGTTTTCACTGTCCCTTGGAACTGCATTCGCTGCCGCACCGACATTCGCGCTCCGCAAAAGCCTTGGTTGGTTATGATGCAACAATGCCTATGTGACTCTGGTAGAGGCGGCTGCCAAATTTGAAACGTCCAGCGATTGCGCCCACACGATAGCTGCCAGCACTGAAAGCTCTACCTGGTTTTCACTGTCCCTTGGAACTGCATTCGCTGCCGCACAGACATTTGCGCTCTGCGCAAGCCTTGGTTGGTTATGATGCAACAATGCCTATGTGACTCTCGCAGAGCCCGGCTGCCAAATTTGAATTGTACACCGATTGCGCCCTCACGAAAGCTGCCAGCACTGAAAGCTCTACCTGGTTTTCACTGTCCCTTGGAACTGCATTCGCTGCCGCACAGACATTATCTCTCCGCATAAGCTTTATTTGTTTATGATGCAACAATGCCTATGTGACTCTCGCAGAGCCCGCTGCCAAATTTGCAACGTCCACTGATTGCGCCCACACGAAAGCTGCCAGCACTGAAAGCTCTACCTGGTTTTCACTGTCCCTTGGAACTGCATTCGCTGCCGCACAGACATTCGCGCTCTGCGCAAGCCTTGGTTGGTTATGATGCAACAATGCCTATGTGACTCTGGCAGAGCCCGGCTGCCAAATTTGAAACGTCCAGCAATTGCGCCCACACGAAAGCTGCCAGCACTGAAAGCTCTACCTGGTTTTCACTGTCCCTTGGAACTGCATTCGCTGCCGCACAGACATTCGCGCTCTGCGCAAGCCTTGGTTGGTTATGATGCAACAATGCCTATGTGACTCTGGCAGAGCCCGGCTGCCAAATTCGAAACGTCCAGCGATTGCGCCCACACGAAAGCTGCCAGCACTGAAAGCTCTACCTGGTTTTCACTGTCCCTTGGAACTGCATTCGCTGCCGCACAGACATTCGCAATCAGCGCAAGCCTTGGTTGGTTATGACGCAACAATGCCTATGTGACTCTGGCAGAGCCCGGCTGCCAAATTTGAAACGTCCAGCGACTGCGCCCACATGAAAGCTGCCAGCACTGAAAGCTCTACCTGGTTTTCACTGTCCCTTGGAACTGCATTCGCTGCCGCACCGACATTCGCGCTCCGCAAAAGCCTTGGTTGGTTATGACGCAACAATGGCTATGTGACTGTGGCAGAGACCGGCTGCCAAATTTGAAACGTCCAGCGATTGCGCCCACACGAAAGCTGCCAGCACTGAAAGCTCTACCTGGTTTTCACTGTCCCTTGGAACTGCATTCGCTGCCGCACAGACATTCGCGCTCCGCAAAAGCCTTGGTTGGCTATGATGCAACAATGGCTATATGACTCTCGCAGAGCTCGGCTGCCAAATTTGAAACGTCCAGCGATTGCGCCCACACGAAAGCTGCCAGCACTGAAAGCGCTACCTGGTTTTCACTGTGCATTGGACCTGCATTCGCTGCCGCACAGACATTCGCGCTCTGCAAAAGCCTTGGTTGGTTATGATGCAACAATGGCTATGTGACTCTGGCAGAGCCTGGCTGCCAAATTTGAAACGTCCAGCGATTGCGCCCACACGAAATCTGCCAGCACTGAAAGCTCTACCTGGTTTTCACTGTCGCTTGGAACTGCATTCGCTGCCGCACAGACATTCGCGCTCTGCAAAAGCCTTCGTTGGGTATGATGCAACAATGCCTATGTGACTCATGCAGAGCCCGGCTGCCAAATTCGAAATGTACACCGATTGCGCCCTCATGAAAGCTGCCAGCGCTGAAAGCTCTACCTGGATTTCACTGTCCCTTGGAACTGCATTCGATGCCGCACAGACATTCGCGCTCTGCGCAAGCCTTGGTTGGTTATAACGCAACAATGCCTATGTGACTATGGCACAGACCGGCTGCAAAATTTGAAATGTGCAGCGATTGCGCCCACATGAAAGCTGCCAGCACTGAAAGCTCTACCTGGTTTTCACTGTCCCTTGGAACTGCATTCGCTGCCGCACAGACATTCGCGGTCCGCAAAAGCCTTGGTTGGTTATGATGCAACAATGGCTATGTGACTCTCGCAGAGCTCGGCTGCCAAATTCGAAACGTACACCGATTGCGCCCACACGAAAGCCGCCAGCACTGAAAGCTCTACCTGGTTTTCACTGTCCCTTGGAACTGCATTCACTGCCGCACAGACATTCGCGCTCTGCAAAAGCCTTGGTTGGGTATGATGCAACAATGCCTATGTGAATCTTGCACAGCCCGGCTGCCAAATTCGAAACGTCCAGCGATTGCGCCCACACGAAAGCTGCCAGCACTGAAAGCTCTACCTGGTTTTCACTGTCCCTTGGAACTGCATTCGCTGCCGCACTGACATTCGCGCTCCGCAAAAGCCTTGGTTGGTTATGATGCAACAATGCCTATGTGACTCTCGCACTGCCCGCTGCCAAATTTGAAACGTCCACTGATTGCGCCCACACGAAAGCTGCCAGCACTGAAAGCTCTACCTGGTTTTCACTGTCCCTTGGAACTGCATTCGCTGCCGCGCAGACATTCGCGCTCTTCGCAAGCCTTGGTTGGTTATGATGCAACAATGGCTATGTGACTCTGGCAGAGCCCGGCTGCCAAATTTGAAACGTCCAGCGATTGCGCCCACACGAAAGCTGCCAGCACTGAAAGCTCTACCTGGTTTTCACTGTCCCTTGGAACTGCATTCGCTGCCGCACAGACATTCGCGCTCTGCGCAAGCCTTGGTTGCTTATGATGCAACAATGCCTATGTGACTCTGGCAGAGCCCGGCTGCCAAATTCGAAACGTCCAGCGATTGCGCCCACACGAAAGCTGCCAGCACTGAAAGCTCTACCTGGTTTTCACTGTCCCTTGGAACTGCATTCGATGCCGCACAGACATTCGCGCTCCGCAAAAGCCTTGGTTTGTTATGATGCAACAATGCCTATGTGACTCTCGCAGTGCCCGCTGCCAAATTTGAAACGTGCACTGATTGCGCCCACACGAAAGCTGCCAGCACTGAAAGCTCTACCTGCTTTTCACTGTCGCTTGGAACTGCATTCGCTGCCGCACAGACATTCGCGCTCTGCGCAAGCCTTGGTTGGTTATGACGCAACAATGCCTATGTGACTCTGGCAGAGCCCGGCTGCCAAATTTGAAACGTCCAGCGACTGCGCCCACATGAAAGCTGCCAGCACTGAAAGCTCTACCTGGTTTTCACTGTCCCTTGGAACTGCATTCGCTGCCGCACCGACATTCGCGCTCCGCAAAAGCCTTGGTTGGTTATGATGCAACAATGCCTATGTGACTCTGGCAGAGCCCGGCTGCCAAATTCGAAACGTCCAGTGATTGCGCCCACACGAAAGCCGCCAGCACTGAAAGCTCTACCTGGTTTTCACTGTCCCTTGGAACTGCATTCGCTGCCGCACAGACATTCGCGCTCTGCGCAAGCCTTGGTTGGTTATGATGCAACAATGCCTATGTGACTCATGCAGAGCCCGGCTGCCAAATTCGAAACGTCCAGCGATTGCGCCCACACGAAAGCTGCCAGCACTGAAAGCTCTACCTGGTTTTCACTGTCCCTTGGAACTGCATTCGCTGCCGCACAGACAGTCGCGCTCTGCAAAAGCCTTGGTTGGGTATGATGCAACAATGCCTATGTGACTCTGGCAGAGCCCGGCTGCCAAATTTGAAACGTGCACTGATTGCGCCCACACGAAAGCTGCCAGCACTGAAAGCTCTACCTGGTTTTCACTGTCCCTTGGAACTGCATTCGCTGCCGCACAGACATTCGCGCTCTGCAAAAGCCTTCGTTGGGTATGATGCAACAATGCCTATGTGACTCTCGCAGAGCCCGGCTGCCAAATTCGAAATGTACACCGATTGCGCCCTCACGAAAGCTGCCAGCGCTGAAAGCTCTACCTGGATTTCACTGTCCCTTGGAACTGCATTCGCTGCCGCACAGACATTCGCGCTCTGCGCAAGCCTTGGTTGGTTATAACGCAACAATGCCTATGTGACTCTGGCAGAGACCGGCTGCCAAATTTGAAACGTCCAGCGATTGCGCCCACATGAAAGCTGCCAGCACTGAAAGCTCTACCTAGTTTTCACTGTCCCTTGGAACTGCATTCGCTGCCGCACAGACATTCGCGGTCCGCAAAAGCCTTGGTTGGTTATGATGCAACAATGGCTATGTGACTCTCGCAGAGCTCGGCTGCCAAAGTCGAAACGTACAACGGTTGCTCCCGCACGAAAGCCGCCAGCACTGAAAGCTCTACCTGGATTTCACTGTCCCTTGGAACTGCATTCACTGCCGCACAGACGTTCGCGCTCTGCAAAAGCCTTGGTTGGGTATGATGCAACAATGCCTATGTGAATCTTGCACAGCCCGCTGCCAAATTTGAAACGTCCACTGATTGAGCCCACACGAAAGCTGCCAGCACTGAAAGCTCTACCTGGTTTTCACTGTCCCTTGGAACTGCATTCGCTGCCGCACAGACATTCGCGCTCTGCGCAAGCCTTGGTTGGTTATGATGCAACAATGCCTATGTGACTCTGGCAGAGCCCGGCTGCCAAATTCGAAACGTCCAGCGATTGCGCCCACACGAAAGCTGCCAGCACTGAAAGCTCTACCTGGTTTTCACTGTCCCTTGGAACTGCATTCGCTGCCGCACAGACATTCGCGCTCTGCGCAAGCCTTGGTTGCTTATGATGCAACAATGCCTATGTGACTCTCGCACTGCCCGCTGCCAAATTTGAAACGTGCACTGATTGCGCCCACACGAAAGCTGCCAGCACTGAAAGCTCTACCTGCTTTTCACTGTCGCTTGGAACTGCATTCGCTGCCGCACAGACATTCGCGCTCTGCGCAAGCCTTGGTTGGTTATGATGCAACAATGCCTATGTGACTCTCGCAGAGCCCGGCTGCCAAATTTGAATTGTACACCGATTGCGCCCTGACGAAAGCTGCCAGCACTGAAAGCTCTATCTGGTTTTCACTGTCCCTTGGAACTGCATTCGCTGCCGCACAGACAGTCGCGCTCTGCAAAAGCCTTGGTTGGGTATGATCCAACAATGCCTATGTGACTCTCGCAGATCCCGCTGCCAAATTTGAAACGTCCAGCGATTGCGCCCACACGAAAGCTGCTAGCACTGAAAGCTCTACCTGGTTTTCACTGTCCCTTGGAACAGCATTCGCTGCCGCACAGACATTCGCGCTCTGCAAAAGCCGTGGTTGGTTATGACGCAACAATGGCTATGTGACTCTGGCAGACCCCGGCTGCCAAATTTGAAACGTCCAGCGATTGCGCCCACACGAAAGCTGCCAGCACTGAAAGCTCTACCTGGTTTTCATTGTGCATTGGACCTGCATTCGCTGTCGCACAGACATTCGCGGTCCGCAAAAGCCTTGGTTGTTTATGATGCAACAATGGCTATATGAGTCTCGCAGAGCTCGGCTGCCAAATTTGAAACGTCCAGCGATTGCGCCCACATGAAAGCTGCCAGCACTGAAAGCTCTACCTGGTTTTCACTGTCCCTTGGAACTGCATTCGCTGCCGCACAGACATTCGCGGTCCGCAAAAGCCTTGGTTGGTTATGATGCAACAATTGCTATGTGACTCTGGCAGAGCCCGGCTGCCAAATTCGAAACGTACAACGATTGCGCCCACACGAAAGCTGCCAGCACTGAAAGCTCTACCTGGTTTTCACTGTCCCTTGGAACTGCATTCGCTGCCGCACCGACATTCGTGCTCTACAAAAGCCTTGGTTGGGTATGATGCAACAATGCCTATGTGACTCTGGTAGAGCCCGGCTGCCAAATTTGAAACGTCCAGCGATTGCGCCCACACGATAGCTGCCAGCACTGAAAGCTCTACCTGGTTTTCACTGTCCCTTGGAACTGCATTCGCTGCCGCACAGACATTTGCGCTCTGCGCAAGCCTTGGTTGGTTATGATGCAACAATGCCTATGTGACTCTGGCAGAGCCCGGCTGCCAAATTTGAATTGTACACCGATTGCGCCCTCACGAAAGCTGCCAGCACTGAAAGCTCTACCTGGTTTTCACTGTCCCTTGGAACTGCATTCGCTGCCGCACAGACATTATCTCTCCGCATAAGCTTTATTTGTTTATGATGCAACAATGCCTATGTGACTCTCGCACAGCCCGCTGCCAAATTTGCAACGTCCACTGATTGCGCCCACACGAAAGCTGCCAGCACTGAAAGCTCTACCTGGTTTTCACTGTCCCTTGGAACTGCATTCGCTGCCGCACAGACATTCGGGCTCTGCGCAAGCCTTGGTTGGTTATGATGCAACAATGCCTATGTGACTCTGGCAGAGCCCGGCTGCCAAATTTGAAACGTCCAGCGATTGCGCCCACACGAAAGCTGCCAGCACTGAAAGCTCTACCTGGTTTTCACTGTCCCTTGGAACTGCATTCGCTGCCGCACAGACATTCGCAATCAGCGCAAGCCTTGGTTGGTTATGACGCAACAATGCCTATGTGACTCTGGCAGAGCCCGGCTGCCAAATTTGAAACGTCCAGCGACTGCGCCCACATGAAAGCTGCCAGCACTGAAAGCTCTACCTGGTTTTCACTGTCCCTTGGAACTGCATTCGCTGCCGCACCGACATTCGCGCTCCGCAAAAGCCTTGGTTGGTTATGATGCAACAATGCCTATGTGACTATGGCAGAGCCCGGCTGCCAAATTTGAAACGTCCAGCGATTGCGCCCACACGAAAGCTGCCAGCACTGAAAGCTCTACCTGGTTTTCACTGTCCCTTGGAACTGCATTCGCTGCCGCACAGACATTCGCGCTCTGCGCAAGCCTTGGTTGGTTATGACGCAACAATGGCTATGTGACTGTGGCAGAGACCGGCTGCCAAATTTGAAACGTCCAGCGATTGCGCCCACACGAAAGCTGCCAGCACTGAAAGCTCTACCTGGTTTTCACTGTCCCTTGGAACTGCATTCGCTGCCGCACAGACATTCGCGCTCCGCAAAAGCCTTGGTTGGCTATGATGCAACAATGGCTATATGACTCTCGCAGAGCTCGGCTGCCAAATTTGAAACGTCCAGCGATTGCGCCCACACGAAAGCTGCCAGCACTGAAAGCGCTACCTGGTTTTCACTGTCCCTTGGAACTGCATTCGCTGCCGCACAGACATTCGCGGTCCGCAAAAGACTTGGTTGGTTATGATGCAACAATGCCTATGTGACTCTGGCAGAGCCCGGCTGCCAAATTTGAAACGTCCAGCGATTGCGCCCACACGAAATCTGCCAGCACTGAAAGCTCTACCTGGTTTTCACTGTCGCTTGGAACTGCATTCGCTGCCGCACAGACATTCGCGCTCTGCAAAAGCCTTCGTTGGGTATGATGCAACAATGCCTATGTGACTCATGCAGAGCCCGGCTGCCAAATTCGAAATGTACACCGATTGCGCCCTCATGAAAGCTGCCAGCGCTGAAAGCTCTACCTGGATTTCACTGTCCCTTGGAACTGCATTCGATGCCGCACAGACATTCGCGCTCTGCGCAAGCCTTGGTTGGTTATAACGCAACAATGCCTATGTGACTATGGCAGAGACCGGCTGCAAAATTTGAAATGTGCAGCGATTGCGCCCACACGAAAGCTGCCAGCACTGAAAGCTCTACCTGGTTTTCACTGTCCCTTGGAACTGCATTCGCTGCCGCACAGACATTCGCGCTCTGCGCAAGCCTTGGTTGCTTATGATGCAACAATGCCTATGTGACTCTGGCAGAGCCCGGCTGCCAAATTTGAAACGTCCAGCGATTGCGCCCACACGAAAGCTGCCAGCACTGAAAGCTCTACCTGGTTTTCACTGTCCCTTGGAACTGCATTCGCTGCCGCACAGACATTCGCGCTCTGCGAAAGCCTTGGTTGGTTATGATGCAACAATGCCTATGTGACTCTGGCAGAGCCCGGCTGCCAAATTCGAAACGTCCAGCGATTGCGCCCACACGAAAGCTGCCAGCACTGAAAGCTCTACCTGGTTTTCACTGTCCCTTGGAACTGCATTCGCTGCCGCACAGACATTCGCGCTCTGCGCAAGCCTTGGTTGGTTATGATGCAACAATGCCTATGTGACTCTCGCACTGCCCGCTGCCAAATTTGAAACGTGCACTGATTGCGCCCACACGAAAGCTGCCAGCACTGAAAGCTCTACCTGGTTTTCACTGTCGCTTGGAACTGCATTCGCTGCCGCACAGACATTCGCGCTCTGCGCAAGCCTTGGTTGGTTATGATGCAACAATGCCTATGTGACTCTCGCAGAGCCCGGCTGCCAAATTTGAATTGTACACCGATTGCGCCCTGACGAAAGCTGCCAGCACTGAAAGCTCTACCTGGTTTTCACTGTCCCTTGGAACTGCATTCGCTGCCGCACAGACAGTCGCGCTCTGCAAAAGCCTTGGTTGGGTATGATCCAACAATGCTTATGTGACTCTCGCAGAGCCCGCTGCCAAATTTGAAACGTCCAGCGATTGCGCCCACACGAAAGCTGCTAGCACTGAAAGCTCTACCTGGTTTTCACTGTCCCTTGGAACAGCATTCGCTGCCGCACAGACATTCGCGCTCTGCAAAAGCCTTGGTTGGTTATGACGCAACAATGGCTATGTGACTCTGGCAGACCCCGGCTGCCAAATTTGAAACGTCCAGCGATTGCGCCCACACGAAAGCTGCCAGCACTGAAAGCTCTACCTGGTTTTCATTGTGCATTGGACCTGCAGTCGCTGTCGCACAGACATTCGCGGTCCGCAAAAGCCTTGGTTGGTTATGATGCAACAATGGCTATATGACTCTCGCAGAGCTCGGCTGCCAAATTTGAAACGTCCAGCGATTGCGCCCACATGAAAGCTGCCAGCACTGAAAGCTCTACCTGGTTTTCACTGTCCCTTGGAACTGCATTCGCTGCCGCACAGACATTCGCGGTCCGCAAAAGCCTTGGTTGGTTATGATGCAACAATGGCTATGTGACTCTGGCAGAGCCCGGCTGCCAAATTTGAAACGTCCAGCGATTGCGCCCACACGAAAGCTGCCAGCACTGAAAGCTCTACCTGGTTTTCACTGTCCCTTGGAACTGCATTCGCTGCCGCACCGACATTCGCGCTCTGCAAAAGCCTTGGTTTGTTATGATGCAACAATGCCTATGTGACTCTGGCAGAGCCCGGCTGCCAAATTTGAAACGTCCACTGATTGCGCCCACACGAAAGCTGCCAGCACTGAAAGCTCTACCTGGTTTTCACTGTGCATTGGACCTGCATTCGCTGCCGCACAGACATTCGCGCTCTGCGCATGCCTTGGTTGGTTATGACGCAACAATGGCTATGTGACTCTGGCAGAGACCGGCTGCCAAATTTGAAACCTCCACCGATTGCGCCCACACGAAAGCTGCCAGCACTGAAAGCTCTACCTGGTTTTCACTGTCCCTTGGAATTGCATTCGCTACCGCACAGACATTATCTCTCCGCATAAGCTTTATTTGTTTATGATGCAACAATGCCTATGTGACTGTCGCACTGCCCGCTGCCAAATTTGAAACGTCCACTGATTGCGCCCACACGAAAGCTGCCAGCACTGAAAGCTCTACCTGCTTTTCACTGTCGCTTGGAACTGCATTCGCTGCCACACAGACATTCGCGCTCTGCGCAAGCCTTGGTTGGTTATGATGCAACAATGCCTATGTGACTCTCGCAGGTCCCGGCTGCCAAATTTGAATTGTACACCGATTGCGCCCTCACGAAAGCTGCCAGCACTGAAAGCTCTACCTGGTTTTCACTGTCCCTTGGAACTGCATTCGCTGCCGCACAGACAGTCTCGCTCTGCAAAAGCCTTGGTTGGGTATGATGCAACAATGCCTATGTGACTCTCGCAGAGCCCGCTGCCAAATTTGAAACGTCCAGCGATTGCGCCCACACGATAGCTGCCAGCACTGAAAGCTCTACCTGGTTTTCACTGTCCCTTGGAACTGCATTCGCTGCCGCACAGACATTCGCGCTCTGCGAAAGCCTTGGTTGGTTATGATGCAACAATGCCTATGTGACTCTGGCAGAGCCCGGCTGCCAAATTCGAAACGTCCAGCGATTGCGCCCACACGAAAGCTGCCAGCACTGAAAGCTCTACCTGGTTTTCACTGTCCCTTGGAACTGCATTCGCTGCCGCACAGACATTCGCGCTCTGCGCAAGCCTTGGTTGGTTATGATGCAACAATGCCTATGTGACTCTCGCACTGCCCGCTGCCAAATTTGAAACGTGCACTGATTGCGCCCACACGAAAGCTGCCAGCACTGAAAGCTCTACCTGCTTTTCACTGTCGCTTGGAACTGCATTCGCTGCCGCACAGACATTCGCGCTCTGCGCAAGCCTTGGTTGGTTATGATGCAACAATGCCTATGTGACTCTCGCAGAGCCCGGCTGCCAAATTTGAATTGTACACCGATTGCGCCCTGACGAAAGCTGCCAGCACTGAAAGCTCTACCTGGTTTTCACTGTCCCTTGGAACTGCATTCGCTGCCGCACAGACATTCGCGCTCTGCAAAAGCCGTGGTTGGTTATGACGCAACAATGGCTATGTGACTCTGGCAGACCCCGGCTGCCAAATTTGAAACGTCCAGTGATTGCGCCCACACGAAAGCTGCCAGCACTGAAAGCTCTACCTGGTTTTCATTGTGCATTGGACCTGCATTCGCTGTCGCACAGACATTCGCGGTCCGCAAAAGCCTTGGTTGGTTATGATGCAACAATGGCTATATGACTCTCGCAGAGCTCGGCTGCCAAATTTGAAACGTCCAGCGATTGCGCCCACATGAAAGCTGCCAGCACTGAAAGCTCTACCTGGTTTTCACTGTCCCTTGGAACTGCATTCGCTGCCGCACAGACATTCGCGGTCCGCAAAAGCCTTGGTTGGTTATGATGCAACAATTGCTATGTGACTCTGGCAGAGCCCGGCTGCCAAATTCGAAACGTACAATGATTGCGCCCACACGAAAGCTGCCAGCACTGAAAGCTCTACCTGGTTTTCACTGTCCCTTGGAACTGCATTCGCTGCCGCACCGACATTCGTGCTCTGCAAAAGCCTTGGTTTGTATGATGCAACAATGCCTATGTGACTCTGGTAGAGCCCGGCTGCCAAATTTGAAACGTCCAGCGATTGCGCCCACACGATAGCTGCCAGCACTGAAAGCTCTACCTGGTTTTCACTGTCCCTTGGAACTGCATTCGCTGCCGCACCGACATTCGCGCTCTGCAAAAGCCTTGGTTGGTTATGATGCAACAATGCCTATGTGACTCTCGCAGAGCCCGCTGCCAAATTTGAAACGTCCAGCGATTGCGCCCACACGAAAGCTGCCAGCACTGAAAGCTCTACCTGGTTTTCACTGTCCCTTGGAACTGCATTCGCTGCCGCACAGACATTCGCGCTCTGCGCATGCCTTGGTTGGTTATGACGCAACAATGGCTATGTGACTCTGGCAGAGACCGGCTGCCAAATTTGAAACCTCCACCGATTGCGCCCACACGAAAGCTGCCAGCACTGAAAGCTCTACCTGGTTTTCACTGTCCCTTGGAATTGCATTCGCTGCCGCACAGACATTATCTCTCCGCATAAGCTTTATTTGTTTATGATGCAACAATGCCTATGTGACTGTCGCACTGCCCGCTGCCAAATTTGAAACGTCCACTGATTGCGCCCACACGAAAGCTGCCAGCACTGAAAGCTCTACCTGCTTTTCACTGTCGCTTGGAACTGCATTCGCTGCCACACAGACATTCGCGCTCTGCGCAAGCCTTGGTTGGTTATGGTGCAACAATGCCTATGTGACTCTCGCAGGTCCCGGCTGCCAAATTTGAATTGTACACCGATTGCGCCCTCACGAAAGCTGCCAGCACTGAAAGCTCTACCTGGTTTTCACTGTCCCTTGGAACTGCATTCGCTGCCGCACAGACAGTCGCGCTCTGCAAAAGCCTTGGTTGGGTATGATGCAACAATGCCTATGTGACTCTCGCAGAGCCCGCTGCCAAATTTGAAACGTCCAGCGATTGCGCCCACACGATAGCTGCCAGCACTGAAAGCTCTACCTGGTTTTCACTGTCCCTTGGAACTGCATTCGCTGCCGCACAGACATTCGCGCTCTGCGCAAGCCTTGGTTGGTTATGACGCAACAATGGCTATGTGACTCTGGCAGAGCCCGGCTGCCAAATTTGAAACGTCCAGCGATTGCGCCCACACGTAAAGCTGCCAGCACTGAAAGCTCTACCTGGTTTTCACTGTCCCTTGGAACTGCATTCGCTGCCGCACAGACATTCGCGCTCTGCGCAAGCCTTGGTTGGTTATGATGCAACAATGCCTATGTGACTCTGGCAGAGCCCGGCTGCCAAATTTGAAATGTACACCGATTGCGCCCACACGAAAGCTGCCAGCACTGAAAGCTCTACCTGGTTTTCACTGTCCCTTGGAACTGCATTCGCTGCCGCACAGACATTCGCGCTCTGCAAAACCCTTGGTTGGTTATGACGCAACAATGCCTATGTGACTCTGGCAGAGCCCGCTGCCAAATTTGAAACATCCACCGATTGCGCCCACACGAAAGCTGCCAGCACTGAAAGCTCTACCTGGTTTTCACTGTCCCTTGGAACTGCATTTGCTGCCGCACAGACATTCGCGCTCTGCAAAAGCCTTGGTTGGTTATGACGCAACAATGCCTATGTGAATCTCGCAGAGTCTGCTGCCAAATTTGAAACGTCCACCGATTGCGCCCACTTGATAGCTGCCAGCACTGAAAGCTCTACCTGGTTTTCACTGTCCCTTGGAACTGCATTCGCTGCCGCACAGACATTCGCGCTCTGCGCAAGCCTTGGTTGGTTATGATGCAACAATGGCTATGTGACTCTGGCAGAGCCCAGGTGCCAAATTTGAAACGTCCAGCGATTGCGCCCACACGAAAGCTGCCAGCACTGAAAGCTCTACCTGGTTTTCACTGTCCCTTGGAACTGCATTCGCTGCCGCACAGACGTTCGCGCTCTGCGCAAGCCTTGGTTGGTTATGATGCAACAATGCCTATGTGACTCTGGCAGAGCCCGGCTGCCAAATTCGAAACGTCCAGTGATTGCGCCCACACGAAAGCCGCCAGCACTGAAAGCTCTACCTGGTTTTCACTGTCCCTTGGAACTGCATTTGCTGCCGCACAGACATTCGCGCTCTGCAAAAGCCTTGGTTGGTTATGACGCAACAATGCCTATGTGAATCTCGCAGAGCCTGCTGCCAAATTTGAAACGTCCACCGATTGCGCCCACTTGATAGCTGCCAGCACTGAAAGCTCTACCTGGTTTTCACTGTCCCTTGGAACTGCATTCGCTGCCGCACAGACATTCGCGCTCTGCGCAAGCCTTGGTTGGTTATGATGCAACAATGGCTATGTGACTCTGGCAGAGCCCAGGTGCCAAATTTGAAACGTCCAGCGATTGCGCCCACACGAAAGCTGCCAGCACTGAAAGCTCTACCTGGTTTTCACTGTCCCTTGGAACTGCATTCGCTGCCGCACAGACGTTCGCGCTCTGCGCAAGCCTTGGTTGGTTATGATGCAACAATGCCTATGTGACTCTGGCAGAGCCCGGCTGCCAAATTCGAAACGTCCAGCGATTGCGCCCACACGAAAGCTGCCAGCACTGAAAGCTCTACCTGGTTTTCACTGTCCCTTGGAACTGCATTCGCTGCCGCACAGACATTCGCGCTCTGCAAAAGCCTTGGTTGGGTATGATGCAACAATGCCTATGTGATTCTCGCACAGCCCGCTGCCAAATTTGAAACGTCCAGCGATTGCGCCCACACGACAGCTGCCAGCACTGAAAGCTCTACCTGGTTTTCACTGTCCCTTGGAACTGCATTCGCTGCCGCACAGACATTCGCGCTCCGCAAAAGCCTTGGTTGGTTATGATGCAACAATGCCTATGTGACTCTCGCAGAGCCCGGCTGCCAAATTTGAAACGTCCAGCGATTGCGCCCACACGAAAGCTGCCAGCACTGAAAGCTCTACCTGGTTTTCACTGTCCCTTGGAACTGCATTCGCTGCCGCACAGACATTCGCGCTCTGCAAAAGCCTTGGTTGGTTATGATGCAACAATGCCTATGTGACTCATGCAGAGCCCGGCTGCCAAATTCGAAACGTCCAGCGATTGCGCCCATACGAAAGCTGCTAGCACTGAAAGCTCTACCTGGTTTTCACTGTCCCTTGGAACTGCATTCGCTGCCGCACCGACATTCGCGCTCTGCAAAAGCCTTGGTTGGTTATGATGCAACAATGCCTATGTGACTCTCGCACTGCCTGCTGCCAATTTTGAAACGTCCACTGATTGCGCCCACACGAAAGCTGCCAGCACTGAAAGCTCTACCTGGTTTTCACTGTCGCTTGGAACTGCATTCGCTGCCGCAGAGACATTCGCGCTCTGCAAAAGCCTTGGTTGGTTATGATGCAACAATGCCTATGTGACTCTGGCAGAGCCCGGCTGCCAAATTTGAATTGTACACCGATTGCGCCCTCACGAAAGCTGCCAGCACTTAAAGCTCTACCTGGTTTTCACTGTCCCTTGGAACTGCATTCGCTGCCGCACAGACAGTCGCGCTCTGCAAAAGCCTTGGTTGGGTATGATGCAACAATGCCTATGTGACTCTCGCAGAGCCCGCTGCCAAATTTGAAACGTCCAGCGATTGCGCCCACACGAAAGCTGCCAGCACTGAAAGCTCTACCTGGTTTTCACTGTCCCTTGGAACTGCATTCGCTGCCGCACAGACATTCGCGCTCTGCGCATGCCTTGGTTGGTTATGACGCAACAATGGCTATGTGACTCTGGCAGAGACCGGCTGCCAAATTTGAAACCTCCACCGATTGCGCCCACACGAAAGCTGCCAGCACTGAAAGCTCTACCTGGTTTTCACTGTCCCTTGGAACTGCATTCGCTGCCGCACAGACATTCGCGCTCTGCGCAAGCCTTGGTTGGTTATGACGCAACAATGGCTATGTGACTCTGGCAGAGACCGGCTGCCAAATTTGAAACGTCCAGCGATTGCGCACACACGAAAGCTGCCAGCACTGAAAGCTCTACCTGGTTTTCACTGTGCATTGGAACTGCATTCGCTGCCGCACAGACATTCGCGGTCCGCAAAAGCCTTGGTTGGTTATGATGCAACAATGGCTATATGACTCTCGCAGAGCTCGGCTGCCAAATTCGAAACGTACACCGATTGCGCCCACACGAAAGCTGCCAGCACTGAAAGCTCTACCTGGTTTTCACTGTCCCTTGGAACTGCATTTGCTGCCGCACAGACATTCGCGCTCTGCAAAAGCCTTGGTTGGGTATGATGCAACAATGCCTATGTGAATCTTGCACATCCCGCTGCCAAATTTGAAACGTCCACTGATTGAGCCCACACGAAAGCTGCCAGCACTGAAAGCTCTACCTGGTTTTCACTGTCCCTTGGAACTGCATTCGCTGCCGCACAGACATTCGCCCTCTGCGCAAGCCTTGGTTGGTTATGATGCAACAATGCCTATGTGACTCTGGCAGAGCCCGGCTGCCAAATTTGAAACGTCCAGCGATTGCGCCCACACGAAAGCTGCCAGCACTGAAAGCTCTACCTGGTTTTCACTGTCCCTTGGAACTGCATTCGCTGCCGCACAGACATTCGCGCTCTGCGCAAGCCTTGGTTGGTTATGATGCAACAATGCCTATGTGACTCTGGCAGAGCCCGGCTGCCAAATTCGAAAAGTCCAGCGATTGCGCCCACACGAAAGCTGCCAGCACTGAAAGCTCTACCTGGTTTTCACTGTCCCTTGGAACTGCATTCGCTGCCGCACAGACATTCGCGGTCCGCAAAAGTCTTGGTTTGTTATGATGCAACAATGCCTATGTGACTCTCGCAGAGCCCGGCTGCCAAATTTGAAACGTCCAGCGATTGCGCCCACACGAAAGCTGCCAGCACTGAAAGCTCTACCTGGTTGTCACTGTCCCTTGGAACTGCATTCGCTGCCGCACAGACATTCGCGCTCTGCGCAAGCCTTGGTTGGTTATGATGCAACAATGCCTATGTGACTCTCGCAGAGCCCGGCTGCCAAATTTGAAATGTACACCGATTGCGCCCACACGAAAGCCGCCAGCACTGAAAGCTCTACCTGGTTTTCACTGTCCCTTGGAACTGCATTCACTGCCGCACAGACATTCGCGCTCTGCAAAAGCCTTGGTTGGGTATGATGCAACAATGCCTATGTGAATCTCGCACAGCCCACTGCCAAATTTGAAACGTCCACTGATTGCGCCCACACGAAAGCTGCCAGTACTGAAAGCTCTACCTGGTTTTCACTGTCCCTTGGAACTGCATTCGCTGCCGCACAGACATTCGCGCTCCGCAAAAGCCTTGGTTGGTTATGATGCAACAATGCCTATGTGACTCATGCAGAGCCCGGCTGCCAAATTTGAAACGTCCAGCGATTGCGCCCACACGAAAGCTGCCAGCACTGAAAGCTCTACCTGGTTTTCACTGTCCCATGGAACTGCATTCGCTGCCGCACAGACATTCGCGCTCTGCGCAAGCCTTGGTTGGTTATGATGCAACAATGCCTATGTGACTCTGGCAGAGCCCGGCTGCCAAATTTGAAACGTCCAGCGATTGCGCCCACACGAAAGCTGCCAGCACTGAAAGCTCTACCTGGTTTTCACTGTCCCTTGGAACTGCATTCGCTGCCGCACAGACATTCGCGCTCTGCGCAAGCCGTGGTTGGTTATGATGCAACAATGCCTATGTGACTCTGGCAGAGCCCGGCTGCCAAATTCGAAACGTCCAGCGATTGCGCCCACACGAAAGCTGCCAGCACTGAAAGCTCTACCTGGTTTTCACTGTCCCTTGGAACTGCATTCGCTGCCGCACAGACATTCGCGATCAGCGCAAGCCTTGGTTGGTTATGATGCAACAATGCCTATGTGACTCTGGCAGAGACCGGCTGCCAAATTTGAAACGTCCAGCGATTGCGCCCACACGAAAGCTGCCAGCACTGAAAGCTCTACCTGGTTTTCACTGTCCCTTGGAACTGCATTCGCTGCCGCACAGACATTCACGCTCTGCGCAAGCCTTGGTTGGTTATGACGCAACAATGCCTATGTGACTCTGGCAGAGCCCGGCTGCCAAATTTGAAATGTACACCGATTGCGCCCACACGAAAGCTGCCAGCACTGAAAGCTCTACCTGGTTTTCACTGTCCCTTGGAACTGCATTCGCTGCCACACAGACATTCGCGCTCCGCAAAAGCCTTGGTTGGTTATGATGCAACAATGCCTATGTGACTCTCGCAGAGCCCGGCTGCCAAATTTGAAACGTCCACTGATTGCGCCCACACGAAAGCTGCCAGCACTGAAAGCTCTACCTGGTTTTCACTGTCCCTTGGAACTGCATTCGCTGCCGCACAGACATTCGCGCTCTGCGCAAGCCTTGGTTGGTTATGATGCAACAATGGCTATGTGACTCTGGCAGAGCCCGGCTGCCAAATTTGAAACGTCCAGCGATTGCGCCCACACGAAAGCTGCCAGCACTGAAAGCTCTACCTGGTTTTCACTGTCCCTTGGAACTGCATTCGCTGCCGCACAGACATTCGCGCTCTGCGCAAGCCTTGGTTGCTTATGATGCAACAATGCCTATGTGACTCTGGCAGAGCCCGGCTGCCAAATTTGAAACGTCCCGCGATTGCGCCCACACGAAAGCTGCCAGCACTGAAAGCTCTACCTGGTTTTCACTGTCCCTTGGAACTGCATTCGCTGCCGCACAGACATTCGCGCTCTGCGCAAGCCTTGGTTGGTTATGATGCAACAATGCCTATGTGACTCTGGCAGAGCCCGGCTGCCAAATTCGAAACGTCCAGCGATTGCGCCCACACGAAAGCTGCCAGCACTGAAAGCTCTACCTGGTTTTCACTGTCCCTTGGAACTGCATTCGATGCCGCACAGACATTCGCGCTCTGCGCAAGCCTTGGTTGGTTATGATGCAACAATGCCTATGTGACTCTCGCACTGCCCGCTGCCAAATTTGAAACGTGCACTGATTGCGCCCACACGAAAGCTGCCAGCACTGAAAGCTCTACCTGCTTTTCACTGTCGCTTGGAACTGCATTCGCTGCCGCGCAGACATTCGCGCTCTGCGCAAGCCTTGGTTGGTTATGATGCAACAATGCCTATGTGACTCTCGCAGAGCACGGCTGCCAAATTTGAATTGTACACCGATTGCGCCCTCACGGAAGCTGCCAGCACTGAAAGCTCTACCTGGTTTTCACTGTCCCTTGGAACTGCATTCGCTGCCGCACAGACATTCGCGCTCTGCAAAAGCCTTGGTTGGGTATGATGCAACAATGCCTATGTGACTCTCGCAGAGCCCGCTGCCAAATTTGAAACGTCCAGCGATTGCGCCCACACGAAAGCTGCCAGCACTGAAAGCTCTACCTGGTTTTCACTGTCCCTTGGAACTGCATTCGCTGCCGCACAGACATTCGCGCTCTGCAAAAGCCTTCGTTGGGTATGATGCAACAATGCCTATGTGACTCTCGCAGAGCCCGGCTGCCAAATTTGAAATGTACACCGATTGCGCCCTCACGAAAGCTGCCAGCGCTGAAAGCTCTACCTGGATTTCACTGTCCCTTGGAACTGCATTCGATGCCGCACAGACATTCGCGCTCTGCGCAAGCCTTGGTTGGTTATAACGCAACAATGCCTATGTGACTCTGGCAGAGACCGGCTGCCAAATTTGAAACGTCCACTGATTGCGCCCACACGAAAGCTGCCAGCACTGAAAGCTCTACCTGGTTTTCACTGTCCCTTGGAACTGCATTCGCTGCCGCACAGACATTCGCGCTCTGCGCAAGCCTTGGTTGGTTATGATGCAACAATGCCTATGTGACTCTGGCAGAGCCCGGCTGCCAAATTCGAAACGTCCAGCGATTGCGCCCACACGAAAGCTGCCAGCACTGAAAGCTCTACCTGGTTTTCACTGTCCCTTGGAACTGCATTCGCTGCCGCACCGACATTCGCGCTCCGCAAAAGCCTTGGTTGGTTATGATGCAACAATGCCTATGTGACTCTGGTAGAGCCCGGCTGCCAAATTTGAAACGTCCAGCGATTGCGCCCACACGATAGCTGCCAGCACTGAAAGCTCTACCTGGTTTTCACTGTCCCTTGGAACTGCATTCGCTGCCGCACAGACATTTGCGCTCTGCGCAAGCCTTGGTTGGTTATGATGCAACAATGCCTATGTGACTCTCGCAGAGCCCGGCTGCCAAATTTGAATTGTACACCGATTGCGCCCTCACGAAAGCTGCCAGCACTGAAAGCTCTACCTGGTTTTCACTGTCCCTTGGAACTGCATTCGCTGCCGCACAGACATTATCTCTCCGCATAAGCTTTATTTGTTTATGATGCAACAATGCCTATGTGACTCTCGCAGAGCCCGCTGCCAAATTTGCAACGTCCACTGATTGCGCCCACACGAAAGCTGCCAGCACTGAAAGCTCTACCTGGTTTTCACTGTCCCTTGGAACTGCATTCGCTGCCGCACAGACATTCGCGCTCTGCGCAAGCCTTGGTTGGTTATGATGCAACAATGCCTATGTGACTCTGGCAGAGCCCGGCTGCCAAATTTGAAACGTCCAGCAATTGCGCCCACACGAAAGCTGCCAGCACTGAAAGCTCTACCTGGTTTTCACTGTCCCTTGGAACTGCATTCGCTGCCGCACAGAAATTCGCGCTCTGCGCAAGCCTTGGTTGGTTATGATGCAACAATGCCTATGTGACTCTGGCAGAGCCCGGCTGCCAAATTCGAAACGTCCAGCGATTGCGCCCACACGAAAGCTGCCAGCACTGAAAGCTCTACCTGGTTTTCACTGTCCCTTGGAACTGCATTCGCTGCCGCACAGACATTCGCAATCAGCGCAAGCCTTGGTTGGTTATGACGCAACAATGCCTATGTGACTCTGGCAGAGCCCGGCTGCCAAATTTGAAACGTCCAGCGACTGCGCCCACATGAAAGCTGCCAGCACTGAAAGCTCTACCTGGTTTTCACTGTCCCTTGGAACTGCATTCGCTGCCGCACCGACATTCGCGCTCCGCAAAAGCCTTGGTTGGTTATGACGCAACAATGGCTATGTGACTGTGGCAGAGACCGGCTGCCAAATTTGAAACGTCCAGCGATTGCGCCCACACGAAAGCTGCCAGCACTGAAAGCTCTACCTGGTTTTCACTGTCCCTTGGAACTGCATTCGCTGCCGCACAGACATTCGCGCTCCGCAAAAGCCTTGGTTGGCTATGATGCAACAATGGCTATATGACTCTCGCAGAGCTCGGCTGCCAAATTTGAAACGTCCAGCGATTGCGCCCACACGAAAGCTGCCAGCACTGAAAGCGCTACCTGGTTTTCACTGTGCATTGGACCTGCATTCGCTGCCGCACAGACATTCGCGCTCTGCAAAAGCCTTGGTTGGTTATGATGCAACAATGGCTATGTGACTCTGGCAGAGCCTGGCTGCCAAATTTGAAACGTCCAGCGATTGCGCCCACACGAAATCTGCCAGCACTGAAAGCTCTACCTGGTTTTCACTGTCGCTTGGAACTGCATTCGCTGCCGCACAGACATTCGCGCTCTGCAAAAGCCTTCGTTGGGTATGATGCAACAATGCCTATGTGACTCATGCAGAGCCCGGCTGCCAAATTCGAAATGTACACCGATTGCGCCCTCATGAAAGCTGCCAGCGCTGAAAGCTCTACCTGGATTTCACTGTCCCTTGGAACTGCATTCGATGCCGCACAGACATTCGCGCTCTGCGCAAGCCTTGGTTGGTTATAA
Source organism: Mycteria americana (assembly GCF_035582795.1). Classification (NCBI taxonomy): domain Eukaryota; kingdom Metazoa; phylum Chordata; class Aves; order Ciconiiformes; family Ciconiidae; genus Mycteria; species Mycteria americana. Next base: position 2,469,603 of record NW_027445609.1, on the reverse strand, counting down.
CGCAACAATGCCTATGTGACTATGGCAAAGACCGGCTGCAAAATTTGAAATGTGCAGCGATTGCGCCCACATGAAAGCTGCCAGCACTGAAAGCTCTACCTGGTTTTCACTGTCCCTTGGAACTGCATTCGCTGCCGCACAGACATTCGCGGTCCGCAAAAGCCTTGGTTGGTTATGATGCAACAATGGCTATGTGACTCTCGCAGAGCTCGGCTGCCAAATTCGAAACGTACACCGATTGCGCCCACACGAAAGCCGCCAGCACTGAAAGCTCTACCTGGTTTTCACTGTCCCTTGGAACTGCATTCACTGCCGCACAGACATTCGCGCTCTGCAAAAGCCTTGGTTGGGTATGATGCAACAATGCCTATGTGAATCTTGCACAGCCCGGCTGCCAAATTCGAAACGTCCAGCGATTGCGCCCACACGAAAGCTGCCAGCACTGAAAGCTCTACCTGGTTTTCACTGTCCCTTGGAACTGCATTCACTGCCGCACAGACATTCGCGGTCCGCAAAAGTCTTGGTTGGTTATGATGCAACAATGCCTATGTGACTCTCGCAGAGCCCGGCTGCCAAATTTGAAACGTCCACTGATTGCGCCCACACGAAAGCTGCCAGCACTGAAAGCTCTACCTGGTTTTCACTGTCCCTTGGAACTGCATTCGCTGCCGCACAGACATTCGCGCTCTGCGCAAGCCTTGGTTGGTTATGATGCAACAATGGCTATGTGACTCTGGCAGAGCCCGGCTGCCAAATTTGAAACGTCCAGCGATTGCGCCCACACGAAAGCTGCCAGCACTGAAAGCTCTACCTGGTTTTCACTGTCCCTTGGAACTGCATTCGCTGCCGCACAGACATTCGCGCTCTGCGCAAGCCTTGGTTGCTTATGAGGCAACAATGCCTATGTGACTCTGGCAGAGCCCGGCTGCCAAATTTGAAACGTCCCGCGATTGCGCCCACACGAAAGCTGCCAGCACTGAAAGCTCTACCTGGTTTTCACTGTCCCTTGGAACTGCATTCGCTGCCGCACAGACATTCGCGCTCTGCGCAAGCCTTGGTTGGTTATGATGCAACAATGCCTATGTGACTCTGGCAGAGCCCGGCTGCCAAATTCGAAACGTCCAGCGATTGCGCCCACACGAAAGCTGCCAGCACTGAAAGCTCTACCTGGTTTTCACTGTCCCTTGGAACTGCATTCGATGCCGCACAGACATTCGCGCTCTGCGCAAGCCTTGGTTGGTTATGATGCAACAATGCCTATGTGACTCTCGCACTGCCCGCTGCCAAATTTGAAACGTGCACTGATTGCGCCCACACGAAAGCTGCCAGCACTGAAAGCTCTACCTGCTTTTCACTGTCGCTTGGAACTGCATTCGCTGCCGCGCAGACATTCGCGCTCTGCGCAAGCCTTGGTTGGTTATGATGCAACAATGCCTATGTGACTCTCGCAGAGCCCGGTTGCCAAATTTGAATTGTACACCGATTGCGCCCTGACGAAAGCTGCCAGCACTGAAAGCTCTACCTGGTTTTCACTGTTCCTTCGAACTGCATTCGCTGCCGCACAGACAGTCGCGCTCTGCAAAAGCCTTGGTTGGGTATGATCCAACAATGCCTATGTGACTCTCGCAGAGCCCGCTGCCAAATTTGAAACGTCCAGCGATTGCGCCCACACGAAAGCTGCTAGCACTGAAAGCTCTACCTGGTTTTCACTGTCCCTTGGAACAGCATTCGCTGCCGCACAGACATTCGCGCTCTGCAAAAGCCTTGGTTGGTTATGATGCAACAATGGCTATGTGACTCTGGCAGACCCCGGCTTCCAAATTTGAAACGTCCAGCGATTGCGCCCACACGAAAGCTGCCAGCACTGAAAGCTCTACCTGGTTTTCACTGTGCATTGGACCTGCATTCGCTGTCGCACAGACATTCGCGGTCCGCAAAAGCCTTGGTTGGTTATGATGCAACAATGGCTATATGACTCTCGCAGAGCTCGGCTGCCAAATTTGAAACGACCAGCGATTGCGCCCACATGAAAGCTGCCAGCACTGAAAGCTCTACCTGTTTTTCACTGTCCCTTGGAACTGCATTCGCTGCCGCACAAACATTCGCGCTCTGCGCAAGCCTTGGTTGGTTATGATGCAACAATGCCTATGTGACTCTCGCAGAGCCCGGCTGCCAAATTTGAATTGTACACCGATTGCGCCCTCACGAAAGCTGCCAGCACTGAAAGCTCTACCTGGTTTTCACTGTCCCTTGGAACTGCATTCGCTGCCGCACAGACATTCGCGCTCCGCAAAAGCCTTGGTTGGTTATGATGCAACAATGCCTATGTGACTCTGGCAGAGCCCGGCTGCCAAATTTGAAACGTCCAGCGATTGCGCCCACACGAAAGCTGCCAGCACTGAAAGCTCTACCTGGTTTTCACTGTCCCTTGGAACTGCATTCGCTGCCGCACAGACATTCGCGCTCTGCGCAAGCCTTGGTTGGTTATGATGCAACAATGCCTATGTGACTCTGGCAGAGCCCGGCTGCCAAATTTGAAACGTCCAGCGATTGCGCCCACACGAAAGCTGCCAGCACTGAAAGCTCTACCTGGTTTTCACTGTCCCTTGGAACTGCATTCGCTGCCGCACAGACATTCGCGCTCTGCGCAAGCCGTGGTTGGTTATGATGCAACAATGCCTATGTGACTCTGGCAGAGCCCGGCTGCCAAATTCGAAACGTCCAGCGATTGCGCCCACACGAAAGCTGCCAGCACTGAAAGCTCTACCTGGTTTTCACTGTCCCTTGGAACTGCATTCGCTGCCGCACAGACATTCGCGATCAGCGCAAGCCTTGGTTGGTTATGATGCAACAATGCCTATGTGACTCTGGCAGAGACCGGCTGCCAAATTTGAAACGTCCAGCGATTGCGCCCACACGAAAGCTGCCAGCACTGAAAGCTCTACCTGGTTTTCACTGTCCCTTGGAACTGCATTCGCTGCCGCACAGACATTCGCGCTCTGCGCAAGCCTTGGTTGGTTATGATGCAACAATGCCTATGTGACTCTGGCAGAGCCCGGCTGCCAAATTCGAAACGTCCAGCGATTGCGCCCACACGAAAGCTGCCAGCACTGAAAGCTCTACCTGGTTTTCACTGTCCCTTGGAACTGCATTCGCTGCCGCACCGACATTCGCGCTCCGCAAAAGCCTTGGTTGGTTATGATGCAACAATGCCTATGTGACTCTGGTAGAGCCCGGCTGCCAAATTTGAAACGTCCAGCGATTGCGCCCACACGATAGCTGCCAGCACTGAAAGCTCTACCTGGTTTTCACTGTCCCTTGGAACTGCATTCGCTGCCGCACAGACATTTGCGCTCTGCGCAAGCCTTGGTTGGTTATGATGCAACAATGCCTATGTGACTCTCGCAGAGCCCGGCTGCCAAATTTGAATTGTACACCGATTGCGCCCTCACGAAAGCTGCCAGCACTGAAAGCTCTACCTGGTTTTCACTGTCCCTTGGAACTGCATTCGCTGCCGCACAGACATTATCTCTCCGCATAAGCTTTATTTGTTTATGATGCAACAATGCCTATGTGACTCTCGCAGAGCCCGCTGCCAAATTTGCAACGTCCACTGATTGCGCCCACACGAAAGCTGCCAGCACTGAAAGCTCTACCTGGTTTTCACTGTCCCTTGGAACTGCATTCGCTGCCGCACAGACATTCGCGCTCTGCGCAAGCCTTGGTTGGTTATGATGCAACAATGCCTATGTGACTCTGGCAGAGCCCGGCTGCCAAATTTGAAACGTCCAGCAATTGCGCCCACACGAAAGCTGCCAGCACTGAAAGCTCTACCTGGTTTTCACTGTCCCTTGGAACTGCATTCGCTGCCGCACAGAAATTCGCGCTCTGCGCAAGCCTTGGTTGGTTATGATGCAACAATGCCTATGTGACTCTGGCAGAGCCCGGCTGCCAAATTCGAAACGTCCAGCGATTGCGCCCACACGAAAGCTGCCAGCACTGAAAGCTCTACCTGGTTTTCACTGTCCCTTGGAACTGCATTCGCTGCCGCACAGACATTCGCAATCAGCGCAAGCCTTGGTTGGTTATGACGCAACAATGCCTATGTGACTCTGGCAGAGCCCGGCTGCCAAATTTGAAACGTCCAGCGACTGCGCCCACATGAAAGCTGCCAGCACTGAAAGCTCTACCTGGTTTTCACTGTCCCTTGGAACTGCATTCGCTGCCGCACCGACATTCGCGCTCCGCAAAAGCCTTGGTTGGTTATGACGCAACAATGGCTATGTGACTGTGGCAGAGACCGGCTGCCAAATTTGAAACGTCCAGCGATTGCGCCCACACGAAAGCTGCCAGCACTGAAAGCTCTACCTGGTTTTCACTGTCCCTTGGAACTGCATTCGCTGCCGCACAGACATTCGCGCTCCGCAAAAGCCTTGGTTGGCTATGATGCAACAATGGCTATATGACTCTCGCAGAGCTCGGCTGCCAAATTTGAAACGTCCAGCGATTGCGCCCACACGAAAGCTGCCAGCACTGAAAGCGCTACCTGGTTTTCACTGTGCATTGGACCTGCATTCGCTGCCGCACAGACATTCGCGCTCTGCAAAAGCCTTGGTTGGTTATGATGCAACAATGGCTATGTGACTCTGGCAGAGCCTGGCTGCCAAATTTGAAACGTCCAGCGATTGCGCCCACACGAAATCTGCCAGCACTGAAAGCTCTACCTGGTTTTCACTGTCGCTTGGAACTGCATTCGCTGCCGCACAGACATTCGCGCTCTGCAAAAGCCTTCGTTGGGTATGATGCAACAATGCCTATGTGACTCATGCAGAGCCCGGCTGCCAAATTCGAAATGTACACCGATTGCGCCCTCATGAAAGCTGCCAGCGCTGAAAGCTCTACCTGGATTTCACTGTCCCTTGGAACTGCATTCGATGCCGCACAGACATTCGCGCTCTGCGCAAGCCTTGGTTGGTTATAACGCAACAATGCCTATGTGACTATGGCACAGACCGGCTGCAAAATTTGAAATGTGCAGCGATTGCGCCCACATGAAAGCTACCAGCACTGAAAGCTCTACCTGGTTTTCACTGTCCCTTGGAACTGCATTCGCTGCCGCACAGACATTCGCGGTCCGCAAAAGCCTTGGTTGGTTATGATGCAACAATGGCTATGTGACTCTCGCAGAGCTCGGCTGCCAAATTCGAAACGTACACCGATTGCGCCCACACGAAAGCCGCCAGCACTGAAAGCTCTACCTGGTTTTCACTGTCCCTTGGAACTGCATTCACTGCCGCACAGACATTCGCGCTCTGCAAAAGCCTTGGTTGGGTATGATGCAACAATGCCTATGTGAATCTTGCACAGCCCGGCTGCCAAATTCGAAACGTCCAGCGATTGCGCCCACACGAAAGCTGCCAGCACTGAAAGCTCTACCTGGTTTTCACTGTCCCTTGGAACTGCATTCACTGCCGCACAGACATTCGCGGTCCGCAAAAGTCTTGGTTGGTTATGATGCAACAATACCTATGTGACTCTCGCAGAGCCCGGCTGCCAAATTTGAAACGTCCACTGATTGCGCCCACACGAAAGCTGCCAGCACTGAAAGCTCTACCTGGTTTTCACTGTCCCTTGGAACTGCATTCGCTGCCGCACAGACATTCGCGCTCTGCGCAAGCCTTGGTTGGTTATGATGCAACAATGGCTATGTGACTCTGGCAGAGCCCGGCTGCCAAATTTGAAACGTCCAGCGATTGCGCCCACACGAAAGCTGCCAGCACTGAAAGCTCTACCTGGTTTTCACTGTCCCTTGGAACTGCATTCGCTGCCGCACAGACATTCGCGCTCTGCGCAAGCCTTGGTTGCTTATGATGCAACAATGCCTATGTGACTCTGGCAGAGCCCGGCTGCCAAATTTGAAACGTCCCGCGATTGCGCCCACACGAAAGATGCCAGCACTGAAAGCTCTACCTGGTTTTCACTGTCCCTTGGAACTGCATTCGCTGCCGCACAGACATTCGCGCTCTGCGCAAGCCTTGGTTGGTTATGATGCAACAATGCCTATGTGACTCTGGCAGAGCCCGGCTGCCAAATTCGAAACGTCCAGCGATTGCGCCCACACGAAAGCTGCCAGCACTGAAAGCTCTACCTGGTTTTCACTGTCCCTTGGAACTGCATTCGATGCCGCACAGACATTCGCGCTCTGCGCAAGCCTTGGTTGGTTATGATGCAACAATGCCTATGTGACTCTCGCACTGCCCGCTGCCAAATTTGAAACGTGCACTGATTGCGCCCACACGAAAGCTGCCAGCACTGAAAGCTCTACCTGCTTTTCACTGTCGCTTGGAACTGCATTCGCTGCCGCGCAGACATTCGCGCTCTGCGCAAGCCTTGGTTGGTTATGATGCAACAATGCCTATGTGACTCTCGCAGAGCCCGGTTGCCAAATTTGAATTGTACACCGATTGCGCCCTGACGAAAGCTGCCAGCACTGAAAGCTCTACCTGGTTTTCACTGTTCCTTCGAACTGCATTCGCTGCCGCACAGACAGTCGCGCTCTGCAAAAGCCTTGGTTGGGTATGATCCAACAATGCCTATGTGACTCTCGCAGAGCCCGCTGCCAAATTTGAAACGTCCAGCGATTGCGCCCACACGAAAGCTGCTAGCACTGAAAGCTCTACCTGGTTTTCACTGTCCCTTGGAACAGCATTCGCTGCCGCACAGACATTCGCGCTCTGCAAAAGCCTTGGTTGGTTATGACGCAACAATGGCTATGTGACTCTGGCAGACCCCGGCTGCCAAATTTGAAACGTCCAGCGATTGCGCCCACACGAAAGCTGCCAGCACTGAAAGCTCTACCTGGTTTTCACTGTGCATTGGACCTGCATTCGCTGTCGCACAGACATTCGCGGTCCGCAAAAGCCTTGGTTGGTTATGATGCAACAATGGCTATATGACTCTCGCAGAGCTCGGCTGCCAAATTTGAAACGACCAGCGATTGCGCCCACATGAAAGCTGCCAGCACTGAAAGCTCTACCTGGTTTTCACTGTCCCTTGGAACTGCATTCGCTGCCGCACAGACATTCGCGGTCCGCAAAAGCCTTGGTTGGTTATGATGCAACAATGGCTATGTGACTCTCGCAGAGCTCGGCTGCCAAATTCGAAACGTACAACGATTGCGCCCACACGAAAGCCGCCAGCACTGAAAGCTCTACCTGGTTTTCACTGTCCCTTGGAACTGCATTCACTGCCGCACAGACATTCGTGCTCTGCAAAAGCCTTGGTTGGGTATGATGCAACAATGCCTATGTGAATCTTGCACAGCCCGCTGCCAAATTTCAAACGTCCACTGATTGAGCCCACACGAAATCTGCCAGCACTGAAAGCTCTACCTGGTTTTCACTGTCCCTTGGAACTGCATTCGCTGCCGCACAGACATTCGCGCTCTGCAAAAGCGTTGGTTGGTTATGATGCAACAATGCCTATGTGACTCATGCAGACCCCGGCTGCCAAATTCGAAACGTCCAGCGATTGCGCCCACACGAAAGCTGCCAGCACTGAAAGCTCTACCTGGTTTTCACTGTCCCTTGGAACTGCATTCGCTGCCGCACAGACATTCGCGGTCCGCAAAAGTCTTGGTTGGTAATGATGCAACAATGCCTATGTGACTCTGGCAGAGCCCGGCTGCCAAATTTGAAACGTCAACTGATTGCGCCCACACGAAAGCTGCCAGCACTGAAAGCTCTACCTGGTTTTCACTGTCCCTTGGAACTGCATTCGCTGCCGCACAGACATTCGCGATCTGCGCAAGCCTTGGTTGGTTATAACGCAACAATGGCTATGTGACTCTGGCAGAGCCTGGCTGCCAAATTTGAAACGTCCAGCGATTGCGCCCACACGAAAGCTGCCAGCACTGAAAGCTCTACCTGGTTTTCACTGTCCCTTGGAACTGCATTCGCTGCCGCACAGACATTCGCGCTCTGCGCAAGCCTTGGTTGGTTATGATGCAACAATGCCTATGTGACTCTGGCAGAGCCCGGCTGCCAAATTTGAAACGTCCAGCGATTGCGCCCACACGAAAGCTGCCAGCACTGAAAGCTCTACCTGGTTTTCACTGTCCCTTGGAACTGCATTCGCTGCCGCACAGACATTCGCGCTCTGCGCAAGCCTTGGTTGGTTATGATGCAACAATGCCTATGTGACTCATGCAGAGCCCGGCTGCCAAATTTGAAACGTCCAGCGATTGCGCCCACACGAAAGCTGCCAGCACTGAAAGCTCTACCTGGTTTTCACTGTGCATTGGACCTGCATTCGCTGTCGCACAGACATTCGCGGTCCGCAAAAGCCTTGGTTGGTTATGATGCAACAATGGCTATATGACTCTCGCAGAGCTCGGCTGCCAAATTTGAAACGACCAGCGATTGCGCCCACATGAAAGCTGCCAGCACTGAAAGCTCTACCTGGTTTTCACTGTCCCTTGGAACTGCATTCGCTGCCGCACAGACATTCGCGGTCCGCAAAAGCCTTGGTTGGTTATGATGCAACAATGGCTATGTGACTCTCGCAGAGCTCGGCTGCCAAATTCGAAACGTACAACGATTGCGCCCACACGAAAGCCGCCAGCACTGAAAGCTCTACCTGGTTTTCACTGTCCCTTGGAACTGCATTCACTGCCGCACAGACATTCGTGCTCTGCAAAAGCCTTGGTTGGGTATGATGCAACAATGCCTATGTGAATCTTGCACAGCCCGCTGCCAAATTTCAAACGTCCACTGATTGAGCCCACACGAAATCTGCCAGCACTGAAAGCTCTACCTGGTTTTCACTGTCCCTTGGAACTGCATTCGCTGCCGCACAGACATTCGCGCTCTGCAAAAGCGTTGGTTGGTTATGATGCAACAATGCCTATGTGACTCATGCAGACCCCGGCTGCCAAATTCGAAACGTCCAGCGATTGCGCCCACACGAAAGCTGCCAGCACTGAAAGCTCTACCTGGTTTTCACTGTCCCTTGGAACTGCATTCGCTGCCGCACAGACATTCGCGGTCCGCAAAAGTCTTGGTTGGTTATGATGCAACAATGCCTATGTGACTCTGGCAGAGCCCGGCTGCCAAATTTGAAACGTCAACTGATTGCGCCCACACGAAAGCTGCCAGCACTGAAAGCTCTACCTGGTTTTCACTGTCCCTTGGAACTGCATTCGCTGCCGCACAGACATTCGCGATCTGCGCAAGCCTTGGTTGGTTATAACGCAACAATGGCTATGTGACTCTGGCAGAGCCTGGCTGCCAAATTTGAAACGTCCAGCGATTGCGCCCACACGAAAGCTGCCAGCACTGAAAGCTCTACCTGGTTTTCACTGTCCCTTGGAACTGCATTCGCTGCCGCACAGACATTCGCGCTCTGCGCAAGCCTTGGTTGGTTATGATGCAACAATGCCTATGTGACTCTGGCAGAGCCCGGCTGCCAAATTTGAAACGTCCAGCGATTGCGCCCACACGAAAGCTGCCAGCACTGAAAGCTCTACCTGGTTTTCACTGTCCCTTGGAACTGCATTCGCTGCCGCACAGACATTCGCGCTCTGCGCAAGCCTTGGTTGGTTATGATGCAACAATGCCTATGTGACTCATGCAGAGCCCGGCTGCCAAATTCGAAACGTCCAGCGATTGCGCCCACACGAAAGCTGCCAGCACTGAAAGCTCTACCTGGTTTTCACTGTCCCTTGGAACTGCATTCGCTGCCGCACCGACATTCGCGCTCTGCAAAAGCCTTGGTTGGTTATGATGCAACAATGCCTATGTGACTCTCGCACTGCCCGCTGCCAAATTTGAAACGTCCACTGATTGTGCCCACACGAAAGCTGCCAGCACTGAAAGCTCTACCTGTTTTTCACTGTCCCTTGGAACTGCATTCGCTGCCGCACAGACATTCGCGCTCTGCGCAAGCCTTGGTTGGTTATGATGCAACAATGCCTATGTGACTCTCGCAGAGCCCGGCTGCCAAATTTGAATTGTACACCGATTGCGCCCTCACGAAAGCTGCCAGCACTGAAAGCTCTACCTGGTTTTCACTGTCCCTTGGAACTGCATTCGCTGCCGCACAGACAGTCGCGCTCTGCAAAAGCCTTGGTTGGGTATGATGCAACAATGCCTATGTCACTCTGGCAGAGCCCGGCTGCCAAATTTGAAACGTCCACTGATTGCGCCCACACGAAAGCTGCCAGCACTGAAAGCTCTACCTGGTTTTCACTGTGCATTGGACCTGCATTCGCTGCCGCACAGACATTCCCGGTCCGCAAAAGCCTTGGTTGGTTATGATGCAACAATGGCTATATGACTCTCGCAGAGCTCGGCTGCCAAATTTGAAACGTCCAGCGATTGCGCCCACACGAAAGCTGCCAGCACTGAAAGCTCTACCTGGTTTTCACTGTGCATTGGACCTGCATTCGCTGCCGCACAGACATTCGCGGTCCGCAAAAGCCTTGGTTGGCTATGATGCAACAATGCCTACGTGACTCTGGCAGAGCCCGGCTGCCAAATTTGAAACGTCCAGCGATTGCGCCCACACGAAAGCTGCCAGCACTGAAAGCTCTACCTGGTTTTCACTGTCCCTTGGAACTGCATTCGCTGCCGCACAGACAGTCACGCTCTGCAAAAGCCTTGGTTGGGTATGATGCAACAATGCCTATGTGACTCTGGCAGAGCCCGGCTGCCAAATTCGAAATGTACACCGATTGCGCCCTCACGAAAGCTGCCAGCGCTGAAAGCTCTACCTGGATTTCACTGTCCCTTGGAACTGCATTCGATGCCGCACAGACATTCGCGCTCTGCAAAAGCCTTGGTTGGTTATAACGCAACAATGCCTATGTGACTCTGGCAGAGACCGGCTGCCAAATTTGAAACGTCCAGCGATTGCGCCCACATGAAAGCTGCCAGCACTGAAAGCTCTACCTGGTTTTCACTGTCCCTTGGAACTGCATTCGCTGCCGCACAGACATTCGCGGTCCGCAAAAGCCTTGGTTGGGTATGATGCAACAATGCCTATGTGAATCTTGCACAGCCCGCTGCCAAATTTGAAACGTCCACTGATTGAGCCCACACGAAAGCTGCCAGCACTGAAAGCTCTACCTGGTTTTCACTGTCCCTTGGAACTGCATTCGCTGCCGCACAGACATTCGTGCTCTGCGCAAGCCTTGGTTGGTTATGATGCAACAATGCCTCTGTGACTCTGGCAGAGCCCGGCTGCCAAATTCGAAACGTCCAGTGATTGCGCCCACACGAAAGCCGCCAGCACTGAAAGCTCTACCTGGTTTTCACTGTCCCTTGGAACTGCATTCGCTGCCGCACAGACGTTCGCGCTCTGCGCAAGCCTTGGTTGGTTATGATGCAACAATGCCTATGTGACTCTGGCAGAGCCCGGCTGCCAAATTCGAAACGTCCAGCGATTGCGCCCACACGAAAGCTTCCAGCACTGAAAGCTCTACCTGGTTTTCACTGTCCCTTGGAACTGCATTCGCTGCCGCACAGACAGTCGCGCTCTGCAAAAGCCTTGGTTGGGTATGATGCAACAATGCCTATGTGACTCTCGCAGAGCCCGCTGCCAAATTTGAAACGTGCACTGATTGCGCCCACACGAAAGCTGCCAGCACTGAAAGCTCTACCTGGTTTTCACTGTCCCTTGGAACTGCATTCGCTGCCGCACAGACATTCGCGCTCTGCAAAAGCCTTGGTTGGTTATGATGCAACAATGCCTATGTGACTCTCGCAGAGCCCGGCTGCCAAATTCGAAATGTACACCGATTGCGCCCTCACGAAAGCTGCCAGCGCTGAAAGCTCTACCTGGATTTCACTGTCCCTTGGAACTGCATTCGCTGCCGCACAGACATTCGCGCTCTGCGCAAGCCTTGGTTGGCTATAACGCAACAATGCCTATGTGACTCTGGCAGAGACCGGCTGCCAAATTTGAAACGTCCAGCGATTGCGCCCACATGAAAGCTGCCAGCACTGAAAGCTCTACCTAGTTTTCACTGTCCCTTGGAACTGCATTCGCTGCCGCACAGACATTCGCGGTCCGCAAAAGCCTTGGTTGGTTATGATGCAACAATGGCTACGTGACTCTCGCAGAGCTCGGCTGCCAAATTCGAAACGTACAACGATTGCTCCCGCACGAAAGCCGCCAGCACTGAAAGCTCTACCTGGATTTCACTGTCCCTTGGAACTGCATTCACTGCCGCACAGACATTCGCGCTCTGCAAAAGCCTTGGTTGGGTATGATGCAACAATGCCTATGTGAATCTTGCACAGCCCGCTGCCAAATTTGAAACGTCCACTGATTGAGCCCACACGAAAGCTGCCAGCACTGAAAGCTCTACCTGGTTTTCACTGTCCCTTGGAACTGCATTCGCTGCCGCACAGACATTCGCGCTCTGCGCAAGCCTTGGTTGGTTATGATGCAACAATGCCTATGTGACTCTGGCAGAGCCCGGCTGCCAAATTCGAAACGTCCAGCGATTGCGCCCACACGAAAGCTGCCAGCACTGAAAGCTCTACCTGGTTTTCACTGTCCCTTGGAACTGCATTCGCTGCCGCACAGACATTCGCGGTCCGCAAAAGTCTTGGTTGGTTATGATGCAACAATGCCTATGTGACTCTCGCAGAGCCCGGCTGCCAAATTTGAAACGTCCACTGATTGCGCCCACACGAAAGCTGCCAGCACTGAAAGCTCTACCTGGTTTTCACTGTCCCTTGGAACTGCATTCGCTGCCGCACAGACATTCGCGCTCTTCGCAAGCCTTGGTTGGTTATGATGCAACAATGGCTATGTGACTCTGGCAGAGCCCGGCTGCCAAATTTGAAACGTCCAGCGATTGCGCCCACACGAAAGCTGCCAGCACTGAAAGCTCTACCTGGTTTTCACTGTCCCTTGGAACTGCATTCGCTGCCGCACAGACATTCGCGCTCTGCGCAAGCCTTGGTTGGTTATGATGCAACAATGCCTATGTGACTCTGGCAGAGCCCGGCTGCCAAATTTGAAACGTCCAGCGATTGCGCCCACACGAAAGCTGCCAGCACTGAAAGCTCTACCTGGTTTTCACTGTCCCTTGGAACTGCATTCGCTGCCGCACAGACATTCGCGCTCTGCGAAAGCCTTGGTTGGTTATGATGCAACAATGCCTATGTGACTCTGGCAGAGCCCGGCTGCCAAATTCGAAACGTCCAGCGATTGCGCCCACACGAAAGCTGCCAGCACTGAAAGCTCTACCTGGTTTTCACTGTCCCTTGGAACTGCATTCGCTGCCGCACAGACATTCGCGCTCTGCGCAAGCCTTGGTTGGTTATGATGCAACAATGCCTGTGTGACTCTCGCAGAGCCCGGCTGCCAAATTTGAATTGTACACCGATTGCGCCCTGACGAAAGCTGCCAGCACTGAAAGCTCTACCTGGTTTTCACTGTCCCTTGGAACTGCATTCGCTGCCGCACAGACAGTCGCGCTCTGCAAAAGCCTTGGTTGGGTATGATCCAACAATGCCTATGTGACTCTCGCAGATCCCGCTGCCAAATTTGAAACGTCCAGCGATTGCGCCCACACGAAAGCTGCTAGCACTGAAAGCTCTACCTGGTTTTCACTGTCCCTTGGAACAGCATTCGCTGCCGCACAGACATTCGCGCTCTGCAAAAGCCGTGGTTGGTTATGACGCAACAATGGCTATGTGACTCTGGCAGACCCCGGCTGCCAAATTTGAAACGTCCAGCGATTGCGCCCACACGAAAGCTGCCAGCACTGAAAGCTCTACCTGGTTTTCATTGTGCATTGGACCTGCATTCGCTGTCGCACAGACATTCGCGGTCCGCAAAAGCCTTGGTTGGTTATGATGCAACAATGGCTATATGACTCTCGCAGAGCTCGGCTGCCAAATTTGAAACGTCCAGCGATTGCGCCCACATGAAAGCTGCCAGCACTGAAAGCTCTACCTGGTTTTCACTGTCCCTTGGAACTGCATTCGCTGCCGCACAGACATTCGCGGTCCGCAAAAGCCTTGGTTGGTTATGATGCAACAATTGCTATGTGACTCTGGCAGAGCCCGGCTGCCAAATTCGAAACGTACAACGATTGCGCCCACACGAAAGCTGCCAGCACTGAAAGCTCTACCTGGTTTTCACTGTCCCTTGGAACTGCATTCGCTGCCGCACCGACATTCGTGCTCTGCAAAAGCCTTGGTTGGGTATGATGCAACAATGCCTATGTGACTCTGGTAGAGCCCGGCTGCCAAATTTGAAACGTCCAGCGATTGCGCCCACACGATAGCTGCCAGCACTGAAAGCTCTACCTGGTTTTCACTGTCCCTTGGAACTGCATTCGCTGCCGCACAGACATTTGCGCTCTGCGCAAGCCTTGGTTGGTTATGATGCAACAATGCCTATGTGACTCTGGCAGAGTCCGGCTGCCAAATTTGAATTGTACACCGATTGCGCCCTCACGAAAGCTGCCAGCACTGAAAGCTCTACCTGGTTTTCACTGTCCCTTGGAACTGCATTCGCTGCCGCACAGACATTATCTCTCCGCATAAGCTTTATTTGTTTATGATGCAACAATGCCTATGTGACTCTGGCAGAGCCCGGCTGCCAAATTTGAAACGTCCAGCGATTGCGCCCACACGAAAGCTGCCAGCACTGAAAGCTCTACCTGGTTTTCACTGTCCCTTGGAACTGCATTCGCTGCCGCACAGACATTCGGGCTCTGCGCAAGCCTTGGTTGGTTATGATGCAACAATGCCTATGTGACTCTGGCAGAGCCCGGCTGCCAAATTTGAAACGTCCAGCAATTGCGCCCACACGAAAGCTGCCAGCACTGAAAGCTCTACCTGGTTTTCACTGTCCCTTGGAACTGCATTCGCTGCCGCACAGACATTCGCGCTCTGCGCAAGCCTTGGTTGGTTATGATGCAACAATGCCTATGTGACTCTGGCAGAGCCCGGCTGCCAAATTCGAAACGTCCAGCGATTGCGCCCACACGAAAGCTGCCAGCACTGAAAGCTCTACCTGGTTTTCACTGTCCCTTGGAACTGCATTCGCTGCCGCACCGACATTCGCGCTCCGCAAAAGCCTTGGTTGGTTATGATGCAACAATGCCTATGTGACTATGGCAGAGCCCGGCTGCCAAATTTGAAACGTCCAGCGATTGCGCCCACACGAAAGCTGCCAGCACTGAAAGCTCTACCTGGTTTTCACTGTCCCTTGGAACTGCATTCGCTGCCGCACAGACATTCGCGCTCTGCGCAAGCCTTGGTTGGTTATGACGCAACAATGGCTATGTGACTGTGGCAGAGACCGGCTGCCAAATTTGAAACGTCCAGCGATTGCGCCCACACAAAAGCTGCCAGCACTGAAAGCTCTACCTGGTTTTCACTGTGCATTGGACCTGCATTCGCTGCCGCACAGACATTCGCGCTCCGCAAAAGCCTTGGTTGGCTATGATGCAACAATGGCTATATGACTCTCGCAGAGCTCGGCTGCCAAATTTGAAACGTCCAGCGATTGCGCCCACACGAAAGCTGCCAGCACTGAAAGCGCTACCTGGTTTTCACTGTGCATTGGACCTGCATTCGCTGCCGCACAGACATTCGCGGTCCGCAAAAGCCTTGGTTGGTTATGATGCAACAATGCCTATGTGACTCTGGCAGAGCCCGGCTGCCAAATTTGAAACGTCCAGCGATTGCGCCCACACGAAATCTGCCAGCACTGAAAGCTCTACCTGGTTTTCACTGTCGCTTGGAACTGCATTCGCTGCCGCACAGACATTCGCGCTCTGCAAAAGCCTTCGTTGGGTATGATGCAACAATGCCTATGTGACTCATGCAGAGCCCGGCTGCCAAATTCGAAATGTACACCGATTGCGCCCTCATGAAAGCTGCCAGCGCTGAAAGCTCTACCTGGATTTCACTGTCCCTTGGAACTGCATTCGCTGCCGCACAGACATTCGCGCTCTGCGCAAGCCTTGGTTGGTTATAACGCAACAATGCCTATGTGACTATGGCAGAGCCCGGCTGCAAAATTTGAAATGTGCAGCGATTGCGCCCACACGAAAGCTGCCAGCACTGAAACCTCTACCTGGTTTTCACTGTCCCTTGGAACTGCATTCGCTGCCGCACCGACATTCGCGCTCTGCGCAAGCCTTGGTTGCTTATGATGCAACAATGCCTATGTGACTCTGGCAGAGCCCGGCTGCCAAATTTGAAACATCCAGCGATTGCGCCCACACGAAAGCTGCCAGCACTGAAAGCTCTACCTGGTTTTCACTGTCCCTTGGAACTGCATTCGCTGCCGCACAGACATTCGCGCTCTGCGAAAGCCTTGGTTGGTTATGATGCAACAATGCCTATGTGACTCTGGCAGAGCCCGGCTGCCAAATTCGAAACGTCCAGCGATTGCGCCCACACGAAAGCTGCCAGCACTGAAAGCTCTACCTGGTTTTCACTGTCCCTTGGAACTGCATTCGCTGCCGCACAGACATTCGCGCTCTGCGCAAGCCTTGGTTGGTTATGATGCAACAATGCCTATGTGACTCTCGCACTGCCCGCTGCCAAATTTGAAACGTGCACTGATTGCGCCCACACGAAAGCTGCCAGCACTGAAAGCTCTACCTGCTTTTCACTGTCGCTTGGAACTGCATTCGCTGCCGCACAGACATTCGCGCTCTGCGCAAGCGTTGGTTGGTTATGATGCAACAATGCCTATGTGACTCTCGCAGAGCCCGGCTGCCAAATTTGAATTGTACACCGATTGCGCCCTGACGAAAGCTGCCAGCACTGAAAGCTCTACCTGGTTTTCACTGTCCCTTGGAACTGCATTCGCTGCCGCACAGACATTCGCGCTCTGCGCAAGCCTTGGTTGGTTATGATGCAACAATGCCTATGTGACTCTGGCAGAGCCCGGCTGCCAAATTTGAAACGTCCAGCGATTGCGCCCACACGAAAGCTGCCAGCACTGAAAGCTCTACCTGGTTTTCACTGTCCCTTGGAACTGCATTCGCTGCCGCACAGACATTCGCGGTCCGCAAAAGTCTTGGTTGGTTATGATGCAACAATGCCTATGTGACTCTCGCAGAGCCCGGCTGCCAAATTTGAAACGTCCAGGGATTGCGCCCACACGAAAGCTGCCAGCACTGAAAGCTCTACCTGGTTTTCACTGTCCCTTGGAACTGCATTCGCTGCCGCACAGACATTCGCGCTCTTCGCAAGCCTTGGTTGGTTATGACGCAACAATGGCTATGTGACTCTGGCAGAGCCCGGCTGCCAAATTTGAAACGTCCAGCGATTGCGCCCACACGAAAGCTGCCAGCACTGAAAGCTCTACCTGGTTTTCACTGTCCCTTGGAACTGCATTCGCTGCCGCACAGACATTCGCGCTCTGCGCAAGCCTTGGTTGGTTATGATGCAACAATGCCTATGTGACTCTGGCAGAGCCCGGCTGCCAAATTTGAAACGTCCAGCGATTGCGCCCACACGAAAGCTGCCAGCACTGAAAGCTCTACCTGGTTTTCACTGTCCCTTGGAACTGCATTCGCTGCCGCACAGACATTCGCGCTCTGCGAAAGCCTTGGTTGGTTATGATGCAACAATGCCTATGTGACTCTGGCAGAGCCCGGCTGCCAAATTCGAAACGTCCAGCGATTGCGCCCACACGAAAGCTGCCAGCACTGAAAGCTCTACCTGGTTTTCACTGTCCCTTGGAACTGCATTCGCTGCCGCACAGACATTCGCGCTCTGCGCAAGCCTTGGTTGGTTATGATGCAACAATGCCTATGTGACTCTCGCACTGCCCGCTGCCAAATTTGAAACGTGCACTGATTGCGCCCACACGAAAGCTGCCAGCACTGAAAGCTCTACCTGCTTTTCACTGTCGCTTGGAACTGCATTCGCTGCCGCACAGACATTCGCGCTCTGCGCAAGCCTTGGTTGGTTATGATGCAACAATGCCTATGTGACTCTCGCAGAGCCCGGCTGCCAAATTTGAATTGTACACCGATTGCGCCCTGACGAAAGCTGCCAGCACTGAAAGCTCTACCTGGTTTTCACTGTCCCTTGGAACTGCATTCGCTGCCGCACAGACAGTCGCGCTCTGCAAAAGCCTTGGTTGGGTATGATCCAACAATGCCTATGTGACTCTCGCAGAGCCCGCTGCCAAATTTGAAACGTCCAGCAATTGCGCCCACACGAAAGCTGCTAGCACTGAAAGCTCTACCTGGTTTTCACTGTCCCTTGGAACAGCATTCGCTGCCGCACAGACATTCGCGCTCTGCAAAAGCCGTGGTTGGTTATGACGCAACAATGGCTATGTGGCTCTGGCAGACCCCGGCTGCCAAATTTGAAACGTCCAGCGATTGCGCCCACACGAAAGCTGCCAGCACTGAAAGCTCTACCTGGTTTTCATTGTGCATTGGACCTGCATTCGCTGTCGCACAGACATTCGCGGTCCGCAAAAGCCTTGGTTGGTTATGATGCAACAATGGGTATATGACTCTCGCAGAGCTCGGCTGCCAAATTTGAAACGTCCAGCGATTGCGCCCACATGAAAGCTGCCAGCACTGAAAGCTCTACCTGGTTTTCACTGTCCCTTGGAACTGCATTCGCTGCCGCACAGACATTCGCGGTCCGCAAAAGCCTTGGTTGGTTATGATGCAACAATTGCTATGTGACTCTGGCAGAGCCCGGCTGCCAAATTCGAAACGTACAACGATTGCGCCCACACGAAAGCTGCCAGCACTGAAAGCTCTACCTGGTTTTCACTGTCCCTTGGAACTGCATTCGCTGCCGCACCGACATTCGTGCTCTGCAAAAGCCTTGGTTGGGTATGATGCAACAATGCCTATGTGACTCTGGTAGAGCCCGGCTGCCAAATTTGAAACGTCCAGCGATTGCGCCCACACGATAGCTTCCAGCACTGAAAGCTCTACCTGGTTTTCACTGTCCCTTGGAACTGCATTCGCTGCCGCACAGACATTTGCGCTCTGCGCAAGCCTTGGTTGGTTATGATGCAACAATGCCTATGTGACTCTGGCAGAGCCCGGCTGCCAAATTTGAATTGTACACCGATTGCGCCCTCACGAAAGCTGCCAGCACTGAAAGCTCTACCTGGTTTTCACTGTCCCTTGGAACTGCATTCGCTGCCGCACAGACATTCGCGCTCTGCGCAAGCCTTGGTTGGTTATGACGCAACAATGGCTATGTGACTGTGGCAGAGACTGGCTGCCAAATTTGAAACGTCCAGCGATTGCGCCCACACAAAAGCTGCCAGCACTGAAAGCTCTACCTGGTTTTCACTGTCCCTTGGAACTGCATTCGCTGCCGCACAGACATTCGCGGTCCGCAAAAGCCTTGGTTGGCTATGATGCAACAATGGCTATATGACTCTCGCAGAGCTCGGCTGCCAAATTTGAAACGTCCAGCGATTGCGCCCACACGAAAGCTGCCAGCACTGAAAGCGCTACCTGGTTTTCACTGTGCATTGGACCTGCATTCGCTGCCGCACAGACATTCGCGGTCCGCAAAAGCCTTGGTTGGTTATGATGCAACAATGCCTATGTGACTCTGGCAGAGCCCGGCTGCCAAATTTGAAACGTCCAGCGATTGCGCCCACACGAAATCTGCCAGCACTGAAAGCTCTACCTGGTTTTCACTGTCGCTTGGAACTGCATTCGCTGCCGCACAGACATTCGCGCTCTGCAAAAGCCTTCGTTGGGTATGATGCAACAATGCCTATGTGACTCTGGCAGAGCCCGGCTGCCAAATTTGAAACGTCCAGCGATTGCGCCCTCATGAAAGCTGCCAGCGCTGAAAGCTCTACCTGGATTTCACTGTCCCTTGGAACTGCATTCGCTGCCGCACAGACATTCGCGCTCTGCGCAAGCCTTGGTTGGTTATAACGCAACAATGCCTATGTGACTATGGCAGAGACCGGCTGCAAAATTTGAAATGTGCAGCGATTGCGCCCACACGAAAGCTGCCAGCACTGAAAGCTCTACCTGGTTTTCACTGTCCCTTGGAACTGCATTCGCTGCCGCACAGACATTCGCGCTCTGCGCAAGCCTTGGTTGCTTATGATGCAACAATGCCTATGTGACTCTGGCAGAGCCCGGCTGCCAAATTTGAAACGTCCAGCGATTGCGCCCACACGAAAGCTGCCAGCACTGAAAGCTCTACCTGGTTTTCACTGTCCCTTGGAACTGCATTCGCTGCCGCACAGACATTCGCGCTCTGCAAAAGCCTTGGTTGGTTATGATGCAACAATGCCTATGTGACTCTGGCAGAGCCCGGCTGCCAAATTCGAAACGTCCAGCGATTGCGCCCACACGAAAGCTGCCAGCACTGAAAGCTCTACCTGGTTTTCACTGTCCCTTGGAACTGCATTCGCTGCCGCACAGACATTCGCGCTCTGCGCAAGCCTTGGTTGGTTATGATGCAACAATGCCTATGTGACTCTCGCACTGCCCGCTGCCAAATTTGAAACGTGCACTGATTGCGCCCACACGAAAGCTGCCAGCACTGAAAGCTCTACCTGCTTTTCACTGTCGCTTGGAACTGCATTCGCTGCCGCACAGACATTCGCGCTCTGCGCAAGCCTTGGTTGGTTATGATGCAACAATGCCTATGTGACTCTCGCAGAGCCCGGCTGCCAAATTTGAATTGTACACCGATTGCGCCCTGACGAAAGCTGCCAGCACTGAAAGCTCTACCTGGTTTTCACTGTCCCTTGGAACTGCATTCGCTGCCGCACAGACAGTCGCGCTCTGCAAAAGCCTTGGTTGGGTATGATCCAACAATGCCTATGTGACTCTCGCAGAGCCCGCTGCCAAATTTGAAACGTCCAGCGATTGCGCCCACACGAAAGCTGCTAGCACTGAAAGCTCTACCTGGTTTTCACTGTCCCTTGGAACAGCATTCGCTGCCGCACAGACATTCGCGCTCTGCAAAAGCCTTGGTTGGTTATGACGCAACAATGGCTATGTGACTCTGGCAGACCCCGGCTGCCAAATTTGAAACGTCCAGCGATTGCGCCCACACGAAAGCTGCCAGCACTGAAAGCTCTACCTGGTTTTCACTGTCCCTTGGAACTGCATTCGCTGCCGCACAGACATTCGCGGTCCGCAAAAGCCTTGGTTGGTTATGATGCAACAATGGCTATGTGACTCTCGCAGAGCTCGGCTGCCAAATTCGAAACGTACAACGATTGCGCCCACACGAAAGCCGCCAGCACTGAAAGCTCTACCTGGTTTTCACTGTCCCTTGGAACTGCATTCACTGCCGCACAGACATTCGTGCTCTGCAAAAGCCTTGGTTGGGTATGATGCAACAATGCCTATGTGAATCTTGCACAGCCCGCTGCCAAATTTGAAACGTCCACTGATTGAGCCCACACGAAAGCTGCCAGCACTGAAAGCTCTACCTGGTTTTCACTGTCCCTTGGAACTGCATTCGCTGCCGCACAGACATTCGCGCTCTGCGCAAGCCTTGGTTGGTTATGATGCAACAATGCCTATGTGACTCTGGCAGAGCCCGGCTGCCAAATTCGAAACGTCCAGCGATTGCGCCCACACGAAAGCTGCCAGCACTGAAAGCTCTACCTGGTTTTCACTGTGCATTGGACCTGCATTCGCTGCCGCACAGACATTCGCGGTCCGCAAAAGCCTTGGTTGGTTATGATGCAACAATGGCTATATGACTCTCGCACAGCCCGGCTGCCAAATTTGAAATGTACACCGATTGCGCCCTCACGAAAGCTGCCAGCGCTGAAAGCTCTACCTGGATTTCACTGTCCCTTGGAACTGCATTCGATGCCGCACAGACATTCGCGCTCTGCGCAAGCCTTGGTTGGTTATAACGCAACAATGCCTATGTGACTCTGGCAGAGACCGGCTGCCAAATTTGAAATGTCCAGCGATTGCGCCCACATGAAAGCTGCCAGCACTGAAAGCTCTACCTGGTTTTCACTGTCCCTTGGAACTGCATTCGCTGCCGCACAGACATTCGCGCTCTGCAAAAGCCTTGGTTGGTTATGATGCAACAATGCCTATGTGAATCTGGCAGAGCCCGGCTGCCAAATTTGAAACGTCCACTGATTGCGCCCTCACGAAAGCTGCCAGCACTGAAAGCTCTACCTGGTTTTCACTGTCCCTTGGAACTGCATTCGCTGCCGCACAGACATTCGCGCTCTGCGCAAGCCTTGGTTGGTTATGATGCAACAATGCCTATGTGACTCTGGCAGAGCCCGGCTGCCAAATTCGAAACGTCCAGCGATTGCGCCCACACGAAAGCTGCCAGCACTGAAAGCTCTACCTGGTTTTCACTGTCCCTTGGAACTGCATTCGCTGCCGCACCGACATTCGCGCTCCGCAAAAGCCTTGGTTGGTTATGATGCAACAATGCCTATGTGACTCTGGTAGAGCCCGGCTGCCAAATTTGAAACATCCAGCGATTGCGCCCACACGAAAGCTGCCAGCACTGAAAGCTCTACCTGGTTTTCACTGTCCCTTGGAACTGCATTCGCTGCCGCACAGACATTCGCGCTCTGCGCAAGCCTTGGTTGGTTATGATGCAACAATGCCTATGTGACTCTGGCAGAGCCCGGCTGCCAAATTTGAATTGTACACCGATTGCGCCCTCACGAAAGCTGCCAGCACTGAAAGCTCTACCTGGTTTTCACTGTCCCTTGGAACTGCATTCGCTGCCGCACAGACATTATCTCTCCGCATAAGCTTTATTTGTTTATGATGCAACAATGCCTATGTGACTCTCGCACAGCCCGCTGCCAAATTTGCAACGTCCACTGATTGCGCCCACACGAAAGCTGCCAGCACTGAAAGCTCCACCTGGTTTTCACTGTCCCTTGGAACTGCATTCGCTGCCGCACAGACATTCGGGCTCTGCGCAAGCCTTGGTTGGTTATGATGCAACAATGCCTATGTGACTCTGGCAGAGCCCGGCTGCCAAATTTGAAACGTCCAGCAATTGCGCCCACACGAAAGCTGCCAGCACTGAAAGCTCTACCTGGTTTTCACTGTCCCTTGGAACTGCATTCGCTGCCGCACAGACATTCGCGCTCTGCGCAAGCCTTGGTTGGTTATGATGCAACAATGGCTATGTGACTCTGGCAGAGCCCGGCTGCCAAATTCGAAACGTCCAGCGATTGCGCCCACACGAAAGCTGCCAGCACTGAAAGCTCTACCTGGTTTTCACTGTCCCTTGGACCTGCATTCGCTGCCGCACAGACATTCGCAATCAGCGCAAGCCTTGGTTGGTTATGACGCAACAATGCCTATGTGACTCTGGCAGAGCCCGGCTGCCAAATTTGAAACGTCCAGCGACTGCGCCCACATGAAAGCTGCCAGCACTGAAAGCTCTACCTGGTTTTCACTGTCCCTTGGAACTGCATTCGCTGCCGCACCGACATTCGCGCTCCGCAAAAGCCTTGGTTGGTTATGATGCAACAATGCCTATGTGACTATGGCAGAGCCCGGCTGCCAAATTTGAAACGTCCAGTGATTGCGCCCACACGAAAGCTGCCAGCACTGAAAGCGCTACCTGCTTTTCACTGTGCATTGGACCTGCATTCGCTGCCGCACAGACATTCGCGGTCCGCAAAAGCCTTGGTTGGTTATGATGCAACAATGCCTATGTGACTCTGGCAGAGCCCGGCTGCCAAATTTGAAACGTCCAGCGATTGCGCCCACACGAAAGCTGCCAGCACTGAAAGCTCTACCTGGTTTTCACTGTCCCTTGGAACTGCATTCGCTGCCGCACAGACATTCGCGCTCTGCAAAAGCCTTCGTTGGGTATGATGCAACAATGCCTATGTGACTCATGCAGAGCCCGGCTGCCAAATTCGAAATGTACACCGATTGCGCCCTCATGAAAGCTGCCAGCGCTGAAAGCTCTACCTGGATTTCACTGTCCCTTGGAACTGCATTCGATGCCGCACAGACAGTCGCGCTCTGCGCAAGCCTTGGTTGGTTATAACGCAACAATGCCTATGTGACTATGGCACAGCCCGCTGCCAAATTTGAAATGTGCAGCGATTGCGCCCACATGAAAGCTGCCAGCACTGAAAGCTCTACCTGGTTTTCACTGTCCCTTGGAACTGCATTCGCTGCCGCACAGACATTCGCGGTCCGCAAAAGCCTTGGTTGGTTATGATGCAACAATGGCTATGTGACTCTCGCAGAGCTCGGCTGCCAAATTCGAAACGTACACCGATTGCGCCCACACGAAAGCCGCCAGCACTGAAAGCTCTACCTGGTTTTCACTGTCCCTTGGAACTGCATTCACTGCCGCACAGACATTCGCGCTCTGCAAAAGCCTTGGTTGGGTATGATGCAACAATGCCTATGTGAATCTTGTACAGCCCGCTGCCAAATTTGAAACGTCCACTGATTGAGCCCACACGAAAGCTGCCAGCACTGAAAGCTCTACCTGGTTTTCACTGTCCCCTGGAACTGCATTCGCTGCCGCACAGACATTCGCGCTCTGCGCAAGCCTTGGTTGGTTATGATGCAACAATGCCTATGTGACTCTGGCAGAGCCCGGCTGCCAAATTTGAAACGTCCAGTGATTGCGCCCACACGAAAGCTGCCAGCACTGAAAGCTCTACCTGGTTTTCACTGTCCCTTGGAACTGCATTCGCTGCCGCACAGACAGTCGCGCTCTGCAAAAGCCTTGGTTGGGTATGATCCAACAATGCCTATGTGACTCTCGCAGAGCCCGCTGCCAAATTTGAAACGTCCAGCGATTGCGCCCACACGAAAGCTGCTAGCACTGAAAGCTCTACCTGGTTTTCACTGTCCCTTGGAACAGCATTCGCTGCCGCACAGACATTCGCGCTCTGCAAAAGCCTTGGTTGGTTATGACGCAACAATGGCTATGTGACTCTGGCAGACCCCGGCTGCCAAATTTGAAACGTCCAGCGATTGCGCCCACACGAAAGCTGCCAGCACTGAAAGCTCTACCTGGTTTTCACTGTCCCTTGGAACTGCATTCGCTGCCGCACAGACATTCGAGGTCCGCAAAAGCCTTGGTTGGTTATGATGCAACAATGGCTATGTGACTCTCGCAGAGCTCGGCTGCCAAATTCGAAACGTACAACGATTGCGCCCACACGAAAGCCGCCAGCACTGAAAGCTCTACCTGGTTTTCACTGTCCCTTGGAACTGCATTCACTGCCGCACAGACATTCGTGCTCTGCAAAAGCCTTGGTTGGGTATGATGCAACAATGCCTATGTGAATCTTGCACAGCCCGCTGCCAAATTTGAAACGTCCACTGATTGAGCCCACACGAAAGCTGCCAGCACTGAAAGCTCTACCTGGTTTTCACTGTCCCTTGGAACTGCATTCGCTGCCACACAGACATTCGCGCTCTGCGCAAGCCTTGGTTGGTTATGATGCAACAATGCCTATGTGACTCTGGCAGAGCCCGGCTGCCAAATTCGAAACGTCCAGCGATTGCGCCCACACGAAAGCTGCCAGCACTGAAAGCTCTACCTGGTTTTCACTGTCCCTTGGAACTGCATTCGCTGCCGCACAGACATTCGCGGTCCGCAAAAGCCTTGGTTGGTTATGATGCAACAATGGCTATATGACTCTCGCAGGGCTCGGCTGCCAAATTTGAAACGTCCAGCGATTGCGCCCACACGAAAGCTGCCAGCACTGAAAGCTCTACCTGGTTTTCACTGTCCCTTGGAACTGCATTCGCTGCCGCACAGACATTCGCGGTCCGCAAAAGCCTTGGTTGGTTATGATGCAACAATGCCTATGTGACTCTGGCAGAGCCCGGCTGCCAAATTTGAAACGTCCAGCGATTGCGCCCACACGAAAGCTGCCAGCACTGAAAGCTCTACCTGGTTTTCACTGTCCCTTGGAACTGCATTCGCTGCCGCACAGACATTCGCGCTCTGCAAAAGCCTTGGTTGGTTATGATGCAACAATGCCTATGTGACTCTCGCACAGCCCGGCTGCCAAATTTGAAATGTACACCGATTGCGCCCTCACGAAAGCTGCCAGCGCTGAAAGCTCTACCTGGATTTCACTGTCCCTTGGAACTGCATTCGATGCCGCACAGACATTCGCGCTCTGCGCAAGCCTTGGTTGGTTATAACGCAACAATGCCTATGTGACTCTGGCAGAGACCGGCTGCCAAATTTGAAATGTCCAGCGATTGCGCCCACATGAAAGCTGCCAGCACTGAAAGCTCTACCTGGTTTTCACTGTCCCTTGGAACTGCATTCGCTGCCGCACAGACATTCGCGCTCTGCAAAAGCCTTGGTTGGTTATGATGCAACAATGCCTATGTGAATCTGGCAGAGCCCGGCTGCCAAATTTGAAACGTCCACTGATTGCGCCCTCACGAAAGCTGCCAGCACTGAAAGCTCTACCTGGTTTTCACTGTCCCTTGGAACTGCATTCGCTGCCGCACAGACATTCGTGCTCTGCGCAAGCCTTGGTTGGTTATGATGCAACAATGCCTATGTGACTCTGGCAGAGCCCGGCTGCCAAATTCGAAACGTCCAGCGATTGCGCCCACACGAAAGCTGCCAGCACTGAAAGCTCTACCTGGTTTTCACTGTCCCTTGGAACTGCATTCGCTGCCGCACCGACATTCGCGCTCCGCAAAAGCCTTGGTTGGTTATGATGCAACAATGCCTATGTGACTCTGGTAGAGCCCGGCTGCCAAATTTGAAACGTCCAGCGATTGCGCCCACACGATAGCTGCCAGCACTGAAAGCTCTACCTGGTTTTCACTGTCCCTTGGAACTGCATTCGCTGCCGCACAGACATTCGCGCTCTGCGCAAGCCTTGGTTGGTTATGATGCAACAATGCCTATGTGACTCTGGCAGAGCCCGGCTGCCAAATTTGAATTGTACACCGATTGCGCCCTCACGAAAGCTGCCAGCACTGAAAGCTCTACCTGGTTTTCACTGTCCCTTGGAACTGCATTCGCTGCCGCACAGACATTATCTCTCCGCATAAGCTTTATTTGTTTATGATGCAACAATGCCTATGTGACTCTCGCACAGCCCGCTGCCAAATTTGCAACGTCCACTGATTGCGCCCACACGAAAGCTGCCAGCACTGAAAGCTCCACCTGGTTTTCACTGTCCCTTGGAACTGCATTCGCTGCCGCACAGACATTCGGGCTCTGCGCAAGCCTTGGTTGGTTATGATGCAACAATGCCTATGTGACTCTGGCAGAGCCCGGCTGCCAAATTTGAAACGTCCAGCAATTGCGCCCACACGAAAGCTGCCAGCACTGAAAGCTCTACCTGGTTTTCACTGTCCCTTGGAACTGCATTCGCTGCCGCACAGACATTCGCGCTCTGCGCAAGCCTTGGTTGGTTATGATGCAACAATGCCTATGTGACTCTGGCAGAGCCCGGCTGCCAAATTCGAAACGTCCAGCGATTGCGCCCACACGAAAGCTGCCAGCACTGAAAGCTCTACCTGGTTTTCACTGTCCCTTGGAACTGCATTCGCTGCCGCACAGACATTCGCAATCAGCGCAAGCCTTGGTTGGTTATGACGCAACAATGCCTATGTGACTCTGGCAGAGCCCGGCTGCCAAATTTGAAACGTCCAGCGACTGCGCCCACATGAAAGCTGCCAGCACTGAAAGCTCTACCTGGTTTTCACTGTCCCTTGGAACTGCATTCGCTGCCGCACCGACATTCGCGCTCCGCAAAAGCCTTGGTTGGTTATGATGCAACAATGCCTATGTGACTATGGCAGAGCCCGGCTGCCAAATTTGAAACGTCCAGCGATTGCGCCCACACGAAAGCTGCCAGCACTGAAAGCTCTACCTGGTTTTCACTGTCCCTTGGAACTGCATTCGCTGCCGCACAGACATTCGCGCTCTGCGCAAGCCTTGGTTGGTTATGACGCAACAATGGCTATGTGACTGTGGCAGAGACCGGCTGCCAAATTTGAAACGTCCAGCGATTGCGCCCACACGAAAGCTGCCAGCACTGAAAGCTCTACCTGGTTTTCACTGTCCCTTGGAACTGCATTCGCTGCCGCACAGACATTCGCGCTCCGCAAAAGCCTTGGTTGGCTATGATGCAACAATGGCTATATGACTCTCGCAGAGCTCGGCTGCCAAATTTGAAACGTCCAGCGATTGCGCCCACACGAAAGCTGCCAGCACTGAAAGCGCTACCTGGTTTTCACTGTGCATTGGACCTGCATTCGCTGCCGCACAGACATTCGCGGTCCGCAAAAGCCTTGGTTGGTTATGATGCAACAATGCCTATGTGACTCTGGCAGAGCCCGGCTGCCAAATTTGAAACGTCCAGCGATTGCGCCCACACGAAAGCTGCCAGCACTGAAAGCTCTACCTGGTTTTCACTGTCCCTTGGAACTGCATTCGCTGCCGCACAGACATTCGCGCTCTGCAAAAGCCTTCGTTGGGTATGATGCAACAATGCCTATGTGACTCATGCAGAGCCCGGCTGCCAAATTCGAAATGTACACCGATTGCGCCCTCATGAAAGCTGCCAGCGCTGAAAGCTCTACCTGGATTTCACTGTCCCTTGGAACTGCATTCGATGCCGCACAGACATTCGCGCTCTGCGCAAGCCTTGGTTGGTTATAACGCAACAATGCCTATGTGACTATGGCAGAGACCGGCTGCAAAATTTGAAATGTGCAGCGATTGCGCCCACATGAAAGCTGCCAGCACTGAAAGCTCTACCTGGTTTTCACTGTCCCTTGGAACTGCATTCGCTGCCGCACAGACATTCGCGGTCCGCAAAAGCCTTGGTTGGTTATGATGCAACAATGGCTATGTGACTCTCGCAGAGCTCGGCTGCCAAATTCGAAACGTACACCGATTGCGCCCACACGAAAGCCGCCAGCACTGAAAGCTCTACCTGGTTTTCACTGTCCCTTGGAACTGCATTCACTGCCGCACAGACATTCGCGCTCTGCAAAAGCCTTGGTTGGGTATGATGCAACAATGCCTATGTGAATCTTGTACAGCCCGCTGCCAAATTTGAAACGTCCACTGATTGAGCCCACACGAAAGCTGCCAGCACTGAAAGCTCTACCTGGTTTTCACTGTCCCTTGGAACTGCATTCGCTGCCGCACAGACATTCGCGCTCTGCGCAAGCCTTGGTTGGTTATGATGCAACAATGCCTATGTGACTCTGGCAGAGACCGGCTGCCAAATTCGAAACGTCCAGCGATTGCGCCCACACGAAAGCTGCCAGCACTGAAAGCTCTACCTGGTTTTCACTGTCCCTTGGAACTGCATTCGCTGCCGCACAGACATTCGCGCTCTGCGCAAGCCTTGGTTGCTTATGATGCAACAATGCCTATGTGACTCTGGCAGAGCCCGGCTGCCAAATTTGAAACGTCCAGCGATTGCGCCCACACGAAAGCTGCCAGCACTGAAAGCTCTACCTGGTTTTCACTGTCCCTTGGAACTGCATTCGCTGCCGCACAGACATTCGCGCTCTGCGAAAGCCTTGGTTGGTTATGATGCAACAATGCCTATGTGACTCTGGCAGAGCCCGGCTGCCAAATTCGAAACGTCCAGCGATTGCGCCCACACGAAAGCTGCCAGCACTGAAAGCTCTACCTGGTTTTCACTGTCCCTTGGAACTGCATTCGCTGCCGCACAGACATTCGCGCTCTGCGCAAGCCTTGGTTGGTTATGATGCAACAATGCCTATGTGACTCTCGCACTGCCCGCTGCCAAATTTGAAACGTGCACTGATTGCGCCCACACGAAAGCTGCCAGCACTGAAAGCTCTACCTGCTTTTCACTGTCGCTTGGAACTGCATTCGCTGCCGCACAGACATTCGCGCTCTGCGCAAGCCTTGGTTGGTTATGATGCAACAATGCCTATGTGACTCTGGCAGAGCCCGGCTGCCAAATTTGAAACGTCCAGCGATTGCGCCCACACGAAAGCTGCCAGCACTGAAAGCTCTACCTGGTTTTCACTGTCCCTTGGAACTGCATTCGCTGCCGCACAGACATTCGCGCTCTGCAAAAGCCTTCGTTGGGTATGATGCAACAATGCCTATGTGACTCTCGCACAGCCCGGCTGCCAAATTTGAAATGTACACCGATTGCGCCCTCACGAAAGCTGCCAGCGCTGAAAGCTCTACCTCGATTTCACTGTCCCTTGGAACTGCATTCGATGCCGCACAGACATTCGCGCTCTGCGCAAGCCTTGGTTGGTTATAACGCAACAATGCCTATGTGACTCTGGCAGAGACCGGCTGCCAAATTTGAAATGTCCAGCGATTGCGCCCACATGAAAGCTGCCAGCACTGAAAGCTCTACCTGGTTTTCACTGTCCCTTGGAACTGCATTCGCTGCCGCACAGACATTCGCGCTCTGCAAAAGCCTTGGTTGGTTATGATGCAACAATGCCTATGTGAATCTGGCAGAGCCCGGCTGCCAAATTTGAAACGTCCACTGATTGCGCCCTCACGAAAGCCGCCAGCACTGAAAGCTCTACCTGGTTTTCACTGTCCCTTGGAACTGCATTCGCTGCCGCACAGACATTCGCGCTCTGCGCAAGCCTTGGTTGGTTATGATGCAACAATGCCTATGTGACTCTGGCAGAGCCCGGCTGCCAAATTCGAAACGTCCAGCGATTGCGCCCACACGAAAGCTGCCAGCACTGAAAGCTCTACCTGGTTTTCACTGTCCCTTGGAACTGCATTCGCTGCCGCACAGACATTCGCGCTCTGCAAAAGCCTTCGTTGGGTATGATGCAACAATGCCTATGTGACTCATGCAGAGCCCGGCTGCCAAATTCGAAATGTACACCGATTGCGCCCTCATGAAAGCTGCCAGCGCTGAAAGCTCTACCTGGATTTCACTGTCCCTTGGAACTGCATTCGATGCCGCACAGACATTCGCGCTCTGCGCAAGCCTTGGTTGGTTATAACGCAACAATGCCTATGTGACTATGGCAGAGACCGGCTGCAAAATTTGAAATGTGCAGCGATTGCGCCCACATGAAAGCTGCCAGCACTGAAAGCTCTACCTGGTTTTCACTGTCCCTTGGAACTGCATTCGCTGCCGCACAGACATTCGCGGTCCGCAAAAGCCTTGGTTGGTTATGATGCAACAATGGCTATGTGACTCTCGCAGAGCTCGGCTGCCAAATTCGAAACGTACACCGATTGCGCCCACACGAAAGCCGCCAGCACTGAAAGCTCTACCTGGTTTTCACTGTCCCTTGGAACTGCATTCACTGCCGCACAGACATTCGCGCTCTGCAAAAGCCTTGGTTGGGTATGATGCAACAATGCCTATGTGAATCTTGTACAGCCCGCTGCCAAATTTGAAACGTCCACTGATTGAGCCCACACGAAAGCTGCCAGCACTGAAAGCTCTACCTGGTTTTCACTGTCCCTTGGAACTGCATTCGCTGCCGCACAGACATTCGCGCTCTGCGCAAGCCTTGGTTGGTTATGATGCAACAATGCCTATGTGACTCTGGCAGAGCCCGGCTGCCAAATTCGAAACGTCCAGCGATTGCGCCCACACGAAAGCTGCCAGCACTGAAAGCTCTACCTGGTTTTCACTGTCCCTTGGAACTGCATTCGCTGCCGCACAGACATTCGCGCTCTGCGCAAGCCTTGGTTGCTTATGATGCAACAATGCCTATGTGACTCTGGCAGAGCCCGGCTGCCAAATTTGAAACGTCCAGCGATTGCGCCCACACGAAAGCTGCCAGCACTGAAAGCTCTACCTGGTTTTCACTGTCCCTTGGAACTGCATTCGCTGCCGCACAGACATTCGCGCTCTGCGAAAGCCTTGGTTGGTTATGATGCAACAATGCCTATGTGACTCTGGCAGAGCCCGGCTGCCAAATTCGAAACGTCCAGCGATTGCGCCCACACGAAAGCTGCCAGCACTGAAAGCTCTACCTGGTTTTCACTGTCCCTTGGAACTGCATTCGCTGCCGCACAGACATTCGCGCTCTGCGCAAGCCTTGGTTGGTTATGATGCAACAATGCCTATGTGACTCTCGCACTGCCCGCTGCCAAATTTGAAACGTGCACTGATTGCGCCCACACGAAAGCTGCCAGCACTGAAAGCTCTACCTGCTTTTCACTGTCGCTTGGAACTGCATTCGCTGCCGCACAGACATTCGCGCTCTGCGCAAGCCTTGGTTGGTTATGATGCAACAATGCCTATGTGACTCTGGCAGAGCCCGGCTGCCAAATTTGAAACGTCCAGCGATTGCGCCCACACGAAAGCTGCCAGCACTGAAAGCTCTACCTGGTTTTCACTGTCCCTTGGAACTGCATTCGCTGCCGCACAGACATTCGCGCTCTGCAAAAGCCTTCGTTGGGTATGATGCAACAATGCCTATGTGACTCTCGCACAGCCCGGCTGCCAAATTTGAAATGTACACCGATTGCGCCCTCACGAAAGCTGCCAGCGCTGAAAGCTCTACCTGGATTTCACTGTCCCTTGGAACTGCATTCGATGCCGCACAGACATTCGCGCTCTGCGCAAGCCTTGGTTGGTTATAACGCAACAATGCCTATGTGACTCTGGCAGAGACCGGCTGCCAAATTTGAAATGTCCAGCGATTGCGCCCACATGAAAGCTGCCAGCACTGAAAGCTCTACCTGGTTTTCACTGTCCCTTGGAACTGCATTCGCTGCCGCACAGACATTCGCGCTCTGCAAAAGCCTTGGTTGGTTATGATGCAACAATGCCTATGTGAATCTGGCAGAGCCCGGCTGCCAAATTTGAAACGTCCACTGATTGCGCCCTCACGAAAGCTGCCAGCACTGAAAGCTCTACCTGGTTTTCACTGTCCCTTGGAACTGCATTCGCTGCCGCACAGACATTCGCGCTCTGCGCAAGCCTTGGTTGGTTATGATGCAACAATGCCTATGTGACTCTGGCAGAGCCCGGCTGCCAAATTCGAAACGTCCAGCGATTGCGCCCACACGAAAGCTGCCAGCACTGAAAGCTCTACCTGGTTTTCACTGTCCCTTGGAACTGCATTCGCTGCCGCACCGACATTCGCGCTCCGCAAAAGCCTTGGTTGGTTATGATGCAACAATGCCTATGTGACTCTGGTAGAGCCCGGCTGCCAAATTTGAAACGTCCAGCGATTGCGCCCACACGATAGCTGCCAGCACTGAAAGCTCTACCTGGTTTTCACTGTCCCTTGGAACTGCATTCGCTGCCGCACAGACATTCGCGCTCTGCGCAAGCCTTGGTTGGTTATGATGCAACAATGCCTATGTGACTCTGGCAGAGCCCGGCTGCCAAATTTGAATTGTACACCGATTGCGCCCTCACGAAAGCTGCCAGCACTGAAAGCTCTACCTGGTTTTCACTGTCCCTTGGAACTGCATTCGCTGCCGCACAGACATTATCTCTCCGCATAAGCTTTATTTGTTTATGATGCAACAATGCCTATGTGACTCTCGCACAGCCCGCTGCCAAATTTGCAACGTCCACTGATTGCGCCCACACGAAAGCTGCCAGCACTGAAAGCTCCACCTGGTTTTCACTGTCCCTTGGAACTGCATTCGCTGCCGCACAGACATTCGGGCTCTGCGCAAGCCTTGGTTGGTTATGATGCAACAATGCCTATGTGACTCTGGCAGAGCCCGGCTGCCAAATTTGAAACGTCCAGCAATTGCGCCCACACGAAAGCTGCCAGCACTGAAAGCTCTACCTGGTTTTCACTGTCCCTTGGAACTGCATTCGCTGCCGCACAGACATTCGCGCTCTGCGCAAGCCTTGGTTGGTTATGATGCAACAATGCCTATGTGACTCTGGCAGAGCCCGGCTGCCAAATTCGAAACGTCCAGCGATTGCGCCCACACGAAAGCTGCCAGCACTGAAAGCTCTACCTGGTTTTCACTGTCCCTTGGAACTGCATTCGCTGCCGCACAGACATTCGCAATCAGCGCAAGCCTTGGTTGGTTATGACGCAACAATGCCTATGTGACTCTGGCAGAGCCCGGCTGCCAAATTTGAAACGTCCAGCGACTGCGCCCACATGAAAGCTGCCAGCACTGAAAGCTCTACCTGGTTTTCACTGTCCCTTGGAACTGCATTCGCTGCCGCACCGACATTCGCGCTCCGCAAAAGCCTTGGTTGGTTATGATGCAACAATGCCTATGTGACTATGGCAGAGCCCGGCTGCCAAATTTGAAACGTCCAGCGATTGCGCCCACACGAAAGCTGCCAGCACTGAAAGCTCTACCTGGTTTTCACTGTCCCTTGGAACTGCATTCGCTGCCGCACAGACATTCGCGCTCTGCGCAAGCCTTGGTTGGTTATGACGCAACAATGGCTATGTGACTGTGGCAGAGACCGGCTGCCAAATTTGATACGTCCAGCGATTGCGCCCACACGAAAGCTGCCAGCACTGAAAGCTCTACCTGGTTTTCACTGTCCCTTGGAACTGCATTCGCTGCCGCACAGACATTCGCGCTCCGCAAAAGCCTTGGTTGGCTATGATGCAACAATGGCTATATGACTCTCGCAGAGCTCGGCTGCCAAATTTGAAACGTCCAGCGATTGCGCCCACACGAAAGCTGCCAGCACTGAAAGCGCTACCTGGTTTTCACTGTGCATTGGACCTGCATTCGCTGCCGCACAGACATTCGCGGTCCGCAAAAGCCTTGGTTGGTTATGATGCAACAATGCCTATGTGACTCTGGCAGAGCCCGGCTGCCAAATTTGAAACGTCCAGCGATTGCGCCCACACGAAAGCTGCCAGCACTGAAAGCTCTACCTGGTTTTCACTGTCCCTTGGAACTGCATTCGCTGCCGCACAGACATTCGCGCTCTGCAAAAGCCTTCGTTGGGTATGATGCAACAATGCCTATGTGACTCATGCAGAGCCCGGCTGCCAAATTCGAAATGTACACCGATTGCGCCCTCATGAAAGCTGCCAGCGCTGAAAGCTCTACCTGGATTTCACTGTCCCTTGGAACTGCATTCGATGCCGCACAGACATTCGCGCTCTGCGCAAGCCTTGGTTGGTTATAACGCAACAATGCCTATGTGACTATGGCAGAGACCGGCTGCAAAATTTGAAATGTGCAGCGATTGCTCCCACATGAAAGCTGCCAGCACTGAAAGCTCTACCTGGTTTTCACTGTCCCTTGGAACTGCATTCGCTGCCGCACAGACATTCGCGGTCCGCAAAAGCCTTGGTTGGTTATGATGCAACAATGGCTATGTGACTCTCGCAGAGCTCGGCTGCCAAATTCGAAACGTACACCGATTGCGCCCACACGAAAGCCGCCAGCACTGAAAGCTCTACCTGGTTTTCACTGTCCCTTGGAACTGCATTCACTGCCGCACAGACATTCGCGCTCTGCAAAAGCCTTGGTTGGGTATGATGCAACAATGCCTATGTGAATCTTGTACAGCCCGCTGCCAAATTTGAAACGTCCACTGATTGAGCCCACACGAAAGCTGCCAGCACTGAAAGCTCTACCTGGTTTTCAC
This sequence comes from Mycteria americana, assembly GCF_035582795.1. Lineage (NCBI taxonomy): Eukaryota > Metazoa > Chordata > Aves > Ciconiiformes > Ciconiidae > Mycteria > Mycteria americana. The sequence goes on along the minus strand of NW_027445609.1, from coordinate 2,434,101 downwards.
TGTCCCTTGGAACTGCATTCGCTGCCGCACAGACATTCGCGCTCTGCGCAAGCCTTGGTTGGTTATGATGCAACAATGCCTATGTGACTCTGGCAGAGCCCGGCTGCCAAATTCGAAACGTCCAGCGATTGCGCCCACACGAAAGCTGCCAGCACTGAAAGCTCTACCTGGTTTTCACTGTCCCTTGGAACTGCATTCGCTGCCGCACAGACATTCGCGCTCTGCGCAAGCCTTGGTTGCTTATGATGCAACAATGCCTATGTGACTCTCGCAGAGCCCGGCTGCCAAATTTGAAACGTCCAGCGATTGCGCCCACACGAAAGCTGCCAGCACTGAAAGCTCTACCTGGTTTTCACTGTCCCTTGGAACTGCATTCGCTGCCGCACAGACATTCGCGCTCTGCGAAAGCCTTGGTTGGTTATGATGCAACAATGCCTATGTGACTCTGGCAGAGCCCGGCTGCCAAATTCGAAACGTCCAGCGATTGCGCCCACACGAAAGCTGCCAGCACTGAAAGCTCTACCTGGTTTTCACTGTCCCTTGGAACTGCATTCACTGCCGCACAGACATTCGCGCTCTGCGCAAGCCTTGGTTGGTTATGATGCAACAATGCCTATGTGACTCTGGCAGAGCCCGGCTGCCAAATTCGAAACGTCCAGCGATTGCGCCCACACGAAAGCTGCCAGCACTGAAAGCTCTACCTGGTTTTCACTGTCCCTTGGAACTGCATTCGCTGCCGCACAGACAGTCGCGCTCTGCAAAAGCCTTGGTTGGGTATGATCCAACAATGCCTATGTGACTCTCGCAGAGCCCGCTGCCAAATTTGAAACGTCCAGCGATTGCGCCCACACGAAAGCTGCTAGCACTGAAAGCTCTACCTGGTTTTCACTGTCCCTTGGAACAGCATTCGCTGCCGCACAGACATTCGCGCTCTGCAAAAGCCTTGGTTGGTTATGACGCAACAATGGCTATGTGACTCTGGCAGACCCCGGCTGCCAAATTTGAAACGTCCAGCGATTGCGCCCACACGAAAGCTGCCAGCACTGAAAGCTCTACCTGGTTTTCACTGTCCCTTGGAACTGCATTCGCTGCCGCACAGACATTCGAGGTCCGCAAAAGCCTTGGTTGGTTATGATGCAACAATGGCTATGTGACTCTCGCAGAGCTCGGCTGCCAAATTCGAAACGTACAACGATTGCGCCCACACGAAAGCCGCCAGCACTGAAAGCTCTACCTGGTTTTCACTGTCCCTTGGAACTGCATTCACTGCCGCACAGACATTCGTGCTCTGCAAAAGCCTTGGTTGGGTATGATGCAACAATGCCTATGTGAATCTTGCACAGCCCGCTGCCAAATTTGAAACGTCCACTGATTGAGCCCACACGAAAGCTGCCAGCACTGAAAGCTCTACCTGGTTTTCACTGTCCCTTGGAACTGCATTCGCTGCCACACAGACATTCGCGCTCTGCGCAAGCCTTGGTTGGTTATGATGCAACAATGCCTATGTGACTCTGGCAGAGCCCGGCTGCCAAATTCGAAACGTCCAGCGATTGCGCCCACACGAAAGCTGCCAGCACTGAAAGCTCTACCTGGTTTTCACTGTCCCTTGGAACTGCATTCGCTGCCGCACAGACATTCGCGGTCCGCAAAAGCCTTGGTTGGTTATGATGCAACAATGGCTATATGACTCTCGCAGGGCTCGGCTGCCAAATTTGAAACGTCCAGCGATTGCGCCCACACGAAAGCTGCCAGCACTGAAAGCTCTACCTGGTTTTCACTGTCCCTTGGAACTGCATTCGCTGCCGCACAGACATTCGCGGTCCGCAAAAGCCTTGGTTGGTTATGATGCAACAATGCCTATGTGACTCTGGCAGAGCCCGGCTGCCAAATTTGAAACGTCCAGCGATTGCGCCCACACGAAAGCTGCCAGCACTGAAAGCTCTACCTGGTTTTCACTGTCCCTTGGAACTGCATTCGCTGCCGCACAGACATTCGCGCTCTGCAAAAGCCTTGGTTGGTTATGATGCAACAATGCCTATGTGACTCTCGCACAGCCCGGCTGCCAAATTTGAAATGTACACCGATTGCGCCCTCACGAAAGCTGCCAGCGCTGAAAGCTCTACCTGGATTTCACTGTCCCTTGGAACTGCATTCGATGCCGCACAGACATTCGCGCTCTGCGCAAGCCTTGGTTGGTTATAACGCAACAATGCCTATGTGACTCTGGCAGAGACCGGCTGCCAAATTTGAAATGTCCAGCGATTGCGCCCACATGAAAGCTGCCAGCACTGAAAGCTCTACCTGGTTTTCACTGTCCCTTGGAACTGCATTCGCTGCCGCACAGACATTCGCGCTCTGCAAAAGCCTTGGTTGGTTATGATGCAACAATGCCTATGTGAATCTGGCAGAGCCCGGCTGCCAAATTTGAAACGTCCACTGATTGCGCCCTCACGAAAGCTGCCAGCACTGAAAGCTCTACCTGGTTTTCACTGTCCCTTGGAACTGCATTCGCTGCCGCACAGACATTCGTGCTCTGCGCAAGCCTTGGTTGGTTATGATGCAACAATGCCTATGTGACTCTGGCAGAGCCCGGCTGCCAAATTCGAAACGTCCCAGCGATTGCGCCCACACGAAAGCTGCCAGCACTGAAAGCGCTACCTGGTTTTCACTGTGCATTGGACCTGCATTCGCTGCCGCACAGACATTCGCGGTCCGCAAAAGCCTTGGTTGGTTATGATGCAACAATGCCTATGTGACTCTGGCAGAGCCCGGCTGCCAAATTTGAAACGTCCAGCGATTGCGCCCACACGAAAGCTGCCAGCACTGAAAGCTCTACCTGGTTTTCACTGTCCCTTGGAACTGCATTCGCTGCCGCACAGACATTCGCGCTCTGCAAAAGCCTTCGTTGGGTATGATGCAACAATGCCTATGTGACTCATGCAGAGCCCGGCTGCCAAATTCGAAATGTACACCGATTGCGCCCTCATGAAAGCTGCCAGCGCTGAAAGCTCTACCTGGATTTCACTGTCCCTTGGAACTGCATTCGATGCCGCACAGACATTCGCGCTCTGCGCAAGCCTTGGTTGGTTATAACGCAACAATGCCTATGTGACTATGGCAGAGACCGGCTGCAAAATTTGAAATGTGCAGCGATTGCTCCCACATGAAAGCTGCCAGCACTGAAAGCTCTACCTGGTTTTCACTGTCCCTTGGAACTGCATTCGCTGCCGCACAGACATTCGCGGTCCGCAAAAGCCTTGGTTGGTTATGATGCAACAATGGCTATGTGACTCTCGCAGAGCTCGGCTGCCAAATTCGAAACGTACACCGATTGCGCCCACACGAAAGCCGCCAGCACTGAAAGCTCTACCTGGTTTTCACTGTCCCTTGGAACTGCATTCACTGCCGCACAGACATTCGCGCTCTGCAAAAGCCTTGGTTGGGTATGATGCAACAATGCCTATGTGAATCTTGTACAGCCCGCTGCCAAATTTGAAACGTCCACTGATTGAGCCCACACGAAAGCTGCCAGCACTGAAAGCTCTACCTGGTTTTCACTGTCCCTTGGAACTGCATTCGCTGCCGCACAGACATTCGCGCTCTGCGCAAGACTTGGTTGGTTATGATGCAACAATGCCTATGTGACTCTGGCAGAGCCCGGCTGCCAAATTCGAAACGTCCAGCGATTGCGCCCACACGAAAGCTGCCAGCACTGAAAGCTCTACCTGGTTTTCACTGTCCCTTGGAACTGCATTCGCTGCCGCACAGACATTCGCGCTCTGCGCAAGCCTTGGTTGCTTATGATGCAACAATGCCTATGTGACTCTCGCAGAGCCCGGCTGCCAAATTTGAAACGTCCAGCGATTGCGCCCACACGAAAGCTGCCAGCACTGAAAGCTCTACCTGGTTTTCACTGTCCCTTGGAACTGCATTCGCTGCCGCACAGACATTCGCGCTCTGCGAAAGCCTTGGTTGGTTATGATGCAACAATGCCTATGTGACTCTGGCAGAGCCCGGCTGCCAAATTCGAAACGTCCAGCGATTGCGCCCACACGAAAGCTGCCAGCACTGAAAGCTCTACCTGGTTTTCACTGTCCCTTGGAACTGCATTCACTGCCGCACAGACATTCGCGCTCTGCGCAAGCCTTGGTTGGTTATGATGCAACAATGCCTATGTGACTCTGGCAGAGCCCGGCTGCCAAATTCGAAACGTCCAGCGATTGCGCCCACACGAAAGCTGCCAGCACTGAAAGCTCTACCTGGTTTTCACTGTCCCTTGGAACTGCATTCGCTGCCGCACCGACATTCGCGCTCCGCAAAAGCCTTGGTTGGTTATGATGCAACAATGCCTATGTGACTCTGGTAGAGCCCGGCTGCCAAATTTGAAACGTCCAGCGATTGCGCCCACACGATAGCTGCCAGCACTGAAAGCTCTACCTGGTTTTCACTGTCCCTTGGAACTGCATTCGCTGCCGCACAGACATTCGCGCTCTGCGCAAGCCTTGGTTGGTTATGATGCAACAATGCCTATGTGACTCTGGCAGAGCCCGGCTGCCAAATTTGAATTGTACACCGATTGCGCCCTCACGAAAGCTGCCAGCACTGAAAGCTCTACCTGGTTTTCACTGTCCCTTGGAACTGCATTCGCTGCCGCACAGACATTATCTCTCCGCATAAGCTTTATTTGTTTATGATGCAACAATGCCTATGTGACTCTCGCACAGCCCGCTGCCAAATTTGCAACGTCCACTGATTGCGCCCACACGAAAGCTGCCAGCACTGAAAGCTCCACCTGGTTTTCACTGTCCCTTGGAACTGCATTCGCTGCCGCACAGACATTCGCGCTCTGCAAAAGCCTTGGTTGGTTATGATGCAACAATGCCTATGTGACTCTGGCAGAGCCCGGCTGCCAAATTTGAAACGTCCAGCAATTGCGCCCACACGAAAGCTGCCAGCACTGAAAGCTCTACCTGGTTTTCACTGTCCCTTGGAACTGCATTCGCTGCCGCACAGACATTCGCGCTCTGCGCAAGCCTTGGTTGGTTATGATGCAACAATGCCTATGTGACTCTGGCAGAGCCCGGCTGCCAAATTCGAAACGTCCAGCGATTGCGCCCACACGAAAGCTGCCAGCACTGAAAGCTCTACCTGGTTTTCACTGTCCCTTGGAACTGCATTCGCTGCCGCACAGACATTCGCAATCAGCGCAAGCCTTGGTTGGTTATGACGCAACAATGCCTATGTGACTCTGGCAGAGCCCGGCTGCCAAATTTGAAACGTCCAGCGACTGCGCCCACATGAAAGCTGCCAGCACTGAAAGCTCTACCTGGTTTTCACTGTCCCTTGGAACTGCATTCGCTGCCGCACCGACATTCGCGCTCCGCAAAAGCCTTGGTTGGTTATGATGCAACAATGCCTATGTGACTCTGGTAGAGCCCGGCTGCCAAATTTGAAACGTCCAGCGATTGCGCCCACACGATAGCTGCCAGCACTGAAAGCTCTACCTGGTTTTCACTGTCCCTTGGAACTGCATTCGCTGCCGCACAGACATTCGCGCTCTGCGCAAGCCTTGGTTGGTTATGATGCAACAATGCCTATGTGACTCTGGCAGAGCCCGGCTGCCAAATTTGAATTGTACACCGATTGCGCCCTCACGAAAGCTGCCAGCACTGAAAGCTCTACCTGGTTTTCACTGTCCCTTGGAACTGCATTCGCTGCCGCACAGACATTATCTCTCCGCATAAGCTTTATTTGTTTATGATGCAACAATGCCTATGTGACTCTCGCACAGCCCGCTGCCAAATTTGCAACGTCCACTGATTGCGCCCACACGAAAGCTGCCAGCACTGAAAGCTCCACCTGGTTTTCACTGTCCCTTGGAACTGCATTCGCTGCCGCACAGACATTCGGGCTCTGCGCAAGCCTTGGTTGGTTATGATGCAACAATGCCTATGTGACTCTGGCAGAGCCCGGCTGCCAAATTTGAAACGTCCAGCAATTGCGCCCACACGAAAGCTGCCAGCACTGAAAGCTCTACCTGGTTTTCACTGTCCCTTGGAACTGCATTCGCTGCCGCACAGACATTCGCGCTCTGCGCAAGCCTTGGTTGGTTATGATGCAACAATGCCTATGTGACTCTGGCAGAGCCCGGCTGCCAAATTCGAAACGTCCAGCGATTGCGCCCACACGAAAGCTGCCAGCACTGAAAGCTCTACCTGGTTTTCACTGTCCCTTGGAACTGCATTCGCTGCCGCACAGACATTCGCAATCAGCGCAAGCCTTGGTTGGTTATGACGCAACAATGCCTATGTGACTCTGGCAGAGCCCGGCTGCCAAATTTGAAACGTCCAGCGACTGCGCCCACATGAAAGCTGCCAGCACTGAAAGCTCTACCTGGTTTTCACTGTCCCTTGGAACTGCATTCGCTGCCGCACCGACATTCGCGCTCCGCAAAAGCCTTGGTTGGTTATGATGCAACAATGCCTATGTGACTATGGCAGAGCCCGGCTGCCAAATTTGAAACGTCCAGCGATTGCGCCCACACGAAAGCTGCCAGCACTGAAAGCTCTACCTGGTTTTCACTGTCCCTTGGAACTGCATTCGCTGCCGCACAGACATTCGCGCTCTGCGCAAGCCTTGGTTGGTTATGACGCAACAATGGCTATGTGACTGTGGCAGAGACCGGCTGCCAAATTTGAAACGTCCAGCGATTGCGCCCACACGAAAGCTGCCAGCACTGAAAGCTCTACCTGGTTTTCACTGTCCCTTGGAACTGCATTCGCTGCCGCACAGACATTCGCGCTCCGCAAAAGCCTTGGTTGGCTATGATGCAACAATGGCTATATGACTCTCGCAGAGCTCGGCTGCCAAATTTGAAACGTCCAGCGATTGCGCCCACACGAAAGCTGCCAGCACTGAAAGCGCTACCTGGTTTTCACTGTGCATTGGACCTGCATTCGCTGCCGCACAGACATTCGCGGTCCGCAAAAGCCTTGGTTGGTTATGATGCAACAATGCCTATGTGACTCTGGCAGAGCCCGGCTGCCAAATTTGAAACGTCCAGCGATTGCGCCCACACGAAAGCTGCCAGCACTGAAAGCTCTACCTGGTTTTCACTGTCCCTTGGAACTGCATTCGCTGCCGCACAGACATTCGCGCTCTGCAAAAGCCTTCGTTGGGTATGATGCAACAATGCCTATGTGACTCATGCAGAGCCCGGCTGCCAAATTCGAAATGTACACCGATTGCGCCCTCATGAAAGCTGCCAGCGCTGAAAGCTCTACCTGGATTTCACTGTCCCTTGGAACTGCATTCGATGCCGCACAGACATTCGCGCTCTGCGCAAGCCTTGGTTGGTTATAACGCAACAATGCCTATGTGACTATGGCAGAGACCGGCTGCAAAATTTGAAATGTGCAGCGATTGCGCCCACATGAAAGCTGCCAGCACTGAAAGCTCTACCTGGTTTTCACTGTCCCTTGGAACTGCATTCGCTGCCGCACAGACATTCGCGGTCCGCAAAAGCCTTGGTTGGTTATGATGCAACAATGGCTATGTGACTCTCGCAGAGCTCGGCTGCCAAATTCGAAACGTACACCGATTGCGCCCACAGGAAAGCCGCCAGCACTGAAAGCTCTACCTGGTTTTCACTGTCCCTTGGAACTGCATTCACTGCCGCACAGACATTCGCGCTCTGCAAAAGCCTTGGTTGGGTATGATGCAACAATGCCTATGTGAATCTTGTACAGCCCGCTGCCAAATTTGAAACGTCCACTGATTGAGCCCACACGAAAGCTGCCAGCACTGAAAGCTCTACCTGGTTTTCACTGTCCCTTGGAACTGCATTCGCTGCCGCACAGACATTCGCGCTCTGCGCAAGCCTTGGTTGGTTATGATGCAACAATGCCTATGTGACTCTGGCAGAGCCCGGCTGCCAAATTCGAAACGTCCAGCGATTGCGCCCACACGAAAGCTGCCAGCACTGAAAGCTCTACCTGGTTTTCACTGTCCCTTGGAACTGCATTCGCTGCCGCACAGACATTCGCGCTCTGCGCAAGCCTTGGTTGCTTATGATGCAACAATGCCTATGTGACTCTGGCAGAGCCCGGCTGCCAAATTTGAAACGTCCAGCGATTGCGCCCACACGAAAGCTGCCAGCACTGAAAGCTCTACCTGGTTTTCACTGTCCCTTGGAACTGCATTCGCTGCCGCACAGACATTCGCGCTCTGCGAAAGCCTTGGTTGGTTATGATGCAACAATGCCTATGTGACTCTGGCAGAGCCCGGCTGCCAAATTCGAAACGTCCAGCGATTGCGCCCACACGTAAAGCTGCCAGCACTGAAAGCTCTACCTGGTTTTCACTGTCCCTTGGAACTGCATTCGCTGCCGCACAGACATTCGCGCTCTGCGCAAGCCTTGGTTGGTTATGATGCAACAATGCCTATGTGACTCTCGCACTGCCCGCTGCCAAATTTGAAACGTGCACTGATTGCGCCCACACGAAAGCTGCCAGCACTGAAAGCTCTACCTGCTTTTCACTGTCGCTTGGAACTGCATTCGCTGCCGCACAGACATTCGCGCTCTGCGCAAGCCTTGGTTGGTTATGATGCAACAATGCCTATGTGACTCTCGCAGAGCCCGGCTGCCAAATTTGAATTGTACACCGATTACGCCCTGACGAAAGCTGCCAGCACTGAAAGCTCTACCTGGTTTTCACTGTCCCTTGGAACTGCATTCGCTGCCGCACAGACATTCGCGCTCTGCAAAAGCCTTGGTTGGGTATGATCCAACAATGCCTATGTGACTCTCGCAGAGCCCGCTGCCAAATTTGAAACGTCCAGCGATTGCGCCCACACGAAAGCTGCTAGCACTGAAAGCTCTACCTGGTTTTCACTGTCCCTTGGAACAGCATTCGCTGCCGCACAGACATTCGCGCTCTGCAAAAGCCTTGGTTGGTTATGACGCAACAATGGCTATGTGACTCTGGCAGACCCCGGCTGCCAAATTTGAAACGTCCAGCGATTGCGCCCACACGAAAGCTGCCAGCACTGAAAGCTCTACCTGGTTTTCATTGTGCATTGGACCTGCATTCGCTGTCGCACAGACATTCGCGGTCCGCAAAAGCCTTGGTTGGTTATGATGCAACAATGGCTATATGACTCTCGCAGAGCTCGGCTGCCAAATTTGAAACGTCCAGCAATTGCGCCCACATGAAAGCTGCCAGCACTGAAAGCTCTACCTGGTTTTCACTGTCCCTTGGAACTGCATTCGCTGCCGCACAGACATTCGCGGTCCGCAAAAGCCTTGGTTGGTTATGATGCAACAATTGCTATGTGACTCTCGCAGAGCTCGGCTGCCAAATTCGAAACGTACAACGATTGCGCCCACACGAAAGCCGCCAGCACTGAAAGCTCTACCTGGTTTTCACTGTCCCTTGGAACTGCATTCACTGCCGCACAGACATTCGTGCTCTGCAAAAGCCTTGGTTGGGTATGATGCAACAATGCCTATGTGAATCTTGCACAGCCCGCTGCCAAATTTGAAACGTCCACTGATTGAGCCCACACGAAAGCTGCCAGCACTGAAAGCTCTACCTGGTTTTCACTGTCCCTTGGAACTGCATTCGCTGCCGCACAGACATTCGCGCTCTGCGCAAGCCTTGGTTGGTTATGATGCAACAATGCCTATGTGACTCTGGCAGAGCCCGGCTGCCAAATTCGAAACGTCCAGCGATTGCGCCCACACGAAAGCTGCCAGCACTGAAAGCTCTACCTGGTTTTCACTGTCCCTTGGAACTGCATTCGCTGCCGCACAGACATTCGCGGTCCGCAAAAGTCTTGGTTGGTTATGATGCAACAATGCCTATGTGACTCTCGCAGAGCCCGGCTGCCAAATTTGAAACGTCAACTGATTGCGCCCACACGAAAGCTGCCAGCACTGAAAGCTCTACCTGGTTTTCACTGTCCCTTGGAACTGCATTCGCTGCCGCACAGACATTCGCGATCTGCGCAAGCCTTGGTTGGTTATGATGCAACAATGCCTATGTGACTCTGGCAGAGCCCGGCTGCCAAATTTGAAACGTCCAGCGATTGCGCCCACACGAAAGCTGCCAGCACTGAAAGCTCTACCTGGTTTTCACTGTCCCTTGGAACTGCATTCGCTGCCGCACAGACATTCGCGCTCTGCGCAAGCCTTGGTTGGTTGTGATGCAACAATGCCTATGTGACTCTGGCAGAGCCCGGCTGCCAAATTTGAAACGTCCAGCGATTGCGCCCACACGAAAGCTGCCAGCACTGAAAGCTCTACCTGGTTTTCACTGTCCCTTGGAACTGCATTCGCTGCCGCACAGACATTCGCGCTCTGCGCAAGCCTTGGTTGGTTATGATGCAACAATGCCTATGTGACTCATGCAGAGCCCGGCTGCCAAATTCGAAACGTCCAGCGATTGCGCCCACACGAAAGCTGCCAGCACTGAAAGCTCTACCTGGTTTTCACTGTCCCTTGGAACTGCATTCGCTGCCGCACCGACATTCGCGCTCTGCAAAAGCCTTGGTTGGTTATGATGCAACAATGCCTATGTGACTCTCGCACTGCCCGCTGCCAAATTTGAAACGTCCACTGATTGCGCCCACACGAAAGCTGCCAGCACTGAAAGCTCTACCTGCTTTTCACTGTCGCTTGGAACTGCATTCGCTGCCGCACAGACATTCGCGCTCTGCGCAAGCCTTGGTTGGTTATGATGCAACAATGCCTATGTGACTCTCGCAGAGCCCGGCTGCCAAATTCGAAATGTACACCGATTGCGCCCTCACGAAAGCTGCCAGCGCTGAAAGCTCTACCTGGATTTCACTGTCCCTTGGAACTGCATTCGATGCCGCACAGACATTCGCGCTCTGCGCAAGCCTTGGTTGGTTATAACGCAACAATGCCTATGTGACTCTGGCAGAGACCGGCTGCCAAATTTGAAACGTCCAGCGATTGCGCCCACATGAAAGCTGCCAGCACTGAAAGCTCTACCTGGTTTTCACTGTCCCTTGGAACTGCATTCGCTGCCGCACAGACATTCGTGGTCCGCAAAAGCCTTGGTTGGTTATGATGCAACAATGGCTATGTGACTCTCGCAGAGCTCGGCTGCCACATTCGAAACGTACAACGATTGCGCCCACACGAAAGCCGCCAGCACTGAAAGCTCTACCTGGTTTTCACTGTCCCTTGGAACTGCATTCGCTGCCGCACAGACATTCGCGCTCTGCGCAAGCCTTGGTTGGTTATGATGTAACAATGGCTATGTGACTCATGCAGAGCCCGGCTGCCAAATTCGAAACGTCCAGCGATTGCGCCCACACGAAAGCTGCCAGCACTGAAAGCTCTACCTGGTTTTCACTGTCCCTTGGAACTGCATTCGCTGCCGCACAGACAGTCGCGCTCTGCGCAAGCCTTGGTTGGTTATGATGCAACAATGCCTATGTGACTCATGCAGAGCCCGGCTGCCAAATTCGAAACGTCCAGCGATTGCGCCCACACGAAAGCTGCCAGCACTGAAAGCTCTACCTGGTTTTCACTGTCCCTTGGAACTGCATTCGCTGCCGCACAGACAGTCGCGCTCTGCAAAAGCCTTGGTTGGGTATGATGCAACAATGCCTATGTGACTCTGGCAGAGCCCGGCTGCCAAATTTGAAACGTCCAGCGATTGCGCCCACACGAAAGCTGCCAGCACTGAAAGCTCTACCTGGTTTTCACTGTCCCTTGGAACTGCATTCGCTGCCGCACAGACATTCGCGGTCCGCAAAAGCCTTGGTTGGTTATGATGCAACAATGGCTATATGACTCTCGCAGAGCTCGGCTGCCAAATTTGAAACGTCCAGCGATTGCGCCCACACGAAAGCTGCCAGCACTGAAAGCTCTACCTGGTTTTCACTGTGCATTGGACCTGCATTCGCTGCCGCACAGACATTCGCGGTCCGCAAAAGCCTTGGTTGGTTATGATGCAACAATGCCTACGTGACTCTGGCAGTGCCCGGCTGCCAAATTTGAAAGGTCCAGCGATTGCGCCCACATGAAAGCTGCCAGCACTGAAAGCTCTACCTGGTTTTCACTGTCCCTTGGAACTGCATTCGCTGCCGCACAGACATTCGCGCTCTGCAAAAGCCTTGGTTGGGTATGATGCAACAATGCCTATGTGACTCTCGCAGAGCCCGGCTGCCAAATTCGAAATGTACACCGATTGCGCCCTCACGAAAGCTGCCAGCGCTGAAAGCTCTACCTGGATTTCACTGTCCCTTGGAACTGCATTCGATGCCGCACAGACATTCGCGCTCTGCGCAAGCCTTGGTTGGTTATAACGCAACAATGCCTATGTGACTCTGGCAGAGACCGGCTGCCAAATTTGAAACGTCCAGCGATTGCGCCCACATGAAAGCTGCCAGCACTGAAAGCTCTACCTGGTTTTCACTGTCCCTTGGAACTGCATTCGCTGCCGCACAGACATTCGCGGTCCGCAAAAGCCTTGGTTGGTTATGATGCAACAATGGCTATGTGACTCTCGCAGAGCTCGGCTGCCACATTCGAAACGTACAACGATTGCGCCCACACGAAAGCCGCCAGCACTGAAAGCTCTACCTGGTTTTCACTGTCCCTTGGAACTGCATTCACTGCCGCACAGATATTCGCGCTCTGCAAAAGCCTTGGTTGGGTATGATGCAACAATGCCTATGTGAATCTTGCACAGCCCGCTGCCAAATTTGAAACGTCCACTGACTGAGCCCACACGAAAGCTGCCAGCACTGAAAGCTCTACCTGGTTTTCACTGTCCCTTGGAACTGCATTCGCTGCCGCACAGACATTCGTGCTCTGCGCAAGCCTTGGTTGGTTATGATGCAACAATGCCTATGTGACTCTGGCAGAGCACGGCTGCCAAATTCGAAACGTCCAGTGATTGCGCCCACACGAAAGCCGCCAGCACTGAAAGCTCTACCTGGTTTTCACTGTCCCTTGGAACTGCATTCGCTGCCGCACAGACATTCGCGCTCTGCGCAAGCCTTGGTTGGTTATGATGCAACAATGCCTATGTGACTCATGCAGAGCCCGGCTGCCAAATTCGAAACGTCCAGCGATTGCGCCCACACGAAAGCTGCCAGCACTGAAAGCTCTACCTGGTTTTCACTGTCCCTTGGAACTGCATTCGCTGCCGCACAGACAGTCGCGCTCTGCAAAAGCCTTGGTTGGGTATGATGCAACAATGCCTATGTGACTCTCGCAGAGCCCGCTGCCAAATTTGAAACGTGCACTGATTGCGCCCACACGAAAGCTGCCAGCACTGAAAGCTCTACCTGGTTTTCACTGTCCCTTGGAACTGCATTCGCTGCCGCACAGACATTCGCGCTCTGCAAAAGCCTTGGTTGGTTATGATGCAACAATGCCTATGTGACTCTGGCAGATCCCGGGTGCCAAATTCGAAATGTACACCAATTGCGCCCTCACGAAAGCTGCCAGCGCTGAAAGCTCTACCTGGATTTCACTGTCCCTTGGAACTGCATTCGCTGCCGCACAGACATTCGCGCTCTGCGCAAGCCTTGGTTGGTTATAACGCAACAATGCCTATGTGACTCTGGCAGAGACCGGCTGCCAAATTTGAAACGTCCAGCGATTGCGCCCACATGAAAGCTGCCAGCACTGAAAGCTCTACCTGGTTTTCACTGTCCCTTGGAACTGCATTCGCTGCCGCACAGACATTCGCGGTCCGCAAAAGCCTTGGTTGGTTATGATGCAACAATTGCTATGTGACTCTCGCAGAGCTCGGCTGCCAAATTCGAAACGTACAACGATTGCGCCCACACGAAAGCCGCCAGCACTGAAAGCTCTACCTGGTTTTCACTGTCCCTTGGAACTGCATTCACTGCCGCACAGACATTCGTGCTCTGCAAAAGCCTTGGTTGGGTATGATGCAACAATGCCTATGTGAATCTTGCACAGCCCGCTGCCAAATTTGAAACGTCCACTGATTGAGCCCACACGAAAGCTGCCAGCACTGAAAGCTCTACCTGGTTTTCACTGTCCCTTGGAACTGCATTCGCTGCCGCACAGACATTCGCGCTCTGCGCAAGCCTTGGTTGGTTATGATGCAACAATGCCTATGTGACTCTGGCAGAGCCCGGCTGCCAAATTCGAAACGTCCAGCGATTGCGCCCACACGAAAGCTGCCAGCACTGAAAGCTCTACCTGGTTTTCACTGTCCCTTGGAACTGCATTCGCTGCCGCACAGACATTCGCGGTCCGCAAAAGTCTTGGTTGGTTATGATGCAACAATGCCTATGTGACTCTCGCAGAGCCCGGCTGCCAAATTCGAAACGTCAACTGATTGCGCCCACACGAAAGCTGCCAGCACTGAAAGCTCTAGCTGGTTTTCACTGTCCCTTGGAACTGCATTCGCTGCCGCACAGACATTCGCGATCTGCGCAAGCCTTGGTTGGTTATGATGCAACAATGCCTATGTGACTCTGGCAGAGCCCGGCTGCCAAATTTGAAACGTCCAGCGATTGCGCCCACACGAAAGCTGCCAGCACTGAAAGCTCTACCTGGTTTTCACTGTCCCTTGGAACTGCATTCGCTGCCGCACAGACATTCGCGCTCTGCGCAAGCCTTGGTTGGTTGTGATGCAACAATGCCTATGTGACTCTGGCAGAGCCCGGCTGCCAAATTTGAAACGTCCAGCGATTGCGCCCACACGAAAGCTGCCAGCACTGAAAGCTCTACCTGGTTTTCACTGTCCCTTGGAACTGCATTCGCTGCCGCACAGACATTCGCGCTCTGCGCAAGCCTTGGTTGGTTATGATGCAACAATGCCTATGTGACTCATGCAGAGCCCGGCTGCCAAATTCGAAACGTCCAGCGATTGCGCCCATACGAAAGCTGCCAGCACTGAAAGCTCTACCTGGTTTTCACTGTCCCTTGGAACTGCATTCGCTGCCGCACCGACATTCGCGCTCTGCAAAAGCCTTGGTTGGTTATGATGCAACAATGCCTATGTGACTCTCGCACTGCCCGCTGCCAAATTTGAAACGTCCACTGATTGCGCCCACACGAAAGCTGCCAGCACTGAAAGCTCTACCTGCTTTTCACTGTCGCTTGGAACTGCATTCGCTGCCGCACAGACATTCGCGCTCTGCGCAAGCCTTGGTTGGTTATGATGCAACAATGCCTATGTGACTCTCGCAGAGCCCGGCTGCCAAATTCGAAATGTACACCGATTGCGCCCTCACGAAAGCTGCCAGCGCTGAAAGCTCTACCTGGATTTCACTGTCCCTTGGAACTGCATTCGATGCCGCACAGACATTCGCGCTCTGCGCAAGCCTTGGTTGGTTATAACGCAACAATGCCTATGTGACTCTGGCAGAGACCGGCTGCCAAATTTGAAACGTCCAGCGATTGCGCCCACATGAAAGCTGCCAGCACTGAAAGCTCTACCTGGTTTTCACTGTCCCTTGGAACTGCATTCGCTGCCGCACAGACATTCGTGGTCCGCAAAAGCCTTGGTTGGTTATGATGCAACAATGGCTATGTGACTCTCGCAGAGCTCGGCTGCCACATTCGAAACGTACAACGATTGCGCCCACACGAAAGCCGCCAGCACTGAAAGCTCTACCTGGTTTTCACTGTCCCTTGGAACTGCATTCGCTGCCGCACAGACATTCGCGCTCTGCGCAAGCCTTGGTTGGTTATGATGTAACAATGGCTATGTGACTCATGCAGAGCCCGGCTGCCAAATTCGAAACGTCCAGCGATTGCGCCCACACGAAAGCTGCCAGCACTGAAAGCTCTACCTGGTTTTCACTGTCCCTTGGAACTGCATTCGCTGCCGCACAGACAGTCGCGCTCTGCAAAAGCCTTGGTTGGGTATGATGCAACAATGCCTATGTGACTCTGGCAGAGCCCGGCTGCCAAATTTGAAACGTCCAGCGATTGCGCCCACACGAAAGCTGCCAGCACTGAAAGCTCTACCTGGTTTTCACTGTCCCTTGGAACTGCATTCGCTGCCGCACAGACATTCGCGGTCCGCAAAAGCCTTGGTTGGTTATGATGCAACAATGGCTATATGACTCTCGCAGAGCTCGGCTGCCAAATTTGAAACGTCCAGCGATTGCGCCCACACGAAAGCTGCCAGCACTGAAAGCTCTACCTGGTTTTCACTGTGCATTGGACCTGCATTCGCTGCCGCACAGACATTCGCGGTCCGCAAAAGCCTTGGTTGGTTATGATGCAACAATGCCTACGTGACTCTGGCAGTGCCCGGCTGCCAAATTTGAAACGTCCAGCGATTGCGCCCACATGAAAGCTGCCAGCACTGAAAGCTCTACCTGGTTTTCACTGTCCCTTGGAACTGCATTCGCTGCCGCACAGACATTCGCGCTCTGCAAAAGCCTTGGTTGGGTATGATGCAACAATGCCTATGTGACTCTCGCAGAGCCCGGCTGCCAAATTCGAAATGTACACCGATTGCGCCCTCACGAAAGCTGCCAGCGCTGAAAGCTCTACCTGGATTTCACTGTCCCTTGGAACTGCATTCGATGCCGCACAGACATTCGCGCTCTGCGCAAGCCTTGGTTGGTTATAACGCAACAATGCCTATGTGACTCTGGCAGAGACCGGCTGCCAAATTTGAAACGTTCAGCGATTGCGCCCACATGAAAGCTGCCAGCACTGAAAGCTCTACCTGGTTTTCACTGTCCCTTGGAACTGCATTCGCTGCCGCACAGACATTCGCGGTCCGCAAAAGCCTTGGTTGGTTATGATGCAACAATGGCTATGTGACTCTCGCAGAGCTCGGCTGCCACATTCGAAACGTACAACGATTGCGCCCACACGAAAGCCGCCAGCACTGAAAGCTCTACCTGGTTTTCACTGTCCCTTGGAACTGCATTCACTGCCGCACAGATATTCGCGCTCTGCAAAAGCCTTGGTTGGGTATGATGCAACAATGCCTATGTGAATCTTGCACAGCCTGCTGCCAAATTTGAAACGTCCACTGATTGAGCCCACACGAAAGCTGCCAGCACTGAAAGCTCTACCTGGTTTTCACTGTCCCTTGGAACTGCATTCGCTGCCGCACAGACATTCGTGCTCTGCGCAAGCCTTGGTTGGTTATGATGCAACAATGCCTATGTGACTCTGGCAGAGCCCGGCTGCCAAATTCGAAACGTCCAGTGATTGCGCCCACACGAAAGCCGCCAGCACTGAAAGCTCTACCTGGTTTTCACTGTCCCTTGGAACTGCATTCGCTGCCGCACAGACATTCGCGCTCTGCGCAAGCCTTGGTTGGTTATGATGCAACAATGCCTATGTGACTCATGCAGAGCCCGGCTGCCAAATTCGAAACGTCCAGCGATTGCGCCCACACGAAAGCTGCCAGCACTGAAAGCTCTACCTGGTTTTCACTGTCCCTTGGAACTGCATTCGCTGCCGCACAGACAGTCGCGCTCTGCAAAAGCCTTGGTTGGGTATGATGCAACAATGCCTATGTGACTCTCGCAGAGCCCGCTGCCAAATTTGAAACGTGCACTGATTGCGCCCACACGAAAGCTGCCAGCACTGAAAGCTCTACCTGGTTTTCACTGTCCCTTGGAACTGCATTCGCTGCCGCACAGACATTCGCGCTCTGCAAAAGCCTTGGTTGGTTATGATGCAACAATGCCTATGTGACTCTGGCAGATCCCGGGTGCCAAATTCGAAATGTACACCAATTGCGCCCTCACGAAAGCTGCCAGCGCTGAAAGCTCTACCTGGATTTCACTGTCCCTTGGAACTGCATTCGCTGCCGCACAGACATTCGCGCTCTGCGCAAGCCTTGGTTGGTTATAACGCAACAATGCCTATGTGACTCTGGCAGAGACCGGCTGCCAAATTTGAAACGTCCAGCGATTGCGCCCACATGAAAGCTGCCAGCACTGAAAGCTCTACCTAGTTTTCACTGTCCCTTGGAACTGCATTCGCTGCCGCACAGACATTCGCGGTCCGCAAAAGCCTTGGTTGGTTATGATGCAACAATGGCTATGTGACTCTCGCAGAGCTCGGCTGCCAAATTCGAAACATACAACGATTGCTCCCACACGAAAGCCGCCAGCACTGAAAGCTCTACCTGGTTTTCACTGTCCCTTGGAACTGCATTCACTGCCGCACAGACATTCGCGCTCTGCAAAAGCCTTGGTTGGGTATGATGCAACAATGCCTATGTGAATCTTGCACAGCCCGCTGCCAAATTTGAAACGTCCACTGATTGAGCCCACACGAAAGCTGCCAGCACTGAAAGCTCTACCTGGTTTTCACTGTCCCTTGGAACTGCATTCGCTGCCGCACAGACATTCGCGCTCTGCGCAAGCCTTGGTTGGTTATGATGCAACAATGGCTATGTGACTCTCGCAGAGCTCGGCTGCCAAATTCGAAACGTACACCGATTGCGCCCACATGAAAGCCGCCAGCACTGAAAGCTCTACCTGGTTTTCACTGTCCCTTGGAACTGCATTCGCTGCCGCACAGACATTCGCGCTCTGCAAAAGCCTTGGTTGGGTATGATGCAACAATGCCTATGTGAATCTTGCACAGCCCGCTGCCAAATTTGAAACGTCCAGTGATTGAGCCCACACGAAAGCTGCCAGCACTGAAAGCTCTACCTGGTTTTCACTGTCCCTTGGAACTGCATTCGCTGCCGCACAGACATTCGCGCTCTGCGCAAGCCTTGGTTGGTTATGATGCAACAATGCCTATGTGACTCTGACAGAGCCCGGCTGCCAAATTCGAAACGTCCAGTGATTGCGCCCACACGAAAGCTGCCAGCACTGAAAGCTCTACCTGGTTTTCACTGTCCCTTGGAACTGCATTCGCTGCCGCACAGACATTCGCGGTCCGCAAAAGTCTTGGTTGGTTATGATGCAACAATGCCTATGTGACTCTCGCAGAGCCCGGCTGCCAAATTTGAAACGTCCACTGATTGCGCCCACACGAAAGCTGCCAGCACTGAAAGCTCTACCTGGTTTTCACTGTCCCTTGGAACTGCATTCGCTGCCGCACAGACATTCGCGCTCTGTGCAAGCCTTGGTTGGTTATGATGCAACAATGCCTATGTGACTCTCGCAGAGCCCGGCTGCCAAATTTGAAATGTACACCGATTGCGCCCACACGAAAGCTGCCAGCACTGAAAGCTCTACCTGGTTTTCACTGTCCCTTGGAACTGCATTCGCTGCCGCACAGACATTCGCGCTCTGCAAAACCCTTGGTTGGTTATGATGCAACAATGCCTATGTGACTCTGGCAGAGCCCGCTGCCAAATTTGAAACATCCACCGATTGCGCCCACACGAAAGCTGCCAGCACTGAAAGCTCTACCTGGTTTTCACTGTCCCTTGGAACTGCATTTGCTGCCGCACAGACATTCGCGCTCTGCAAAAGCCTTGGTTGGTTATGACGCAACAATGCCTATGTGAATCTCGCAGAGCCTGCTGCCAAATTTGAAACGTCCACCGATTGCGCCCACTTGATAGCTGCCAGCACTGAAAGCTCTACCTGGTTTTCACTGTCCCTTGGAACTGCATTCGCTGCCGCACAGACATTCGCGCTCTGCGCAAGCCTTGGTTGGTTATGATGCAACAATGGCTATGTGACTCTGGCAGAGCCCAGGTGCCAAATTTGAAACGTCCAGCGATTGCGCCCACACGAAAGCTGCCAGCACTGAAAGCTCTACCTGGTTTTCACTGTCCCTTGGAACTGCATTCGCTGCCGCACAGACGTTCGCGCTCTGCGCAAGCCTTGGTTGGTTATGATGCAACAATGCCTATGTGACTCTGGCAGAGCCCGGCTGCCAAATTCGAAACGTCCAGTGATTGCGCCCACACGAAAGCCGCCAGCACTGAAAGCTCTACCTGGTTTTCACTGTCCCTTGGAACTGCATTTGCTGCCGCACAGACATTCGCGCTCTGCAAAAGCCTTGGTTGGTTATGATGCAACAATGCCTATGTGAATCTCGCAGAGCCTGCTGCCAAATTTGAAACGTCCACCGATTGCGCCCACTTGATAGCTGCCAGCACTGAAAGCTCTACCTGGTTTTCACTGTCCCTTGGAACTGCATTCGCTGCCGCACAGACATTCGCGCTCTGCGCAAGCCTTGGTTGCTTATGATGCAACAATGGCTATGTGACTCTCGCAGAGCCCAGGTGCCAAATTTGAAACGTCCAGCGATTGCGCCCACACGAAAGCTGCCAGCACTGAAAGCTCTACCTGGTTTTCACTGTCCCTTGGAACTGCATTCGCTGCCGCACAGACGTTCGCGCTCTGCGCAAGCCTTGGTTGGTTATGATGCAACAATGCCTATGTGACTCTGGCAGAGCCCGGCTGCCAAATTCGAAACGTCCAGCGATTGCGCCCACACGAAAGCTGCCAGCACTGAAAGCTCTACCTGGTTTTCACTGTCCCTTGGAACTGCATTCGATGCCGCACAGACATTCGCGCTCTGCAAAAGCCTTGGTTGGGTATGATGCAACAATGCCTATGTGATTCTCGCACAGCCCGCTGCCAAATTTGAAACGTCCAGCGATTGCGCCCACACGACAGCTGCCAGCACTGAAAGCTCTACCTGGTTTTCACTGTCCCTTGGAACTGCATTCGCTGCCGCACAGACATTCGCGCTCCGCAAAAGCCTTGGTTGGTTATGATGCAACAATGCCTATGTGACTCTGGCAGAGCCCGGCTGCCAAATTTGAAACGTCCAGCGATTGCGCCCACACGAAAGCTGCCAGCACTGAAAGCTCTACCTGGTTTTCACTGTCCCTTGGAACTGCATTCGCTGCCGCACAGACATTCGCGCTCTGCAAAAGCCTTGGTTGGTTATGATGCAACAATGCCTATGTGACTCATGCAGAGCCCGGCTGCCAAATTCGAAACGTCCAGCGATTGCGCCCATACGAAAGCTGCTAGCACTGAAAGCTCTACCTGGTTTTCACTGTCCCTTGGAACTGCATTCGCTGCCGCACCGACATTCGCGCTCTGCAAAAGCCTTGGTTGGTTATGATGCAACAATGCCTATGTGACTCTCGCACTGCCTGCTGCCAATTTTGAAACGTCCACTGATTGCGCCCACACGAAAGCTGCCAGCACTGAAAGCTCTACCTGGTTTTCACTGTCGCTTG
Organism: Mycteria americana; assembly: GCF_035582795.1. Classification (NCBI taxonomy): domain Eukaryota; kingdom Metazoa; phylum Chordata; class Aves; order Ciconiiformes; family Ciconiidae; genus Mycteria; species Mycteria americana. The sequence continues at coordinate 2,412,931 of NW_027445609.1, read as the reverse complement.
GAACTGCATTCGCTGCCGCACAGACATTCGCGCTCTGCAAAAGCCTTGGTTGGGTATGATGCAACAATGCCTATGTGACTCTGGCAGAGCCCGGCTGCCAAATTTGAATTGTACACCGATTGAGCCCTCACGAAAGCTGCCAGCACTTAAAGCTCTACCTGGTTTTCACTGTCCCTTGGAACTGCATTCGCTGCCGCACAGACAGTCGCGCTCTGCAAAAGCCTTGGTTGGGTATGCTTCAACAATGCCTATGTGACTCTCGCAGAGCCCGCTGCCAAATTTGAAATGTCCAGCGATTGCGCCCACACGAAAGCTGCCAGCACTGAAAGCTCTACCTGGTTTTCACTGTCCCTTGGAACTGCATTTGCTGCCGCACAGACATTCGCGCTCTGCAAAAGCCTTGGTTGGGTATGATGCAACAATGCCTATGTGAATCTTGCACATCCCGCTGCCAAATTTGAAACGTCCACTGATTGAGCCCACACGAAAGCTGCCAGCACTGAAAGCTCTACCTGGTTTTCACTGTCCCTTGGAACTGCATTCGCTGCCGCACAGACATTCGCGCTCTGCGCAAGCCTTGGTTGGTTATGATGCAACAATGCCTATGTGACTCTGGCAGAGCCCGGCTGCCAAATTTGAAACGTCCAGCGATTGCGCCCACACGAAAGCTGCCAGCACTGAAAGCTCTACCTGGTTTTCACTGTCCCTTGGAACTGCATTCGCTGCCGCACAGACATTCGCGCTCTGCGCAAGCCTTGGTTGGTTATGATGCAACAATGCCTATGTGACTCTGGCAGAGCCCGGCTGCCAAATTCGAAAAGTCCAGCGATTGCGCCCACACGAAAGCTGCCAGCACTGAAAGCTCTACCTGGTTTTCACTGTCCCTTGGAACTGCATTCGCTGCCGCACAGACATTCGCGGTCCGCAAAAGTCTTGGTTGGTTATGATGCAACAATGCCTATGTGACTCTCGCAGAGCCGGGCTGCCAAATTTGAAATGTACACCGATTGCGCCCACACGAAAGCTGCCAGCACTGAAAGCTCTACCTGGTTTTCACTGTCCCTTGGAACTGCATTCGCTGCCGCACAGACATTCGCGCTCTGCGCAAGCCTTGGTTGGTTATGATGCAACAATGCCTATGTGACTCTGGCAGAGCCCGGCTGCCAAATTTGAAATGTACACCGATTGCGCCCACACGAAAGCCGCCAGCACTGAAAGCTCTACCTGGTTTTCACTGTCCCTTGGAACTGCATTCACTGCCGCACAGACATTCGCGCTCTGCAAAAGCCTTGGTTGGGTATGATGCAACAATGCCTATGTGAATCTCGCACAGCCCACTGCCAAATTTGAAACGTCCACTGATTGAGCCCACACGAAAGCCGCCAGCACTGAAAGCTCTACCTGGTTTTCACTGTCCCTTGGAACTGCATTCGCTGCCGCACAGACATTCGCGCTCTGCAAAAGCCTTGGTTGGGTATGATGCAACAATGCCTATGTGAATCTCGCACAGCCCACTGCCAAATTTGAAACGTCCACTGATTGAGCCCACACGAAAGCTGCCAGCACTGAAAGCTCTACCTGGTTTTCACTGTCCCTTGGAACTGCATTCGCTGCCGCACAGACATTCACGCTCTGCGCAAGCCTTGGTTGGTTATGATGCAACAATGCCTATGTGACTCTCGCAGAGCCCGGCTGCCAAATTTGAAATGTACACCGATTGCGCCCTCACGAAAGCTGCCAGCACTGAAAGCTCTACCTGGTTTTCACTGTCCCTTGGAACTGCATTCGCTGCCGCACAGACATTCGCGCTCTGCAAAAGCCTTGGTTGGGTATGATGCAACAATGCCTATGTGACTCATGCAGAGCCCGGCTGCCAAATTTGAAACATCCACCGATTGCGCCCACACGAAAGCTGCCATTACTGAAAGCTCTACCTGGTTTTCACTGTCCCTTGGAACTGCATTCGCTGCCGCACAGACAATCGCTTTCTGCAAATGTCTTGGTTGGTTATGATGCAACAATGCATATGTGAATATCGCAGAGCCTGCTGCCAAATTTGAAACGTCCACCGATTGCGCCCACATGATAGCTGCCAGCACTGAAAGCTCTACCTGGTTTTCACTGTCCCTTGGAACTGCATTCGCTGCCGCACAGACATTCGCGGTCCGCAAAAGCCTTGGTTGGTTATGATGCAACAATGCCTATGTGACTCTGGCAGAGCCCGGCTGCCAAATTTGAAATGTACACCGATTGCGCCCTCACGAAAGCTGCCAGCGCTGAAAGCTCTACCTGGATTTCACTGTCCATTGGAACTGCATTCGCTGCCGCACAGACATTCGCGCACTGCAAAAGCCTTGGTTGGTTAAGACGCAACAATGGCTATGTGACTCTGTCAGAGAGCGGCTGCCAAATTTGAAACGTCCAGCGATTGCGCCCACACGAAAGCTGCCAGCACTGAAAGCTCTACCTGGTTTTCACTGTCCCTTGGAACTGCATTCGCTGCCGCACAGACATTCGCGCTCTGCGCAAGCCTTGGTTGGTTATGATGCAACAATGCCTATGTGACTCATGCAGAGCCCGGCTGCCAAATTCGAAACGTCCAGCGATTGCGCCCACACGAAAGCTGCCAGCACTGAAAGCTCTACCTGGTTTTCACTGTCCCTTGGAACTGCATTCGCTGCCGCACAGACATTCGCGCTCTGCGCAAGCCTTGGTTGGTTATGATGCAACAATGCCTATGTGACTCTGGCAGAGCCCGGCTGCCAAATTCGAAACGTCCAGTGATTGCGCCCACACGAAAGCTGCCAGCACTGAAAGCTCTACCTGGTTTTCACTGTCCCTTGGAACTGCATTCGCTGCCGCACAGACATTCGCGCTCCGCAAAAGCCTTGGTTGGTTATGATGCAACAATGCCTATGTGACTCTGGCAGAGCCCGGCTGCCAAATTTGAAACGTCCAGCGATTGCGCCCACACGAAAGCTGCCAGCACTGAAAGCTCTACCTGGTTTTCACTGTGCATTGGAACTGCATTCGCTGCCGCACAGACAGTCGCGCTCTGCAAAAGCCTTGGTTTGTTATGATGCAACAATGCCTATGTGACTCTGGCAGAGCCCGGCTGCCAAATTCGAAACGTCCAGCGATTGCGCCCACACGAAAGCTGCCAGCACTGAAAGCTCTACCTGGTTTTCACTGTCCCTTGGAACTGCATTCGCTGCCGCACCGACATTCGCGCTCTGCAAAAGCCTTGGTTGGTTATGATGCAACAATGGCTATGTGACTCTCGCAGAGCCCGCTGCCAAATTTGAAACGTCCAGCGATTGCGCCCACACGAAAGCTGCCAGCACTGAAAGCTCTACCTGGTTTTCACTGTCCCTTGGAACTGCATTCGCTGCCGCACAGACATTCGCGCTCTGCGTATGCCTTGGTTGGTTATGACGCAACAATGGCTATGTGACTCTGGCAGAGACCGGCTGCCAAATTTGAAACCTCCACCGATTGCGCCCACACGAAAGCTGCCAGCACTGAAAGCTCTACCTGGTTTTCACTGTCCCTTGGAATTGCATTCGCTGCCGCACAGACATTATCTCTCCGCATAAGCTTTATTTGTTTATGATGCAACAATGCCTATGTGACTCTCGCACTGCCCGCTGCCAAATTTGAAACGTCCACTGATTGCGCCCACACGAAAGCTGCCAGCACTGAAAGCTCTACCTGCTTTTCACTGTCGCTTGGAACTGCATTCGCTGCCACACAGACATTCGCGCTCTGCGCAAGCCTTGGTTGGTTATGATGCAACAATGCCTATGTGACTCTCGCAGGTCCCGGCTGCCAAATTTGAATTGTACACCGATTGCGCCCTCACGAAAGCTGCCAGCACTGAAAGCTCTACCTGGTTTTCACTGTCCCTTGGAACTGCATTCGCTGCCGCACAGACAGTCGCGCTCTGCAAAAGCCTTGGTTGGGTATGATGCAACAATGCCTATGTGACTCTCGCAGAGCCCGCTGCCAAATTTGAAACGTCCAGCGATTGCGCCCACACGAAAGGTGCCAGCACTGAAAGCTCTACCTGGTTTTCACTGTCCCTTGGAACTGCATTCGCTGCCGCACAGACATTCGCGCTCTGCGCAAGCCTTGGTTGGTTATGACGCAACAATGGCTATGTGACTCTGGCAGAGCCCGGCTGCCAAATTTGAAACGTCCAGTGATTGCGCCCACACGTAAAGCTGCCAGCACTGAAAGCTCTACCTGGTTTTCACTGTCCCTTGGAACTGCATTCGCTGCCGCACAGACATTCGCGCTCTGCGCAAGCCTTGGTTGGTTATGATGCAACAATGCCTATGTGACTCTGGCAGAGCCCGGCTGCCAAATTCGAAACGTCCAGCGATTGCGCCCACACGAAAGCTGCCAGCACTGAAAGCTCTACCTGGTTTTCACTGTCCCTTGGAACTGCATTCGCTGCCGCACAGACATTCGCGCTCTGCGCAAGCCTTGGTTGGTTATGATGCAACAATGCCTATGTGACTCTGGCAGAGCCCGGCTGCCAAATTCGAAACGTCCAGCGATTGCGCCCACACGAAAGCTGCCAGCACTGAAAGCTCTACCTGGTTTTCACTGTCCCTTGGAACTGCATTCGCTGCCGCACAGACATTCGCGCTCTGTGCAAGCCTTGGTTGGTTATGATGCAACAATGCCTATGTGACTCTCGCAGAGCCCGGCTGCCAAATTTGAAATGTACACCGATTGCGCCCACACGAAAGCTGCCAGCACTGAAAGCTCTACCTGGTTTTCACTGTCCCTTGGAACTGCATTCGCTGCCGCACAGACATTCGCGCTCTGCAAAACCCTTGGTTGGTTATGATGCAACAATGCCTATGTGACTCTGGCAGAGCCCGCTGCCAAATTTGAAACATCCACCGATTGCGCCCACACGAAAGCTGCCAGCACTGAAAGCTCTACCTGGTTTTCACTGTCCCTTGGAACTGCATTCGCTGCCGCACAGACATTCGCGATCTGCAAAAGCCTTGGTTGGTTATGACGCAACAATGCCTATGTGAATCTCGCAGAGTCTGCTGCCAAATTTGAAACGTCCACCGATTGCGCCCACTTGATAGCTGCCAGCACTGAAAGCTCTACCTGGTTTTCACTGTCCCTTGGAACTGCATTCGCTGCCGCACAGACATTCGCGCTCTGCGCAAGCCTTGGTTGGTTATGATGCAACAATGGCTATGTGACTCTGGCAGAGCCCAGGTGCCAAATTTGAAACGTCCAGCGATTGCGCCCACACGAAAGCTGCCAGCACTGAAAGCTCTACCTGGTTTTCACTGTCCCTTGGAACTGCATTCGCTGCCGCACAGACGTTCGCGCTCTGCGCAAGCCTTGGTTGGTTATGATGCAACAATGCCTATGTGACTCTGGCAGAGCCCGGCTGCCAAATTCGAAACGTCCAGTGATTGCGCCCACACGAAAGCCGCCAGCACTGAAAGCTCTACCTGGTTTTCACTGTCCCTTGGAACTGCATTTGCTGCCGCACAGACATTCGCGCTCTGCAAAAGCCTTGGTTGGTTATGACGCAACAATGCCTATGTGAATCTCGCAGAGCCTGCTGCCAAATTTGAAATGTCCACCGATTGCGCCCACTTGATAGCTGCCAGCACTGAAAGCTCTACCTGGTTTTCACTGTCCCTTGGAACTGCATTCGCTGCCGCACAGACATTCGCGCTCTGCGCAAGCCTTGGTTGGTTATGATGCAACAATGGCTATGTGACTCTGGCAGAGCCCAGGTGCCAAATTTGAAACGTCCAGCGATTGCGCCCACACGACAGCTGCCAGCACTGAAAGCTCTACCTGGTTTTCACTGTCCCTTGGAACTGCATTCGCTGCCGCACAGACATTCGCGCTCCGCAAAAGCCTTGGTTGGTTATGATGCAACAATGCCTATGTGACTCTGGCAGAGCCCGGCTGCCAAATTTGAAACGTCCAGCGATTGCGCCCACACGAAAGCTGCCAGCACTGAAAGCTCTACCTGGTTTTCACTGTCCCTTGGAACTGCATTCGCTGCCGCACAGACATTCGCGCTCTGCAAAAGCCTTGGTTGGTTATGATGCAACAATGCCTATGTGACTCATGCAGAGCCCGGCTGCCAAATTCGAAACGTCCAGCGATTGCTCCCATACGAAAGCTGCTAGCACTGAAAGCTCTACCTGGTTTTCACTGTCCCTTGGAACTGCATTCGCTGCCGCACCGACATTCGCGCTCTGCGCAAGCCTTGGTTGGTTATGATGCAACAATGCCTATGTGACTCTCGCACTGCCTGCTGCCAATTTTGAAACGTCCACTGATTGCGCCCACACGAAAGCTGCCAGCACTGAAAGCTCTACCTGGTTTTCACTGTCGCTTGGAACTGCATTCGCTGCCGCAGAGACATTCGCGCTCTGCAAAAGCCTTGGTTGGTTATGATGCAACAATGCCTATGTGACTCTGGCAGAGCCCGGCTGCCAAATTTGAATTGTACACCGATTGCGCCCTCACGAAAGCTGCCAGCACTTAAAGCTCTACCTGGATTTCACTGTCCCTTGGAACTGCATTCGCTGCCGCACAGACAGTCGCGCTCTGCAAAAGCCTTGGTTGGGTATGATGCAACAATGCCTATGTGACTCTCGCAGAGCCCGCTGCCAAATTTGAAACGTCCAGCGATTGCGCCCACACGAAAGCTGCCAGCACTGAAAGCTCTACCTGGTTTTCACTGTCCCTTGGAACTGCATTCGCTGCCGCACAGACATTCGCGCTCTGCGCAAGCCTTGGTTGGTTATGACGCAACAATGGCTATGTGACTCTGGCAGAGACCGGCTGCCAAATTTGAAACGTCCAGCGATTGCGCACACACGAAAGCTGCCAGCACTGAAAGCTCTACCTGGTTTTCACTGTGCATTGGAACTGCATTCGCTGCCGCACAGACATTCGCGGTCCGCAAAAGCCTTGGTTGGTTATGATGCAACAATGGCTATATGACTCTCGCAGAGCTCGGCTGCCAAATTCGAAACGTACACCGATTGCGCCCACACGAAAGCTGCCAGCACTGAAAGCTCTACCTGGTTTTCACTGTCCCTTGGAACTGCATTTGCTGCCGCACAGACATTCGCGCTCTGCAAAAGCCTTGGTTGGGTATGATGCAACAATGCCTATGTGAATCTTGCACAGCCCGCTGCCAAATTTGAAACGTCCACTGATTGAGCCCACACGAAAGCTGCCAGCACTGAAAGCTCTACCTGGTTTTCACTGTCCCTTGGAACTGCATTCGCTGCCGCACAGACATTCGCGCTCTGCGCAAGCCTTGGTTGGTTATGATGCAACAATGCCTATGTGACTCTGGCAGAGCCCGGCTGCCAAATTTGAAACGTCCAGCGATTGCGCCCACACGAAAGCTGCCAGCACTGAAAGCTCTACCTGGTTGTCACTGTCCCTTGGAACTGCATTCGCTGCCGCACAGACATTCGCGCTCTGCGCAAGCCTTGGTTGGTTATGATGCAACAATGCCTATGTGACTCTCGCAGAGCCCGGCTGCCAAATTTGAAATGTACACCGATTGCGCCCACACGAAAGCCGCCAGCACTGAAAGCTCTACCTGGTTTTCACTGTCCCTTGGAACTGCATTCACTGCCGCACAGACATTCGCGCTCTGCAAAAGCCTTGGTTGGGTATGATGCAACAATGCCTATGTGAATCTCGCACAGCCCACTGCCAAATTTGAAACGTCCACTGATTGAGCCCACACGAAAGCTGCCAGCACTGAAAGCTCTACCTGGTTTTCACTGTCCCTTGGAACTGCATTCGCTGCCGCACAGACAATCGCTTTCTGCAAATGTCTTGGTTGGTTATGACGCAACAATGCATATGTGAATATCGCAGAGCCTGCTGCCAAATTTGAAACGTCCACCGATTGCGCCCTCACGAAAGCTGCCAGCGCTGAAAGCTCTACCTGGATTTCACTGTCCATTGGAACTGCATTCGCTGCCGCACAGACATTCGCGCACTGCAAAAGCCTTGGTTGGTTAAGACGCAACAATGGCTATGTGACTCTGTCAGAGAGCGGCTGCCAAATTTGAAACGTCCAGCGATTGCGCCCACACGAAAGCTGCCAGCACTGAAAGCTCTACCTGGTTTTCACTGTCCCTTGGAACTGCATTCGCTGCCGCACAGACATTCGCGCTCTGCGCAAGCCTTGGTTGGTTATGATGCAACAATGCCTATGTGACTCATGCAGAGCCCGGCTGCCAAATTCGAAACGTCCAGCGATTGCGCCCACACGAAAGCTGCCAGCACTGAAAGCTCTACCTGGTTTTCACTGTCCCTTGGAACTGCATTCGCTGCCGCACAGACATTCGCGCTCTGCGCAAGCCTTGGTTGGTTATGATGCAACAATGCCTATGTGACTCTGGCAGAGCCCGGCTGCCAAATTCGAAACGTCCAGTGATTGCGCCCACACGAAAGCTGCCAGCACTGAAAGCTCTACCTGGTTTTCACTGTCCCTTGGAACTGCATTCGCTGCCGCACAGACATTCGCGCTCCGCAAAAGCCTTGGTTGGTTATGATGCAACAATGCCTATGTGACTCTGGCAGAGCCCGGCTGCCAAATTTGAAACGTCCAGCGATTGCGCCCACACGAAAGCTGCCAGCACTGAAAGCTCTACCTGGTTTTCACTGTGCATTGGAACTGCATTCGCTGCCGCACAGACAGTCGCGCTCTGCAAAAGCCTTGGTTTGTTATGATGCAACAATGCCTATGTGACTCTGGCAGAGCCCGGCTGCCAAATTCGAAACGTCCAGCGATTGCGCCCACACGAAAGCTGCCAGCACTGAAAGCTCTACCTGGTTTTCACTGTCCCTTGGAACTGCATTCGCTGCCGCACCGACATTCGCGCTCTGCAAAAGCCTTGGTTGGTTATGATGCAACAATGGCTATGTGACTCTCGCAGAGCCCGCTGCCAAATTTGAAACGTCCAGCGATTGCGCCCACACGAAAGCTGCCAGCACTGAAAGCTCTACCTGGTTTTCACTGTCCCTTGGAACTGCATTCGCTGCCGCACAGACATTCGCGCTCTGCGTATGCCTTGGTTGGTTATGACGCAACAATGGCTATGTGACTCTGGCAGAGACCGGCTGCCAAATTTGAAACCTCCACCGATTGCGCCCACACGAAAGCTGCCAGCACTGAAAGCTCTACCTGGTTTTCACTGTCCCTTGGAATTGCATTCGCTGCCGCACAGACATTATCTCTCCGCATAAGCTTTATTTGTTTATGATGCAACAATGCCTATGTGACTCTCGCACTGCCCGCTGCCAAATTTGAAACGTCCACTGATTGCGCCCACACGAAAGCTGCCAGCACTGAAAGCTCTACCTGCTTTTCACTGTCGCTTGGAACTGCATTCGCTGCCACACAGACATTCGCGCTCTGCGCAAGCCTTGGTTGGTTATGATGCAACAATGCCTATGTGACTCTCGCAGGTCCCGGCTGCCAAATTTGAATTGTACACCGATTGCGCCCTCACGAAAGCTGCCAGCACTGAAAGCTCTACCTGGTTTTCACTGTCCCTTGGAACTGCATTCGCTGCCGCACAGACAGTCGCGCTCTGCAAAAGCCTTGGTTGGGTATGATGCAACAATGCCTATGTGACTCTCGCAGAGCCCGCTGCCAAATTTGAAACGTCCAGCGATTGCGCCCACACGAAAGGTGCCAGCACTGAAAGCTCTACCTGGTTTTCACTGTCCCTTGGAACTGCATTCGCTGCCGCACAGACATTCGCGCTCTGCGCAAGCCTTGGTTGGTTATGACGCAACAATGGCTATGTGACTCTGGCAGAGCCCGGCTGCCAAATTTGAAACGTCCAGTGATTGCGCCCACACGTAAAGCTGCCAGCACTGAAAGCTCTACCTGGTTTTCACTGTCCCTTGGAACTGCATTCGCTGCCGCACAGACATTCGCGCTCTGCGCAAGCCTTGGTTGGTTATGATGCAACAATGCCTATGTGACTCTGGCAGAGCCCGGCTGCCAAATTCGAAACGTCCAGCGATTGCGCCCACACGAAAGCTGCCAGCACTGAAAGCTCTACCTGGTTTTCACTGTCCCTTGGAACTGCATTCGCTGCCGCACAGACATTCGCGCTCTGTGCAAGCCTTGGTTGGTTATGATGCAACAATGCCTATGTGACTCTGGCAGAGCCCGGCTGCCAAATTCGAAACGTCCAGCGATTGCGCCCACACGAAAGCTGCCAGCACTGAAAGCTCTACCTGGTTTTCACTGTCCCTTGGAACTGCATTCGCTGCCGCACAGACATTCGCGCTCTGTGCAAGCCTTGGTTGGTTATGATGCAACAATGCCTATGTGACTCTCGCAGAGCCCGGCTGCCAAATTTGAAATGTACACCGATTGCGCCCACACGAAAGCTGCCAGCACTGAAAGCTCTACCTGGTTTTCACTGTCCCTTGGAACTGCATTCGCTGCCGCACAGACATTCGCGCTCTGCAAAACCCTTGGTTGGTTATGATGCAACAATGCCTATGTGACTCTGGCAGAGCCCGCTGCCAAATTTGAAACATCCACCGATTGCGCCCACACGAAAGCTGCCAGCACTGAAAGCTCTACCTGGTTTTCACTGTCCCTTGGAACTGCATTCGCTGCCGCACAGACATTCGCGATCTGCAAAAGCCTTGGTTGGTTATGACGCAACAATGCCTATGTGAATCTCGCAGAGTCTGCTGCCAAATTTGAAACGTCCACCGATTGCGCCCACTTGATAGCTGCCAGCACTGAAAGCTCTACCTGGTTTTCACTGTCCCTTGGAACTGCATTCGCTGCCGCACAGACATTCGCGCTCTGCGCAAGCCTTGGTTGGTTATGATGCAACAATGGCTATGTGACTCTGGCAGAGCCCAGGTGCCAAATTTGAAACGTCCAGCGATTGCGCCCACACGAAAGCTGCCAGCACTGAAAGCTCTACCTGGTTTTCACTGTCCCTTGGAACTGCATTCGCTGCCGCACAGACGTTCGCGCTCTGCGCAAGCCTTGGTTGGTTATGATGCAACAATGCCTATGTGACTCTGGCAGAGCCCGGCTGCCAAATTCGAAACGTCCAGTGATTGCGCCCACACGAAAGCCGCCAGCACTGAAAGCTCTACCTGGTTTTCACTGTCCCTTGGAACTGCATTTGCTGCCGCACAGACATTCGCGCTCTGCAAAAGCCTTGGTTGGTTATGACGCAACAATGCCTATGTGAATCTCGCAGAGCCTGCTGCCAAATTTGAAATGTCCACCGATTGCGCCCACTTGATAGCTGCCAGCACTGAAAGCTCTACCTGGTTTTCACTGTCCCTTGGAACTGCATTCGCTGCCGCACAGACATTCGCGCTCTGCGCAAGCCTTGGTTGGTTATGATGCAACAATGGCTATGTGACTCTGGCAGAGCCCAGGTGCCAAATTTGAAACGTCCAGCGATTGCGCCCACACGACAGCTGCCAGCACTGAAAGCTCTACCTGGTTTTCACTGTCCCTTGGAACTGCATTCGCTGCCGCACAGACATTCGCGCTCCGCAAAAGCCTTGGTTGGTTATGATGCAACAATGCCTATGTGACTCTGGCAGAGCCCGGCTGCCAAATTTGAAACGTCCAGCGATTGCGCCCACACGAAAGCTGCCAGCACTGAAAGCTCTACCTGGTTTTCACTGTCCCTTGGAACTGCATTCGCTGCCGCACAGACATTCGCGCTCTGCAAAAGCCTTGGTTGGTTATGATGCAACAATGCCTATGTGACTCATGCAGAGCCCGGCTGCCAAATTCGAAACGTCCAGCGATTGCTCCCACACGAAAGCTGCCAGCACTGAAAGCTCTACCTGGTTTTCACTGTCCCTTGGAACTGCATTCGCTGCCGCACCGACATTCGCGCTCTGCGCAAGCCTTGGTTGGTTATGATGCAACAATGCCTATGTGACTCTCGCACTGCCTGCTGCCAATTTTGAAACGTCCACTGATTGCGCCCACACGAAAGCTGCCAGCACTGAAAGCTCTACCTGGTTTTCACTGTCGCTTGGAACTGCATTCGCTGCCGCAGAGACATTCGCGCTCTGCAAAAGCCTTGGTTGGTTATGATGCAACAATGCCTATGTGACTCTGGCAGAGCCCGGCTGCCAAATTTGAATTGTACACCGATTGCGCCCTCACGAAAGCTGCCAGCACTTAAAGCTCTACCTGGATTTCACTGTCCCTTGGAACTGCATTCGCTGCCGCACAGACAGTCGCGCTCTGCAAAAGCCTTGGTTGGGTATGATGCAACAATGCCTATGTGACTCTCGCAGAGCCCGCTGCCAAATTTGAAACGTCCAGCGATTGCGCCCACACGAAAGCTGCCAGCACTGAAAGCTCTACCTGGTTTTCACTGTCCCTTGGAACTGCATTCGCTGCCGCACAGACATTCGCGCTCTGCGCAAGCCTTGGTTGGTTATGACGCAACAATGGCTATGTGACTCTGGCAGAGACCGGCTGCCAAATTTGAAACGTCCAGCGATTGCGCACACACGAAAGCTGCCAGCACTGAAAGCTCTACCTGGTTTTCACTGTGCATTGGAACTGCATTCGCTGCCGCACAGACATTCGCGGTCCGCAAAAGCCTTGGTTGGTTATGATGCAACAATGGCTATATGACTCTCGCAGAGCTCGGCTGCCAAATTCGAAACGTACACCGATTGCGCCCACACGAAAGCTGCCAGCACTGAAAGCTCTACCTGGTTTTCACTGTCCCTTGGAACTGCATTTGCTGCCGCACAGACATTCGCGCTCTGCAAAAGCCTTGGTTGGGTATGATGCAACAATGCCTATGTGAATCTTGCACAGCCCGCTGCCAAATTTGAAACGTCCACTGATTGAGCCCACACGAAAGCTGCCAGCACTGAAAGCTCTACCTGGTTTTCACTGTCCCTTGGAACTGCATTCGCTGCCGCACAGACATTCGCGCTCTGCGCAAGCCTTGGTTGGTTATGATGCAACAATGCCTATGTGACTCTGGCAGAGCCCGGCTGCCAAATTTGAAACGTCCAGCGATTGCGCCCACACGAAAGCTGCCAGCACTGAAAGCTCTACCTGGTTGTCACTGTCCCTTGGAACTGCATTCGCTGCCGCACAGACATTCGCGCTCTGCGCAAGCCTTGGTTGGTTATGATGCAACAATGCCTATGTGACTCTCGCAGAGCCCGGCTGCCAAATTTGAAATGTACACCGATTGCGCCCACACGAAAGCCGCCAGCACTGAAAGCTCTACCTGGTTTTCACTGTCCCTTGGAACTGCATTCACTGCCGCACAGACATTCGCGCTCTGCAAAAGCCTTGGTTGGGTATGATGCAACAATGCCTATGTGAATCTCGCACAGCCCACTGCCAAATTTGAAACGTCCACTGATTGAGCCCACACGAAAGCTGCCAGCACTGAAAGCTCTACCTGGTTTTCACTGTCCCTTGGAACTGCATTCGCTGCCGCACAGACAATCGCTTTCTGCAAATGTCTTGGTTGGTTATGACGCAACAATGCATATGTGAATATCGCAGAGCCTGCTGCCAAATTTGAAACGTCCACCGATTGCGCCCACATGATAGCTGCCAGCACTGAAAGCTCTACCTGGTTTTCACTGTCCCTTGGAACTGCATTCGCTGCCGCACAGACATTCGCGGTCCGCAAAAGCCTTGGTTGGTTATGATGCAACAATGCCTATGTGACTCTGGCAGAGCCCGGCTGCCAAATTTGAAATGTACACCGATTGCGCCCTCACGAAAGCTGCCAGCGCTGAAAGCTCTACCTGGATTTCACTGTCCATTGGAACTGCATTCGCTGCCGCACAGACATTCGCGCTCTGCAAAAGCCTTGGTTGGTTAAGACGCAACAATGGCTATGTGACTCTGTCAGAGAGCGGCTGCCAAATTTGAAACGTCCAGCGATTGCGCCCACACGAAAGCTGCCAGCACTGAAAGCTCTACCTGGTTTTCACTGTCCCTTGGAAATGCATTCGCTGCCGCACAGACATTCGGGCTCTGCGCAAGCCTTGGTTGGTTATGATGCAACAATGCCTATGTGACTCATGCAGAGCCCGGCTGCCAAATTCGAAACGTCCAGCGATTGCGCCCACACGAAAGCTGCCAGCACTGAAAGCTCTACCTGGTTTTCACTGTCCCTTGGAACTGCATTCGCTGCCGCACAGACATTCGCGCTCTGCGCAAGCCTTGGTTGGTTATGATGCAACAATGCCTATGTGACTCTGGCAGAGCCCGGCTGCCAAATTCGAAACGTCCAGCTATTGCGCCCACACGAAAGCTGCCAGCACTGAAAGCTCTACCTGGTTTTCACTGTCCCTTGGAACTGCATTCGCTGCCGCACAGACAGTCGCGCTCTGCAAAAGCCTTGGTTGGGTATGATGCAACAATGCCTATGTGACTCTCGCACAGCCCGCTGCCAAATTTGAAACGTCCAGCGATTGCGCCCACACGAAAGCTGCCAGCACTGAAAGCTCTACCTGGTTTTCACTGTCCCTTGGAACTGCATTCGCTGCCGCACAGACATTCGCGCTCTGCAAAAGCCTTGGTTGGTTATGATGCAACAATGCCTATGTGACTCTGGCAGAGCCCGGCTGCCAAATTTGAAACGTCCAGCGATTGCGCCCACACGAAAGCTGCCAGCACTGAAAGGTCTACCTGGTTTTCACTGTCCCTTGGAACTGCATTCGCTGCCGCACCGACATTCGCGCTCTGCAAAAGCCTTGGTTTGTTATGATGCAACAATGCCTATGTGACTCTGGCAGAGCCCGGCTGCGAAATTTGAAACGTGCACTGATTGCGCCCACACGAAAGCTGCCAGCACTGAAAGCTCTACCTGGTTTTCACTGTCCCTTGGAACTGCATTCGCTGCCGCACCGACATTCGCGCTCTGAAAAGCCTTGGTTGGTTATGATGCAACAATGCCTATGTGACTCTCGCAGAGCCCGCTGCCAAATTTGAAACGTCCAGCGATTGCGCCCACACGAAAGCTGCCAGCACTGAAAGCTCTACCTGGTTTTCACTGTCCCTTGGAACTGCATTCGCTGCCGCACAGACATTCGCGCTCTGCGCATGCCTTGGTTGGTTATGACGCAACAATGGCTATGTGACTCTGGCAGAGACCGGCTGCCAAATTTGAAACCTCCACCGATTGCGCCCACACGAAAGCTGCCAGCACTGAAAGCTCTACCTGGTTTTCACTGTCCCTTGGAACTGCATTCGCTGCCGCACAGACAATATCTCTCCGCATAAGCTTTATTTGTTTATGATGCAACAATGCCTATGTGACTCTCGCAATGCCCGCTGCCAAATTTGAAACGTCCACTGATTGCGCCCACACGAAAGCTGCCAGCACTGAAAGCTCTACCTGCTTTTCACTGTCGCTTGGAACTGCATTCGCTGCCACACAGACATTCGCGCTCTGCGCAAGCCTTGGTTGGTTATGATGCAACAATGCCTATGTGACTCTCGCAGGTCCCGGCTGCCAAATTTGAATTGTACACCGATTGCGCCCTCACGAAAGCTGCCAGCACTGAAAGCTCTACCTGGTTTTCACTGTCCCTTGGAACTGCATTCGCTGCCGCACAGACAGTCGCGCTCTGCAAAAGCCTTGGTTGGGTATGATGCAACAATGCCTATGTGACTCTCGCAGAGCCCGCTGCCAAATTTGAAACGTCCAGCGATTGCGCCCACACGATAGCTGCCAGCACTGAAAGCTCTACCTGGTTTTCACTGTCCCTTGGAACTGCATTCGCTGCCGCACAGACATTCGCGCTCTGCGCAAGCCTTGGTTGGTTATGACGCAACAATGCCTATGTGACTCTGGCAGAGCCCGGCTGCCAAATTTGAAACGTCCAGCGATTGCGCCCACACGTAAAGCTGCCAGCACTGAAAGCTCTACCTGGTTTTCACTGTCCCTTGGAACTGCATTCGCTGCCGCACAGACATTCGCGCTCTGCGCAAGCCTTGGTTGGTTATGATGCAACAATGCCTATGTGACTCTGGCAGAGCCCGGCTGCCAAATTTGAAACCTCCACCGATTGCGCCCACACGAAAGCTGCCAGCACTGAAAGCTCTACCTGGTTTTCACTGTCCCTTGGAACTGCATTCGCTGCCGCACAGACATTATCTCTCCGCATAAGCTTTATTTCTTTATGATGCAACAATGCCTATGTGACTCTCGCACAGCCCGCTGCCAAATTTGCAACGTCCACTGATTGCGCCCACACGAAAGCTGCCAGCACTGAAAGCTCTACCTGGTTTTCACTGTCCCTTGGAACTGCATTCGCTGCCGCACAGACATTCGCGCTCTGCAAAAGCCTTGGTTGGGTATGATGCAACAATGCCTATCTGACTCTCGCACAGCCCGCTGCCAAATTTGAAACGTCCAGCGATTGCGCCCACACGAAAGCTGCCAGCACTGAAAGCTCTACCTGGTTTTCACTGTCCCTTGGAACTGCATTCGCTGCCGCACAGACATTCGCGCTCCGCAAAAGCCTTGGTTGGTTATGATGCAACAATGCCTATGTGACTCTGGCAGAGCCCGGCTGCCAAATTTGAAACGTCCAGCGATTGCGCCCACACGAAAGCTGCCAGCACTGAAAGCTCTACCTGGTTTTCACTGTCCCTTGGAACTGCATTCGCTGCCGCACAGACATTCGCGCTCTGCAAAAGCCTTGGTTGGTTATGATGCAACAATGCCTATGTGACTCATGCAGAGCCCGGCTGCCAAATTCGAAACGTCCAGCGATTGCGCCCATACGAAAGCTGCTAGCACTGAAAGCTCTACCTGGTTTTCACTGTCCCTTGGAACTGCATTCGCTGCCGCACAGACATTCGCGGTCCGCAAAAGCCTTGGTTGGTTATGATGCAACAATGGCTATATGACTCTCGCAGAGCCCGGCTGCCAAATTCGAAACGTACACCGATTGCGCCCACACGAAAGCTGCAAGCACTGAAAGCTCTACCTGGTTTTCACTGTCCCTTGGAACTGCATTCGCTGCCGCACAGACATTCGCGCTCTGCAAAAGCCTTGGTTGGGTATATGCAACAATGCCTATGTGACACTCGCAGAGCCCGCTGCCAAATTTGAATTGTACACCGATTGCGCCCACACGAAAGCTGCCAGCACTGAAAGCTCTACCTGGTTTTCACTGTCCCTTGGAACTGCATTCGCTGCCGCACAGACATTCGCGCTCTGCGCAAGCCTTGGTTGGTTATGATGCAACAATGCCTATGTGACTCATGCAGAGCCCGGCTGCCAAATTCGAAACGTCCAGCTATTGCGCCCACACGAAAGCTGCCAGCACTGAAAGCTCTACCTGGTTTTCACTGTCCCTTGGAACTGCATTCGCTGCCGCACCGACATTCGCGCTCTGCACAAGCCTTGGTTGGTTATGATGCAACAATGCCTATGTGACTCTGGCAGAGCCCGCTGCCAAATTTGAAACATCCACCGATTGCGCCCACACGAAAGCTGCCAGCACTGAAAGCTCTACCTGGTTTTCACTGTCCCTTGGAACTGCATTTGCTGCCGCACAGACATTCGCGCTCTGCAAAAGCCTTGGTTGGTTATGACGCAACAATGCCTATGTGAATCTCGCAGAGTCTGCTGCCAAATTTGAAACGTCCACCGATTGCGCCCACTTGATAGCTGCCAGCACTGAAAGCTCTACCTGGTTTTCACTGTCCCTTGGAACTGCATTCGCTGCCGCACAGACATTCGCGCTCTGCGCAAGCCTTGGTTGGTTATGATGCAACAATGGCTATGTGACTCTGGCAGAGCCCAGGTGCCAAATTTGAAACGTCCAGCGATTGCGCCCACACGAAAGCTGCCAGCACTGAAAGCTCTACCTGGTTTTCACTGTCCCTTGGAACTGCATTCGCTGCCGCACAGACGTTCGCGCTCTGCGCAAGCCTTGGTTGGTTATGATGCAACAATGCCTATGTGACTCTGGCAGAGCCCGGCTGCCAAATTCGAAACGTCCAGTGATTGCGCCCACACGAAAGCCGCCAGCACTGAAAGCTCTACCTGGTTTTCACTGTCCCTTGGAACTGCATTTGCTGCCGCACAGACATTCGCGCTCTGCAAAAGCCTTGGTTGGTTATGACGCAACAATGCCTATGTGAATCTCGCAGAGCCTGCTGCCAAATTTGAAACGTCCACCGATTGCGCCCACTTGATAGCTGCCAGCACTGAAAGCTCTACCTGGTTTTCACTGTCCCTTGGAACTGCATTCGCTGCCGCACAGACATTCGCGCTCTGCGCAAGCCTTGGTTGGTTATGATGCAACAATGGCTATGTGACTCTGGCAGAGCCCAGGTGCCAAATTTGAAACGTCCAGCGATTGCGCCCACACGACAGCCGCCAGCACTGAAAGCTCTACCTGGTTTTCACTGTCCCTTGGAACTGCATTCGCTGCCGCACAGACATTCGCGCTCCGCAAAAGCCTTGGTTGGTTATGATGCAACAATGCCTATGTGACTCTGGCAGAGCCCGGCTGCCAAATTTGAAACGTCCAGCGATTGCGCCCACACGAAAGCTGCCAGCACTGAAAGCTCTACCTGGTTTTCACTGTCCCTTGGAACTGCATTCGCTGCCGCACAGACATTCGCGCTCTGCAAAAGCCTTGGTTGGTTATGATGCAACAATGCCTATGTGACTCATGCAGAGCCCGGCTGCCAAATTCGAAACGTCCAGCGATTGCTCCCATACGAAAGCTGCTAGCACTGAAAGCTCTACCTGGTTTTCACTGTCCCTTGGAACTGCATTCGCTGCCGCACCGACATTCGCGCTCTGCAAAAGCCTTGGTTGGTTATGATGCAACAATGCCTATGTGACTCTCGCACTGCCTGCTGCCAATTTTGAAACGTCCACTGATTGCGCCCACACGAAAGCTGCCAGCACTGAAAGCTCTACCTGGTTTTCACTGTCGCTTGGAACTGCATTCGCTGCCGCAGAGACATTCGCGCTCTGCAAAAGCCTTGGTTGGTTATGATGCAACAATGCCTATGTGACTCTGGCAGAGCCCGGCTGCCAAATTTGAATTGTACACCGATTGCGCCCTCACGAAAGCTGCCAGCACTTAAAGCTCTACCTGGTTTTCACTGTCCCTTGGAACTGCATTCGCTGCCGCACAGACAGTCGCGCTCTGCAAAAGCCTTGGTTGGGTATGATGCAACAATGCCTATGTGACTCTCGCAGAGCCCGCTGCCAAATTTGAAACGTCCAGCGATTGCGCCCACACGAAAGCTGCCAGCACTGAAAGCTCTACCTGGTTTTCACTGTCCCTTGGAACTGCATTCGCTGCCGCACAGACATTCGCGCTCTGCGCAAGCCTTGGTTGGTTATGAAGCAACAATGGCTATGTGACTCTGGCAGAGACCGGCTGCCAAATTTGAAACGTCCAGCGATTGCGCACACACGAAAGCTGCCAGCACTGAAAGCTCTACCTGGTTTTCACTGTGCATTGGAACTGCATTCGCTGCCGCACAGACATTCGCGGTCCGCAAAAGCCTTGGTTGGTTATGATGCAACAATGGCTATATGACTCTCGCAGAGCTCGGCTGCCAAATTCGAAACGTACACCGATTGCGCCCACACGAAAGCTGCCAGCACTGAAAGCTCTACCTGGTTTTCACTGTCCCTTGGAACTGCATTTGCTGCCGCACAGACATTCGCGCTCTGCAAAAGCCTTGGTTGGGTATGATGCAACAATGCCTATGTGAATCTTGCACAGCCCGCTGCCAAATTTGAAACGTCCACTGATTGAGCCCACACGAAAGCTGCCAGCACTGAAAGCTCTACCTGGTTTTCACTGTCCCTTGGAACTGCATTCGCTGCCGCACAGACATTCGCGCTCTGCGCAAGCCTTGGTTGGTTATGATGCAACAATGCCTATGTGACTCTGGCAGAGCCCGGCTGCCAAATTTGAAACGTCCAGCGATTGCGCCCACACGAAAGCTGCCAGCACTGAAAGCTCTACCTGGTTTTCACTGTCCCTTGGAACTGCATTCGCTGCCGCACAGACATTCGCGCTCTGCGCAAGCCTTGGTTAGTTATGATGCAACAATGCCTATGTGACTCTGGCAGAGCCCGGCTGCCAAATTCGAAAAGTCCAGCGATTGCGCCCACACGAAAGCTGCCAGCACTGAAAGCTCTACCTGGTTTTCACTGTCCCTTGGAACTGCATTCGCTGCCGCACAGACATTCGCGGTCCGCAAAAGTCTTGGTTTGTTATGATGCAACAATGCCTATGTGACTCTCGCAGAGCCCGGCTGCCAAATTTGAAATGTACACCGATTGCGCCCACACGAAAGCTGCCAGCACTGAAAGCTCTACCTGGTTGTCACTGTCCCTTGGAACTGCATTCGCTGCCGCACAGACATTCGCGCTCTGCGCAAGCCTTGGTTGGTTATGATGCAACAATGCCTATGTGACTCTCGCAGAGCCCGGCTGCCAAATTTGAAATGTACACCGATTGCGCCCACACGAAAGCCGCCAGCACTGAAAGCTCTACCTGGTTTTCACTGTCCCTTGGAACTGCATTCACTGCCGCACAGACATTCGCGCTCTGCAAAAGCCTTGGTTGGGTATGATGCAACAATGCCTATGTGAATCTCGCACAGCCCACTGCCAAATTTGAAACGTCCACTGA
Organism: Mycteria americana; assembly: GCF_035582795.1. NCBI lineage: Eukaryota > Metazoa > Chordata > Aves > Ciconiiformes > Ciconiidae > Mycteria > Mycteria americana. The sequence goes on along the minus strand of NW_027445609.1, from coordinate 2,392,204 downwards.
TTGAGCCCACACGAAAGCTGCCAGCACTGAAAGCTCTACCTGGTTTTCACTGTCCCTTGGAACTGCATTCGCTGCCGCACAGACATTCGCGCTCTGCAAAAGCCTTGGTTGGGTATGATGCAACAATGCCTATGTGAATCTCGCACAGCCCACTGCCAAATTTGAAACGTCCACTGATTGCGCCCACACGAAAGCTGCCAGCACTGAAAGCTCTACCTGGTTTTCACTGTCCCTTGGAACTGCATTCGCTGCCGCACAGACATTCACGCTCTGCGCAAGCCTTGGTTGGTTATGATGCAACAATGCCTATGTGACTCTCGCAGAGCCCGGCTGCCAAATTTGAAATGTACACCGATTGCGCCCTCACGAAAGCTGCCAGCACTGAAAGCTCTACCTGGTTTTCACTGTCCCTTGGAACTGCATTCGCTGCCGCACAGACATTCGCGCTCTGCAAAAGCCTTGGTTGGGTATGATGCAACAATGCCTATGTGACTCATGCAGAGCCCGGCTGCCAAATTTGAAACATCCACCGATTGCGCCCACACGAAAGCTGCCATTACTGAAAGCTCTACCTGGTTTTCACTGTCCCTTGGAACTGCATTCGCTGCCGCACAGACAATCGCTTTCTGCAAATGTCTTGGTTGGTTATGACGCAACAATGCATATGTGAATATCGCAGAGCCTGCTGCCAAATTTGAAACGTCCACCGATTGCGCCCACATGATAGCTGCCAGCACTGAAAGCTCTACCTGGTTTTCACTGTCCCTTGGAACTGCATTCGCTGCCGCACAGACATTCGCGGTCCGCAAAAGCCTTGGTTGGTTATGATGCAACAATGCCTATGTGACTCTGGCAGAGCCCGGCTGCCAAATTTGAAATGTACACCGATTGCGCCCTCACGAAAGCTGCCAGCGCTGAAAGCTCTACCTGGATTTCACTGTCCATTGGAACTGCATTCGCTGCCGCACAGACATTCGCGCTCTGCAAAAGCCTTGGTTGGTTAAGACGCAACAATGGCTATGTGACTCTGTCAGAGAGCGGCTGCCAAATTTGAAACGTCCAGCGATTGCGCCCACACGAAAGCTGCCAGCACTGAAAGCTCTACCTGGTTTTCACTGTCCCTTGGAACTGCATTCGCTGCCGCACAGACATTCGCGGTCCGCAAAAGCCTTGGTTGGTTATGATGCAACAATGCCTATGTGACTCTGGCAGAGCCCGGCTGCCAAATTTGAAATGTACACCGATTGCGCCCTCACGAAAGCTGCCAGCGCTGAAAGCTCTACCTGGATTTCACTGTCCATTGGAACTGCATTCGCTGCCGCACAGACATTCGCGCTCTGCAAAAGCCTTGGTTGGTTAAGACGCAACAATGGCTATGTGACTCTGTCAGAGAGCGGCTGCCAAATTTGAAACGTCCAGCGATTGCGCCCACACGAAAGCTGCCAGCACTGAAAGCTCTACCTGGTTTTCACTGTCCCTTGGAACTGCATTCGCTGCCGCACAGACATTCGGGCTCTGCGCAAGCCTTGGTTGGTTATGATGCAACAATGCCTATGTGACTCATGCAGAGCCCGGCTGCCAAATTCGAAACGTCCAGCGATTGCGCCCACACGAAAGCTGCCAGCACTGAAAGCTCTACCTGGTTTTCACTGTCCCTTGGAACTGCATTCGCTGCCGCACAGACATTCGCGCTCTGCGCAAGCCTTGGTTGGTTATGATGCAACAATGCCTATGTGACTCTGGCAGAGCCCGGCTGCCAAATTCGAAACGTCCAGCTATTGCGCCCACACGAAAGCTGCCAGCACTGAAAGCTCTACCTGGTTTTCACTGTCCCTTGGAACTGCATTCGCTGCCGCACAGACAGTCGCGCTCTGCAAAAGCCTTGGTTGGGTATGATGCAACAATGCCTATGTGACTCTCGCACAGCCCGCTGCCAAATTTGAAACGTCCAGCGATTGCGCCCACACGAAAGCTGCCAGCACTGAAAGCTCTACCTGGTTTTCACTGTCCCTTGGAACTGCATTCGCTGCCGCACAGACATTCGCGCTCTGCAAAAGCCTTGGTTGGTTATGATGCAACAATGCCTATGTGACTCTGGCAGAGCCCGGCTGCCAAATTTGAAACGTCCAGCGATTGCGCCCACACGAAAGCTGCCAGCACTAAAAGGTCTACCTGGTTTTCACTGTCCCTTGGAACTGCATTCGCTGCCGCACCGACATTCGCGCTCTGCAAAAGCCTTGGTTTGTTATGATGCAACAATGCCTATGTGACTCTGGCAGAGCCCGGCTGCCAAATTTGAAACGTCCACTGATTGCGCCCACACGAAAGCTGCCAGCACTGAAAGCTCTACCTGGTTTTCACTGTCCCTTGGAACTGCATTCGCTGCCGCACCGACATTCGCGCTCTGAAAAGCCTTGGTTGGTTATGATGCAACAATGCCTATGTGACTCTCGCAAAGCCCGCTGCCAAATTTGAAACGTCCAGCGATTGCGCCCACACGAAAGCTGCCAGCACTGAAAGCTCTACCTGGTTTTCACTGTCCCTTGGAACTGCATTCGCTGCCGCACAGACATTCGCGCTCTGCGCATGCCTTGGTTGGTTATGACGCAACAATGGCTATGTGACTCTGGCAGAGACCGGCTGCCAAATTTGAAACCTCCACCGATTGCGCCCACACGAAAGCTGCCAGCACTGAAAGCTCTACCTGGTTTTCACTGTCCCTTGGAATTGCATTCGCTGCCGCACAGACATTATCTCTCCGCATAAGCTTTATTTGTTTATGATGCAACAATGCCTATGTGACTCTCGCACTGCCCGCTGCCAAATTTGAAACGTCCACTGATTGCGCCCACACGAAAGCTGCCAGCACTGAAAGCTCTACCTGCTTTTCACTGTCGCTTGGAACTGCATTCGCTGCCACACAGACATTCGCGCTCTGCGCAAGCCTTGGTTGGTTATGATGCAACAATGCCTATGTGACTCTCGCAGGTCCCGGCTGCCAAATTTGAATTGTACACCGATTGCGCCCTCACGAAAGCTGCCAGCACTGAAAGCTCTACCTGGTTTTCACTGTCCCTTGGAACTGCATTCGCTGCCGCACAGACAGTCGCGCTCTGCAAAAGCCTTGGTTGGGTATGATGCAACAATGCCTATGTGACTCTCGCAGAGCCCGCTGCCAAATTTGAAACGTCCAGCGATTGCGCCCACACGAAAGGTGCCAGCACTGAAAGCTCTACCTGGTTTTCACTGTCCCTTGGAACTGCATTCGCTGCCGCACAGACATTCGCGCTCTGCGCAAGCCTTGGTTGGTTATGACGCAACAATGGCTATGTGACTCTGGCAGAGCCCGGCTGCCAAATTCGAAACGTCCAGCGATTGCGCCCACACGAAAGCTGCCAGCACTGAAAGCTCTACCTGGTTTTCACTGTCCCTTGGAACTGCATTCCCTGCCGCACAGACATTCGCGCTCTGCGCAAGCCTTGGTTGGTTATGATGCAACAATGCCTATGTGACTCTGGCAGAGCCCGGCTGCCAAATTCGAAACGTCCAGCGATTGCGCCCACACGAAAGCTGCCAGCACTGAAAGCTCTACCTGGTTTTCACTGTCCCTTGGAACTGCATTCGCTGCCGCACAGACATTCGCGCTCTGTGCAAGCCTTGGTTGGTTATGATGCAACAATGCCTATGTGACTCTCGCAGAGCCCGGCTGCCAAATTTGAAATGTACACCGATTGCGCCCACACGAAAGCTGCCAGCACTGAAAGCTCTACCTGGTTTTCACTGTCCCTTGGAACTGCATTCGCTGCCGCACAGACATTCGCGCTCTGCAAAACCCTTGGTTGGTTATGATGCAACAATGCCTATGTGACTCTGGCAGAGCCCGCTGCCAAATTTGAAACATCCACCGATTGCGCCCACACGAAAGCTGCCAGCACTGAAAGCTCTACCTGGTTTTCACTGTCCCTTGGAACTGCATTTGCTGCCGCACAGACATTCGCGCTCTGCAAAAGCCTTGGTTGGTTATGACGCAACAATGCCTATGTGAATCTCGCAGAGTCTGCTGCCAAATTTGAAACGTCCACCGATTGCGCCCACTTGATAGCTGCCAGCACTGAAAGCTCTACCTGGTTTTCACTGTCCCTTGGAACTGCATTCGCTGCCGCACAGACATTCGCGCTCTGCGCAAGCCTTGGTTGGTTATGATGCAACAATGGCTATGTGACTCTGGCAGAGCCCAGGTGCCAAATTTGAAACGTCCAGCGATTGCGCCCACACGAAAGCTGCCAGCACTGAAAGCTCTACCTGGTTTTCACTGTCCCTTGGAACTGCATTCGCTGCCGCACAGACGTTCGCGCTCTGCGCAAGCCTTGGTTGGTTATGATGCAACAATGCCTATGTGACTCTGGCAGAGCCCGGCTGCCAAATTCGAAACGTCCAGTGATTGCGCCCACACGAAAGCCGCCAGCACTGAAAGCTCTACCTGGTTTTCACTGTCGCTTGGAACTGCATTTGCTGCCGCACAGACATTCGCGCTCTGCAAAAGCCTTGGTTGGTTATGACGCAACAATGCCTATGTGAATCTCGCAGAGCCTGCTGCCAAATTTGAAACGTCCACCGATTGCGCCCACTTGATAGCTGCCAGCACTGAAAGCTCTACCTGGTTTTCACTGTCCCTTGGAACTGCATTCGCTGCCGCACAGACATTCGCGCTCTGCGCAAGCCTTGGTTGGTTATGATGCAACAATGGCTATGTGACTCTGGCAGAGCCCAGGTGCCAAATTTGAAACGTCCAGCGATTGCGCCCACACGACAGCTGCCAGCACTGAAAGCTCTACCTGGTTTTCACTGTCCCTTGGAACTGCATTCGCTGCCGCACAGACATTCGCGCTCCGCAAAAGCCTTGGTTGGTTATGATGCAACAATGCCTATGTGACTCTGGCAGAGCCCGGCTGCCAAATTTGAAACGTCCAGCGATTGCGCCCACACGAAAGCTGCCAGCACTGAAAGCTCTACCTGGTTTTCACTGTCCCTTGGAACTGCATTCGCTGCCGCACAGACATTCGCGCTCTGCAAAAGCCTTGGTTGGTTATGATGCAACAATGCCTATGTGACTCATGCAGAGCCCGGCTGCCAAATTCGAAACGTCCAGCGATTGCTCCCATACGAAAGCTGCTAGCACTGAAAGCTCTACCTGGTTTTCACTGTCCCTTGGAACTGCATTCGCTGCCGCACCGACATTCGCGCTCTGCAAAAGCCTTGGTTGGTTATGATGCAACAATGCCTATGTGACTCTCGCACTGCCTGCTGCCAATTTTGAAACGTCCACTGATTGCGCCCACACGAAAGCTGCCAGCACTGAAAGCTCTACCTGGTTTTCACTGTCGCTTGGAACTGCATTCGCTGCCGCAGAGACATTCGCGCTCTGCAAAAGCCTTGGTTGGTTATGATGCAACAATGCCTATGTGACTCTGGCAGAGCCCGGCTGCCAAATTTGAATTGTACACCGATTGCGCCCTCACGAAAGCTGCCAGCACTTAAAGCTCTACCTGGTTTTCACTGTCCCTTGGAACTGCATTCGCTGCCGCACAGACAGTCGCGCTCTGCAAAAGCCTTGGTTGGGTATGATGCAACAATGCCTATGTGACTCTCGCAGAGCCCGCTGCCAAATTTGAAACGTCCAGCGATTGCGCCCACACGAAAGCTGCCAGCACTGAAAGCTCTACCTGGTTTTCACTGTCCCTTGGAACTGCATTCGCTGCCGCACAGACATTCGCGCTCTGCAAAAGCCTTGGTTGGTTATGATGCAACAATGCCTATGTGACTCTGGCAGAGCCCGGCTGCCAAATTTGAAACGTCCAGCGATTGCGCCCACACGAAAGCTGCCAGCACTGAAAGGTCTACCTGGTTTTCACTGTCCCTTGGAACTGCATTCGCTGCCGCACCGACATTCGCGCTCTGCAAAAGCCTTGGTTTGTTATGATGCAACAATGCCTATGTGACTCTGGCAGAGCCCGGCTGCGAAATTTGAAACGTGCACTGATTGCGCCCACACGAAAGCTGCCAGCACTGAAAGCTCTACCTGGTTTTCACTGTCCCTTGGAACTGCATTCGCTGCCGCACCGACATTCGCGCTCTGAAAAGCCTTGGTTGGTTATGATGCAACAATGCCTATGTGACTCTCGCAGAGCCCGCTGCCAAATTTGAAACGTCCAGCGATTGCGCCCACACGAAAGCTGCCAGCACTGAAAGCTCTACCTGGTTTTCACTGTCCCTTGGAACTGCATTCGCTGCCGCACAGACATTCGCGCTCTGCGCATGCCTTGGTTGGTTATGACGCAACAATGGCTATGTGACTCTGGCAGAGACCGGCTGCCAAATTTGAAACCTCCACCGATTGCGCCCACACGAAAGCTGCCAGCACTGAAAGCTCTACCTGGTTTTCACTGTCCCTTGGAACTGCATTCGCTGCCGCACAGACAATATCTCTCCGCATAAGCTTTATTTGTTTATGATGCAACAATGCCTATGTGACTCTCGCAATGCCCGCTGCCAAATTTGAAACGTCCACTGATTGCGCCCACACGAAAGCTGCCAGCACTGAAAGCTCTACCTGCTTTTCACTGTCGCTTGGAACTGCATTCGCTGCCACACAGACATTCGCGCTCTGCGCAAGCCTTGGTTGGTTATGATGCAACAATGCCTATGTGACTCTCGCAGGTCCCGGCTGCCAAATTTGAATTGTACACCGACTGCGCCCTCACGAAAGCTGCCAGCACTGAAAGCTCTACCTGGTTTTCACTGTCCCTTGGAACTGCATTCGCTGCCGCACAGACAGTCGCGCTCTGCAAAAGCCTTGGTTGGGTATGATGCAACAATGCCTATGTGACTCTGGCAGAGCCCGCTGCCAAATTTGAAACGTCCAGCGATTGCGCCCACACGATAGCTGCCAGCACTGAAAGCTCTACCTGGTTTTCACTGTCCCTTGGAACTGCATTCGCTGCCGCACAGACATTCGCGCTCTGCGCAAGCCTTGGTTGGTTATGACGCAACAATGGCTATGTGACTCTGGCAGAGCCCGGCTGCCAAATTTGAAACGTCCAGCGATTGCGCCCACACGTAAAGCTGCCAGCACTGAAAGCTCTACCTGGTTTTCACTGTCCCTTGGAACTGCATTCGCTGCCGCACAGACATTCGCGCTCTGCGCAAGCCTTGGTTGGTTATGATGCAACAATGCCTATGTGACTCTGGCAGAGCCCGGCTGCCAAATTTGAAACCTCCACCGATTGCGCCCACACGAAAGCTGCCAGCACTGAAAGCTCTACCTGGTTTTCACTGTCCCTTGGAACTGCATTCGCTGCCGCACAGACATTATCTCTCCGCATAAGCTTTATTTCTTTATGATGCAACAATGCCTATGTGACTCTCGCACAGCCCGCTGCCAAATTTGCAACGTCCACTGATTGCGCCCACACGAAAGCTGCCAGCACTGAAAGCTCTACCTGGTTTTCACTGTCCCTTGGAACTGCATTCGCTGCCGCACAGACATTCGCGCTCTGCAAAAGCCTTGGTTGGGTATGATGCAACAATGCCTATCTGACTCTCGCACAGCCCGCTGCCAAATTTGAAACGTCCAGCGATTGCGCCCACACGAAAGCTGCCAGCACTGAAAGGTCTACCTGGTTTTCACTGTCCCTTGGAACTGCATTCGCTGCCGCACAGACATTCGCGCTCCGCAAAAGCCTTGGTTGGTTATGATGCAACAATGCCTATGTGACTCTGGCAGAGCCCGGCTGCCAAATTTGAAACGTCCAGCGATTGCGCCCACACGAAAGCTGCCAGCACTGAAAGCTCTACCTGGTTTTCACTGTCCCTTGGAACTGCATTCGCTGCCGCACAGACATTCGCGCTCTGCAAAAGCCTTGGTTGGTTATGACGCAACAATGCCTATGTGAATCTCGCAGAGTCTGCTGCCAAATTTGAAACGTCCACTGATTGCGCCCACTTGATAGCTGCCAGCACTGAAAGCTCTACCTGGTTTTCACTGTCCCTTGGAACTGCATTCGCTGCCGCACAGACATTCGCGCTCTGCGCAAGCCTTGGTTGGTTATGATGCAACAATGACTATGTGACTCTGGCAGAGCCCAGGTGCCAAATTTGAAACGTCCAGCGATTGCGCCCACACGAAAGCTGCCAGCACTGAAAGCTCTACCTGGTTTTCACTGTCCCTTGGAACTGCATTCGCTGCCGCACAGACGTTCGCGCTCTGCGCAAGCCTTGGTTGGTTATGATGCAACAATGCCTATGTGACTCTGGCAGAGCCCGGCTGCCAAATTCGAAACGTCCAGTGATTGCGCCCACACGAAAGCCGCCAGCACTGAAAGCTCTACCTGGTTTTCACTGTCCCTTGGAACTGCATTTGCTGCCGCACAGACATTCGCGCTCTGCAAAAGCCTTGGTTGGTTATGACGCAACAATGCCTATGTGAATCTCGCAGAGCCTGCTGCCAAATTTGAAACGTCCACCGATTGCGCCCACTTGATAGCTGCCAGCACTGAAAGCTCTACCTGGTTTTCACTGTCCCTTGGAACTGCATTCGCTGCCGCACAGACATTCGCGCTCTGCGCAAGCCTTGGTTGGTTATGATGCAACAATGGCTATGTGACTCTGGCAGAGCCCAGGTGCCAAATTTGAAACGTCCAGCGATTGCGCCCACACGACAGCTGCCAGCACTGAAAGCTCTACCTGGTTTTCACTGTCCCTTGGAACTGCATTCGCTGCCGCACAGACATTCGCGCTCCGCAAAAGCCTTGGTTGGTTATGATGCAACAATGCCTATGTGACTCTGGCAGAGCCCGGCTGCCAAATTTGAAACGTCCAGCGATTGCGCCCACACGAAAGCTGCCAGCACTGAAAGCTCTACCTGGTTTTCACTGTCCCTTGGAACTGCATTCGCTGCCGCACAGACATTCGCGCTCTGCAAAAGCCTTGGTTGGTTATGATGCAACAATGCCTATGTGACTCATGCAGAGCCCGGCTGCCAAATTCGAAACGTCCAGCGATTGCTCCCATACGAAAGCTGCTAGCACTGAAAGCTCTACCTGGTTTTCACTGTCCCTTGGAACTGCATTCGCTGCCGCACCGACATTCGCGCTCTGCAAAAGCCTTGGTTGGTTATGATGCAACAATGCCTATGTGACTCTCGCACTGCCTGCTGCCAATTTTGAAACGTCCACTGATTGCGCCCACACGAAAGCTGCCAGCACTGAAAGCTCTACCTGGTTTTCACTGTCGCTTGGAACTGCATTCGCTGCCGCAGAGACATTCGCGCTCTGCAAAAGCCTTGGTTGGTTATGATGCAACAATGCCTATGTGACTCTGGCAGAGCCCGGCTGCCAAATTTGAATTGTACACCGATTGCGCCCTCACGAAAGCTGCCAGCACTTAAAGCTCTACCTGGTTTTCACTGTCCCTTGGAACTGCATTCGCTGCCGCACAGACAGTCGCGCTCTGCAAAAGCCTTGGTTGGGTATGATGCAACAATGCCTATGTGACTCTCGCAGAGCCCGCTGCCAAATTTGAAACGTCCAGCGATTGCGCCCACACGAAAGCTGCCAGCACTGAAAGCTCTACCTGGTTTTCACTGTCCCTTGGAACTGCATTCGCTGCCGCACAGACATTCGCGCTCTGCGCAAGCCTTGGTTGGTTATGACGCAACAATGGCTATGTGACTCTGGCAGAGACCGGCTGCCAAATTTGAAACGTCCAGCGATTGCGCACACACGAAAGCTGCCAGCACTGAAAGCTCTACCTGGTTTTCACTGTGCATTGGAACTGCATTCGCTGCCGCACAGACATTCGCGGTCCGCAAAAGCCTTGGTTGGTTATGATGCAACAATGGCTATATGACTCTCGCAGAGCTCGGCTGCCAAATTCGAAACGTACACCGATTGCGCCCACACGAAAGCTGCCAGCACTGAAAGCTCTACCTGGTTTTCACTGTCCCTTGGAACTGCATTTGCTGCCGCACAGACATTCGCGCTCTGCAAAAGCCTTGGTTGGGTATGATGCAACAATGCCTATGTGAATCTTGCACAGCCCGCTGCCAAATTTGAAACGTCCACTGATTGAGCCCACACGAAAGCTGCCAGCACTGAAAGCTCTACCTGGTTTTCACTGTCCCTTGGAACTGCATTCGCTGCCGCACAGACATTCGCGCTCTGCGCAAGCCTTGGTTAGTTATGATGCAACAATGCCTATGTGACTCTGGCAGAGCCCGGCTGCCAAATTCGAAAAGTCCAGCGATTGCGCCCACACGAAAGCTGCCAGCACTGAAAGCTCTACCTGGTTTTCACTGTCCCTTGGAACTGCATTCGCTGCCGCACAGACATTCGCGGTCCGCAAAAGTTTTGGTTTGTTATGATGCAACAATGCCTATGTGACTCTCGCAGAGCCCGGCTGCCAAATTTGAAATGTACACCGATTGCGCCCACACGAAAGCTGCCAGCACTGAAAGCTCTACCTGGTTGTCACTGTCCCTTGGAACTGCATTCGCTGCCGCACAGACATTCGCGCTCTGCGCAAGCCTTGGTTGGTTATGATGCAACAATGCCTATGTGACTCTCGCAGAGCCCGGCTGCCAAATTTGAAATGTACACCGATTGCGCCCACACGAAAGCCGCCAGCACTGAAAGCTCTACCTGGTTTTCACTGTCCCTTGGAACTGCATTCACTGCCGCACAGACATTCGCGCTCTGCAAAAGCCTTGGTTGGGTATGATGCAACAATGCCTATGTGAATCTCGCACAGCCCACTGCCAAATTTGAAACGTCCACTGATTGAGCCCACACGAAAGCTGCCAGCACTGAAAGCTCTACCTGGTTTTCACTGTCCCTTGGAACTGCATTCGCTGCCGCACAGACATTCGCGCTCTGCAAAAGCCTTGGTTGGGTATGATGCAACAATGCCTATGTGAATCTCGCACAGCCCACTGCCAAATTTGAAACGTCCACTGATTGAGCCCACACGAAAGCTGCCAGCACTGAAAGCTCTACCTGGTTTTCACTGTCCCTTGGAACTGCATTCGCTGCCGCACAGACATTCACGTTCTGCGCAAACCTTGGTTGGTTATGATGCAACAATGCCTATGTGACTCTCGCAGAGCCCGGCTGCCAAATTTGAAATGTACACCGATTGCGCCCTCACGAAAGCTGCCAGCACTGAAAGCTCTACCTGGTTTTCACTGTCCCTTGGAACTGCATTCGCTGCCGCACAGACATTCGCGCTCTGCAAAAGCCTTGGTTGGGTATGATGCAACAATGCCTATGTGACTCATGCAGAGCCCGGCTGCCAAATTTGAAACATCCACCGATTGCGCCCACACGAAAGCTGCCATTACTGAAAGCTCTACCTGGTTTTCACTGTCCCTTGGAACTGCATTCGCTGCCGCACAGACAATCGCTTTCTGCAAATGTCTTGGTTGGTTATGACGCAACAATGCATATGTGAATATCGCAGAGCCTGCTGCCAAATTTGAAACGTCCACCGATTGCGCCCACATGATAGCTGCCAGCACTGAAAGCTCTACCTGGTTTTCACTGTCCCTTGGAACTGCATTCGCTGCCGCACAGACATTCGCGGTCCGCAAAAGCCTTGGTTGGTTATGATGCAACAATGTCTATGTGACTCTGGCAGAGCCCGGCTGCCAAATTTGAAATGTACACCGATTGCGCCCTCACGAAAGCTGCCAGCGCTGAAAGCTCTACCTGGATTTCACTGTCCATTGGAACTGCATTCGCTGCCGCACAGACATTCGCGCTCTGCAAAAGCCTTGGTTGGTTAAGACGCAACAATGGCTATGTGACTCTGTCAGAGAGCGGCTGCCAAATTTGAAACGTCCAGCGATTGCGCCCACACGAAAGCTGCCAGCACTGAAAGCTCTACCTGGTTTTCACTGTCCCTTGGAACTGCATTCGCTGCCGCACAGACATTCGCGCTCTGCGCAAGCCTTGGTTGGTTATGATGCAACAATGCCTATGTGACTCATGCAGAGCCCGGCTGCCAAATTCGAAACGTCCAGCGATTGCGCCCACACGAAAGCTGCCAGCACTGAAAGCTCTACCTGGTTTTCACTGTCCCTTGGAACTGCATTCGCTGCCGCACAGACATTCGCGCTCTGCGCAAGCCTTGGTTGGTTATGATGCAACAATGCCTATGTGACTCTGGCAGAGCCCGGCTGCCAAATTCGAAACGTCCAGCTATTGCGCCCACACGAAAGCTGCCAGCACTGAAAGCTCTACCTGGTTTTCACTGTCCCTTGGAACTGCATTCGCTGCCGCACAGACAGTCGCGCTCTGCAAAAGCCTTGGTTGGGTATGATGCAACAATGCCTATGTGACTCTCGCACAGCCCGCTGCCAAATTTGAAACGTCCAGCGATTGCGCCCACACGAAAGCTGCCAGCACTGAAAGCTCTACCTGGTTTTCACTGTCCCTTGGAACTGCATTCGCTGCCGCACAGACATTCGCGCTCTGCAAAAGCCTTGGTTGGTTATGATGCAACAATGCCTATGTGACTCTGGCAGAGCCCGGCTGCCAAATTTGAAACGTCCAGCGATTGCGCCCACACGAAAGCTGCCAGCACTGAAAGGTCTACCTAGTTTTCACTGTCCCTTGGAACTGCATTCGCTGCCGCACCGACATTCGCGCTCTGCAAAAGCCTTGGTTTGTTATGATGCAACAATGCCTATGTGACTCTGGCAGAGCCCGGCTGCGAAATTTGAAACGTCCACTGATTGCGCCCACACGAAAGCTGCCAGCACTGAAAGCTCTACCTGGTTTTCACTGTCCCTTGGAACTGCATTCGCTGCCGCACCGACATTCGCGCTCTGAAAAGCCTTGGTTGGTTATGATGCAACAATGCCTATGTGACTCTCGCAGAGCCCGCTGCCAAATTTGAAACGTCCAGCGATTGCGCCCACACGAAAGCTGCCAGCACTGAAAGCTCTACCTGGTTTTCACTGTCCCTTGGAACTGCATTCGCTGCCGCACAGACATTCGCGCTCTGCGCATGCCTTGGTTGGTTATGACGCAACAATGGCTATGTGACTCTGGCAGAGACCGGCTGCCAAATTTGAAACCTCCACCGATTGCGCCCACACGAAAGCTGCCAGCACTGAAAGCTCTACCTGGTTTTCACTGTCCCTTGGAACTGCATTCGCTGCCGCACAGACAATATCTCTCCGCATAAGCTTTATTTGTTTATGATGCAACAATGCCTATGTGACTCTCGCAATGCCCGCTGCCAAATTTGAAACGTCCACTGATTGCGCCCACACGAAAGCTGCCAGCACTGAAAGCTCTACCTGCTTTTCACTGTCGCTTGGAACTGCATTCGCTGCCACACAGACATTCGCGCTCTGCGCAAGCCTTGGTTGGTTATGATGCAACAATGCCTATGTGACTCTCGCAGGTCCCGGCTGCCAAATTTGAATTGTACACCGATTGCGCCCTCACGAAAGCTGCCAGCACTGAAAGCTCTACCTGGTTTTCACTGTCCCTTGGAACTGCATTCGCTGCCGCACAGACAGTCGCGCTCTGCAAAAGCCTTGGTTGGGTATGATGCAACAATGCCTATGTGACTCTCGCAGAGCCCGCTGCCAAATTTGAAACGTCCAGCGATTGCGCCCACACGATAGCTGCCAGCACTGAAAGCTCTACCTGGTTTTCACTGTCCCTTGGAACTGCATTCGCTGCCGCACAGACATTCGCGCTCTGCGCAAGCCTTGGTTGGTTATGACGCAACAATGGCTATGTGACTCTGGCAGAGCCCGGCTGCCAAATTTGAAACGTCCAGCGATTGCGCCCACACGTAAAGCTGCCAGCACTGAAAGCTCTACCTGGTTTTCACTGTCCCTTGGAACTGCATTCGCTGCCGCACAGACATTCGCGCTCTGCGCAAGCCTTGGTTGGTTATGATGCAACAATGCCTATGTGACTCTGGCAGAGCCCGGCTGCCAAATTTGAAACCTCCACCGATTGCGCCCACACGAAAGCTGCCAGCACTGAAAGCTCTACCTGGTTTTCACTGTCCCTTGGAACTGCATTCGCTGCCGCACAGACATTATCTCTCCGCATAAGCTTTATTTCTTTATGATGCAACAATGCCTATGTGACTCTCGCACAGCCCGCTGCCAAATTTGCAACGTCCACTGATTGCGCCCACACGAAAGCTGCCAGCACTGAAAGCTCTACCTGGTTTTCACTGTCCCTTGGAACTGCATTCGCTGCCGCACAGACATTCGCGCTCTGCAAAAGCCTTGGTTGGGTATGATGCAACAATGCCTATCTGACTCTCGCACAGCCCGCTGCCAAATTTGAAACGTCCAGCGATTGCGCCCACACGAAAGCTGCCAGCACTGAAAGCTCTACCTGGTTTTCACTGTCCCTTGGAACTGCATTCGCTGCCGCACAGACATTCGCGCTCCGCAAAAGCCTTGGTTGGTTATGATGCAACAATGCCTATGTGACTCTGGCAGAGCCCGGCTGCCAAATTTGAAACGTCCAGCGATTGCGCCCACACGAAAGCTGCCAGCACTGAAAGCTCTACCTGGTTTTCACTGTCCCTTGGAACTGCATTCGCTGCCGCACAGACATTCGCGCTCTGCAAAAGCCTTGGTTGGTTATGATGCAACAATGCCTATGTGACTCATGCAGAGCCCGGCTGCCAAATTCGAAACGTCCAGCGATTGCGCCCATACGAAAGCTGCTAGCACTGAAAGCTCTACCTGGTTTTCACTGTCCCTTGGAACTGCATTCGCTGCCGCACCGACATTCGCGCTCTGCAAAAGCCTTGGTTGGTTATGATGCAACAATGCCTATGTGACTCTCGCACTGCCTGCTGCCAAATTTGAAACGTCCACTGATTGCGCCCACACGAAAGCTGCCAGCACTGAAAGCTCTACCTGGTTTTCACTGTCCCTTGGGACTGCATTCGCTGCCGCACAGACAGTCGCGCTCTGCAAAAGCCTTGGTTGGGTATGATGCAACAATGCCTATGTGACTCTCGCAGAGCCCGCTGCCAAATTTGAAACGTCCAGCGATTGCGCCCACACGAAAGCTGCCAGCACTGAAAGCTCTACCTGGTTTTCACTGTTCCTTGGAACTGCATTCGCTGCCACACAGACATTCACGCTCTGCGCAAGCCTTGGTTGGTTATGACGCAACAATGCCTATGTGACTCTGGCAGAGCCCGGCTGCCAAATTTGAAATGTACACCGATTGCGCCCACACGAAAGCTGCCAGCACTGAAAGCTCTACCTGGTTTTCACTGTCCCTTGGAACTGCATTCGCTGCCGCACAGACATTCGCGGTCCGCAAAAGCCTTGGTTGGTTATGATGCAACAATGGCTATATGACTCTCGCAGAGCCCGGCTGCCAAATTCGAAACGTACACCGATTGCGCCCACACGAAAGCTGCCAGCACTGAAAGCTCTACCTGGTTTTCACTGTCCCTTGGAACTGCATTCGCTGCCGCACAGACATTCGCGCTCTGCAAAAGCCTTGGTTGGGTATATGCAACAATGCCTATGTGACACTCGCAGAGCCCGCTGCCAAATTTGAATTGTACACCGATTGCGCCCACACGAAAGCTGCCAGCACTGAAAGCTCTACCTGGTTTTCACTGTCCCTTGGAACTGCATTCGCTGCCGCACAGACATTCGCGCTCTGCGCAAGCCTTGGTTGGTTATGATGCAACAATGCCTATGTGACTCATGCAGAGCCCGGCTGCCAAATTCGAAACGTCCAGCTATTGCGCCCACACGAAAGCTGCCAGCACTGAAAGCTCTACCTGGTTTTCACTGTCCCTTGGAACTGCATTCGCTGCCGCACCGACATTCGCGCTCTGCAAAAGCCTTGGTTGGTTATGATGCAACAATGCCTATGTGACTCTCGCACTGCCCGCTGCCAAATTTGAAACGTCCACTGATTGCGCCCACACGAAAGCTGCCAGCACTGAAAGCTCTACCTGCTTTTCACTGTCGCTTGGAACTGCATTCGCTGCCACACAGACATTCGCGCTCTGCAAAAGCCTTGGTTGGGTATAATGCAACAATGCCTATGTGAATCTCGCACAGCCCACTGCCAAATTTGAAACGTCCACTGATTGAGCCCACACGAAAGCTGCCAGCACTGAAAGCTCTACCTGGTTTTCACTGTCCCTTGGAACTGCATTCGCTGCCGCACAGACATTCACGCTCTGCGCAAGCCTTGGTTGGTTATGATGCAACAATGCCTATGTGACTCTCGCAGAGCCCGGCTGCCAAATTTGAAATGTACACCGATTGCGCCCTCACGAAAGCTGCCAGCACTGAAAGCTCTACCTGGTTTTCACTGTCCCTTGGAACTGCATTCGCTGCCGCACAGACATTCGCGCTCTGCAAAAGCCTTGGTTGGGTATGATGCAACAATGCCTATGTGACTCATGCAGAGCCCGGCTGCCAAATTTGAAACATCCACCGATTGCGCCCACACGAAAGCTGCCATTACTGAAAGCTCTACCTGGTTTTCACTGTCCCTTGGAACTGCATTCGCTGCCGCACAGACAATCGCTTTCTGCAAATGTCTTGGTTGGTTATGATGCAACAATGCATATGTGAATATCGCAGAGCCTGCTGCCAAATTTGAAACGTCCACCGATTGCGCCCACATGATAGCTGCCAGCAATGAAAGCTCTACCTGGTTTTCACTGTCCCTTGGAACTGCATTCGCTGCCGCACAGACATTCGCGGTCCGCAAAAGCCTTGGTTGGTTATGATGCAACAATGCCTATGTGACTCTGGCAGAGCCCGGCTGCCAAATTTGAAATGTACACCGATTGCGCCCTCACGAAAGCTGCCAGCGCTGAAAGCTCTACCTGGATTTCACTGTCCATTGGAACTGCATTCGCTGCCGCACAGACATTCGCGCACTGCAAAAGCCTTGGTTGGTTAAGACGCAACAATGGCTATGTGACTCTGTCAGAGAGCGGCTGCCAAATTTGAAACGTCCAGCGATTGCGCCCACACGAAAGCTGCCAGCACTGAAAGCTCTACCTGGTTTTCACTGTCCCTTGGAACTGCATTCGCTGCCGCACAGACATTCGCGCTCTGCGCAAGCCTTGGTTGGTTATGATGCAACAATGCCTATGTGACTCATGCAGAGCCCGGCTGCCAAATTCGAAACGTCCAGCGATTGCGCCCACACGAAAGCTGCCAGCACTGAAAGCTCTACCTGGTTTTCACTGTCCCTTGGAACTGCATTCGCTGCCGCACAGACATTCGCGCTCTGCGCAAGCCTTGGTTGGTTATGATGCAACAATGCCTATGTGACTCTGGCAGAGCCCGGCTGCCAAATTCGAAACGTCCAGCTATTGCGCCCACACGAAAGCTGCCAGCACTGAAAGCTCTACCTGGTTTTCACTGTCCCTTGGAACTGCATTCGCTGCCGCACAGACATTCGCGCTCCGCAAAAGCCTTGGTTGGTTATGATGCAACAATGCCTATGTGACTCTGGCAGATCCCGGCTGCCAAATTTGAAACGTCCAGCGATTGCGCCCACACGAAAGCTGCCAGCACTGAAAGCTCTACCTGGTTTTCACTGTCCCTTGGAACTGCATTCGCTGCCGCACCGACATTCGCGCTCTGCAAAAGCCTTGGTTTGTTATGATGCAACAATGCCTATGTGACTCTGGCAGAGCCCGGCTGCCAAATTTGAAACGTCCACTGATTGCGCCCACACGAAAGCTGCCAGCACTGAAAGCTCTACCTGGTTTTCACTGTCCCTTGGAACTGCATTCGCTGCCGCACCGACATTCGCGCTCTGCAAAAGCCTTGGTTGGTTATGATGCAACAATGCCTATGTGACTCTCGCAGAGCCCGCTGCCAAATTTGAAACGTCCAGCGATTGCGCCCACACGAAAGCTGCCAGCACTGAAAGCTCTACCTGGTTTTCACTGTCCCTTGGAACTGCATTCGCTGCCGCACAGACATTCGCGCTCTGCGTATGCCTTGGTTGGTTATGACGCAACAATGGCTATGTGACTCTGGCAGAGACCGGCTGCCAAATTTGAAACCTCCACCGATTGCGCCCACACGAAAGCTGCCAGCACTGAAAGCTCTACCTGGTTTTCACTGTCCCTTGGAATTGCATTCGCTGCCGCACAGACATTATCTCTCCGCATAAGCTTTATTTGTTTATGATGCAACAATGCCTATGTGACTCTCGCACTGCCCGCTGCCAAATTTGAAACGTCCACTGATTGCGCCCACACGAAAGCTGCCAGCACTGAAAGCTCTACCTGCTTTTCACTGTCGCTTGGAACTGCATTCGCTGCCACACAGACATTCGCGCTCTGCGCAAGCCTTGGTTGGTTATGATGCAACAATGCCTATGTGACTCTCGCAGGTCCCGGCTGCCAAATTTGAATTGTACACCGATTGCGCCCTCACGAAAGCTGCCAGCACTGAAAGCTCTACCTGGTTTTCACTGTCCCTTGGAACTGCATTCGCTGCCGCACAGACAGTCGCGCTCTGCAAAAGCCTTGGTTGGGTATGATGCAACAATGCCTATGTGACTCTGGCAGAGCCCGCTGCCAAATTTGAAACGTCCAGCGATTGCGCCCACACGATAGCTGCCAGCACTGAAAGCTCTACCTGGTTTTCACTGTCCCTTGGAACTGCATTCGCTGCCGCACAGACATTCGCGCTCTGCGCAAGCCTTGGTTGGTTATGACGCAACAATGGCTATGTGACTCTGGCAGAGCCCGGCTGCCAAATTTGAAACGTCCAGCGATTGCGCCCACACGTAAAGCTGCCAGCACTGAAAGCTCTACCTGGTTTTCACTGTCCCTTGGAACTGCATTCGCTGCCGCACAGACATTCGCGCTCTGCGCAAGCCTTGGTTGGTTATGATGCAACAATGCCTATGTGACTCTGGCAGAGCCCGGCTGCCAAATTTGAAACGTCCAGCGATTGCGCCCACACGAAAGCTGCCAGCACTGAAAGCTCTACCTGGTTTTCACTGTCCCTTGGAACTGCATTCGCTGCCGCACAGACATTCGCGCTCTGCGCAAGCCTTGGTTGGTTATGATGCAACAATGCCTATGTGACTCTGGCAGAGCCCGGCTGCCAAATTCGAAACGTCCAGCGATTGCGCCCACACGAAAGCTGCCAGCACTGAAAGCTCTACCTGGTTTTCACTGTCCCTTGGAACTGCATTCGCTGCCGCACAGACATTCGCGCTCTGTGCAAGCCTTGGTTGGTTATGATGCAACAATGCCTATGTGACTCTCGCAGAGCCGGGCTGCCAAATTTGAAATGTACAGCGATTGCGCCCACACGAAAGCTGCCAGCACTGAAAGCTCTACCTGGTTTTCACTGTCCCTTGGAACTGCATTCGCTGCCGCACAGACATTCGCGCTCTGCAAAACCCTTGGTTGGTTATGATGCAACAATGCCTATGTGACTCTGGCAGAGCCCGCTGCCAAATTTGAAACATCCACCGATTGCGCCCACACGAAAGCTGCCAGCACTGAAAGCTCTACCTGGTTTTCACTGTCCCTTGGAACTGCATTTGCTGCCGCACAGACATTCGCGCTCTGCAAAAGCCTTGGTTGGTTATGACGCAACAATGCCTATGTGAATCTCGCAGAGTCTGCTGCCAAATTTGAAACGTCCACCGATTGCGCCCACTTGATAGCTGCCAGCACTGAAAGCTCTACCTGGTTTTCACTGTCCCTTGGAACTGCATTCGCTGCCGCACAGACATTCGCGCTCTGCGCAAGCCTTGGTTGGTTATGATGCAACAATGGCTATGTGACTCTGGCAGAGCCCAGGTGCCAAATTTGAAACGTCCAGCGATTGCGCCCACACGAAAGCTGCCAGCACTGAAAGCTCTACCTGGTTTTCACTGTCCCTTGGAACTGCATTCGCTGCCGCACAGACATTCGCGCTCTGCAAAAGCCTTGGTTGGGTATGATGCAACAATGCCTATGTGATTCTCGCACAGCCCGCTGCCAAATTTGAAACGTCCAGCGATTGCGCCCACACGACAGCTGCCAGCACTGAAAGCTCTACCTGGTTTTCACTGTCCCTTGGAACTGCATTCGCTGCCGCACAGACATTCGCGCTCCGCAAAAGCCTTGGTTGGTTATGATGCAACAATGCCTATGTGACTCTGGCAGAGCCCGGCTGCCAAATTTGAAACGTCCAGCGATTGCGCCCACACGAAAGCTGCCAGCACTGAAAGCTCTACCTGGTTTTCACTGTCCCTTGGAACTGCATTCGCTGCCGCACAGACATTCGCGCTCTGCAAAAGCCTTGGTTGGTTATGATGCAACAATGCCTATGTGACTCATGCAGAGCCCGGCTGCCAAATTCGAAACGTCCAGCGATTGCTCCCATACGAAAGCTGCTAGCACTGAAAGCTCTACCTGGTTTTCACTGTCCCTTGGAACTGCATTCGCTGCCGCACCGACATTCGCGCTCTGCAAAAGCCTTGGTTGGTTATGATGCAACAATGCCTATGTGACTCTCGCACTGCCTGCTGCCAATTTTGAAACGTCCACTGATTGCGCCCACACGAAAGCTGCCAGCACTGAAAGCTCTACCTGGTTTTCACTGTCGCTTGGAACTGCATTCGCTGCCGCAGAGACATTCGCGCTCTGCAAAAGCCTTGGTTGGTTATGATGCAACAATGCCTATGTGACTCTGGCAGAGCCCGGCTGCCAAATTTGAATTGTACACCGATTGCGCCCTCACGAAAGCTGCCAGCACTTAAAGCTCTACCTGGTTTTCACTGTCCCTTGGAACTGCATTCGCTGCCGCACAGACAGTCGCGCTCTGCAAAAGCCTTGGTTGGGTATGATGCAACAATGCCTATGTGACTCTCGCAGAGCCCGCTGCCAAATTTGAAACGTCCAGCGATTGCGCCCACACGAAAGCTGCCAGCACTGAAAGCTCTACCTGGTTTTCACTGTCCCTTGGAACTGCATTCGCTGCCGCACAGACATTCGCGCTCTGCGCAAGCCTTGGTTGGTTATGACGCAACAATGGCTATGTGACTCTGGCAGAGAGCGGCTGCCAAATTTGAAACGTCCAGCGATTGCGCACACACGAAAGCTGCCAGCACTGAAAGCTCTACCTGGTTTTCACTGTGCATTGGAACTGCATTCGCTGCCGCACAGACATTCGCGGTCCGCAAAAGCCTTGGTTGGTTATGATGCAACAATGGCTATATGACTCTCGCAGAGCTCGGATGCCAAATTCGAAACGTACACCGATTGCGCCCACACGAAAGCTGCCAGCACTGAAAGCTCTACCTGGTTTTCACTGTCCCTTGGAACTGCATTTGCTGCCGCACAGACATTCGCGCTCTGCAAAAGCCTTGGTTGGGTATGATGCAACAATGCCTATGTGAATCTTGCACAGCCCGCTGCCAAATTTGAAACGTCCACTGATTGAGCCCACACGAAAGCTGCCAGCACTGAAAGCTCTACCTGGTTTTCACTGTCCCTTGGAACTGCATTCGCTGCCGCACAGACATTCGCGCTCTGCGCAAGCCTTGGTTGGTTATGATGCAACAATGCCTATGTGACTCTGGCAGAGCCCGGCTGCCAAATTTGAAACGTCCAGCGATTGCGCCCACACGAAAGCTGCCAGCACTGAAAGCTCTACCTGGTTTTCACTGTCCCTTGGAACTGCATTCGCTGCCGCACAGACATTCGCGCTCTGCGCAAGCCTTGGTTGGTTATGATGCAACAATGCCTATGTGACTCTGGCAGAGCCCGGCTGCCAAATTCGAAAAGTCCAGCGATTGCGCCCACACGAAAGCTGCCAGCACTGAAAGCTCTACCTGGTTTTCACTGTCCCTTGGAACTGCATTCGCTGCCGCACAGACATTCGCGGTCCGCAAAAGTCTTGGTTTGTTATGATGCAACAATGCCTATGTGACTCTCGCAGAGCCCGGCTGCCAAATTTGAAATGTACACCAATTGCGCCCACACGAAAGCTGCCAGCACTGAAAGCTCTACCTGGTTGTCACTGTCCCTTGGAACTGCATTCGCTGCCGCACAGACATTCGCGCTCTGCGCAAGCCTTGGTTGGTTATGATGCAACAATGCCTATGTGACTCTGGCAGAGCCCGGCTGCCAAATTTGAAATGTACACCGATTGCGCCCACACGAAAGCCGCCAGCACTGAAAGCTCTACCTGGTTTTCACTGTCCCTTGGAACTGCATTCACTGCCGCACAGACATTCGCGCTCTGCAAAAGCCTTGGTTGGGTATGATGCAACAATGCCTATGTGAATCTCGCACAGCCCACTGCCAAATTTGAAACGTCCACTGATTGAGCCCACACGAAAGCTGCCAGCACTGAAAGCTCTACCTGGTTTTCACTGTCCCTTGGAACTGCATTCGCTGCCGCACAGACATTCGCGCTCTGCGCAAGCCTTGGTTGGGTATGATGCAACAATGCCTATGTGAATCTCGCACAGCCCACTGCCAAATTTGAAACGTCCACTGATTGAGCCCACACGAAAGCTGCCAGCACTGAAAGCTCTACCTGGTTTTCACTGTCCCTTGGAACTGCATTCGCTGCCGCACAGACATTCGCGCTCTGCAAAAGCCTTGGTTGGGTATGATGCAACAATGCCTATGTGACTCATGCAGAGCCCGGCTGCCAAATTTGAAACATCCACCGATTGCGCCCACACGAAAGCTGCCATTACTGAAAGCTCTACCTGGTTTTCACTGTCCCTTGGAACTGCATTCGCTGCCGCACAGACAATCGCTTTCTGCAAATGTCTTGGTTGGTTATGACGCAACAATGCATATGTGAATATCGCAGAGCCTGCTGCCAAATTTGAAACGTCCACCGATTGCGCCCACATGATAGCTGCCAGCACTGAAAGCTCTACCTGGTTTTCACTGTCCCTTGGAACTGCATTCGCTGCCGCACAGACATTCGCGGTCCGCAAAAGCCTTGGTTGGTTATGATGCAACAATGCCTATGTGACTCTGGCAGAGCCCGGCTGCCAAATTTGAAATGTACACCGACTGCGCCCTCACGAAAGCTGCCAGCGCTGAAAGCTCTACCTGGATTTCACTGTCCATTGGAACTGCATTCGCTGCCGCACAGACATTCGCGCTCTGCAAAAGCCTTGGTTGGTTAAGACGCAACAATGGCTATGTGACTCTGTCAGAGAGCGGCTGCCAAATTTGAAACGTCCAGCGATTGCGCCCACACGAAAGCTGCCAGCACTGAAAGCTCTACCTGGTTTTCACTGTCCCTTGGAACTGCATTCGCTGCCGCACAGACATTCGGGCTCTGCGCAAGCCTTGGTTGGTTATGATGCAACAATGCCTATGTGACTCATGCAGAGCCCGGCTGCCAAATTCGAAACGTCCAGCGATTGCGCCCACACGAAAGCTGCCAGCACTGAAAGCTCTACCTGGTTTTCACTGTCCCTTGGAACTGCATTCGCTGCCGCACAGACATTCGCGCTCTGCGCAAGCCTTGGTTGGTTATGATGCAACAATGCCTATGTGACTCTGGCAGAGCCCGGCTGCCAAATTCGAAACGTCCAGCTATTGCGCCCACACGAAAGCTGCCAGCACTGAAAGCTCTACCTGGTTTTCACTGTCCCTTGGAACTGCATTCGCTGCCGCACAGACATTCGCGCTTTGCGCAAGCCTTGGTTGGGTATGATGCAACAATGCCTATGTGACTCTCGCACAGCCCGCTGCCAAATTTGAAACGTCCAGCGATTGCGCCCACACGAAAGCTGCCAGCACTGAAAGCTCTACCTGGTTTTCACTGTCCCTTGGAACTGCATTCGCTGCCGCACAGACATTCGCGCTCCGCAAAAGCCTTGGTTGGTTATGATGCAACAATGCCTATGTGACTCTGGCAGAGCCCGGCTGCCAAATTTGAAACGTCCAGCGATTGCGCCCACACGAAAGCTGCCAGCACTGAAAGGTCTACCTGGTTTTCACTGTCCCTTGGAACTGCATTCGCTGCCGCACCGACATTCGCGCTCTGCAAAAGCCTTGGTTTGTTATGATGCAACAATGCCTATGTGACTCTGGCAGAGCCCGGCTGCCAAATTTGAAACGTCCACTGATTGCGCCCACACGAAAGCTGCCAGCACTGAAAGCTCTACCTGGTTTTCACTGTCCCTTGGAACTGCATTCGCTGCCGCACCGACATTCGCGCTCTGAAAAGCCTTGGTTGGTTATGATGCAACAATGCCTATGTGACTCTCGCAGAGCCCGCTGCCAAATTTGAAACGTCCAGCGATTGCGCCCACACGAAAGCTGCCAGCACTGAAAGCTCTACCTGGTTTTCACTGTCCCTTGGAACTGCATTCGCTGCCGCACAGACATTCGCGCTCTGCGCATGCCTTGGTTGGTTATGACGCAACAATGGCTATGTGACTCTGGCAGAGACCGGCTGCCAAATTTGAAACCTCCACCGATTGCGCCCACACGAAAGCTGCCAGCACTGAAAGCTCTACCTGGTTTTCACTGTCCCTTGGAACTGCATTCGCTGCCGCACAGACAATATCTCTCCGCATAAGCTTTATTTGTTTATGATGCAACAATGCCTATGTGACTCTCGCAATGCCCGCTGCCAAATTTGAAACGTCCACTGATTGCGCCCACACGAAAGCTGCCAGCACTGAAAGCTCTACCTGCTTTTCACTGTCGCTTGGAACTGCATTCGCTGCCACACAGACATTCGCGCTCTGCGCAAGCCTTGGTTGGTTATGATGCAACAATGCCTATGTGACTCTCGCAGGTCCCGGCTGCCAAATTTGAATTGTACACCGATTGCGCCCTCACGAAAGCTGCCAGCACTGAAAGCTCTACCTGGTTTTCACTGTCCCTTGGAACTGCATTCGCTGCCGCACAGACAGTCGCGCTCTGCAAAAGCCTTGGTTGGGTATGATGCAACAATGCCTATCTGACTCTCGCACAGCCCGCTGCCAAATTTGAAACGTCCAGCGATTGCGCCCACACGAAAGCTGCCAGCACTGAAAGCTCTACCTGGTTTTCACTGTCCCTTGGAACTGCATTCGCTGCCGCACAGACATTCGCGCTCCGCAAAAGCCTTGGTTGGTTATGATGCAACAATGCCTATGTGACTCTGGCAGAGCCCGGCTGCCAAATTTGAAACGTCCAGCGATTGCGCCCACACGAAAGCTGCCAGCACTGAAAGCTCTACCTGGTTTTCACTGTCCCTTGGAACTGCATTCGCTGCCGCACAGACATTCGCGCTCTGCAAAAGCCTTGGTTGGTTATGATGCAACAATGCCTATGTGACTCATGCAGAGCCCGGCTGCCAAATTCGAAACGTCCAGCGATTGCGCCCATACGAAAGCTGCTAGCACTGAAAGCTCTACCTGGTTTTCACTGTCCCTTGGAACTGCATTCGCTGCCGCACCGACATTCGCGCTCTGCAAAAGCCTTGGTTGGTTATGATGCAACAATGCCTATGTGACTCTCGCACTGCCTGCTGCCAAATTTGAAACGTCCACTGATTGCGCCCACACGAAAGCTGCCAGCACTGAAAGCTCTACCTGGTTTTCACTGTCCCTTGGGACTGCATTCGCTGCCGCACAGACAGTCGCGCTCTGCAAAAGCCTTGGTTGGGTATGATGCAACAATGCCTATGTGACTCTCGCAGAGCCCGCTGCCAAATTTGAAACGTCCAGCGATTGCGCCCACACGAAAGCTGCCAGCACTGAAAGCTCTACCTGGTTTTCACTGTCCCTTGGAACTGCATTCGCTGCCACACAGACATTCACGCTCTGCGCAAGCCTTGGTTGGTTATGACGCAACAATGCCTATGTGACTCTGGCAGAGCCCGGCTGCCAAATTTGAAATGTAGACCGATTGCGCCCACACGAAAGCTGCCAGCACTGAAAGCTCTACCTGGTTTTCACTGTCCCTTGGAACTGCATTCGCTGCCGCACAGACATTCGCGGTCCGCAAAAGCCTTGGTTGGTTATGATGCAACAATGGCTATATGACTCTCGCAGAGCCCGGCTGCCAAATTCGAAACGTACACCGATTGCGCCCACACGAAAGCTGCCAGCACTGAAAGCTCTACCTGGTTTTCACTGTCCCTTGGAACTGCATTCGCTGCCGCACAGACATTCGCGCTCTGCAAAAGCCTTGGTTGGGTATATGCAACAATGCCTATGTGACACTCGCAGAGCCCGCTGCCAAATTTGAATTGTACACCGATTGCGCCCACACGAAAGCTGCCAGCACTGAAAGCTCTACCTGGTTTTCACTGTCCCTTGGAACTGCATTCGCTGCCGCACAGACATTCGCGCTCTGCGCAAGCCTTGGTTGGTTATGATGCAACAATGCCTATGTGACTCATGCAGAGCCCGGCTGCCAAATTCGAAACGTCCAGCGATTGCGCCCACACGAAAGCTGCCAGCACTGAAAGCTCTACCTGGTTTTCACTGTCCCTTGGAACTGCATTCGCTGCCGCACCGACATTCGCGCTCTGCACAAGCCTTGGTTGGTTATGATGCAACAATGCCTATGTGACTCTCGCACTGCCCGCTGCCAAATTTGAAACGTCCACTGATTGCGCCCACACGAAAGCTGCCAGCACTGAAAGCTCTACCTGCTTTTCACTGTCGCTTGGAACTGCATTCGCTGCCACACAGACATTCGCGCTCTGCAAAAGCCTTGGTTGGTTATGATGCAACAATGCCTATGTGACTCTCGCAGAGCCCGGCTGCCAAATTTGAATTGTACACCGATTGCGCCCTCACGAAAGCTGCCAGCACTGAAAGCTCTACCTGGTTTTCACTGTCCCTTGGAACTGCATTCGCTGCCGCACAGACAGTGCGCTCTGCAAAAGCCTTGGTTGGGTATGATGCAACAATGCCTATGTGACTCTCGCAGAGCCCGCTGCCAAATTTGAAACGTCCAGCGATTGCGCCCACACGATAGCTGCCAGCACTGAAAGCTCTACCTGGTTTTCACTGTCCCTTGGAACTGCATTCGCTGCCGCACAGACATTCGCGCTCTGCGCAAGCCTTGGTTGGTTATGACGCAACAATGGCTATGTGACTCTGGCAGAGCCCGGCTGACAAATTTGAATTGTACACCGATTGCGCCCTCACGAAAGCTGCCAGCACTGAAAGCTCTACCTGGTTTTCACTGTCCCTTGGGACTGCATTTGCTGCCGCACAGACAGTCGCGATCTGCAAAAGCCTTGGTTGGGTATGATGCAACAATGCCTATGTGACTCTCGCAGAGCCCGCTGCCAAATTTGAAACGTCCAGCGATTGCGCCCACACGAAAGCTGCCAGCACTGAAAGCTCTACCTGGTTTTCACTGTCCCTTGGAACTGCATTCGCTGCCGCACAGACATTCGCGGTCCGCAAAAGCCTTGGTTGGTTATGATGCAACAATGGCTATATGACTCTCGCAGAGCTCGGCTGCCAAATTCGAAACGTACACCGATTGCGCCCACACGAAAGCTGCCAGCACTGAAAGCTCTACCTGGTTTTCACTGTCCCTTGGAACTGCATTCGCTGCCGCACAGACATTCGCGCTCTGCAAAAGCCTTGGTTGGGTATATGCAACAATGCCTAT
Source organism: Mycteria americana (assembly GCF_035582795.1). Lineage (NCBI taxonomy): Eukaryota > Metazoa > Chordata > Aves > Ciconiiformes > Ciconiidae > Mycteria > Mycteria americana. Next base: position 2,364,544 of record NW_027445609.1, on the reverse strand, counting down.
GTGACACTCGCAGAGCCCGGCTGCCAAATTTGAATTGTACACCGATTGCGCCCACACGAAAGCTGCCAGCACTGAAAGCTCTACCTGGTTTTCACTGTCCCTTGGAACTGCATTCGCTGCCACACAGACATTCGCGCTCTGCGCAAGCCTTGGTTGGTTATGATGCAACAATGCCTATGTGACTCTGGCAGAGCCCGGCTGCCAAATTTGAAACGTCCAGTGATTGCGCCCACACGAAAGCTGCCAGCACTGAAAGCTCTACCTGGTTTTCACTGTCCCTTGGAACTGCATTCGCTGCCGCACAGACAGTCGCGCTCTGCAAAAGCCTTGGTTGGGTATGATGCAACAATGCATATGTGACTCTCGCAGAGCCCGCTGCCAAATTTGAAATGTCCAGAGATTGCGCCCACACGATAGCTGCCAGCACTGAAAGCTCTACCTGGTTTTCACTGTCCCTTGGAACTGCATTCGCTGCCGCACAGACATTCGCGCTCTGCGCAAGCCTTGGTTGGTTATGACGCAACAATGGCTATGTGACTCTGGCAGAGCCCGGCTGCCAAATTTGAAACGTCCAGCGATTGCGCCCACACGAAAGCTGCCAGCACTGAAAGCTCTACCTGGTTTTCACTGTCCCTTGGAACTGCATTCGCTGCCGCACAGACATTCGCGCTCTGCGCAAGCCTTGGTTGGTTATGATGCAACAATGCCTATGTGACTCTGGCAGAGCCCGGCTGCCAAATTTGAAACGTCCAGCGATTGCGCCCACACGAAAGCTGCCAGCACTGAAAGCTCTACCTGGTTTTCACTGTCCCTTGGAACTGCATTCGCTGCCGCACAGACATTCGCGCTCTGCGCAAGCCTTGGTTGGTTATGATGCAACAATGCCTATGTGACTCTGGCAGAGCCCGGCTGCCAAATTCGAAACGTCCAGCGATTGCGCCCACACGAAAGCTGCCAGCACTGAAAGCTCTACCTGGTTTTCACTGTCCCTTGGAACTGCATTCGCTGCCGCACAGACATTCGCGCTCTGCAAAAGCCTTGGTTGGGTATGATGCAACAATGCCTATGTGACTCTCGCACAGCCCGCTGCCAAATTTGAAACGTCCAGCGATTGCGCCCACACGAAAGCTGCCAGCACTGAAAGCTCTACCTGGTTTTCACTGTCCCTTGGAACTGCATTCGCTGCCGCACAGACATTCGCGCTCCGCAAAAGCCTTGGTTGGTTATGATGCAACAATGCCTATGTGACTCTGGCAGAGCCCGGCTGCCAAATTTGAAACGTCCAGCGATTGCGCCCACACGAAAGCTGCCAGCACTGAAAGCTCTACCTGGTTTTCACTGTCCCTTGGAACTGCATTCGCTGCCGCACAGACATTCGCGCTCTGCAAAAGCCTTGGTTGGTTATGATGCAACAATGCCTATGTTACTCATGCAGAGCCCGGCTGCCAAATTCGAAACGTCCAGCGATTGCTCCCATACGAAAGCTGCCAGCACTGAAAGCTCTACCTGGTTTTCACTGTCCCTTGGAACTGCATTCGCTGCCGCACCGACATTCGCGCTCTGCAAAAGCCTTGGTTGGTTATGATGCAACAATGCCTATGTGACTCTCGCACTGCCTGCTGCCAAATTTGAAACGTCCACTGATTGCGCCCACACGAAAGCTGCCAGCACTGAAAGCTCTACCTGGTTTTCACTGTCCCTTGGAACTGCATTCGCTGCCGCACAGACATTCGCGCTCTGCGCAAGCCTTGGTTGGTTATGACGCAACAATGGCTATGTGACTCTGGCAGAGCCCGGCTGCCAAATTTGAAACGTCCAGCGATTGCGCCCACACGAAAGCTGCCAGCACTGAAAGCTCTACCTGGTTTTCACTGTCCCTTGGAACTGCATTCGCTGCCGCACAGACATTCGCGCTCTGCGCAAGCCTTGGTTGGTTATGACGCAACAATGCCTATGTGACTCTGGCAGAGCCCGGCTGACAAATTTGAATTGTACACCGATTGCGCCCTCACGAAAGCTGCCAGCACTGAAAGCTCTACCTGGTTTTCACTGTCCCTTGGGACTGCATTTGCTGCTGCACAGACAGTCGCAATCTGCAAAAGCCTTGGTTGGGTATGATGCAACAATGCCTATGTGACTCTCGCAGAGCCCGCTGCCAAATTTGAAACGTCCAGCGATTGCGCCCACACGAAAGCTGCCAGCACTGAAAGCTCTACCTGGTTTTCACTGTCCCTTGGAACTGCATTCGCTGCCGCACAGACATTCGCGGTCCGCAAAAGCCTTGGTTGGTTATGATGCAACAATGGCTATATGACTCTCGCAGAGCTCGGCTGCCAAATTCGAAACGTACACCGATTGCGCCCACACGAAAGCTGCCAGCACTGAAAGCTCTACCTGGTTTTCACTGTCCCTTGGAACTGCATTCGCTGCCGCACAGACATTCGCGCTCTGCAAAAGCCTTGGTTGGGTATATGCAACAATGCCTATGTGACACTCGCAGAGCCCGGCTGCCAAATTTGAATTGTACACCGATTGCGCCCACACGAAAGCTGCCAGCACTGAAAGCTCTACCTGGTTTTCACTGTCCCTTGGAACTGCATTCGCTGCCGCACCGACATTCGCGCTCTGCAAAAGCCTTGGTTGGTTATGATGCAACAATGCCTATGTGACTCTCGCACTGCCCGCTGCCAAATTTGAAACGTCCACTGATTGCGCCCACACGAAAGCTGCCAGCACTGAAAGCTCTACCTGCTTTTCACTGTCGCTTGGAACTGCATTCGCTGCCACACAGACATTCGCGCTCTGCGCAAGCCTTGGTTGGTTATGATGCAACAATGCCTATATGACTCTCGCACTGCCCGCTGCCAAATTTGAAACGTCCACTGATTGCGCCCACACGAAAGCTGCCAGCACTGAAAGCTCTACCTGCTTTTCACTGTCCCTTGGAACTGCATTCGCTGCCGCACAGACATTCGCGGTCCGCAAAAGCCTTGGTTGGTTATGATGCAACAATGGCTATGTGACTCTCGCAGAGCTCGGCTGCCAAATTCGAAACGTACACCGATTGCGCCCACACGAAAGCCGCCAGCACTGAAAGCTCTACCTGGTTTTCACTGTCCCTTGGAACTGCATTCGCTGCCGCACCGACATTCGTGCTCTGCAAAAGCCTTGGTTTGTATGATGCAACAATGCCTATGTGACTCTGGCAGAGCCCGGCTGCCAAATTTGAAACGTCCAGCGATTGCGCCCACACGATAGCTGCCAGCACTGAAAGCTCTACCTGGTTTTCACTGTCCCTTGGAACTGCATTCGCTGCCGCACCGACATTCGCGCTCTGCAAAAGCCTTGGTTGGTTATGATGCAACAATGCCTATGTGACTCTCGCAGAGCCCGCTGCCAAATTTGAAACGTCCAGCGATTGCGCCCACACGAAAGCTGCCAGCACTGAAAGCTCTACCTGGTTTTCACTGTCCCTTGGAACTGCATTCGCTGCCGCACAGACATTCGCGCTCTGCGCATGCCTTGGTTGGTTATGACGCAACAATGGCTATGTGACTCTGGCAGAGACCGGCTGCCAAATTTGAAACCTCCACCGATTGCGCCCACACGAAAGCTGCCAGCACTGAAAGCTCTACCTGGTTTTCACTGTCCCTTGGAATTGCATTCGCTGCCGCACAGACATTATCTCTCCGCATAAGCTTTATTTGTTTATGATGCAACAATGCCTATGTGACTGTCGCACTGCCCGCTGCCAAATTTGAAACGTCCACTGATTGCGCCCACACGAAAGCTGCCAGCACTGAAAGCTCTACCTGCTTTTCACTGTCGCTTGGAACTGCATTCGCTGCCACACAGACATTCGCGCTCTGCGCAAGCCTTGGTTGGTTATGGTGCAACAATGCCTATGTGACTCTCGCAGGTCCCGGCTGCCAAATTTGAATTGTACACCGATTGCGCCCTCACGAAAGCTGCCAGCACTGAAAGCTCTACCTGGTTTTCACTGTCCCTTGGAACTGCATTCGCTGCCGCACAGACAGTCGCGCTCTGCAAAAGCCTTGGTTGGGTATGATGCAACAATGCCTATGTGACTCTCGCAGAGCCCGCTGCCAAATTTGAAACGTCCAGCGATTGCGCCCACACGATAGCTGCCAGCACTGAAAGCTCTACCTGGTTTTCACTGTCCCTTGGAACTGCATTCGCTGCCGCACAGACATTCGCGCTCTGCGAAAGCCTTGGTTGGTTATGACGCAACAATGGCTATGTGACTCTGGCAGAGCCCGGCTGCCAAATTTGAAACGTCCAGCGATTGCGCCCACACGTAAAGCTGCCAGCACTGAAAGCTCTACCTGGTTTTCACTGTCCCTTGGAACTGCATTCGCTGCCGCACAGACATTCGCGCTCTGCGCAAGCCTTGGTTGGTTATGATGCAACAATGCCTATGTGACTCTGGCAGAGCCCGGCTGCCAAATTTGAAATGTACACCGATTGCGCCCACACGAAAGCTGCCAGCACTGAAAGCTCTACCTGGTTTTCACTGTCCCTTGGAACTGCATTCGCTGCCGCACAGACATTCGCGCTCTGCAAAACCCTTGGTTGGTTATGATGCAACAATGCCTATGTGACTCTGGCAGAGCCCGCTGCCAAATTTGAAACATCCACCGATTGCGCCCACACGAAAGCTGCCAGCACTGAAAGCTCTACCTGGTTTTCACTGTCCCTTGGAACTGCATTTGCTGCCGCACAGACATTCGCGCTCTGCAAAAGCCTTGGTTGGTTATGACGCAACAATGCCTATGTGAATCTCGCAGAGTCTGCTGCCAAATTTGAAACGTCCACCGATTGCGCCCACTTGATAGCTGCCAGCACTGAAAGCTCTACCTGGTTTTCACTGTCCCTTGGAACTGCATTCGCTGCCGCACAGACATTCGCGCTCTGCGCAAGCCTTGGTTGGTTATGATGCAACAATGGCTATGTGACTCTGGCAGAGCCCAGGTGCCAAATTTGAAACGTCCAGCGATTGCGCCCACACGAAAGCTGCCAGCACTGAAAGCTCTACCTGGTTTTCACTGTCCCTTGGAACTGCATTCGCTGCCGCACAGACGTTCGCGCTCTGCGCAAGCCTTGGTTGGTTATGATGCAACAATGCCTATGTGACTCTGGCAGAGCCCGGCTGCCAAATTCGAAATGTCCAGTGATTGCGCCCACACGAAAGCCGCCAGCACTGAAAGCTCTACCTGGTTTTCACTGTCCCTTGGAACTGCATTTGCTGCCGCACAGACATTCGCGCTCTGCAAAAGCCTTGGTTGGTTATGACGCAACAATGCCTATGTGAATCTCGCAGAGCCTGCTGCCAAATTTGAAACGTCCACCGATTGCGCCCACTTGATAGCTGCCAGCACTGAAAGCTCTACCTGGTTTTCACTGTCCCTTGGAACTGCATTCGCTGCCGCACAGACATTCGCGCTCTGCGCAAGCCTTGGTTGGTTATGATGCAACAATGGCTATGTGACTCTGGCAGAGCCCAGGTGCCAAATTTGAAACGTCCAGCGATTGCGCCCACACGAAAGCTGCCAGCACTGAAAGCTCTACCTGGTTTTCACTGTCCCTTGGAACTGCATTCGCTGCCGCACAGACGTTCGCGCTCTGCGCAAGCCTTGGTTGGTTATGATGCAACAATGGCTATGTGACTGTGGCAGAGCCCGGCTGCCAAATTCGAAACGTCCAGCGATTGCGCCCACACGAAAGCTGCCAGCACTGAAAGCTCTACCTGGTTTTCACTGTCCCTTGGAACTGCATTCGCTGCCGCACAGACATTCGCGCTCTGCAAAAGCCTTGGTTGGGTATGATGCAACAATGCCTATGTGATTCTCGCACAGCCCGCTGCCAAATTTGAAACGTCCAGCGATTGCGCCCACACGACAGCTGCCAGCACTGAAAGCTCTACCTGGTTTTCACTGTCCCTTGGAACTGCATTCGCTGCCGCACAGACATTCGCGCTCCGCAAAAGCCTTGGTTGGTTATGATGCAACAATGCCTATGTGACTCATGCAGAGCCCGGCTGCCAAATTCGAAACGTCCAGCGATTGCGCCCATACGAAAGCTGCTAGCACTGAAAGCTCTACCTGGTTTTCACTGTCCCTTGGAACTGCATTCGCTGCCGCACCGACATTCGCGCTCTGCAAAAGCCTTGGTTGGTTATGATGCAACAATGCCTATGTGACTCTCGCACTGCCTGCTGCCAATTTTGAAACGTCCACTGATTGCGCCCACACGAAAGCTGCCAGCACTGAAAGCTCTACCTGGTTTTCACTGTCGCTTGGAACTGCATTCGCTGCCGCAGAGACATTCGCGCTCTGCAAAAGCCTTGGTTGGTTATGATGCAACAATGCCTATGTGACTCTGGCAGAGCCCGGCTGCCAAATTTGAATTGTACACCGATTGCGCCCTCACGAAAGCTGCCAGCACTTAAAGCTCTACCTGGTTTTCACTGTCCCTTGGAACTGCATTCGCTGCCGCACAGACAGTCGCGCTCTGCAAAAGCCTTGGTTGGGTATGATGCAACAATGCCTATGTGACTCTCGCAGAGCCCGCTGCCAAATTTGAAACGTCCAGCGATTGCGCCCACACGAAAGCTGCCAGCACTGAAAGCTCTACCTGGTTTTCACTGTCCCTTGGAACTGCATTCGCTGCCGCACAGACATTCGCGCTCTGCGCATGCCTTGGTTGGTTATGACGCAACAATGGCTATGTGACTCTGGCAGAGACCGGCTGCCAAATTTGAAACCTCCACCGATTGCGCCCACACGAAAGCTGCCAGCACTGAAAGCTCTACCTGGTTTTCACTGTCCCTTGGAACTGCATTCGCTGCCGCACAGACATTCGCGCTCTGCGCAAGCCTTGGTTGGTTATGACGCAACAATGGCTATGTGACTCTGGCAGAGACCGGCTGCCAAATTTGAAACGTCCAGCGATTGCGCACACACGAAAGCTGCCAGCACTGAAAGCTCTACCTGGTTTTCACTGTGCATTGGAACTGCATTCGCTGCCGCACAGACATTCGCGGTCCGCAAAAGCCTTGGTTGGTTATGATGCAACAATGGCTATATGACTCTCGCAGAGCTCGGCTGCCAAATTCGAAACGTACACCGATTGCGCCCACACGAAAGCTGCCAGCACTGAAAGCTCTACCTGGTTTTCACTGTCCCTTGGAACTGCATTTGCTGCCGCACAGACATTCGCGCTCTGCAAAAGCCTTGGTTGGGTATGATGCAACAATGCCTATGTGAATCTTGCACATCCCGCTGCCAAATTTGAAACGTCCACTGATTGAGCCCACACGAAAGCTGCCAGCACTGAAAGCTCTACCTGGTTTTCACTGTCCCTTGGAACTGCATTCGCTGCCGCACAGACATTCGCCCTCTGCGCAAGCCTTGGTTGGTTATGATGCAACAATGCCTATGTGACTCTGGCAGAGCCCGGCTGCCAAATTTGAAACGTCCAGCGATTGCGCCCACACGAAAGCTGCCAGCACTGAAAGCTCTACCTGGTTTTCACTGTCCCTTGGAACTGCATTCGCTGCCGCACAGACATTCGCGCTCTGCGCAAGCCTTGGTTGGTTATGATGCAACAATGCCTATGTGACTCTGGCAGAGCCCGGCTGCCAAATTCGAAAAGTCCAGCGATTGCGCCCACACGAAAGCTGCCAGCACTGAAAGCTCTACCTGGTTTTCACTGTCCCTTGGAACTGCATTCGCTGCCGCACAGACATTCGCGGTCCGCAAAAGTCTTGGTTTGTTATGATGCAACAATGCCTATGTGACTCTCGCAGAGCCCGGCTGCCAAATTTGAAATGTACACCGATTGCGCCCACACGAAAGCTGCCAGCACTGAAAGCTCTACCTGGTTGTCACTGTCCCTTGGAACTGCATTCGCTGCCGCACAGACATTCGCGCTCTGCGCAAGCCTTGGTTGGTTATGATGCAACAATGCCTATGTGACTCTCGCAGAGCCCGGCTGCCAAATTTGAAATGTACACCGATTGCGCCCACACGAAAGCCGCCAGCACTGAAAGCTCTACCTGGTTTTCACTGTCCCTTGGAACTGCATTCACTGCCGCACAGACATTCGCGCTCTGCAAAAGCCTTGGTTGGGTATGATGCAACAATGCCTATGTGAATCTCGCACAGCCCACTGCCAAATTTGAAACGTCCACTGATTGCGCCCACACGAAAGCTGCCAGTACTGAAAGCTCTACCTGGTTTTCACTGTCCCTTGGAACTGCATTCGCTGCCGCACAGACATTCGCGCTCCGCAAAAGCCTTGGTTGGTTATGATGCAACAATGCCTATGTGACTCTGGCAGAGCCCGGCTGCCAAATTTGAAACGTCCAGCGATTGCGCCCACACGAAAGCTGCCAGCACTGAAAGCTCTACCTGGTTTTCACTGTCCCTTGGAACTGCATTCGCTGCCGCACAGACATTCGCGCTCTGCGCAAGCCTTGGTTGGTTATGATGCAACAATGCCTATGTGACTCTGGCAGAGCCCGGCTGCCAAATTTGAAACGTCCAGCGATTGCGCCCACACGAAAGCTGCCAGCACTGAAAGCTCTACCTGGTTTTCACTGTCCCTTGGAACTGCATTCGCTGCCGCACAGACATTCGCGCTCTGCGCAAGCCGTGGTTGGTTATGATGCAACAATGCCTATGTGACTCTGGCAGAGCCCGGCTGCCAAATTCGAAACGTCCAGCGATTGCGCCCACACGAAAGCTGCCAGCACTGAAAGCTCTACCTGGTTTTCACTGTCCCTTGGAACTGCATTCGCTGCCGCACAGACATTCGCGATCAGCGCAAGCCTTGGTTGGTTATGATGCAACAATGCCTATGTGACTCTGGCAGAGACCGGCTGCCAAATTTGAAACGTCCAGCGATTGCGCCCACACGAAAGCTGCCAGCACTGAAAGCTCTACCTGGTTTTCACTGTCCCTTGGAACTGCATTCGCTGCCGCACAGACATTCGCGCTCTGCGCAAGCCTTGGTTGGTTATGACGCAACAATGCCTATGTGACTCTGGCAGAGCCCGGCTGCCAAATTTGAAATGTACACCGATTGCGCCCACACGAAAGCTGCCAGCACTGAAAGCTCTACCTGGTTTTCACTGTCCCTTGGAACTGCATTCGCTGCCACACAGACATTCGCGCTCCGCAAAAGCCTTGGTTGGTTATGATGCAACAATGCCTATGTGACTCTGGCAGAGCCCGGCTGCCAAATTTGAAACGTCCACTGATTGCGCCCACACGAAAGCTGCCAGCACTGAAAGCTCTACCTGGTTTTCACTGTCCCTTGGAACTGCATTCGCTGCCGCACAGACATTCGCGCTCTGCGCAAGCCTTGGTTGGTTATGATGCAACAATGGCTATGTGACTCTGGCAGAGCCCAGCTGCCAAATTTGAAACGTCCAGCGATTGCGCCCACACGAAAGCTGCCAGCACTGAAAGCTCTACCTGGTTTTCACTGTCCCTTGGAACTGCATTCGCTGCCGCACAGACATTCGCGCTCTGCGCAAGCCTTGGTTGCTTATGATGCAACAATGCCTATGTGACTCTGGCAGAGCCCGGCTGCCAAATTTGAAACGTCCCGCGATTGCGCCCACACGAAAGCTGCCAGCACTGAAAGCTCTACCTGGTTTTCACTGTCCCTTGGAACTGCATTCGCTGCCGCACAGACATTCGCGCTCTGCGCAAGCCTTGGTTGGTTATGATGCAACAATGCCTATGTGACTCTGGCAGAGCCCGGCTGCCAAATTCGAAACGTCCAGCGATTGCGCCCACACGAAAGCTGCCAGCACTGAAAGCTCTACCTGGTTTTCACTGTCCCTTGGAACTGCATTGGATGCCGCACAGACATTCGCGCTCTGCGCAAGCCTTGGTTGGTTATGATGCAACAATGCCTATGTGACTCTCGCACTGCCCGCTGCCAAATTTGAAACGTGCACTGATTGCGCCCACACGAAAGCTGCCAGCACTGAAAGCTCTACCTGCTTTTCACTGTCGCTTGGAACTGCATTCGCTGCCGCGCAGACATTCGCGCTCTGCGCAAGCCTTGGTTGGTTATGATGCAACAATGCCTATGTGACTCTCGCAGAGCACGGCTGCCAAATTTGAATTGTACACCGATTGCGCCCTCACGGAAGCTGCCAGCACTGAAAGCTCTACCTGGTTTTCACTGTCCCTTGGAACTGCATTCGCTGCCGCACAGACATTCGCGCTCTGCAAAAGCCTTGGTTGGGTATGATGCAACAATGCCTATGTGACTCTCGCAGAGCCCGCTGCCAAATTTGAAACGTCCAGCGATTGCGCCCACACGAAAGCTGCCAGCACTGAAAGCTCTACCTGGTTTTCACTGTCCCTTGGAACTGCATTCGCTGCCGCACAGACATTCGCGCTCTGCAAAAGCCTTCGTTGGGTATGATGCAACAATGCCTATGTGACTCTCGCAGAGCCCGGCTGCCAAATTTGAAATGTACACCGATTGCGCCCTCACGAAAGCTGCCAGCGCTGAAAGCTCTACCTGGATTTCACTGTCCCTTGGAACTGCATTCGATGCCGCACAGACATTCGCGCTCTGCGCAAGCCTTGGTTGGTTATAACGCAACAATGCCTATGTGACTCTGGCAGAGACCGGCTGCCAAATTTGAAACGTCCACTGATTGCGCCCACACGAAAGCTGCCAGCACTGAAAGCTCTACCTGGTTTTCACTGTCCCTTGGAACTGCATTCGCTGCCGCACAGACATTCGCGCTCTGCGCAAGCCTTGGTTGGTTATGATGCAACAATGCCTATGTGACTCTGGCAGAGCCCGGCTGCCAAATTCGAAACGTCCAGCGATTGCGCCCACACGAAAGCTGCCAGCACTGAAAGCTCTACCTGGTTTTCACTGTCCCTTGGAACTGCATTCGCTGCCGCACCGACATTCGCGCTCCGCAAAAGCCTTGGTTGGTTATGATGCAACAATGCCTATGTGACTCTGGTAGAGCCCGGCTGCCAAATTTGAAACGTCCAGCGATTGCGCCCACACGATAGCTGCCAGCACTGAAAGCTCTACCTGGTTTTCACTGTCCCTTGGAACTGCATTCGCTGCCGCACAGACGTTCGCGCTCTGCGCAAGCCTTGGTTGGTTATGATGCAACAATGCCTATGTGACTCTGGCAGAGCCCGGCTGCCAAATTCGAAACGTCCAGTGATTGCGCCCACACGAAAGCTGCCAGCACTGAAAGCTCTACCTGGTTTTCACTGTCCCTTGGAACTGCATTTGCTGCCGCACAGACATTCGCGCTCTGCAAAAGCCTTGGTTGGTTATGACGCAACAATGCCTATGTGAATCTCGCAGAGCCTGCTGCCAAATTTGAAACGTCCACCGATTGCGCCCACTTGATAGCTGCCAGCACTGAAAGCTCTACCTGGTTTTCACTGTCCCTTGGAACTGCATTCGCTGCCGCACAGACATTCGCGCTCTGCGCAAGCCTTGGTTGGTTATGATGCAACAATGGCTATGTGACTCTGGCAGAGCCCAGGTGCCAAATTTGAAACGTCCAGCGATTGCGCCCACACGAAAGCTGCCAGCACTGAAAGCTCTACCTGGTTTTCACTGTCCCTTGGAACTGCATTCGCTGCCGCACAGACGTTCGCGCTCTGCGCAAGCCTTGGTTGGTTATGATGCAACAATGCCTATGTGACTCTGGCAGAGCCCGGCTGCCAAATTCGAAACGTCCAGCGATTGCGCCCACACGAAAGCTGCCAGCACTGAAAGCTCTACCTGGTTTTCACTGTCCCTTGGAACTGCATTCGCTGCCGCACAGACATTCGCGCTCTGCAAAAGCCTTGGTTGGGTATGATGCAACAATGCCTATGTGATTCTCGCACAGCCCGCTGCCAAATTTGAAACGTCCAGCGATTGCGCCCACACGACAGCTGCCAGCACTGAAAGCTCTACCTGGTTTTCACTGTCCCTTGGAACTGCATTCGCTGCCGCACAGACATTCGCGCTCCGCAAAAGCCTTGGTTGGTTATGATGCAACAATGCCTATGTGACTCTCGCAGAGCCCGGCTGCCAAATTTGAAACGTCCAGCGATTGCGCCCACACGAAAGCTGCCAGCACTGAAAGCTCTACCTGGTTTTCACTGTCCCTTGGAACTGCATTCGCTGCCGCACAGACATTCGCGCTCTGCAAAAGCCTTGGTTGGTTATGATGCAACAATGCCTATGTGACTCATGCAGAGCCCGGCTGCCAAATTCGAAACGTCCAGCGATTGCGCCCATACGAAAGCTGCTAGCACTGAAAGCTCTACCTGGTTTTCACTGTCCCTTGGAACTGCATTCGCTGCCGCACCGACATTCGCGCTCTGCAAAAGCCTTGGTTGGTTATGATGCAACAATGCCTATGTGACTCTCGCACTGCCTGCTGCCAATTTTGAAACGTCCACTGATTGCGCCCACACGAAAGCTGCCAGCACTGAAAGCTCTACCTGGTTTTCACTGTCGCTTGGAACTGCATTCGCTGCCGCAGAGACATTCGCGCTCTGCAAAAGCCTTGGTTGGTTATGATGCAACAATGCCTATGTGACTCTGGCAGAGCCCGGCTGCCAAATTTGAATTGTACACCGATTGCGCCCTCACGAAAGCTGCCAGCACTTAAAGCTCTACCTGGTTTTCACTGTCCCTTGGAACTGCATTCGCTGCCGCACAGACAGTCGCGCTCTGCAAAAGCCTTGGTTGGGTATGATGCAACAATGCCTATGTGACTCTCGCAGAGCCCGCTGCCAAATTTGAAACGTCCAGCGATTGCGCCCACACGAAAGCTGCCAGCACTGAAAGCTCTACCTGGTTTTCACTGTCCCTTGGAACTGCATTCGCTGCCGCACAGACATTCGCGCTCTGCGCATGCCTTGGTTGGTTATGACGCAACAATGGCTATGTGACTCTGGCAGAGACCGGCTGCCAAATTTGAAACCTCCACCGATTGCGCCCACACGAAAGCTGCCAGCACTGAAAGCTCTACCTGGTTTTCACTGTCCCTTGGAACTGCATTCGCTGCCGCACAGACATTCGCGCTCTGCGCAAGCCTTGGTTGGTTATGACGCAACAATGGCTATGTGACTCTGGCAGAGACCGGCTGCCAAATTTGAAACGTCCAGCGATTGCGCACACACGAAAGCTGCCAGCACTGAAAGCTCTACCTGGTTTTCACTGTGCATTGGAACTGCATTCGCTGCCGCACAGACATTCGCGGTCCGCAAAAGCCTTGGTTGGTTATGATGCAACAATGGCTATATGACTCTCGCAGAGCTCGGCTGCCAAATTCGAAACGTACACCGATTGCGCCCACACGAAAGCTGCCAGCACTGAAAGCTCTACCTGGTTTTCACTGTCCCTTGGAACTGCATTTGCTGCCGCACAGACATTCGCGCTCTGCAAAAGCCTTGGTTGGGTATGATGCAACAATGCCTATGTGAATCTTGCACATCCCGCTGCCAAATTTGAAACGTCCACTGATTGAGCCCACACGAAAGCTGCCAGCACTGAAAGCTCTACCTGGTTTTCACTGTCCCTTGGAACTGCATTCGCTGCCGCACAGACATTCGCCCTCTGCGCAAGCCTTGGTTGGTTATGATGCAACAATGCCTATGTGACTCTCGCAGAGCCCGGCTGCCAAATTTGAAATGTACACCGATTGCGCCCACACGAAAGCCGCCAGCACTGAAAGCTCTACCTGGTTTTCACTGTCCCTTGGAACTGCATTCACTGCCGCACAGACATTCGCGCTCTGCAAAAGCCTTGGTTGGGTATGATGCAACAATGCCTATGTGAATCTCGCACAGCCCACTGCCAAATTTGAAACGTCCACTGATTGCGCCCACACGAAAGCTGCCAGTACTGAAAGCTCTACCTGGTTTTCACTGTCCCTTGGAACTGCATTCGCTGCCGCACAGACATTCGCGCTCCGCAAAAGCCTTGGTTGGTTATGATGCAACAATGCCTATGTGACTCTGGCAGAGCCCGGCTGCCAAATTTGAAACGTCCAGCGATTGCGCCCACACGAAAGCTGCCAGCACTGAAAGCTCTACCTGGTTTTCACTGTCCCTTGGAACTGCATTCGCTGCCGCACAGACATTCGCGCTCTGCGCAAGCCTTGGTTGGTTATGATGCAACAATGCCTATGTGACTCTGGCAGAGCCCGGCTGCCAAATTTGAAACGTCCAGCGATTGCGCCCACACGAAAGCTGCCAGCACTGAAAGCTCTACCTGGTTTTCACTGTCCCTTGGAACTGCATTCGCTGCCGCACAGACATTCGCGCTCTGCGCAAGCCGTGGTTGGTTATGATGCAACAATGCCTATGTGACTCTGGCAGAGCCCGGCTGCCAAATTCGAAACGTCCAGCGATTGCGCCCACACGAAAGCTGCCAGCACTGAAAGCTCTACCTGGTTTTCACTGTCCCTTGGAACTGCATTCGCTGCCGCACAGACATTCGCGATCAGCGCAAGCCTTGGTTGGTTATGATGCAACAATGCCTATGTGACTCTGGCAGAGACCGGCTGCCAAATTTGAAACGTCCAGCGATTGCGCCCACACGAAAGCTGCCAGCACTGAAAGCTCTACCTGGTTTTCACTGTCCCTTGGAACTGCATTCGCTGCCGCACAGACATTCGCGCTCTGCGCAAGCCTTGGTTGGTTATGACGCAACAATGCCTATGTGACTCTGGCAGAGCCCGGCTGCCAAATTTGAAATGTACACCGATTGCGCCCACACGAAAGCTGCCAGCACTGAAAGCTCTACCTGGTTTTCACTGTCCCTTGGAACTGCATTCGCTGCCACACAGACATTCGCGCTCCGCAAAAGCCTTGGTTGGTTATGATGCAACAATGCCTATGTGACTCTCGCAGAGCCCGGCTGCCAAATTTGAAACGTCCACTGATTGCGCCCACACGAAAGCTGCCAGCACTGAAAGCTCTACCTGGTTTTCACTGTCCCTTGGAACTGCATTCGCTGCCGCACAGACATTCGCGCTCTGCGCAAGCCTTGGTTGGTTATGATGCAACAATGGCTATGTGACTCTGGCAGAGCCCAGCTGCCAAATTTGAAACGTCCAGCGATTGCGCCCACACGAAAGCTGCCAGCACTGAAAGCTCTACCTGGTTTTCACTGTCCCTTGGAACTGCATTCGCTGCCGCACAGACATTCGCGCTCTGCGCAAGCCTTGGTTGCTTATGATGCAACAATGCCTATGTGACTCTGGCAGAGCCCGGCTGCCAAATTTGAAACGTCCCGCGATTGCGCCCACACGAAAGCTGCCAGCACTGAAAGCTCTACCTGGTTTTCACTGTCCCTTGGAACTGCATTCGCTGCCGCACAGACATTCGCGCTCTGCGCAAGCCTTGGTTGGTTATGATGCAACAATGCCTATGTGACTCTGGCAGAGCCCGGCTGCCAAATTCGAAACGTCCAGCGATTGCGCCCACACGAAAGCTGCCAGCACTGAAAGCTCTACCTGGTTTTCACTGTCCCTTGGAACTGCATTCGATGCCGCACAGACATTCGCGCTCTGCGCAAGCCTTGGTTGGTTATGATGCAACAATGCCTATGTGACTCTCGCACTGCCCGCTGCCAAATTTGAAACGTGCACTGATTGCGCCCACACGAAAGCTGCCAGCACTGAAAGCTCTACCTGCTTTTCACTGTCGCTTGGAACTGCATTCGCTGCCGCGCAGACATTCGCGCTCTGCGCAAGCCTTGGTTGGTTATGATGCAACAATGCCTATGTGACTCTCGCAGAGCACGGCTGCCAAATTTGAATTGTACACCGATTGCGCCCTCACGGAAGCTGCCAGCACTGAAAGCTCTACCTGGTTTTCACTGTCCCTTGGAACTGCATTCGCTGCCGCACAGACATTCGCGCTCTGCAAAAGCCTTGGTTGGGTATGATGCAACAATGCCTATGTGACTCTCGCAGAGCCCGCTGCCAAATTTGAAACGTCCAGCGATTGCGCCCACACGAAAGCTGCCAGCACTGAAAGCTCTACCTGGTTTTCACTGTCCCTTGGAACTGCATTCGCTGCCGCACAGACATTCGCGCTCTGCAAAAGCCTTCGTTGGGTATGATGCAACAATGCCTATGTGACTCTCGCAGAGCCCGGCTGCCAAATTTGAAATGTACACCGATTGCGCCCTCACGAAAGCTGCCAGCGCTGAAAGCTCTACCTGGATTTCACTGTCCCTTGGAACTGCATTCGATGCCGCACAGACATTCGCGCTCTGCGCAAGCCTTGGTTGGTTATAACGCAACAATGCCTATGTGACTCTGGCAGAGACCGGCTGCCAAATTTGAAACGTCCACTGATTGCGCCCACACGAAAGCTGCCAGCACTGAAAGCTCTACCTGGTTTTCACTGTCCCTTGGAACTGCATTCGCTGCCGCACAGACATTCGCGCTCTGCGCAAGCCTTGGTTGGTTATGATGCAACAATGCCTATGTGACTCTCGCAGAGCCCGGCTGCCAAATTCGAAACGTCCAGCGATTGCGCCCACACGAAAGCTGCCAGCACTGAAAGCTCTACCTGGTTTTCACTGTCCCTTGGAACTGCATTCGCTGCCGCACCGACATTCGCGCTCCGCAAAAGCCTTGGTTGGTTATGATGCAACAATGCCTATGTGACTCTGGTAGAGCCCGGCTGCCAAATTTGAAACGTCCAGCGATTGCGCCCACACGATAGCTGCCAGCACTGAAAGCTCTACCTGGTTTTCACTGTCCCTTGGAACTGCATTCGCTGCCGCACAGACATTCGCGCTCTGCGCAAGCCTTGGTTGGTTATGATGCAACAATGCCTATGTGACTCTGGCAGAGCCCGGCTGCCAAATTCGAAACGTCCAGCGATTGCGCCCACACGAAAGCTGCCAGCACTGAAAGCTCTACCTGGTTTTCACTGTCCCTTGGAACTGCATTCGATGCCGCACAGACATTCGCGCTCTGCGCAAGCCTTGGTTGGTTATGATGCAACAATGCCTATGTGACTCTCGCACTGCCCGCTGCCAAATTTGAAACGTGCACTGATTGCGCCCACACGAAAGCTGCCAGCACTGAAAGCTCTACCTGCTTTTCACTGTCGCTTGGAACTGCATTCGCTGCCGCGCAGACATTCGCGCTCTGCGCAAGCCTTGGTTGGTTATGATGCAACAATGCCTATGTGACTCTCGCAGAGCACGGCTGCCAAATTTGAATTGTACACCGATTGCGCCCTCACGGAAGCTGCCAGCACTGAAAGCTCTACCTGGTTTTCACTGTCCCTTGGAACTGCATTCGCTGCCGCACAGACATTCGCGCTCTGCAAAAGCCTTGGTTGGGTATGATGCAACAATGCCTATGTGACTCTCGCAGAGCCCGCTGCCAAATTTGAAACGTCCAGCGATTGCGCCCACACGAAAGCTGCCAGCACTGAAAGCTCTACCTGGTTTTCACTGTCCCTTGGAACTGCATTCGCTGCCGCACAGACATTCGCGCTCTGCAAAAGCCTTCGTTGGGTATGATGCAACAATGCCTATGTGACTCTCGCAGAGCCCGGCTGCCAAATTTGAAATGTACACCGATTGCGCCCTCACGAAAGCTGCCAGCGCTGAAAGCTCTACCTGGATTTCACTGTCCCTTGGAACTGCATTCGATGCCGCACAGACATTCGCGCTCTGCGCAAGCCTTGGTTGGTTATAACGCAACAATGCCTATGTGACTCTGGCAGAGACCGGCTGCCAAATTTGAAACGTCCACTGATTGCGCCCACACGAAAGCTGCCAGCACTGAAAGCTCTACCTGGTTTTCACTGTCCCTTGGAACTGCATTCGCTGCCGCACAGACATTCGCGCTCTGCGCAAGCCTTGGTTGGTTATGATGCAACAATGCCTATGTGACTCTCGCAGAGCCCGGCTGCCAAATTCGAAACGTCCAGCGATTGCGCCCACACGAAAGCTGCCAGCACTGAAAGCTCTACCTGGTTTTCACTGTCCCTTGGAACTGCATTCGCTGCCGCACCGACATTCGCGCTCCGCAAAAGCCTTGGTTGGTTATGATGCAACAATGCCTATGTGACTCTGGTAGAGCCCGGCTGCCAAATTTGAAACGTCCAGCGATTGCGCCCACACGATAGCTGCCAGCACTGAAAGCTCTACCTGGTTTTCACTGTCCCTTGGAACTGCATTCGCTGCCGCACAGACATTTGCGCTCTGCGCAAGCCTTGGTTGGTTATGATGCAACAATGCCTATGTGACTCTCGCAGAGCCCGGCTGCCAAATTTGAATTGTACACCGATTGCGCCCTCACGAAAGCTGCCAGCACTGAAAGCTCTACCTGGTTTTCACTGTCCCTTGGAACTGCATTCGCTGCCGCACAGACATTATCTCTCCGCATAAGCTTTATTTGTTTATGATGCAACAATGCCTATGTGACTCTCGCAGAGCCCGCTGCCAAATTTGCAACGTCCACTGATTGCGCCCACACGAAAGCTGCCAGCACTGAAAGCTCTACCTGGTTTTCACTGTCCCTTGGAACTGCATTCGCTGCCGCACAGACATTCGCGCTCTGCGCAAGCCTTGGTTGGT
This sequence comes from Mycteria americana, assembly GCF_035582795.1. Classification (NCBI taxonomy): domain Eukaryota; kingdom Metazoa; phylum Chordata; class Aves; order Ciconiiformes; family Ciconiidae; genus Mycteria; species Mycteria americana. Next base: position 2,345,905 of record NW_027445609.1, on the reverse strand, counting down.
TATGATGCAACAATGCCTATGTGACTCTGGCAGAGCCCGGCTGCCAAATTTGAAACGTCCAGCAATTGCGCCCACACGAAAGCTGCCAGCACTGAAAGCTCTACCTGGTTTTCACTGTCCCTTGGAACTGCATTCGCTGCCGCACAGAAATTCGCGCTCTGCGCAAGCCTTGGTTGGTTATGATGCAACAATGCCTATGTGACTCTGGCAGAGCCCGGCTGCCAAATTCGAAACGTCCAGCGATTGCGCCCACACGAAAGCTGCCAGCACTGAAAGCTCTACCTGGTTTTCACTGTCCCTTGGAACTGCATTCGCTGCCGCACAGACATTCGCAATCAGCGCAAGCCTTGGTTGGTTATGACGCAACAATGCCTATGTGACTCTGGCAGAGCCCGGCTGCCAAATTTGAAACGTCCAGCGACTGCGCCCACATGAAAGCTGCCAGCACTGAAAGCTCTACCTGGTTTTCACTGTCCCTTGGAACTGCATTCGCTGCCGCACCGACATTCGCGCTCCGCAAAAGCCTTGGTTGGTTATGACGCAACAATGGCTATGTGACTGTGGCAGAGACCGGCTGCCAAATTTGAAACGTCCAGCGATTGCGCCCACACGAAAGCTGCCAGCACTGAAAGCTCTACCTGGTTTTCACTGTCCCTTGGAACTGCATTCGCTGCCGCACAGACATTCGCGCTCCGCAAAAGCCTTGGTTGGCTATGATGCAACAATGGCTATATGACTCTCGCAGAGCTCGGCTGCCAAATTTGAAACGTCCAGCGATTGCGCCCACACGAAAGCTGCCAGCACTGAAAGCGCTACCTGGTTTTCACTGTGCATTGGACCTGCATTCGCTGCCGCACAGACATTCGCGCTCTGCAAAAGCCTTGGTTGGTTATGATGCAACAATGGCTATGTGACTCTGGCAGAGCCTGGCTGCCAAATTTGAAACGTCCAGCGATTGCGCCCACACGAAATCTGCCAGCACTGAAAGCTCTACCTGGTTTTCACTGTCGCTTGGAACTGCATTCGCTGCCGCACAGACATTCGCGCTCTGCAAAAGCCTTCGTTGGGTATGATGCAACAATGCCTATGTGACTCATGCAGAGCCCGGCTGCCAAATTCGAAATGTACACCGATTGCGCCCTCATGAAAGCTGCCAGCGCTGAAAGCTCTACCTGGATTTCACTGTCCCTTGGAACTGCATTCGATGCCGCACAGACATTCGCGCTCTGCGCAAGCCTTGGTTGGTTATAACGCAACAATGCCTATGTGACTATGGCACAGACCGGCTGCAAAATTTGAAATGTGCAGCGATTGCGCCCACATGAAAGCTGCCAGCACTGAAAGCTCTACCTGGTTTTCACTGTCCCTTGGAACTGCATTCGCTGCCGCACAGACATTCGCGGTCCGCAAAAGCCTTGGTTGGTTATGATGCAACAATGGCTATGTGACTCTCGCAGAGCTCGGCTGCCAAATTCGAAACGTACACCGATTGCGCCCACACGAAAGCCGCCAGCACTGAAAGCTCTACCTGGTTTTCACTGTCCCTTGGAACTGCATTCACTGCCGCACAGACATTCGCGCTCTGCAAAAGCCTTGGTTGGGTATGATGCAACAATGCCTATGTGAATCTTGCACAGCCCGGCTGCCAAATTCGAAACGTCCAGCGATTGCGCCCACACGAAAGCTGCCAGCACTGAAAGCTCTACCTGGTTTTCACTGTCCCTTGGAACTGCATTCACTGCCGCACAGACATTCGCGGTCCGCAAAAGTCTTGGTTGGTTATGATGCAACAATGCCTATGTGACTCTCGCAGAGCCCGGCTGCCAAATTTGAAACGTCCACTGATTGCGCCCACACGAAAGCTGCCAGCACTGAAAGCTCTACCTGGTTTTCACTGTCCCTTGGAACTGCATTCGCTGCCGCACAGACATTCGCGCTCTGCGCAAGCCTTGGTTGGTTATGATGCAACAATGGCTATGTGACTCTGGCAGAGCCCGGCTGCCAAATTTGAAACGTCCAGCGATTGCGCCCACACGAAAGCTGCCAGCACTGAAAGCTCTACCTGGTTTTCACTGTCCCTTGGAACTGCATTCGCTGCCGCACAGACATTCGCGCTCTGCGCAAGCCTTGGTTGCTTATGATGCAACAATGCCTATGTGACTCTGGCAGAGCCCGGCTGCCAAATTTGAAACGTCCCGCGATTGCGCCCACACGAAAGCTGCCAGCACTGAAAGCTCTACCTGGTTTTCACTGTCCCTTGGAACTGCATTCGCTGCCGCACAGACATTCGCGCTCTGCGCAAGCCTTGGTTGGTTATGATGCAACAATGCCTATGTGACTCTGGCAGAGCCCGGCTGCCAAATTCGAAACGTCCAGCGATTGCGCCCACACGAAAGCTGCCAGCACTGAAAGCTCTACCTGGTTTTCACTGTCCCTTGGAACTGCATTCGATGCCGCACAGACATTCGCGCTCTGCGCAAGCCTTGGTTGGTTATGATGCAACAATGCCTATGTGACTCTCGCACTGCCCGCTGCCAAATTTGAAACGTGCACTGATTGCGCCCACACGAAAGCTGCCAGCACTGAAAGCTCTACCTGCTTTTCACTGTCGCTTGGAACTGCATTCGCTGCCACGCAGACATTCGCGCTCTGCGCAAGCCTTGGTTGGTTATGATGCAACAATGCCTATGTGACTCTGGCAGAGCCCGGCTGCCAAATTCGAAACGTCCAGCGATTGCGCCCACACGAAAGCTGCCAGCACTGAAAGCTCTACCTGGTTTTCACTGTCCCTTGGAACTGCATTCGCTGCCGCACCGACATTCGCGCTCCGCAAAAGCCTTGGTTGGTTATGATGCAACAATGCCTATGTGACTATGGCAGAGCCCGGCTGCCAAATTTGAAACGTCCAGCGATTGCGCCCACACGAAAGCTGCCAGCACTGAAAGCTCTACCTGGTTTTCACTGTCCCTTGGAACTGCATTCGCTGCCGCACAGACATTCGCGCTCTGCGCAAGCCTTGGTTGGTTATGACGCAACAATGGCTATGTGACTGTGGCAGAGACCGGCTGCCAAATTTGAAACGTCCAGCGATTGCGCCCACACAAAAGCTGCCAGCACTGAAAGCTCTACCTGGTTTTCACTGTGCATTGGACCTGCATTCGCTGCCGCACAGACATTCGCGCTCCGCAAAAGCCTTGGTTGGCTATGATGCAACAATGGCTATATGACTCTCGCAGAGCTCGGCTGCCAAATTTGAAACGTCCAGCGATTGCGCCCACACGAAAGCTGCCAGCACTGAAAGCGCTACCTGGTTTTCACTGTGCATTGGACCTGCATTCGCTGCCGCACAGACATTCGCGCTCCGCAAAAGCCTTGGTTGGCTATGATGCAACAATGGCTATATGACTCTCGCAGAGCTCGGCTGCCAAATTTGAAACGTCCAGCGATTGCGCCCACACGAAAGCTGCCAGCACTGAAAGCGCTACCTGGTTTTCACTGTGCATTGGACCTGCATTCGCTGCCGCACAGACATTCGCGGTCCGCAAAAGCCTTGGTTGGTTATGATGCAACAATGCCTATGTGACTCTGGCAGAGCCCGGCTGCCAAATTCGAAACGTCCAGCGATTGCGCCCACACGAAAGCTGCCAGCACTGAAAGCTCTACCTGGTTTTCACTGTCCCTTGGAACTGCATTCGCTGCCGCACAGACATTCGCGGTCCGCAAAAGTCTTGGTTGGTTATGATGCAACAATGCCTATGTGACTCTCGCAGAGCCCGGCTGCCAAATTTGAAACGTCCACTGATTGCGCCCACACGAAAGCTGCCAGCACTGAAAGCTCTACCTGGTTTTCACTGTCCCTTGGAACTGCATTCGCTGCCGCACAGACATTCGCGCTCTTCGCAAGCCTTGGTTGGTTATGATGCAACAATGGCTATGTGACTCTGGCAGAGCCCGGCTGCCAAATTTGAAACGTCCAGCGATTGCGCCCACACGAAAGCTGCCAGCACTGAAAGCTCTACCTGGTTTTCACTGTCCCTTGGAACTGCATTCGCTGCCGCACAGACATTCGCGCTCTGCGCAAGCCTTGGTTGGTTATGATGCAACAATGCCTATGTGACTCTGGCAGAGCCCGGCTGCCAAATTTGAAACGTCCAGCGATTGCGCCCACACGAAAGCTGCCAGCACTGAAAGCTCTACCTGGTTTTCACTGTCCCTTGGAACTGCATTCGCTGCCGCACAGACATTCGCGCTCTGCGAAAGCCTTGGTTGGTTATGATGCAACAATGCCTATGTGACTCTGGCAGAGCCCGGCTGCCAAATTCGAAACGTCCAGCGATTGCGCCCACACGAAAGCTGCCAGCACTGAAAGCTCTACCTGGTTTTCACTGTCGCTTGGAACTGCATTCGCTGCCGCACAGACATTCGCGCTCTGCGCAAGCCTTGGTTGGTTATGATGCAACAATGCCTATGTGACTCTCGCAGAGCCCGGCTGCCAAATTTGAATTGTACACCGATTGCGCCCTGACGAAAGCTGCCAGCACTGAAAGCTCTACCTGGTTTTCACTGTCCCTTGGAACTGCATTCGCTGCCGCACAGACAGTCGCGCTCTGCAAAAGTCTTGGTTGGGTATGATCCAACAATGCCTATGTGACTCTCGCAGATCCCGCTGCCAAATTTGAAACGTCCAGCGATTGCGCCCACACGAAAGCTGCTAGCACTGAAAGCTCTACCTGGTTTTCACTGTGCATTGGACCTGCATTTGCTGCCGCACAGACATTCGCGCTCTGCAAAAGCCGTGGTTGGTTATGACGCAACAATGGCTATGTGACTCTGGCAGACCCCGGCTGCCAAATTTGAAACGTCCAGCGATTGCGCCCACACGAAAGCTGCCAGCACTGAAAGCTCTACCTGGTTTTCATTGTGCATTGGACCTGCATTCGCTGTCGCACAGACATTCGCGGTCCGCAAAAGCCTTGGTTGGTTATGATGCAACAATGGCTATATGACTCTCGCAGAGCTCGGCTGCCAAATTTGAAACGTCCAGCGATTGCGCCCACATGAAAGCTGCCAGCACTGAAAGCTCTACCTGGTTTTCACTGTCCCTTGGAACTGCATTCGCTGCCGCACAGACATTCGCGGTCCGCAAAAGCCTTGGTTGGTTATGATGCAACAATTGCTATGTGACTCTGGCAGAGCCCGGCTGCCAAATTCGAAACGTACAACGATTGCGCCCACACGAAAGCTGCCAGCACTGAAAGCTCTACCTGGTTTTCACTGTCCCTTGGAACTGCATTCGCTGCCGCACCGACATTCGTGCTCTGCAAAAGCCTTGGTTGGGTATGATGCAACAATGCCTATGTGACTCTGGTAGAGCCCGGCTGCCAAATTTGAAACGTCCAGCGATTGCGCCCACACGATAGCTGCCAGCACTGAAAGCTCTACCTGGTTTTCACTGTCCCTTGGAACTGCATTCGCTGCCGCACAGACATTTGCGCTCTGCGCAAGCCTTGGTTGGTTATGATGCAACAATGCCTATGTGACTCTGGCAGAGCCCGGCTGCCAAATTTGAATTGTACACCGATTGCGCCCTCACGAAAGCTGCCAGCACTGAAAGCTCTACCTGGTTTTCACTGTCCCTTGGAACTGCATTCGCTGCCGCACAGACATTATCTCTCCGCATAAGCTTTATTTGTTTATGATGCAACAATGCCTATGTGACTCTCGCACAGCCCGCTGCCAAATTTGCAACGTCCACTGATTGCGCCCACACGAAAGCTGCCAGCACTGAAAGCTCTACCTGGTTTTCACTGTCCCTTGGAACTGCATTCGCTGCCGCACAGACATTCGGGCTCTGCGCAAGCCTTGGTTGGTTATGATGCAACAATGCCTATGTGACTCTAGCAGAGCCCGGCTGCCAAATTTGAAACGTCCAGCAATTGCGCCCACACGAAAGCTGCCAGCACTGAAAGCTCTACCTGGTTTTCACTGTCCCTTGGAACTGCATTCGCTGCCGCACAGACATTCGCGCTCTGCGCAAGCCTTGGTTGGTTATGATGCAACAATGCCTATGTGACTCTGGCAGAGCCCGGCTGCCAAATTCGAAACGTCCAGCGATTGCGCCCACACGAAAGCTGCCAGCACTGAAAGCTCTACCTGGTTTTCACTGTCCCTTGGAACTGCATTCGCTGCCGCACCGACATTCGCGCTCCGCAAAAGCCTTGGTTGGTTATGATGCAACAATGCCTATGTGACTATGGCAGAGCCCGGCTGCCAAATTTGAAACGTCCAGCGATTGCGCCCACACGAAAGCTGCCAGCACTGAAAGCTCTACCTGGTTTTCACTGTCCCTTGGAACTGCATTCGCTGCCGCACAGACATTCGCGCTCTGCGCAAGCCTTGGTTGGTTATGACGCAACAATGGCTATGTGACTGTGGCAGAGACCGGCTGCCAAATTTGAAACGTCCAGCGATTGCGCCCACACAAAAGCTGCCAGCACTGAAAGCTCTACCTGGTTTTCACTGTGCATTGGACCTGCATTCGCTGCCGCACAGACATTCGCGCTCCGCAAAAGCCTTGGTTGGCTATGATGCAACAATGGCTATATGACTCTCGCAGAGCTCGGCTGCCAAATTTGAAACGTCCAGCGATTGCGCCCACACGAAAGCTGCCAGCACTGAAAGCGCTACCTGGTTTTCACTGTGCATTGGACCTGCATTTGCTGCCGCACAGACATTCGCGGTCCGCAAAAGCCTTGGTTGGTTATGATGCAACAATGCCTATGTGACTCTGGCAGAGCCCAGCTGCCAAATTCGAAACGTCCAGCGATTGCGCCCACACGAAAGCTGCCAGCACTGAAAGCTCTACCTGGTTTTCACTGTCCCTTGGAACTGCATTCGCTGCCGCACAGACATTCGCGGTCCGCAAAAGTCTTGGTTGGTTATGATGCAACAATGCCTATGTGACTCTCGCAGAGCCCGGCTGCCAAATTTGAAACGTCCACTGATTGCGCCCACACGAAAGCTGCCAGCACTGAAAGCTCTACCTGGTTTTCACTGTCCCTTGGAACTGCATTCGGTGCCGCACAGACATTCGCGCTCTTCGCAAGCCTTGGTTGGTTATGATGCAACAATGGCTATGTGACTCTGGCAGAGCCCGGCTGCCAAATTTGAAACGTCCAGCGATTGCGCCCACACGAAAGCTGCCAGCACTGAAAGCTCTACCTGGTTTTCACTGTCCCTTGGAACTGCATTCGCTGCCGCACAGACATTCGCGCTCTGCGCAAGCCTTGGTTGGTTATGATGCAACAATGCCTATGTGACTCTGGCAGAGCCCGGCTGCCAAATTTGAAACGTCCAGCGATTGCGCCCACACGAAAGCTGCCAGCACTGAAAGCTCTACCTGGTTTTCACTGTCCCTTGGAACTGCATTCGCTGCCGCACAGACATTCGCGCTCTGCGAAAGCCTTGGTTGGTTATGATGCAACAATGCCTATGTGACTCTGGCAGAGCCCGGCTGCCAAATTCGAAACGTCCAGTGATTGCGCCCACACGAAAGCTGCCAGCACTGAAAGCTCTACCTGGTTTTCACTGTCCCTTGGAACTGCATTCGCTGCCGCACAGACATTCGCGCTCTGCGCAAGCCTTGGTTGGTTATGATGCAACAATGCCTATGTGACTCTCGCACTGCCCGCTGCCAAATTTGAAACGTGCACTGATTGCGCCCACACGAAAGCTGCCAGCACTGAAAGCTCTACCTGCTTTTCACTGTCGCTTGGAACTGCATTCGCTGCCGCACAGACATTCGCGCTCTGCGCAAGCCTTGGTTGGTTATGATGCAACAATGCCTATGTGACTCTCGCAGAGCCCGGCTGCCAAATTTGAATTGTACACCGATTGCGCCCTGACGAAAGCTGCCAGCACTGAAAGCTCTACCTGGTTTTCACTGTCCCTTGGAACTGCATTCGCTGCCGCACAGACAGTCGCGCTCTGCAAAAGTCTTGGTTGGGTATGATCCAACAATGCCTATGTGACTCTCGCAGATCCCGCTGCCAAATTTGAAACGTCCAGCGATTGCGCCCACACGAAAGCTGCTAGCACTGAAAGCTCTACCTGGTTTTCACTGTCCCTTGGAACAGCATTCGCTGCCGCACAGACATTCGCGCTCTGCAAAAGCCGTGGTTGGTTATGACGCAACAATGGCTATGTGACTCTGGCAGACCCCGGCTGCCAAATTTGAAACGTCCAGCGATTGCGCCCACACGAAAGCTGCCAGCACTGAAAGCTCTACCTGGTTTTCATTGTGCATTGGACCTGCATTCGCTGTCGCACAGACATTCGCGGTCCGCAAAAGCCTTGGTTGATTATGATGCAACAATGGCTATATGACTCTCGCAGAGCTCGGCTGCCAAATTTGAAACGTCCAGCGATTGCGCCCACATGAAAGCTGCCAGCACTGAAAGCTCTACCTGGTTTTCACTGTCCCTTGGAACTGCATTCGCTGCCGCACAGACATTCGCGGTCCGCAAAAGCCTTGGTTGGTTATGATGCAACAATTGCTATGTGACTCTGGCAGAGCCCGGCTGCCAAATTCGAAACGTACAACGATTGCGCCCACACGAAAGCTGCCAGCACTGAAAGCTCTACCTGGTTTTCACTGTCCCTTGGAACTGCATTCGCTGCCGCACCGACATTCGTGCTCTGCAAAAGCCTTGGTTGGGTATGATGCAACAATGCCTATGTGACTCTGGTAGAGCCCGGCTGCCAAATTTGAAACGTCCAGCGATTGCGCCCACACGATAGCTGCCAGCACTGAAAGCTCTACCTGGTTTTCACTGTCCCTTGGAACTGCATTCGCTGCCGCACAGACATTTGCGCTCTGCGCAAGCCTTGGTTGGTTATGATGCAACAATGCCTATGTGACTCTGGCAGAGCCCGGCTGCCAAATTTGAATTGTACACCGATTGCGCCCTCACGAAAGCTGCCAGCACTGAAAGCTCTACCTGGTTTTCACTGTCCCTTGGAACTGCATTCGCTGCCGCACAGACATTATCTCTCCGCATAAGCTTTATTTGTTTATGATGCAACAATGCCTATGTGACTCTCGCACAGCCCGCTGCCAAATTTGCAACGTCCACTGATTGCGCCCACACGAAAGCTGCCAGCACTGAAAGCTCTACCTGGTTTTCACTGTCCCTTGGAACTGCATTCGCTGCCGCACAGACATTCGGGCTCTGCGCAAGCCTTGGTTGGTTATGATGCAACAATGCCTATGTGACTCTGGCAGAGCCCGGCTGCCAAATTTGAAACGTCCAGCAATTGCGCCCACACGAAAGCTGCCAGCACTGAAAGCTCTACCTGGTTTTCACTGTCCCTTGGAACTGCATTCGCTGCCGCACAGACATTCGCGCTCTGCGCAAGCCTTGGTTGGTTATGATGCAACAATGCCTATGTGACTCTGGCAGAGCCCGGCTGCCAAATTCGAAACGTCCAGCGATTGCGCCCACACGAAAGCTGCCAGCACTGAAAGCTCTACCTGGTTTTCACTGTCCCTTGGAACTGCATTCGCTGCCGCACCGACATTCGCGCTCCGCAAAAGCCTTGGTTGGTTATGATGCAACAATGCCTATGTGACTATGGCAGAGCCCGGCTGCCAAATTTGAAACGTCCAGCGATTGCGCCCACACGAAAGCTGCCAGCACTGAAAGCTCTACCTGGTTTTCACTGTCCCTTGGAACTGCATTCGCTGCCGCACAGACATTCGCGCTCTGCGCAAGCCTTGGTTGGTTATGACGCAACAATGGCTATGTGACTGTGGCAGAGACCGGCTGCCAAATTTGAAACGTCCAGCGATTGCGCCCACACAAAAGCTGCCAGCACTGAAAGCTCTACCTGGTTTTCACTGTGCATTGGACCTGCATTCGCTGCCGCACAGACATTCGCGCTCCGCAAAAGCCTTGGTTGGCTATGATGCAACAATGGCTATATGACTCTCGCAGAGCTCGGCTGCCAAATTTGAAACGTCCAGCGATTGCGCCCACACGAAAGCTGCCAGCACTGAAAGCGCTACCTGGTTTTCACTGTGCATTGGACCTGCATTCGCTGCCGCACAGACATTCGCGGTCCGCAAAAGCCTTGGTTGGTTATGATGCAACAATGCCTATGTGACTCTGGCAGAGCCCGGCTGCCAAATTTGAAACGTCCAGCGATTGCGCCCACACGAAATCTGCCAGCACTGAAAGCTCTACCTGGTTTTCACTGTCGCTTGGAACTGCATTCGCTGCCGCACAGACATTCGCGCTCTGCAAAAGCCTTCGTTGGGTATGATGCAACAATGCCTATGTGACTCATGCAGAGCCCGGCTGCCAAATTCGAAATGTACACCGATTGCGCCCTCATGAAAGCTGCCAGCGCTGAAAGCTCTACCTGGATTTCACTGTCCCTTGGAACTGCATTCGCTGCCGCACAGACATTCGCGCTCTGCGCAAGCCTTGGTTGGTTATAACGCAACAATGCCTATGTGACTATGGCAGAGACCGGCTGCAAAATTTGAAATGTGCAGCGATTGCGCCCACACGAAAGCTGCCAGCACTGAAAGCTCTACCTGGTTTTCACTGTCCCTTGGAACTGCATTCGCTGCCGCACAGACATTCGCGCTCTGCGCAAGCCTTGGTTGCTTATGATGCAACAATGCCTATGTGACTCTGGCAGAGCCCGGCTGCCAAATTTGAAACGTCCAGCGATTGCGCCCACACGAAAGCTGCCAGCACTGAAAGCTCTACCTGGTTTTCACTGTCCCTTGGAACTGCATTCGCTGCCGCACAGACATTCGCGCTCTGCGAAAGCCTTGGTTGGTTATGATGCAACAATGCCTATGTGACTCTGGCAGAGCCCGGCTGCCAAATTCGAAACGTCCAGCGATTGCGCCCACACGAAAGCTGCCAGCACTGAAAGCTCTACCTGGTTTTCACTGTCCCTTGGAACTGCATTCGCTGCCGCACAGACATTCGCGCTCTGCGCAAGCCTTGGTTGGTTATGATGCAACAATGCCTATGTGACTCTCGCACTGCCCGCTGCCAAATTTGAAACGTGCACTGATTGCGCCCACACGAAAGCTGCCAGCACTGAAAGCTCTACCTGCTTTTCACTGTCGCTTGGAACTGCATTCGCTGCCGCACAGACATTCGCGCTCTGCGCAAGCGTTGGTTGGTTATGATGCAACAATGCCTATGTGACTCTCGCAGAGCCCGGCTGCCAAATTTGAATTGTACACCGATTGCGCCCTGACGAAAGCTGCCAGCACTGAAAGCTCTACCTGGTTTTCACTGTCCCTTGGAACTGCATTCGCTGCCGCACAGACATTCGCGCTCTGCGCAAGCCTTGGTTGGTTATGATGCAACAATGCCTATGTGACTCTGGCAGAGCCCGGCTGCCAAATTCGAAACGTCCAGCGATTGCGCCCACACGAAAGCTGCCAGCACTGAAAGCTCTACCTGGTTTTCACTGTCCCTTGGAACTGCATTCGCTGCCGCACAGACATTCGCGGTCCGCAAAAGTCTTGGTTGGTTATGATGCAACAATGCCTATGTGACTCTCGCAGAGCCCGGCTGCCAAATTTGAAACGTCCACTGATTGCGCCCACACGAAATCTGCCAGCACTGAAAGCTCTACCTGGTTTTCACTGTCCCTTGGAACTGCATTCGCTGCCGCACAGACATTCGCGCTCTTCGCAAGCCTTGGTTGGTTATGATGCAACAATGGCTATGTGACTCTGGCAGAGCCCGGCTGCCAAATTTGAAACGTCCAGCGATTGCGCCCACACGAAAGCTGCCAGCACTGAAAGCTCTACCTGGTTTTCACTGTCCCTTGGAACTGCATTCGCTGCCGCACAGACATTCGCGCTCTGCGCAAGCCTTGGTTGGTTATGATGCAACAATGCCTATGTGACTCTGGCAGAGCCCGGCTGCCAAATTTGAAACGTCCAGCGATTGCGCCCACACGAAAGCTGCCAGCACTGAAAGCTCTACCTGGTTTTCACTGTCCCTTGGAACTGCATTCGCTGCCGCACAGACATTCGCGCTCTGCGAAAGCCTTGGTTGGTTATGATGCAACAATGCCTATGTGACTCTGGCAGAGCCCGGCTGCCAAATTCGAAACGTCCAGCGATTGCGCCCACACGAAAGCTGCCAGCACTGAAAGCTCTACCTGGTTTTCACTGTCCCTTGGAACTGCATTCGCTGCCGCACAGACATTCGCGCTCTGCGCAAGCCTTGGTTGGTTATGATGCAACAATGCCTATGTGACTCTCGCACTGCCCGCTGCCAAATTTGAAACGTGCACTGATTGCGCCCACACGAAAGCTGCCAGCACTGAAAGCTCTACCTGCTTTTCACTGTCGCTTGGAACTGCATTCGCTGCCGCACAGACATTCGCGCTCTGCGCAAGCCTTGGTTGGTTATGATGCAACAATGCCTATGTGACTCTCGCAGAGCCCGGCTGCCAAATTTGAATTGTACACCGATTGCGCCCTGACGAAAGCTGCCAGCACTGAAAGCTCTACCTGGTTTTCACTGTCCCTTGGAACTGCATTCGCTGCCGCACAGACAGTCGCGCTCTGCAAAAGCCTTGGTTGGGTATGATCCAACAATGCCTATGTGACTCTCGCAGATCCCGCTGCCAAATTTGAAACGTCCAGCGATTGCGCCCACACGAAAGCTGCTAGCACTGAAAGCTCTACCTGGTTTTCACTGTCCCTTGGAACAGCATTCGCTGCCGCACAGACATTCGCGCTCTGCAAAAGCCGTGGTTGGTTATGACGCAACAATGGCTATGTGACTCTGGCAGACCCCGGCTGCCAAATTTGAAACGTCCAGCGATTGCGCCCACACGAAAGCTGCCAGCACTGAAAGCTCTACCTGGTTTTCATTGTGCATTGGACCTGCATTCGCTGTCGCACAGACATTCGCGGTCCGCAAAAGCCTTGGTTGGTTATGATGCAACAATGGCTATATGACTCTCGCAGAGCTCGGCTGCCAAATTTGAAACGTCCAGCGATTGCGCCCACATGAAAGCTGCCAGCACTGAAAGCTCTACCTGGTTTTCACTGTCCCTTGGAACTGCATTCGCTGCCGCACAGACATTCGCGGTCCGCAAAAGCCTTGGTTGGTTATGATGCAACAATTGCTATGTGACTCTGGCAGAGCCCGGCTGCCAAATTTGAAACGTACAACGATTGCGCCCATACGAATACTGCCAGCACTGAAAGCTCTACCTGGTTTTCACTGTCCCTTGGAACTGCATTCGCTGCCGCACCGACATTCGTGCTCTGCAAAAGCCTTGGTTGGGTATGATGCAACAATGCCTATGTGACTCTGGTAGAGCCCGGCTGCCAAATTTGAAACGTCCAGCGATTGCGCCCACACGATAGCTTCCAGCACTGAAAGCTCTACCTGGTTTTCACTGTCCCTTGGAACTGCATTCGCTGCCGCACAGACATTCGCGCTCTGCGCAAGCCTTGGTTGGTTATGATGCAACAATGCCTATGTGACTCTGGCAGAGCCCGGCTGCCAAATTTGAATTGTACACCGATTGCGCCCTCACGAAAGCTGCCAGCACTGAAAGCTCTACCTGGTTTTCACTGTCCCTTGGAACTGCATTCGCTGCCGCACAGACATTATCTCTCCGCATAAGCTTTATTTGTTTATGATGCAACAATGCCTATGTGACTCTCGCACAGCCCGCTGCCAAATTTGCAACGTCCACTGATTGCGCCCACACGAAAGCTGCCAGCACTGAAAGCTCTACCTGGTTTTCACTGTCCCTTGGAACTGCATTCGCTGCCGCACAGACATTCGCGCTCTGCGCAAGCCGTGGTTGGTTATGATGCAACAATGCCTATGTGACTCTGGCAGAGCCCGGCTGCCAAATTCGAAACGTCCAGCGATTGCGCCCACACGAAAGCTGCCAGCACTGAAAGCTCTACCTGGTTTTCACTGTCCCTTGGAACTGCATTCGCTGCCGCACAGACATTCGCGCTCCGCAAAAGCCTTGGTTGGTTATGATGCAACAATGCCTATGTGACTATGGCAGAGCCCGGCTGCCAAATTTGAAACGTCCAGCGATTGCGCCCACACGAAAGCTGCCAGCACTGAAAGCTCTACCTGGTTTTCACTGTCCCTTGGAACTGCATTCGCTGCCGCACAGACATTCGCGCTCTGCGCAAGCCTTGGTTGGTTATGACGCAACAATGGCTATGTGACTGTGGCAGAGACCGGCTGCCAAATTTGAAACGTCCAGCGATTGCGCCCACACAAAAGCTGCCAGCACTGAAAGCTCTACCTGGTTTTCACTGTCCCTTGGAACTGCATTCGCTGCCGCACAGACATTCGCGCTCCGCAAAAGCCTTGGTTGGCTATGATGCAACAATGGCTATATGACTCTCGCAGAGCTCGGCTGCCAAATTTGAAACGTCCAGCGATTGCGCCCACACGAAAGCTGCCAGCACTGAAAGCGCTACCTGGTTTTCACTGTGCATTGGACCTGCATTCGCTGCCGCACAGACATTCGCGGTCCGCAAAAGCCTTGGTTGGTTATGATGCAACAATGCCTATGTGACTCATGCAGAGCCCGGCTGCCAAATTTGAAACGTCCAGCGATTGCGCCCACACGAAATCTGCCAGCACTGAAAGCTCTACCTGGTTTTCACTGTCGCTTGGAACTGCATTCGCTGCCGCACAGACATTCGCGCTCTGCAAAAGCCTTCGTTGGGTATGATGCAACAATGCCTATGTGACTCTGGCAGAGCCCGGCTGCCAAATTTGAAACGTCCAGCGATTGCGCCCTCATGAAAGCTGCCAGCGCTGAAAGCTCTACCTGGATTTCACTGTCCCTTGGAACTGCATTCGCTGCCGCACAGACATTCGCGCTCTGCGCAAGCCTTGGTTGGTTATAACGCAACAATGCCTATGTGACTATGGCAGAGACCGGCTGCAAAATTTGAAATGTGCAGCGATTGCGCCCACACGAAAGCTGCCAGCACTGAAAGCTCTACCTGGTTTTCACTGTCCCTTGGAACTGCATTCGCTGCCGCACAGACATTCGCGCTCTGCGCAAGCCTTGGTTGCTTATGATGCAACAATGCCTATGTGACTCTGGCAGAGCCCGGCTGCCAAATTTGAAACGTCCAGCGATTGCGCCCACACGAAAGCTGCCAGCACTGAAAGCTCTACCTGGTTTTCACTGTCCCTTGGAACTGCATTCGCTGCCGCACAGACATTCGCGCTCTGCGAAAGCCTTGGTTGGTTATGATGCAACAATGCCTATGTGACTCTGGCAGAGCCCGGCTGCCAAATTCGAAACGTCCAGCGATTGCGCCCACACGAAAGCTGCCAGCACTGAAAGCTCTACCTGGTTTTCACTGTCCCTTGGAACTGCATTCGCTGCCGCACAGACATTCGCGCTCTGCGCAAGCCTTGGTTGGTTATGATGCAACAATGCCTATGTGACTCTCGCACTGCCCGCTGCCAAATTTGAAACGTGCACTGATTGCGCCCACACGAAAGCTGCCAGCACTGAAAGCTCTACCTGCTTTTCACTGTCGCTTGGAACTGCATTCGCTGCCGCACAGACATTCGCGCTCTGCGCAAGCCTTGGTTGGTTATGATGCAACAATGCCTATGTGACTCTCGCAGAGCCCGGCTGCCAAATTTGAATTGTACACCGATTGCGCCCTGACGAAAGCTGCCAGCACTGAAAGCTCTACCTGGTTTTCACTGTCCCTTGGAACTGCATTCGCTGCCGCACAGACAGTCGCGCTCTGCGCAAGCCTTGGTTGGGTATGATCCAACAATGCCTATGTGACTCTCGCAGAGCCCGCTGCCAAATTTGAAACGTCCAGCGATTGCGCCCACACGAAAGCTGCTAGCACTGAAAGCTCTACCTGGTTTTCACTGTCCCTTGGAACAGCATTCGCTGCCGCACAGACATTCGCGCTCTGCAAAAGCCTTGGTTGGTTATGACGCAACAATGGCTATGTGACTCTGGCAGACCCCGGCTGCCAAATTTGAAACGTCCAGCGATTGCGCCCACACGAAAGCTGCCAGCACTGAAAGCTCTACCTGGTTTTCACTGTCCCTTGGAACTGCATTCGCTGCCGCACAGACATTCGCGGTCCGCAAAAGCCTTGGTTGGTTATGATGCAACAATGGCTATGTGACTCTCGCAGAGCTCGGCTGCCAAATTTGAAACGTACAACGATTGCGCCCACACGAAAGCCGCCAGCACTGAAAGCTCTACCTGGTTTTCACTGTCCCTTGGAACTGCATTCACTGCCGCACAGACATTCGTGCTCTGCAAAAGCCTTGGTTGGGTATGATGCAACAATGCCTATGTGAATCTTGCACAGCCCGCTGCCAAATTTGAAACGTCCACTGATTGAGCCCACACGAAAGCTGCCAGCACTGAAAGCTCTACCTGGTTTTCACTGTCCCTTGGAACTGCATTCGCTGCCACACAGACATTCGCGCTCTGCGCAAGCCTTGGTTGGTTATGATGCAACAATGCCTATGTGACTCTGGCAGAGCCCGGCTGCCAAATTCGAAACGTCCAGCGATTGCGCCCACACGAAAGCTGCCAGCACTGAAAGCTCTACCTGGTTTTCACTGTGCATTGGACCTGCATTCGCTGCCGCACAGACATTCGCGGTCCGCAAAAGCCTTGGTTGGTTATGATGCAACAATGGCTATATGACTCTCGCAGGGCTCGGCTGCCAAATTTGAAACGTCCAGCGATTGCGCCCACACGAAAGCTGCCAGCACTGAAAGCTCTACCTGGTTTTCACTGTCCCTTGGAACTGCATTCGCTGCCGCACAGACATTCGCGGTCCGCAAAAGCCTTGGTTGGTTATGATGCAACAATGCCTATGTGACTCTGGCAGAGCCCGGCTGCCAAATTTGAAACGTCCAGCGATTGCGCCCACACGAAAGCTGCCAGCACTGAAAGCTCTACCTGGTTTTCACTGTCCCTTGGAACTGCATTCGCTGCCGCACAGACATTCGCGCTCTGCAAAAGCCTTCGTTGGGTATGATGCAACAATGCCTATGTGACTCTCGCACAGCCCGGCTGCCAAATTTGAAATGTACACCGATTGCGCCCTCACGAAAGCTGCCAGCGCTGAAAGCTCTACCTGGATTTCACTGTCCCTTGGAACTGCATTCGATGCCGCACAGACATTCGCGCTCTGCGCAAGCCTTGGTTGGTTATAACGCAACAATGCCTATGTGACTCTGGCAGAGACCGGCTGCCAAATTTGAAATGTCCAGCGATTGCGCCCACATGAAAGCTGCCAGCACTGAAAGCTCTACCTGGTTTTCACTGTCCCTTGGAACTGCATTCGCTGCCGCACAGACATTCGCGCTCTGCAAAAGCCTTGGTTGGTTATGATGCAACAATGCCTATGTGAATCTGGCAGAGCCCGGCTGCCAAATTTGAAACGTCCACTGATTGCGCCCTCACGAAAGCTGCCAGCACTGAAAGCTCTACCTGGTTTTCACTGTCCCTTGGAACTGCATTCGCTGCCGCACAGACATTCGTGCTCTGCGCAAGCCTTGGTTGGTTATGATGCAACAATGCCTATGTGACTCTGGCAGAGCCCGGCTGCCAAATTCGAAACGTCCAGCGATTGCGCCCACACGAAAGCTGCGAGCACTGAAAGCTCTACCTGGTTTTCACTGTCCCTTGGAACTGCATTCGCTGCCGCACCGACATTCGCGCTCCGCAAAAGCCTTGGTTGGTTATGATGCAACAATGCCTATGTGACTCTGGTAGAGCCCGGCTGCCAAATTTGAAACGTCCAGCGATTGCGCCCACACGATAGCTGCCAGCACTGAAAGCTCTACCTGGTTTTCACTGTCCCTTGGAACTGCATTCGCTGCCGCACAGACATTCGCGCTCTGCGCAAGCCTTGGTTGGTTATGATGCAACAATGCCTATGTGACTCTGGCAGAGCCCGGCTGCCAAATTTGAATTGTACACCGATTGCGCCCTCACGAAAGCTGCCAGCACTGAAAGCTCTACCTGGTTTTCACTGTCCCTTGGAACTGCATTCGCTGCCGCACAGACATTATCTCTCCGCATAAGCTTTATTTGTTTATGATGCAACAATGCCTATGTGACTCTCGCACAGCCCGCTGCCAAATTTGCAACGTCCACTGATTGCGCCCACACGAAAGCTGCCAGCACTGAAAGCTCCACCTGGTTTTCACTGTCCCTTGGAACTGCATTCGCTGCCGCACAGACATTCGGGCTCTGCGCAAGCCTTGGTTGGTTATGATGCAACAATGCCTATGTGACTCTGGCAGAGCCCGGCTGCCAAATTTGAAACGTCCAGCAATTGCGCCCACACGAAAGCTGCCAGCACTGAAAGCTCTACCTGGTTTTCACTGTCCCTTGGAACTGCATTCGCTGCCGCACAGACATTCGCGCTCTGCGCAAGCCTTGGTTGGTTATGATGCAACAATGCCTATGTGACTCTGGCAGAGCCCGGCTGCCAAATTCGAAACGTCCAGCGATTGCGCCCACACGAAAGCTGCCAGCACTGAAAGCTCTACCTGGTTTTCACTGTCCCTTGGACCTGCATTCGCTGCCGCACAGACATTCGCAATCAGCGCAAGCCTTGGTTGGTTATGACGCAACAATGCCTATGTGACTCTGGCAGAGCCCGGCTGCCAAATTTGAAACGTCCAGCAACTGCGCCCACATGAAAGCTGCCAGCACTGAAAGCTCTACCTGGTTTTCACTGTCCCTTGGAACTGCATTCGCTGCCGCACCGACATTCGCGCTCCGCAAAAGCCTTGGTTGGTTATGATGCAACAATGCCTATGTGACTATGGCAGAGCCCGGCTGCCAAATTTGAAACGTCCAGCGATTGCGCCCACACGAAAGCTGCCAGCACTGAAAGCTCTACCTGGTTTTCACTGTCCCTTGGAACTGCATTCGCTGCCGCACAGACATTCGCGCTCTGCGCAAGCCTTGGTTGGTTATGACGCAACAATGGCTATGTGACTCTGGCAGAGACCGGCTGCCAAATTTGAAACGTCCAGCGATTGCGCCCACACGAAAGCTGCCAGCACTGAAAGCTCTACCTGGTTTTCACTGTCCCTTGGAACTGCATTCGCTGCCGCACAGACATTCGCGCTCCGCAAAAGCCTTGGTTGGCTATGATGCAACAATGGCTATATGACTCTCGCAGAGCTCGGCTGCCAAATTTGAAACGTCCAGCGATTGCGCCCACACGAAAGCTGCCAGCACTGAAAGCGCTACCTGGTTTTCACTGTGCATTGGACCTGCATTCGCTGCCGCACAGACATTCGCGGTCCGCAAAAGCCTTGGTTGGTTATGATGCAACAATGCCTATGTGACTCTGGCAGAGCCCGGCTGCCAAATTTGAAACGTCCAGCGATTGCGCCCACACGAAAGCTGCCAGCACTGAAAGCTCTACCTGGTTTTCACTGTCCCTTGGAACTGCATTCGCTGCCGCACAGACATTCGCGCTCTGCAAAAGCCTTCGTTGGGTATGATGCAACAATGCCTATGTGACTCATGCAGAGCCCGGCTGCCAAATTCGAAATGTACACCGATTGCGCCCTCATGAAAGCTGCCAGCGCTGAAAGCTCTACCTGGATTTCACTGTCCCTTGGAACTGCATTCGATGCCGCACAGACAGTCGCGCTCTGCGCAAGCCTTGGTTGGTTATAACGCAACAATGCCTATGTGACTATGGCACAGCCCGCTGCCAAATTTGAAATGTGCAGCGATTGCGCCCACATGAAAGCTGCCAGCACTGAAAGCTCTACCTGGTTTTCACTGTCCCTTGGAACTGCATTCGCTGCCGCACAGACATTCGCGGTCCGCAAAAGCCTTGGTTGGTTATGATGCAACAATGGCTATGTGACTCTCGCAGAGCTCGGCTGCCAAATTCGAAACGTACACCGATTGCGCCCACACGAAAGCCGCCAGCACTGAAAGCTCTACCTGGTTTTCACTGTCCCTTGGAACTGCATTCACTGCCGCACAGACATTCGCGCTCTGCAAAAGCCTTGGTTGGGTATGATGCAACAATGCCTATGTGAATCTTGTACAGCCCGCTGCCAAATTTGAAACGTCCACTGATTGAGCCCACACGAAAGCTGCCAGCACTGAAAGCTCTACCTGGTTTTCACTGTCCCTTGGAACTGCATTCGCTGCCGCACAGACATTCGCGCTCTGCGCAAGCCTTGGTTGGTTATGATGCAACAATGCCTATGTGACTCTGGCAGAGCCCGGCTGCCAAATTCGAAACGTCCAGCGATTGCGCCCACACGAAAGCTGCCAGCACTGAAAGCTCTACCTGGTTTTCACTGTCCCTTGGAACTGCATTCGCTGCCGCACAGACATTCGCGCTCTGCGCAAGCCTTGGTTGCTTATGATGCAACAATGCCTATGTGACTCTGGCAGAGCCCGGCTGCCAAATTTGAAACGTCCAGCGATTGCGCCCACACGAAAGCTGCCAGCACTGAAAGCTCTACCTGGTTTTCACTGTCCCTTGGAACTGCATTCGCTGCCGCACAGACATTCGCGCTCTGCGAAAGCCTTGGTTGGTTATGATGCAACAATGCCTATGTGACTCTGGCAGAGCCCGGCTGCCAAATTCGAAACGTCCAGCGATTGCGCCCACACGAAAGCTGCCAGCACTGAAAGCTCTACCTGGTTTTCACTGTCCCTTGGAACTGCATTCGCTGCCGCACAGACATTCGCGCTCTGCGCAAGCCTTGGTTGGTTATGATGCAACAATGCCTATGTGACTCTCGCACTGCCCGCTGCCAAATTTGAAACGTGCACTGATTGCGCCCACACGAAAGCTGCCAGCACTGAAAGCTCTACCTGCTTTTCACTGTCGCTTGGAACTGCATTCGCTGCCGCACAGACATTCGCGCTCTGCGCAAGCATTGGTTGGTTATGATGCAACAATGCCTATGTGACTCTCGCAGAGCCCGGCTGCCAAATTTGAATTGTACACCGATTGCGCCCTGACGAAAGCTGCCAGCAATGAAAGCTCTACCTGGTTTTCACTGTCCCTTGGAACTGCATTCGCTGCCGCACAGACAGTCGCGCTCTGCAAAAGCCTTGGTTGGGTATGATCCAACAATGCCTATGTGACTCTCGCAGAGCCCGCTGCCAAATTTGAAACGTCCAGCGATTGCGCCCACACGAAAGCTGCTAGCACTGAAAGCTCTACCTGGTTTTCACTGTCCCTTGGAACAGCATTCGCTGCCGCACAGACATTCGCGCTCTGCAAAAGCCTTGGTTGGTTATGACGCAACAATGGCTATGTGACTCTGGCAGACCCCGGCTGCCAAATTTGAAACGTCCAGCGATTGCGCCCACACGAAAGCTGCCAGCACTGAAAGCTCTACCTGGTTTTCACTGTCCCTTGGAACTGCATTCGCTGCCGCACAGACATTCGCGGTCCGCAAAAGCCTTGGTTGGTTATGATGCAACAATGGCTATGTGACTCTCGCAGAGCTCGGCTGCCAAATTCGAAACGTACAACGATTGCGCCCACACGAAAGCCGCCAGCACTGAAAGCTCTACCTGGTTTTCACTGTCCCTTGGAACTGCATTCACTGCCGCACAGACATTCGTGCTCTGCAAAAGCCTTGGTTGGTTATGATGCAACAATGCCTATGTGAATCTTGCACAGCCCGCTGCCAAATTTGAAACGTCCACTGATTGAGCCCACACGAAAGCTGCCAGCACTGAAAGCTCTACCTGGTTTTCACTGTCCCTTGGAACTGCATTCGCTGCCACACAGACATTCGCGCTCTGCGCAAGCCTTGGTTGGTTATGATGCAACAATGCCTATGTGACTCTGGCAGAGCCCGGCTGCCAAATTCGAAACGTCCAGCGATTGCGCCCACACGAAAGCTGCCAGCACTGAAAGCTCTACCTGGTTTTCACTGTCCCTTGGAACTGCATTCGCTGCCGCACAGACATTCGCGGTCCGCAAAAGCCTTGGTTGGTTATGATGCAACAATGGCTATATGACTCTCGCAGGGCTCGGCTGCCAAATTTGAAACGTCCAGCGATTGCGCCCACACGAAAGCTGCCAGCACTGAAAGCTCTACCTGGTTTTCACTGTCCCTTGGAACTGCATTCGCTGCCGCACAGACATTCGCGGTCCGCAAAAGCCTTGGTTGGTTATGATGCAACAATGCCTATGTGACTCTGGCAGAGCCCGGCTGCCAAATTTGAAACGTCCAGCGATTGCGCCCACACGAAAGCTGCCAGCACTGAAAGCTCTACCTGGTTTTCACTGTCCCTTGGAACTGCATTCGCTGCCGCACAGACATTCGCGCTCTGCAAAAGCCTTCGTTGGGTATGATGCAACAATGCCTATGTGACTCTCGCACAGCCCGGCTGCCAAATTTGAAATGTACACCGATTGCGCCCTCACGAAAGCTGCCAGCGCTGAAAGCTCTACCTGGATTTCACTGTCCCTTGGAACTGCATTCGATGCCGCACAGACATTCGCGCTCTGCGCAAGCCTTGGTTGGTTATAACGCAACAATGCCTATGTGACTCTGGCAGAGACCGGCTGCCAAATTTGAAATGTCCAGCGATTGCGCCCACATGAAAGCTGCCAGCACTGAAAGCTCTACCTGGTTTTCACTGTCCCTTGGAACTGCATTCGCTGCCGCACAGACATTCGCGCTCTGCAAAAGCCTTGGTTGGTTATGATGCAACAATGCCTATGTGAATCTGGCAGAGCCCGGCTGCCAAATTTGAAACGTCCACTGATTGCGCCCTCACGAAAGCTGCCAGCACTGAAAGCTCTACCTGGTTTTCACTGTCCCTTGGAACTGCATTCGCTGCCGCACAGACATTCGTGCTCTGCGCAAGCCTTGGTTGGTTATGATGCAACAATGCCTATGTGACTCTGGCAGAGCCCGGCTGCCAAATTCGAAACGTCCAGCGATTGCGCCCACACGAAAGCTGCCAGCACTGAAAGCTCTACCTGGTTTTCACTGTCCCTTGGAACTGCATTCGCTGCCGCACCGACATTCACGCTCCGCAAAAGCCTTGGTTGGTTATGATGCAACAATGCCTATGTGACTCTGGTAGAGCCCGGCTGCCAAATTTGAAACGTCCAGCGATTGCGCCCACACGATAGCTGCCAGCACTGAAAGCTCTACCTGGTTTTCACTGTCCCTTGGAACTGCATTCGCTGCCGCACAGACATTCGCGCTCTGCGCAAGCCTTGGTTGGTTATGATGCAACAATGCCTATGTGACTCTGGCAGAGCCCGGCTGCCAAATTTGAATTGTACACCGATTGCGCCCTCACGAAAGCTGCCAGCACTGAAAGCTCTACCTGGTTTTCACTGTCCCTTGGAACTGCATTCGCTGCCGCACAGACATTCGCAATCAGCGCAAGCCTTCGTTGGTTATGACGCAACAATGCCTATGTGACTCTGGCAGAGCCCGGCTGCCAAATTTGAAACGTCCAGCGACTGCGCCCACATGAAAGCTGCCAGCACTGAAAGCTCTACCTGGTTTTCACTGTCCCTTGGAACTGCATTCGCTGCCGCACCGACATTCGCGCTCCGCAAAAGCCTTGGTTGGTTATGATGCAACAATGCCTATGTGACTATGGCAGAGCCCGGCTGCCAAATTTGAAACGTCCAGCGATTGCGCCCACACGAAAGCTGCCAGCACTGAAAGCTCTACCTGGTTTTCACTGTCCCTTGGAACTGCATTCGCTGCCGCACAGACATTCGCGCTCTGCGCAAGCCTTGGTTGGTTATGACGCAACAATGGCTATGTGACTGTGGCAGAGACCGGCTGCCAAATTTGAAACGTCCAGCGATTGCGCCCACACGAAAGCTGCCAGCACTGAAAGCTCTACCTGGTTTTCACTGTCCCTTGGAACTGCATTCGCTGCCGCACAGACATTCGCGCTCCGCAAAAGCCTTGGTTGGCTATGATGCAACAATGGCTATATGACTCTCGCAGAGCTCGGCTGCCAAATTTGAAACGTCCAGCGATTGCGCCCACACGAAAGCTGCCAGCACTGAAAGCGCTACCTGGTTTTCACTGTGCATTGGACCTGCATTCGCTGCCGCACAGACATTCGCGGTCCGCAAAAGCCTTGGTTGGTTATGATGCAACAATGCCTATGTGACTCTGGCAGAGCCCGGCTGCCAAATTTGAAACGTCCAGCGATTGCGCCCACACGAAAGCTGCCAGCACTGAAAGCTCTACCTGGTTTTCACTGTCCCTTGGAACTGCATTCGCTGCCGCACAGACATTCGCGCTCTGCAAAAGCCTTCGTTGGGTATGATGCAACAATGCCTATGTGACTCATGCAGAGCCCGGCTGCCAAATTCGAAATGTACACCGATTGCGCCCTCATGAAAGCTGCCAGCGCTGAAAGCTCTACCTGGATTTCACTGTCCCTTGGAACTGCATTCGATGCCGCACAGACATTCGCGCTCTGCGCAAGCCTTGGTTGGTTATAACGCAACAATGCCTATGTGACTATGGCAGAGACCGGCTGCAAAATTTGAAATGTGCAGCGATTGCGCCCACATGAAAGCTGCCAGCACTGAAAGCTCTACCTGGTTTTCACTGTCCCTTGGAACTGCATTCGCTGCCGCACAGACATTCGCGGTCCGCAAAAGCCTTGGTTGGTTATGATGCAACAATGGCTATGTGACTCTCGCAGAGCTCGGCTGCCAAATTCGAAACGTACACCGATTGCGCCCACACGAAAGCCGCCAGCACTGAAAGCTCTACCTGGTTTTCACTGTCCCTTGGAACTGCATTCACTGCCGCACAGACATTCGCGCTCTGCAAAAGCCTTGGTTGGGTATGATGCAACAATGCCTATGTGAATCTTGTACAGCCCGCTGCCAAATTTGAAACGTCCACTGATTGAGCCCACACGAAAGCTGCCAGCACTGAAAGCTCTACCTGGTTTTCACTGTCCCTTGGAACTGCATTCGCTGCCGCACAGACATTCGCGCTCTGCGCAAGCCTTGGTTGGTTATGATGCAACAATGCCTATGTGACTCTGGCAGAGCCCGGCTGCCAAATTCGAAACGTCCAGCGATTGCGCCCACACGAAAGCTGCCAGCACTGAAAGCTCTACCTGGTTTTCACTGTCCCTTGGAACTGCATTCGCTGCCGCACAGACATTCGCGCTCTGCGCAAGCCTTGGTTGCTTATGATGCAACAATGCCTATGTGACTCTGGCAGAGCCCGGCTGCCAAATTTGAAACGTCCAGCGATTGCGCCCACACGAAAGCTGCCAGCACTGAAAGCTCTACCTGGTTTTCACTGTCCCTTGGAACTGCATTCGCTGCCGCACAGACATTCGCGCTCTGCGAAAGCCTTGGTTGGTTATGATGCAACAATGCCTATGTGACTCTGGCAGAGCCCGGCTGCCAAATTCGAAACGTCCAGCGATTGCGCCCACACGAAAGCTGCCAGCACTGAAAGCTCTACCTGGTTTTCACTGTCCCTTGGAACTGCATTCGCTGCCGCACAGACATTCGCGCTCTGCGCAAGCCTTGGTTGGTTATGATGCAACAATGCCTATGTGACTCTCGCACTGCCCGCTGCCAAATTTGAAACGTGCACTGATTGCGCCCACACGAAAGCTGCCAGCACTGAAAGCTCTACCTGCTTTTCACTGTCGCTTGGAACTGCATTCGCTGCCGCACAGACATTCGCGCTCTGCGCAAGCCTTGGTTGGTTATGATGCAACAATGCCTATGTGACTCTGGCAGAGCCCGGCTGCCAAATTTGAAACGTCCAGCGATTGCGCCCACACGAAAGCTGCCAGCACTGAAAGCTCTACCTGGTTTTCACTGTCCCTTGGAACTGCATTCGCTGCCGCACAGACATTCGCGCTCTGCAAAAGCCTTCGTTGGGTATGATGCAACAATGCCTATGTGACTCTCGCACAGCCCGGCTGCCAAATTTGAAATGTACACCGATTGCGCCCTCACGAAAGCTGCCAGCGCTGAAAGCTCTACCTGGATTTCACTGTCCCTTGGAACTGCATTCGATGCCGCACAGACATTCGCGCTCTGCGCAAGCCTTGGTTGGTTATAACGCAACAATGCCTATGTGACTCTGGCAGAGACCGGCTGCCAAATTTGAAATGTCCAGCGATTGCGCCCACATGAAAGCTGCCAGCACTGAAAGCTCTACCTGGTTTTCACTGTCCCTTGGAACTGCATTCGCTGCCGCACAGACATTCGCGCTCTGCAAAAGCCTTGGTTGGTTATGATGCAACAATGCCTATGTGAATCTGGCAGAGCCCGGCTGCCAAATTTGAAACGTCCACTGATTGCGCCCTCACGAAAGCTGCCAGCACTGAAAGCTCTACCTGGTTTTCACTGTCCCTTGGAACTGCATTCGCTGCCGCACAGACATTCGCGCTCTGCGCAAGCCTTGGTTGGTTATGATGCAACAATGCCTATGTGACTCTGGCAGAGCCCGGCTGCCAAATTCGAAACGTCCAGCGATTGCGCCCACACGAAAGCTGCCAGCACTGAAAGCTCTACCTGGTTTTCACTGTCCCTTGGAACTGCATTCGCTGCCGCACCGACATTCGCGCTCCGCAAAAGCCTTGGTTGGTTATGATGCAACAATGCCTATGTGACTCTGGTAGAGCCCGGCTGCCAAATTTGAAACGTCCAGCGATTGCGCCCACACGATAGCTGCCAGCACTGAAAGCTCTACCTGGTTTTCACTGTCCCTTGGAACTGCATTCGCTGCCGCACAGACATTCGCGCTCTGCGCAAGCCTTGGTTGGTTATGATGCAACAATGCCTATGTGACTCTGGCAGAGCCCGGCTGCCAAATTTGAATTGTACACCGATTGCGCCCTCACGAAAGCTGCCAGCACTGAAAGCTCTACCTGGTTTTCACTGTCCCTTGGAACTGCATTCGCTGCCGCACAGACATTATCTCTCCGCATAAGCTTTATTTGTTTATGATGCAACAATGCCTATGTGACTCTCGCACAGCCCGCTGCCAAATTTGCAACGTCCACTGATTGCGCCCACACGAAAGCTGCCAGCACTGAAAGCTCCACCTGGTTTTCACTGTCCCTTGGAACTGCATTCGCTGCCGCACAGACATTCGCGCTCTGCGCAAGCCTTGGTTGGTTATGATGCAACAATGCCTATGTGACTCTGGCAGAGCCCGGCTGCCAAATTTGAAAAGTCCAGCGATTGCGCCCACACGAAAGCTGCCAGCACTGAAAGCTCTACCTGGTTTTCACTGTCCCTTGGAACTGCATTCGCTGCCGCACAGACATTCGCGCTCTGCGCAAGCCTTGGTTGGTTATGATGCAACAATGCCTATGTGACTCTGGCAGAGCCCGGCTGCCAAATTCGAAACGTCCAGCGATTGCGCCCACACGAAAGCTGCCAGCACTGAAAGCTCTACCTGGTTTTCACTGTCCCTTGGAACTGCATTCGCTGCCGCACAGACATTCGCAATCAGCGCAAGCCTTGGTTGGTTATGACGCAACAATGCCTATGTGACTCTGGCAGAGCCCGGCTGCCAAATTTGAAACGTCCAGCGACTGCGCCCACATGAAAGCTGCCAGCACTGAAAGCTCTACCTGGTTTTCACTGTCCCTTGGAACTGCATTCGCTGCCGCACCGACATTCGCGCTCCGCAAAAGCCTTGGTTGGTTATGATGCAACAATGCCTATGTGACTATGGCAGAGCCCGGCTGCCAAATTTGAAACGTCCAGCGATTGCGCCCACACGAAAGCTGCCAGCACTGAAAGCTCTACCTGGTTTTCACTGTCCCTTGGAACTGCATTCGCTGCCGCACAGACATTCGCGCTCTGCGCAAGCCTTGGTTGGTTATGACGCAACAATGGCTATGTGACTGTGGCAGAGACCGGCTGCCAAATTTGAAACGTCCAGCGATTGCGCCCACACGAAAGCTGCCAGCACTGAAAGCTCTACCTGGTTTTCACTGTCCCTTGGAACTGCATTCGCTGCCGCACAGACATTCGCGCTCCGCAAAAGCCTTGGTTGGCTATGATGCAACAATGGCTATATGACTCTCTCAGAGCTCGGCTGCCAAATTTGAAACGTCCAGCGATTGCGCCCACACGAAAGCTGCCAGCACTGAAAGCGCTACCTGGTTTTCACTGTGCATTGGACCTGCATTCGCTGCCGCACAGACATTCGCGGTCCGCAAAAGCCTTGGTTGGTTATGATGCAACAATGCCTATGTGACTCTGGCAGAGCCCGGCTGCCAAATTTGAAACGTCCAGCGATTGCGCCCACACGAAAGCTGCCAGCACTGAAAGCTCTACCTGGTTTTCACTGTCCCTTGGAACTGCATTCGCTGCCGCACAGACATTCGCGCTCTGCAAAAGCCTTCGTTGGGTATGATGCAACAATGCCTATGTGACTCATGCAGAGCCCGGCTGCCAAATTCGAAATGTACACCGATTGCGCCCTCATGAAAGCTGCCAGCGCTGAAAGCTCTACCTGGATTTCACTGTCCCTTGGAACTGCATTCGATGCCGCACAGACATTCGCGCTCTGCGCAAGCCTTGGTTGGTTATAACGCAACAATGCCTATGTGACTATGGCAGAGACCGGCTGCAAAATTTGAAATGTGCAGCGATTGCGCCCACATGAAAGCTGCCAGCACTGAAAGCTCTACCTGGTTTTCACTGTCCCTTGGAACTGCATTCGCTGCCGCACAGACATTCGCGGTCCGCAAAAGCCTTGGTTGGTTATGATGCAACAATGGCTATGTGACTCTCGCAGAGCTCGGCTGCCAAATTCGAAACGTACACCGATTGCGCCCACACGAAAGCCGCCAGCACTGAAAGCTCTACCTGGTTTTCACTGTCCCTTGGAACTGCATTCACTGCCGCACAGACATTCGCGCTCTGCAAAAGCCTTGGTTGGGTATGATGCAACAATGCCTATGTGAATCTTGTACAGCCCGCTGCCAAATTTGAAACGTCCACTGATTGAGCCCACACGAAAGCTGCCAGCACTGAAAGCTCTACCTGGTTTTCACTGTCCCTTGGAACTGCATTCGCTGCCGCACAGACATTCGCGCTCTGCGCAAGCCTTGGTTGGTTATGATGCAACAATGCCTATGTGACTCTGGCAGAGCCCGGCTGCCAAATTCGAAACGTCCAGCGATTGCGCCCACACGAAAGCTGCCAGCACTGAAAGCTCTACCTGGTTTTCACTGTCCCTTGGAACTGCATTCGCTGCCGCACAGACATTCGCGCTCTGCGCAAGCCTTGGTTGCTTATGATGCAACAATGCCTATGTGACTCTGGCAGAGCCCGGCTGCCAAATTTGAAACGTCCAGCGATTGCGCCCACACGAAAGCTGCCAGCACTGAAAGCTCTACCTGGTTTTCACTGTCCCTTGGAACTGCATTCGCTGCCGCACAGACATTCGCGCTCTGCGAAAGCCTTGGTTGGTTATGATGCAACAATGCCAATGTGACTCTGGCAGAGCCCGGCTGCCAAATTCGAAACGTCCAGCGATTGCGCCCACACGAAAGCTGCCAGCACTGAAAGCTCTACCTGGTTTTCACTGTCCCTTGGAACTGCATTCGCTGCCGCACAGACATTCGCGCTCTGCGCAAGCCTTGGTTGGTTATGATGCAACAATGCCTATGTGACTCTCGCACTGCCCGCTGCCAAATTTGAAACGTGCACTGATTGCGCCCACACGAAAGCTGCCAGCACTGAAAGCTCTACCTGCTTTTCACTGTCGCTTGGAACTGCATTCGCTGCCGCACAGACATTCGCTCTCTGCGCAAGCCTTGGTTGGTTATGATGCAACAATGCCTATGTGACTCTCGCAGAGCCCGGCTGCCAAATTTGAATTGTACACCGATTACGCCCTGACGAAAGCTGCCAGCACTGAAAGCTCTACCTGGTTTTCACTGTCCCTTGGAACTGCATTCGCTGCCGCACAGACATTCGCGCTCTGCAAAAGCCTTGGTTGGGTATGATCCAACAATGCCTATGTGACTCTCGCAGAGCCCGCTGCCAAATTTGAAATGTCCAGCGATTGCGCCCACACGAAAGCTGCTAGCACTGAAAGCTCTACCTGGTTTTCACTGTCCCTTGGAACAGCATTCGCTGCCGCACAGACATTCGCGCTCTGCAAAAGCCTTGGTTGGTTATGACGCAACAATGGCTATGTGACTCTGGCAGACCCCGGCTGCCAAATTTGAAACGTCCAGCGATTGCGCCCACACGAAAGCTGCCAGCACTGAAAGCTCTACCTGGTTTTCATTGTGCATTGGACCTGCATTCGCTGTCGCACAGACATTCGCGGTCCGCAAAAGCCTTGGTTGGTTATGATGCAACAATGGCTATATGACTCTCGCAGAGCTCGGCTGCCAAATTTGAAACGTCCAGCAATTGCGCCCACATGAAAGCTGCCAGCACTGAAAGCTCTACCTGGTTTTCACTGTCCCTTGGAACTGCATTCGCTGCCGCACAGACATTCGCGGTCCGCAAAAGCCTTGGTTGGTTATGATGCAACAATTGCTATGTGACTCTCGCAGAGCTCGGCTGCCAAATTCGAAACGTACAACGATTGCGCCCACACGAAGGCCGCCAGCACTGAAAGCTCTACCTGGTTTTCACTGTCCCTTGGAACTGCATTCACTGCCGCACAGACATTCGTGCTCTGCAAAAGCCTTGGTTGGGTATGATGCAACAATGCCTATGTGAATCTTGCACAGCCCGCTGCCAAATTTGAAACGTCCACTGATTGAGCCCACACGAAAGCTGCCAGCACTGAAAGCTCTACCTGGTTTTCACTGTCCCTTGGAACTGCATTCGCTGCCGCACAGACATTCGCGCTCTGCGCAAGCCTTGGTTGGTTATGATGCAACAATGCCTATGTGACTCTGGCAGAGCCCGGCTGCCAAATTCGAAACGTCCAGCGATTGCGCCCACACGAAAGCTGCCAGCACTGAAAGCTCTACCTGGTTTTCACTGTCCCTTGGAACTGCATTCGCTGCCGCACAGACATTCGCGGTCCGCAAAAGTCTTGGTTGGTTATGATGCAACAATGCCTATGTGACTCTCGCAGAGCCCGGCTGCCAAATTTGAAACGTCAACTGATTGCGCCCACACGAAAGCTGCCAGCACTGAAAGCTCTACCTGGTTTTCACTGTCCCTTGGAACTGCATTCGCTGCCGCACAGACATTCGCGATCTGCGCAAGCCTTGGTTGGTTATGATGCAACAATGCCTATGTGACTCTGGCAGAGCCCGGCTGCCAAATTTGAAACGTCCAGCGATTGCGCCCACACGAAAGCTGCCAGCACTGAAAGCTCTACCTGGTTTTCACTGTCCCTTGGAACTGCATTCGCTGCCGCACAGACATTCGCGCTCTGCGCAAGCCTTGGTTGGTTGTGATGCAACAATGCCTATGTGACTCTGGCAGAGCCCGGCTGCCAAATTTGAAACGTCCAGCGATTGCGCCCACACGAAAGCTGCCAGCACTGAAAGCTCTACGTGGTTTTCACTGTCCCTTGGAACTGCATTCGCTGCCGCACAGACATTCGCGCTCTGCGCAAGCCTTGGTTGGTTATGATGCAACAATGCCTATGTGACTCATGCAGAGCCCGGCTGCCAAATTCGAAACGTCCAGCGATTGCGCCCACACGAAAGCTGCCAGCACTGAAAGCTCTACCTGGTTTTCACTGTCCCTTGGAACTGCATTCGCTGCCGCACCGACATTCGCGCTCTGCAAAAGCCTTGGTTGGTTATGATGCAACAATGCCTATGTGACTCTCGCACTGCCCGCTGCCAAATTTGAAACGTCCACTGATTGCGCCCACACGAAAGCTGCCAGCACTGAAAGCTCTACCTGCTTTTCACTGTCGCTTGGAACTGCATTCGCTGCCGCACAGACATTCGCACTCTGCGCAAGCCTTGGTTGGTTATGATGCAACAATGCCTATGTGACTCTCGCAGAGCCCGGCTGCCAAATTCGAAATGTACACCGATTGCGCCCTCACGAAAGCTGCCAGCGCTGAAAGCTCTACCTGGATTTCACTGTCCCTTGGAACTGCATTCGATGCCGCACAGACATTCGCGCTCTGCGCAAGCCTTGGTTGGTTATAACGCAACAATGCCTATGTGACTCTGGCAGAGACCGGCTGCCAAATTTGAAACGTCCAGCGATTGCGCCCACATGAAAGCTGCCAGCACTGAAAGCTCTACCTGGTTTTCACTGTCCCTTGGAACTGCATTCGCTGCCGCACAGACATTCGTGGTCCGCAAAAGCCTTGGTTGGTTATGATGCAACAATGGCTATGTGACTCTCGCAGAGCTCGGCTGCCACATTCGAAACGTACAACGATTGCGCCCACACGAAAGCCGCCAGCACTGAAAGCTCTACCTGGTTTTCACTGTCCCTTGGAACTGCATTCGCTGCCGCACAGACATTCGCGCTCTGCGCAAGCCTTGGTTGGTTATGATGTAACAATGGCTATGTGACTCATGCAGAGCCCGGCTGCCAAATTCGAAACGTCCAGCGATTGCGCCCACACGAAAGCTGCCAGCACTGAAAGCTCTACCTGGTTTTCACTGTCCCTTGGAACTGCATTCGCTGCCGCACAGACAGTCGCGCTCTGCGCAAGCCTTGGTTGGTTATGATGCAACAATGCCTATGTGACTCATGCAGAGCCCGGCTGCCAAATTCGAAACGTCCAGCGATTGCGCCCACACGAAAGCTGCCAGCACTGAAAGCTCTACCTGGTTTTCACTGTCCCTTGGAACTGCATTCGCTGCCGCACAGACAGTCGCGCTCTGCAAAAGCCTTGGTTGGGTATGATGCAACAATGCCTATGTGACTCTGGCAGAGCCCGGCTGCCAAATTTGAAACGTCCAGCGATTGCGCCCACACGAAAGCTGCCAGCACTGAAAGCTCTACCTGGTTTTCACTGTCCCTTGGAACTGCATTCGCTGCCGCACAGACATTCGCGGTCCGCAAAAGCCTTGGTTGGTTATGATGCAACAATGGCTATATGACTCTCGCAGAGCTCGGCTGCCAAATTTGAAACGTCCAGCGATTGCGCCCACACGAAAGCTGCCAGCACTGAAAGCTCTACCTGGTTTTCACTGTGCATTGGACCTGCATTCGCTGCCGCACAGACATTCGCGGTCCGCAAAAGCCTTGGTTGGTTATGATGCAACAATGCCTACGTGACTCTGGCAGTGCCCGGCTGCCAAATTTGAAACGTCCAGCGATTGCGCCCACATGAAAGCTGCCAGCACTGAAAGCTCTACCTGGTTTTCACTGTCCCTTGGAACTGCATTCGCTGCCGCACAGACATTCGCGCTCTGCAAAAGCCTTGGTTGGGTATGATGCAACAATGCCTATGTGACTCTCGCAGAGCCCGGCTGCCAAATTCGAAATGTACACCGATTGCGCCCTCACGAAAGCTGCCAGCGCTGAAAGCTCTACCTGGATTTCACTGTCCCTTGGAACTGCATTCGATGCCGCACAGACATTCGCGCTCTGCGCAAGCCTTGGTTGGTTATAACGCAACAATGCCTATGTGACTCTGGCAGAGACCGGCTGCCAAATTTGAAACGTCCAGCGATTGCGCCCACATGAAAGCTGCCAGCACTGAAAGCTCTACCTGGTTTTCACTGTCCCTTGGAACTGCATTCGCTGCCGCACAGACATTCGCGGTCCGCAAAAGCCTTGGTTGGTTATGATGCAACAATGGCTATGTGACTCTCGCAGAGCTCGGCTGCCACATTCGAAACGTACAACGATTGCGCCCACACGAAAGCCGCCAGCACTGAAAGCTCTACCTGGTTTTCACTGTCCCTTGGAACTGCATTCACTGCCGCACAGATATTCGCGCTCTGCAAAAGCCTTGGTTGGGTATGATGCAACAATGCCTATGTGAATCTTGCACAGCCCGCTGCCAAATTTGAAACGTCCACTGATTGAGCCCACACGAAAGCTGCCAGCACTGAAAGCTCTACCTGGTTTTCACTGTCCCTTGGAACTGCATTCGCTGCCGCACAGACATTCGTGCTCTGCGCAAGCCTTGGTTGGTTATGATGCAACAATGCCTATGTGACTCTGGCAGAGCCCGGCTGCCAAATTCGAAACGTCCAGTGATTGCGCCCACACGAAAGCCGCCAGCACTGAAAGCTCTACCTGGTTTTCACTGTCCCTTGGAACTGCATTCGCTGCCGCACAGACATTCGCGCTCTGCGCAAGCCTTGGTTGGTTATGATGCAACAATGCCTATGTGACTCATGCAGAGCCCGGCTGCCAAATTCGAAACGTCCAGCGATTGCGCCCACACGAAAGCTGCCAGCACTGAAAGCTCTACCTGGTTTTCACTGTCCCTTGGAACTGCATTCGCTGCCGCACAGACAGTCGCGCTCTGCAAAAGCCTTGGTTGGGTATGATGCAACAATGCCTATGTGACTCTCGCAGAGCCCGCTGCCAAATTTGAAACGTGCACTGATTGCGCCCACACGAAAGCTGCCAGCACTGAAAGCTCTACCTGGTTTTCACTGTCCCTTGGAACTGCATTCGCTGCCGCACAGACATTCGCGCTCTGCAAAAGCCTTGGTTGGTTATGATGCAACAATGCCTATGTGACTCTGGCAGATCCCGGGTGCCAAATTCGAAATGTACACCAATTGCGCCCTCACGAAAGCTGCCAGCGCTGAAAGCTCTACCTGGATTTCACTGTCCCTTGGAACTGCATTCGCTGCCGCACAGACATTCGCGCTCTGCGCAAGCCTTGGTTGGTTATAACGCAACAATGCCTATGTGACTCTGGCAGAGACCGGCTGCCAAATTTGAAACGTCCAGCGATTGCGCCCACATGAAAGCTGCCAGCACTGAAAGCTCTACCTAGTTTTCACTGTCCCTTGGAACTGCATTCGCTGCCGCACAGACATTCGCGGTCCGCAAAAGCCTTGGTTGGTTATGATGCAACAATGGCTATGTGACTCTCGCAGAGCTCGGCTGCCAAATTCGAAACGTACAACGATTGCTCCCACACGAAAGCCGCCAGCACTGAAAGCTCTACCTGGTTTTCACTGTCCCTTGGAACTGCATTCACTGCCGCACAGACATTCGCGCTCTGCAAAAGCCTTGGTTGGGTATGATGCAACAATGCCTATGTGAATCTTGCACAGCCCGCTGCCAAATTTGAAACGTCCACTGATTGAGCCCACACGAAAGCTGCCAGCACTGAAAGCTCTACCTGGTTTTCACTGTCCCTTGGAACTGCATTCGCTGCCGCACAGACATTCGCGCTCTGCGCAAGCCTTGGTTGGTTATGATGCAACAATGGCTATGTGACTCTCGCAGAGCTCGGCTGCCAAATTCGAAACGTACACCGATTGCGCCCACATGAAAGCCGCCAGCACTGAAAGCTCTACCTGGTTTTCACTGTCCCTTGGAACTGCATTCGCTGCCGCACAGACATTCGCGCTCTGCAAAAGCCTTGGTTGGGTATGATGCAACAATGCCTATGTGAATCTTGCACAGCCCGCTGCCAAATTTGAAACGTCCAGTGATTGAGCCCACACGAAAGCTGCCAGCACTGAAAGCTCTACCTGGTTTTCACTGTCCCTTGGAACTGCATTCGCTGCCGCACAGACATTCGCGCTCTGCGCAAGCCTTGGTTGGTTATGATGCAACAATGCCTATGTGACTCTGACAGAGCCCGGCTGCCAAATTCGAAACGTCCAGTGATTGCGCCCACACGAAAGCTGCCAGCACTGAAAGCTCTACCTGGTTTTCACTGTCCCTTGGAACTGCATTCGCTGCCGCACAGACATTCGCGGTCCGCAAAAGTCTTGGTTGGTTATGATGCAACAATGCCTATGTGACTCTCGCAGAGCCCGGCTGCCAAATTTGAAACGTCCACTGATTGCGCCCACACGAAAGCTGCCAGCACTGAAAGCTCTACCTGGTTTTCACTGTCCCTTGGAACTGCATTCGCTGCCGCACAGACATTCGCGCTCTGTGCAAGCCTTGGTTGGTTATGATGCAACAATGCCTATGTGACTCTCGCAGAGCCCGGCTGCCAAATTTGAAATGTACACCGATTGCGCCCACACGAAAGCTGCCAGCACTGAAAGCTCTACCTGGTTTTCACTGTCCCTTGGAACTGCATTCGCTGCCGCACAGACATTCGCGCTCCGCAAAACCCTTGGTTGGTTATGATGCAACAATGCCTATGTGACTCTGGCAGAGCCCGCTGCCAAATTTGAAACATCCACCGATTGCGCCCACACGAAAGCTGCCAGCACTGAAAGCTCTACCTGGTTTTCACTGTCCCTTGGAACTGCATTTGCTGCCGCACAGACATTCGCGCTCTGCAAAAGCCTTGGTTGGTTATGACGCAACAATGCCTATGTGAATCTCGCAGAGCCTGCTGCCAAATTTGAAACGTCCACCGATTGCGCCCACTTGATAGCTGCCAGCACTGAAAGCTCTACCTGGTTTTCACTGTCCCTTGGAACTGCATTCGCTGCCGCACAGACATTCGCGCTCTGCGCAAGCCTTGGTTGGTTATGATGCAACAATGGCTATGTGACTCTGGCAGAGCCCAGGTGCCAAATTTGAAACGTCCAGCGATTGCGCCCACACGAAAGCTGCCAGCACTGAAAGCTCTACCTGGTTTTCACTGTCCCTTGGAACTGCATTCGCTGCCGCACAGACGTTCGCGCTCTGCGCAAGCCTTGGTTGGTTATGATGCAACAATGCCTATGTGACTCTGGCAGAGCCCGGCTGCCAAATTCGAAACGTCCAGTGATTGCGCCCACACGAAAGCCGCCAGCACTGAAAGCTCTACCTGGTTTTCACTGTCCCTTGGAACTGCATTTGCTGCCGCACAGACATTCGCGCTCTGCAAAAGCCTTGGTTGGTTATGATGCAACAATGCCTATGTGAATCTCGCAGAGCCTGCTGCCAAATTTGAAACGTCCACCGATTGCGCCCACTTGATAGCTGCCAGCACTGAAAGCTCTACCTGGTTTTCACTGTCCCTTGGAACTGCATTCGCTGCCGCACAGACATTCGCGCTCTGCGCAAGCCTTGGTTGCTTATGATGCAACAATGGCTATGTGACTCTCGCAGAGCCCAGGTGCCAAATTTGAAACGTCCAGCGATTGCGCCCACACGAAAGCTGCCAGCACTGAAAGCTCTACCTGGTTTTCACTGTCCCTTGGAACTGCATTCGCTGCCGCACAGACGTTCGCGCTCTGCGCAAGCCTTGGTTGGTTATGATGCAACAATGCCTATGTGACTCTGGCAGAGCCCGGCTGCCAAATTCGAAACGTCCAGCGATTGCGCCCACACGAAAGCTGCCAGCACTGAAAGCTCTACCTGGTTTTCACTGTCCCTTGGAACTGCATTCGCTGCCGCACAGACATTCGCGCTCTGCAAAAGCCTTGGTTGGGTATGATGCAACAATGCCTATGTGATTCTCGCACAGCCCGCTGCCAAATTTGAAACGTCCAGCGATTGCGCCCACACGACAGCTGCCAGCACTGAAAGCTCTACCTGGTTTTCACTGTCCCTTGGAACTGCATTCGCTGCCGCACAGACATTCGCGCTCCGCAAAAGCCTTGGTTGGTTATGATGCAACAATGCCTATGTGACTCTCGCAGAGCCCGGCTGCCAAATTTGAAACGTCCAGCGATTGCGCCCACACGAAAGCTGCCAGCACTGAAAGCTCTACCTGGTTTTCACTGTCCCTTGGAACTGCATTCGCTGCCGCACAGACATTCGCGCTCTGCGCAAGCCTTGGTTGGTTATGATGCAACAATGCCTATGTGACTCATGCAGAGCCCGGCTGCCAAATTCGAAACGTCCAGCGATTGCGCCCATACGAAAGCTGCCAGCACTGAAAGCTCTACCTGGTTTTCACTGTCCCTTGGAACTGCATTCGCTGCCGCACCGACATTCGCGCTCTGCAAAAGCCTTGGTTGGTTATGATGCAACAATGCCTATGTGACTCTCGCACTGCCTGCTGCCAATTTTGAAACGTCCACTGATTGCGCCCACACGAAAGCTGCCAGCACTGAAAGCTCTACCTGGTTTTCACTGTCGCTTGGAACTGCATTCGCTGCCGCACAGACATTCGCGCTCTGCAAAAGCCTTGGTTGGGTATGATGCAACAATGCCTATGTGACTCTGGCAGAGCCCGGCTGCCAAATTTGAATTGTACACCGATTGCGCCCTCACGAAAGCTGCCAGCACTTAAAGCTCTACCTGGTTTTCACTGTCCCTTGGAACTGCATTCGCTGCCGCACAGACAGTCGCGCTCTGCAAAAGCCTTGGTTGGGTATGCTTCAACAATGCCTATGTGACTCTCGCAGAGCCCGGCTGCCAAATTTGAAATGTACACCGATTGCGCCCACACGAAAGCCGCCAGCACTGAAAGCTCTACCTGGTTTTCACTGTCCCTTGGAACTGCATTCACTGCCGCACAGACATTCGCGCTCTGCAAAAGCCTTGGTTGGGTATGATGCAACAATGCCTATGTGAATCTCGCACAGCCCACTGCCAAATTTGAAACGTCCACTGATTGAGCCCACACGAAAGCCGCCAGCACTGAAAGCTCTACCTGGTTTTCACTGTCCCTTGGAACTGCATTCGCTGCCGCACAGACATTCGCGCTCTGCAAAAGCCTTGGTTGGGTATGATGCAACAATGCCTATGTGAATCTCGCACAGCCCACTGCCAAATTTGAAACGTCCACTGATTGAGCCCACACGAAAGCTGCCAGCACTGAAAGCTCTACCTGGTTTTCACTGTCCCTTGGAACTGCATTCGCTGCCGCACAGACATTCACGCTCTGCGCAAGCCTTGGTTGGGTATGATGCAACAATGCCTATGTGACTCTCGCAGAGCCCGGCTGCCAAATTTGAAATGTACACCGATTGCGCCCTCACGAAAGCTGCCAGCACTGAAAGCTCTACCTGGTTTTCACTGTCCCTTGGAACTGCATTCGCTGCCGCACAGACATTCGCGCTCTGCAAAAGCCTTGGTTGGGTATGATGCAACAATGCCTATGTGACTCATGCAGAGCCCGGCTGCCAAATTTGAAACATCCACCGATTGCGCCCACACGAAAGCTGCCATTACTGAAAGCTCTACCTGGTTTTCACTGTCCCTTGGAACTGCATTCGCTGCCGCACAGACAATCGCTTTCTGCAAATGTCTTGGTTGGTTATGATGCAACAATGCATATGTGAATATCGCAGAGCCTGCTGCCAAATTTGAAACGTCCACCGATTGCGCCCACATGATAGCTGCCAGCACTGAAAGCTCTACCTGGTTTTCACTGTCCCTTGGAACTGCATTCGCTGCCGCACAGACATTCGCGGTCCGCAAAAGCCTTGGTTGGTTATGATGCAACAATGCCTATGTGACTCTGGCAGAGCCCGGCTGCCAAATTTCAAATGTACACCGATTGCGCCCTCACGAAAGCTGCCAGCGCTGAAAGCTCTACCTGGATTTCACTGTCCATTGGAACTGCATTCGCTGCCGCACAGACATTCGCGCACTGCAAAAGCCTTGGTTGGTTAAGACGCAACAATGGTTATGTGACTCTGTCAGAGAGCGGCTGCCAAATTTGAAACGTCCAGCGATTGCGCCCACACGAAAGCTGCCAGCACTGAAAGCTCTACCTGGTTTTCACTGTCCCTTGGAACTGCATTCGCTGCCGCACAGACATTCGCGCTCTGCGCAAGCCT
Source organism: Mycteria americana (assembly GCF_035582795.1). Lineage (NCBI taxonomy): Eukaryota > Metazoa > Chordata > Aves > Ciconiiformes > Ciconiidae > Mycteria > Mycteria americana. Next base: position 2,306,080 of record NW_027445609.1, on the reverse strand, counting down.
TGGTTGGTTATGATGCAACAATGCCTATGTGACTCATGCAGAGCCCGGCTGCCAAATTCGAAACGTCCAGCGATTGCGCCCACACGAAAGCTGCCAGCACTGAAAGCTCTACCTGGTTTTCACTGTCCCTTGGAACTGCATTCGCTGCCGCACAGACATTCGCGCTCTGCGCAAGCCTTGGTTGGTTATGATGCAACAATGCCTATGTGACTCTGGCAGAGCCCGGCTGCCAAATTCGAAACGTCCAGCGATTGCGCCCACACGAAAGCTGCCAGCACTGAAAGCTCTACCTGGTTTTCACTGTCCCTTGGAACTGCATTCGCTGCCGCACCGACATTCGCGCTCTGCAAAAGCCTTGGTTGGTTATGATGCAACAATGCCTATGTGACTCTGGCAGAGCCCGCTGCCAAATTTGAAACGTCCAGCGATTGCGCCCACACGAAAGCTGCCAGCACTGAAAGCTCTACCTGGTTTTCACTGTCCCTTGGAACTGCATTCGCTGCCGCACAGACATTCGCGCTCTGCGTATGCCTTGGTTGGTTATGACGCAACAATGGCTATGTGACTCTGGCAGAGACCGGCTGCCAAATTTGAAACCTCCACCGATTGCGCCCACACGAAAGCTGCCAGCACTGAAAGCTCTACCTGGTTTTCACTGTCCCTTGGAATTGCATTCGCTGCCGCACAGACATTATCTCTCCGCATAAGCTTTATTTGTTTATGATGCAACAATGCCTATGTGACTCTCGCACTGCCCGCTGCCAAATTTGAAACGTCCACTGATTGCGCCCACACGAAAGCTGCCAGCACTGAAAGCTCTACCTGGTTTTCACTGTCCCTTGGAACTGCATTCGCTGCCACACAGACATTCGCGCTCTGCGCAAGCCTTGGTTGGTTATGATGCAACAATGCCTATGTGACTCTCGCAGGTCCCGGCTGCCAAATTTGAATTGTACACCGATTGCGCCCTCACGAAAGCTGCCAGCACTGAAAGCTCTACCTGGTTTTCACTGTCCCTTGGAACTGCATTCGCTGCCGCACAGACAGTCGCGCTCTGCAAAAGCCTTGGTTGGGTATGATGCAACAATGGCTATGTGACTCTGGCAGAGCCCGGCTGCCAAATTTGAAACGTCCAGTGATTGCGCCCACACGTAAAGCTGCCAGCACTGAAAGCTCTACCTGGTTTTCACTGTCCCTTGGAACTGCATTCGCTGCCGCACAGACATTCGCGCTCTGCGCAAGCCTTGGTTGGTTATGATGCAACAATGCCTATGTGACTCTGGCAGAGCCCGGCTGCCAAATTCGAAACGTCCAGCGATTGCGCCCACACGAAAGCTGCCAGCACTGAAAGCTCTACCTGGTTTTCACTGTCCCTTGGAACTGCATTCGCTGCCGCACAGACATTCGCGCTCTGCGCAAGCCTTGGTTGGTTATGATGCAACAATGCCTATGTGACTCTGGCAGAGCCCGGCTGCCAAATTCGAAACGTCCAGCGATTGCGCCCACACGAAAGCTGCCAGCACTGAAAGCTCTACCTGGTTTTCACTGTCCCTTGGAATTGCATTCGCTGCCGCACAGACATTCGCGCTCTGTGCAAGCCTTGGTTGGTTATGATGCAACAATGCCTATGTGACTCTCGCAGAGCCCGGCTGCCAAATTTGAAATGTACACCGATTGCGCCCACACGAAAGCTGCCAGCACTGAAAGCTCTACCTGGTTTTCACTGTCCCTTGGAACTGCATTCGCTGCCGCACAGACATTCGCGCTCTGCAAAACCCTTGGTTGGTTATGATGCAACAATGCCTATGTGACTCTGGCAGAGCCCGCTGCCAAATTTGAAACATCCACCGATTGCGCCCACACGAAAGCTGCCAGCACTGAAAGCTCTACCTGGTTTTCACTGTCCCTTGGAACTGCATTTGCTGCCGCACAGACATTCGCGCTCTGCAAAAGCCTTGGTTGGTTATGACGCAACAATGCCTATGTGAATCTCGCAGAGTCTGCTGCCAAATTTGAAACGTCCACCGATTGCGCCCACTTGATAGCTGCCAGCACTGAAAGCTCTACCTGGTTTTCACTGTCCCTTGGAACTGCATTCGCTGCCGCACAGACATTCGCGCTCTGCGCAAGCCTTGGTTGGTTATGATGCAACAATGGCTATGTGACTCTGGCAGAGCCCAGGTGCCAAATTTGAAACGTCCAGCGATTGCGCCCACACGAAAGCTGCCAGCACTGAAAGCTCTACCTGGTTTTCACTGTCCCTTGGAACTGCATTCGCTGCCGCACAGACGTTCGCGCTCTGCGCAAGCCTTGGTTGGTTATGATGCAACAATGCCTATGTGACTCTGGCAGAGCCCGGCTGCCAAATTCGAAACGTCCAGTGATTGCGCCCACACGAAAGCCGCCAGCACTGAAAGCTCTACCTGGTTTTCACTGTCCCTTGGAACTGCATTTGCTGCCGCACAGACATTCGCGCTCTGCAAAAGCCTTGGTTGGTTATGACGCAACAATGCCTATGTGAATCTCGCAGAGCCTGCTGCCAAATTTGAAACGTCCACCGATTGCGCCCACTTGATAGCTGCCAGCACTGAAAGCTCTACCTGGTTTTCACTGTCCCTTGGAACTGCATTCGCTGCCGCACAGACATTCGCGCTCTGCGCAAGCCTTGGTTGGTTATGATGCAACAATGGCTATGTGACTCTGGCAGAGCCCAGGTGCCAAATTTGAAACGTCCAGCGATTGCGCCCACACGACAGCTGCCAGCACTGAAAGCTCTACCTGGTTTTCACTGTCCCTTGGAACTGCATTCGCTGCCGCACAGACATTCGCGCTCCGCAAAAGCCTTGGTTGGTTATGATGCAACAATGCCTATGTGACTCTGGCAGAGCCCGGCTGCCAAATTTGAAACGTCCAGCGATTGCGCCCACACGAAAGCTGCCAGCACTGAAAGCTCTACCTGGTTTTCACTGTCCCTTGGAACTGCATTCGCTGCCGCACAGACATTCGCGCTCTGCAAAAGCCTTGGTTGGTTATGATGCAACAATGCCTATGTGACTCATGCAGAGCCCGGCTGCCAAATTCGAAACGTCCAGCGATTGCTCCCATACGAAAGCTGCTAGCACTGAAAGCTCTACCTGGTTTTCACTGTCCCTTGGAACTGCATTCGCTGCCGCACCGACATTCGCGCTCTGCAAAAGCCTTGGTTGGTTATGATGCAACAATGCCTATGTGACTCTCGCACTGCCTGCTGCCAATTTTGAAACGTCCACTGATTGCGCCCACACGAAAGCTGCCAGCACTGAAAGCTCTACCTGGTTTTCACTGTCGCTTGGAACTGCATTCGCTGCCGCAGAGACATTCGCGCTCTGCAAAAGCCTTGGTTGGTTATGATGCAACAATGCCTATGTGACTCTGGCAGAGCCCGGCTGCCAAATTTGAATTGTACACCGATTGCGCCCTCACGAAAGCTGCCAGCACTTAAAGCTCTACCTGGTTTTCACTGTCCCTTGGAACTGCATTCGCTGCCGCACAGACAGTCGCGCTCTGCAAAAGCCTTGGTTGGGTATGATGCAACAATGCCTATGTGACTCTCGCAGAGCCCGCTGCCAAATTTGAAACGTCCAGCGATTGCGCCCACACGAAAGCTGCCAGCACTGAAAGCTCTACCTGGTTTTCACTGTCCCTTGGAACTGCATTCGCTGCCGCACAGACATTCGCGCTCTGCGCAAGCCTTGGTTGGTTATGACGCAACAATGGCTATGTGACTCTGGCAGAGACCGGCTGCCAAATTTGAAACGTCCAGCGATTGCGCACACACGAAAGCTGCCAGCACTGAAAGCTCTACCTGGTTTTCACTGTGCATTGGAACTGCATTCGCTGCCGCACAGACATTCGCGGTCCGCAAAAGCCTTGGTTGGTTATGATGCAACAATGGCTATATGACTCTCGCAGAGCTCGGCTGCCAAATTCGAAACGTACACCGATTGCGCCCACACGAAAGCTGCCAGCACTGAAAGCTCTACCTGGTTTTCACTGTCCCTTGGAACTGCATTTGCTGCCGCACAGACATTCGCGCTCTGCAAAAGCCTTGGTTGGGTATGATGCAACAATGCCTATGTGAATCTTGCACAGCCCGCTGCCAAATTTGAAACGTCCACTGATTGAGCCCACACGAAAGCTGCCAGCACTGAAAGCTCTACCTGGTTTTCACTGTCCCTTGGAACTGCATTCGCTGCCGCACAGACATTCGCGCTCTGCGCAAGCCTTGGTTGGTTATGATGCAACAATGCCTATGTGACTCTGGCAGAGCCCGGCTGCCAAATTTGAAACGTCCAGCGATTGCGCCCACACGAAAGCTGCCAGCACTGAAAGCTCTACCTGGTTTTCACTGTCCCTTGGAACTGCATTCGCTGCCGCACAGACATTCGCGCTCTGCGCAAGCCTTGGTTGGTTATGATGCAACAATGCCTATGTGACTCTGGCAGAGCCCGGCTGCCAAATTCGAAAAGTCCAGCGATTGCGCCCACACGAAAGCTGCCAGCACTGAAAGCTCTACCTGGTTTTCACTGTCCCTTGGAACTGCATTCGCTGCCGCACAGACATTCGCGGTCCGCAAAAGTCTTGGTTTGTTATGATGCAACAATGCCTATGTGACTCTCGCAGAGCCCGGCTGCCAAATTTGAAATGTACACCGATTGCGCCCACACGAAAGCTGCCAGCACTGAAAGCTCTACCTGGTTTTCACTGTCCCTTGGAACTGCATTCGCTGCCGCACAGACATTCGCGCTCTGCGCAAGCCTTGGTTGGTTATGATGCAACAATGCCTATGTGACTCTCGCAGAGCCCGGCTGCCAAATTTGAAATGTACACCGATTGCGCCCACACGAAAGCCGCCAGCACTGAAAGCTCTACCTGGTTTTCACTGTCCCTTGGAACTGCATTCACTGCCGCACAGACATTCGCGCTCTGCAAAAGCCTTGGTTGGGTATGATGCAACAATGCCTATGTGAATCTCGCACAGCCCACTGCCAAATTTGAAACGTCCACTGATTGAGCCCACACGAAAGCTGCCAGCACTGAAAGCTCTACCTGGTTTTCACTGTCCCTTGGAACTGCATTCGCTGCCGCACAGACATTCGCGCTCTGCAAAAGCCTTGGTTGGGTATGATGCAACAATGCCTATGTGAATCTCGCACAGCCCACTGCCAAATTTGAAACGTCCACTGATTGAGCCCACACGAAAGCTGCCAGCACTGAAAGCTCTACCTGGTTTTCACTGTCCCTTGGAACTGCATTCGCTGCCGCACAGACATTCACGCTCTGCGCAAGTCTTGGTTGGTTATGATGCAACAATGCCTATGTGACTCTCGCAGAGCCCGGCTGCCAAATTTGAAATGTACACCGATTGCGCCCTCACGAAAGCTGCCAGCACTGAAAGCTCTACCTGGTTTTCACTGTCCCTTGGAACTGCATTCGCTGCCGCACAGACATTCGCGCTCTGCAAAAGCCTTGGTTGGGTATGATGCAACAATGCCTATGTGACTCATGCAGAGCCCGGCTGCCAAATTTGAAACATCCACCGATTGCGCCCACACGAAAGCTGCCATTACTGAAAGCTCTACCTGGTTTTCACTGTCCCTTGGAACTGCATTCGCTGCCGCACAGACAATCGCTTTCTGCAAATGTCTTGGTTGGTTATGACGCAACAATGCATATGTGAATATCGCAGAGCCTGCTGCCAAATTTGAAACGTCCACCGATTGCGCCCACATGATAGCTGCCAGCACTGAAAGCTCTACCTGGTTTTCACTGTCCCTTGGAACTGCATTCGCTGCCGCACAGACATTCGCGGTCCGCAAAAGCCTTGGTTGGTTATGATGCAACAATGCCTATGTGACTCTGGCAGAGCCCGGCTGCCAAATTTGAAATGTACACCGATTGCGCCCTCACGAAAGCTGCCAGCGCTGAAAGCTCTACCTGGATTTCACTGTCCATTGGAACTGCATTCGCTGCCGCACAGACATTCGCGCTCTGCAAAAGCCTTGGTTGGTTAAGACGCAACAATGGCTATGTGACTCTGTCAGAGAGCGGCTGCCAAATTTGAAACGTCCAGCGATTGCGCCCACACGAAAGCTGCCAGCACTGAAAGCTCTACCTGGTTTTCACTGTCCCTTGGAACTGCATTCGCTGCCGCACAGACATTCGGGCTCTGCGCAAGCCTTGGTTGGTTATGATGCAACAATGCCTATGTGACTCATGCAGAGCCCGGCTGCCAAATTCGAAACGTCCAGCGATTGCGCCCACACGAAAGCTGCCAGCACTGAAAGCTCTACCTGGTTTTCACTGTCCCTTGGAACTGCATTCGCTGCCGCACAGACATTCGCGCTCTGCGCAAGCCTTGGTTGGTTATGATGCAACAATGCCTATGTGACTCTGGCAGAGCCCGGCTGCCAAATTCGAAACGTCCAGCTATTGCGCCCACACGAAAGCTGCCAGCACTGAAAGCTCTACCTGGTTTTCACTGTCCCTTGGAACTGCATTCGCTGCCGCACAGACAGTCGCGCTCTGCAAAAGCCTTGGTTGGGTGTGATGCAACAATGCCTATGTGACTCTCGCACAGCCCGCTGCCAAATTTGAAACGTCCAGCGATTGCGCCCACACGAAAGCTGCCAGCACTGAAAGCTCTACCTGGTTTTCACTGTCCCTTGGAACTGCATTCGCTGCCGCACAGACATTCGCGCTCTGCAAAAGCCTTGGTTGGTTATGATGCAACAATGCCTATGTGACTCTGGCAGAGCCCGGCTGCCAAATTTGAAACGTCCAGCGATTGCGCCCACACGAAAGCTGCCAGCACTGAAAGGTCTACCTGGTTTTCACTGTCCCTTGGAACTGCATTCGCTGCCGCACCGACATTCGCGCTCTGCAAAAGCCTTGGTTTGTTATGATGCAACAATGCCTATGTGACTCTGGCAGAGCCCGGCTGCGAAATTTGAAACGTCCACTGATTGCGCCCACACGAAAGCTGCCAGCACTGAAAGCTCTACCTGGTTTTCACTGTCCCTTGGAACTGCATTCGCTGCCGCACCGACATTCGCGCTCTGAAAAGCCTTGGTTGGTTATGATGCAACAATGCCTATGTGACTCTCGCAGAGCCCGCTGCCAAATTTGAAACGTCCAGCGATTGCGCCCACACGAAAGCTGCCAGCACTGAAAGCTCTACCTGGTTTTCACTGTCCCTTGGAACTGCATTCGCTGCCGCACAGACATTCGCGCTCTGCGCATGCCTTGGTTGGTTATGACGCAACAATGGCTATGTGACTCTGGCAGAGACCGGCTGCCAAATTTGAAACCTCCACCGATTGCGCCCACACGAAAGCTGCCAGCACTGAAAGCTCTACCTGGTTTTCACTGTCCCTTGGAACTGCATTCGCTGCCGCACAGACAATATCTCTCCGCATAAGCTTTATTTGTTTATGATGCAACAATGCCTATGTGACTCTCGCAATGCCCGCTGCCAAATTTGAAACGTCCACTGATTGCGCCCACACGAAAGCTGCCAGCACTGAAAGCTCTACCTGCTTTTCACTGTCGCTTGGAACTGCATTCGCTGCCACACAGACATTCGCGCTCTGCGCAAGCCTTGGTTGGTTATGATGCAACAATGCCTATGTGACTCTCGCAGGTCCCGGCTGCCAAATTTGAATTGTACACCGATTGCGCCCTCACGAAAGCTGCCAGCACTGAAAGCTCTACCTGGTTTTCACTGTCCCTTGGAACTGCATTCGCTGCCGCACAGACAGTCGCGCTCTGCAAAAGCCTTGGTTGGGTATGATGCAACAATGCCTATGTGACTCTCGCAGAGCCCGCTGCCAAATTTGAAACGTCCAGCGATTGCGCCCACACGATAGCTGCCAGCACTGAAAGCTCTACCTGGTTTTCACTGTCCCTTGGAACTGCATTCGCTGCCGCACAGACATTCGCGCTCTGCGCAAGCCTTGGTTGGTTATGACGCAACAATGGCTATGTGACTCTGGCAGAGCCCGGCTGCCAAATTTGAAACGTCCAGCGATTGCGCCCACACGTAAAGCTGCCAGCACTGAAAGCTCTACCTGGTTTTCACTGTCCCTTGGAACTGCATTCGCTGCCGCACAGACATTCGCGCTCTGCGCAAGCCTTGGTTGGTTATGATGCAACAATGCCTATGTGACTCTCGCAGAGCCCGGCTGCCAAATTTGAAACCTCCACCGATTGCGCCCACACGAAAGCTGCCAGCACTGAAAGCTCTACCTGGTTTTCACTGTCCCTTGGAACTGCATTCGCTGCCGCACAGACATTATCTCTCCGCATAAGCTTTATTTGTTTATGATGCAACAATGCCTATGTGACTCTCGCACAGCCCGCTGCCAAATTTGCAACGTCCACTGATTGCGCCCACACGAAAGCTGCCAGCACTGAAAGCTCTACCTGGTTTTCACTGTCCCTTGGAACTGCATTCGCTGCCGCACAGACATTCGCGCTCTGCAAAAGCCTTGGTTGGGTATGATGCAACAATGCCTATCTGACTCTCGCACAGCCCGCTGCCAAATTTGAAACGTCCAGCGATTGCGCCCACACGAAAGCTGCCAGCACTGAAAGCTCTACCTGGTTTTCACTGTCCCTTGGAACTGCATTCGCTGCCGCACAGACATTCGCGCTCCGCAAAAGCCTTGGTTGGTTATGATGCAACAATGCCTATGTGACTCTGGCAGAGCCCGGCTGCCAAATTTGAAACGTCCAGCGATTGCGCCCACACGAAAGCTGCCAGCACTGAAAGCTCTACCTGGTTTTCACTGTCCCTTGGAACTGCATTCGCTGCCGCACAGACATTCGCGCTCTGCAAAAGCCTTGGTTGGTTATGATGCAACAATGCCTATGTGACTCATGCAGAGCCCGGCTGCCAAATTCGAAACGTCCAGCGATTGCGCCCATACGAAAGCTGCTAGCACTGAAAGCTCTACCTGGTTTTCACTGTCCCTTGGAACTGCATTCGCTGCCGCACCGACATTCGCGCTCTGCAAAAGCCTTGGTTGGTTATGATGCAACAATGCCTATGTGACTCTCGCACTGCCTGCTGCCAAATTTGAAACGTCCACTGATTGCGCCCACACGAAAGCTGCCAGCACTGAAAGCTCTACCTGGTTTTCACTGTCCCTTGGGACTGCATTCGCTGCCGCACAGACAGTCGCGCTCTGCAAAAGCCTTGGTTGGGTATGATGCAACAATGCCTATGTGACTCTCGCAGAGCCCGCTGCCAAATTTGAAACGTCCAGCGATTGCGCCCACACGAAAGCTGCCAGCACTGAAAGCTCTACCTGGTTTTCACTGTCCCTTGGAACTGCATTCGCTGCCACACAGACATTCACGCTCTGCGCAAGCCTTGGTTGGTTATGACGCAACAATGCCTATGTGACTCTGGCAGAGCCCGGCTGCCAAATTTGAAATGTACACCGATTGCGCCCACACGAAAGCTGCCAGCACTGAAAGCTCTACCTGGTTTTCACTGTCCCTTGGAACTGCATTCGCTGCCGCACAGACATTCGCGGTCCGCAAAAGCCTTGGTTGGTTATGATGCAACAATGGCTATATGACTCTCGCAGAGCCCGGCTGCCAAATTCGAAACGTACACCGATTGCGCCCACACGAAAGCTGCCAGCACTGAAAGCTCTACCTGGTTTTCACTGTCCCTTGGAACTGCATTCGCTGCCGCACAGACATTCGCGCTCTGCAAAAGCCTTGGTTGGGTATATGCAACAATGCCTATGTGACACTCGCAGAGCCCGCTGCCAAATTTGAATTGTACACCGATTGCGCCCACACGAAAGCTGCCAGCACTGAAAGCTCTACCTGGTTTTCACTGTCCCTTGGAACTGCATTCGCTGCCGCACAGACATTCGCGCTCTGCGCAAGCCTTGGTTGGTTATGATGCAACAATGCCTATGTGACTCATGCAGAGCCCGGCTGCCAAATTCGAAACGTCCAGCTATTGCGCCCACACGAAAGCTGCCAGCACTGAAAGCTCTACCTGGTTTTCACTGTCCCTTGGAACTGCATTCGCTGCCGCACCGACATTCGCGCTCTGCACAAGCCTTGGTTGGTTATGATGCAACAATGCCTATGTGACTCTCGCACTGCCCGCTGCCAAATTTGAAACGTCCACTGATTGCGCCCACACGAAAGCTGCCAGCACTGAAAGCTCTACCTGCTTTTCACTGTCGCTTGGAACTGCATTCGCTGCCACACAGACATTCGCGCTCTGCAAAAGCCTTGGTTGGGTATAATGCAACAATGCCTATGTGAATCTCGCACAGCCCACTGCCAAATTTGAAACGTCCACTGATTGAGCCCACACGAAAGCTGCCAGCACTGAAAGCTCTACCTGGTTTTCACTGTCCCTTGGAACTGCATTCGCTGCCGCACAGACATTCACGCTCTGCGCAAGCCTTGGTTGGTTATGATGCAACAATGCCTATGTGACTCTCGCAGAGCCCGGCTGCCAAATTTGAAATGTACACCGATTGCGCCCTCACGAAAGCTGCCAGCACTGAAAGCTCTACCTGGTTTTCACTGTCCCTTGGAACTGCATTCGCTGCCGCACAGACATTCGCGCTCTGCAAAAGCCTTGGTTGGTTATGATGCAACAATGGCTATATGACTCTCGCAGAGCTCGGCTGCCAAATTCGAAACGTACACCGATTGCGCCCACACGAAAGCTGCCAGCACTGAAAGCTCTACCTGGTTTTCACTGTCCCTTGGAACTGCATTTGCTGCCGCACAGACATTCGCGCTCTGCAAAAGCCTTGGTTGGGTATGATGCAACAATGCCTATGTGAATCTTGCACAGCCCGCTGCCAAATTTGAAACGTCCACTGATTGAGCCCACACGAAAGCTGCCAGCACTGAAAGCTCTACCTGGTTTTCACTGTCCCTTGGAACTGCATTCGCTGCCGCACAGACATTCGCGCTCTGCGCAAGCCTTGGTTGGTTATGATGCAACAATGCCTATGTGACTCTGGCAGAGCCCGGCTGCCAAATTTGAAACGTCCAGCGATTGCGCCCACACGAAAGCTGCCAGCACTGAAAGCTCTACCTGGTTTTCACTGTCCCTTGGAACTGCATTCGCTGCCGCACAGACATTCGCGCTCTGCGCAAGCCTTGGTTGGTTATGATGCAACAATGCCTATGTGACTCTGGCAGAGCCCGGCTGCCAAATTCGAAAAGTCCAGCGATTGCGCCCACACGAAAGCTGCCAGCACTGAAAGCTCTACCTGGTTTTCACTGTCCCTTGGAACTGCATTCGCTGCCGCACAGACATTCGCGGTCCGCAAAAGTCTTGGTTTGTTATGATGCAACAATGCCTATGTGACTCTCGCAGAGCCCGGCTGCCAAATTTGAAATGTACACCGATTGCGCCCACACGAAAGCTGCCAGCACTGAAAGCTCTACCTGGTTTTCACTGTCCCTTGGAACTGCATTCGCTGCCGCACAGACATTCGCGCTCTGCGCAAGCCTTGGTTGGTTATGATGCAACAATGCCTATGTGACTCTCGCAGAGCCCGGCTGCCAAATTTGAAATGTACACCGATTGCGCCCACACGAAAGCCGCCAGCACTGAAAGCTCTACCTGGTTTTCACTGTCCCTTGGAACTGCATTCACTGCCGCACAGACATTCGCGCTCTGCAAAAGCCTTGGTTGGGTATGATGCAACAATGCCTATGTGAATCTCGCACAGCCCACTGCCAAATTTGAAACGTCCACTGATTGAGCCCACACGAAAGCTGCCAGCACTGAAAGCTCTACCTGGTTTTCACTGTCCCTTGGAACTGCATTCGCTGCCGCACAGACATTCGCGCTCTGCAAAAGCCTTGGTTGGGTATGATGCAACAATGCCTATGTGAATCTCGCACAGCCCACTGCCAAATTTGAAACGTCCACTGATTGAGCCCACACGAAAGCTGCCAGCACTGAAAGCTCTACCTGGTTTTCACTGTCCCTTGGAACTGCATTCGCTGCCGCACAGACATTCACGCTCTGCGCAAGTCTTGGTTGGTTATGATGCAACAATGCCTATGTGACTCTCGCAGAGCCCGGCTGCCAAATTTGAAATGTACACCGATTGCGCCCTCACGAAAGCTGCCAGCACTGAAAGCTCTACCTGGTTTTCACTGTCCCTTGGAACTGCATTCGCTGCCGCACAGACATTCGCGCTCTGCAAAAGCCTTGGTTGGGTATGATGCAACAATGCCTATGTGACTCATGCAGAGCCCGGCTGCCAAATTTGAAACATCCACCGATTGCGCCCACACGAAAGCTGCCATTACTGAAAGCTCTACCTGGTTTTCACTGTCCCTTGGAACTGCATTCGCTGCCGCACAGACAATCGCTTTCTGCAAATGTCTTGGTTGGTTATGACGCAACAATGCATATGTGAATATCGCAGAGCCTGCTGCCAAATTTGAAACGTCCACCGATTGCGCCCACATGATAGCTGCCAGCACTGAAAGCTCTACCTGGTTTTCACTGTCCCTTGGAACTGCATTCGCTGCCGCACAGACATTCGCGGTCCGCAAAAGCCTTGGTTGGTTATGATGCAACAATGCCTATGTGACTCTGGCAGAGCCCGGCTGCCAAATTTGAAATGTACACCGATTGCGCCCTCACGAAAGCTGCCAGCGCTGAAAGCTCTACCTGGATTTCACTGTCCATTGGAACTGCATTCGCTGCCGCACAGACATTCGCGCTCTGCAAAAGCCTTGGTTGGTTAAGACGCAACAATGGCTATGTGACTCTGTCAGAGAGCGGCTGCCAAATTTGAAACGTCCAGCGATTGCGCCCACACGAAAGCTGCCAGCACTGAAAGCTCTACCTGGTTTTCACTGTCCCTTGGAACTGCATTCGCTGCCGCACAGACATTCGGGCTCTGCGCAAGCCTTGGTTGGTTATGATGCAACAATGCCTATGTGACTCATGCAGAGCCCGGCTGCCAAATTCGAAACGTCCAGCGATTGCGCCCACACGAAAGCTGCCAGCACTGAAAGCTCTACCTGGTTTTCACTGTCCCTTGGAACTGCATTCGCTGCCGCACAGACATTCGCGCTCTGCGCAAGCCTTGGTTGGTTATGATGCAACAATGCCTATGTGACTCTGGCAGAGCCCGGCTGCCAAATTCGAAACGTCCAGCTATTGCGCCCACACGAAAGCTGCCAGCACTGAAAGCTCTACCTGGTTTTCACTGTCCCTTGGAACTGCATTCGCTGCCGCACAGACAGTCGCGCTCTGCAAAAGCCTTGGTTGGGTGTGATGCAACAATGCCTATGTGACTCTCGCACAGCCCGCTGCCAAATTTGAAACGTCCAGCGATTGCGCCCACACGAAAGCTGCCAGCACTGAAAGCTCTACCTGGTTTTCACTGTCCCTTGGAACTGCATTCGCTGCCGCACAGACATTCGCGCTCTGCAAAAGCCTTGGTTGGTTATGATGCAACAATGCCTATGTGACTCTGGCAGAGCCCGGCTGCCAAATTTGAAACGTCCAGCGATTGCGCCCACACGAAAGCTGCCAGCACTGAAAGGTCTACCTGGTTTTCACTGTCCCTTGGAACTGCATTCGCTGCCGCACCGACATTCGCGCTCTGCAAAAGCCTTGGTTTGTTATGATGCAACAATGCCTATGTGACTCTGGCAGAGCCCGGCTGCGAAATTTGAAACGTCCACTGATTGCGCCCACACGAAAGCTGCCAGCACTGAAAGCTCTACCTGGTTTTCACTGTCCCTTGGAACTGCATTCGCTGCCGCACCGACATTCGCGCTCTGAAAAGCCTTGGTTGGTTATGATGCAACAATGCCTATGTGACTCTCGCAGAGCCCGCTGCCAAATTTGAAACGTCCAGCGATTGCGCCCACACGAAAGCTGCCAGCACTGAAAGCTCTACCTGGTTTTCACTGTCCCTTGGAACTGCATTCGCTGCCGCACAGACATTCGCGCTCTGCGCATGCCTTGGTTGGTTATGACGCAACAATGGCTATGTGACTCTGGCAGAGACCGGCTGCCAAATTTGAAACCTCCACCGATTGCGCCCACACGAAAGCTGCCAGCACTGAAAGCTCTACCTGGTTTTCACTGTCCCTTGGAACTGCATTCGCTGCCGCACAGACAATATCTCTCCGCATAAGCTTTATTTGTTTATGATGCAACAATGCCTATGTGACTCTCGCAATGCCCGCTGCCAAATTTGAAACGTCCACTGATTGCGCCCACACGAAAGCTGCCAGCACTGAAAGCTCTACCTGCTTTTCACTGTCGCTTGGAACTGCATTCGCTGCCACACAGACATTCGCGCTCTGCGCAAGCCTTGGTTGGTTATGATGCAACAATGCCTATGTGACTCTCGCAGGTCCCGGCTGCCAAATTTGAATTGTACACCGATTGCGCCCTCACGAAAGCTGCCAGCACTGAAAGCTCTACCTGGTTTTCACTGTCCCTTGGAACTGCATTCGCTGCCGCACAGACAGTCGCGCTCTGCAAAAGCCTTGGTTGGGTATGATGCAACAATGCCTATGTGACTCTCGCAGAGCCCGCTGCCAAATTTGAAACGTCCAGCGATTGCGCCCACACGATAGCTGCCAGCACTGAAAGCTCTACCTGGTTTTCACTGTCCCTTGGAACTGCATTCGCTGCCGCACAGACATTCGCGCTCTGCGCAAGCCTTGGTTGGTTATGACGCAACAATGGCTATGTGACTCTGGCAGAGCCCGGCTGCCAAATTTGAAACGTCCAGCGATTGCGCCCACACGTAAAGCTGCCAGCACTGAAAGCTCTACCTGGTTTTCACTGTCCCTTGGAACTGCATTCGCTGCCGCACAGACATTCGCGCTCTGCGCAAGCCTTGGTTGGTTATGATGCAACAATGCCTATGTGACTCTCGCAGAGCCCGGCTGCCAAATTTGAAACCTCCACCGATTGCGCCCACACGAAAGCTGCCAGCACTGAAAGCTCTACCTGGTTTTCACTGTCCCTTGGAACTGCATTCGCTGCCGCACAGACATTATCTCTCCGCATAAGCTTTATTTGTTTATGATGCAACAATGCCTATGTGACTCTCGCACAGCCCGCTGCCAAATTTGCAACGTCCACTGATTGCGCCCACACGAAAGCTGCCAGCACTGAAAGCTCTACCTGGTTTTCACTGTCCCTTGGAACTGCATTCGCTGCCGCACAGACATTCGCGCTCTGCAAAAGCCTTGGTTGGGTATGATGCAACAATGCCTATCTGACTCTCGCACAGCCCGCTGCCAAATTTGAAACGTCCAGCGATTGCGCCCACACGAAAGCTGCCAGCACTGAAAGCTCTACCTGGTTTTCACTGTCCCTTGGAACTGCATTCGCTGCCGCACAGACATTCGCGCTCCGCAAAAGCCTTGGTTGGTTATGATGCAACAATGCCTATGTGACTCTGGCAGAGCCCGGCTGCCAAATTTGAAACGTCCAGCGATTGCGCCCACACGAAAGCTGCCAGCACTGAAAGCTCTACCTGGTTTTCACTGTCCCTTGGAACTGCATTCGCTGCCGCACAGACATTCGCGCTCTGCAAAAGCCTTGGTTGGTTATGATGCAACAATGCCTATGTGACTCATGCAGAGCCCGGCTGCCAAATTCGAAACGTCCAGCGATTGCGCCCATACGAAAGCTGCTAGCACTGAAAGCTCTACCTGGTTTTCACTGTCCCTTGGAACTGCATTCGCTGCCGCACCGACATTCGCGCTCTGCAAAAGCCTTGGTTGGTTATGATGCAACAATGCCTATGTGACTCTCGCACTGCCTGCTGCCAAATTTGAAACGTCCACTGATTGCGCCCACACGAAAGCTGCCAGCACTGAAAGCTCTACCTGGTTTTCACTGTCCCTTGGGACTGCATTCGCTGCCGCACAGACAGTCGCGCTCTGCAAAAGCCTTGGTTGGGTATGATGCAACAATGCCTATGTGACTCTCGCAGAGCCCGCTGCCAAATTTGAAACGTCCAGCGATTGCGCCCACACGAAAGCTGCCAGCACTGAAAGCTCTACCTGGTTTTCACTGTCCCTTGGAACTGCATTCGCTGCCACACAGACATTCACGCTCTGCGCAAGCCTTGGTTGGTTATGACGCAACAATGCCTATGTGACTCTGGCAGAGCCCGGCTGCCAAATTTGAAATGTACACCGATTGCGCCCACACGAAAGCTGCCAGCACTGAAAGCTCTACCTGGTTTTCACTGTCCCTTGGAACTGCATTCGCTGCCGCACAGACATTCGCGGTCCGCAAAAGCCTTGGTTGGTTATGATGCAACAATGGCTATATGACTCTCGCAGAGCCCGGCTGCCAAATTCGAAACGTACACCGATTGCGCCCACACGAAAGCTGCCAGCACTGAAAGCTCTACCTGGTTTTCACTGTCCCTTGGAACTGCATTCGCTGCCGCACAGACATTCGCGCTCTGCAAAAGCCTTGGTTGGGTATATGCAACAATGCCTATGTGACACTCGCAGAGCCCGCTGCCAAATTTGAATTGTACACCGATTGCGCCCACACGAAAGCTGCCAGCACTGAAAGCTCTACCTGGTTTTCACTGTCCCTTGGAACTGCATTCGCTGCCGCACAGACATTCGCGCTCTGCGCAAGCCTTGGTTGGTTATGATGCAACAATGCCTATGTGACTCATGCAGAGCCCGGCTGCCAAATTCGAAACGTCCAGCTATTGCGCCCACACGAAAGCTGCCAGCACTGAAAGCTCTACCTGGTTTTCACTGTCCCTTGGAACTGCATTCGCTGCCGCACCGACATTCGCGCTCTGCACAAGCCTTGGTTGGTTATGATGCAACAATGCCTATGTGACTCTCGCACTGCCCGCTGCCAAATTTGAAACGTCCACTGATTGCGCCCACACGAAAGCTGCCAGCACTGAAAGCTCTACCTGCTTTTCACTGTCGCTTGGAACTGCATTCGCTGCCACACAGACATTCGCGCTCTGCAAAAGCCTTGGTTGGGTATAATGCAACAATGCCTATGTGAATCTCGCACAGCCCACTGCCAAATTTGAAACGTCCACTGATTGAGCCCACACGAAAGCTGCCAGCACTGAAAGCTCTACCTGGTTTTCACTGTCCCTTGGAACTGCATTCGCTGCCGCACAGACATTCACGCTCTGCGCAAGCCTTGGTTGGTTATGATGCAACAATGCCTATGTGACTCTCGCAGAGCCCGGCTGCCAAATTTGAAATGTACACCGATTGCGCCCTCACGAAAGCTGCCAGCACTGAAAGCTCTACCTGGTTTTCACTGTCCCTTGGAACTGCATTCGCTGCCGCACAGACATTCGCGCTCTGCAAAAGCCTTGGTTGGGTATGATGCAACAATGCCTATGTGACTCATGCAGAGCCCGGCTGCCAAATTTGAAACATCCACCGATTGCGCCCACACGAAAGCTGCCATTACTGAAAGCTCTACCTGGTTTTCACTGTCCCTTGGAACTGCATTCGCTGCCGCACAGACAATCGCTTTCTGCAAATGTCTTGGTTGGTTATGATGCAACAATGCATATGTGAATATCGCAGAGCCTGCTGCCAAATTTGAAACGTCCACCGATTGCGCCCACATGATAGCTGCCAGCACTGAAAGCTCTACCTGGTTTTCACTGTCCCTTGGAACTGCATTCGCTGCCGCACAGACATTCGCGGTCCGCAAAAGCCTTGGTTGGTTATGATGCAACAATGCCTATGTGACTCTGGCAGAGCCCGGCTGCCAAATTTGAAATGTACACCGATTGCGCCCTCACGAAAGCTGCCCGCGCTGAAAGCTCTACCTGGATTTCACTGTCCATTGGAACTGCATTCGCTGCCGCACAGACATTCGCGCACTGCAAAAGCCTTGGTTGGTTAAGACGCAACAATGGCTATGTGACTCTGTCAGAGAGCGGCTGCCAAATTTGAAACGTCCAGCGATTGCGCCCACACGAAAGCTGCCAGCACTGAAAGCTCTACCTGGTTTTCACTGTCCCTTGGAACTGCATTCGCTGCCGCACAGACATTCGCGCTCTGCGCAAGCCTTGGTTGGTTATGATGCAACAATGCCTATGTGACTCATGCAGAGCCCGGCTGCCAAATTCGAAACGTCCAGCGATTGCGCCCACACGAAAGCTGCCAGCACTGAAAGCTCTACCTGGTTTTCACTGTCCCTTGGAACTGCATTCGCTGCCGCACAGACATTCGCGCTCTGCGCAAGCCTTGGTTGGTTATGATGCAACAATGCCTATGTGACTCTGGCAGAGCCCGGCTGCCAAATTCGAAACGTCCAGCTATTGCGCCCACACGAAAGCTGCCAGCACTGAAAGCTCTACCTGGTTTTCACTGTCCCTTGGAACTGCATTCGCTGCCGCACAGACATTCGCGGTCCGCAAAAGCCTTGGTTGGTTATGATGCAACAATGGCTATGTGACTCTCGCAGAGCTCGGCTGCCAAATTTGAAACGTACAACGATTGCGCCCACACGAAAGCCGCCAGCACTGAAAGCTCTACCTGGTTTTCACTGTCCCTTGGAACTGCATTCACTGCCGCACAGACATTCGTGCTCTGCAAAAGCCTTGGTTGGGTATGATGCAACAATGCCTATGTGAATCTTGCACAGCCCGCTGCCAAATTTGAAACGTCCACTGATTGAGCCCACACGAAAGCTGCCAGCACTGAAAGCTCTACCTGGTTTTCACTGTCCCTTGGAACTGCATTCGCTGCCACACAGACATTCGCGCTCTGCGCAAGCCTTGGTTGGTTATGATGCAACAATGCCTATGTGACTCTGGCAGAGCCCGGCTGCCAAATTCGAAACGTCCAGCGATTGCGCCCACACGAAAGCTGCCAGCACTGAAAGCTCTACCTGGTTTTCACTGTGCATTGGACCTGCATTCGCTGCCGCACAGACATTCGCGGTCCGCAAAAGCCTTGGTTGGTTATGATGCAACAATGGCTATATGACTCTCGCAGGGCTCGGCTGCCAAATTTGAAACGTCCAGCGATTGCGCCCACACGAAAGCTGCCAGCACTGAAAGCTCTACCTGGTTTTCACTGTCCCTTGGAACTGCATTCGCTGCCGCACAGACATTCGCGGTCCGCAAAAGCCTTGGTTGGTTATGATGCAACAATGCCTATGTGACTCTGGCAGAGCCCGGCTGCCAAATTTGAAACGTCCAGCGATTGCGCCCACACGAAAGCTGCCAGCACTGAAAGCTCTACCTGGTTTTCACTGTCCCTTGGAACTGCATTCGCTGCCGCACAGACATTCGCGCTCTGCAAAAGCCTTCGTTGGGTATGATGCAACAATGCCTATGTGACTCTCGCACAGCCCGGCTGCCAAATTTGAAATGTACACCGATTGCGCCCTCACGAAAGCTGCCAGCGCTGAAAGCTCTACCTGGATTTCACTGTCCCTTGGAACTGCATTCGATGCCGCACAGACATTCGCGCTCTGCGCAAGCCTTGGTTGGTTATAACGCAACAATGCCTATGTGACTCTGGCAGAGACCGGCTGCCAAATTTGAAATGTCCAGCGATTGCGCCCACATGAAAGCTGCCAGCACTGAAAGCTCTACCTGGTTTTCACTGTCCCTTGGAACTGCATTCGCTGCCGCACAGACATTCGCGCTCTGCAAAAGCCTTGGTTGGTTATGATGCAACAATGCCTATGTGAATCTGGCAGAGCCCGGCTGCCAAATTTGAAACGTCCACTGATTGCGCCCTCACGAAAGCTGCCAGCACTGAAAGCTCTACCTGGTTTTCACTGTCCCTTGGAACTGCATTCGCTGCCGCACAGACATTCGTGCTCTGCGCAAGCCTTGGTTGGTTATGATGCAACAATGCCTATGTGACTCTGGCAGAGCCCGGCTGCCAAATTCGAAACGTCCAGCGATTGCGCCCACACGAAAGCTGCGAGCACTGAAAGCTCTACCTGGTTTTCACTGTCCCTTGGAACTGCATTCGCTGCCGCACCGACATTCGCGCTCCGCAAAAGCCTTGGTTGGTTATGATGCAACAATGCCTATGTGACTCTGGTAGAGCCCGGCTGCCAAATTTGAAACGTCCAGCGATTGCGCCCACACGATAGCTGCCAGCACTGAAAGCTCTACCTGGTTTTCACTGTCCCTTGGAACTGCATTCGCTGCCGCACAGACATTATCTCTCCGCATAAGCTTTATTTGTTTATGATGCAACAATGCCTATGTGACTCTCGCACAGCCCGCTGCCAAATTTGCAACGTCCACTGATTGCGCCCACACGAAAGCTGCCAGCACTGAAAGCTCCACCTGGTTTTCACTGTCCCTTGGAACTGCATTCGCTGCCGCACAGACATTCGGGCTCTGCGCAAGCCTTGGTTGGTTATGATGCAACAATGCCTATGTGACTCTGGCAGAGCCCGGCTGCCAAATTTGAAACGTCCAGCAATTGCGCCCACACGAAAGCTGCCAGCACTGAAAGCTCTACCTGGTTTTCACTGTCCCTTGGAACTGCATTCGCTGCCGCACAGACATTCGCGCTCTGCGCAAGCCTTGGTTGGTTATGATGCAACAATGCCTATGTGACTCTGGCAGAGCCCGGCTGCCAAATTCGAAACGTCCAGCGATTGCGCCCACACGAAAGCTGCCAGCACTGAAAGCTCTACCTGGTTTTCACTGTCCCTTGGACCTGCATTCGCTGCCGCACAGACATTCGCAATCAGCGCAAGCCTTGGTTGGTTATGACGCAACAATGCCTATGTGACTCTGGCAGAGCCCGGCTGCCAAATTTGAAACGTCCAGCAACTGCGCCCACATGAAAGCTGCCAGCACTGAAAGCTCTACCTGGTTTTCACTGTCCCTTGGAACTGCATTCGCTGCCGCACCGACATTCGCGCTCCGCAAAAGCCTTGGTTGGTTATGATGCAACAATGCCTATGTGACTATGGCAGAGCCCGGCTGCCAAATTTGAAACGTCCAGCGATTGCGCCCACACGAAAGCTGCCAGCACTGAAAGCTCTACCTGGTTTTCACTGTCCCTTGGAACTGCATTCGCTGCCGCACAGACATTCGCGCTCTGCGCAAGCCTTGGTTGGTTATGACGCAACAATGGCTATGTGACTCTGGCAGAGACCGGCTGCCAAATTTGAAACGTCCAGCGATTGCGCCCACACGAAAGCTGCCAGCACTGAAAGCTCTACCTGGTTTTCACTGTCCCTTGGAACTGCATTCGCTGCCGCACAGACATTCGCGCTCCGCAAAAGCCTTGGTTGGCTATGATGCAACAATGGCTATATGACTCTCGCAGAGCTCGGCTGCCAAATTTGAAACGTCCAGCGATTGCGCCCACACGAAAGCTGCCAGCACTGAAAGCGCTACCTGGTTTTCACTGTGCATTGGACCTGCATTCGCTGCCGCACAGACATTCGCGGTCCGCAAAAGCCTTGGTTGGTTATGATGCAACAATGCCTATGTGACTCTGGCAGAGCCCGGCTGCCAAATTTGAAACGTCCAGCGATTGCGCCCACACGAAAGCTGCCAGCACTGAAAGCTCTACCTGGTTTTCACTGTCCCTTGGAACTGCATTCGCTGCCGCACAGACATTCGCGCTCTGCAAAAGCCTTCGTTGGGTATGATGCAACAATGCCTATGTGACTCATGCAGAGCCCGGCTGCCAAATTCGAAACGTCCAGCGATTGCGCCCACACGAAAGCTGCCAGCACTGAAAGCTCTACCTGGTTTTCACTGTCCCTTGGAACTGCATTCGCTGCCGCACAGACATTCGCGCTCTGCGCAAGCCTTGGTTGCTTATGATGCAACAATGCCTATGTGACTCTGGCAGAGCCCGGCTGCCAAATTTGAAACGTCCAGCGATTGCGCCCACACGAAAGCTGCCAGCACTGAAAGCTCTACCTGGTTTTCACTGTCCCTTGGAACTGCATTCGCTGCCGCACAGACATTCGCGCTCTGCGAAAGCCTTGGTTGGTTATGATGCAACAATGCCTATGTGACTCTGGCAGAGCCCGGCTGCCAAATTCGAAACGTCCAGCGATTGCGCCCACACGAAAGCTGCCAGCACTGAAAGCTCTACCTGGTTTTCACTGTCCCTTGGAACTGCATTCGCTGCCGCACAGACATTCGCGCTCTGCGCAAGCCTTGGTTGGTTATGATGCAACAATGCCTATGTGACTCTCGCACTGCCCGCTGCCAAATTTGAAACGTGCACTGATTGCGCCCACACGAAAGCTGCCAGCACTGAAAGCTCTACCTGCTTTTCACTGTCGCTTGGAACTGCATTCGCTGCCGCACAGACATTCGCGCTCTGCGCAAGCATTGGTTGGTTATGATGCAACAATGCCTATGTGACTCTCGCAGAGCCCGGCTGCCAAATTTGAATTGTACACCGATTGCGCCCTGACGAAAGCTGCCAGCAATGAAAGCTCTACCTGGTTTTCACTGTCCCTTGGAACTGCATTCGCTGCCGCACAGACAGTCGCGCTCTGCAAAAGCCTTGGTTGGGTATGATCCAACAATGCCTATGTGACTCTCGCAGAGCCCGCTGCCAAATTTGAAACGTCCAGCGATTGCGCCCACACGAAAGCTGCTAGCACTGAAAGCTCTACCTGGTTTTCACTGTCCCTTGGAACAGCATTCGCTGCCGCACAGACATTCGCGCTCTGCAAAAGCCTTGGTTGGTTATGACGCAACAATGGCTATGTGACTCTGGCAGACCCCGGCTGCCAAATTTGAAACGTCCAGCGATTGCGCCCACACGAAAGCTGCCAGCACTGAAAGCTCTACCTGGTTTTCACTGTCCCTTGGAACTGCATTCGCTGCCGCACAGACATTCGCGGTCCGCAAAAGCCTTGGTTGGTTATGATGCAACAATGCCTATGTGACTCTCGCAGAGCTCGGCTGCCAAATTCGAAACGTACAACGATTGCGCCCACACGAAAGCCGCCAGCACTGAAAGCTCTACCTGGTTTTCACTGTCCCTTGGAACTGCATTCACTGCCGCACAGACATTCGTGCTCTGCAAAAGCCTTGGTTGGTTATGATGCAACAATGCCTATGTGAATCTTGCACAGCCCGCTGCCAAATTTGAAACGTCCACTGATTGAGCCCACACGAAAGCTGCCAGCACTGAAAGCTCTACCTGGTTTTCACTGTCCCTTGGAACTGCATTCGCTGCCACACAGACATTCGCGCTCTGCGCAAGCCTTGGTTGGTTATGATGCAACAATGCCTATGTGACTCTGGCAGAGCCCGGCTGCCAAATTCGAAACGTCCAGCGATTGCGCCCACACGAAAGCTGCCAGCACTGAAAGCTCTACCTGGTTTTCACTGTCCCTTGGAACTGCATTCGCTGCCGCACAGACATTCGCGGTCCGCAAAAGCCTTGGTTGGTTATGATGCAACAATGGCTATATGACTCTCGCAGGGCTCGGCTGCCAAATTTGAAACGTCCAGCGATTGCGCCCACACGAAAGCTGCCAGCACTGAAAGCTCTACCTGGTTTTCACTGTCCCTTGGAACTGCATTCGCTGCCGCACAGACATTCGCGGTCCGCAAAAGCCTTGGTTGGTTATGATGCAACAATGCCTATGTGACTCTGGCAGAGCCCGGCTGCCAAATTTGAAACGTCCAGCGATTGCGCCCACACGAAAGCTGCCAGCACTGAAAGCTCTACCTGGTTTTCACTGTCCCTTGGAACTGCATTCGCTGCCGCACAGACATTCGCGCTCTGCAAAAGCCTTCGTTGGGTATGATGCAACAATGCCTATGTGACTCTCGCACAGCCCGGCTGCCAAATTTGAAATGTACACCGATTGCGCCCTCACGAAAGCTGCCAGCGCTGAAAGCTCTACCTGGATTTCACTGTCCCTTGGAACTGCATTCGATGCCGCACAGACATTCGCGCTCTGCGCAAGCCTTGGTTGGTTATAACGCAACAATGCCTATGTGACTCTGGCAGAGACCGGCTGCCAAATTTGAAATGTCCAGCGATTGCGCCCACATGAAAGCTGCCAGCACTGAAAGCTCTACCTGGTTTTCACTGTCCCTTGGAACTGCATTCGCTGCCGCACAGACATTCGCGCTCTGCAAAAGCCTTGGTTGGTTATGATGCAACAATGCCTATGTGAATCTGGCAGAGCCCGGCTGCCAAATTTGAAACGTCCACTGATTGCGCCCTCACGAAAGCTGCCAGCACTGAAAGCTCTACCTGGTTTTCACTGTCCCTTGGAACTGCATTCGCTGCCGCACAGACATTCGTGCTCTGCGCAAGCCTTGGTTGGTTATGATGCAACAATGCCTATGTGACTCTGGCAGAGCCCGGCTGCCAAATTCGAAACGTCCAGCGATTGCGCCCACACGAAAGCTGCCAGCACTGAAAGCTCTACCTGGTTTTCACTGTCCCTTGGAACTGCATTCGCTGCCGCACCGACATTCGCGCTCCGCAAAAGCCTTGGTTGGTTATGATGCAACAATGCCTATGTGACTCTGGTAGAGCCCGGCTGCCAAATTTGAAACGTCCAGCGATTGCGCCCACACGATAGCTGCCAGCACTGAAAGCTCTACCTGGTTTTCACTGTCCCTTGGAACTGCATTCGCTGCCGCACAGACATTCGCGCTCTGCGCAAGCCTTGGTTGGTTATGATGCAACAATGCCTATGTGACTCTGGCAGAGCCCGGCTGCCAAATTTGAATTGTACACCGATTGCGCCCTCACGAAAGCTGCCAGCACTGAAAGCTCTACCTGGTTTTCACTGTCCCTTGGAACTGCATTCGCTGCCGCACAGACATTATCTCTCCGCATAAGCTTTATTTGTTTATGATGCAACAATGCCTATGTGACTCTCGCACAGCCCGCTGCCAAATTTGCAACGTCCACTGATTGCGCCCACACGAAAGCTGCCAGCACTGAAAGCTCCACCTGGTTTTCACTGTCCCTTGGAACTGCATTCGCTGCCGCACAGACATTCGGGCTCTGCGCAAGCCTTGGTTGGTTATGATGCAACAATGCCTATGTGACTCTGGCAGAGCCCGGCTGCCAAATTTGAAACGTCCAGCAATTGCGCCCACACGAAAGCTGCCAGCACTGAAAGCTCTACCTGGTTTTCACTGTCCCTTGGAACTGCATTCGCTGCCGCACAGACATTCGCGCTCTGCGCAAGCCTTGGTTGGTTATGATGCAACAATGCCTATGTGACTCTGGCAGAGCCCGGCTGCCAATTTCGAAACGTCCAGCGATTGCGCCCACACGAAAGCTGCCAGCACTGAAAGCTCTACCTGGTTTTCACTGTCCCTTGGAACTGCATTCGCTGCCGCACAGACATTCGCAATCAGCGCAAGCCTTCGTTGGTTATGACGCAACAATGCCTATGTGACTCTGGCAGAGCCCGGCTGCCAAATTTGAAACGTCCAGCGACTGCGCCCACATGAAAGCTGCCAGCACTGAAAGCTCTACCTGGTTTTCACTGTCCCTTGGAACTGCATTCGCTGCCGCACCGACATTCGCGCTCCGCAAAAGCCTTGGTTGGTTATGATGCAACAATGCCTATGTGACTATGGCAGAGCCCGGCTGCCAAATTTGAAACGTCCAGCGATTGCGCCCACACGAAAGCTGCCAGCACTGAAAGCTCTACCTGGTTTTCACTGTCCCTTGGAACTGCATTCGCTGCCGCACAGACATTCGCGCTCTGCGCAAGCCTTGGTTGGTTATGACGCAACAATGGCTATGTGACTGTGGCAGAGACCGGCTGCCAAATTTGAAACGTCCAGCGATTGCGCCCACACGAAAGCTGCCAGCACTGAAAGCTCTACCTGGTTTTCACTGTCCCTTGGAACTGCATTCGCTGCCGCACAGACATTCGCGCTCCGCAAAAGCCTTGGTTGGCTATGATGCAACAATGGCTATATGACTCTCGCAGAGCTCGGCTGCCAAATTTGAAACGTCCAGCGATTGCGCCCACACGAAAGCTGCCAGCACTGAAAGCGCTACCTGGTTTTCACTGTGCATTGGACCTGCATTCGCTGCCGCACAGACATTCGCGGTCCGCAAAAGCCTTGGTTGGTTATGATGCAACAATGCCTATGTGACTCTGGCAGAGCCCGGCTGCCAAATTTGAAACGTCCAGCGATTGCGCCCACACGAAAGCTGCCAGCACTGAAAGCTCTACCTGGTTTTCACTGTCCCTTGGAACTGCATTCGCTGCCGCACAGACATTCGCGCTCTGCAAAAGCCTTCGTTGGGTATGATGCAACAATGCCTATGTGACTCATGCAGAGCCCGGCTGCCAAATTCGAAATGTACACCGATTGCGCCCTCATGAAAGCTGCCAGCGCTGAAAGCTCTACCTGGATTTCACTGTCCCTTGGAACTGCATTCGATGCCGCACAGACATTCGCGCTCTGCGCAAGCCTTGGTTGGTTATAACGCAACAATGCCTATGTGACTATGGCAGAGACCGGCTGCAAAATTTGAAATGTGCAGCGATTGCGCCCACATGAAAGCTGCCAGCACTGAAAGCTCTACCTGGTTTTCACTGTCCCTTGGAACTGCATTCGCTGCCGCACAGACATTCGCGGTCCGCAAAAGCCTTGGTTGGTTATGATGCAACAATGGCTATGTGACTCTCGCAGAGCTCGGCTGCCAAATTCGAAACGTACACCGATTGCGCCCACACGAAAGCCGCCAGCACTGAAAGCTCTACCTGGTTTTCACTGTCCCTTGGAACTGCATTCACTGCCGCACAGACATTCGCGCTCTGCAAAAGCCTTGGTTGGGTATGATGCAACAATGCCTATGTGAATCTTGTACAGCCCGCTGCCAAATTTGAAACGTCCACTGATTGAGCCCACACGAAAGCTGCCAGCACTGAAAGCTCTACCTGGTTTTCACTGTCCCTTGGAACTGCATTCGCTGCCGCACAGACATTCGCGCTCTGCGCAAGCCTTGGTTGGTTATGATGCAACAATGCCTATGTGACTCTGGCAGAGCCCGGCTGCCAAATTCGAAACGTCCAGCGATTGCGCCCACACGAAAGCTGCCAGCACTGAAAGCTCTACCTGGTTTTCACTGTCCCTTGGAACTGCATTCGCTGCCGCACAGACATTCGCGCTCTGCGCAAGCCTTGGTTGCTTATGATGCAACAATGCCTATGTGACTCTGGCAGAGCCCGGCTGCCAAATTTGAAACGTCCAGCGATTGCGCCCACACGAAAGCTGCCAGCACTGAAAGCTCTACCTGGTTTTCACTGTCCCTTGGAACTGCATTCGCTGCCGCACAGACATTCGCGCTCTGCGAAAGCCTTGGTTGGTTATGATGCAACAATGCCTATGTGACTCTGGCAGAGCCCGGCTGCCAAATTCGAAACGTCCAGCGATTGCGCCCACACGAAAGCTGCCAGCACTGAAAGCTCTACCTGGATTTCACTGTCCCTTGGAACTGCATTCGATGCCGCACAGACATTCGCGCTCTGCGCAAGCCTTGGTTGGTTATAACGCAACAATGCCTATGTGACTCTGGCAGAGACCGGCTGCCAAATTTGAAATGTCCAGCGATTGCGCCCACATGAAAGCTGCCAGCACTGAAAGCTCTACCTGGTTTTCACTGTCCCTTGGAACTGCATTCGCTGCCGCACAGACATTCGCGCTCTGCAAAAGCCTTGGTTGGTTATGATGCAACAATGCCTATGTGAATCTGGCAGAGCCCGGCTGCCAAATTTGAAACGTCCACTGATTGCGCCCTCACGAAAGCTGCCAGCACTGAAAGCTCTACCTGGTTTTCACTGTCCCTTGGAACTGCATTCGCTGCCGCACAGACATTCGCGCTCTGCGCAAGCCTTGGTTGGTTATGATGCAACAATGCCTATGTGACTCTGGCAGAGCCCGGCTGCCAAATTCGAAACGTCCAGCGATTGCGCCCACACGAAAGCTGCCAGCACTGAAAGCTCTACCTGGTTTTCACTGTCCCTTGGAACTGCATTCGCTGCCGCACCGACATTCGCGCTCCGCAAAAGCCTTGGTTGGTTATGATGCAACAATGCCTATGTGACTCTGGTAGAGCCCGGCTGCCAAATTTGAAACGTCCAGCGATTGCGCCCACACGATAGCTGCCAGCACTGAAAGCTCTACCTGGTTTTCACTGTCCCTTGGAACTGCATTCGCTGCCGCACAGACATTCGCGCTCTGCGCAAGCCTTGGTTGGTTATGATGCAACAATGCCTATGTGACTCTGGCAGAGCCCGGCTGCCAAATTTGAATTGTACACCGATTGCGCCCTCACGAAAGCTGCCAGCACTGAAAGCTCTACCTGGTTTTCACTGTCCCTTGGAACTGCATTCGCTGCCGCACAGACATTATCTCTCCGCATAAGCTTTATTTGTTTATGATGCAACAATGCCTATGTGACTCTCGCACAGCCCGCTGCCAAATTTGCAACGTCCACTGATTGCGCCCACACGAAAGCTGCCAGCACTGAAAGCTCCACCTGGTTTTCACTGTCCCTTGGAACTGCATTCGCTGCCGCACAGACATTCGCGCTCTGCGCAAGCCTTGGTTGGTTATGATGCAACAATGCCTATGTGACTCTGGCAGAGCCCGGCTGCCAAATTTGAAAAGTCCAGCGATTGCGCCCACACGAAAGCTGCCAGCACTGAAAGCTCTACCTGGTTTTCACTGTCCCTTGGAACTGCATTCGCTGCCGCACAGACATTCGCGCTCTGCGCAAGCCTTGGTTGGTTATGATGCAACAATGCCTATGTGACTCTGGCAGAGCCCGGCTGCCAAATTCGAAACGTCCAGCGATTGCGCCCACACGAAAGCTGCCAGCACTGAAAGCTCTACCTGGTTTTCACTGTCCCTTGGAACTGCATTCGCTGCCGCACAGACATTCGCAATCAGCGCAAGCCTTGGTTGGTTATGACGCAACAATGCCTATGTGACTCTGGCAGAGCCCGGCTGCCAAATTTGAAACGTCCAGCGACTGCGCCCACATGAAAGCTGCCAGCACTGAAAGCTCTACCTGGTTTTCACTGTCCCTTGGAACTGCATTCGCTGCCGCACCGACATTCGCGCTCCGCAAAAGCCTTGGTTGGTTATGATGCAACAATGCCTATGTGACTATGGCAGAGCCCGGCTGCCAAATTTGAAACGTCCAGCGATTGCGCCCACACGAAAGCTGCCAGCACTGAAAGCTCTACCTGGTTTTCACTGTCCCTTGGAACTGCATTCGCTGCCGCACAGACATTCGCGCTCTGCGCAAGCCTTGGTTGGTTATGACGCAACAATGGCTATGTGACTGTGGCAGAGACCGGCTGCCAAATTTGAAACGTCCAGCGATTGCGCCCACACGAAAGCTGCCAGCACTGAAAGCTCTACCTGGTTTTCACTGTCCCTTGGAACTGCATTCGCTGCCGCACAGACATTCGCGCTCCGCAAAAGCCTTGGTTGGCTATGATGCAACAATGGCTATATGACTCTCTCAGAGCTCGGCTGCCAAATTTGAAACGTCCAGCGATTGCGCCCACACGAAAGCTGCCAGCACTGAAAGCGCTACCTGGTTTTCACTGTGCATTGGACCTGCATTCGCTGCCGCACAGACATTCGCGGTCCGCAAAAGCCTTGGTTGGTTATGATGCAACAATGCCTATGTGACTCTGGCAGAGCCCGGCTGCCAAATTTGAAACGTCCAGCGATTGCGCCCACACGAAAGCTGCCAGCACTGAAAGCTCTACCTGGTTTTCACTGTCCCTTGGAACTGCATTCGCTGCCGCACAGACATTCGCGCTCTGCAAAAGCCTTCGTTGGGTATGATGCAACAATGCCTATGTGACTCATGCAGAGCCCGGCTGCCAAATTCGAAATGTACACCGATTGCGCCCTCATGAAAGCTGCCAGCGCTGAAAGCTCTACCTGGATTTCACTGTCCCTTGGAACTGCATTCGATGCCGCACAGACATTCGCGCTCTGCGCAAGCCTTGGTTGGTTATAACGCAACAATGCCTATGTGACTATGGCAGAGACCGGCTGCAAAATTTGAAATGTGCAGCGATTGCGCCCACATGAAAGCTGCCAGCACTGAAAGCTCTACCTGGTTTTCACTGTCCCTTGGAACTGCATTCGCTGCCGCACAGACATTCGCGGTCCGCAAAAGCCTTGGTTGGTTATGATGCAACAATGGCTATGTGACTCTCGCAGAGCTCGGCTGCCAAATTCGAAACGTACACCGATTGCGCCCACACGAAAGCCGCCAGCACTGAAAGCTCTACCTGGTTTTCACTGTCCCTTGGAACTGCATTCACTGCCGCACAGACATTCGCGCTCTGCAAAAGCCTTGGTTGGGTATGATGCAACAATGCCTATGTGAATCTTGTACAGCCCGCTGCCAAATTTGAAACGTCCACTGATTGAGCCCACACGAAAGCTGCCAGCACTGAAAGCTCTACCTGGTTTTCACTGTCCCTTGGAACTGCATTCGCTGCCGCACAGACATTCGCGCTCTGCGCAAGCCTTGGTTGGTTATGATGCAACAATGCCTATGTGACTCTGGCAGAGCCCGGCTGCCAAATTCGAAACGTCCAGCGATTGCGCCCACACGAAAGCTGCCAGCACTGAAAGCTCTACCTGGTTTTCACTGTCCCTTGGAACTGCATTCGCTGCCGCACAGACATTCGCGCTCTGCGCAAGCCTTGGTTGCTTATGATGCAACAATGCCTATGTGACTCTGGCAGAGCCCGGCTGCCAAATTTGAAACGTCCAGCGATTGCGCCCACACGAAAGCTGCCAGCACTGAAAGCTCTACCTGGTTTTCACTGTCCCTTGGAACTGCATTCGCTGCCGCACAGACATTCGCGCTCTGCGAAAGCCTTGGTTGGTTATGATGCAACAATGCCAATGTGACTCTGGCAGAGCCCGGCTGCCAAATTCGAAACGTCCAGCGATTGCGCCCACACGAAAGCTGCCAGCACTGAAAGCTCTACCTGGTTTTCACTGTCCCTTGGAACTGCATTCGCTGCCGCACAGACATTCGCGCTCTGCGCAAGCCTTGGTTGGTTATGATGCAACAATGCCTATGTGACTCTCGCACTGCCCGCTGCCAAATTTGAAACGTGCACTGATTGCGCCCACACGAAAGCTGCCAGCACTGAAAGCTCTACCTGCTTTTCACTGTCGCTTGGAACTGCATTCGCTGCCGCACAGACATTCGCTCTCTGCGCAAGCCTTGGTTGGTTATGATGCAACAATGCCTATGTGACTCTCGCAGAGCCCGGCTGCCAAATTTGAATTGTACACCGATTACGCCCTGACGAAAGCTGCCAGCACTGAAAGCTCTACCTGGTTTTCACTGTCCCTTGGAACTGCATTCGCTGCCGCACAGACATTCGCGCTCTGCAAAAGCCTTGGTTGGGTATGATCCAACAATGCCTATGTGACTCTCGCAGAGCCCGCTGCCAAATTTGAAATGTCCAGCGATTGCGCCCACACGAAAGCTGCTAGCACTGAAAGCTCTACCTGGTTTTCACTGTCCCTTGGAACAGCATTCGCTGCCGCACAGACATTCGCGCTCTGCAAAAGCCTTGGTTGGTTATGACGCAACAATGGCTATGTGACTCTGGCAGACCCCGGCTGCCAAATTTGAAACGTCCAGCGATTGCGCCCACACGAAAGCTGCCAGCACTGAAAGCTCTACCTGGTTTTCATTGTGCATTGGACCTGCATTCGCTGTCGCACAGACATTCGCGGTCCGCAAAAGCCTTGGTTGGTTATGATGCAACAATGGCTATATGACTCTCGCAGAGCTCGGCTGCCAAATTTGAAACGTCCAGCAATTGCGCCCACATGAAAGCTGCCAGCACTGAAAGCTCTACCTGGTTTTCACTGTCCCTTGGAACTGCATTCGCTGCCGCACAGACATTCGCGGTCCGCAAAAGCCTTGGTTGGTTATGATGCAACAATTGCTATGTGACTCTCGCAGAGCTCGGCTGCCAAATTCGAAACGTACAACGATTGCGCCCACACGAAGGCCGCCAGCACTGAAAGCTCTACCTGGTTTTCACTGTCCCTTGGAACTGCATTCACTGCCGCACAGACATTCGTGCTCTGCAAAAGCCTTGGTTGGGTATGATGCAACAATGCCTATGTGAATCTTGCACAGCCCGCTGCCAAATTTGAAACGTCCACTGATTGAGCCCACACGAAAGCTGCCAGCACTGAAAGCTCTACCTGGTTTTCACTGTCCCTTGGAACTGCATTCGCTGCCGCACAGACATTCGCGCTCTGCGCAAGCCTTGGTTGGTTATGATGCAACAATGCCTATGTGACTCTGGCAGAGCCCGGCTGCCAAATTCGAAACGTCCAGCGATTGCGCCCACACGAAAGCTGCCAGCACTGAAAGCTCTACCTGGTTTTCACTGTCCCTTGGAACTGCATTCGCTGCCGCACAGACATTCGCGGTCCGCAAAAGTCTTGGTTGGTTATGATGCAACAATGCCTATGTGACTCTCGCAGAGCCCGGCTGCCAAATTTGAAACGTCAACTGATTGCGCCCACACGAAAGCTGCCAGCACTGAAAGCTCTACCTGGTTTTCACTGTCCCTTGGAACTGCATTCGCTGCCGCACAGACATTCGCGATCTGCGCAAGCCTTGGTTGGTTATGATGCAACAATGCCTATGTGACTCTGGCAGAGCCCGGCTGCCAAATTTGAAACGTCCAGCGATTGCGCCCACACGAAAGCTGCCAGCACTGAAAGCTCTACCTGGTTTTCACTGTCCCTTGGAACTGCATTCGCTGCCGCACAGACATTCGCGCTCTGCGCAAGCCTTGGTTGGTTGTGATGCAACAATGCCTATGTGACTCTGGCAGAGCCCGGCTGCCAAATTTGAAACGTCCAGCGATTGCGCCCACACGAAAGCTGCCAGCACTGAAAGCTCTACGTGGTTTTCACTGTCCCTTGGAACTGCATTCGCTGCCGCACAGACATTCGCGCTCTGCGCAAGCCTTGGTTGGTTATGATGCAACAATGCCTATGTGACTCATGCAGAGCCCGGCTGCCAAATTCGAAACGTCCAGCGATTGCGCCCACACGAAAGCTGCCAGCACTGAAAGCTCTACCTGGTTTTCACTGTCCCTTGGAACTGCATTCGCTGCCGCACCGACATTCGCGCTCTGCAAAAGCCTTGGTTGGTTATGATGCAACAATGCCTATGTGACTCTCGCACTGCCCGCTGCCAAATTTGAAACGTCCACTGATTGCGCCCACACGAAAGCTGCCAGCACTGAAAGCTCTACCTGCTTTTCACTGTCGCTTGGAACTGCATTCGCTGCCGCACAGACATTCGCACTCTGCGCAAGCCTTGGTTGGTTATGATGCAACAATGCCTATGTGACTCTCGCAGAGCCCGGCTGCCAAATTCGAAATGTACACCGATTGCGCCCTCACGAAAGCTGCCAGCGCTGAAAGCTCTACCTGGATTTCACTGTCCCTTGGAACTGCATTCGATGCCGCACAGACATTCGCGCTCTGCGCAAGCCTTGGTTGGTTATAACGCAACAATGCCTATGTGACTCTGGCAGAGACCGGCTGCCAAATTTGAAACGTCCAGCGATTGCGCCCACATGAAAGCTGCCAGCACTGAAAGCTCTACCTGGTTTTCACTGTCCCTTGGAACTGCATTCGCTGCCGCACAGACATTCGTGGTCCGCAAAAGCCTTGGTTGGTTATGATGCAACAATGGCTATGTGACTCTCGCAGAGCTCGGCTGCCACATTCGAAACGTACAACGATTGCGCCCACACGAAAGCCGCCAGCACTGAAAGCTCTACCTGGTTTTCACTGTCCCTTGGAACTGCATTCGCTGCCGCACAGACATTCGCGCTCTGCGCAAGCCTTGGTTGGTTATGATGTAACAATGGCTATGTGACTCATGCAGAGCCCGGCTGCCAAATTCGAAACGTCCAGCGATTGCGCCCACACGAAAGCTGCCAGCACTGAAAGCTCTACCTGGTTTTCACTGTCCCTTGGAACTGCATTCGCTGCCGCACAGACAGTCGCGCTCTGCGCAAGCCTTGGTTGGTTATGATGCAACAATGCCTATGTGACTCATGCAGAGCCCGGCTGCCAAATTCGAAACGTCCAGCGATTGCGCCCACACGAAAGCTGCCAGCACTGAAAGCTCTACCTGGTTTTCACTGTCCCTTGGAACTGCATTCGCTGCCGCACAGACAGTCGCGCTCTGCAAAAGCCTTGGTTGGGTATGATGCAACAATGCCTATGTGACTCTGGCAGAGCCCGGCTGCCAAATTTGAAACGTCCAGCGATTGCGCCCACACGAAAGCTGCCAGCACTGAAAGCTCTACCTGGTTTTCACTGTCCCTTGGAACTGCATTCGCTGCCGCACAGACATTCGCGGTCCGCAAAAGCCTTGGTTGGTTATGATGCAACAATGGCTATATG
This sequence comes from Mycteria americana, assembly GCF_035582795.1. Taxonomy (NCBI): domain Eukaryota; kingdom Metazoa; phylum Chordata; class Aves; order Ciconiiformes; family Ciconiidae; genus Mycteria; species Mycteria americana. Next base: position 2,271,569 of record NW_027445609.1, on the reverse strand, counting down.
ACTCTCGCAGAGCTCGGCTGCCAAATTTGAAACGTCCAGCGATTGCGCCCACACGAAAGCTGCCAGCACTGAAAGCTCTACCTGGTTTTCACTGTGCATTGGACCTGCATTCGCTGCCGCACAGACATTCGCGGTCCGCAAAAGCCTTGGTTGGTTATGATGCAACAATGCCTACGTGACTCTGGCAGTGCCCGGCTGCCAAATTTGAAACGTCCAGCGATTGCGCCCACATGAAAGCTGCCAGCACTGAAAGCTCTACCTGGTTTTCACTGTCCCTTGGAACTGCATTCGCTGCCGCACAGACATTCGCGCTCTGCAAAAGCCTTGGTTGGGTATGATGCAACAATGCCTATGTGACTCTCGCAGAGCCCGGCTGCCAAATTCGAAATGTACACCGATTGCGCCCTCACGAAAGCTGCCAGCGCTGAAAGCTCTACCTGGATTTCACTGTCCCTTGGAACTGCATTCGCTGCCGCACAGACATTCGCGCTCTGCGCAAGCCTTGGTTGGTTATAACGCAACAATGCCTATGTGACTCTGGCAGAGACCGGCTGCCAAATTTGAAACGTCCAGCGATTGCGCCCACATGAAAGCTGCCAGCACTGAAAGCTCTACCTGGTTTTCACTGTCCCTTGGAACTGCATTCGCTGCCGCACAGACATTCGCGGTCCGCAAAAGCCTTGGTTGGTTATGATGCAACAATGGCTATGTGACTCTCGCAGAGCTCGGCTGCCACATTCGAAACGTACAACGATTGCGCCCACACGAAAGCCGCCAGCACTGAAAGCTCTACCTGGTTTTCACTGTCCCTTGGAACTGCATTCACTGCCGCACAGATATTCGCGCTCTGCAAAAGCCTTGGTTGGGTATGATGCAACAATGCCTATGTGAATCTTGCACAGCCCGCTGCCAAATTTGAAACGTCCACTGATTGAGCCCACACGAAAGCTGCCAGCACTGAAAGCTCTACCTGGTTTTCACTGTCCCTTGGAACTGCATTCGCTGCCGCACAGACATTCGTGCTCTGCGCAAGCCTTGGTTGGTTATGATGCAACAATGCCTATGTGACTCTGGCAGAGCCCGGCTGCCAAATTCGAAACGTCCAGTGATTGCGCCCACACGAAAGCCGCCAGCACTGAAAGCTCTACCTGGTTTTCACTGTCCCTTGGAACTGCATTCGCTGCCGCACAGACATTCGCGCTCTGCGCAAGCCTTGGTTGGTTATGATGCAACAATGCCTATGTGACTCATGCAGAGCCCGGCTGCCAAATTCGAAACGTCCAGCGATTGCGCCCACACGAAAGCTGCCAGCACTGAAAGCTCTACCTGGTTTTCACTGTCCCTTGGAACTGCATTCGCTGCCGCACAGACAGTCGCGCTCTGCAAAAGCCTTGGTTGGGTATGATGCAACAATGCCTATGTGACTCTCGCAGAGCCCGCTGCCAAATTTGAAACGTGCACTGATTGCGCCCACACGAAAGCTGCCAGCACTGAAAGCTCTACCTGGTTTTCACTGTCCCTTGGAACTGCATTCGCTGCCGCACAGACATTCGCGCTCTGCAAAAGCCTTGGTTGGTTATGATGCAACAATGCCTATGTGACTCTGGCAGATCCCGGGTGCCAAATTCGAAATGTACACCAATTGCGCCCTCACGAAAGCTGCCAGCGCTGAAAGCTCTACCTGGATTTCACTGTCCCTTGGAACTGCATTCGCTGCCGCACAGACATTCGCGCTCTGCGCAAGCCTTGGTTGGTTATAACGCAACAATGCCTATGTGACTCTGGCAGAGACCGGCTGCCAAATTTGAAACGTCCAGCGATTGCGCCCACATGAAAGCTGCCAGCACTGAAAGCTCTACCTAGTTTTCACTGTCCCTTGGAACTGCATTCGCTGCCGCACAGACATTCGCGGTCCGCAAAAGCCTTGGTTGGTTATGATGCAACAATGGCTATGTGACTCTCGCAGAGCTCGGCTGCCAAATTCGAAACGTACAACGATTGCTCCCACACGAAAGCCGCCAGCACTGAAAGCTCTACCTGGTTTTCACTGTCCCTTGGAACTGCATTCACTGCCGCACAGACATTCGCGCTCTGCAAAAGCCTTGGTTGGGTATGATGCAACAATGCCTATGTGAATCTTGCACAGCCCGCTGCCAAATTTGAAACGTCCACTGATTGAGCCCACACGAAAGCTGCCAGCACTGAAAGCTCTACCTGGTTTTCACTGTCCCTTGGAACTGCATTCGCTGCCGCACAGACATTCGCGCTCTGCGCAAGCCTTGGTTGGTTATGATGCAACAATGGCTATGTGACTCTCGCAGAGCTCGGCTGCCAAATTCGAAACGTACACCGATTGCGCCCACATGAAAGCCGCCAGCACTGAAAGCTCTACCTGGTTTTCACTGTCCCTTGGAACTGCATTCGCTGCCGCACAGACATTCGCGCTCTGCAAAAGCCTTGGTTGGGTATGATGCAACAATGCCTATGTGAATCTTGCACAGCCCGCTGCCAAATTTGAAACGTCCAGTGATTGAGCCCACACGAAAGCTGCCAGCACTGAAAGCTCTACCTGGTTTTCACTGTCCCTTGGAACTGCATTCGCTGCCGCACAGACATTCGCGCTCTGCGCAAGCCTTGGTTGGTTATGATGCAACAATGCCTATGTGACTCTGACAGAGCCCGGCTGCCAAATTCGAAACGTCCAGTGATTGCGCCCACACGAAAGCTGCCAGCACTGAAAGCTCTACCTGGTTTTCACTGTCCCTTGGAACTGCATTCGCTGCCGCACAGACATTCGCGGTCCGCAAAAGTCTTGGTTGGTTATGATGCAACAATGCCTATGTGACTCTCGCAGAGCCCGGCTGCCAAATTTGAAACGTCCACTGATTGCGCCCACACGAAAGCTGCCAGCACTGAAAGCTCTACCTGGTTTTCACTGTCCCTTGGAACTGCATTCGCTGCCGCACAGACATTCGCGCTCTGTGCAAGCCTTGGTTGGTTATGATGCAACAATGCCTATGTGACTCTCGCAGAGCCCGGCTGCCAAATTTGAAATGTACACCGATTGCGCCCACACGAAAGCTGCCAGCACTGAAAGCTCTACCTGGTTTTCACTGTCCCTTGGAACTGCATTCGCTGCCGCACAGACATTCGCGCTCCGCAAAACCCTTGGTTGGTTATGATGCAACAATGCCTATGTGACTCTGGCAGAGCCCGCTGCCAAATTTGAAACATCCACCGATTGCGCCCACACGAAAGCTGCCAGCACTGAAAGCTCTACCTGGTTTTCACTGTCCCTTGGAACTGCATTTGCTGCCGCACAGACATTCGCGCTCTGCAAAAGCCTTGGTTGGTTATGACGCAACAATGCCTATGTGAATCTCGCAGAGCCTGCTGCCAAATTTGAAACGTCCACCGATTGCGCCCACTTGATAGCTGCCAGCACTGAAAGCTCTACCTGGTTTTCACTGTCCCTTGGAACTGCATTCGCTGCCGCACAGACATTCGCGCTCTGCGCAAGCCTTGGTTGGTTATGATGCAACAATGGCTATGTGACTCTGGCAGAGCCCAGGTGCCAAATTTGAAACGTCCAGCGATTGCGCCCACACGAAAGCTGCCAGCACTGAAAGCTCTACCTGGTTTTCACTGTCCCTTGCAACTGCATTCGCTGCCGCACAGACGTTCGCGCTCTGCGCAAGCCTTGGTTGGTTATGATGCAACAATGCCTATGTGACTCTGGCAGAGCCCGGCTGCCAAATTCGAAACGTCCAGTGATTGCGCCCACACGAAAGCCGCCAGCACTGAAAGCTCTACCTGGTTTTCACTGTCCCTTGGAACTGCATTTGCTGCCGCACAGACATTCGCGCTCTGCAAAAGCCTTGGTTGGTTATGATGCAACAATGCCTATGTGAATCTCGCAGAGCCTGCTGCCAAATTTGAAACGTCCACCGATTGCGCCCACTTGATAGCTGCCAGCACTGAAAGCTCTACCTGGTTTTCACTGTCCCTTGGAACTGCATTCGCTGCCGCACAGACATTCGCGCTCTGCGCAAGCCTTGGTTGCTTATGATGCAACAATGGCTATGTGACTCTCGCAGAGCCCAGGTGCCAAATTTGAAACGTCCAGCGATTGCGCCCACACGAAAGCTGCCAGCACTGAAAGCTCTACCTGGTTTTCACTGTCCCTTGGAACTGCATTCGCTGCCGCACAGACGTTCGCGCTCTGCGCAAGCCTTGGTTGGTTATGATGCAACAATGCCTATGTGACTCTGGCAGAGCCCGGCTGCCAAATTCGAAACGTCCAGCGATTGCGCCCACACGAAAGCTGCCAGCACTGAAAGCTCTACCTGGTTTTCACTGTCCCTTGGAACTGCATTCGCTGCCGCACAGACATTCGCGCTCTGCAAAAGCCTTGGTTGGGTATGATGCAACAATGCCTATGTGATTCTCGCACAGCCCGCTGCCAAATTTGAAACGTCCAGCGATTGCGCCCACACGACAGCTGCCAGCACTGAAAGCTCTACCTGGTTTTCACTGTCCCTTGGAACTGCATTCGCTGCCGCACAGACATTCGCGCTCCGCAAAAGCCTTGGTTGGTTATGATGCAACAATGCCTATGTGACTCTCGCAGAGCCCGGCTGCCAAATTTGAAACGTCCAGCGATTGCGCCCACACGAAAGCTGCCAGCACTGAAAGCTCTACCTGGTTTTCACTGTCCCTTGGAACTGCATTCGCTGCCGCACAGACATTCGCGCTCTGCGCAAGCCTTGGTTGGTTATGATGCAACAATGCCTATGTGACTCATGCAGAGCCCGGCTGCCAAATTCGAAACGTCCAGCGATTGCGCCCATACGAAAGCTGCCAGCACTGAAAGCTCTACCTGGTTTTCACTGTCCCTTGGAACTGCATTCGCTGCCGCACCGACATTCGCGCTCTGCAAAAGCCTTGGTTGGTTATGATGCAACAATGCCTATGTGACTCTCGCACTGCCTGCTGCCAATTTTGAAACGTCCACTGATTGCGCCCACACGAAAGCTGCCAGCACTGAAAGCTCTACCTGGTTTTCACTGTCGCTTGGAACTGCATTCGCTGCCGCACAGACATTCGCGCTCTGCAAAAGCCTTGGTTGGGTATGATGCAACAATGCCTATGTGACTCTGGCAGAGCCCGGCTGCCAAATTTGAATTGTACACCGATTGCGCCCTCACGAAAGCTGCCAGCACTTAAAGCTCTACCTGGTTTTCACTGTCCCTTGGAACTGCATTCGCTGCCGCACAGACAGTCGCGCTCTGCAAAAGCCTTGGTTGGGTATGCTTCAACAATGCCTATGTGACTCTCGCAGAGCCCGGCTGCCAAATTTGAAATGTACACCGATTGCGCCCACACGAAAGCCGCCAGCACTGAAAGCTCTACCTGGTTTTCACTGTCCCTTGGAACTGCATTCACTGCCGCACAGACATTCGCGCTCTGCAAAAGCCTTGGTTGGGTATGATGCAACAATGCCTATGTGAATCTCGCACAGCCCACTGCCAAATTTGAAACGTCCACTGATTGAGCCCACACGAAAGCCGCCAGCACTGAAAGCTCTACCTGGTTTTCACTGTCCCTTGGAACTGCATTCGCTGCCGCACAGACATTCGCGCTCTGCAAAAGCCTTGGTTGGGTATGATGCAACAATGCCTATGTGAATCTCGCACAGCCCACTGCCAAATTTGAAACGTCCACTGATTGAGCCCACACGAAAGCTGCCAGCACTGAAAGCTCTACCTGGTTTTCACTGTCCCTTGGAACTGCATTCGCTGCCGCACAGACATTCACGCTCTGCGCAAGCCTTGGTTGGGTATGATGCAACAATGCCTATGTGACTCTCGCAGAGCCCGGCTGCCAAATTTGAAATGTACACCGATTGCGCCCTCACGAAAGCTGCCAGCACTGAAAGCTCTACCTGGTTTTCACTGTCCCTTGGAACTGCATTCGCTGCCGCACAGACATTCGCGCTCTGCAAAAGCCTTGGTTGGGTATGATGCAACAATGCCTATGTGACTCATGCAGAGCCCGGCTGCCAAATTTGAAACATCCACCGATTGCGCCCACACGAAAGCTGCCATTACTGAAAGCTCTACCTGGTTTTCACTGTCCCTTGGAACTGCATTCGCTGCCGCACAGACAATCGCTTTCTGCAAATGTCTTGGTTGGTTATGATGCAACAATGCATATGTGAATATCGCAGAGCCTGCTGCCAAATTTGAAACGTCCACCGATTGCGCCCACATGATAGCTGCCAGCACTGAAAGCTCTACCTGGTTTTCACTGTCCCTTGGAACTGCATTCGCTGCCGCACAGACATTCGCGGTCCGCAAAAGCCTTGGTTGGTTATGATGCAACAATGCCTATGTGACTCTGGCAGAGCCCGGCTGCCAAATTTCAAATGTACACCGATTGCGCCCTCACGAAAGCTGCCAGCGCTGAAAGCTCTACCTGGATTTCACTGTCCATTGGAACTGCATTCGCTGCCGCACAGACATTCGCGCACTGCAAAAGCCTTGGTTGGTTAAGACGCAACAATGGTTATGTGACTCTGTCAGAGAGCGGCTGCCAAATTTGAAACGTCCAGCGATTGCGCCCACACGAAAGCTGCCAGCACTGAAAGCTCTACCTGGTTTTCACTGTCCCTTGGAACTGCATTCGCTGCCGCACAGACATTCGCGCTCTGCGCAAGCCTTGGTTGGTTATGATGCAACAATGCCTATGTGACTCATGCAGAGCCCGGCTGCCAAATTCGAAACGTCCAGCGATTGCGCCCACACGAAAGCTGCCAGCACTGAAAGCTCTACCTGGTTTTCACTGTCCCTTGGAACTGCATTCGCTGCCGCACAGACATTCGCGCTCTGCGCAAGCCTTGGTTGGTTATGATGCAACAATGCCTATGTGACTCTGGCAGAGCCCGGCTGCCAAATTCGAAACGTCCAGCTATTGCGCCCACACGAAAGCTGCCAGCACTGAAAGCTCTACCTGGTTTTCACTGTCCCTTGGAACTGCATTCGCTGCCGCACCGACATTCGCGCTCTGCAAAAGCCTTGGTTGGTTATGATGCAACAATGCCTATGTGACTCTGGCAGAGCCCGCTGCCAAATTTGAAACGTCCAGCGATTGCGCCCACACGAAAGCTGCCAGCACTGAAAGCTCTACCTGGTTTTCACTGTCCCTTGGAACTGCATTCGCTGCCGCACAGACATTCGCGCTCTGCGTATGCCTTGGTTGGTTATGACGCAACAATGGCTATGTGACTCTGGCAGAGACCGGCTGCCAAATTTGAAACCTCCACCGATTGCGCCCACACGAAAGCTGCCAGCACTGAAAGCTCTACCTGGTTTTCACTGTCCCTTGGAATTGCATTCGCTGCCGCACAGACATTATCTCTCCGCATAAGCTTTATTTGTTTATGATGCAACAATGCCTATGTGACTCTCGCACTGCCCGCTGCCAAATTTGAAACGTCCACTGATTGCGCCCACACGAAAGCTGCCAGCACTGAAAGCTCTACCTGGTTTTCACTGTCCCTTGGAACTGCATTCGCTGCCACACAGACATTCGCGCTCTGCGCAAGCCTTGGTTGGTTATGATGCAACAATGCCTATGTGACTCTCGCAGGTCCCGGCTGCCAAATTTGAATTGTACACCGATTGCGCCCTCACGAAAGCTGCCAGCACTGAAAGCTCTACCTGGTTTTCACTGTCCCTTGGAACTGCATTCGCTGCCGCACAGACAGTCGCGCTCTGCAAAAGCCTTGGTTGGGTATGATGCAACAATGCCTATATGACTCTCGCAGAGCCCGCTGCCAAATTTGAAACGTCCAGCGATTGCGCCCACACGAAAGGTGCCAGCACTGAAAGCTCTACCTGGTTTTCACTGTCCCTTGGAACTGCATTCGCTGCCGCACAGACATTCGCGCTCTGCGCAAGCCTTGGTTGGTTATGACGCAACAATGGCTATGTGACTCTGGCAGAGCCCGGCTGCCAAATTTGAAACGTCCAGTGATTGCGCCCACACGAAAGCTGCCAGCACTGAAAGCTCTACCTGGTTTTCACTGTCCCTTGGAACTGCATTCGCTGCCGCACAGACATTCGCGCTCTGCGCAAGCCTTGGTTGGTTATGATGCAACAATGCCTATGTGACTCTGGCAGAGCCCGGCTGCCAAATTCGAAACGTCCAGCGATTGCGCCCACACGAAAGCTGCCAGCACTGAAAGCTCTACCTGGTTTTCACTGTCCCTTGGAACTGCATTCGCTGCCGCACAGACATTCGCGCTCTGCGCAAGCCTTGGTTGGTTATGATGCAACAATGCCTATGTGACTCTGGCAGAGCCCGGCTGCCAAATTCGAAACGTCCAGCGATTGCGCCCACACGAAAGCTGCCAGCACTGAAAGCTCTACCTGGTTTTCACTGTCCCTTGGAATTGCATTCGCTGCCGCACAGACATTCGCGCTCTGTGCAAGCCTTGGTTGGTTATGATGCAACAATGCCTATGTGACTCTCGCAGAGCCCGGCTGCCAAATTTGAAATGTACACCGATTGCGCCCACACGAAAGCTGCCAGCACTGAAAGCTCTACCTGGTTTTCACTGTCCCTTGGAACTGCATTCGCTGCCGCACAGACATTCGCGCTCTGCAAAACCCTTGGTTGGTTATGATGCAACAATGCCTATGTGACTCTGGCAGAGCCCGCTGCCAAATTTGAAACATCCACCGATTGCGCCCACACGAAAGCTGCCAGCACTGAAAGCTCTACCTGGTTTTCACTGTCCCTTGGAACTGCATTTGCTGCCGCACAGACATTCGCGCTCTGCAAAAGCCTTGGTTGGTTATGACGCAACAATGCCTATGTGAATCTCGCAGAGTCTGCTGCCAAATTTGAAACGTCCACCGATTGCGCCCACTTGATAGCTGCCAGCACTGAAAGCTCTACCTGGTTTTCACTGTCCCTTGGAACTGCATTCGCTGCCGCACAGACATTCGCGCTCTGCGCAAGCCTTGGTTGGTTATGATGCAACAATGGCTATGTGACTCTGGCAGAGCCCAGGTGCCAAATTTGAAACGTCCAGCGATTGCGCCCACACGAAAGCTGCCAGCACTGAAAGCTCTACCTGGTTTTCACTGTCCCTTGGAACTGCATTCGCTGCCGCACAGATGTTCGCGCTCTGCGCAAGCCTTGGTTGGTTATGATGCAACAATGCCTATGTGACTCTGGCAGAGCCCGGCTGCCAAATTCGAAACGTCCAGTGATTGCGCCCACACGAAAGCCGCCAGCACTGAAAGCTCTACCTGGTTTTCACTGTCCCTTGGAACTGCATTTGCTGCCGCACAGACATTCGCGCTCTGCAAAAGCCTTGGTTGGTTATGACGCAACAATGCCTATGTGAATCTCGCAGAGCCTGCTGCCAAATTTGAAACGTCCACCGATTGCGCCCACTTGATAGCTGCCAGCACTGAAAGCTCTACCTGGTTTTCACTGTCCCTTGGAACTGCATTCGCTGCCGCACAGACATTCGCGCTCTGCGCAAGCCTTGGTTGGTTATGATGCAACAATGGCTATGTGACTCTGGCAGAGCCCAGGTGCCAAATTTGAAACGTCCAGCGATTGCGCCCACACGACAGCTGCCAGCACTGAAAGCTCTACCTGGTTTTCACTGTCCCTTGGAACTGCATTCGCTGCCGCACAGACATTCGCGCTCCGCAAAAGCCTTGGTTGGTTATGATGCAACAATGCCTATGTGACTCTGGCAGAGCCCGGCTGCCAAATTTGAAACGTCCAGCGATTGCGCCCACACGAAAGCTGCCAGCACTGAAAGCTCTACCTGGTTTTCACTGTCCCTTGGAACTGCATTCGCTGCCGCACAGACATTCGCGCTCTGCAAAAGCCTTGGTTGGTTATGATGCAACAATGCCTATGTGACTCATGCAGAGCCCGGCTGCCAAATTCGAAACGTCCAGCGATTGCTCCCATACGAAAGCTGCTAGCACTGAAAGCTCTACCTGGTTTTCACTGTCCCTTGGAACTGCATTCGCTGCCGCACCGACATTCGCGCTCTGCAAAAGCCTTGGTTGGTTATGATGCAACAATGCCTATGTGACTCTCGCACTGCCTGCTGCCAATTTTGAAACGTCCACTGATTGCGCCCACACGAAAGCTGCCAGCACTGAAAGCTCTACCTGGTTTTCACTGTCGCTTGGAACTGCATTCGCTGCCGCAGAGACATTCGCGCTCTGCAAAAGCCTTGGTTGGTTATGATGCAACAATGCCTATGTGACTCTGGCAGAGCCCGGCTGCCAAATTTGAATTGTACACCGATTGCGCCCTCACGAAAGCTGCCAGCACTTAAAGCTCTACCTGGTTTTCACTGTCCCTTGGAACTGCATTCGCTGCCGCACAGACAGTCGCGCTCTGCAAAAGCCTTGGTTGGGTATGATGCAACAATGCCTATGTGACTCTCGCAGAGCCCGCTGCCAAATTTGAAACGTCCAGCGATTGCGCCCACACGAAAGCTGCCAGCACTGAAAGCTCTACCTGGTTTTCACTGTCCCTTGGAACTGCATTCGCTGCCGCACAGACATTCGCGCTCTGCGCAAGCCTTGGTTGGTTATGACGCAACAATGGCTATGTGACTCTGGCAGAGACCGGCTGCCAAATTTGAAACGTCCAGCGATTGCGCCCACACGAAAGCTGCCAGCACTGAAAGCTCTACCTGGTTTTCACTGTCCCTTGGAACTGCATTCGATGCCGCACAGACATTCGCGGTCCGCAAAAGCCTTGGTTGGTTATGATGCAACAATGGCTATATGACTCTCGCAGAGCTCGGCTGCCAAATTCGAAACGTACACCGATTGCGCCCACACGAAAGCTGCCAGCACTGAAAGCTCTACCTGGTTTTCACTGTCCCTTGGAACTGCATTTGCTGCCGCACAGACATTCGCGCTCTGCAAAAGCCTTGGTTGGGTATGATGCAACAATGCCTATGTGAATCTTGCACAGCCCGCTGCCAAATTTGAAACGTCCACTGATTGAGCCCACACGAAAGCTGCCAGCACTGAAAGCTCTACCTGGTTTTCACTGTCCCTTGGAACTGCATTCGCTGCCGCACAGACATTCGCGCTCTGCGCAAGCCTTGGTTGGTTATGATGCAACAATGCCTATGTGACTCTGGCAGAGCCCGGCTGCCAAATTTGAAACGTCCAGCGATTGCGCCCACACGAAAGCTGCCAGCACTGAAAGCTCTACCTGGTTTTCACTGTCCCTTGGAACTGCATTCGCTGCCGCACAGACATTCGCGCTCTGCGCAAGCCTTGGTTGGTTATGATGCAACAATGCCTATGTGACTCTGGCAGAGCCCGGCTGCCAAATTCGAAAAGTCCAGCGATTGCGCCCACACGAAAGCTGCCAGCACTGAAAGCTCTACCTGGTTTTCACTGTCCCTTGGAACTGCATTCGCTGCCGCACAGACATTCGCGGTCCGCAAAAGTCTTGGTTTGTTATGATGCAACAATGCCTATGTGACTCTCGCAGAGCCCGGCTGCCAAATTTGAAATGTACACCGATTGCGCCCACACGAAAGCTGCCAGCACTGAAAGCTCTACCTGGTTTTCACTGTCCCTTGGAACTGCATTCGCTGCCGCACAGACATTCGCGCTCTGCGCAAGCCTTGGTTGGTTATGATGCAACAATGCCTATGTGACTCTCGCAGAGCCCGGCTGCCAAATTTGAAATGTACACCGATTGCGCCCACACGAAAGCCGCCAGCACTGAAAGCTCTACCTGGTTTTCACTGTCCCTTGGAACTGCATTCACTGCCGCACAGACATTCGCGCTCTGCAAAAGCCTTGGTTGGGTATGATGCAACAATGCCTATGTGAATCTCGCACAGCCCACTGCCAAATTTGAAACGTCCACTGATTGAGCCCACACGAAAGCTGCCAGCACTGAAAGCTCTACCTGGTTTTCACTGTCCCTTGGAACTGCATTCGCTGCCGCACAGACATTCGCGCTCTGCAAAAGCCTTGGTTGGGTATGATGCAACAATGCCTATGTGAATCTCGCACAGCCCACTGCCAAATTTGAAACGTCCACTGATTGAGCCCACACGAAAGCTGCCAGCACTGAAAGCTCTACCTGGTTTTCACTGTCCCTTGGAACTGCATTCGCTGCCGCACAGACATTCACGCTCTGCGCAAGTATTGGTTGGTTATGATGCAACAATGCCTATGTGACTCTCGCAGAGCCCGGCTGCCAAATTTGAAATGTACACCGATTGCGCCCTCACGAAAGCTGCCAGCACTGAAAGCTCTACCTGGTTTTCACTGTCCCTTGGAACTGCATTCGCTGCCGCACAGACATTCGCGCTCTGCAAAAGCCTTGGTTGGGTATGATGCAACAATGCCTATGTGACTCATGCAGAGCCCGGCTGCCAAATTTGAAACATCCACCGATTGCGCCCACACGAAAGCTGCCATTACTGAAAGCTCTACCTGGTTTTCACTGTCCCTTGGAACTGCATTCGCTGCCGCACAGACAATCGCTTTCTGCAAATGTCTTGGTTGGTTATGACGCAACAATGCATATGTGAATATCGCAGAGCCTGCTGCCAAATTTGAAACGTCCACCGATTGCGCCCACATGATAGCTGCCAGCACTGAAAGCTCTACCTGGTTTTCACTGTCCCTTGGAACTGCATTCGCTGCCGCACAGACATTCGCGGTCCGCAAAAGCCTTGGTTGGTTATGATGCAACAATGCCTATGTGACTCTGGCAGAGCCCGGCTGCCAAATTTGAAATGTACACCGATTGCGCCCTCACGAAAGCTGCCAGCGCTGAAAGCTCTACCTGGATTTCACTGTCCATTGGAACTGCATTCGCTGCCGCACAGACATTCGCGCTCTGCAAAAGCCTTGGTTGGTTAAGACGCAACAATGGCTATGTGACTCTGTCAGAGAGCGGCTGCCAAATTTGAAACGTCCAGCGATTGCGCCCACACGAAAGCTGCCAGCACTGAAAGCTCTACCTGGTTTTCACTGTCCCTTGGAACTGCATTCGCTGCCGCACAGACATTCGGGCTCTGCGCAAGCCTTGGTTGGTTATGATGCAACAATGCCTATGTGACTCATGCAGAGCCCGGCTGCCAAATTCGAAACGTCCAGCGATTGCGCCCACACGAAAGCTGCCAGCACTGAAAGCTCTACCTGGTTTTCACTGTCCCTTGGAACTGCATTCGCTGCCGCACAGACATTCGCGCTCTGCGCAAGCCTTGGTTGGTTATGATGCAACAATGCCTATGTGACTCTGGCAGAGCCCGGCTGCCAAATTCGAAACGTCCAGCTATTGCGCCCACACGAAAGCTGCCAGCACTGAAAGCTCTACCTGGTTTTCACTGTCCCTTGGAACTGCATTCGCTGCCGCACAGACAGTCGCGCTCTGCAAAAGCCTTGGTTGGGTGTGATGCAACAATGCCTATGTGACTCTCGCACAGCCCGCTGCCAAATTTGAAACGTCCAGCGATTGCGCCCACACGAAAGCTGCCAGCACTGAAAGCTCTACCTGGTTTTCACTGTCCCTTGGAACTGCATTCGCTGCCGCACAGACATTCGCGCTCTGCAAAAGCCTTGGTTGGTTATGATGCAACAATGCCTATGTGACTCTGGCAGAGCCCGGCTGCCAAATTTGAAACGTCCAGCGATTGCGCCCACACGAAAGCTGCCAGCACTGAAAGGTCTACCTGGTTTTCACTGTCCCTTGGAACTGCATTCGCTGCCGCACCGACATTCGCGCTCTGCAAAAGCCTTGGTTTGTTATGATGCAACAATGCCTATGTGACTCTGGCAGAGCCCGGCTGCGAAATTTGAAACGTCCACTGATTGCGCCCACACGAAAGCTGCCAGCACTGAAAGCTCTACCTGGTTTTCACTGTCCCTTGGAACTGCATTCGCTGCCGCACCGACATTCGCGCTCTGAAAAGCCTTGGTTGGTTATGATGCAACAATGCCTATGTGACTCTCGCAGAGCCCGCTGCCAAATTTGAAACGTCCAGCGATTGCGCCCACACGAAAGCTGCCAGCACTGAAAGCTCTACCTGGTTTTCACTGTCCCTTGGAACTGCATTCGCTGCCGCACAGACATTCGCGCTCTGCGCATGCCTTGGTTGGTTATGACGCAACAATGGCTATGTGACTCTGGCAGAGACCGGCTGCCAAATTTGAAACCTCCACCGATTGCGCCCACACGAAAGCTGCCAGCACTGAAAGCTCTACCTGGTTTTCACTGTCCCTTGGAACTGCATTCGCTGCCGCACAGACAATATCTCTCCGCATAAGCTTTATTTGTTTATGATGCAACAATGCCTATGTGACTCTCGCAATGCCCGCTGCCAAATTTGAAACGTCCACTGATTGCGCCCACACGAAAGCTGCCAGCACTGAAAGCTCTACCTGCTTTTCACTGTCGCTTGGAACTGCATTCGCTGCCACACAGACATTCGCGCTCTGCGCAAGCCTTGGTTGGTTATGATGCAACAATGCCTATGTGACTCTCGCAGGTCCCGGCTGCCAAATTTGAATTGTACACCGATTGCGCCCTCACGAAAGCTGCCAGCACTGAAAGCTCTACCTGGTTTTCACTGTCCCTTGGAACTGCATTCGCTGCCGCACAGACAGTCGCGCTCTGCAAAAGCCTTGGTTGGGTATGATGCAACAATGCCTATGTGACTCTCGCAGAGCCCGCTGCCAAATTTGAAACGTCCAGCGATTGCGCCCACACGATAGCTGCCAGCACTGAAAGCTCTACCTGGTTTTCACTGTCCCTTGGAACTGCATTCGCTGCCGCACAGACATTCGCGCTCTGCGCAAGCCTTGGTTGGTTATGACGCAACAATGGCTATGTGACTCTGGCAGAGCCCGGCTGCCAAATTTGAAACGTCCAGCGATTGCGCCCACACGTAAAGCTGCCAGCACTGAAAGCTCTACCTGGTTTTCACTGTCCCTTGGAACTGCATTCGCTGCCGCACAGACATTCGCGCTCTGCGCAAGCCTTGGTTGGTTATGATGCAACAATGCCTATGTGACTCTCGCAGAGCCCGGCTGCCAAATTTGAAACCTCCACCGATTGCGCCCACACGAAAGCTGCCAGCACTGAAAGCTCTACCTGGTTTTCACTGTCCCTTGGAACTGCATTCGCTGCCGCACAGACATTATCTCTCCGCATAAGCTTTATTTGTTTATGATGCAACAATGCCTATGTGACTCTCGCACAGCCCGCTGCCAAATTTGCAACGTCCACTGATTGCGCCCACACGAAAGCTGCCAGCACTGAAAGCTCTACCTGGTTTTCACTGTCCCTTGGAACTGCATTCGCTGCCGCACAGACATTCGCGCTCTGCAAAAGCCTTGGTTGGGTATGATGCAACAATGCCTATCTGACTCTCGCACAGCCCGCTGCCAAATTTGAAACGTCCAGCGATTGCGCCCACACGAAAGCTGCCAGCACTGAAAGCTCTACCTGGTTTTCACTGTCCCTTGGAACTGCATTCGCTGCCGCACAGACATTCGCGCTCCGCAAAAGCCTTGGTTGGTTATGATGCAACAATGCCTATGTGACTCTGGCAGAGCCCGGCTGCCAAATTTGAAACGTCCAGCGATTGCGCCCACACGAAAGCTGCCAGCACTGAAAGCTCTACCTGGTTTTCACTGTCCCTTGGAACTGCATTCGCTGCCGCACAGACATTCGCGCTCTGCAAAAGCCTTGGTTGGTTATGATGCAACAATGCCTATGTGACTCATGCAGAGCCCGGCTGCCAAATTCGAAACGTCCAGCGATTGCGCCCATACGAAAGCTGCTAGCACTGAAAGCTCTACCTGGTTTTCACTGTCCCTTGGAACTGCATTCGCTGCCGCACCGACATTCGCGCTCTGCAAAAGCCTTGGTTGGTTATGATGCAACAATGCCTATGTGACTCTCGCACTGCCTGCTGCCAAATTTGAAACGTCCACTGATTGCGCCCACACGAAAGCTGCCAGCACTGAAAGCTCTACCTGGTTTTCACTGTCCCTTGGGACTGCATTCGCTGCCGCACAGACAGTCGCGCTCTGCAAAAGCCTTGGTTGGGTATGATGCAACAATGCCTATGTGACTCTCGCAGAGCCCGCTGCCAAATTTGAAACGTCCAGCGATTGCGCCCACACGAAAGCTGCCAGCACTGAAAGCTCTACCTGGTTTTCACTGTCCCTTGGAACTGCATTCGCTGCCACACAGACATTCACGCTCTGCGCAAGCCTTGGTTGGTTATGACGCAACAATGCCTATGTGACTCTGGCAGAGCCCGGCTGCCAAATTTGAAATGTACACCGATTGCGCCCACACGAAAGCTGCCAGCACTGAAAGCTCTACCTGGTTTTCACTGTCCCTTGGAACTGCATTCGCTGCCGCACAGACATTCGCGGTCCGCAAAAGCCTTGGTTGGTTATGATGCAACAATGGCTATATGACTCTCGCAGAGCCCGGCTGCCAAATTCGAAACGTACACCGATTGCGCCCACACGAAAGCTGCCAGCACTGAAAGCTCTACCTGGTTTTCACTGTCCCTTGGAACTGCATTCGCTGCCGCACAGACATTCGCGCTCTGCAAAAGCCTTGGTTGGGTATATGCAACAATGCCTATGTGACACTCGCAGAGCCCGCTGCCAAATTTGAATTGTACACCGATTGCGCCCACACGAAAGCTGCCAGCACTGAAAGCTCTACCTGGTTTTCACTGTCCCTTGGAACTGCATTCGCTGCCGCACAGACATTCGCGCTCTGCGCAAGCCTTGGTTGGTTATGATGCAACAATGCCTATGTGACTCATGCAGAGCCCGGCTGCCAAATTCGAAACGTCCGGCTATTGCGCCCACACGAAAGCTGCCAGCACTGAAAGCTCTACCTGGTTTTCACTGTCCCTTGGAACTGCATTCGCTGCCGCACCGACATTCGCGCTCTGCACAAGCCTTGGTTGGTTATGATGCAACAATGCCTATGTGACTCTCGCACTGCCCGCTGCCAAATTTGAAACGTCCACTGATTGCGCCCACACGAAAGCTGCCAGCACTGAAAGCTCTACCTGCTTTTCACTGTCGCTTGGAACTGCATTCGCTGCCACACAGACATTCGCGCTCTGCAAAAGCCTTGGTTGGGTATAATGCAACAATGCCTATGTGAATCTCGCACAGCCCACTGCCAAATTTGAAACGTCCACTGATTGAGCCCACACGAAAGCTGCCAGCACTGAAAGCTCTACCTGGTTTTCACTGTCCCTTGGAACTGCATTCGCTGCCGCACAGACATTCACGCTCTGCGCAAGCCTTGGTTGGTTATGATGCAACAATGCCTATGTGACTCTCGCAGAGCCCGGCTGCCAAATTTGAAATGTACACCGATTGCGCCCTCACGAAAGCTGCCAGCACTGAAAGCTCTACCTGGTTTTCACTGTCCCTTGGAACTGCATTCGCTGCCGCACAGACATTCGCGCTCTGCAAAAGCCTTGGTTGGGTATGATGCAACAATGCCTATGTGACTCATGCAGAGCCCGGCTGCCAAATTTGAAACATCCACCGATTGCGCCCACACGAAAGCTGCCATTACTGAAAGCTCTACCTGGTTTTCACTGTCCCTTGGAACTGCATTCGCTGCCGCACAGACAATCGCTTTCTGCAAATGTCTTGGTTGGTTATGATGCAACAATGCATATGTGAATATCGCAGAGCCTGCTGCCAAATTTGAAACGTCCACCGATTGCTCCCACATGATAGCTGCCAGCACTGAAAGCTCTACCTGGTTTTCACTGTCCCTTGGAACTGCATTCGCTGCCGCACAGACATTCGCGGTCCGCAAAAGCCTTGGTTGGTTATGATGCAACAATGCCTATGTGACTCTGGCAGAGCCCGGCTGCCAAATTTGAAATGTACACCGATTGCGCCCTCACGAAAGCTGCCCGCGCTGAAAGCTCTACCTGGATTTCACTGTCCATTGGAACTGCATTCGCTGCCGCACAGACATTCGCGCACTGCAAAAGCCTTGGTTGGTTAAGACGCAACAATGGCTATGTGACTCTGTCAGAGAGCGGCTGCCAAATTTGAAACGTCCAGCGATTGCGCCCACACGAAAGCTGCCAGCACTGAAAGCTCTACCTGGTTTTCACTGTCCCTTGGAACTGCATTCGCTGCCGCACAGACATTCGCGCTCTGCGCAAGCCTTGGTTGGTTATGATGCAACAATGCCTATGTGACTCATGCAGAGCCCGGCTGCCAAATTCGAAACGTCCAGCGATTGCGCCCACACGAAAGCTGCCAGCACTGAAAGCTCTACCTGGTTTTCACTGTCCCTTGGAACTGCATTCGCTGCCGCACAGACATTCGCGCTCTGCGCAAGCCTTGGTTGGTTATGATGCAACAATGCCTATGTGACTCTGGCAGAGCCCGGCTGCCAAATTCGAAACGTCCAGCTATTGCGCCCACACGAAAGCTGCCAGCACTGAAAGCTCTACCTGGTTTTCACTGTCCCTTGGAACTGCATTCGCTGCCGCACAGACATTCGCGCTCCGCAAAAGCCTTGGTTGGTTATGATGCAACAATGCCTATGTGACTCTGGCAGATCACGGCTGCCAAATTTGAAACGTCCAGCGATTGCGCCCACACGAAAGCTGCCAGCACTGAAAGCTCTACCTGGTTTTCACTGTCCCTTGGAACTGCATTCGCTGCCGCACCGACATTCGCGCTCTGCAAAAGCCTTGGTTTGTTATGATGCAACAATGCCTATGTGACTCTGGCAGAGCCCGGCTGCCAAATTTGAAACGTCCACTGATTGCGCCCACACGAAAGCTGCCAGCACTGAAAGCTCTACCTGGTTTTCACTGTCCCTTGGAACTGCATTCGCTGCCGCACCGACATTCGCGCTCTGCAAAAGCCTTGGTTGGTTATGATGCAACAATGCCTATGTGACTCTCGCAGAGCCCGCTGCCAAATTTGAAACGTCCAGCGATTGCGCCCACACGAAAGCTGCCAGCACTGAAAGCTCTACCTGGTTTTCACTGTCCCTTGGAACTGCATTCGCTGCCGCACAGACATTCGCGCTCTGCGTATGCCTTGGTTGGTTATGACGCAACAATGGCTATATGACTCTGGCAGAGACCGGCTGCCAAATTTGAAACCTCCACCGATTGCGCCCACACGAAAGCTGCCAGCACTGAAAGCTCTACCTGGTTTTCACTGTCCCTTGGAATTGCATTCGCTGCCGCACAGACATTATCTCTCCGCATAAGCTTTATTTGTTTATGATGCAACAATGCCTATGTGACTCTCGCACTGCCCGCTGCCAAATTTGAAACGTCCACTGATTGCGCCCACACGAAAGCTGCCAGCACTGAAAGCTCTACCTGCTTTTCACTGTCGCTTGGAACTGCATTCGCTGCCACACAGACATTCGCGCTCTGCGAAAGCCTTGGTTGGTTATGATGCAACAATGCCTATGTGACTCTCGCAGGTCCCGGCTGCCAAATTTGAATTGTACACCGATTGCGCCCTCACGAAAGCTGCCAGCACTGAAAGCTCTACCTGGTTTTCACTGTCCCTTGGAACTGCATTCGCTGCCGCACAGACAGTCGCGCTCTGCAAAAGCCTTGGTTGGGTATGATGCAACAATGCCTATGTGACTCTCGCAGAGCCCGCTGCCAAATTTGAAACGTCCAGCGATTGCGCCCACACGATAGCTGCCAGCACTGAAAGCTCTACCTGGTTTTCACTGTCCCTTGGAACTGCATTCGCTGCCGCACAGACATTCGCGCTCTGCGCAAGCCTTGGTTGGTTATGACGCAACAATGGCTATGTGACTCTGGCAGAGCCCGGCTGCCAAATTTGAAACGTCCAGCGATTGCGCCCACACGTAAAGCTGCCAGCACTGAAAGCTCTACCTGGTTTTCACTGTCCCTTGGAACTGCATTCGCTGCCGCACAGACATTCGCGCTCTGCGCAAGCCTTGGTTGGTTATGATGCAACAATGCCTATGTGAGTCTCGCACTGCCCGCTGCCAATTTTGAAACGTCCACTGATTGCGCCCACACGAAAGCTGCCAGCACTGAAAGCTCTACCTGGTTTTCACTGTCGCTTGGAACTGCATTCGCTGCCGCACAGACATTCGCGCTCTGCGCAAGCCTTGGTTGGTTATGATGCAACAATGCCTATGTGACTCTGGCAGAGCCCGGCTGCCAAATTCGAAACGTCCAGCGATTGCGCCCACACGAAAGCTGCCAGCACTGAAAGCTCTACCTGGTTTTCACTGTCCCTTGGAACTGCATTCGCTGCCGCACAGACATTCGCGCTCTGTGCAAGCCTTGGTTGGTTATGATGCAACAATGCCTATGTGACTCTCGCAGAGCCGGGCTGCCAAATTTGAAATGTACACCGATTGCGCCCACACGAAAGCTGCCAGCACTGAAAGCTCTACCTGGTTTTCACTGTCCCTTGGAACTGCATTTGCTGCCGCACAGACATTCGCGCTCTGCAAAAGCCTTGGTTGGTTATGACGCAACAATGCCTATGTGAATCTCGCAGAGTCTGCTGCCAAATTTGAAACGTCCACCGATTGCGCCCACTTGATAGCTGCCAGCACTGAAAGCTCTACCTGGTTTTCACTGTCCCTTGGAACTGCATTCGCTGCTGCACAGACATTCGCGCTCTGCGCAAGCCTTGGTTGGTTATGATGCAACAATGGCTATGTGACTCTGGCAGAGCCCAGGTGCCAAATTTGAAACGTCCAGCGATTGCGCCCACACGAAAGCTGCCAGCACTGAAAGCTCTACCTGGTTTTCACTGTCCCTTGGAACTGCATTCGCTGCCGCACAGACGTTCGCGCTCTGCGCAAGCCTTGGTTGGTTATGATGCAACAATGCCTATGTGACTCTGGCAGAGCCCGGCTGCCAAATTCGAAACGTCCAGCGATTGCGCCCACACGAAAGCTGCCAGCACTGAAAGCTCTACCTGGTTTTCACTGTCCCTTGGAACTGCATTCGCTGCCGCACAGACATTCGCGCTCTGCAAAAGCCTTGGTTGGTTATGATGCAACAATGCCTATGTGACTCATGCAGAGCCCGGCTGCCAAATTCGAAACGTCCAGCGATTGCTCCCATACGAAAGCTGCTAGCACTGAAAGCTCTACCTGGTTTTCACTGTCCCTTGGAACTGCATTCGCTGCCGCACCGACATTCGCGCTCTGCAAAAGCCTTGGTTGGTTATGATGCAACAATGCCTATGTGACTCTCGCACTGCCTGCTGCCAATTTTGAAACGTCCACTGATTGCGCCCACACGAAAGCTGCCAGCACTGAAAGCTCTACCTGGTTTTCACTGTCGCTTGGAACTGCATTCGCTGCCGCAGAGACATTCGCGCTCTGCAAAAGCCTTGGTTGGTTATGATGCAACAATGCCTATGTGACTCTGGCAGAGCCCGGCTGCCAAATTTGAATTGTACACCGATTGCGCCCTCACGAAAGCTGCCAGCACTTAAAGCTCTACCTGGTTTTCACTGTCCCTTGGAACTGCATTCGCTGCCTCACAGACAGTCGCGCTCTGCAAAAGCCTTGGTTGGGTATGATGCAACAATGCCTATGTGACTCTCGCAGAGCCCGCTGCCAAATTTGAAACGTCCAGCGATTGCGCCCACACGAAAGGTGCCAGCACTGAAAGCTCTACCTGGTTTTCACTGTCCCTTGGAACTGCATTCGCTGCCGCACAGACATTCGCGCTCTGCGCAAGCCTTGGTTGGTTATGACGCAACAATGGCTATGTGACTCTGGCAGAGACCGGCTGCCAAATTTGAAACGTCCAGCGATTGCGCACACACGAAAGCTGCCAGCACTGAAAGCTCTACCTGGTTTTCACTGTGCATTGGAACTGCATTCGCTGCCGCACAGACATTCGCGGTCCGCAAAAGCCTTGGTTGGTTATGATGCAACAATGGCTATATGACTCTCGCAGAGCTCGGCTGCCAAATTCGAAACGTACACCGATTGCGCCCACACGAAAGCTGCCAGCACTGAAAGCTCTACCTGGTTTTCACTGTCCCTTGGAACTGCATTTGCTGCCGCACAGACATTCGCGCTCTGCAAAAGCCTTGGTTGGGTATGATGCAACAATGCCTATGTGAATCTTGCACAGCCCGCTGCCAAATTTGAAACGTCCACTGATTGAGCCCACACGAAAGCTGCCAGCACTGAAAGCTCTACCTGGTTTTCACTGTCCCTTGGAACTGCATTCGCTGCCGCACAGACATTCGCGCTCTGCGCAAGCCTTGGTTGGTTATGATGCAACAATGCCTATGTGACTCTGGCAGAGCCCGGCTGCCAAATTTGAAACGTCCAGCGATTGCGCCCACACGAAAGCTGCCAGCACTGAAAGCTCTACCTGGTTTTCACTGTCCCTTGGAACTGCATTCGCTGCCGCACAGACATTCGCGCTCTGCGCAAGCCTTGGTTGGTTATGATGCAACAATGCCTATGTGACTCTGGCAGAGCCCGGCTGCCAAATTCGAAAAGTCCAGCGATTGCGCCCACACGAAAGCTGCCAGCACTGAAAGCTCTACCTGGTTTTCACTGTCCCTTGGAACTGCATTCGCTGCCGCACAGACATTCGCGGTCCGCAAAAGTCTTGGTTTGTTATGATGCAACAATGCCTATGTGACTCTCGCAGAGCCCGGCTGCCAAATTTGAAATGTACACCGATTGCGCCCACACGAAAGCTGCCAGCACTGAAAGCTCTACCTGGTTGTCACTGTCCCTTGGAACTGCATTCGCTGCCGCACAGACATTCGCGCTCTGCGCAAGCCTTGGTTGGTTATGATGCAACAATGCCTATGTGACTCTCGCAGAGCCCGGCTGCCAAATTTGAAATGTACACCGATTGCGCCCACACGAAAGCCGCCAGCACTGAAAGCTCTACCTGGTTTTCACTGTCCCTTGGAACTGCATTCACTGCCGCACAGACATTCGCGCTCTGCAAAAGCCTTGGTTGGGTATGATGCAACAATGCCTATGTGAATCTCGCACAGCCCACTGCCAAATTTGAAACGTCCACTGATTGAGCCCACACGAAAGCTGCCAGCACTGAAAGCTCTACCTGGTTTTCACTGTCCCTTGGAACTGCATTCGCTGCCGCACAGACATTCGCGCTCTGCAAAAGCCTTGGTTGGGTATGATGCAACAATGCCTATGTGAATCTCGCACAGCCCACTGCCAAATTTGAAACGTCCACTGATTGAGCCCACACGAAAGCTGCCAGCACTGAAAGCTCTACCTGGTTTTCACTGTCCCTTGGAACTGCATTCGCTGCCGCACAGACATTCACGCTCTGCGCAAGCCTTGGTTGGTTATGATGCAACAATGCCTATGTGACTCTCGCAGAGCCCGGCTGCCAAATTTGAAATGTACACCGATTGCGCCCTCACGAAAGCTGCCAGCACTGAAAGCTCTACCTGGTTTTCACTGTCCCTTGGAACTGCATTCGCTGCCGCACAGACATTCGCGCTCTGCAAAAGCCTTGGTTGGGTATGATGCAACAATGCCTATGTGACTCATGCAGAGCCCGGCTGCCAAATTTGAAACATCCACCGATTGCGCCCACACGAAAGCTGCCATTACTGAAAGCTCTACCTGGTTTTCACTGTCCCTTGGAACTGCATTCGCTGCCGCACAGACAATCGCTTTCTGCAAATGTCTTGGTTGGTTATGACGCTACAATGCATATGTGAATATCGCAGAGCCTGCTGCCAAATTTGAAACGTCCACCGATTGCGCCCACATGATAGCTGCCAGCACTGAAAGCTCTACCTGGTTTTCACTGTCCCTTGGAACTGCATTCGCTGCCGCACAGACATTCGCGGTCCGCAAAAGCCTTGGTTGGTTATGATGCAACAATGCCTATGTGACTCTGGCAGAGCCCGGCTGCCAAATTTGAAATGTACACCGATTGCGCCCTCACGAAAGCTGCCAGCGCTGAAAGCTCTACCTGGATTTCACTGTCCATTGGAACTGCATTCGCTGCCGCACAGACATTCGCGCTCTGCAAAAGCCTTGGTTGGTTAAGACGCAACAATGGCTATGTGACTCTGTCAGAGAGCGGCTGCCAAATTTGAAACGTCCAGCGATTGCGCCCACACGAAAGCTGCCAGCACTGAAAGCTCTACCTGGTTTTCACTGTCCCTTGGAACTGCATTCGCTGCCGCACAGACATTCGGGCTCTGCGCAAGCCTTGGTTGGTTATGATGCAACAATGCCTATGTGACTCATGCAGAGCCCGGCTGCCAAATTCGAAACGTCCAGCGATTGCGCCCACACGAAAGCTGCCAGCACTGAAAGCTCTACCTGGTTTTCACTGTCCCTTGGAACTGCATTCGCTGCCGCACAGACATTCGCGCTCTGCGCAAGCCTTGGTTGGTTATGATGCAACAATTCCTATGTGACTCTGGCAGAGCCCGGCTGCCAAATTCGAAACGTCCAGCTATTGCGCCCACACGAAAGCTGCCAGCACTGAAAGCTCTACCTGGTTTTCACTGTCCCTTGGAACTGCATTCGCTGCCGCACAGACAGTCGCGCTCTGCAAAAGCCTTGGTTGGGTATGATGCAACAATGCCTATGTGACTCTCGCACAGCCCGCTGCCAAATTTGAAACGTCCAGCGATTGCGCCCACACGAAAGCTGCCAGCACTGAAAGCTCTACCTGGTTTTCACTGTCCCTTGGAACTGCATTCGCTGCCGCACAGACATTCGCGCTCCGCAAAAGCCTTGGTTGGTTATGATGCAACAATGCCTATGTGACTCTGGCAGAGCCCGGCTGCCAAATTTGAAACGTCCAGCGATTGCGCCCACACGAAAGCTGCCAGCACTGAAAGGTCTACCTGGTTTTCACTGTCCCTTGGAACTGCATTCGCTGCCGCACCGACATTCGCGCTCTGCAAAAGCCTTGGTTGGTTATGATGCAACAATGCCTATGTGACTCTGGCAGAGCCCGGCTGCCAAATTTGAAACGTCCAGCGATTGCGCCCACACGAAAGCTGCCAGCACTGAAAGCTCTACCTGGTTTTCACTGTCCCTTGGAACTGCATTCGCTGCCGCACCGACATTCGCGCTCTGAAAAGCCTTGGTTGGTTATGATGCAACAATGCCTATGTGACTCTCGCAGAGCCCGCTGCCAAATTTGAAACGTCCAGCGATTGCGCCCACACGAAAGCTGCCAGCACTGAAAGCTCTACCTGGTTTTCACTGTCCCTTGGAACTGCATTCGCTGCCGCACAGACATTCGCGCTCTGCGCATGCCTTGGTTGGTTATGACGCAACAATGGCTATGTGACTCTGGCAGAGACCGGCTGCCAAATTTGAAACCTCCACCGATTGCGCCCACACGAAAGCTGCCAGCACTGAAAGCTCTACCTGGTTTTCACTGTCCCTTGGAACTGCATTCGCTGCCGCACAGACAATATCTCTCCGCATAAGCTTTATTTGTTTATGATGCAACAATGCCTATGTGACTCTCGCAATGCCCGCTGCCAAATTTGAAACGTCCACTGATTGCGCCCACACGAAAGCTGCCAGCACTGAAAGCTCTACCTGCTTTTCACTGTCGCTTGGAACTGCATTCGCTGCCACACAGACATTCGCGCTCTGCGCAAGCCTTGGTTGGTTATGATGCAACAATGCCTATGTGACTCTCGCAGAGCTCGGCTGCCAAATTTGAATTGTACACCGATTGCGCCCTCACGAAAGCTGCCAGCACTGAAAGCTCTACCTGGTTTTCACTGTCCCTTGGAACTGCATTCGCTGCCGCACAGACAGTCGCGCTCTGCAAAAGCCTTGGTTGGGTATGATGCAACAATGCCTATGTGACTCTGGCAGAGCCCGCTGCCAAATTTGAAACGTCCAGCGATTGCGCCCACACGATAGCTGCCAGCACTGAAAGCTCTACCTGGTTTTCACTGTCCCTTGGAACTGCATTCGCTGCCGCACAGACATTCGCGCTCTGCGCAAGCCTTGGTTGGTTATGACGCAACAATGGCTATGTGACTCTGGCAGAGCCCGGCTGCCAAATTTGAAACGTCCAGCGATTGCGCCCACACGTAAAGCTGCCAGCACTGAAAGCTCTACCTGGTTTTCACTGTCCCTTGGAACTGCATTCGCTGCCGCACAGACATTCGCGCTCTGCGCAAGCCTTGGTTGGTTATGATGCAACAATGCCTATGTGACTCTGGCAGAGCCCGGCTGCCAAATTTGAAACCTCCACCGATTGCGCCCACACGAAAGCTGCCAGCACTGAAAGCTCTACCTGGTTTTCACTGTCCCTTGGAACTGCATTCGCTGCCGCACAGACATTATCTCTCCGCATAAGCTTTATTTGTTTATGATGCAACAATGCCTATGTGACTCTCGCACAGCCCGCTGCCAAATTTGCAACGTCCACTGATTGCGCCCACACGAAAGCTGCCAGCACTGAAAGCTCTACCTGGTTTTCACTGTCCCTTGGAACTGCATTCGCTGCCGCACAGACATTCGCGCTCTGCAAAAGCCTTGGTTGGGTATGATGCAACAATGCCTATCTGACTCTCGCACAGCCCGCTGCCAAATTTGAAACGTCCAGCGATTGCGCCCACACGAAAGCTGCCAGCACT
This sequence comes from Mycteria americana, assembly GCF_035582795.1. NCBI lineage: Eukaryota > Metazoa > Chordata > Aves > Ciconiiformes > Ciconiidae > Mycteria > Mycteria americana. The sequence continues at coordinate 2,244,852 of NW_027445609.1, read as the reverse complement.
GAAAGCTCTACCTGGTTTTCACTGTCCCTTGGAACTGCATTCGCTGCCGCACAGACATTCGCGCTCCGCAAAAGCCTTGGTTGGTTATGATGCAACAATGCCTATGTGACTCTGGCAGAGCCCGGCTGCCAAATTTGAAACGTCCAGCGATTGCGCCCACACGAAAGCTGCCAGCACTGAAAGCTCTACCTGGTTTTCACTGTCCCTTGGAACTGCATTCGCTGCCGCACAGACATTCGCGCTCTGCAAAAGCCTTGGTTGGTTATGATGCAACAATGCCTATGTGACTCATGCAGAGCCCGGCTGCCAAATTCGAAACGTCCAGCGATTGCGCCCATACGAAAGCTGCTAGCACTGAAAGCTCTACCTGGTTTTCACTGTCCCTTGGAACTGCATTCGCTGCCGCACCGACATTCGCGCTCTGCAAAAGCCTTGGTTGGTTATGATGCAACAATGCCTATGTGACTCTCGCACTGCCTGCTGCCAAATTTGAAACGTCCACTGATTGCGCCCACACGAAAGCTGCCAGCACTGAAAGCTCTACCTGGTTTTCACTGTCCCTTGGGACTGCATTCGCTGCCGCACAGACAGTCGCGCTCTGCAAAAGCCTTGGTTGGGTATGATGCAACAATGCCTATGTGACTCTCGCAGAGCCCGCTGCCAAATTTGAAACGTCCAGCGATTGCGCCCACACGAAAGCTGCCAGCACTGAAAGCTCTACCTGGTTTTCACTGTCCCTTGGAACTGCATTCGCTGCCACACAGACATTCACGCTCTGCGCAAGCCTTGGTTGGTTATGACGCAACAATGCCTATGTGACTCTGGCAGAGCCCGGCTGCCAAATTTGAAATGTAGACCGATTGCGCCCACACGAAAGCTGCCAGCACTGAAAGCTCTACCTGGTTTTCACTGTCCCTTGGAACTGCATTCGCTGCCGCACAGACATTCGCGGTCCGCAAAAGCCTTGGTTGGTTATGATGCAACAATGGCTATATGACTCTGGCAGAGCCCGGCTGCCAAATTCGAAACGTACACCGATTGCGCCCACACGAAAGCTGCCAGCACTGAAAGCTCTACCTGGTTTTCACTGTCCCTTGGAACTGCATTCGCTGCCGCACAGACATTCGCGCTCTGCAAAAGCCTTGGTTGGGTATATGCAACAATGCCTATGTGACACTCGCAGAGCCCGCTGCCAAATTTGAATTGTACACCGATTGCGCCCACACGAAAGCTGCCAGCACTGAAAGCTCTACCTGGTTTTCACTGTCCCTTGGAACTGCATTCGCTGCCGCACAGACATTCGCGCTCTGCGCAAGCCTTGGTTGGTTATGATGCAACAATGCCTATGTGACTCATGCAGAGCCCGGCTGCCAAATTCGAAACGTCCAGCGATTGCGCCCACACGAAAGCTGCCAGCACTGAAAGCTCTACCTGGTTTTCACTGTCCCTTGGAACTGCATTCGCTGCCGCACCGACATTCGCGCTCTGCACAAGCCTTGGTTGGTTATGATGCAACAATGCCTATGTGACTCTCGCACTGCCCGCTGCCAAATTTGAAACGTCCACTGATTGCGCCCACACGAAAGCTGCCAGCACTGAAAGCTCTACCTGCTTTTCACTGTCGCTTGGAACTGCATTCGCTGCCACACAGACATTCGCGCTCTGCAAAAGCCTTGGTTGGTTATGATGCAACAATGCCTATGTGACTCTCGCAGAGCCCGGCTGCCAAATTTGAATTGTACACCGATTGCGCCCTCACGAAAGCTGCCAGCACTGAAAGCTCTACCTGGTTTTCACTGTCCCTTGGAACTGCATTCGCTGCCGCACAGACAGTCGCGCTCTGCAAAAGCCTTGGTTGGGTATGATGCAACAATGCCTATGTGACTCTCGCAGAGCCCGCTGCCAAATTTGAAACGTCCAGCGATTGCGCCCACACGATAGCTGCCAGCACTGAAAGCTCTACCTGGTTTTCACTGTCCCTTGGAACTGCATTCGCTGCCGCACAGACATTCGCGCTCTGCGCAAGCCTTGGTTGGTTATGACGCAACAATGGCTATGTGACTCTGGCAGAGCCTGGCTGACAAATTTGAATTGTACACCGATTGCGCCCTCACGAAAGCTGCCAGCACTGAAAGCTCTACCTGGTTTTCACTGTCCCTTGGGACTGCATTTGCTGCCGCACAGACAGTCGCGATCTGCAAAAGCCTTGGTTGGGTATGATGCAACAATGCCTATGTGACTCTCGCAGAGCCCGCTGCCAAATTTGAAACGTCCAGCGATTGCGCCCACACGAAAGCTGCCAGCACTGAAAGCTCTACCTGGTTTTCACTGTCCCTTGGAACTGCATTCGCTGCCGCACAGACATTCGCGGTCCGCAAAAGCCTTGGTTGGTTATGATGCAACAATGGCTATATGACTCTCGCAGAGCTCGGCTGCCAAATTCGAAACGTACACCGATTGCGCCCACACGAAAGCTGCCAGCACTGAAAGCTCTACCTGGTTTTCACTGTCCCTTGGAACTGCATTCGCTGCCGCACAGACATTCGCGCTCTGCAAAAGCCTTGGTTGGGTATATGCAACAATGCCTATGTGACACTCGCAGAGCCCGGCTGCCAAATTTGAATTGTACACCGATTGCGCCCACACGAAAGCTGCCAGCACTGAAAGCTCTACCTGGTTTTCACTGTCCCTTGGAACTGCATTCGCTGCCGCACAGACATTCGGGCTCTGCGCAAGCCTTGGTTGGTTATGATGCAACAATGCCTATGTGACTCATGCAGAGCCCGGCTGCCAAATTCGAAACGTCCAGCGATTGCGCCCACACGAAAGCTGCCAGCACTGAAAGCTCTACCTGGTTTTCACTGTCCCTTGGAACTGCATTCGCTGCCGCACAGACATTCGCGCTCTGCGCAAGCCTTGGTTGGTTATGATGCAACAATGCCTATGTGACTCTGGCAGAGCCCGGCTGCCAAATTCGAAACGTCCAGCTATTGCGCCCACACGAAAGCTGCCAGCACTGAAAGCTCTACCTGGTTTTCACTGTCCCTTGGAACTGCATTCGCTGCCGCACAGACAGTCGCGCTCTGCAAAAGCCTTGGTTGGGTATGATGCAACAATGCCTATGTGACTCTCGCACAGCCCGCTGCCAAATTTGAAACGTCCAGCGATTGCGCCCACACGAAAGCTGCCAGCACTGAAAGCTCTACCTGGTTTTCACTGTCCCTTGGAACTGCATTCGCTGCCGCACAGACATTCGCGCTCCGCAAAAGCCTTGGTTGGTTATGATGCAACAATGCCTATGTGACTCTGGCAGAGCCCGGCTGCCAAATTTGAAACGTCCAGCGATTGCGCCCACACGAAAGCTGCCAGCACTGAAAGGTCTACCTGGTTTTCACTGTCCCTTGGAACTGCATTCGCTGCCGCACCGACATTCGCGCTCTGCAAAAGCCTTGGTTGGTTATGATGCAACAATGCCTATGTGACTCTGGCAGAGCCCGGCTGCCAAATTTGAAACGTCCAGCGATTGCGCCCACACGAAAGCTGCCAGCACTGAAAGCTCTACCTGGTTTTCACTGTCCCTTGGAACTGCATTCGCTGCCGCACCGACATTCGCGCTCTGAAAAGCCTTGGTTGGTTATGATGCAACAATGCCTATGTGACTCTCGCAGAGCCCGCTGCCAAATTTGAAACGTCCAGCGATTGCGCCCACACGAAAGCTGCCAGCACTGAAAGCTCTACCTGGTTTTCACTGTCCCTTGGAACTGCATTCGCTGCCGCACAGACATTCGCGCTCTGCGCATGCCTTGGTTGGTTATGACGCAACAATGGCTATGTGACTCTGGCAGAGACCGGCTGCCAAATTTGAAACCTCCACCGATTGCGCCCACACGAAAGCTGCCAGCACTGAAAGCTCTACCTGGTTTTCACTGTCCCTTGGAACTGCATTCGCTGCCGCACCGACATTCGCGCTCTGCAAAAGCCTTGGTTTGTTATGATGCAACAATGCCTATGTGACTCTGGCAGAGCCCGGCTGCCAAATTTGAAACGTCCACTGATTGCGCCCACACGAAAGCTGCCAGCACTGAAAGCTCTACCTGGTTTTCACTGTCCCTTGGAACTGCATTCGCTGCCGCACCGACATTCGCGCTCTGCAAAAGCCTTGGTTGGTTATGATGCAACAATGCCTATGTGACTCTCGCAGAGCCCGCTGCCAAATTTGAAACGTCCAGCGATTGCGCCCACACGAAAGCTGCCAGCACTGAAAGCTCTACCTGGTTTTCACTGTCCCTTGGAACTGCATTCGCTGCCGCACAGACATTCGCGCTCTGCGTATGCCTTGGTTGGTTATGACGCAACAATGGCTATATGACTCTGGCAGAGACCGGCTGCCAAATTTGAAACCTCCACCGATTGCGCCCACACGAAAGCTGCCAGCACTGAAAGCTCTACCTGGTTTTCACTGTCCCTTGGAATTGCATTCGCTGCCGCACAGACATTATCTCTCCGCATAAGCTTTATTTGTTTATGATGCAACAATGCCTATGTGACTCTCGCACTGCCCGCTGCCAAATTTGAAACGTCCACTGATTGCGCCCACACGAAAGCTGCCAGCACTGAAAGCTCTACCTGCTTTTCACTGTCGCTTGGAACTGCATTCGCTGCCGCACAGACATTCGCGCTCTGCGCAAGCCTTGGTTGGTTATGATGCAACAATGCCTATGTGACTCTCGCAGGTCCCGGCTGCCAAATTTGAATTGTACACCGATTGCGCCCTCACGAAAGCTGCCAGCACTGAAAGCTCTACCTGGTTTTCACTGTCCCTTGGAACTGCATTCGCTGCCGCACAGACAGTCGCGCTCTGCAAAAGCCTTGGTTGGGTATGATGCAACAATGCCTATGTGACTCTCGCAGAGCCCGCTGCCAAATTTGAAACGTCCAGCGATTGCGCCCACACGATAGCTGCCAGCACTGAAAGCTCTACCTGGTTTTCACTGTCCCTTGGAACTGCATTCGCTGCCGCACAGACATTCGCGCTCTGCGCAAGCCTTGGTTGGTTATGACGCAACAATGGCTATGTGACTCTGGCAGAGCCCGGCTGCCAAATTTGAAACGTCCAGCGATTGCGCCCACACGTAAAGCTGCCAGCACTGAAAGCTCTACCTGGTTTTCACTGTCCCTTGGAACTGCATTCGCTGCCGCACAGACATTCGCGCTCTGCGCAAGCCTTGGTTGGTTATGATGCAACAATGCCTATGTGAGTCTCGCACTGCCCGCTGCCAATTTTGAAACGTCCACTGATTGCGCCCACACGAAAGCTGCCAGCACTGAAAGCTCTACCTGGTTTTCACTGTCGCTTGGAACTGCATTCGCTGCCGCACAGACATTCGCGCTCTGCGCAAGCCTTGGTTGGTTATGATGCAACAATGCCTATGTGACTCTGGCAGAGCCCGGCTGCCAAATTCGAAACGTCCAGCGATTGCGCCCACACGAAAGCTGCCAGCACTGAAAGCTCTACCTGGTTTTCACTGTCCCTTGGAACTGCATTCGCTGCCGCACAGACATTCGCGCTCTGCGCAAGCCTTGGTTGGTTATGATGCAACAATGCCTATGTGACTCTCGCAGAGCCGGGCTGCCAAATTTGAAATGTACACCGATTGCGCCCACACGAAAGCTGCCAGCACTGAAAGCTCTACCTGGTTTTCACTGTCCCTTGGAACTGCATTCGCTGCCGCACAGACATTCGCGCTCTGCAAAACCCTTGGTTGGTTATGATGCAACAATGCCTATGTGACTCTGGCAGAGCCCGCTGCCAAATTTGAAACATCCACCGATTGCGCCCACACGAAAGCTGCCAGCACTGAAAGCTCTACCTGGTTTTCACTGTCCCTTGGAACTGCATTTGCTGCCGCACAGACATTCGCGCTCTGCAAAAGCCTTGGTTGGTTATGACGCAACAATGCCTATGTGAATCTCGCAGAGTCTGCTGCCAAATTTGAAACGTCCACCGATTGCGCCCACTTGATAGCTGCCAGCACTGAAAGCTCTACCTGGTTTTCACTGTCCCTTGGAACTGCATTCGCTGCTGCACAGACATTCGCGCTCTGCGCAAGCCTTGGTTGGTTATGATGCAACAATGGCTATGTGACTCTGGCAGAGCCCAGGTGCCAAATTTGAAACGTCCAGCGATTGCGCCCACACGAAAGCTGCCAGCACTGAAAGCTCTACCTGGTTTTCACTGTCCCTTGGAACTGCATTCGCTGCCGCACAGACGTTCGCGCTCTGCGCAAGCCTTGGTTGGTTATGATGCAACAATGCCTATGTGACTCTGGCAGAGCCCGGCTGCCAAATTCGAAACGTCCAGCGATTGCGCCCACACGAAAGCTGCCAGCACTGAAAGCTCTACCTGGTTTTCACTGTCCCTTGGAACTGCATTCGCTGCCGCACAGACATTCGCGCTCTGCAAAAGCCTTGGTTGGTTATGATGCAACAATGCCTATGTGACTCATGCAGAGCCCGGCTGCCAAATTCGAAACGTCCAGCGATTGCTCCCATACGAAAGCTGCTAGCACTGAAAGCTCTACCTGGTTTTCACTGTCCCTTGGAACTGCATTCGCTGCCGCACCGACATTCGCGCTCTGCAAAAGCCTTGGTTGGTTATGATGCAACAATGCCTATGTGACTCTCGCACTGCCTGCTGCCAATTTTGAAACGTCCACTGATTGCGCCCACACGAAAGCTGCCAGCACTGAAAGCTCTACCTGGTTTTCACTGTCGCTTGGAACTGCATTCGCTGCCGCAGAGACATTCGCGCTCTGCAAAAGCCTTGGTTGGTTATGATGCAACAATGCCTATGTGACTCTGGCAGAGCCCGGCTGCCAAATTTGAATTGTACACCGATTGCGCCCTCACGAAAGCTGCCAGCACTTAAAGCTCTACCTGGTTTTCACTGTCCCTTGGAACTGCATTCGCTGCCTCACAGACAGTCGCGCTCTGCAAAAGCCTTGGTTGGGTATGATGCAACAATGCCTATGTGACTCTCGCAGAGCCCGCTGCCAAATTTGAAACGTCCAGCGATTGCGCCCACACGAAAGGTGCCAGCACTGAAAGCTCTACCTGGTTTTCACTGTCCCTTGGAACTGCATTCGCTGCCGCACAGACATTCGCGCTCTGCGCAAGCCTTGGTTGGTTATGACGCAACAATGGCTATGTGACTCTGGCAGAGACCGGCTGCCAAATTTGAAACGTCCAGCGATTGCGCACACACGAAAGCTGCCAGCACTGAAAGCTCTACCTGGTTTTCACTGTGCATTGGAACTGCATTCGCTGCCGCACAGACATTCGCGGTCCGCAAAAGCCTTGGTTGGTTATGATGCAACAATGGCTATATGACTCTCGCAGAGCTCGGCTGCCAAATTCGAAACGTACACCGATTGCGCCCACACGAAAGCTGCCAGCACTGAAAGCTCTACCTGGTTTTCACTGTCCCTTGGAACTGCATTTGCTGCCGCACAGACATTCGCGCTCTGCAAAAGCCTTGGTTGGGTATGATGCAACAATGCCTATGTGAATCTTGCACAGCCCGCTGCCAAATTTGAAACGTCCACTGATTGAGCCCACACGAAAGCTGCCAGCACTGAAAGCTCTACCTGGTTTTCACTGTCCCTTGGAACTGCATTCGCTGCCGCACAGACATTCGCGCTCTGCGCAAGCCTTGGTTGGTTATGATGCAACAATGCCTATGTGACTCTGGCAGAGCCCGGCTGCCAAATTTGAAACGTCCAGCGATTGCGCCCACACGAAAGCTGCCAGCACTGAAAGCTCTACCTGGTTTTCACTGTCCCTTGGAACTGCATTCGCTGCCGCACAGACATTCGCGCTCTGCGCAAGCCTTGGTTGGTTATGATGCAACAATGCCTATGTGACTCTGGCAGAGCCCGGCTGCCAAATTCGAAAAGTCCAGCGATTGCGCCCACACGAAAGCTGCCAGCACTGAAAGCTCTACCTGGTTTTCACTGTCCCTTGGAACTGCATTCGCTGCCGCACAGACATTCGCGGTCCGCAAAAGTCTTGGTTTGTTATGATGCAACAATGCCTATGTGACTCTCGCAGAGCCCGGCTGCCAAATTTGAAATGTACACCGATTGCGCCCACACGAAAGCTGCCAGCACTGAAAGCTCTACCTGGTTGTCACTGTCCCTTGGAACTGCATTCGCTGCCGCACAGACATTCGCGCTCTGCGCAAGCCTTGGTTGGTTATGATGCAACAATGCCTATGTGACTCTCGCAGAGCCCGGCTGCCAAATTTGAAATGTACACCGATTGCGCCCACACGAAAGCCGCCAGCACTGAAAGCTCTACCTGGTTTTCACTGTCCCTTGGAACTGCATTCACTGCCGCACAGACATTCGCGCTCTGCAAAAGCCTTGGTTGGGTATGATGCAACAATGCCTATGTGAATCTCGCACAGCCCACTGCCAAATTTGAAACGTCCACTGATTGAGCCCACACGAAAGCTGCCAGCACTGAAAGCTCTACCTGGTTTTCACTGTCCCTTGGAACTGCATTCGCTGCCGCACAGACATTCGCGCTCTGCAAAAGCCTTGGTTGGGTATGATGCAACAATGCCTATGTGAATCTCGCACAGCCCACTGCCAAATTTGAAACGTCCACTGATTGAGCCCACACGAAAGCTGCCAGCACTGAAAGCTCTACCTGGTTTTCACTGTCCCTTGGAACTGCATTCGCTGCCGCACAGACATTCACGCTCTGCGCAAGCCTTGGTTGGTTATGATGCAACAATGCCTATGTGACTCTCGCAGAGCCCGGCTGCCAAATTTGAAATGTACACCGATTGCGCCCTCACGAAAGCTGCCAGCACTGAAAGCTCTACCTGGTTTTCACTGTCCCTTGGAACTGCATTCGCTGCCGCACAGACATTCGCGCTCTGCAAAAGCCTTGGTTGGGTATGATGCAACAATGCCTATGTGACTCATGCAGAGCCCGGCTGCCAAATTTGAAACATCCACCGATTGCGCCCACACGAAAGCTGCCATTACTGAAAGCTCTACCTGGTTTTCACTGTCCCTTGGAACTGCATTCGCTGCCGCACAGACAATCGCTTTCTGCAAATGTCTTGGTTGGTTATGACGCTACAATGCATATGTGAATATCGCAGAGCCTGCTGCCAAATTTGAAACGTCCACCGATTTCGCCCACATGATAGCTGCCAGCACTGAAAGCTCTACCTGGTTTTCACTGTCCCTTGGAACTGCATTCGCTGCCGCACAGACATTCGCGGTCCGCAAAAGCCTTGGTTGGTTATGATGCAACAATGCCTATGTGACTCTGGCAGAGCCCGGCTGCCAAATTTGAAATGTACACCGATTGCGCCCTCACGAAAGCTGCCAGCGCTGAAAGCTCTACCTGGATTTCACTGTCCATTGGAACTGCATTCGCTGCCGCACAGACATTCGCGCTCTGCAAAAGCCTTGGTTGGTTAAGACGCAACAATGGCTATGTGACTCTGTCAGAGAGCGGCTGCCAAATTTGAAACGTCCAGCGATTGCGCCCACACGAAAGCTGCCAGCACTGAAAGCTCTACCTGGTTTTCACTGTCCCTTGGAACTGCATTCGCTGCCGCACAGACATTCGGGCTCTGCGCAAGCCTTGGTTGGTTATGATGCAACAATGCCTATGTGACTCATGCAGAGCCCGGCTGCCAAATTCGAAACGTCCAGCGATTGCGCCCACACGAAAGCTGCCAGCACTGAAAGCTCTACCTGGTTTTCACTGTCCCTTGGAACTGCATTCGCTGCCGCACAGACATTCGCGCTCTGCGCAAGCCTTGGTTGGTTATGATGCAACAATGCCTATGTGACTCTGGCAGAGCCCGGCTGCCAAATTCGAAACGTCCAGCTATTGCGCCCACACGAAAGCTGCCAGCACTGAAAGCTCTACCTGGTTTTCACTGTCCCTTGGAACTGCATTCGCTGCCGCACAGACAGTCGCGCTCTGCAAAAGCCTTGGTTGGGTATGATGCAACAATGCCTATGTGACTCTCGCACAGCCCGCTGCCAAATTTGAAACGTCCAGCGATTGCGCCCACACGAAAGCTGCCAGCACTGAAAGCTCTACCTGGTTTTCACTGTCCCTTGGAACTGCATTCGCTGCCGCACAGACATTCGCGCTCCGCAAAAGCCTTGGTTGGTTATGATGCAACAATGCCTATGTGACTCTGGCAGAGCCCGGCTGCCAAATTTGAAACGTCCAGCGATTGCGCCCACACGAAAGCTGCCAGCACTGAAAGGTCTACCTGGTTTTCACTGTCCCTTGGAACTGCATTCGCTGCCGCACCGACATTCGCGCTCTGCAAAAGCCTTGGTTGGTTATGATGCAACAATGCCTATGTGACTCTGGCAGAGCCCGGCTGCCAAATTTGAAACGTCCAGCGATTGCGCCCACACGAAAGCTGCCAGCACTGAAAGCTCTACCTGGTTTTCACTGTCCCTTGGAACTGCATTCGCTGCCGCACCGACATTCGCGCTCTGAAAAGCCTTGGTTGGTTATGATGCAACAATGCCTATGTGACTCTCGCAGAGCCCGCTGCCAAATTTGAAACGTCCAGCGATTGCGCCCACACGAAAGCTGCCAGCACTGAAAGCTCTACCTGGTTTTCACTGTCCCTTGGAACTGCATTCGCTGCCGCACAGACATTCGCGCTCTGCGCATGCCTTGGTTGGTTATGACGCAACAATGGCTATGTGACTCTGGCAGAGACCGGCTGCCAAATTTGAAACCTCCACCGATTGCGCCCACACGAAAGCTGCCAGCACTGAAAGCTCTACCTGGTTTTCACTGTCCCTTGGAACTGCATTCGCTGCCGCACAGACAATATCTCTCCGCATAAGCTTTATTTGTTTATGATGCAACAATGCCTATGTGACTCTCGCAATGCCCGCTGCCAAATTTGAAACGTCCACTGATTGCGCCCACACGAAAGCTGCCAGCACTGAAAGCTCTACCTGCTTTTCACTGTCGCTTGGAACTGCATTCGCTGCCACACAGACATTCGCGCTCTGCGCAAGCCTTGGTTGGTTATGATGCAACAATGCCTATGTGACTCTCGCAGGTCCCGGCTGCCAAATTTGAATTGTACACCGATTGCGCCCTCACGAAAGCTGCCAGCACTGAAAGCTCTACCTGGTTTTCACTGTCCCTTGGAACTGCATTCGCTGCCGCACAGACAGTCGCGCTATGCAAAAGCCTTGGTTGGGTATGATGCAACAATGCCTATGTGACTCTGGCAGAGCCCGCTGCCAAATTTGAAACGTCCAGCGATTGCGCCCACACGATAGCTGCCAGCACTGAAAGCTCTACCTGGTTTTCACTGTCCCTTGGAACTGCATTCGCTGCCGCACAGACATTCGCGCTCTGCGCAAGCCTTGGTTGGTTATGACGCAACAATGGCTATGTGACTCTGGCAGAGCCCGGCTGCCAAATTTGAAACGTCCAGCGATTGCGCCCACACGTAAAGCTGCCAGCACTGAAAGCTCTACCTGGTTTTCACTGTCCCTTGGAACTGCATTCGCTGCCGCACAGACATTCGCGCTCTGCGCAAGCCTTGGTTGGTTATGATGCAACAATGCCTATGTGACTCTGGCAGAGCCCGGCTGCCAAATTTGAAACCTCCACCGATTGCGCCCACACGAAAGCTGCCAGCACTGAAAGCTCTACCTGGTTTTCACTGTCCCTTGGAACTGCATTCGCTGCCGCACAGACATTATCTCTCCGCATAAGCTTTATTTGTTTATGATGCAACAATGCCTATGTGACTCTCGCACAGCCCGCTGCCAAATTTGCAACGTCCACTGATTGCGCCCACACGAAAGCTGCCAGCACTGAAAGCTCTACCTGGTTTTCACTGTCCCTTGGAACTGCATTCGCTGCCGCACAGACATTCGCGCTCTGCAAAAGCCTTGGTTGGGTATGATGCAACAATGCCTATCTGACTCTCGCACAGCCCGCTGCCAAATTTGAAACGTCCAGCGATTGCGCCCACACGAAAGCTGCCAGCACTGAAAGCTCTACCTGGTTTTCACTGTCCCTTGGAACTGCATTCGCTGCCGCACAGACATTCGCGCTCCGCAAAAGCCTTGGTTGGTTATGATGCAACAATGCCTACGTGACTCTGGCAGAGCCCAGCTGCCAAATTTGAAACGTCCAGCGATTGCGCCCACACGAAAGCTGCCAGCACTGAAAGCTCTACCTGGTTTTCACTGTCCCTTGGAACTGCATTCGCTGCCGCACAGACATTCGCGCTCTGCAAAAGCCTTGGTTGGTTATGATGCAACAATGCCTATGTGACTCATGCAGAGCCCGGCTGCCAAATTCGAAACGTCCAGCGATTGCGCCCATACGAAAGCTGCTAGCACTGAAAGCTCTACCTGGTTTTCACTGTCCCTTGGAACTGCATTCGCTGCCGCACCGACATTCGCGCTCTGCAAAAGCCTTGGTTGGTTATGATGCAACAATGCCTATGTGACTCTCGCACTGCCTGCTGCCAAATTTGAAACGTCCACTGATTGCGCCCACACGAAAGCTGCCAGCACTGAAAGCTCTACCTGGTTTTCACTGTCCCTTGGGACTGCATTCGCTGCCGCACAGACAGTCGCGCTCTGCAAAAGCCTTGGTTGGGTATGATGCAACAATGCCTATGTGACTCTCGCAGAGCCCGCTGCCAAATTTGAAACGTCCAGCGATTGCGCCCACACGAAAGCTGCCAGCACTGAAAGCTCTACCTGGTTTTCACTGTCCCTTGGAACTGCATTCGCTGCCACACAGACATTCACGCTCTGCGCAAGCCTTGGTTGGTTATGACGCAACAATGCCTATGTGACTCTGGCAGAGCCCGGCTGCCAAATTTGAAATGTAGACCGATTGCGCCCACACGAAAGCTGCCAGCACTGAAAGCTCTACCTGGTTTTCACTGTCCCTTGGAACTGCATTCGCTGCCGCACAGACATTCGCGGTCCGCAAAAGCCTTGGTTGGTTATGATGCAACAATGGCTATATGACTCTGGCAGAGCCCGGCTGCCAAATTCGAAACGTACACCGATTGCGCCCACACGAAAGCTGCCAGCACTGAAAGCTCTACCTGGTTTTCACTGTCCCTTGGAACTGCATTCGCTGCCGCACAGACATTCGCGCTCTGCAAAAGCCTTGGTTGGGTATATGCAACAATGCCTATGTGACACTCGCAGAGCCCGCTGCCAAATTTGAATTGTATACCGATTGCGCCCACACGAAAGCTGCCAGCACTGAAAGCTCTACCTGGTTTTCACTGTCCCTTGGAACTGCATTCGCTGCCGCACAGACATTCGCGCTCTGCGCAAGCCTTGGTTGGTTATGATGCAACAATGCCTATGTGACTCATGCAGAGCCCGGCTGCCAAATTCGAAACGTCCAGCGATTGCGCCCACACGAAAGCTGCCAGCACTGAAAGCTCTACCTGGTTTTCACTGTCCCTTGGAACTGCATTCGCTGCCGCACCGACATTCGCGCTCTGCACAAGCCTTGGTTGGTTATGATGCAACAATGCCTATGTGACTCTCGCACTGCCCGCTGCCAAATTTGAAACGTCCACTGATTGCGCCCACACGAAAGCTGCCAGCACTGAAAGCTCTACCTGCTTTTCACTGTCGCTTGGAACTGCATTCGCTGCCACACAGACATTCGCGCTCTGCAAAAGCCTTGGTTGGTTATGATGCAACAATGCCTATGTGACTCTCGCAGAGCCCGGCTGCCAAATTTGAATTGTACACCGATTGCGCCCTCACGAAAGCTGCCAGCACTGAAAGCTCTACCTGGTTTTCACTGTCCCTTGGAACTGCATTCGCTGCCGCACAGACAGTCGCGCTCTGCAAAAGCCTTGGTTGGGTATGATGCAACAATGCCTATGTGACTCTCGCAGAGCCCGCTGCCAAATTTGAAACGTCCAGCGATTGCGCCCACACGATAGCTGCCAGCACTGAAAGCTCTACCTGGTTTTCACTGTCCCTTGGAACTGCATTCGCTGCCGCACAGACATTCGCGCTCTGCGCAAGCCTTGGTTGGTTATGACGCAACAATGGCTATGTGACTCTGGCAGAGCCCGGCTGACAAATTTGAATTGTACACCGATTGCGCCCTCACGAAAGCTGCCAGCACTGAAAGCTCTACCTGGTTTTCACTGTCCCTTGGGACTGCATTTGCTGCCGCACAGACAGTCGCGATCTGCAAAAGCCTTGGTTGGGTATGATGCAACAATGCCTATGTGACTCTCGCAGAGCCCGCTGCCAAATTTGAAACGTCCAGCGATTGCGCCCACACGAAAGCTGCCAGCACTGAAAGCTCTACCTGGTTTTCACTGTCCCTTGGAACTGCATTCGCTGCCGCACAGACATTCGCGGTCCGCAAAAGCCTTGGTTGGTTATGATGCAACAATGGCTATATGACTCTCGCAGAGCTCGGCTGCCAAATTCGAAACGTACACCGATTGCGCCCACACGAAAGCTGCCAGCACTGAAAGCTCTACCTGGTTTTCACTGTCCCTTGGAACTGCATTCGCTGCCGCACAGACATTCGCGCTCTGCAAAAGCCTTGGTTGGGTATATGCAACAATGCCTATGTGACACTCGCAGAGCCCGGCTGCCAAATTTGAATTGTACACCGATTGCGCCCACACGAAAGCTGCCAGCACTGAAAGCTCTACCTGGTTTTCACTGTCCCTTGGAACTGCATTCGCTGCCGCACAGACATACGGGCTCTGCGCAAGCCTTGGTTGGTTATGATGCAACAATGCCTATGTGACTCATGCAGAGCCCGGCTGCCAAATTCGAAACGTCCAGCGATTGCGCCCACACGAAAGCTGCCAGCACTGAAAGCTCTACCTGGTTTTCACTGTCCCTTGGAACTGCATTCGCTGCCGCACAGACATTCGCGCTCTGCGCAAGCCTTGGTTGGTTATGATGCAACAATGCCTATGTGACTCTGGCAGAGCCCGGCTGCCAAATTCGAAACGTCCAGCTATTGCGCCCACACGAAAGCTGCCAGCACTGAAAGCTCTACCTGGTTTTCACTGTCCCTTGGAACTGCATTCGCTGCCGCACAGACAGTCGCGCTCTGCAAAAGCCTTGGTTGGGTATGATGCAACAATGCCTATGTGACTCTCGCACAGCCCGCTGCCAAATTTGAAACGTCCAGCGATTGCGCCCACACGAAAGCTGCCAGCACTGAAAGCTCTACCTGGTTTTCACTGTCCCTTGGAACTGCATTCGCTGCCGCACAGACATTCGCGCTCCGCAAAAGCCTTGGTTGGTTATGATGCAACAATGCCTATGTGACTCTGGCAGAGCCCGGCTGCCAAATTTGAAACGTCCAGCGATTGCGCCCACACGAAAGCTGCCAGCACTGAAAGGTCTACCTGGTTTTCACTGTCCCTTGGAACTGCATTCGCTGCCGCACCGACATTCGCGCTCTGCAAAAGCCTTGGTTGGTTATGATGCAACAATGCCTATGTGACTCTGGCAGAGCCCGGCTGCCAAATTTGAAACGTCCAGCGATTGCGCCCACACGAAAGCTGCCAGCACTGAAAGCTCTACCTGGTTTTCACTGTCCCTTGGAACTGCATTCGCTGCCGCACCGACATTCGCGCTCTGAAAAGCCTTGGTTGGTTATGATGCAACAATGCCTATGTGACTCTCGCAGAGCCCGCTGCCAAATTTGAAACGTCCAGCGATTGCGCCCACACGAAAGCTGCCAGCACTGAAAGCTCTACCTGGTTTTCACTGTCCCTTGGAACTGCATTCGCTGCCGCACAGACATTCGCGCTCTGCGCATGCCTTGGTTGGTTATGACGCAACAATGGCTATGTGACTCTGGCAGAGACCGGCTGCCAAATTTGAAACCTCCACCGATTGCGCCCACACGAAAGCTGCCAGCACTGAAAGCTCTACCTGGTTTTCACTGTCCCTTGGAACTGCATTCGCTGCCGCACAGACAATATCTCTCCGCATAAGCTTTATTTGTTTATGATGCAACAATGCCTATGTGACTCTCGCAATGCCCGCTGCCAAATTTGAAACGTCCACTGATTGCGCCCACACGAAAGCTGCCAGCACTGAAAGCTCTACCTGCTTTTCACTGTCGCTTGGAACTGCATTCGCTGCCACACAGACATTCGCGCTCTGCGCAAGCCTTGGTTGGTTATGATGCAACAATGCCTATGTGACTCTCGCAGGTCCCGGCTGCCAAATTTGAATTGTACACCGATTGCGCCCTCACGAAAGCTGCCAGCACTGAAAGCTCTACCTGGTTTTCACTGTCCCTTGGAACTGCATTCGCTGCCGCACAGACAGTCGCGCTCTGCAAAAGCCTTGGTTGGGTATGATGCAACAATGCCTATGTGACTCTGGCAGAGCCCGCTGCCAAATTTGAAACGTCCAGCGATTGCGCCCACACGATAGCTGCCAGCACTGAAAGCTCTACCTGGTTTTCACTGTCCCTTGGAACTGCATTCGCTGCCGCACAGACATTCGCGCTCTGCGCAAGCCTTGGTTGGTTATGACGCAACAATGGCTATGTGACTCTGGCAGAGCCCGGCTGCCAAATTTGAAACGTCCAGCGATTGCGCCCACACGTAAAGCTGCCAGCACTGAAAGCTCTACCTGGTTTTCACTGTCCCTTGGAACTGCATTCGCTGCCGCACAGACATTCGCGCTCTGCGCAAGCCTTGGTTGGTTATGATGCAACAATGCCTATGTGACTCTGGCAGAGCCCGGCTGCCAAATTTGAAACCTCCACCGATTGCGCCCACACGAAAGCTGCCAGCACTGAAAGCTCTACCTGGTTTTCACTGTCCCTTGGAACTGCATTCGCTGCCGCACAGACATTATCTCTCCGCATAAGCTTTATTTGTTTATGATGCAACAATGCCTATGTGACTCTCGCACAGCCCGCTGCCAAATTTGCAACGTCCACTGATTGCGCCCACACGAAAGCTGCCAGCACTGAAAGCTCTACCTGGTTTTCACTGTCCCTTGGAACTGCATTCGCTGCCGCACAGACATTCGCGCTCTGCAAAAGCCTTGGTTGGGTATGATGCAACAATGCCTATCTGACTCTCGCACAGCCCGCTGCCAAATTTGAAACGTCCAGCGATTGCGCCCACACGAAAGCTGCCAGCACTGAAAGCTCTACCTGGTTTTCACTGTCCCTTGGAACTGCATTCGCTGCCGCACAGACATTCGCGCTCCGCAAAAGCCTTGGTTGGTTATGATGCAACAATGCCTATGTGACTCTGGCAGAGCCCGGCTGCCAAATTTGAAACGTCCAGCGATTGCGCCCACACGAAAGCTGCCAGCACTGAAAGCTCTACCTGGTTTTCACTGTCCCTTGGAACTGCATTCGCTGCCGCACAGACATTCGCGCTCTGCAAAAGCCTTGGTTGGTTATGATGCAACAATGCCTATGTGACTCATGCAGAGCCCGGCTGCCAAATTCGAAACGTCCAGCGATTGCGCCCATACGAAAGCTGCTAGCACTGAAAGCTCTACCTGGTTTTCACTGTCCCTTGGAACTGCATTCGCTGCCGCACCGACATTCGCGCTCTGCAAAAGCCTTGGTTGGTTATGATGCAACAATGCCTATGTGACTCTCGCACTGCCTGCTGCCAAATTTGAAACGTCCACTGATTGCGCCCACACGAAAGCTGCCAGCACTGAAAGCTCTACCTGGTTTTCACTGTCCCTTGGGACTGCATTCGCTGCCGCACAGACAGTCGCGCTCTGCAAAAGCCTTGGTTGGGTATGATGCAACAATGCCTATGTGACTCTCGCAGAGCCCGCTGCCAAATTTGAAACGTCCAGCGATTGCGCCCACACGAAAGCTGCCAGCACTGAAAGCTCTACCTGGTTTTCACTGTCCCTTGGAACTGCATTCGCTGCCACACAGACATTCACGCTCTGCGCAAGCCTTGGTTGGTTATGACGCAACAATGCCTATGTGACTCTGGCAGAGCCCGGCTGCCAAATTTGAAATGTAGACCGATTGCGCCCACACGAAAGCTGCCAGCACTGAAAGCTCTACCTGGTTTTCACTGTCCCTTGGAACTGCATTCGCTGCCGCACAGACATTCGCGGTCCGCAAAAGCCTTGGTTGGTTATGATGCAACAATGGCTATATGACTCTGGCAGAGCCCGGCTGCCAAATTCGAAACGTACACCGATTGCGCCCACACGAAAGCTGCCAGCACTGAAAGCTCTACCTGGTTTTCACTGTCCCTTGGAACTGCATTCGCTGCCGCACAGACATTCGCGCTCTGCAAAAGCCTTGGTTGGGTATATGCAACAATGCCTATGTGACACTCGCAGAGCCCGCTGCCAAATTTGAATTGTACACCGATTGCGCCCACACGAAAGCTGCCAGCACTGAAAGCTCTACCTGGTTTTCACTGTCCCTTGGAACTGCATTCGCTGCCGCACAGACATTCGCGCTCTGCGCAAGCCTTGGTTGGTTATGATGCAACAATGCCTATGTGACTCATGCAGAGCCCGGCTGCCAAATTCGAAACGTCCAGCGATTGCGCCCACACGAAAGCTGCCAGCACTGAAAGCTCTACCTGGTTTTCACTGTCCCTTGGAACTGCATTCGCTGCCGCACCGACATTCGCGCTCTGCACAAGCCTTGGTTGGTTATGATGCAACAATGCCTATGTGACTCTCGCACTGCCCGCTGCCAAATTTGAAACGTCCACTGATTGCGCCCACACGAAAGCTGCCAGCACTGAAAGCTCTACCTGCTTTTCACTGTCGCTTGGAACTGCATTCGCTGCCACACAGACATTCGCGCTCTGCAAAAGCCTTGGTTGGTTATGATGCAACAATGCCTATGTGACTCTCGCAGAGCCCGGCTGCCAAATTTGAATTGTACACCGATTGCGCCCTCACGAAAGCTGCCAGCACTGAAAGCTCTACCTGGTTTTCACTGTCCCTTGGAACTGCATTCGCTGCCGCACAGACAGTCGCGCTCTGCAAAAGCCTTGGTTGGGTATGATGCAACAATGCCTATGTGACTCTCGCAGAGCCCGCTGCCAAATTTGAAACGTCCAGCGATTGCGCCCACACGATAGCTGCCAGCACTGAAAGCTCTACCTGGTTTTCACTGTCCCTTGGAACTGCATTCGCTGCCGCACAGACATTCGCGCTCTGCGCAAGCCTTGGTTGGTTATGACGCAACAATGGCTATGTGACTCTGGCAGAGCCCGGCTGACAAATTTGAATTGTACACCGATTGCGCCCTCACGAAAGCTGCCAGCACTGAAAGCTCTACCTGGTTTTCACTGTCCCTTGGGACTGCATTTGCTGCCGCACAGACAGTCGCGATCTGCAAAAGCCTTGGTTGGGTATGATGCAACAATGCCTATGTGACTCTCGCAGAGCCCGCTGCCAAATTTGAAACGTCCAGCGATTGCGCCCACACGAAAGCTGCCAGCACTGAAAGCTCTACCTGGTTTTCACTGTCCCTTGGAACTGCATTCGCTGCCGCACAGACATTCGCGGTCCGCAAAAGCCTTGGTTGGTTATGATGCAACAATGGCTATATGACTCTCGCAGAGCTCGGCTGCCAAATTCGAAACGTACACCGATTGCGCCCACACGAAAGCTGCCAGCACTGAAAGCTCTACCTGGTTTTCACTGTCCCTTGGAACTGCATTCGCTGCCGCACAGACATTCGCGCTCTGCAAAAGCCTTGGTTGGGTATATGCAACAATGCCTATGTGACACTCGCAGAGCCCGGCTGCCAAATTTGAATTGTACACCGATTGCGCCCACACGAAAGCTGCCAGCACTGAAAGCTCTACCTGGTTTTCACTGTCCCTTGGAACTGCATTCGCTGCCACACAGACATTCGCGCTCTGCGCAAGCCTTGGTTGGTTATGATGCAACAATGCCTATGTGACTCTGGCAGAGCCCGGCTGCCAAATTTGAAACGTCCAGTGATTGCGCCCACACGAAAGCTGCCAGCACTGAAAGCTCTACCTGGTTTTCACTGTCCCTTGGAACTGCATTCGCTGCCGCACAGACAGTCGCGCTCTGCAAAAGCCTTGGTTGGGTATGATGCAACAATGCATATGTGACTCTCGCAGAGCCCGCTGCCAAATTTGAAATGTCCAGAGATTGCGCCCACACGATAGCTGCCAGCACTGAAAGCTCTACCTGGTTTTCACTGTCCCTTGGAACTGCATTCGCTGCCGCACAGACATTCGCGCTCTGCGCAAGCCTTGGTTGGTTATGACGCAACAATGGCTATGTGACTCTGGCAGAGCCCGGCTGCCAAATTTGAAACGTCCAGCGATTGCGCCCACACGAAAGCTGCCAGCACTGAAAGCTCTACCTGGTTTTCACTGTCCCTTGGAACTGCATTCGCTGCCGCACAGACATTCGCGCTCTGCGCAAGCCTTGGTTGGTTATGATGCAACAATGCCTATGTGACTCTGGCAGAGCCCGGCTGCCAAATTTGAAACGTCCAGCGATTGCGCCCACACGAAAGCTGCCAGCACTGAAAGCTCTACCTGGTTTTCACTGTCCCTTGGAACTGCATTCGCTGCCGCACAGACATTCGCGCTCTGCGCAAGCCTTGGTTGGTTATGATGCAACAATGCCTATGTGACTCTGGCAGAGCCCGGCTGCCAAATTCGAAACGTCCAGCGATTGCGCCCACACGAAAGCTGCCAGCACTGAAAGCTCTACCTGGTTTTCACTGTCCCTTGGAACTGCATTCGCTGCCGCACAGACATTCGCGCTCTGCAAAAGCCTTGGTTGGGTATGATGCAACAATGCCTATGTGACTCTCGCACAGCCCGCTGCCAAATTTGAAACGTCCAGCGATTGCGCCCACACGAAAGCTGCCAGCACTGAAAGCTCTACCTGGTTTTCACTGTCCCTTGGAACTGCATTCGCTGCCGCACAGACATTCGCGCTCCGCAAAAGCCTTGGTTGGTTATGATGCAACAATGCCTATGTGACTCTGGCAGAGCCCGGCTGCCAAATTCGAAACGTCCAGCGATTGCTCCCATACGAAAGCTGCCAGCACTGAAAGCTCTACCTGGTTTTCACTGTCCCTTGGAACTGCATTCGCTGCCGCACCGACATTCGCGCTCTGCAAAAGCCTTGGTTGGTTATGATGCAACAATGCCTATGTGACTCTCGCACTGCCTGCTGCCAAATTTGAAACGTCCACTGATTGCGCCCACACGAAAGCTGCCAGCACTGAAAGCTCTACCTGGTTTTCACTGTCCCTTGGAACTGCATTCGCTGCCGCACAGACATTCGCGCTCTGCGCAAGCCTTGGTTGGTTATGACGCAACAATGGCTATGTGACTCTGGCAGAGCCCGGCTGCCAAATTTGAAACGTCCAGCGATTGCGCCCACACGAAAGCTGCCAGCACTGAAAGCTCTACCTGGTTTTCACTGTCCCTTGGAACTGCATTCGCTGCCGCACAGACATTCGCGCTCTGCGCAAGCCTTGGTTGGTTATGACGCAACAATGGCTATGTGACTCTGGCAGAGCCCGGCTGACAAATTTGAATTGTACACCGATTGCGCCCTCACGAAAGCTGCCAGCACTGAAAGCTCTACCTGGTTTTCACTGTCCCTTGGGACTGCATTTGCTGCTGCACAGACAGTCGCAATCTGCAAAAGCCTTGGTTGGGTATGATGCAACAATGCCTATGTGACTCTCGCAGAGCCCGCTGCCAAATTTGAAACGTCCAGCGATTGCGCCCACACGAAAGCTGCCAGCACTGAAAGCTCTACCTGGTTTTCACTGTCCCTTGGAACTGCATTCGCTGCCGCACAGACATTCGCGGTCCGCAAAAGCCTTGGTTGGTTATGATGCAACAATGTCTATATGACTCTCGCAGAGCTCGGCTGCCAAATTCGAAACGTACACCGATTGCGCCCACACGAAAGCTGCCAGCACTGAAAGCTCTACCTGGTTTTCACTGTCCCTTGGAACTGCATTCGCTGCCGCACAGACATTCGCGCTCTGCAAAAGCCTTGGTTGGGTATATGCAACAATGCCTATGTGACACTCGCAGAGCCCGGCTGCCAAATTTGAATTGTACACCGATTGCGCCCACACGAAAGCTGCCAGCACTGAAAGCTCTACCTGGTTTTCACTGTCCCTTGGAACTGCATTCGCTGCCGCACCGACATTCGCGCTCTGCAAAAGCCTTGGTTGGTTATGATGCAACAATGCCTATGTGACTCTCGCACTGCCCGCTGCCAAATTTGAAACGTCCACTGATTGCGCCCACACGAAAGCTGCCAGCACTGAAAGCTCTACCTGCTTTTCACTGTCGCTTGGAACTGCATTCGCTGCCACACAGACATTCGCGCTCTGCGCAAGCCTTGGTTGGTTATGATGCAACAATGCCTATGTGACTCTCGCACTGCCCGCTGCCAAATTTGAAACGTCCACTGATTGCGCCCACACGAAAGCTGCCAGCACTGAAAGCTCTACCTGGTTTTCACTGTCCCTTGGAACTGCATTCGCTGCCGCACAGACAGTCGCGCTCTGCAAAAGCCTTGGTTGGGTATGATGCAACAATGCATATGTGACTCTCGCAGAGCCCGCTGCCAAATTTGAAATGTCCAGCGATTGCGCCCACACGATAGCTGCCAGCACTGAAAGCTCTACCTGCTTTTCACTGTCCCTTGGAACTGCATTCGCTGCCGCACAGACATTCGCGCTCTGCAAAAGCCTTGGTTGGGTATGATGCAACAATGCATATGTGACTCTCGCAGAGCCCGGCTGCCAAATTTGAAACGTCCAGCGATTGCGCCCACACGAAAGCTGCCAGCACTGAAAGCTCTACCTGGTTTTCACTGTCCCTTGGAACTGCATTCGCTGCCGCACAGACATTCGCGCTCTGCAAAAGCCTTGGTTGGGTATATGCAACAATGCCTATGTGACACTCGCAGAGCCCGCTGCCAAATTTGAATTGTACACCGATTGCGCCCACACGAAAGCTGCCAGCACTGAAAGCTCTACCTGGTTTTCACTGTCCCTTGGAACTGCATTCGCTGCCACACAGACATTCGCGCTCTGCGCAAGCCTTGGTTGGTTATGATGCAACAATGCCTATGTGACTCTCGCACAGCCCGGCTGCCAAATTTGAAACGTCCAGTGATTGCGCCCACACGAAAGCTGCCAGCACTGAAAGCTCTACCTGGTTTTCACTGTCCCTTGGAACTGCATTCGCTGCCGCACAGACAGTCGCGCTCTGCAAAAGCCTTGGTTGGGTATGATGCAACAATGCATATGTGACTCTCGCAGAGCCCGCTGCCAAATTTGAAATGTCCAGCGATTGCGCCCACACGATAGCTGCCAGCACTGAAAGCTCTACCTGGTTTTCACTGTCCCTTGGAACTGCATTCGCTGCCGCACAGACATTCGCGCTCTGCGCAAGCCTTGGTTGGTTATGACGCAACAATGGCTATGTGACTCTGGCAGAGCCCGGCTGCCAAATTTGAAACGTCCAGCGATTGCGCCCACACGAAAGCTGCCAGCACTGAAAGCTCTACCTGGTTTTCACTGTCCCTTGGAACTGCATTCGCTGCCGCACAGACATTCGCGCTCTGCGCAAGCCTTGGTTGGTTATGATGCAACAATGCCTATGTGACTCTGGCAGAGCCCGGCTGCCAAATTTGAAACGTCCAGCGATTGCGCCCACACGAAAGCTGCCAGCACTGAAAGCTCTACCTGGTTTTCACTGTCCCTTGGAACTGCATTCGCTGCCGCACAGACATTCGCGCTCTGCGCAAGCCTTGGTTGGTTATGATGCAACAATGCCTATGTGACTCTGGCAGAGCCCGGCTGCCAAATTCGAAACGTCCAGCGATTGCGCCCACACGAAAGCTGCCAGCACTGAAAGCTCTACCTGGTTTTCACTGTCCCTTGGAACTGCATTCGCTGCCGCACAGACATTCGCGCTCTGCAAAAGCCTTGGTTGGGTATGATGCAACAATGCCTATGTGACTCTCGCACAGCCCGCTGCCAAATTTGAAACGTCCAGCGATTGCGCCCACACGAAAGCTGCCAGCACTGAAAGCTCTACCTGGTTTTCACTGTCCCTTGGAACTGCATTCGCTGCCGCACAGACATTCGCGCTCCGCAAAAGCCTTGGTTGGTTATGATGCAACAATGCCTATGTGACTCTGGCAGAGCCCGGCTGCCAAATTTGAAACGTCCAGCGATTGCGCCCACACGAAAGCTGCCAGCACTGAAAGCTCTACCTGGTTTTCACTGTCCCTTGGAACTGCATTCGCTGCCGCACAGACATTCGCGCTCTGCAAAAGCCTTGGTTGGTTATGATGCAACAATGCCTATGTTACTCATGCAGAGCCCGGCTGCCAAATTCGAAACGTCCAGCGATTGCTCCCATACAAAAGCTGCCAGCACTGAAAGCTCTACCTGGTTTTCACTGTCCCTTGGAACTGCATTCGCTGCCGCACCGACATTCGCGCTCTGCAAAAGCCTTGGTTGGTTATGATGCAACAATGCCTATGTGACTCTCGCACTGCCTGCTGCCAAATTTGAAACGTCCACTGATTGCGCCCACACGAAAGCTGCCAGCACTGAAAGCTCTACCTGGTTTTCACTGTCCCTTGGAACTGCATTCGCTGCCGCACAGACATTCGCGCTCTGCGCAAGCCTTGGTTGGTTATGACGCAACAATGCCTATGTGACTCTGGCAGAGCCCGGCTGCCAAATTTGAAACGTCCAGCGATTGCGCCCACACGAAAGCTGCCAGCACTGAAAGCTCTACCTGGTTTTCACTGTCCCTTGGAACTGCATTCGCTGCCGCACAGACATTCGCGCTCTGCGCAAGCCTTGGTTGGTTATGACGCAACAATGGCTATGTGACTCTGGCAGAGCCCGGCTGACAAATTTGAATTGTACACCGATTGCGCCCTCACGAAAGCTGCCAGCACTGAAAGCTCTACCTGGTTTTCACTGTCCCTTGGGACTGCATTTGCTGCCGCACAGACAGTCGCAATCTGCAAAAGCCTTGGTTGGGTATGATGCAACAATGCCTATGTGACTCTCGCAGAGCCCGCTGCCAAATTTGAAACGTCCAGCGATTGCGCCCACACGAAAGCTGCCATTACTGAAAGCTCTACCTGGTTTTCACTGTCCCTTGGAACTGCATTCGCTGCCGCACAGACATTCGCGGTCCGCAAAAGCCTTGGTTGGTTATGATGCAACAATGCCTATGTGACTCTGGCAGAGCCCGGCTGCCAAATTTGAAACGTCCAGCGATTGCGCCCACACGAAAGCTGCCAGCACTGAAAGCTCTACCTGGTTTTCACTGTCCCTTGGAACTGCATTCGCTGCCGCACAGACATTCGCGCTCTGCGCAAGCCTTGGTTGGTTATGATGCAACAATGCCTATGTGACTCTGGCAGAGCCCGGCTGCCAAATTCGAAACGTCCAGCTATTGCGCCCACACGAAAGCTGCCAGCACTGAAAGCTCTACCTGGTTTTCACTGTCCCTTGGAACTGCATTCGCTGCCGCACAGACAGTCGCGCTCTGCAAAAGCCTTGGTTGGGTATGATGCAACAATGCCTATGTGACTCTCGCACAGCCCGCTGCCAAATTTGAAACGTCCAGCGATTGCGCCCACACGAAAGCTGCCAGCACTGAAAGCTCTACCTGGTTTTCACTGTCCCTTGGAACTGCATTCGCTGCCGCACAGACATTCGCGCTCCGCAAAAGCCTTGGTTGGTTATGATGCAACAATGCCTATGTGACTCTGGCAGAGCCCGGCTGCCAAATTTGAAACGTCCAGCGATTGCGCCCACACGAAAGCTGCCAGCACTGAAAGGTCTACCTGGTTTTCACTGTCCCTTGGAACTGCATTCGCTGCCGCACCGACATTCGCGCTCTGCAAAAGCCTTGGTTGGTTATGATGCAACAATGCCTATGTGACTCTGGCAGAGCCCGGCTGCCAAATTTGAAACGTCCAGCGATTGCGCCCACACGAAAGCTGCCAGCACTGAAAGCTCTACCTGGTTTTCACTGTCCCTTGGAACTGCATTCGCTGCCGCACCGACATTCGCGCTCTGAAAAGCCTTGGTTGGTTATGATGCAACAATGCCTATGTGACTCTCGCAGAGCCCGCTGCCAAATTTGAAACGTCCAGCGATTGCGCCCACACGAAAGCTGCCAGCACTGAAAGCTCTACCTGGTTTTCACTGTCCCTTGGAACTGCATTCGCTGCCGCACAGACATTCGCGCTCTGCGCATGCCTTGGTTGGTTATGACGCAACAATGGCTATGTGACTCTGGCAGAGACCGGCTGCCAAATTTGAAACCTCCACCGATTGCGCCCACACGAAAGCTGCCAGCACTGAAAGCTCTACCTGGTTTTCACTGTCCCTTGGAACTGCATTCGCTGCCGCACAGACAATATCTCTCCGCATAAGCTTTATTTGTTTATGATGCAACAATGCCTATGTGACTCTCGCAATGCCCGCTGCCAAATTTGAAACGTCCACTGATTGCGCCCACACGAAAGCTGCCAGCACTGAAAGCTCTACCTGCTTTTCACTGTCGCTTGGAACTGCATTCGCTGCCACACAGACATTCGCGCTCTGCGCAAGCCTTGGTTGGTTATGATGCAACAATGCCTATGTGACTCTCGCAGGTCCCGGCTGCCAAATTTGAATTGTACACCGATTGCGCCCTCACGAAAGCTGCCAGCACTGAAAGCTCTACCTGGTTTTCACTGTCCCTTGGAACTGCATTCGCTGCCGCACAGACAGTCGCGCTCTGCAAAAGCCTTGGTTGGGTATGATGCAACAATGCCTATGTGACTCTGGCAGAGCCCGCTGCCAAATTTGAAACGTCCAGCGATTGCGCCCACACGATAGCTGCCAGCACTGAAAGCTCTACCTGGTTTTCACTGTCCCTTGGAACTGCATTCGCTGCCGCACAGACATTCGCGCTCTGCGCAAGCCTTGGTTGGTTATGACGCAACAATGGCTATGTGACTCTGGCAGAGCCCGGCTGCCAAATTTGAAACGTCCAGCGATTGCGCCCACACGTAAAGCTGCCAGCACTGAAAGCTCTACCTGGTTTTCACTGTCCCTTGGAACTGCATTCGCTGCCGCACAGACATTCGCGCTCTGCGCAAGCCTTGGTTGGTTATGATGCAACAATGCCTATGTGACTCTGGCAGAGCCCGGCTGCCAAATTTGAAACCTCCACCGATTGCGCCCACACGAAAGCTGCCAGCACTGAAAGCTCTACCTGGTTTTCACTGTCCCTTGGAACTGCATTCGCTGCCGCACAGACATTATCTCTCCGCATAAGCTTTATTTGTTTATGATGCAACAATGCCTATGTGACTCTCGCACAGCCCGCTGCCAAATTTGCAACGTCCACTGATTGCGCCCACACGAAAGCTGCCAGCACTGAAAGCTCTACCTGGTTTTCACTGTCCCTTGGAACTGCATTCGCTGCCGCACAGACATTCGCGCTCTGCAAAAGCCTTGGTTGGGTATGATGCAACAATGCCTATCTGACTCTCGCACAGCCCGCTGCCAAATTTGAAACGTCCAGCGATTGCGCCCACACGAAAGCTGCCAGCACTGAAAGCTCTACCTGGTTTTCACTGTCCCTTGGAACTGCATTCGCTGCCGCACAGACATTCGCGCTCCGCAAAAGCCTTGGTTGGTTATGATGCAACAATGCCTATGTGACTCTGGCAGAGCCCGGCTGCCAAATTTGAAACGTCCAGCGATTGCGCCCACACGAAAGCTGCCAGCACTGAAAGCTCTACCTGGTTTTCACTGTCCCTTGGAACTGCATTCGCTGCCGCACAGACATTCGCGCTCTGCAAAAGCCTTGGTTGGTTATGATGCAACAATGCCTATGTGACTCATGCAGAGCCCGGCTGCCAAATTCGAAACGTCCAGCGATTGCGCCCATACGAAAGCTGCTAGCACTGAAAGCTCTACCTGGTTTTCACTGTCCCTTGGAACTGCATTCGCTGCCGCACCGACATTCGCGCTCTGCAAAAGCCTTGGTTGGTTATGATGCAACAATGCCTATGTGACTCTCGCACTGCCTGCTGCCAAATTTGAAACGTCCACTGATTGCGCCCACACGAAAGCTGCCAGCACTGAAAGCTCTACCTGGTTTTCACTGTCCCTTGGGACTGCATTCGCTGCCGCACAGACAGTCGCGCTCTGCAAAAGCCTTGGTTGGGTATGATGCAACAATGCCTATGTGACTCTCGCAGAGCCCGCTGCCAAATTTGAAACGTCCAGCGATTGCGCCCACACGAAAGCTGCCAGCACTGAAAGCTCTACCTGGTTTTCACTGTCCCTTGGAACTGCATTCGCTGCCACACAGACATTCACGCTCTGCGCAAGCCTTGGTTGGTTATGACGCAACAATGCCTATGTGACTCTGGCAGAGCCCGGCTGCCAAATTTGAAATGTAGACCGATTGCGCCCACACGAAAGCTGCCAGCACTGAAAGCTCTACCTGGTTTTCACTGTCCCTTGGAACTGCATTCGCTGCCGCACAGACATTCGCGGTCCGCAAAAGCCTTGGTTGGTTATGATGCAACAATGGCTATATGACTCTGGCAGAGCCCGGCTGCCAAATTCGAAACGTACACCGATTGCGCCCACACGAAAGCTGCCAGCACTGAAAGCTCTACCTGGTTTTCACTGTCCCTTGGAACTGCATTCGCTGCCGCACAGACATTCGCGCTCTGCAAAAGCCTTGGTTGGGTATATGCAACAATGCCTATGTGACACTCGCAGAGCCCGCTGCCAAATTTGAATTGTACACCGATTGCGCCCACACGAAAGCTGCCAGCACTGAAAGCTCTACCTGGTTTTCACTGTCCCTTGGAACTGCATTCGCTGCCGCACAGACATTCGCGCTCTGCGCAAGCCTTGGTTGGTTATGATGCAACAATGCCTATGTGACTCATGCAGAGCCCGGCTGCCAAATTCGAAACGTCCAGCGATTGCGCCCACACGAAAGCTGCCAGCACTGAAAGCTCTACCTGGTTTTCACTGTCCCTTGGAACTGCATTCGCTGCCGCACCGACATTCGCGCTCTGCACAAGCCTTGGTTGGTTATGATGCAACAATGCCTATGTGACTCTCGCACTGCCCGCTGCCAAATTTGAAACGTCCACTGATTGCGCCCACACGAAAGCTGCCAGCACTGAAAGCTCTACCTGCTTTTCACTGTCGCTTGGAACTGCATTCGCTGCCACACAGACATTCGCGCTCTGCAAAAGCCTTGGTTGGTTATGATGCAACAATGCCTATGTGACTCTCGCAGAGCCCGGCTGCCAAATTTGAATTGTACACCGATTGCGCCCTCACGAAAGCTGCCAGCACTGAAAGCTCTACCTGGTTTTCACTGTCCCTTGGAACTGCATTCGCTGCCGCACAGACAGTCGCGCTCTGCAAAAGCCTTGGTTGGGTATGATGCAACAATGCCTATGTGACTCTCGCAGAGCCCGCTGCCAAATTTGAAACGTCCAGCGATTGCGCCCACACGATAGCTGCCAGCACTGAAAGCTCTACCTGGTTTTCACTGTCCCTTGGAACTGCATTCGCTGCCGCACAGACATTCGCGCTCTGCGCAAGCCTTGGTTGGTTATGACGCAACAATGGCTATGTGACTCTGGCAGAGCCCGGCTGACAAATTTGAATTGTACACCGATTGCGCCCTCACGAAAGCTGCCAGCACTGAAAGCTCTACCTGGTTTTCACTGTCCCTTGGGACTGCATTTGCTGCCGCACAGACAGTCGCGATCTGCAAAAGCCTTGGTTGGGTATGATGCAACAATGCCTATGTGACTCTCGCAGAGCCCGCTGCCAAATTTGAAACGTCCAGCGATTGCGCCCACACGAAAGCTGCCAGCACTGAAAGCTCTACCTGGTTTTCACTGTCCCTTGGAACTGCATTCGCTGCCGCACAGACATTCGCGGTCCGCAAAAGCCTTGGTTGGTTATGATGCAACAATGGCTATATGACTCTCGCAGAGCTCGGCTGCCAAATTCGAAACGTACACCGATTGCGCCCACACGAAAGCTGCCAGCACTGAAAGCTCTACCTGGTTTTCACTGTCCCTTGGAACTGCATTCGCTGCCGCACAGACATTCGCGCTCTGCAAAAGCCTTGGTTGGGTATATGCAACAATGCCTATGTGACACTCGCAGAGCCCGGCTGCCAAATTTGAATTGTACACCGATTGCGCCCACACGAAAGCTGCCAGCACTGAAAGCTCTACCTGGTTTTCACTGTCCCTTGGAACTGCATTCGCTGCCACACAGACATTCGCGCTCTGCGCAAGCCTTGGTTGGTTATGATGCAACAATGCCTATGTGACTCTGGCAGAGCCCGGCTGCCAAATTTGAAACGTCCAGTGATTGCGCCCACACGAAAGCTGCCAGCACTGAAAGCTCTACCTGGTTTTCACTGTCCCTTGGAACTGCATTCGCTGCCGCACAGACAGTCGCGCTCTGCAAAAGCCTTGGTTGGGTATGATGCAACAATGCATATGTGACTCTCGCAGAGCCCGCTGCCAAATTTGAAATGTCCAGAGATTGCGCCCACACGATAGCTGCCAGCACTGAAAGCTCTACCTGGTTTTCACTGTCCCTTGGAACTGCATTCGCTGCCGCACAGACATTCGCGCTCTGCGCAAGCCTTGGTTGGTTATGACGCAACAATGGCTATGTGACTCTGGCAGAGCCCGGCTGCCAAATTTGAAACGTCCAGCGATTGCGCCCACACGAAAGCTGCCAGCACTGAAAGCTCTACCTGGTTTTCACTGTCCCTTGGAACTGCATTCGCTGCCGCACAGACATTCGCGCTCTGCGCAAGCCTTGGTTGGTTATGATGCAACAATGCCTATGTGACTCTGGCAGAGCCCGGCTGCCAAATTTGAAACGTCCAGCGATTGCGCCCACACGAAAGCTGCCAGCACTGAAAGCTCTACCTGGTTTTCACTGTCCCTTGGAACTGCATTCGCTGCCGCACAGACATTCGCGCTCTGCGCAAGCCTTGGTTGGTTATGATGCAACAATGCCTATGTGACTCTGGCAGAGCCCGGCTGCCAAATTCGAAACGTCCAGCGATTGCGCCCACACGAAAGCTGCCAGCACTGAAAGCTCTACCTGGTTTTCACTGTCCCTTGGAACTGCATTCGCTGCCGCACAGACATTCGCGCTCTGCAAAAGCCTTGGTTGGGTATGATGCAACAATGCCTATGTGACTCTCGCACAGCCCGCTGCCAAATTTGAAACGTCCAGCGATTGCGCCCACACGAAAGCTGCCAGCACTGAAAGCTCTACCTGGTTTTCACTGTCCCTTGGAACTGCATTCGCTGCCGCACAGACATTCGCGCTCCGCAAAAGCCTTGGTTGGTTATGATGCAACAATGCCTATGTGACTCTGGCAGAGCCCGGCTGCCAAATTCGAAACGTCCAGCGATTGCTCCCATACGAAAGCTGCCAGCACTGAAAGCTCTACCTGGTTTTCACTGTCCCTTGGAACTGCATTCGCTGCCGCACCGACATTCGCGCTCTGCAAAAGCCTTGGTTGGTTATGATGCAACAATGCCTATGTGACTCTCGCACTGCCTGCTGCCAAATTTGAAACGTCCACTGATTGCGCCCACACGAAAGCTGCCAGCACTGAAAGCTCTACCTGGTTTTCACTGTCCCTTGGAACTGCATTCGCTGCCGCACAGACATTCGCGCTCTGCGCAAGCCTTGGTTGGTTATGACGCAACAATGGCTATGTGACTCTGGCAGAGCCCGGCTGCCAAATTTGAAACGTCCAGCGATTGCGCCCACACGAAAGCTGCCAGCACTGAAAGCTCTACCTGGTTTTCACTGTCCCTTGGAACTGCATTCGCTGCCGCACAGACATTCGCGCTCTGCGCAAGCCTTGGTTGGTTATGACGCAACAATGGCTATGTGACTCTGGCAGAGCCCGGCTGACAAATTTGAATTGTACACCGATTGCGCCCTCACGAAAGCTGCCAGCACTGAAAGCTCTACCTGGTTTTCACTGTCCCTTGGGACTGCATTTGCTGCTGCACAGACAGTCGCAATCTGCAAAAGCCTTGGTTGGGTATGATGCAACAATGCCTATGTGACTCTCGCAGAGCCCGCTGCCAAATTTGAAACGTCCAGCGATTGCGCCCACACGAAAGCTGCCAGCACTGAAAGCTCTACCTGGTTTTCACTGTCCCTTGGAACTGCATTCGCTGCCGCACAGACATTCGCGGTCCGCAAAAGCCTTGGTTGGTTATGATGCAACAATGTCTATATGACTCTCGCAGAGCTCGGCTGCCAAATTCGAAACGTACACCGATTGCGCCCACACGAAAGCTGCCAGCACTGAAAGCTCTACCTGGTTTTCACTGTCCCTTGGAACTGCATTCGCTGCCGCACAGACATTCGCGCTCTGCAAAAGCCTTGGTTGGGTATATGCAACAATGCCTATGTGACACTCGCAGAGCCCGGCTGCCAAATTTGAATTGTACACCGATTGCGCCCACACGAAAGCTGCCAGCACTGAAAGCTCTACCTGGTTTTCACTGTCCCTTGGAACTGCATTCGCTGCCGCACCGACATTCGCGCTCTGCAAAAGCCTTGGTTGGTTATGATGCAACAATGCCTATGTGACTCTCGCACTGCCCGCTGCCAAATTTGAAACGTCCACTGATTGCGCCCACACGAAAGCTGCCAGCACTGAAAGCTCTACCTGCTTTTCACTGTCGCTTGGAACTGCATTCGCTGCCACACAGACATTCGCGCTCTGCGCAAGCCTTGGTTGGTTATGATGCAACAATGCCTATGTGACTCTCGCACTGCCCGCTGCCAAATTTGAAACGTCCACTGATTGCGCCCACACGAAAGCTGCCAGCACTGAAAGCTCTACCTGGTTTTCACTGTCCCTTGGAACTGCATTCGCTGCCGCACAGACAGTCGCGCTCTGCAAAAGCCTTGGTTGGGTATGATGCAACAATGCATATGTGACTCTCGCAGAGCCCGCTGCCAAATTTGAAATGTCCAGCGATTGCGCCCACACGATAGCTGCCAGCACTGAAAGCTCTACCTGCTTTTCACTGTCCCTTGGAACTGCATTCGCTGCCGCACAGACATTCGCGCTCTGCAAAAGCCTTGGTTGGGTATGATGCAACAATGCATATGTGACTCTCGCAGAGCCCGGCTGCCAAATTTGAAACGTCCAGCGATTGCGCCCACACGAAAGCTGCCAGCACTGAAAGCTCTACCTGGTTTTCACTGTCCCTTGGAACTGCATTCGCTGCCGCACAGACATTCGCGCTCTGCAAAAGCCTTGGTTGGGTATATGCAACAATGCCTATGTGACACTCGCAGAGCCCGCTGCCAAATTTGAATTGTACACCGATTGCGCCCACACGAAAGCTGCCAGCACTGAAAGCTCTACCTGGTTTTCACTGTCCCTTGGAACTGCATTCGCTGCCACACAGACATTCGCGCTCTGCGCAAGCCTTGGTTGGTTATGATGCAACAATGCCTATGTGACTCTCGCACAGCCCGGCTGCCAAATTTGAAACGTCCAGTGATTGCGCCCACACGAAAGCTGCCAGCACTGAAAGCTCTACCTGGTTTTCACTGTCCCTTGGAACTGCATTCGCTGCCGCACAGACAGTCGCGCTCTGCAAAAGCCTTGGTTGGGTATGATGCAACAATGCATATGTGACTCTCGCAGAGCCCGCTGCCAAATTTGAAATGTCCAGCGATTGCGCCCACACGATAGCTGCCAGCACTGAAAGCTCTACCTGGTTTTCACTGTCCCTTGGAACTGCATTCGCTGCCGCACAGACATTCGCGCTCTGCGCAAGCCTTGGTTGGTTATGACGCAACAATGGCTATGTGACTCTGGCAGAGCCCGGCTGCCAAATTTGAAACGTCCAGCGATTGCGCCCACACGAAAGCTGCCAGCACTGAAAGCTCTACCTGGTTTTCACTGTCCCTTGGAACTGCATTCGCTGCCGCACAGACATTCGCGCTCTGCGCAAGCCTTGGTTGGTTATGATGCAACAATGCCTATGTGACTCTGGCAGAGCCCGGCTGCCAAATTTGAAACGTCCAGCGATTGCGCCCACACGAAAGCTGCCAGCACTGAAAGCTCTACCTGGTTTTCACTGTCCCTTGGAACTGCATTCGCTGCCGCACAGACATTCGCGCTCTGCGCAAGCCTTGGTTGGTTATGATGCAACAATGCCTATGTGACTCTGGCAGAGCCCGGCTGCCAAATTCGAAACGTCCAGCGATTGCGCCCACACGAAAGCTGCCAGCACTGAAAGCTCTACCTGGTTTTCACTGTCCCTTGGAACTGCATTCGCTGCCGCACAGACATTCGCGCTCTGCAAAAGCCTTGGTTGGGTATGATGCAACAATGCCTATGTGACTCTCGCACAGCCCGCTGCCAAATTTGAAACGTCCAGCGATTGCGCCCACACGAAAGCTGCCAGCACTGAAAGCTCTACCTGGTTTTCACTGTCCCTTGGAACTGCATTCGCTGCCGCACAGACATTCGCGCTCCGCAAAAGCCTTGGTTGGTTATGATGCAACAATGCCTATGTGACTCTGGCAGAGCCCGGCTGCCAAATTTGAAACGTCCAGCGATTGCGCCCACACGAAAGCTGCCAGCACTGAAAGCTCTACCTGGTTTTCACTGTCCCTTGGAACTGCATTCGCTGCCGCACAGACATTCGCGCTCTGCAAAAGCCTTGGTTGGTTATGATGCAACAATGCCTATGTTACTCATGCAGAGCCCGGCTGCCAAATTCGAAACGTCCAGCGATTGCTCCCATACAAAAGCTGCCAGCACTGAAAGCTCTACCTGGTTTTCACTGTCCCTTGGAACTGCATTCGCTGCCGCACCGACATTCGCGCTCTGCAAAAGCCTTGGTTGGTTATGATGCAACAATGCCTATGTGACTCTCGCACTGCCTGCTGCCAAATTTGAAACGTCCACTGATTGCGCCCACACGAAAGCTGCCAGCACTGAAAGCTCTACCTGGTTTTCACTGTCCCTTGGAACTGCATTCGCTGCCGCACAGACATTCGCGCTCTGCGCAAGCCTTGGTTGGTTATGACGCAACAATGCCTATGTGACTCTGGCAGAGCCCGGCTGCCAAATTTGAAACGTCCAGCGATTGCGCCCACACGAAAGCTGCCAGCACTGAAAGCTCTACCTGGTTTTCACTGTCCCTTGGAACTGCATTCGCTGCCGCACAGACATTCGCGCTCTGCGCAAGCCTTGGTTGGTTATGACGCAACAATGGCTATGTGACTCTGGCAGAGCCCGGCTGACAAATTTGAATTGTACACCGATTGCGCCCTCACGAAAGCTGCCAGCACTGAAAGCTCTACCTGGTTTTCACTGTCCCTTGGGACTGCATTTGCTGCCGCACAGACAGTCGCAATCTGCAAAAGCCTTGGTTGGGTATGATGCAACAATGCCTATGTGACTCTCGCAGAGCCCGCTGCCAAATTTGAAACGTCCAGCGATTGCGCCCACACGAAAGCTGCCATTACTGAAAGCTCTACCTGGTTTTCACTGTCCCTTGGAACTGCATTCGCTGCCGCACAGACATTCGCGGTCCGCAAAAGCCTTGGTTGGTTATGATGCAACAATGCCTATGTGACTCTGGCAGAGCCCGGCTGCCAAATTTGAAACGTCCAGCGATTGCGCCCACACGAAAGCTGCCAGCACTGAAAGCTCTACCTGGTTTTCACTGTCCCTTGGAACTGCATTCGCTGCCGCACAGACATTCGCGCTCTGCGCAAGCATTGGTTGTTTATGATGCAACAATGCCTATGTGACTCTGGCAGAGCCCGGCTGCCAAATTCGAAACGTCCAGCGATTGCGCCCACACGAAAGCTGCCAGCACTGAAAGCTCTACCTGGTTTTCACTGTCCCTTGGAACTGCATTCGCTGCCGCACAGACATTCGCGCTCTGCAAAAGCCTTGGTTGGGTATGATGCAACAATGCCTATGTGACTCTCGCACAGCCCGCTGCCAAATTTGAAACGTCCAGCGATTGCGCCCACACGATAGCTGCCAGCACTGAAAGCTCTACCTGGTTTTCACTGTCCCTTGGAACTGCATTCGCTGCCGCACAGACATTCGCGCTCTGCGCAAGCCTTGGTTGGTTATGACGCAACAATGGCTATGTGACTCTGGCAGAGCCCGGCTGACAAATTTGAATTGTACACCGATTGCGCCCTCACGAAAGCTGCCAGCACTGAAAGCTCTACCTGGTTTTCACTGTCCCTTGGGACTGCATTTGCTGCTGCACAGACAGTCGCAATCTGCAAAAGCCTTGGTTGGGTATGATGCAACAATGCCTATGTGACTCTCGCAGAGCCCGCTGCCAAATTTGAAACGTCCAGCGATTGCGCCCACACGAAAGCTGCCAGCACTGAAAGCTCTACCTGGTTTTCACTGTCCCTTGGAACTGCATTCGCTGCCGCACAGACATTCGCGGTCCGCAAAAGCCTTGGTTGGTTATGATGCAACAATGTCTATATGACTCTCGCAGAGCTCGGCTGCCAAATTCGAAACGTACACCGATTGCGCCCACACGAAAGCTGCCAGCACTGAAAGCTCTACCTGGTTTTCACTGTCCCTTGGAACTGCATTCGCTGCCGCACAGACATTCGCGCTCTGCAAAAGCCTTGGTTGGGTATATGCAACAATGCCTATGTGACACTCGCAGAGCCCGGCTGCCAAATTTGAATTGTACACCGATTGCGCCCACACGAAAGCTGCCAGCACTGAAAGCTCTACCTGGTTTTCACTGTCCCTTGGAACTGCATTCGCTGCCGCACCGACATTCGCGCTCTGCAAAAGCCTTGGTTGGTTATGATGCAACAATGCCTATGTGACTCTCGCACTGCCCGCTGCCAAATTTGAAACGTCCACTGATTGCGCCCACACGAAAGCTGCCAGCACTGAAAGCTCTACCTGCTTTTCACTGTCGCTTGGAACTGCATTCGCTGCCACACAGACATTCGCGCTCTGCGCAAGCCTTGGTTGGTTATGATGCAACAATGCCTATGTGACTCTCGCACTGCCCGCTGCCAAATTTGAAACGTCCACTGATTGCGCCCACACGAAAGCTGCCAGCACTGAAAGCTCTACCTGGTTTTCACTGTCCCTTGGAACTGCATTCGCTGCCGCACAGACAGTCGCGCTCTGCAAAAGCCTTGGTTGGGTATGATGCAACAATGCATATGTGACTCTCGCAGAGCCCGCTGCCAAATTTGAAATGTCCAGCGATTGCGCCCACACGATAGCTGCCAGCACTGAAAGCTCTACCTGCTTTTCACTGTCCCTTGGAACTGCATTCGCTGCCGCACAGACATTCGCGCTCTGCAAAAGCCTTGGTTGGGTATGATGCAACAATGCATATGTGACTCTCGCAGAGCCCGGCTGCCAAATTTGAAACGTCCAGCGATTGCGCCCACACGAAAGCTGCCAGCACTGAAAGCTCTACCTGGTTTTCACTGTCCCTTGGAACTGCATTCGCTGCCGCACAGACATTCGCGCTCTGCAAAAGCCTTGGTTGGGTATATGCAACAATGCCTATGTGACACTCGCAGAGCCCGCTGCCAAATTTGAATTGTACACCGATTGCGCCCACACGAAAGCTGCCAGCACTGAAAGCTCTACCTGGTTTTCACTGTCCCTTGGAACTGCATTCGCTGCCACACAGACATTCGCGCTCTGCGCAAGCCTTGGTTGGTTATGATGCAACAATGCCTATGTGACTCTCGCACAGCCCGGCTGCCAAATTTGAAACGTCCAGTGATTGCGCCCACACGAAAGCTGCCAGCACTGAAAGCTCTACCTGGTTTTCACTGTCCCTTGGAACTGCATTCGCTGCCGCACAGACAGTCGCGCTCTGCAAAAGCCTTGGTTGGGTATGATGCAACAATGCATATGTGACTCTCGCAGAGCCCGCTGCCAAATTTGAAATGTCCAGCGATTGCGCCCACACGATAGCTGCCAGCACTGAAAGCTCTACCTGGTTTTCACTGTCCCTTGGAACTGCATTCGCTGCCGCACAGACATTCGCGCTCTGCGCAAGCCTTGGTTGGTTATGACGCAACAATGGCTATGTGACTCTGGCAGAGCCCGGCTGCCAAATTTGAAACGTCCAGCGATTGCGCCCACACGAAAGCTGCCAGCACTGAAAGCTCTACCTGGTTTTCACTGTCCCTTGGAACTGCATTCGCTGCCGCACAGACATTCGCGCTCTGCGCAAGCCTTGGTTGGTTATGATGCAACAATGCCTATGTGACTCTGGCAGAGCCCGGCTGCCAAATTTGAAACGTCCAGCGATTGCGCCCACACGAAAGCTGCCAGCACTGAAAGCTCTACCTGGTTTTCACTGTCCCTTGGAACTGCATTCGCTGCCGCACAGACATTCGCGCTCTGCGCAAGCCTTGGTTGGTTATGATGCAACAATGCCTATGTGACTCTGGCAGAGCCCGGCTGCCAAATTCGAAACGTCCAGCGATTGCGCCCACACGAAAGCTGCCAGCACTGAAAGCTCTACCTGGTTTTCACTGTCCCTTGGAACTGCATTCGCTGCCGCACAGACATTCGCGCTCTGCAAAAGCCTTGGTTGGGTATGATGCAACAATGCCTATGTGACTCTCGCACAGCCCGCTGCCAAATTTGAAACGTCCAGCGATTGCGCCCACACGAAAGCTGCCAGCACTGAAAGCTCTACCTGGTTTTCACTGTCCCTTGGAACTGCATTCGCTGCCGCACAGACATTCGCGCTCCGCAAAAGCCTTGGTTGGTTATGATGCAACAATGCCTATGTGACTCTGGCAGAGCCCGGCTGCCAAATTTGAAACGTCCAGCGATTGCGCCCACACGAAAGCTGCCAGCACTGAAAGCTCTACCTGGTTTTCACTGTCCCTTGGAACTGCATTCGCTGCCGCACAGACATTCGCGCTCTGCAAAAGCCTTGGTTGGTTATGATGCAACAATGCCTATGTTACTCATGCAGAGCCCGGCTGCCAAATTCGAAACGTCCAGCGATTGCTCCCATACAAAAGCTGCCAGCACTGAAAGCTCTACCTGGTTTTCACTGTCCCTTGGAACTGCATTCGCTGCCGCACCGACATTCGCGCTCTGCAAAAGCCTTGGTTGGTTATGATGCAACAATGCCTATGTGACTCTCGCACTGCCTGCTGCCAAATTTGAAACGTCCACTGATTGCGCCCACACGAAAGCTGCCAGCACTGAAAGCTCTACCTGGTTTTCACTGTCCCTTGGAACTGCATTCGCTGCCGCACAGACATTCGCGCTCTGCGCAAGCCTTGGTTGGTTATGACGCAACAATGCCTATGTGACTCTGGCAGAGCCCGGCTGCCAAATTTGAAACGTCCAGCGATTGCGCCCACACGAAAGCTGCCAGCACTGAAAGCTCTACCTGGTTTTCACTGTCCCTTGGAACTGCATTCGCTGCCGCACAGACATTCGCGCTCTGCGCAAGCCTTGGTTGGTTATGACGCAACAATGGCTATGTGACTCTGGCAGAGCCCGGCTGACAAATTTGAATTGTACACCGATTGCGCCCTCACGAAAGCTGCCAGCACTGAAAGCTCTACCTGGTTTTCACTGTCCCTTGGGACTGCATTTGCTGCCGCACAGACAGTCGCAATCTGCAAAAGCCTTGGTTGGGTATGATGCAACAATGCCTATGTGACTCTCGCAGAGCCCGCTGCCAAATTTGAAACGTCCAGCGATTGCGCCCACACGAAAGCTGCCATTACTGAAAGCTCTACCTGGTTTTCACTGTCCCTTGGAACTGCATTCGCTGCCGCACAGACATTCGCGGTCCGCAAAAGCCTTGGTTGGTTATGATGCAACAATGCCTATGTGACTCTGGCAGAGCCCGGCTGCCAAATTTGAAACGTCCAGCGATTGCGCCCACACGAAAGCTGCCAGCACTGAAAGCTCTACCTGGTTTTCACTGTCCCTTGGAACTGCATTCGCTGCCGCACAGACATTCGCGCTCTGCGCAAGCATTGGTTGTTTATGATGCAACAATGCCTATGTGACTCTGGCAGAGCCCGGCTGCCAAATTCGAAACGTCCAGCGATTGCGCCCACACGAAAGCTGCCAGCACTGAAAGCTCTACCTGGTTTTCACTGTCCCTTGGAACTGCATTCGCTGCCGCACAGACATTCGCGCTCTGCAAAAGCCTTGGTTGGGTATGATGCAACAATGCCTATGTGACTCTCGCACAGCCCGCTGCCAAATTTGAAACGTCCAGCGATTGCGCCCACACGATAGCTGCCAGCACTGAAAGCTCTACCTGGTTTTCACTGTCCCTTGGAACTGCATTCGCTGCCGCACAGACATTCGCGCTCTGCGCAAGCCTTGGTTGGTTATGACGCAACAATGGCTATGTGACTCTGGCAGAGCCCGGCTGCCAAATTTGAAACGTCCAGCGATTGCGCCCACACGAAAGCTGCCAGCACTGAAAGCTCTACCTGGTTTTCACTGTCCCTTGGAACTGCATTCGCTGCCGCACAGACATTCGCGCTCTGCGCAAGCCTTGGTTGGTTATGATGCAACAATGCCTATGTGACTCTGGCAGAGCCCGGCTGCCAAATTTGAAACGTCCAGCGATTGCGCCCACACGAAAGCTGCCAGCACTGAAAGCTCTACCTGGTTTTCACTGTCCCTTGGAACTGCATTCGCTGCCGCACAGACATTCGCGCTCTGCGCAAGCCTTGGTTGGTTATGATGCAACAATGCCTATGTGACTCTGGCAGAGCCCGGCTGCCAAATTCGAAACGTCCAGCGATTGCGCCCACACGAAAGCTGCCAGCACTGAAAGCTCTACCTGGTTTTCACTGTCCCTTGGAACTGCATTCGCTGCCGCACAGACATTCGCGCTCTGCAAAAGCCTTGGTTGGGTATGATGCAACAATGCCTATGTGACTCTCGCACAGCCCGCTGCCAAATTTGAAACGTCCAGCGATTGCGCCCACACGAAAGCTGCCAGCACTGAAAGCTCTACCTGGTTTTCACTGTCCCTTGGAACTGCATTCGCTGCCGCACAGACATTCGCGCTCCGCAAAAGCCTTGGTTGGTTATGATGCAACAATGCCTATGTGACTCTGGCAGAGCCCGGCTGCCAAATTTGAAACGTCCAGCGATTGCGCCCACACGAAAGCTGCCAGCACTGAAAGCTCTACCTGGTTTTCACTGTCCCTTGGAACTGCATTCGCTGCCGCACAGACATTCGCGCTCTGCAAAAGCCTTGGTTGGTTATGATGCAACAATGCCTATATTACTCATGCAGAGCCCGGCTGCCAAATTCGAAACGTCCAGCGATTGCTCCCATACGAAAGCTGCCAGCACTGAAAGCTCTACCTGGTTTTCACTGTCCCTTGGAACTGCATTCGCTGCCGCACCGACATTCGCGCTCTGCAAAAGCCTTGGTTGGTTATGATGCAACAATGCCTATGTGACTCTCGCACTGCCTGCTGCCAAATTTGAAACGTCCACTGATTGCGCCCACACGAAAGCTGCCAGCACTGAAAGCTCTACCTGGTTTTCACTGTCCCTTGGAACTGCATTCGCTGCCGCACAGACATTCGCGCTCTGCGCAAGCCTTGGTTGGTTATGACGCAACAATGGCTATGTGACTCTGGCAGAGCCCGGCTGCCAAATTTGAAACGTCCAGCGATTGCGCCCACACGAAAGCTGCCAGCACTGAAAGCTCTACCTGGTTTTCACTGTCCCTTGGAACTGCATTCGCTGCCGCACAGACATTCGCGCTCTGCGCAAGCCTTGGTTGGTTATGATGCAACAATGCCTATGTGACTCTGGCAGAGCCCGGCTGCCAAATTCGAAACGTCCAGCGATTGCGCCCACACGAAAGCTGCCAGCACTGAAAGCTCTACCTGGTTTTCACTGTCCCTTGGAACTGCATTCGCTGCCGCACAGACATTCGCGCTCTGCGCAAGCCTTGGTTGGTTATGACGCAACAATGCCTATGTGACTCTCGCAGAGCCCGGCTGACAAATTTGAATTGTACACCGATTGCGCCCTCACGAAAGCTGCCAGCACTGAAAGCTCTACCTGGTTTTCACTGTCCCTTGGGACTGCATTCGCTGCCGCACAGACAGTCGCGCTCTGCAAAAGCCTTGGTTGGGTATGATGCAACAATGCCTATGTGACTCTCGCAGAGCCCGCTGCCAAATTTGAAACGTACACCGATTGCGCCCACACGAAAGCTGCCAGCACTGAAAGCTCTACCTGGTTTTCACTGTCCCTTGGAACTGCATTCGCTGCCGCACAGAGATTCGCGCTCTGCGCAAGCCTTGGTTGGGTATTATGCAACAATGCCTATGTGACACTCGCAGAGCCCGGCTGCCAAATTTGAATTGTACACCGATTGCGCCCACACGAAAGCTGCCAGCACTGAAAGCTCTACCTGGTTTTCACTGTCCCTTGGAACTGCATTCGCTGCCGCACAGACAGTCGCGCTCTGCAAAAGCCTTGGTTGGGTATGATGCAACAATGCCTATGTGACTCTCGCAGAGCCCGCTGCCAAATTTGAAACGTCCAGCGATTGCGCCCACACGAAAGCTGCCAGCACTGAAAGCTCTACCTGGTTTTCACTGTCCCTTGGAACTGCATTCGCTGCCGCACAGACATTCGCGCTCTGCGCAAGCCTTGGTTGGTTATGACGCAACAATGCCTATGTGACTCTGGCAGAGCCCGGCTGCCAAATTTGAAATGTACACCGATTGCGCCCACACGAAAGCTGCCAGCACTGAAAGCTCTACCTGGTTTTCACTGTCCCTTGGAACTGCATTCGCTGCCGCACAGACATTCGCGGTCCGCAAAAGCCTTGGTTGGTTATGATGCAACAATGGCTATATGACTCTCGCAGAGCTCGGCTGCCAAATTCGAAACGTACACCGATTGCGCCCACACGAAAGCTGCCAGCACTGAAAGCTCTACCTGGTTTTCACTGTCCCTTGGAACTGCATTCGCTGCCGCACAGACAGTCGCGCTCTGCAAAAGCCTTGGTTGGGTATATGCGACAATGCCTATGTGACACTCGCAGAGCCCGGCTGCCAAATTTGAATTGTACACCGATTGCGCCCACACGAAAGCTGCCAGCACTG
Source organism: Mycteria americana (assembly GCF_035582795.1). Lineage (NCBI taxonomy): Eukaryota > Metazoa > Chordata > Aves > Ciconiiformes > Ciconiidae > Mycteria > Mycteria americana. The sequence goes on along the minus strand of NW_027445609.1, from coordinate 2,201,529 downwards.
AAAGCTCTACCTGGTTTTCACTGTCCCTTGGAACTGCATTCGCTGCCGCACAGACATTCGCGCTCTGCGCAAGCCTTGGTTGGTTATGATGCAACAATGCCTATGTGACTCTGGCAGAGCCCGGCTGCCAAATTCGAAACGTCCAGCGATTGCGCCCACACGAAAGCTGCCAGCACTGAAAGCTCTACCTGGTTTTCACTGTCCCTTGGAACTGCATTCGCTGCCGCACAGACATTCGCGCTCTGCAAAAGCCTTGGTTGGTTATGATGCAACAATGCCTATGTGACTCTCGCACTGCCCGCTGCCAAATTTGAAACGTCCAGCGATTGCGCCCACACGAAAGCTGCCAGCACTGAAAGCTCTACCTGGTTTTCACTGTCCCTTGGAACTGCATTCGCTGCCGCACAGACATTCGCGCTCTGCGCAAGCCTTGGTTGGTTATGACGCAACAATGCCTATGTGACTCTGGCAGAGCCCGGCTGCCAAATTTGAAACGTCCAGCGATTGCGCCCACACGAAAGCTGCCAGCACTGAAAGCTCTACCTGGTTTTCACTGTCCCTTGGAACTGCATTCGCTGCCGCACAGACATTCGCGCTCTGCGCAAGCCTTGGTTGCTTATGATGCAACAATGCCTATGTGACTCTGGCAGAGCCCGGCTGCCAAATTTGAAACGTCCAGCGATTGCGCCCACACGAAAGCTGCCAGCACTGAAAGCTCTACCTGGTTTTCACTGTCCCTTGGAACTGCATTCGCTGCCGCACAGACATTCGCGCTCTGCGCAAGCCTTGGTTGGTTATGATGCAACAATGCCTATGTGACTCTGGCAGAGCCCGGCTGCCAAATTCGAAACGTCCAGCGATTGCGCCCACACGAAAGCTGCCAGCACTGAAAGCTCTACCTGGTTTTCACTGTCCCTTGGAACTGCATTCGCTGCCGCACAGACATTCGCGCTCTGCAAAAGCCTTGGTTGGGTATGATGCAACAATGCCTATGTGACTCTCGCACAGCCCGCTGCCAAATTTGAAACGTCCAGCGATTGCGCCCACACGAAAGCTGCCAGCACTGAAAGCTCTACCTGGTTTTCACTGTCCCTTGGAACTGCATTCGCTGCCGCACAGACATTCGCGCTCCGCAAAAGCCTTGGTTGGTTATGATGCAAAAATGCCTATGTGACTCTGGCAGAGCCCGGCTGCCAAATTTGAAACGTCCAGTGATTGCGCCCACACGAAAGCTGCCAGCACTGAAAGCTCTACCTGGTTTTCACTGTCCCTTGGAACTGCATTCGCTGCCGCACAGACAGTCGCGCTCTGCAAAAGCCTTGGTTGGGTATGATGCAACAATGCCTATGTGACTCATGCAGAGCCCGGCTGCCAAATTCGAAACGTCCAGCGATTGCGCCCATACGAAAGCTGCTAGCACTGAAAGCTCTACCTGGTTTTCACTGTCCCTTGGAACTGCATTCGCTGCCGCACCGACATTCGCCCTCTGCAAAAGCCTTGGTTGGTTATGATGCAACAATGCCTATGTGACTCTCGCACTGCCTGCTGCCAAATTTGAAACGTCCACTGATTGCGCCCACACGAAAGCTGCCAGCACTGAAAGCTCTACCTGGTTTTCACTGTCGCTTGGAACTGCATTCGCTGCCGCAGAGACATTCGCGCTCTGCGCAAGCCTTGGTTGGTTATGACGCAACAATGCCTATGTGACTCTCGCAGAGCCCGGCTGACAAATTTGAATTGTACACCGATTGCGCCCTCACGAAAGCTGCCAGCACTGAAAGCTCTACCTGGTTTTCACTGTCCCTTGGGACTGCATTCGCTGCCGCACAGACAGTCGCGCTCTGCAAAAGCCTTGGTTGGGTATGATGCAACAATGCCTATGTGACTCTCGCAGAGCCCGCTGCCAAATTTGAAACGTACACCGATTGCGCCCACACGAAAGCTGCCAGCACTGAAAGCTCTACCTGGTTTTCACTGTCCCTTGGAACTGCATTCGCTGCCGCACAGACATTCGCGCTCTGCGCAAGCCTTGGTTGGTTATGATGCAACAATGCCTATGTGACTCATGCAGAGCCCGGTTGCCAAATTCGAAACGTCCAGCGATTGCGCCCACACGAAAGCTGCCAGCACTGAAAGCTCTACCTGGTTTTCACTGTCCCTTGGAACTGCATTCGCTGCCGCACAGACATTCGCGGTCCGCAAAAGCCTTGGTTGGTTATAATGCAACAATAGCTATATGACTCTCGCAGAGCTCGGCTGCCAAATTCGAAACGTATACCGATTGCGCCCACACGAAAGCTGCCAGCACTGAAAGCTCTACCTGGTTTTCACTGTCCCTTGGAACTGCATTCGCTGCCGCACAGACATTCGCGCTCTGCAAAAGCCTTGGTTGGGTATGATGCAACAATGCCTATGTGACTCATGCAGAGCCCGGCTGCCAAATTTGAAACGTCCAGCAATTGCGCCCACACGAAAGCTGCCAGCACTGAAAGCTCTACCTGGTTTTCACTGTCCCTTGGAACTGCATTCGCTGCCGCACAGACATTCGCGATCAGCGCAAGCCTTGGTTGGTTATGACGCAACAATGCCTATGTGACTCTGGCAGAGACCGGCTGCCAAATTTGAAACGTCCAGCTATTGCGCCCACACGAAAGCTGCCAGCACTGAAAGCTCTACCTGGTTTTCACTGTCCCTTGGAACTGCATTCGCTGCCGCACAGACATTCGCGCTCTGCGCAAGCCTTGGTTGGTTATGACGCAACAATGCCTATGTGACTCTGGCAGAGCCCGGCTGCCAAATTTGAAACGTCCAGCAATTGCGCCCACACGAAAGCTGCCAGCACTGAAAGCTCTACCTGGTTTTCACTGTCCCTTGGAACTGCATTCGCTGCCGCACAGACATTCGCGCTCTGCAAAAGCCTTGGTTGGGTATGATGCAACAATGCCTATGTGACTCTCGCAGAGCCCGGCTGCCAAATTCGAAACGTCCAGCGATTGCACCCACACGAAAGCCGCCAGCACTGAAAGCTCTACCTGGTTTTCACTGTCCCTTGGAACTGCATTCACTGCCGCACAGACATTCGCGCTCTGCGCAAGCCTTGGTTGGGTATGATGCAACAATGCCTATGTGAATCTCGCACAGCCCGCTGCCAAATTTGAAACGTCCACTGATTGCGCCCACACGAAAGCTGCCAGCACTGAAAGCTCTGCCTGGTTTTCACTGTCCCTTGGAACTGCATTCGCTGCCGCACAGACATTCGCGCTCTGCGCAAGCCTTGGTTGGTTATGACGCAACAATGCCTATGTGACTCTGGCAGAGCCCGGCTGCCAAATTTGAAATGTACACTGATTGCGCCCACACGAAAGCTGCCAGCACTGAAAGCTCTACCTGGTTTTCACTGTCCCTTGGAACTGCATTCGCTGCCGCACCGACATTCGCGCTCTGCAAAAGCCTTGGTTGGGTATATGCAACAATGCCTATGTGACACTCGCAGAGCCCGGCTGCCAAATTTGAATTGTACACCGATTGCGCCCACACGAAAGCTGCCAGCACTGAAAGCTCTACCTGGTTTTCACTGTCCCTTGGAACTGCATTCGCTGCCGCACCGACATTCGCGCTCTGCAAAAGCCTTGGTTGGTTATGATGCAACAATGCCTATGTGACTCTCGCACTGCCCGCTGCCAAATTTGAAACGTCCACTGATTGCGCCCACACGAAAGCTGCCAGCACTGAAAGCTCTACCTGCTTTTCACTGTCGCTTGGAACTGCATTCGCTGCCACACAGACATTCGCGCTCTGCGCAAGCCTTGGTTGGTTATGATGCAACAATGCCTATGTGACTCTGGCAGAGCCCGGCTGCCAAATTTGAAACGTCCAGTGATTGCGCCCACACGAAAGCTGCCAGCACTGAAAGCTCTACCTGGTTTTCACTGTCCCTTGGAACTGCATTCGCTGCCGCACAGACAGTCGCGCTCTGCAAAAGCCTTGGTTGGGTATGATGCAACAATGCCTATGTGACTCTCGCAGAGCCCGCTGCCAAATTTGAAATGTCCAGCGATTGCGCCCACACGATAGCTGCCAGCACTGAAAGCTCTACCTGGTTTTCACTGTCCCTTGGAACTGCATTCGCTGCCGCACAGACATTCGCGCTCTGCGCAAGCCTTGGTTGGTTATGACGCAACAATGGCTATGTGACTCTGGCAGAGCCCGGCTGCCAAATTTGAAACGTCCAGCGATTGCGCCCACACGAAAGCTGCCAGCACTGAAAGCTCTACCTGGTTTTCACTGTCCCTTGGAACTGCATTCGCTGCCGCACAGACATTCGCGCTCTGCGCAAGCCTTGGTTGGTTATGATGCAACAATGCCTATGTGACTCTGGCAGAGCCCGGCTGCCAAATTTGAAACGTCCAGCGATTGCGCCCACACGAAAGCTGCCAGCACTGAAAGCTCTACCTGGTTTTCACTGTCCCTTGGAACTGCATTCGCTGCCGCACAGACATTCGCGCTCTGCAAAAGCCTTGGTTGGGTATAAGCAACAATGCCTATGTGACACTCGCAGAGCCCGGCTGCCAAATTTGAATTGTACACCGATTGCGCCCACACGAAAGCTGCCAGCACTGAAAGCTCTACCTGGTTTTCACTGTCCCTTGGAACTGCATTCGCTGCCACACAGACATTCGCGCTCTGCGCAAGCCTTGGTTGGTTATGATGCAACAATGCCTATGTGACTCTGGCAGAGCCCGGCTGCCAAATTTGAAACGTCCAGTGATTGCGCCCACACGAAAGCTGCCAGCACTGAAAGCTCTACCTGGTTTTCACTGTCCCTTGGAACTGCATTCGCTGCCGCACAGACAGTCGCGCTCTGCAAAAGCCTTGGTTGGGTATGATGCAACAATGCATATGTGACTCTCGCACTGCCTGCTGCCAAATTTGAAACGTCCACTGATTGCGCCCACACGAAAGCTGCCAGCACTGAAAGCTCTACCTGGTTTTCACTGTCCCTTGGAACTGCATTCGCTGCCGCACAGACATTCGCGCTCTGCGCAAGCCTTGGTTGGTTATGACGCAACAATGGCTATGTGACTCATGCAGAGCCCGGCTGCCAAATTTGAAACGTCCAGCGATTGCGCCCACACGAAAGCTGCCAGCACTGAAAGCTCTACCTGGTTTTCACTGTCCCTTGGAACTGCATTCGCTGCCGCACAGACATTCGCGCTCTGCGCAAGCCTTGGTTGGTTATGATGCAACAATGCCTATGTGACTCTGGCAGAGCCCGGCTGCCAAATTCGAAACGTCCAGCGATTGCGCCCACACGAAAGCTGCCAGCACTGAAAGCTCTACCTGGTTTTCACTGTCCCTTGGAACTGCATTCGCTGCCGCACAGACATTCGCGCTCTGCGCAAGCCTTGGTTGGTTATGACGCAACAATGCCTATGTGACTCTCGCAGAGCCCGGCTGACAAATTTGAATTGTACACCGATTGCGCCCTCACGAAAGCTGCCAGCACTGAAAGCTCTACCTGGTTTTCACTGTCCCTTGGGACTGCATTCGCTGCCGCACAGACAGTCGCGCTCTGCAAAAGCCTTGGTTGGGTATGATGCAACAATGCCTATGTGACTCTCGCAGAGCCCGCTGCCAAATTTGAAACGTACACCGATTGCGCCCACACGAAAGCTGCCAGCACTGAAAGCTCTACCTGGTTTTCACTGTCCCTTGGAACTGCATTCGCTGCCGCACAGAGATTCGCGCTCTGCGCAAGCCTTGGTTGGGTATTATGCAACAATGCCTATGTGACACTCGCAGAGCCCGGCTGCCAAATTTGAATTGTACACCGATTGCGCCCACACGAAAGCTGCCAGCACTGAAAGCTCTACCTGGTTTTCACTGTCCCTTGGAACTGCATTCGCTGCCGCACAGACAGTCGCGCTCTGCAAAAGCCTTGGTTGGGTATGATGCAACAATGCCTATGTGACTCTCGCAGAGCCCGCTGCCAAATTTGAAACGTCCAGCGATTGCGCCCACACGAAAGCTGCCAGCACTGAAAGCTCTACCTGGTTTTCACTGTCCCTTGGAACTGCATTCGCTGCCGCACAGACATTCGCGCTCTGCGCAAGCCTTGGTTGGTTATGACGCAACAATGCCTATGTGACTCTGGCAGAGCCCGGCTGCCAAATTTGAAATGTACACCGATTGCGCCCACACGAAAGCTGCCAGCACTGAAAGCTCTACCTGGTTTTCACTGTCCCTTGGAACTGCATTCGCTGCCGCACAGACATTCGCGGTCCGCAAAAGCCTTGGTTGGTTATGATGCAACAATGGCTATATGACTCTCGCAGAGCTCGGCTGCCAAATTCGAAACGTACACCGATTGCGCCCACACGAAAGCTGCCAGCACTGAAAGCTCTACCTGGTTTTCACTGTCCCTTGGAACTGCATTCGCTGCCGCACAGACAGTCGCGCTCTGCAAAAGCCTTGGTTGGGTATATGCGACAATGCCTATGTGACACTCGCAGAGCCCGGCTGCCAAATTTGAATTGTACACCGATTGCGCCCACACGAAAGCTGCCAGCACTGAAAGCTCTACCTGGTTTTCACTGTCCCTTGGAACTGCATTCGCTGCCGCACAGACATTCGCGCTCTGCGCAAGCCTTGGTTGGTTATGATGCAACAATGCCTATGTGACTCATGCAGAGCCCGGCTGCCAAATTCGAAACGTCCAGCGATTGCGCCCACACGAAAGCTGCCAGCACTGAAAGCTCTACCTGGTTTTCACTGTCCCTTGGAACTGCATTCGCTGCCGCACAGACATTCGCGCTCTGCAAAAGCCTTGGTTGGTTATGATGCAACAATGCCTATGTGACTCTCGCACTGCCCGCTGCCAAATTTGAAACGTCCAGCGATTGCGCCCACACGAAAGCTGCCAGCACTGAAAGCTCTACCTGGTTTTCACTGTCCCTTGGAACTGCATTCGCTGCCGCACAGACATTCGCGCTCTGCGCAAGCCTTGGTTGGTTATGACGCAACAATGCCTATGTGACTCTGGCAGAGCCCGGCTGCCAAATTTGAAACGTCCAGCGATTGCGCCCACACGAAAGCTGCCAGCACTGAAAGCTCTACCTGGTTTTCACTGTCCCTTGGAACTGCATTCGCTGCCGCACAGACATTCGCGCTCTGCGCAAGCCTTGGTTGCTTATGATGCAACAATGCCTATGTGACTCTGGCAGAGCCCGGCTGCCAAATTTGAAACGTCCAGCGATTGCGCCCACACGAAAGCTGCCAGCACTGAAAGCTCTACCTGGTTTTCACTGTCCCTTGGAACTGCATTCGCTGCCGCACAGACATTCGCGCTCTGCAAAAGCCTTGGTTGGGTATGATGCAACAATGCCTATGTGACTCTCGCACAGCCCGCTGCCAAATTTGAAACGTCCAGCGATTGCGCCCACACGAAAGCTGCCAGCACTGAAAGCTCTACCTGGTTTTCACTGTCCCTTGGAACTGCATTCGCTGCCGCACAGACATTCGCGCTCCGCAAAAGCCTTGGTTGGTTATGATGCAAAAATGCCTATGTGACTCTGGCAGAGCCCGGCTGCCAAATTTGAAACGTCCAGTGATTGCGCCCACACGAAAGCTGCCAGCACTGAAAGCTCTACCTGGTTTTCACTGTCCCTTGGAACTGCATTCGCTGCCGCACAGACAGTCGCGCTCTGCAAAAGCCTTGGTTGGGTATGATGCAACAATGCCTATGTGACTCATGCAGAGCCCGGCTGCCAAATTCGAAACGTCCAGCGATTGCGCCCATACGAAAGCTGCTAGCACTGAAAGCTCTACCTGGTTTTCACTGTCCCTTGGAACTGCATTCGCTGCCGCACCGACATTCGCCCTCTGCAAAAGCCTTGGTTGGTTATGATGCAACAATGCCTATGTGACTCTCGCACTGCCTGCTGCCAAATTTGAAACGTCCACTGATTGCGCCCACACGAAAGCTGCCAGCACTGAAAGCTCTACCTGGTTTTCACTGTCGCTTGGAACTGCATTCGCTGCCACACAGACATTCGCGCTCTGCGCAAGCCTTGGTTGGTTATGACTAACAATGCCTATGTGACTCTCGCAGAGCCCGGCTGACAAATTTGAATTGTACACCGATTGCGCCCTCACGAAAGCTGCCAGCACTGAAAGCTCTACCTGGTTTTCACTGTCCCTTGGGACTGCATTCGCTGCCGCACAGACAGTCGCGCTCTGCAAAAGCCTTGGTTGGGTATGATGCAACAATGCCTATGTGACTCTCGCAGAGCCCGCTGCCAAATTTGAAACGTACACCGATTGCGCCCACACGAAAGCTGCCAGCACTGAAAGATCTACCTGGTTTTCACTGTCCCTTGGAACTGCATTCGCTGCCGCACAGAGATTCGCGCTCTGCGCAAGCCTTGGTTGGGTATTATGCAACAATGCCTATGTGACACTCGCAGAGCCCGGCTGCCAAATTTGAATTGTACACCGATTGCGCCCACACGAAAGCTGCCAGCACTGAAAGCTCTACCTGGTTTTCACTGTCCCTTGGAACTGCATTCGCTGCCGCACAGACATTCGCGCTCTGCGCAAGCCTTGGTTGGTTATGATGCAACAATGCCTATGTGACTCATGCAGAGCCCGGTTGCCAAATTCGAAACGTCCAGCGATTGCGCCCACACGAAAGCTGCCAGCACTGAAAGCTCTACCTGGTTTTCACTGTCCCTTGGAACTGCATTCGCTGCCGCACAGACATTCGCGGTCCGCAAAAGCCTTGGTTGGTTATAATGCAACAATGGCTATATGACTCTCGCAGAGCTCGGCTGCCAAATTCGAAACGTATACCGATTGCGCCCACACGAAAGCTGCCAGCACTGAAAGCTCTACCTGGTTTTCACTGTCCCTTGGAACTGCATTCGCTGCCGCACAGACATTCGCGCTCTGCAAAAGCCTTGGTTGGGTATGATGCAACAATGCCTATGTGACTCATGCAGAGCCCGGCTGCCAAATTTGAAACGTCCAGCAATTGCGCCCACACGAAAGCTGCCAGCACTGAAAGCTCTACCTGGTTTTCACTGTCCCTTGGAACTGCATTCGCTGCCGCACAGACATTCGCGATCAGCGCAAGCCTTGGTTGGTTATGACGCAACAATGCCTATGTGACTCTGGCAGAGACCGGCTGCCAAATTTGAAACGTCCAGCTATTGCGCCCACACGAAAGCTGCCAGCACTGAAAGCTCTACCTGGTTTTCACTGTCCCTTGGAACTGCATTCGCTGCCGCACAGACATTCGCGCTCTGCGCAAGCCTTGGTTGGTTATGACGCAACAATGCCTATGTGACTCTGGCAGAGCCCGGCTGCCAAATTTGAAACGTCCAGCAATTGCGCCCACACGAAAGCTGCCAGCACTGAAAGCTCTACCTGGTTTTCACTGTCCCTTGGAACTGCATTCGCTGCCGCACAGACATTCGCGCTCTGCAAAAGCCTTGGTTGGGTATGATGCAACAATGCCTATGTGACTCTCGCAGAGCCCGGCTGCCAATTTCGAAACGTCCAGCGATTGCACCCACACGAAAGCCGCCAGCACTGAAAGCTCTACCTGGTTTTCACTGTCCCTTGGAACTGCATTCACTGCCGCACAGACATTCGCGCTCTGCGCAAGCCTTGGTTGGGTATGATGCAACAATGCCTATGTGAATCTCGCACAGCCCGCTGCCAAATTTGAAACGTCCACTGATTGCGCCCACACGAAAGCTGCCAGCACTGAAAGCTCTGCCTGGTTTTCACTGTCCCTTGGAACTGCATTCGCTGCCGCACAGACATTCGCGCTCTGCGCAAGCCTTGGTTGGTTATGACGCAACAATGCCTATGTGACTCTGGCAGAGCCCGGCTGCCAAATTTGAAATGTACACTGATTGCGCCCACACGAAAGTTGCCAGCACTGAAAGCTCTACCTGGTTTTCACTGTCCCTTGGAACTGCATTCGCTGCCGCACCGACATTCGCGCTCTGCAAAAGCCTTGGTTGGGTATATGCAACAATGCCTATGTGACACTCGCAGAGCCCGGCTGCCAAATTTGAATTGTACACCGATTGCGCCCACACGAAAGCTGCCAGCACTGAAAGCTCTACCTGGTTTTCACTGTCCCTTGGAACTGCATTCGCTGCCGCACAGACAGTCGCGCTCTGCAAAAGCCTTGGTTGGGTATATGCGACAATGCCTATGTGACACTCGCAGAGCCCGGCTGCCAAATTTGAATTGTACACCGATTGCGCCCACACGAAAGCTGCCAGCACTGAAAGCTCTACCTGGTTTTCACTGTCCCTTGGAACTGCATTCGCTGCCGCACAGACATTCGCGCTCTGCGCAAGCCTTGGTTGGTTATGATGCAACAATGCCTATGTGACTCATGCAGAGCCCGGCTGCCAAATTCGAAACGTCCAGCGATTGCGCCCACACGAAAGCTGCCAGCACTGAAAGCTCTACCTGGTTTTCACTGTCCCTTGGAACTGCATTCGCTGCCGCACAGACATTCGCGCTCTGCAAAAGCCTTGGTTGGTTATGATGCAACAATGCCTATGTGACTCTCGCACTGCCCGCTGCCAAATTTGAAACGTCCAGCGATTGCGCCCACACGAAAGCTGCCAGCACTGAAAGCTCTACCTGGTTTTCACTGTCCCTTGGAACTGCATTCGCTGCCGCACAGACATTCGCGCTCTGCGCAAGCCTTGGTTGGTTATGACGCAACAATGCCTATGTGACTCTGGCAGAGCCCGGCTGCCAAATTTGAAACGTCCAGCGATTGCGCCCACACGAAAGCTGCCAGCACTGAAAGCTCTACCTGGTTTTCACTGTCCCTTGGAACTGCATTCGCTGCCGCACAGACATTCGCGCTCTGCGCAAGCCTTGGTTGCTTATGATGCAACAATGCCTATGTGACTCTGGCAGAGCCCGGCTGCCAAATTTGAAACGTCCAGCGATTGCGCCCACACGAAAGCTGCCAGCACTGAAAGCTCTACCTGGTTTTCACTGTCCCTTGGAACTGCATTCGCTGCCGCACAGACATTCGCGCTCTGCAAAAGCCTTGGTTGGGTATGATGCAACAATGCCTATGTGACTCTCGCACAGCCCGCTGCCAAATTTGAAACGTCCAGCGATTGCGCCCACACGAAAGCTGCCAGCACTGAAAGCTCTACCTGGTTTTCACTGTCCCTTGGAACTGCATTCGCTGCCGCACAGACATTCGCGCTCCGCAAAAGCCTTGGTTGGTTATGATGCAAAAATGCCTATGTGACTCTGGCAGAGCCCGGCTGCCAAATTTGAAACGTCCAGTGATTGCGCCCACACGAAAGCTGCCAGCACTGAAAGCTCTACCTGGTTTTCACTGTCCCTTGGAACTGCATTCGCTGCCGCACAGACAGTCGCGCTCTGCAAAAGCCTTGGTTGGGTATGATGCAACAATGCCTATGTGACTCATGCAGAGCCCGGCTGCCAAATTCGAAACGTCCAGCGATTGCGCCCATACGAAAGCTGCTAGCACTGAAAGCTCTACCTGGTTTTCACTGTCCCTTGGAACTGCATTCGCTGCCGCACCGACATTCGCCCTCTGCAAAAGCCTTGGTTGGTTATGATGCAACAATGCCTATGTGACTCTCGCACTGCCTGCTGCCAAATTTGAAACGTCCACTGATTGCGCCCACACGAAAGCTGCCAGCACTGAAAGCTCTACCTGGTTTTCACTGTCGCTTGGAACTGCATTCGCTGCCACACAGACATTCGCGCTCTGCGCAAGCCTTGGTTGGTTATGACTAACAATGCCTATGTGACTCTCGCAGAGCCCGGCTGACAAATTTGAATTGTACACCGATTGCGCCCTCACGAAAGCTGCCAGCACTGAAAGCTCTACCTGGTTTTCACTGTCCCTTGGGACTGCATTCGCTGCCGCACAGACAGTCGCGCTCTGCAAAAGCCTTGGTTGGGTATGATGCAACAATGCCTATGTGACTCTCGCAGAGCCCGCTGCCAAATTTGAAACGTACACCGATTGCGCCCACACGAAAGCTGCCAGCACTGAAAGATCTACCTGGTTTTCACTGTCCCTTGGAACTGCATTCGCTGCCGCACAGAGATTCGCGCTCTGCGCAAGCCTTGGTTGGGTATTATGCAACAATGCCTATGTGACACTCGCAGAGCCCGGCTGCCAAATTTGAATTGTACACCGATTGCGCCCACACGAAAGCTGCCAGCACTGAAAGCTCTACCTGGTTTTCACTGTCCCTTGGAACTGCATTCGCTGCCGCACAGACATTCGCGCTCTGCGCAAGCCTTGGTTGGTTATGATGCAACAATGCCTATGTGACTCATGCAGAGCCCGGTTGCCAAATTCGAAACGTCCAGCGATTGCGCCCACACGAAAGCTGCCAGCACTGAAAGCTCTACCTGGTTTTCACTGTCCCTTGGAACTGCATTCGCTGCCGCACAGACATTCGCGGTCCGCAAAAGCCTTGGTTGGTTATAATGCAACAATGGCTATATGACTCTCGCAGAGCTCGGCTGCCAAATTCGAAACGTATACCGATTGCGCCCACACGAAAGCTGCCAGCACTGAAAGCTCTACCTGGTTTTCACTGTCCCTTGGAACTGCATTCGCTGCCGCACAGACATTCGCGCTCTGCAAAAGCCTTGGTTGGGTATGATGCAACAATGCCTATGTGACTCATGCAGAGCCCGGCTGCCAAATTTGAAACGTCCAGCAATTGCGCCCACACGAAAGCTGCCAGCACTGAAAGCTCTACCTGGTTTTCACTGTCCCTTGGAACTGCATTCGCTGCCGCACAGACATTCGCGATCAGCGCAAGCCTTGGTTGGTTATGACGCAACAATGCCTATGTGACTCTGGCAGAGACCGGCTGCCAAATTTGAAACGTCCAGCTATTGCGCCCACACGAAAGCTGCCAGCACTGAAAGCTCTACCTGGTTTTCACTGTCCCTTGGAACTGCATTCGCTGCCGCACAGACATTCGCGCTCTGCGCAAGCCTTGGTTGGTTATGACGCAACAATGCCTATGTGACTCTGGCAGAGCCCGGCTGCCAAATTTGAAACGTCCAGCAATTGCGCCCACACGAAAGCTGCCAGCACTGAAAGCTCTACCTGGTTTTCACTGTCCCTTGGAACTGCATTCGCTGCCGCACAGACATTCGCGCTCTGCAAAAGCCTTGGTTGGGTATGATGCAACAATGCCTATGTGACTCTCGCAGAGCCCGGCTGCCAATTTCGAAACGTCCAGCGATTGCACCCACACGAAAGCCGCCAGCACTGAAAGCTCTACCTGGTTTTCACTGTCCCTTGGAACTGCATTCACTGCCGCACAGACATTCGCGCTCTGCGCAAGCCTTGGTTGGGTATGATGCAACAATGCCTATGTGAATCTCGCACAGCCCGCTGCCAAATTTGAAACGTCCACTGATTGCGCCCACACGAAAGCTGCCAGCACTGAAAGCTCTGCCTGGTTTTCACTGTCCCTTGGAACTGCATTCGCTGCCGCACAGACATTCGCGCTCTGCGCAAGCCTTGGTTGGTTATGACGCAACAATGCCTATGTGACTCTGGCAGAGCCCGGCTGCCAAATTTGAAATGTACACTGATTGCGCCCACACGAAAGTTGCCAGCACTGAAAGCTCTACCTGGTTTTCACTGTCCCTTGGAACTGCATTCGCTGCCGCACCGACATTCGCGCTCTGCAAAAGCCTTGGTTGGGTATATGCAACAATGCCTATGTGACACTCGCAGAGCCCGGCTGCCAAATTTGAATTGTACACCGATTGCGCCCACACGAAAGCTGCCAGCACTGAAAGCTCTACCTGGTTTTCACTGTCCCTTGGAACTGCATTCGCTGCCGCACCGACATTCGCGCTCTGCAAAAGCCTTGGTTGGTTATGATGCAACAATGCCTATGTGACTCTCGCACTGCCCGCTGCCAAATTTGAAACGTCCACTGATTGCGCCCACACGAAAGCTGCCAGCACTGAAAGCTCTACCTGCTTTTCACTGTCGCTTGGAACTGCATTCGCTGCCACACAGACATTCGCGCTCTGCGCAAGCCTTGGTTGGTTATGATGCAACAATGCCTATGTGACTCTGGCAGAGCCCGGCTGCCAAATTTGAAACGTCCAGTGATTGCGCCCACACGAAAGCTGCCAGCACTGAAAGCTCTACCTGGTTTTCACTGTCCCTTGGAACTGCATTCGCTGCCGCACAGACAGTCGCGCTCTGCAAAAGCCTTGGTTGGGTATGATGCAACAATGCCTATGTGACTCTCGCAGAGCCCGCTGCCAAATTTGAAATGTCCAGCGATTGCGCCCACACGATAGCTGCCAGCACTGAAAGCTCTACCTGGTTTTCACTGTCCCTTGGAACTGCATTCGCTGCCGCACAGACATTCGCGCTCTGCGCAAGCCTTGGTTGGTTATGACGCAACAATGGCTATGTGACTCTGGCAGAGCCCGGCTGCCAAATTTGAAACGTCCAGCGATTGCGCCCACACGAAAGCTGCCAGCACTGAAAGCTCTACCTGGTTTTCACTGTCCCTTGGAACTGCATTCGCTGCCGCACAGACATTCGCGCTCTGCGCAAGCCTTGGTTGGTTATGATGCAACAATGCCTATGTGACTCTGGCAGAGCCCGGCTGCCAAATTTGAAACGTCCAGCGATTGCGCCCACACGAAAGCTGCCAGCACTGAAAGCTCTACCTGGTTTTCACTGTCCCTTGGAACTGCATTCGCTGCCGCACAGACATTCGCGCTCTGCAAAAGCCTTGGTTGGGTATAAGCAACAATGCCTATGTGACACTCGCAGAGCCCGGCTGCCAAATTTGAATTGTACACCGATTGCGCCCACACGAAAGCTGCCAGCACTGAAAGCTCTACCTGGTTTTCACTGTCCCTTGGAACTGCATTCGCTGCCACACAGACATTCGCGCTCTGCGCAAGCCTTGGTTGGTTATGATGCAACAATGCCTATGTGACTCTGGCAGAGCCCGGCTGCCAAATTTGAAACGTCCAGTGATTGCGCCCACACGAAAGCTGCCAGCACTGAAAGCTCTACCTGGTTTTCACTGTCCCTTGGAACTGCATTCGCTGCCGCACAGACAGTCGCGCTCTGCAAAAGCCTTGGTTGGGTATGATGCAACAATGCATATGTGACTCTCGCAAAGCCCGCTGCCAAATTTGAAATGTCCAGCGATTGCGCCCACACGAAAGCTGCCAGCACTGAAAGCTCTACCTGGTTTTCACTGTCCCTTGGAACTGCATTCGCTGCCGCACAGACATTCGCGCTCTGCGCAAGCCTTGGTTGGTTATGATGCAACAATGCCTATGTGACTCTGGCAGAGCCCGGCTGCCAAATTTGAAACGTCCAGCGATTGCGCCCACACGAAAGCTGCCAGCACTGAAAGCTCTACCTGGTTTTCACTGTCCCTTGGAACTGCATTCGCTGCCGCACAGACATTCGCGCTCTGCGCAAGCCTTGGTTGGTTATGATGCAACAATGCCTATGTGACTCTGGCAGAGCCCGGCTGCCAAATTCGAAATGTCCAGCGATTGCGCCCACACGAAAGCTGCCAGCACTGAAAGCTCTACCTGGTTTTCACTGTCCCTTGGAACTGCATTCGCTGCCGCACAGACATTCGCGCTCTGCAAAAGCCTTGGTTGGGTATGATGCAACAATGCCTATGTGACTCTCGCACAGCCCGCTGCCAAATTTGAAACGTCCAGCGATTGCGCCCACACGAAAGCTGCCAGCACTGAAAGCTCTACCTGGTTTTCACTGTCCCTTGGAACTGCATTCGCTGCCGCACAGACATTCGCGCTCCGCAAAAGCCTTGGTTGGTTATGATGCAACAATGCCTATGTGAGTCTGGCAGAGCCCGGCTGCCAAATTTGAAACGTCCAGCGATTGCGCCCACACGAAAGCTGCCAGCACTGAAAGCTCTACCTGGTTTTCACTGTCCCTTGGAACTGCATTCGCTGCCGCACAGACATTCGCGCTCTGCAAAAGCCTTGGTTGGTTATGATGCAACAATGCCTATGTTACTCATGCAGAGCCCGGCTGCCAAATTCGAAACGTCCAGCGATTGCTCCCATACGAAAGCTGCCAGCACTGAAAGCTCTACCTGGTTTTCACTGTCCCTTGGAACTGCATTCGCTGCCGCACCGACATTCGCGCTCTGCAAAAGCCTTGGTTGGTTATGATGCAACAATGCCTATGTGACTCTCGCACTGCCTGCTGCCAAATTTGAAACGTCCACTGATTGCGCCCACACGAAAGCTGCCAGCACTGAAAGCTCTACCTGGTTTTCACTGTCCCTTGGAACTGCATTCGCTGCCGCACAGACATTCGCGCTCTGCGCAAGCCTTGGTTGGTTATGACGCAACAATGGCTATGTGACTCTGGCAGAGCCCGGCTGCCAAATTTGAAACGTCCAGCGATTGCGCCCACACGAAAGCTGCCAGCACTGAAAGCTCTACCTGGTTTTCACTGTCCCTTGGAACTGCATTCGCTGCCGCACAGACATTCGCGCTCTGCGCAAGCCTTGGTTGGTTATGACGCAACAATGGCTATGTGACTCTGGCAGAGCCCGGCTGACAAATTTGAATTGTACACCGATTGCGCCCTCACGAAAGCTGCCAGCACTGAAAGCTCTACCTGGTTTTCACTGTCCCTTGGGACTGCATTTGCTGCCGCACAGACAGTCGCAATCTGCAAAAGCCTTGGTTGGGTATGATGCAACAATGCCTATGTGACTCTCGCAGAGCCCGCTGCCAAATTTGAAACGTCCAGCGATTGCGCCCACACGAAAGCTGCCAGCACTGAAAGCTCTACCTGGTTTTCACTGTCCCTTGGAACTGCATTCGCTGCCGCACAGACATTCGCGGTCCGCAAAAGCCTTGGTTGGTTATGATGCAACAATGGCTATATGACTCTCGCAGAGCTCGGCTGCCAAATTCGAAACGTACACCGATTGCGCCCACACGAAAGCTGCCAGCACTGAAAGCTCTACCTGGTTTTCACTGTCCCTTGGAACTGCATTCGCTGCCGCACAGACATTCGCGCTCTGCAAAAGCCTTGGTTGGGTATATGCAACAATGCCTATGTGACACTCGCAGAGCCCGGCTGCCAAATTTGAATTGTACACCGATTGCGCCCACACGAAAGCTGCCAGCACTGAAAGCTCTACCTGGTTTTCACTGTCCCTTGGAACTGCATTCGCTGCCGCACCGACATTCGCGCTCTGCAAAAGCCTTGGTTGGTTATGATGCAACAATGCCTATGTGACTCTCGCACTGCCCGCTGCCAAATTTGAAACGTCCACTGATTGCGCCCACACGAAAGCTGCCAGCACTGAAAGCTCTACCTGCTTTTCACTGTCGCTTGGAACTGCATTCGCTGCCACACAGACATTCGCGCTCTGCGCAAGCCTTGGTTGGTTATGATGCAACAATGCCTATGTGACTCTGGCAGAGCCCGGCTGCCAAATTTGAAACGTCCAGTGATTGCGCCCACACGAAAGCTGCCAGCACTGAAAGCTCTACCTGGTTTTCACTGTCCCTTGGAACTGCATTCGCTGCCGCACAGACAGTCGCGCTCTGCAAAAGCCTTGGTTGGGTATGATGCAACAATGCATATGTGACTCTCGCAGAGCCCGCTGCCAAATTTGAATTGTCCAGCGATTGCGCCCACACGAAAGCTGCCAGCACTGAAAGCTCTACCTGGTTTTCACTGTCCCTTGGAACTGCATTCGCTGCCGCACAGACATTCGCGCTCTGCGCAAGCCTTGGTTGGTTATGACGCAACAATGGCTATGTGACTCTGGCAGAGCCCGGCTGCCAAATTTGAAACGTCCAGCGATTGCGCCCACACGAAAGCTGCCAGCACTGAAAGCTCTACCTGGTTTTCACTGTCCCTTGGAACTGCATTCGCTGCCGCACAGACATTCGCGCTCTGCGCAAGCCTTGGTTGGTTATGATGCAACAATGCCTATGTGACTCTGGCAGAGCCCGGCTGCCAAATTTGAAACCTCCACCGATTGCGCCCACACGAAAGCTGCCAGCACTGAAAGCTCTACCTGGTTTTCACTGTCCCTTGGAACTGCATTCGCTGCCGCACAGACATTCGCGCTCTGCGCAAGCATTGGTTGTTTATGATGCAACAATGCCTATGTGACTCTGGCAGAGCCCGGCTGCCAAATTCGAAACGTCCAGCGATTGCGCCCACACGAAAGCTGCCAGCACTGAAAGGTCTACCTGGTTTTCACTGTCCCTTGGAACTGCATTCGCTGCCGCACAGACATTCGCGCTCTGCAAAAGCCTTGGTTGGGTATGATGCAACAATGCCTATGTGACTCTCGCACAGCCCGCTGCCAAATTTGAAACGTCCAGCGATTGCGCCCACACGATAGCTGCCAGCACTGAAAGCTCTACCTGGTTTTCACTGTCCCTTGGAACTGCATTCGCTGCCGCACAGACATTCGCGCTCTGCGCAAGCCTTGGTTGGTTATGACGCAACAATGGCTATGTGACTCTGGCAGAGCCCGGCTGCCAAATTTGAAACGTCCAGCGATTGCGCCCACACGAAAGCTGCCAGCACTGAAAGCTCTACCTGGTTTTCACTGTCCCTTGGAACTGCATTCGCTGCCGCACAGACATTCGCGCTCTGCGCAAGCCTTGGTTGGTTATGATGCAACAATGCCTATGTGACTCTGGCAGAGCCCGGCTGCCAAATTTGAAACCTCCACCGATTGCGCCCACACGAAAGCTGCCAGCACTGAAAGCTCTACCTGGTTTTCACTGTCCCTTGGAACTGCATTCGCTGCCGCACAGACATTCGCGCTCTGCAAAAGCCTTGGTTGGTTATGATGCAACAATGCCTATGTTACTCATGCAGAGCCCGGCTGCCAAATTCGAAACGTCCAGCGATTGCTCCCATACGAAAGCTGCCAGCACTGAAAGCTCTACCTGGTTTTCACTGTCCCTTGGAACTGCATTCGCTGCCGCACCGACATTCGCGCTCTGCAAAAGCCTTGGTTGGTTATGATGCAACAATGCCTATGTGACTCTCGCACTGCCTGCTGCCAAATTTGAAACGTCCACTGATTGCGCCCACACGAAAGCTGCCAGCACTGAAAGCTCTACCTGGTTTTCACTGTCCCTTGGAACTGCATTCGCTGCCGCACAGACATTCGCGCTCTGCGCAAGCCTTGGTTGGTTATGACGCAACAATGGCTATGTGACTCTGGCAGAGCCCGGCTGCCAAATTTGAAACGTCCAGCGATTGCGCCCACACGAAAGCTGCCAGCACTGAAAGCTCTACCTGGTTTTCACTGTCCCTTGGAACTGCATTCGCTGCCGCACAGACATTCGCGCTCTGCGCAAGCCTTGGTTGGTTATGACGCAACAATGGCTATGTGACTCTGGCAGAGCCCGGCTGACAAATTTGAATTGTACACCGATTGCGCCCTCACGAAAGCTGCCAGCACTGAAAGCTCTACCTGGTTTTCACTGTCCCTTGGGACTGCATTTGCTGCCGCACAGACAGTCGCAATCTGCAAAAGCCTTGGTTGGGTATGATGCAACAATGCCTATGTGACTCTCGCAGAGCCCGCTGCCAAATTTGAAACGTCCAGCGATTGCGCCCACACGAAAGCTGCCAGCACTGAAAGCTCTACCTGGTTTTCACTGTCCCTTGGAACTGCATTCGCTGCCGCACAGACATTCGCGGTCCGCAAAAGCCTTGGTTGGTTATGATGCAACAATGGCTATATGACTCTCGCAGAGCTCGGCTGCCAAATTCGAAACGTACACCGATTGCGCCCACACGAAAGCTGCCAGCACTGAAAGCTCTACCTGGTTTTCACTGTCCCTTGGAACTGCATTCGCTGCCGCACAGACATTCGCGCTCTGCAAAAGCCTTGGTTGGGTATATGCAACAATGCCTATGTGACACTCGCAGAGCCCGGCTGCCAAATTTGAATTGTACACCGATTGCGCCCACACGAAAGCTGCCAGCACTGAAAGCTCTACCTGGTTTTCACTGTCCCTTGGAACTGCATTCGCTGCCGCACCGACATTCGCGCTCTGCAAAAGCCTTGGTTGGTTATGATGCAACAATGCCTATGTGACTCTCGCACTGCCCGCTGCCAAATTTGAAACGTCCACTGATTGCGCCCACACGAAAGCTGCCAGCACTGAAAGCTCTACCTGCTTTTCACTGTCGCTTGGAACTGCATTCGCTGCCACACAGACATTCGCGCTCTGCGCAAGCCTTGGTTGGTTATGATGCAACAATGCCTATGTGACTCTGGCAGAGCCCGGCTGCCAAATTTGAAACGTCCAGTGATTGCGCCCACACGAAAGCTGCCAGCACTGAAAGCTCTACCTGGTTTTCACTGTCCCTTGGAACTGCATTCGCTGCCGCACAGACAGTCGCGCTCTGCAAAAGCCTTGGTTGGGTATGATGCAACAATGCATATGTGACTCTCGCAGAGCCCGCTGCCAAATTTGAATTGTCCAGCGATTGCGCCCACACGATAGCTGCCAGCACTGAAAGCTCTACCTGGTTTTCACTGTCCCTTGGAACTGCATTCGCTGCCGCACAGACATTCGCGCTCTGCGCAAGCCTTGGTTGGTTATGACGCAACAATGGCTATGTGACTCTGGCAGAGCCCGGCTGCCAAATTTGAAACGTCCAGCGATTGCGCCCACACGAAAGCTGCCAGCACTGAAAGCTCTACCTGGTTTTCACTGTCCCTTGGAACTGCATTCGCTGCCGCACAGACATTCGCGCTCTGCGAAAGCCTTGGTTGGTTATGATGCAACAATGCCTATGTGACTCTGGCAGAGCCCGGCTGCCAAATTTGAAACCTCCACCGATTGCGCCCACACGAAAGCTGCCAGCACTGAAAGCTCTACCTGGTTTTCACTGTCCCTTGGAACTGCATTCGCTGCCGCACAGACATTCGCGCTCTGCGCAAGCATTGGTTGTTTATGATGCAACAATGCCTATGTGACTCTGGCAGAGCCCGGCTGCCAAATTCGAAACGTCCAGCGATTGCGCCCACACGAAAGCTGCCAGCACTGAAAGGTCTACCTGGTTTTCACTGTCCCTTGGAACTGCATTCGCTGCCGCACAGACATTCGCGCTCTGCAAAAGCCTTGGTTGGGTATGATGCAACAATGCCTATGTGACTCTCGCACAGCCCGCTGCCAAATTTGAAACGTCCAGCGATTGCGCCCACACGATAGCTGCCAGCACTGAAAGCTCTACCTGGTTTTCACTGTCCCTTGGAACTGCATTCGCTGCCGCACAGACATTCGCGCTCTGCGCAAGCCTTGGTTGGTTATGACGCAACAATGGCTATGTGACTCTGGCAGAGCCCGGCTGCCAAATTTGAAACGTCCAGCGATTGCGCCCACACGAAAGCTGCCAGCACTGAAAGCTCTACCTGGTTTTCACTGTCCCTTGGAACTGCATTCGCTGCCGCACAGACATTCGCGCTCTGCGCAAGCCTTGGTTGGTTATGATGCAACAATGCCTATGTGACTCTGGCAGAGCCCGGCTGCCAAATTTGAAACCTCCACCGATTGCGCCCACACGAAAGCTGCCAGCACTGAAAGCTCTACCTGGTTTTCACTGTCCCTTGGAACTGCATTCGCTGCCGCACAGACATTCGCGCTCTGCGCAAGCCTTGGTTGGTTATGATGCAACAATGCCTATGTGACTCTGGCAGAGCCCGGCTGCCAAATTCGAAACGTCCAGCGATTGCGCCCACACGAAAGCTGCCAGCACTGAAAGCTCTACCTGGTTTTCACTGTCCCTTGGAACTGCATTCGCTGCCGCACAGACATTCGCGCTCTGCAAAAGCCTTGGTTGGGTATGATGCAACAATGCCTATGTGACTCTCGCACAGCCCGCTGCCAAATTTGAAACGTCCAGCGATTGCGCCCACACGAAAGCTGCCAGCACTGAAAGCTCTACCTGGTTTTCACTGTCCCTTGGAACTGCATTCGCTGCCGCACAGACATTCGCGCTCTGCAAAAGCCTTGGTTGGTTATGATGCAACAATGCCTATGTTACTCATGCAGAGCTCGGCTGCCAAATTCGAAACGTCCAGCGATTGCTCCCATACGAAAGCTGCCAGCACTGAAAGCTCTACCTGGTTTTCACTGTCCCTTGGAACTGCATTCGCTGCCGCACAGACATTCGCGCTCTGCGCAAGCCTTGGTTGGTTATGATGCAACAATGCCTATGTGACTCTCGCACTGCCTGCTGCCAAATTTGAAACGTCCACTGATTGCGCCCACACGAAAGCTGCCAGCACTGAAAGCTCTACCTGGTTTTCACTGTCCCGTGGAACGGCATTCGCTGCCGCACAGACATTCGCGCTCTGCGCAAGCCTTGGTTGGTTATGACGCAACAATGGCTATGTGACTCTGGCAGAGCCCGGCTGCCAAATTTGAAACGTCCAGCGATTGCGCCCACACGAAAGCTGCCAGCACTGAAAGCTCTACCTGGTTTTCACTGTCCCTTGGAACTGCATTCGCTGCCGCACAGACATTCGCGCTCTGCGCAAGCCTTGGTTGGTTATGATGCAACAATGCCTATGTGACTCTGGCAGAGCCCGGCTGCCAAATTCGAAACGTCCAGCGATTGCGCCCACACGAAAGCTGCCAGCACTGAAAGCTCTACCTGGTTTTCACTGTCCCTTGGAACTGCATTCGCTGCCGCACAGACATTCGCGCTCTGCAAAAGCCTTGGTTGGGTATGATGCAACAATGCCTATGTGACTCTCGCACAGCCCGCTGCCAAATTTGAAACGTCCAGCGATTGCGCCCACACGAAAGCTGCCAGCACTGAAAGCTCTACCTGGTTTTCACTGTCCCTTGGAACTGCATTCGCTGCCGCACAGACATTCGCGCTCCGCAAAAGCCTTGGTTGGTTATGATGCAACAATGCCTATGTGACTCTGGCAGACCCCGGCTGCCAAATTTGAAACGTCCAGCGATTGCGCCCACACGAAAGCTGCCAGCACTGAAAGCTCTACCTGGTTTTCACTGTCCCTTGGAACTGCATTCGCTGCCGCACAGACATTCGCGCTCTGCAAAAGCCTTGGTTGGTTATGATGCAACAATGCCTATGTGACTCATGCAGAGCCCGGCTGCCAAATTCGAAACGTCCAGCGATTGCTCCCATACGAAAGCTGCTAGCACTGAAAGCTCTACCTGGTTTTCACTGTCCCTTGGAACTGCATTCGCTGCCGCACCGACATTCGCGCTCTGCAAAAGCCTTGGTTGGTTATGATGCAACAATGCCTATGTGACTCTCGCACTGCCTGCTGCCAAATTTGAAACGTCCACTGATTGCGCCCACACGAAAGCTGCCAGCACTGAAAGCTCTACCTGGTTTTCACTGTCCCTTGGAACTGCATTCGCTGCCGCACAGACATTCGCGCTCTGCGCAAGCCTTGGTTGGTTATGACGCAACAATGCCTATGTGACTCTCGCAGAGCCCGGCTGACAAATTTGAATTGTACACCGATTGCGCCCTCACGAAAGCTGCCAGCACTGAAAGCTCTACCTGGTTTTCACTGTCCCTTGGGACTGCATTCGCTGCCGCACAGACAGTCGCGCTCTGCAAAAGCCTTGGTTGGGTATGATGCAACAATGCCTATGTGACTCTCGCAGAGCCCGCTGCCAAATTTGAAACGTACACCGATTGCGCCCACACGAAAGCTGCCAGCACTGAAAGCTCTACCTGGTTTTCACTGTCCCTTGGAACTGCATTCGCTGCCGCACAGAGATTCGCGCTCTGCGCAAGCCTTGGTTGGGTATTATGCAACAATGCCTATGTGACACTCGCAGAGCCCGGCTGCCAAATTTGAATTGTACACCGATTGCGCCCACACGAAAGCTGCCAGCACTGAAAGCTCTACCTGGTTTTCACTGTCCCTTGGAACTGCATTCGCTGCCGCACAGACAGTCGCGCTCTGCAAAAGCCTTGGTTGGGTATGATGCAACAATGCCTATGTGACTCTCGCAGAGCCCGCTGCCAAATTTGAAACGTCCAGCGATTGCGCCCACACGAAAGCTGCCAGCACTGAAAGCTCTACCTGGTTTTCACTGTCCCTTGGAACTGCATTCGCTGCCGCACAGACAGTCGCGCTCTGCAAAAGCCTTGGTTGGGTATATGCGACAATGCCTATGTGACACTCGCAGAGCCCGGCTGCCAAATTTGAATTGTACACCGATTGCGCCCACACGAAAGCTGCCAGCACTGAAAGCTCTACCTGGTTTTCACTGTCCCTTGGAACTGCATTCGCTGCCGCACAGACATTCGCGCTCTGCGCAAGCCTTGGTTGGTTATGATGCAACAATGCCTATGTGACTCTCGCACAGCCCGCTGCCAAATTTGAAACGTCCAGCGATTGCGCCCACACGAAAGCTGCCAGCACTGAAAGCTCTACCTGGTTTTCACTGTCCCTTGGAACTGCATTCGCTGCCGCACAGACATTCGCGCTCCGCAAAAGCCTTGGTTGGTTATGATGCAACAATGCCTATGTGACTCTGGCAGACCCCGGCTGCCAAATTTGAAACGTCCAGCGATTGCGCCCACACGAAAGCTGCCAGCACTGAAAGCTCTACCTGGTTTTCACTGTCCCTTGGAACTGCATTCGCTGCCGCACAGACATTCGCGCTCTGCAAAAGCCTTGGTTGGTTATGATGCAACAATGCCTATGTGACTCATGCAGAGCCCGGCTGCCAAATTCGAAACGTCCAGCGATTGCTCCCATACGAAAGCTGCTAGCACTGAAAGCTCTACCTGGTTTTCACTGTCCCTTGGAACTGCATTCGCTGCCGCACCGACATTCGCGCTCTGCAAAAGCCTTGGTTGGTTATGATGCAACAATGCCTATGTGACTCTCGCACTGCCTGCTGCCAAATTTGAAACGTCCACTGATTGCGCCCACACGAAAGCTGCCAGCACTGAAAGCTCTACCTGGTTTTCACTGTCCCTTGGAACTGCATTCGCTGCCGCACAGACATTCGCGCTCTGCGCAAGCCTTGGTTGGTTATGACGCAACAATGCCTATGTGACTCTCGCAGAGCCCGGCTGACAAATTTGAATTGTACACCGATTGCGCCCTCACGAAAGCTGCCAGCACTGAAAGCTCTACCTGGTTTTCACTGTCCCTTGGGACTGCATTCGCTGCCGCACAGACAGTCGCGCTCTGCAAAAGCCTTGGTTGGGTATGATGCAACAATGCCTATGTGACTCTCGCAGAGCCCGCTGCCAAATTTGAAACGTACACCGATTGCGCCCACACGAAAGCTGCCAGCACTGAAAGCTCTACCTGGTTTTCACTGTCCCTTGGAACTGCATTCGCTGCCGCACAGAGATTCGCGCTCTGCGCAAGCCTTGGTTGGGTATTATGCAACAATGCCTATGTGACACTCGCAGAGCCCGGCTGCCAAATTTGAATTGTACACCGATTGCGCCCACACGAAAGCTGCCAGCACTGAAAGCTCTACCTGGTTTTCACTGTCCCTTGGAACTGCATTCGCTGCCGCACAGACAGTCGCGCTCTGCAAAAGCCTTGGTTGGGTATGATGCAACAATGCCTATGTGACTCTCGCAGAGCCCGCTGCCAAATTTGAAACGTCCAGCGATTGCGCCCACACGAAAGCTGCCAGCACTGAAAGCTCTACCTGGTTTTCACTGTCCCTTGGAACTGCATTCGCTGCCGCACAGACAGTCGCGCTCTGCAAAAGCCTTGGTTGGGTATATGCGACAATGCCTATGTGACACTCGCAGAGCCCGGCTGCCAAATTTGAATTGTACACCGATTGCGCCCACACGAAAGCTGCCAGCACTGAAAGCTCTACCTGGTTTTCACTGTCCCTTGGAACTGCATTCGCTGCCGCACAGACATTCGCGCTCTGCGCAAGCCTTGGTTGGTTATGATGCAACAATGCCTATGTGACTCTGGCAGAGCCCGGCTGCCAAATTCGAAACGTCCAGCGATTGCGCCCACACGAAAGCTGCCAGCACTGAAAGCTCTACCTGGTTTTCACTGTCCCTTGGAACTGCATTCGCTGCCGCACAGACATTCGCGCTCTGCAAAAGCCTTGGTTGGTTATGATGCAACAATGCCTATGTGACTCTCGCACTGCCCGCTGCCAAATTTGAAACGTCCAGCGATTGCGCCCACACGAAAGCTGCCAGCACTGAAAGCTCTACCTGGTTTTCACTGTCCCTTGGAACTGCATTCGCTGCCGCACAGACATTCGCGCTCTGCGCAAGCCTTGGTTGGTTATGACGCAACAATGGCTATGTGACTCTGGCAGAGCCCGGCTGCCAAATTTGAAACGTCCAGCGATTGCGCCCACACGAAAGCTGCCAGCACTGAAAGCTCTACCTGGTTTTCACTGTCCCTTGGAACTGCATTCGCTGCCGCACAGACATTCGCGCTCTGCGCAAGCCTTGGTTGGTTATGATGCAACAATGCCTATGTGACTCTGGCAGAGCCCGGCTGCCAAATTTGAAACGTCCAGCGATTGCGCCCACACGAAAGCTGCCAGCACTGAAAGCTCTACCTGGTTTTCACTGTCCCTTGGAACTGCATTCGCTGCCGCACAGACATTCGCGCTCTGCGCAAGCCTTGGTTGGTTATGATGCAACAATGCCTATGTGACTCTGGCAGAGCCCGGCTGCCAAATTCGAAACGTCCAGCGATTGCGCCCACACGAAAGCTGCCAGCACTGAAAGCTCTACCTGGTTTTCACTGTCCCTTGGAACTGCATTCGCTGCCGCACAGACATTCGCGCTCTGCAAAAGCCTTGGTTGGGTATGATGCAACAATGCCTATGTGACTCTCGCACAGCCCGCTGCCAAATTTGAAACGTCCAGCGATTGCGCCCACACGAAAGCTGCCAGCACTGAAAGCTCTACCTGGTTTTCACTGTCCCTTGGAACTGCATTCGCTGCCGCACAGACATTCGCGCTCCGCAAAAGCCTTGGTTGGTTATGATGCAAAAATGCCTATGTGACTCTGGCAGAGCCCGGCTGCCAAATTTGAAACGTCCAGTGATTGCGCCCACACGAAAGCTGCCAGCACTGAAAGCTCTACCTGGTTTTCACTGTCCCTTGGAACTGCATTCGCTGCCGCACAGACAGTCGCGCTCTGCAAAAGCCTTGGTTGGGTATGATGCAACAATGCCTATGTGACTCATGCAGAGCCCGGCTGCCAAATTCGAAACGTCCAGCGATTGCGCCCATACGAAAGCTGCTAGCACTGAAAGCTCTACCTGGTTTTCACTGTCCCTTGGAACTGCATTCGCTGCCGCACCGACATTCGCCCTCTGCAAAAGCCTTGGTTGGTTATGATGCAACAATGCCTATGTGACTCTCGCACTGCCTGCTGCCAAATTTGAAACGTCCACTGATTGCGCCCACACGAAAGCTGCCAGCACTGAAAGCTCTACCTGGTTTTCACTGTCGCTTGGAACTGCATTCGCTGCCGCAGAGACATACGCGCTCTGCGCAAGCCTTGGTTGGTTATGACGCAACAATGCCTATGTGACTCTCGCAGAGCCCGGCTGACAAATTTGAATTGTACACCGATTGCGCCCTCACGAAAGCTGCCAGCACTGAAAGCTCTACCTGGTTTTCACTGTCCCTTGGGACTGCATTCGCTGCCGCACAGACAGTCGCGCTCTGCAAAAGCCTTGGTTGGGTATGATGCAACAATGCCTATGTGACTCTCGCAGAGCCCGCTGCCAAATTTGAAACGTACACCGATTGCGCCCACACGAAAGCTGCCAGCACTGAAAGCTCTACCTGGTTTTCACTGTCCCTTGGAACTGCATTCGCTGCCGCACAGAGATTCGCGCTCTGCGCAAGCCTTGGTTGGGTATTATGCAACAATGCCTATGTGACACTCGCAGAGCCCGGCTGCCAAATTTGAATTGTACACCGATTGCGCCCACACGAAAGCTGCCAGCACTGAAAGCTCTACCTGGTTTTCACTGTCCCTTGGAACTGCATTCGCTGCCGCACAGACATTCGCGCTCTGCGCAAGCCTTGGTTGGTTATGATGCAACAATGCCTATGTGACTCATGCAGAGCCCGGTTGCCAAATTCGAAACGTCCAGCGATTGCGCCCACACGAAAGCTGCCAGCACTGAAAGCTCTACCTGGTTTTCACTGTCCCTTGGAACTGCATTCGCTGCCGCACAGACATTCGCGGTCCGCAAAAGCCTTGGTTGGTTATAATGCAACAATGGCTATATGACTCTCGCAGAGCTCGGCTGCCAAATTCGAAACGTATACCGATTGCGCCCACACGAAAGCTGCCAGCACTGAAAGCTCTACCTGGTTTTCACTGTCCCTTGGAACTGCATTCGCTGCCGCACAGACATTCGCGCTCTGCAAAAGCCTTGGTTGGGTATGATGCAACAATGCCTATGTGACTCATGCAGAGCCCGGCTGCCAAATTTGAAACGTCCAGC
Organism: Mycteria americana; assembly: GCF_035582795.1. Classification (NCBI taxonomy): domain Eukaryota; kingdom Metazoa; phylum Chordata; class Aves; order Ciconiiformes; family Ciconiidae; genus Mycteria; species Mycteria americana. The sequence goes on along the minus strand of NW_027445609.1, from coordinate 2,172,963 downwards.
AATTGCGCCCACACGAAAGCTGCCAGCACTGAAAGCTCTACCTGGTTTTCACTGTCCCTTGGAACTGCATTCGCTGCCGCACAGACATTCGCGATCAGCGCAAGCCTTGGTTGGTTATGACGCAACAATGCCTATGTGACTCTGGCAGAGACCGGCTGCCAAATTTGAAACGTCCAGCTATTGCGCCCACACGAAAGCTGCCAGCACTGAAAGCTCTACCTGGTTTTCACTGTCCCTTGGAACTGCATTCGCTGCCGCACAGACATTCGCGCTCTGCGCAAGCCTTGGTTGGTTATGACGCAACAATGCCTATGTGACTCTGGCAGAGCCCGGCTGCCAAATTTGAAACGTCCAGCAATTGCGCCCACACGAAAGCTGCCAGCACTGAAAGCTCTACCTGGTTTTCACTGTCCCTTGGAACTGCATTCGCTGCCGCACAGACATTCGCGCTCTGCAAAAGCCTTGGTTGGGTATGATGCAACAATGCCTATGTGACTCTCGCAGAGCCCGGCTGCCAAATTCGAAACGTCCAGCGATTGCACCCACACGAAAGCCGCCAGCACTGAAAGCTCTACCTGGTTTTCACTGTCCCTTGGAACTGCATTCACTGCCGCACAGACATTCGCGCTCTGCGCAAGCCTTGGTTGGGTATGATGCAACAATGCCTATGTGAATCTCGCACAGCCCGCTGCCAAATTTGAAACGTCCACTGATTGCGCCCACACGAAAGCTGCCAGCACTGAAAGCTCTGCCTGGTTTTCACTGTCCCTTGGAACTGCATTCGCTGCCGCACAGACATTCGCGCTCTGCGCAAGCCTTGGTTGGTTATGACGCAACAATGCCTATGTGACTCTGGCAGAGCCCGGCTGCCAAATTTGAAATGTACACTGATTGCGCCCACACGAAAGCTGCCAGCACTGAAAGCTCTACCTGGTTTTCACTGTCCCTTGGAACTGCATTCGCTGCCGCACAGACATTCGCGCTCTGCGCAAGCCTTGGTTGGTTATGACGCAACAATGCCTATGTGACTCTGGCAGAGCCCGGCTGCCAAATTTGAAATGTACACCGATTGCGCCCACACGAAAGCTGCCAGCACTGAAAGCTCTACCTGGTTTTCACTGTCCCTTGGAACTGCATTCGCTGCCGCACAGACATTCGCGGTCCGCAAAAGCCTTGGTTGGTTATGATGCAACAATGGCTATATGACTCTCGCAGAGCTCGGCTGCCAAATTCGAAACGTACACCGATTGCGCCCACACGAAAGCTGCCAGCACTGAAAGCTCTACCTGGTTTTCACTGTCCCTTGGAACTGCATTCGCTGCCGCACAGACAGTCGCGCTCTGCAAAAGCCTTGGTTGGGTATATGCGACAATGCCTATGTGACACTCGCAGAGCCCGGCTGCCAAATTTGAATTGTACACCGATTGCGCCCACACGAAAGCTGCCAGCACTGAAAGCTCTACCTGGTTTTCACTGTCCCTTGGAACTGCATTCGCTGCCGCACAGACATTCGCGCTCTGCGCAAGCCTTGGTTGGTTATGATGCAACAATGCCTATGTGACTCTGGCAGAGCCCGGCTGCCAAATTCGAAACGTCCAGCGATTGCGCCCACACGAAAGCTGCCAGCACTGAAAGCTCTACCTGGTTTTCACTGTCCCTTGGAACTGCATTCGCTGCCGCACCGACATTCGCGCTCTGCAAAAGCCTTGGTTGGTTATGATGCAACAATGCCTATGTGACTCTCGCACTGCCTGCTGCCAAATTTGAAACGTCCACTGATTGCGCCCACACGAAAGCTGCCAGCACTGAAAGCTCTACCTGGTTTTCACTGTCCCTTGGAACTGCATTCGCTGCCGCACAGACATTCGCGCTCTGCGCAAGCCTTGGTTGGTTATGACGCAACAATGCCTATGTGACTCTCGCAGAGCCCGGCTGACAAATTTGAATTGTACACCGATTGCGCCCTCACGAAAGCTGCCAGCACTGAAAGCTCTACCTGGTTTTCACTGTCCCTTGGGACTGCATTCGCTGCCGCACAGACAGTCGCGCTCTGCAAAAGCCTTGGTTGGGTATGATGCAACAATGCCTATGTGACTCTCGCAGAGCCCGCTGCCAAATTTGAAACGTACACCGATTGCGCCCACACGAAAGCTGCCAGCACTGAAAGCTCTACCTGGTTTTCACTGTCCCTTGGAACTGCATTCGCTGCCGCACAGAGATTCGCGCTCTGCGCAAGCCTTGGTTGGGTATTATGCAACAATGCCTATGTGACACTCGCAGAGCCCGGCTGCCAAATTTGAATTGTACACCGATTGCGCCCACACGAAAGCTGCCAGCACTGAAAGCTCTACCTGGTTTTCACTGTCCCTTGGAACTGCATTCGCTGCCGCACAGACAGTCGCGCTCTGCAAAAGCCTTGGTTGGGTATGATGCAACAATGCCTATGTGACTCTCGCAGAGCCCGCTGCCAAATTTGAAACGTCCAGCGATTGCGCCCACACGAAAGCTGCCAGCACTGAAAGCTCTACCTGGTTTTCACTGTCCCTTGGAACTGCATTCGCTGCCGCACAGACAGTCGCGCTCTGCAAAAGCCTTGGTTGGGTATATGCGACAATGCCTATGTGACACTCGCAGAGCCCGGCTGCCAAATTTGAATTGTACACCGATTGCGCCCACACGAAAGCTGCCAGCACTGAAAGCTCTACCTGGTTTTCACTGTCCCTTGGAACTGCATTCGCTGCCGCACAGACATTCGCGCTCTGCGCAAGCCTTGGTTGGTTATGATGCAACAATGCCTATGTGACTCTGGCAGAGCCCGGCTGCCAAATTCGAAACGTCCAGCGATTGCGCCCACACGAAAGCTGCCAGCACTGAAAGCTCTACCTGGTTTTCACTGTCCCTTGGAACTGCATTCGCTGCCGCACAGACATTCGCGCTCTGCAAAAGCCTTGGTTGGTTATGATGCAACAATGCCTATGTGACTCTCGCACTGCCCGCTGCCAAATTTGAAACGTCCAGCGATTGCGCCCACACGAAAGCTGCCAGCACTGAAAGCTCTACCTGGTTTTCACTGTCCCTTGGAACTGCATTCGCTGCCGCACAGACATTCGCGCTCTGCGCAAGCCTTGGTTGGTTATGACGCAACAATGGCTATGTGACTCTGGCAGAGCCCGGCTGCCAAATTTGAAACGTCCAGCGATTGCGCCCACACGAAAGCTGCCAGCACTGAAAGCTCTACCTGGTTTTCACTGTCCCTTGGAACTGCATTCGCTGCCGCACAGACATTCGCGCTCTGCGCAAGCCTTGGTTGGTTATGATGCAACAATGCCTATGTGACTCTGGCAGAGCCCGGCTGCCAAATTTGAAACGTCCAGCGATTGCGCCCACACGAAAGCTGCCAGCACTGAAAGCTCTACCTGGTTTTCACTGTCCCTTGGAACTGCATTCGCTGCCGCACAGACATTCGCGCTCTGCGCAAGCCTTGGTTGGTTATGATGCAACAATGCCTATGTGACTCTGGCAGAGCCCGGCTGCCAAATTCGAAACGTCCAGCGATTGCGCCCACACGAAAGCTGCCAGCACTGAAAGCTCTACCTGGTTTTCACTGTCCCTTGGAACTGCATTCGCTGCCGCACAGACATTCGCGCTCTGCAAAAGCCTTGGTTGGGTATGATGCAACAATGCCTATGTGACTCTCGCACAGCCCGCTGCCAAATTTGAAACGTCCAGCGATTGCGCCCACACGAAAGCTGCCAGCACTGAAAGCTCTACCTGGTTTTCACTGTCCCTTGGAACTGCATTCGCTGCCGCACAGACATTCGCGCTCCGCAAAAGCCTTGGTTGGTTATGATGCAAAAATGCCTATGTGACTCTGGCAGAGCCCGGCTGCCAAATTTGAAACGTCCAGTGATTGCGCCCACACGAAAGCTGCCAGCACTGAAAGCTCTACCTGGTTTTCACTGTCCCTTGGAACTGCATTCGCTGCCGCACAGACAGTCGCGCTCTGCAAAAGCCTTGGTTGGGTATGATGCAACAATGCCTATGTGACTCATGCAGAGCCCGGCTGCCAAATTCGAAACGTCCAGCGATTGCGCCCATACGAAAGCTGCTAGCACTGAAAGCTCTACCTGGTTTTCACTGTCCCTTGGAACTGCATTCGCTGCCGCACCGACATTCGCCCTCTGCAAAAGCCTTGGTTGGTTATGATGCAACAATGCCTATGTGACTCTCGCACTGCCTGCTGCCAAATTTGAAACGTCCACTGATTGCGCCCACACGAAAGCTGCCAGCACTGAAAGCTCTACCTGGTTTTCACTGTCGCTTGGAACTGCATTCGCTGCCGCAGAGACATACGCGCTCTGCGCAAGCCTTGGTTGGTTATGACGCAACAATGCCTATGTGACTCTCGCAGAGCCCGGCTGACAAATTTGAATTGTACACCGATTGCGCCCTCACGAAAGCTGCCAGCACTGAAAGCTCTACCTGGTTTTCACTGTCCCTTGGGACTGCATTCGCTGCCGCACAGACAGTCGCGCTCTGCAAAAGCCTTGGTTGGGTATGATGCAACAATGCCTATGTGACTCTCGCAGAGCCCGCTGCCAAATTTGAAACGTACACCGATTGCGCCCACACGAAAGCTGCCAGCACTGAAAGCTCTACCTGGTTTTCACTGTCCCTTGGAACTGCATTCGCTGCCGCACAGAGATTCGCGCTCTGCGCAAGCCTTGGTTGGGTATTATGCAACAATGCCTATGTGACACTCGCAGAGCCCGGCTGCCAAATTTGAATTGTACACCGATTGCGCCCACACGAAAGCTGCCAGCACTGAAAGCTCTACCTGGTTTTCACTGTCCCTTGGAACTGCATTCGCTGCCGCACAGACATTCGCGCTCTGCAAAAGCCTTGGTTGGTTATGATGCAACAATGCCTATGTGACTCATGCAGAGCCCGGTTGCCAAATTCGAAACGTCCAGCGATTGCGCCCACACGAAAGCTGCCAGCACTGAAAGCTCTACCTGGTTTTCACTGTCCCTTGGAACTGCATTCGCTGCCGCACAGACATTCGCGGTCCGCAAAAGCCTTGGTTGGTTATAATGCAACAATGGCTATATGACTCTCGCAGAGCTCGGCTGCCAAATTCGAAACGTATACCGATTGCGCCCACACGAAAGCTGCCAGCACTGAAAGCTCTACCTGGTTTTCACTGTCCCTTGGAACTGCATTCGCTGCCGCACAGACATTCGCGCTCTGCAAAAGCCTTGGTTGGGTATGATGCAACAATGCCTATGTGACTCATGCAGAGCCCGGCTGCCAAATTTGAAACGTCCAGCAATTGCGCCCACACGAAAGCTGCCAGCACTGAAAGCTCTACCTGGTTTTCACTGTCCCTTGGAACTGCATTCGCTGCCGCACAGACATTCGCGATCAGCGCAAGCCTTGGTTGGTTATGACGCAACAATGCCTATGTGACTCTGGCAGAGACCGGCTGCCAAATTTGAAACGTCCAGCTATTGCGCCCACACGAAAGCTGCCAGCACTGAAAGCTCTACCTGGTTTTCACTGTCCCTTGGAACTGCATTCGCTGCCGCACAGACATTCGCGCTCTGCGCAAGCCTTGGTTGGTTATGACGCAACAATGCCTATGTGACTCATGCAGAGCCCGGCTGCCAAATTTGAAACGTCCAGCAATTGCGCCCACACGAAAGCTGCCAGCACTGAAAGCTCTACCTGGTTTTCACTGTCCCTTGGAACTGCATTCGCTGCCGCACAGACATTCGCGCTCTGCAAAAGCCTTGGTTGGGTATGATGCAACAATGCCTATGTGACTCTCGCAGAGCCCGGCTGCCAAATTCGAAACGTCCAGCGATTGCACCCACACGAAAGCCGCCAGCACTGAAAGCTCTACCTGGTTTTCACTGTCCCTTGGAACTGCATTCACTGCCGCACAGACATTCGCGCTCTGCGCAAGCCTTGGTTGGGTATGATGCAACAATGCCTATGTGAATCTCGCACAGCCCGCTGCCAAATTTGAAACGTCCACTGATTGCGCCCACACGAAAGCTGCCAGCACTGAAAGCTCTGCCTGGTTTTCACTGTCCCTTGGAACTGCATTCGCTGCCGCACAGACATTCGCGCTCTGCGCAAGCCTTGGTTGGTTATGACGCAACAATGCCTATGTGACTCTGGCAGAGCCCGGCTGCCAAATTTGAAATGTACACCGATTGCGCCCACACGAAAGCTGCCAGCACTGAAAGCTCTACCTGGTTTTCACTGTCCCTTGGAACTGCATTCGCTGCCGCACAGACATTCGCGGTCCGCAAAAGCCTTGGTTGGTTATGATGCAACAATGGCTATATGACTCTCGCAGAGCTCGGCTGCCAAATTCGAAACGTACACCGATTGCGCCCACACGAAAGCTGCCAGCACTGAAAGCTCTACCTGGTTTTCACTGTCCCTTGGAACTGCATTCGCTGCCGCACAGACAGTCGCGCTCTGCAAAAGCCTTGGTTGGGTATATGCGACAATGCCTATGTGACACTCGCAGAGCCCGGCTGCCAAATTTGAATTGTACACCGATTGCGCCCACACGAAAGCTGCCAGCACTGAAAGCTCTACCTGGTTTTCACTGTCCCTTGGAACTGCATTCGCTGCCGCACAGACATTCGCGCTCTGCGCAAGCCTTGGTTGGTTATGATGCAACAATGCCTATGTGACTCTGGCAGAGCCCGGCTGCCAAATTCGAAACGTCCAGCGATTGCGCCCACACGAAAGCTGCCAGCACTGAAAGCTCTACCTGGTTTTCACTGTCCCTTGGAACTGCATTCGCTGCCGCACCGACATTCGCGCTCTGCAAAAGCCTTGGTTGGTTATGATGCAACAATGCCTATGTGACTCTCGCACTGCCTGCTGCCAAATTTGAAACGTCCACTGATTGCGCCCACACGAAAGCTGCCAGCACTGAAAGCTCTACCTGGTTTTCACTGTCCCTTGGAACTGCATTCGCTGCCGCACAGACATTCGCGCTCTGCGCAAGCCTTGGTTGGTTATGACGCAACAATGCCTATGTGACTCTCGCAGAGCCCGGCTGACAAATTTGAATTGTACACCGATTGCGCCCTCACGAAAGCTGCCAGCACTGAAAGCTCTACCTGGTTTTCACTGTCCCTTGGGACTGCATTCGCTGCCGCACAGACAGTCGCGCTCTGCAAAAGCCTTGGTTGGGTATGATGCAACAATGCCTATGTGACTCTCGCAGAGCCCGCTGCCAAATTTGAAACGTACACCGATTGCGCCCACACGAAAGCTGCCAGCACTGAAAGCTCTACCTGGTTTTCACTGTCCCTTGGAACTGCATTCGCTGCCGCACAGAGATTCGCGCTCTGCGCAAGCCTTGGTTGGGTATTATGCAACAATGCCTATGTGACACTCGCAGAGCCCGGCTGCCAAATTTGAATTGTACACCGATTGCGCCCACACGAAAGCTGCCAGCACTGAAAGCTCTACCTGGTTTTCACTGTCCCTTGGAACTGCATTCGCTGCCGCACAGACAGTCGCGCTCTGCAAAAGCCTTGGTTGGGTATGATGCAACAATGCCTATGTGACTCATGCAGAGCCCGGTTGCCAAATTCGAAACGTCCAGCGATTGCGCCCACACGAAAGCTGCCAGCACTGAAAGCTCTACCTGGTTTTCACTGTCCCTTGGAACTGCATTCGCTGCCGCACAGACATTCGCGGTCCGCAAAAGCCTTGGTTGGTTATAATGCAACAATGGCTATATGACTCTCGCAGAGCTCGGCTGCCAAATTCGAAACGTATACCGATTGCGCCCACACGAAAGCTGCCAGCACTGAAAGCTCTACCTGGTTTTCACTGTCCCTTGGAACTGCATTCGCTGCCGCACAGACATTCGCGCTCTGCAAAAGCCTTGGTTGGGTATGATGCAACAATGCCTATGTGACTCATGCAGAGCCCGGCTGCCAAATTTGAAACGTCCAGCAATTGCGCCCACACGAAAGCTGCCAGCACTGAAAGCTCTACCTGGTTTTCACTGTCCCTTGGAACTGCATTCGCTGCCGCACAGACATTCGCGATCAGCGCAAGCCTTGGTTGGTTATGACGCAACAATGCCTATGTGACTCTGGCAGAGACCGGCTGCCAAATTTGAAACGTCCAGCTATTGCGCCCACACGAAAGCTGCCAGCACTGAAAGCTCTACCTGGTTTTCACTGTCCCTTGGAACTGCATTCGCTGCCGCACAGACATTCGCGCTCTGCGCAAGCCTTGGTTGGTTATGACGCAACAATGCCTATGTGACTCATGCAGAGCCCGGCTGCCAAATTTGAAACGTCCAGCAATTGCGCCCACACGAAAGCTGCCAGCACTGAAAGCTCTACCTGGTTTTCACTGTCCCTTGGAACTGCATTCGCTGCCGCACAGACATTCGCGCTCTGCAAAAGCCTTGGTTGGGTATGATGCAACAATGCCTATGTGACTCTCGCAGAGCCCGGCTGCCAAATTCGAAACGTCCAGCGATTGCACCCACACGAAAGCCGCCAGCACTGAAAGCTCTACCTGGTTTTCACTGTCCCTTGGAACTGCATTCACTGCCGCACAGACATTCGCGCTCTGCGCAAGCCTTGGTTGGGTATGATGCAACAATGCCTATGTGAATCTCGCACAGCCCGCTGCCAAATTTGAAACGTCCACTGATTGCGCCCACACGAAAGCTGCCAGCACTGAAAGCTCTGCCTGGTTTTCACTGTCCCTTGGAACTGCATTCGCTGCCGCACAGACATTCGCGCTCTGCGCAAGCCTTGGTTGGTTATGACGCAACAATGCCTATGTGACTCTGGCAGAGCCCGGCTGCCAAATTTGAAATGTACACTGATTGCGCCCACACGAAAGCTGCCAGCACTGAAAGCTCTACCTGGTTTTCACTGTCCCTTGGAACTGCATTCGCTGCCGCACAGACATTCGCGCTCTGCGCAAGCCTTGGTTGGTTATGACGCAACAATGCCTATGTGACTCTGGCAGAGCCCGGCTGCCAAATTTGAAATGTACACCGATTGCGCCCACACGAAAGCTGCCAGCACTGAAAGCTCTACCTGGTTTTCACTGTCCCTTGGAACTGCATTCGCTGCCGCACAGACATTCGCGGTCCGCAAAAGCCTTGGTTGGTTATGATGCAACAATGGCTATATGACTCTCGCAGAGCTCGGCTGCCAAATTCGAAACGTACACCGATTGCGCCCACACGAAAGCTGCCAGCACTGAAAGCTCTACCTGGTTTTCACTGTCCCTTGGAACTGCATTCGCTGCCGCACAGACAGTCGCGCTCTGCAAAAGCCTTGGTTGGGTATATGCGACAATGCCTATGTGACACTCGCAGAGCCCGGCTGCCAAATTTGAATTGTACACCGATTGCGCCCACACGAAAGCTGCCAGCACTGAAAGCTCTACCTGGTTTTCACTGTCCCTTGGAACTGCATTCGCTGCCGCACAGACATTCGCGCTCTGCGCAAGCCTTGGTTGGTTATGATGCAACAATGCCTATGTGACTCTGGCAGAGCCCGGCTGCCAAATTCGAAACGTCCAGCGATTGCGCCCACACGAAAGCTGCCAGCACTGAAAGCTCTACCTGGTTTTCACTGTCCCTTGGAACTGCATTCGCTGCCGCACAGACATTCGCGCTCTGCAAAAGCCTTGGTTGGTTATGATGCAACAATGCCTATGTGACTCTCGCACTGCCCGCTGCCAAATTTGAAACGTCCAGCGATTGCGCCCACACGAAAGCTGCCAGCACTGAAAGCTCTACCTGGTTTTCACTGTCCCTTGGAACTGCATTCGCTGCCGCACAGACATTCGCGCTCTGCGCAAGCCTTGGTTGGTTATGACGCAACAATGGCTATGTGACTCTGGCAGAGCCCGGCTGCCAAATTTGAAACGTCCAGCGATTGCGCCCACACGAAAGCTGCCAGCACTGAAAGCTCTACCTGGTTTTCACTGTCCCTTGGAACTGCATTCGCTGCCGCACAGACATTCGCGCTCTGCGCAAGCCTTGGTTGCTTATGATGCAACAATGCCTATGTGACTCTGGCAGAGCCCGGCTGCCAAATTTGAAACGTCCAGCGATTGCGCCCACACGAAAGCTGCCAGCACTGAAAGCTCTACCTGGTTTTCACTGTCCCTTGGAACTGCATTCGCTGCCGCACAGACATTCGCGCTCTGCGCAAGCCTTGGTTGGTTATGATGCAACAATGCCTATGTGACTCTGGCAGAGCCCGGCTGCCAAATTCGAAACGTCCACTGATTGCGCCCACACGAAAGCTGCCAGCACTGAAAGCTCTACCTGGTTTTCACTGTCCCTTGGAACTGCATTCGCTGCCGCACAGACATTCGCGCTCTGCAAAAGCCTTGGTTGGGTATGATGCAACAATGCCTATGTGACTCTCGCACAGCCCGCTGCCAAATTTGAAACGTCCAGCGATTGCGCCCACACGAAAGCTGCCAGCACTGAAAGCTCTACCTGGTTTTCACTGTCCCTTGGAACTGCATTCGCTGCCGCACAGACATTCGCGCACCGCAAAAGCCTTGGTTGGTTATGATGCAAAAATGGCTATGTGACTCTGGCAGAGCCCGGCTGCCAAATTTGAAACGTCCAGTGATTGCGCCCACACGAAAGCTGCCAGCACTGAAAGCTCTACCTGGTTTTCACTGTCCCTTGGAACTGCATTCGCTGCCGCACAGACAGTCGCGCTCTGCAAAAGCCTTGGTTGGGTATGATGCAACAATGCCTATGTGACTCATGCAGAGCCCGGCTGCCAAATTCGAAACGTCCAGCGATTGCGCCCATACGAAAGCTGCTAGCACTGAAAGCTCTACCTGGTTTTCACTGTCCCTTGGAACTGCATTCGCTGCCGCACCGACATTCGCCCTCTGCAAAAGCCTTGGTTGGTTATGATGCAACAATGCCTATGTGACTCTCGCACTGCCTGCTGCCAAATTTGAAACGTCCACTGATTGCGCCCACACGAAAGCTGCCAGCACTGAAAGCTCTACCTGGTTTTCACTGTCGCTTGGAACTGCATTCGCTGCCGCAGAGACATTCGCGCTCTGCGCAAGCCTTGGTTGGTTATGACGCAACAATGCCTATGTGACTCTCGCAGAGCCCGGCTGACAAATTTGAATTGTACACCGATTGCGCCCTCACGAAAGCTGCCAGCACTGAAAGCTCTACCTGGTTTTCACTGTCCCTTGGGACTGCATTCGCTGCCGCACAGACAGTCGCGCTCTGCAAAAGCCTTGGTTGGGTATGATGCAACAATGCCTATGTGACTCTCGCAGAGCCCGCTGCCAAATTTGAAACGTACACCGATTGCGCCCACACGAAAGCTGCCAGCACTGAAAGCTCTACCTGGTTTTCACTGTCCCTTGGAACTGCATTCGCTGCCGCACAGAGATTCGCGCTCTGCGCAAGCCTTGGTTGGGTATTATGCAACAATGCCTATGTGACACTCGCAGAGCCCGGCTGCCAAATTTGAATTGTACACCGATTGCGCCCACACGAAAGCTGCCAGCACTGAAAGCTCTACCTGGTTTTCACTGTCCCTTGGAACTGCATTCGCTGCCGCACAGACATTCGCGCTCTGCGCAAGCCTTGGTTGGTTATGATGCAACAATGCCTATGTGACTCATGCAGAGCCCGGTTGCCAAATTCGAAACGTCCAGCGATTGCGCCCACACGAAAGCTGCCAGCACTGAAAGCTCTACCTGGTTTTCACTGTCCCTTGGAACTGCATTCGCTGCCGCACAGACATTCGCGGTCCGCAAAAGCCTTGGTTGGTTATAATGCAACAATGGCTATATGACTCTCGCAGAGCTCGGCTGCCAAATTCGAAACGTATACCGATTGCGCCCACACGAAAGCTGCCAGCACTGAAAGCTCTACCTGGTTTTCACTGTCCCTTGGAACTGCATTCGCTGCCGCACAGACATTCGCGCTCTGCAAAAGCCTTGGTTGGGTATGATGCAACAATGCCTATGTGACTCATGCAGAGCCCGGCTGCCAAATTTGAAACGTCCAGCAATTGCGCCCACACGAAAGCTGCCAGCACTGAAAGCTCTACCTGGTTTTCACTGTCCCTTGGAACTGCATTCGCTGCCGCACAGACATTCGCGATCAGCGCAAGCCTTGGTTGGTTATGACGCAACAATGCCTATGTGACTCTGGCAGAGACCGGCTGCCAAATTTGAAACGTCCAGCTATTGCGCCCACACGAAAGCTGCCAGCACTGAAAGCTCTACCTGGTTTTCACTGTCCCTTGGAACTGCATTCGCTGCCGCACAGACATTCGCGCTCTGCGCACGCCTTGGTTGGTTATGACGCAACAATGCCTATGTGACTCTGGCAGAGCCCGGCTGCCAAATTTGAAACGTCCAGCAATTGCGCCCACACGAAAGCTGCCAGCACTGAAAGCTCTACCTGGTTTTCACTGTCCCTTGGAACTGCATTCGCTGCCGCACAGACATTCGCGCTCTGCAAAAGCCTTGGTTGGGTATGATGCAACAATGCCTATGTGACTCTCGCAGAGCCCGGCTGCCAAATTCGAAACGTCCAGCGATTGCACCCACACGAAAGCCGCCAGCACTGAAAGCTCTACCTGGTTTTCACTGTCCCTTGGAACTGCATTCACTGCCGCACAGACATTCGCGCTCTGCGCAAGCCTTGGTTGGGTATGATGCAACAATGCCTATGTGAATCTCGCACAGCCCGCTGCCAAATTTGAAACGTCCACTGATTGCGCCCACACGAAAGCTGCCAGCACTGAAAGCTCTGCCTGGTTTTCACTGTCCCTTGGAACTGCATTCGCTGCCGCACAGACATTCGCGCTCTGCGCAAGCCTTGGTTGGTTATGACGCAACAATGCCTATGTGACTCTGGCAGAGCCCGGCTGCCAAATTTGAAATGTACACTGATTGCGCCCACACGAAAGCTGCCAGCACTGAAAGCTCTACCTGGTTTTCACTGTCCCTTGGAACTGCATTCGCTGCCGCACCGACATTCGCGCTCTGCAAAAGCCTTGGTTGGGTATATGCAACAATGCCTATGTGACACTCGCAGAGCCCGGCTGCCAAATTTGAATTGTACACCGATTGCGCCCACACGAAAGCTGCCAGCACTGAAAGCTCTACCTGGTTTTCACTGTCCCTTGGAACTGCATTCGCTGCCGCACCGACATTCGCGCTCTGCAAAAGCCTTGGTTGGTTATGATGCAACAATGCCTATGTGACTCTCGCACTGCCCGCTGCCAAATTTGAAACGTCCACTGATTGCGCCCACACGAAAGCTGCCAGCACTGAAAGCTCTACCTGCTTTTCACTGTCGCTTGGAACTGCATTCGCTGCCACACAGACATTCGCGCTCTGCGCAAGCCTTGGTTGGTTATGATGCAACAATGCCTATGTGACTCTGGCAGAGCCCGGCTGCCAAATTTGAAACGTCCAGTGATTGCGCCCACACGAAAGCTGCCAGCACTGAAAGCTCTACCTGGTTTTCACTGTCCCTTGGAACTGCATTCGCTGCCGCACAGACAGTCGCGCTCTGCAAAAGCCTTGGTTGGGTATGATGCAACAATGCATATGTGACTCTCGCAGAGCCCGCTGCCAAATTTGAAATGTCCAGCGATTGCGCCCACACGATAGCTGCCAGCACTGAAAGCTCTACCTGGTTTTCACTGTCCCTTGGAACTGCATTCGCTGCCGCACAGACATTCGCGCTCTGCGCAAGCCTTGGTTGGTTATGACGCAACAATGGCTATGTGACTCTGGCAGAGCCCGGCTGCCAAATTTGAAACGTCCAGCGATTGCGCCCACACGAAAGCTGCCAGCACTGAAAGCTCTACCTGGTTTTCACTGTCCCTTGGAACTGCATTCGCTGCCGCACAGACATTCGCGCTCTGCGCAAGCCTTGGTTGGTTATGATGCAACAATGCCTATGTGACTCTGGCAGAGCCCGGCTGCCAAATTTGAAACGTCCAGCGATTGCGCCCACACGAAAGCTGCCAGCACTGAAAGCTCTACCTGGTTTTCACTGTCCCTTGGAACTGCATTCGCTGCCGCACAGACATTCGCGCTCTGCGCAAGCCTTGGTTGGTTATGATGCAACAATGCCTATGTGACTCTGGCAGAGCCCGGCTGCCAAATTCGAAACGTCCAGCGATTGCGCCCACACGAAAGCTGCCAGCACTGAAAGCTCTACCTGGTTTTCACTGTCCCTTGGAACTGCATTCGCTGCCGCACAGACATTCGCGCTCTGCAAAAGCCTTGGTTGGGTATGATGCAACAATGCCTATGTGACTCTCGCACAGCCCGCTGCCAAATTTGAAACGTCCAGCGATTGCGCCCACACGAAAGCTGCCAGCACTGAAAGCTCTACCTGGTTTTCACTGTCCCTTGGAACTGCATTCGCTGCCGCACAGACATTCGCGCTCCGCAAAAGCCTTGGTTGGTTATGATGCAACAATGCCTATGTGACTCTGGCAGAGCCCGGCTGCCAAATTTGAAACGTCCAGCGATTGCGCCCACACGAAAGCTGCCAGCACTGAAAGCTCTACCTGGTTTTCACTGTCCCTTGGAACTGCATTCGCTGCCGCACAGACATTCGCGCTCTGCAAAAGCCTTGGTTGGTTATGATGCAACAATGCCTATGTTACTCATGCAGAGCCCGGCTGCCAAATTCGAAACGTCCAGCGATTGCGCCCATACGAAAGCTGCCAGCACTGAAAGCTCTACCTGGTTTTCACTGTCCCTTGGAACTGCATTCGCTGCCGCACCGACATTCGCGCTCTGCAAAAGCCTTGGTTGGTTATGATGCAACAATGCCTATGTGACTCTCGCACTGCCTGCTGCCAAATTTGAAACGTCCACTGATTGCGCCCACACGAAAGCTGCCAGCACTGAAAGCTCTACCTGGTTTTCACTGTCCCTTGGAACTGCATTCGCTGCCGCACAGACATTCGCGCTCTGCGCAAGCCTTGGTTGGTTATGACGCAACAATGGCTATGTGACTCTGGCAGAGCCCGGCTGCCAAATTTGAAACGTCCAGCGATTGCGCCCACACGAAAGCTGCCAGCACTGAAAGCTCTACCTGGTTTTCACTGTCCCTTGGAACTGCATTCGCTGCCGCACAGACATTCGCGCTCTGCGCAAGCCTTGGTTGGTTATGACGCAACAATGGCTATGTGACTCTGGCAGAGCCCGGCTGACAAATTTGAATTGTACACCGATTGCGCCCTCACGAAAGCTGCCAGCACTGAAAGCTCTACCTGGTTTTCACTGTCCCTTGGGACTGCATTTGCTGCCGCACAGACAGTCGCAATCTGCAAAAGCCTTGGTTGGGTATGATGCAACAATGCCTATGTGACTCTCGCAGAGCCCGCTGCCAAATTTGAAACGTCCAGCGATTGCGCCCACACGAAAGCTGCCAGCACTGAAAGCTCTACCTGGTTTTCACTGTCCCTTGGAACTGCATTCGCTGCCGCACAGACATTCGCGGTCCGCAAAAGCCTTGGTTGGTTATGATGCAACAATGGCTATATGACTCTCGCAGAGCTCGGCTGCCAAATTCGAAACGTACACCGATTGCGCCCACACGAAAGCTGCCAGCACTGAAAGCTCTACCTGGTTTTCACTGTCCCTTGGAACTGCATTCGCTGCCGCACCGACATTCGCGCTCTGCAAAAGCCTTGGTTGGTTATGATGCAACAATGCCTATGTGACTCTCGCACTGCCCGCTGCCAAATTTGAAACGTCCACTGATTGCGCCCACACGAAAGCTGCCAGCACTGAAAGCTCTACCTGCTTTTCACTGTCGATTGGAACTGCATTCGCTGCCACACAGACATTCGCGCTCTGCGCAAGCCTTGGTTGGTTATGATGCAACAATGCCTATGTGACTCTGGCAGAGCCCGGCTGCCAAATTTGAAACGTCCAGCAATTGCGCCCACACGAAAGCTGCCAGCACTGAAAGCTCTACCTGGTTTTCACTGTCCCTTGGAACTGCATTCGCTGCCGCACAGACATTCGCGCTCTGCAAAAGCCTTGGTTGGGTATGATGCAACAATGCCTATGTGACTCTCGCAGAGCCCGGCTGCCAAATTCGAAACGTCCAGCGATTGCACCCACACGAAAGCCGCCAGCACTGAAAGCTCTACCTGGTTTTCACTGTCCCTTGGAACTGCATTCACTGCCGCACAGACATTCGCGCTCTGCGCAAGCCTTGGTTGGGTATGATGCAACAATGCCTATGTGAATCTCGCACAGCCCGCTGCCAAATTTGAAACGTCCACTGATTGCGCCCACACGAAAGCTGCCAGCACTGAAAGCTCTGCCTGGTTTTCACTGTCCCTTGGAACTGCATTCGCTGCCGCACAGACATTCGCGCTCTGCGCAAGCCTTGGTTGGTTATGATGCAACAATGCCTATGTGACTCTGGCAGAGCCCGGCTGCCAAATTTGAAATGTACACTGATTGCGCCCACACGAAAGCTGCCAGCACTGAAAGCTCTACCTGGTTTTCACTGTCCCTTGGAACTGCATTCGCTGCCGCACAGACATTCGCGCTCTGCGCAAGCATTGGTTGTTTATGATGCAACAATGCCTATGTGACTCTGGCAGAGCCCGGCTGCCAAATTCGAAACGTCCAGCGATTGCGCCCACACGAAAGCTGCCAGCACTGAAAGGTCTACCTGGTTTTCACTGTCCCTTGGAACTGCATTCGCTGCCGCACAGACATTCGCGCTCTGCAAAAGCCTTGGTTGGGTATGATGCAACAATGCCTATGTGACTCTCGCACAGCCCGCTGCCAAATTTGAAACGTCCAGCGATTGCGCCCACACGATAGCTGCCAGCACTGAAAGCTCTACCTGGTTTTCACTGTCCCTTGGAACTGCATTCGCTGCCGCACAGACATTCGCGCTCTGCGCAAGCCTTGGTTGGTTATGACGCAACAATGGCTATGTGACTCTGGCAGAGCCCGGCTGCCAAATTTGAAACGTCCAGCGATTGCGCCCACACGAAAGCTGCCAGCACTGAAAGCTCTACCTGGTTTTCACTGTCCCTTGGAACTGCATTCGCTGCCGCACAGACATTCGCGCTCTGCAAAAGCCTTGGTTGGTTATGATGCAACAATGCCTATGTGACTCTGGCAGAGCCCGGCTGCCAAATTTGAAACGTCCAGCGATTGCGCCCACACGAAAGCTGCCAGCACTGAAAGCTCTACCTGGTTTTCACTGTCCCTTGGAACTGCATTCGCTGCCGCACAGACATTCGCGCTCTGCGCAAGCCTTGGTTGGTTATGATGCAACAATGCCTATGTGACTCTGGCAGAGCCCGGCTGCCAAATTCGAAACGTCCAGCGATTGCGCCCACACGAAAGCTGCCAGCACTGAAAGCTCTACCTGGTTTTCACTGTCGCTTGGAACTGCATTCGCTGCCGCACAGACATTCGCGCTCTGCAAAAGCCTTGGTTGGGTATGATGCAACAATGCCTATGTGACTCTCGCACAGCCCGCTGCCAAATTTGAAACGTCCAGCGATTGCGCCCACACGAAAGCTGCCAGCACTGAAAGCTCTACCTGGTTTTCACTGTCCCTTGGAACTGCATTCGCTGCCGCACCGACATTCGCGCTCTGCAAAAGCCTTGGTTGGGTATGATGCAACAATGCCTATGTGACTCTCGCACAGCCCGCTGCCAAATTTGAAACGTCCAGCGATTGCGCCCACACGAAAGCTGCCAGCACTGAAAGCTCTACCTGGTTTTCACTGTCCCTTGGAACTGCATTCGCTGCCGCACAGACATTCGCGCTCCGCAAAAGCCTTGGTTGGTTATGATGCAACAATGCCTATGTGACTCTGGCAGACCCCGGCTGCCAAATTTGAAACGTCCAGCGATTGCGCCCACACGAAAGCTGCCAGCACTGAAAGCTCTACCTGGTTTTCACTGTCCCTTGGAACTGCATTCGCTGCCGCACAGACATTCGCGCTCTGCAAAAGCCTTGGTTGGTTATGATGCAACAATGCCTATGTGACTCATGCAGAGCCCGGCTGCCAAATTCGAAACGTCCAGCGATTGCTCCCATACGAAAGCTGCTAGCACTGAAAGCTCTACCTGGTTTTCACTGTCCCTTGGAACTGCATTCGCTGCCGCACCGACATTCGCGCTCTGCAAAAGCCTTGGTTGGTTATGATGCAACAATGCCTATGTGACTCTGGCAGAGCCCGGCTGCCAAATTTGAAACGTCCAGCGATTGCGCCCACACGAAAGCTGCCAGCACTGAAAGCTCTACCTGGTTTTCACTGTCCCTTGGAACTGCATTCGCTGCCGCACAGACATTCGCGCTCTGCGCAAGCCTTGGTTGGTTATGATGCAACAATGCCTATGTGACTCTGGCAGAGCCCGGCTGCCAAATTCGAAACGTCCAGCGATTGCGCCCACACGAAAGCTGCCAGCACTGAAAGCTCTACCTGGTTTTCACTGTCGCTTGGAACTGCATTCGCTGCCGCACAGACATTCGCGCTCTGCAAAAGCCTTGGTTGGGTATGATGCAACAATGCCTATGTGACTCTCGCACAGCCCGCTGCCAAATTTGAAACGTCCAGCGATTGCGCCCACACGAAAGCTGCCAGCACTGAAAGCTCTACCTGGTTTTCACTGTCCCTTGGAACTGCATTCGCTGCCGCACCGACATTCGCGCTCTGCAAAAGCCTTGGTTGGGTATGATGCAACAATGCCTATGTGACTCTCGCACAGCCCGCTGCCAAATTTGAAACGTCCAGCGATTGCGCCCACACGAAAGCTGCCAGCACTGAAAGCTCTACCTGGTTTTCACTGTCCCTTGGAACTGCATTCGCTGCCGCACAGACATTCGCGCTCCGCAAAAGCCTTGGTTGGTTATGATGCAACAATGCCTATGTGACTCTGGCAGACCCCGGCTGCCAAATTTGAAACGTCCAGCGATTGCGCCCACACGAAAGCTGCCAGCACTGAAAGCTCTACCTGGTTTTCACTGTCCCTTGGAACTGCATTCGCTGCCGCACAGACATTCGCGCTCTGCAAAAGCCTTGGTTGGTTATGATGCAACAATGCCTATGTGACTCATGCAGAGCCCGGCTGCCAAATTCGAAACGTCCAGCGATTGCTCCCATACGAAAGCTGCTAGCACTGAAAGCTCTACCTGGTTTTCACTGTCCCTTGGAACTGCATTCGCTGCCGCACCGACATTCGCGCTCTGCAAAAGCCTTGGTTGGTTATGATGCAACAATGCCTATGTGACTCTCGCACTGCCTGCTGCCAAATTTGAAACGTCCACTGATTGCGCCCACACGAAAGCTGCCAGCACTGAAAGCTCTACCTGGTTTTCACTGTCCCTTGGAACTGCATTCGCTGCCGCACAGACATTCGCGCTCTGCGCAAGCCTTGGTTGGTTATGACGCAACAATGCCTATGTGACTCTCGCAGAGCCCGGCTGACAAATTTGAATTGTACACCGATTGCGCCCTCACGAAAGCTGCCAGCACTGAAAGCTCTACCTGGTTTTCACTGTCCCTTGGGACTGCATTCGCTGCCGCACAGACAGTTGCGCTCTGCAAAAGCCTTGGTTGGGTATGATGCAACAATGCCTATGTGACTCTCGCAGAGCCCGCTGCCAAATTTGAAACGTACACCGATTGCGCCCACACGAAAGCTGCCAGCACTGAAAGCTCTACCTGGTTTTCACTGTCCCTTGGAACTGCATTCGCTGCCGCACAGAGATTCGCGCTCTGCGCAAGCCTTGGTTGGGTATTATGCAACAATGCCTATGTGACACTAACAGAGCCCGGCTGCCAAATTTGAATTGTACACTGATTGCGCCCACACGAAAGCTGCCAGCACTGAAAGCTCTACCTGGTTTTCACTGTCCCTTGGAACTGCATTCGCTGCCGCACAGACAGTCGCGCTCTGCAAAAGCCTTGGTTGGGTATGATGCAACAATGCCTATGTGACTCTCGCAGAGCCCGCTGCCAAATTTGAAACGTCCAGCGATTGCGCCCACACGAAAGCTGCCAGCACTGAAAGCTCTACCTGGTTTTCACTGTCCCTTGGAACTGCATTCGCTGCCGCACAGACATTCGCGCTCTGCGCAAGCCTTGGTTGGTTATGACGCAACAATGCCTATGTGACTCTGGCAGAGCCCGGCTGCCAAATTTGAAATGTACACCGATTGCGCCCACACGAAAGCTGCCAGCACTGAAAGCTCTACCTGGTTTTCACTGTCCCTTGGAACTGCATTCGCTGCCGCACAGACATTCGCGGTCCGCAAAAGCCTTGGTTGGTTATGATGCAACAATGGCTATATGACTCTCGCAGATCTCGGCTGCCAAATTCGAAACGTACACCGATTGCGCCCACACGAAAGCTGCCAGCACTGAAAGCTCTACCTGGTTTTCACTGTCCCTTGGAACTGCATTCGCTGCCGCACAGACAGTCGCGCTCTGCAAAAGCCTTGGTTGGGTATATGCGACAATGCCTATGTGACACTCGCAGAGCCCGGCTGCCAAATTTGAATTGTACACCGATTGCGCCCACACGAAAGCTGCCAGCACTGAAAGCTCTACCTGGTTTTCACTGTCCCTTGGAACTGCATTCGCTGCCGCACAGACATTCGCGCTCTGCGCAAGCCTTGGTTGGTTATGACGCAACAATGGCTATGTGACACTCGCAGAGCCCGGCTGCCAAATTTGAAACGTCCAGCGATTGCGCCCACACGAAAGCTGCCAGCACTGAAAGCTCTACCTGGTTTTCACTGTCCCTTGGAACTGCATTCGCTGCCGCACAGACATTCGCGCTCTGCGCAAGCCTTGGTTGCTTATGATGCAACAATGCCTATGTGACTCTGGCAGAGCCCGGCTGCCAAATTTGAAACGTCCAGCGATTGCGCCCACACGAAAGCTGCCAGCACTGAAAGCTCTACCTGGTTTTCACTGTCCCTTGGAACTGCATTCGCTGCCGCACAGACATTCGCGCTCTGCGCAAGCCTTGGTTGGTTATGATGCAACAATGCCTATGTGACTCTGGCAGAGCCCGGCTGCCAAATTCGAAACGTCCAGCGATTGCGCCCACACGAAAGCTGCCAGCACTGAAAGCTCTACCTGGTTTTCACTGTCCCTTGGAACTGCATTCGCTGCCGCACAGACATTCGCGCTCTGCAAAAGCCTTGGTTGGGTATGATGCAACAATGCCTATGTGACTCTTGCACAGCCCGCTGCCAAATTTGAAACGTCCAGCGATTGCGCCCACACGAAAGCTGCCAGCACTGAAAGCTCTACCTGGTTTTCACTGTCCCTTGGAACTGCATTCGCTGCCGCACAGACATTCGCGCTCCGCAAAAGCCTTGGTTGGTTATGATGCAACAATGCCTATGTGACTCTGGCAGAGCCCGGCTGCCAAATTTGAAACGTCCAGTGATTGCGCCCACACGAAAGCTGCCAGCACTGAAAGCTCTACCTGGTTTTCACTGTCCCTTGGAACTGCATTCGCTGCCGCACAGACAGTCGCGCTCTGCAAAAGCCTTGGTTGGGTATGATGCAACAATGCCTATGTGACTCATGCAGAGCCCGGCTGCCAAATTCGAAACGTCCAGCGATTGCGCCCATACGAAAGCTGCTAGCACTGAAAGCTCTACCTGGTTTTCACTGTCCCTTGGAACTGCATTCGCTGCCGCACCGACATTCGCCCTCTGCAAAAGCCTTGGTTGGTTATGATGCAACAATGCCTATGTGACTCTCGCACTGCCTGCTGCCAAATTTGAAACGTCCACTGATTGCGCCCACACGAAAGCTGCCAGCACTGAAAGCTCTACCTGGTTTTCACTGTCGCTTGGAACTGCATTCGCTGCCGCAGAGACATACGCGCTCTGCGCAAGCCTTGGTTGGTTATGACGCAACAATGCCTATGTGACTCTCGCAGAGCCCGGCTGACAAATTTGAATTGTACACCGATTGCGCCCCCACGAAAGCTGCCAGCACTGAAAGCTCTACCTGGTTTTCACTGTCCCTTGGGACTGCATTCGCTGCCGCACAGACAGTCGCGCTCTGCAAAAGCCTTGGTTGGGTATGATGCAACAATGCCTATGTGACTCTCGCAGAGCCCGCTGCCAAATTTGAAACGTACACCGATTGCGCCCACACGAAAGCTGCCAGCACTGAAAGCTCTACCTGGTTTTCACTGTCCCTTGGAACTGCATTCGCTGCCGCACAGAGATTCGCGCTCTGCGCAAGCCTTGGTTGGGTATTATGCAACAATGCCTATGTGACACTCGCAGAGCCCGGCTGCCAAATTTGAATTGTACACCGATTGCGCCCACACGAAAGCTGCCAGCACTGAAAGCTCTACCTGGTTTTCACTGTCCCTTGGAACTGCATTCGCTGCCGCACAGACATTCGCGCTCTGCGCAAGCCTTGGTTGGTTATGATGCAACAATGCCTATGTGACTCATGCAGAGCCCGGTTGCCAAATTCGAAACGTCCAGCGATTGCGCCCACACGAAAGCTGCCAGCACTGAAAGCTCTACCTGGTTTTCACTGTCCCTTGGAACTGCATTCGCTGCCGCACAGACATTCGCGGTCCGCAAAAGCCTTGGTTGGTTATAATGCAACAATGGCTATATGACTCTCGCAGAGCTCGGCTGCCAAATTCGAAACGTATACCGATTGCGCCCACACGAAAGCTGCCAGCACTGAAAGCTCTACCTGGTTTTCACTGTCCCTTGGAACTGCATTCGCTGCCGCACAGACATTCGCGCTCTGCAAAAGCCTTGGTTGGGTATGATGCAACAATGCCTATGTGACTCATGCAGAGCCCGGCTGCCAAATTTGAAACGTCCAGCAATTGCGCCCACACGAAAGCTGCCAGCACTGAAAGCTCTACCTGGTTTTCACTGTCCCTTGGAACTGTATTCGCTGCCGCACAGACATTCGCGATCAGCGCAAGCCTTGGTTGGTTATGACGCAACAATGCCTATGTGACTCTGGCAGAGACCGGCTGCCAAATTTGAAACGTCCAGCTATTGCGCCCACACGAAAGCTGCCAGCACTGAAAGCTCTACCTGGTTTTCACTGTCCCTTGGAACTGCATTCGCTGCCGCACAGACATTCGCGCTCTGCGCAAGCCTTGGTTGGTTATGACGCAACAATGCCTATGTGACTCTGGCAGAGCCCGGCTGCCAAATTTGAAACGTCCAGCAATTGCGCCCACACGAAAGCTGCCAGCACTGAAAGCTCTACCTGGTTTTCACTGTCCCTTGGAACTGCATTCGCTGCCGCACAGACAGTCGCGCTCTGCAAAAGCCTTGGTTGGGTATGATGCAACAATGCCTATGTGACTCTCGCAGAGCCCGGCTGCCAAATTCGAAACGTCCAGCGATTGCACCCACACGAAAGCCGCCAGCACTGAAAGCTCTACCTGGTTTTCACTGTCCCTTGGAACTGCATTCGCTGCCGCACAGACATTCGCGCTCTGCGCAAGCCTTGGTTGGTTATGACGCAACAATGGCTATGTGACTCTGGCAGAGCCCGGCTGCCAAATTTGAAACGTCCAGCGATTGCGCCCACACGAAAGCTGCCAGCACTGAAAGCTCTACCTGGTTTTCACTGTCCCTTGGAACTGCATTCGCTGCCGCACAGACATTCGCGCTCTGCGCAAGCCTTGGTTGCTTATGATGCAACAATGCCTATGTGACTCTGGCAGAGCCCGGCTGCCAAATTTGAAACGTCCAGCGATTGCGCCCACACGAAAGCTGCCAGCACTGAAAGCTCTACCTGGTTTTCACTGTCCCTTGGAACTGCATTCGCTGCCGCACAGACATTCGCGCTCTGCGCAAGCCTTGGTTGGTTATGATGCAACAATGCCTATGTGACTCTGGCAGAGCCCGGCTGCCAAATTCGAAACGTCCAGCGATTGCGCCCACACGAAAGCTGCCAGCACTGAAAGCTCTACCTGGTTTTCACTGTCCCTTGGAACTGCATTCGCTGCCGCACAGACATTCGCGCTCCGCAAAAGCCTTGGTTGGTTATGATGCAACAATGCCTATGTGACTCTGGCAGAGCCCGGCTGCCAAATTTGAAACGTCCAGTGATTGCGCCCACACGAAAGCTGCCAGCACTGAAAGCTCTACCTGGTTTTCACTGTCCCTTGGAACTGCATTCGCTGCCGCACAGACAGTCGCGCTCTGCAAAAGCCTTGGTTGGGTATGATGCAACAATGCCTATGTGACTCATGCAGAGCCCGGCTGCCAAATTCGAAACGTCCAGCGATTGCGCCCATACGAAAGCTGCTAGCACTGAAAGCTCTACCTGGTTTTCACTGTCCCTTGGAACTGCATTCGCTGCCGCACCGACATTCGCCCTCTGCAAAAGCCTTGGTTGGTTATGATGCAACAATGCCTATGTGACTCTCGCACTGCCTGCTGCCAAATTTGAAACGTCCACTGATTGCGCCCACACGAAAGCTGCCAGCACTGAAAGCTCTACCTGGTTTTCACTGTCGCTTGGAACTGCATTCGCTGCCGCAGAGACATACGCGCTCTGCGCAAGCCTTGGTTGGTTATGACGCAACAATGCCTATGTGACTCTCGCAGAGCCCGGCTGACAAATTTGAATTGTACACCGATTGCGCCCCCACGAAAGCTGCCAGCACTGAAAGCTCTACCTGGTTTTCACTGTCCCTTGGGACTGCATTCGCTGCCGCACAGACAGTCGCGCTCTGCAAAAGCCTTGGTTGGGTATGATGCAACAATGCCTATGTGACTCTCGCAGAGCCCGCTGCCAAATTTGAAACGTACACCGATTGCGCCCACACGAAAGCTGCCAGCACTGAAAGCTCTACCTGGTTTTCACTGTCCCTTGGAACTGCATTCGCTGCCGCACAGAGATTCGCGCTCTGCGCAAGCCTTGGTTGGGTATTATGCAACAATGCCTATGTGACACTCGCAGAGCCCGGCTGCCAAATTTGAATTGTACACCGATTGCGCCCACACGAAAGCTGCCAGCACTGAAAGCTCTACCTGGTTTTCACTGTCCCTTGGAACTGCATTCGCTGCCGCACAGACATTCGCGCTCTGCGCAAGCCTTGGTTGGTTATGATGCAACAATGCCTATGTGACTCATGCAGAGCCCGGTTGCCAAATTCGAAACGTCCAGCGATTGCGCCCACACGAAAGCTGCCAGCACTGAAAGCTCTACCTGGTTTTCACTGTCCCTTGGAACTGCATTCGCTGCCGCACAGACATTCGCGGTCCGCAAAAGCCTTGGTTGGTTATAATGCAACAATGGCTATATGACTCTCGCAGAGCTCGGCTGCCAAATTCGAAACGTATACCGATTGCGCCCACACGAAAGCTGCCAGCACTGAAAGCTCTACCTGGTTTTCACTGTCCCTTGGAACTGCATTCGCTGCCGCACAGACATTCGCGCTCTGCAAAAGCCTTGGTTGGGTATGATGCAACAATGCCTATGTGACTCATGCAGAGCCCGGCTGCCAAATTTGAAACGTCCAGCAATTGCGCCCACACGAAAGCTGCCAGCACTGAAAGCTCTACCTGGTTTTCACTGTCCCTTGGAACTGTATTCGCTGCCGCACAGACATTCGCGATCAGCGCAAGCCTTGGTTGGTTATGACGCAACAATGCCTATGTGACTCTGGCAGAGACCGGCTGCCAAATTTGAAACGTCCAGCTATTGCGCCCACACGAAAGCTGCCAGCACTGAAAGCTCTACCTGGTTTTCACTGTCCCTTGGAACTGCATTCGCTGCCGCACAGACATTCGCGCTCTGCGCAAGCCTTGGTTGGTTATGACGCAACAATGCCTATGTGACTCTGGCAGAGCCCGGCTGCCAAATTTGAAACGTCCAGCAATTGCGCCCACACGAAAGCTGCCAGCACTGAAAGCTCTACCTGGTTTTCACTGTCCCTTGGAACTGCATTCGCTGCCGCACAGACAGTCGCGCTCTGCAAAAGCCTTGGTTGGGTATGATGCAACAATGCCTATGTGACTCTCGCAGAGCCCGGCTGCCAAATTCGAAACGTCCAGCGATTGCACCCACACGAAAGCCGCCAGCACTGAAAGCTCTACCTGGTTTTCACTGTCCCTTGGAACTGCATTCACTGCCGCACAGACATTCGCGCTCTGCGCAAGCCTTGGTTGGGTATGATGCAACAATGCCTATGTGAATCTCGCACAGCCCGCTGCCAAATTTGAAACGTCCACTGATTGCGCCCACACGAAAGCTGCCAGCACTGAAAGCTCTGCCTGGTTTTCACTGTCCCTTGGAACTGCATTCGCTGCCGCACAGACATTCGCGCTCTGCGCAAGCCTTGGTTGGTTATGACGCAACAATACCTATGTGACTCTGGCAGAGCCCGGCTGCCAAATTTGAAATGTACACTGATTGCGCCCACACGAAAGCTGCCAGCACTGAAAGCTCTACCTGGTTTTCACTGTCCCTTGGAACTGCATTCGCTGCCGCACAGACATTCGCGCTCTGCGCAAGCCTTGGTTGGTTATGATGCAACAATGCCTATGTGACTCTGGCAGAGCCCGGCTGCCAAATTTGAAACGTCCAGCGATTGCGCCCACATGAAAGCTGCCAGCACTGAAAGCTCTACCTGGTTTTCACTGTCCCTTGGAACTGCATTCGCTGCCGCACAGACATTCGCGCTCTGCGCAAGCCTTGGTAGGTTATGATGCAACAATGCCTATGTGACTCTGGCAGAGCCCGGCTGCCAAATTCGAAACGTCCAGCGATTGCGCCCACACGAAAGCTGCCAGCACTGAAAGCTCTACCTGGTTTTCACTGTCCCTTGGAACTGCATTCGCTGCCGCACAGACATTCGCGATCAGCGCAAGCCTTGGTTGGTTATGACGCAACAATGCCTATGTGACTCTGGCAGAGACCGGCTGCCAAATTTGAAACCTCCAGCGATTGCGCCCACACGAAAGCTGCCAGCACTGAAAGCTCTACCTGGTTTTCACTGTCCCTTGGAACTGCATTCGCTGCCGCACAGACATTCGCGCTCTGCGCAAGCCTTGGTTGGTTATGACGCAACAATGCCTATGTGACTCATGCAGAGCCCGGCTGCCAAATTTGAAACGTCCAGCAATTGCGCCCACACGAAAGCTGCCAGCACTGAAAGCTCTGCCTGGTTTTCACTGTCCCTTGGAACTGCATTCGCTGCCGCACAGACATTCGCGCTCTGCAAAAGCCTTGGTTGGGTATGATGCAACAATGCCTATGTGACTCATGCAGAGCCCGGCTGCCAAATTCGAAACGTCCAGCGATTGCACCCACACGAAAGCTGCCAGCACTGAAAGCTCTACCTGGTTTTCACTGTCCCTTGGAATTGCATTCGCTGCCGCACCGACATTCGCGCTCTGCAAAAGCCTTGGTTGGTTATGATGCAACAATACCTATGTGACTCTCGCAGAGCCCGCTGCCAAATTTGAAACGTCCACTGATTGCGCCCACACGAAAGCTGCCAGCACTGAAAGCTCTACCTGGTTTTCACTGTCGCTTGGAACTGCATTCGCTGCCGCAGAGACATACGCGCTCTGCGCAAGCCTTGGTTGGTTATGACGCAACAATGCCTATGTGACTCTCGCAGAGCCCGGCTGACAAATTTGAATTGTACACCGATTGCGCCCTCACGAAAGCTGCCAGCACTGAAAGCTCTACCTGGTTTTCACTGTCCCTTGGGACTGCATTCGCTGCCGCACAGACAGTCGCGCTCTGCAAAAGCCTTGGTTGGGTATGATGCAACAATGCCTATGTGACTCTCGCAGAGCCCGCTGCCAAATTTGAAACGTACACCGATTGCGCCCACACGAAAGCTGCCAGCACTGAAAGCTCTACCTGGTTTTCACTGTCCCTTGGAACTGCATTCGCTGCCGCACAGAGATTCGCGCTCTGCGCAAGCCTTGGTTGGGTATTATGCAACAATGCCTATGTGACACTCGCAGAGCCCGGCTGCCAAATTTGAATTGTACACCGATTGCGCCCACACGAAAGCTGCCAGCACTGAAAGCTCTACCTGGTTTTCACTGTCCCTTGGAACTGCATTCGCTGCCGCACAGACATTCGCGGTCCGCAAAAGCCTTGGTTGGTTATAATGCAACAATGGCTATATGACTCTCGCAGAGCTCGGCTGCCAAATTCGAAACGTATACCGATTGCGCCCACACGAAAGCTGCCAGCACTGAAAGCTCTACCTGGTTTTCACTGTCCCTTGGAACTGCATTCGCTGCCGCACAGACATTCGCGCTCTGCAAAAGCCTTGGTTGGGTATGATGCAACAATGCCTATGTGACTCATGCAGAGCCCGGCTGCCAAATTTGAAACGTCCAGCAATTGCGCCCACACGAAAGCTGCCAGCACTGAAAGCTCTACCTGGTTTTCACTGTCCCTTGGAACTGTATTCGCTGCCGCACAGACATTCGCGATCAGCGCAAGCCTTGGTTGGTTATGACGCAACAATGCCTATGTGACTCTGGCAGAGACCGGCTGCCAAATTTGAAACGTCCAGCTATTGCGCCCACACGAAAGCTGCCAGCACTGAAAGCTCTACCTGGTTTTCACTGTCCCTTGGAACTGCATTCGCTGCCGCACAGACATTCGCGCTCTGCGCAAGCCTTGGTTGGTTATGACGCAACAATGCCTATGTGACTCTGGCAGAGCCCGGCTGCCAAATTTGAAACGTCCAGCAATTGCGCCCACACGAAAGCTGCCAGCACTGAAAGCTCTACCTGGTTTTCACTGTCCCTTGGAACTGCATTCGCTGCCGCACAGACATTCGCGCTCTGCAAAAGCCTTGGTTGGGTATGATGCAACAATGCCTATGTGACTCTCGCAGAGCCCGGCTGCCAAATTCGAAACGTCCAGCGATTGCACCCACACGAAAGCTGCCAGCACTGAAAGCTCTACCTGGTTTTCACTGTCCCTTGGAACTGCATTCGCTGCCGCACAGACATTCGCGCTCTGCGCAAGCCTTGGTTGGTTATGACGCAACAATGGCTATGTGACTCTGGCAGAGCCCGGCTGCCAAATTTGAAACGTCCAGCGATTGCGCCCACACGAAAGCTGCCAGCACTGAAAGCTCTACCTGGTTTTCACTGTCCCTTGGAACTGCATTCGCTGCCGCACAGACATTCGCGCTCTGCGCAAGCCTTGGTTGCTTATGATGCAACAATGCCTATGTGACTCTGGCAGAGCCCGGCTGCCAAATTCGAAACGTCCAGCGATTGCGCCCACACGAAAGCTGCCAGCACTGAAAGCTCTACCTGGTTTTCACTGTCCCTTGGAACTGCATTCGCTGCCGCACAGACATTCGCGCTCCGCAAAAGCCTTGGTTGGTTATGATGCAACAATGCCTATGTGACTCTGGCAGAGCCCGGCTGCCAAATTTGAAACGTCCAGTGATTGCGCCCACACGAAAGCTGCCAGCACTGAAAGCTCTACCTGGTTTTCACTGTCCCTTGGAACTGCATTCGCTGCCGCACAGACAGTCGCGCTCTGCAAAAGCCTTGGTTGGGTATGATGCAACAATGCCTATGTGACTCATGCAGAGCCCGGCTGCCAAATTCGAAACGTCCAGCGATTGCGCCCATACGAAAGCTGCTAGCACTGAAAGCTCTACCTGGTTTTCACTGTCCCTTGGAACTGCATTCGCTGCCGCACCGACATTCGCCCTCTGCAAAAGCCTTGGTTGGTTATGATGCAACAATGCCTATGTGACTCTCGCACTGCCTGCTGCCAAATTTGAAACGTCCACTGATTGCGCCCACACGAAAGCTGCCAGCACTGAAAGCTCTACCTGGTTTTCACTGTCGCTTGGAACTGCATTCGCTGCCGCAGAGACATACGCGCTCTGCGCAAGCCTTGGTTGGTTATGACGCAACAATGCCTATGTGACTCTCGCAGAGCCCGGCTGACAAATTTGAATTGTACACCGATTGCGCCCCCACGAAAGCTGCCAGCACTGAAAGCTCTACCTGGTTTTCACTGTCCCTTGGGACTGCATTCGCTGCCGCACAGACAGTCGCGCTCTGCAAAAGCCTTGGTTGGGTATGATGCAACAATGCCTATGTGACTCTCGCAGAGCCCGCTGCCAAATTTGAAACGTACACCGATTGCGCCCACACGAAAGCTGCCAGCACTGAAAGCTCTACCTGGTTTTCACTGTCCCTTGGAACTGCATTCGCTGCCGCACAGAGATTCGCGCTCTGCGCAAGCCTTGGTTGGGTATTATGCAACAATGCCTATGTGACACTCGCAGAGCCCGGCTGCCAAATTTGAATTGTACACCGATTGCGCCCACACGAAAGCTGCCAGCACTGAAAGCTCTACCTGGTTTTCACTGTCCCTTGGAACTGCATTCGCTGCCGCACAGACATTCGCGCTCTGCGCAAGCCTTGGTTGGTTATGATGCAACAATGCCTATGTGACTCATGCAGAGCCCGGTTGCCAAATTCGAAACGTCCAGCGATTGCGCCCACACGA
Organism: Mycteria americana; assembly: GCF_035582795.1. Classification (NCBI taxonomy): domain Eukaryota; kingdom Metazoa; phylum Chordata; class Aves; order Ciconiiformes; family Ciconiidae; genus Mycteria; species Mycteria americana. Next base: position 2,142,379 of record NW_027445609.1, on the reverse strand, counting down.
AAGCTGCCAGCACTGAAAGCTCTACCTGGTTTTCACTGTCCCTTGGAACTGCATTCGCTGCCGCACAGACATTCGCGGTCCGCAAAAGCCTTGGTTGGTTATAATGCAACAATGGCTATATGACTCTCGCAGAGCTCGGCTGCCAAATTCGAAACGTATACCGATTGCGCCCACACGAAAGCTGCCAGCACTGAAAGCTCTACCTGGTTTTCACTGTCCCTTGGAACTGCATTCGCTGCCGCACAGACATTCGCGCTCTGCAAAAGCCTTGGTTGGGTATGATGCAACAATGCCTATGTGACTCATGCAGAGCCCGGCTGCCAAATTTGAAACGTCCAGCAATTGCGCCCACACGAAAGCTGCCAGCACTGAAAGCTCTACCTGGTTTTCACTGTCCCTTGGAACTGTATTCGCTGCCGCACAGACATTCGCGATCAGCGCAAGCCTTGGTTGGTTATGACGCAACAATGCCTATGTGACTCTGGCAGAGACCGGCTGCCAAATTTGAAACGTCCAGCTATTGCGCCCACACGAAAGCTGCCAGCACTGAAAGCTCTACCTGGTTTTCACTGTCCCTTGGAACTGCATTCGCTGCCGCACAGACATTCGCGCTCTGCGCAAGCCTTGGTTGGTTATGACGCAACAATGCCTATGTGACTCTGGCAGAGCCCGGCTGCCAAATTTGAAACGTCCAGCAATTGCGCCCACACGAAAGCTGCCAGCACTGAAAGCTCTACCTGGTTTTCACTGTCCCTTGGAACTGCATTCGCTGCCGCACAGACAGTCGCGCTCTGCAAAAGCCTTGGTTGGGTATGATGCAACAATGCCTATGTGACTCATGCAGAGCCCGGCTGCCAAATTCGAAACGTCCAGCGATTGCACCCACACGAAAGCCGCCAGCACTGAAAGCTCTACCTGGTTTTCACTGTCCCTTGGAACTGCATTCACTGCCGCACAGACATTCGCGCTCTGCGCAAGCCTTGGTTGGGTATGATGCAACAATGCCTATGTGAATCTCGCACAGCCCGCTGCCAAATTTGAAACGTCCACTGATTGCGCCCACACGAAAGCTGCCAGCACTGAAAGCTCTGCCTGGTTTTCACTGTCCCTTGGAACTGCATTCGCTGCCGCACAGACATTCGCGCTCTGCGCAAGCCTTGGTTGGTTATGACGCAACAATACCTATGTGACTCTGGCAGAGCCCGGCTGCCAAATTTGAAATGTACACTGATTGCGCCCACACGAAAGCTGCCAGCACTGAAAGCTCTACCTGGTTTTCACTGTCCCTTGGAACTGCATTCGCTGCCGCACAGACATTCGCGCTCTGCGCAAGCCTTGGTTGGTTATGATGCAACAATGCCTATGTGACTCTGGCAGAGCCCGGCTGCCAAATTTGAAACGTCCAGCGATTGCGCCCACATGAAAGCTGCCAGCACTGAAAGCTCTACCTGGTTTTCACTGTCCCTTGGAACTGCATTCGCTGCCGCACAGACATTCGCGCTCTGCGCAAGCCTTGGTAGGTTATGATGCAACAATGCCTATGTGACTCTGGCAGAGCCCGGCTGCCAAATTCGAAACGTCCAGCGATTGCGCCCACACGAAAGCTGCCAGCACTGAAAGCTCTACCTGGTTTTCACTGTCCCTTGGAACTGCATTCGCTGCCGCACAGACATTCGCTTTCCGCAAAAGTCTTGGTTGGTTATGATGCAGCAATGCCTATGTGACTCTAGCAGAGCCCGGCTGCCAAATTTGAAATGTACACCGATTGCGCCCACACGAAAGCTGCCAGCACTGAAAGCTCTACCTGGTTTTCACTGTCCCTTGGAACTGCATTCGCTGCCGCACAGACATTCGCGCTCTGCGCAAGCCTTGGTTGGTTATGATGCAACAATGCCTATGTGACTCTGGCAGAGCCCGGCTGCCAAATTCGAAACGTCCAGCGATTGCGCCCACACGAAAGCTGCCAGCACTGAAAGCTCTACCTGGTTTTCACTGTCCCTTGGAACTGCATTCGCTGCCGCACAGACATTCGCGATCAGCGCAAGCCTTGGTTGGTTATGACGCAACAATGCCTATGTGACTCTGGCAGAGACCGGCTGCCAAATTTGAAACCTCCAGCGATTGCGCCCACACGAAAGCTGCCAGCACTGAAAGCTCTACCTGGTTTTCACTGTCCCTTGGAACTGCATTCGCTGCCGCACAGACATTCGCGCTCTGCGCAAGCCTTGGTTGGTTATGACGCAACAATGCCTATGTGACTCATGCAGAGCCCGGCTGCCAAATTTGAAACGTCCAGCAATTGCGCCCACACGAAAGCTGCCAGCACTGAAAGCTCTGCCTGGTTTTCACTGTCCCTTGGAACTGCATTCGCTGCCGCACAGACATTCGCGCTCTGCAAAAGCCTTGGTTGGGTATGATGCAACAATGCCTATGTGACTCATGCAGAGCCCGGCTGCCAAATTCGAAACGTCCAGCGATTGCACCCACACGAAAGCTGCCAGCACTGAAAGCTCTACCTGGTTTTCACTGTCCCTTGGAATTGCATTCGCTGCCGCACCGACATTCGCGCTCTGCAAAAGCCTTGGTTGGTTATGATGCAACAATACCTATGTGACTCTCGCAGAGCCCGCTGCCAAATTTGAAACGTCCACTGATTGCGCCCACACGAAAGCTGCCAGCACTGAAAGCTCTACCTGGTTTTCACTGTCGCTTGGAACTGCATTCGCTGCCGCAGAGACATACGCGCTCTGCGCAAGCCTTGGTTGGTTATGACGCAACAATGCCTATGTGACTCTCGCAGAGCCCGGCTGACAAATTTGAATTGTACACCGATTGCGCCCTCACGAAAGCTGCCAGCACTGAAAGCTCTACCTGGTTTTCACTGTCCCTTGGGACTGCATTCGCTGCCGCACAGACAGTCGCGCTCTGCAAAAGCCTTGGTTGGGTATGATGCAACAATGCCTATGTGACTCTCGCAGAGCCCGCTGCCAAATTTGAAACGTACACCGATTGCGCCCACACGAAAGCTGCCAGCACTGAAAGCTCTACCTGGTTTTCACTGTCCCTTGGAACTGCATTCGCTGCCGCACAGAGATTCGCGCTCTGCGCAAGCCTTGGTTGGGTATTATGCAACAATGCCTATGTGACACTCGCAGAGCCCGGCTGCCAAATTTGAATTGTACACCGATTGCGCCCACACGAAAGCTGCCAGCACTGAAAGCTCTACCTGGTTTTCACTGTCCCTTGGAACTGCATTCGCTGCCGCACAGACATTCGCGCTCTGCGCAAGCCTTGGTTGGTTATGATGCAACAATGCCTATGTGACTCATGCAGAGCCCGGTTGCCAAATTCGAAACGTCCAGCGATTGCGCCCACATGAAAGCTGCCAGCACTGAAAGCTCTACCTGGTTTTCACTGTCCCTTGGAACTGCATTCGCTGCCGCACAGACATTCGCGGTCCGCAAAAGCCTTGGTTGGTTATAATGCAACAATGGCTATATGACTCTCGCAGAGCTCGGCTGCCAAATTCGAAACGTATACCGATTGCGCCCACACGAAAGCTGCCAGCACTGAAAGCTCTACCTGGTTTTCACTGTCCCTTGGAACTGCATTCGCTGCCGCACAGACATTCGCGCTCTGCAAAAGCCTTGGTTGGGTATGATGCAACAATGCCTATGTGACTCATGCAGAGCCCGGCTGCCAAATTTGAAACGTCCAGCAATTGCGCCCACACGAAAGCTGCCAGCACTGAAAGCTCTACCTGGTTTTCACTGTCCCTTGGAACTGTATTCGCTGCCGCACAGACATTCGCGATCAGCGCAAGCCTTGGTTGGTTATGACGCAACAATGCCTATGTGACTCTGGCAGAGACCGGCTGCCAAATTTGAAACGTCCAGCTATTGCGCCCACACGAAAGCTGCCAGCACTGAAAGCTCTACCTGGTTTTCACTGTCCCTTGGAACTGCATTCGCTGCCGCACAGACATTCGCGCTCTGCGCAAGCCTTGGTTGGTTATGACGCAACAATGCCTATGTGACTCTGGCAGAGCCCGGCTGCCAAATTTGAAACGTCCAGCAATTGCGCCCACACGAAAGCTGCCAGCACTGAAAGCTCTACCTGGTTTTCACTGTCCCTTGGAACTGCATTCGCTGCCGCACAGACAGTCGCGCTCTGCAAAAGCCTTGGTTGGGTATGATGCAACAATGCCTATGTGACTCTCGCAGAGCCCGGCTGCCAAATTCGAAACGTCCAGCGATTGCACCCACACGAAAGCCGCCAGCACTGAAAGCTCTACCTGGTTTTCACTGTCCCTTGGAACTGCATTCACTGCCGCACAGACATTCGCGCTCTGCGCAAGCCTTGGTTGGGTATGATGCAACAATGCCTATGTGAATCTCGCACAGCCCGCTGCCAAATTTGAAACGTCCACTGATTGCGCCCACACGAAAGCTGCCAGCACTGAAAGCTCTGCCTGGTTTTCACTGTCCCTTGGAACTGCATTCGCTGCCGCACAGACATTCGCGCTCTGCGCAAGCCTTGGTTGGTTATGACGCAACAATGCCTATGTGACTCTGGCAGAGCCCGGCTGCCAAATTTGAAATGTACACTGATTGCGCCCACACGAAAGCTGCCAGCACTGAAAGCTCTACCTGGTTTTCACTGTCCCTTGGAACTGCATTCGCTGCCGCACAGACATTCGCGCTCTGCGCAAGCCTTGGTTGGTTATGATGCAACAATGCCTATGTGACTCTGGCAGAGCCCGGCTGCCAAATTTGAAACGTCCAGCGATTGCGCCCACATGAAAGCTGCCAGCACTGAAAGCTCTACCTGGTTTTCACTGTCCCTTGGAACTGCATTCGCTGCCGCACAGACATTCGCGCTCTGCGCAAGCCTTGGTAGGTTATGACGCAACAATGCCTATGTGACTCATGCAGAGCCCGGCTGCCAAATTTGAAACGTCCAGCAATTGCGCCCACACGAAAGCTGCCAGCACTGAAAGCTCTGCCTGGTTTTCACTGTCCCTTGGAACTGCATTCGCTGCCGCACAGACATTCGCGCTCTGCAAAAGCCTTGGTTGGGTATGATGCAACAATGCCTATGTGACTCATGCAGAGCCCGGCTGCCAAATTCGAAACGTCCAGCGATTGCACCCACACGAAAGCTGCCAGCACTGAAAGCTCTACCTGGTTTTCACTGTCCCTTGGAATTGCATTCGCTGCCGCACCGACATTCGCGCTCTGCAAAAGCCTTGGTTGGTTATGATGCAACAATACCTATGTGACTCTCGCAGAGCCCGCTGCCAAATTTGAAACGTCCACTGATTGCGCCCACACGAAAGCTGCCAGCACTGAAAGCTCTACCTGGTTTTCACTGTCGCTTGGAACTGCATTCGCTGCCGCAGAGACATACGCGCTCTGCGCAAGCCTTGGTTGGTTATGACGCAACAATGCCTATGTGACTCTCGCAGAGCCCGGCTGACAAATTTGAATTGTACACCGATTGCGCCCTCACGAAAGCTGCCAGCACTGAAAGCTCTACCTGGTTTTCACTGTCCCTTGGGACTGCATTCGCTGCCGCACAGACAGTCGCGCTCTGCAAAAGCCTTGGTTGGGTATGATGCAACAATGCCTATGTGACTCTCGCAGAGCCCGCTGCCAAATTTGAAACGTACACCGATTGCGCCCACACGAAAGCTGCCAGCACTGAAAGCTCTACCTGGTTTTCACTGTCCCTTGGAACTGCATTCGCTGCCGCACAGAGATTCGCGCTCTGCGCAAGCCTTGGTTGGGTATTATGCAACAATGCCTATGTGACACTCGCAGAGCCCGGCTGCCAAATTTGAATTGTACACCGATTGCGCCCACACGAAAGCTGCCAGCACTGAAAGCTCTACCTGGTTTTCACTGTCCCTTGGAACTGCATTCGCTGCCGCACAGACATTCGCGCTCTGCGCAAGCCTTGGTTGGTTATGATGCAACAATGCCTATGTGACTCATGCAGAGCCCGGTTGCCAAATTCGAAACGTCCAGCGATTGCGCCCACACGAAAGCTGCCAGCACTGAAAGCTCTACCTGGTTTTCACTGTCCCTTGGAACTGCATTCGCTGCCGCACAGACATTCGCGGTCCGCACAAGCCTTGTTTGGTTATAATGCAACAATGGCTATATGACTCTCGCAGAGCTCGGCTGCCAAATTCGAAACGTATACCGATTGCGCCCACACGAAAGCTGCCAGCACTGAAAGCTCTACCTGGTTTTCACTGTCCCTTGGAACTGCATTCGCTGCCGCACAGACATTCGCGCTCTGCAAAAGCCTTGGTTGGGTATGATGCAACAATGCCTATGTGACTCATGCAGAGCCCGGCTGCCAAATTTGAAACGTCCAGCAATTGCGCCCACACGAAAGCTGCCAGCACTGAAAGCTCTACCTGGTTTTCACTGTCCCTTGGAACTGTATTCGCTGCCGCACAGACATTCGCGATCAGCGCAAGCCTTGGTTGGTTATGACGCAACAATGCCTATGTGACTCTGGCAGAGACCGGCTGCCAAATTTGAAACGTCCAGCTATTGCGCCCACACGAAAGCTGCCAGCACTGAAAGCTCTACCTGGTTTTCACTGTCCCTTGGAACTGCATTCGCTGCCGCACAGACATTCGCGCTCTGCGCAAGCCTTGGTTGGTTATGACGCAACAATGCCTATGTGACTCTGGCAGAGCCCGGCTGCCAAATTTGAAACGTCCAGCAATTGCGCCCACACGAAAGCTGCCAGCACTGAAAGCTCTACCTGGTTTTCACTGTCCCTTGGAACTGCATTCGCTGCCGCACAGACAGTCGCGCTCTGCAAAAGCCTTGGTTGGGTATGATGCAACAATGCCTATGTGACTCTCGCAGAGCCCGGCTGCCAAATTCGAAACGTCCAGCGATTGCACCCACACGAAAGCCGCCAGCACTGAAAGCTCTACCTGGTTTTCACTGTCCCTTGGAACTGCATTCACTGCCGCACAGACATTCGCGCTCTGCGCAAGCCTTGGTTGGGTATGATGCAACAATGCCTATGTGAATCTCGCACAGCCCGCTGCCAAATTTGAAACGTCCACTGATTGCGCCCACACGAAAGCTGCCAGCACTGAAAGCTCTGCCTGGTTTTCACTGTCCCTTGGAACTGCATTCGCTGCCGCACAGACATTCGCGCTCTGCGCAAGCCTTGGTTGGTTATGACGCAACAATGCCTATGTGACTCTGGCAGAGCCCGGCTGCCAAATTTGAAATGTACACTGATTGCGCCCACACGAAAGCTGCCAGCACTGAAAGCTCTACCTGGTTTTCACTGTCCCTTGGAACTGCATTCGCTGCCGCACAGACATTCGCGCTCTGCGCAAGCCTTGGTTGGTTATGATGCAACAATGCCTATGTGACTCTGGCAGAGCCCGGCTGCCAAATTTGAAACGTCCAGCGATTGCGCCCACATGAAAGCTGCCAGCACTGAAAGCTCTACCTGGTTTTCACTGTCCCTTGGAACTGCATTCGCTGCCGCACAGACATTCGCGCTCTGCGCAAGCCTTGGTAGGTTATGATGCAACAATGCCTATGTGACTCTGGCAGAGCCCGGCTGCCAAATTCGAAACGTCCAGCGATTGCGCCCACACGAAAGCTGCCAGCACTGAAAGCTCTACCTGGTTTTCACTGTCCCTTGGAACTGCATTCGCTGCCGCACAGACATTCGCTTTCCGCAAAAGTCTTGGTTGGTTATGATGCAGCAATGCCTATGTGACTCTAGCAGAGCCCGGCTGCCAAATTTGAAATGTACACCGATTGCGCCCACACGAAAGCTGCCAGCACTGAAAGCTCTACCTGGTTTTCACTGTCCCTTGGAACTGCATTCGCTGCCGCACAGACATTCGCGCTCTGCGCAAGCCTTGGTTGGTTATGATGCAACAATGCCTATGTGACTCTGGCAGAGCCCGGCTGCCAAATTCGAAACGTCCAGCGATTGCGCCCACACGAAAGCTGCCAGCACTGAAAGCTCTACCTGGTTTTCACTGTCCCTTGGAACTGCATTCGCTGCCGCACAGACATTCGCGATCAGCGCAAGCCTTGGTTGGTTATGACGCAACAATGCCTATGTGACTCTGGCAGAGACCGGCTGCCAAATTTGAAACCTCCAGCGATTGCGCCCACACGAAAGCTGCCAGCACTGAAAGCTCTACCTGGTTTTCACTGTCCCTTGGAACTGCATTCGCTGCCGCACAGACATTCGCGCTCTGCGCAAGCCTTGGTTGGTTATGACGCAACAATGCCTATGTGACTCTGGCAGAGCCCGGCTGCCAAATTTGAAACGTCCAGCAATTGCGCCCACACGAAAGCTGCCAGCACTGAAAGCTCTGCCTGGTTTTCACTGTCCCTTGGAACTGCATTCGCTGCCGCACAGACATTCGCGCTCTGCAAAAGCCTTGGTTGGGTATGATGCAACAATGCCTATGTGACTCATGCAGAGCCCGGCTGCCAAATTCGAAACGTCCAGCGATTGCACCCACACGAAAGCTGCCAGCACTGAAAGCTCTACCTGGTTTTCACTGTCCCTTGGAATTGCATTCGCTGCCGCACCGACATTCGCGCTCTGCAAAAGCCTTGGTTGGTTATGATGCAACAATACCTATGTGACTCTCGCAGAGCCCGCTGCCAAATTTGAAACGTCCAGCGATTGCGCCCACACGAAAGCTGCCAGCACTGAAAGCTCTACCTGGTTTTCACTGTCCCTTGGAACTGCATTCGCTGCCGCACAGACATTCGCGCTCTGCGCAAGCCTTGGTTGGTTATGACGCAACAATGGCTATGTGACTCTGGCAGAGACCGGCTGCCAAATTTGAAACCTCCACCGATTGCGCCCACACGAAAGCTGCCAGCACTGAAAGCTCTACCTGGTTTTCACTGTCCCTTGGAACTGCATTCGCTGCCGCACAGACAGTCGCGCTCTGCAAAAGCCTTGGTTGGGTATGATGCAACAATGCCTATGTGACTCATGCAGAGCCCGGCTGCCAAATTCGAAACGTCCAGCGATTGCGCCCATACGAAAGCTGCTAGCACTGAAAGCTCTACCTGGTTTTCACTGTCCCTTGGAACTGCATTCGCTGCCGCACCGACATTCGCGCTCTGCAAAAGCCTTGGTTGGGTATGATGCAACAATGCCTATGTGACTCTCGCACTGCCTGCTGCCAAATTTGAAACGTCCACTGATTGCGCCCACACGAAAGCTGCCAGCACTGAAAGCTCTACCTGGTTTTCACTGTCGCTTGGAACTGCATTCGCTGCCGCAGAGACATTCGCGCTCTGCGCAAGCCTTGGTTGGTTATGACGCAACAATGCCTATGTGACTCTCGCAGAGCCCGGCTGACAAATTTGAATTGTACACCGATTGCGCCCTCACGAAAGCTGCCAGCACTGAAAGCTCTACCTGGTTTTCACTGTCCCTTGGAACTGCATTCGCTGCCGCACAGACATTCGCGCTCTGCGCAAGCCTTGGTTGGTTATGACGCAACAATGGCTATGTGACACTGGCAGAGACCGGCTGCCAAATTTGAAACGTCCAGCGATTGCGCCCACATGAAAGCTGCCAGCACTGAAAGCTCTACCTGGTTTTCACTGTCCCTTGGAACTGCATTCGCTGCCGCACAGACATTCGCGGTCCGCAAAAGCCTTGGTTGGTTATGATGCAACAATGGCTATGTGACTCTCGCAGAGCTCGGCTGCCAAATTCGAAACGTACACCGATTGCGCCCACACGAAAGCCGCCAGCACTGAAAGCTCTACCTGGTTTTCACTGTCCCTTGGAACTGCATTCACTGCCGCACAGACTTTCGCGCTCTGCAAAAGCCTTGGTTGGGTATGATGCAACAATGCCTATGTGACTCTGGCAGAGCCCGGCTGCCAAATTTGAAACGTCCAGTGATTGAGCCCACACGAAAGCTGCCAGCACTGAAAGCTCTACCTGGTTTTCACTGTCCCTTGGAACTGCATTCGCTGCCGCACAGACATTCGCGCTCTGCGCAAGCCTTGGTTGGTTATGATGCAACAATGCCTATGTGACTCTGGCAGAGCCCGGCTGCCAAATTCGAAACGTCCAGCGATTGCGCCCACACGAAAGCTGCCAGCACTTAAAGGTCTACCTGGTTTTCACTGTCCCTTGGAACTGCATTCGCTGCCGCACAGACATTCGCGCTCTGCAAAAGCCTTGGTTGGTTATGATGCAACAATGCCTATCTGACTCTCGCAGAGCCCGGCTGCCAAATTTGAAACCTCCACCGATTGCGCCCACACGAAAGCTGCCAGCACTGAAAGCTCTACCTGGTTTTCACTGTCCCTTGGAACTGCATTCGCTGCCGCACAGACATTCGCGCTCTGCGCAAGCCTTGGTTGGTTATGACGCAACAATGGCTATGTGACTCTGGCAGAGACCGGCTGCCAAATTTGAAACGTCCAGCGATTGCGCCCACACGAAAGCTGCCAGCACTGAAAGCTCTACCTGGTTTTCACTGTGCATTGGACCTGCATTCGCTGCCGCACAGACATTCGCGGTCCGCAAAAGCCTTGGTTGGTTATGATGCAACAATGGCTATATGACTCTCGCAGAGCTCGGCTGCCAAATTTGAAATGTCCAGCGATTGCGCCCACACGAAAGCTGCCAGCACTGAAAGCTCTACCTGGTTTTCACTGTCCCTTGGAACTGCATTCGCTGCCGCACAGACATTCGCGCTCTGCAAAAGCCTTGGTTGGGTATGATGCAACAATGCCTATGTGACTCTCGCAGAGCCCGGCTGCCAAATTCGAAATGTACACCGATTGCGCCCTCACGAAAGCTGCCAGCGCTGAAAGCTCTACCTGGATTTCACTGTCCCTTGGAACTGCATTCGATGCCGCACAGACATTCGCGCTCTGCGCAAGCCTTGGTTGGTTATGACGCAACAATGGCTATGTGACACTGGCAGAGACCGGCTGCCAAATTTGAAACGTCCAGCGATTGCGCCCACATGAAAGCTGCCAGCACTGAAAGCTCTACCTGGTTTTCACTGTCCCTTGGAACTGCATTCGCTGCCGCACAGACATTCGCGGTCCGCAAAAGCCTTGGTTGGTTATGATGCAACAATGGCTATGTGACTCTCGCAGAGCTCGGCTGCCAAATTCGAAACGTACACCGATTGCGCCCACACGAAAGCCGCCAGCACTGAAAGCTCTACCTGGTTTTCACTGTCCCTTGGAACTGCATTCACTGCCGCACAGACTTTCGCGCTCTGCAAAAGCCTTGGTTGGGTATGATGCAACAATGCCTATGTGACTCTGGCAGAGCCCGGCTGCCAAATTTGAAACTTCCAGTGATTGAGCCCACACGAAAGCTGCCAGCACTGAAAGCTCTACCTGGTTTTCACTGTCCCTTGGAACTGCATTCGCTGCCGCACAGACATTCGCGCTCTGCGCAAGCCTTGGTTGGTTATGATGCAACAATGCCTATGTGACTCTGGCAGAGCCCGGCTGCCAAATTCGAAACGTCCAGCGATTGCACCCACACGAAAGCTGCCAGCACTGAAAGGTCTACCTGGTTTTCACTGTCCCTTGGAACTGCATTCGCTGCCGCACAGACATTCGCGCTCTGCAAAAGCCTTGGTTGGTTATGATGCAACAATGCCTATCTGACTCTCGCAGAGCCCGGCTGCCAAATTTGAAACCTCCACCGATTGCGCCCACACGAAAGCTGCCAGCACTGAAAGCTCTACCTGGTTTTCACTGTCCCTTGGAACTGCATTCGCTGCCGCACAGACATTCGCGCTCTGCGCAAGCCTTGGTTGGTTATGACGCAACAATGGCTATGTGACTCTGGCAGAGACCGGCTGCCAAATTTGAAACGTCCAGCGATTGCGCCCACACGAAAGCTGCCAGCACTGAAAGCTCTACCTGGTCTTCACTGTGCATTGGACCTGCATTCGCTGCCGCACAGACATTCGCGGTCCGCAAAAGCCTTGGTTGGTTATGATGCAACAATGGCTATATGACTCTCGCAGAGCTCGGCTGCCAAATTTGAAACGTCCAGCGATTGCGCCCACACGAAAGCTGCCAGCACTGAAAGCTCTACCTGGTTTTCACTGTGCATTGGACCTGCATTCGCTGCCGCACAGACATTCGCGCTCTGCAAAAGCCTTGGTTGGTTATGATGCAACAATGCCTATGTGACTCTGGCAGAGCCCGGCTGCCAAATTTGAAACGTCCAGCGATTGCGCCCACACGAAAGCTGCCAGCACTGAAAGCTCTACCTGGTTTTCACTGTCCCTTGGAACTGCATTCGCTGCCGCACAGACATTCGCGCTCTGCAAAAGCCTTCGTTGGGTATGATGCAACAATGCCTATGTGACTCTCGCAGAGCCCGGCTGCCAAATTCGAAATGTACACCGATTGCGCCCTCACGAAAGCTGCCAGCGCTGAAAGCTCTACCTGGTTTTCACTGTCCCTTGGAACTGCATTCACTGCCGCACAGACATTCGCGCTCTGCAAAAGCCTTGGTTGGGTATGATGCAACAATGCCTATGTGAATCTTGAACAGCCCGCTGCCAAATTTGAAACGTCCACTGATTGAGCCCACACGAAAGCTGCCAGCACTGAAAGCTCTACCTGGTTTTCACTGTCCCTTGGAACTGCATTCGCTGCCGCATAGACATTCGCGCTCTGCGCAAGCCTTGGTTGGTTATGATGCAACAATGCCTATGTGACTCTGGCAGAGCCCGGCTGCCAGATTCGAAACGTCCAGCGATTGCGCCCACACGAAAGCTGCCAGCACTGAAAGGTCTACCTGGTTTTCACTGTCCCTTGGAACTGCATTCGCTGCCGCACAGACATTCGCGGTCCGCAAAAGTCTTGGTTGGTTATGATGCAACAATGCCTATGTGACTCTGGCAGAGCCCGGCTGCCAAATTTGAAACGTCCACTGATTGCGCCCACACGAAAGCTGCCAGCACTGAAAGCTCTACCTGGTTTTCACTGTCCCTTGGAACTGCATTCGCTGCCGCACAGACATTCGCGCTCTGCGCAAGCCTTGGTTGGTTATGACGCAACAATGGCTATGTGACTCTGGCAGAGACCGGCTGCCAAATTTGAAACGTCCAGCGATTGCGCCCACACGAAAGCTGCCAGCACTGAAAGCTCTACCTGGTTTTCACTGTCCCTTGGAACTGCATTCGCTGCCGCACAGACATTCGCGCTCTGCGCAAGCCTTGGTTGGTTATGACGCAACAATGCCTATGTGACTCTGGCAGAGCCCGGCTTCCAAATTTGAAATGTACACCGATTGCGCCCACACGAAAGCTGCCAGCACTGAAAGCTCTACCTGGTTTTCACTGTCCCTTGGAACTGCATTCGCTGCCACACAGACATTCGCGCTCTGCAAAAGCCTTGGTTGGTTATGATGCAACAATGCCTATGTGACTCATGCAGAGCCCGGCTGCCAAATTCGAAACATCCAGCGATTGCGCCCACACGATAGCTGCCAGCACTGAAAGCTCTACCTGCTTTTCACTGTCGCTTGGAACTGCATTTGCTGCCGCACAGACATTCGCGCTCTGCGCAAGCCTTGGTTGGTTATGATGCAACAATGCCTATGTGACTCTCGCAGAGCCCGGCTGCCAAATTTGAATTGTACCCCGATTGCGCCCTCACGAAAGCTGCCAGCTCTGAAAGCTCTACCTGGTTTTCACTGTCCCTTGGAACTGCATTCGCTGCCGCACAGACAGTCGCGCTCTGCAAAAGCTTTGGTTGGGTATGATGCAACAATGCCTATGTGACTCTCGCAGAGCCCGCTGCCAAATTTGAAACGTCCAGCGATTGCGCCCACACGAAAGCTGCCAGCACTGAAAGCTCTACCTGGTTTTCACTGTCCCTTGGAACTGCATTCGCTGCCGCACAGACATTCGCGCTCCGCAAAAGCCTTGGTTGGTTATGATGCAACAATGCCTATGTGACTCTGGCAGAGCCCGGCTGCCAAATTTGAAACGTCCAGCGATTGCGCCCACACGAAAGCTGCCAGCACTGAAAGCTCTACCTGGTTTTCACTGTCCCTTGGAACTGCATTCGCTGCCGCACAGACATTCGCGCTCCGCAAAAGCCTTGGTTGGGTATGATGCAACAATGCCTATGTGACTCTGGCAGAGCCCGGCTGCCAAATTTGAAACGTCCAGCGATTGCGCCCACACGAAAGCTGCCAGCACTGAAAGGTCTACCTGGTTTTCACTGTCCCTTGGAACTGCATTCGCTGCCGCACAGACATTCGCGCTCTGCAAAAGCCTTGGTTTGTTATGATGCAACAATGCCTATGTGACTCTGGCAGAGCCCGGCTGCCAAATTTGAAACGTCCAGCGTTTGCGCCCACACGAAAGCTGCCAGCACTGAAAGCTCTACCTGGTCTTCACTGTGCATTGGACCTGCATTCGCTGCCGCACAGACATTCGCGGTCCGCAAAAGCCTTGGTTGGTTATGATGCAACAATGGCTATATGACTCTCGCAGAGCTCGGCTGCCAAATTTGAAACGTCCAGCGATTGCGCCCACACGAAAGCTGCCAGCACTGAAAGCTCTACCTGGTTTTCACTGTGCATTGGACCTGCATTCGCTGCCGCACAGACATTCGCGCTCTGCAAAAGCCTTGGTTGGTTATGATGCAACAATGCCTATGTGACTCTGGCAGAGCCCGGCTGCCAAATTTGAAACGTCCAGCGATTGCGCCCACACGAAAGCTGCCAGCACTGAAAGCTCTACCTGGTTTTCACTGTCCCTTGGAACTGCATTCGCTGCCGCACAGACATTCGCGCTCTGCAAAAGCCTTCGTTGGGTATGATGCAACAATGCCTATGTGACTCTCGCAGAGCCCGGCTGCCAAATTCGAAATGTACACCGATTGCGCCCTCACGAAAGCTGCCAGCGCTGAAAGCTCTACCTGGATTTCACTGTCCCTTGAAACTGCATTCGATGCCGCACAGACATTCGCGCTCTGCGCAAGCCGTGGTTGGTTATAACGCAACAATGCCTATGTGACTCTGGCAGAGACCGGCTGCCAAATTTGAAACGTCCAGCGATTGCGCCCACATGAAAGCTGCCAGCACTGAAAGCTCTACCTGGTTTTCACTGTCCCTTGGAACTGCATTCGCTGCCGCACAGACATTCGCGGTCCGCAAAAGCCTTGGTTGGTTATGATGCAACAATGGCTATGTGACTCTCCCAGAGCTCGGCTGCCAAATTCGAAACGTACACCGATTGCGCCCACACGAAAGCCGCCAGCACTGAAAGCTCTACCTGGTTTTCACTGTCCCTTGGAACTGCATTCACTGCCGCACAGACATTCGCGCTCTGCAAAAGCCTTGGTTGGGTATGATGCAACAATGCCTATGTGAATCTTGAACAGCCCGCTGCCAAATTTGAAACGTCCACTGATTGAGCCCACACGAAAGCTGCCAGCACTGAAAGCTCTACCTGGTTTTCACTGTCCCTTGGAACTGCATTCGCTGCCGCATAGACATTCGCGCTCTGCGCAAGCCTTGGTTGGTTATGATGCAACAATGCCTATGTGACTCTGGCAGAGCCCGGCTGCCAGATTCGAAAAGTCCAGCGATTGCGCCCACACGAAAGCTGCCAGCACTGAAAGGTCTACCTGGTTTTCACTGTCCCTTGGAACTGCATTCGCTGCCGCACAGACATTCGCGGTCCGCAAAAGTCTTGGTTGGTTATGATGCAACAATGCCTATGTGACTCTGGCAGAGCCCGGCTGCCAAATTTGAAACGTCCACTGATTGCGCCCACACGAAAGCTGCCAGCACTGAAAGCTCTACCTGGTTTTCACTGTCCCTTGGAACTGCATTCGCTGCCGCACAGACATTCGCGCTCTGCGCAAGCCTTGGTTGGGTATGATGCAACAATGCCTATGTGACTCTCGCAGAGCCCGCTGCCAAATTTGAAACGTCCAGCGATTGCGCCCACACGAAAGCTGCCAGCACTGAAAGCTCTACCTGGTTTTCACTGTCCCTTGGAACTGCATTCGCTGCCGCACAGACATTCGCGCTCCGCAAAAGCCTTGGTTGGTTATGATGCAACAATGCCTATGTGACTCTGGCAGAGCCCGGCTGCCAAATTTGAAACGTCCAGCGATTGCGCCCACACGAAAGCTGCCAGCACTGAAAGCTCTACCTGGTTTTCACTGTCCCTTGGAACTGCATTCGCTGCCGCACAGACATTCGCGCTCCGCAAAAGCCTTGGTTGGGTATGATGCAACAATGCCTATGTGACTCTGGCAGAGCCCGGCTGCCAAATTTGAAACGTCCAGCGTTTGCGCCCACACGAAAGCTGCCAGCACTGAAAGCTCTACCTGGTTTTCACTGTCCCTTGGAACTGCATTCGCTGCCGCACAGACATTCGCGATCAGCGCAAGCCTTGGTTGGTTATGACGCAACAATGCCTATGTGACTCTGGCAGAGACCGGCTGCCAAATTTGAAACGTCCAGCGATTGCGCCCACACGAAAGCTGCCAGCACTGAAAGCTCTACCTGGTTTTCACTGTCCCTTGGAACTGCATTCGCTGCCGCACAGACAGTCGCGCTCTGCGCAAGCCTTGGTTGGTTATGATGCAACAATGCCTATGTGACTCATGCAGAGCCCGGCTGCCAAATTCGAAACGTCCAGCGATTGCGCCCACACGAAAGCTGCCAGCACTGAAAGCTCTACCTGGTTTTCACTGTCCCTTGGAACTGCATTCGCTGCCGCACAGACATTCGCGCTCCGCAAAAGCCTTGGTTGGTTATGATGCAACAATGCCTATGTGACTCTCGCAGAGCCCGGCTGCCAAATTTGAAACGTCCAGCGATTGCGCCCACATGAAAGCTGGCAGCACTGAAAGCTCTACCTGGTTTTCACTGTCCCTTGGAACTGCATTCGCTGCCGCACAGACATTCGCGCTCTGCAAAAGCCTTGGTTGGTTATGATGCAACAATGCCTATGTGACTCATGCAGAGCCCGGCTACCAAATTCGAAACATCCACTGATTGCGCCCACACGAAAGCTGCCAGCACTGAAAGCTCTACCTGGTTTTCACTGTCCCTTGGAACTGCATTCGCTGCCGCACAGACATTCGCGCTCTGCGCAAGCCTTGGTTGGTTATGATGCAACAATGCCTATGTGACTCTGGCAGAGCCTGGCTGCCAAATTTGAAACCTCCACCGATTGCGCCCACACGAAAGCTGCCAGCACTGAAAGCTCTACCTGGTTTTCACTGTCCCTTGGAACTGCATTCGCTGCCGCACAGACTTTATCTCTCCGCATAAGCTTTATTTGTTTATGATGCAACAATGCCTATGTGACTCTCGCACAGCCCGCTGCCAAATTTGCAACGTCAACTGATTGCGCCCACACGAAAGCTGCCAGCACTGAAAGCTCTACCTGGTTTTCACTGTCCCTTGGAACTGCATTCGCTGCCGCACAGACATTCGCGCTCTGCGCAAGCCTTGGTTGGTTATGATGCAACAATGCCTATGTGACTCTCGCACAGCCCGCTGCCAAATTTGAAACGTCCAGCGATTGCGCCCACACGAAAGCTGCCAGCACTGAAAGCTCTACCTGGTTTTCACTGTCCCTTGGAACTGCATTCGCTGCCGCACAGACATTCGCGCTCCGCAAAAGCCTTGGTTGGTTATGATGCAACAATGCCTATGTGACTCTGGCAGAGCCCGGCTGCCAAATTTGAAACGTCCAGCGATTGCGCCCACACGAAAGCTGCCAGCACTGAAAGCTCTACCTGGTTTTCACTGTGCATTGGACCTGCATTCGCTGCCGCACAGACATTCGCGGTCCGCAAAAGCCTTGGTTGGTTATGATGCAACAATAGCTATATGACTCTCGCAGAGCTCGGCTGCCAAATTTGAAATGTCCAGCGATTGCGCATACACGAAAGCTGCCAGCACTGAAAGCTCTACCTGGTTTTCACTGTCCCTTGGAACTGCATTCGCTGCCGCACAGACATTCGCGCTCTGCAAAAGCCTTGGTTGGGTATGATGCAACAATGCCTATGTGACTCTCGCAGAGCCCGGCTGCCAAATTCGAAATGTACACCGATTGCGCCCTCACGAAAGCTGCCAGCGCTGAAAGCTCTACCTGGATTTCACTGTCCCTTGGAACTGCATTCGATGCCGCACAGACATTCGCGCTCTGCGCAAGCCTTGGTTGGTTATGACGCAACAATGGCTATGTGATACTGGCAGAGACCGGCTGCCAAATTTGAAACGTCCAGCGATTGCGCCCACATGAAAGCTGCCAGCACTGAAAGCTCTACCTGGTTTTCTCTGTCCCTTGGAACTGCATTCGCTGCCGCACAGACATTCGCGCTCTGCAAAAGCCTTGGTTGGGTATGATGCAACAATGCCTATGTGAATCTTGAACAGCCCGCTGCCAAATTTGAAACGTCCACTGATTGAGCCCACACGAAAGCTGCCAGCACTGAAAGCTCTACCTGGTTTTCACTGTCCCTTGGAACTGCATTCGCTGCCGCATAGACATTCGCGCTCTGCGCAAGCCTTGGTTGGTTATGATGCAACAATGCCTATGTGACTCTGGCAGAGCCCGGCTGCCAGATTCGAAACGTCCAGCGATTGCGCCCACACGAAAGCTGCCAGCACTGAAAGGTCTACCTGGTTTTCACTGTCCCTTGGAACTGCATTCGCTGCCGCACAGACATTCGCGGTCCGCAAGAGTCTTGGTTGGTTATGATGCAACAATGCCTATGTGACTCTGGCAGAGCCCGGCTGCCAAATTTGAAACGTCCACTGATTGCGCCCACACGAAAGCTGCCAGCACTGAAAGCTCTACCTGGTTTTCACTGTCCCTTGGAACTGCATTCGCTGCCGCACAGACATTCGCGCTCTGCGCAAGCCTTGGTTGGTTATGACGCAACAATGGCTATGTGACTCTGGCAGAGACCGGCTGCCAAATTTGAAACGTCCAGCGATTGCGCCCACACGAAAGCTGCCAGCACTGAAAGCTCTACCTGGTTTTCACTGTCCCTTGGAACTGCATTCACTGCCGCACAGACATTCGCGCTCTGCAAAAGCCTTGGTTGGGTATGATGCAACAATGCCTATGTGAATCTAGCACAGCCCGCTGCCAAATTTGAAACGTCCACTGATTGAGCCCACACGAAAGCTGCCAGCACTGAAAGCTCTACCTGGTTTTCACTGTCCCTTGGAACTGCATTCGCTGCCGCACAGACATTCGCGGTCCGCAAAAGCCTTGGTTGGTTATGATGCAACAATGCCTATGTGACTCTGGCAGAGCCCGGCTGCCAAATTCGAAACGTCCAGCGATTGCGCCCACACGAAAGCTGCCAGCACTGAAAGCTCTACCTGGATGTCACTGTCCCTTGGAACTGCATTCGCTGCCGCACAGACATTCGCGGTCCGCAAAAGTCTTGGTTGGTTATGATGCAACAATGCCTATGTGACTCTGGCAGAGCCCGGCTGCCAAATTTGAAACGTCCAGCGATTGCGCCCACACGAAAGCTGCCAGCACTGAAAGCTCTACCTGGTTTTCACTGTCCCTTGGAACTGCATTCGCTGCCGCACAGACATTTGCGCTCTGCGCCAGTCTTGGTTGGTTATGATGCAACAATGCCTATGTGACTCTGGCAGAGCCCGGCTGCCAAATTCGAAACGTCCAGCGATTGCGCCCACACGAAAGCTGCCAGCACTGAAAGCTCTACCTGGTTTTCACTGTCCCTTGGAACTGCATTCGCTGCCGCACCGACATTCGCGCTCCGCAAAAGCCTTGGTTGGTTATGATGCAACAATGCCTATGTGACTCTGGCAGAGCCCGGCTGCCAAATTTGAAACGTCCAGCGATTGCGCCCACACGATAGCTGCCACCACTGAAAAAGCTCTACCTGGTTTTCACTGTCCCTTGGAACTGCATTCGCTGCCGCACAGACATTCGCGCTCTGCGCAAGCCTTGGTTGGTTATGATGCAACAATGCCTATGTGACTCTCGCAGAGCCCGGCTGCCAAATTTGAATTGTACACCGATTGCGCCCTCACGAAAGCTACCAGCACTGAAAGCTCTACCTGGTTTTCACTGTCCCTTGGAACTGCATTCGCTGCCGCACAGACATTCGCGCTCTGCAAAAGCCTTGGTTGGGTATGATGCAACAATGCCTATGTGACTCTCGCAGAGACCGCTGCCAAATTTGAAACGTCCAGCGATTGCGCCCACACGAAAGCTGCCAGCACTGAAAGCTCTACCTGGTTTTCACTGACCCTTGGAACTGCATTCGCTGCCGCACAGACATTCGCGCTCTGCGCAAGCCTTGGTTGGTTATGACGCAACCATGGCTATGTGACTCTGGCAGAGACCGGCTGCCAAATTTGAAACGTCCAGCGATTGCGCCCACACGAAAGCTGCCAGCGCTGAAAGCTCTACCTGGTTTTCACTGTCCCTTGGAACTGCATTCGCTGCCGCACAGACATTCGCGCTCCGCAAAAGCCTTGGTTGGTTATGATGCAACAATGGCTATATGACTCTCGCAGAGCTCGGCTGCCAAATTTGATACGTCCAGCGATTGCGCCCACACGAAAGCTGCCAGCACTGAAAGCTCTACCTGGTTTTCACTGTGCATTGGACCTGCATTCGCTGCTGCACAGACATTCGCGGTCCGCAAAAGCCTTGGTTGGTTATGATGCAACAATGCCTATGTGACTCTGGCAGAGCCCGGCTGCCAAATTTGAAACGTCCAGCGATTGCGCCCACACGAAAGCTGCCAGCACTGAAAGCTCTACCTGCTTTTCACTGTCCCTTGGAACTGCATTCGATGCCGCACAGACATTCGCGCTCTGCGCAAGCCTTGGTTGGTTATAACGCAACAATGCCTATGTGACTCTCGCACAGCCCGCTGCCAAATTTGAAACGTCCAGCGATTGCGCCCACATGAAAGCTGCCAGCACTGAATGCTCTACCTGGTTTTCACTGTCCCTTGGAACTGCATTCGCTGCCGCACAGACATTCGCGGTCCGCAAAAGCCTTGGTTGGTTATGACGCAACAATGGCTATGTGACTCTCGCAAGCTCGGCTGCCAAATTCGAAACGTCCAGCGATTGCGCCCACACGAAAGCTGCCAGCACTGAAAGCTCTACCTGGTTTTCACTGTGCATTGGACCTGCATTCGCTGCTGCACAGACATTCGCGCTCTGCAAAAGCCTTGGTTGGGTATGATGCAACAATGCGTATGTGACTCTCGCAGAGCCCGGCTGCCAAATTCGAAATGTACACCGATTGCGCCCTCACGAAAGCTGCCAGCACTGAAAGCTCTACTTGGATTTCACTGTCCCTTGGAACTGCATTCGATGCCGCACAGACATTCGCGCTCTGCGCAAGCCTTGGTTGGTTATAACGCAACAATGCCTATGTGACTCTGGCAGAGCCCGGCTGCCAAATTTGAAACGTCCAGCGATTGCGCCCACATGAAAGCTGCCAGCACTGAAAGCTCTACCTGGTTTTCACTGTCCCTTGGAACTGCATTCGCTGCCGCACAGACATTCGCGCTCTGCGCAAGCCTTGGTTGGTTATGATGCAACAATGCCTATGTGACTCTGGCAGAGCCCGGCTGCCAAATTCGAAACGTCCAGCGATTGCGCCCACACGAAAGCTGCCAGCACTGAAAGCTCTACCTGGTTTTCACTGTCCCTTGGAACTGCATTCGCTGCCGCACAGACATTCGCGCTCCGCAAAAGCCTTGGTTGGTTATGATGCAACAATGCCTATGTGACTCATGCAGAGCCCGGCTGCCAAATTCGAAACATCCAGCGATTGCGCCCACACGATAGCTGCCAGCACTGAAAGCTCTACATGGTTTTCACTGTCCCTTGGAACTGCATTCGCTGCCGCACAGACATTCGCGCTCTGCGCAAGCCTTGGTTGGTTATGATGCAAGAATGCCTATGTGACTCATGCAGAGCCCGGCTGCCAAATTCGAAACGTCCAGCGATTGCGCCCACATGAAAGCTGCCAGCACTGAAAGCTCTACCTGGTTTTCACTGTCCCTTGGAACTGCATTCGCTGCCGCACCGACATTCGCGCTCTGCAAAAGCCTTGGTTGGTTATGATGCAACAATGCGTATGTGACTCTCGCACAGGCCGCTGCCAAATTTGAAACGTCCACTGATTGCGCCCACACGAAAGCTGCCAGCACTGAAAGCTCTACCTGCTTTTCACTGTCGCTTGGAACTGCATTCGCTGCCGCACAGACATTCGCGCTCTGCGCAAGCCTTGGTTGGTTATGATGCAACAATGCCTATGTGACTCTGGCAGAGCCCGGCTGCCAAATTTGAAACGTCCAGCGATTGCGCCCACACGAAAGCTGCCAGCACTGAAAGCTCTACCTGGTTATCACTGTGCATTGGACCTGCATTCGCTGCCGCACAGACGTTCGCGGTCCGCAAAAGCCTTGGTTGGTTATGATGCAACAATGCGTATGTGACTCTGGCAGAGCCCGGCTGCCAAATTTGAAACGTCCAGCGATTGCGCCCACACGAAAGCTGCCAGCACTGAAAGCTCTACCTGGTTTTCACTGTCCCTTGGAACTGCATTCACTGCCGCACAGACATTCGCGCTCTCTAAAAGCCTTGGTTGGGTATGATGCAACAATGCCTATGTGACTCTGGCAGAGCCCGGCTGCCAAATTTGAAACGTCCACTGATTGCGCCCACACGAAAGCTGCCAGCACTGAAAGCTCTACCTGGTTTTCACTGTCCCTTGGAACTGCATTCGCTGCCGCACAGACATTCGCGCTCTGCGCAAGCCTTGGTTGGTTATGATGCAACAATGCCTATTTGACTCTGGCAGAGCCCGGCTGCCAAATTCGAAACGTCCAGCGATTGCGCCCACACGAAAGCTGCCAGCACTGAAAGCTCTACCTGGTTTTCACTGTCCCTTGGAACTGCATTCGCTGCCGCACAGACATTCGCGGTCCGCAAAAGTCTTGTTTGGTTATGATGCAACAATGCCTATGTGACTCTGGCAGAGCCCGGCTGCCAAATTTGAAACGTCCAGCGATTGCGCCCACACGAAAGCTGCCAGCACGGAAAGCTCTACCTGGTTTTCACTGTCCCTTGGAACTGCATTCGCTGCCGCACAGACATTCGCGCTCTGCGCAAGCCTTGGTTGGTTATGATGCAACAATGGCTATGTGACTCTGGCAGAGCCCGGCTGCCAAATTTGAAACGTCCAGCGATTGCGCCCACATGAAAGCTGCCAGCACTGAAAGCTCTACCTGGTTTTCACTGTCCCTTGGAACTGCATTCGCTGCCGCACAGACATTCGCGCTCTGCGCAAGCCTTGGTTGGTTATGATGCAACAATGCCTATGTGACTCTGGCAGAGCCCGGCTGCCAAATTTGAAACGTCCAGCGATTGCGCCCACACGAAAGCTGCCAGCACTGAAAGCTCTACCTGGTTTTCACTGTCCCTTGGAACTGCATTCGCTGCCGCACAGACATTCGCGGTCCGCAAAAGCCTTGGTTGGGTATGATGCAACAATGCCTACGTGACTCTGGCAGAGCCCGGCTGCCAAATTTGAAACGTCCAGCGATTGCGCCCACACGAAAGCTGCCAGCACTGAAAGCTCTACCTGGTTTTCACTGTCCCTTGGAACTGCATTCGCTGCCGCACAGACATTCGCGCTCTGCAAAGGCCTTGGTTGGTTATGATGCAACAATGCCTATGTGACTCTCGCAGAGCCCGGCTGCCAAATTCAAAATGTACACCGATTGCGCCCTGACGAAAGCTGACAGCACTGAAAGCTCTACCTGGATTTCACTGTCCCTTGGAACTGCATTCGATGCCGCACAGACATTCGCGCTCTGCGCAATCCTTGGTTGGTTATAACGCAACAATGCCTATGTGACTCTGGCAGAGACCGGCTGCCAAATTTGAAACGTCCAGCGATTGCGCCCACATGAAAGCTGCCAGCACTGAAAGCTCTACCTGGTTTTCACTGTCCCTTGGAACTGCATTCGATGCCGCACAGACATTCGCGCTCTGCGCAAGCCTTGGTTGGTTATGATGCAACAATGGCTATGTGACTCTGGCAGAGCCCGGCTGCCAAATTCGAAACGTCCAGCGATTGCGCCCACACGAGAGCTGCCAGCGCTGAAAGGTCTACCTGGTTTTCACTGTCCCTTGGAACTGCATTCGCTGCCGCACAGACATTCGCTTTCTGCAAAAGTCTTGGTTGGTTATGACGCAACAATGCCTATGTGACTCTCGCAGAGCCCGGCTGCCAAATTTGAAACGTCCACCGATTGCGCCCACATGATAGCTGCCAGCACTGAAAGCTCTACCTGGTTTTCACTGTCCCTTGGAACTGCATTCGCTGCCGCACAGACATTCGCGCTCTGCAAAATCCTTGGTTGGTTATGATGCAACAATGCCTATGTGACTCTGGCAGAGCCCGCTGCCAAATTTGAAACATTCACCGATTGCGCCCACACGAAAGCTGCCAGCACTGAAAGTTCTACCTGGTTTTCACTGTCCCTTGGAACTGCATTCGCTGCCGCACAGACATTCGCGCTCTGCAAAAGCCTTGGTTGGTTATGACGCAACAATGCCTATGTGACTCTCGCAGAGCCCGGCTGCCAAATTTGAAACGTCCACCGATTGCGCCCACATGATAGCTGCCAGCACTGAAAGCTCTACCTGGTTTTCACTGTCCCTTGGAACTGCATTCGCTGACGCACAGACATTCGCGCTCTGCGCAAGCCTTGGTTGGTTATGATGCAACAATGCCTATGTGACTCTCGCAGAGCCCGGCTGCCAAATTTGAAATGTACACTGATTGCGCCCTCACGAAAGCTGCCAGCACTGAAAGCTCTACCTGGTTTTCACTGTCCCTTGGAACTGCATTCGCTGCCGCACAGACATTCGCGCTCTGCGCAAGCCTTGGTTGGTTGTGATGCAACAATTGCTATGTGACTCTGGCAGAGCCCGGCTGCCAAATTTGAAACGTCCAGCGATTGCGCCCACACGAAAGCTGCCAGCACTGAAAGCTCTACCTGGTTTTCACTGTCCCTTGGAACTGCATTCGCTGCCGCACAGACATTCGCGCTCTGCAAAAGCCTTGGTTGGTTATGATGCAACAATGCCTATGTGACTCTGGCAGAGCCCGGCTGCCAAATTTGAAACGTCCAGCGATTGCGCCCACACGAAAGCTGCCAGCACTGAAAGCTCTACCTGGTTTTCACTGTCCCTTGGAACTGCATTCGCTGCCGCACAGACATTCGCGGTCCGCAAAAGTCTTGCTTGGTTATGATGCAACAATGCCTATGTGACTCTCGCAGATCTCGGCTGCCAAATTTGAAACGTCCACTGATTGCGCCCACACGAAAGCTGCCAGCACTGAAAGCTCTACCTGGTTTTCACTGTCCCTTGGAACTGCATTCGCTGCCGCACAGACATTCGCGCTCTGCAAAATCCTTGGTTGGTTATGATGCAACAATGCCTATGTGACTCTGGCAGAGCCCGCTGCCAAATTTGAAACATTCACCGATTGCGCCCACACGAAAGCTGCCAGCACTGAAAGTTCTACCTGGTTTTCACTGTCCCTTGGAACTGCATTCGCTGCCGCACAGACATTCGCGCTCTGCAAAAGCCTTGGTTGGTTATGACGCAACAATGCCTATGTGACTCTCGCAGAGCCCGGCTGCCAAATTTGAAACGTCCACCGATTGCGCCCACATGATAGCTGCCAGCACTGAAAGCTCTACCTGGTTTTCACTGTCCCTTGGAACTGCATTCGCTGACGCACAGACATTCGCGCTCTGCGCAAGCCTTGGTTGGTTATGATGCAACAATGCCTATGTGACTCTCGCAGAGCCCGGCTGCCAAATTTGAAATGTACACTGATTGCGCCCTCACGAAAGCTGCCAGCACTGAAAGCTCTACCTGGTTTTCACTGTCCCTTGGAACTGCATTCGCTGCCGCACAGACATTCGCGCTCTGCGCAAGCCTTGGTTGGTTGTGATGCAACAATTGCTATGTGACTCTGGCAGAGCCCGGCTGCCAAATTTGAAACGTCCAGCGATTGCGCCCACACGAAAGCTGCCAGCACTGAAAGCTCTACCTGGTTTTCACTGTCCCTTGGAACTGCATTCGCTGCCGCACAGACATTCGCGCTCTGCAAAAGCCTTGGTTGGTTATGATGCAACAATGCCTATGTGACTCTGGCAGAGCCCGGCTGCCAAATTTGAAACGTCCAGCGATTGCGCCCACACGAAAGCTGCCAGCACTGAAAGCTCTACCTGGTTTTCACTGTCCCTTGGAACTGCATTCGCTGCCGCACAGACATTCGCGGTCCGCAAAAGTCTTGCTTGGTTATGATGCAACAATGCCTATGTGACTCTCGCAGAGCTCGGCTGCCAAATTTGAAACGTCCACTGATTGCGCCCACACGAAAGCTGCCAGCACTGAAAGCTCTACCTGGTTTTCACTGTCCCTTGGAACTGCATTCGCTGCCGCACAGACATTCGCGCTCTGCAAAATCCTTGGTTGGTTATGATGCAACAATGCCTATGTGACTCTGGCAGAGCCCGCTGCCAAATTTGAAACATTCACCGATTGCGCCCACACGAAAGCTGCCAGCACTGAAAGTTCTACCTGGTTTTCACTGTCCCTTGGAACTGCATTCGCTGCCGCACAGACATTCGCTTTCTGCAAAAGTCTTGGTTGGTTATGACGCAACAATGCCTATGTGACTCTCGCAGAGCCCGGCTGCCAAATTTGAAACGTCCACCGATTGCGCCCACATGATAGCTGCCAGCACTGAAAGCTCTACCTGGTTTTCACTGTCCCTTGGAACTGCATTCGCTGACGCACAGACATTCGCGCTCTGCGCAAGCCTTGGTTGGTTATGATGCAACAATGCCTATGTGACTCTCGCAGAGCCCGGCTGCCAAATTTGAAATGTACACTGATTGCGCCCTCACGAAAGCTGCCAGCACTGAAAGCTCTACCTGGTTTTCACTGTCCCTTGGAACTGCATTCGCTGCCGCACAGACATTCGCACTCTGCGCAAGCCTTGGTTGGTTATGATGCAACAATGGCTATGTGACTCTGGCAGAGCCCGGCTGCCAAATTTGAAACGTCCAGCGATTGCGCCCACACGAAAGCTGCCAGCACTGAAAGCTCTACCTGGTTTTCACTGTCCCTTGGAACTGCATTCGCTGCCGCACAGACATTCGCGCTCTGCAAAAGCCTTGGTTGGTTATGATGCAACAATGCCTATGTGACTCTGGCAGAGCCCGGCTGCCAAATTTGAAACGTCCAGCGATTGCGCCCACACGAAAGCTGCCAGCACTGAAAGCTCTACCTGGTTTTCACTGTCCCTTGGAACTGCATTCGCTGCCGCACAGACATTCGCGCTCTGCGCAAGCCTTGGTTGGTTATGATGCAACAATGCCTATGTGACTCATGCAGAGCCCGGCTGCCAAATTCGAAACGTCCAGCGATTGCGCCCACACAAAAGCTGCCAGCACTGAAAGCTCTACCTGGTTTTCACTGTCCCTTGGAACTGCATTCGCTGCCGCACAGACATTCGCGGTCCGCAAAAGCCTTGGTTGGTTATGATGCAACAATGCCTATATGACTCTCGAAGAGCCCGGCTGCCAAATTTGAAACGTCCAGCGATTGCGCCCACACGAAAGCTGCCAGCACTGAAAGCTCTACCTGGTTTTCACTGTCCCTTGGAACTGCATTCGCTGCCGCACAGACATTCGCGCTCCGCAAAAGCCTTGGTTGGTTATGATGCAACAATGCCTATGTGACTCATGCAGAGCCCGGCTGCCAAATTTGAAACGTCCAGCGATTGCGCCCACACGAAAGCTGCCAGCACTGAGAGCTCTACCTGGTTTTCACTGTCCCTTGGAACTGCATTCGCTGCCGCACAGACGTTCGCGCTCTGCAAAAGCCTTGGTTGGTTATGATGCAACAATGCCTATGTGACTCATGCAGAGCCCGGCTGCCAAATTCGAAACGTCCAGCGATTGCGCCCATACGAAAGCTGCCAGCACTGAAAGCTCTACCTGGTTTTCACTGTCCCTTGGAACTGCATTCGCTGCCGCACCGACATTCGCGCTCTGCAAAAGCCTTGGTTGGTTATGATGCAACAATGCCTATGTGACTCTCGCACTGCCTGCTGCCAAATTTGAAACGTCCACTGATTGCGCCCACACGAAAGCTGCCAGCACTGAAAGCTCTACCTGGTTTTCACTGTCCCTTGGAACTGCATTCGCTGCCGCACAGACATTCGCGCTCCTTGCAAGCCTTGTTTGGTTATGACGCAACAATGCCTATGTGACTCTCGCAGAGCCCGGCTGCCAAATTTGAATTGTACACCGATTGCGCCCTCACGAAAGCTGCCAGCACTGAAAGCTCTACCTGGTTTTCACTGTCCCTTGGAACTGCATTCGCTGCCACACAGACATTCGCGGTCCGCAAAAGTCTTGGTTGGTTATGATGCAACAATGCCTATGTGACTCTGGCAGAGCCCGGCTGCCAAATTTGAAACGTCCAGCGATTGCGCCCACACGAAAGCTGCCAGCACTGAAAGCTCTACCTGTTTTCACTGTCCCTTGGAACTGCATTCGCTGCCGCACAGACATTCGCGCTCTGCACAAGCCTTGGTTGGTTATGATGCAACAATGGCTATGTGACTCTGGCAGAGCCCGGCTGCCAAATTTGAAACGTCCAGCGATTGCGCCCACACGAAAGCTGCCAGCACTGAAAGCTCTACCTGGTTTTCACTGTCCCTTGGAACTGCATTCGCTGCCGCACAGACATTCGCGCTCTGCGCAAGCCTTGGTTGGTTATGATGCAACAATGCCTATGTGACTCTGGCAGAGCCCGGCTGCCAAATTTGAAACGTCCAGCGATTGCGCCCACACGAAAGCTGCCAGCACTGAAAGCTCTACCTGGTTTTCACTGTCCCTTGGAACTGCATTCGCTGCCGCACAGACATTCGCGCTCTGCGCAAGCCTTGGTTGGTTATGATGCAACAATGCCTACGTGACTCTGGCAGAGCCCGGCTGCCAAATTCGAAACGTCCAGCGATTGCGCCCACACGAAAGCTGCCAGCACTGAAAGCTCTACCTGGTTTTCACTGTCCCTTGGAACTGCATTCGCTGCCGCACAGACATTCGCGCTCCGCAAAAGCCTTGGTTGGTTATGATGCAACAATGCCTATGTGACTCTCGCAGAGCCCGGCTGCCAAATTCGAAATGTACACCGATTGCGCCCTCACGAAAGCTGCCAGCGCTGAAAGCTCTACCTGGATTTCACTGTCCCTTGGAACTGCATTCGATGCCGCACAGACATTCGCGCTCTGCGCAAGCCTTAGTTGGTTATAACGCAACAATGCCTATGTGACTCTGGAAGAGACCGGCTGCCAAATTTGAAACGTACACCGATTGCGCCCACACAAAAGCCGTCAGCACTGAAAGCTCTATATGGTTTTCACTGTCCCTTGGAACTGCATTCGCTGCCGCACAGACATTCGCGCTCTGCAAAAGCCTTGGTTGGTTATGATGCAACAATGCCTATGTGAATCTTGCACAGCCCGCTGCCAAATTTGAATTGTACACTGATTGAGCCCACACGAAAGCTGCCAGCACTGAAAGCTCTACCTGGTTTTCACTGTCCCTTGGAACTGCATTCGCTGCCGCACAGACATTCGCGCTCTGCAAAAGCCTTGGTTGGTTATGATGCAACAATGCCTATGTGACTCATGCAGAGCCCGGCTGCCAAATTCGAAACGTCCAGCGATTGCGCCCATACGAAAGCTGCCAGCACTGAAAGCTCTACCTGGTTTTCACTGTCCCTTGGAACTGCATTCGCTGCCGCACCGACATTCGCGCTCTGCAAAAGCCTTGGTTGGTTATGATGCAACAATGCCTATGTGACTCTCGCACAGCCCGCTGCCAAATTTGAAACGTCCACTGATTGCGCCCACACGAAAGCTGCCAGCACTGAAAGCTCTACCTGCTTTTCACTGTCGCTTGGAACTGCATTCGCTGCCGCAGAGACGTTCGCGCTCTACGCAAGCCTTGGTTGGTTATGACGCAACAATGCCTATGTGACTCTCGCAGAGACCGGCTGCCAAATTTGAATTGTACACCGATTGCGCCCTCACGAAAGCTGCCAGCACTGAAAGCTCTACCTGGTTTTCACTGTCCCTTGGAACTGCATTCGCTGCCGCACAGACATTCGCTGTCCGCAAAAGTCTTGGTTGGTTATGATGCAACAATGCCTATGTGACTCTGGCAGAGCCCGGCTGCCAAATTTGAAACGTCCAGCGATTGCGCCCACACGAAAGCTGGCAGCACTGAAAGCTCTACCTGGTTTTCACTGTCCCTTGGAACTGCATTCGCTGCCGCACAGACATTCGCGCTCTGCACAAGCCTTGGTTGGGTATATGCAAGAATGGCTATGTGACTCTGGCAGAGCCCGGCTGCCAAATTTGAAACGTCCAACGATTGCGCCCACACGAAAGCTGCCAGCACTGAAAGCTCTACCTGGTTTTCACTGTCCCTTGGAACTGCATTCGCTGCCGCACAGACATTCGCGCTCTGCGCAAGCCTTGGTTGGTTATGATGCAACAATGGCTATATGACTCTCGCAGAGCTCGGCTGCCAAATTTGAAACGTCCAGCGATTGCGCCCACACGAAAGCTGCCAGCGCTGAAAGCTCTACCTGGTTTTCACTGTGCATTGGACCTGCATTCGCTGCCGCACAGACATTCGCGGTCCGCAAAAGCCTTGGTTGGTTATGATGCAACAATGCCTACGTGACTCTGGCAGAGCCCGGCTGCCAAATTTGAAACGTCCAGCGATTGCGCCCACACGAAAGCTGCCAGCACTGAAAGCTCTACCTCGTTTTCACTGTCCCTTGGAACTGCATTCGCTGCCGCACAGACATTCGCGCTCTGCAAAAGCCTTGGTTGGGTATGATGCAACAATGCCTATGTGACTCTCGCAGAGCCCGGCTGCCAAATTTGAAACCTCCACCGATTGCGCCCACACGAAAGCTGCCAGCGCTGAAAGCTCTACCTGGATTTCACTGTCCCTTGGAACTGCATTCGCTGCCGCACAGACATTCGCGCTCTGCGCAAGCCTTGGTTGGTTATAACGCAACAATGCCTATGTGACTCTGGCAGAGACCGGCTGCCAAATTTGAAACGTCCAGCGATTGCGCCCACATGAAAGCTGCCAGCACTGAAAGCTCTACCTGGTTTTCACTGTCCCTTGGAACTGCATTCGCTGCCGCACAGACATTCGCGGTCCGCAAAAGCCTTGGTTGGTTATGATGCAACAATGGCTATGTGACTCTCGCAGAGCTCGGCTGCCAAATTCGAAACGTACACCGATTGCGCCCACACGAAAGCCGCCAGCACTGAAAGCTCTATATGGTTTTCACTGTCCCTTGGAACTGCATTCACTGTCGCACAGACATTCGCGCTCTGCAAAAGCCTTGGTTGGGTGTGATGCAACAATGCCTATGTGAATCTTGCACAGCCCGCTGCCAAATTTGAAACATCCACCGATTGCGCCCACACGAAAGCTGCCAGCACTGAAAGCTCTACCTGGTTTTCACTGTCCCTTGGAACTGCATTCGCTGCCGCACAGACATTCGCTTTCTGCAAAAGTCTTGGTTGGTTATGACGCAACAATGCCTATGTGAATCTCGCAGAGCCTGCTGCCAAATTTGAAACGTCCACCGATTGCGCCCACATGATAGCTGCCAGCACTGAAAGCTCTACCTGGTTTTCACTGTCCCTTGGAACTGCATTCGCTGACGCACAGACATTCGCGCTCTGCGCAAGCCTTGGTTGGTTATGATGCAACAATGCCTATGTGACTCTGGCAGAGCCCGGCTGCCAAATTTGAAATGTACACTGATTGCGCCCTCACGAAAGCTGCCAGCACTGAAAGCTCTACCTGGTTTTCACTGTCCCTTGGAACTGCATTCGCTGCCGCACAGACATTCGCGCTCTGCAAAAGCCTTGGTTGGTTATGATGCAACAATGCCTATGTGACTCATGCAGAGCCCGGCTGCCAAATTCGAAACGTCCAGCGATTGCGCCCATACGAAAGCTGCCAGCACTGAAAGCTCTACCTGGTTTTCACTGTCCCTTGGAACTGCATTCGCTGCCGCACCGACATTCGCGCTCTGCAAAAGCCTTGGTTGGTTATGATGCAACAATGCCTATGTGACTCTCGCACAGCCCGCTGCCAAATTTGAAACGTCCACTGATTGCGCCCACACGAAAGCTGCCAGCACTGAAAGCTCTACCTGGTTTTCACTGTCGCTTGGAACTGCATTCGCTGCCGCAGAGACATTCGCGCTCTACGCAAGCCTTGGTTGGTTATGACGCAACAATGCCTATGTGACTCTCGCAGAGACCGGCTGCCAAATTTGAATTGTACACCGATTGCGCCCTCACGAAAGCTGCCAGCACTGAAAGCTCTACCTGGTTTTCACTGTCCCTTGGAACTGCATTCGCTGCCGCACAGACATTCGCGGTCCGCAAAAGTCTTGGTTGGTTATGATGCAACAATGCCTATGTGACTCTGGCAGAGCCCGGCTGCCAAATTTGAAACGTCCAGCGATTGCGCCCACACGAAAGCTGGCAGCACTGAAAGCTCTACCTGGTTTTCACTGTCCCTTGGAACTGCATTCGCTGCCGCACAGACATTCGCGCTCTGCACAAGCCTTGGTTGGGTATATGCAAGAATGGCTATGTGACTCTGGCAGAGCCCGGCTGCCAAATTTGAAACGTCCAACGATTGCGCCCACACGAAAGCTGCCAGCACTGAAAGCTCTACCTGGTTTTCACTGTGCATTGGAATTGCATTCGCTGCCGCACAGACATTCGCGCTCTGCGCAAGCCTTGGTTGGTTATGATGCAACAATGGCTATATGACTCTCGCAGAGCTCGGCTGCCAAATTTGAAACGTCCAGCGATTGCGCCCACACGAAAGCTGCCAGCGCTGAAAGCTCTACCTGGTTTTCACTGTGCATTGGACCTGCATTCGCTGCCGCACAGACATTCGCTGTCCGCAAAAGCCTTGGTTGGTTATGATGCAACAATGCCTACGTGACTCTGGCAGAGCCCGGCTGCCAAATTTGAAACGTCCAGCGATTGCGCCCACACGAAAGCTGCCAGCACTGAAATCTCTACCTCGTTTTCACTGTCCCTTGGAACTGCATTCGCTGCCGCACAGACAGTCGCGCTCTGCAAAAGCCTTGGTTGGGTATGATGCAACAATGCCTATGTGACTCTCGCAGAGCCCGGCTGCCAAATTTGAAACCTCCACCGATTGCGCCCACACGAAAGCTGCCAGCGCAGAAAGCTCTACCTGGATTTCACTGTCCCTTGGAACTGCATTCGCTGCCGCACAGACATTCGCGCTCTGCGCAAGCCTTGGTTGGTTATAACGCAACAATGCCTATGTGACTCTGGCAGAGACCGGCTGCCAAATTTGAAACGTCCAGCGATTGCGCCCACATGAAAGCTGCCAGCACTGAAAGCTCTACCTGGTTTTCACTGTCCCTTGGAACTGCATTCGCTGCCGCACAGACATTCGCGGTCCGCAAAAGCCTTGGTTGGTTATGATGCAACAATGGCTATGTGACTCTGGCAGAGCTCGGCTGCCAAATTCGAAACGTACACCGATTGCGCCCACACGAAAGCCGCCAGCACTGAAAGCTCTATATGGTTTTCACTGTCCCTTGGAACTGCATTCACTGTCGCACAGACATTCGCGCTCTGCAAAAGCCTTGGTTGGGTGTGATGCAACAATGCCTATGTGAATCTTGCACAGCCCGCTGCCAAATTTGAAACATCCACCGATTGCGCCCACACGAAAGCTGCCAGCACTGAAAGCTCTACCTGGTTTTCACTGTCCCTTGGAACTGCATTCGCTGCCGCACAGACATTCGCTTTCTGCAAAAGTCTTGGTTGGTTATGACGCAACAATGCCTATGTGAATCTCGCAGAGCCTGCTGCCAAATTTGAAACGTCCACCGATTGCGCCCACATGATAGCTGCCAGCACTGAAAGCTCTACCTGGTTTTCACTGTCCCTTGGAACTGCATTCGCTGCCGCACAGACATTCGCGCTCTGCGCAAGCCTTGGTTGGTTATGACGCAACAATGGCTATGTGACTCTGGCAGAGACCGGCTGCCAAATTTGAAACGTCCAGCGATTGCGCCCACACGAAAGCTGCCAGCACTGAAAGCTCTACCTGGTTTTCACTGTCCCTTGGAATTGCATTCGCTGCCGCACAGACATTCGCGCTCCGCAAAAGCCTTGGTTGGTTATGATGCAACAATGGCTATATGACTCTCGCAGAGCTCGGCTGCCAAATTTGAAACGTCCAGCGATTGCGCCCACACGAAAGCTGCCAGCACTGAAAGCTCTACCTGGTTTTCACTGTCCCTTGGAACTGCATTCGCTGCCGCACAGACATTCGCGCTCTGCGCAAGCCTTGGTTGGTTATGATGCAACAATGCCTATGTGACTCTGGCAGAGCCCGGCTGCCAAATTTGAAACGTCCAGCGATTGCGCCCACACGAAAGCTGCCAGCACTGAAAGCTCTACCTGGTTTTCACTGTCCCTTGGAACTGCATTCGCTGCCGCACAGACATTCGCGCTCCGCAAAAGCCTTGGTTGGTTATGATGCAACAATGGCTATATGACTCTCGCAGAGCTCGGCTGCCAAATTTGAAACGTCCAGCGATTGCGCCCACACGAAAGCTGCCAGCACTGAAAGCTCTACCTGGTTTTCACTGTCCCTTGGAACTGCATTCGCTTCCGCACAGACATTCGCGCTCCGCAAAAGCCTTGGTTGGTTATGATGCAACAATGCCTATGTGACTCTGGCAGAGCCCGGCTGCCAAATTTGAAACGTCCAGCGATTGCGCCCACACGAAAGCTGCCAGCACTGAAAGCTCTACCTGGTTTTCACTGTCCCTTGGAACTGCATTCGCTGCCGCACCGACATTCGCGCTCTGCAAAAGCCTTGGTTGGTTATGATGCAACAATGCCTATGTGACTCTCGCACAGCCCGCTGCCAAATTTGAAACGTCCACTGATTGCGCCCACACGAAAGCTGCCAGCACTGAAAGCTCTACCTGGTTTTCACTGTCGCTTGGAACTGCATTCGCTGCCGCAGAGACATTCGCGCTCTACGCAAGCCTTGGTTGGTTATGACGCAACAATGCCTATGTGACTCTCGCAGAGACCGGCTGCCAAATTTGAATTGTACACCAATTGCGCCCTCACGAAAGCTGCCAGCACTGAAAGCTCTACCTGGTTTTCACTGTCCCTTGGAACTGCATTCGCTGCCGCACAGACATTCGCGGTCCGCAAAAGTCTTGGTTGGTTATGATGCAACAATGCCTATGTGACTCTGGCAGAGCCCGGCTGCCAAATTTGAAACGTCCAGCGATTGCGCCCACACGAAAGCTGCCAGCACTGAAAGCTCTACCTGGTTTTCACTGTCCCTTGGAACTGCATTCGCTGCCGCACAGACATTCGCGCTCTGCACAAGCCTTGGTTGGGTATATGCAAGAATGGCTATGTGACTCTGGCAGAGCCCGGCTGCCAAATTTGAAACGTCCAGCGATTGCGCCCACACGATAGCTGCCAGCACTGAAAGCTCT
Source organism: Mycteria americana (assembly GCF_035582795.1). Taxonomy (NCBI): domain Eukaryota; kingdom Metazoa; phylum Chordata; class Aves; order Ciconiiformes; family Ciconiidae; genus Mycteria; species Mycteria americana. Next base: position 2,106,613 of record NW_027445609.1, on the reverse strand, counting down.
ACCTGGTTTTCACTGTCCCTTGGAACTGCATTCGCTGCCGCACAGACATTCGCGCTCTGCGCAAGCCTTGGTTGGTTATGATGCAACAATGGCTATATGACTCTCGCAGAGCTCGGCTGCCAAATTTGAAACGTCCAGCGATTGCGCCCACACGAAAGCTGCCAGCGCTGAAAGCTCTACCTGGTTTTCACTGTGCATTGGACCTGCATTCGCTGCCGCACAGACATTCGCTGTCCGCAAAAGCCTTGGTTGGTTATGATGCAACAATGCCTACGTGACTCTGGCAGAGCCCGGCTGCCAAATTTGAAACGTCCAGCGATTGCGCCCACACGAAAGCTGCCAGCACTGAAATCTCTACCTCGTTTTCACTGTCCCTTGGAACTGCATTCGCTGCCGCACAGACAGTCGCGGTCTGCAAAAGCCTTGGTTGGGTATGATGCAACAATGCCTATGTGACTCTCGCAGAGCCCGGCTGCCAAATTTGAAACCTCCACCGATTGCGCCCACACGAAAGCTGCCAGCGCTGAAAGCTCTACCTGGATTTCACTGTCCCTTGGAACTGCATTCGCTGCCGCACAGACATTCGCGCTCTGCGCAAGCCTTGGTTGGTTATAACGCAACAATGCCTATGTGACTCTGGCAGAGACCGGCTGCCAAATTTGAAACGTCCAGCGATTGCGCCCACATGAAAGCTGCCAGCACTGAAAGCTCTACCTGGTTTTCACTGTCCCTTGGAACTGCATTCGCTGCCGCACAGACATTCGCGGTCCGCAAAAGCCTTGGTTGGTTATGATGCAACAATGGCTATGTGACTCTCGCAGAGCTCGGCTGCCAAATTCGAAACGTACACCGATTGCGCCCACACGAAAGCCGCCAGCACTGAAAGCTCTACCTGGTTTTCACTGTCCCTTGGAACTGCATTCACTGTCGCACAGACATTCGCGCTCTGCAAAAGCCTTGGTTGGGTGTGATGCAACAATGCCTATGTGAATCTTGCACAGCCCGCTGCCAAATTTGAAACATCCACCGATTGCGCCCACACGAAAGCTGCCAGCACTGAAAGCTCTACCTGGTTTTCACTGTCCCTTGGAACTGCATTCGCTGACGCACAGACATTCGCGCTCTGCGCAAGCCTTGGTTGGTTATGATGCAACAATGCCTATGTGACTCTCGCAGAGCCCGGCTGCCAAATTTGAAATGTACACTGATTGCGCCCTCACGAAAGCTGCCAGCACTGAAAGCTCTACCTGGTTTTCACTGTCCCTTGGAACTGCATTCGCTGCCGCACAGACATTCGCGCTCTGCGCAAGCCTTGGTTGGTTATGATGCAACAATGCCTATGTGACTCTGGCAGAGCCCGGCTGCCAAATTTGAAACGTCCAGCGATTGCGCCCACACTAAAGCTGCCAGCACTGAAAGCTCTACCTGGTTTTCACTGTCCCTTGGAACTGCATTCGCTGCCGCACAGACATTCGCGCTCTGCGCAAGCCTTGGTTGGTTATGATGCAACAATGGCTATGTGACTCTGGCAGAGCCCGGCTGCCAAATTTGAAACGTCCAGCGATTGCGCCCACACGAAAGCTGCCAGCACTGAAAGCTCTACCTGGTTTTCACTGTCCCTTGGAACTGCATTCGCTGCCGCACAGACATTCGCGCTCTGTAAAAGCCTTGGTTGGGTATGATGCAACAATGCCTATGTGACTCTCGCACAGCCCGCTGCCAAATTTGAAACGTCCAGCGATTGCGCCCACACGAAAGCTGCCAGCACTGAAAGGTCTACCTGGTTTTCACTGTCCCTTGGAACTGCATTCGCTGCCGCACAGACATTCGCGCTCCGCAAAAGACTTGGTTGGTTATGATGCAACAATGGCTATATGACTCTCGCAGAGCTCGGCTGCCAAATTTGAAACGTCCAGCGATTGCGCCCACACGAAAGCTGCCAGCACTGAAAGCTCTACCTGGTTTTCACTGTCCCTTGGAACTGCATTCGCTGCCGCACAGACATTCGCGCTCTGCGCAAGCCTTGGTTGGTTATGATGCAACAATGCCTATGTGACTCTGGCAGAGCCCGGCTGCCAAATTTGAAACGTCCAGCGATTGCGCCCACACGAAAGCTGCCAGCACTGAAAGCTCTACCTGGTTTTCACTGTCCCTTGGAACTGCATTCGCTGCCGCACAGACATTCGCGCTCTGTAAAAGCCTTGGTTGGGTATGATGCAACAATGCCTATGTGACTCTCGCACAGCCCGCTGCCAAATTTGAAACGTCCAGCGATTGCGCCCACACGAAAGCTGCCAGCACTGAAAGGTCTACCTGGTTTTCACTGTCCCTTGGAACTGCATTCGCTGCCGCACAGACATTCGCGCTCCGCAAAAGCCTTGGTTGGTTATGATGCAACAATGGCTATATGACTCTCGCAGAGCTCGGCTGCCAAATTTGAAACGTCCAGCGATTGCGCCCACACGAAAGCTGCCAGCACTGAAAGCTCTACCTGGTTTTCACTGTCCCTTGGAACTGCATTCGCTGCCGCACAGACATTCGCGCTCTGCGCAAGCCTTGGTTGGTTATGATGCAACAATGCCTATGTGACTCTGGCAGAGCCCGGCTGCCAAATTTGAAACGTCCAGCGATTGCGCCCACACGAAAGCTGCCAGCACTGAAAGCTCTACCTGGTTTTCACTGTCCCTTGGAACTGCATTCGCTGCCGCACAGACATTCGCGCTCCGCAAAAGCCTTGGTTGGTTATGATGCAACAATGGCTATATGACTCTCGCAGAGCTCGGCTGCCAAATTTGAAACGTCCAGCGATTGCGCCCACACGAAAGCTGCCAGCACTGAAAGCTCTACCTGGTTTTCACTGTCCCTTGGAACTGCATTCGCTGCCGCACAGACATTCGCGGTCCGCAAAAGCCTTGGTTGGTTATGATGCAACAATGCCTATGTGACTCTGGCAGAGCCCGGCTGCCAAATTTGAAACGTCCAGCGATTGCGCCCACACGAAAGCTGCCAGCACTGAAAGCTCTACCTGGTTTTCACTGTCCCTTGGAACTGCATTCGCTGCCGCACAGACATTCGCGGTCCGCAAAAGCCTTGGTTGGGTATGATGGAACAATGGCTATGTGACTCTCGCAGAGCTCGGCTGCCAAATTCGAAACGTACACCGATTGCGCCCACACGAAAGCCGCCAGCACTGAAAGTTCTACCTGGTTTTCACTGTCCCTTGGAACTGCATTCGCTGCCGCACAGACATTCGCGCTCTGCGCAAGCCTTGGTTGGTTATGATGCAACAATGCCTATGTGACTCTGGCAGAGCCCGGCTGCCAAATTTGAAACGTCCAGCGATTGCGCCCACACGAAAGCTGCCAGCACTGAAAGCTCTACCTGGTTTTCACTGTCCCTTGGAACTGCATTCGCTGCCGCACAGACATTCGCGGTCCGCAAAAGTCTTGTTTGGTTATGATGCAACAATGCCTATGTGACTCTGGCAGAGCCCGGCTGCCAAATTTGAAACGTCCAGCGATTGCGCCCACACGAAAGCTGCCAGCACGGAAAGCTCTACCTGGTTTTCACTGTCCCTTGGAACTGCATTCGCTGCCGCACAGACATTCGCGCTCTGCGCAAGCCTTGGTTGTTTATGATGCAACAATGCCTATGTGACTCTGGCAGAGCCCGGCTGCCAAATTTGAAACGTCCAGCGATTGCGCCCACACGAAAGCTGCCAGCACTGAAAGCTCTACCTGGTTTTCACTGTCCCTTGGAACTGCATTCGCTGCCGCACAGACATTCGCGCTCTGCGCAAGCCTTGGTTGGTTATGATGCAACAATGCCTATGTGACTCTGGCAGAGCCCGGCTGCCAAATTTGAAACGTCCAGCGATTGCGCCCACACGAAAGCTGCCAGCACTGAAAGCTCTACCTCGTTTTCACTGTCCCTTGGAACTGCATTCGCTGCCGCACAGACATTCGCGGTCCGCAAAAGCCTTGGTTGGGTATGATGCAACAATGCCTACGTGACTCTGGCAGAGCCCGGCTGCCAAATTTGAAACGTCCAGCGATTGCGCCCACACGAAAGCTGCCAGCACTGAAAGCTCTACCTGGATTTCACTGTCCCTTGGAACTGCATTCGATGCCGCACAGACATTCGCGCTCTGCGCAAGCCTTTGTTGGTTATAAAGCAACAATGCCTATGTGACTCTGGCAGAGACCGGCTGCCAAATTTGAAACGTCCAGCGATTGCGCCCACATGAAAGCTGCCAGCACTGAAAGCTCTACCTGCTTTTCACTGTCCCTTGGAACTGCATTCGATGCCGCACAGACATTCGCGCTCTGCGCAAGCCTTGGTTGGTTATGATGCAACAATGGCTATGTGACTCTGGGAGAGCCCGGCTGCCAAATTCGAAACGTCCAGCGATTGCGCCCACACGAGAGCTGCCAGCGCTGAAAGGTCTACCTGGTTTTCACTGTCCCTTGGAACTGCATTCGCTGCCGCACAGACATTCGCGGTCCGCAAAAGTCTTGCTTGGTTATGATGCAACAATGCCTATGTGACTCTCGCAGAGCTCGGCTGCCAAATTTGAAACGTCCACTGATTGCGCCCACACGAAAGCTGCCAGCACTGAAAGCTCTACCTGGTTTTCACTGTCCCTTGGAACTGCATTCGCTGCCGCACAGACATTCGCGCTCTGCAAAATCCTTGGTTGGTTATGATGCAACAATGCCTATGTGACTCTGGCAGAGCCCGCTGCCAAATTTGAAACATTCACCGATTGCGCCCACACGAAAGCTGCCAGCACTGAAAGCTCTACCTGGTTTTCACTGTCCCTTGGAACTGCATTCGCTGCCGCACAGACATTCGCTTTCTGCAAAAGTCTTGGTTGGTTATGACGCAACAATGCCTATGTGACTCTCGCAGAGCCCGGCTGCCAAATTTGAAACGTCCACCGATTGCGCCCACATGATAGCTGCCAGCACTGAAAGCTCTACCTGGTTTTCACTGTCCCTTGGAACTGCATTCGCTGCCGCACAGACATTCGCGCTCTGCGCAAGCCTTGGTTGGTTATGATGCAACAATGCCTATGTGACTCTCGCAGAGCCCGGCTGCCAAATTTGAATTGTACACCGATTGCGCCCTCACGAAAGCTGCCAGCACTGAAAGATCTACCTGGTTTTCACTGTCCCTTGGAACTGCATTCGCTGCCGCACAGACATTCGCAATCAGCGCAAGCCTTGGTTGGTTATGACGCAACAATGCCTATGTGACTCTGGCAGAGCCCGGCTGCCAAATTTGAAACGTCCAGCGATTGCGCCCACACGAAACCTGCCAGCACTGAAAGCTCTACCTGGTTTTCACTGTCCCTTGGAACTGCATTCGCTGCCGCACAGACATTCGCGGTCCGCAAAAGCCTTGGTTGGTTATGATGCAACAATGCCTATGTGACTCTCGCAGAGCCCGGCTGCCAAATTCGAAATGTACACCGATTGCGCCCTCACGAAAGCTGCCAGCGCTGAAAGCTCTACCTGGATTTCACTGTCCCTTGGAACTGCATTCGATGCCGCACAGACATTCGCGCTCTGCGCAAGCCTTAGTTGGTTATAACGCAACAATGCCTATGTGACTCTGGAAGAGACCGGCTGCCAAATTTGAAACGTACACCGATTGCGCCCACACAAAAGCCGTCAGCACTGAAAGCTCTATATGGTTTTCACTGTCCCTTGGAACTGCATTCGCTGCCGCACAGACATTCGCGCTCTGCAAAAGCCTTGGTTGGTTATGATGCAACAATGCCTATGTGAATCTTGCACAGCCCGCTGCCAAATTTGAATTGTACACTGATTGAGCCCACACGAAAGCTGCCAGCACTGAAAGCTCTACCTGGTTTTCACTGTCCCTTGGAACTGCATTCGCTGCCGCACAGACATTCGCGCTCTGCAAAAGCCTTGGTTGGTTATGATGCAACAATGCCTATGTGACTCATGCAGAGCCCGGCTGCCAAATTCGAAACGTCCAGCGATTGCGCCCATACGAAAGCTGCCAGCACTGAAAGCTCTACCTGGTTTTCACTGTCCCTTGGAACTGCATTCGCTGCCGCACCGACATTCGCGCTCTGCAAAAGCCTTGGTTGGTTATGATGCAACAATGCCTATGTGACTCTCGCACAGCCCGCTGCCAAATTTGAAACGTCCACTGATTGCGCCCACACGAAAGCTGCCAGCACTGAAAGCTCTACCTGCTTTTCACTGTCGCTTGGAACTGCATTCGCTGCCGCAGAGACGTTCGCGCTCTACGCAAGCCTTGGTTGGTTATGACGCAACAATGCCTATGTGACTCTCGCAGAGACCGGCTGCCAAATTTGAATTGTACACCGATTGCGCCCTCACGAAAGCTGCCAGCACTGAAAGCTCTACCTGGTTTTCACTGTCCCTTGGAACTGCATTCGCTGCCGCACAGACATTCGCTGTCCGCAAAAGTCTTGGTTGGTTATGATGCAACAATGCCTATGTGACTCTGGCAGAGCCCGGCTGCCAAATTTGAAACGTCCAGCGATTGCGCCCACACGAAAGCTGGCAGCACTGAAAGCTCTACCTGGTTTTCACTGTCCCTTGGAACTGCATTCGCTGCCGCACAGACATTCGCGCTCTGCACAAGCCTTGGTTGGGTATATGCAAGAATGGCTATGTGACTCTGGCAGAGCCCGGCTGCCAAATTTGAAACGTCCAACGATTGCGCCCACACGAAAGCTGCCAGCACTGAAAGCTCTACCTGGTTTTCACTGTCCCTTGGAACTGCATTCGCTGCCGCACAGACATTCGCGCTCTGCGCAAGCCTTGGTTGGTTATGATGCAACAATGGCTATATGACTCTCGCAGAGCTCGGCTGCCAAATTTGAAACGTCCAGCGATTGCGCCCACACGAAAGCTGCCAGCGCTGAAAGCTCTACCTGGTTTTCACTGTGCATTGGACCTGCATTCGCTGCCGCACAGACATTCGCGGTCCGCAAAAGCCTTGGTTGGTTATGATGCAACAATGCCTACGTGACTCTGGCAGAGCCCGGCTGCCAAATTTGAAACGTCCAGCGATTGCGCCCACACGAAAGCTGCCAGCACTGAAAGCTCTACCTCGTTTTCACTGTCCCTTGGAACTGCATTCGCTGCCGCACAGACATTCGCGCTCTGCAAAAGCCTTGGTTGGGTATGATGCAACAATGCCTATGTGACTCTCGCAGAGCCCGGCTGCCAAATTTGAAACCTCCACCGATTGCGCCCACACGAAAGCTGCCAGCGCTGAAAGCTCTACCTGGATTTCACTGTCCCTTGGAACTGCATTCGCTGCCGCACAGACATTCGCGCTCTGCGCAAGCCTTGGTTGGTTATAACGCAACAATGCCTATGTGACTCTGGCAGAGACCGGCTGCCAAATTTGAAACGTCCAGCGATTGCGCCCACATGAAAGCTGCCAGCACTGAAAGCTCTACCTGGTTTTCACTGTCCCTTGGAACTGCATTCGCTGCCGCACAGACATTCGCGGTCCGCAAAAGCCTTGGTTGGTTATGATGCAACAATGGCTATGTGACTCTCGCAGAGCTCGGCTGCCAAATTCGAAACGTACACCGATTGCGCCCACACGAAAGCCGCCAGCACTGAAAGCTCTATATGGTTTTCACTGTCCCTTGGAACTGCATTCACTGTCGCACAGACATTCGCGCTCTGCAAAAGCCTTGGTTGGGTGTGATGCAACAATGCCTATGTGAATCTTGCACAGCCCGCTGCCAAATTTGAAACATCCACCGATTGCGCCCACACGAAAGCTGCCAGCACTGAAAGCTCTACCTGGTTTTCACTGTCCCTTGGAACTGCATTCGCTGCCGCACAGACATTCGCTTTCTGCAAAAGTCTTGGTTGGTTATGACGCAACAATGCCTATGTGAATCTCGCAGAGCCTGCTGCCAAATTTGAAACGTCCACCGATTGCGCCCACATGATAGCTGCCAGCACTGAAAGCTCTACCTGGTTTTCACTGTCCCTTGGAACTGCATTCGCTGACGCACAGACATTCGCGCTCTGCGCAAGCCTTGGTTGGTTATGATGCAACAATGCCTATGTGACTCTGGCAGAGCCCGGCTGCCAAATTTGAAATGTACACTGATTGCGCCCTCACGAAAGCTGCCAGCACTGAAAGCTCTACCTGGTTTTCACTGTCCCTTGGAACTGCATTCGCTGCCGCACAGACATTCGCGCTCTGCAAAAGCCTTGGTTGGTTATGATGCAACAATGCCTATGTGACTCATGCAGAGCCCGGCTGCCAAATTCGAAACGTCCAGCGATTGCGCCCATACGAAAGCTGCCAGCACTGAAAGCTCTACCTGGTTTTCACTGTCCCTTGGAACTGCATTCGCTGCCGCACCGACATTCGCGCTCTGCAAAAGCCTTGGTTGGTTATGATGCAACAATGCCTATGTGACTCTCGCACAGCCCGCTGCCAAATTTGAAACGTCCACTGATTGCGCCCACACGAAAGCTGCCAGCACTGAAAGCTCTACCTGGTTTTCACTGTCGCTTGGAACTGCATTCGCTGCCGCAGAGACATTCGCGCTCTACGCAAGCCTTGGTTGGTTATGACGCAACAATGCCTATGTGACTCTCGCAGAGACCGGCTGCCAAATTTGAATTGTACACCGATTGCGCCCTCACGAAAGCTGCCAGCACTGAAAGCTCTACCTGGTTTTCACTGTCCCTTGGAACTGCATTCGCTGCCGCACAGACATTCGCGGTCCGCAAAAGTCTTGGTTGGTTATGATGCAACAATGCCTATGTGACTCTGGCAGAGCCCGGCTGCCAAATTTGAAACGTCCAGCGATTGCGCCCACACGAAAGCTGGCAGCACTGAAAGCTCTACCTGGTTTTCACTGTCCCTTGGAACTGCATTCGCTGCCGCACAGACATTCGCGCTCTGCACAAGCCTTGGTTGGGTATATGCAAGAATGGCTATGTGACTCTGGCAGAGCCCGGCTGCCAAATTTGAAACGTCCAACGATTGCGCCCACACGAAAGCTGCCAGCACTGAAAGCTCTACCTGGTTTTCACTGTGCATTGGAATTGCATTCGCTGCCGCACAGACATTCGCGCTCTGCGCAAGCCTTGGTTGGTTATGATGCAACAATGGCTATATGACTCTCGCAGAGCTCGGCTGCCAAATTTGAAACGTCCAGCGATTGCGCCCACACGAAAGCTGCCAGCGCTGAAAGCTCTACCTGGTTTTCACTGTGCATTGGACCTGCATTCGCTGCCGCACAGACATTCGCTGTCCGCAAAAGCCTTGGTTGGTTATGATGCAACAATGCCTACGTGACTCTGGCAGAGCCCGGCTGCCAAATTTGAAACGTCCAGCGATTGCGCCCACACGAAAGCTGCCAGCACTGAAATCTCTACCTCGTTTTCACTGTCCCTTGGAACTGCATTCGCTGCCGCACAGACAGTCGCGCTCTGCAAAAGCCTTGGTTGGGTATGATGCAACAATGCCTATGTGACTCTCGCAGAGCCCGGCTGCCAAATTTGAAACCTCCACCGATTGCGCCCACACGAAAGCTGCCAGCGCAGAAAGCTCTACCTGGATTTCACTGTCCCTTGGAACTGCATTCGCTGCCGCACAGACATTCGCGCTCTGCGCAAGCCTTGGTTGGTTATAACGCAACAATGCCTATGTGACTCTGGCAGAGACCGGCTGCCAAATTTGAAACGTCCAGCGATTGCGCCCACATGAAAGCTGCCAGCACTGAAAGCTCTACCTGGTTTTCACTGTCCCTTGGAACTGCATTCGCTGCCGCACAGACATTCGCGGTCCGCAAAAGCCTTGGTTGGTTATGATGCAACAATGGCTATGTGACTCTGGCAGAGCTCGGCTGCCAAATTCGAAACGTACACCGATTGCGCCCACACGAAAGCCGCCAGCACTGAAAGCTCTATATGGTTTTCACTGTCCCTTGGAACTGCATTCACTGTCGCACAGACATTCGCGCTCTGCAAAAGCCTTGGTTGGGTGTGATGCAACAATGCCTATGTGAATCTTGCACAGCCCGCTGCCAAATTTGAAACATCCACCGATTGCGCCCACACGAAAGCTGCCAGCACTGAAAGCTCTACCTGGTTTTCACTGTCCCTTGGAACTGCATTCGCTGCCGCACAGACATTCGCTTTCTGCAAAAGTCTTGGTTGGTTATGACGCAACAATGCCTATGTGAATCTCGCAGAGCCTGCTGCCAAATTTGAAACGTCCACCGATTGCGCCCACATGATAGCTGCCAGCACTGAAAGCTCTACCTGGTTTTCACTGTCCCTTGGAACTGCATTCGCTGCCGCACAGACATTCGCGCTCTGCGCAAGCCTTGGTTGGTTATGACGCAACAATGGCTATGTGACTCTGGCAGAGACCGGCTGCCAAATTTGAAACGTCCAGCGATTGCGCCCACACGAAAGCTGCCAGCACTGAAAGCTCTACCTGGTTTTCACTGTCCCTTGGAATTGCATTCGCTGCCGCACAGACATTCGCGCTCCGCAAAAGCCTTGGTTGGTTATGATGCAACAATGGCTATATGACTCTCGCAGAGCTCGGCTGCCAAATTTGAAACGTCCAGCGATTGCGCCCACACGAAAGCTGCCAGCACTGAAAGCTCTACCTGGTTTTCACTGTCCCTTGGAACTGCATTCGCTGCCGCACAGACATTCGCGCTCTGCGCAAGCCTTGGTTGGTTATGATGCAACAATGCCTATGTGACTCTGGCAGAGCCCGGCTGCCAAATTTGAAACGTCCAGCGATTGCGCCCACACGAAAGCTGCCAGCACTGAAAGCTCTACCTGGTTTTCACTGTCCCTTGGAACTGCATTCGCTGCCGCACAGACATTCGCGCTCCGCAAAAGCCTTGGTTGGTTATGATGCAACAATGGCTATATGACTCTCGCAGAGCTCGGCTGCCAAATTTGAAACGTCCAGCGATTGCGCCCACACGAAAGCTGCCAGCACTGAAAGCTCTACCTGGTTTTCACTGTCCCTTGGAACTGCATTCGCTTCCGCACAGACATTCGCGCTCCGCAAAAGCCTTGGTTGGTTATGATGCAACAATGCCTATGTGACTCTGGCAGAGCCCGGCTGCCAAATTTGAAACGTCCAGCGATTGCGCCCACACGAAAGCTGCCAGCACTGAAAGCTCTACCTGGTTTTCACTGTCCCTTGGAACTGCATTCGCTGCCGCACCGACATTCGCGCTCTGCAAAAGCCTTGGTTGGTTATGATGCAACAATGCCTATGTGACTCTCGCACAGCCCGCTGCCAAATTTGAAACGTCCACTGATTGCGCCCACACGAAAGCTGCCAGCACTGAAAGCTCTACCTGGTTTTCACTGTCGCTTGGAACTGCATTCGCTGCCGCAGAGACATTCGCGCTCTACGCAAGCCTTGGTTGGTTATGACGCAACAATGCCTATGTGACTCTCGCAGAGACCGGCTGCCAAATTTGAATTGTACACCAATTGCGCCCTCACGAAAGCTGCCAGCACTGAAAGCTCTACCTGGTTTTCACTGTCCCTTGGAACTGCATTCGCTGCCGCACAGACATTCGCGGTCCGCAAAAGTCTTGGTTGGTTATGATGCAACAATGCCTATGTGACTCTGGCAGAGCCCGGCTGCCAAATTTGAAACGTCCAGCGATTGCGCCCACACGAAAGCTGCCAGCACTGAAAGCTCTACCTGGTTTTCACTGTCCCTTGGAACTGCATTCGCTGCCGCACAGACATTCGCGCTCTGCACAAGCCTTGGTTGGGTATATGCAAGAATGGCTATGTGACTCTGGCAGAGCCCGGCTGCCAAATTTGAAACGTCCAGCGATTGCGCCCACACGATAGCTGCCAGCACTGAAAGCTCTACCTGGTTTTCACTGTCCCTTGGAACTGCATTCGCTGCCGCACAGACATTCGCGCTCTGCGCAAGCCTTGGTTGGTTATGATGCAACAATGGCTATATGACTCTCGCAGAGCTCGGCTGCCAAATTTGAAACGTCCAGCGATTGCGCCCACACGAAAGCTGCCAGCGCTGAAAGCTCTACCTGGTTTTCACTGTGCATTGGACCTGCATTCGCTGCCGCACAGACATTCGCTGTCCGCAAAAGCCTTGGTTGGTTATGATGCAACAATGCCTACGTGACTCTGGCAGAGCCCGGCTGCCAAATTTGAAACGTCCAGCGATTGCGCCCACACGAAAGCTGCCAGCACTGAAATCTCTACCTCGTTTTCACTGTCCCTTGGAACTGCATTCGCTGCCGAACAGACAGTCGCGGTCTGCAAAAGCCTTGGTTGGGTATGATGCAACAATGCCTATGTGACTCTCGCAGAGCCCGGCTGCCAAATTTGAAACCTCCACCGATTGCGCCCACACGAAAGCTGCCAGCGCTGAAAGCTCTACCTGGATTTCACTGTCCCTTGGAACTGCATTCGCTGCCGCACAGACATTCGCGCTCTGCGCAAGCCTTGGTTGGTTATAACGCAACAATGCCTATGTGACTCTGGCAGAGACCGGCTGCCAAATTTGAAACGTCCAGCGATTGCGCCCACATGAAAGCTGCCAGCACTGAAAGCTCTACCTGGTTTTCACTGTCCCTTGGAACTGCATTCGCTGCCGCACAGACATTCGCGGTCCGCAAAAGCCTTGGTTGGTTATGATGCAACAATGGCTATGTGACTCTCGCAGAGCTCGGCTGCCAAATTCGAAACGTACACCGATTGCGCCCACACGAAAGCCGCCAGCACTGAAAGCTCTACCTGGTTTTCACTGTCCCTTGGAACTGCATTCACTGTCGCACAGACATTCGCGCTCTGCAAAAGCCTTGGTTGGGTGTGATGCAACAATGCCTATGTGAATCTTGCACAGCCCGCTGCCAAATTTGAAACATCCACCGATTGCGCCCACACGAAAGCTGCCAGCACTGAAAGCTCTACCTGGTTTTCACTGTCCCTTGGAACTGCATTCGCTGACGCACAGACATTCGCGCTCTGCGCAAGCCTTGGTTGGTTATGATGCAACAATGCCTATGTGACTCTCGCAGAGCCCGGCTGCCAAATTTGAAATGTACACTGATTGCGCCCTCACGAAAGCTGCCAGCACTGAAAGCTCTACCTGGTTTTCACTGTCCCTTGGAACTGCATTCGCTGCCGCACAGACATTCGCGCTCTGCGCAAGCCTTGGTTGGTTATGATGCAACAATGCCTATGTGACTCTGGCAGAGCCCGGCTGCCAAATTTGAAACGTCCAGCGATTGCGCCCACACTAAAGCTGCCAGCACTGAAAGCTCTACCTGGTTTTCACTGTCCCTTGGAACTGCATTCGCTGCCGCACAGACATTCGCGCTCTGCGCAAGCCTTGGTTGGTTATGATGCAACAATGGCTATGTGACTCTGGCAGAGCCCGGCTGCCAAATTTGAAACGTCCAGCGATTGCGCCCACACGAAAGCTGCCAGCACTGAAAGCTCTACCTGGTTTTCACTGTCCCTTGGAACTGCATTCGCTGCCGCACAGACATTCGCGCTCTGTAAAAGCCTTGGTTGGGTATGATGCAACAATGCCTATGTGACTCTCGCACAGCCCGCTGCCAAATTTGAAACGTCCAGCGATTGCGCCCACACGAAAGCTGCCAGCACTGAAAGGTCTACCTGGTTTTCACTGTCCCTTGGAACTGCATTCGCTGCCGCACAGACATTCGCGCTCCGCAAAAGACTTGGTTGGTTATGATGCAACAATGGCTATATGACTCTCGCAGAGCTCGGCTGCCAAATTTGAAACGTCCAGCGATTGCGCCCACACGAAAGCTGCCAGCACTGAAAGCTCTACCTGGTTTTCACTGTCCCTTGGAACTGCATTCGCTGCCGCACAGACATTCGCGCTCTGCGCAAGCCTTGGTTGGTTATGATGCAACAATGCCTATGTGACTCTGGCAGAGCCCGGCTGCCAAATTTGAAACGTCCAGCGATTGCGCCCACACGAAAGCTGCCAGCACTGAAAGCTCTACCTGGTTTTCACTGTCCCTTGGAACTGCATTCGCTGCCGCACAGACATTCGCGCTCTGTAAAAGCCTTGGTTGGGTATGATGCAACAATGCCTATGTGACTCTCGCACAGCCCGCTGCCAAATTTGAAACGTCCAGCGATTGCGCCCACACGAAAGCTGCCAGCACTGAAAGGTCTACCTGGTTTTCACTGTCCCTTGGAACTGCATTCGCTGCCGCACAGACATTCGCGCTCCGCAAAAGCCTTGGTTGGTTATGATGCAACAATGGCTATATGACTCTCGCAGAGCTCGGCTGCCAAATTTGAAACGTCCAGCGATTGCGCCCACACGAAAGCTGCCAGCACTGAAAGCTCTACCTGGTTTTCACTGTCCCTTGGAACTGCATTCGCTGCCGCACAGACATTCGCGCTCTGCGCAAGCCTTGGTTGGTTATGATGCAACAATGCCTATGTGACTCTGGCAGAGCCCGGCTGCCAAATTTGAAACGTCCAGCGATTGCGCCCACACGAAAGCTGCCAGCACTGAAAGCTCTACCTGGTTTTCACTGTCCCTTGGAACTGCATTCGCTGCCGCACAGACATTCGCGCTCCGCAAAAGCCTTGGTTGGTTATGATGCAACAATGGCTATATGACTCTCGCAGAGCTCGGCTGCCAAATTTGAAACGTCCAGCGATTGCGCCCACACGAAAGCTGCCAGCACTGAAAGCTCTACCTGGTTTTCACTGTCCCTTGGAACTGCATTCGCTGCCGCACAGACATTCGCGGTCCGCAAAAGCCTTGGTTGGTTATGATGCAACAATGCCTATGTGACTCTGGCAGAGCCCGGCTGCCAAATTTGAAACGTCCAGCGATTGCGCCCACACGAAAGCTGCCAGCACTGAAAGCTCTACCTGGTTTTCACTGTCCCTTGGAACTGCATTCGCTGCCGCACAGACATTCGCGGTCCGCAAAAGCCTTGGTTGGGTATGATGGAACAATGGCTATGTGACTCTCGCAGAGCTCGGCTGCCAAATTCGAAACGTACACCGATTGCGCCCACACGAAAGCCGCCAGCACTGAAAGTTCTACCTGGTTTTCACTGTCCCTTGGAACTGCATTCGCTGCCGCACAGACATTCGCGCTCTGCGCAAGCCTTGGTTGGTTATGATGCAACAATGCCTATGTGACTCTGGCAGAGCCCGGCTGCCAAATTTGAAACGTCCAGCGATTGCGCCCACACGAAAGCTGCCAGCACTGAAAGCTCTACCTGGTTTTCACTGTCCCTTGGAACTGCATTCGCTGCCGCACAGACATTCGCGGTCCGCAAAAGTCTTGTTTGGTTATGATGCAACAATGCCTATGTGACTCTGGCAGAGCCCGGCTGCCAAATTTGAAACGTCCAGCGATTGCGCCCACACGAAAGCTGCCAGCACGGAAAGCTCTACCTGGTTTTCACTGTCCCTTGGAACTGCATTCGCTGCCGCACAGACATTCGCGCTCTGCGCAAGCCTTGGTTGTTTATGATGCAACAATGCCTATGTGACTCTGGCAGAGCCCGGCTGCCAAATTTGAAACGTCCAGCGATTGCGCCCACACGAAAGCTGCCAGCACTGAAAGCTCTACCTGGTTTTCACTGTCCCTTGGAACTGCATTCGCTGCCGCACAGACATTCGCGCTCTGCGCAAGCCTTGGTTGGTTATGATGCAACAATGCCTATGTGACTCTGGCAGAGCCCGGCTGCCAAATTTGAAACGTCCAGCGATTGCGCCCACACGAAAGCTGCCAGCACTGAAAGCTCTACCTCGTTTTCACTGTCCCTTGGAACTGCATTCGCTGCCGCACAGACATTCGCGGTCCGCAAAAGCCTTGGTTGGGTATGATGCAACAATGCCTACGTGACTCTGGCAGAGCCCGGCTGCCAAATTTGAAACGTCCAGCGATTGCGCCCACACGAAAGCTGCCAGCACTGAAAGCTCTACCTGGATTTCACTGTCCCTTGGAACTGCATTCGATGCCGCACAGACATTCGCGCTCTGCGCAAGCCTTTGTTGGTTATAAAGCAACAATGCCTATGTGACTCTGGCAGAGACCGGCTGCCAAATTTGAAACGTCCAGCGATTGCGCCCACATGAAAGCTGCCAGCACTGAAAGCTCTACCTGCTTTTCACTGTCCCTTGGAACTGCATTCGATGCCGCACAGACATTCGCGCTCTGCGCAAGCCTTGGTTGGTTATGATGCAACAATGGCTATGTGACTCTGGGAGAGCCCGGCTGCCAAATTCGAAACGTCCAGCGATTGCGCCCACACGAGAGCTGCCAGCGCTGAAAGGTCTACCTGGTTTTCACTGTCCCTTGGAACTGCATTCGCTGCCGCACAGACATTCGCGGTCCGCAAAAGTCTTGCTTGGTTATGATGCAACAATGCCTATGTGACTCTCGCAGAGCTCGGCTGCCAAATTTGAAACGTCCACTGATTGCGCCCACACGAAAGCTGCCAGCACTGAAAGCTCTACCTGGTTTTCACTGTCCCTTGGAACTGCATTCGCTGCCGCACAGACATTCGCGCTCTGCAAAATCCTTGGTTGGTTATGATGCAACAATGCCTATGTGACTCTGGCAGAGCCCGCTGCCAAATTTGAAACATTCACCGATTGCGCCCACACGAAAGCTGCCAGCACTGAAAGCTCTACCTGGTTTTCACTGTCCCTTGGAACTGCATTCGCTGCCGCACAGACATTCGCTTTCTGCAAAAGTCTTGGTTGGTTATGACGCAACAATGCCTATGTGACTCTCGCAGAGCCCGGCTGCCAAATTTGAAACGTCCACCGATTGCGCCCACATGATAGCTGCCAGCACTGAAAGCTCTACCTGGTTTTCACTGTCCCTTGGAACTGCATTCGCTGCCGCACAGACATTCGCGCTCTGCGCAAGCCTTGGTTGGTTATGATGCAACAATGCCTATGTGACTCTCGCAGAGCCCGGCTGCCAAATTTGAATTGTACACCGATTGCGCCCTCACGAAAGCTGCCAGCACTGAAAGATCTACCTGGTTTTCACTGTCCCTTGGAACTGCATTCGCTGCCGCACAGACATTCGCAATCAGCGCAAGCCTTGGTTGGTTATGACGCAACAATGCCTATGTGACTCTGGCAGAGCCCGGCTGCCAAATTTGAAACGTCCAGCGATTGCGCCCACACGAAACCTGCCAGCACTGAAAGCTCTACCTGGTTTTCACTGTCCCTTGGAACTGCATTCGCTGCCGCACAGACATTCGCGGTCCGCAAAAGCCTTGGTTGGTTATGATGCAACAATGGCTATATGACTCTCGCAGAGCTCGGCTGCCAAATTTGAAACGTGCAGCGATTGCGCCCACACGAAAGCTGCCAGCACTGAAAGCTCTACCTGGTTTTCACTGTCCCTTGGAACTGCATTCGCTGCCGCACAGACATTCGCGGTCCGCAAAAGCCTTGGTTGGTTATGATGCAACAATGCCTATGTGACTCATGCAGAGCCCGGCTGCCAAATTCGAAACGTCCAGCGATTGCGCCCACACGAAAGCTGCCAGCACTGAAAGCTCTACCTGGTTTTCACTGTCCCTTGTAACTGCATTCGCTGCCGCACAGACATTCGCGGTCCGCAAAAGCCTTGGTTGGTTATGATGCAAAAATGGCTATGTGACTCTCGCAGAGCTCGGCTGCCAAATTCGAAACGTACACCGATTGCGCCCACACGAAAGCCGCCAGCACTGAAAGCTCTACCTGGTTTTCACTGTCCCTTGGAACTGCATTCACTGCCGCACAGACATTCGCGCTCTGCAAAAGCCTTGGTTGGGTATGATGCAACAATGCCTATGTGAATCTTGCACAGCCCGCTGCCAAATTTGAAACGTCCACTGATTGAGCCCACACGAAAGCTGCCAGCACTGAAAGCTCTACCTGGTTTTCACTGTCCCTTGGCACTGCATTCGATGCCGCACAGACATTCGCGCTCTGCGCAAGCCTTGGTTGGTTATGATGCAACAATGCCTATGTGACTCTGGCAGAGCCCGGCTGCCAAATTCGAAACGTACAGCGATTGCGCCCACACGAAAGCTGCCAGCACTGAAAGCTCTACCTGGTTTTCACTGTCCCTTGGAACTGCATTCGCTGCCGCACAGACATTCGCGCTCCGCAAAAGTCTTGGTTGGTTATGATGCAACAATGCCTATGTGACTCTCGCAGAGCCCAGCTGCCAAATTTGAAACGTCCAGCGATTGCGCCCACACGAAAGCTGCCAGCACTGAAAGCTCTACCTGGTTTTCACTGTCCCTTGGAACTGCATTCGCTGCCGCACAGACATTCGCGCTCTGCGCAAGCCTTGGTTGGTTATGATGCAACAATGCCTATGTGACTCTCGCAGAGCTCGGCTGCCAAATTTGAAATGTACACCGATTGCGCCCACACGAAAGCTGCCAGCACTGAAAGCTCTACCTGGTTTTCACTGTCCCTTGGAACTGCATTCGCTGCCGCACAGACATTCGCTTTCTGCAAAAGTCTTGGTTGGTTATGATGCAACAATGCCTATGTGACTCTCGCAGAGCCCGGCTGCCAAATTTGAAACGTCCACTGACTGTGCCCACACGAAAGCTGCCAGCACTGAAAGCTCTACCTGGTTTTCACTGTCCCTTGGAACTGCATTCGCTGCCGCACAGACATTCGCGCTCTGCAAAAGCCTTGGTTGGGTATGATGCAACAATGCCTATGTGACTCTCGCACTGCCCGCTGCCAAATTTGAAACGTCCAGCGATTGCGCCCACACTAAAGCTGCCAGCACTGAAAGCTCTACCTGGTTTTCACTGTCCCTTGGAACTGCATTCGCTGCCGCACAGACATTCGCGCTCCGCAAAAGCCTTGGTTGGTTATGATGCAACAATGCCTATGTGACTCTGGCAGAGCCCGGCTGCCAAATTTGAAACGTCCAGCGATTGCGCCCACACGAAAGCTGCCAGCACTGAAAGCTCTACCTGGTTTTCACTGTCCCTTGGAACTGCATTCGCTGCCGCACAGACATTCGCGCTCTGCAAAAGCCTTGGTTGGTTATGATGCAACAATGCCTATGTGACTCATGCAGATCCCGGCTGCCAAATTCGAAACGTCCAGCGATTGCGCCCATACGAAAGCTCCTAGCACTGAAAGCTCTACCTGGTTTTCACTGTCCCTTGGAACTGCATTCGCTGCCGCACCGACATTCGCGCTCTGCAAAAGCCTTGGTTGGTTATGATGCAACAATGCCTATGTGACTCTCGCACTGCCTGCTGCCAAATTTGAAACGTCCACTGATTGCGCCCACACGAAAGCTGCCAGCACTGAAAGCTCTACCTGGTTTTCACTGTCGCTTGGAACTGCATTCGCTGCCGCAGAGACATTCGCGCTCTGCGCAAGCCTTGGTTGGTTATGACGCAACAATGCCTATGTGACTCTCGCAGAGCCCGGCTGCCAAATTTGAATTGTACACCGATTGCGCCCTCACGAAAGCTGCCAGCACTGAAAGCTCTACCTGGTTTTCACTGTCCCTTGGAACTGCATTCGCTGCCGCACAGACAGTCGCGCTCTGCGCAAGCCTTGGTTGGTTATGACGCAACAATGGCTATGTGACTCTGGCAGAGACCGGCTGCCAAATTTGAAACGTCCAGCGATTGCGCCCACACGAAAGCTGCCAGCACTGAAAGCTCTACCTGGTTTTCACTGTCCCTTGGAACTGCATTCGCTGCCGCACAGACATTCGCGCTCCGCAAAAGCCTTGGTTGGTTATGATGCAACAATGTCTATATGACGCTCGCAGAGCTCGGCTGCCAAATTCGAAACGTACACCGATTGCGCCCACACGAAAGCTGCCAGCACTGAAAGCTCTACCTGGTTTTCACTGTCCCTTGGAACTGCATTTGCTGCCGCACAGACAGTCGCGCTCTGCAAAAGCCTTGGTTTGGTATGATACAACAATGCCTATGTGACTCTCGCAGAGCCCGCTGCCAAATTTGAAACGTCCAGCGATTGCGCCCACACGAAAGCTGCCAGCACTGAAAGCTCTACCTGGTTTTCACTGTCCCTTGGAACTGCATTCGCTGCCGCACAGACATTCGCGCTCTGCAAAAGCCTTGGTTGGGTATGATGCAACAATGCCTATGTGACTCTGGCAGAGCCCGGCTGCCAAATTCGAAACGTCCAGTGATTGCGCCCACACGAAAGCTGCCAGCACTGAAAGCTCTACCTGGTTTTCACTGTCCCTTGGAACTGCATTCGCTGCCGCACAGACATTCGCGGTCCGCAAAAGTCTTGGTTTGTTATGATGCAACAATGCCTATGTGACTCTCGCAGAGCCCGGCTGCCAAATTTGAAATGTACACCGATTGCGCCCACACGACAGCTGCCAGCACTGAAAGCTCTACCTGGTTGTCACTGTCCCTTGGAACTGCATTCGCTGCCGCACAGACATTCGCGCTCTGCGCAAGCCTTGGTTGGTTATGATGCAACAATGCCTATGTGACTCTCGCAGAGCCCGGCTGCCAAATTTGAAATGTACACCGATTGCGCCCACACGAAAGCCGCCAGCACTGAAAGCTCTACCTGGTTTTCACTGTCCCTTGGAACTGCATTCCCTGCCGCACAGACATTCGCGCTCTGCAAAAGCCTTGGTTGGGTATGATGCAACAATGCCTATGTGAATCTCGCACAGCCCGCTGCCAAATTTGAAACGTCCACTGATTGAGCCCACACGAAAGCTGCCAGCACTGAAAGCTCTACCTGGTTTTCACTGTCCCTTGGAACTGCATTCGCTGCCGCACAGACATTCGCGCTCTGCAAAAGCCTTGCTTGGTTATGATGCAACAATGCCTATGTGACTCTCGCAGAGCCCGGCTGCCAAATTTGAAATGTACACTGATTGCGCCCTCACGAAAGCTGCCAGCACTGAAAGCTCTACCTGGTTTTCACTGTCCCTTGGAACTGCATTCGCTGCCGCACAGACATTCGCGCTCTGCGCAAGCCTTGGTTGGTTATGACGCAACAATGGCTATGTGACTCTGGCAGAGACCGGCTGCCAAATTTGAAACGTCCAGCGATTGCGCCCACACGAAAGCTGCCATCACTGAAAGCTCTACCTGGTTTTCACTGTCCCTTGGAACTGCATTCGCTGCCGCACAGACATTCGCGCTCTGCGCAAGCCTTGGTTGGTTATGATGCAACAATGCCTATGTGACTCTGGCAGAGCCCGGCTGCCAAATTCGAAACGTCCAGCGATTGCGCCCACACGAAACCTGCCAGCACTGAAAGCTCTACCTGGTTTTCACTGTCCCTTGGAACTGCATTCGCTGCCGCACAGACATTCGCGCTCTGCAAAAGCCTTGGTTGGGTATGATGCAACAATGCCTATGTGACTCTCGCACTGCCCGCTGCCAAATTTGAAACGTCCAGCGATTGCGCCCACACGAAAGCTGCCAGCACTGAAAGCTCTACCTGGTTTTCACTGTCCCTTGGAACTGCATTCGCTGCCGCACAGATATTCGCGCACTGCAAAAGCCTTGGTTGGTTATGATGCAACAATGCCTATGTGACTCTGGCAGAGCCCGGCTGCCAAATTCGAAACGTCCAGCGATTGCGCCCACACGAAAGCTGCCAGCACTGAAAGCTCTACCTGGTTTTCACTGTCCCTTGGAACTGCATTCGCTGCCGCACAGACATTCGCGGTCCGCAAAAGCCTTGGTTGGTTATGATGCAACAATGCCTATGTGACTCATGCAGAGCCCGGCTGCCAAATTCGAAACGTCCACTGATTGCGCCCACACGAAAGCTGCCAGCACTGAAAGCTCTACCTGGATTTCACTGTCCCTTGGAACTGCATTCGCTGCCGCACAGACATTCGCGCTCTGCGCAAGCCTTGGTTGGTTATGGTGCAACAATGCCTATGTGACTCTGGCAGAGCCCGGCTGCCAAATTTGAAACGTCCAGCGATTGCGCCCACACGAAAGCTGCCAGCACTGAAAGCTCTACCTGGTTTTCACTGTCCCTTGTAACTGCATTCGCTGCCGCACAGACATTCGCGGTCCGCAAAAGCCTTGGTTGGTTATGATGCAAAAATGGCTATGTGACTCTCGCAGAGCTCGGCTGCCAAATTCGAAACGTACACCGATTGCGCCCACACGAAAGCCGCCAGCACTGAAAGCTCTACCTGGTTTTCACTGTCCCTTGGAACTGCATTCACTGCCGCACAGACATTCGCGCTCTGCAAAAGCCTTGGTTGGGTATGATGCAACAATGCCTATGTGAATCTTGCACAGCCCGCTGCCAAATTTGAAACGTCCACTGATTGAGCCCACACGAAAGCTGCCAGCACTGAAAGCTCTACCTGGTTTTCACTGTCCCTTGGAACTGCATTCGATGCCGCACAGACATTCGCGCTCTGCGCAAGCCTTGGTTGGTTATGATGCAACAATGCCTATGTGACTCTGGCAGAGCCCGGCTGCCAAATTCGAAACGTACAGCGATTGCGCCCACACGAAAGCTGCCAGCACTGAAAGCTCTACCTGGTTTTCACTGTCCCTTGGAACTGCATTCGCTGCCGCACAGACATTCGCGCTCCGCAAAAGTCTTGGTTGGTTATGATGCAACAATGCCTATGTGACTCTCGCAGAGCCCGGCTGCCAAATTTGAAACGTCCAGCGATTGCGCCCACACGAAAGCTGCCAGCACTGAAAGCTCTACCTGGTTTTCACTGTCCCTTGGAACTGCATTCGCTGCCGCACAGACATTCGCGCTCTGCGCAAGCCTTGGTTGGTTATGATGCAACAATGCCTATGTGACTCTCGCAGAGCTCGGCTGCCAAATTTGAAATGTACACCGATTGCGCCCACACGAAAGCTGCCAGCACTGAAAGCTCTACCTGGTTTTCACTGTCCCTTGGAACTGCATTCGCTGCCGCACAGACATTCGCTTTCTGCAAAAGTCTTGGTTGGTTATGATGCAACAATGCCTATGTGACTCTCGCAGAGCCCGGCTGCCAAATTTGAAACGTCCACTGACTGTGCCCACACGAAAGCTGCCAGCACTGAAAGCTCTACCTGGTTTTCACTGTCCCTTGGAACTGCATTCGCTGCCGCACAGACATTCGCGCTCTGCAAAAGCCTTGGTTGGGTATGATGCAACAATGCCTATGTGACTCTCGCACTGCCCGCTGCCAAATTTGAAACGTCCAGCGATTGCGCCCACACTAAAGCTGCCAGCACTGAAAGCTCTACCTGGTTTTCACTGTCCCTTGGAACTGCATTCGCTGCCGCACAGACATTCGCGCTCCGCAAAAGCCTTGGTTGGTTATGATGCAACAATGCCTATGTGACTCTGGCAGAGCCCGGCTGCCAAATTTGAAACGTCCAGCGATTGCGCCCACACGAAAGCTGCCAGCACTGAAAGCTCTACCTGGTTTTCACTGTCCCTTGGAACTGCATTCGCTGCCGCACAGACATTCGCGCTCTGCAAAAGCCTTGGTTGGTTATGATGCAACAATGCCTATGTGACTCATGCAGATCCCGGCTGCCAAATTCGAAACGTCCAGCGATTGCGCCCATACGAAAGCTCCTAGCACTGAAAGCTCTACCTGGTTTTCACTGTCCCTTGGAACTGCATTCGCTGCCGCACCGACATTCGCGCTCTGCAAAAGCCTTGGTTGGTTATGATGCAACAATGCCTATGTGACTCTCGCACTGCCTGCTGCCAAATTTGAAACGTCCACTGATTGCGCCCACACGAAAGCTGCCAGCACTGAAAGCTCTACCTGGTTTTCACTGTCGCTTGGAACTGCATTCGCTGCCGCAGAGACATTCGCGCTCTGCGCAAGCCTTGGTTGGTTATGACGCAACAATGCCTATGTGACTCTCGCAGAGCCCGGCTGCCAAATTTGAATTGTACACCGATTGCGCCCTCACGAAAGCTGCCAGCACTGAAAGCTCTACCTGGTTTTCACTGTCCCTTGGAACTGCATTCGCTGCCGCACAGACAGTCGCGCTCTGCGCAAGCCTTGGTTGGTTATGACGCAACAATGGCTATGTGACTCTGGCAGAGACCGGCTGCCAAATTTGAAACGTCCAGCGATTGCGCCCACACGAAAGCTGCCAGCACTGAAAGCTCTACCTGGTTTTCACTGTCCCTTGGAACTGCATTCGCTGCCGCACAGACATTCGCGCTCCGCAAAAACCTTGGTTGGTTATGATGCAACAATGTCTATATGACGCTCGCAGAGCTCGGCTGCCAAATTCGAAACGTACACCGATTGCGCCCACACGAAAGCTGCCAGCACTGAAAGCTCTACCTGGTTTTCACTGTCCCTTGGAACTGCATTTGCTGCCGCACAGACAGTCGCGCTCTGCAAAAGCCTTGGTTTGGTATGATACAACAATGCCTATGTGACTCTCGCAGAGCCCGCTGCCAAATTTGAAACGTCCAGCGATTGCGCCCACACGAAAGCTGCCAGCACTGAAAGCTCTACCTGGTTTTCACTGTCCCTTGGAACTGCATTCGCTGCCGCACAGACATTCGCGCTCTGCAAAAGCCTTGGTTGGGTATGATGCAACAATGCCTATGTGACTCTGGCAGAGCCCGGCTGCCAAATTCGAAACGTCCAGTGATTGCGCCCACACGAAAGCTGCCAGCACTGAAAGCTCTACCTGGTTTTCACTGTCCCTTGGAACTGCATTCGCTGCCGCACAGACATTCGCGGTCCGCAAAAGTCTTGGTTTGTTATGATGCAACAATGCCTATGTGACTCTCGCAGAGCCCGGCTGCCAAATTTGAAATGTACACCGATTGCGCCCACACGAAAGCTGCCAGCACTGAAAGCTCTACCTGGTTGTCACTGTCCCTTGGAACTGCATTCGCTGCCGCACAGACATTCGCGCTCTGCGCAAGCCTTGGTTGGTTATGATGCAACAATGCCTATGTGACTCTCGCAGAGCCCGGCTGCCAAATTTGAAATGTACACCGATTGCGCCCACACGAAAGCCGCCAGCACTGAAAGCTCTACCTGGTTTTCACTGTCCCTTGGAACTGCATTCACTGCCGCACAGACATTCGCGCTCTGCAAAAGCCTTGGTTGGGTATGATGCAACAATGCCTATGTGAATCTCGCACAGCCCGCTGCCAAATTTGAAACGTCCACTGATTGCGCCGACACGAAAGCTGCCAGCACTGAAAGCTCTACCTGGTTTTCACTGTCCCTTGGAACTGCATTCGCTGCCGCACAGACATTCGCGCTCTGCGCAAGCCTTGGTTGGTTATGATGCAACAATGCCTATGTGACTCTGGCAGAGCCCGGCTGCCAAATTCGAAACGTCCAGCGATTGCGCCCACACGAAAGCTGCCAGCACTGAAAGCTCTACCTGGTTTTCACTGTCCCTTGGAACTGCATTCGCTGCCGCACAGACATTCGCGCTCTGCGCAAGCCTTGGTTGGTTATGACGCAACAATGGCTATGTGACTCTGGCAGAGACCGGCTGCCAAATTTGAAACGTCCAGCGATTGCGCCCACACGAAAGCTGCCATCACTGAAAGCTCTACCTGGTTTTCACTGTCCCTTGGAACTGCATTCGCTGCCGCACAGACATTCGCGGTCCGCAAAAGTCTTGGTTTGTTATGATGCAACAATGCCTATGTGACTCTCGCAGAGCCCGGCTGCCAAATTTGAAATGTACACCGATTGCGCCCACACGAAAGCTGCCAGCACTGAAAGCTCTACCTGGTTGTCACTGTCCCTTGGAACTGCATTCGCTGCCGCACAGACATTCGCGCTCTGCGCAAGCCTTGGTTGGTTATGATGCAACAATGCCTATGTGACTCTCGCAGAGCCCGGCTGCCAAATTTGAAATGTACACCGATTGCGCCCACACGAAAGCCGCCAGCACTGAAAGCTCTACCTGGTTTTCACTGTCCCTTGGAACTGCATTCCCTGCCGCACAGACATTCGCGCTCTGCAAAAGCCTTGGTTGGGTATGATGCAACAATGCCTATGTGAATCTCGCACAGCCCGCTGCCAAATTTGAAACGTCCACTGATTGAGCCCACACGAAAGCTGCCAGCACTGAAAGCTCTACCTGGTTTTCACTGTCCCTTGGAACTGCATTCGCTGCCGCACAGACATTCGCGCTCTGCAAAAGCCTTGCTTGGTTATGATGCAACAATGCCTATGTGACTCTCGCAGAGCCCGGCTGCCAAATTTGAAATGTACACTGATTGCGCCCTCACGAAAGCTGCCAGCACTGAAAGCTCTACCTGGTTTTCACTGTCCCTTGGAACTGCATTCGCTGCCGCACAGACATTCGCGCTCTGCGCAAGCCTTGGTTGGTTATGACGCAACAATGGCTATGTGACTCTGGCAGAGACCGGCTGCCAAATTTGAAACGTCCAGCGATTGCGCCCACACGAAAGCTGCCATCACTGAAAGCTCTACCTGGTTTTCACTGTCCCTTGGAACTGCATTCGCTGCCGCACAGACATTCGCGCTCTGCGCAAGCCTTGGTTGGTTATGATGCAACAATGCCTATGTGACTCTGGCAGAGCCCGGCTGCCAAATTCGAAACGTCCAGCGATTGCGCCCACACGAAACCTGCCAGCACTGAAAGCTCTACCTGGTTTTCACTGTCCCTTGGAACTGCATTCGCTGCCGCACAGACATTCGCGCTCTGCAAAAGCCTTGGTTGGGTATGATGCAACAATGCCTATGTGACTCTCGCACTGCCCGCTGCCAAATTTGAAACGTCCAGCGATTGCGCCCACACGAAAGCTGCCAGCACTGAAAGCTCTACCTGGTTTTCACTGTCCCTTGGAACTGCATTCGCTGCCGCACAGATATTCGCGCACTGCAAAAGCCTTGGTTGGTTATGATGCAACAATGCCTATGTGACTCTGGCAGAGCCCGGCTGCCAAATTCGAAACGTCCAGCGATTGCGCCCACACGAAAGCTGCCAGCACTGAAAGCTCTACCTGGTTTTCACTGTCCCTTGGAACTGCATTCGCTGCCGCACAGACATTCGCGGTCCGCAAAAGCCTTGGTTGGTTATGATGCAACAATGCCTATGTGACTCATGCAGAGCCCGGCTGCCAAATTCGAAACGTCCACTGATTGCGCCCACACGAAAGCTGCCAGCACTGAAAGCTCTACCTGGATTTCACTGTCCCTTGGAACTGCATTCGCTGCCGCACAGACATTCGCGCTCTGCGCAAGCCTTGGTTGGTTATGGTGCAACAATGCCTATGTGACTCTGGCAGAGCCCGGCTGCCAAATTTGAAACGTCCAGCGATTGCGCCCACACGAAAGCTGCCAGCACTGAAAGCTCTACCTGGTTTTCACTGTCCCTTGTAACTGCATTCGCTGCCGCACAGACATTCGCGGTCCGCAAAAGCCTTGGTTGGTTATGATGCAAAAATGGCTATGTGACTCTCGCAGAGCTCGGCTGCCAAATTCGAAACGTACACCGATTGCGCCCACACGAAAGCCGCCAGCACTGAAAGCTCTACCTGGTTTTCACTGTCCCTTGGAACTGCATTCACTGCCGCACAGACATTCGCGCTCTGCAAAAGCCTTGGTTGGGTATGATGCAACAATGCCTATGTGAATCTTGCACAGCCCGCTGCCAAATTTGAAACGTCCACTGATTGAGCCCACACGAAAGCTGCCAGCACTGAAAGCTCTACCTGGTTTTCACTGTCCCTTGGAACTGCATTCGATGCCGCACAGACATTCGGGCTCTGCGCAAGCCTTGGTTGGTTATGATGCAACAATGCCTATGTGACTCTGGCAGAGCCCGGCTGCCAAATTCGAAACGTACAGCGATTGCGCCCACACGAAAGCTGCCAGCACTGAAAGCTCTACCTGGTTTTCACTGTCCCTTGGAACTGCATTCGCTGCCGCACAGACATTCGCGCTCCGCAAAAGTCTTGGTTGGTTATGATGCAACAATGCCTATGTGACTCTCGCAGAGCCCGGCTGCCAAATTTGAAACGTCCAGCGATTGCGCCCACACGAAAGCTGCCAGCACTGAAAGCTCTACCTGGTTTTCACTGTCCCTTGGAACTGCATTCGCTGCCGCACAGACATTCGCGCTCTGCGCAAGCCTTGGTTGGTTATGATGCAACAATGCCTATGTGACTCTCGCAGAGCTCGGCTGCCAAATTTGAAATGTACACCGATTGCGCCCACACGAAAGCTGCCAGCACTGAAAGCTCTACCTGGTTTTCACTGTCCCTTGGAACTGCATTCGCTGCCGCACAGACATTCGCTTTCTGCAAAAGTCTTGGTTGGTTATGATGCAACAATGCCTATGTGACTCTCGCAGAGCCCGGCTGCCAAATTTGAAACGTCCACTGACTGTGCCCACACGAAAGCTGCCAGCACTGAAAGCTCTACCTGGTTTTCACTGTCCCTTGGAACTGCATTCGCTGCCGCACAGACATTCGCGCTCTGCAAAAGCCTTGGTTGGGTATGATGCAACAATGCCTATGTGACTCTCGCACTGCCCGCTGCCAAATTTGAAACGTCCAGCGATTGCGCCCACACTAAAGCTGCCAGCACTGAAAGCTCTACCTGGTTTTCACTGTCCCTTGGAACTGCATTCGCTGCCGCACAGACATTCGCGCTCCGCAAAAGCCTTGGTTGGTTATGATGCAACAATGCCTATGTGACTCTGGCAGAGCCCGGCTGCCAAATTTGAAACGTCCAGCGATTGCGCCCACACGAAAGCTGCCAGCACTGAAAGCTCTACCTGGTTTTCACTGTCCCTTGGAACTGCATTCGCTGCCGCACAGACATTCGCGCTCTGCAAAAGCCTTGGTTGGTTATGATGCAACAATGCCTATGTGACTCATGCAGATCCCGGCTGCCAAATTCGAAACGTCCAGCGATTGCGCCCATACGAAAGCTCCTAGCACTGAGAGCTCTACCTGGTTTTCACTGTCCCTTGGAACTGCATTCGCTGCCGCACCGACATTCGCGCTCTGCAAAAGCCTTGGTTGGTTATGATGCAACAATGCCTATGTGACTCTCGCACTGCCTGCTGCCAAATTTGAAACGTCCACTGATTGCGCCCACACGAAAGCTGCCAGCACTGAAAGCTCTACCTGGTTTTCACTGTCGCTTGGAACTGCATTCGCTGCCGCAGAGACATTCGCGCTCTGCGCAAGCCTTGGTTGGTTATGACGCAACAATGCCTATGTGACTCTCGCAGAGCCCGGCTGCCAAATTTGAATTGTACACCGATTGCGCCCTCACGAAAGCTGCCAGCACTGAAAGCTCTACCTGGTTTTCACTGTCCCTTGGAACTGCATTCGCTGCCGCACAGACAGTCGCGCTCTGCGCAAGCCTTGGTTGGTTATGACGCAACAATGACTATGTGACTCTGGCAGAGACCGGCTGCCAAATTTGAAACGTCCAGCGATTGCGCCCACACGAAAGCTGCCAGCACTGAAAGCTCTACCTGGTTTTCACTGTCCCTTGGAACTGCATTCGCTGCCGCACAGACATTCGCGCTCCGCAAAAGCCTTGGTTGGTTATGATGCAACAATGTCTATATGACGCTCGCAGAGCTCGGCTGCCAAATTCGAAACGTACACCGATTGCGCCCACACGAAAGCTGCCAGCACTGAAAGCTCTACCTGGTTTTCACTGTCCCTTGGAACTGCATTTGCTGCCGCACAGACAGTCGCGCTCTGCAAAAGCCTTGGTTTGGTATGATACAACAATGCCTATGTGACTCTCGCAGAGCCCGCTGCCAAATTTGAAACGTCCAGCGATTGCGCCCACACGAAAGCTGCCAGCACTGAAAGCTCTACCTGGTTTTCACTGTCCCTTGGAACTGCATTCGCTGCCGCACAGACATTCGCGCTCTGCAAAAGCCTTGGTTGGGTATGATGCAACAATGCCTATGTGACTCTGGCAGAGCCCGGCTGCCAAATTCGAAACGTCCAGTGATTGCGCCCACACGAAAGCTGCCAGCACTGAAAGCTCTACCTGGTTTTCACTGTCCCTTGGAACTGCATTCGCTGCCGCACAGACATTCGCGGTCCGCAAAAGTCTTGGTTTGTTATGATGCAACAATGCCTATGTGACTCTCGCAGAGCCCGGCTGCCAAATTTGAAATGTACACCGATTGCGCCCACACGAAAGCTGCCAGCACTGAAAGCTCTACCTGGTTGTCACTGTCCCTTGGAACTGCATTCGCTGCCGCACAGACATTCGCGCTCTGCGCAAGCCTTGGTTGGTTATGATGCAACAATGCCTATGTGACTCTCGCAGAGCCCGGCTGCCAAATTTGAAATGTACACCGATTGCGCCCACACGAAAGCCGCCAGCACTGAAAGCTCTACCTGGTTTTCACTGTCCCTTGGAACTGCATTCACTGCCGCACAGACATTCGCGCTCTGCAAAAGCCTTGGTTGGGTATGATGCAACAATGCCTATGTGAATCTCGCACAGCCCGCTGCCAAATTTGAAACGTCCACTGATTGCGCCGACACGAAAGCTGCCAGCACTGAAAGCTCTACCTGGTTTTCACTGTCCCTTGGAACTGCATTCGCTGCCGCACAGACATTCGCGCTCTGCGCAAGCCTTGGTTGGTTATGATGCAACAATGCCTATGTGACTCTGGCAGAGCCCGGCTGCCAAATTCGAAACGTCCAGCGATTGCGCCCACACGAAAGCTGCCAGCACTGAAAGCTCTACCTGGTTTTCACTGTCCCTTGGAACTGCATTCGCTGCCGCACAGACATTCGCGCTCTGCGCAAGCCTTGGTTGGTTATGACGCAACAATGGCTATGTGACTCTGGCAGAGACCGGCTGCCAAATTTGAAACGTCCAGCGATTGCGCCCACACGAAAGCTGCCATCACTGAAAGCTCTACCTGGTTTTCACTGTCCCTTGGAACTGCATTCGCTGCCGCACAGACATTCGCGCTCTGCGCAAGCCTTGGTTGGTTATGATGCAACAATGCCTATGTGACTCTGGCAGAGCCCGGCTGCCAAATTCGAAACGTCCAGCGATTGCGCCCACACGAAACCTGCCAGCACTGAAAGCTCTACCTGGTTTTCACTGTCCCTTGGAACTGCATTCGCTGCCGCACAGACATTCGCGCTCTGCAAAAGCCTTGGTTGGTTATGATGCAACAATGCCTATGTGACTCATGCAGATCCCGGCTGCCAAATTCGAAACGTCCAGCGATTGCGCCCATACGAAAGCTGCCAGCACTGAAAGCTCTACCTGGTTTTCACTGTCCCTTGGAACTGCATTCGCTGCCGCACCGACATTCGCGCTCTGCAAAAGCCTTGGTTGGTTATGATGCAACAATGCCTATGTGACTCTCGCACTGCCTGCTGCCAAATTTGAAACGTCCACTGATTCCGCCCACACGAAAGCTGCCAGCACTGAAAGCTCTACCTGGTTTTCACTGTCGCTTGGAACTGCATTCGCTGCCGCAGAGACATTCGCGCTCTGCGCAAGCCTTGGTTGGTTATGACGCAACAATGCCTATGTGACTCTCGCAGAGCCCGGCTGCCAAATTTGAATTGTACAGCGATTGCGCCCTCACGAAAGCTGCCAGCACTGAAAGCTCTACCTGGTTTTCACTGTCCCTTGGAACTGCATTCGCTGCCGCACAGACAGTCGCGCTCTGCGCAAGCCTTGGTTGGTTATGACGCAACAATGGCTATGTGACTCTGGCAGAGACCGGCTGCCAAATTTGAAACGTCCAGCGATTGTGCCCACACAAAAGCTGCCAGCACTGAAAGCTCTACCTGGTTTTCACTGTGCATTGGAACTGCATTCGCTGCCGCACAGACATTCGCGCTCCGCAAAAGCCTTGGTTGGTTATGATGCAACAATGTCTATATGACTCTGGCAGAGCCCGGCTGCCAAATTCGAAACGTACACCGATTGCGCCCACACGAAAGCTGCCAGCACTGAAAGCTCTACCTGGTTTTCACTGTCCCTTGGAACTGCATTTGCTGCCGCACAGACAGTCGCGCTCTGCAAAAGCCTTGGTTTGGTATGATACAACAATGCCTATGTGACTCTCGCAGAGCCCGCTGCCAAATTTGAAACGTCCAGCGATTGCGCCCACACGAAAGCTGCCAGCACTGAAAGCTCTACCTGGTTTTCACTGTCCCTTGGAACTGCATTCGCTGCCGCACAGACATTCGCGCTCTGCAAAAGCCTTGGTTGGGTATGATGCAACAATGCCTATGTGACTCTGGCAGAGCCCGGCTGCCAAATTCGAAACGTCCAGTGATTGCGCCCACACGAAAGCTGCCAGCACTGAAAGCTCTACCTGGTTTTCACTGTCCCTTGGAACTGCATTCGCTGCCGCACAGACATTCGCGGTCCGCAAAAGTCTTGGTTTGTTATGATGCAACAATGCCTATGTGACTCTCGCAGAGCCCGGCTGCCAAATTTGAAATGTACACCGATTGCGCCCACACGAAAGCTGCCAGCACTGAAAGCTCTACCTGGTTGTCACTGTCCCTTGGAACTGCATTCGCTGCCGCACAGACATTCGCGCTCTGCGCAAGCCTTGGTTGGTTATGATGCAACAATGCCTATGTGACTCTCGCAGAGCCCGGCTTCCAAATTTGAAATGTACACCGATTGCGCCCACACGAAAGCCGCCAGCACTGAAAGCTCTACCTGGTTTTCGCTGTCCCTTGGAACTGCATTCACTGCCGCACAGACATTCGCGCTCTGCAAAAGCCTTGGTTGGGTATGATGCAACAATGCCTATGTGAATCTCGCACAGCCCGCTGCCAAATTTGAAACGTCCACTGATTGAGCCCACACGAAAGCTGCCAGCACTGAAAGCTCTACCTGGTTTTCACTGTCCCTTGGAACTGCATTCGCTGCCGCACAGACATTCGCGCTCTGCAAAAGCCTTGGTTGGGTATGATGCAACAATGCCTATGTGAATCTCGCACAGCCCGCTGCCAAATTTGAAACGTCCACTGATTGAGCCCACACGAAAGCTTCCAGCACTGAAAGCTCTACCTGGTTTTCACTGTCCCTTGGAACTGCATTCGCTGCCGCACAGACATTCGTGCTCTGCACAAGCCTTGGTTGGTTATGATGCAACAATGCCTATGTGACTCTCGCAGAGCCCGGCTGCCAAATTTGAAATGTACACCGATTGCGCCCTCACGAAAGCTGCCAGCACTGAAAGCTCTACCTGGTTTTCACTGTCCCTTGGAACTGCATTCGCTGCCGCACAGACATTCGCGCTCTGCGCAAGCCTTGGTTGGTTATGATGCAACAATGCCTATGTGACTCTGGCAGAGCCCGGCTGCCAAATTTGAAACGTCCACTGATTGCGCCCACACGAAAGCTGCCAGCACTGAAAGCTCTACCTGGTTTTCACTGTCCCTTGGAACTGCATTCGCTGCCGCACAGACAATCGCTTTCTGCAAATGTCTTGGTTGGTTATGACGCAACAATGCCTATGTGAATCTCGCAGAGCCTGCTGCCAAATTTGAAACATCCACCGATTGTGCCCACATGATAGCTGCCAGCACTGAAAGCTCTACCTGGTTTTCACTGTCCCTTGGAACTGCATTCGCTGCCGCACAGACATTCGCGGTCCGCAAAAGCCTTGGTTGGTTATGATGCAACAATGCCTATGTGACTCTGGCAGAGCCCGGCTGCCAAATTTGAAATGTACAGCGATTGCGCCCTCACGAAAGCTGCCAGCGCTGAAAGCTCTACCTGGATTTCACTGTCCATTGGAACTGCATTCGCTGCCGCACAGACATTCGCGCTCTGCGCAAGCCTTGGTTGGTTATGACGCAACAATGGCTATGTGACTCTGTCAGAGAGCGGCAGCCAAATTTGAAACGTCCAGCGATTGCGCCCACACGAAAGCTGCCAGCACTGAAAGCTCTACCTGGTTTTCACTGTCCCTTGGAACTGCATTCGCTGCCGCACAGACATTCGCGCTCTGCGCAAGCCTTGGTTGGTTATGATGCAACAATGCCTATGTGACTCTGGCAGAGCCCGGCTGCCAAATTTGAAAAGTCCAGCAATTGCGCCCACACGAAAGCTGCCAGCACTGAAAGCTCTACCTGGTTTTCACTGTCCCTTGGAACTGCATTCGCTGCCGCACAGACAGTCGCGCTCTGCGCAAGCCTTGGTTGGTTATGATGCAACAATGCCTATGTGACTCATGCAGAGCCCGGCTGCCAAATTTGAAAAGTCCAGCGATTGCGCCCACACGAAAGCTGCCAGCACTGAAAGCTCTACCTGGTTTTCACTGTCCCTTGGAACTGCATTCGCTACCGCACAGACATTCGCGCTCTGCAAAAGCCTTGGTTGGTTATGATGCAACAATGGCTATGTGAATCTTGCACAGCCCGGCTGCCAAATTTGAAACGTCCAGCGATTGAGCCCACACGAAAGCTGCCAGCACTGAAAGCTCTACCTGGTTTTCACTGTCCCTTGGAACTGCATTCGATGCCGCACAGACATTCGCGCTCTGCGCAAGCCTTGGTTGGTTATGATGCAACAATGCCTATGTGACTCTGGCAGAGCCCGGCTGCCAAATTCGAAACGTACAGCGATTGCGCCCACACGAAAGCTGCCAGCACTGAAAGCTCTACCTGGTTTTCACTGTCCCTTGGAACTGCATTCGCTGCCGCACAGACATTCGCTTTCTGCAAAAGTCTTGGTTGGTTATGACGCAACAATGCCTATGTGAATCTCGCAGAGCCTGCTGCCAAATTTGAAACGTCCACCGATTGCGCCCACATGATAGCTGCCAGCACTGAAAGCTCTACCTGGTTTTCACTGTCCCTTGGAACTGCATTCGCTGCCGCACAGACATTCGCGCTCTGCGCAAGCCTTGGTTGGTTATGATGCAACAATGCCTATGTGACTCTCGCAGAGCCCGGCTGCCAAATTTGAAATGTACACTGATTGCGCCCTGACGAAAGCTGCCAGCACTGAAAGCTCTACCTGGTTTTCACTGTCCCTTGGAACTGCATTCGCTGCCGCACAGACATTCGCGCTCTGCGCAAGCCTTGGTTGGTTATGACGCAACAATGGCTATGTGACTCTGGCAGAGACCGGCTGCCAAATTTGAAACGTCCAGCGATTGCGCCCACACGAAAGCTGCCATCACTGAAAGCTCTACCTGGTTTTCACTGTCCCTTGGAACTGCATTCGCTGCCGCACAGACATTCGCGCTCTGCGCAAGCCTTGTTTGGTTATGATGCAACAATGCCTATGTGACTCTGGCAGAGCCCGGCTGCCAAATTTGAAAAGTCCAGCAATTGCGCCCACACGAAAGCTGCCAGCACTGAAAGCTCTACCTGGTTTTCACTGTCCCTTGGAACTGCATTCGCTGCCGCACAGACAGTCGCGCTCTGCGCAAGCCTTGGTTGGTTATGATGCAACAATGCCTATGTGACTCATGCAGAGCCCGGCTGCCAAATTTGAAACGTCCAGCGATTGCGCCCACACGAAAGCTGCCAGCACTGAAAGCTCTACCTGGTTTTCACTGTCCCTTGGAACTGCATTCGCTACCGCACAGACATTCGCGCTCTGCAAAAGCCTTGGTTGGTTATGATGCAACAATGGCTATGTGAATCTTGCACAGCCCGGCTGCCAAATTTGAAACGTCCAGCGATTGAGCCCACACGAAAGCTGCCAGCACTGAAAGCTCTACCTGGTTTTCACTGTCCCTTGGAACTGCATTCGATGCCGCACAGACATTCGCGCTCTGCGCAAGCCTTGGTTGGTTATGATGCAACAATGCCTATGTGACTCTGGCAGAGCCCGTCTGCCAAATTCGAAACGTACAGCGATTGCGCCCACACGAAAGCTGCCAGCACTGAAAGCTCTACCTGGTTTTCACTGTCCCTTGGAACTGCATTCGCTGCCGCACAGACATTCGCTTTCTGCAAAAGTCTTGGTTGGTTATGACGCAACAATGCCTATGTGAATCTCGCAGAGCCTTCTGCCAAATTTGAAACGTCCACCGATTGCGCCCACATGATAGCTGCCAGCACTGAAAGCTCTACCTGGTTTTCACTGTCCCTTAGAACTGCATTCGCTGACGCACAGACATTCGCGCTCTGCGCAAGCCTTGGTTGGTTATGATGCAACAATGCCTATGTGACTCTCGCAGAGCCCGGCTGCCAAATTTGAAATGTACACTGATTGCGCCCTCACGAAAGCTGCCAGCACTGAAAGCTCTACCTGGTTTTCACTGTCCCTTGGAACTGCATTCGCTGCCGCACAGACATTCGCGCTCTGCGCAAGCCTTGGTTGGTTATGACGCAACAATGGCTATGTGACTCTGGCAGAGACCGGCTGCCAAATTTGAAACGTCCAGCGATTGCGCCCACACGAAAGCTGCCATCACTGAAAGCTCTACCTGGTTTTCACTGTCCCTTGGAACTGCATTCGCTGCCGCACAGACATTCGCGCTCTGCGCAAGCCTTGGTTGGTTATGATGCAACAATGCCTATGTGACTCTGGCAGAGCCCGGCTGCCAAATTCGAAACGTCCAGCGATTGCGCCCACACGAAAGCTGCCAGCACTGAAAGCTCTACCTGGTTTTCACTGTCCCTTGGAGCTGCATTCGCTGCCGCACAGACATTCGCGCTCTGCAAAAGCCTTGGTTGGGTATGATGCAACAATGCCTATGTGACTCTCGCACTGCCCGCTGCCAAATTTGAAACGTCCAGCGATTGCGCCCACACGAAAGCTGCCAGCACTGAAAGCTCTACCTGGTTTTCACTGTCCCTTGGAACTGCATTCGCTGCCGCACAGACATTCGCGCTCCGCAAAAGCCTTGGTTGGTTATGATGCAACAATGCCTATGTGACTCTGGCAGAGCCCGGCTGCCAAATTTGAAACGTCCAGCGATTGCGCCCACACGAAAGCTGCCAGCACTGAAAGCTCTACCTGGTTTTCACTGTCCCTTGGAACTGCATTCGCTGCCGCACAGACATTCGCGCTCTGCAAAAGCCTTGGTTGGTTATGATGCAACAATGCCTATGTGACTCATGCAGAGCCCGGCTGCCAAATTCGAAACGTCCAGCGATTGCGCCCATACGAAAGCTCCTAGCACTGAAAGCTCTACCTGGTTTTCACTGTCCCTTGGAACTGCATTCGCTGCCGCACCGACATTCGCGCTCTGCAAAAGCCTTGGTTGGTTATGATGCTACAATGCCTATGTGACTCTCGCACTGCCTGCTGCCAAATTTGAAACGTCCCCTGATTGCGCCCACACGAAAGCTGCCAGCACTGAAAGCTCTACCTGGTTTTCACTGTCGCTTGGAACTGCATTCGCTGCCGCAGAGACATTCGCGCTCTGCGCAAGCCTTGGTTGGTTATGACGCAACAATGCCTATGTGACTCTCGCAGAGCCCGGCTGCCAAATTTGAATTGTACACCGATTGCGCCCTCACGAAAGCTGCCAGCACTGAAAGCTCTACCTTGTTTTCACTGTCCCTTGGAACTGCATTCGCTGCCGCACAGACATTCGCGCTCTGCGCAAGCCTTGGTTGGTTATGACGCAACAATGGCTATGTGACTCTGGCAGAGACCGGCTGCCAAATTTGAAACGTCCAGCGATTGCGCCCACACGAAAGCTGCCAGCACTG
Source organism: Mycteria americana (assembly GCF_035582795.1). Taxonomy (NCBI): domain Eukaryota; kingdom Metazoa; phylum Chordata; class Aves; order Ciconiiformes; family Ciconiidae; genus Mycteria; species Mycteria americana. Next base: position 2,068,931 of record NW_027445609.1, on the reverse strand, counting down.
AAAGCTCTACCTGGTTTTCACTGTGCATTGGAACTGCATTCGCTGCCGCACAGACATTCGCGGTCCGCAAAAGCCTTGGTTGGTTATGATGCAACAATGTCTATATGACTCTCGCAGAGCTCGGCTGCCAAATTCGAAACGTACACCGATTGCGCCCACACGAAAGCTGCCAGCACTGAAAGCTCTACCTGGTTTTCACTGTCCCTTGGAACTGCATTTGCTGCCGCACAGACAGTCGCGCTCTGCAAAAGCCTTGGTTTGGTATGATACAACAATGCCTATGTGACTCTCGCAGAGCCCGCTGCCAAATTTGAAACGTCCAGCGATTGCGCCCACACGAAAGCTGCCAGCACTGAAAGCTCTACCTGGTTTTCACTGTCCCTTGGAACTGCATTCGCTGCCGCACAGACATTCGCGCTCTGCAAAAGCCTTGGTTGGGTATGATGCAACAATGCCTATGTGACTCTCGCAGAGCCCGGCTGCCAAATTCGAAACGTCCAGTGATTGCGCCCACACGAAAGCTGCCAGCACTGAAAGCTCTACCTGGTTTTCACTGTCCCTTGGAACTGCATTCGCTGCCGCACAGACATTCGCGGTCCGCAAAAGTCTTGGTTTGTTATGATGCAACAATGCCTATGTGACTCTCGCAGAGCCCGGCTGCCAAATTTGAAATGTACACCGATTGCGCCCACACGAAAGCTGCCAGCACTGAAAGCTCTACCTGGTTGTCACTGTCCCTTGGAACTGCATTCGCTGCCGCACAGACATTCGCGCTCTGCGCAAGCCTTGGTTGGTTATGATGCAACAATGCCTATGTGACTCTCGCAGAGCCCGGCTGCCAAATTTGAAACGTCCACTGATTGAGCCCACACGAAAGCTGCCAGCACTGAAAGCTCTACCTGGTTTTCACTGTCCCTTGGAACTGCATTCGCTGCCGCACAGACATTCGCGCTCTGCAAAAGCCTTGGTTGGGTATGATGCAACAATGCCTATGTGAATCTCGCACAGCCCGCTGCCAAATTTGAAACGTCCACTGATTGAGCCCACACGAAAGCTGCCAGCACTGAAAGCTCTACCTGGTTTTCACTGTCCCTTGGAACTGCATTCGCTGCCGCACAGACATTCGCGCTCTGCACAAGCCTTGGTTGGTTATGATGCAACAATGCCTATGTGACTCTCGCAGAGCCCGGCTGCCAAATTTGAAATGTACACCGATTGCGCCCTCACGAAAGCTGCCAGCACTGAAAGCTCTACCTGGTTTTCACTGTCCCTTGGAACTGCATTCGCTGCCGCACAGACATTCGCGCTCTGCGCAAGCCTTGGTTGGTTATGATGCAACAATGCCTATGTGACTCTGGCAGAGCCCGGCTGCCAAATTTGAAACATCCACCGATTGCGCCCACACGAAAGCTGCCAGCACTGAAAGCTCTACCTGGTTTTCACTGTCCCTTGGAACTGCATTCGCTGCCGCACAGACAATCGCTTTCTGCAAATGTCTTGGTTGGTTATGACGCAACAATGCCTATGTGAATCTGGCAGAGCCCGGCTGCCAAATTTGAAATGTACAGCGATTGCGCCCTCTCGAAAGCTGCCAGCGCTGAAAGCTCTACCTGGATTTCACTGTCCATTGGAACTGCATTCGCTGCCGCACAGACATTCGCGCTCTGCGCAAGCCTTGGTTGGTTATGACGCAACAATGGCTATGTGACTCTGTCAGAGAGCGGCAGCCAAATTTGAAACGTCCAGCGATTGCGCCCACACGAAAGCTGCCAGCACTGAAAGCTCTACCTGGTTTTCACTGTCCCTTGGAACTGCATTCGCTGCCGCACAGACATTCGCGCTCTGCGCAAGCCTTGGTTGGTTATGATGCAACAATGCCTATGTGACTCTGGCAGAGCCCGGCTGCCAAATTTGAAACGTCCAGCAATTGCGCCCACACGAAAGCTGCCAGCACTGAAAGCTCTACCTGGTTTTCACTGTCCCTTGGAACTGCATTCGCTGCCGCACAGACATTCGCGCTCTGCGCAAGCCTTGGTTGGTTATGATGCAACAATGCCTATATGACTCTGGCAGAGCCCGGCTGCCAAATTCGAAACGTCCAGCGATTGCGCCCACACGAAAGCTGCCAGCACTGAAAGCTCTACCTGGTTTTCACTGTCCCTTGGAACTGCATTCGCTGCCGCACAGACATTCGCGCTCTGCAAAAGCCTTGGTTGGGTATGATGCAACAATGCCTATGTGACTCTCGCACAGCCCGCTGCCAAATTTGAAACGTCCAGCGATTGCACCCACACGAAAGCTGCCAGCACTGAAAGCTCTACCTGGTTTTCACTGTCCCTTGGAACTGCAATCGCTGCCGCACAGACATTCGCGCTCCGCAAAAGCCTTGGTTGGTTATGATGCAACAATGCCTATGTGACTCTGGCAGAGCCCGGCTGCCAAATTCGAAACGTCCAGCGATTGCGCCCACACGAAAGCTGCCAGCACTGAAAGCTCTACCTGGTTTTCACTGTCCCTTGGAACTGCATTCGCTGCCGCACAGACATTCGCGCTCTGCAAAAGACTTGGTTGGTTATGATGCAACAATGCCTATGTGACTCATGCAGAGCCCGGCTGCCAAATTCGAAACGTCCAGCGATTGCGCCCATACGAAAGCTGCCAGCACTGAAAGCTCTACCTGGTTTTCACTGTCCCTTGGAACTGCATTCGCTGCCGCACCGACATTCGCGCTCTGCAAAAGCCTTGCTTGGTTATGATGCAACAATTCCTATGTGACTCTCGCACTGCCTGCTGCCAAATTTGAAACGTCCCCTCATTGCGCCCACACGAAAGCTGCCAGCACTGAAAGCTCTACCTGGTTTTCACTGTCCCTTGGAACTGCATTCGCTGCCGCACAGACATTCGCGCTCTGCGCAAGCCTTGGTTGGTTATGACGCAACAATGCCTATGTGACTCTGGCAGAGCCCGGCTGCCAAATTTGAAATGTACACCGATTGCGCCCACACGAAAGCTGCCAGCACTGAAAGCTCTACCTGGTTTTCACTGTCCCTTGGAACTGCATTCGCTGCCGCACAGACATTCGCGCTCCGCAAAAGCCTTGGTTGGTTATGATGCAACAATGCCTATGTGACTCTCGCAGAGCCCGGCTGCCAAATTTGAAACGTCCAGCGATTGCGCCCACATGAAAGCTGCCAGCACTGAAAGCTCTACCTGGTTTTCACTGTCCCTTGGAACTGCATTCGCTGCCGCACAGACATTCGCGCTCTGCGCAAGCCTTGGTTGGTTATGATGCAACAATGCCTATGTGACTCATGCAGAGCCCGGCTGCCAAATTTGAAACGTCCAGCGATTGCGCCCACACGAAAGCTGCCAGCACTGAAACCTCTACCTGGTTTTCACTGTCCCTTGGAACTGCATTCGCTGCCGCACAGACATTCGCGCTCTGCAAAAGCCTTGGTTGGTTATGATGCAACAATGCCTATGTGACTCTGGCAGAGCCCGGCTGCCAAATTTGAAACGTCCAGCGATTGCGCCCACACGAAAGCTGCCAGCACTGAAAGCTCTACCTGGTTTTCACTGTCCCTTGGAACTGCATTCGCTGCCGCACAGACATTCGCGCTCTGCGCAAGCCTTGGTTGGTTATGATGCAACAATGCCTATGTGACTCTGGCAGAGCCCGGCTGCCAAATTTGAAACCTCCACCGATTGCGCCCACACGAAAGCTGCCAGCACTGAAAGCTCTAACTGGTTTTCACTGTCCCTTGGAACTGCATTCGCTGCCGCACAGACATTATCTCTCCGCATAAGCTTTATTTGTTTATGATGCAACAATGCCTATGTGACTCTCGCACAGCCCGCTGCCAAATTTGCAACGTCCACTGATTGCGCCCACACGAAAGCTGCCAGCACTGAAAGCTCTACCTGGTTTTCACTGTCCCTTGGAACTGCATTCGCTGCCGCACAGACATTCGCGCTCTGCGCAAGCCTTGGTTGGTTATGATGCAACAATGCCTATGTGACTCATGCAGAGCCCGGCTGCCAAATTCGAAACGTCCAGCGATTGCGCCCACACGAAAGCTGCCAGCACTGAAAGCTCTACCTGGTTTTCACTGTCCCTTGGAACTGCATTCGCTGCCGCACAGAGATTCGCGCTCTGCAAAAGCCTTGGTTGGTTATGATGCAACAATGCCTATGTGACTCTCGCACTGCCCGCTGCCAAATTTGAAACGTCCAGCGATTGCGCCCACACGAAAGCTGCCAGCACTGAAAGCTCTACCTGGTTTTCACTGTCCCTTGGAACTGCATTCGCTGCCGCACAGACATTTGCGCTCTGCGCAAGCCTTGGTTGGTTATGATGCAACAATGCCTATGTGACTCTGGCAGAGCCCGGCTGCCAAATTCGAAACGTCCAGCGATTGCGCCCACACGAAAGCTGCCAGCACTGAAAGCTCTACCTGGTTTTCACTGTCCCTTGGAACTGCATTCGCTGCCGCACCGACATTCGCGCTCTGCAAAAGCCTTGGTTGGTTATGATGCAACAATGCCTATGTGACTCTCGCACTGCCCGCTGCCAAATTTGAAACGTCCCCTGATTGCGCCCACACGAAAGCTGCCAGCACTGAAAGCTCTACCTGGTTTTCACTGTCCCTTGGAACTGCATTCGCTGCCGCACAGACATTCGCGATCAGCGCAAGCCTTGGTTGGTTATGATGCAACAATGCCTATGTGACTCTAGCAGAGACCGGCTGCCAAATTTGAAACCTCCACCGATTGCGCCCACACGAAAGCTGCCAGCACTGAAAGCTCTACCTGGTTTTCACTGTCCCTTGGAACTGCATTCGCTGCCGCACAGACATTATCTCTCCGCATAAGCTTTATTTGTTTATGATGCAACAATGCCTATGTGACTCTCGCACAGCCCGCTGCCAAATTTGCAACGTCCACTGATTGCGCCCACACGAAAGCTGCCAGCACTGAAAGCTCTACCTGGTTTTCACTGTCCCTTGGAACTGCATTCGCTGCCGCACAGACATTCGCGCTCTGCGCAAGCCTTGGTTGGTTATGATGCAACAATGCCTATGTGACTCTGGCAGAGCCCGGCTGCCAAATTTGAAACATCCACCGATTGCGCCCACACGAAAGCTGCCAGCACTGAAAGCTCTACCTGGTTTTCACTGTCCCTTGGAACTGCATTCGCTGCCGCACAGACAATCGCTTTCTGCAAATGTCTTGGTTGGTTATGACGCAACAATGCCTATGTGAATCTGGCAGAGCCCGGCTGCCAAATTTGAAATGTACAGCGATTGCGCCCTCTCGAAAGCTGCCAGCGCTGAAAGCTCTACCTGGATTTCACTGTCCATTGGAACTGCATTCGCTGCCGCACAGACATTCGCGCTCTGCGCAAGCCTTGGTTGGTTATGACGCAACAATGGCTATGTGACTCTGTCAGAGAGCGGCAGCCAAATTTGAAACGTCCAGCGATTGCGCCCACACGAAAGCTGCCAGCACTGAAAGCTCTACCTGGTTTTCACTGTCCCTTGGAACTGCATTCGCTGCCGCACAGACATTCGCGCTCTGCGCAAGCCTTGGTTGGTTATGATGCAACAATGCCTATATGACTCTGGCAGAGCCCGGCTGCCAAATTCGAAACGTCCAGCGATTGCGCCCACACGAAAGCTGCCAGCACTGAAAGCTCTACCTGGTTTTCACTGTCCCTTGGAACTGCATTCGCTGCCGCACAGACATTCGCGCTCTGCAAAAGCCTTGGTTGGGTATGATGCAACAATGCCTATGTGACTCTCGCACAGCCCGCTGCCAAATTTGAAACGTCCAGCGATTGCACCCACACGAAAGCTGCCAGCACTGAAAGCTCTACCTGGTTTTCACTGTCCCTTGGAACTGCAATCGCTGCCGCACAGACATTCGCGCTCCGCAAAAGCCTTGGTTGGTTATGATGCAACAATGCCTATGTGACTCTGGCAGAGCCGGCTGCCAAATTCGAAACGTCCAGCGATTGCGCCCACACGAAAGCTGCCAGCACTGAAAGCTCTACCTGGTTTTCACTGTCCCTTGGAACTGCATTCGCTGCCGCACAGACATTCGCGCTCTGCAAAAGACTTGGTTGGTTATGATGCAACAATGCCTATGTGACTCATGCAGAGCCCGGCTGCCAAATTCGAAACGTCCAGCGATTGCGCCCATACGAAAGCTGCCAGCACTGAAAGCTCTACCTGGTTTTCACTGTCCCTTGGAACTGCATTCGCTGCCGCACCGACATTCGCGCTCTGCAAAAGCCTTGCTTGGTTATGATGCAACAATTCCTATGTGACTCTCGCACTGCCTGCTGCCAAATTTGAAACGTCCCCTCATTGCGCCCACACGAAAGCTGCCAGCACTGAAAGCTCTACCTGGTTTTCACTGTCCCTTGGAACTGCATTCGCTGCCGCACAGACATTCGCGCTCTGCGCAAGCCTTGGTTGGTTATGACGCAACAATGCCTATGTGACTCTGGCAGAGCCCGGCTGCCAAATTTGAAATGTACACCGATTGCGCCCACACGAAAGCTGCCAGCACTGAAAGCTCTACCTGGTTTTCACTGTCCCTTGGAACTGCATTCGCTGCCGCACAGACATTCGCGCTCCGCAAAAGCCTTGGTTGGTTATGATGCAACAATGCCTATGTGACTCTCGCAGAGCCCGGCTGCCAAATTTGAAACGTCCAGCGATTGCGCCCACATGAAAGCTGCCAGCACTGAAAGCTCTACCTGGTTTTCACTGTCCCTTGGAACTGCATTCGCTGCCGCACAGACATTCGCGCTCTGCGCAAGCCTTGGTTGGTTATGATGCAACAATGCCTATGTGACTCATGCAGAGCCCGGCTGCCAAATTTGAAACGTCCAGCGATTGCGCCCACACGAAAGCTGCCAGCACTGAAACCTCTACCTGGTTTTCACTGTCCCTTGGAACTGCATTCGCTGCCGCACAGACATTCGCGCTCTGCAAAAGCCTTGGTTGGTTATGATGCAACAATGCCTAGGTGACTCTGGCAGAGCCCGGCTGCCAAATTTGAAACGTCCAGCGATTGCGCCCACACGAAAGCTGCCAGCACTGAAAGCTCTACCTGGTTTTCACTGTCCCTTGGAACTGCATTCGCTGCCGCACAGACATTCGCGCTCTGCGCAAGCCTTGGTTGGTTATGATGCAACAATGCCTATGTGACTCTGGCAGAGCCCGGCTGCCAAATTTGAAATGTACAGCGATTGCGCCCTCACGAAAGCTGCCAGCGCTGAAAGCTCTACCTGGATTTCACTGTCCCTTGGAACTGCATTCGCTGCCGCACAGACATTCGCGCTCTGCGCAAGCCTTGGTTGGTTATGACGCAACAATGCCTATGTGACTATGGCAGAGCCCGGCTGCCAAATTTGAAATGTACACCGATTGCGCCCACACGAAAGCTGCCAGCACTGAAAGCTCTACCTGGTTTTCACTGTCCCTTGGAACTGCATTCGCTGCCGCACAGACATTCGCGCTCCGCAAAAGCCTTGGTTGTTTATGATGCAACAATGCCTATGTGACTCTGGCAGAGCCCGGCTGCCAAATTTGAAACCTCCACCGATTGCGCCCACACGAAAGCTGCCAGCACTGAAAGCTCTACCTGGTTTTCACTGTCCCTTGGAACTGCATTCGCTGCCGCACAGACATTATCTCTCCGCATAAGCTTTATTTGTTTATGATGCAACAATGCCTATGTGACTCTCGCACAGCCCGCTGCCAAATTTGCAACGTCCACTGATTGCGCCCACACGAAAGCTGCCAGCACTGAAAGCTCTACCTGGTTTTCACTGTCCCTTGGAACTGCATTCGCTGCCGCACAGACATTCGCGCTCTGCGCAAGCCTTGGTTGGTTATGATGCAACAATGCCTATGTGACTCATGCAGAGCCCGGCTGCCAAATTCGAAACGTCCAGCGATTGCGCCCACACGAAAGCTGCCAGCACTGAAAGCTCTACCTGGTTTTCACTGTCCCTTGGAACTGCATTCGCTGCCGCACAGAGATTCGCGCTCTGCAAAAGCCTTGGTTGGTTATGATGCAACAATGCCTATGTGACTCTCGCACTGCCCGCTGCCAAATTTGAAACGTCCAGCGATTGCGCCCACACGAAAGCTGCCAGCACTGAAAGCTCTACCTGGTTTTCACTGTCCCTTGGAACTGCATTCGCTGCCGCACAGACATTCGCGCTCTGCGCAAGCCTTGGTTGGTTATGATGCAACAATGCCTATGTGACTCTGGCAGAGCCCGGCTGCCAAATTCGAAACGTCCAGCGATTGCGCCCACACGAAAGCTGCCAGCACTGAAAGCTCTACCTGGTTTTCACTGTCCCTTGGAACTGCATTCGCTGCCGCACCGACATTCGCTCTCTGCAAAAGCCTTGGTTGGTTATGATGCAACAATGCCTATGTGACTCTCGCACTGCCCGCTGCCAAATTTGAAACGTCCACTGATTGCGCCCACACGAAAGCTGCCAGCACTGAAAGCTCTACCTGCTTTTCACTGTCGCTTGGAACTGCATTCGCTGCCGTACAGACATTCGCGCTCTGCGCAAGCCTTGGTTGGTTATGATGCAACAATGCCTATGTGACTCTCGCAGAGCCCGGCTGCCAAATTTGAATTGTACACCGATTGCGCCCTCACGAAAGCTGCCAGCACTGAAAGCTCTACCTGGTTTTCACTGTCCCTTGGAACTGCATTCGCTGCCGCACAGACATTCGCGCTCTGCAAAAGCCTTGGTTGGTTATGATGCAACAATGCCTATGTGACTCATGCAGAGCCCGGCTGCCAAATTCGAAACGTCCAGCGATTGCGCCCATACGAAAGCTGCCAGCACTGAAAGCTCTACCTGGTTTTCACTGTCCCTTGGAACTGCATTCGCTGCCGCACCGACATTCGCGCTCTGCAAAAGCCTTGGTTGGTTATGATGCAACAATGCCTATGTGACTCTCGCACGGCCTGCTGCCAAATTTGAAACGTCCCCTGATTGCGCCCACACGAAAGCTGCCAGCACTGAAAGCTCTACCTGGTTTTCACTGTCCCTTGGAACTGCATTCGCTGCCGCACAGACATTCGCGCTCTGCGCAAGCCTTGGTTGGTTATGACGCAACAATGCCTATGTGACTATGGCAGAGCCCGGCTGCCAAATTTGAAATGTACACCGATTGCGCCCACACGAAAGCTGCCAGCACTGAAAGCTCTACCTGGTTTTCACTGTCCCTTGGAACTGCATTCGCTGCCGCACAGACATTCGCGCTCCGCAAAAGCCTTGGTTGTTTATGATGCAACAATGCCTATGTGACTCTGGCAGAGCCCGGCTGCCAAATTTGAAACCTCCACCGATTGCGCCCACACGAAAGCTGCCAGCACTGAAAGCTCTACCTGGTTTTCACTGTCCCTTGGAACTGCATTCGCTGCCGCACAGACATTATCTCTCCGCATAAGCTTTATTTGTTTATGATGCAACAATGCCTATGTGACTCTCGCACAGCCCGCTGCCAAATTTGCAACGTCCACTGATTGCGCCCACACGAAAGCTGCCAGCACTGAAAGCTCTACCTGGTTTTCACTGTCCCTTGGAACTGCATTCGCTGCCGCACAGACATTCGCGCTCTGCGCAAGCCTTGGTTGGTTATGATGCAACAATGCCTATGTGACTCATGCAGAGCCCGGCTGCCAAATTCGAAACGTCCAGCGATTGCGCCCACACGAAAGCTGCCAGCACTGAAAGCTCTACCTGGTTTTCACTGTCCCTTGGAACTGCATTCGCTGCCGCACAGAGATTCGCGCTCTGCAAAAGCCTTGGTTGGTTATGATGCAACAATGCCTATGTGACTCTCGCACTGCCCGCTGCCAAATTTGAAACGTCCAGCGATTGCGCCCACACGAAAGCTGCCAGCACTGAAAGCTCTACCTGGTTTTCACTGTCCCTTGGAACTGCATTCGCTGCCGCACAGACATTCGCGCTCTGCGCAAGCCTTGGTTGGTTATGATGCAACAATGCCTATGTGACTCTGGCAGAGCCCGGCTGCCAAATTCGAAACGTCCAGCGATTGCGCCCACACGAAAGCTGCCAGCACTGAAAGCTCTACCTGGTTTTCACTGTCCCTTGGAACTGCATTCGCTGCCGCACCGACATTCGCGCTCTGCAAAAGCCTTGGTTGGTTATGATGCAACAATGCCTATGTGACTCTCGCACTGCCCGCTGCCAAATTTGAAACGTCCACTGATTGCGCCCACACGAAAGCTGCCAGCACTGAAAGCTCTACCTGCTTTTCACTGTCGCTTGGAACTGCATTCGCTGCCGTACAGACATTCGCGCTCTGCGCAAGCCTTGGTTGGTTATGATGCAACAATGCCTATGTGACTCTCGCAGAGCCCGGCTGCCAAATTTGAATTGTACACCGATTGCGCCCTCACGAAAGCTGCCAGCACTGAAAGCTCTACCTGGTTTTCACTGTCCCTTGGAACTGCATTCGCTGCCGCACAGACATTCGCGCTCTGCAAAAGCCTTGGTTGGTTATGATGCAACAATGCCTATGTGACTCATGCAGAGCCCGGCTGCCAAATTCGAAACGTCCAGCGATTGCGCCCATACGAAAGCTGCCAGCACTGAAAGCTCTACCTGGTTTTCACTGTCCCTTGGAACTGCATTCGCTGCCGCACCGACATTCGCGCTCTGCAAAAGCCTTGGTTGGTTATGATGCAACAATGCCTATGTGACTCTCGCACGGCCTGCTGCCAAATTTGAAACGTCCCCTGATTGCGCCCACACGAAAGCTGCCAGCACTGAAAGCTCTACCTGGTTTTCACTGTCCCTTGGAACTGCATTCGCTGCCGCACAGACATTCGCGCTCTGCGCAAGCCTTGGTTGGTTATGACGCAACAATGCCTATGTGACTATGGCAGAGCCCGGCTGCCAAATTTGAAATGTACACCGATTGCGCCCACACGAAAGCTGCCAGCACTGAAAGCTCTACCTGGTTTTCACTGTCCCTTGGAACTGCATTCGCTGCCGCACAGACATTCGCGCTCCGCAAAAGCCTTGGTTGTTTATGATGCAACAATGCCTATGTGAGTCTCGCAGAGCCCGGCTGCCAAATTTGAAACGTCCAGCGATTGCGCCCACATGAAAGCTGCCAGCACTGAAAGCTCTACCTGGTTTTCACTGTCCCTTGGAACTGCATTTGCTGCCGCACAGACATTCGCGCTCTGCGCAAGCCTTGGTTGGTTATGATGCAACAATGCCTATGTGACTCATGCAGAGCCCGGCTGCCAAATTCGAAACGTCCAGCGATTGCGCCCACACGAAAGCTGCCAGCACTGAAAGCTCTACCTGGTTTTCACTGTCCCTTGGAACTGCATTCGCTGCCGCACAGACATTCGCGCTCTGCGCAAGCCTTGGTTGGTTATGACGCAACAATGCCTATGTGACTCTGGCAGAGCCCGGCTGCCAAATTTGAAACGTCCAGCAATTGCGCCCACACGAAAGCTGCCAGCACTGAAAGCTCTACCTGGTTTTCACTGTCCCTTGGAACTGCATTCGCTGCCGCACAGACATTCGCGCTCTGCGCAAGACTTGGTTGGTTATGATGCAACAATGCCTATGTGACTCTGGCAGAGCCCGGCTGCCAAATTCGAAACGTCCAGCGATTGCGCCCACACGAAAGCTGCCAGCACTGAAAGCTCTACCTGGTTTTCACTGTCCCTTGGAACTGCATTCGCTGCCGCACCGACATTCGCGCTCTGCAAAAGCCTTGGTTGGTTATGATGCAACAATGCCTATGTGAGTCTCGCACTGCCCGCTGCCAAATTTGAAACGTCCACTGATTGCGCCCACACGAAAGCTGCCAGCACTGAAAGCTCTACCTGCTTTTCACTGTCGCTTGGAACTGCATTCGCTGCCGTACAGACATTCGCGCTCTGCGCAAGCCTTGGTTGGTTATGATGCAACAATGCCTATGTGACTCTCGCAGAGCCCTGCTGCCAAATTTGAATTGTACACCGATTGCGCCCTCACGAAAGCTGCCAGCACTGAAAGCTCTACCTGGTTTTCACTGTCCCTTGGAACTGCATTCGCTGCCGCACCGACATTCGCGCTCTGCAAAAGCCTTGGTTGGTTATGATGCAACAATGCCTATGTGACTCTCGCACGGCCTGCTGCCAAATTTGAAACGTCCCCTGATTTTGAAACGTCCCCTGATTGCGCCCACACGAAAGCTGCCAGCACTGAAAGCTCTACCTGGTTTTCACTGTCCCTTGGAACTGCATTCGCTGCCGCACAGACATTCGCGCTCTGCGCAAGCCTTGGTTGGTTATGACGCAACAATGCCTATTTGACTCTGGCAGAGCCCGGCTGCCAAATTTGAAATGTACACCGATTGCGCCCACACGAAAGCTGCCAGCACTGAAAGCTCTACCTGGATTTCACTGTCCCTTGGAACTGCATTCGCTGCCGCACAGACATTCGCGCTCCGCAAAAGCCTTGGTTGTTTATGATGCAAAAATGCCTATGTGAGTCTCGCAGAGCCCGGCTGCCAAATTTGCAACGTCCACTGATTGCGCCCACATGAAAGCTGCCAGCACTGAAAGCTCTACCTGGTTTTCACTGTCCCTTGGAACTGCATTCGCTGCCGCACAGACATTCGCGCTCTGCGCAAGCCTTGGTTGGTTATGATGCAACAATGCCTATGTGACTCTGGCAGAGACCGGCTGCCAAATTTGAAACCTCCACCGATTGCGCCCACACGAAAGCTGCCAGCACTGAAAGCTCTACCTGGTTTTCACTGTCCCTTGGAACTGCATTCGCTGCCGCACAGACATTATCTCTCCGCATAAGCTTTATTTGTTTATGATGCAACAATGCCTATGTGACTCTCGCACAGCCCGCTGACAAATTTGCAACGTCCACTGATTGCGCCCACACGAAAGCTGCCAGCACTGAAAGCTCTACCTGGTTTTCACTGTCCCTTGGAACTGCATTCGCTGCCGCACAGACAGTCGCGCTCTGCAAAAGCCTTGGTTGGGTATGATGCAACAATGCCTATGTGACTCTCGCAGAGCCCGCTGCCAAATTTGAAACGTCCAGCGATTGCGCCCACACGAAAGCTGCCAGCACTGAAAGCTCTACCTGGTTTTCACTGTCCCTTGGAACTGCATTCGCTGCCGCACAGACATTCGCGCTCTGCGCAAGCCTTGGTTGGTTATGACGCAACAATGCCTATGTGACTCTGGCAGAGCCCGGCTGCCAAATTCGAAACGTCCAACGATTGCGCCCACACGAAAGCTGCCAGCACTGAAAGCTCTACCTGGTTTTCACTGTCCCTTGGAACTGCATTCGCTGCCGCACAGACATTCGCGCTCTGCAAAAGCCTTGGTTGGTTATGATGCAACAATGCCTATGTGACTCTCGCAGAGCCCGGCTGCCAAATTTGAAACGTCCACTGATTGCGCCCACACGAAAGCTGCCAGCACTGAAAGCTCTACCTGGTTTTCACTGTCCCTTGGAACTGCATTCGCTGCCGCACAGACATTCGCGCTCTGCGCAAGCCTTGGTTGGTTGTGATGCAACAATGCCTATGTGACTCTGGCAGAGCCCGGCTGCCAAATTTGAAACCTCCACCGATTGCGCCCACACGAAAGCTGCCAGCACTGAAAGCTCTACCTGGTTTTCACTGTCCCTTGGAACTGCATTCGCTGCCGCACAGACATTATCTCTCCGCATAAGCTTTATTTGTTTATGATGCAACAATGCCTATGTGACTCTCGCACAGCCCGCTGCCAAATTTGCAACGTCCACTGATTGCGCCCACACGAAAGCTGCCAGCACTGAAAGCTCTACCTGGTTTTCACTGTCCCTTGGAACTGCATTCGCTGCCGCACAGACATTCGCGCTCTGCGCAAGCCTTGGTTGGTTATGATGCAACAATGCCTATGTGACTCATGCAGAGCCCGGCTGCCAAATTCGAAACGTCCAGCGATTGCGCCCACACGAAAGATGCCAGCACTGAAAGCTCTACCTGGTTTTCACTGTCCCTTGGAACTGCATTCGCTGCCGCACCGACATTCGCGCTCTGCAAAAGCCTTGGTTGGTTATGATGCAACAATGCCTATGTGACTCTCGCACTGCCCGCTGCCAAATTTGAAACGTCCACTGATTGCGCCCACACGAAAGCTGCCAGCACTGAAAGCTCTACCTGCTTTTCACTGTCGCTTGGAACTGCATTCGCTGCCGTACAGACATTCGCGCTCTGCGCAAGCCTTGGTTGGTTATGATGCAACAACGCCTATGTGACTCTCGCAGAGCCCGGCTGCCAAATTTGAATTGTACACCGATTGCGCCCTCACGAAAGCTGCCAGCACTGAAAGCTCTACCTGGTTTTCACTGTCCCTTGGAACTGCATTCGCTGCCGCACAGACATTCGCGCTCTGCAAAAGCCTTGGTTGGTTATGATGCAACAATGCCTATGTGACTCATGCAGAGCCCGGCTGCCAAATTCGAAACGTCCAGCGATTGCGCCCATACGAAAGCTGCCAGCACTGAAAGCTCTACCTGGTTTTCACTGTCCCTTGGAACTGCATTCGCTGCCGCACCGACATTCGCGCTCTGCAAAAGCCTTGGTTGGTTATGATGCAACAATGCCTATGTGACTCTCGCACTGCCTGCTGCCAAATTTGAAACGTCCCCTGATTGCGCCCACACGAAAGCTGCCAGCACTGAAAGCTCTACCTGGTTTTCACTGTCCCTTGGAACTGCATTCGCTGCCGCACAGACATTCGCGCTCTGCGCAAGCCTTGGTTGGTTATGACGCAACAATGCCTATGTGACTCTGGCGGAGCCCGGCTGCCAAATTTGAAATGTACACCGATTGCGCCCACACGAAAGCTGCCAGCACTGAAAGCTCTACCTGGTTTTCACTGTCCCTTGGAACTGCATTCGCTGCCGCACAGACATTCGCGCTCCGCAAAAGCCTTGGTTGTTTATGATGCAACAATGCCTATGTGAGTCTCGCAGAGCCCGGCTGCCAAATTTGAAACGTCCAGCGATTGCGCCCACATGAAAGCTGCCAGCACTGAAAGCTCTACCTGGTTTTCACTGTCCCTTGGAACTGCATTTGCTGCCGCACAGACATTCGCGCTCTGCACAAGCCTTGGTTGGTTATGATGCAACAATGCCTATGTGACTCATGCAGAGCCCGGCTGCCAAATTCGAAACGTCCAGCGATTGCGCCCACACGAAAGCTGCCAGCACTGAAAGCTCTACCTGGTTTTCACTGTCCCTTGGAACTGCATTCGCTGCCGCACAGATATTATCTCTCCGCATAAGCTTTATTTGTTTATGATGCAACAATGCCTATGTGACTCTCGCACAGCCCGCTGCCAAATTTGCAACGTCTACTGATTGCGCCCACACGAAAGCTGCCAGCACTGAAAGCTCTACCTGGTTTTCACTGTCCCTTGGAACTGCATTCGCTGCCGCACAGACATTCGCGCTCTGCGCAAGCCTTGGTTGGTTATGATGCAACAATGCCTATGTGACTCATGCAGAGCCCGGCTGCCAAATTCGAAACGTCCAGCGATTGCGCCCACACGAAAACTGCCAGCACTGAAAGCTCTACCTGGTTTTCACTGTCCCTTGGAACTGCATTCGCTGCCACACCGACATTCGCGCTCTGCAAAAGCCTTGGTTGGTTATGATGCAACAATGCCTATGTGAATCTCGCACTGCCCGCTGCCAAATTTGAAACGTCCACTGATTGCGCCCACACGAAAGCTGCCAGCACTGAAAGCTCTACCTGCTTTTCACTGTCGCTTGGAACTGCATTCGCTGCCGCACAGACATTCGCGCTCTGCGCAAGCCTTGGTTGGTTATGATGCAACAATGCCTATGTGACTCTCGCAGAGCCCGGCTGCCAAATTTGAATTGTACACCGATTGCGCCCTCACGAAAGCTGCCAGCACTGAAAGCTCTACCTGGTTTTCACTGTCCCTTGGAACTGCATTCGCTGCCGCACAGACAGTCGCGCTCTGCAAAAGCCTTGGTTGGGTATGATGCAACAATGCCTATGTGACTCTCGCACTGCCTGCTGCCAAATTTGAAACGTCCCCTCATTGCGCCCACACGAAAGCTGCCAGCACTGAAAGCTCTACCTGGTTTTCACTGTCCCTTGGAACTGCATTCGCTGCCGCACAGACATTCGCGCTCTGCGCAAGCCTTGGTTGGTTATGACGCAACAATGCCTATGTGACTCTGGCAGAGCCCGGCTGCCAAATTTGAAATGTACACCGATTGCGCCCACACGAAAGCTGCCAGCACTGAAAGCTCTACCTGGTTTTCACTGTCCCTTGGAACTGCATTCGCTGCCGCACAGACATTCGCGCTCCGCAAAAGCCTTGGTTGGTTATGATGCAACAATGCCTATGTGACTCTCGCAGAGCCCGGCTGCCAAATTTGAAACGTCCAGCGATTGCGCCCACATGAAAGCTGCCAGCACTGAAAGCTCTACCTGGTTTTCACTGTCCCTTGGAACTGCATTCGCTGCCGCACAGACATTCGCGCTCTGCGCAAGCCTTGGTTGGTTATGATGCAACAATGCCTATGTGACTCATGCAGAGCCCGGCTGCCAAATTCGAAACGTCCAGCGATTGCGCCCACACGAAAGCTGCCAGCACTGAAAGCTCTACCTGGTTTTCACTGTCCCTTGGAACTGCATTCGCTGCCGCACAGACATTCGCGCTCTGCGCAAGCCTTGGTTGGTTATGATGCAACAATGCCTATGTGACTCTGGCAGAGACCGGCTGCCAAATTTGAAACGTCCAGCGATTGCGCCCACACGAAAGCTGCCAGCACTGAAAGCTCTACCTGGTTTTCACTGTCCCTTGGAACTGCATTCGCTGCCGCACAGACATTATCTCTCCGCATAAGCTTTATTTGTTTATGATGCAACAATGCCTATGTGACTCTCGCACAGCCCGCTGCCAAATTTGCAACGTCCACTGATTGCGCCCACACGAAAGCTGCCAGCACTGAAAGCTCTACCTGGATTTCACTGTCCCTTGGAACTGCATTCGCTGCCGCACAGACATTCGCGCTCTGCGCAAGACTTGGTTGGTTATGATGCAACAATGCCTATGTGACTCTCACAGAGCCCGGCTGCCAAATTCGAAACGTCCAGCGATTGCGCCCACACGAAAGCTGCCAGCACTGAAAGCTCTACCTGGTTTTCACTGTCCCTTGGAACTGCATTCGCTGCCGCACCGACATTCGCGCTCTGCAAAAGCCTTGGTTGGTTATGATGCAACAATGCCTATGTGACTCTCGCACTGCCCGCTGCCAAATTTGAAACGTCCACTGATTGCGCCCACACGAAAGCTGCCAGCACTGAAAGCTCTACCTGCTTTTCACTGTCGCTTGGAACTGCATTCGCTGCCGCACAGACATTCGCGCTCTGCGCAAGCCTTGGTTGGTTATGACGCAACAATGCCTATGTGACTCTGGCAGAGCCCGGCTGCCAAATTTGAAACCTCCACCGATTGCGCCCACACGAAAGCTGCCAGCACTGAAAGCTCTACCTGGTTTTCACTGTCCCTTGGAACTGCATTCGCTGCCGCACAGACATTCGCGCTCTGCGCAAGCCTTGGTTGGTTATGATGCAACAATGCCTATGTGACTCTGGCAGAGCCCGGCTGCCAAATTCGAAACGTCCAGCTATTGCGCCCACACGAAAGCTGCCAGCACTGAAAGCTCTACCTGGTTTTCACTGTCCCTTGGAACTGCATTCGCTGCCGCACAGACAGTCGCACTCTGCAAAAGCCTTGGTTGGGTATGATGCAACAATGCCTATGTGACTCTGGCAGAGCCCGGCTGCCAAATTTGAAACGTCCACTGATTGCGCCCACACGAAAGCTGCCAGCACTGAAAGCTCTACCTGCTTTTCACTGTCCCTTGGAACTGCATTCGCTGCCGCACAGACATTCGCGCTCTGCGCAAGCCTTGGTTGGTTATGATGCAACAATGCCTATGTGAGTCTCGCAGAGCCCGGCTGCCAAATTCGAAACGTCCAGCGATTGCGCCCACACGAAAGCTGCCAGCACTGAAAGCTCTACCTGGTTTTCACTGTCCCTTGGAACTGCATTCGCTGCCGCACCGACATTCGCGCTCTGCAAAAGCCTTGGTTGGTTATGATGCAACAATGCCTATGTGACTCTCGCACTGCCCGCTGCCAAATTTGAAACGTCCACTGATTGCGCCCACACGAAAGCTGCCAGCACTGAAAGCTCTACCTGCTTTTCACTGTCGCTTGGAACTGCATTCGCTGCCGCACAGACATTCGCGCTCTGCGCAAGCCTTGGTTGGTTATGATGCAACAATGCCTATGTGACTCATGCAGAGCCCGGCTGCCAAATTCGAAACGTCCAGCGATTGCGCCCACACGAAAGCTGCCAGCACTGAAAGCTCTACCTGGTTTTCACTGTCCCTTGGAACTGCATTCGCTGCCGCACAGACATTCGCGCTCTGCAAAAGCCTTGGTTGGTTATGATGCAACAATGCCTATGTGACTCTGGCAGAGCCCGGCTGCCAAATTTGAAACGTCCAGCGATTGCGCCCACACGAAAGCTGCCAGCACTGAAAGCTCTACCTGGTTTTCACTGTCCCTTGGAACTGCATTCGCTGCCGCACAGACATTCGCGCTCTGCGCAAGCCTTGGTTGGTTATGATGCAACAATGCCTATGTGACTCTGGCAGAGACCGGCTGCCAAATTTGAAACCTCCACCGATTGCGCCCACACGAAAGCTGCCAGCACTGAAAGCTCTACCTGGTTTTCACTGTCCCTTGGAACTGCATTCGCTGCCGCACAGACATTATCTCTCCGCATAAGCTTTATTTGTTTATGATGCAACAATGCCTATGTGACTCTCGCACTGCCCGCTGCCAAATTTGCAACGTCCACTGATTGCGCCCACACGAAAGCTGCCAGCACTGAAAGCTCTACCTGGTTTTCACTGTCCCTTGGAACTGCATTCGCTGCCGCACAGACATTCGCGCTCCGCAAAAGCCTTGGTTGGTTATGATGCAACAATGCCTATGTGACTCTGGCAGAGCCCGGCTGCCAAATTCGAAACATCCAGCGATTGCGCCCACACGATAGCTGCCAGCACTGAAAGCTCTACCTGGTTTTCACTGTCCCTTGGAACTGCATTCGCTGCCGCACCGACATTCGCGGTCCGCAAAAGTCTTGGTTGGTTATGATGCAACAATGCCTATGTGACTCTGGCAGAGCCCGGCTGCCAAATTTGAAACGTCCACTGATTGCGCCCACACGAAAGCTGCCAGCACTGAAAGCTCTACCTGGTTTTCACTGTCCCTTGGAACTGCATTCGCTGCCGCACAGACATTCGCGCTCTGCGCAAGCCTTGGTTGGTTATGATGCAACAATGCCTATGTGACTCTGGCAGAGCCCGGCTGCCAAATTTGAAACGTCCAGCGATTGCGCCCACACGAAAGCTGCCAGCACTGAAAGCTCTACCTGGTTTTCACTGTCCATTGGAACTGCATTCGCTGCCGCACAGACATTCGCGCTCTGCGCAAGCCTTGGTTGGTTATGATGCAACAATAGCTATGTGACTCTCGCAGAGCTCGGCTGCCAAATTCGAAACGTCCACCGATTGCGCCCACACGAAAGCTGCCAGCACTGAAAGCTCTACCTGGTTTTCACTGTCCCTTGGAACTGCATTCGCTGCCGCACAGACATTCGCGATCATCGCAAGCCTTGGTTGGTTATGACGCAACAATGCCTATGTGACTCTGGCAGAGACCGGCTGCCAAATTTGAAACGTCCAGCGATTGCGCCCACACGAAAGCTGCCAGCACTGAAAGCTCTACCTGCTTTTCACTGTCCCTTGGAACTGCATTCGCTGCCGCAAAGACATTCGCGCTCTGCGCAAGCCTTGGTTGGTTATGACGCAACAATGCCTATGTGACTCTGGCAGAGCCCGGCTGCCAAATTTGAAACGTCCAGCGACTGCGCCCACACGAAAGCTGCCAGCACTGAAAGCTCTACCTGCTTTTCACTGTCCCTTGGAACTGCATTCGCTGCCGCACAGACATTCGCGCTCTGCGCAAGCCTTGGTTGGTTATGACGCAACAATGCCTATGTGACTCTGGCAGAGCCCGGATGCCAAATTTGAAATGTACACCGATTGCGCCCACACGAAAGCTGCCAGCACTGAAAGCTCTACCTGGTTTTCACTGTCCCTTGGAACTGCATTCGCTGCCGCACAGACATTCGCGCTCCGCAAAAGCCTTGGTTGGTTATGATGCAACAATGCCTATGTGACTCTCGCAGAGCCCGGCTGCCAAATTTGAAACGTCCAGCGATTGCGCCCACACGAAAGCTGCCAGCACTGAAAGCTCTACCTGGTTTTCACTGTCCCTTGGAACTGCATTCGCTGCCGCACAGACATTCGCGCTCTGCGCAAGCCTTGGTTGGTTATGATGCAACAATGCCTATGTGACTCTGGCAGAGCCCGGCTGCCAAATTTGAAACGTCCACTGATTGCGCCCACACGAAAGCTGCCAGCACTGAAAGCTCTACCTGGTTTTCACTGTCCCTTGGAACTGCATTCGCTGCCGCACAGACATTCGCGCTCTGCGCAAGCCTTGGTTGGTTATGATGCAACAATGCCTATGTGACTCTGGCAGAGACCGGCTGCCAAATTTGAAACCTCCACCGATTGCGCCCACACGAAAGCTGCCAGCACTGAAAGCTCTACCTGGTTTTCACTGTCCCTTGGAACTGCATTCGCTGCCGCACAGACATTATCTCTCCGCATAAGCTTTATTTGTTTATGATGCAACAATGCCTATGTGACTCTCGCACAGCCCGCTGCCAAATTTGCAACGTCCACTGATTGCGCCCACACGAAAGCTGCCAGCACTGAAAGCTCTACCTGGTTTTCACTGTCCCTTGGAACTGCATTCGCTGCCGCACCGACATTCGCGCTCTGCAAAAGCCTTGGTTGGTTATGATGCAACAATGCCTATGTGACTCTCGCACTGCCCGCTGCCAAATTTGAAACGTCCACTGATTGCGCCCACACGAAAGCTGCCAGCACTGAAAGCTCTACCTGCTTTTCACTGTCGCTTGGAACTGCATTCGCTGCCGCACAGACATTCGCGCTCTGCGCAAGCCTTGGTTGGTTATGATGCAACAATGCCTATGTGACTCTGGCAAAGCCCGGCTGCCAAATTTGAATTGTACACCGATTGCGCCCTCACGAAAGCTGCCAGCACTGAAAGCTCTACCTGGTTTTCACTGTCCCTTGGAACTGCATTCGCTGCCGCACAGACAGTCGCGCTCTGCAAAAGCCTTGGTTGGGTATGATGCAACAATGCCTATGTGACTCTCGCAGAGCCCGCTGCCAAATTTGAAACGTCCAGCGATTGCGCCCACACGAAAGCTGCCAGCACTGAAAGCTCTACCTGGTTTTCACTGTCCCTTGGAACTGCATTCGCTGCCGCACCGACATTCGCGCTCTGCAAAAGCCTTGGTTGGTTATGATGCAACAATGCCTATGTGACTCACGCACTGCCCGCTGCCAAATTTGAAACGTCCACTGATTGCGCCCACACGAAAGCTGCCAGCACTGAAAGCTCTACCTGCTTTTCACTGTCGCTTGGAACTGCATTCGCTGCCGCACAGACATTCGCGCTCTGCGCAAGCCTTGGTTGGTTATGATGCAACAATGCCTATGTGACTCTCGCAGAGCCCGGCTGCCAAATTTGAATTGTACACCGATTGCGCCCCTACGAAAGCTGCCAGCACTGAAAGCTCTACCTGGTTTTCACTGTCCCTTGGAACTGCATTCGCTGCCGCACAGACAGTCGCGCTCTGCAAAAGCCTTGGTTGGGTATGATGCAACAATGCCTATGTGACTCTCGCACTGCCTGCTGCCAAATTTGAAACGTCCCCTCATTGCGCCCACACGAAAGCTGCCAGCACTGAAAGCTCTACCTGGTTTTCACTGTCCCTTGGAACTGCATTCGCTGCCGCACAGACATTCACGCTCTGCGCAAGCCTTGGTTGGTTATGACGCAACAATGCCTATGTGACTCTGGCAGAGCCCGGCTGCCAAATTTGAAATGTACACCGATTGCGCCCACACGAAAGCTGCCAGCACTGAAAGCTCTACCTGGTTTTCACTGTCCCTTGGAACTGCATTCGGTGCCGCACAGACATTCGCGCTCCGCAAAAGCCTTGGTTGGTTATGATGCAACAATGCCTATGTGACTCTCGCAGAGCCCGGCTGCCAAATTTGAAACGTCCAGCGATTGCGCCCACACGAAAGCTGCCAGCACTGAAAGCTCTACCTGGTTTTCACTGTCCCTTGGAACTGCATTCGCTGCCGCACAGACATTCGCGCTCTGCGCAAGCCTTGGTTGGTTATGATGCAACAATGCCTATGTGACTCTGGCAGAGCCCGGCTGCCAAATTTGAAACGTCCACTGATTGCGCCCACACGAAAGCTGCCAGCACTGAAAGCTCTACCTGGTTTTCACTGTCCCTTGGAACTGCATTCGCTGCCGCACAGACATTCGCGCTCTGCGCAAGCCTTGGTTGGTTATGATGGAACAATGCCTATGTGACTCTGGCAGAGCCCGGCTGCCAAATTTGAAACCTCCACCGATTGCGCCCACACGAAAGCTGCCAGCACTGAAAGCTCTACCTGGTTTTCACTGTCCCTTGGAACTGCATTCGCTGCCGCACAGACATTATCTCTCCGCATAAGCTTTATTTGTTTATGATGCAACAATGCCTATGTGACTCTCGCACAGCCCGCTGCCAAATTTGCAACGTCCACTGATTGCGCCCACACGAAAGCTGCCAGCACTGAAAGCTCTACCTGGTTTTCACTGTCCCTTGGAACTGCATTCGCTGCCGCACAGACATTCGCGCTCTGCGCAAGCCTTGGTTGGTTATGATGCAACAATGCCTATGTGACTCATGCAGAGGCCGGCTGCCAAATTCGAAACGTCCAGCGATTGCGCCCACACGAAAGCTGCCAGCACTGAAAGCTCTACCTGGTTTTCACTGTCCCTTGGAACTGCATTCGCTGCCGCACCGACATTCGCGCTCTGCAAAAGCCTTGGTTGGTTATGATGCAACAATGCCTATGTGACTCTCGCACTGCCCGCTGCCAAATTTGAAACGTCCACTGATTGCGCCCACAAGAAAGCTGCCAGCACTGAAAGCTCTACCTGCTTTTCACTGTCGCTTGGAACTGCATTCGCTGCCGCACAGACATTCGCGCTCTGCGCAAGCCTTGGTTGGTTATGATGCAACAATGCCTATGTGACTCTGGCAGAGCCCGGCTGCCAAATTTGAATTGTACACCGATTGCGCCCTCACGAAAGCTGCCAGCACTGAAAGCTCTACCTGGTTTTCACTGTCCCTTGGAACTGCATTCGCTGCCGCACAGACAGTCGCGCTCTGCAAAAGCCTTGGTTGGGTATGATGCAACAATGCCTATGTGACTCTCGCAGAGCCCGCTGCCAAATTTGAAACGTCCAGCGATTGCGCCCACACGAAAGCTGCCAGCACTGAAAGCTCTACCTGGTTTTCACTGTCCCTTGGAACTGCATTCGCTGCCGCACAGACATTCGCGCTCTGCGCAAGCCTTGGTTGGTTATGATGCAACAATGCCTATGTGACTCATGCAGAGCCCGGCTGCCAAATTCGAAACGTCCAGCGATTGCGCCCACACGAAAGCTGCCAGCACTGAAAGCTCTACCTGGTTTTCACTGTCCCTTGGAACTGCATTCGCTGCCGCACCGACATTCGCGCTCTGCAAAAGCCTTGGTTGGTTATGATGCAACAATGCCTATGTGACTCACGCACTGCCCGCTGCCAAATTTGAAACGTCCACTGATTGCGCCCACACGAAAGCTGCCAGCACTGAAAGCTCTACCTGCTTTTCACTGTCGCTTGGAACTGCATTCGCTGCCGCACAGACATTCGCGCTCTGCGCAAGCCTTGGTTGGTTATGATGCAACAATGCCTATGTGACTCTCGCAGAGCCCGGCTGCCAAATTTGAATTGTACACCGATTGCGCCCCTACGAAAGCTGCCAGCACTGAAAGCTCTACCTGGTTTTCACTGTCCCTTGGAACTGCATTCGCTGCCGCACAGACAGTCGCGCTCTGCAAAAGCCTTGGTTGGGTATGATGCAACAATGCCTATGTGACTCTCGCACTGCCTGCTGCCAAATTTGAAACGTCCCCTCATTGCGCCCACACGAAAGCTGCCAGCACTGAAAGCTCTACCTGGTTTTCACTGTCCCTTGGAACTGCATTCGCTGCCGCACAGACATTCGCGCTCTGCGCAAGCCTTGGTTGGTTATGACGCAACAATGCCTATGTGACTCTGGCAGAGCCCGGCTGCCAAATTTGAAATGTACACCGATTGCGCCCACACGAAAGCTGCCAGCACTGAAAGCTCTACCTGGTTTTCACTGTCCCTTGGAACTGCATTCGGTGCCGCACAGACATTCGCGCTCCGCAAAAGCCTTGGTTGGTTATGATGCAACAATGCCTATGTGACTCTCGCAGAGCCCGGCTGCCAAATTTGAAACGTCCAGCGATTGCGCCCACACGAAAGCTGCCAGCACTGAAAGCTCTACCTGGTTTTCACTGTCCCTTGGAACTGCATTCGCTGCCGCACAGACATTCGCGCTCTGCAAAAGCCTTGGTTGGTTATGATGCAACAATGCCTATGTGACTCTGGCAGAGCCCGGCTGCCAAATTTGAAACGTCCACTGATTGCGCCCACACGAAAGCTGCCAGCACTGAAAGCTCTACCTGGTTTTCACTGTCCCTTGGAACTGCATTCGCTGCCGCACAGACATTCGCGCTCTGCGCAAGCCTTGGTTGGTTATGATGGAACAATGCCTATGTGACTCTGGCAGAGCCCGGCTGCCAAATTTGAAACCTCCACCGATTGCGCCCACACGAAAGCTGCCAGCACTGAAAGCTCTACCTGGTTTTCACTGTCCCTTGGAACTGCATTCGCTGCCGCACAGACATTATCTCTCCGCATAAGCTTTATTTGTTTATGATGCAACAATGCCTATGTGACTCTCGCACAGCCCGCTGCCAAATTTGCAACGTCCACTGATTGCGCCCACACGAAAGCTGCCAGCACTGAAAGCTCTACCTGGTTTTCACTGTCCCTTGGAACTGCATTCGCTGCCGCACAGACATTCGCGCTCTGCGCAAGCCTTGGTTGGTTATGATGCAACAATGCCTATGTGACTCATGCAGAGGCCGGCTGCCAAATTCGAAACGTCCAGCGATTGCGCCCACACGAAAGCTGCCAGCACTGAAAGCTCTACCTGGTTTTCACTGTCCCTTGGAACTGCATTCGCTGCCGCACCGACATTCGCGCTCTGCAAAAGCCTTGGTTGGTTATGATGCAACAATGCCTATGTGACTCTCGCACTGCCCGCTGCCAAATTTGAAACGTCCACTGATTGCGCCCAAACGAAAGCTGCCAGCACTGAAAGCTCTACCTGCTTTTCACTGTCGCTTGGAACTGCATTCGCTGCCGCACAGACATTCGCGCTCTGCGCAAGCCTTGGTTGGTTATGATGCAACAATGCCTATGTGACTCTCGCAGAGCCCGGCTGCCAAATTTGAATTGTACACCGATTGCGCCCTCACGAAAGCTGCCAGCACTGAAAGCTCTACCTGGTTTTCACTGTCCCTTGGAACTGCATTCGCTGCTGCACAGACATTCGCGCTGTGCAAAAGCCTTGGTTGGTTATGATGCAACAATGCCTATGTGACTCATGCAGAGCCCGGCTGCAAATTCGAAACGTCCAGCGATTGCGCCCATACGAAAGCTGCCAGCACTGAAAGCTCTACCTGGTTTTCACTGTCCCTTGGAACTGCATTCGCTGCCGCACCGACATTCCCGCTCTGCAAAAGCCTTGGTTGGTTATGATGCAACAATGCCTATGTGACTCTCGCACTGCCTGCTGCCAAATTTGAAACGTCCCCTGATTGCGCCCACACGAAAGCTGCCAGCACTGAAAGCTCTACCTGATTTTCACTGTCCCTTGGAACTGCATTCACTGCCGCACAGACATTCGCGCTCTGCGCAAGCCTTGGTTGGTTATGACGCAACAATGCCTATGTGACTCTGGCAGAGCCCGGCTGCCAAATTTGAAATGTACACCGATTGCGTCCACACGAAAGCTGCCAGCACTGAAAGCTCTACCTGGTTTTCACTGTCCCTTGGAACTGCATTCGCTGCCGCACAGACATTCGCGCTCCGCAAAAGCCTTGGTTGTTTATGATGCAACAATGCCTATCTGACTCTGGCAGAGCCCGGCTGCCAAATTTGAAACGTCCAGCGATTGCGCCCACATGAAAGCTGCCAGCACTGAAAGCTCTACCTGGTTTTCACTGTCCCTTGGAACTGCATTCGCTGCCGCACAGACATTCGCGCTCTGCGCAAGCCTTGGTTGGTTATGATGCAACAATGCCTATGTGACTCTGGCAGAGCCCGGCTGCCAAATTCGAAACGTCCAGCGATTGCGCCCACACGAAAGCTGCCAGCACTGAAAGCTCTACCTGGTTTTCACTGTCCCTTGGAACTGCATTCGCTGCCGCACAGACATTCGCGCTCTGCAAAAGCCTTGGTTGGTTATGATGCAACAATTCCTATGTGACTCTGGCAGAGCCCGGCTGCCAAATTTGAAACCTCCACCGATTGCGCCCACACGAAAGCTGACAGCACTGAAAGCTCTACCTGGTTTTCACTGTCCCTTGGAACTGCATTCGCTGCCGCACAGATATTATCTCTCCGCATAAGCTTTATTTGTTTATGATGCAACAATGCCCAAGTGACTCTCGCACAGCCCGCTGCCAAATTTGCAACGTCCAGCGATTGCGCCCACACGAAAGCTGCCAGCACTGAAAGCTCTACCTGGTTTTCACTGTCCCTTGGAACTGCATTCGCTGCCGCACAGACATTCGCGCTCTGCGCAAGCCTTGGATGGTTATGATGCAACAATGCCTATGTGACTCTGGCAGAGCCCGGCTGCCAAATTCAAAACGTCCAGCGATTGCGCCCACACGAAAGCTGCCAGCACTGAAAGCTCTACCTGGTTTTCACTGTCCCTTGGAACTGCATTCGCTGCCGCACCGACATTCGCGCTCTGCAAAAGCCTTGGTTGGTTATGATGCAACAATGCCTATGTGACTCTCGCACTGCCCGCTGCCAAATTTGAAACGTCCACTGATTGCGCCCACACGAAAGCTGCCAGCACTGAAAGCTCTACCTGCTTTTCACTGTCGCTTGGAACTGCATTCGCTGCCGCACAGACATTCGCGCTCTGCGCAAGCCTTGGTTGGTTATGATGCAACAATGCCTATGTGACTCTCGCAGAGCCCGGCTGCCAAATTTAAATTGTACACCGATTGCGCCCTCACGAAAGCTGCCAGCACTGAAAGCTCTACCTGGTTTTCACTGTCCCTTGGAACTGCATTCGCTGCCGCACAGACAGTCGCGCTCTGCAAAAGCCTTGGTTGGGTATGATGCAACAATGCCTATGTGACTCTCGCAGAGCCCGCTGCCAAATTTGAAACGTCCAGCGATTGCGCCCACACGAAAGCTGCCAGCACTGAAAGCTCTACCTGGTTTTCACTGTCCCTTGGAACTGCATTCGCTGCCGCACAGATATTCGCGCTCTGCGCAAGCCTTGGTTGGTTATGACGCAACAATGCCTATGTGACTCTGGCAGAGCCCGGCTGCCAAATTTGAAATGTACACCGATTGCGCCCACACGAAAGCTGCCAGCACTGAAAGCTCTACCTGGTTTTCACTGTCCCTTGGAACTGCATTCGCTGCCGCACAGACATTCGCGGTCCGCAAAAGCCTTGGTTGGTTATGATGCAACAATGGCTATATGACGCTCGCAGAGCTCGGCTGCCAAATTCGAAACGTACACCGATTGCGCCCACACGAAAGCTGCCAGCACTGAAAGCTCTACCTGGTTTTCACTGTCCCTTGGAACTGCATTCGCTGCCGCACAGACATTCGCGCTCTGCAAAAGCCTTGGTTGGGTATTATGCAACAATGCCTATGTGACACTCGCAGAGCCCGGCTGCCAAATTTGAATTGTACACCGATTGCACCCTCACGAAAGCTGCCAGCACTGAAAGCTCTACCTGGTTTTCACTGTCCCTTGGAACTGCATTTGCTGCCGCACAGACATTCGCGCTCTGCAAAAGCCTTGGTTTGGTATGATGCAACAATGCCTATGTGACTCTCGCAGAGCCCGCTGCCAAATTTGAAACGTCCAGCGATTGCGCCCACACGAAAGCTGCCAGCACTGAAAGCTCTACCTGGTTTTCACTGTCCCTTGGAACTGCATTCGCTGCCGCACAGACATTATCTCTCCGCATAAGCTTTATTTGTTTATGATGCAACAATGCCTATGTGACTCTCGCACAGCCCGCTGCCAAATTTGAAACGTCCACTGATTGCGCCCACACGAAAGCTGCCAGCACTGAAAGCTCTACCTGGTTTTCACTGTCCCTTGGAACTGCATTCGCTGCCGCACAGACATTCGCGCTCCGCAAAAGCCTTGGTTGGTTATGATGCAACAATGCCTATGTGACTCTGGCAGAGCCCGGCTGCCAAATTTGAAACCTCCACCGATTGCGCCCACACGAAAGCTGCCAGCACTGAGAGCTCTACCTGGTTTTCACTGTCCCTTGGAACTGCATTCGCTGCCGCACAGACATTCGCGCTCTGCGCAAGCCTTGGTTGGTTATGATGCAACAATGCCTATGTGACTCTGGCAGAGACCGGCTGCCAAATTTGAAACGTCCAGCAATTGCGCCCACACGAAAGCTGCCAGCACTGAAAGCTCTACCTGGTTTTCACTGTCCCTTGGAACTGCATTCGCTGCCGCACAGACATTCGCGCTCTGCAAAAGCCTTGGTTGGGTATGATGCAACAATGCCTATGTGACTCTCGCACAGCCCGCTGCCAAATTTGAAACGTCCAGCGATTGCGCCCACACGAAAGCTGCCAGCACTGAAAGCTCTACCTGGTTTTCACTGTCCCTTGGAACTGCATTCGCTGCCGCACAGACATTCGCGCTGCGCCAAAAGCCTTGGTTGGTTATGATGCAACAATGCCTATGTGACTCTGGCAGAGCCCGGCTGCCAAATTCGAAACGTCCAGCGATTGCGCCCACACGAAAGCTGCCAGCACTGAAAGCTCTACCTGGTTTTCACTGTCCCTTGGAACTGCATTCGCTGCCGCACCGACATTCGCGATCAGCGCAAGCCTTGGTTGGTTATGATGCAACAATGCCTATGTGACTCTGGCAGAGCCCGGCTGCCAAATTCGAAACATCCAGCGCTTGCGCCCACACGATAGCTGCCAGCACTGAAAGCTCTACCTGGTTTTCACTGTCCCTTGGAACTGCATTCGCTGCCGCACAGACATTCGCGCTCTGCGCAAGCCTTGGTTGGTTATGATGCAACAATGCCTATGTGACTCATGCAGAGCCCGGCTGCCAAATTCGAAACGTCCAGCGATTGCGCCCACACGAAAGCTGCCAGCACTGAAAGCTCTACCTGGTTTTCACTGTCCCTTGGAACTGCATTCGCTGCCGCACAGACATTCGCGCTCTGCAAAAGCCTTGGTTGGTTATGATGCAACAATGCCTATGTGACTCTCGCACTGCCCGCTGCCAAATTTGAAACGTCCACTGATTGCGCCCACACGAAAGCTGCCAGCACTGAAAGCTCTACCTGCTTTTCACTGTCGCTTGGAACTGCATTCGCTGCCGCACAGACATTCGCGCTCTGCGCAAGCCTTGGTTGGTTATGATGCAACAATGCCTATGTGACTCTGGCAGAGCCCGGCTGCCAAATTTGAATTGTACACCGATTGCTCCCTCACGAAAGCTGCCAGCACTGAAAGCTCTACCTGGTTTTCACTGTCCCTTGGAACTGCATTCGCTGCCGCACAGACATTATCTCTCCGCATAAGCTTTATTTGTTTATGATGCAACAATGCCTATGTGACTCTCGCACAGCCCGCTGCCAAATTTGAAACGTCCAGCGATTGCGCCCACACGAAAGCTGCCAGCACTGAAAGCTCTACCTGGTTTTCACTGTCCCTTGGAACTGCATTCGCTGCCGCACAGACATTCGCGGTCCGCAAAAGTCTCGGTTTGTTATGATGCAACAATGCCTATGTGACTCTCGCAGAGCCCGGCTGCCAAATTTGAAATGTACACCGATTGCGCCCACACGAAAGCTGCCAGCACTGAAAGCTCTACCTGGTTTTCACTGTCCCTTGGAACTGCATTCGCTGCCGCACAGACATTCGCGGTCCGCAAAAGCCTTGGTTGGTTATGATGCAACAATGGCTATATGACTCTCGCAGAGCTCAGCTGCCAAATTCGAAACGTACACCGATTGCGCCCACACGAAAGCTGCCAGCACTGAAAGCTCTACCTGGTTTTCACTGTCCCTTGGAACTGCATTCGCTGCCGCACAGACATTCGCGCTCTGCAAAAGCCTTGTTTGGGTATTATGCAACAATGCCTATGTGACACTCGCAGAGCCCGGCTGCCAAATTTGAATTGTACACCGATTGCACCCTCACGAAAGCTGCCAGCACTGAAAGCTCTACCTGGTTTTCACTGTCCCTTGGAACTGCATTTGCTGCCGCACAGACATTCGCGCTCTGCAAAAGCCTTGGTTTGGTATGATGCAACAATGCCTATGTGACTCTCGCAGAGCCCGCTGCCAAATTTGAAACGTCCAGAGATTGCGCCCACACGAAAGCTGCCAGCACTGAAAGCTCTACCTGGTTTTCACTGTCCCTTGGAACTGCATTCGCTGCCGCACAGACATTATCTCTCCGCATAAGCTTTATTTGTTTATGATGCAACAATGCCTATGTGACTCTCGCACTGCCCGCTGCCAAATTTGAAACGTCCACTGATTGCGCCCACACGAAAGCTGCCAGCACTGAAAGCTCTACCTGGTTTTCACTGTCCCTTGGAACTGCATTCGCTGCCGCACAGACATTCGCGCTCTGCGCAAGCCTTGGTTGGTTATGATGCAACAATGCCTATGTGACTCTGGCAGAGACCGGCTGCCAAATTTGAAACGTCCAGCAATTGCGCCCACACGAAAGCTGCCAGCACTGAAAGCTCTACCTGGTTTTCACTGTCCCTTGGAACTGCATTCGCTGCCGCACAGACATTCGCGCTCTGCAAAAGCCTTGGTTGGGTATGATGCAACAATGCCTATGTGACTCTCGCACAGCCCGCTGCCAAATTTGAAACGTCCAGCGATTGCGCCCACACGAAAGCTGCCAGCACTGAAAGCTCTACCTGCTTTTCACTGTCCCTTGGAACTGCATTCGCTGCCGCACAGATATTCGCGCTCTGCGCAAGCCTTGGTTGGTTATGATGCAACAATGCCTATGTGACTCATGCAGAGCCCGGCTGCCAAATTCGAAACCTCCAGCGATTGCGCCCACACGAAAGCTGCCAGCACTGAAAGCTCTACCTGGTTTTCACTGTCCCTTGGAACTGCATTCGCTGCCGCACAGACATTCGCGCTCTGCAAAAGCCTTGGTTGGTTATGATGCAACAATGCCTATGTGACTCTCGCACTGCCCGCTGCCAAATTTGAAACGTCCACTGATTGCGCCCACACGAAAGCTGCCAGCACTGAAAGCTCTACCTGCTTTTCACTGTCGCTTGGAACTGCATTCGCTGCCGCACAGACATTCGCGCTCTGCGCAAGCCTTGGTTGGTTATGATGCAACAATGCCTATGTGACTCTGGCAGAGCCCGGCTGCCAAATTTGAATTGTACACCGATTGCGCCCTCACGAAAGCTGCCAGCACTGAAAGCTCTACCTGGTTTTCACTGTCCCTTGGAACTGCATTCGCTGCCGCACAGACATTATCTCTCCGCATAAGCTTTATTTGTTTATGATGCAACAATGCCTATGTGACTCTCGCAGAGCCCGCTGCCAAATTTGAAACGTCCAGCGATTGCGCCCACACGAAAGCTGCCAGCACTGAAAGCTCTACCTGGTTTTCACTGTCCCTTGGAACTGCATTCGCTGCCGCACAGACATTCGCGCTCTGCGCAAGCCTTGGTTGGTTATGACGCAACAATGCCTATGTGACTCTCGCAGAGCCCGGCTGCCAAATTTGAAATGTACACCGATTGCGCCCACACGAAAGCTGCCAGCACTGAAAGCTCTACCTGGTTTTCACTGTCCCTTGGAACTGCATTCGCTGCCGCACAGACATTCGCGGTCCGCAAAAGCCTTGGTTGGTTATGATGCAACAATGGCTATATGACTCTCGCAGAGCTCAGCTGCCAAATTCGAAACGTACACCGATTGCGCCCACACGAAAGCTGCCAGCACTGAAAGCTCTACCTGGTTTTCACTGTCCCTTGGAACTGCATTCGCTGCCGCACAGACATTCGCGCTCTGCAAAAGCCTTGTTTGGGTATTATGCAACAATGCCTATGTGACACTCGCAGAGCCCGGCTGCCAAATTTGAATTGTACACCGATTGCACCCTCACGAAAGCTGCCAGCACTGAAAGCTCTACCTGGTTTTCACTGTCCCTTGGAACTGCATTTGCTGCCGCACAGACATTCGCGCTCTGCAAAAGCCTTGGTTTGGTATGATGCAACAATGCCTATGTGACTCTCGCAGAGCCCGCTGCCAAATTTGAAACGTCCAGAGATTGCGCCCACACGAAAGCTGCCAGCACTGAAAGCTCTACCTGGTTTTCACTGTCCCTTGGAACTGCATTCGCTGCTGCACAGACATTATCTCTCCGCATAAGCTTTATTTGTTTATGATGCAACAATGCCTATGTGACTCTCGCACTGCCCGCTGCCAAATTTGAAACGTCCACTGATTGCGCCCACACGAAAGCTGCCAGCACTGAAAGCTCTACCTGGTTTTCACTGTCCCTTGGAACTGCATTCGCTGCCGCACAGACATTCGCGCTCTGCGCAAGCCTTGGTTGGTTATGATGCAACAATGCCTATGTGACTCTGGCAGAGCCCGGCTGCCAAATTTGAAACCTCCACCGATTGCGCCCACACGAAAGCTGCCAGCACTGAGAGCTCTACCTGGTTTTCACTGTCCCTTGGAACTGCATTCGCTGCCGCACAGACATTCGCGCTCTGCGCAAGCCTTGGTTGGTTATGATGCAACAATGCCTATGTGACTCTGGCAGAGACCGGCTGCCAAATTTGAAACGTCCAGCAATTGCGCCCACACGAAAGCTGCCAGCACTGAAAGCTCTACCTGGTTTTCACTGTCCCTTGGAACTGCATTCGCTGCCGCACAGACATTCGCGCTCTGCAAAAGCCTTGGTTGGGTATGATGCAACAATGCCTATGTGACTCTCGCACAGCCCGCTGCCAAATTTGAAACGTCCAGCGATTGCGCCCACACGAAAGCTGCCAGCACTGAAAGCTCTACCTGCTTTTCACTGTCCCTTGGAACTGCATTCGCTGCCGCACAGATATTCGCGCTCTGCGCAAGCCTTGGTTGGTTATGATGCAACAATGCCTATGTGACTCTGGCAGAGACCGGCTGCCAAATTTGAAACGTCCAGCAATTGCGCCCACACGAAAGCTGCCAGCACTGAAAGCTCTACCTGGTTTTCACTGTCCCTTGGAACTGCATTCGCTGCCGCACAGACATTCGCGCTCCGCCAAAAGCCTTGGTTGGTTATGATGCAACAATTCCTATGTGACTCTGGCAGAGCCCGGCTGCCAAATTTGAAACGTCCACCGATTGCGCCCACACGAAAGCTGACAGCACTGAAAGCTCTACCTGGTTTTCACTGTCCCTTGGAACTGCATTCGCTGCCGCACAGATATTATCTCTCCGCATAAGCTTTATTTGTTTATGATGCAACAATGCCCAAGTGACTCTCGCACAGCCCGCTGCCAAATTTGCAACGTCCAGCGATTGCGCCCACACGAAAGCTGCCAGCACTGAAAGCTCTACCTGGTTTTCACTGTCCCTTGGAACTGCATTCGCTGCCGCACAGACATTCGCGCTCTGCGCAAGCCTTGGATGGTTATGATGCAACAATGCCTATGTGACTCTGGCAGAGCCCGGCTGCCAAATTCAAAACGTCCAGCGATTGCGCCCACACGAAAGCTGCCAGCACTGAAAGCTCTACCTGGTTTTCACTGTCCCTTGGAACTGCATTCGCTGCCGCACCGACATTCGCGCTCTGCAAAAGCCTTGGTTGGTTATGATGCAACAATGCCTATGTGACTCTCGCACTGCCCGCTGCCAAATTTGAAACGTCCACTGATTGCGCCCACACGAAAGCTGCCAGCACTGAAAGCTCTACCTGGTTTTCACTGTCCCTTGGAACTGCATTCGCTGCCGCACAGACATTCGCGCTCCGCAAAAGCCTTGGTTGGTTATGATGCAACAATGCCTATGTGACTCTGGCAGAGCCCGGCTGCCAAATTTGAAACCTCCACCGATTGCGCCCACACGAAAGCTGCCAGCACTGAGAGCTCTACCTGGTTTTCACTGTCCCTTGGAACTGCATTCGCTGCCGCACAGACATTCGCGCTCTGCGCAAGCCTTGGTTGGTTATGATGCAACAATGCCTATGTGACTCTGGCAGAGACCGGCTGCCAAATTTGAAACGTCCAGCAATTGCGCCCACACGAAAGCTGCCAGCACTGAAAGCTCTACCTGGTTTTCACTGTCCCTTGGAACTGCATTCGCTGCCGCACAGACATTCGCGCTCTGCAAAAGCCTTGGTTGGGTATGATGCAACAATGCCTATGTGACTCTCGCACAGCCCGCTGCCAAATTTGAAACGTCCAGCGATTGCGCCCACACGAAAGCTGCCAGCACTGAAAGCTCTACCTGGTTTTCACTGTCCCTTGGAACTGCATTCGCTGCCGCACAGACATTCGCGCTGCGCCAAAAGCCTTGGTTGGTTATGATGCAACAATGCCTATGTGACTCTGGCAGAGCCCGGCTGCCAAATTCGAAACATCCAGCGATTGCGCCCACACGATAGCTGCCAGCACTGAAAGCTCTACCTGGTTTTCACTGTCCCTTGGAACTGCATTCGCTGCCGCACAGACATTCGCGCTCTGCGCAATCCTTGGTTGGTTATGATGCAACAATGCCTATGTGACTCATGCAGAGCCCGGCTGCCAAATTCGAAACGTCCAGCGATTGCGCCCACACGAAAGCTGCCAGCACTGAAAGCTCTACCTGGTTTTCACTGTCCCTTGGAACTGCATTCGCTGCCGCACAGACATTCGCGCTCTGCAAAAGCCTTGGTTGGTTATGATGCAACAATGCCTATGTGACTCTCGCACTGCCCGCTGCCAAATTTGAAACGTCCACTGATTGCGCCCACACGAAAGCTGCCAGCACTGAAAGCTCTACCTGCTTTTCACTGTCCCTTGGAACTGCATTCGCTGCCGCACAGACATTCGCGCTCTGCGCAAGCCTTGGTTGGTTATGATGCAACAATGCCTATGTGACTCTGGCAGAGCCCGGCTGCCAAATTTGAATTGTACACCGATTGCTCCCTCACGAAAGCTGCCAGCACTGAAAGCTCTACCTGGTTTTCACTGTCCCTTGGAACTGCATTCGCTGCCGCACAGACAGTCGCGCTCTGCAAAAGCCTTGGTTGGGTATGATGCAACAATGCCTATGTGACACTCGCAGAGCCCGGCTGCCAAATTTGAATTGTACACCGATTCCACCCTCACGAAAGCTGCCAGCACTGAAAGCTCTACCTGGTTTTCACTGTCCCTTGGAACTGCATTTGCTGCCGCACAGACATTCGCGCTCTGCAAAAGCCTTGGTTTGGTATGATGCAACAATGCCTATGTGACTCTCGCAGAGCCCGCTGCCAAATTTGAAATGTACACCGATTGCGCCCACACGAAAGCTGCCAGCACTGAAAGCTCTACCTGGTTTTCACTGTCCCTTGGAACTGCATTCGCTGCCGCACAGACATTATCTCTCCGCATAAGCTTTATTTGTTTATGATGCAACAATGCCTATGTGACTCTCGCACAGCCCGCTGCCAAATTTGAAACGTCCACTGATTGCGCCCACACGAAAGCTGCCAGCACTGAAAGCTCTACCTGGTTTTCACTGTCCCTTGGAACTGCATTCGCTGCCGCACAGACATTCGCGCTCCGCAAAAGCCTTGGTTGGTTATGATGCAACAATGCCTATGTGACTCTGGCAGAGCCCGGCTGCCAAATTTGAAACCTCCACCGATTGCGCCCACACGAAAGCTGCCAGCACTGAGAGCTCTACCTGGTTTTCACTGTCCCTTGGAACTGCATTCGCTGCCGCACAGACATTCGCGCTCTGCGCAAGCCTTGGTTGGTTATGATGCAACAATGCCTATGTGACTCTCGCAGAGCCCGCTGCCAAATTTGAAACGTCCAGAGATTGCGCCCACACGAAAGCTGCCAGCACTGAAAGCTCTACCTGGTTTTCACTGTCCCTTGGAACTGCATTCGCTGCCGCACAGACATTATCTCTCCGCATAAGCTTTATTTGTTTATGATGCAACAATGCCTATGTGACTCTCGCACAGCCCGCTGCCAAATTTGAAACGTCCACTGATTGCGCCCACACGAAAGCTGCCAGCACTGAAAGCTCTACCTGGTTTTCACTGTCCCTTGGAACTGCATTCGCTGCCGCACAGACATTCGCGCTCCGCAAAAGCCTTGGTTGGTTATGATGCAACAATGCCTATGTGACTCTGGCAGAGCCCGGCTGCCAAATTCGAAACGTCCACCGATTGCGCCCACACGAAAGCTGCCAGCACTGAGAGCTCTACCTGGTTTTCACTGTCCCTTGGAACTGCATTCGCTGCCGCACAGACATTCGCGCTCTGCGCAAGCCTTGGTTGGTTATGATGCAACAATGCCTATGTGACTCTGGCAGAGACCGGCTGCCAAATTCGAAACATCCAGCGATTGCGCCCACACGAAAGCTGCCAGCACTGAAAGCTCTACCTGGTTTTCACTGTCCCTTGGAACTGCATTCGCTGCCGCACAGACATTCGCGCTCTGCAAAAGCCTTGGTTGGGTATGATGCAACAATGCCTATGTGACTCTCGCACAGCCCGCTGCCAAATTCGAAACGTCCAGCGATTGCGCCCACACGAAAGCTGCCAGCACTGAAAGCTCTACCTGGTTTTCACTGTCCCTTGGAACTGCATTCGCTGCCGCACAGACATTCGCGCTGCGCCAAAAGCCTTGGTTGGTTATGATGCAACAATGCCTATGTGACTCTGGCAGAGCCCGGCTGCCAAATTCGAAACGTCCAGCGATTGCGCCCACACGAAAGCTGCCAGCACTGAAAGCTCTACCTGGTTTTCACTGTCCCTTGGAACTGCATTCGCTGCCGCACCGACATTCGCGATCAGCGCAAGCCTTGGTTGGTTATGATGCAACAATGCCTATGTGACTCTGGCAGAGCCCGGCTGCCAAATTCGAAACATCCAGCGATTGCGCCCACACGATAGCTGCCAGCACTGAAAGCTCTACCTGGTTTTCACTGTCCCTTGGAACTGCATTCGCTGCCGCACAGACATTCGCGCTCTGCGCAAGCCTTGGTTGGTTATGATGCAACAATGCCTATGTGAGTCATGCAGAGCCCGGCTGCCAAATTCGAAACGTCCAGCGATTGCGCCCACACGAAAGCTGCCAGCACTGAAAGCTCTACCTGGTTTTCACTGTCCCTTGGAACTGCATTCGCTGCCGCACAGACATTCGCGCTCTGCAAAAGCCTTGGTTGGTTATGATGCAACAATGCCTATGTGACTCTCGCACTGCCCGCTGCCAAATTTGAAACGTCCACTGATTGCGCCCACACGAAAGCTGCCAGCACTGAAAGCTCTACCTGCTTTTCACTGTCCCTTGGAACTGCATTCGCTGCCGCACAGACATTCGCGCTCTGCGCAAGCCTTGGTTGGTTATGATGCAACAATGCCTATGTGACTCTGGCAGAGCCCGGCTGCCAAATTTGAATGGTACACCGATTGCTCCCTCACGAAAGCTGCCAGCACTGAAAGCTCTACCTGGTTTTCACTGTCCCTTGGAACTGCATTCGCTGCCGCACAGACAGTCGCGCTCTGCAAAAGCCTTGGTTGGGTATGATGCAACAATGCCTATGTGACTCTCGCAGAGCCCGCTGCCAAATTTGAAACGTCCAGCGATTGCGCCCACACGAAAGCTGCCAGCACTGAAAGCTCTACCTGGTTTTCACTGTCGCTTGGAACTGCATTCGCTGCCGCACAGACATTCGCGCTCTGCGCAAGCCTTGGTTGGTTATGATGCAACAATGCCTATGTGACTCTGGCAGAGCCCGGCTGCCAAATTTGAAATGTACACCGATTGCGCCCACACGAAAGCTGCCAGCACTGAAAGCTCTACCTGGTTTTCACTGTCCCTTGGAACTGCATTCGCTGCCGCACAGACATTCGCGGTCCGCAAAAGCCTTGGTTGGTTATGATGCAACAATGGCTATATGACTCTCGCAGAGCTCGGCTGCCAAATTCGAAACGTACACCGATTGCGCCCACACGAAAGCTGCCAGCACTGAAAGCTCTACCTGGTTTTCACTGTCCCTTGGAACTGCATTCGCTGCCGCACAGACATTCGCGGTCTGCAAAAGCCTTGGTTGGGTATTATGCAACAATGCCTATGTGACACTCGCAGAGCCCGGCTGCCAAATTTGAATTGTACACCGATTCCACCCTCACGAAAGCTGCCAGCACTGAAAGCTCTACCTGGTTTTCACTGTCCCTTGGAACTGCATTTGCTGCCGCACAGACATTCGCGCTCTGCAAAAGCCTTGGTTTGGTATGATGCAACAATGCCTATGTGACTCTCGCAGAGCCCGCTGCCAAATTTGAAACGTCCAGAGATTGCGCCCACACGAAAGCTGCCAGCACTGAAAGCTCTACCTGGTTTTCACTGTCCCTTGGAACTGCATTCGCTGCCGCACAGACATTATCTCTCCGCATAAGCTTTATTTGTTTATGATGCAACAATGCCTATGTGACTCTCGCACAGCCCGCTGCCAAATTTGAAACGTCCACTGATTGCGCCCACACGAAAGCTGCCAGCACTGAAAGCTCTACCTGGTTTTCACTGTCCCTTGGAACTGCATTCGCTGCCGCACAGACATTCGCGCTCTGCGCAAGCCTTGGTTGGTTATGATGCAACAATGCCTATGTGACTCTGGCAGAGCCCGGCTGCCAAATTTGAAACCTCCACCGATTGCGCCCACACGAAAGCTGCCAGCACTGAGAGCTCTACCTGGTTTTCACTGTCCCTTGGAACTGCATTCGCTGCCGCACAGACATTCGCGCTCTGCGCAAGCCTTGGTTGGTTATGATGCAACAATGCCTATGTGACTCTGGCAGAGACCGGCTGCCAAATTTGAAACGTCCAGCAATTGCGCCCACACGAAAGCTGCCAGCACTGAAAGCTCTACCTGGTTTTCACTGTCCCTTGGAACTGCATTCGCTGCCGCACAGACATTCGCGCTCTGCAAAAGCCTTGGTTGGGTATGATGCAACAATGCCTATGTGACTCTCGCACAGCCCGCTGCCAAATTTGAAACGTCCAGCGATTGCGCCCACACGAAAGCTGCCAGCACTGAAAGCTCTACCTGCTTTTCACTGTCCCTTGGAACTGCATTCGCTGCCGCACAGATATTCGCGCTCTGCGCAAGCCTTGGTTGGTTATGATGCAACAATGCCTATGTGACTCTGGCAGAGACCGGCTGCCAAATTTGAAACGTCCAGCAATTGCGCCCACACGAAAGCTGCCAGCACTGAAAGCTCTACCTGGTTTTCACTGTCCCTTGGAACTGCATTCGCTGCCGCACAGACATTCGCGCTCCGCCAAAAGCCTTGGTTGGGTATGATGCAACAATGCCTATGTGACTCTGGCAGAGCCCGGCTGCCAAATTCGAAACGTCCAGCGATTGCGCCCACACGAAAGCTGCCAGCACTGAAAGCTCTACCTGGTTTTCACTGTCCCTTGGAACTGCATTCGCTGCCGCACCGACATTCGTCCTCCGCAAAAGCCTTGGTTGGTTATGATGCAACAATGCCTATGTGACTCTGGCAGAGCCCGGCTGCCAAATTCGAAACATCCAGCGATTGCGCCCACACGATAGCTGCCAGCACTGAAAGCTCTACCTGGTTTTCACTGTCCCTTGGAACTGCATTCGCTGCCGCACAGACATTCGCGCTCTGCGCAAGCCTTGGTTGGTTATGATGCAACAATGCCTATGTGACTCATGCAGAGCCCGGCTGCCAAATTCGAAACGTCCAGCGATTGCGCCCACACGAAAGCTGCCAGCACTGAAAGCTCTACCTGGTCTTCACTGTCCCTTGGAACTGCATTCGCTGCCGCACCGACATTCGCGCTCTGCAAAAGCCTTGGTTGGTTATGATGCAACAATGCCTATGTGACTCTCGCACTGCCCGCTGCCAAATTTGAAACGTCCACTGATTGCGCCCACACGAAAGCTGCCAGCACTGAAAGCTCTACCTGCTTTTCACTGTCGCTTGGAACTGCATTCGCTGCCGCACAGACATTCGCGCTCTGCGCAAGCCTTGGTTGGTTATGATGCAACAATGCCTATGTGACTCTGGCAGAGCCCGGCTGCCAAATTTGAATTGTACACCGATTGCGCCCTCACGAAAGCTGCCAGCACTGAAAGCTCTACCTGGTTTTCACTGTCCCTTGGAACTGCATTCGCTGCCGCACAGACAGTCGCGCTCTGCAAAAGCCTTGGTTGGGTATGATGCAACAATGCCTATGTGACTCTCGCACAGCCCGCTGCCAAATTTGAAACGTCCAGCGATTGCGCCCACACGAAAGCTGCCAGCACTGAAAGCTCTACCTGGTTTTCACTGTCCCTTGGAACTGCATTCGCTGCCGCACAGACATTCGCGCTCTGCGCAAGCCTTGGTTGGTTATGACGCAACAATGGCTATGTGACTCTGGCAGAGCCCGGCTGCCAAATTTGAAACGTCCACTGATTGCGCCCACACGAAAGCTGCCAGCACTGAAAGCTCTACCTGGTTTTCACTGTGCATTGGACCTGCATTCGTTGCCGCACAGACATTCGCGGTCCGCAAAAGCCTTGGTTGGTTATGATGCAACAATGGCTATATGACTCTCGCAGAGCCCGGCTGCCAAATTTGAAACGTCCAGCGATTGCGCCCACACGAAAGCTGCCAGCACTGAAAGGTCTACCTGGTTTTCACTGTCCCTTGGAACTGCATTCGCTGCCGAACAGACATTCGCGCTCTGCAAAAGCCTTGGTTGGGTATGATGCAACAATGCCTATGTGACTCTCGCAGAGCCCGGCTGCCAAATTTGAAACGTCCACTGATTGCGCCCACATGAAAGCTGCCAGCACTGAAAGCTCTACCTGGTTTTCACTGTCCCTTGGAACTGCATTCGCTGCCACACAGACATTCGCGGTCCGCAAAAGCCTTGGTTGGTTATGATGCAACAATGGCTATGTGACTCTCGCAGAGCTCTGCTGCCAAATTTGAAACGTCCACTGATTGAGCCCACACGAAAGCTGCCAGCACTGAAAGCTCTACCTGGTTTTCACTGTCCCTTGGAACTGCATTCGCTGCCGCACAGACATTCGCGCTCTGCGCAAGCCTTGGTTGGTTATGATGCAACAATGCCTATGTGACTCTGGCAGAGCCCGGCTGCCAAATTCGAAACGTCCAGCGATTGCGCCCACACGAAAGCTGCCAGCACTGAAAGGTCTACCTGGTTTTCACTGTCCCTTGGAACTGCATTCGCTGCCGCACAGACATTCGCGGTCCGCAAAAGTCTTGGTTGGTTATGATGCAACAATGCCTATGTGACTCTCGCAGAGCCCGGTTGCCAAATTTGAAACGTCCACTGATTGCACCCACACGAAAGCTGCCAGCAGTGAAAGCTCTACCTGGTTTTCACTGTCCCTTGGAACTGCATTCGCTGCCGCACAGACATTCGCGCTCTGCGCAAGCCTTGTTTGGTTATGATGCAACAATGCCTATGTGACTCTGGCAGAGCCCGGCTGCCAAATTTGAAACGTCCAGCGATTGCGCCCACACGAAAGCTGCCAGCACTGAAAGCTCTACCTGGTTTTCACTGTCCCTTGGAACTGCATTCGCTGCCGAACAGACATTCGCGGTCTGCGCAAGCCTTGGTTGGTTATGATGCAACAATGCCTATGTGACTCTGGCAGAGCCCGGCTGCCAAATTTGAAACGTCCAGCGATTGCGCCCACACGAAAGCTGCCAGCACTGAAAGCTCTACCTGGTTTTCACTGTCCCTTGGAACTGCATTCGCTGCCGCACAGACATTCGCGCTCTGCGCAAGCCTTGGTTGGTTATGATGCAACAATGGCTATGTGACTCTGGCAGAGCCCGGCTGCCAAATTTGAAACGTCCAGCGATTGCGCCCACACGAAAGCTGCCAGCACTGAAAGCTCTACCTGGTTTTCACTATCCCTTGGAACTGCATTCGCTGCCGCACCGACATTCGCGCTCCGCAAAAGCCTTGGTTGGTTATGATGCAACAATGCCTATGTGACTCTGGCAGAGCCCGGCTGCCAAATTCGAAACATCCAGCTATTGCGCCCACACGATAGCTGCCAGCACTGAAAGCTCTGCCTGGTTTTCACTGTCCCTTGGAACTGCATTCGCTGCCGCACCGACATTCGCGGTCCGCAAAAGTCTTGGTTGGTTATGATGCAACAATGACTATGTGACTCTCGCAGAGCCCGGCTGCCAAATTTGAAACGTCCACTGATTGCGCCCACACGAAAGCTGCCAGCACTGAAAGCTCTACCTGGTTTTCACTGTCCCTTGGAACTGCATTCGCTGCCGCACAGACATTCGCGCTCTGCGCAAGCCTTGGTTGGTTATGATGCAACAATGCCTATGTGACTCTGGCAGAGCCCGGCTGCCAAATTTGAAACGTCCACTGATTGCGCCCACACGAAAGCTGCCAGCACTGAAAGCTCTACCTGCTTTTCACTGTCGCTTGGAACTGCATTCGCTGCCGCACAGACATTCGCGCTCTGCGCAAGCCTTGGTTGGTTATGATGCAACAATGCCTATGTGACTCTGGCAGAGCCCGGCTTCCAAATTTGAATTGTACACCGATTGCGCCCTCACGAAAGCTGCCAGCACTGAAAGCTCTACCTGGTTTTCACTGTCCCTTGGAACTGCATTCGCTGCCGCACAGACATTCGCGCTCTGCGCAAGCCTCGGTTGGTTATGACGCAACAATGCCTATGTGACTCTGGCAGAGCCCGGCTGCCAAATTTGAAATGTACACCGATTGCGCCCACACGAAAGCTGCCAGAACTGAAACCTCTACCTGGTTTTCACTGTCCCTTGGATCTGCATTCGCTGCCACACACACATTCGCGCTCCGCAAAAGCCTTGGGTGGTTATGATGCAACAATGCCTATGTGACTCTCGCAGAGCCCGGCTGCCAAATTCGAAACGTCCAGCGATTGCGCCCACACGAAAGCTGCCAGCACTGAAAGCTCTACCTGGTTTTCACTGTCCCTTGGAACTGCATTCGCTGCCGCACAGACATTCGCGCTCTGCGCAAGCCTTGGTTGGTTATGATGCAACAATGCCTATGTGACTCATGCAGAGCCCGGCTGCCAAATTCGAAACGTCCAGCGATTGCGCCCACACGAAAGCTGCCAGCACTGAAAGCTCTACCTGGTTTTCACTGTCCCTTGGAACTGCATTCGCTGCCGCACAGACAGTCGCGCTCTGCAAAAGCCTTGGTTGGGTATGATGCAACAATGCCTATGTGACTCTCGCAGAGCCTGCTGCCAAATTTG
The DNA here is from genome assembly GCF_035582795.1 of Mycteria americana. NCBI lineage: Eukaryota > Metazoa > Chordata > Aves > Ciconiiformes > Ciconiidae > Mycteria > Mycteria americana. Next base: position 2,024,886 of record NW_027445609.1, on the reverse strand, counting down.
AAACGTCCAGCGATTGCGCCCACACGAAAGCTGCCAGCACTGAAAGCTCTACCTGGTTTTCACTGTCCCTTGGAACTGCATTCGCTGCCGCACAGACAGTCGCGCTCTGCGCAAGCCTTGGTTGGTTATGATGCAACAATGGCTATGTGACTCTGGCAGAGCCCGGCTGCCAAATTTGAAACGTCCAGCGATTGCGCCCACACGAAAGCTGCCAGCACTGAAAGCTCTACCTGGTTTTCACTATCCCTTGGAACTGCATTCGCTGCCGCACCGACATTCGCGCTCCGCAAAAGCCTTGGTTGGTTATGATGCAACAATGCCTATGTGACTCTGGCAGAGCCCGGCTGCCAAATTCGAAACATCCAGCTATTGCGCCCACACGATAGCTGCCAGCACTGAAAGCTCTGCCTGGTTTTCACTGTCCCTTGGAACTGCATTCGCTGCCGCACCGACATTCGCGGTCCGCAAAAGTCTTGGTTGGTTATGATGCAACAATGCCTATGTGACTCTCGCAGAGCCCGGCTGCCAAATTTGAAACGTCCACTGATTGCGCCCACACGAAAGCTGCCAGCACTGAAAGCTCTACCTGGTTTTCACTGTCCCTTGGAACTGCATTCGCTGCCGCACAGACATTCGCGCTCTGCGCAAGCCTTGGTTGGTTATGATGCAACAATGCCTATGTGACTCTGGCAGAGCCCGGCTGCCAAATTTGAAACGTCCACTGATTGCGCCCACACGAAAGCTGCCAGCACTGAAAGCTCTACCTGCTTTTCACTGTCGCTTGGAACTGCATTCGCTGCCGCACAGACATTCGCGCTCTGCGCAAGCCTTGGTTGGTTATGATGCAACAATGCCTATGTGACTCTGGCAGAGCCCGGCTTCCAAATTTGAATTGTACACCGATTGCGCCCTCACGAAAGCTGCCAGCACTGAAAGCTCTACCTGGTTTTCACTGTCCCTTGGAACTGCATTCGCTGCCGCACAGACATTCGCGCTCTGCGCAAGCCTCGGTTGGTTATGACGCAACAATGCCTATGTGACTCTGGCAGAGCCCGGCTGCCAAATTTGAAACGTACACCGATTGCGCCCACACGAAAGCCGCCAGCACTGAAAGCTCTACCTGGTTTTCACTGTCCCTTGGAACTGCATTCACTGCCGCACAGACATTCGCGCTCTGCAAAAGCCTTGGTTGCGTATGGTGCAACAATGCCTATGTGAATCTTGCACAGCCCGGCTGCCAAATTCGAAACGTCCAGCGATTGCGCCCACACGAAAGCTGCCAGCACTGAAAGCTCTACCTGGTTTTCACTGTCCCTTGGAACTGCATTCGCTGCCGCACAGACAGTCGCGCTCTGCAAAAGCCTTGGTTGGGTATGATGCAACAATACCTATGTGACTCTCGCAGAGCCTGCTGCCAAATTTGAAACGTCCAGCGATTGGGCCCACACGAAAGCTGCCAGCACTGAAAGCTCTACCTGGTTTTCACTGTCCCTTGGAACTGCATTCGCTGCCGCACAGACATTCGCGCTCTGCGCAAGCCTTGGTTGGTTATGACGCAACAATGCCTATGTGACTCTGGCAGAGCCCTGCTGCCAAATTTGAAATGTACACCGATTGCGCCCACACGAAAGCTGCCAGCACTGAAAGCTCTACCTGGTTTTCACTGTCCCTTGGAACTGCATTCGCTGCCGCACAGACATTCGCGGTCCGCAAAAGCCTTGGTTGGTTATGATGCAACAATGGCTATATGACTCTCGCAGAGCTCGGCTGCCAAATTCGAAACGTACACCGATTGCGCCCACACGAAAGCTGCCAGCACTGAAAGCTCTACCTGGTTTTCACTGTCCCTTGGAACTGCATTCGCTGCCGCACAGACATTCGCGCTCTGCAAAAGCCTTGGTTGGGTATTATGCAACAATGCCTATGTGACACTCGCAGAGCCCGGCTGCCAAATTTGAATTGTACACCGATTGCACCCTCACGAAAGCTGCCAGCACTGAAAGCTCTACCTGGTTTTCACTGTCCCTTGGAACTGCATTTGCTGCCGCACAGACATTCGCGCTCTGCAAAAGCCTTGGTTTGGTATGATGCAACAATGCCTATGTGACTCTCGCAGAGCCCGCTGCCAAATTTGAAACGTCCAGCGATTGCGCCCACACGAAAGCTGCCAGCACTGAAAGCTCTACCTGGTTTTCACTGTCCCTTGGAACTGCATTCGCTGCCGCACAGACATTATCTCTCCGCATAAGCTTTATTTGTTTATGATGCAACAATGCCTATGTGACTCTCGCACAGCCCGCTGCCAAATTTGAAACGTCCACTGATTGCGCCCACACGAAAGCTGCCAGCACTGAAAGCTCTACCTGGTTTTCACTGTCCCTTGGAACTGCATTCGCTGCCGCACAGACATTCGCGCTCCGCAAAAGCCTTGGTTGGTTATGATGCAACAATGCCTATGTGACTCTGGCAGAGCCCGGCTGCCAAATTTGAAACCTCCACCGATTGCGCCCACACGAAAGCTGCCAGCACTGAGAGCTCTACCTGGTTTTCACTGTCCCTTGGAACTGCATTCGCTGCCGCACAGACATTCGCGCTCTGCGCAAGCCTTGGTTGGTTATGATGCAACAATGCCTATGTGACTCTGGCAGAGACCGGCTGCCAAATTTGAAACGTCCAGCAATTGCGCCCACACGAAAGCTGCCAGCACTGAAAGCTCTACCTGGTTTTCACTGTCCCTTGGAACTGCATTCGCTGCCGCACAGACATTCGCGCTCTGCAAAAGCCTTGGTTGGGTATGATGCAACAATGCCTATGTGACTCTCGCACAGCCCGCTGCCAAATTTGAAACGTCCAGCGATTGCGCCCACACGAAAGCTGCCAGCACTGAAAGCTCTACCTGGTTTTCACTGTCCCTTGGAACTGCATTCGCTGCCGCACAGACATTCGCGCTGCGCCAAAAGCCTTGGTTGGTTATGATGCAACAATGCCTATGTGACTCTGGCAGAGCCCGGCTGCCAAATTCGAAACGTCCAGCGATTGCGCCCACACGAAAGCTGCCAGCACTGAAAGCTCTACCTGGTTTTCACTGTCCCTTGGAACTGCATTCGCTGCCGCACAGATATTCGCGCTCTGCGCAAGCCTTGGTTTGTTATGATGCAACAATGCCTATGTGACTCTGGCAGAGACCGGCTGCCAAATTTGAAACGTCCAGCAATTGCGCCCACACGAAAGCTGCCAGCACTGAAAGCTCTACCTGGTTTTCACTGTCCCTTGGAACTGCATTCGCTGCCGCACAGACATTCGCGCTCCGCCAAAAGCCTTGGTTGGGTATGATGCAACAATGCCTATGTGACTCTGGCAGAGCCCGGCTGCCAAATTCGAAACGTCCAGCGATTGCGCCCACACGAAAGCTGCCAGCACTGAAAGCTCTACCTGGTTTTCACTGTCCCTTGGAACTGCATTCGCTGCCGCACCGACATTCGTGCTCCGCAAAAGCCTTGGTTGGTTATGATGCAACAATGCCTATGTGACTCTGGCAGAGCCCGGCTGCCAAATTCGAAACATCCAGCGATTGCGCCCACACGATAGCTGCCAGCACTGAAAGCTCTACCTGGTTTTCACTGTCCCTTGGAACTGCATTCGCTGCCGCACAGACATTCGCGCTCTGCGCAAGCCTTGGTTGGTTATGATGCAACAATGCCTATGTGACTCATGCAGAGCCCGGCTGCCAAATTCGAAACGTCCAGCGATTGCGCCCACACGAAAGCTGCCAGCACTGAAAGCTCTACCTGGTCTTCACTGTCCCTTGGAACTGCATTCGCTGCCGCACCGACATTCGCGCTCTGCAAAAGCCTTGGTTGGTTATGATGCAACAATGCCTATGTGACTCTCGCACTGCCCGCTGCCAAATTTGAAACGTCCACTGATTGCGCCCACACGAAAGCTGCCAGCACTGAAAGCTCTACCTGCTTTTCACTGTCGCTTGGAACTGCATTCGCTGCCGCACAGACATTCGCGCTCTGCGCAAGCCTTGGTTGGTTATGATGCAACAATGCCTATGTGACTCTGGCAGAGCCCGGCTGCCAAATTTGAATTGTACACCGATTGCGCCCTCACGAAAGCTGCCAGCACTGAAAGCTCTACCTGGTTTTCACTGTCCCTTGGAACTGCATTCGCTGCCGCACAGACAGTCGCGCTCTGCAAAAGCCTTGGTTGGGTATGATGCAACAATGCCTATGTGACTCTCGCACAGCCCGCTGCCAAATTTGAAACGTCCAGCGATTGCGCCCACACGAAAGCTGCCAGCACTGAAAGCTCTACCTGGTTTTCACTGTCCCTTGGAACTGCATTCGCTGCCGCACAGACATTCGCGCTCTGCGCAAGCCTTGGTTGGTTATGACGCAACAATGGCTATGTGACTCTGGCAGAGCCCGGCTGCCAAATTTGAAACGTCCACTGATTGCGCCCACACGAAAGCTGCCAGCACTGAAAGCTCTACCTGGTTTTCACTGTGCATTGGACCTGCATTCGTTGCCGCACAGACCTTCGCGGTCCGCAAAAGCCTTGGTTGGTTATGATGCAACAATGGCTATATGACTCTCGCAGAGCCCGGCTGCCAAATTTGAAACGTCCAGCGATTGCGCCCACACGAAAGCTGCCAGCACTGAAAGGTCTACCTGGTTTTCACTGTCCCTTGGAACTGCATTCGCTGCCGAACAGACATTCGCGCTCTGCAAAAGCCTTGGTTGGGTATGATGCAACAATGCCTATGTGACTCTCGCAGAGCCCGGCTGCCAAATTTGAAACGTCCAGCGATTGCGCCCACATGAAAGCTGCCAGCACTGAAAGCTCTACCTGGTTTTCACTGTCCCTTGGAACTGCATTCGCTGCCACACAGACATTCGCGGTCCGCAAAAGCCTTGGTTGGTTATGATGCAACAATGGCTATGTGACTCTCGCAGAGCTCTGCTGCCAAATTTGAAACGTCCACTGATTGAGCCCACACGAAAGCTGCCAGCACTGAAAGCTCTACCTGGTTTTCACTGTCCCTTGGAACTGCATTCGCTGCCGCACAGACATTCGCGCTCTGCGCAAGCCTTGGTTGGTTATGATGCAACAATGCCTATGTGACTCTGGCAGAGCCCGGCTGCCAAATTCGAAACGTCCAGCGATTGCGCCCACACGAAAGCTGCCAGCACTGAAAGGTCTACCTGGTTTTCACTGTCCCTTGGAACTGCATTCGCTGCCGCACAGACATTCGCGGTCCGCAAAAGTCTTGGTTGGTTATGATGCAACAATGCCTATGTGACTCTCGCAGAGCCCGGTTGCCAAATTTGAAACGTCCACTGATTGCACCCACACGAAAGCTGCCAGCAGTGAAAGCTCTACCTGGTTTTCACTGTCCCTTGGAACTGCATTCGCTGCCGCACAGACATTCGCGCTCTGCGCAAGCCTTGTTTGGTTATGATGCAACAATGCCTATGTGACTCTGGCAGAGCCCGGCTGCCAAATTTGAAACGTCCAGCGATTGCGCCCACACGAAAGCTGCCAGCACTGAAAGCTCTACCTGGTTTTCACTGTCCCTTGGAACTGCATTCGCTGCCGAACAGACATTCGCGGTCTGCGCAAGCCTTGGTTGGTTATGATGCAACAATGCCTATGTGACTCTGGCAGAGCCCGGCTGCCAAATTTGAAACGTCCAGCGATTGCGCCCACACGAAAGCTGCCAGCACTGAAAGCTCTACCTGGTTTTCACTGTCCCTTGGAACTGCATTCGCTGCCGCACAGACAGTCGCGCTCTGCGCAAGCCTTGGTTGGTTATGATGCAACAATGGCTATGTGACTCTGGCAGAGCCCGGCTGCCAAATTTGAAACGTCCAGCGATTGCGCCCACACGAAAGCTGCCAGCACTGAAAGCTCTACCTGGTTTTCACTACCCCTTGGAACTGCATTCGCTGCCGCACCGACATTCGCGCTCCGCAAAAGCCTTGGTTGGTTATGATGCAACAATGCCTATGTGACTCTGGCAGAGCCCGGCTGCCAAATTCGAAACATCCAGCTATTGCGCCCACACGATAGCTGCCAGCACTGAAAGCTCTGCCTGGTTTTCACTGTCCCTTGGAACTGCATTCGCTGCCGCACCGACATTCGCGGTCCGCAAAAGTCTTGGTTGGTTATGATGCAACAATGCCTATGTGACTCTCGCAGAGCCCGGCTGCCAAATTTGAAACGTCCACTGATTGCGCCCACACGAAAGCTGCCAGCACTGAAAGCTCTACCTGGTTTTCACTGTCCCTTGGAACTGCATTCGCTGCCGCACAGACATTCGCGCTCTGCGCAAGCCTTGGTTGGTTATGATGCAACAATGCCTATGTGACTCTGGCAGAGCCCGGCTGCCAAATTTGAAACGTCCACTGATTGCGCCCACACGAAAGCTGCCAGCACTGAAAGCTCTACCTGCTTTTCACTGTCGCTTGGAACTGCATTCGCTGCCGCACAGACATTCGCGCTCTGCGCAAGCCTTGGTTGGTTATGATGCAACAATGCCTATGTGACTCTGGCAGAGCCCGGCTTCCAAATTTGAATTGTACACCGATTGCGCCCTCACGAAAGCTGCCAGCACTGAAAGCTCTACCTGGTTTTCACTGTCCCTTGGAACTGCATTCGCTGCCGCACAGACATTCGCACTCTGCGCAAGCCTCGGTTGGTTATGACGCAACAATGCCTATGTGACTCTGGCAGAGCCCGGCTGCCAAATTTGAAATGTACACCGATTGCGCCCACACGAAAGCTGCCAGAACTGAAACCTCTACCTGGTTTTCACTGTCCCTTGGATCTGCATTCGCTGCCACACACACATTCGCGCTCCGCAAAAGCCTTGGGTGGTTATGATGCAACAATGCCTATGTGACTCTCGCAGAGCCCGGCTGCCAAATTCGAAACGTCCAGCGATTGCGCCCACACGAAAGCTGCCAGCACTGAAAGCTCTACCTGGTTTTCACTGTCCCTTGGAACTGCATTCGCTGCCGCACAGACATTCGCGCTCTGCGCAAGCCTTGGTTGGTTATGATGCAACAATGCCTATGTGACTCATGCAGAGCCCGGCTGCCAAATTCGAAACGTCCAGCGATTGCGCCCACACGAAAGCTGCCAGCACTGAAAGCTCTACCTGGTTTTCACTGTCCCTTGGAACTGCATTCGCTGCCGCACAGACAGTCGCGCTCTGCAAAAGCCTTGGTTGGGTATGATGCAAAAATGCCTATGTGACTCTCGCAGAGCCTGCTGCCAAATTTGAAACGTCCAGCGATTGCGCCCACACGAAAGCTGCCAGCACTGAAAGCTCTACCTGGTTTTCACTGTCCCTTGGAACTGCATTCGCTGCCGCACAGACATTCGCGCTCTGCGCAAGCCTTGGTTGGTTATGATGCAACAATGGCTATGTGACTCTGGCAGAGCCCGGCTGCCAAATTTGAAACGTCCAGCGATTGCGCCCACACGAAAGCTGCCAGCACTGAAAGCTCTACCTGGTTTTCACTATCCCTTGGAACTGCATTCGCTGCCGCACCGACATTCGCGCTCCGCAAAAGCCTTGGTTGGTTATGATGCAACAATGGCTATGTGACTCTGGCAGAGCCCGGCTGCCAAATTCGAAACATCCAGCTATTGCGCCCACACGATAGCTGCCAGCACTGAAAGCTCTGCCTGGTTTTCACTGTCCCTTGGAACTGCATTCGCTGCCGCACCGACATTCGCGGTCCGCAAAAGTCTTGGTTGGTTATGATGCAACAATGCCTATGTGACTCTCGCAGAGCCCGGCTGCCAAATTTGAAACGTCCACTGATTGCGCCCACACGAAAGCTGCCAGCACTGAAAGCTCTACCTGGTTTTCACTGTCCCTTGGAACTGCATTCGCTGCCGCACAGACATTCGCGCTCTGCGCAAGCCTTGGTTGGTTATGATGCAACAATGCCTATGTGACTCTCGCAGAGCCCGGCTGCCAAATTTGAAACGTCCACTGATTGCGCCCACACGAAAGCTGCCAGCACTGAAAGCTCTACCTGCTTTTCACTGTCGCTTGGAACTGCATTCGCTGCCGCACAGACATTCGCGCTCTGCGCAAGCCTTGGTTGGTTATGATGCAACAATGCCTATGTGACTCTGGCAGAGCCCGGCTTCCAAATTTGAATTGTACACCGATTGCGCCCTCACGAAAGCTGCCAGCACTGAAAGCTCTACCTGGTTTTCACTGTCCCTTGGAACTGCATTCGCTGCCGCACAGACATTCGCGCTCTGCGCAAGCCTCGGTTGGTTATGACGCAACAATGCCTATGTGACTCTGGCAGAGCCCGGCTGCCAAATTTGAAATGTACACCGATTGCGCCCACACGAAAGCTGCCAGAACTGAAACCTCTACCTGGTTTTCACTGTCCCTTGGATCTGCATTCGCTGCCACACACACATTCGCGCTCCGCAAAAGCCTTGGGTGGTTATGATGCAACAATGCCTATGTGACTCTCGCAGAGCCCGGCTGCCAAATTCGAAACGTCCAGCGATTGCGCCCACACGAAAGCTGCCAGCACTGAAAGCTCTACCTGGTTTTCACTGTCCCTTGGAACTGCATTCGCTGCCGCACAGACATTCGCGCTCTGCGCAAGCCTTGGTTGGGTATGATGCAACAATACCTATGTGACTCTCGCAGAGCCTGCTGCCAAATTTGAAACGTCCAGCGATTGCGCCCACACGAAAGCTGCCAGCACTGAAAGCTCTACCTGGTTTTCACTGTCCCTTGGAACTGCATTCGCTGCCGCACAGACATTCGCGCTCTGCGCAAGCCTTGGTTGGTTATGACGCAACAATGCCTATGTGACTCTGGCAGAGCCCTGCTGCCAAATTTGAAATGTACACCGATTGCGCCCACACGAAAGCTGCCAGCACTGAAAGCTCTACCTGGTTTTCACTGTCCCTTGGAACTGCATTCGCTGCCGCACAGACATTCGCGGTCCGCAAAAGCCTTGGTTGGTTATGATGCAACAATGGCTATATGACTCTCGCAGAGCTCGGCTGCCAAATTCGAAACGTACACCGATTGCGCCCACACGAAAGCTGCCAGCACTGAAAGCTCTACCTGGTTTTCACTGTCCCTTGGAACTGCATTCGCTGCCGCACAGACATTCGCGCTCTGCAAAAGCCTTGGTTGGGTATTATGCAACAATGCCTATGTGACACTCGCAGAGCCCGGCTGCCAAATTTGAATTGTACACCGATTGCACCCTCACGAAAGCTGCCAGCACTGAAAGCTCTACCTGGTTTTCACTGTCCCTTGGAACTGCATTTGCTGCCGCACAGACATTCGCGCTCTGCAAAAGCCTTGGTTTGGTATGATGCAACAATGCCTATGTGACTCTCGCAGAGCCCGCTGCCAAATTTGAAACGTCCAGCGATTGCGCCCACACGAAAGCTGCCAGCACTGAAAGCTCTACCTGGTTTTCACTGTCCCTTGGAACTGCATTCGCTGCCGCACAGACATTATCTCTCCGCATAAGCTTTATTTGTTTATGATGCAACAATGCCTATGTGACTCTCGCACAGCCCGCTGCCAAATTTGAAACGTCCACTGATTGCGCCCACACGAAAGCTGCCAGCACTGAAAGCTCTACCTGGTTTTCACTGTCCCTTGGAACTGCATTCGCTGCCGCACAGACATTCGCGCTCTGCGCAAGCCTTGGTTGGTTATGATGCAACAATGCCTATGTGACTCTGGCAGAGCCCGGCTGCCAAATTCGAAACGTCCAGCGATTGCGCCCACACGAAAGCTGCCAGCACTGAAAGGTCTACCTGGTTTTCACTGTCCCTTGGAACTGCATTCGCTGCCGCAGAGACATTCGCGGTCCGCAAAAGTCTTGGTTGGTTACGATGCAACAATGCCTATGTGACTCTCGCAGAGCCCGGTTGCCAAATTTGAAACGTCCACTGATTGCACCCACACGAAAGCTGCCAGCAGTGAAAGCTCTACCTGGTTTTCACTGTCCCTTGGAACTGCATTCGCTGCCGCACAGACATTCGCGCTCTGCGCAAGCCTTGTTTGGTTATGATGCAACAATGCCTATGTGACTCTGGCAGAGCCCGGCTGCCAAATTCGAAACATCCAGCGATTGCGCCCACACGATAGCTGCCAGCACTGAAAGCTCTGCCTGGTTTTCACTGTCCCTTGGAACTGCATTCGCTGCCGCACCGACATTCGCGGTCCGCAAAAGTCTTGGTTGGTTATGATGCAACAATGCCTATGTGACTCTCGCAGAGCCCGGCTGCCAAATTTGAAACGTCCACTGATTGCGCCCACACGAAAGCTGCCAGCACTGAAAGCTCTACCTGGTTTTCACTGTCCCTTGGAACTGCATTCGCTGCCGCACAGACATTCGCGCTCTGCGCAAGCCTTGGTTGGTTATGATGCAACAATGCCTATGTGACTCTGGCAGAGCCCGGCTGCCAAATTTGAAACATCCACTGATTGCGCCCACACGAAAGCTGCCAGCACTGAAAGCTCTACCTGCTTTTCACTGTCGCTTGGAACTGCATTCGCTGCCGCACAGACATTCGCGCTCTGCGCAAGCCTTGGTTGGTTATGATGCAACAATGCCTATGTGACTCTGGCAGAGCCCGGCTGCCAAATTTGAATTGTACACCGATTGCGCCCTCACGAAAGCTGCCAGCACTGAAAGCTCTACCTGGTTTTCACTGTCCCTTGGAACTGCATTCGCTGCCGCACAGACATTCGCGCTCTGCGCAAGCCTCGGTTGGTTATGACGCAACAATGCCTATGTGACTCTGGCAGAGCCCGGCTGCCAAATTTGAAATGTACACCGATTGCGCCCACACGAAAGCTGCCAGAACTGAAAGCTCTACCTGGTTTTCACTGTCCCTTGGAACTGCATTCGCTGCCACACACACATTCGCGCTCCGCAAAAGCCTTGGTTGGTTATGATGCAACAATGCCTATGTGACTCTCGCAGAGCCCGGCTGCCAAATTCGAAACGTCCAGCGATTGCGCCCACACGAAAGCTGCCAGCACTGAAAGCTCTACCTGGTTTTCACTGTCCCTTGGAACTGCATTCGCTGCCGCACAGACATTCCCGCTCTGCAAAAGCCTTGGTTGGTTATGATGCAACAATGCCTATGTGACTCTGGCAGAGCCCGGCTGCCAAATTTTAAACGTCCAGCAATTGCGCCCACACGAAAGCTGCCAGCACTGAAAGCTCTACCTGGTTTTCACTGTCCCTTGGAACTGCATTCGCTGCCGCACAGACATTCGCGCTCTGCGCAAGCCTTGGTTGGTTATGACGCAACAATGCCTATGTGACTCTGGCAGAGCCCGGCTGCCAAATTTGAAATGTACACCGATTGCGCCCACACGAAAGCTGCCAGCACTGAAAGCTCTACCTGGTTTTCACTGTCCCTTGGAACTGCATTCGCTGCCGCACAGACATTCGCGGTCCGCAAAAGCCTTGGTTGGTTATGATGCAACAATGGCTATATGACTCTCGCAGAGCTCGGCTGCCAAATTCGAAACGTACACCGATTGCGCCCACACGAAAGCTGCCAGCACTGAAAGCTCTACCTGGTTTTCACTGTCCCTTGGAACTGCATTCGCTGCCGCACAGACATTCGCGCTCTGCAAAAGCCTTGGTTGGGTATTATGCAACAATGCCTATGTGACACTCGCAGAGCCCGGCTGCCAAATTTGAATTGTACACCGATTGCACCATCACGAAAGCTGCCAGCACTGAAAGCTCTACCTGGTTTTCACTGTCCCTTGGAACTGCATTTGCTGCCGCACAGACATTCGCGCTCTGCAAAAGCCTTGGTTTGGTATGATGCAACAATGCCTATGTGACTCTCGCAGAGCCCGCTGCCAAATTTGAAACGTCCAGAGATTGCGCCCACACGAAAGCTGCCAGCACTGAAAGCTCTACCTGGTTTTCACTGTCCCTTGGAACTGCATTCGCTGCCGCACAGACATTATCTCTCCGCATAAGCTTTATTTGTTTATGATGCAACAATGCCTATGTGACTCTCGCACAGCCCGCTGCCAAATTTGAAACGTCCACTGATTGCGCCCACACGAAAGCTGCCAGCACTGAAAGCTCTACCTGGTTTTCACTGTCCCTTGGAACTGCATTCGCTGCCGCACAGACATTCGCGCTCTGCGCAAGCCTTGGTTGGTTATGATGCAACAATGCCTATGTGACTCTGGCAGAGCCCGGCTGCCAAATTTGAAACGTCCACTGATTGCGCCCACACGAAAGCTGCCAGCACTGAAAGCTCTACCTGCTTTTCACTGTCGCTTGGAACTGCATTCGCTGCCGCACAGACATTCGCGCTCTGCGCAAGCCTTGGTTGGTTATGATGCAACAATGCCTATGTGACTCTGGCAGAGCCCGGCTTCCAAATTTGAATTGTACACCGATTGCGCCCTCACGAAAGCTGCCAGCACTGAAAGCTCTACCTGGTTTTCACTGTCCCTTGGAACTGCATTCGCTGCCGCACAGACATTCGCGCTCTGCGCAAGCCTCGGTTGGTTATGACGCAACAATGCCTATGTGACTCTGGCAGAGCCCGGCTGCCAAATTTGAAATGTACACCGATTGCGCCCACACGAAAGCTGCCAGAACTGAAACCTCTACTTGGTTTTCACTGTCCCTTGGATCTGCATTCGCTGCCACACACACATTCGCGCTCCGCAAAAGCCTTGGGTGGTTATGATGCAACAATGCCTATGTGACTCTCGCAGAGCCCGGCTGCCAAATTCGAAACGTCCAGCGATTGCGCCCACACGAAAGCTGCCAGCACTGAAAGCTCTACCTGGTTTTCACTGTCCCTTGGAACTGCATTCGCTGCCGCACAGACATTCGCGCTCTGCGCAAGCCTTGGTTGGTTATGATGCAACAATGCCTATGTGACTCATGCAGAGCCCGGCTGCCAAATTCGAAACGTCCAGCGATTGCGCCCACACGAAAGCTGCCAGCACTGAAAGCTCTACCTGGTTTTCACTGTCCCTTGGAACTGCATTCGCTGCCGCACAGACAGTCGCGCTCTGCAAAAGCCTTGGTTGGGTATGATGCAAAAATGCCTATGTGACTCTGGCAGAGCCCTGCTGCCAAATTTGAAACGTCCAGCGATTGCGCCCACACGAAAGCTGCCAGCACTGAAAGCTCTACCTGGTTTTCACTGTCCCTTGGAACTGCATTCGCTGCCGCACAGACATTCGCGCTCTGCGCAAGCCTTGGTTGGTTATGATGCAACAATGGCTATGTGACTCTGGCAGAGCCCGGCTGCCAAATTTGAAACGTCCAGCGATTGCGCCCACACGAAAGCTGCCAGCACTGAAAGCTCTACCTGGTTTTCACTATCCCTTGGAACTGCATTCGCTGCCGCACCGACATTCGCGCTCCGCAAAAGCCTTGGTTGGTTATGATGCAACAATGCCTATGTGACTCTGGCAGAGCCCGGCTGCCAAATTCGAAACATCCAGCTATTGCGCCCACACGATAGCTGCCAGCACTGAAAGCTCTGCCTGGTTTTCACTGTCCCTTGGAACTGCATTCGCTGCCGCACCGACATTCGCGGTCCGCAAAAGTCTTGGTTGGTTATGATGCAACAATGCCTATGTGACTCTCGCAGAGCCCGGCTGCCAAATTTGAAACGTCCACTGATTGCGCCCACACGAAAGCTGCCAGCACTGAAAGCTCTACCTGGTTTTCACTGTCCCTTGGAACTGCATTCGCTGCCGCACAGACATTCGCGCTCTGCGCAAGCCTTGGTTGGTTATGATGCAACAATGCCTATGTGACTCTCGCAGAGCCCGGCTGCCAAATTTGAAACGTCCACTGATTGCGCCCACACGAAAGCTGCCAGCACTGAAAGCTCTACCTGCTTTTCACTGTCGCTTGGAACTGCATTCGCTGCCGCACAGACATTCGCGCTCTGCGCAAGCCTTGGTTGGTTATGATGCAACAATGCCTATGTGACTCTGGCAGAGCCCGGCTTCCAAATTTGAATTGTACACCGATTGCGCCCTCACGAAAGCTGCCAGCACTGAAAGCTCTACCTGGTTTTCACTGTCCCTTGGAACTGCATTCGCTGCCGCACAGACATTCGCGCTCTGCGCAAGCCTCGGTTGGTTATGACGCAACAATGCCTATGTGACTCTGGCAGAGCCCGGCTGCCAAATTTGAAATGTACACCGATTGCGCCCACACGAAAGCTGCCAGAACTGAAACCTCTACCTGGTTTTCACTGTCCCTTGGATCTGCATTCGCTGCCACACACACATTCGCGCTCCGCAAAAGCCTTGGGTGGTTATGATGCAACAATGCCTATGTGACTCTCGCAGAGCCCGGCTGCCAAATTCGAAACGTCCAGCGATTGCGCCCACACGAAAGCTGCCAGCACTGAAAGCTCTACCTGGTTTTCACTGTCCCTTGGAACTGCATTCGCTGCCGCACAGACATTCGCGCTCTGCGCAAGCCTTGGTTGGTTATGATGCAACAATGCCTATGTGACTCATGCAGAGCCCGGCTGCCAAATTCGAAACGTCCAGCGATTGCGCCCACACGAAAGCTGCCAGCACTGAAAGCTCTACCTGGTTTTCACTGTCCCTTGGAACTGCATTCGCTGCCGCACAGACAGTCGCGCTCTGCAAAAGCCTTGGTTGAGTATGATGCAACAATACCTATGTGACTCTCGCAGAGCCTGCTGCCAAATTTGAAACGTCCAGCGATTGCGCCCACACGAAAGCTGCCAGCACTGAAAGCTCTACCTGGTTTTCACTGTCCCTTGGAACTGCATTCGCTGCCGCACAGACATTCGCGCTCTGCGCAAGCCTTGGTTGGTTATGACGCAACAATGCCTATGTGACTCTGGCAGAGCCCTGCTGCCAAATTTGAAATGTACACCGATTGCGCCCACACGAAAGCTGCCAGCACTGAAAGCTCTACCTGGTTTTCACTGTCCCTTGGAACTGCATTCGCTGCCGCACAGACATTCGCGGTCCGCAAAAGCCTTGGTTGGTTATGATGCAACAATGGCTATATGACTCTCGCAGAGCTCGGCTGCCAAATTCGAAACGTACACCGATTGCGCCCACACGAAAGCTGCCAGCACTGAAAGCTCTACCTGGTTTTCACTGTCCCTTGGAACTGCATTCGCTGCCGCACAGACATTCGCGCTCTGCAAAAGCCTTGGTTGGGTATTATGCAACAATGCCTATGTGACACTCGCAGA
The DNA here is from genome assembly GCF_035582795.1 of Mycteria americana. NCBI lineage: Eukaryota > Metazoa > Chordata > Aves > Ciconiiformes > Ciconiidae > Mycteria > Mycteria americana. The sequence continues at coordinate 2,009,607 of NW_027445609.1, read as the reverse complement.
GCCCGGCTGCCAAATTTGAATTGTACACCGATTGCACCCTCACGAAAGCTGCCAGCACTGAAAGCTCTACCTGGTTTTCACTGTCCCTTGGAACTGCATTTGCTGCCGCACAGACATTCGCGCTCTGCAAAAGCCTTGGTTTGGTATGATGCAACAATGCCTATGTGACTCTCGCAGAGCCCGCTGCCAAATTTGAAACGTCCAGCGATTGCGCCCACACAAAAGCTGCCAGCACTGAAAGCTCTACCTGGTTTTCACTGTCCCTTGGAACTGCATTCGCTGCCGCACAGACATTATCTCTCCGCATAAGCTTTATTTGTTTATGATGCAACAATGCCTATGTGACTCTCGCACAGCCCGCTGCCAAATTTGAAACGTCCACTGATTGCGCCCACACGAAAGCTGCCAGCACTGAAAGCTCTACCTGGTTTTCACTGTCCCTTGGAACTGCATTCGCTGCCGCACAGACATTCGCGCTCTGCGCAAGCCTTGGTTGGTTATGATGCAACAATGCCTATGTGACTCTGGCAGAGCCCGGCTGCCAAATTCGAAACGTCCAGCGATTGCGCCCACACGAAAGCTGCCAGCACTGAAAGGTCTACCTGGTTTTCACTGTCCCTTGGAACTGCATTCGCTGCCGCACAGACATTCGCGGTCCGCAAAAGTCTTGGTTGGTTATGATGCAACAATGCCTATGTGACTCTCGCAGAGCCCGGTTGCCAAATTTGAAACGTCCACTGATTGCACGCACACGAAAGCTGCCAGCAGTGAAAGCTCTACCTGGTTTTCACTGTCCCTTGGAACTGCATTCGCTGCCGCACAGACATTCGCGCTCTGCGCAAGCCTTGTTTGGTTATGATGCAACAATGCCTATGTGACTCTGGCAGAGCCCGGCTGCCAAATTTGAAACGTCCAGCGATTGCGCCCACACGAAAGCTGCCAGCACTGAAAGCTCTACCTGGTTTTCACTGTCCCTTGGAACTGCATTCGCTGCCGAACAGACATTCGCGGTCTGCGCAAGCCTTGGTTGGTTATGATGCAACAATGCCTATGTGACTCTGGCAGAGCCCGGCTGCCAAATTTGAAACGTCCAGCGATTGCGCCCACACGAAAGCTGCCAGCACTGAAAGCTCTACCTGGTTTTCACTGTCCCTTGGAACTGCATTCGCTGCCGCACAGACATTCGCGCTCTGCGCAAGCCTTGGTTGGTTATGATGCAACAATGGCTATGTGACTCTGGCAGAGCCCGGCTGCCAAATTTGAATTGTACACCGATTGCGCCCTCACGAAAGCTGCCAGCACTGAAAGCTCTACCTGGTTTTCACTGTCCCTTGGAACTGCATTCGCTGCCGCACAGACATTCGCGCTCTGCGCAAGCCTCGGTTGGTTATGACGCAACAATGCCTATGTGACTCTGGCAGAGCCCGGCTGCCAAATTTGAAATGTACACCGATTGCGCCCACACGAAAGCTGCCAGAACTGAAAGCTCTACCTGGTTTTCACTGTCCCTTGGAACTGCATTCGCTGCCACACACACATTCGCGCTCCGCAAAAGCCTTGGTTGGTTATGATGCAACAATGCCTATGTGACTCTCGCAGAGCCCGGCTGCCAAATTCGAAACGTCCAGCGATTGCGCCCACACGAAAGCTGCCAGCACTGAAAGCTCTACCTGGTTTTCACTGTCCCTTGGAACTGCATTCGCTGCCGCACAGACATTCGCGCTCTGCAAAAGCCTTGGTTGGTTATGATGCAACAATGCCTATGTGACTCTGGCAGAGCCCGGCTGCCAAATTTTAAACGTCCAGCAATTGCGCCCACACGAAAGCTGCCAGCACTGAAAGCTCTACCTGGTTTTCACTGTCCCTTGGAACTGCATTCGCTGCCGCACAGACATTCGCGCTCTGCGCAAGCCTTGGTTGGTTATGACGCAACAATGCCTATGTGACTGTGGCAGAGCCCGGCTGCCAAATTTGAAATGTACACCGATTGCGCCCACACGAAAGCTGCCAGCACTGAAAGCTCTACCTGGTTTTCACTGTCCCTTGGAACTGCATTCGCTGCCGCACAGACATTCGCGGTCCGCAAAAGCCTTGGTTGGTTATGATGCAACAATGGCTATATGACTCTCGCAGAGCTCGGCTGCCAAATTCGAAACGTACACCGATTGCGCCCACACGAAAGCTGCCAGCACTGAAAGCTCTACCTGGTTTTCACTGTCCCTTGGAACTGCATTCGCTGCCGCACAGACATTCGCGCTCTGCAAAAGCCTTGGTTGGGTATTATGCAACAATGCCTATGTGACACTCGCAGAGCCCGGCTGCCAAATTTGAATTGTACACCGATTGCACCATCACGAAACCTGCCAGCACTGAAAGCTCTACCTGGTTTTCACTGTCCCTTGGAACTGCATTTGCTGCCGCACAGACATTCGCGCTCTGCAAAAGCCTTGGTTTGGTATGATGCAACAATGCCTATGTGACTCTCGCAGAGCCCGCTGCCAAATTTGAAACGTCCAGAGATTGCGCCCACACGAAAGCTGCCAGCACTGAAAGCTCTACCTGGTTTTCACTGTCCCTTGGAACTGCATTCGCTGCCGCACAGATATTATCTCTCCGCATAAGCTTTATTTGTTTATGATGCAACAATGCCTATGTGACTCTCGCACAGCCCGCTGCCAAATTTGAAACGTCCACTGATTGCGCCCACACGAAAGCTGCCAGCACTGAAAGCTCTACCTGGTTTTCACTGTCCCTTGGAACTGCATTCGCTGCCGCACAGACATTCGCGCTCTGCGCAAGCCTTGGTTGGTTATGATGCAACAATGCCTATGTGACTCTGGCAGAGCCCGGCTGCCAAATTTGAAACCTCCACCGATTGCGCCCACACGAAAGCTGCCAGCACTGAGAGCTCTACCTGGTTTTCACTGTCCCTTGGAACTGCATTCGCTGCCGCACAGACATTCGCGCTCTGCGCAAGCCTTGGTTGGTTATGATGCAACAATGCCTATGTGACTCTGGCAGAGACCGGCTGCCAAATTTGAAACGTCCAGCAATTGCGCCCACACGAAAGCTGCCAGCACTGAAAGCTCTACCTGGTTTTCACTGTCCCTTGGAACTGCATTCGCTGCCGCACAGACATTCGCGCTCCGCCAAAAGCCTTGGTTGGTTATGATGCAACAATGCCTATGTGACTCTGGCAGAGCCCGGCTGCCAAATTCGAAACGTCCAGCGATTGCGCCCACACGAAAGCTGCCAGCACTGAAAGCTCTACCTGGTTTTCACTGTCCTTTGGAACTGCATTCGCTGCCGCACCGACATTCGTGATCCGCAAAAGCCTTGGTTGGTTATGATGCAACAATGCCTATGTGACTCTGGCAGAGCCCGGCTGCCAAATTCGAAACATCCAGCGATTGCGCCCACACGATAGCTGCCAGCACTGAAAGCTCTACCTGGTTTTCACTGTCCCTTGGAACTGCATTCGCTGCCGCACAGACATTCGCGCTCTGCGCAAGCCTTGGTTGGTTATGATGCAACAATGCCTATGTGACTCATGCAGAGCCCGGCTGCCAAATTCGAAACGTCCAGCGATTGCGCCCACACGAAAGCTGCCAGCACTGAAAGCTCTACCTGGTTTTCACTGTCCCTTGGAACTGCATTCGCTGCCGCACCGACATTCGCGCTCTGCAAAAGCCTTGGTTGGTTATGATGCAACAATGCCTATGTGACTCTCGCACTGCCCGCTGCCAAATTTGAAACGTCCACTGATTGCGCCCACACGAAAGCTGCCAGCACTGAAAGCTCTACCTGCTTTTCACTGTCGCTTGGAACTGCATTCGCTGCCGCACAGACATTCGCGCTCTGCGCAAGCCTTGGTTGGTTATGATGCAACAATGCCTATGTGACTCTGGCAGAGCCCGGCTGCCAAATTTGAATTGTACACCGATTGCGCCCTCACGAAAGCTGCCAGCACTGAAAGCTCTACCTGGTTTTCACTGTCCCTTGGAACTGCATTCGCTGCCGCACAGACAGTCGCGCTCTGCAAAAGCCTTGGTTGGGTATGATGCAACAATGCCTATGTGACTCTCGCACAGCCCGCTGCCAAATTTGAAACGTCCAGCGATTGCGCCCACACGAAAGCTGCCAGCACTGAAAGCTCTACCTGGTTTTCACTGTCCCTTGGAACTGCATTCGCTGCCGCACAGACATTCGCGCTCTGCGCAAGCCTTGGTTGGTTATGACGCAACAATGGCTATGTGACTCTGGCAGAGCCCGGCTGCCAAATTTGAAACGTCCAGCGATTGCGCCCACACGAAAGCTGCCAGCACTGAAAGCTCTACCTGGTTTTCACTGTGCATTGGACCTGCATTCGTTGCCGCACAGACATTCGCGGTCCGCAAAAGCCTTGGTTGGTTATGATGCAACAATGGCTATATGACTCTCGCAGAGCCCGGCTGCCAAATTTGAAACGTCCAGCGATTGCGCCCACACGAAAGCTGCCAGCACTGAAAGGTCTACCTGGTTTTCACTGTCCCTTGGAACTGCATTCGCTGCCGAACAGACATTCGCGCTCTGCAAAAGCCTTGGTTGGGTATGATGCAACAATGCCTATGTGACTCTCGCAGAGCCCGGCTGCCAAATTTGAAACGTCCAGCGATTGCGCCCACATGAAAGCTGCCAGCACTGAAAGCTCTACCTGGTTTTCACTGTCCCTTGGAACTGCATTCGCTGCCACACAGACATTCGCGGTCCGCAAAAGCCTTGGTTGGTTATGATGCAACAATGGCTATGTGACTCTCGCAGAGCTCTGCTGCCAAATTCGAAACGTACACCGATTGTGCCCACACGAAAGCCGCCAGCACTGAAAGCTCTACCTGGTTTTCACTGTCCCTTGGAACTGCATTCACTGCCGCACAGACATTCGCGCTCTGCAAAAGCCTTGGTTGGGTATGATGCAACAATGCCTATGTGAATCTTGCACAGCCCGCTGCCAAATTTGAAACGTCCACTGATTGAGCCCACACGAAAGCTGCCAGCACTGAAAGCTCTACCTGGTTTTCACTGTCCCTTGGAACTGCATTCGCTGCCGCACAGACATTCGCGCTCTGCGCAAGCCTTGGTTGGTTATGATGCAACAATGCCTATGTGACTCTGGCAGAGCCCGGCTGCCAAATTCGAAACGTCCAGCGATTGCGCCCACACGAAAGCTGCCAGCACTGAAAGGTCTACCTGGTTTTCACTGTCCCTTGGAACTGCATTCGCTGCCGCAGAGACATTCGCGGTCCGCAAAAGTCTTGGTTGGTTATGATGCAACAATGCCTATGTGACTCTCGCAGAGCCCGGTTGCGAAATTTGAAACGTCCACTGATTGCACCCACACGAAAGCTGCCAGCAGTGAAAGCTCTACCTGGTTTTCACTGTCCCTTGGAACTGCATTCGCTGCCGCACAGACATTCGCGCTCTGCGCAAGCCTTGTTTGGTTATGATGCAACAATGCCTATGTGACTCTGGCAGAGCCCGGCTGCCAAATTTTAAACGTCCAGCGATTGCGCCCACACGAAAGCTGCCAGCACTGAAAGCTCTACCTGGTTTTCACTGTCCCTTGGAACTGCATTCGCTGCCGAACAGACATTCGCGGTCTGCGCAAGCCTTGGTTGGTTATGATGCAACAATGCCTATGTGACTCTGGCAGAGCCCGGCTGCCAAATTTGAAACGTCCAGCGATTGCGCCCACACGAAAGCTGCCAGCACTGAAAGCTCTACCTGGTTTTCACTGTCCCTTGGAACTGCATTCGCTGCCGCACAGACATTCGCGCTCTGCGCAAGCCTTGGTTGGTTATGATGCAACAATGGCTATGTGACTCTGGCAGAGCCCGGCTGCCAAATTTGAATTGTACACCGATTGCGCCCACACGAAAGCTGCCAGCACTGAAAGCTCTACCTGGTTTTCACTATCCCTTGGAACTGCATTCGCTGCCGCACCGACATTCGCGCTCCGCAAAAGCCTTGGTTGGTTATGATGCAACAATGCCTATGTGACTCTGGCAGAGCCCGGCTGCCAAATTCGAAACATCCAGCGATTGCGCCCACACGATAGCTGCCAGCACTGAAAGCTCTGCCTGGTTTTCACTGTCCCTTGGAACTGCATTCGCTGCCGCACCGACATTCGCGGTCCGCAAAAGTCTTGGTTGGTTATGATGCAACAATGCCTATGTGACTCTCGCAGAGCCCGGCTGCCAAATTTGAAACGTCCACTGATTGCGCCCACACGAAAGCTGCCAGCACTGAAAGCTCTACCTGGTTTTCACTGTCCCTTGGAACTGCATTCGCTGCCGCACAGACATTCGCGCTCTGCGCAAGCCTTGGTTGGTTATGATGCAACAATGCCTATGTGACTCTGGCAGAGCCCGGCTGCCAAATTTGAAACGTCCACTGATTGCGCCCACACGAAAGCTGCCAGCACTGAAAGCTCTACCTGGTTTTCACTGTCGCTTGGAACTGCATTCGCTGCCGCACAGACATTCGCGCTCTGCGCAAGCCTTGGTTGGTTATGATGCAACAATGCCTATGTGACTCTGGCAGAGCCCGGCTTCCAAACTTGAATTGTACACCGATTGCGCCCTCACGAAAGCTGCCAGCACTGAAAGCTCTACCTGGTTTTCACTGTCCCTTGGAACTGCATTCGCTGCCGCACAGACATTCGCGCTCTGCGCAAGCCTCGGTTGGTTATGACGCAACAATGCCTATGTGACTCTGGCAGAGCCCGGCTGCCAAATTTGAAATGTACACCGATTGCGCCCACACGAAAGCTGCCAGAACTGAAACCTCTACCTGGTTTTCACTGTCCCTTGGATCTGCATTCGCTGCCACACACACATTCGCGCTCCGCAAAAGCCTTGGGTGGTTATGATGCAACAATGCCTATGTGACTCTCGCAGAGCCCGGCTGCCAAATTCGAAACGTCCAGCGATTGCGCCCACACGAAAGCTGCCAGCACTGAAAGCTCTACCTGGTTTTCACTGTCCCTTGGAACTGCATTCGCTGCCGCACAGACATTCGCGCTCTGCGCAAGCCTTGGTTGGTTATGATGCAACAATGCCTATGTGACTCATGCAGAGCCCGGCTGCCAAATTCGAAACGTCCAGCGATTGCGCCCACACGAAAGCTGCCAGCACTGAAAGCTCTACCTGGTTTTCACTGTCCCTTGGAACTGCATTCGCTGCCGCACAGACAGTCGCGCTCTGCAAAAGCCTTGGTTGGGTATGATGCAACAATGCCTATGTGACTCTCGCAGAGCCTGCTGCCAAATTTGAAACGTCCAGCGATTGCGCCCACACGAAAGCTGCCAGCACTGAAAGCTCTACCTGGTTTTCACTGTCCCTTGGAACTGCATTCGCTGCCGCACAGACATTCGCGCTCTGCGCAAGACTTGGTTGGTTATGACGCAACAATGCCTATGTGACTCTGGCAGAGCCCGGCTGCCAAATTTGAAATGTACACCGATTGCGCCCACACGAAAGCTGCCAGCACTGAAAGCTCTACCTGGTTTTCACTGTCCCTTGGAACTGCATTCGCTGCCGCACAGACATTCGCGGTCCGCAAAAGCCTTGGTTGGTTATGATGCAACAATGGCTATATGACTCTCGCAGAGCTCGGCTGCCAAATTCGAAACGTACACCGATTGCGCCCACACGAAAGCTGCCAGCACTGAAAGCTCTACCTGGTTTTCACTGTCCCTTGGAACTGCATTCGCTGCCGCACAGACATTCGCGCTCTGCAAAAGTCTTGGTTGGGTATTATGCAACAATGCCTATGTGACACTCGCAGAGCCCGGCTGCCAAATTTGAATTGTACACCGATTGCACCCTCACGAAAGCTGCCAGCACTGAAAGCTCTACCTGGTTTTCACTGTCCCTTGGAACTGCATTTGCTGCCGCACAGACATTCGCGCTCTGCAAAAGCCTTGGTTTGGTATGATGCAACAATGCCTATGTGACTCTCGCAGAGCCCGCTGCCAAATTTGAAACGTCCAGAGATTGCGCCCACACGGAAGCTGCCAGCACTGAAAGCTCTGCCTGGTTTTCACTGTCCCTTGGAACTGCATTCGCTGCCGCACAGACATTATCTCTCCGCATAAGCTTTATTTGTTTATGATGCAACAATGCCTATGTGACTCTCGCACAGCCTGCTGCCAAATTTGAAACGTCCACTGATTGCGCCCACACGAAAGCTGCCAGCACTGAAAGCTCTACCTGGTTTTCACTGTCCTTTGGAACTGCATTCGCTGCCGCACAGACATTCGCGCTCTGCGCAAGCCTTGGTTGGTTATGATGCAACAATGCCTATGTGACTCTGGCAGAGCCCGGCTGCCAAATTCGAAACGTCCAGCGATTGCGCCCACACGAAAGCTGCCAGCACTGAAAGGTCTACCTGGTTTTCACTGTCCCTTGGAACTGCATTCGCTGCCGCACAGACATTCGCGGTCCGCAAAAGTCTTGGTTGGTTATGATGCAACAATGCCTATGTGACTCTCGCAGAGCCCGGTTGCCAAATTTGAAACGTCCACTGATTGCACCCACACGAAAGCTGCCAGCAGTGAAAGCTCTACCTGGTTTTCACTGTCCCTTGGAACTGCATTTGCTGCCGCACAGACATTCGCGCTCTGCGCAAGCCTTGTTTGGTTATGATGCAACAATGCCTATGTGACTCTGGCAGAGCCCGGCTGCCAAATTTGAAACGTCCAGCGATTGCGCCCACACGAAAGCTGCCAGCACTGAAAGCTCTACCTGGTTTTCACTGTCCCTTGGAACTGCATTCGCTGCCGCACAGACATTCGCGGTCTGCGCAAGCCTTGGTTGGTTATGATGCAACAATGCCTATGTGACTCTGGCAGAGCCCGGCTGCCAAATTTGAAACGTCCAGCGATTGCGCCCACACGAAAGCTGCCAGCACTGAAAGCTCTACCTGGTTTTCACTGTCCCTTGGAACTGCATTCGCTGCCGCACAGACATTCGCGCTCTGCGCAAGCCTTGGTTGGTTATGATGCAACAATGCCTATGTGACTCTGGCAGAGCCCGGCTGCCAAATTTGAAACGTCCAGCGATTGCGCCCACACGAAAGCTGCCAGCACTGAAAGCTCTACCTGGTTTTCACTATCCCTTGGAACTGCATTCGCTGCCGCACCGACATTCGCGCTCCGCAAAAGCCTTGGTTGGTTATGATGCAACAATGCCTATGTGACTCTGGCAGAGCCCGGCTGCCAAATTCGAAACATCCAGCGATTGCGCCCACACGATAGCTGCCAGCACTGAAAGCTCTGCCTGGTTTTCACTGTCCCTTGGAACTGCATTCGCTGCCGCACCGACATTCGCGGTCCGCAAAAGTCTTGGTTGGTTATGATGCAACAATGCCTATGTGACTCTCGCAGAGCCCGGCTGCCAAATTTGAAACGTCCACTGATTGCGCCCACACGAAAGCTGCCAGCACTGAAAGCTCTACCTGGTTTTCACTGTCCCTTGGAACTGCATTCGCTGCCGCACAGACATTCGCGCTCTGCGCAAGCCTTGGTTGGTTATGATGCAACAATGCCTATGTGACTCTGGCAGAGCCCGGCTGCCAAATTTGAAACATCCACTGATTGCGCCGACACGAAAGCTGCCAGCACTGAAAGCTCTACCTGCTTTTCACTGTCGCTTGGAACTGCATTCGCTGCCGCACAGACATTCGCGCTCTGCGCAAGCCTTGGTTGGTTATGATGCAACAATGCCTATGTGACTCTGGCAGAGCCCGGCTGCCAAATTTGAATTGTACACCGATTGCGCCCTCACGAAAGCTGCCAGCACTGAAAGCTCTACCTGGTTTTCACTGTCCCTTGGAACTGCATTCGCTGCCGCACAGACATTCGCGCTCTGCGCAAGCCTCGGTTGGTTATGACGCAACAATGCCTATGTGACTCTGGCAGAGCCCGGCTGCCAAATTTGAAATGTACACCGATTGCGCCCACACGAAAGCTGCCAGAACTGAAAGCTCTACCTGGTTTTCACTGTCCCTTGGAACTGCATTCGCTGCCACACACACATTCGCGCTCCGCAAAAGCCTTGGTTGGTTATGATGCAACAATGCCTATGTGACTCTCGCAGAGCCCGGCTGCCAAATTCGAAACGTCCAGCGATTGCGCCCACACGAAAGCTGCCAGCACTGAAAGCTCTACCTGGTTTTCACTGTCCCTTGGAACTGCATTCGCTGCCGCACAGACATTCGCGCTCTGCAAAAGCCTTGGTTGGTTATGATGCAACAATGCCTATGTGACTCTGGCAGAGCCCGGCTGCCAAATTTTAAACGTCCAGCAATTGCGCCCACACGAAAGCTGCCAGCACTGAAAGCTCTACCTGGTTTTCACTGTCCCTTGGAACTGCATTCGCTGCCGCACAGACATTCGCGCTCTGCGCAAGCCTTGGTTGGTTATGACGCAACAATGCCTATGTGACTCTGGCAGAGCCCGGCTGCCAAATTTGAAATGTACACCGATTGCGCCCACACGAAAGCTGCCAGCACTGAAAGCTCTACCTGGTTTTCACTGTCCCTTGGAACTGCATTCGCTGCCGCACAGACATTCGCGGTCCGCAAAAGCCTTGGTTGGTTATGATGCAACAATGGCTATATGACTCTCGCAGAGCTCGGCTGCCAAATTCGAAACGTACACCGATTGCGCCCACACGAAAGCTGCCAGCACTGAAAGCTCTACCTGGTTTTCACTGTCCCTTGGAACTGCATTCGCTGCCGCACAGACATTCGCGCTCTGCAAAAGCCTTGGTTGGGTATTATGCAACAATGCCTATGTGACACTCGCAGAGCCCGGCTGCCAAATTTGAATTGTACACCGATTGCACCCTCACGAAAGCTGCCAGCACTGAAAGCTCTACCTGGTTTTCACTGTCCCTTGGAACTGCATTTGCTGCCGCACAGACATTCGCGCTCTGCAAAAGCCTTGGTTTGGTATGATGCAACAATGCCTATGTGACTCTCGCAGAGCCCGCTGCCAAATTTGAAACGTCCAGAGATTGCGCCCACACGAAAGCTGCCAGAACTGAAAGCTCTACCTGGTTTTCACTGTCCCTTGGAACTGCATTCGCTGCCGCACAGACATTATCTCTCCGCATAAGCTTTATTTGTTTATGATGCAACAATGCCTATGTGACTCTCGCACAGCCCGCTGCCAAATTTGAAACGTCCACTGATTGCGCCCACACGAAAGCTGCCAGCACTGAAAGCTCTACCTGGTTTTCACTGTCCCTTGGAACTGCATTCGCTGCCGCACAGACATTCGCGCTCTGCGCAAGCCTTGGTTGGTTATGATGCAACAATGCCTATGTGACTCTGGCAGAGCCCGGCTGCCAAATTTGAAACCTCCACCGATTGCGCCCACACGAAAGCTGCCAGCACTGAGAGCTCTACCTGGTTTTCACTGTCCCTTGGAACTGCATTCGCTGCCGCACAGACATTCGCGCTCTGCGCAAGCCTTGGTTGGTTATGATGCAACAATGCCTATGTGACTCTGGCAGAGACCGGCTGCCAAATTTGAAACGTCCAGCAATTGCGCCCACACGAAAGCTGCCAGCACTGAAAGCTCTACCTGGTTTTCACTGTCCCTTGGAACTGCATTCGCTGCCGCACAGACATTCGCGCTCCGCCAAAAGCCTTGGTTGGTTATGATGCAACAATGCCTATGTGACTCTGGCAGAGCCCGGCTGCCAAATTCGAAACGTCCAGCGATTGCGCCCACACGAAAGCTGCCAGCACTGAAAGCTCTACCTGGTTTTCACTGTCCCTTGGAACTGCATTCGCTGCCGCACCGACATTCGTGCTCCGCAAAAGCCTTGGTTGGTTATGATGCAACAATGCCTATGTGACTCATGCAGAGCCCGGCTGCCAAATTCGAAACATCCAGCGATTGCGCCCACACGATAGCTGCCAGCACTGAAAGCTCTACCTGGTTTTCACTGTCCCTTGGAACTGCATTCGCTGCCGCACAGACATTCGCGCTCTGCGCAAGCCTTGGTTGGTTATGATGCAACAATGCCTATGTGACTCAAGCAGAGCCCGGCTGCCAAATTCGAAACGTCCAGCGATTGCGCCCACACGAAAGCTGCCAGCACTGAAAGCTCTACCTGGTTTTCACTGTCCCTTGGAACTGCATTCGCTGCCGCACCGACATTCGCGCTCTGCAAAAGCCTTGGTTGGTTATGATGCAACAATGCCTATGTGACTCTCGCACAGCCCGCTGCCAAATTTGAAACGTCCACTGATTGCGCCCACACGAAAGCTGCCAGCACTGAAAGCTCTACCTGCTTTTCACTGTCGCTTGGAACTGCATTCGCTGCCGCACAGACATTCGCGCTCTGCGCAAGCCTTGGTTGGTTATGATGCAACAATGCCTATGTGACTCTGGCAGAGCCCGGCTGCCAAATTTGAATTGTACACCGATTGCGCCCTCACGAAAGCTGCCAGCACTGAAAGCTCTACCTGGTTTTCACTGTCCCTTGGAACTGCATTCGCTGCCGCACAGACAGTCGCGCTCTGCAAAAGCCTTGGTTGGGTATGATGCAACAATGCCTATGTGACTCTCGAACAGCCCGCTGCCAAATTTGAAACGTCCAGCGATTGCGCCCACACGAAAGCTGCCAGCACTGAAAGCTCTACCTGGTTTTCACTGTCCCTTGGAACTGCATTCGCTGCCGCACAGACATTCGCGCTCTGCGCAAGCCTTGGTTGGTTATGACGCAACAATGGCTATGTGACTCTGGCAGAGCCCGGCTGCCAAATTTGAAACGTCCAGCGATTGCGCCCACACGAAAGCTGCCAGCACTGAAAGCTCTACCTGGTTTTCACTGTGCATTGGACCTGCATTCGTTGCCGCACAGACATTCGCGGTCCGCAAAAGCCTTGGTTGGTTATGATGCAACAATGGCTATATGACTCTCGCAGAGCCCGGCTGCCAAATTTGAAACGTCCAGCGATTGCGCCCACACGAAAGCTGCCAGCACTGAAAGGTCTACCTGGTTTTCACTGTCCCTTGGAACTGCATTCGCTGCCGAACAGACATTCGCGCTCTGCAAAAGCCTTGGTTGGGTATGATGCAACAATGCCTATGTGACTCTCGCAGAGCCCGGCTGCCAAATTTGAAACGTCCAGCGATTGCGCCCACATGAAAGCTGCCAGCACTGAAAGCTCTACCTGGTTTTCACTGTCCCTTGGAACTGCATTCGCTGCCACACAGACATTCGCGGTCCGCAAAAGCCTTGGTTGGTTATGATGCAACAATGGCTATGTGACTCTCGCAGAGCTCTGCTGCCAAATTCGAAACGTACACCGATTGTGCCCACACGAAAGCCGCCAGCACTGAAAGCTCTACCTGGTTTTCACTGTCCCTTGGAACTGCATTCACTGCCGCACAGACATTCGCGCTCTGCAAAAGCCTTGGTTGGTTATGATGCAACAATGCCTATGTGAATCTTGCACAGCCCCTGCCAAATTTGAAACGTCCACTGATTGAGCCCACACGAAAGCTGCCAGCACTGAAAGCTCTACCTGGTTTTCACTGTCCCTTGGAACTGCATTCGCTGCCGCACAGACATTCGCGCTCTGCGCAAGCCTTGGTTGGTTATGATGCAACAATGCCTATGTGACTCTGGCAGAGCCCGGCTGCCAAATTCGAAACGTCCAGCGATTGCGCCCAAACGAAAGCTGCCAGCACTGAAAGGTCTACCTGGTTTTCACTGTCCCTTGGAACTGCATTCGCTGCCGCACAGACATTCGCGGTCCGCAAAAGTCTTGGTTGGTTATGATGCAACAATGCCTATGTGACTCTCGCAGAGCCCGGTTGCCAAATTTGAAACGTCCACTGATTGCACCCACACGAAAGCTGCCAGCAGTGAAAGCTCTACCTGGTTTTCACTGTCCCTTGGAACTGCATTCGCTGCCGCACAGACATTCGCGCTCTGCGCAAGCCTTGTTTGGTTATGATGCAACAATGCCTATGTGACTCTGGCAGAGCCCGGCTGCCAAATTTGAAACGTCCAGCGATTGCGCCCACACGAAAGCTGCCAGCACTGAAAGCTCTACCTGGTTTTCACTGTCCCTTGGAACTGCATTCGCTGCCGCACAGACATTCGCGCTCTGCGCAAGCCTTGGTTGGTTATGATGCAACAATGCCTATGTGACTCTGGCAGAGCCCGGCTGCCAAATTTGAAACGTCCAGCGATTGCGCCCACACGAAAGCTGCCAGCACTGAAAGCTCTACCTGGTTTTCACTGTCCCTTGGAACTGCATTCGCTGCCGCACAGACATTCGCGCTCTGCGCAAGCCTTGGTTTGGTATGATGCAACAATGCCTATGTGACTCTCGCAGAGCCCGCTGCCAAATTTGAAACGTCCAGAGATTGCGCCCACACGAAAGCTGCCAGAACTGAAAGCTCTACCTGGTTTTCACTGTCCCTTGGAACTGCATTCGCTGCCGCACAGACATTATCTCTCCGCATAAGCTTTATTTGTTTATGATGCAACAATGCCTATGTGACTCTCGCACAGCCCGCTGCCAAATTTGAAACGTCCACTGATTGCGCCCACACGAAAGCTGCCAGCACTGAAAGCTCTACCTGGTTTTCACTGTCCCTTGGAACTGCATTCGCTGCCGCACAGACATTCGCGCTCTGCGCAAGCCTTGGTTGGTTATGATGCAACAATGCCTATGTGACTCTGGCAGAGCCCGGCTGCCAAATTTGAAACCTCCACCGATTGCGCCCACACGAAAGCTGCCAGCACTGAGAGCTCTACCTGGTTTTCACTGTCCCTTGGAACTGCATTCGCTGCCGCACAGACATTCGCGCTCTGCGCAAGCCTTGGTTGGTTATGATGCAACAATGCCTATGTGACTCTGGCAGAGACCGGCTGCCAAATTTGAAACGTCCAGCAATTGCGCCCACACGAAAGCTGCCAGCACTGAAAGCTCTACCTGGTTTTCACTGTCCCTTGGAACTGCATTCGCTGCCGCACAGACATTCGCGCTCCGCCAAAAGCCTTGGTTGGTTATGATGCAACAATGCCTATGTGACTCATGCAGAGCCCGGCTGCCAAATTCGAAACGTCCAGCGATTGCGCCCACACGAAAGCTGCCAGCACTGAAAGCTCTACCTGGTTTTCACTGTCCCTTGGAACTGCATTCGCTGCCGCACCGACATTCGTGCTCCGCAAAAGCCTTGGTTGGTTATGATGCAACAATGCCTATGTGACTCATGCAGAGCCCGGCTGCCAAATTCGAAACATCCAGCGATTGCGCCCACACGATAGCTGCCAGCACTGAAAGCTCTACCTGGTTTTCACTGTCCCTTGGAACTGCATTCGCTGCCGCACAGACATTCGCGCTCTGCGCAAGCCTTGGTTGGTTATGATGCAACAATGCCTATGTGACTCAAGCAGAGCCCGGCTGCCAAATTCGAAACGTCCAGCGATTGCGCCCACACGAAAGCTGCCAGCACTGAAAGCTCTACCTGGTTTTCACTGTCCCTTGGAACTGCATTCGCTGCCGCACCGACATTCGCGCTCTGCAAAAGCCTTGGTTGGTTATGATGCAACAATGCCTATGTGACTCTCGCACAGCCCGCTGCCAAATTTGAAACGTCCACTGATTGCGCCCACACGAAAGCTGCCAGCACTGAAAGCTCTACCTGCTTTTCACTGTCGCTTGGAACTGCATTCGCTGCCGCACAGACATTCGCGCTCTGCGCAAGCCTTGGTTGGTTATGATGCAACAATGCCTATGTGACTCTGGCAGAGCCCGGCTGCCAAATTTGAATTGTACACCGATTGCGCCCTCACGAAAGCTGCCAGCACTGAAAGCTCTACCTGGTTTTCACTGTCCCTTGGAACTGCATTCGCTGCCGCACAGACAGTCGCGCTCTGCAAAAGCCTTGGTTGGGTATGATGCAACAATGCCTATGTGACTCTCGAACAGCCCGCTGCCAAATTTGAAACGTCCAGCGATTGCGCCCACACGAAAGCTGCCAGCACTGAAAGCTCTACCTGGTTTTCACTGTCCCTTGGAACTGCATTCGCTGCCGCACAGACATTCGCGCTCTGCGCAAGCCTTGGTTGGTTATGACGCAACAATGGCTATGTGACTCTGGCAGAGCCCGGCTGCCAAATTTGAAACGTCCAGCGATTGCGCCCACACGAAAGCTGCCAGCACTGAAAGCTCTACCTGGTTTTCACTGTGCATTGGACCTGCATTCGTTGCCGCACAGACATTCGCGGTCCGCAAAAGCCTTGGTTGGTTATGATGCAACAATGGCTATATGACTCTCGCAGAGCCCGGCTGCCAAATTTGAAACGTCCAGCGATTGCGCCCACACGAAAGCTGCCAGCACTGAAAGCTCTACCTGGTTTTCACTGTCCCTTGGAACTGCATTCGCTGCCGAACAGACATTCGCGCTCTGCAAAAGCCTTGGTTGGGTATGATGCAACAATGCCTATGTGACTCTCGCAGAGCCCGGCTGCCAAATTTGAAACGTCCAGCGATTGCGCCCACATGAAAGCTGCCAGCACTGAAAGCTCTACCTGGTTTTCACTGTCCCTTGGAACTGCATTCGCTGCCACACAGACATTCGCGGTCCGCAAAAGCCTTGGTTGGTTATGATGCAACAATGGCTATGTGACTCTCGCAGAGCTCTGCTGCCAAATTCGAAACGTACACCGATTGTGCCCACACGAAAGCCGCCAGCACTGAAAGCTCTACCTGGTTTTCACTGTCCCTTGGAACTGCATTCACTGCCGCACAGACATTCGCGCTCTGCAAAAGCCTTGGTTGGTTATGATGCAACAATGCCTATGTGAATCTTGCACAGCCCCTGCCAAATTTGAAACGTCCACTGATTGAGCCCACACGAAAGCTGCCAGCACTGAAAGCTCTACCTGGTTTTCACTGTCCCTTGGAACTGCATTCGCTGCCGCACAGACATTCGCGCTCTGCGCAAGCCTTGGTTGGTTATGATGCAACAATGCCTATGTGACTCTGGCAGAGCCCGGCTGCCAAATTCGAAACGTCCAGCGATTGCGCCCAAACGAAAGCTGCCAGCACTGAAAGGTCTACCTGGTTTTCACTGTCCCTTGGAACTGCATTCGCTGCCGCACAGACATTCGCGGTCCGCAAAAGTCTTGGTTGGTTATGATGCAACAATGCCTATGTGACTCTCGCAGAGCCCGGTTGCCAAATTTGAAACGTCCACTGATTGCACCCACACGAAAGCTGCCAGCAGTGAAAGCTCTACCTGGTTTTCACTGTCCCTTGGAACTGCATTCGCTGCCGCACAGACATTCGCGCTCTGCGCAAGCCTTGTTTGGTTATGATGCAACAATGCCTATGTGACTCTGGCAGAGCCCGGCTGCCAAATTTGAAACGTCCAGCGATTGCGCCCACACGAAAGCTGCCAGCACTGAAAGCTCTACCTGGTTTTCACTGTCCCTTGGAACTGCATTCGCTGCCGCACAGACATTCGCGCTCTGCGCAAGCCTTGGTTGGTTATGATGCAACAATGCCTATGTGACTCTGGCAGAGCCCGGCTGCCAAATTTGAAACGTCCAGCGATTGCGCCCACACGAAAGCTGCCAGCACTGAAAGCTCTACCTGGTTTTCACTGTCCCTTGGAACTGCATTCGCTGCCGCACAGACATTCGCGCTCTGCGCAAGCCTTGGTTGGTTATGATGCAACAATGCCTATGTGACTCTGGCAGAGCCCGGCTGCCAAATTTGAAACGTCCAGCGATTGCGCCCACACGAAAGCTGCCAGCACTGAAAGCTCTACCTGGTTTTCACTATCCCTTGGAACTGCATTCGCTGCCGCACCGACATTCGCGCTCCGCAAAAGCCTTGGTTGGTTATGATGCAACAATGCCTATGTGACTCTGGCAGAGCCCGGCTGCCAAATTCGAAACATCCAGCGATTGCGCCCACACGATAACTGCCAGCACTGAAAGCTCTGCCTGGTTTTCACTGTCCCTTGGAACTGCATTCGCTGCCGCACCGACATTCGCGGTCCGCAAAAGTCTTGGTTGGTTATGATGCAACAATGGCTATGTGACTCTGGCAGAGCCCGGCTGCCAAATTCGAAACGTCCAGCGATTGCGCCCACACGAAAGCTGCCAGCACTGAAAGCTCTACCTGGTTTTCACTGTCCCTTGGAACTGCATTCGCTGCCGCACAGACATTCGCGCTCTGCGCAAGCCTTGGTTGGTTATGATGCAACAATGCCTATGTGACTCTGGCAGAGCCCGGCTGCCAAATTTGAAACGTCCACTGATTGCGCCCACACGAAAGCTGCCAGCACTGAAAGCTCTACCTGGTTTTCACTGTCCCTTGGAACTGCATTCGCTGCCGCACAGACATTCGCGCTCTGCGCAAGCCTTGGTTGGTTATGATGCAACAATGCCTATGTGACTCTGGCAGAGCCCGGCGGCCAAATTTGAATTGTACAGCGATTGCGCCCTCACGAAAGCTGCCAGCACTGAAAGCTCTACCTGGTTTTCACTGTCCCTTGGAACTGCATTCGCTGCCGCACAGACATTCGCGCTCTGCGCAAGCCTCGGTTGGTTATGACGCAACAATGCCTATGTGACTCTGGCAGAGCCCGGCTGCCAAATTTGAAATGTACACCGATTGCGCCCACACGAAAGCTGCCAGAACTGAAAGCTCTACCTGGTTTTCACTGTCCCTTGGAACTGCATTCGCTGCCACACACACATTCGCGCTCCGCAAAAGCCTTGGTTGGTTATGATGCAACAATGCCTATGTGACTCTCGCAGAGCCCGGCTGCCAAATTCGAAACGTCCAGCGATTGCGCCCACACGAAAGCTGCCAGCACTGAAAGCTCTACCTGGTTTTCACTGTCCCTTGGAACTGCATTCGCTGCCGCACAGACATTCGCGCTCTGCGCAAGCCTTGGTTGGTTATGATGCAACAATGCCTATGTGACTCATGCAGAGCCCGGCTGCCAAATTCGAAACGTCCAGCGATTGCGCCCACACGAAAGCTGCCAGCACTGAAAGCTCTACCTGGTTTTCACTGTCCCTTGGAACTGCATTCGCTGCCGCACAGACAGTCGCGCTCTGCAAAAGCCTTGGTTGGGTATGATGCAACAATGCCTATGTGACTCTCGCAGAGCCCGCTGCCAAATTTGAAACGTCCAGCGATTGCGCCCACACGAAAGCTGCCAGCACTGAAAGCTCTACCTGGTTTTCACTGTCCCTTGGAACTGCATTCGCTGCCGCACAGACATTCGCGCTCTGCGCAAGCCTTGGTTGGTTATGACGCAACAATGCCTATGTGACTCTGGCAGAGCCCGGCTGCCAAATTTGAAATGTACACCGATTGCGCCCACACGAAAGCTGCCAGCACTGAAAGCTCTACCTGGTTTTCACTGTCCCTTGGAACTGCATTCGCTGCCGCACAGACATTCGTGGTCCGCAAAAGCCTTGGTTGGTTATGATGCAACAATGGCTATATGACTCTCGCAGAGCTCGGCTGCCAAATTCGAAACGTACACCGATTGCGCCCACACGAAAGCTGCCAGCACTGAAAGCTCTACCTGGTTTTCACTGTCCCTTGGAACTGCATTCGCTGCCGCACAGACATTCGCGCTCTGCAAAAGCCTTGGTTGGGTATTATGCAACAATGCCTATGTGACACTCGCAGAGCCCGGCTGCCAAATTTGAATTGTACACCGATTGCACCCTCACGAAAGCTGCCAGCACTGAAAGCTCTACCTGGTTTTCACTGTCCCTTGGAACTGCATTTGCTGCCGCACAGACATTCGCGCTCTGCAAAAGCCTTGGTTTGGTATGATGCAACAATGCCTATGTGACTCTCGCAGAGCCCGCTGCCAAATTTGAAACGTCCAGAGATTGCGCCCACACGAAAGCTGCCAGCACTGAAAGCTCTACCTGGTTTTCACTGTCCCTTGGAACTGCATTCGCTGCCGCACAGACATTATCTCTCCGCATAAGCTTTATTTGTTTATGATGCAACAATGCCTATGTGACTCTCGCACAGCCCGCTGCCAAATTTGAAACGTCCACTGATTGCGCCCACACGAAAGCTGCCAGCACTGAAAGCTCTACCTGGTTTTCACTGTCCCTTGGAACTGCATTCGCTGCCGCACAGACATTCGCGCTCTGCGCAAGCCTTGGTTGGTTATGATGCAACAATGCCTATGTGACTCTGGCAGAGCCCGGCTGCCAAATTTGAAACCTCCACCGATTGCGCCCACACGAAAGCTGCCAGCACTGAGAGCTCTACCTGGTTTTCACTGTCCCTTGGAACTGCATTCGCTGCCGCACAGACATTCGCGCTCTGCGCAAGCCTTGGTTGGTTATGATGCAACAATGCCTATGTGACTCTGGCAGAGCCCGGCTGCCAAATTTGAAACCTCCACCGATTGCGCCCACACGAAAGCTGCCAGCACTGAGAGCTCTACCTGGTTTTCACTGTCCCTTGGAACTGCATTCGCTGCCGCACAGACATTCGCGCTCTGCGCAAGCCTTGGTTGGTTATGATGCAACAATGCCTATGTGACTCTGGCAGAGACCGGCTGCCAAATTTGAAACGTCCAGCAATTGCGCCCACACGAAAGCTGCCAGCACTGAAAGCTCTGCCTGGTTTTCACTGTCCCTTGGAACTGCATTCGCTGCCGCACAGACATTCGCGCTCTGCAAAAGCCTTGGTTGGGTATGATGCAACAATGCCTATGTGACTCTCGCACAGCCCGCTGCCAAATTTGAAACGTCCAGCGATTGCGCCCACACGAAAGCTGCCAGCACTGAAAGCTCTACCTGCTTTTCACTGTCCCTTGGAACTGCATTCGCTGCCGCACAGACATTCGCGCTCTGCGCAAGCCTTGGTTGGTTATGATGCAACAATGCCTATGTGACTCTGGCAGAGCCCGGCTGCCAAATTCGAAACGTCCAGCGATTGCGCCCAAACGAAAGCTGCCAGCACTGAAAGGTCTACCTGGTTTTCACTGTCCCTTGGAACTGCATTCGCTGCCGCACAGACATTCGCGGTCCGCAAAAGTCTTGGTTGGTTATGATGCAACAATGCCTATGTGACTCTCGCAGAGCCCGGTTGCCAAATTTGAAACGTCCACTGATTGCACCCACACGAAAGCTGCCAGCAGTGAAAGCTCTACCTGGTTTTCACTGTCCCTTGGAACTGCATTCGCTGCCGCACAGACATTCGCGCTCTGCGCAAGCCTTGTTTGGTTATGATGCAACAATGCCTATGTGACTCTGGCAGAGCCCGGCTGCCAAATTTGAAACGTCCAGCGATTGCGCCCACACGAAAGCTGCCAGCACTGAAAGCTCTACCTGGTTTTCACTGTCCCTTGGAACTGCATTCGCTGCCGCACAGACATTCGCGCTCTGCGCAAGCCTTGGTTGGTTATGATGCAACAATGCCTATGTGACTCTGGCAGAGCCCGGCTGCCAAATTTGAAACGTCCAGCGATTGCGCCCACACGAAAGCTGCCAGCACTGAAAGCTCTACCTGGTTTTCACTGTCCCTTGGAACTGCATTCGCTGCCGCACAGACATTCGCGCTCTGCGCAAGCCTTGGTTGGTTATGATGCAACAATGCCTATGTGACTCTGGCAGAGCCCGGCTGCCAAATTTGAAACGTCCAGCGATTGCGCCCACACGAAAGCTGCCAGCACTGAAAGCTCTACCTGGTTTTCACTATCCCTTGGAACTGCATTCGCTGCCGCACCGACATTCGCGCTCCGCAAAAGCCTTGGTTGGTTATGATGCAACAATGCCTATGTGACTCTGGCAGAGCCCGGCTGCCAAATTCGAAACATCCAGCGATTGCGCCCACACGATAACTGCCAGCACTGAAAGCTCTGCCTGGTTTTCACTGTCCCTTGGAACTGCATTCGCTGCCGCACCGACATTCGCGGTCCGCAAAAGTCTTGGTTGGTTATGATGCAACAATGCCTATGTGACTCTCGCAGAGCCCGGCTGCCAAATTTGAAACGTCCACTGATTGCGCCCACACGAAAGCTGCCAGCACTGAAAGCTCTACCTGGTTTTCACTGTCCCTTGGAACTGCATTCGCTGCCGCACAGACATTCGCGCTCTGCGCAAGCCTTGGTTGGTTATGATGCAACAATGCCTATGTGACTCTGGCAGAGCCCGGCTGCCAAATTTGAAACGTCCACTGATTGCGCCCACACGAAAGCTGCCAGCACTGAAAGCTCTACCTGGTTTTCACTGTCCCTTGGAACTGCATTCGCTGCCGCACAGACATTCGCGCTCTGCGCAAGCCTTGGTTGGTTATGATGCAACAATGCCTATGTGACTCTGGCAGAGCCCGGCGGCCAAATTTGAATTGTACAGCGATTGCGCCCTCACGAAAGCTGCCAGCACTGAAAGCTCTACCTGGTTTTCACTGTCCCTTGGAACTGCATTCGCTGCCGCACAGACATTCGCGCTCTGCGCAAGCCTCGGTTGGTTATGACGCAACAATGCCTATGTGACTCTGGCAGAGCCCGGCTGCCAAATTTGAAATGTACACCGATTGCGCCCACACGAAAGCTGCCAGAACTGAAAGCTCTACCTGGTTTTCACTGTCCCTTGGAACTGCATTCGCTGCCACACACACATTCGCGCTCCGCAAAAGCCTTGGTTGGTTATGATGCAACAATGCCTATGTGACTCATGCAGAGCCCGGCTGCCAAATTCGAAACGTCCAGCGATTGCGCCCACACGAAAGCTGCCAGCACTGAAAGCTCTACCTGGTTTTCACTGTCCCTTGGAACTGCATTCGCTGCCGCACAGACAGTCGCGCTCTGCAAAAGCCTTGGTTGGGTATGATGCAACAATGCCTATGTGACTCTCGCAGAGCCCGCTGCCAAATTTGAAACGTCCAGCGATTGCGCCCACACGAAAGCTGCCAGCACTGAAAGCTCTACCTGGTTTTCACTGTCCCTTGGAACTGCATTCGCTGCCGCACAGACATTCGCGCTCTGCGCAAGCCTTGGTTGGTTATGACGCAACAATGCCTATGTGACTCTGGCAGAGACCGGCTGCCAAATTTGAAATGTACACCGATTGCGCCCACACGAAAGCTGCCAGCACTGAAAGCTCTACCTGGTTTTCACTGTCCCTTGGAACTGCATTCGCTGCCGCACAGACATTCGTGGTCCGCAAAAGCCTTGGTTGGTTATGATGCAACAATGGCTATATGACTCTCGCAGAGCTCGGCTGCCAAATTCGAAACGTACACCGATTGCGCCCACACGAAAGCTGCCAGCACTGAAAGCTCTACCTGGTTTTCACTGTCCCTTGGAACTGCATTCGCTGCCGCACAGACATTCGCGCTCTGCAAAAGCCTTGGTTGGGTATTATGCAACAATGCCTATGTGACACTCGCAGAGCCCGGCTGCCAAATTTGAATTGTACACCGATTGCACCCTCACGAAAGCTGCCAGCACTGAAAGCTCTACCTGGTTTTCACTGTCCCTTGGAACTGCATTTGCTGCCGCACAGACATTCGCGCTCTGCAAAAGCCTTGGTTTGGTATGATGCAACAATGCCTATGTGACTCTCGCAGAGCCCGCTGCCAAATTTGAAACGTCCAGAGATTGCGCCCACACGAAAGCTGCCAGCACTGAAAGCTCTACCTGGTTTTCACTGTCCCTTGGAACTGCATTCGCTGCCGCACAGACATTATCTCTCCGCATAAGCTTTATTTGTTTATGATGCAACAATGCCTATGTGACTCTCGCACAGCCCGCTGCCAAATTTGAAACGTCCACTGATTGCGCCCACACGAAAGCTGCCAGCACTGAAAGCTCTACCTGGTTTTCACTGTCCCTTGGAACTGCATTCGCTGCCGCACAGACATTCGCGCTCTGCGCAAGCCTTGGTTGGTTATGATGCAACAATGCCTATGTGACTCTGGCAGAGCCCGGCTGCCAAATTTGAAACCTCCACCGATTGCGCCCACACGAAAGCTGCCAGCACTGAGAGCTCTACCTGGTTTTCACTGTCCCTTGGAACTGCATTCGCTGCCGCACAGACATTCGCGCTCTGCGCAAGCCTTGGTTGGTTATGATGCAACAATGCCTATGTGACTCTGGCAGAGCCCGGCTGCCAAATTTGAAACCTCCACCGATTGCGCCCACACGAAAGCTGCCAGCACTGAGAGCTCTACCTGGTTTTCACTGTCCCTTGGAACTGCATTCGCTGCCGCACAGACATTCACGCTCTGCGCAAGCCTTGGTTGGTTATGATGCAACAATGCCTATGTGACTCTGGCAGAGCCCGGCTGCCAAATTTGAAACGTCCAGCAATTGCGCCCACACGAAAGCTGCCAGCACTGAAAGCTCTGCCTGGTTTTCACTGTCCCTTCGAACTGCATTCGCTGCCGCACAGACATTCGCGCTCTGCAAAAGCCTTGGTTGGGTATGATGCAACAATGCCTATGTGACTCTCGCACAGCCCGCTGCCAAATTTGAAACGTCCAGCGATTGCGCCCACACGAAAGCTGCCAGCACTGAAAGCTCTACCTGCTTTTCACTGTCCCTTGGAACTGCATTCGCTGCCGCACAGATATTCGCGCTCTGCGCAAGCCTTGGTTGGTTATGATGCAACAATGCCTATGTGACTCTGGCAGAGACCGGCTGCCAAATTTGAAACGTCCAGCAATTGCGCCCACACGAAAGCTGCCAGCACTGAAAGCTCTACCTGGTTTTCACTGTCCCTTGGAACTGCATTCGCTGCCGCACAGACATTCGCGCTCTGCAAAAGCCTTGGTTGGTTATGATGCAACAATGCCTATGTGACTCTCGCACAGCCCGCTGCCAAATTTGAAACGTCCAGCGATTGCGCCCACACGAAAGCTGCCAGCACTGAAAGCTCTACCTGGTTTTCACTGTCCCTTGGAACTGCATTCGCTGCCGCACAGACATTCGCGCTCCGCCAAAAGCCTTGGTTGGTTATGATGCAACAATGCCTATGTGACTCTGGCAGAGCCCGGCTGCCAAATTCGAAACGTCCAGCGATTGTGCCCACACGAAAGCTGCCAGCACTGAAAGCTCTACCTGGTTTTCACTGTCCCTTGGAACTGCATTCGCTGCCGCACCGACATTCGTGCTCCGCAAAAGCCTTGGTTGGTTATGATGCAACAATGCCTATGTGACTCTGGCAGAGCCCGGCTGCCAAATTCGAAACATCCAGCGATTGCGCCCACACGATAGCTGCCAGCACTGAAAGCTCTACCTGGTTTTCACTGTCCCTTGGAACTGCATTCGCTGCCGCACAGACATTCGCGCTCTGCGCAAGCCTTGGTTGGTTATGATGCAACAATGCCTATGTGACTCATGCAGAGCCCGGCTGCCAAATTCGAAACGTCCAGCGATTGCGCCCACACGAAAGCTGCCAGCACTGAAAGCTCTACCTGGTTTTCACTGTCCCTTGGAACTGCATTCGCTGCCGCACCGACATTCGCGCTCTGCAAAAGCCTTGGTTGGTTATGATGCAACAATGCCTATGTGACTCTCGCACTGCCCGCTGCCAAATTTGAAACGTCCACTGATTGCGCCCACACGAAAGCTGCCAGCACTGAAAGCTCTACCTGCTTTTCACTGTCGCTTGGAACTGCATTCGCTGCCGCACAGACATTCGCGCTCTGCGCAAGCCTTGGTTGGTTATGATGCAACAATGCCTATGTGACTCTGGCAGAGCCCGGCTGCGAAATTTGAATTGTACACCGATTGCGCCCTCACGAAAGCTGCCAGCACTGAAAGCTCTACCTGGTTTTCACTGTCCCTTGGAACTGCATTCGCTGCCGCACAGACAGTCGCGCTCTGCAAAAGCCTTGGTTGGGTATGATGCAACAATGCCTATGTGACTCTCGCACAGCCCGCTGCCAAATTTGAAACGTCCAGCGATTGCGCCCACACGAAAGCTGCCAGCACTGAAAGCTCTACCTGGTTTTCACTGTCCCTTGGAACTGCATTCGCTGCCGCACAGACATTATCTCTCCGCATAAGCTTTATTTGTTTATGATGCAACAATGCCTATGTGACTCTCGCACAGCCCGCTGCCAAATTTGAAACGTCCACTGATTGCGCCCATACGAAAGCTGCCAGCACTGAAAGCTCTACCTGGTTTTCACTGTCCCTTGGAACTGCATTCGCTGCCGCACAGACATTCGCGCTCTGCGCAAGCCTTGGTTGGTTATGATGCAACAATGGCTATGTGACTCTGGCAGAGCCCGGCTGCCAAATTTGAAACCTCCACCGATTGCGCCCACACGAAAGCTGCCAGCACTGAGAGCTCTACCTGGTTTTCACTGTCCCTTGGAACTGCATTCGCTGCCGCACAGACATTCGCGCTCTGCGCAAGCCTTGGTTGGTTATGATGCAACAATGCCTATGTGACTCTGGCAGAGCCCGGCTGCCAAATTTGAAACCTCCACCGATTGCGCCCACACGAAAGCTGCCAGCACTGAGAGCTCTACCTGGTTTTCACTGTCCCTTGGAACTGCATTCGCTGCCGCACAGACATTCGCGCTCTGCGCAAGCCTTGGTTGGTTATGATGCAACAATGCCTATGTGACTCTGGCAGAGACCGGCTGCCAAATTTGAAACGTCCAGCAATTGCGCCCACACGAAAGCTGCCAGCACTGAAAGCTCTGCCTGGTTTTCACTGTCCCTTGGAACTGCATTCGCTGCCGCACAGACATTCGCGCTCTGCAAAAGCCTTGGTTGGGTATGATGCAACAATGCCTATGTGACTCTCGCACAGCCCGCTGCCAAATTTGAAACGTCCAGCGATTGCGCCCACACGAAAGCTGCCAGCACTGAAAGCTCTACCTGGTTTTCACTGTCCCTTGGAACTGCATTCGCTGCCGCACAGACATTCGCGCTCCGCCAAAAGCCTTGGTTGGTTATGATGCAACAATGCCTATGTGACTCTGGCAGAGCCCGGCTGCCAAATTCGAAACGTCCAGCGATTGTGCCCACACGAAAGCTGCCAGCACTGAAAGCTCTACCTGGTTTTCACTGTCCCTTGGAACTGCATTCGCTGCCGCACCGACATTCGTGCTCCGCAAAAGCCTTGGTTGGTTATGATGCAACAATGCCTATGTGACTCTGGCAGAGCCCGGCTGCCAAATTCGAAACATCCAGCGATTGCGCCCACACGATAGCTGCCAGCACTGAAAGCTCTACCTGGTTTTCACTGTCCCTTGGAACTGCATTCGCTGCCGCACAGACATTCGCGCTCTGCGCAAGCCTTGGTTGGTTATGATGCAACAATGCCTATGTGACTCATGCAGAGCCCGGCTGCCAAATTCGAAACGTCCAGCGATTGCGCCCACACGAAAGATGCCAGCACTGAAAGCTCTACCTGGTTTTCACTGTCCCTTGGAACTGCATTCGCTGCCGCACCGACATTCGCGCTCTGCAAAAGCCTTGGTTGGTTATGATGCAACAATGCCTATGTGACTCTCGCACTGCCCGCTGCCAAATTTGAAACGTCCACTGATTGCGCCCACACGAAAGCTGCCAGCACTGAAAGCTCTACCTGCTTTTCACTGTCGCTTGGAACTGCATTCGCTGCCGCACAGACATTCGCGCTCTGTGCAAGCCTTGGTTGGTTATGATGCAACAATGCCTATGTGACTCTGGCAGAGCCCGGCTGCGAAATTTGAATTGTACACCGATTGCGCCCTCACGAAAGCTGCCAGCACTGAAAGCTCTACCTGGTTTTCACTGTCCCTTGGAACTGCATTCGCTGCCGCACAGACAGTCGCGCTCTGCAAAAGCCTTGGTTGGGTATGATGCAACAATGCCTATGTGACTCTCGCACAGCCCGCTGCCAAATTTGAAACGTCCAGCGATTGCGCCCACACGAAAGCTGCCAGCACTGAAAGCTCTACCTGGTTTTCACTGTCCCTTGGAACTGCATTCGCTGCCGCACAGACATTCGCGCTCTGCGCAAGCCTTGGTTGGTTATGACGCAACAATGGCTATGTGACTCTGGCAGAGCCCGGCTGCCAAATTTGAAACGTCCAGCGATTGCGCCCACACGAAAGCTGCCAGCACTGAAAGCTCTACCTGGTTTTCACTGTGCATTGGACCTGCATTCGTTGCCGCACAGACATTCGCGGTCCGCAAAAGCCTTGGTTGGTTATGATGCAACAATGGCTATATGACTCTCGCAGAGCCCGGCTGCCAAATTTGAAACGTCCAGCGATTGCGCCCACACGAAAGCTGCCAGCACTGAAAGCTCTACCTGGTTTTCACTGTCCCTTGGAACTGCATTCGCTGCCGCACAGACATTCGCGCTCTGCGCAAGCCTTGGTTGGTTATGATGCAACAATGGCTATATGACTCTCGCAGAGCCCGGCTGCCAAATTTGAAACGTCCAGCGATTGCGCCCACATGAAAGCTGCCAGCACTGAAAGCTCTACCTGGTTTTCACTGTCCCTTGGAACTGCATTCGCTGCCACACAGACATTCGCGGTCCGCAAAAGCCTTGGTTGGTTATGATGCAACAATGGCTATGTGACTCTCGCAGAGCTCTGCTGCCAAATTCGAAACGTACACCGATTGTGCCCACACGAAAGCCGCCAGCACTGAAAGCTCTACCTGGTTTTCACTGTCCCTTGGAACTGCATTCACTGCCGCACAGACATTCGCGCTCTGCAAAAGCCTTGGTTGGGTATGATGCAACAATGCCTATGTGAATCTTGCACAGCCCGCTGCCAAATTTGAAACGTCCACTGATTGAGCCCACACGAAAGCTGCCAGCACTGAAAGCTCTACCTGGTTTTCACTGTCCCTTGGAACTGCATTCGCTGCCGCACAGACATTCGCGCTCTGCGCAAGCCTTGGTTGGTTATGATGCAACAATGCCTATGTGACTCTGGCAGAGCCCGGCTGCCAAATTTGAAACGTCCAGCGATTGCGCCCACACGAAAGCTGCCAGCACTGAAAGCTCTACCTGGTTTTCACTGTCCCTTGGAACTGCATTCGCTGCCGAACAGACATTCGCGGTCTGCGCAAGCCTTGGTTGGTTATGATGCAACAATGCCTATGTGACTCTGGCAGAGCCCGGCTGCCAAATTTGAAACGTCCAGCGATTGCGCCCACACGAAAGCTGCCAGCACTGAAAGCTCTACCTGGTTTTCACTGTCCCTTGGAACTGCATTCGCTGCCGCACAGACATTCGCGCTCTGCGCAAGCCTTGGTTGGTTATGATGCAACAATGCCTATGTGACTCTCGCAGAGCCCGGCTGCCAAATTCGAAACGTCCAGCGATTGCGCCCACACGAAAGCTGCCAGCACTGAAAGCTCTACCTGGTTTTCACTGTCCCTTGGAACTGCATTCGCTGCCGCACAGACATTCGCGATCAGCGCAAGCCTTGGTTGGTTATGACGCAACAATGCCTATGTGACTCTGGCAGAGACCGGCTGCCAAATTTGAAACGTCCAGCGATTGCGCCCACACGAAAGCTGCCAGCACTGAAAGCTCTACCTGGTTTTCACTGTCCCTTGGAATTGCATTCGCTGCTGCACAGACATTCGCGTTCCGCAAAAGCCTTGGTTGGTTATGATGCAACAATGCCTATGTGACTCTGGCAGAGCACGGCTGCCAAATTTGAAACGTCCAGCGATTGCGCCCACACGAAAGCTGCCAGCACTGAAAGCTCTACCTGGTTTTCACTGTCCCTTGGAACTGCATTCGCTGCCGCACAGACATTCGCGCTCTGCGCAAGCCTTGGTTGGTTATGATGCAACAATGGCTATGTGACTCTGGCAGAGCCCGGCTGCCAAATTTGAAACGTCCAGCGATTGAGCCCACACGAAAGCTGCCAGCACTGAAAGCTCTACCTGGTTTTCACTATCCCTTGGAACTGCATTCGCTGCCGCACCGACATTCGCGCTCCGCAAAAGCCTTGGTTGGTTATGATGCAACAATGCCTATGTGACTCTGGCAGAGCCCGGCTGCCAAATTCGAAACATCCAGCGATTGCGCCCACACGATAGCTGCCAGCACTGAAAGCTCTGCCTGGTTTTCACTGTCCCTTGGAACTGCATTCGCTGCCGCACCGACATTCGCGGTCCGCAAAAGTCTTGGTTGGTTATGATGCAACAATGCCTATGTGACTCTCGCAGAGCCCGGCTGCCAAATTTGAAACGTCCACTGATTGCGCCCACACGAAAGCTGCCAGCACTGAAAGCTCTACCTGGTTTTCACTGTCCCTTGGAACTGCATTCGCTGCCGCACAGACATTCGCGCTCTGTGCAAGCCTTGGTTGGTTATGATGCAACAATGCCTATGTGACTCTGGCAGAGACCGGCTGCCAAATTTGAAACGTCCAGCAATTGCGCCCACACGAAAGCTGCCAGCACTGAAAGCTCTGCTGGTTTTCACTGTCCCTTGGAACTGCATTCGCTGCCGCACAGACATTCGCGCTCTGCAAAAGCCTTGGTTGGGTATGATGCAACAATGCCTATGTGACTCTCGCACAGCCCGCTGCCAAATTTGAAACGTCCAGCGATTGCGCCCACACGAAAGCTGCCAGCACTGAAAGCTCTACCTGCTTTTCACTGTCCCTTGGAACTGCATTCGCTGCCGCACAGACATTCGCGCTCTGTGCAAGCCTTGGTTGGTTATGATGCAACAATGCCTATGTGACTCTGGCAGAGCCCGGCTGCCAAATTCGAAACGTCCAGCGATTGCGCCCAAACGAAAGCTGCCAGCACTGAAAGGTCTACCTGGTTTTCACTGTCCCTTGGAACTGCATTCGCTGCCGCACAGACATTCGCGGTCCGCAAAAGTCTTGGTTGGTTATGATGCAACAATGCCTATGTGACTCTCGCAGAGCCCGGTTGCCAAATTTGAAACGTCCACTGATTGCACCCACACGAAAGCTGCCAGCAGTGAAAGCTCTACCTGGTTTTCACTGTCCCTTGGAACTGCATTCGCTGCCGCACAGACATTCGCGCTCTGCGCAAGCCTTGTTTGGTTATGATGCAACAATGCCTATGTGACTCTGGCAGAGCCCGGCTGCCAAATTTGAAACGTCCAGCGATTGCGCCCACACGAAAGCTGCCAGCACTGAAAGCTCTACCTGGTTTTCACTGTCCCTTGGAACTGCATTCGCTGCCGCACAGACATTCGCGCTCTGCGCAAGCCTTGGTTGGTTATGATGCAACAATGCCTATGTGACTCTGGCAGAGCCCGGCTGCCAAATTTGAAACGTCCAGCGATTGCGCCCACACGAAAGCTGCCAGCACTGAAAGCTCTACCTGGTTTTCACTGTCCCTTGGAACTGCATTCGCTGCCGCACAGACATTCGCGCTCTGCGCAAGCCTTGGTTGGTTATGATGCAACAATGCCTATGTGACTCTGGCAGAGCCCGGCTGCCAAATTTGAAACGTCCAGCGATTGCGCCCACACGAAAGCTGCCAGCACTGAAAGCTCTACCTGGTTTTCACTATCCCTTGGAACTGCATTCGCTGCCGCACCGACATTCGCGCTCCGCAAAAGCCTTGGTTGGTTATGATGCAACAATGCCTATGTGACTCTGGCAGAGCCCGGCTGCCAAATTCGAAACATCCAGCGATTGCGCCCACACGATAACTGCCAGCACTGAAAGCTCTGCCTGGTTTTCACTGTCCCTTGGAACTGCATTCGCTGCCGCACCGACATTCGCGGTCCGCAAAAGTCTTGGTTGGTTATGATGCAACAATGCCTATGTGACTCTCGCAGAGCCCGGCTGCCAAATTTGAAACGTCCACTGATTGCGCCCACACGAAAGCTGCCAGCACTGAAAGCTCTACCTGGTTTTCACTGTCCCTTGGAACTGCATTCGCTGCCGCACAGACATTCGCGCTCTGCGCAAGCCTTGGTTGGTTATGATGCAACAATGCCTATGTGACTCTGGCAGAGCCCGGCTGCCAAATTTGAAACGTCCACTGATTGCGCCCACACGAAAGCTGCCAGCACTGAAAGCTCTACCTGGTTTTCACTGTCCCTTGGAACTGCATTCGCTGCCGCACAGACATTCGCGCTCTGCGCAAGCCTTGGTTGGTTATGATGCAACAATGCCTATGTGACTCATGCAGAGCCCGGCGGCCAAATTTGAATTGTACAGCGATTGCGCCCTCACGAAAGCTGCCAGCACTGAAAGCTCTACCTGGTTTTCACTGTCCCTTGGAACTGCATTCGCTGCCGCACAGACATTCGCGCTCTGCGCAAGCCTCGGTTGGTTATGACGCAACAATGCCTATGTGACTCTGGCAGAGCCCGGCTGCCAAATTTGAAATGTACACCGATTGCGCCCACACGAAAGCTGCCAGAACTGAAAGCTCTACCTGGTTTTCACTGTCCCTTGGAACTGCATTCGCTGCCACACACACATTCGCGCTCCGCAAAAGCCTTGGTTGGTTATGATGCAACAATGCCTATGTGACTCTCGCAGAGCCCGGCTGCCAAATTCGAAACGTCCAGCGATTGCGCCCACACGAAAGCTGCCAGCACTGAAAGCTCTACCTGGTTTTCACTGTCCCTTGGAACTGCATTCGCTGCCGCACAGACATTCGCGCTCTGCGCAAGCCTTGGTTGGTTATGATGCAACAATGCCTATGTGACTCATGCAGAGCCCGGCTGCCAAATTCGAAACGTCCAGCGATTGCGCCCACACGAAAGCTGCCAGCACTGAAAGCTCTACCTGGTTTTCACTGTCCCTTGGAACTGCATTCGCTGCCGCACAGACAGTCGCGCTCTGCAAAAGCCTTGGTTGGGTATGATGCAACAATGCCTATGTGACTCTCGCAGAGCCCGCTGCCAAATTTGAAACGTCCAGCGATTGCGCCCACACGAAAGCTGCCAGCACTGAAAGCTCTACCTGGTTTTCACTGTCCCTTGGAACTGCATTCGCTGCCGCACAGACATTCGCGCTCTGCGCAAGCCTTGGTTGGTTATGACGCAACAATGCCTATGTGACTCTGGCAGAGCCCGGCTGCCAAATTTGAAATGTACACCGATTGCGCCCACACGAAAGCTGCCAGCACTGAAAGCTCTACCTGGTTTTCACTGTCCCTTGGAACTGCATTCGCTGCCGCACAGACATTCGTGGTCCGCAAAAGCCTTGGTTGGTTATGATGCAACAATGGCTATATGACTCTCGCAGAGCTCGGCTGCCAAATTCGAAACGTACACCGATTGCGCCCACACGAAAGCTGCCAGCACTGAAAGCTCTACCTGGTTTTCACTGTCCCTTGGAACTGCATTCGCTGCCGCACAGACATTCGCGCTCTGCAAAAGCCTTGGTTGGGTATTATGCAACAATGCCTATGTGACACTCGCAGAGCCCGGCTGCCAAATTTGAATTGTACACCGATTGCACCCTCACGAAAGCTGCCAGCACTGAAAGCTCTACCTGGTTTTCACTGTCCCTTGGAACTGCATTTGCTGCCGCACAGACATTCGCGCTCTGCAAAAGCCTTGGTTTGGTATGATGCAACAATGCCTATGTGACTCTCGCAGAGCCCGCTGCCAAATTTGAAACGTCCAGAGATTGCGCCCACACGAAAGCTGCCAGCACTGAAAGCTCTACCTGGTTTTCACTGTCCCTTGGAACTGCATTCGCTGCCGCACAGACATTATCTCTCCGCATAAGCTTTATTTGTTTATGATGCAACAATGCCTATGTGACTCTCGCACAGCCCGCTGCCAAATTTGAAACGTCCACTGATTGCGCCCACACGAAAGCTGCCAGCACTGAAAGCTCTACCTGGTTTTCACTGTCCCTTGGAACTGCATTCGCTGCCGCACAGACATTCGCGCTCTGCGCAAGCCTTGGTTGGTTATGATGCAACAATGCCTATGTGACTCTGGCAGAGCCCGGCTGCCAAATTTGAAACCTCCACCGATTGCGCCCACACGAAAGCTGCCAGCACTGAGAGCTCTACCTGGTTTTCACTTTCCCTTGGAACTGCATTCGCTGCCGCACAGACATTCGCGCTCTGCGCAAGCCTTGGTTGGTTATGATGCAACAATGCCTATGTGACTCTGGCAGAGCCCGGCTGCCAAATTTGAAACCTCCACCGATTGCGCCCACACGAAAGCTGCCAGCACTGAGAGCTCTACCTGGTTTTCACTGTCCCTTGGAACTGCATTCGCTGCCGCACAGACATTCGCGCTCTGCGCAAGCCTTGGTTGGTTATGATGCAACAATGCCTATGTGACTCTGGCAGAGACCGGCTGCCAAATTTGAAACGTCCAGCAATTGCGCCCACACGAAAGCTGCCAGCACTGAAAGCTCTGCCTGGTTTTCACTGTCCCTTGGAACTGCATTCGCTGCCGCACAGACATTCGCGCTCTGCAAAAGCCTTGGTTGGGTATGATGCAACAATGCCTATGTGACTCTCGCACAGCCCGCTGCCACATTTGAAACGTCCAGCGATTGCGCCCACACGAAAGCTGCCAGCACTGAAAGCTCTACCTGCTTTTCACTGTCCCTTGGAACTGCATTCGCTGCCGCACAGATATTCGCGCTCTGCGCAAGCCTTGGTTGGTTATGATGCAACAATGCCTATGTGACTCTGGCAGAGACCGGCTGCCAAATTTGAAACGTCCAGCAATTGCGCCCACACGAAAGCTGCCAGCACTGAAAGCTCTACCTGGTTTTCACTGTCCCTTGGAACTGCATTCGCTGCCGCACAGACATTCGCGCTCTGCAAAAGCCTTGGTTGGTTATGATGCAACAATGCCTATGTGACTCTCGCACAGCCCGCTGCCAAATTTGAAACGTCCAGCGATTGCGCCCACACGAAAGCTGCCAGCACTGAAAGCTCTACCTGGTTTTCACTGTCCCTTGGAACTGCATTCGCTGCCGCACAGACATTCGCGCTCCGCCAAAAGCCTTGGTTGGTTATGATGCAACAATGCCTATGTGACTCTGGCAGAGCCCGGCTGCCAAATTCGAAACGTCCAGCGATTGTGCCCACACGAAAGCTGCCAGCACTGAAAGCTCTACCTGGTTTTCACTGTCCCTTGGAACTGCATTCGCTGCCGCACCGACATTCGTGCTCCGCAAAAGCCTTGGTTGGTTATGATGCAACAATGCCTATGTGACTCTGGCAGAGCCCGGCTGCCAAATTCGAAACATCCAGCGATTGCGCCCACACGATAGCTGCCAGCACTGAAAGCTCTACCTGGTTTTCACTGTCCCTTGGAACTGCATTCGCTGCCACACAGACATTCGCGCTCTGCGCAAGCCTTGGTTGGTTATGATGCAACAATGCCTATGTGACTCATGCAGAGCCCGGCTGCCAAATTCGAAACGTCCAGCGATTGCGCCCACACGAAAGCTGCCAGCACTGAAAGCTCTACCTGGTTTTCACTGTCCCTTGGAACTGCATTCGCTGCCGCACCGACATTCGCGCTCTGCAAAAGCCTTGGTTGGTTATGATGCAACAATGCCTATGTGACTCTCGCACTGCCCGCTGCCAAATTTGAAACGTCCACTGATTGCGCCCACACGAAAGCTGCCAGCACTGAAAGCTCTACCTGCTTTTCACTGTCGCTTGGAACTGCATTCGCTGCCGCACAGACATTCGCGCTCTGCGCAAGCCTTGGTTGGTTATGATGCAACAATGCCTATGTGACTCTGGCAGAGCCCGGCTGCGAAATTTGAATTGTACACCGAATGCGCCCTCACGAAAGCTGCCAGCACTGAAAGCTCTACCTGGTTTTCACTGTCCCTTGGAACTGCATTCGCTGCCGCACAGACAGTCGCGCTCTGCAAAAGCCTTGGTTGGGTATGATGCAACAATGCCTATGTGACTCTCGCACAGCCCGCTGCCAAATTTGAAACGTCCAGCGATTGCGCCCACACGAAAGCTGCCAGCACTGAAAGCTCTACCTGGTTTTCACTGTCCCTTGGAACTGCATTCGCTGCCGCACAGACATTATCTCTCCGCATAAGCTTTATTTGTTTATGATGCAACAATGCCTATGTGACTCTCGCACAGCCCGCTGCCAAATTTGAAACGTCCACTGATTGCGCCCACACGAAAGCTGCCAGCACTGAAAGCTCTACCTGGTTTTCACTGTCCCTTGGAACTGCATTCGCTGCCGCACAGACATTCGCGCTCTGCGCAAGCCTTGGTTGGTTATGATGCAACAATGGCTATGTGACTCTGGCAGAGCCCGGCTGCCAAATTTGAAACCTCCACCGATTGCGCCCACACGAAAGCTGCCAGCACTGAGAGCTCTACCTGGTTTTCACTGTCCCTTGGAACTGCATTCGCTGCCGCACAGACATTCGCGCTCTGCGCAAGCCTTGGTTGGTTATGATGCAACAATGCCTATGTGACTCTGGCAGAGCCCGGCTGCCAAATTTGAAACCTCCACCGATTGCGCCCACACGAAAGCTGCCAGCACTGAGAGCTCTACCTGGTTTTCACTGTCCCTTGGAACTGCATTCGCTGCCGCACAGACATTCGCGCTCTGCGCAAGCCTTGGTTGGTTATGATGCAACAATGCCTATGTGACTCTGGCAGAGACCGGCTGCCAAATTTGAAACGTCCAGCAATTGCGCCCACACGAAAGCTGCCAGCACTGAAAGCTCTGCCTGGTTTTCACTGTCCCTTGGAACTGCATTCGCTGCCGCACAGACATTCGCGCTCTGCAAAAGCCTTGGTTGGGTATGATGCAACAATGCCTATGTGACTCTCGCACAGCCCGCTGCCAAATTTGAAACGTCCAGCGATTGCGCCCACACGAAAGCTGCCAGCACTGAAAGCTCTACCTGCTTTTCACTGTCCCTTGGAACTGCATTCGCTGCCGCACAGACATTCGCGCTCTGCGCAAGCCTTGGTTGGTTATGATGCAACAATGCCTATGTGACTCTGGCAGAGACCGGCTGCCAAATTTGAAACGTCCAGCAATTGCGCCCACACGAAAGCTGCCAGCACTGAAAGCTCTGCCTGGTTTTCACTGTCCCTTGGAACTGCATTCGCTGCCGCACAGACATTCGCGCTCTGCAAAAGCCTTGGTTGGGTATGATGCAACAATGCCTATGTGACTCTCGCACAGCCCGCTGCCAAATTTGAAACGTCCAGCGATTGCGCCCACACGAAAGCTGCCAGCACTGAAAGCTCTACCTGCTTTTCACTGTCCCTTGGAACTGCATTCGCTGCCGCACAGATATTCGCGCTCTGCGCAAGCCTTGGTTGGTTATGATGCAACAATGCCTATGTGACTCTGGCAGAGCCCGGCTGCCAAATTCGAAACGTCCAGCGATTGTGCCCACACGAAAGCTGCCAGCACTGAAAGCTCTACCTGGTTTTCACTGTCCCTTGGAACTGCATTCGCTGCCGCACCGACATTCGTGCTCCGCAAAAGCCTTGGTTGGTTATGATGCAACAATGCCTATGTGACTCTGGCAGAGCCCGGCTGCCAAATTCGAAACATCCAGCGATTGCGCCCACACGATAGCTGCCAGCACTGAAAGCTCTACCTGGTTTTCACTGTCCCTTGGAACTGCATTCGCTGCCGCACAGACATTCGCGCTCTGCGCAAGCCTTGGTTGGTTATGATGCAACAATGCCTATGTGACTCATGCAGAGCCCGGCTGCCAAATTCGAAACGTCCAGCGATTGCGCCCACACGAAAGATGCCAGCACTGAAAGCTCTACCTGGTTTTCACTGTCCCTTGGAACTGCATTCGCTGCCGCACCGACATTCGCGCTCTGCAAAAGCCTTGGTTGGTTATGATGCAACAATGCCTATGTGACTCTCGCACTGCCCGCTGCCAAATTTGAAACGTCCACTGATTGCGCCCACACGAAAGCTGCCAGCACTGAAAGCTCTACCTGCTTTTCACTGTCGCTTGGAACTGCATTCGCTGCCGCACAGACATTCGCGCTCTGTGCAAGCCTTGGTTGGTTATGATGCAACAATGCCTATGTGACTCTGGCAGAGCCCGGCTGCGAAATTTGAATTGTACACCGATTGCGCCCTCACGAAAGCTGCCAGCACTGAAAGCTCTACCTGGTTTTCACTGTCCCTTGGAACTGCATTCGCTGCCGCACAGACAGTCGCGCTCTGCAAAAGCCTTGGTTGGGTATGATGCAACAATGCCTATGTGACTCTCGCACAGCCCGCTGCCAAATTTGAAACGTCCAGCGATTGCGCCCACACGAAAGCTGCCAGCACTGAAAGCTCTACCTGGTTTTCACTGTCCCTTGGAACTGCATTCGCTGCCGCACAGACATTCGCGCTCTGCGCAAGCCTTGGTTGGTTATGACGCAACAATGGCTATGTGACTCTGGCAGAGCCCGGCTGCCAAATTTGAAACGTCCAGCGATTGCGCCCACACGAAAGCTGCCAGCACTGAAAGCTCTACCTGGTTTTCACTGTGCATTGGACCTGCATTCGTTGCCGCACAGACATTCGCGGTCCGCAAAAGCCTTGGTTGGTTATGATGCAACAATGGCTATATGACTCTCGCAGAGCCCGGCTGCCAAATTTGAAACGTCCAGCGATTGCGCCCACACGAAAGCTGCCAGCACTGAAAGCTCTACCTGGTTTTCACTGTGCATTGGAACTGCATTCGCTGCCGCACAGACATTCGCGCTCTGCGCAAGCCTTGGTTGGTTATGATGCAACAATGGCTATATGACTCTCGCAGAGCCCGGCTGCCAAATTTGAAACGTCCAGCGATTGCGCCCACATGAAAGCTGCCAGCACTGAAAGCTCTACCTGGTTTTCACTGTCCCTTGGAACTGCATTCGCTGCCACACAGACATTCGCGGTCCGCAAAAGCCTTGGTTGGTTATGATGCAACAATGGCTATGTGACTCTCGCAGAGCTCTGCTGCCAAATTCGAAACGTACACCGATTGTGCCCACACGAAAGCCGCCAGCACTGAAAGCTCTACCTGGTTTTCACTGTCCCTTGGAACTGCATTCACTGCCGCACAGACATTCGCGCTCTGCAAAAGCCTTGGTTGGGTATGATGCAACAATGCCTATGTGAATCTTGCACAGCCCGCTGCCAAATTTGAAACGTCCACTGATTGAGCCCACACGAAAGCTGCCAGCACTGAAAGCTCTACCTGGTTTTCACTGTCCCTTGGAACTGCATTCGCTGCCGCACAGACATTCGCACTCTGCGCAAGCCTTGGTTGGTTATGATGCAACAATGCCTATGTGACTCTGGCAGAGCCCGGCTGCCAAATTTGAAACGTCCAGCGATTGCGCCCACACGAAAGCTGCCAGCACTGAAAGCTCTACCTGGTTTTCACTGTCCCTTGGAACTGCATTCGCTGCCGAACAGACATTCGCGGTCTGCGCAAGCCTTGGTTGGTTATGATGCAACAATGCCTATGTGACTCTGGCAGAGCCCGGCTGCCAAATTTGAAACGTCCAGCGATTGCGCCCACACGAAAGCTGCCAGCACTGAAAGCTCTACCTGGTTTTCACTGTCCCTTGGAACTGCATTCGCTGCCGCACAGACATTCGCGCTCTGCGCAAGCCTTGGTTGGTTATGATGCAACAATGCCTATGTGACTCTCGCAGAGCCCGGCTGCCAAATTCGAAACGTCCAGCGATTGCGCCCACACGAAAGCTGCCAGCACTGAAAGCTCTACCTGGTTTTCACTGTCCCTTGGAACTGCATTCGCTGCCGCACAGACATTCGCAATCAGCGCAAGCCTTGGTTGGTTATGACGCAACAATGCCTATGTGACTCTGGCAGAGACCGGCTGCCAAATTTGAAACGTCCAGCGATTGCGCCCACACGAAAGCTGCCAGCACTGAAAGCTCTACCTGGTTTTCACTGTCCCTTGGAATTGCATTCGCTGCTGCACAGACATTCGCGTTCCGCAAAAGCCTTGGTTGGTTATGATGCAACAATGCCTATGTGACTCTGGCAGAGCCCGGCTGCCAAATTTGAAACGTCCAGCGATTGCGCCCACACGAAAGCTGCCAGCACTGAAAGCTCTACCTGGTTTTCACTGTCCCTTGGAACTGCATTCGCTGCCGCACAGACATTCGCGCTCTGCGCAAGCCTTGGTTGGTTATGATGCAACAATGGCTATGTGACTCTGGCAGAGCCCGGCTGCCAAATTTGAAACGTCCAGCGATTGAGCCCACACGAAAGCTGCCAGCACTGAAAGCTCTACCTGGTTTTCACTATCCCTTGGAACTGCATTCGCTGCCGCACCGACATTCGCGCTCCGCAAAAGCCTTGGTTGGTTATGATGCAACAATGCCTATGTGACTCTGGCAGAGCCCGGCTGCCAAATTCGAAACATCCAGCGATTGCGCCCACACGATAGCTGCCAGCACTGAAAGCTCTGCCTGGTTTTCACTGTCCCTTGGAACTGCATTCGCTGCCGCACCGACATTCGCGGTCCGCAAAAGTCTTGGTTGGTTATGATGCAACAATGCCTATGTGACTCTCGCAGAGCCCGGCTGCCAAATTTGAAACGTCCACTGATTGCGCCCACACGAAAGCTGCCAGCACTGAAAGCTCTACCTGGTTTTCACTGTCCCTTGGAACTGCATTCGCTGCCGCACAGACATTCGCGCTCTGTGCAAGCCTTGGTTGGTTATGATGCAACAATGCCTATGTGACTCTGGCAGAGACCGGCTGCCAAATTTGAAACGTCCAGCAATTGCGCCCACACGAAAGCTGCCAGCACTGAAAGCTCTACCTGGTTTTCACTGTCCCTTGGAACTGCATTCGCTGCCGCACAGACATTCGCACTCTGCAAAAGCCTTTGTTGGTTATGATGCAACAATGCCTATGTGACTCTCGCACAGCCCGCTGCCAAATTTGAAACGTCCAGCGATTGCGCCCACACGAAAGCTGCCAGCACTGAAAGCTCTACCTGGTTTTCACTGTCCCTTGGAACTGCATTCGCTGCCGCACAGACATTCGCGCTCCGCCAAAAGCCTTGGTTGGTTATGATGCAACAATGCCTATGTGACTCTGGCAGAGCCCGGCTGCCAAATTCGAAACGTCCAGCGATTGTGCCCACACGAAAGCTGCCAGCACTGAAAGCTCTACCTGGTTTTCACTGTCCCTTGGAACTGCATTCGCTGCCGCACCGACATTCGTGCTCCGCAAAAGCCTTGGTTGGTTATGATGCAACAATGCCTATGTGACTCTGGCAGAGCCCGGCTGCCAAATTCGAAACATCCAGCGACTGCGCCCACACGATAGCTGCCAGCACTGAAAGCTCTACCTGGTTTTCACTGTCCCTTGGAACTGCATTCGCTGCCGCACAGACATTCGCGCTCTGCGCAAGCCTTGGTTGGTTATGATGCAACAATGCCTATGTGACTCATGCAGAGCCCGGCTGCCAAATTCGAAACGTCCAGCGATTGCGCCCACACGAAAGATGCCAGCACTGAAAGCTCTACCTGGTTTTCACTGTCCCTTGGAACTGCATTCGCTGCCACACAGACATTCGCGGTCCGCAAAAGCCTTGGTTGGTTATGATGCAACAATGGCTATGTGACTCTCGCAGAGCTCTGCTGCCAAATTCGAAACGTACACCGATTGTGCCCACACGAAAGCCGCCAGCACTGAAAGCTCTACCTGGTTTTCACTGTCCCTTGGAACTGCATTCACTGCCGCACAGACATTCGCGCTCTGCAAAAGCCTTGGTTGGGTATGATGCAACAATGCCTATGTGAATCTTGCACAGCCCGCTGCCAAATTTGAAACGTCCACTGATTGAGCCCACACGAAAGCTGCCAGCACTGAAAGCTCTACCTGGTTTTCACTGTCCCTTGGAACTGCATTCGCTGCCGCACAGACATTCGCGCTCTGCGCAAGCCTTGTTTGGTTATGATGCAACAATGCCTATGTGACTCTGGCAGAGCCCGGCTGCCAAATTTGAAACGTCCAGCGATTGCGCCCACACGAAAGCTGCCAGCACTGAAAGCTCTACCTGGTTTTCACTGTCCCTTGGAACTGCATTCGCTGCCGAACAGACATTCGCGGTCTGCGCAAGCCTTGGTTGGTTATGATGCAACAATGCCTATGTGACTCTGGCAGAGCCCGGCTGCCAAATTTGAAACGTCCAGCGATTGCGCCCACACGAAAGCTGCCAGCACTGAAAGCTCTACCTGGTTTTCACTGTCCCTTGGAACTGCATTCGCTGCCGCACAGACATTCGCGCTCTGCGCAAGCCTTGGTTGGTTATGATGCAACAATGCCTATGTGACTCTCGCAGAGCCCGGCTGCCAAATTCGAAACGTCCAGCGATTGCGCCCACACGAAAGCTGCCAGCACTGAAAGCTCTACCTGGTTTTCACTGTCCCTTGGAACTGCATTCGCTGCCGCACAGACATTCGCGATCAGCGCAAGCCTTGGTTGGTTATGACGCAACAATGCCTATGTGACTCTGGCAGAGACCGGCTGCCAAATTTGAAACGTCCAGCGATTGCGCCCACACGAAAGCTGCCAGCACTGAAAGCTCTACCTGGTTTTCACTGTCCCTTGGAATTGCATTCGCTGCTGCACAGACATTCGCGTTCCGCAAAAGCCTTGGTTGGTTATGATGCAACAATGCCTATGTGACTCTGGCAGAGCCCGGCTGCCAAATTTGAAACGTCCAGCGATTGCGCCCACACGAAAGCTGCCAGCACTGAAAGCTCTACCTGGTTTTCACTGTCCCTTGGAACTGCATTCGCTGCCGCACAGACATTCGCGCTCTGCGCAAGCCTTGGTTGGTTATGATGCAACAATGGCTATGTGACTCTGGCAGAGCCCGGCTGCCAAATTTGAAACGTCCAGCGATTGAGCCCACACGAAAGCTGCCAGCACTGAAAGCTCTACCTGGTTTTCACTATCCCTTGGAACTGCATTCGCTGCCGCACCGACATTCGCGCTCCGCAAAAGCCTTC
The DNA here is from genome assembly GCF_035582795.1 of Mycteria americana. Lineage (NCBI taxonomy): Eukaryota > Metazoa > Chordata > Aves > Ciconiiformes > Ciconiidae > Mycteria > Mycteria americana. The sequence continues at coordinate 1,966,619 of NW_027445609.1, read as the reverse complement.
GTTGGTTATGATGCAACAATGCCTATGTGACTCTGGCAGAGCCCGGCTGCCAAATTCGAAACATCCAGCGATTGCGCCCACACGATAGCTGCCAGCACTGAAAGCTCTGCCTGGTTTTCACTGTCCCTTGGAACTGCATTCGCTGCCGCACCGACATTCGCGGTCCGCAAAAGTCTTGGTTGGTTATGATGCAACAATGCCTATGTGACTCTCGCAGAGCCCGGCTGCCAAATTTGAAACGTCCACTGATTGCGCCCACACGAAAGCTGCCAGCACTGAAAGCTCTACCTGGTTTTCACTGTCCCTTGGAACTGCATTCGCTGCCGCACAGACATTCGCGCTCTGCGCAAGCCTTGGTTGGTTATGATGCAACAATGCCTATGTGACTCTGGCAGAGCCCGGCTGCCAAATTTGAAACGTCCACTGATTGCGCCCACACGAAAGCTGCCAGCACTGAAAGCTCTACCTGCTTTTCACTGTCGCTTGGAACTGCATTCGCTGCCGCACAGACATTCGCGCTCCGCAAAAGCCTTGGTTGGTTATGATGCAACAATGCCTATGTGACTCTGGCAGAGCCCGGCTGCCAAATTTGAATTGTACAGCGATTGCGCCCTCACGAAAGCTGCCAGCACTGAAAGCTCTACCTGGTTTTCACTGTCCCTTGGAACTGCATTCGCTGCCGCACAGACATTCGCGCTCTGCGCAAGCCTCGGTTGGTTATGACGCAACAATGCCTATGTGACTCTGGCAGAGCCCGGCTGCCAAATTTGAAATGTACACCGATTGCGCCCACACGAAAGCTGCCAGAACTGAAAGCTCTACCTGGTTTTCACTGTCCCTTGGAACTGCATTCGCTGCCACACACACATTCGCGCTCCGCAAAAGCCTTGGTTGGTTATGATGCAACAATGCCTATGTGACTCTCGCAGAGCCCGGCTGCCAAATTCGAAACGTCCAGCGATTGCGCCCACACGAAAGCTGCCAGCACTGAAAGCTCTACCTGGTTTTCACTGTCCCTTGGAACTGCATTCGCTGCCGCACAGACATTCGCGCTCTGCAAAAGCCTTGGTTGGTTATGATGCAACAATGCCTATGTGACTCTGGCAGAGCCCGGCTGCCAAATTTTAAACGTCCAGCAATTGCGCCCACACGAAAGCTGCCAGCACTGAAAGCTCTACCTGGTTTTCACTGTCCCTTGGAACTGCATTCGCTGCCGCACAGACAGTCGCGCTCTGCAAAAGCCTTGGTTGGGTATGATGCAACAATGCCTATGTGACTCTCGCAGAGCCCGCTGCCAAATTTGAAACGTCCAGCGATTGCGCCCACACGAAAGCTGCCAGCACTGAAAGCTCTACCTGGTTTTCACTGTCCCTTGGAACTGCATTCGCTGCCGCACAGACATTCGCGCTCTGCGCAAGCCTTGGTTGGTTATGACGCAACAATGCCTATGTGACTCTGGCAGAGCCCGGCTGCCAAATTTGAAATGTACACCGATTGCGCCCACACGAAAGCTGCCAGCACTGAAAGCTCTACCTGGTTTTCACTGTCCCTTGGAACTGCATTCGCTGCCGCACAGACATTCGCGGTCCGCAAAAGCCTTGGTTGGTTATGATGCAACAATGGCTATATGACTCTCGCAGAGCTCGGCTGCCAAATTCGAAACGTACACCGATTGCGCCCACACGAAAGCTGCCAGCACTGAAAGCTCTACCTGGTTTTCACTGTCCCTTGGAACTGCATTCGCTGCCGCACAGACATTCGCGCTCTGCAAAAGCCTTGGTTGGGTATTATGCAACAATGCCTATGTGACACTCGCAGAGCCCGGCTGCCAAATTTGAATTGTACACCGATTGCACCCTCACGAAAGCTGCCAGCACTGAAAGCTCTACCTGGTTTTCACTGTCCCTTGGAACTGCATTTGCTGCCGCACAGACATTCGCGCTCTGCAAAAGCCTTGGTTTGGTATGATGCAACAATGCCTATGTGACTCTCGCAGAGCCCGCTGCCAAATTTGAAACGTCCACTGATTGCGCCCACACGAAAGCTGCCAGCACTGAAAGCTCTACCTGGTTTTCACTGTCCCTTGGAACTGCATTCGCTGCCGCACAGACATTATCTCTCCGCATAAGCTTTATTTGTTTATGATGCAACAATGCCTATGTGACTCTCGCACAGCCCGCTGCCAAATTTGAAACGTCCACTGATTGCGCCCACACGAAAGCTGCCAGCACTGAAAGCTCTACCTGGTTTTCACTGTCCCTTGGAACTGCATTCGCTGCCGCACAGACATTCGCGCTCTGCGCAAGCCTTGGTTGGTTATGATGCAACAATGCCTATGTGACTCTGGCAGAGCCCGGCTGCCAAATTTGAAACCTCCACCGATTGCGCCCACACGAAAGCTGCCAGCACTGAGAGCTCTACCTGGTTTTCACTGTCCCTTGGAACTGCATTCGCTGCCGCACAGACATTCGCGCTCTGCGCAAGCCTTGGTTGGTTATGATGCAACAATGCCTATGTGACTCTGGCAGAGACCGGCTGCCAAATTTGAAACGTCCAGCAATTGCGCCCACACGAAAGCTGCCAGCACTGAAAGCTCTACCTGGTTTTCACTGTCCCTTGGAACTGCATTCGCTGCCGCACAGACATTCGCGCTCTGCAAAAGCCTTGGTTGGTTATGATGCAACAATGCCTATGTGACTCTCGCAGAGCCCGCTGCCAAATTTGAAACGTCCAGAGATTGCGCCCACACGAAAGCTGCCAGCACTGAAAGCTCTACCTGGTTTTCACTGTCCCTTGGAACTGCATTCGCTGCCGCACAGACATTATCTCTCCGCATAAGCTTTATTTGTTTATGATGCAACAATGCCTATGTGACTCTCGCACAGCCCGCTGCCAAATTTGAAACGTCCACTGATTGCGCCCACACGAAAGCTGCCAGCACTGAAAGCTCTACCTGGTTTTCACTGTCCCTTGGAACTGCATTCGCTGCCGCACAGACATTCGCGCTCTGCGCAAGCCTTGGTTGGTTATGATGCAACAATGCCTATGTGACTCTGGCAGAGCCCGGCTGCCAAATTTGAAACCTCCACCGATTGCGCCCACACGAAAGCTGCCAGCACTGAGAGCTCTACCTGGTTTTCACTGTCCCTTGGAACTGCATTCGCTGCCGCACAGACATTCGCGCTCTGCGCAAGCCTTGGTTGGTTATGATGCAACAATGCCTATGTGACTCTGGCAGAGACCGGCTGCCAAATTTGAAACGTCCAGCAATTGCGCCCACACGAAAGCTGCCAGCACTGAAAGCTCTACCTGGTTTTCACTGTCCCTTGGAACTGCATTCGCTGCCGCACAGACATTCGCGCTCTGCAAAAGCCTTGGTTGGTTATGATGCAACAATGCCTATGTGACTCTCGCACAGCCCGCTGCCAAATTTGAAACGTCCAGCGATTGCGCCCACACGAAAGCTGCCAGCACTGAAAGCTCTACCTGGTTTTCACTGTCCCTTGGAACTGCATTCGCTGCCGCACAGACATTCGCGCTCCGCCAAAAGCCTTGGTTGGTTATGATGCAACAATGCCTATGTGACTCTGGCAGAGCCCGGCTGCCAAATTCGAAACGTCCAGCGATTGCGCCCACACGAAAGCTGCCAGCACTGAAAGCTCTACCTGGTTTTCACTGTCCCTTGGAACTGCATTCGCTGCCGCACCGACATTCGTGCTCCGCAAAAGCCTTGGTTGGTTATGATGCAACAATGCCTATGTGACTCTGGCAGAGCCCGGCTGCCAAATTCGAAACATCCAGCGATTGCGCCCACACGATAGCTGCCAGCACTGAAAGCTCTACCTGGTTTTCACTGTCCCTTGGAACTGCATTCGCTGCCGCACAGACATTCGCGCTCTGCGCAAGCCTTGGTTGGTTATGATGCAACAATGCCTATGTGACTCATGCAGAGCCCGGCTGCCAAATTCGAAACGTCCAGCGATTGCGCCCACACGAAAGCTGCCAGCACTGAAAGCTCTACCTGGTTTTCACTGTCCCTTGGAACTGCATTCGCTGCCGCACCGACATTCGCGCTCTGCAAAAGCCTTGGTTGGTTATGATGCAACAATGCCTATGTGACTCTCGCACTGCCCGCTGCCAAATTTGAAACGTCCACTGATTGCGCCCACACGAAAGCTGCCAGCACTGAAAGCTCTACCTGCTTTTCACTGTCGCTTGGAACTGCATTCGCTGCCGCACAGACATTCGCGCTCTGCGCAAGCCTTGGTTGGTTATGATGCAACAATGCCTATGTGACTCTGGCAGAGCCCGGCTGCCAAATTTGAATTGTACACCGATTGCGCCCTCACGAAAGCTGCCAGCACTGAAAGCTCTACCTGGTTTTCACTGTCCCTTGGAACTGCATTCGCTGCCGCACAGACAGTCGCGCTCTGCAAAAGCCTTGGTTGGGTATGATGCAACAATGCCTATGTGACTCTCGCACAGCCCGCTGCCAAATTTGAAACGTCCAGCGATTGCGCCCACACGAAAGCTGCCAGCACTGAAAGCTCTACCTGGTTTTCACTGTCCCTTGGAACTGCATTCGCTGCCGCACAGACATTCGCGCTCTGCGCAAGCCTTGGTTGGTTATGACGCAACAATGGCTATGTGACTCTCGCAGAGCCCGGCTGCCAAATTTGAAACGTCCAGCGATTGCGCCCACACGAAAGCTGCCAGCACTGAAAGCTCTACCTGGTTTTCACTGTGCATTGGACCTGCATTCGTTGCCGCACAGACATTCGCGGTCCGCAAAAGCCTTGGTTGGTTATGATGCAACAATGGCTATATGACTCTCGCAGAGCCCGGCTGCCAAATTTGAAACGTCCAGCGATTGCGCCCACACGAAAGCTGCCAGCACTGAAAGCTCTACCTGGTTTTCACTGTCCCTTGGAACTGCATTCGCTGCCGCACCGACATTCGTGCTCCGCAAAAGCCTTGGTTGGTTATGATGCAACAATGCCTATGTGACTCTGGCAGAGCCCGGCTGCCAAATTCGAAACATCCAGCGATTGCGCCCACACGAAAGCTGCCAGCACTGAAAGCTCTACCTGGTTTTCACTGTCCCTTGGAACTGCATTCGCTGCCGCACCGACATTCGCGCTCTGCAAAAGCCTTGGTTGGTTATGATGCAACAATGCCTATGTGACTCTCGCACTGCCCGCTGCCAAATTTGAAACGTCCACTGATTGCGCCCACACGAAAGCTGCCAGCACTGAAAGCTCTACCTGGTTTTCACTGTCCCTTGGAACTGCATTCGCTGCCGCACAGACATTCGCGCTCTGCGCAAGCCTTGGTTGGTTATGATGCAACAATGCCTATGTGACTCTGGCAGAGCCCGGCTGCCAAATTTGAATTGTACACCGATTGCGCCCTCACGAAAGCTGCCAGCACTGAAAGCTCTACCTGGTTTTCACTGTCCCTTGGAACTGCATTCGCTGCCGCACAGACAGTCGCGCTCTGCAAAAGCCTTGGTTGGGTATGATGCAACAATGCCTATGTGACTCTCGCACAGCCCGCTGCCAAATTTGAAACGTCCAGCGATTGCGCCCACACGAAAGCTGCCAGCACTGAAAGCTCTACCTGGTTTTCACTGTCCCTTGGAACTGCATTCGCTGCCGCACAGACATTCGCGCTCTGCGCAAGCCTTGGTTGGTTATGACGCAACAATGGCTATGTGACTCTGGCAGAGCCCGGCTGCCAAATTTGAAACGTCCAGCGATTGCGCCCACACGAAAGCTGCCAGCACTGAAAGCTCTACCTGGTTTTCACTGTGCATTGGAACTGCATTCGCTGCCGCACAGACATTCGCGCTCTGCGCAAGCCTTGGTTGGTTATGATGCAACAATGGCTATATGACTCTCGCAGAGCACGGCTGCCAAATTAGAAACGTCCAGCGATTGCGCCCACATGAAAGCTGCCAGCACTGAAAGCTCTACCTGGTTTTCACTGTCCCTTGGAACTGCATTCGCTGCCACACAGACATTCGCGGTCCGCAAAAGCCTTGGTTGGTTATGATGCAACAATGGCTATGTGACTCTCGCAGAGCTCTGCTGCCAAATTCGAAACGTACACCGATTGTGCCCACACGAAAGCCGCCAGCACTGAAAGCTCTACCTGGTTTTCACTGTCCCTTGGAACTGCATTCACTGCCGCACAGACATTCGCGCTCTGCAAAAGCCTTGGTTGGGTATGATGCAACAATACCTATGTGAATCTTGCACAGCCCGCTGCCAAATTTGAAACGTCCACTGATTGAGCCCACACGAAAGCTGCCAGCACTGAAAGCTCTACCTGGTTTTCACTGTCCCTTGGAACTGCATTCGCTGCCGCACAGACATTCGCGCTCTGCGCAAGCCTTGTTTGGTTATGATGCAACAATGCCTATGTGACTCTGGCAGAGCCCGGCTGCCAAATTTGAAACGTCCAGCGATTGCGCCCACACGAAAGCTGCCAGCACTGAAAGCTCTACCTGATTTTCACTGTCCCTTGGAACTGCATTCGCTGCCGAACAGACATTCGCGGTCTGCGCAAGCCTTGGTTGGTTATGATGCAACAATGCCTATGTGACTCTGGCAGAGCCCGGCTGCCAAATTTGAAACGTCCAGCGATTGCGCCCACACGAAAGCTGCCAGCACTGAAAGCTCTACCTGGTTTTCACTGTCCCTTGGAACTGCATTCGCTGCCGCACAGACATTCGCGCTCTGCGCAAGCCTTGGTTGGTTATGATGCAACAATGCCTATGTGACTCTGGCAGAGACCGGCTGCCAAATTCGAAACGTCCAGCGATTGCGCCCACACGAAAGCTGCCAGCACTGAAAGCTCTACCTGGTTTTCACTGTCCCTTGGAACTGCATTCGCTGCCGCACAGACATTCGCGATCAGCGCAAGCCTTGGTTGGTTATGACGCAACAATGCCTATGTGACTCTGGCAGAGACCGGCTGCCAAATTTGAAACGTCCAGCGATTGCGCCCACACGAAAGCTGCCAGCACTGAAAGCTCTACCTGGTTTTCACTGTCTCTTGGAACTGCATTCGCTGCCGCACAGACATTCGCGCTCTGCAAAAGCCTTGGTTGGTTATGATGCAACAATGCCTATGTGACTCTCGCAGAGCCCGGCTGCCAAATTTGAAACGTCCAGCGATTGCGCCCATACGAAAGCTGCCAGCACTGAAAGCTCTACCTGGTTTTCACTGTCCCTTGGAACTGCATTTGCTGCCGCACAGACATTCGCGCTCTGCGCAAGCCTTGGTTGGTTATGATGCAACAATGCCTATGTGACTCATGCAGAGCCCGGCTGCCAAATTCGAAACGTCCAGCGATTGCGCCCACACAAAAGCTGCCAGCACTGAAAGCTCTACCTGGTTTTCACTGTCCCTTGGAACTGCATTCGCTGCCGCACAGACATTCGCGCTCTGCAAAAGCCTTGGTTGTTTATGATGCAACAATGCCTATGTGACTCTGGCAGAGCCCGGCTGCCAAATTTTAAACGTCCAGCAATTGCGCCCACACGAAAGCTGCCAGCACTGAAAGCTCTACCTGGTTTTCACTGTCCCTTGGAACTGCATTCGCTGCCGCACAGACATTCGCGCTCCGCAAAAGCCTTGGTTGGTTATGATGCAACAATGCCTATGTGACTCTGGCAGAGCCCGGCTGCCAAATTTTAAACGTCCAGCGATTGCGCCCACACGAAAGCTGCCAGCACTGAAAGCTCTACCTGGTTTTCACTGTCCCTTGGAACTGCATTCGCTGCCGCACAGACATTCGCGCTCTGCAAAAGCCTTGGTTGGTTATGATGCAACAATGCCTATGTGACTCTGGCAGAGCCCGGCTGCCAAATTTTAAACGTCCAGCGATTGCGCCCACACGAAAGCTGCCAGCACTGAAAGCTCTACCTGGTTTTCACTGTCCCTTGGAACTGCATTCGCTGCCGCACAGACATTCGCGCTCTGCGCAAGCCTTGGTTGGTTATGACGCAACAATGCCTATGTGACTCTGGCAGAGCCCGGCTGCCAAATTTGAAATGTACACCGATTGCGCCCACACGAAAGCTGCCAGCACTGAAAGCTCTACCTGGTTTTCACTGTCCCTTGGAACTGCATTCGCTGCCGCACAGACATTCGCGCTCTGCAAAAGCCTTGGTTGGGTATTATGCAACAATGCCTATGTGACACTCGCAGAGCCCGGCTGCCAAATTTGAATTGTACACCGATTGCACCCTCACGAAAGCTGCCAGCACTGAAAGCTCTACCTGGTTTTCACTGTCCCTTGGAACTGCATTTGCTGCCGCACAGACATTCGCGCTCTGCAAAAGCCTTGGTTTGGTATGATGCAACAATGCCTATGTGACTCTCGCAGAGCCCGCTGCCAAATTTGAAACGTCCAGAGATTGCGCCCACACGAAAGCTGCCAGCACTGAAAGCTCTACCTGGTTTTCACTGTCCCTTGGAACTGCATTCGCTGCCGCACAGACATTATCTCTCCGCATAAGCTTTATTTGTTTATGATGCAACAATGCCTATGTGACTCTCGCACAGCCCGCTGCCAAATTTGAAACGTCCACTGATTGCGCCCACACGAAAGCTGCCAGCACTGAAAGCTCTACCTGGTTTTCACTGTCCCTTGGAACTGCATTCGCTGCCGCACAGACATTCGCGCTCTGCGCAAGCCTTGGTTGGTTATGATGCAACAATGCCTATGTGACTCTGGCAGAGCCCGGCTGCCAAATTTGAAACCTCCACCGATTGCGCCCACACGAAAGCTGCCAGCACTGAGAGCTCTACCTGGTTTTCACTGTCCCTTGGAACTGCATTCGCTGCCGCACAGACATTCGCGCTCTGCGCAAGCCTTGGTTGGTTATGATGCAACAATGCCTATGTGACTCTGGCAGAGACCGGCTGCCAAATTTGAAACGTCCAGCAATTGCGCCCACACGAAAGCTGCCAGCACTGAAAGCTCTACCTGGTTTTCACTGTGCATTGGACCTGCATTCGTTGCCGCACAGACATTCGCGGTCCGCAAAAGCCTTGGTTGGTTATGATGCAACAATGGCTATATGACTCTCGCAGAGCCCGGCTTCCAAATTTGAAACGTCCAGCGATTGCGCCCACACGAAAGCTGCCAGCACTGAAAGGTCTACCTGGTTTTCACTGTCCCTTGGAACTGCATTCGCTGCCGCACAGACATTCGCGCTCTGCAAAAGCCTTGGTTGGGTATGATGCAACAATGCCTATGTGACTCTCGCAGAGCCCGGCTGCCAAATTTGAAACGTCCAGCGATTGCGCCCACATGAAAGCTGCCAGCACTGAAAGCTCTACCTGGTTTTCACTGTCCCTTGGAACTGCATTCGCTGCCACACAGACATTCGCGGTCCGCAAAAGCCTTGGTTGGTTATGATGCAACAATGGCTATGTGACTCTCGCAGAGCTCTGCTGCCAAATTCGAAACGTACACCGATTGTGCCCACACGAAAGCCGCCAGCACTGAAAGCTCTACCTGGTTTTCACTGTCCCTTGGAACTGCATTCACTGCCGCACAGACATTCGCGCTCTGCAAAAGCCTTGGTTGGGTATGATGCAACAATGCCTATGTGAATCTTGCACAGCCCGCTGCCAAATTTGAAACGTCCACTGATTGAGCCCACACGAAAGCTGCCAGCACTGAAAGCTCTACCTGGTTTTCACTGTCCCTTGGAACTGCATTCGCTGCCGCACAGACATTCGCGCTCTGCGCAAGCCTTGTTTGGTTATGATGCAACAATGCCTATGTGACTCTGGCAGAGCCCGGCTGCCAAATTTGAAACGTCCAGCGATTGCGCCCACACGAAAGCTGCCAGCACTGAAAGCTCTACCTGGTTTTCACTGTCCCTTGGAACTGCATTCACTGCCGAACAGACATTCGCGCTCTGCGCAAGCCTTGGTTGGTTATGATGCAACAATGCCTATGTGACTCTGGCAGAGCCCGGCTGCCAAATTTGAAACGTCCAGCGATTGCGCCCACACGAAAGCTGCCAGCACTGAAAGCTCTACCTGGTTTTCACTGTCCCTTGGAACTGCATTCGCTGCCGCACAGACATTCGCGCTCTGCGCAAGCCTCGGTTGGTTATGACGCAACAATGCCTATGTGACTCTGGCAGAGCCCGGCTGCCAAATTTGAAATGTACACCGATTGCGCCCACACGAAAGCTGCCAGAACTGAAAGCTCTACCTGGTTTTCACTGTCCCTTGGAACTGCATTCGCTGCCACACACACATTCGCGCTCCGCAAAAGCCTTGGTTGGTTATGATGCAACAATGCCTATGTGACTCTCGCAGAGCCCGGCTGCCAAATTTGAAACGTCCAGCGATTGCGCCCATACGAAAGCTGCCAGCACTGAAAGCTCTACCTGGTTTTCACTGTCCCTTGGAACTGCATTTGCTGCCGCACAGACATTCGCGCTCTGCGCAAGCCTTGGTTGGTTATGATGCAACAATGCCTATGTGACTCATGCAGAGCCCGGCTGCCAAATTCGAAACGTCCAGCGATTGCGCCCACACGAAAGCTGCCAGCACTGAAAGCTCTACCTGGTTTTCACTGTCCCTTGGAACTGCATTCGCTGCCGCACAGACATTCGCGCTCTGCAAAAGCCTTGGTTGGTTATGATGCAACAATGCCTATGTGACTCTGGCAGAGCCCGGCTGCCAAATTTTAAACGTCCAGCAATTGCGCCCACACGAAAGCTGCCAGCACTGAAAGCTCTACCTGGTTTTCACTGTCCCTTGGAACTGCATTCGCTGCCGCACAGACATTCGCGCTCCGCAAAAGCCTTGGTTGGTTATGATGCAACAATGCCTATGTGACTCTGGCAGAGCCCGGCTGCCAAATTTGAAACGTCCAGCGATTGCGCCCACACGAAAGCTGCCAGCACTGAAAGCTCTACCTGGTTTTCACTATCCCTTGGAACTGCATTCGCTGCCGCTCCGACATTCGCGCTCCGCAAAAGCCTTGGTTGGTTATGATGCAACAATGCCTATGTGACTCTGGCAGAGCCCGGCTGCCAAATTCGAAACATCCAGCGATTGCGCCCACACGATAGCTGCCAGCACTGAAAGCTCTGCCTGGTTTTCACTGTCCCTTGGAACTGCATTCGCTGCCGCACCGACATTCGCGGTCTGCAAAAGTCTTGGTTGGTTATGATGCAACAATGCCTATGTGACTCTCGCAGAGCCCGGCTGCCAAATTTGAAACGTCCACTGATTGCGCCCACACGAAAGCTGCCAGCACTGAAAGCTCTACCTGGTTTTCACTGTCCCTTGGAACTGCATTCGCTGCCGCACAGACATTCGCGCTCTGCGCAAGCCTTGGTTGGTTATGATGCAAAAATGCCTATGTGACTCTGGCAGAGCCCGGCTGCCAAATTTGAAACGTCCACTGATTGCGCCCACACGAAAGCTGCCAGCACTGAAAGCTCTACCTGCTTTTCACTGTCGCTTGGAACTGCATTCGCTGCCGCACAGACATTCGCGCTCTGCGCAAGCCTTGGTTGGTTATGATGCAACAATGCCTATGTGACTCTGGCAGAGCCCGGCTGCCAAATTTGAATTGTACACCGATTGCGCCCTCACGAAAGCTGCCAGCACTGAAAGCTCTACCTGGTTTTCACTGTCCCTTGGAACTGCATTCGCTGCCGCACAGACATTCGCGCTCTGCGCAAGCCTCGGTTGGTTATGACGCAACAATGCCTATGTGACTCTGGCAGAGCCCGGCTGCCAAATTTGAAATGTACACCGATTGCGCCCACACGAAAGCTGCCAGCACTGAAAGGTCTACCTGGTTTTCACTGTCCCTTGGAACTGCATTCGCTGCCGCACAGACATTCGCGCTCTGCAAAAGCCTTGGTTGGGTATGATGCAACAATGCCTATGTGACTCTCGCAGAGCCCGGCTGCCAAATTTGAAACGTCCAGCGATTGCGCCCACATGAAAGCTGCCAGCACTGAAAGCTCTACCTGGTTTTCACTGTCCCTTGGAACTGCATTCGCTGCCACACAGACATTCGCGGTCCGCAAAAGCCTTGGTTGGTTATGATGCAACAATGGCTATGTGACTCTCGCAGAGCTCTGCTGCCAAATTCGAAACGTACACCGATTGTGCCCACACGAAAGCCGCCAGCACTGAAAGCTCTACCTGGTTTTCACTGTCCCTTGGAACTGCATTCACTGCCGCACAGACATTCGCGCTCTGCAAAAGCCTTGGTTGGGTATGATGCAACAATGCCTATGTGAATCTTGCACAGCCCGCTGCCAAATTTGAAACGTCCACTGATTGAGCCCACACGAAAGCTGCCAGCACTGAAAGCTCTACCTGGTTTTCACTGTCCCTTGGAACTGCATTCGCTGCCGCACAGACATTCGCGCTCTGCGCAAGCCTTGTTTGGTTATGATGCAACAATGCCTATGTGACTCTGGCAGAGCCCGGCTGCCAAATTTGAAACGTCCAGCGATTGCGCCCACACGAAAGCTGCCAGCACTGAAAGCTCTACCTGGTTTTCACTGTCCCTTGGAACTGCATTCGCTGCCGAACAGACATTCGCGGTCTGCGCAAGCCTTGGTTGGTTATGATGCAACAATGCCTATGTGACTCTGGCAGAGCCCGGCTGCCAAATTTGAAACGTCCAGCGATTGCGCCCACACGAAAGCTGCCAGCACTGAAAGCTCTACCTGGTTTTCACTGTCCCTTGGAACTGCATTCACTGCCGCACAGACATTCGCGCTCTGCGCAAGCCTTGGTTGGTTATGATGCAACAATGCCTATGTGACTCTCGCAGAGCCCGGCTGCCAAATTCGAAACGTCCAGCGATTGCGCCCACACGAAAGCTGCCAGCACTGAAAGCTCTACCTGGTTTTCACTGTCCCTTGGAACTGCATTCGCTGCCGCACAGACATTCGCGATCAGCGCAAGCCTTGGTTGTTTATGACGCAACAATGCCTATGTGACTCTGGCAGAGACCGGCTGCCAAATTTGAAACGTCCAGCGATTGCGCCCACACGAAAGCTGCCAGCACTGAAAGCTCTACCTGGTTTTCACTGTCCCTTGGAACTGCATTCGCTGCCGCACAGACATTCGCGCTCTGCGCAAGCCTCGGTTGGTTATGACGCAACAATGCCTATGTGACTCTGGCAGAGCCCGGCTGCCAAATTTGAAATGTACACCGATTGCGCCCACACGAAAGCTGCCAGAACTGAAAGCTCTACCTGGTTTTCACTGTCCCTTGGAACTGCATTCGCTGCCACACACACATTCGCGCTCCGCAAAAGCCTTGGTTGGTTATGATGCAACAATGCCTATGTGACTCTCGCAGAGCCCGGCTGCCAAATTTGAAACGTCCAGCGATTGCGCCCACACGAAAGCTGCCAGCACTGAAAGCTCTACCTGGTTTTCACTGTCCCTTGGAACTGCATTTGCTGCCGCACAGACATTCGCGCTCTGCGCAAGCCTTGGTTGGTTATGATGCAACAATGCCTATGTGACTCTCGCAGAGCCCGGCTGCCAAATTCGAAACGTCCAGCGATTGCGCCCACACGAAAGCTGCCAGCACTGAAAGCTCTACCTGGTTTTCACTGTCCCTTGGAACTGCATTCGCTGCCGCACAGACATTCGCGCTCTGCGCAAGCCTTGGTTGGTTATGACGCAACAATGCCTATGTGACTCTGGCAGAGCCCGGCTGCCAAATTTTAAACGTCCAGCAATTGCGCCCACACGAAAGCTGCCAGCACTGAAAGCTCTACCTGGTTTTCACTGTCCCTTGGAACTGCATTCGCTGCCGCACAGACATTCGCGCTCCGCAAAAGCCTTGGTTGGTTATGATGCAACAATGCCTATGTGACTCTGGCAGAGCCCGGCTGCCAAATTTGAAACGTCCAGCGATTGCGCCCACACGAAAGCTGCCAGCACTGAAAGCTCTACCTGGTTTTCACTATCCCTTGGAACTGCATTCGCTGCCGCACCGACATTCGCGCTCCGCAAAAGCCTTGGTTGGTTATGATGCAACAATGCCTATGTGACTCTGGCAGAGCCCGGCTGCCAAATTCGAAACATCCAGCGATTGCGCCCACACGATAGCTGCCAGCACTGAAAGCTCTGCCTGGTTTTCACTGTCCCTTGGAACTGCATTCGCTGCCGCACCGACATTCGCGCTCTGCAAAAGCCTTGGTTGGGTATGATGCAACAATGCCTATGTGAATCTTGCACAGCCCGCTGCCAAATTTGAAACGTCCACTGATTGAGCCCACACGAAAGCTGCCAGCACTGAAAGCTCTACCTGGTTTTCACTGTCCCTTGGAACTGCATTCGCTGCCGCACAGACATTCGCGCTCTGCGCAAGCCTTGTTTGGTTATGATGCAACAATGCCTATGTGACTCTGGCAGAGCCCGGCTGCCAAATTTGAAACGTCCAGCGATTGCGCCCACACGAAAGCTGCCAGCACTGAAAGCTCTACCTGGTTTTCACTGTCCCTTGGAACTGCATTCGCTGCCGAACAGACATTCGCGGTCTGCGCAAGCCTTGGTTGGTTATGATGCAACAATGCCTATGTGACTCTGGCAGAGCCCGGCTGCCAAATTTGAAACGTCCAGCGATTGCGCCCACACGAAAGCTGCCAGCACTGAAAGCTCTACCTGGTTTTCACTGTCCCTTGGAACTGCATTCACTGCCGCACAGACATTCGCGCTCTGCGCAAGCCTTGGTTGGTTATGATGCAACAATGCCTATGTGACTCTCGCAGAGCCCGGCTGCCAAATTCGAAACGTCCAGCGATTGCGCCCACACGAAAGCTGCCAGCACTGAAAGCTCTACCTGGTTTTCACTGTCCCTTGGAACTGCATTCGCTGCCGCACAGACATTCGCGATCAGCGCAAGCCTTGGTTGGTTATGACGCAACAATGCCTATGTGACTCTGGCAGAGACCGGCTGCCAAATTTGAAACGTCCAGCGATTGCGCCCACACGAAAGCTGCCAGCACTGAAAGCTCTACCTGGTTTTCACTGTCCCTTGGAACTGCATTCGCTGCCGCACAGACATTCGCGCTCTGCGCAAGCCTCGGTTGGTTATGACGCAACAATGCCTATGTGACTCTGGCAGAGCCCGGCTGCCAAATTTGAAATGTACACCGATTGCGCCCACACGAAAGCTGCCAGAACTGAAAGCTCTACCTGGTTTTCACTGTCCCTTGGAACTGCATTCGCTGCCACACACACATTCGCGCTCCGCAAAAGCCTTGGTTGGTTATGATGCAACAATGCCTATGTGACTCTCGCAGAGCCCGGCTGCCAAATTTGAAACGTCCAGCGATTGCGCCCATACGAAAGCTGCCAGCACTGAAAGCTCTACCTGGTTTTCACTGTCCCTTGGAACTGCATTTGCTGCCGCACAGACATTCGCGCTCTGCGCAAGCCTTGGTTGGTTATGATGCAACAATGCCTATGTGACTCTCGCAGAGCCCGGCTGCCAAATTCGAAACGTCCAGCGATTGCGCCCACACGAAAGCTGCCAGCACTGAAAGCTCTACCTGGTTTTCACTGTCCCTTGGAACTGCATTCGCTGCCGCACAGACATTCGCGCTCTGCGCAAGCCTTGGTTGGTTATGACGCAACAATGCCTATGTGACTCTGGCAGAGCCCGGCTGCCAAATTTTAAACGTCCAGCAATTGCGCCCACACGAAAGCTGCCAGCACTGAAAGCTCTACCTGGTTTTCACTGTCCCTTGGAACTGCATTCGCTGCCGCACAGACATTCGCGCTCCGCAAAAGCCTTGGTTGGTTATGATGCAACAATGCCTATGTGACTCTGGCAGAGCCCGGCTGCCAAATTTGAAACGTCCACTGATTGCGCCCACACGAAAGCTGCCAGCACTGAAAGCTCTACCTGGTTTTCACTATCCCTTGGAACTGCATTCGCTGCCGCACCGACATTCGCGCTCCGCAAAAGCCTTGGTTGGTTATGATGCAACAATGCCTATGTGACTCTCGCAGAGCCCGGCTGCCAAATTCGAAACATCCAGCGATTGCGCCCACACGATAGCTGCCAGCACTGAAAGCTCTGCCTGGTTTTCACTGTCCCTTGGAACTGCATTCGCTGCCGCACCGACATTCGCGGTCCGCAAAAGTCTTGGTTGGTTATGATGCAACAATGCCTATGTGACTCTCGCAGAGCCCGGCTGCCAAATTTAAAACGTCCACTGATTGCGCCCACACGAAATCTGCCAGCACTGAAAGCTCTACCTGCTTTTCACTGTCCCTTGGAACTGCATTCGCTGCCGCACAGACATTCGCGCTCTGCGCAAGCCTTGGTTGGTTATGATGCAACAATACCTATGTGACTCTGGCAGAGCCCGGCTGCCAAATTTGAAACGTCCACTGATTGCGCCCACACGAAAGCTGCCAGCACTGAAAGCTCTACCTGCTTTTCACTGTCGCTTGGAACTGCATTCGCTGCCGCACAGACATTCGCGCTCTGCGCAAGCCTTGGTTGGTTATGATGCAACAATGCCTATGTGACTCTGGCAGAGCCCGGCTGCCAAATTTGAATTGTACACCGATTGCGCCCTCACGAAAGCTGCCAGCACTGAAAGCTCTACCTGGTTTTCACTGTCCCTTGGAACTGCATTCGCTGCCGCACAGACATTCGCGCTCTGCGCAAGCCTCGGTTGGTTATGACGCAACAATGCCTATGTGACTCTGGCAGAGCCCGGCTGCCAAATTTGAAATGTACACCGATTGCGCCCACACGAAAGCTGCCAGAACTGAAAGCTCTACCTGGTTTTCACTGTCCCTTGGAACTGCATTCGCTGCCACACACACATTCGCGCTCCGCAAAAGCCTTGGTTGGTTATGATGCAACAATGCCTATGTGACTCTCGCAGAGCCCGGCTGCCAAATTTGAAACGTCCAGCGATTGCGCCCATACGAAAGCTGCCAGCACTGAAAGCTCTACCTGGTTTTCACTGTCCCTTGGAACTGCATTTGCTGCCGCACAGACATTCGCGCTCTGCGCAAGCCTTGGTTGGTTATGATGCAACAATGCCTATGTGACTCATGCAGAGCCCGGCTGCCAAATTCGAAACGTCCAGCGATTGCGCCCACACGAAAGCTGCCAGCACTGAAAGCTCTACCTGGTTTTCACTGTCCCTTGGAACTGCATTCGCTGCCGCACAGACATTCGCGCTCTGCAAAAGCCTTGGTTGGTTATGATGCAACAATGCCTATGTGACTCTGGCAGAGCCCGGCTGCCAAATTTTAAACGTCCAGCAATTGCGCCCACACGAAAGCTGCCAGCACTGAAAGCTCTACCTGGTTTTCACTGTCCCTTGGAACTGCATTCGCTGCCGCACAGACATTCGCGCTCCGCAAAAGCCTTGGTTGGTTATGATGCAACAATGCCTATGTGACTCTGGCAGAGCCCGGCTGCCAAATTTGAAACGTCCACTGATTGCGCCCACACGAAAGCTGCCAGCACTGAAAGCTCTACCTGGTTTTCACTATCCCTTGGAACTGCATTCGCTGCCGCACCGACATTCGCGCTCCGCAAAAGCCTTGGTTGGTTATGATGCAACAACGCCTATGTGACTCTGGCAGAGCCCGGCTGCCAAATTCGAAACATCCAGCGATTGCGCCCACACGATAGCTGCCAGCACTGAAAGCTCTGCCTGGTTTTCACTGTCCCTTGGAACTGCATTCGCTGCCGCACCGACATTCGCGGTCCGCAAAAGTCTTGGTTGGTTATGATGCAACAATGCCTATGTGACTCTCGCAGAGCCCGGCTGCCAAATTTGAAACGTCCACTGATTGCGCCCACACGAAAGCTGCCAGCACTGAAAGCTCTACCTGGTTTTCACTATCCCTTGGAACTGCATTCGCTGCCGCACAGACATTCGCGCTCTGCAAAAGCCTTGGTTGGTTATGATGCAACAATGCCTATGTGACTCTGGCAGAGCCCGGCTGCCAAATTTGAAACGTCCACTGATTGCGCCCACACGAAAGCTGCCAGCACTGAAAGATCTACCTGCTTTTCACTGTCGCTTGGAACTGCATTCGCTGCCGCACAGACATTCGCGCTCTGCGCAAGCCTTGGTTGGTTATGATGCAACAATGCCTATGTGACTCTGGCAGAGCCCGGCTGCCAAATTTGAAACCTCCACCGATTGCGCCCACACGAAAGCTGCCAGCACTGAGAGCTCTACCTGGTTTTCACTGTCCCTTGGAACTGCATTCGCTGCCGCACAGACAGTCGCGCTCTGCAAAAGCCTTGGTTGGGTATGATGCAACAATGCCTATGTGACTCTCGCACAGCCCGCTGCCAAATTTGAAACGTCCAGCGATTGCGCCCACACGAAAGCTGCCAGCACTGAAAGCTCTACCTGGTTTTCACTGTCCCTTGGAACTGCATTCGCTGCCGCACAGACATTCGCGCTCTGCGCAAGCCTTGGTTGGTTATGACGCAACAATGGCTATGTGACTCTGGCAGAGCCCGGCTGCCAAATTTGAAACGTCCAGCGATTGCGCCCACACGAAAGCTGCCAGCACTGAAAGCTCTACCTGGTTTTCACTGTGCATTGGACCTGCATTCGTTGCCGCACAGACATTCGCGGTCCGCAAAAGCCTTGGTTGGTTATGATGCAACAATGGCTATATGACTCTCGCAGAGCCCGGCTGCCAAATTTGAAACGTCCAGCGATTGCGCCCACACGAAAGCTGCCAGCACTGAAAGCTCTACCTGGTTTTCACTGTCCCTTGGAACTGCATTCGCTGCCGCACAGACATTCGCGCTCTGCAAAAGCCTTGGTTGGGTATGATGCAACAATGCCTATGTGACTCTCGCAGAGCCCGGCTGCCAAATTTGAAACGTCCAGCGATTGCGCCCACATGAAAGCTGCCAGCACTGAAAGCTCTACCTGGTTTTCACTGTCCCTTGGAACTGCATTCGCTGCCACACAGACATTCGCGGTCCGCAAAAGCCTTGGTTGGTTATGATGCAACAATGGCTATGTGACTCTCGCAGAGCTCTGCTGCCAAATTCGAAACGTACACCGATTGTGCCCACACGAAAGCCGCCAGCACTGAAAGCTCTACCTGGTTTTCACTGTCCCTTGGAACTGCATTCACTGCCGCATAGACATTCGCGCTCTGCAAAAGCCTTGGTTGGGTATGATGCAACAATGCCTATGTGAATCTTGCACAGCCCGCTGCCAAATTTGAAACGTCCACTGATTGAGCCCACACGAAAGCTGCCAGCACTGAAAGCTCTACCTGGTTTTCACTGTCCCTTGGAACTGCATTCGCTGCCGCACAGACATTCGCGCTCTGCACAAGCCTTGGTTGGTTATGATGCAACAATGCCTATGTGACTCTGGCAGAGCCCGGCTGCCAAATTCGAAACGTCCAGCGATTGCGCCCACACGAAAGCTGCCAGCACTGAAAGGTCTACCTGGTTTTCACTGTCCCTTGGAACTGCATTCGCTGCCGCACAGACATTCGCGGTCCGCAAAAGTCTTGGTTGGTTATGATGCAACAATGCCTATGTGACTCTCGCAGAGCCCGGTTGCCAAATTTGAAACGTCCACTGATTGCGCCCACACGAAAGCTGCCAGCAGTGAAAGCTCTACCTGGTTTTCACTGTCCCTTGGAACTGCATTCGCTGCCGCACAGACATTCGCGCTCTGCGCAAGCCTTGTTTGGTTATGATGCAACAATGCCTATGTGACTCTGGCAGAGCCCGGCTGCCAAATTTGAATTGTACACCGATTGCGCCCACACGAAAGCTGCCAGCACTGAAAGCTCTACCTGGTTTTCACTGTCCCTTGGAACTGCATTCGCTGCCGAACAGACATTCGCGGTCTGCGCAAGCCTTGGTTGGTTATGATGCAACAATGCCTATGTGACTCTGGCAGAGCCCGGCTGCCAAATTTGAAACGTCCAGCGATTGCGCCCACACGAAAGCTGCCAGCACTGAAAGCTCTACCTGGTTTTCACTGTCCCTTGGAACTGCATTCGCTGCCGCACAGACATTCGCGCTCTGCGCAAGCCTTGGTTGGTTATGATGCAACAATGGCTATGTGACTCTGGCAGAGCCCGGCTGCCAAATTCGAAACGTCCAGCGATTGCGCCCACACGAAAGCTGCCAGCACTGAAAGCTCTACCTGGTTTTCACTGTCCCTTGGAACTGCATTCGCTGCCGCACAGACATTCGCGATCAGCGCAAGCCTTGGTTGGTTATGACGCAACAATGCCTATGTGACTCTGGCAGAGACCGGCTGCCAAATTTGAAACGTCCAGCGATTGCGCCCACACGAAAGCTGCCAGCACTGAAAGCTCTACCTGGTTTTCACTGTCCCTTGGAACTGCATTCGCTGCCGCACAGACATTCGCGCTCTGCGCAAGCCTCGGTTGGTTATGACGCAACAATGCCTATGTGACTCTGACAGAGCCCGGCTGCCAAATTTGAAATGTACACCGACTGCGCCCACACGAAAGCTGCCAGCACTGAAAGCTCTACCTGGTTTTCACTGTCCCTTGGAACTGCATTCGCTGCCACACACACATTCGCGCTCCGCAAAAGCCTTGGTTGGTTATGATGCAACAATGCCTATGTGACTCTCGCAGAGCCCGGCTGCCAAATTTGAAACGTCCAGCGATTGCGCCCATACGAAAGCTGCCAGCACTGAAAGCTCTACCTGGTTTTCACTGTCCCTTGGAACTGCATTTGCTGCCGCACAGACATTCGCGCTCTGCGCAAGCCTTGGTTGGTTATGATGCAACAATGCCTATGTGACTCATGCAGAGCCCGGCTGCCAAATTCGAAACGTCCAGCGATTGCGCCCACACGAAAGCTGCCAGCACTGAAAGCTCTACCTGGTTTTCACTGTCCCTTGGAACTGCATTCGCTGCCGCACAGACATTCGCGCTCTGCAAAAGCCTTGGTTGGTTATGATGCAACAATGCCTATGTGACTCTGGCAGAGCCCGGCTGCCAAATTTTAAACGTCCAGCAATTGCGCCCACACGAAAGCTGCCAGCACTGAAAGCTCTACCTGGTTTTCACTGTCCCTTGGAACTGCATTCGCTGCCGCACAGACATTCGCGCTCCGCAAAAGCCTTGGTTGGTTATGATGCAACAATGCCTATGTGACTCTGGCAGAGCCCGGCTGCCAAATTTGAAACGTCCAGCGATTGCGCCCACACGAAAGCTGCCAGCACTGAAAGCTCTACCTGGTTTTCACTATCCCTTGGAACTGCATTCGCTGCCGCACCGACATTCGCGCTCCGCAAAAGCCTTGGTTGGTTATGATGCAACAACGCCTATGTGACTCTGGCAGAGCCCGGCTGCCAAATTCGAAACATCCAGCGATTGCGCCCACACGATAGCTGCCAGCACTGAAAGCTCTGCCTGGTTTTCACTGTCCCTTGGAACTGCATTCGCTGCCGCACCGACATTCGCGGTCCGCAAAAGTCTTGGTTGGTTATGATGCAACAATGCCTATGTGACTCTCGCAGAGCCCGGCTGCCAAATTTGAAACGTCCACTGATTGCGCCCACACGAAAGCTGCCAGCACTGAAAGCTCTACCTGGTTTTCACTGTCCCTTGGAACTGCATTCGCTGCCGCACAGACATTCGCGCTCTGCGCAAGCCTTGGTTGGTTATGATGCAACAATGCCTATGTGACTCTGGCAGAGCCCGGCTGCCAAATTTGAAACGTCCACTGATTGCGCCCACACGAAAGGTGCCAGCACTGAAAGGTCTACCTGCTTTTCACTGTCGCTTGGAACTGCATTCGCTGCCGCACAGACATTCGCGCTCTGCGCAAGCCTTGGTTGGTTATGATGCAACAATGCCTATGTGACTCTGGCAGAGCCCGGCTGCCAAATTTGAATTGTACACCGATTGCGCCCTCACGAAAGCTGCCAGCACTGAAAGCTCTACCTGGTTTTCACTGTCCCTTGGAACTGCATTCGCTGCCGCACAGACATTCGCGCTCTGCGCAAGCCTCGGTTGGTTATGACGCAACAATGCCTATGTGACTCTGGCAGAGCCCGGCTGCCAAATTTGAATTGTACACCGATTGCGCCCACACGAAAGCTGCCAGAACTGAAAGCTCTACCTGGTTTTCACTGTCCCTTGGAACTGCATTCGCTGCCACACACACATTCGCGCTCCGCAAAAGCCTTGGTTGGTTATGATGCAACAATGCCTATGTGACTCTCGCAGAGCCCGGCTGCCAAATTTGAAACGTCCAGCGATTGCGCCCATACGAAAGCTGCCAGCACTGAAAGCTCTACCTGGTTTTCACTGTCCCTTGGAACTGCATTTGCTGCCGCACAGACATTCGCGCTCTGCGCAAGCCTTGGTTGGTTATGATGCAACAATGCCTATGTGACTCATGCAGAGCCCGGCTGCCAAATTCGAAACGTCCAGCGATTGCGCCCACACGAAAGCTGCCAGCACTGAAAGCTCTACCTGGTTTTCACTGTCCCTTGGAACTGCATTCGCTGCCGCACAGACATTCGCGCTCTGCAAAAGCCTTGGTTGGTTATGATGCAACAATGCCTATGTGACTCTGGCAGAGCCCGGCTGCCAAATTTTAAACGTCCAGCAATTGCGCCCACACGAAAGCTGCCAGCACTGAAAGCTCTACCTGGTTTTCACTGTCCCTTGGAACTGCATTCGCTGCCGCACAGACATTCGCGCTCCGCAAAAGCCTTGGTTGGTTATGATGCAACAATGCCTATGTGACTCTGGCAGAGCCCGGCTGCCAAATTTGAAACGTCCAGCGATTGCGCCCACACGAAAGCTGCCAGCACTGAAAGCTCTACCTGGTTTTCACTATCCCTTGGAACTGCATTCGCTGCCGCACCGACATTCGCGCTCCGCAAAAGCCTTGGTTGGTTATGATGCAACAACGCCTATGTGACTCTGGCAGAGCCCGGCTGCCAAATTCGAAACATCCAGCGATTGCGCCCACACGATAGCTGCCAGCACTGAAAGCTCTGCCTGGTTTTCACTGTCCCTTGGAACTGCATTCGCTGCCGCACCGACATTCGCGGTCCGCAAAAGTCTTGGTTGGTTATGATGCAACAATGCCTATGTGACTCTCGCAGAGCCCGGCTGCCAAATTTGAAACGTCCACTGATTGCGCCCACACGAAAGCTGCCAGCACTGAAAGCTCTACCTGGTTTTCACTGTCCCTTGGAACTGCATTCGCTGCCGCACAGACATTCGCGCTCTGCGCAAGCCTTGGTGGGTTATGATGCAACAATGCCTATGTGACTCTGGCAGAGCCCGGCTGCCAAATTTGAAACGTCCACTGATTGCGCCCACACGAAAGCTGCCAGCACTGAAAGCTCTACCTGCTTTTCACTGTCGCTTGGAACTGCATTCGCTGCCGCACAGACATTCACGCTCTGCGCAAGCCTTGGTTGGTTATGATGCAACAATGCCTATGTGACTCTGGCAGAGCCCGGCTGCCAAATTTGAATTGTACACCGATTGCGCCCTCACGAAAGCTGCCAGCACTGAAAGCTCTACCTGGTTTTCACTGTCCCTTGGAACTGCATTCGCTGCCGCACAGACAGTCGCGCTCTGCAAAAGCCTTGGTTGGGTATGATGCAACAATGCCTATGTGACTCTCGCACAGCCCGCTGCCAAATTTGAAACGTCCAGCGATTGCGCCCACACGAAAGCTGCCAGCACTGAAAGCTCTACCTGGTTTTCACTGTCCCTTGGAACTGCATTCGCTGCCGCACAGACATTCGCGCTCTGCGCAAGCCTTGGTTGGTTATGACGCAACAATGGCTATGTGACTCTGGCAGAGCCCGGCTGCCAAATTTGAAACGTCCAGCGATTGCGCCCACACGAAAGCTGCCAGCACTGAAAGCTCTACCTGGTTTTCACTGTGCATTGGACCTGCATTCGTTGCCGCACAGACATTCGCGGTCCGCAAAAGCCTTGGTTGGTTATGATGCAACAATGGCTATATGACTCTCGCAGAGCCCGGCTGCCAAATTTGAAACGTCCAGCGATTGCGCCCACACGAAAGCTGCCAGCACTGAAAGGTCTACCTGGTTTTCACTGTCCCTTGGAACTGCATTCGCTGCCGCACAGACATTCGTGCTCTGCAAAAGCCTTGGTTGGTTATGATGCAACAATGCCTATGTGACTCTGGCAGAGCCCGGCTGCCAAATTTGAAACGTCCAGCGATTGCGCCCACATGAAAGCTGCCAGCACTGAAAGCTCTACCTGGTTTTCACTGTCCCTTGGAACTGCATTCGCTGCCACACAGACATTCGCGGTCCGCAAAAGCCTTGGTTGGTTATGATGCAACAATGGCTATGTGACTCTCGCAGAGCTCTGCTGCCAAATTCGAAACGTACACCGATTGTGCCCACACGAAAGCCGCCAGCACTGAAAGCTCTACCTGGTTTTCACTGTCCCTTGGAACTGCATTCACTGCCGCACAGACATTCGCGCTCTGCAAAAGCCTTGGTTGGGTATGATGCAACAATGCCTATGTGAATCTTGCACAGCCCGCTGCCAAATTTGAAACGTCCACTGATTGAGCCCACACGAAAGCTGCCAGCACTGAAAGCTCTACCTGGTTTTCACTGTCCCTTGGAACTGCATTCGCTGCCGCACAGACATTCGCGCTCTGCGCAAGCCTTGGTTGGTTATGATGCAACAATGCCTATGTGACTCATGCAGAGCCCGGCTGCCAAATTCGAAACGTCCAGCGATTGCGCCCACACGAAAGCTGCCAGCACTGAAAGCTCTACCTGGTTTTCACTGTCCCTTGGAACTGCATTCGCTGCCGCACAGACATTCGCGGTCCGCAAAAGTCTTGGTTGGTTATGATGCAACAATGCCTATGTGACTCTCGCAGAGCCCGGTTGCCAAATTTGAAACGTCCACTGATTGCGCCCACACGAAAGCTGCCAGCACTGAAAGCTCTACCTGGTTTTCACTGTCCCTTGGAACTGCATTCGCTGCCGCACAGACATTCGCGCTCTGCGCAAGCCTTGTTTGGTTATGATGCAACAATGCCTATGTGACTCTGGCAGAGCCCGGCTGCCAAATTTGAAACGTCCAGCGATTGCGCCCACACGAAAGCTGCCAGCACTGAAAGCTCTACCTGGTTTTCACTGTCCCTTGGAACTGCATTCGCTGCCGAACAGACATTCGCGGTCTGCGCAAGCCTTGGTTGGTTATGATGCAACAATGCCTATGTGACTCTGGCAGAGCCCGGCTGCCAAATTTGAAACGTCCAGCGATTGCGCCCACACGAAAGCTGCCAGCACTGAAAGCTCTACCTGGTTTTCACTGTCCCTTGGAACTGCATTCGCTGCCGCACAGACATTCGCGCTCTGCGCAAGCCTTGGTTGGTTATGATGCAACAATGGCTATGTGACTCTGGCAGAGCCCGGCTGCCAAATTCGAAACGTCCAGCGATTGCGCCCACACGAAAGCTGCCAGCACTGAAAGCTCTACCTGGTTTTCACTGTCCCTTGGAACTGCATTCGCTGCCGCACAGACATTCGCGATCAGCGCAAGCCTTGGTTGGTTATGACGCAACAATGCCTATGTGACTCTGGCAGAGACCGGCTGCCAAATTTGAAACGTCCAGCGATTGCGCCCACACGAAAGCTGCCAGCACTGAAAGCTCTACCTGGTTTTCACTGTCCCTTGGAACTGCATTCGCTGCCGCACAGACATTCGCGCTCTGCGAAAGCCTCGGTTGGTTATGACGCAACAATGCCTATGTGACTCTGGCAGAGCCCGACTGTCAAATTTGAAATGTACACCGATTGCGCCCACACGAAAGCTGCCAGAACTGAAAGCTCTACCTGGTTTTCACTGTCCCTTGGAACTGCATTCGCTGCCGCACAGACATTCGCGCTCCGCAAAAGCCTTGGTTGGTTATGATGCAACAATGCCTATGTGACTCTGGCAGAGCCCGGCTGCCAAATTTGAAACGTCCAGCGATTGCGCCCACACGAAAGCTGCCAGCACTGAAAGCTCTACCTGGTTTTCACTGTCCCTTGGAACTGCATTCGCTGCCGCACCGACATTCGCGGTCCGCAAAAGTCTTGGTTGGTTATGATGCAACAATGCCTATGTGACTCTCGCAGAGCCCGGCTGCCAAATTTGAAACGTCCACTGATTGCGCCCACACGAAAGCTGCCAGCACTGAAAGCTCTACCTGGTTTTCACTGTCCCTTGGAACTGCATTCGCTGCCGCACAGACATTCGCGCTCTGCTCAAGCCTTGGTTGGTTATGATGCAACAATGCCTATGTGACTCTGGCAGAGCCCGGCTGCCAAATTTGAAACGTCCAGCGATTGCGCCCACACGAAAGCTGCCAGCACTGAAAGCTCTACCTGGTTTTCACTGTCCCTTGGAACTGCATTCGCTGCCGCACAGACATTCGCGCTCTGCGCAAACCTTGGTTGGTTATGATGCAACAATGCCTATGTGACTCTGGCAGAGCCCGGCTGCCAAATTTTAAACGTCCAGCAATTGCGCCCACACGAAAGCTGCCAGCACTGAAAGCTCTACCTGGTTTTCACTGTCCCTTGGAACTGCATTCGCTGCCGCACAGACATTCGCGCTCCGCAAAAGCCTTGGTTGGTTATGATGCAACAATGCCTATGTGACTCTGGCAGAGCCCGGCTGCCAAATTTGAAACGTCCACCGATTGCGCCCACACGAAAGCTGCCAGCACTGAAAGCTCTACCTGGTTTTCACTGTCCCTTGGAACTGCATTCGCTGCCGCACCGACATTCGCGGTCCGCAAAAGTCTTGGTTGGTTATGATGCAACAATGCCTATGTGACTCTCGCAGAGCCCGGCTGCCAAATTTGAAACGTCCACTGATTGCGCCCACACGAAAGCTGCCAGCACTGAAAGCTCTACCTGGTTTTCACTGTCCCTTGGAACTGCATTCGCTGCCGCACAGACATTCGCGCTCTGCGCAAGCCTTGGTTGGTTATGATGCAACAATGCCTATGTGACTCTGGCAGAGCCCGGCTGCCAAATTTGAAACGTCCAGCGATTGCGCCCACACGAAAGCTGCCAGCACTGAAAGCTCTACCTGGTTTTCACTGTCCCTTGGAACTGCATTCGCTGCCGCACAGACATTCGCGCTCTGCGCAAGCCTTGGTTGGTTATGATGCAACAATGCCTATGTGACTCTCGCAGAGCCCGGCTGCCAAATTTGAAACGTCCAGCGATTGCGCCCACACGAAAGCTGCCAGCACTGAAAGCTCTACCTGGTTTTCACTGTCCCTTGGAACTGCATTCGCTGCCGCACAGACATTCGCGATCAGCGCAAGCCTTGGTTGGTTAAGGCCCAAATAATGCCTATGTGACTTTGGCAGAGACCGGCTGCCAAATTTGAAACGTCCAGCGATTGCGCCCACACGAAAGCTGCCAGCACTGAAAGCTCTACCTGGTTTTCACTGTCCCTTGGAACTGCATTCGCTGCCGCACAGACATTCGCGCTCTGCGCAAGCCTTGGTTGGTTATGATGCAACAATGCCTATGTGACTCTGGCAGAGCCCGGCTGCCAAATTCGAAACGTCCAGCGATTGCGCCCACACGAAAGCTGCCAGCACTGAAAGCTCTACCTGGTTTTCACTGTCCCTTGGAACTGCATTCGCTGCCGCACAGACATTCGCGCTCTGCGCAAGCCTTGGTTGGTTATGATGCAACAATGCCTATGTGACTCTGGCAGAGCCCGGCTGCCAAATTCGAATCGTCCAGCGATTGCGCCCACACGAAAGCTGCCAGCACTGAAAGCTCTACCTGGTTTTCACTGTCCCTTGGAACTGCATTCGCTGCCGCACAGACATTCGCGGTCCGCAAAAGCCTTGGTTGGTTATGATGCAACAATGGCTATGTGACTCTCGCAGAGCTCGGCTGCCAAATTCGAAAGGTACACCGATTGCGCCCACACGAAAGCTGCCAGCACTGAAAGCTCTACCTGGTTTTCACTGTCCCTTGGAACTGCATTCACTGCCGCACAGACATTCGCGCTCTGCAAAAGCCTTGGTTGGGTATGATGCAACAATGCCTATGTGAATCTTGCACAGCCCGCTGCCAAATTTGAAACGTCCACTGATTGAGCCCACACGAAAGCTGCCAGCACTGAAAGCTCTACCTGGTTTTCACTGTCCCTTGGAACTGCATTCGCTGCCGCACAGACATTCGCGCTCTGCGCAAGCCTTGGTTGTTATGATGCAACAATGCCTATGTGACTCTGGCAGAGCCCGGCTGCCAAATTTGAAACGTCCAGCGATTGCGCCCACACGAAAGCTGCCAGCACTGAAAGCTCTACCTGGTTTTCACTGTCCCTTGGAACTGCATTCGCTGCCGCACAGACAGTCGCGCTCTGCGCAAGCCTTGGTTGGTTATGATGCAACAATGCCTATGTGACTCTGGCAGAACCCGGCTGCCAAATTCGAAACGTCCAGCGATTGCGCCCACACGAAAGCTGCCAGCACTGAAAGCTCTACCTGGTTTTCACTGTCCCTTGGAACTGCATTCGCTGCCACACAGACATTCGCGGTCCGCAAAAGCCTTGGTTGGTTATGATGCAACAATGGCTATGTGACTCTCGCAGAGGTCGGCTGCCAAATTCGAAACGTACACCGATTGTGCCCACACGAAAGCCGCCAGCACTGAAAGCTCTACCTGGTTTTCACTGTCCCTTGGAACTGCATTCGCTGCCGCACAGACATTCGCGCTCTGCGCAAGCCTTGTTTGGGTATGATGCAACAATTCCTATGTGAATCTTGCACAGCCCGCTGCCAAATTTGAAACGTCCACTGATTGAGCCCACACGAAAGCTGCCAGCACTGAAAGCTCTACCTGGTTTTCACTGTCCCTTGGAACTGCATTCGCTGCCGCACAGACATTCGCGCTCTGCGCAAGCCTTGGTTGGTTATGATGCAACAATGCCTATGTGACTCTGGCAGAGCCCGGCTGCCAAATTCGAAACGTCCAGCGATTGCGCCCACACGAAAGCTGCCAGCACTGAAAGGTCTACCTGGTTTTCACTGTGCATTGGACCTGCATTCGCTGCCGCACAGACATTCGCGGTCCGCAAAAGTCTTGGTTGGTTATGATGCAACAATGCCTATGTGACTCTCGCAGAGCCCGGTTGCCAAATTTGAAACGTCCACTGATTGCGCCCACACGAAAGCTGCCAGCACTGAAAGCTCTACCTGGTTTTCACTGTCCCTTGGAACTGCATTCGCTGCCGAACAGACATTCGCGCTCTGCGCAAGCCTTGGTTGGTTATGATGCAACAATGCCTATGTGACTCTGGCAGAGCCCGGCTGCCAAATTTGAAACGTCCAGCGATTGCGCCCACACGAAAGCTGCCAGCACTGAAAGCTCTACCTGGTTTTCACTGTCCCTTGGAACTGCATTCGCTGCCGCACAGACATTCGCGCTCTGCGCAAGCCTTGGTTGGTTATGATGCAACAATGGCTATGTGACTCTGGCAGAGCCCGGCTGCCAAATTCGAAACGTCCAGCGATTGCGCCCACACGAAAGCTGCCAGCACTGAAAGCTCTACCTGGTTTTCACTGTCCCTTGGAACTGCATTCGCTGCCGAACAGACATTCGCGCTCTGCGCAAGCCTTGGTTGGTTATGATGCAACAATGCCTATGTGATTCTGGCAGAGACCGGCTGCCAAATTTGAAACGTCCAGCGATTGCGCCCACACGAAAGCTGCCAGCACTGAAAGCTCTACCTGGTTTTCACTGTCCCTTGGAACTGCATTCGCTGCCGCACAGACATTCGCGCTCTGCGCAAGCCTCGGTTGGTTATGACGCAACAATGCCTATGTGACTCTGGCAGAGCCCGGCTGCCAAATTTGAAACGTCCAGCGATTGCGCCCACACGAAAGCTGCGAGCACTGAAAGGTCTACCTGGTTTTCACTGTCCCTTGGAACTGCATTCGCTGCCGCACAGACATTCGCGCTCTGCAAAAGCCTTGGTTGGGTATGATGCAACAATGCCTATGTGACTCTCGCAGAGCCCGGCTGCCAAATTTGAAACGTCCAGCGATTGCGCCCACATGAAAGCTGCCAGCACTGAAAGCTCTACCTGGTTTTCACTGTCCCTTGGAACTGCATTCGCTGCCACACAGACATTCGCGGTCCGCAAAACCCTTGGTTGGTTATGATGCAACAATGGCTATGTGACTCTCGCAGAGCTCGGCTGCCAAATTCGAAACGTACACCGATTGTGCCCACACGAAAGCCGCCAGCACTGAAAGCTCTACCTGGTTTTCACTGTCCCTTGGAACTGCATTCACTGCCGCACAGACATTCGCGCTCTGCATAAGCCTTGGTGGGTATGATGCAACAATGCCTATGTGAATCTTGCACAGCCCGCTGCCAAATTTGAAACGTCCACTGATTGAGCCCACACGAAAGCTGCCAGCACTGAAAGCTCTACCTGGTTTTCACTGTCCCTTGGAACTGCATTTGCTGCCGCACAGACATTCGCGCTCTGCGCAAGCCTTGGTTGGTTATGATGCAACAATGCCTATGTGACTCTGGCAGAGCCCGGCTGCCAAATTTTAAACGTCCAGCAATTGCGCCCACACGAAAGCTGCCAGCACTGAAAGCTCTACCTGGTTTTCACTGTCCCTTGGAACTGCATTCGCTGCCGCACAGACATTCGCGCTCCGCAAAAGCCTTGGTTGGTTATGATGCAACAATGCCTATGTGACTCTGGCAGAGCCCGGCTGCCAAATTCGAAACGTACACCGATTGCGCCCACACGAAAGCTGCCAGCACTGAAAGCTCTACCTGGTTTTCACTGTCCCTTGGAACTGCATTCGCTGCCGCACCGACATTCGCGGTCCGCAAAAGTCTTGGTTGGTTATGATGCAACAATGCCTATGTGACTCTCGCAGAGCCCGGCTGCCAAATTTGAAACGTCCACTGATTGCGCCCACACGAAAGCTGCCAGCACTGAAAGCTCTACCTGGTTTTCACTGTCCCTTGGAACTGCATTCGCTGCCGCACAGACATTCGCGCTCTGCTCAAGCCTTGGTTGGTTATGATGCAACAATGCCTATGTGACTCTGGCAGAGCCCGGCTGCCAAATTTGAAACGTCCAGCGATTGCGCCCACACGAAAGCTGCCAGCACTGAAAGCTCTACCTGGTTTTCACTGTCCCTTGGAACTGCATTCGCTGCCGCACAGACATTCGCGCTCTGCGCAAGCCTTGGTTGGTTATGATGCAACAATGCCTATGTGACTCTGGCAGAGCCCGGCTGCCAAATTTTAAACGTCCAGCAATTGCGCCCACACGAAAGCTGCCAGCACTGAAAGCTCTACCTGGTTTTCACTGTCCCTTGGAACTGCATTCGCTGCCGCACAGACATTCGCGCTCCGCAAAAGCCTTGGTTGGTTATGATGCAACAATGCCTATGTGACTCTGGCAGAGCCCGGCTGCCAAATTTGAAACGTCCAGCGATTGCGCCCACACGAAAGCTGCCAGCACTGAAAGCTCTACCTGGTTTTCACTGTCCCTTGGAACTGCATTCGCTGCCGCACCGACATTCGCGGTCCGCAAAAGTCTTGGTTGGTTATGATGCAACAATGCCTATGTGACTCTCGCAGAGCCCGGCTGCCAAATTTGAAACGTCCACTGATTGCGCCCACACGAAAGCTGCCAGCACTGAAAGCTCTACCTGGTTTTCACTGTCCCTTGGAACTGCATTCGCTGCCGCACAGACATTCGCGCTCTGCGCAAGCCTTGGTTGGTTATGATGCAACAATGCCTATGTGACTCTGGCAGAGCCCGGCTGCCAAATTTGAAACGTCCAGCGATTGCGCCCACACGAAAGCTGCCAGCACTGAAAGCTCTACCTGGTTTTCACTGTCCCTTGGAACTGCATTCGCTGCCGCACAGACATTCGCGCTCTGCGCAAGCCTTGGTTGGTTATGATGCAACAATGCCTATGTGACTCTGGCAGAGCCCGGCTGCCAAATTTGAAACGTCCAGCGATTGCGCCCACACGAAAGCTGCCAGCACTGAAAGCTCTACCTGGTTTTCACTGTCCCTTGGAACTGCATTCGCTGCCGCACAGACATTCGCGATCAGCGCAAGCCTTGGTTGGTTAAGGCCCAAATAATGCCTATGTGACTTTGGCAGAGACCGGCTGCCAAATTTGAAACGTCCAGCGATTGCGCCCACACGAAAGCTGCCAGCACTGAAAGCTCTACCTGGTTTTCACTGTCCCTTGGAACTGCATTCGCTGCCGCACAGACATTCGCGCTCTGCGCAAGCCTTGGTTGGTTATGATGCAACAATGCCTATGTGACTCTGGCAGAGCCCGGCTGCCAAATTCGAAACGTCCAGCGATTGCGCCCACACGAAAGCTGCCAGCACTGAAAGCTCTACCTGGTTTTCACTGTCCCTTGGAACTGCATTCGCTGCCGCACAGACATTCGCGCTCTGCGCAAGCCTTGGTTGGTTATGATGCAACAATGCCTATGTGACTCTGGCAGAGCCCGGCTGCCAAATTCGAATCGTCCAGCGATTGCGCCCACACGAAAGCTGCCAGCACTGAAAGCTCTACCTGGTTTTCACTGTCCCTTGGAACTGCATTCGCTGCCGCACAGACATTCGCGGTCCGCAAAAGCCTTGGTTGGTTATGATGCAACAATGGCTATGTGACTCTCGCAGAGCTCGGCTGCCAAATTCGAAAGGTACACCGATTGCGACCACACGAAAGCTGCCAGCACTGAAAGCTCTACCTGGTTTTCACTGTCCCTTGGAACTGCATTCACTGCCGCACAGACATTCGCGCTCTGCAAAAGCCTTGGTTGGGTATGATGCAACAATGCCTATGTGAATCTTGCACAGCCCGCTGCCAAATTTGAAACGTCCACTGATTGAGCCCACACGAAAGCTGCCAGCACTGAAAGCTCTACCTGGTTTTCACTGTCCCTTGGAACTGCATTCGCTGCCGCACAGACATTCGCGCTCTGCGCAAACCTTGGTTGTTATGATGCAACAATGCCTATGTGACTCTGGCAGAGCCCGGCTGCCAAATTTGAAACGTCCAGCGATTGCGCCCACACGAAAGCTGCCAGCACTGAAAGCTCTACCTGGTTTTCACTGTCCCTTGGAACTGCATTCGCTGCCGCACAGACAGTCGCGCTCTGCGCAAGCCTTGGTTGGTTATGATGCAACAATGCCTATGTGACTCTGGCAGAACCCGGCTGCCAAATTCGAAACGTCCAGCGATTGCGCCCACACGAAAGCTGCCAGCACTGAAAGCTCTACCTGGTTTTCACTGTCCCTTGGAACTGCATTCGCTGCCACACAGACATTCGCGGTCCGCAAAAGCCTTGGTTGGTTATGATGCAACAATGGCTATGTGACTCTCGCAGAGGTCGGCTGCCAAATTCGAAACGTACACCGATTGTGCCCACACGAAAGCCGCCAGCACTGAAAGCTCTACCTGGTTTTCACTGTCCCTTGGAACTGCATTCGCTGCCGCACAGACATTCGCGCTCTGCGCAAGCCTTGTTTGGGTATGATGCAACAATTCCTATGTGAATCTTGCACAGCCCGCTGCCAAATTTGAAACGTCCACTGATTGAGCCCACACGAAAGCTGCCAGCACTGAAAGCTCTACCTGGTTTTCACTGTCCCTTGGAACTGCATTCGCTGCCGCACAGACATTCGCGCTCTGCGCAAGCCTTGGTTGGTTATGATGCAACAATGCCTATGTGACTCTGGCAGAGCCCGGCTGCCAAATTCGAAACGTCCAGCGATTGCGCCCACACGAAAGCTGCCAGCACTGAAAGGTCTACCTGGTTTTCACTGTCCCTTGGAACTGCATTCGCTGCCGCACAGACATTCGCGGTCCGCAAAAGTCTTGGTTGGTTATGATGCAACAATGCCTATGTGACTCTCGCAGAGCCCGGTTGCCAAATTTGAAACGTCCACTGATTGCGCCCACACGAAAGCTGCCAGCACTGAAAGCTCTACCTGGTTTTCACTGTCCCTTGGAACTGCATTCGCTGCCGAACAGACATTCGCGCTCTGCGCAAGCCTTGGTTGGTTATGATGCAACAATGCCTATGTGACTCTGGCAGAGCCCGGCTGCCAAATTTGAAACGTCCAGCGATTGCGCCCACACGAAAGCTGCCAGCACTGAAAGCTCTACCTGGTTTTCACTGTCCCTTGGAACTGCATTCGCTGCCGCACAGACATTCGCGCTCTGCGCAAGCCTTGGTTGGTTATGATGCAACAATGGCTATGTGACTCTGGCAGAGCCCGGCTGCCAAATTCGAAACGTCCAGCGATTGCGCCCACACGAAAGCTGCCAGCACTGAAAGCTCTACCTGGTTTTCACTGTCCCTTGGAACTGCATTCGCTGCCGAACAGACATTCGCGCTCTGCGCAAGCCTTGGTTGGTTATGATGCAACAATGCCTATGTGATTCTGGCAGAGACCGGCTGCCAAATTTGAAACGTCCAGCGATTGCGCCCACACGAAAGCTGCCAGCACTGAAAGCTCTACCTGGTTTTCACTGTCCCTTGGAACTGCATTCGCTGCCGCACAGACATTCGCGCTCTGCGCAAGCCTCGGTTGGTTATGACGCAACAATGCCTATGTGACTCTGGCAGAGCCCGGCTGCCAAATTTGAAACGTCCAGCGATTGCGCCCACACGAAAGCTGCCAGCACTGAAAGGTCTACCTGGTTTTCACTGTCCCTTGGAACTGCATTCGCTGCCGCACAGACATTCGCGCTCTGCAAAAGCCTTGGTTGGGTATGATGCAACAATGCCTATGTGACTCTCGCAGAGCCCGGCTGCCAAATTTGAAACGTCCAGCGATTGCGCCCACATGAAAGCTGCCAGCACTGAAAGCTCTACCTGGTTTTCACTGTCCCTTGGAACTGCATTCGCTGCCACACAGACATTCGCGGTCCGCAAAACCCTTGGTTGGTTATGATGCAACAATGGCTATGTGACTCTCGCAGAGCTCGGCTGCCAAATTCGAAACGTACACCGATTGTGCCCACACGAAAGCCGCCAGCACTGAAAGCTCTACCTGGTTTTCACTGTCCCTTGGAACTGCATTCACTGCCGCACAGACATTCGCGCTCTGCATAAGCCTTGGTGGGTATGATGCAACAATGCCTATGTGAATCTTGCACAGCCCGCTGCCAAATTTGAAACGTCCACTGATTGAGCCCACACGAAAGCTGCCAGCACTGAAAGCTCTACCTGGTTTTCACTGTCCCTTGGAACTGCATTCGCTGCCGCACAGACATTCGCGCTCTGCGCAAGCCTTGGTTGGTTATGATGCAACAATGCCTATGTGACTCATGCAGAGCCCGGCTGCCAAATTCGAAACGTCCAGCGATTGCGCCCACACGAAAGCTGCCAGCACTGAAAGGTCTACCTGGTTTTCACTGTCCCTTGGAACTGCATTCGCTGCCGCACAGACATTCGCGGTCCGCAAAAGTCTTGGTTAGTTATGATGCAACAATGCCTATGTGACTCTCGCAGAGCCCGGTTGCCAAATTTGAAACGTCCACTGATTGCGCCCACACGAAAGCTGCCAGCACTGAAAGCTCTACCTGGTTTTCACTGTCCCTTGGAACTGCATTCGCTGCCGCACAGACATTCGCGATCAGCGCAAGCCTTGGTTGGTTATGACGCAACAATGCCTATGTGACTCTGGCAGAGACCGGCTGCCAAATTTGAAACGTCCAGCGATTGCGCCCACACGAAAGCTGCCAGCACTGAAAGCTCTACCTGGTTTTCACTGTCCCTTGGAACTGCATTCGCTGCCGCACAGACATTCGCGCTCTGCGCAAGCCTCGGTTGGTTATGACGCAACAATGCCTATGTGACTCTGGCAGAGCCCGGCTGCCAAATTTGAAATGTACACCGATTGCGCCCACACGAAAGCTGCCAGAACTGAAAGCTCTACCTGGTTTTCACTGTCCCTTGGAACTGCATTCGCTGCCACACACACATTCGCGCTCCGCAAAAGCCTTGGTTGGTTATGATGCAACAATGCCTATGTGACTCTGGCAGAGCCCGGCTGCCAAATTCGAAACGTCCAGCGATTGCGCCCACACGAAAGCTGCCAGCACTGAAAGCTCTACCTGGTTTTCACTGTCCCTTGGAACTGCATTCGCTGCCGCACAGACATTCGCGCTCTGCAAAATCCTTGGTTGGTTATGATGCAACAATGCCTATGTGACTCATGCAGAGCCCGGCTGCCAAATTTGAAACGTCCACTGATTGCGCCCACACGAAAGCTGCCAGCACTGAAAGCTCTACCTGGTTTTCACTGTCCCTTGGAACTGCATTCGCTGCCGCACAGACATTCGCGCTCCGCAAAAGCCTTGGTTGGTTATGATGCAACAATGCCTATGTGACTCTGGCAGAGCCCGGCTGCCAAATTTGAAACGTCCAGCGATTGCGCCCACACGAAAGCTGCCAGCACTGAAATCTCTACCTGGTTTTCACTATCCCTTGGAACTGCATTCGCTGCCACACCGACATTCGCGCTCCGCAAAAGCCTTGGTTGGTTATGATGCAACAATGCCTATGTGACTCTGGCAGAGCCCGGCTGCCAAATTCGAAACATCCAGCGATTGCGCCCACACGATAGCTGCCAGCACTGAAAGCTCTGCCTGGTTTTCACTGTCCCTTGGAACTGCATTCGCTGCCGCACCGACATTCGCGGTCCGCAAAAGTCTTGGTTGGTTATGATGCAACAATGCCTATGTGACTCTCGCAGAGCCCGGCTGCCAAATTTGAAACGTCCACTGATTGCGCCCACACGAAAGCTGCCAGCACTGAAAGCTCTACCTGGTTTTCACTGTCCCTTGGAACTGCTTTCGCTGCCGCACAGACATTCGCGCTCTGCGCAAGCCTTGGTTGGTTATGATGCAACAATGCCTATGTGACTCTCGCAGAGCCCGGCTGCCAAATTCGAAACGTCCAGCGATTGCGCCCACACGAAAGCTGCCAGCACTGAAAGCTCTACCTGGTTTTCACTGTCCCTTGGAACTGCATTCGCTGCCGCACAGACATTCGCGATCAGCGCAAGCCTTGGTTGGTTATGACGCAACAATGCCTATGTGACTCTGGCAGAGACCGGCTGCCAAATTTGAAACGTCCAGCGATTGCGCCCACACGAAAGCTGCCAGCACTGAAAGCTCTACCTGGTTTTCACTGTCCCTTGGAACTGCATTCGCTGCCGCACAGACATTCGCGCTCTGCGCAAGCCTCGGTTGGTTATGACGCAACAATGCCTATGTGACTCTGTCAGAGCCCGGCTGCCAAATTTGAAATGTACACCGATTGCGCCCACACGAAAGCTGCCAGAACTGAAAGCTCTACCTGGTTTTCACTGTCCCTTGGAACTGCATTCGCTGCCACACACACATTCGCGCTCCGCAAAAGCCTTGGTTGGTTATGATGCAACAATGCCTATGTGACTCTCGCAGAGCCCGGCTGCCAAATTTGAAACGTCCAGCGATTGCGCCCATACGAAAGCTGCCAGCACTGAAAGCTCTACCTGGTTTTCACTGTCCCTTGGAACTGCATTCGCTGCTGCACAGACATTCGCGTTCCGCAAAAGCCTTGGTTGGTTATGATGCAACAATGCCTATGTGACTGGCAGAGCCCGGCTGCCAAATTTGAAACGTCCAGCGATTGCGCCCACACGAAAGCTGCCAGCACTGAAAGCTCTACCTGGTTTTCACTGTCCCTTGGAACTGCATTCGCTGCCGCACAGACATTCGCGCTCTGCGCAAGCCTTGGTTGGTTATGATGCAACAATGGCTATGTGACTCTGGCAGAGCCCGGCTGCCAAATTCGAAACGTCCAGCGATTGCGCCCACACGAAAGCTGCCAGCACTGAAAGCTCTACCTGGTTTTCACTATCCCTTGGAACTGCATTCGCTGCCGCACCGACATTCGCGCTCCGCAAAAGCCTTGGTTGGTTATGATGCAACAATGCCTATGTGACTCTCGCAGAGCCCGGTTGCCAAATTCGAAACATCCAGCGATTGCCCCCACACGATAGCTGCCAGCACTGAAAGCTCTGCCTGGTTTTCACTGTCCCTTGGAACTGCATTCGCTGCCGCACCGACATTCGCGGTCCGCAAAAGTCTTGGTTGGTTATGATGCAACAATGCCTATGTGACTCTCGCAGAGCCCGGCTGCCAAATTTGAAACGTCCACTGATTGCGCCCACACGAAAGCTGCCAGCACTGAAAGCTCTACCTGGTTTTCACTGTCCCTTGGAACTGCATTCGCTGCCGCACAGACATTCGCGCTCTGCGCAAGCCTTGGTTGGTTATGATGCAACAATGCCTATGTGACTCTGGCAGAGCCCGGCTGCCAAATTTGAAACGTCCACTGATTGCGCCCACACGAAAGCTGCCAGCACTGAAAGCTCTACCTGCTTTTCACTGTCGCTTGGAACTGCATTCGCTGCCGCACAGACATTCGCGCTCTGCGCAAGCCTTGGTTGGTTATGATGCAACAATGCCTATGTGACTCTGGCAGAGCCCGGCTGCCAAATTTGAATTGTACACCGATTGCGCCCTCACGAAAGCTGCCAGCACTGAAAGCTCTACCTGGTTTTCACTGTCCCTTGGAACTGCATTCGCTGCCGCACAGACATTCGCGCTCTGCGCAAGCCTCGGTTGGTTATGACGCAACAATGCCTATGTGACTCTGGCAGAGCCCGGCTGCCAAATTTGAAATGTACACCGATTGCGCCCACACGAAAGCTGCCAGAACTGAAAGCTCTACCTGGTTTTCACTGTCCCTTGGAACTGCAGTCGCTGCCACACACACATTCGCGCTCCGCAAAAGCCTTGGTTGGTTATGATGCAACAATGCCTATGTGACTCTCGCAGAGCCCGGCTGCCAAATTCGAAACGTCCAGCGATTGCGCCCACACGAAAGCTGCCAGCACTGAAAGCTCTACCTGGTTTTCACTGTCCCTTGGAACTGCATTCGCTGTCGCACAGACATTCGCGCTCTGCAAAAGCCTTGGTTGGTTATGATGCAACAATGCCTATGTGACTCTGGCAGAGCCCGGCTGCCAAATTTTAAACGTCCAGCAATTGCGCCCACACGAAAGCTGCCAGCACTGAAAGCTCTACCTGGTTTTCACTGTCCCTTGGAACTGCATTCGCTGCCGCACAGACAGTCGCGCTCTGCAAAAGCCTTGGTTGGGTATGATGCAACAATGCCTATGTGACTCTCGCAGAGCCCGCTGCCAAATTTGAAACGTCCAGCGATTGCGCCCACACGAAAGCTGCCAGCACTGAAAGCTCTACCTGGTTTTCACTGTCCCTTGGAACTGCATTCGCTGCCGCACAGACATTCGCGCTCTGCGCAAGCCTTGGTTGGTTATGACGCAACAATGCCTATGTGACTCTGGCAGAGCCCGGCTGCCAAATTTGAAATGTACACCGATTGCGCCCACACGAAAGCTGCCAGCACTGAAAGCTCTACCTGGTTTTCACTGTCCCTTGGAACTGCATTCGCTGCCGCACAGACATTCGCGGTCCGCAAAAGCCTTGGTTGGTTATGATGCAACAATGGCTATATGACTCTCGCACAGCTCGGCTGCCAAATTCGAAACGTACACCGATTGCGCCCACACGAAAGCTGCCAGCACTGAAAGCTCTACCTGGTTTTCACTGTCCCTTGGAACTGCATTCGCTGCCGCACAGACATTATCTCTCCGCATAAGCTTTATTTGTTTATGATGCAACAATGCCTATGTGACTCTCGCACAGCCCGCTGCCAAATTTGAAACGTACACCGATTGCGCCCACACGAAAGCTGCCAGCACTGAAAGCTCTACCTGGTTTTCACTGTCCCTTGGAACTGCATTCGCTGTCGCACAGACATTCGCGCTCTGCAAAAGCCTTGGTTGGTTATGATGCAACAATGCCTATGTGACTCTGGCAGAGCCCGGCTGCCAAATTTTAAACGTCCAGCAATTGCGCCCACACGAAAGCTGCCAGCACTGAAAGCTCTACCTGGTTTTCACTGTCCCTTGGAACTGCATTCGCTGCCGCACAGACAGTCGCGCTCTGCAAAAGCCTTGGTTGGGTATGATGCAACAATGCCTATGTGACTCTCGCAGAGCCCGCTGCCAAATTTGAAACGTCCAGCGATTGCGCCCACACGAAAGCTGCCAGCACTGAAAGCTCTACCTGGTTTTCACTGTCCCTTGGAACTGCATTCGCTGCCGCACAGACATTCGCGCTCTGCGCAAGCCTTGGTTGGTTATGACGCAACAATGCCTATGTGACTCTGGCAGAGCCCGGCTGCCAAATTTGAAATGTACACCGATTGCGCCCACACGAAAGCT
Organism: Mycteria americana; assembly: GCF_035582795.1. Taxonomy (NCBI): domain Eukaryota; kingdom Metazoa; phylum Chordata; class Aves; order Ciconiiformes; family Ciconiidae; genus Mycteria; species Mycteria americana. The sequence continues at coordinate 1,926,155 of NW_027445609.1, read as the reverse complement.
GCCAGCACTGAAAGCTCTACCTGGTTTTCACTGTCCCTTGGAACTGCATTCGCTGCCGCACAGACATTCGCGGTCCGCAAAAGCCTTGGTTGGTTATGATGCAACAATGGCTATATGACTCTCGCACAGCTCGGCTGCCAAATTCGAAACGTACACCGATTGCGCCCACACGAAAGCTGCCAGCACTGAAAGCTCTACCTGGTTTTCACTGTCCCTTGGAACTGCATTCGCTGCCGCACAGACATTCGCGATCTGCAAAAGCCTTGGTTGGGTATTATGCAACAATGCCTATGTGACACTCGCAGAGCCCGGCTGCCAAATTTGAATTGTACACCGATTGCACCCTCACGAAAGCTGCCAGCACTGAAAGCTCTACCTGGTTTTCACTGTCCCTTGGAACTGCATTTGCTGCCGCACAGACATTCGCGCTCTGCAAAAGCCTTGGTTTGGTATGATGCAACAATGCCTATGTGACTCTCGCAGAGCCCGCTGCCAAATTTGAAACGTCCAGAGATTGCGCCCACACGAAAGCTGCCAGCACTGAAAGCTCTACCTGGTTTTCACTGTCCCTTGGAACTGCATTCGCTGCCGCACAGACATTATCTCTCCGCATAAGCTTTATTTGTTTATGATGCAACAATGCCTATGTGACTCTCGCACAGCCCGCTGCCAAATTTGAAACGTCCACTGATTGCGCCCACACGAAAGCTGCCAGCACTGAAAGCTCTACCTGGTTTTCACTGTCCCTTGGAACTGCATTCGCTGCCACACAGACATTCGCGCTCTGCGCAAGCCTTGGTTGGTTATGATGCAACAATGCCTATGTGACTCTGGCAGAGCCCGGCTGCCAAATTTGAAACCTCCACCGATTGCGCCCACACGAAAGCTGCCAGCACTGAGAGCTCTACCTGGTTTTCACTGTCCCTTGGAACTGCATTCGCTGCCGCACAGACATTCGCGCTCTGCGCAAGCCTTGGTTGGTTATGATGCAACAATGCCTATGTGACTCTGGCAGAGACCGGCTGCCAAATTTGAAACGTCCAGCAATTGCGCCCACACGAAAGCTGCCAGCACTGAAAGCTCTACCTGGTTTTCACTGTCCCTTGGAACTGCATTCGCTGCCGCACAGACATTCGCGCTCTGCAAAAGCCTTGGTTGGTTATGATGCAACAATGCCTATGTGACTCTCGCACTGCCCGCTGCCAAATTTGAAACGTCCACTGATTGCGCCCACACGAAAGCTGCCAGCACTGAAAGCTCTACCTGCTTTTCACTGTCGCTTGGAACTGCATTCGCTGCCGCACAGACATTCGCGCTCTGCGCAAGCCTTGGTTGGTTATGATGCAACAATGCCTATGTGACTCTGGCAGAGCCCGGCTGCCAAATTTGAATTATACACCGATTGCGCCCTCACGAAAGCTGCCAGCACTGAAAGCTCTACCTGGTTTTCACTGTCCCTTGGAACTGCATTCGCTGCCGCACAGACAGTCGCGCTCTGCAAAAGCCTTGGTTGGGTATGATGCAACAATGCCTATGTGACTCTCGCACAGCCCGCTGCCAAATTTGAAACGTCCAGCGATTGCGCCCACACGAAAGCTGCCAGCACTGAAAGCTCTACCTGGTTTTCACTGTCCCTTGGAACTGCATTCGCTGCCACACAGACATTCGCGCTCTGCGCAAGCCTTGGTTGGTTATGACGCAACAATGGCTATGTGACTCTGGCAGAGCCCGGCTGCCAAATTTGAAACGTCCAGCGATTGCGCCCACACGAAAGCTGCCAGCACTGAAAGCTCTACCTGGTTTTCACTGTGCATTGGACCTGCATTCGTTGCCGCACAGACATTCGCGGTCCGCAAAAGCCTTGGTTGGTTATGATGCAACAATGGCTATATGACTCTCGCAGAGCCCGGCTGCCAAATTTGAAACGTCCAGCGATTGCGCCCACACGAAAGCTGCCAGCACTGAAAGCTCTACCTGGTTTTCACTGTCCCTTGGAACTGCATTCGCTGCCGCACCGACATTCGTGCTCCGCAAAAGACTTGGTTGGTTATGATGCAACAATGCCTATGTGACTCTGGCAGAGCCCGGCTGCCAAATTCGAAACGTCCAGCGATTGCGCCCACACGAAAGCTGCCAGCACTGAAAGCTCTACCTGGTTTTCACTGTCCCTTGGAACTGCATTCGCTGCCGCACAGACATTCGCGGTCCGCAAAAGCCTTGGTTGGTTATGATGCAACAATGGCTATATGACTCTCGCAGAGCTCGGCTGCCAAATTCGAAACGTACACCGATTGCGCCCACACGAAAGCTGCCAGCACTGAAAGCTCTACCTGGTTTTCACTGTCCCTTGGAACTGCATTCGCTGCCGCACAGACATTCGCGCTCTGCAAAAGCCTTGGTTGGGTATTATGCAACAATGCCTATGTGACACTCGCAGAGCCCGGCTGCCAAATTTGAATTGTACACCGATTGCACCCTCACGAAAGCTGCCAGCACTGAAAGCTCTACCTGGTTTTCACTGTCCCTTGGAACTGCATTTGCTGCCGCACAGACATTCGCGCTCTGCAAAAGCCTTGGTTTGGTATGATGCAACAATGCCTATGTGACTCTCGCAGAGCCCGCTGCCAAATTTGAAACGTCCAGAGATTGCGCCCACACGAAAGCTGCCAGCACTGAAAGCTCTACCTGGTTTTCACTGTCCCTTGGAACTGCATTCGCTGCCGCACAGACATTATCTCTCCGCATAAGCTTTATTTGTTTATGATGCAACAATGCCTATGTGACTCTCGCACAGCCCGCTGCCAAATTCGAAACGTCCAGCGATTGCGCCCACACGAAAGCTGCCAGCACTGAAAGCTCTACCTGGTTTTCACTGTCCCTTGGAACTGCATTCGCTGCCGCACAGACATTCGCGCTCTGCGCAAGCCTTGGTTGGTTATGATGCAACAATGCCTATGTGACTCTGGCAGAGCCCGGCTGCCAAATTTGAAACCTCCACCGATTGCGCCCACACGAAAGCTGCCAGCACTGAGAGCTCTACCTGGTTTTCACTGTCCCTTGGAACTGCATTCGCTGCCGCACAGACATTCGCGCTCTGCGCAAGCCTTGGTTGGTTATGATGCAACAATGCCTATGTGACTCTGGCAGAGACCGGCTGCCAAATTTGAAACGTCCAGCAATTGCGCCCACACGAAAGCTGCCAGCACTGAAAGCTCTACCTGGTTTTCACTGTCCCTTGGAACTGCATTCGCTGCCGCACAGACATTCGCGCTCTGCAAAAGCCTTGGTTGGTTATGATGCAACAATGCCTATGTGACTCTCGCACAGCCCGCTGCCAAATTTGAAACGTCCAGCGATTGCGCCCACACGAAAGCTGCCAGCACTGAAAGCTCTACCTGGTTTTCACTGTCCCTTGGAACTGCATTCGCTGCCGCACAGACATTCGCGCTCCGCCAAAAGCCTTGGTTGGTTATGATGCAACAATGCCTATGTGACTCTGGCAGAGCCCGGCTGCCAAATTCGAAACGTCCAGCGATTGCGCCCACACGAAAGCTGCCAGCACTGAAAGCTCTACCTGGTTTTCACTGTCCCTTGGAACTGCATTCGCTGCCGCACCGACATTCGTGCTCCGCAAAAGCCTTGGTTGGTTATGATGCAACAATGCCTATGTGACTCTGGCAGAGCCCGGCTGCCAAATTCGAAACATCCAGCGATTGCGCCCACACGATAGCTGCCAGCACTGAAAGCTCTACCTGGTTTTCACTGTCCCTTGGAACTGCATTCGCTGCCGCACAGACATTCGCGCTCTGCGCAAGCCTTGGTTGGTTATGATGCAACAATGCCTATGTGACTCATGCAGAGCCCGGCTGCCAAATTCGAAACGTCCAGCGATTGCGCCCACACGAAAGCTGCCAGCACTGAAAGCTCTACCTGGTTTTCACTGTCCCTTGGAACTGCATTCGCTGCCGCACCGACATTTGCGCTCTGCAAAAGCCTTGGTTGGTTATGATGCAACAATGCCTATGTGACTCTCGCACTGCCCGCTGCCAAATTTGAAACGTCCACTGATTGCGCCCACACGAAAGCTGCCAGCACTGAAAGCTCTACCTGCTTTTCACTGTCGCTTGGAACTGCATTCGCTGCCGCACAGACATTCGCGCTCTGCGCAAGCCTTGGTTGGTTATGATGCAACAATGCCTATGTGACTCTGGCAGAGCCCGGCTGCCAAATTTGAATTGTACACCGATTGCGCCCTCACGAAAGCTGCCAGCACTGAAAGCTCTACCTGGTTTTCACTGTCCCTTGGAACTGCATTCGCTGCCGCACAGACAGTCGCGCTCTGCAAAAGCCTTGGTTGGGTATGATGCAACAATGCCTATGTGACTCTCGCACAGCCCGCTGCCAAATTTGAAACGTCCAGCGATTGCGCCCACACGAAAGCTGCCAGCACTGAAAGCTCTACCTGGTTTTCACTGTCCCTTGGAACTGCATTCGCTGCCGCACAGACATTCGCGCTCTGCGCAAGCCTTGGTTGGTTATGACGCAACAATGGCTATGTGACTCTGGCAGAGCCCGGCTGCCAAATTTGAAACGTCCAGCGATTGCGCCCACACGAAAGCTGCCAGCACTGAAAGCTCTACCTGGTTTTCACTGTGCATTGGACCTGCATTCGTTGCCGCACAGACATTCGCGGTCCGCAAAAGCCTTGGTTGGTTATGATGCAACAATGGCTATATGACTCTCGCAGAGCCCGGCTGCCAAATTTGAAACGTCCAGCGATTGCGCCCACACGAAAGCTGCCAGCACTGAAAGCTCTACCTGGTTTTCACTGTCCCTTGGAACTGCATTCGCTGCCGCACCGACATTCGTGCTCCGCAAAAGACTTGGTTGGTTATGATGCAACAATGCCTATGTGACTCTGGCAGAGCCCGGCTGCCAAATTCGAAACATCCAGCGATTGCGCCCACACGATAGCTGCCAGCACTGAAAGCTCTACCTGGTTTTCACTGTCCCTTGGAACTGCATTCGCTGCCGCACAGACATTCGTGCTCTGCGCAAGCCTTGGTTGGTTATGATGCAACAATGCCTATGTGACTCATGCAGAGCCCGGCTGCCAAATTCGAAACGTCCAGCGATTGCGCCCACACGAAAGCTGCCAGCACTGAAAGCTCTACCTGGTTTTCACTGTCCCTTGGAACTGCATTCGCTGCCGCACCGACATTCGCGCTCTGCAAAAGCCTTGGTTGGTTATGATGCAACAATGCCTATGTGACTCTCGCACTGCCCGCTGCCAAATTTGAAACGTCCACTGATTGCGCCCACACGAAAGCTGCCAGCACTGAAAGCTCTACCTGCTTTTCACTGTCGCTTGGAACTGCATTCGCTGCCGCACAGACATTCGCGCTCTGCGCAAGCCTTGGTTGGTTATGATGCAACAATGCCTATGTGACTCTGGCAGAGCCCGGCTGCCAAATTTGAATTGTACACCGATTGCGCCCTCACGAAAGCTGCCAGCACTGAAAGCTCTACCTGGTTTTCACTGTCCCTTGGAACTGCAGTCGCTGCCGCACAGACAGTCGCGCTCTGCAAAAGCCTTGGTTGGGTATGATGCAACAATGCCTATGTGACTCTCGCACAGCCCGCTGCCAAATTTGAAACGTCCAGCGATTGCGCCCACACGAAAGCTGCCAGCACTGAAAGCTCTACCTGGTTTTCACTGTCCCTTGGAACTGCATTCGCTGCCGCACAGACATTCGCGCTCTGCGCAAGCCTTGGTTGGTTATGACGCAACAATGGCTATGTGACTCTGGCAGAGCCCGGCTGCCAAATTTGAAACGTCCAGCGATTGCGCCCACACGGAAGCTGCCAGCACTGAAAGCTCTACCTGGTTTTCACTGTGCATTGGACCTGCATTCGTTGCCGCACAGACATTCGCGGTCCGCAAAAGCCTTGGTTGGTTATGATGCAACAATGGCTATATGACTCTCGCAGAGCCCGGCTGCCAAATTTGAAACGTCCAGCGATTGCGCCCACACGAAAGCTGCCAGCACTGAAAGGTCTACCTGGTTTTCACTGTCCCTTGGAACTGCATTCGCTGCCGCACAGACATTCGCGCTCTGCAAAAGCCTTGGTTGGGTATGATGCAACAATGCCTATGTGACTCTCGCAGAGCCCGGCTGCCAAATTTGAAACGTCCAGCGATTGCGCCCACATGAAAGCTGCCAGCACTGAAAGCTCTACCTGGTTTTCACTGTCCCTTGGAACTGCATTCGCTGCCACACAGACATTCGCGCTCCGCAAAAGCCTTGGTTGGTTATGATGCAACAATGGCTATGTGACTCTCGCAGAGCCCGGCTGCCAAATTTGAAACGTCCAGCGATTGCGCCCATACGAAAGCTGCCAGCACTGAAAGCTCTACCTGGTTTTCACTGTCCCTTGGAACTGCATTTGCTGCCGCACAGACATTCGCGCTCTGCGCAAGCCTTGGTTGGTTATGATGCAACAATGCCTATGTGACTCATGCAGAGCCCGGCTGCCAAATTCGAAACGTCCAGCGATTGCGCCCACACGAAAGCTGCCAGCACTGAAAGCTCTACCTGGTTTTCACTGTCCCTTGGAACTGCATTCGCTGCCGCACAGACATTCGCGCTCTGCAAAAGCCTTGGTTGGTTATGATGCAACAATGCCTATGTGACTCTGGCAGAGCCCGGCTGCCAAATTTTAAACGTCCAGCAATTGCGCCCACACGAAAGCTGCCAGCACTGAAAGCTCTACCTGGTTTTCACTGTCCCTTGGAACTGCATTCGCTGCCGCACAGACATTCGCGCTCCGCAAAAGCCTTGGTTGGTTATGATGCAACAATGCCTATGTGACTCTGGCAGAGCCCGGCTGCCAAATTTGAAACGTCCAGCGATTGCGCCCACACGAAAGCTGCCAGCACTGAAAGCTCTACCTGGTTTTCACTATCCCTTGGAACTGCATTCGCTGCCGCACCGACATTCGCGCTCCGCAAAAGCCTTGGTTGGTTATGATGCAACAATGCCTATGTGACTCTGGCAGAGCCCGGCTGCCAAATTCGAAACATCCAGCGATTGCGCCCACACGATAGCTGCCAGCACTGAAAGCTCTGCCTGGTTTTCACTGTCCCTTGGAACTGCATTCGCTGCCGCACCGACATTCGCGGTCCGCAAAAGTCTTGGTTGGTTATGATGCAACAATGCCTATGTGACTCTGGCAGATCCCGGCTGCCAAATTTGAAACGTCCACTGATTGCGCCCACACGAAAGCTGCCAGCACTGAAAGCTCTACCTGGTTTTCACTGTCCCTTGGAACTGCATTCGCTGCCGCACAGACATTCGCGCTCTGCGCAAGCCTTGGTTGGTTATGATGCAACAATGCCTATGTGACTCTGGCAGAGCCCGGCTGCCAAATTTGAAACGTCCACTAATTGCGCCCACACGAAAGCTGCCAGCACTGAAAGCTCTACCTGCTTTTCACTGTCGCTTGGAACTGCATTCGCTGCCGCACAGACATTCGCGCTCTGCGCAAGCCTTGGTTGGTTATGATGCAACAATGCCTATGTGACTCTGGCAGAGCCCGGCTGCCAAATTTGAATTGTACACCGATTGCGCCCTCACGAAAGCTGCCAGCACTGAAAGCTCTACCTGGTTTTCACTGTCCCTTGGAACTGCATTCGCTGCCGCACAGACATTCGCGCTCTGCGCAAGCCTCGGTTGGTTATGACGCAACAATGCCTATGTGACTCTGGCAGAGCCCGGCTGCCAAATTTGAAATGTACACCGGTTGCGCCCACACGAAAGCTGCCAGCACTGAAAGGTCTACCTGGTTTTCACTGTCCCTTGGAACTGCATTCGCTGCCGCACAGACATTCGCGCTCTGCAAAAGCCTTGGTTGGTTATGATGCAACAATGCCTATGTGACTCTGGCAGAGCCCGGCTGCCAAATTTGAAACGTCCAGCGATTGCGCCCACACGAAAGCTGCCAGCACTGAAAGCTCTACCTGGTTTTCACTATCCCTTGGAACTGCATTCGCTGCCGCACCGACATTCGCGCTCCGCAAAAGCCTTGGTTGGTTATGATGCAACAATGCCTATGTGACTCTCGCAGAGCCCGGCTGCCAAATTCGAAACATCCAGCGATTGCGCCCACACGATAGCTGCCAGCACTGAAAGCTCTGCCTGGTTTTCACTGTCCCTTGGAACTGCATTCGCTGCCGCACCGACATTCGCGGTCCGCAAAAGTCTTGGTTGGTTATGATGCAACAATGCCTATGTGACTCTCGCAGAGCCCGGCTGCCAAATTTGAAACGTCCACTGATTGCGCCCACACGAAAGCTGCCAGCACTGAAAGCTCTACCTGGTTTTCACTGTCCCTTGGAACTGCATTCGCTGCCGCACAGACATTCGCGCTCTGCGCAAGCCTTGGTTGGTTATGATGCAACAATGCCTATGTGACTCTGGCAGAGCCCGGCTGCCAAATTTGAAACGTCCACTAATTGCGCCCACACGAAAGCTGCCAGCACTGAAAGCTCTACCTGCTTTTCACTGTCGCTTGGAACTGCATTCGCTGCCGCACAGACATTCGCGCTCTGCGCAAGCCTTGGTTGGTTATGATGCAACAATGCCTATGTGACTCTGGCAGAGCCCGGCTGCCAAATTTGAATTGTACACCGATTGCGCCCTCACGAAAGCTGCCAGCACTGAAAGCTCTACCTGGTTTTCACTGTCCCTTGGAACTGCATTCGCTGCCGCACAGACATTCGCGCTCTGCGCAAGCCTCGGTTGGTTATGACGCAACAATGCCTATGTGACTCTGGCAGAGCCCGGCTGCCAAATTTGAAATGTACACCGGTTGCGCCCACACGAAAGCTGCCAGCACTGAAAGGTCTACCTGGTTTTCACTGTCCCTTGGAACTGCATTCGCTGCCGCACAGACATTCGCGCTCTGCAAACGCCTTGGTTGGGTATGATGCAACAATGCCTATGTGACTCTCGCAGAGCCCGGCTGCCAAATTTGAAACGTCCAGCGATTGCGCCCACACGAAAGCCGCCAGCACTGAAAGCTCTACCTGGTTTTCACTGTCCCTTGGAACTGCATTCGCTGCCGCACAGACATTCGCGCTCTGCGCAAGCCTTGTTTGGTTATGATGCAACAATGCCTATGTGACTCTGGCAGAGCCCGGCTGCCAAATTTGAAACGTCCAGCGATTGCGCCCACACGAAAGCTGCCAGCACTGAAAGCTCTACCTGGTTTTCACTGTCCCTTGGAACTGCATTCGCTGCCGAACAGACATTCGCGGTCTGCGCAAGCCTTGGTTGGTTATGATGCAACAATGCCTATGTGACTCTGGCAGAGCCCGGCTGCCAAATTTGAAACGTCCAGCGATTGCGCCCACACGAAAGCTGCCAGCACTGAAAGCTCTACCTGGTTTTCACTGTCCCTTGGAACTGCATTCACTGCCGCACAGACATTCGCGCTCTGCGCAAGCCTTGGTTGGTTATGATGCAACAATCCCTATGTGACTCTCGCAGAGCCCGGCTGCCAAATTCGAAACGTCCAGCGATTGCGCCCACACGAAAGCTGCCAGCACTGAAAGCTCTACCTGGTTTTCACTGTCCCTTGGAACTGCATTCGCTGCCGCACAGACATTCGCGATCAGCGCAAGCCTTGGTTGGTTATGACGCAACAATGCCTATGTGACTCTGGCAGAGACCGGCTGCCAAATTTGAAACGTCCAGCGATTGCGCCCACACGAAAGCTGCCAGCACTGAAAGCTCTACCTGGTTTTCACTGTCCCTTGGAACTGCATTCGCTGCCGCACAGACATTCGCGCTCTGCGCAAGCCTCGGTTGGTTATGACGCAACAATGCCTACGTGACTCTGGCAGAGCCCGGCTGCCAAATTTGAAATGTACACCGATTGCGCCCACACGAAAGCTGCCAGAACTGAAAGCTCTACCTGGTTTTCACTGTCCCTTGGAACTGCATTCGCTGCCACACACACATTCGCGCTCCGCAAAAGCCTTGGTTGGTTATGATGCAACAATGCCTATGTGACTCTCGCAGAGCCCGGCTGCCAAATTTGAAACGTCCAGCGATTGCGCCCATACGAAAGCTGCCAGCACTGAAAGCTCTACCTGGTTTTCACTGTCCCTTGGAACTGCATTTGCTGCCGCACAGACATTCGCGCTCTGCGCAAGCCTTGGTTGGTTATGATGCAACAATGCCTATGTGACTCTCGCAGAGCCCGGCTGCCAAATTCGAAACGTCCAGCGATTGCGCCCACACGAAAGCTGCCAGCACTGAAAGCTCTACCTGGTTTTCACTGTCCCTTGGAACTGCATTCGCTGCCGCACAGACATTCGCGCTCTGCAAAAGCCTTGGTTGGTTATGATGCAACAATGCCTATGTGACTCTGGCAGAGCCCGGCTGCCAAATTTTAAACCTCCAGCAATTGCGCCCACACGAAAGCTGCCAGCACTGAAAGCTCTACCTGGTTTTCACTGTCCCTTGGAACTGCATTCGCTGCCGCACAGACATTCGCGCTCCGCAAAAGCCTTGGTTGGTTATGATGCAACAATGCCTATGTGACTCTGGCAGAGCCCGGCTGCCAAATTTGAAAAGTCCAGCGATTGCGCCCACACGAAAGCTGCCAGCACTGAAAGCTCTACCTGGTTTTCACTATCCCTTGGAACTGCATTCGCTGCCGCACCGACATTCGCGCTCCGCAAAAGCCTTGGTTGGTTATGATGCAACAATGCCTATGTGACTCTGGCAGAGCCCGGCTGCCAAATTCGAAACATCCAGCGATTGCGCCCACACGATAGCTGCCAGCACTGAAAGCTCTGCCTGGTTTTCACTGTCCCTTGGAACTGCATTCGCTGCCGCACCGACATTCGCGGTCCGCAAAAGTCTTGGTTGGTTATGATGCAACAATGCCTATGTGACTCTGGCAGAGCCCGGCTGCCAAATTTGAAACGTCCAGCGATTGCGCCCACACGAAAGCTGCCAGCACTGAAAGCTCTACCTGGTTTTCACTGTCCCTTGGAACTGCATTCGCTGCCGCACAGACATTCGCGCTCTGCGCAAGCCTTGGTTGGTTATGATGCAACAATGGCTATGTGACTCTGGCAGAGCCCGGCTGCCAAATTCGAAACGTCCAGCGATTGCGCCCACACGAAAGCTGCCAGCACTGAAAGCTCTACCTGGTTTTCACTGTCCCTTGGAACTGCATTCGCTGCCGAACAGACATTCGCGCTCTGCGCAAGCCTTGGTTGGTTATGATGCAACAATGCCTATGTGATTCTGGCAGAGACCGGCTGCCAAATTTGAAACGTCCAGCGATTGCGCCCACACGAAAGCTGCCAGCACTGAAAGCTCTACCTGGTTTTCACTGTCCCTTGGAACTGCATTCGCTGCCGCACAGACATTCGCGCTCTGCGCAAGCCTCGGTTGGTTATGACGCAACAATGCCTATGTGACTCTGGCAGAGCCCGGCTGCCAAATTTGAAACGTCCAGCGATTGCGCCCACACGAAAGCTGCCAGCACTGAAAGGTCTACCTGGTTTTCACTGTCCCTTGGAACTGCATTCGCTGCCGCACAGACATTCGCGCTCTGCAAAAGCCTTGGTTGGGTATGATGCAACAATGCCTATGTGACTCTCGCAGAGCCCGGCTGCCAAATTTGAAACGTCCAGCGATTGCGCCCACATGAAAGCTGCCAGCACTGAAAGCTCTACCTGGTTTTCACTGTCCCTTGGAACTGCATTCGCTGCCACACAGACATTCGCGGTCCGCAAAACCCTTGGTTGGTTATGATGCAACAATGGCTATGTGACTCTCGCAGAGCTCGGCTGCCAAATTCGAAACGTACACCGATTGTGCCCACACGAAAGCCGCCAGCACTGAAAGCTCTACCTGGTTTTCACTGTCCCTTGGAACTGCATTCACTGCCGCACAGACATTCGCGCTCTGCATAAGCCTTGGTGGGTATGATGCAACAATGCCTATGTGACTCTCGCAGAGCCCGGTTGCCAAATTTGAAACGTCCACTGATTGCGCCCACACGAAAGCTGCCAGCACTGAAAGCTCTACCTGGTTTTCACTGTCCCTTGGAACTGCATTCGCTGCCGCACAGACATTCGCGATCAGCGCAAGCCTTGGTTGGTTATGACGCAACAATGCCTATGTGACTCTGGCAGAGACCGGCTGCCAAATTTGAAACGTCCAGCGATTGCGCCCACACGAAAGCTGCCAGCACTGAAAGCTCTACCTGGTTTTCACTGTCCCTTGGAACTGCATTCGCTGCCGCACAGACATTCGCGCTCTGCGCAAGCCTCGGTTGGTTATGACGCAACAATGCCTATGTGACTCTGGCAGAGCCCGGCTGCCAAATTTGAAATGTACACCGATTGCGCCCACACGAAAGCTGCCAGAACTGAAAGCTCTACCTGGTTTTCACTGTCCCTTGGAACTGCATTCGCTGCCACACACACATTCGCGCTCCGCAAAAGCCTTGGTTGGTTATGATGCAACAATGCCTATGTGACTCTGGCAGAGCCCGGCTGCCAAATTCGAAACGTCCAGCGATTGCGCCCACACGAAAGCTGCCAGCACTGAAAGCTCTACCTGGTTTTCACTGTCCCTTGGAACTGCATTCGCTGCCGCACAGACATTCGCGCTCTGCAAAATCCTTGGTTGGTTATGATGCAACAATGCCTATGTGACTCATGCAGAGCCCGGCTGCCAAATTTGAAACGTCCACTGATTGCGCCCACACGAAAGCTGCCAGCACTGAAAGCTCTACCTGGTTTTCACTGTCCCTTGGAACTGCATTCGCTGCCGCACAGACATTCGCGCTCCGCAAAAGCCTTGGTTGGTTATGATGCAACAATGCCTATGTGACTCTGGCAGAGCCCGGCTGCCAAATTTGAAACGTCCAGCGATTGCGCCCACACGAAAGCTGCCAGCACTGAAATCTCTACCTGGTTTTCACTATCCCTTGGAACTGCATTCGCTGCCACACCGACATTCGCGCTCCGCAAAAGCCTTGGTTGGTTATGATGCAACAATGCCTATGTGACTCTGGCAGAGCCCGGCTGCCAAATTCGAAACATCCAGCGATTGCGCCCACACGATAGCTGCCAGCACTGAAAGCTCTGCCTGGTTTTCACTGTCCCTTGGAACTGCATTCGCTGCCGCACCGACATTCGCGGTCCGCAAAAGTCTTGGTTGGTTATGATGCAACAATGCCTATGTGACTCTCGCAGAGCCCGGCTGCCAAATTTGAAACGTCCACTGATTGCGCCCACACGAAAGCTGCCAGCACTGAAAGCTCTACCTGGTTTTCACTGTCCCTTGGAACTGCATTCGCTGCCGCACAGACATTCGCGCTCTGCGCAAGCCTTGGTTGGTTATGATGCAACAATGCCTATGTGACTCTCGCAGAGCCCGGCTGCCAAATTCGAAACGTCCAGCGATTGCGCCCACACGAAAGCTGCCAGCACTGAAAGCTCTACCTGGTTTTCACTGTCCCTTGGAACTGCATTCGCTGCCGCACAGACATTCGCGATCAGCGCAAGCCTTGGTTGGTTATGACGCAACAATGCCTATGTGACTCTGGCAGAGACCGGCTGCCAAATTTGAAACGTCCAGCGATTGCGCCCACACGAAAGCTGCCAGCACTGAAAGCTCTACCTGGTTTTCACTGTCCCTTGGAACTGCATTCGCTGCCGCACAGACATTCGCGCTCTGCGCAAGCCTCGGTTGGTTATGACGCAACAATGCCTATGTGACTCTGTCAGAGCCCGGCTGCCAAATTTGAAATGTACACCGATTGCGCCCACACGAAAGCTGCCAGAACTGAAAGCTCTACCTGGTTTTCACTGTCCCTTGGAACTGCATTCGCTGCCACACACACATTCGCGCTCCGCAAAAGCCTTGGTTGGTTATGATGCAACAATGCCTATGTGACTCTCGCAGAGCCCGGCTGCCAAATTTGAAACGTCCAGCGATTGCGCCCATACGAAAGCTGCCAGCACTGAAAGCTCTACCTGGTTTTCACTGTCCCTTGGAACTGCATTCGCTGCTGCACAGACATTCGCGTTCCGCAAAAGCCTTGGTTGGTTATGATGCAACAATGCCTATGTGACTGGCAGAGCCCGGCTGCCAAATTTGAAACGTCCAGCGATTGCGCCCACACGAAAGCTGCCAGCACTGAAAGCTCTACCTGGTTTTCACTGTCCCTTGGAACTGCATTCGCTGCCGCACAGACATTCGCGCTCTGCGCAAGCCTTGGTTGGTTATGATGCAACAATGGCTATGTGACTCTGGCAGAGCCCGGCTGCCAAATTCGAAACGTCCAGCGATTGCGCCCACACGAAAGCTGCCAGCACTGAAAGCTCTACCTGGTTTTCACTATCCCTTGGAACTGCATTCGCTGCCGCACCGACATTCGCGCTCCGCAAAAGCCTTGGTTGGTTATGATGCAACAATGCCTATGTGACTCTCGCAGAGCCCGGTTGCCAAATTCGAAACATCCAGCGATTGCCCCCACACGATAGCTGCCAGCACTGAAAGCTCTGCCTGGTTTTCACTGTCCCTTGGAACTGCATTCGCTGCCGCACCGACATTCGCGGTCCGCAAAAGTCTTGGTTGGTTATGATGCAACAATGCCTATGTGACTCTCGCAGAGCCCGGCTGCCAAATTTGAAACGTCCACTGATTGCGCCCACACGAAAGCTGCCAGCACTGAAAGCTCTACCTGGTTTTCACTGTCCCTTGGAACTGCATTCGCTGCCGCACAGACATTCGCGCTCTGCGCAAGCCTTGGTTGGTTATGATGCAACAATGCCTATGTGACTCTGGCAGAGCCCGGCTGCCAAATTTGAAACGTCCACTGATTGCGCCCACACGAAAGCTGCCAGCACTGAAAGCTCTACCTGCTTTTCACTGTCGCTTGGAACTGCATTCGCTGCCGCACAGACATTCGCGCTCTGCGCAAGCCTTGGTTGGTTATGATGCAACAATGCCTATGTGACTCTGGCAGAGCCCGGCTGCCAAATTTGAATTGTACACCGATTGCGCCCTCATGAAAGCTGCCAGCACTGAAAGCTCTACCTGGTTTTCACTGTCCCTTGGAACTGCATTCGCTGCCGCACAGACATTCGCGCTCTGCGCAAGCCTCGGTTGGTTATGACGCAACAATGCCTATGTGACTCTGGCAGAGCCCGGCTGCCAAATTTGAAATGTACACCGATTGCGCCCACACGAAAGCTGCCAGAACTGAAAGCTCTACCTGGTTTTCACTGTCCCTTGGAACTGCAGTCGCTGCCACACACACATTCGCGCTCCGCAAAAGCCTTGGTTGGTTATGATGCAACAATGCCTATGTGACTCTCGCAGAGCCCGGCTGCCAAATTCGAAACGTCCAGCGATTGCGCCCACACGAAAGCTGCCAGCACTGAAAGCTCTACCTGGTTTTCACTGTCCCTTGGAACTGCATTCGCTGTCGCACAGACATTCGCGCTCTGCAAAAGCCTTGGTTGGTTATGATGCAACAATGCCTATGTGACTCTGGCAGAGCCCGGCTGCCAAATTTTAAACGTCCAGCAATTGCGCCCACACGAAAGCTGCCAGCACTGAAAGCTCTACCTGGTTTTCACTGTCCCTTGGAACTGCATTCGCTGCCGCACAGACAGTCGCGCTCTGCAAAAGCCTTGGTTGGGTATGATGCAACAATGCCTATGTGACTCTCGCAGAGCCCGCTGCCAAATTTGAAACGTCCAGCGATTGCGCCCACACGAAAGCTGCCAGCACTGAAAGCTCTACCTGGTTTTCACTGTCCCTTGGAACTGCATTCGCTGCCGCACAGACATTCGCGCTCTGCGCAAGCCTTGGTTGGTTATGACGCAACAATGCCTATGTGACTCTGGCAGAGCCCGGCTGCCAAATTTGAAATGTACACCGATTGCGCCCACACGAAAGCTGCCAGCACTGAAAGCTCTACCTGGTTTTCACTGTCCCTTGGAACTGCATTCGCTGCCGCACAGACATTCGCGGTCCGCAAAAGCCTTGGTTGGTTATGATGCAACAATGGCTATATGACTCTCGCACAGCTCGGCTGCCAAATTCGAAACGTACACCGATTGCGCCCACACGAAAGCTGCCAGCACTGAAAGCTCTACCTGGTTTTCACTGTCCCTTGGAACTGCATTCGCTGCCGCACAGACATTATCTCTCCGCATAAGCTTTATTTGTTTATGATGCAACAATGCCTATGTGACTCTCGCACAGCCCGCTGCCAAATTTGAAACGTACACCGATTGCGCCCACACGAAAGCTGCCAGCACTGAAAGCTCTACCTGGTTTTCACTGTCCCTTGGAACTGCATTCGCTGTCGCACAGACATTCGCGCTCTGCAAAAGCCTTGGTTGGTTATGATGCAACAATGCCTATGTGACTCTGGCAGAGCCCGGCTGCCAAATTTTAAACGTCCAGCAATTGCGCCCACACGAAAGCTGCCAGCACTGAAAGCTCTACCTGGTTTTCACTGTCCCTTGGAACTGCATTCGCTGCCGCACAGACAGTCGCGCTCTGCAAAAGCCTTGGTTGGGTATGATGCAACAATGCCTATGTGACTCTCGCAGAGCCCGCTGCCAAATTTGAAACGTCCAGCGATTGCGCCCACACGAAAGCTGCCAGCACTGAAAGCTCTACCTGGTTTTCACTGTCCCTTGGAACTGCATTCGCTGCCGCACAGACATTCGCGGTCCGCAAAAGCCTTGGTTGGTTATGATGCAACAATGGCTATATGACTCTCGCACAGCTCGGCTGCCAAATTCGAAACGTACACCGATTGCGCCCACACGAAAGCTGCCAGCACTGAAAGCTCTACCTGGTTTTCACTGTCCCTTGGAACTGCATTCGCTGCCGCACAGACATTCGCGATCTGCAAAAGCCTTGGTTGGGTATTATGCAACAATGCCTATGTGACACTCGCAGAGCCCGGCTGCCAAATTTGAATTGTACACCGATTGCACCCTCACGAAAGCTGCCAGCACTGAAAGCTCTACCTGGTTTTCACTGTCCCTTGGAACTGCATTTGCTGCCGCACAGACATTCGCGCTCTGCAAAAGCCTTGGTTTGGTATGATGCAACAATGCCTATGTGACTCTCGCAGAGCCCGCTGCCAAATTTGAAACGTCCAGAGATTGCGCCCACACGAAAGCTGCCAGCACTGAAAGCTCTACCTGGTTTTCACTGTCCCTTGGAACTGCATTCGCTGCCGCACAGACATTATCTCTCCGCATAAGCTTTATTTGTTTATGATGCAACAATGCCTATGTGACTCTCGCACAGCCCGCTGCCAAATTTGAAACGTCCACTGATTGCGCCCACACGAAAGCTGCCAGCACTGAAAGCTCTACCTGGTTTTCACTGTCCCTTGGAACTGCATTCGCTGCCGCACAGACATTCGCGCTCTGCGCAAGCCTTGGTTGGTTATGATGCAACAATGCCTATGTGACTCTGGCAGAGCACGGCTGCCAAATTTGAAACCTCCACCGATTGCGCCCACACGAAAGCTGCCAGCACTGAGAGCTCTACCTGGTTTTCACTGTCCCTTGGAACTGCATTCGCTGCCGCACAGACATTCGCGCTCTGCGCAAGCCTTGGTTGGTTATGATGCAACAATGCCTATGTGACTCTGGCAGAGACCGGCTGCCAAATTTGAAACGTCCAGCAATTGCGCCCACACGAAAGCTGCCAGCACTGAAAGCTCTACCTGGTTTTCACTGTCCCTTGGAACTGCATTCGCTGCCGCACAGACATTCGCGCTCTGCAAAAGCCTTGGTTGGTTATGATGCAACAATGCCTATGTGACTCTCGCACTGCCCGCTGCCAAATTTGAAACGTCCACTGATTGCGCCCACACGAAAGCTGCCAGCACTGAAAGCTCTACCTGCTTTTCACTGTCGCTTGGAACTGCATTCGCTGCCGCACAGACATTCGCGCTCTGCGCAAGCCTTGGTTGGTTATGATGCAACAATGCCTATGTGACTCTCGCAGAGCCCGGCTGCCAAATTTGAATTATACACCGATTGCGCCCTCACGAAAGCTGCCAGCACTGAAAGCTCTACCTGGTTTTCACTGTCCCTTGGAACTGCATTCGCTGCCGCACAGACAGTCGCGCTCTGCAAAAGCCTTGGTTGGGTATGATGCAACAATGCCTATGTGACTCTCGCACAGCCCGCTGCCAAATTTGAAACGTCCAGCGATTGCGCCCACACGAAAGCTGCCAGCACTGAAAGCTCTACCTGGTTTTCACTGTCCCTTGGAACTGCATTCGCTGCCGCACAGACATTCGCGCTCTGCGCAAGCCTTGGTTGGTTATGACGCAACAATGGCTATGTGACTCTGGCAGAGCCCGGCTGCCAAATTTGAAACGTCCAGCGATTGCGCCCACACGAAAGCTGCCAGCACTGAAAGCTCTACCTGGTTTTCACTGTGCATTGGACCTGCATTCGTTGCCGCACAGACATTCGCGGTCCGCAAAAGCCTTGGTTGGTTATGATGCAACAATGGCTATATGACTCTCGCAGAGCCCGGCTGCCAAATTTGAAACGTCCAGCGATTGCGCCCACACGAAAGCTGCCAGCACTGAAAGCTCTACCTGGTTTTCACTGTCCCTTGGAACTGCATTCGCTGCCGCACCGACATTCGTGCTCCGCAAAAGACTTGGTTGGTTATGATGCAACAATGCCTATGTGACTCTGGCAGAGCCCGGCTGCCAAATTCGAAACGTCCAGCGATTGCGCCCACACGAAAGCTGCCAGCACTGAAAGCTCTACCTGGTTTTCACTGTCCCTTGGAACTGCATTCGCTGCCGCACAGACATTCGCGGTCCGCAAAAGCCTTGGTTGGTTATGATGCAACAATGGCTATATGACTCTCGCAGAGCTCGGCTGCCAAATTCGAAACGTACACCGATTGCGCCCACACGAAAGCTGCCAGCACTGAAAGCTCTACCTGGTTTTCACTGTCCCTTGGAACTGCATTCGCTGCCGCACAGACATTCGCGCTCTGCAAAAGCCTTGGTTGGGTATTATGCAACAATGCCTATGTGACACTCGCAGAGCCCGGCTGCCAAATTTGAATTGTACACCGATTGCACCCTCACGAAAGCTGCCAGCACTGAAAGCTCTACCTGGTTTTCACTGTCCCTTGGAACTGCATTTGCTGCCGCACAGACATTCGCGCTCTGCAAAAGCCTTGGTTTGGTATGATGCAACAATGCCTATGTGACTCTCGCAGAGCCCGCTGCCAAATTTGAAACGTCCAGAGATTGCGCCCACACGAAAGCTGCCAGCACTGAAAGCTCTACCTGGTTTTCACTGTCCCTTGGAACTGCATTCGCTGCCGCACAGACATTATCTCTCCGCATAAGCTTTATTTGTTTATGATGCAACAATGCCTATGTGACTCTCGCACAGCCCGCTGCCAAATTCGAAACGTCCAGCGATTGCGCCCACACGAAAGCTGCCAGCACTGAAAGCTCTACCTGGTTTTCACTGTCCCTTGGAACTGCATTCGCTGCCGCACAGACATTCGCGCTCTGCGCAAGCCTTGGTTGGTTATGATGCAACAATGCCTATGTGACTCTGGCAGAGCCCGGCTGCCAAATTTGAAACCTCCACCGATTGCGCCCACACGAAAGCTGCCAGCACTGAGAGCTCTACCTGGTTTTCACTGTCCCTTGGAACTGCATTCGCTGCCGCACAGACATTCGCGCTCTGCGCAAGCCTTGGTTGGTTATGATGCAACAATGCCTATGTGACTCTGGCAGAGACCGGCTGCCAAATTTGAAACGTCCAGCAATTGCGCCCACACGAAAGCTGCCAGCACTGAAAGCTCTACCTGGTTTTCACTGTCCCTTGGAACTGCATTCGCTGCCGCACAGACATTCGCGCTCTGCAAAAGCCTTGGTTGGTTATGATGCAACAATGCCTATGTGACTCTCGCACAGCCCGCTGCCAAATTTGAAACGTCCAGCGATTGCGCCCACACGAAAGCTGCCAGCACTGAAAGCTCTACCTGGTTTTCACTGTCCCTTGGAACTGCATTCGCTGCCGCACAGACATTCGCGCTCCGCCAAAAGCCTTGGTTGGTTATGATGCAACAATGCCTATGTGACTCTGGCAGAGCCCGGCTGCCAAATTCGAAACGTCCAGCGATTGCGCCCACACGAAAGCTGCCAGCACTGAAAGCTCTACCTGGTTTTCACTGTCCCTTGGAACTGCATTCGCTGCCGCACCGACATTCGTGCTCCGCAAAAGCCTTGGTTGGTTATGATGCAACAATGCCTATGTGACTCTGGCAGAGCCCGGCTGCCAAATTCGAAACATCCAGCGATTGCGCCCACACGATAGCTGCCAGCACTGAAAGCTCTACCTGGTTTTCACTGTCCCTTGGAACTGCATTCGCTGCCGCACAGACATTCGCGCTCTGCGCAAGCCTTGGTTGGTTATGATGCAACAATGCCTATGTGACTCATGCAGAGCCCGGCTGCCAAATTCGAAACGTCCAGCGATTGCGCCCACACGAAAGCTGCCAGCACTGAAAGCTCTACCTGGTTTTCACTGTCCCTTGGAACTGCATTCGCTGCCGCACCGACATTTGCGCTCTGCAAAAGCCTTGGTTGGTTATGATGCAACAATGCCTATGTGACTCTCGCACTGCCCGCTGCCAAATTTGAAACGTCCACTGATTGCGCCCACACGAAAGCTGCCAGCACTGAAAGCTCTACCTGCTTTTCACTGTCGCTTGGAACTGCATTCGCTGCCGCACAGACATTCGCGCTCTGCGCAAGCCTTGGTTGGTTATGATGCAACAATGCCTATGTGACTCTGGCAGAGCCCGGCTGCCAAATTTGAATTGTACACCGATTGCGCCCTCACGAAAGCTGCCAGCACTGAAAGCTCTACCTGGTTTTCACTGTCCCTTGGAACTGCATTCGCTGCCGCACAGACAGTCGCGCTCTGCAAAAGCCTTGGTTGGGTATGATGCAACAATGCCTATGTGACTCTCGCACAGCCCGCTGCCAAATTTGAAACGTCCAGCGATTGCGCCCACACGAAAGCTGCCAGCACTGAAAGCTCTACCTGGTTTTCACTGTCCCTTGGAACTGCATTCGCTGCCGCACAGACATTCGCGCTCTGCGCAAGCCTTGGTTGGTTATGACGCAACAATGGCTATGTGACTCTGGCAGAGCCCGGCTGCCAAATTTGAAACGTCCAGCGATTGCGCCCACACGAAAGCTGCCAGCACTGAAAGCTCTACCTGGTTTTCACTGTGCATTGGACCTGCATTCGTTGCCGCACAGACATTCGCGGTCCGCAAAAGCCTTGGTTGGTTATGATGCAACAATGGCTATATGACTCTCGCAGAGCCCGGCTGCCAAATTTGAAACGTCCAGCGATTGCGCCCACACGAAAGCTGCCAGCACTGAAAGCTCTACCTGGTTTTCACTGTCCCTTGGAACTGCATTCGCTGCCGCACAGACATTCGTGCTCTGCGCAAGCCTTGGTTGGTTATGATGCAACAATGCCTATGTGACTCATGCAGAGCCCTGCTGCCAAATTCGAAACGTCCAGCGATTGCGCCCACACGAAAGCTGCCAGCACTGAAAGCTCTACCTGGTTTTCACTGTCCCTTGGAACTGCATTCGCTGCCGCACCGACATTCGCGCTCTGCAAAAGCCTTGGTTGGTTATGATGCAACAATGCCTATGTGACTCTCGCACTGCCCGCTGCCAAATTTGAAACGTCCACTGATTGCGCCCACACGAAAGCTGCCAGCACTGAAAGCTCTACCTGCTTTTCACTGTCGCTTGGAACTGCATTCGCTGCCGCACAGACATTCGCGCTCTGCGCAAGCCTTGGTTGGTTATGATGCAACAATGCCTATGTGACTCTGGCAGAGCCCGGCTGCCAAATTTGAATTGTACACCGATTGCGCCCTCACGAAAGCTGCCAGCACTGAAAGCTCTACCTGGTTTTCACTGTCCCTTGGAACTGCAGTCGCTGCCGCACAGACAGTCGCGCTCTGCAAAAGCCTTGGTTGGGTATGATGCAACAATGCCTATGTGACTCTCGCACAGCCCGCTGCCAAATTTGAAACGTCCAGCGATTGCGCCCACACGAAAGCTGCCAGCACTGAAAGCTCTACCTGGTTTTCACTGTCCCTTGGAACTGCATTCGCTGCCGCACAGACATTCGCGCTCTGCGCAAGCCTTGGTTGGTTATGACGCAACAATGGCTATGTGACTCTGGCAGAGCCCGGCTGCCAAATTTGAAACGTCCAGCGATTGCGCCCACACGGAAGCTGCCAGCACTGAAAGGTCTACCTGGTTTTCACTGTCCCTTGGAACTGCATTCGCTGCCGCACAGACATTCGCGCTCTGCAAAAGCCTTGGTTGGGTATGATGCAACAATGCCTATGTGACTCTCGCAGAGCCCGGCTGCCAAATTTGAAACGTCCAGCGATTGCGCCCACATGAAAGCTGCCAGCACTGAAAGCTCTACCTGGTTTTCACTGTCCCTTGGAACTGCATTCGCTGCCACACAGACATTCGCGCTCCGCAAAAGCCTTGGTTGGTTATGATGCAACAATGGCTATGTGACTCTCGCAGAGCCCGGCTGCCAAATTTGAAACGTCCAGCGATTGCGCCCATACGAAAGCTGCCAGCACTGAAAGCTCTACCTGGTTTTCACTGTCCCTTGGAACTGCATTTGCTGCCGCACAGACATTCGCGCTCTGCGCAAGCCTTGGTTGGTTATGATGCAACAATGCCTATGTGACTCATGCAGAGCCCGGCTGCCAAATTCGAAACGTCCAGCGATTGCGCCCACACGAAAGCTGCCAGCACTGAAAGCTCTACCTGGTTTTCACTGTCCCTTGGAACTGCATTCGCTGCCGCACAGACATTCGCGCTCTGCAAAAGCCTTGGTTGGTTATGATGCAACAATGCCTATGTGACTCTGGCAGAGCCCGGCTGCCAAATTTTAAACGTCCAGCAATTGCGCCCACACGAAAGCTGCCAGCACTGAAAGCTCTACCTGGTTTTCACTGTCCCTTGGAACTGCATTCGCTGCCGCACAGACATTCGCGCTCCGCAAAAGCCTTGGTTGGTTATGATGCAACAATGCCTATGTGACTCTGGCAGAGCCCGGCTGCCAAATTTGAAACGTCCAGCGATTGCGCCCACACGAAAGCTGCCAGCACTGAAAGCTCTACCTGGTTTTCACTATCCCTTGGAACTGCATTCGCTGCCGCACCGACATTCGCGCTCCGCAAAAGCCTTGGTTGGTTATGATGCAACAATGCCTATGTGACTCTGGCAGAGCCCGGCTGCCAAATTCGAAACATCCAGCGATTGCGCCCACACGATAGCTGCCAGCACTGAAAGCTCTGCCTGGTTTTCACTGTCCCTTGGAACTGCATTCGCTGCCGCACCGACATTCGCGGTCCGCAAAAGTCTTGGTTGGTTATGATGCAACAATGCCTATGTGACTCTGGCAGATCCCGGCTGCCAAATTTGAAACGTCCACTGATTGCGCCCACACGAAAGCTGCCAGCACTGAAAGCTCTACCTGGTTTTCACTGTCCCTTGGAACTGCATTCGCTGCCGCACAGACATTCGCGCTCTGCGCAAGCCTTGGTTGGTTATGATGCAACAATGCCTATGTGACTCTGGCAGAGCCCGGCTGCCAAATTTGAATTGTACACCGATTGCGCCCTCACGAAAGCTGCCAGCACTGAAAGCTCTACCTGGTTTTCACTGTCCCTTGGAACTGCATTCGCTGCCGCACAGACATTCGCGCTCTGCGCAAGCCTCGGTTGGTTATGACGCAACAATGCCTATGTGACTCTGGCAGAGCCCGGCTGCCAAATTTGAAATGTACACCGGTTGCGCCCACACGAAAGCTGCCAGCACTGAAAGGTCTACCTGGTTTTCACTGTCCCTTGGAACTGCATTCGCTGCCGCACAGACATTCGCGCTCTGCAAAAGCCTTGGTTGGTTATGATGCAACAATGCCTATGTGACTCTGGCAGAGCCCGGCTGCCAAATTTGAAACGTCCAGCGATTGCGCCCACACGAAAGCTGCCAGCACTGAAAGCTCTACCTGGTTTTCACTATCCCTTGGAACTGCATTCGCTGCCGCACCGACATTCGCGCTCCGCAAAAGCCTTGGTTGGTTATGATGCAACAATGCCTATGTGACTCTCGCAGAGCCCGGCTGCCAAATTCGAAACATCCAGCGATTGCGCCCACACGATAGCTGCCAGCACTGAAAGCTCTGCCTGGTTTTCACTGTCCCTTGGAACTGCATTCGCTGCCGCACCGACATTCGCGGTCCGCAAAAGTCTTGGTTGGTTATGATGCAACAATGCCTATGTGACTCTCGCAGAGCCCGGCTGCCAAATTTGAAACGTCCACTGATTGCGCCCACACGAAAGCTGCCAGCACTGAAAGCTCTACCTGGTTTTCACTGTCCCTTGGAACTGCATTCGCTGCCGCACAGACATTCGCGCTCTGCGCAAGCCTTGGTTGGTTATGATGCAACAATGCCTATGTGACTCTGGCAGAGCCCGGCTGCCAAATTTGAAACGTCCACTAATTGCGCCCACACGAAAGCTGCCAGCACTGAAAGCTCTACCTGCTTTTCACTGTCGCTTGGAACTGCATTCGCTGCCGCACAGACATTCGCGCTCTGCGCAAGCCTTGGTTGGTTATGATGCAACAATGCCTATGTGACTCTGGCAGAGCCCGGCTGCCAAATTTGAATTGTACACCGATTGCGCCCTCACGAAAGCTGCCAGCACTGAAAGCTCTACCTGGTTTTCACTGTCCCTTGGAACTGCATTCGCTGCCGCACAGACATTCGCGCTCTGCGCAAGCCTCGGTTGGTTATGACGCAACAATGCCTATGTGACTCTGGCAGAGCCCGGCTGCCAAATTTGAAATGTACACCGGTTGCGCCCACACGAAAGCTGCCAGCACTGAAAGGTCTACCTGGTTTTCACTGTCCCTTGGAACTGCATTCGCTGCCGCACAGACATTCGCGCTCTGCAAAAGCCTTGGTTGGGTATGATGCAACAATGCCTATGTGACTCTCGCAGAGCCCGGCTGCCAAATTTGAAACGTCCAGCGATTGCGCCCACACGAAAGCCGCCAGCACTGAAAGCTCTACCTGGTTTTCACTGTCCCTTGGAACTGCATTCGCTGCCGCACAGACATTCGCGCTCTGCGCAAGCCTTGTTTGGTTATGATGCAACAATGCCTATGTGACTCTGGCAGAGCCCGGCTGCCAAATTTGAAACGTCCAGCGATTGCGCCCACACGAAAGCTGCCAGCACTGAAAGCTCTACCTGGTTTTCACTGTCCCTTGGAACTGCATTCGCTGCCGAACAGACATTCGCGGTCTGCGCAAGCCTTGGTTGGTTATGATGCAACAATGCCTATGTGACTCTGGCAGAGCCCGGCTGCCAAATTTGAAACGTCCAGCGATTGCGCCCACACGAAAGCTGCCAGCACTGAAAGCTCTACCTGGTTTTCACTGTCCCTTGGAACTGCATTCACTGCCGCACAGACATTCGCGCTCTGCGCAAGCCTTGGTTGGTTATGATGCAACAATCCCTATGTGACTCTCGCAGAGCCCGGCTGCCAAATTCGAAACGTCCAGCGATTGCGCCCACACGAAAGCTGCCAGCACTGAAAGCTCTACCTGGTTTTCACTGTCCCTTGGAACTGCATTCGCTGCCGCACAGACATTCGCGATCAGCGCAAGCCTTGGTTGGTTATGACGCAACAATGCCTATGTGACTCTGGCAGAGACCGGCTGCCAAATTTGAAACGTCCAGCGATTGCGCCCACACGAAAGCTGCCAGCACTGAAAGCTCTACCTGGTTTTCACTGTCCCTTGGAACTGCATTCGCTGCCGCACAGACATTCGCGCTCTGCGCAAGCCTCGGTTGGTTATGACGCAACAATGCCTACGTGACTCTGGCAGAGCCCGGCTGCCAAATTTGAAATGTACACCGATTGCGCCCACACGAAAGCTGCCAGAACTGAAAGCTCTACCTGGTTTTCACTGTCCCTTGGAACTGCATTCGCTGCCACACACACATTCGCGCTCCGCAAAAGCCTTGGTTGGTTATGATGCAACAATGCCTATGTGACTCTCGCAGAGCCCGGCTGCCAAATTTGAAACGTCCAGCGATTGCGCCCATACGAAAGCTGCCAGCACTGAAAGCTCTACCTGGTTTTCACTGTCCCTTGGAACTGCATTTGCTGCCGCACAGACATTCGCGCTCTGCGCAAGCCTTGGTTGGTTATGATGCAACAATGCCTATGTGACTCTCGCAGAGCCCGGCTGCCAAATTCGAAACGTCCAGCGATTGCGCCCACACGAAAGCTGCCAGCACTGAAAGCTCTACCTGGTTTTCACTGTCCCTTGGAACTGCATTCGCTGCCGCACAGACATTCGCGCTCTGCAAAAGCCTTGGTTGGTTATGATGCAACAATGCCTATGTGACTCTGGCAGAGCCCGGCTGCCAAATTTTAAACCTCCAGCAATTGCGCCCACACGAAAGCTGCCAGCACTGAAAGCTCTACCTGGTTTTCACTGTCCCTTGGAACTGCATTCGCTGCCGCACAGACATTCGCGCTCCGCAAAAGCCTTGGTTGGTTATGATGCAACAATGCCTATGTGACTCTGGCAGAGCCCGGCTGCCAAATTTGAAAAGTCCAGCGATTGCGCCCACACGAAAGCTGCCAGCACTGAAAGCTCTACCTGGTTTTCACTATCCCTTGGAACTGCATTCGCTGCCGCACCGACATTCGCGCTCCGCAAAAGCCTTGGTTGGTTATGATGCAACAATGCCTATGTGACTCTGGCAGAGCCCGGCTGCCAAATTCGAAACATACAGCGATTGCGCCCACACGATAGCTGCCAGCACTGAAAGCTCTGCCTGGTTTTCACTGTCCCTTGGAACTGCATTCGCTGCCGCACCGACATTCGCGGTCCGCAAAAGTCTTGGTTGGTTATGATGCAACAATGCCTATGTGACTCTCGCAGAGCCCGGCTGCCAAATTTGAAACGTCCACTGATTGCGCCCACACGAAAGCTGCCATCACTGAAAGCTCTACCTGCTTTTCACTGTCCCTTGGAACTGCATTCGCTGCCGCACAGACATTCGCGCTCTGCGCAAGCCTTGGTTGGTTATGATGCAACAATGCCTATGTGACTCTGGCAGAGCCCGGCTGCCAAATTTGAAACGTCCACTGATTGCGCCCACACGAAAGCTGCCAGCACTGAAAGCTCTACCTGCTTTTCACTGTCGCTTGGAACTGCATTCGCTGCCGCACAGACATTCGCGCTCTGCGCAAGCCTTGGTTGGTTATGATGCAACAATGCCTATGTGACTCTGGCAGAGCCCGGCTGCCAAATTTGAATTGTACACCGATTGCGCCCTCACGAAAGCTGCCAGCACTGAAAGCTCTACCTGGTTTTCACTGTCCCTTGGAACTGCATTCGCTGCCGCACAGACATTCGCGCTCTGCGCAAGCCTTGGTTGGTTATGACGCAACAATGCCTATGTGACTCCGGCAGAGCCCGGCTGCCAAATTTGAAATGTACACCGATTGCGCCCACACGAAAGCTGCCAGCACTGAAAGCTCTACCTGGTTTTCACTGTCCCTTGGAACTTCATTCGGTGCCGCACAGACATTCGCGCTCCGCAAAAGCCTTGGTTGGTTATGATGCAACAATGCCTATGTGACTCTCGCAGAGCCCGGCTGCCAAATTTGAAACGTCCAGCGATTGCGCCCACACGAAAGCTGCCAGCACTGAAAGCTCTACCTGGTTTTCACTGTCCCTTGGAACTGCATTCGCTGCCGCACAGACATTCGCGCTCTGCAAAAGCCTTGGTTGGTTATGATGCAACAATGCCTATGTGACTCTGGCAGAGCCCGGCTGCCAAATTTGAAACGTCCACTGATTGCGCCCACACGAAAGCTGCCAGCACTGAAAGCTCTACCTGCTTTTCACTGTCCCTTGGAACTGCATTCGCTGCCGCACAGACATTCGCGCTCTGCGCAAGCCTTGGTTGGTTATGATGCAACAATGCCTATGTGACTCTGGCAGAGCCCGGCTGCCAAATTTGAAACCTCCACCGATTGCGCCCACACGAAAGCTGCCAGCACTGAAAGCTCTACCTGGTTTTCACTGTCCCTTGGAACTGCATTCGCTGCCGCACAGACATTATCTCTCCGCATAAGCTTTATTTGTTTATGATGCAACAATGCCTATGTGACTCTTGCAGAGCCCGCTGCCAAATTTGAAACGTCCAGCGCTTGCGCCCACACGAAAGCTGCCAGCACTGAAAGCTCTACCTGGTTCTCACTGTCCCTTGGAACTGCATTCGCTGCCGCACAGACATTCGCGCTCTGCGCAAGCCTTGGTTGGCTATGACGCAACAATGCCTATGTGACTCTGGCAGAGCCCGGCTGCCAAATTCGAAACGTCCAGCGATTGCGCCCACACGAAAGCTGCCAGCACTGAAAGCTCTACCTGGTTTTCACTGTCCCTTGGAACTGCATTCGCTGCCGCACAGACATTCGCGCTCTGCGCAAGCCTTGGTTGGTTATGATGCAACAATGCCTATGTGACTCTGGCAGAGCCCGGCTGCCAAATTTGAAACGTCCACTGATTGCGCCCACACGAAAGCTGCCAGCACTGAAAGCTCTACCTGGTTTTCACTGTCCCTTGGAACTGCATTCGCTGCCGCACAGACATTCGCGCTCTGCGCAAGCCTTGGTTGGTTATGATGCAACAATGCCTATGTGTCTCTGGCAGAGCCCGGCTGCCAAATTTGAAACCTCCACCGATTGCGCCCACACGAAAGCTGCCAGCACTGAAAGCTCTACCTGGTTTTCACTGTCCCTTGGAACTGCATTCGCTGCCGCACAGACATTATCTCTCCGCATAAGCTTTATTTGTTTATGATGCAACAATGCCTATGTGACTCTCGCACTGCCCGCTGCCAAATTTGCAACGTCCACTGATTGCGCCCACACGAAAGCTGCCAGCACTGAAAGCTCTACCTGGTTTTCACTGTCCCTTGGAACTGCATTCGCTGCCGCACAGACATTCGCGCTCTGCGCAAGCCTTGGTTGGTTATGATGCAACAATGCCTATGTGACTCATGCAGAGCCCGGCTGCCAAATTCGAAACGTCCAGCGATTGCGCCCACACGAAAGCTGCCAGCACTGAAAGCTCTACCTGGTTTTCACTGTCCCTTGGAACTGCATTCGCTGCTGCACAGACATTCGCGCTGTGCAAAAGCCTTGGTTGGGTATGATGCAACAATGCCTATGTGACTCTCGCAGAGACCGGCTGCCAAATTCGAAACGTCCAGCGATTGCGCCCATACGAAAGCTGCCAGCACTGAAAGCTCTACCTGGTTTTCACTGTCCCTTGGAACTGCATTCGCTGCCGCACCGACATTCCCGCTCTGCAAAAGCCTTGGTTGGTTATGATGCAACAATGCCTATGTGACTCTCGCACTGCCTGCTGCCAAATTTGAAACGTCCCCTGATTGCGCCCACACGAAAGCTGCCAGCACTGAAAGCTCTACCTGATTTTCACTGTCCCTTGGAACTGCATTCACTGCCGCACAGACATTCGCGCTCTGCGCAAGCCTTGGTTGGTTATGACGCAACAATGCCTATGTGACTCTGGCAGAGCCCGGCTGCCAAATTTGAAATGTACACCGATTGCGTCCACACGAAAGCTGCCAGCACTGAAAGCTCTACCTGGTTTTCACTGTCCCTTGGAACTGCATTCGCTGCCGCACAGACATTCGCGCTCCGCAAAAGCCTTGGTTGTTTATGATGCAACAATGCCTATCTGACTCTGGCAGAGCCCGGCTGCCAAATTTGAAACGTCCAGCGATTGCGCCCACATGAAAGCTGCCAGCACTGAAAGCTCTACCTGGTTTTCACTGTCCCTTGGAACTGCATTCGCTGCCGCACAGACATTCGCGCTCTGCGCAAGCCTTGGTTGGTTATGATGCAACAATGCCTATGTGACTCTGGCAGAGCCCGGCTGCCAAATTCGAAACGTCCAGCGATTGCGCCCACACGAAAGCTGCCAGCACTGAAAGCTCTACCTGGTTTTCACTGTCCCTTGGAACTGCATTCGCTGCCGCACAGATATTATCTCTCCGCATAAGCTTTATTTGTTTATGATGCAACAATGCCCAAGTGACTCTCGCACAGCCCGCTGCCAAATTTGCAACGTCCAGCGATTGCGCCCACACGAAAGCTGCCAGCACTGAAAGCTCTACCTGGTTTTCACTGTCCCTTGGAACTGCATTCGCTGCCGCACAGACATTCGCGCTCTGCGCAAGCCTTGGTTGGTTATGATGCAACAATGCCTATGTGACTCTGGCAGAGCCCGGCTGCCAAATTCAAAACGTCCAGCGATTGCGCCCACACGAAAGCTGCCAGCACTGAAAGCTCTACCTGGTTTTCACTGTCCCTTGGAACTGCATTCGCTGCCGCACCGACATTCGCGCTCTGCAAAAGCCTTGGTTGGTTATGATGCAACAATGCCTATGTGACTCTCGCACTGCCCGCTGCCAAATTTGAAACGTCCACTGATTGCGCCCAAACGAAAGCTGCCAGCACTGAAAGCTCTACCTGCTTTTCACTGTCGCTTGGAACTGCATTCGCTGCCGCACAGACATTCGCGCTCTGCGCAAGCCTTGGTTGGTTATGATGCAACAATGCCTATGTGACTCTCGCAGAGCCCGGCTGCCAAATTTGAATTGTACACCGATTGCGCCCTCACGAAAGCTGCCAGCACTGAAAGCTCTACCTGGTTTTCACTGTCCCTTGGAACTGCATTCGCTGCTGCACAGACATTCGCGCTGTGCAAAAGCCTTGGTTGGGTATGATGCAACAATGCCTATGTGACTCTCGCAGAGACCGGCTGCCAAATTCGAAACGTCCAGCGATTGCGCCCATACGAAAGCTGCCAGCACTGAAAGCTCTACCTGGTTTTCACTGTCCCTTGGAACTGCATTCGCTGCCGCACCGACATTCCCGCTCTGCAAAAGCCTTGGTTGGTTATGATGCAACAATGCCTATGTGACTCTCGCACTGCCTGCTGCCAAATTTGAAACGTCCCCTGATTGCGCCCACACGAAAGCTGCCAGCACTGAAAGCTCTACCTGATTTTCACTGTCCCTTGGAACTGCATTCACTGCCGCACAGACATTCGCGCTCTGCGCAAGCCTTGGTTGGTTATGACGCAACAATGCCTATGTGACTCTGGCAGAGCCCGGCTGCCAAATTTGAAATGTACACCGATTGCGTCCACACGAAAGCTGCCAGCACTGAAAGCTCTACCTGGTTTTCACTGTCCCTTGGAACTGCATTCGCTGCCGCACAGACATTCGCGCTCCGCAAAAGCCTTGGTTGTTTATGATGCAACAATGCCTATCTGACTCTGGCAGAGCCCGGCTGCCAAATTTGAAACGTCCAGCGATTGCGCCCACATGAAAGCTGCCAGCACTGAAAGCTCTACCTGGTTTTCACTGTCCCTTGGAACTGCATTCGCTGCCGCACAGACATTCGCGCTCTGCGCAAGCCTTGGTTGGTTATGATGCAACAATGCCTATGTGACTCTGGCAGAGCCCGGCTGCCAAATTCGAAACGTCCAGCGATTGCGCCCACACGAAAGCTGCCAGCACTGAAAGCTCTACCTGGTTTTCACTGTCCCTTGGAACTGCATTCGCTGCCGCACAGACATTCGCGCTCTGCAAAAGCCTTGGTTGGTTATGATGCAACAATTCCTATGTGACTCTGGCAGAGCCCGGCTGCCAAATTTGAAACGTCCACCGATTGCGCCCACACGAAAGCTGCCAGCACTGAAAGCTCTACCTGGTTTTCACTGTCCCTTGGAACTGCATTCGCTGCCGCACAGATATTATCTCTCCGCATAAGCTTTATTTGTTTATGATGCAACAATGCCCAAGTGACTCTCGCACAGCCCGCTGCCAAATTTGCAACGTCCAGCGATTGCGCCCACACGAAAGCTGCCAGCACTGAAAGCTCTACCTGGTTTT
The DNA here is from genome assembly GCF_035582795.1 of Mycteria americana. Lineage (NCBI taxonomy): Eukaryota > Metazoa > Chordata > Aves > Ciconiiformes > Ciconiidae > Mycteria > Mycteria americana. The sequence continues at coordinate 1,893,942 of NW_027445609.1, read as the reverse complement.
CACTGTCCCTTGGAACTGCATTCGCTGCCGCACAGACATTCGCGCTCTGCGCAAGCCTTGGTTGGTTATGATGCAACAATGCCTATGTGACTCTGGCAGAGCCCGGCTGCCAAATTCAAAACGTCCAGCGATTGCGCCCACACGAAAGCTGCCAGCACTGAAAGCTCTACCTGGTTTTCACTGTCCCTTGGAACTGCATTCGCTGCCGCACCGACATTCGCGCTCTGCAAAAGCCTTGGTTGGTTATGATGCAACAATGCCTATGTGACTCTCGCACTGCCCGCTGCCAAATTTGAAACGTCCACTGATTGCGCCCACACGAAAGCTGCCAGCACTGAAAGCTCTACCTGCTTTTCACTGTCGCTTGGAACTGCATTCGCTGCCGCACAGACATTCGCGCTCTGCGCAAGCCTTGGTTGGTTATGATGCAACAATGCCTATGTGACTCTCGCAGAGCCCGGCTGCCAAATTTGAATTGTACACCGATTGCGCCCTCACGAAAGCTGCCAGCACTGAAAGCTCTACCTGGTTTTCACTGTCCCTTGGAACTGCATTCGCTGCCGCACAGACAGTCGCGCTCTGCAAAAGCCTTGGTTGGGTATGATGCAACAATGCCTATGTGACTCTCGCAGAGCCCGCTGCCAAATTTGAAACGTCCAGCGATTGCGCCCACACGAAAGCTGCCAGCACTGAAAGCTCTACCTGGTTTTCACTGTCCCTTGGAACTGCATTCGCTGCCGCACAGACATTCGCGCTCTGCGCAAGCCTTGGTTGGTTATGACGCAACAATGCCTATGTGACTCTGGCAGAGCCCGGCTGCCAAATTTGAAATGTACACCGATTGCGCCCACACGAAAGCTGCCAGCACTGAAAGCTCTACCTGGTTTTCACTGTCCCTTGGAACTGCATTCGCTGCCGCACAGACATTCGCTCTCCGCAAAAGCCTTGGTTGGTTATGATGCAACAATGCCTATGTGACTCTGGCAGAGCCCGGCTGCCAAATTTGAAACCTCCACCGATTGCGCCCACACGAAAGCTGCCAGCACTGAGAGCTCTACCTGGTTTTCACTGTCCCTTGGAACTGCATTCGCTGCCGCACAGACATTCGCGCTCTGCGCAAGCCTTGGTTGGTTATGATGCAACAATGCCTATGTGACTCTGGCAGAGACCGGCTGCCAAATTTGAAACGTCCAGCAATTGCGCCCACACGAAAGCTGCCAGCACTGAAAGCTCTACCTGGTTTTCACTGTCCCTTGGAACTGCATTCGCTGCCGCACAGACATTCGCGCTCTGCAAAAGCCTTGGTTGGGTATGATGCAACAATGCCTATGTGACTCTCGCACAGCCCGCTGCCAAATTTGAAACGTCCAGCGATTGCGCCCACACGAAAGCTGCCAGCACTGAAAGCTCTACCTGGTTTTCACTGTCCCTTGGAACTGCATTCGCTGCCGCACAGATATTCGCGCTCTGCGCAAGCCTTGGTTGGTTATGATGCAACAATGCCTATGTGACTCTGGCAGAGACCGGCTGCCAAATTTGAAACGTCCAGCAATTGCGCCCACACGAAAGCTGCCAGCACTGAAAGCTCTACCTGGTTTTCACTGTCCCTTGGAACTGCATTCGCTGCCGCACAGACATTCGCGCTCTGCAAAAGCCTTGGTTGGTTATGATGCAACAATGCCTATGTGACTCTCGCACAGCCCGCTGCCAAATTTGAAACGTCCAGCGATTGCGCCCACACGAAAGCTGCCAGCACTGAAAGCTCTACCTGGTTTTCACTGTCCCTTGGAACTGCATTCGCTGCCGCACAGACATTCGCGCTGCGCCAAAAGCCTTGGTTGGTTATGATGCAACAATGCCTATGTGACTCTGGCAGAGCCCGGCTGCCAAATTCGAAACGTCCAGCGATTGCGCCCACACGAAAGCTGCCAGCACTGAAAGCTCTACCTGGTTTTCACTGTCCCTTGGAACTGCATTCGCTGCCGCACCGACATTCGCGATCAGCGCAAGCCTTGGTTGGTTATGATGCAACAATGCCTATGTGACTCTGGCAGAGCCCGGCTGCCAAATTCGAAACATCCAGCGATTGCGCCCACACGATAGCTGCCAGCACTGAAAGCTCTACCTGGTTTTCACTGTCCCTTGGAACTGCATTCGCTGCCGCACAGACATTCGCGCTCTGCGCAAGCCTTCGTTGGTTATGATGCAACAATGCCTATGTGACTCATGCAGAGCCCGGCTGCCAAATTCGAAACGTCCAGCGATTGCGCCCACACGAAAGCTGCCAGCACTGAAAGCTCTACCTGGTTTTCACTGTCCCTTGGAACTGCATTCGCTGCCGCACCGACATTCGCGCTCTGCAAAAGCCTTGGTTGGTTATGATGCAACAATGCCTATGTGACTCTCGCACTGCCCGCTGCCAAATTTGAAACGTCCACTGATTGCGCCCACACGAAAGCTGCCAGCACTGAAAGCTCTACATGCTTTTCACTGTCGCTTGGAACTGCATTCGCTGCCGCACAGACATTCGCGCTCTGCGCAAGCGTTGGTTGGTTATGATGCAACAATGCCTATGTGACTCTGGCAGAGCCCGGCTGCCAAATTTGAATTGTACACCGATTGCTCCCTCACGAAAGCTGCCAGCACTGAAAGCTCTACCTGGTTTTCACTGTCCCTTGGAACTGCATTCGCTGCCGCACAGACATTATCTCTCCGCATAAGCTTTATTTGTTTATGATGCAACAATGCCCATGTGACTCTCGCACAGCCCGCTGCCAAATTTGCAACGTCCAGCGATTGCGCCCACTCGAAAGCTGCCAGCACTGAAAGCTCTACCTGCTTTTCACTGTCCCTTGGAACTGCATTCGCTGCCGCACAGACATTCGCGCTCTGCGCAAGCCTTGGTTGGTTATGATGCAACAATGCCTATGTGACTCTCGCAGAGCCCGGCTGCCAAATTTGAATTGTACACCGATTGCGCCCACACGAAAGCTGCCAGCACTGAAAGCTCTACCTGGTTTTCACTGTCCCTTGGAACTGCATTCGCTGCCGCACAGACAGTCGCGCTCTGCAAAAGCCTTGGTTGGGTATGATGCAACAATGCCTATGTGACTCTCGCAGAGCCCGCTGCCAAATTTGAAACGTCCAGCGATTGCGCCCACACGAAAGCTGCCAGCACTGAAAGCTCTACCTGGTTTTCACTGTCCCTTGGAACTGCATTCGCTGCCGCACAGACATTCGCGCTCTGCGCAAGCCTTGGTTGGTTATGACGCAACAATGCCTATGTGACTCTGGCAGAGCCCGGCTGCCAAATTTGAAATGTACACCGATTGCGCCCACACGAAAGCTGCCAGCACTGAAAGCTCTACCTGGTTTTCACTGTCCCTTGGAACTGCATTCGCTGCCGCACAGACATTCGCGGTCCGCAAAAGCCTTGGTTGGTTATGATGCAACAATGGCTATATGACTCTCGCAGAGCTCGGCTGCCAAATTCGAAACGTACACCGATTGCGCCCACACGAAAGCTGCCAGCACTGAAAGCTCTACCTGGTTTTCACTGTCCCTTGGAACTGCATTCGCTGCCGCACAGACATTCGCGCTCTGCAAAAGCCTTGGTTGGGTATTATGCAACAATGCCTATGTGACACTCGCAGAGCCCGGCTGCCAAATTTGAATTGTACACCGATTGCGCCCTCACGAAAGCTGCCAGCACTGAAAGCTCTACCTGGTTTTCACTGTCCCTTGGAACTGCATTCGCTGCCGCACAGACATTCGCGCTCTGCGCAAGCCTCGGTTGGTTATGACGCTACAATGCCTATGTGACTCTGGCAGAGCACGGCTGCCAAATTTGAAATGTACACCGATTGCGCCCACACGAAAGCTGCCAGAACTGAAAGCTCTACCTGGTTTTCACTGTCCCTTGGAACTGCATTCGCTGCCACACACACATTCGCGCTCCGCAAAAGCCTTGGTTGGTTATGATGCAACAATGCCTATGTGACTCATGCAGAGCCCGGCTGCCAAATTCGAAACGTCCAGCGATTGCGCCCACACGAAAGCTGCCAGCACTGAAAGCTCTACCTGGTTTTCACTGTCCCTTGGAACTGCATTCGCTGCCGCACAGACATTCGCGCTCTGCGCAAGCCTTGGTTGGTTATGATGCAACAATGCCTATGTGACTCTGGCAGAGCCCGGCTGCCAAATTTGAATTGTACACCGATTGCGCCCTCACGAAAGCTGCCAGCACTGAAAGCTCTACCTGGTTTTCACTGTCCCTTGGAACTGCATTCGCTGCCGCACAGACAGTCGCGCTCTGCAAAAGCCTTGGTTGGGTATGATGCAACAATGCCTATGTGACTCTCGCAGAGCCCGCTGCCAAATTTGAAACGTCCAGCGATTGCGCCCACACGAAAGCTGCCAGCACTGAAAGCTCTACCTGGTTTTCACTGTCCCTTGGAACTGCATTCGCTGCCGCACAGACATTCGCGCTCTGCGCAAGCCTTGGTTGGTTATGATGCAACAATGCCTATGTGTCTCTGGCAGAGCCCGGCTGCCAAATTTGAAACCTCCACCGATTGCGCCCACACGAAAGCTGCCAGCACTGAAAGCTCTACCTGGTTTTCACTGTCCCTTGGAACTGCATTCGCTGCCGCACAGACATTATCTCTCCGCATAAGCTTTATTTGTTTATGATGCAACAATGCCTATGTGACTCTCGCACTGCCCGCTGCCAAATTTGCAACGTCCACTGATTGCGCCCACACGAAAGCTGCCAGCACTGAAAGCTCTACCTGGTTTTCACTGTCCCTTGGAACTGCATTCGCTGCCGCACAGACATTCGCGCTCTGCGCAAGCCTTGGTTGGTTATGATGCAACAATGCCTATGTGACTCATGCAGAGCCCGGCTGCCAAATTCGAAACGTCCAGCGATTGCGCCCACACGAAAGCTGCCAGCACTGAAAGCTCTACCTGGTTTTCACTGTCCCTTGGAACTGCATTCGCTGCCGCACCGACATTCGCGCTCTGCAAAAGCCTTGGTTGGTTATGATGCAACAATGCCTATGTGACTCTCGCACTGCCCGCTGCCAAATTTGAAACGTCCACTGATTGCGCCCACACGAAAGCTGCCAGCACTGAAAGCTCTACCTGCTTTTCACTGTCGCTTGGAACTGCATTCGCTGCCGCACAGACATTCGCGCTCTGCGCAAGCCTTGGTTGGTTATGATGCAACAATGCCTATGTGACTCTCGCAGAGCCCGGCTGCCAAATTTGAATTGTACACCGATTGCGCCCTCACGAAAGCTGCCAGCACTGAAAGCTCTACCTGGTTTTCACTGTCCCTTGGAACTGCATTCGCTGCCGCACAGACAGTCGCGCTCTGCAAAAGCCTTGGTTGGGTATGATGCAACAATGCCTATGTGACTCTCGCCGAGCCCGCTGCCAAATTTGAAACGTCCAGCGATTGCGCCCACACGAAAGCTGCCAGCACTGAAAGCTCTACCTGGTTTTCACTGTCCCTTGGAACTGCATTCGCTGCCGCACAGACATTCGCGCTCTGCGCAAGCCTTGGTTGGTTATGACGCAACAATGCCTATGTGACTCTGGCAGAGCCCGGCTGCCAAATTTGAAATGTACACCGATTGCGCCCACACGAAAGCTGCCAGCACTGAAAGCTCTACCTGGTTTTCACTGTCCCTTGGAACTGCATTCGCTGCCGCACAGACATTCGCTCTCCGCAAAAGCCTTGGTTGGTTATGATGCAACAATGCCTTTGTGACTCTGGCAGAGCCCGGCTGCCAAATTTGAAACCTCCACCGATTGCGCCCACACGAAAGCTGCCAGCACTGAGAGCTCTACCTGGTTTTCACTGTCCCTTGGAACTGCATTCGCTGCCGCACAGACATTCGCGCTCTGCGCAAGCCTTGGTTGGTTATGATGCAACAATGGCTATATGACTCTCGCAGAGCTCGGCTGCCAAATTCGAAACGTACACCGATTGCGCCCACACGAAAGCTGCCAGCACTGAAAGCTCTACCTGGTTTTCACTGTCCCTTGGAACTGCATTCGCTGCCGCACAGACATTCGCGCTCTGCAAAAGCCTTGGTTGGGTATTATGCAACAATGCCTATGTGACACTCGCAGAGCCCGGCTGCCAAATTTGAATTGTACACCAATTGCGCCCTCACGAAAGCTGCCAGCACTGAAAGCTCTACCTGGTTTTCACTGTCCCTTGGAACTGCATTCGCTGCCGCACAGACATTCGCGCTCTGCGCAAGCCTCGGTTGGTTATGACGCAACAATGCCTATGTGACTCTGGCAGAGCACGGCTGCCAAATTTGAAATGTACACCGATTGCGCCCACACGAAAGCTGCCAGAACTGAAAGCTCTACCTGGTTTTCACTGTCCCTTGGAACTGCATTCGCTGCCACACACACATTCGCGCTCCGCAAAAGCCTTGGTTGGTTATGATGCAACAATGCCTATGTGACTCATGCAGAGCCCGGCTGCCAAATTCGAAACGTCCAGCGATTGCGCCCACACGAAAGCTGCCAGCACTGAAAGCTCTACCTGGTTTTCACTGTCCCTTGGAACTGCATTCGCTGCCGCACAGACATTCGCGCTCTGCGCAAGCCTTGGTTGGTTATGATGCAACAATGCCTATGTGACTCTGGCAGAGCCCGGCTGCCAAATTTGAATTGTACACCGATTGCGCCCTCACGAAAGCTGCCAGCACTGAAAGCTCTACCTGGTTTTCACTGTCCCTTGGAACTGCATTCGCTGCCGCACAGACAGTCGCGCTCTGCAAAAGCCTTGGTTGGGTATGATGCAACAATGCCTATGTGACTCTCGCAGAGCCCGCTGCCAAATTTGAAACGTCCAGCGATTGCGCCCACACGAAAGCTGCCAGCACTGAAAGCTCTACCTGGTTTTCACTGTCCCTTGGAACTGCATTCGCTGCCGCACAGACATTCGCGCTCTGCGCAAGCCTTGGTTGGTTATGATGCAACAATGCCTATGTGACTCTGGCAGAGCCCGGCTGCCAAATTCGAAACGTCCAGCGATTGCGCCCACACGAAAGCTGCCAGCACTGAAAGCTCTACCTGGTTTTCACTGTCCCTTGGAACTGCATTAGCTGCCGCACAGACATTATCTCTCCGCATAAGCTTTATTTGTTTATGATGCAACAATGCCCAAGTGACTCTCGCACAGCCCGCTGCCAAATTTGCAACGTCCAGCGATTGCGCCCACTCGAAAGCTGCCAGCACTGAAAGCTCTACCTGGTTTTCACTGTCCCTTGGAACTGCATTCGCTGCCGCACAGACATTCGCGCTCTGCGCAAGCCTTGGTTGGTTATGATGCAACAATGCCTATGTGACTCTGGCAGAGCCCGGCTGCCAAATTTGAAACGTCCACTGATTGCGCCCACACGAAAGCTGCCAGCACTGAAAGCTCTACCTGGTTTTCACTGTCCCTTGGAACTGCATTCGCTGCCGCACAGACATTCGCGCTCTGCGCAAGCCTTGGTTGGTTATGATGCAACAATGCCTATGTGTCTCTGGCAGAGCCCGGCTGCCAAATTTGAAACCTCCACCGATTGCGCCCACACGAAAGCTGCCAGCACTGAAAGCTCTACCTGGTTTTCACTGTCCCTTGGAACTGCATTCGCTGCCGCACAGACATTATCTCTCCGCATAAGCTTTATTTGTTTATGATGCAACAATGCCTATGTGACTCTCGCACTGCCCGCTGCCAAATTTGCAACGTCCACTGATTGCGCCCACACGAAAGCTGCCAGCACTGAAAGCTCTACCTGGTTTTCACTGTCCCTTGGAACTGCATTCGCTGCCGCACAGACATTCGCGCTCTGCGCAAGCCTTGGTTGGTTATGATGCAACAATGCCTATGTGACTCATGCAGAGCCCGGCTGCCAAATTCGAAACGTCCAGCGATTGCGCCCACACGAAAGCTGCCAGCACTGAAAGCTCTACCTGGTTTTCACTGTCCCTTGGAACTGCATTCGCTGCCGCACCGACATTCGCGCTCTGCAAAAGCCTTGGTTGGTTATGATGCAACAATGCCTATGTGACTCTCGCACTGCCCGCTGCCAAATTTGAAACGTCCACTGATTGCGCCCACACGAAAGCTGCCAGCACTGAAAGCTCTACCTGCTTTTCACTGTCGCTTGGAACTGCATTCGCTGCCGCACAGACATTCGCGCTCTGCGCAAGCCTTGGTTGGTTATGATGCAACAATGCCTATGTGACTCTCGCAGAGCCCGGCTGCCAAATTTGAATTGTACACCGATTGCGCCCTCACGAAAGCTGCCAGCACTGAAAGCTCTACCTGGTTTTCACTGTCCCTTGGAACTGCATTCGCTGCCGCACAGACAGTCGCGCTCTGCAAAAGCCTTGGTTGGGTATGATGCAACAATGCCTATGTGACTCTCGCAGAGCCCGCTGCCAAATTTGAAACGTCCAGCGATTGCGCCCACACGAAAGCTGCCAGCACTGAAAGCTCTACCTGGTTTTCACTGTCCCTTGGAACTGCATTCGCTGCCGCACAGACATTCGCGCTCTGCGCAAGCCTTGGTTGGTTATGACGCAACAATGCCTATGTGACTCTGGCAGAGCCCGGCTGCCAAATTTGAAATGTACACCGATTGCGCCCACACGAAAGCTGCCAGCACTGAAAGCTCTACCTGGTTTTCACTGTCCCTTGGAACTGCATTCGCTGCCGCACAGACATTCGCGCTCTGCAAAAGCCTTGGTTGGGTATGATGCAACAATGCCTATGTGACTCTCGCACAGCCCGCTGCCAAATTTGAAACGTCCAGCGATTGCGCCCACACGAAAGCTGCCAGCACTGAAAGCTCTACCTGGTTTTCACTGTCCCTTGGAACTGCATTCGCTGCCGCACAGATATTCGCGCTCTGCGCAAGCCTTGGTTGGTTATGATGCAACAATGCCTATGTGACTCTGGCAGAGACCGGCTGCCAAATTTGAAACGTCCAGCAATTGCGCCCACACGAAAGCTGCCAGCACTGAAAGCTCTACCTGGTTTTCACTGTCCCTTGGAACTGCATTCGCTGCCGCACAGACATTCGCGCTCTGCAAAAGCCTTGGTTGGTTATGATGCAACAATGCCTATGTGACTCTCGCACAGCCCGCTGCCAAATTTGAAACGTCCAGCGATTGCGCCCACACGAAAGCTGCCAGCACTGAAAGCTCTACCTGGTTTTCACTGTCCCTTGGAACTGCATTCGCTGCCGCACAGACATTCGCGCTGCGCCAAAAGCCTTGGTTGGTTATGATGCAACAATGCCTATGTGACTCTGGCAGAGCCCGGCTGCCAAATTCGAAACGTCCAGCGATTGCGCCCACACGAAAGCTGCCAGCACTGAAAGCTCTACCTGGTTTTCACTGTCCCTTGGAACTGCATTCGCTGCCGCACCGACATTCGCGATCAGCGCAAGCCTTGGTTGGTTATGATGCAACAATGCCTATGTGACTCTGGCAGAGCCCGGCTGCCAAATTCGAAACATCCAGCGATTGCGCCCACACGATAGCTGCCAGCACTGAAAGCTCTACCTGGTTTTCACTGTCCCTTGGAACTGCATTCGCTGCCGCACAGACATTCGCGCTCTGCGCAAGCCTTGGTTGGTTATGATGCAACAATGCCTATGTGACTCATGCAGAGCCCGGCTGCCAAATTCGAAACGTCCAGCGATTGCGCCCACACGAAAGCTGCCAGCACTGAAAGCTCTACCTGGTTTTCACTGTCCCTTGGAACTGCATTCGGTGCCGCACAGACATTCGCGCTCTGCGCAAGCCTTGGTTGGTTATGACGCAACAATGCCTATGTGACTCTGGCAGAGCCCGGCTGCCAAATTTGAAATGTACACCGATTGCGCCCACACGAAAGCTGCCAGCACTGAAAGCTCTACCTGGTTTTCACTGTCCCTTGGAACTGCATTCGCTGCCGCACAGACATTCGCTCTCCGCAAAAGCCTTGGTTGGTTATGATGCAACAATGCCTATGTGACTCTGGCAGAGCCCGGCTGCCAAATTTGAAACCTCCACCGATTGCGCCCACACGAAAGCTGCCAGCACTGAGAGCTCTACCTGGTTTTCACTGTCCCTTGGAACTGCATTCGCTGCCGCACAGACATTCGCGCTCTGCGCAAGCCTTGGTTGGTTATGATGCAACAATGCCTATGTGACTCTGGCAGAGACCGGCTGCCAAATTTGAAACGTCCAGCAATTGCGCCCACACGAAAGCTGCCAGCACTGAAAGCTCTACCTGGTTTTCACTGTCCCTTGGAACTGCATTCGCTGCCGCACAGACATTCGCGCTCTGCAAAAGCCTTGGTTGGGTATGATGCAACAATGCCTATGTGACTCTCGCACAGCCCGCTGCCAAATTTGAAACGTCCAGCGATTGCGCCCACACGAAAGCTGCCAGCACTGAAAGCTCTACCTGGTTTTCACTGTCCCTTGGAACTGCATTCGCTGCCGCACAGATATTCGCGCTCTGCGCAAGCCTTGGTTGGTTATGATGCAACAATGCCTATGTGACTCTGGCAGAGACCGGCTGCCAAATTTGAAACGTCCAGCAATTGCGCCCACACGAAAGCTGCCAGCACTGAAAGCTCTACCTGGTTTTCACTGTCCCTTGGAACTGCATTCGCTGCCGCACAGACATTCGCGCTCTGCAAAAGCCTTGGTTGGTTATGATGCAACAATGCCTATGTGACTCTCGCACAGCCCGCTGCCAAATTTGAAACGTCCAGCGATTGCGCCCACACGAAAGCTGCCAGCACTGAAAGCTCTACCTGGTTTTCACTGTCCCTTGGAACTGCATTCGCTGCCGCACAGACATTCGCGCTGCGCCAAAAGCCTTGGTTGGTTATGATGCAACAATGCCTATGTGACTCTGGCAGAGCCCGGCTGCCAAATTCGAAACGTCCAGCGATTGCGCCCACACGAAAGCTGCCAGCACTGAAAGCTCTACCTGGTTTTCACTGTCCCTTGGAACTGCATTCGCTGCCGCACCGACATTCGCGATCAGCGCAAGCCTTGGTTGGTTATGATGCAACAATGCCTATGTGACTCTGGCAGAGCCCGGCTGCCAAATTCGAAACATCCAGCGATTGCGCCCACACGATAGCTGCCAGCACTGAAAGCTCTACCTGGTTTTCACTGTCCCTTGGAACTGCATTCGCTGCCGCACAGACATTCGCGCTCTGCGCAAGCCTTGGTTGGTTATGATGCAACAATGCCTATGTGACTCATGCAGAGCCCGGCTGCCAAATTCGAAACGTCCAGCGATTGCGCCCACACGAAAGCTGCCAGCACTGAAAGCTCTACCTGGTTTTCACTGTCCCTTGGAACTGCATTCGCTGCCGCACCGACATTCGCGCTCTGCAAAAGCCTTGGTTGGTTATGATGCAACAATGCCTATGTGACTCTCGCACTGCCCGCTGCCAAATTTGAAACGTCCACTGATTGCGCCCACACGAAAGCTGCCAGCACTGAAAGCTCTACATGCTTTTCACTGTCGCTTGGAACTGCATTCGCTGCCGCACAGACATTCGCGCTCTGCGCAAGCCTTGGTTGGTTATGATGCAACAATGCCTATGTGACTCTGGCAGAGCCCGGCTGCCAAATTTGAATTGTACACCGATTGCTCCCTCACGAAAGCTGCCAGCACTGAAAGCTCTACCTGGTTTTCACTGTCCCTTGGAACTGCATTCGCTGCCGCACAGACATTATCTCTCCGCATAAGCTTTATTTGTTTATGATGCAACAATGCCCATGTGACTCTCACACAGCCCGCTGCCAAATTTGCAACGTCCAGCGATTGCGCCCACTCGAAAGCTGCCAGCACTGAAAGCTCTACCTGCTTTTCACTGTCCCTTGGAACTGCATTCGCTGCCGCACAGACATTCGCGCTCTGCGCAAGCCTTGGTTGGTTATGATGCAACAATGCCTATGTGACTCTCGCAGAGCCCGGCTGCCAAATTTGAATTGTACACCGATTGCGCCCTCACGAAAGCTGCCAGCACTGAAAGCTCTACCTGGTTTTCACTGTCCCTTGGAACTGCATTCGCTGCCGCACAGACATTCGCGCTCTGCGCAAGCCTTGGTTGGTTATGACGCAACAATGCCTATGTGACTCTGGCAGAGCCCGGCTGCCAAATTTGAAATGTACACCGATTGCGCCCACACGAAAGCTGCCAGCACTGAAAGCTCTACCTGGTTTTCACTGTCCCTTGGAACTGCATTCGCTGCCGCACAGACATTCGCGGTCCGCAAAAGCCTTGGTTGGTTATGATGCAACAATGGCTATATGACTCTCGCAGAGCTCGGCTGCCAAATTCGAAACGTACACCGATTGCGCCCACACGAAAGCTGCCAGCACTGAAAGCTCTACCTGGTTTTCACTGTCCCTTGGAACTGCATTCGCTGCCGCACAGACATTCGCGCTCTGCAAAAGCCTTGGTTGGGTATTATGCAACAATGCCTATGTGACACTCGCAGAGCCCGGCTGCCAAATTTGAATTGTACACCGATTGCGCCCTCACGAAAGCTGCCAGCACTGAAAGCTCTACCTGGTTTTCACTGTCCCTTGGAACTGCATTCGCTGCCGCACAGACATTCGCGCTCTGCGCAAGCCTCGGTTGGTTATGACGCAACAATGCCTATGTGACTCTGGCAGAGCACGGCTGCCAAATTTGAAATGTACACCGATTGCGCCCACACGAAAGCTGCCAGAACTGAAAGCTCTACCTGGTTTTCACTGTCCCTTGGAACTGCATTCGCTGCCACACACACATTCGCGCTCCGCAAAAGCCTTGGTTGGTTATGATGCAACAATGCCTATGTGACTCATGCAGAGCCCGGCTGCCAAATTCGAAACGTCCAGCGATTGCGCCCACACGAAAGCTGCCAGCACTGAAAGCTCTACCTGGTTTTCACTGTCCCTTGGAACTGCATTCGCTGCCGCACAGACATTCGCGCTCTGCGCAAGCCTTGGTTGGTTATGATGCAACAATGCCTATGTGACTCTGGCAGAGCCCGGCTGCCAAATTTGAATTGTACACCGATTGTGCCCTCACGAAAGCTGCCAGCACTGAAAGCTCTACCTGGTTTTCACTGTCCCTTGGAACTGCATTCGCTGCCGCACAGACAGTCGCGCTCTGCAAAAGCCTTGGTTGGGTATGATGCAACAATGCCTATGTGACTCTCGCAGAGCCCGCTGCCAAATTTGAAACGTCCAGCGATTGCGCCCACACGAAAGCTGCCAGCACTGAAAGCTCTACCTGGTTTTCACTGTCCCTTGGAACTGCATTCGCTGCCGCACAGACATTCGCGCTCTGCGCAAGCCTTGGTTGGTTATGATGCAACAATGCCTATGTGACTCTGGCAGAGCCCGGCTGCCAAATTCGAAACGTCCAGCGATTGCGCCCACACGAAAGCTGCCAGCACTGAAAGCTCTACCTGGTTTTCACTGTCCCTTGGAACTGCATTCGCTGCCGCACAGACATTATCTCTCCGCATAAGCTTTATTTGTTTATGATGCAACAATGCCTATGTGACTCTCGCAGAGCTCGGCTGCCAAATTTGCAACGTCCACTTATTGCGCCCACACAAAAGCTGCCAGCACTGAAAGCTCTACCTGGTTTTCACTGTCCCTTGGAACTGCATTCGCTGCCGCACAGACATTCGCGCTCTGCGCAAGCCTTGGTTGGTTATGATGCAACAATGCCTATGTGACTCATGCAGAGCCCGGCTGCCAAATTTGAAACGTCCAGCGATTGCGCCCACACGAAAGCTGCCAGCACTGAAAGCTCTACCTGGTTTTCACTGTCCCTTGGAACTGCATTCGCTGCCGCACCGACATTCGCGCTCTGCAAAAGCCTTGGTTGGTTATGATGCAACAATGCCTATGTGACTCTCGGACTGCCCGCTGCCAAATTTGAAACGTCCACTGATTGCGCCCACACGAAAGCTGCCAGCACTGAAAGCTCTACCTGCTTTTCACTGTCGCTTGGAACTGCATTCGCTGCCGCACAGACATTCGCGCTCTGCGCAAGCCTTGGTTGGTTATGATGCAACAATGCCTATGTGACTCTCGCAGAGCCCGGCTGCCAAATTTGAATTGTACACCGATTGCGCCCTCACGAAAGCTGCCAGCACTGAAAGCTCTACCTGGTTTTCACTGTCCCTTGGAACTGCATTCGCTGCCGCACAGACATTCGCGCTCCGCAAAAGCCTTGGTTGTTTATGATGCAACAATGCCTATGTGACTCATGCAGAGCCCGGCTGCCAAATTTGAAACGTCCAGCGATTGCGCCCACATGAAAGCTGCCAGCACTGAAAGCTCTACCTGGTTTTCACTGTCCCTTGGAACTGCATTCGCTGCCGCACAGACATTCGCGCTCTGCGCAAGCCTTGGTTGGTTATGATGCAACAATGCCTATGTGACTCTGGCAGAGCCCGGCTGCCAAATTCGAAACGTCCACTGATTGCGCCCAGACGAAAGCTGCCAGCACTGAAAGCTCTACCTGGTTTTCACTGTCCCTTGGAACTGCATTCGCTGCCGCACAGACATTATCTCTCCGCATAAGCTTTATTTGTTTATGATGCAACAATGCCTATGTGACTCTCGCACTGCCCGCTGCCAAATTTGCAACGTCCACTGATTGCGCCCACACGAAAGCTGCCAGCACTGAAAGCTCTACCTGGTTTTCACTGTCCCTTGGAACTGCATTCGCTGCCGCACAGACATTCGCGCTCTGCGCAAGCCATGGTTGGTTATGATGCAACAATGCCTATGTGACTCATGCAGAGCCCGGCTGCCAAATTCGAAACGTCCAGCGATTGCGCCCACACGAAAGCTGCCAGCACTGAAAGCTCTACCTGGTTTTCACTGTCCCTTGGAACTGCATTCGCTGCCGCACCGACATTCGCGCTCTGCAAAAGCCTTGGTTGGTTATGATGCAACAATGCCTATGTGACTCTCGCACTGCCCGCTGCCAAATTTGAAACGTCCACTGATTGCGCCCAAACGAAAGCTGCCAGCACTGAAAGCTCTACCTGCTTTTCACTGTCGCTTGGAACTGCATTCGCTGCCGCACAGACATTCGCGCTCTGCGCAAGCCTTGGTTGGTTATGATGCAACAATGCCTATGTGACTCTCGCAGAGCCCGGCTGCCAAATTTGAATTGTACACCGATTGCGCCCTCACGAAAGCTGCCAGCACTGAAAGCTCTACCTGGTTTTCACTGTCCCTTGGAACTGCATTCGCTGCTGCACAGACATTCGCGCTGTGCAAAAGCCTTGGTTGGGTATGATGCAACAATGCCTATGTGACTCTCGCAGAGACCGGCTGCCAAATTCGAAACGTCCAGCGATTGCGCCCATACGAAAGCTGCCAGCACTGAAAGCTCTACCTGGTTTTCACTGTCCCTTGGAACTGCATTCGCTGCCGCACCGACATTCCCGCTCTGCAAAAGCCTTGGTTGGTTATGATGCAACAATGCCTATGTGACTCTCGCACTGCCTGCTGCCAAATTTGAAACGTCCCCTGATTGCGCCCACACGAAAGCTGCCAGCACTGAAAGCTCTACCTGATTTTCACTGTCCCTTGGAACTGCATTCACTGCCGCACAGACATTCGCGCTCTGCGCAAGCCTTGGTTGGTTATGACGCAACAATGCCTATGTGACTCTGGCAGAGCCCGGCTGCCAAATTTGAAATGTACACCGATTGCGTCCACACGAAAGCTGCCAGCACTGAAAGCTCTACCTGGTTTTCACTGTCCCTTGGAACTGCATTCGCTGCCGCACAGATATTCGCGCTCCGCAAAAGCCTTGGTTGTTTATGATGCAACAATGCCTATCTGACTCTGGCAGAGCCCGGCTGCCAAATTTGAAACGTCCAGCGATTGCGCCCACATGAAAGCTGCCAGCACTGAAAGCTCTACCTGGTTTTCACTGTCCCTTGGAACTGCATTCGCTGCCGCACAGACATTCGCGCTCTGCGCAAGCCTTGGTTGGTTATGATGCAACAATGCCTATGTGACTCTGGCAGAGCCCGGCTGCCAAATTCGAAACGTCCAGCGATTGCGCCCACACGAAAGCTGCCAGCACTGAAAGCTCTACCTGGTTTTCACTGTCCCTTGGAACTGCATTCGCTGCCGCACAGACATTCGCGCTCTGCAAAAGCCTTGGTTGGTTATGATGCAACAATTCCTATGTGACTCTGGCAGAGCCCGGCTGCCAAATTTGAAACGTCCACCGATTGCGCCCACACGAAAGCTGCCAGCACTGAAAGCTCTACCTGGTTTTCACTGTCCCTTGGAACTGCATTCGCTGCCGCACAGATATTATCTCTCCGCATAAGCTTTATTTGTTTATGATGCAACAATGCCCAAGTGACTCTCGCACAGCCCGCTGCCAAATTTGCAACGTCCAGCGATTGCGCCCACACGAAAGCTGCCAGCACTGAAAGCTCTACCTGGTTTTCACTGTCCCTTGGAACTGCATTCGCTGCCGCACAGACATTCGCGCTCTGCGCAAGCCTTGGTTGGTTATGATGCAACAATGCCTATGTGACTCTGGCAGAGCCCGGCTGCCAAATTCAAAACGTCCAGCGATTGCGCCCACACGAAAGCTGCCAGCACTGAAAGCTCTACCTGGTTTTCACTGTCCCTTGGAACTGCATTCGCTGCCGCACCGACATTCGCGCTCTGCAAAAGCCTTGGTTGGTTATGATGCAACAATGCCTATGTGACTCTCGCACTGCCCGCTGCCAAATTTGAAACGTCCACTGATTGCGCCCACACGAAAGCTGCCAGCACTGAAAGCTCTACCTGCTTTTCACTGTCGCTTGGAACTGCATTCGCTGCCGCACAGACATTCGCGCTCTGCGCAAGCCTTGGTTGGTTATGATGCAACAATGCCTATGTGACTCTCGCAGAGCCCGGCTGCCAAATTTGAATTGTACACCGATTGCGCCCTCACGAAAGCTGCCAGCACTGAAAGCTCTACCTGGTTTTCACTGTCCCTTGGAACTGCATTCGCTGCCGCACAGACAGTCGCGCTCTGCAAAAGCCTTGGTTGGGTATGATGCAACAATGCCTATGTGACTCTCGCAGAGCCCGCTGCCAAATTTGAAACGTCCAGCGATTGCGCCCACACGAAAGCTGCCAGCACTGAAAGCTCTACCTGGTTTTCACTGTCCCTTGGAACTGCATTCGCTGCCGCACAGACATTCGCGCTCTGCGCAAGCCTTGGTTGGTTATGACGCAACAATGCCTATGTGACTCTGGCAGAGCCCGGCTGCCAAATTTGAAATGTACACCGATTGCGCCCACACGAAAGCTGCCAGCACTGAAAGCTCTACCTGGTTTTCACTGTCCCTTGGAACTGCATTCGCTGCCGCACAGACATTCGCTCTCCGCAAAAGCCTTGGTTGGTTATGATGCAACAATGCCTATGTGACTCTGGCAGAGCCCGGCTGCCAAATTTGAAACCTCCACCGATTGCGCCCACACGAAAGCTGCCAGCACTGAGAGCTCTACCTGGTTTTCACTGTCCCTTGGAACTGCATTCGCTGCCGCACAGACATTCGCGCTCTGCGCAAGCCTTGGTTGGTTATGATGCAACAATGCCTATGTGACTCTGGCAGAGACCGGCTGCCAAATTTGAAACGTCCTGCAATTGCGCCCACACGAAAGCTGCCAGCACTGAAAGCTCTACCTGGTTTTCACTGTCCCTTGGAACTGCATTCGCTGCCGCACAGACATTCGCGCTCTGCAAAAGCCTTGGTTGGGTATGATGCAACAATGCCTATGTGACTCTCGCACAGCCCGCTGCCAAATTTGAAACGTCCAGCGATTGCGCCCACACGAAAGCTGCCAGCACTGAAAGCTCTACCTGGTTTTCACTGTCCCTTGGAACTGCATTCGCTGCCGCACAGATATTCGCGCTCTGCGCAAGCCTTGGTTGGTTATGATGCAACAATGCCTATGTGACTCTGGCAGAGACCGGCTGCCAAATTTGAAACGTCCAGCAATTGCGCCCACACGAAAGCTGCCAGCACTGAAAGCTCTACCTGGTTTTCACTGTCCCTTGGAACTGCATTCGCTGCCGCACAGACATTCGCGCTCTGCAAAAGCCTTGGTTGGTTATGATGCAACAATGCCTATGTGACTCTCGCACAGCCCGCTGCCAAATTTGAAACGTCCAGCGATTGCGCCCACACGAAAGCTGCCAGCACTGAAAGCTCTACCTGGTTTTCACTGTCCCTTGGAACTGCATTCGCTGCCGCACAGACATTCGCGCTGCGCCAAAAGCCTTGGTTGGTTATGATGCAACAATGCCTATGTGACTCTGGCAGAGCCCGGCTGCCAAATTCGAAACGTCCAGCGATTGCGCCCACACGAAAGCTGCCAGCACTGAAAGCTCTACCTGGTTTTCACTGTCCCTTGGAACTGCATTCGCTGCCGCACCGACATTCGCGATCAGCGCAAGCCTTGGTTGGTTATGATGCAACAATGCCTATGTGACTCTCGCAGAGCCCGGCTGCCAAATTCGAAACATCCAGCGATTGCGCCCACACGATAGCTGCCAGCACTGAAAGCTCTACCTGGTTTTCACTGTCCCTTGGAACTGCATTCGCTGCCGCACAGACATTCGCGCTCTGCGCAAGCCTTGGTTGGTTATGATGCAACAATGCCTATGTGACTCATGCAGAGCCCGGCTGCCAAATTTGAAACGTCCAGCGATTGCGCCCACACGAAAGCTGCCAGCACTGAAAGCTCTACCTGGTTTTCACTGTCCCTTGGAACTGCATTCGCTGCCGCACCGACATTCGCGCTCTGCAAAAGCCTTGGTTGGTTATGATGCAACAATGCCTATGTGACTCTCGGACTGCCCGCTGCCAAATTTGAAACGTCCACTGATTGCGCCCACACGAAAGCTGCCAGCACTGAAAGCTCTACCTGCTTTTCACTGTCGCTTGGAACTGCATTCGCTGCCGCACAGACATTCGCGCTCTGCGCAAGCCTTGGTTGGTTATGATGCAACAATGCCTATGTGACTCTCGCAGAGCCCGGCTGCCAAATTTGAATTGTACACCGATTGCGCCCTCACGAAAGCTGCCAGCACTGAAAGCTCTACCTGGTTTTCACTGTCCCTTGGAACTGCATTCGCTGCCGCACAGACATTCGCGCTCCGCAAAAGCCTTGGTTGTTTATGATGCAACAATGCCTATGTGACTCTGGCAGAGCCCGGCTGCCAAATTTGAAACGTCCAGCGATTGCGCCCACATGAAAGCTGCCAGCACTGAAAGCTCTACCTGGTTTTCACTGTCCCTTGGAACTGCATTCGCTGCCGCACAGACATTCGCGCTCTGCGCAAGCCTTGGTTGGTTATGATGCAACAATGCCTATGTGACTCTGGCAGAGCCCGGCTGCCAAATTCGAAACGTCCACTGATTGCGCCCAGACGAAAGCTGCCAGCACTGAAAGCTCTACCTGGTTTTCACTGTCCCTTGGAACTGCATTCGCTGCCGCACAGACATTATCTCTCCGCATAAGCTTTATTTGTTTATGATGCAACAATGCCTATGTGACTCTCGCACTGCCCGCTGCCAAATTTGCAACGTCCACTGATTGCGCCCACACGAAAGCTGCCAGCACTGAAAGCTCTACCTGGTTTTCACTGTCCCTTGGAACTGCATTCGCTGCCGCACAGACATTCGCGCTCTGCGCAAGCCATGGTTGGTTATGATGCAACAATGCCTATGTGACTCATGCAGAGCCCGGCTGCCAAATTCGAAACGTCCAGCGATTGCGCCCACACGAAAGCTGCCAGCACTGAAAGCTCTACCTGGTTTTCACTGTCCCTTGGAACTGCATTCGCTGCCGCACCGACATTCGCGCTCTGCAAAAGCCTTGGTTGGTTATGATGCAACAATGCCTATGTGACTCTCGCACTGCCCGCTGCCAAATTTGAAACGTCCACTGATTGCGCCCAAACGAAAGCTGCCAGCACTGAAAGCTCTACCTGCTTTTCACTGTCGCTTGGAACTGCATTCGCTGCCGCACAGACATTCGCGCTCTGCGCAAGCCTTGGTTGGTTATGATGCAACAATGCCTATGTGACTCTCGCAGAGCCCGGCTGCCAAATTTGAATTGTACACCGATTGCGCCCTCACGAAAGCTGCCAGCACTGAAAGCTCTACCTGGTTTTCACTGTCCCTTGGAACTGCATTCGCTGCTGCACAGACATTCGCGCTGTGCAAAAGCCTTGGTTGGGTATGATGCAACAATGCCTATGTGACTCTCGCAGAGACCGGCTGCCAAATTCGAAACGTCCAGCGATTGCGCCCATACGAAAGCTGCCAGCACTGAAAGCTCTACCTGGTTTTCACTGTCCCTTGGAACTGCATTCGCTGCCGCACCGACATTCCCGCTCTGCAAAAGCCTTGGTTGGTTATGATGCAACAATGCCTATGTGACTCTCGCACTGCCTGCTGCCAAATTTGAAACGTCCCCTGATTGCGCCCACACGAAAGCTGCCAGCACTGAAAGCTCTACCTGATTTTCACTGTCCCTTGGAACTGCATTCACTGCCGCACAGACATTCGCGCTCTGCGCAAGCCTTGGTTGGTTATGACGCAACAATGCCTATGTGACTCTGGCAGAGCCCGGCTGCCAAATTTGAAATGTACACCGATTGCGTCCACACGAAAGCTGCCAGCACTGAAAGCTCTACCTGGTTTTCACTGTCCCTTGGAACTGCATTCGCTGCCGCACAGATATTCGCGCTCCGCAAAAGCCTTGGTTGTTTATGATGCAACAATGCCTATCTGACTCTGGCAGAGCCCGGCTGCCAAATTTGAAACGTCCAGCGATTGCGCCCACATGAAAGCTGCCAGCACTGAAAGCTCTACCTGGTTTTCACTGTCCCTTGGAACTGCATTCGCTGCCGCACAGACATTCGCGCTCTGCAAAAGCCTTGGTTGGGTATTATGCAACAATGCCTATGTGACACTCGCAGAGCCCGGCTGCCAAATTTGAATTGTACACCGATTGCGCCCTCACGAAAGCTGCCAGCACTGAAAGCTCCACCTGGTTTTCACTGTCCCTTGGAACTGCATTCGCTGCCGCACAGACATTCGCGCTCTGCGCAAGCCTCGGTTGGTTATGACGCAACAATGCCTATGTGACTCTGGCAGAGCACGGCTGCCAAATTTGAAATGTACACCGATTGCGCCCACACGAAAGCTGCCAGAACTGAAAGCTCTACCTGGTTTTCACTGTCCCTTGGAACTGCATTCGCTGCCACACACACATTCGCGCTCCGCAAAAGCCTTGGTTGGTTATGATGCAACAATGCCTATGTGACTCATGCAGAGCCCGGCTGCCAAATTCGAAACGTCCAGCGATTGCGCCCACACGAAAGCTGCCAGCACTGAAAGCTCTACCTGGTTTTCACTGTCCCTTGGAACTGCATTCGCTGCCGCACAGACATTCGCGCTCTGCGCAAGCCTTGGTTGGTTATGATGCAACAATGCCTATGTGACTCTGGCAGAGCCCGGCTGCCAAATTTGAATTGTACACCGATTGCGCCCTCACGAAAGCTGCCAGCACTGAAAGCTCTACCTGGTTTTCACTGTCCCTTGGAACTGCATTCGCTGCCGCACAGACAGTCGCGCTCTGCAAAAGCCTTGGTTGGGTATGATGCAACAATGCCTATGTGACTCTCGCAGAGCCCGCTGCCAAATTTGAAACGTCCAGCGATTGCGCCCACACGAAAGCTGCCAGCACTGAAAGCTCTACCTGGTTTTCACTGTCCCTTGGAACTGCATTCGCTGCCGCACAGACATTCGCGCTCTGCGCAAGCCTTGGTTGGTTATGATGCAACAATGCCTATGTGACTCTGGCAGAGCCCGGCTGCCAAATTCGAAACGTCCAGCGATTGCGCCCACACGAAAGCTGCCAGCACTGAAAGCTCTACCTGGTTTTCACTGTCCCTTGGAACTGCATTCGCTGCCGCACAGACATTATCTCTCCGCATAAGCTTTATTTGTTTATGATGCAACAATGCCTATGTGACTCTCGCAGAGCTCGGCTGCCAAATTTGCAACGTCCACTGATTGCGCCCACACAAAAGCTGCCAGCACTGAAAGCTCTACCTGGTTTTCACTGTCCCTTGGAACTGCATTCGCTGCCGCACAGACATTCGCGCTCCGCAAAAGCCTTGGTTGTTTATGATGCAACAATGCCTATCTGACTCTGGCAGAGCCCGGCTGCCAAATTTGAAACGTCCAGCGATTGCGCCCACATGAAAGCTGCCAGCACTGAAAGCTCTACCTGGTTTTCACTGTCCCTTGGAACTGCATTCGCTGCCGCACAGACATTCGCGCTCTGCGCAAGCCTTGGTTGGTTATGATGCAACAATGCCTATGTGACTCTGGCAGAGCCCGGCTGCCAAATTCGAAACGTCCAGCGATTGCGCCCACACGAAAGCTGCCAGCACTGAAAGCTCTACCTGGTTTTCACTGTCCCTTGGAACTGCATTCGCTGCCGCACAGACATTCGCGCTCTGCAAAAGCCTTGGTTGGTTATGATGCAACAATTCCTATGTGACTCTGGCAGAGCCCGGCTGCCAAATTTGAAACGTCCACCGATTGCGCCCACACGAAAGCTGCCAGCACTGAAAGCTCTACCTGGTTTTCACTGTCCCTTGGAACTGCATTCGCTGCCGCACAGATATTATCTCTCCGCATAAGCTTTATTTGTTTATGATGCAACAATGCCCAAGTGACTCTCGCACAGCCCGCTGCCAAATTTGCAACGTCCAGCGATTGCGCCCACACGAAAGCTGCCAGCACTGAAAGCTCTACCTGGTTTTCACTGTCCCTTGGAACTGCATTCGCTGCCGCACAGACATTCGCGCTCTGCGCAAGCCTTGGTTGGTTATGATGCAACAATGCCTATGTGACTCTGGCAGAGCCCGGCTGCCAAATTCAAAACGTCCAGCGATTGCGCCCACACGAAAGCTGCCAGCACTGAAAGCTCTACCTGGTTTTCACTGTCCCTTGGAACTGCATTCGCTGCCGCACCGACATTCGCGCTCTGCAAAAGCCTTGGTTGGTTATGATGCAACAATGCCTATGTGACTCTCGCACTGCCCGCTGCCAAATTTGAAACGTCCACTGATTGCGCCCACACGAAAGCTGCCAGCACTGAAAGCTCTACATGCTTTTCACTGTCGCTTGGAACTGCATTCGCTGCCGCACAGACATTCGCGCTCTGCGCAAGCCTTGGTTGGTTATGATGCAACAATGCCTATGTGACTCTGGCAGAGCCCGGCTGCCAAATTTGAATTGTACACCGATTGCTCCCTCACGAAAGCTGCCAGCACTGAAAGCTCTACCTGGTTTTCACTGTCCCTTGGAACTGCATTCGCTGCCGCACAGACATTATCTCTCCGCATAAGCTTTATTTGTTTATGATGCAACAATGCCCATGTGACTCTCACACAGCCCGCTGCCAAATTTGCAACGTCCAGCGATTGCGCCCACTCGAAAGCTGCCAGCACTGAAAGCTCTACCTGCTTTTCACTGTCCCTTGGAACTGCATTCGCTGCCGCACAGACATTCGCGCTCTGCGCAAGCCTTGGTTGGTTATGATGCAACAATGCCTATGTGACTCTCGCAGAGCCCGGCTGCCAAATTTGAATTGTACACCGATTGCGCCCTCACGAAAGCTGCCAGCACTGAAAGCTCTACCTGGTTTTCACTGTCCCTTGGAACTGCATTCGCTGCCGCACAGACATTCGCGCTCTGCGCAAGCCTTGGTTGGTTATGACGCAACAATGCCTATGTGACTCTGGCAGAGCCCGGCTGCCAAATTTGAAATGTACACCGATTGCGCCCACACGAAAGCTGCCAGCACTGAAAGCTCTACCTGGTTTTCACTGTCCCTTGGAACTGCATTCGCTGCCGCACAGACATTCGCGGTCCGCAAAAGCCTTGGTTGGTTATGATGCAACAATGGCTATATGACTCTCGCAGAGCTCGGCTGCCAAATTCGAAACGTACACCGATTGCGCCCACACGAAAGCTGCCAGCACTGAAAGCTCTACCTGGTTTTCACTGTCCCTTGGAACTGCATTCGCTGCCGCACAGACATTCGCGCTCTGCAAAAGCCTTGGTTGGGTATTATGCAACAATGCCTATGTGACACTCGCAGAGCCCGGCTGCCAAATTTGAATTGTACACCGATTGCGCCCTCACGAAAGCTGCCAGCACTGAAAGCTCTACCTGGTTTTCACTGTCCCTTGGAACTGCATTCGCTGCCGCACAGACATTCGCGCTCTGCGCAAGCCTCGGTTGGTTATGACGCAACAATGCCTATGTGACTCTGGCAGAGCACGGCTGCCAAATTTGAAATGTACACCGATTGCGCCCACACGAAAGCTGCCAGAACTGAAAGCTCTACCTGGTTTTCACTGTCCCTTGGAACTGCATTCGCTGCCACACACACATTCGCGCTCCGCAAAAGCCTTGGTTGGTTATGATGCAACAATGCCTATGTGACTCATGCAGAGCCCGGCTGCCAAATTCGAAACGTCCAGCGATTGCGCCCACACGAAAGCTGCCAGCACTGAAAGCTCTACCTGGTTTTCACTGTCCCTTGGAACTGCATTCGCTGCCGCACAGACATTCGCGCTCTGCGCAAGCCTTGGTTGGTTATGATGCAACAATGCCTATGTGACTCTGGCAGAGCCCGGCTGCCAAATTTGAATTGTACACCGATTGTGCCCTCACGAAAGCTGCCAGCACTGAAAGCTCTACCTGGTTTTCACTGTCCCTTGGAACTGCATTCGCTGCCGCACAGACAGTCGCGCTCTGCAAAAGCCTTGGTTGGGTATGATGCAACAATGCCTATGTGACTCTCGCAGAGCCCGCTGCCAAATTTGAAACGTCCAGCGATTGCGCCCACACGAAAGCTGCCAGCACTGAAAGCTCTACCTGGTTTTCACTGTCCCTTGGAACTGCATTCGCTGCCGCACAGACATTCGCGCTCTGCGCAAGCCTTGGTTGGTTATGATGCAACAATGCCTATGTGACTCTGGCAGAGCCCGGCTGCCAAATTCGAAACGTCCAGCGATTGCGCCCACACGAAAGCTGCCAGCACTGAAAGCTCTACCTGGTTTTCACTGTCCCTTGGAACTGCATTCGCTGCCGCACAGACATTATCTCTCCGCATAAGCTTTATTTGTTTATGATGCAACAATGCCTATGTGACTCTCGCAGAGCTCGGCTGCCAAATTTGCAACGTCCACTGATTGCGCCCACACAAAAGCTGCCAGCACTGAAAGCTCTACCTGGTTTTCACTGTCCCTTGGAACTGCATTCGCTGCCGCACAGACATTCGCGCTCTGCGCAAGCCTTGGTTGGTTATGATGCAACAATGCCTATGTGACTCATGCAGAGCCCGGCTGCCAAATTTGAAACGTCCAGCGATTGCGCCCACACGAAAGCTGCCAGCACTGAAAGCTCTACCTGGTTTTCACTGTCCCTTGGAACTGCATTCGCTGCCGCACCGACATTCGCGCTCTGCAAAAGCCTTGGTTGGTTATGATGCAACAATGCCTATGTGACTCTCGGACTGCCCGCTGCCAAATTTGAAACGTCCACTGATTGCGCCCACACGAAAGCTGCCAGCACTGAAAGCTCTACCTGCTTTTCACTGTCGCTTGGAACTGCATTCGCTGCCGCACAGACATTCGCGCTCTGCGCAAGCCTTGGTTGGTTATGATGCAACAATGCCTATGTGACTCTCGCAGAGCCCGGCTGCCAAATTTGAATTGTACACCGATTGCGCCCTCACGAAAGCTGCCAGCACTGAAAGCTCTACCTGGTTTTCACTGTCCCTTGGAACTGCATTCGCTGCCGCACAGACATTCGCGCTCCGCAAAAGCCTTGGTTGTTTATGATGCAACAATGCCTATGTGACTCATGCAGAGCCCGGCTGCCAAATTTGAAACGTCCAGCGATTGCGCCCACATGAAAGCTGCCAGCACTGAAAGCTCTACCTGGTTTTCACTGTCCCTTGGAACTGCATTCGCTGCCGCACAGACATTCGCGCTCTGCGCAAGCCTTGGTTGGTTATGATGCAACAATGCCTATGTGACTCTGGCAGAGCCCGGCTGCCAAATTCGAAACGTCCACTGATTGCGCCCAGACGAAAGCTGCCAGCACTGAAAGCTCTACCTGGTTTTCACTGTCCCTTGGAACTGCATTCGCTGCCGCACAGACATTATCTCTCCGCATAAGCTTTATTTGTTTATGATGCAACAATGCCTATGTGACTCTCGCACTGCCCGCTGCCAAATTTGCAACGTCCACTGATTGCGCCCACACGAAAGCTGCCAGCACTGAAAGCTCTACCTGGTTTTCACTGTCCCTTGGAACTGCATTCGCTGCCGCACAGACATTCGCGCTCTGCGCAAGCCATGGTTGGTTATGATGCAACAATGCCTATGTGACTCATGCAGAGCCCGGCTGCCAAATTCGAAACGTCCAGCGATTGCGCCCACACGAAAGCTGCCAGCACTGAAAGCTCTACCTGGTTTTCACTGTCCCTTGGAACTGCATTCGCTGCCGCACCGACATTCGCGCTCTGCAAAAGCCTTGGTTGGTTATGATGCAACAATGCCTATGTGACTCTCGCACTGCCCGCTGCCAAATTTG
Organism: Mycteria americana; assembly: GCF_035582795.1. Lineage (NCBI taxonomy): Eukaryota > Metazoa > Chordata > Aves > Ciconiiformes > Ciconiidae > Mycteria > Mycteria americana. The sequence continues at coordinate 1,867,164 of NW_027445609.1, read as the reverse complement.
AAACGTACACTGATTGCGCCCAAACGAAAGCTGCCAGCACTGAAAGCTCTACCTGCTTTTCACTGTCGCTTGGAACTGCATTCGCTGCCGCACAGACATTCGCGCTCTGCGCAAGCCTTGGTTGGTTATGATGCAACAATGCCTATGTGACTCTCGCAGAGCCCGGCTGCCAAATTTGAATTGTACACCGATTGCGCCCTCACGAAAGCTGCCAGCACTGAAAGCTCTACCTGGTTTTCACTGTCCCTTGGAACTGCATTCGCTGCTGCACAGACATTCGCGCTGTGCAAAAGCCTTGGTTGGGTATGATGCAACAATGCCTATGTGACTCTCGCAGAGACCGGCTGCCAAATTCGAAACGTCCAGCGATTGCGCCCATACGAAAGCTGCCAGCACTGAAAGCTCTACCTGGTTTTCACTGTCCCTTGGAACTGCATTCGCTGCCGCACCGACATTCCCGCTCTGCAAAAGCCTTGGTTGGTTATGATGCAACAATGCCTATGTGACTCTCGCACTGCCTGCTGCCAAATTTGAAACGTCCCCTGATTGCGCCCACACGAAAGCTGCCAGCACTGAAAGCTCTACCTGATTTTCACTGTCCCTTGGAACTGCATTCACTGCCGCACAGACATTCGCGCTCTGCGCAAGCCTTGGTTGGTTATGACGCAACAATGCCTATGTGACTCTGGCAGAGCCCGGCTGCCAAATTTGAAATGTACACCGATTGCGTCCACACGAAAGCTGCCAGCACTGAAAGCTCTACCTGGTTTTCACTGTCCCTTGGAACTGCATTCGCTGCCGCACAGATATTCGCGCTCCGCAAAAGCCTTGGTTGTTTATGATGCAACAATGCCTATCTGACTCTGGCAGAGCCCGGCTGCCAAATTTGAAACGTCCAGCGATTGCGCCCACATGAAAGCTGCCAGCACTGAAAGCTCTACCTGGTTTTCACTGTCCCTTGGAACTGCATTCGCTGCCGCACAGACATTCGCGCTCTGCGCAAGCCTTGGTTGGTTATGATGCAACAATGCCTATGTGACTCTGGCAGAGCCCGGCTGCCAAATTCGAAACGTCCAGCGATTGCGCCCACACGAAAGCTGCCAGCACTGAAAGCTCTACCTGGTTTTCACTGTCCCTTGGAACTGCATTCGCTGCCGCACAGACATTCGCGCTCTGCAAAAGCCTTGGTTGGTTATGATGCAACAATTCCTATGTGACTCTGGCAGAGCCCGGCTGCCAAATTTGAAACGTCCACCGATTGCGCCCACACGAAAGCTGCCAGCACTGAAAGCTCTACCTGGTTTTCACTGTCCCTTGGAACTGCATTCGCTGCCGCACAGATATTATCTCTCCGCATAAGCTTTATTTGTTTATGATGCAACAATGCCCAAGTGACTCTCGCACAGCCCGCTGCCAAATTTGCAACGTCCAGCGATTGCGCCCACACGAAAGCTGCCAGCACTGAAAGCTCTACCTGGTTTTCACTGTCCCTTGGAACTGCATTCGCTGCCGCACAGACATTCGCGCTCTGCGCAAGCCTTGGTTGGTTATGATGCAACAATGCCTATGTGACTCTGGCAGAGCCCGGCTGCCAAATTCAAAACGTCCAGCGATTGCGCCCACACGAAAGCTGCCAGCACTGAAAGCTCTACCTGGTTTTCACTGTCCCTTGGAACTGCATTCGCTGCCGCACCGACATTCGCGCTCTGCAAAAGCCTTGGTTGGTTATGATGCAACAATGCCTATGTGACTCTCGCACTGCCCGCTGCCAAATTTGAAACGTCCACTGATTGCGCCCACACGAAAGCTGCCAGCACTGAAAGCTCTACCTGCTTTTCACTGTCGCTTGGAACTGCATTCGCTGCCGCACAGACATTCGCGCTCTGCGCAAGCCTTGGTTGGTTATGATGCAACAATGCCTATGTGACTCTCGCAGAGCCCGGCTGCCAAATTTGAATTGTACACCGATTGCGCCCTCACGAAAGCTGCCAGCACTGAAAGCTCTACCTGGTTTTCACTGTCCCTTGGAACTGCATTCGCTGCCGCACAGACAGTCGCGCTCTGCAAAAGCCTTGGTTGGGTATGATGCAACAATGCCTATGTGACTCTCGCAGAGCCCGCTGCCAAATTTGAAACGTCCAGCGATTGCGCCCACACGAAAGCTGCCAGCACTGAAAGCTCTACCTGGTTTTCACTGTCCCTTGGAACTGCATTCGCTGCCGCACAGACATTCGCGCTCTGCGCAAGCCTTGGTTGGTTATGACGCAACAATGCCTATGTGACTCTGGCAGAGCCCGGCTGCCAAATTTGAAATGTACACCGATTGCGCCCACACGAAAGCTGCCAGCACTGAAAGCTCTACCTGGTTTTCACTGTCCCTTGGAACTGCATTCGCTGCCGCACAGACATTCGCTCTCCGCAAAAGCCTTGGTTGGTTATGATGCAACAATGCCTATGTGACTCTGGCAGAGCCCGGCTGCCAAATTTGAAACCTCCACCGATTGCGCCCACACGAAAGCTGCCAGCACTGAGAGCTCTACCTGGTTTTCACTGTCCCTTGGAACTGCATTCGCTGCCGCACAGACATTCGCGCTCTGCGCAAGCCTTGGTTGGTTATGATGCAACAATGCCTATGTGACTCTGGCAGAGACCGGCTGCCAAATTTGAAACGTCCTGCAATTGCGCCCACACGAAAGCTGCCAGCACTGAAAGCTCTACCTGGTTTTCACTGTCCCTTGGAACTGCATTCGCTGCCGCACAGACATTCGCGCTCTGCAAAAGCCTTGGTTGGGTATGATGCAACAATGCCTATGTGACTCTCGCACAGCCCGCTGCCAAATTTGAAACGTCCAGCGATTGCGCCCACACGAAAGCTGCCAGCACTGAAAGCTCTACCTGGTTTTCACTGTCCCTTGGAACTGCATTCGCTGCCGCACAGATATTCGCGCTCTGCGCAAGCCTTGGTTGGTTATGATGCAACAATGCCTATGTGACTCTGGCAGAGACCGGCTGCCAAATTTGAAACGTCCAGCAATTGCGCCCACACGAAAGCTGCCAGCACTGAAAGCTCTACCTGGTTTTCACTGTCCCTTGGAACTGCATTCGCTGCCGCACAGACATTCGCGCTCTGCAAAAGCCTTGGTTGGTTATGATGCAACAATGCCTATGTGACTCTCGCACAGCCCGCTGCCAAATTTGAAACGTCCAGCGATTGCGCCCACACGAAAGCTGCCAGCACTGAAAGCTCTACCTGGTTTTCACTGTCCCTTGGAACTGCATTCGCTGCCGCACAGACATTCGCGCTGCGCCAAAAGCCTTGGTTGGTTATGATGCAACAATGCCTATGTGACTCTGGCAGAGCCCGGCTGCCAAATTCGAAACGTCCAGCGATTGCGCCCACACGAAAGCTGCCAGCACTGAAAGCTCTACCTGGTTTTCACTGTCCCTTGGAACTGCATTCGCTGCCGCACCGACATTCGCGATCAGCGCAAGCCTTGGTTGGTTATGATGCAACAATGCCTATGTGACTCTCGCAGAGCCCGGCTGCCAAATTCGAAACATCCAGCGATTGCGCCCACACGATAGCTGCCAGCACTGAAAGCTCTACCTGGTTTTCACTGTCCCTTGGAACTGCATTCGCTGCCGCACAGACATTCGCGCTCTGCGCAAGCCTTGGTTGGTTATGATGCAACAATGCCTATGTGACTCATGCAGAGCCCGGCTGCCAAATTTGAAACGTCCAGCGATTGCGCCCACACGAAAGCTGCCAGCACTGAAAGCTCTACCTGGTTTTCACTGTCCCTTGGAACTGCATTCGCTGCCGCACCGACATTCGCGCTCTGCAAAAGCCTTGGTTGGTTATGATGCAACAATGCCTATGTGACTCTCGGACTGCCCGCTGCCAAATTTGAAACGTCCACTGATTGCGCCCACACGAAAGCTGCCAGCACTGAAAGCTCTACCTGCTTTTCACTGTCGCTTGGAACTGCATTCGCTGCCGCACAGACATTCGCGCTCTGCGCAAGCCTTGGTTGGTTATGATGCAACAATGCCTATGTGACTCTCGCAGAGCCCGGCTGCCAAATTTGAATTGTACACCGATTGCGCCCTCACGAAAGCTGCCAGCACTGAAAGCTCTACCTGGTTTTCACTGTCCCTTGGAACTGCATTCGCTGCCGCACAGACATTCGCGCTCCGCAAAAGCCTTGGTTGTTTATGATGCAACAATGCCTATGTGACTCTGGCAGAGCCCGGCTGCCAAATTTGAAACGTCCAGCGATTGCGCCCACATGAAAGCTGCCAGCACTGAAAGCTCTACCTGGTTTTCACTGTCCCTTGGAACTGCATTCGCTGCCGCACAGACATTCGCGCTCTGCGCAAGCCTTGGTTGGTTATGATGCAACAATGCCTATGTGACTCTGGCAGAGCCCGGCTGCCAAATTCGAAACGTCCACTGATTGCGCCCAGACGAAAGCTGCCAGCACTGAAAGCTCTACCTGGTTTTCACTGTCCCTTGGAACTGCATTCGCTGCCGCACAGACATTATCTCTCCGCATAAGCTTTATTTGTTTATGATGCAACAATGCCTATGTGACTCTCGCACTGCCCGCTGCCAAATTTGCAACGTCCACTGATTGCGCCCACACGAAAGCTGCCAGCACTGAAAGCTCTACCTGGTTTTCACTGTCCCTTGGAACTGCATTCGCTGCCGCACAGACATTCGCGCTCTGCGCAAGCCATGGTTGGTTATGATGCAACAATGCCTATGTGACTCATGCAGAGCCCGGCTGCCAAATTCGAAACGTCCAGCGATTGCGCCCACACGAAAGCTGCCAGCACTGAAAGCTCTACCTGGTTTTCACTGTCCCTTGGAACTGCATTCGCTGCCGCACCGACATTCGCGCTCTGCAAAAGCCTTGGTTGGTTATGATGCAACAATGCCTATGTGACTCTCGCACTGCCCGCTGCCAAATTTGAAACGTCCACTGATTGCGCCCAAACGAAAGCTGCCAGCACTGAAAGCTCTACCTGCTTTTCACTGTCGCTTGGAACTGCATTCGCTGCCGCACAGACATTCGCGCTCTGCGCAAGCCTTGGTTGGTTATGATGCAACAATGCCTATGTGACTCTCGCAGAGCCCGGCTGCCAAATTTGAATTGTACACCGATTGCGCCCTCACGAAAGCTGCCAGCACTGAAAGCTCTACCTGGTTTTCACTGTCCCTTGGAACTGCATTCGCTGCTGCACAGACATTCGCGCTGTGCAAAAGCCTTGGTTGGGTATGATGCAACAATGCCTATGTGACTCTCGCAGAGACCGGCTGCCAAATTCGAAACGTCCAGCGATTGCGCCCATACGAAAGCTGCCAGCACTGAAAGCTCTACCTGGTTTTCACTGTCCCTTGGAACTGCATTCGCTGCCGCACCGACATTCCCGCTCTGCAAAAGCCTTGGTTGGTTATGATGCAACAATGCCTATGTGACTCTCGCACTGCCTGCTGCCAAATTTGAAACGTCCCCTGATTGCGCCCACACGAAAGCTGCCAGCACTGAAAGCTCTACCTGATTTTCACTGTCCCTTGGAACTGCATTCACTGCCGCACAGACATTCGCGCTCTGCGCAAGCCTTGGTTGGTTATGACGCAACAATGCCTATGTGACTCTGGCAGAGCCCGGCTGCCAAATTTGAAATGTACACCGATTGCGTCCACACGAAAGCTGCCAGCACTGAAAGCTCTACCTGGTTTTCACTGTCCCTTGGAACTGCATTCGCTGCCGCACAGATATTCGCGCTCCGCAAAAGCCTTGGTTGTTTATGATGCAACAATGCCTATCTGACTCTGGCAGAGCCCGGCTGCCAAATTTGAAACGTCCAGCGATTGCGCCCACATGAAAGCTGCCAGCACTGAAAGCTCTACCTGGTTTTCACTGTCCCTTGGAACTGCATTCGCTGCCGCACAGACATTCGCGCTCTGCGCAAGCCTTGGTTGGTTATGATGCAACAATGCCTATGTGACTCTGGCAGAGCCCGGCTGCCAAATTCGAAACGTCCAGCGATTGCGCCCACACGAAAGCTGCCAGCACTGAAAGCTCTACCTGGTTTTCACTGTCCCTTGGAACTGCATTCGCTGCCGCACAGACATTCGCGCTCTGCAAAAGCCTTGGTTGGTTATGATGCAACAATTCCTATGTGACTCTGGCAGAGCCCGGCTGCCAAATTTGAAACGTCCACCGATTGCGCCCACACGAAAGCTGCCAGCACTGAAAGCTCTACCTGGTTTTCACTGTCCCTTGGAACTGCATTCGCTGCCGCACAGATATTATCTCTCCGCATAAGCTTTATTTGTTTATGATGCAACAATGCCCAAGTGACTCTCGCACAGCCCGCTGCCAAATTTGCAACGTCCAGCGATTGCGCCCACACGAAAGCTGCCAGCACTGAAAGCTCTACCTGGTTTTCACTGTCCCTTGGAACTGCATTCGCTGCCGCACAGACATTCGCGCTCTGCGCAAGCCTTGGTTGGTTATGATGCAACAATGCCTATGTGACTCTGGCAGAGCCCGGCTGCCAAATTCAAAACGTCCAGCGATTGCGCCCACACGAAAGCTGCCAGCACTGAAAGCTCTACCTGGTTTTCACTGTCCCTTGGAACTGCATTCGCTGCCGCACCGACATTCGCGCTCTGCAAAAGCCTTGGTTGGTTATGATGCAACAATGCCTATGTGACTCTCGCACTGCCCGCTGCCAAATTTGAAACGTCCACTGATTGCGCCCACACGAAAGCTGCCAGCACTGAAAGCTCTACCTGCTTTTCACTGTCGCTTGGAACTGCATTCGCTGCCGCACAGACATTCGCGCTCTGCGCAAGCCTTGGTTGGTTATGATGCAACAATGCCTATGTGACTCTCGCAGAGCCCGGCTGCCAAATTTGAATTGTACACCGATTGCGCCCTCACGAAAGCTGCCAGCACTGAAAGCTCTACCTGGTTTTCACTGTCCCTTGGAACTGCATTCGCTGCCGCACAGACAGTCGCGCTCTGCAAAAGCCTTGGTTGGGTATGATGCAACAATGCCTATGTGACTCTCGCAGAGCCCGCTGCCAAATTTGAAACGTCCAGCGATTGCGCCCACACGAAAGCTGCCAGCACTGAAAGCTCTACCTGGTTTTCACTGTCCCTTGGAACTGCATTCGCTGCCGCACAGACATTCGCGCTCTGCGCAAGCCTTGGTTGGTTATGACGCAACAATGCCTATGTGACTCTGGCAGAGCCCGGCTGCCAAATTTGAAATGTACACCGATTGCGCCCACACGAAAGCTGCCAGCACTGAAAGCTCTACCTGGTTTTCACTGTCCCTTGGAACTGCATTCGCTGCCGCACAGACATTCGCTCTCCGCAAAAGCCTTGGTTGGTTATGATGCAACAATGCCTATGTGACTCTGGCAGAGCCCGGCTGCCAAATTTGAAACCTCCACCGATTGCGCCCACACGAAAGCTGCCAGCACTGAGAGCTCTACCTGGTTTTCACTGTCCCTTGGAACTGCATTCGCTGCCGCACAGACATTCGCGCTCTGCGCAAGCCTTGGTTGGTTATGATGCAACAATGCCTATGTGACTCTGGCAGAGACCGGCTGCCAAATTTGAAACGTCCAGCAATTGCGCCCACACGAAAGCTGCCAGCACTGAAAGCTCTACCTGGTTTTCACTGTCCCTTGGAACTGCATTCGCTGCCGCACAGACATTCGCGCTCTGCAAAAGCCTTGGTTGGGTATGATGCAACAATGCCTATGTGACTCTCGCACAGCCCGCTGCCAAATTTGAAACGTCCAGCGATTGCGCCCACACGAAAGCTGCCAGCACTGAAAGCTCTACCTGGTTTTCACTGTCCCTTGGAACTGCATTCGCTGCCGCACAGATATTCGCGCTCTGCGCAAGCCTTGGTTGGTTATGATGCAACAATGCCTATGTGACTCTGGCAGAGACCGGCTGCCAAATTTGAAACGTCCAGCAATTGCGCCCACACGAAAGCTGCCAGCACTGAAAGCTCTACCTGGTTTTCACTGTCCCTTGGAACTGCATTCGCTGCCGCACAGACATTCGCGCTCTGCAAAAGCCTTGGTTGGTTATGATGCAACAATGCCTATGTGACTCTCGCACAGCCCGCTGCCAAATTTGAAACGTCCAGCGATTGCGCCCACACGAAAGCTGCCAGCACTGAAAGCTCTACCTGGTTTTCACTGTCCCTTGGAACTGCATTCGCTGCCGCACAGACATTCGCGCTGCGCCAAAAGCCTTGGTTGGTTATGATGCAACAATGCCTATGTGACTCTGGCAGAGCCCGGCTGCCAAATTCGAAACGTCCAGCGATTGCGCCCACACGAAAGCTGCCAGCACTGAAAGCTCTACCTGGTTTTCACTGTCCCTTGGAACTGCATTCGCTGCCGCACCGACATTCGCGATCAGCGCAAGCCTTGGTTGGTTATGATGCAACAATGCCTATGTGACTCTCGCAGAGCCCGGCTGCCAAATTCGAAACATCCAGCGATTGCGCCCACACGATAGCTGCCAGCACTGAAAGCTCTACCTGGTTTTCACTGTCCCTTGGAACTGCATTCGCTGCCGCACAGACATTCGCGCTCTGCGCAAGCCTTGGTTGGTTATGATGCAACAATGCCTATGTGACTCATGCAGAGCCCGGCTGCCAAATTCGAAACGTCCAGCGATTGCGCCCACACGAAAGCTGCCAGCACTGAAAGCTCTACCTGGTTTTCACTGTCCCTTGGAACTGCATTCGCTGCCGCACCGACATTCGCGCTCTGCAAAAGCCTTGGTTGGTTATGATGCAACAATGCCTATGTGACTCTCGCACTGCCCGCTGCCAAATTTGAAACGTCCACTGATTGCGCCCACACGAAAGCTGCCAGCACTGAAAGCTCTACATGCTTTTCACTGTCGCTTGGAACTGCATTCGCTGCCGCACAGACATTCGCGCTCTGCGCAAGCCTTGGTTGGTTATGATGCAACAATGCCTATGTGACTCTGGCAGAGCCCGGCTGCCAAATTTGAATTGTACACCGATTGCTCCCTCACGAAAGCTGCCAGCACTGAAAGCTCTACCTGGTTTTCACTGTCCCTTGGAACTGCATTCGCTGCCGCACAGACATTATCTCTCCGCATAAGCTTTATTTGTTTATGATGCAACAATGCCCATGTGACTCTCGCACAGCCCGCTGCCAAATTTGCAACGTCCAGCGATTGCGCCCACTCGAAAGCTGCCAGCACTGAAAGCTCTACCTGCTTTTCACTGTCCCTTGGAACTGCATTCGCTGCCGCACAGACATTCGCGCTCTGCGCAAGCCTTGGTTGGTTATGATGCAACAATGCCTATGTGACTCTCGCAGAGCCCGGCTGCCAAATTTGAATTGTACACCGATTGCGCCCTCACGAAAGCTGCCAGCACTGAAAGCTCTACCTGGTTTTCACTGTCCCTTGGAACTGCATTCGCTGCCGCACAGACAGTCGCGCTCTGCAAAAGCCTTGGTTGGGTATGATGCAACAATGCCTATGTGACTCTCGCAGAGCCCGCTGCCAAATTTGAAACGTCCAGCGATTGCGCCCACACGAAAGCTGCCAGCACTGAAAGCTCTACCTGGTTTTCACTGTCCCTTGGAACTGCATTCGCTGCCGCACAGACATTCGCGCTCTGCGCAAGCCTTGGTTGGTTATGACGCAACAATGCCTATGTGACTCTGGCAGAGCCCGGCTGCCAAATTTGAAATGTACACCGATTGCGCCCACACGAAAGCTGCCAGCACTGAAAGCTCTACCTGGTTTTCACTGTCCCTTGGAACTGCATTCGCTGCCGCACAGACATTCGCGGTCCGCAAAAGCCTTGGTTGGTTATGATGCAACAATGGCTATATGACTCTCGCAGAGCTCGGCTGCCAAATTCGAAACGTACACCGATTGCGCCCACACGAAAGCTGCCAGCACTGAAAGCTCTACCTGGTTTTCACTGTCCCTTGGAACTGCATTCGCTGCCGCACAGACATTCGCGCTCTGCAAAAGCCTTGGTTGGGTATTATGCAACAATGCCTATGTGACACTCGCAGAGCCCGGCTGCCAAATTTGAATTGTACACCGATTGCGCCCTCACGAAAGCTGCCAGCACTGAAAGCTCCACCTGGTTTTCACTGTCCCTTGGAACTGCATTCGCTGCCGCACAGACATTCGCGCTCTGCGCAAGCCTCGGTTGGTTATGACGCAACAATGCCTATGTGACTCTGGCAGAGCACGGCTGCCAAATTTGAAATGTACACCGATTGCGCCCACACGAAAGCTGCCAGAACTGAAAGCTCTACCTGGTTTTCACTGTCCCTTGGAACTGCATTCGCTGCCACACACACATTCGCGCTCCGCAAAAGCCTTGGTTGGTTATGATGCAACAATGCCTATGTGACTCATGCAGAGCCCGGCTGCCAAATTCGAAACGTCCAGCGATTGCGCCCACACGAAAGCTGCCAGCACTGAAAGCTCTACCTGGTTTTCACTGTCCCTTGGAACTGCATTCGCTGCCGCACAGACATTCGCGCTCTGCGCAAGCCTTGGTTGGTTATGATGCAACAATGCCTATGTGACTCTGGCAGAGCCCGGCTGCCAAATTTGAATTGTACACCGATTGCGCCCTCACGAAAGCTGCCAGCACTGAAAGCTCTACCTGGTTTTCACTGTCCCTTGGAACTGCATTCGCTGCCGCACAGACAGTCGCGCTCTGCAAAAGCCTTGGTTGGGTATGATGCAACAATGCCTATGTGACTCTCGCAGAGCCCGCTGCCAAATTTGAAACGTCCAGCGATTGCGCCCACACGAAAGCTGCCAGCACTGAAAGCTCTACCTGGTTTTCACTGTCCCTTGGAACTGCATTCGCTGCCGCACAGACATTCGCGCTCTGCGCAAGCCTTGGTTGGTTATGATGCAACAATGCCTATGTGACTCTGGCAGAGCCCGGCTGCCAAATTCGAAACGTCCAGCGATTGCGCCCACACGAAAGCTGCCAGCACTGAAAGCTCTACCTGGTTTTCACTGTCCCTTGGAACTGCATTCGCTGCCGCACAGACATTATCTCTCCGCATAAGCTTTATTTGTTTATGATGCAACAATGCCTATGTGACTCTCGCAGAGCTCGGCTGCCAAATTTGCAACGTCCACTGATTGCGCCCACACAAAAGCTGCCAGCACTGAAAGCTCTACCTGGTTTTCACTGTCCCTTGGAACTGCATTCGCTGCCGCACAGACATTCGCGCTCCGCAAAAGCCTTGGTTGTTTATGATGCAACAATGCCTATCTGACTCTGGCAGAGCCCGGCTGCCAAATTTGAAACGTCCAGCGATTGCGCCCACATGAAAGCTGCCAGCACTGAAAGCTCTACCTGGTTTTCACTGTCCCTTGGAACTGCATTCGCTGCCGCACAGACATTCGCGCTCTGCGCAAGCCTTGGTTGGTTATGATGCAACAATGCCTATGTGACTCTGGCAGAGCCCGGCTGCCAAATTCGAAACGTCCAGCGATTGCGCCCACACGAAAGCTGCCAGCACTGAAAGCTCTACCTGGTTTTCACTGTCCCTTGGAACTGCATTCGCTGCCGCACAGACATTCGCGCTCTGCAAAAGCCTTGGTTGGTTATGATGCAACAATTCCTATGTGACTCTGGCAGAGCCCGGCTGCCAAATTTGAAACGTCCACCGATTGCGCCCACACGAAAGCTGCCAGCACTGAAAGCTCTACCTGGTTTTCACTGTCCCTTGGAACTGCATTCGCTGCCGCACAGATATTATCTCTCCGCATAAGCTTTATTTGTTTATGATGCAACAATGCCCAAGTGACTCTCGCACAGCCCGCTGCCAAATTTGCAACGTCCAGCGATTGCGCCCACACGAAAGCTGCCAGCACTGAAAGCTCTACCTGGTTTTCACTGTCCCTTGGAACTGCATTCGCTGCCGCACAGACATTCGCGCTCTGCGCAAGCCTTGGTTGGTTATGATGCAACAATGCCTATGTGACTCTGGCAGAGCCCGGCTGCCAAATTCAAAACGTCCAGCGATTGCGCCCACACGAAAGCTGCCAGCACTGAAAGCTCTACCTGGTTTTCACTGTCCCTTGGAACTGCATTCGCTGCCGCACCGACATTCGCGCTCTGCAAAAGCCTTGGTTGGTTATGATGCAACAATGCCTATGTGACTCTCGCACTGCCCGCTGCCAAATTTGAAACGTCCACTGATTGCGCCCACACGAAAGCTGCCAGCACTGAAAGCTCTACCTGCTTTTCACTGTCGCTTGGAACTGCATTCGCTGCCGCACAGACATTCGCGCTCTGCGCAAGCCTTGGTTGGTTATGATGCAACAATGCCTATGTGACTCTCGCAGAGCCCGGCTGCCAAATTTGAATTGTACACCGATTGCGCCCTCACGAAAGCTGCCAGCACTGAAAGCTCTACCTGGTTTTCACTGTCCCTTGGAACTGCATTCGCTGCCGCACAGACAGTCGCGCTCTGCAAAAGCCTTGGTTGGTTATGATGCAACAATGCCTATGTGACTCTCGCAGAGCCCGCTGCCAAATTTGAAACGTCCAGCGATTGCGCCCACACGAAAGCTGCCAGCACTGAAAGCTCTACCTGGTTTTCACTGTCCCTTGGAACTGCATTCGCTGCCGCACAGACATTCGCGCTCTGCGCAAGCCTTGGTTGGTTATGACGCAACAATGCCTATGTGACTCTGGCAGAGCCCGGCTGCCAAATTTGAAATGTACACCGATTGCGCCCACACGAAAGCTGCCAGCACTGAAAGCTCTACCTGGTTTTCACTGTCCCTTGGAACTGCATTCGCTGCCGCACAGACATTCACTCTCCGCAAAAGCCTTGGTTGGTTATGATGCAACAATGCCTATGTGACTCTGGCAGAGCCCGGCTGCCAAATTTGAAACCTCCACCGATTGCGCCCACACGAAAGCTGCCAGCACTGAGAGCTCTACCTGGTTTTCACTGTCCCTTGGAACTGCATTCGCTGCCGCACAGACATTCGCGCTCTGCGCAAGCCTTGGTTGGTTATGATGCAACAATGCCTATGTGACTCTGGCAGAGACCGGCTGCCAAATTTGAAACGTCCAGCAATTGCGCCCACACGAAAGCTGCCAGCACTGAAAGCTCTACCTGGTTTTCACTGTCCCTTGGAACTGCATTCGCTGCCGCACAGACATTCGCGCTCTGCAAAAGCCTTGGTTGGGTATGATGCAACAATGCCTATGTGACTCTCGCACAGCCCGCTGCCAAATTTGAAACGTCCAGCGATTGCGCCCACACGAAAGCTGCCAGCACTGAAAGCTCTACCTGGTTTTCACTGTCCCTTGGAACTGCATTCGCTGCCGCACAGATATTCGCGCTCTGCGCAAGCCTTGGTTGGTTATGATGCAACAATGCCTATGTGACTCTGGCAGAGACCGGCTGCCAAATTTGAAACGTCCAGCAATTGCGCCCACACGAAAGCTGCCAGCACTGAAAGCTCTACCTGGTTTTCACTGTCCCTTGGAACTGCATTCGCTGCCGCACAGACATTCGCGCTCTGCAAAAGCCTTGGTTGGTTATGATGCAACAATGCCTATGTGACTCTCGCACAGCCCGCTGCCAAATTTGAAACGTCCAGCGATTGCGCCCACACGAAAGCTGCCAGCACTGAAAGCTCTACCTGGTTTTCACTGTCCCTTGGAACTGCATTCGCTGCCGCACAGACATTCGCGCTCTGCGCAAGCCTTGGTTGGTTATGATGCAACAATGCCTATGTGACTCTGGCAGAGCCCGGCTGCCAAATTCGAAACGTCCAGCGATTGCGCCCACACGAAAGCTGCCAGCACTGAAAGCTCTACCTGGTTTTCACTGTCCCTTGGAACTGCATTCGCTGCCGCACCGACATTCGCGATCAGCGCAAGCCTTGGTTGGTTATGATGCAACAATGCCTATGTGACTCTGGCAGAGCCCGGCTGCCAAATTCGAAACGTCCAGCGATTGCGCCCACACGAAAGCTGCCAGCACTGAAAGCTCTACCTGGTTTTCACTGTCCCTTGGAACTGCATTCGCTGCCGCACCGACATTCGCGCTCTGCAAAAGCCTTGGTTGGTTATGATGCAACAATGCCTATGTGATTCTCGCACTGCCCGCTGCCAAATTTGAAACGTCCACTGATTGCGCCCACACGAAAGCTGCCAGCACTGAAAGCTCTACATGCTTTTCACTGTCGCTTGGAACTGCATTCGCTGCCGCACAGACATTCGCGCTCTGCGCAAGCCTTGGTTGGTTATGATGCAACAATGCCTATGTGACTCTGGCAGAGCCCGGCTGCCAAATTTGAATTGTACACCGATTGCTCCCTCACGAAAGCTGCCAGCACTGAAAGCTCTACCTGGTTTTCACTGTCCCTTGGAACTGCATTCGCTGCCGCACAGACATTATCTCTCCGCATAAGCTTTATTTGTTTATGATGCAACAATGCCCATGTGACTCTCGCACAGCCCGCTGCCAAATTTGCAACGTCCAGCGATTGCGCCCACTCGAAAGCTGCCAGCACTGAAAGCTCTACCTGCTTTTCACTGTCCCTTGGAACTGCATTCGCTGCCGCACAGACATTCGCGCTCTGCGCAAGCCTTGGTTGGTTATGATGCAACAATGCCTATGTGACTCTCGCAGAGCCCGGCTGCCAAATTTGAATTGTACACCGATTGCGCCCTCACGAAAGCTGCCAGCACTGAAAGCTCTACCTGGTTTTCACTGTCCCTTGGAACTGCATTCGCTGCCGCACAGACAGTCGCGCTCTGCAAAAGCCTTGGTTGGGTATGATGCAACAATGCCTATGTGACTCTCGCAGAGCCCGCTGCCAAATTTGAAACGTCCAGCGATTGCGCCCACACGAAAGCTGCCAGCACTGAAAGCTCTACCTGGTTTTCACTGTCCCTTGGAACTGCATTCGCTGCCGCACAGACATTCGCGCTCTGCGCAAGCCTTGGTTGGTTATGACGCAACAATGCCTATGTGACTCTGGCAGAGCCCGGCTGCCAAATTTGAAATGTACACCGATTGCGCCCACACGAAAGCTGCCAGCACTGAAAGCTCTACCTGGTTTTCACTGTCCCTTGGAACTGCATTCGCTGCCGCACAGACATTCGCGGTCCGCAAAAGCCTTGGTTGGTTATGATGCAACAATGGCTATATGACTCTCGCAGAGCTCGGCTGCCAAATTCGAAACGTACACCGATTGCGCCCACACGAAAGCTGCCAGCACTGAAAGCTCTACCTGGTTTTCACTGTCCCTTGGAACTGCATTCGCTGCCGCACAGACAGTCGCGCTCTGCAAAAGCCTTGGTTGGGTACGATGCAACAATGCCTATGTGACTCTCGCAGAGCCCGCTGCCAAATTTGAAACGTCCAGCGATTGCGCCCACACGAAAGCTGCCAGCACTGAAAGCTCTACCTGGTTTTCACTGTCCCTTGGAACTGCATTCGCTGCCGCACAGACATTCGCGCTCTGCGCAAGCCTTGGTTGGTTATGATGCAACAATGCCTATGTGACTCTGGCAGAGCCCGGCTGCCAAATTCGAAACGTCCAGCGATTGCGCCCACACGAAAGCTGCCAGCACTGAAAGCTCTACCTGGTTTTCACTGTCCCTTGGAACTGCATTCGCTGCCGCACAGACATTATCTCTCCGCATAAGCTTTATTTGTTTATGATGCAACAATGCCTATGTGACTCTCGCAGAGCTCGGCTGCCAAATTTGCAACGTCCACTGATTGCGCCCACACAAAAGCTGCCAGCACTGAAAGCTCTACCTGGTTTTCACTGTCCCTTGGAACTGCATTCGCTGCCGCACAGACATTCGCGCTCTGCGCAAGCCTTGGTTGGTTATGATGCAACAATGCCTATGTGACTCATGCAGAGCCCGGCTGCCAAATTTGAAACGTCCAGCGATTGCGCCCACACGAAAGCTGCCAGCACTGAAAGCTCTACCTGGTTTTCACTGTCCCTTGGAACTGCATTCGCTGCCGCACCGACATTCGCGCTCTGCAAAAGCCTTGGTTGGTTATGATGCAACAATGCCTATGTGACTCTCGGACTGCCCGCTGCCAAATTTGAAACGTCCACTGATTGCGCCCACACGAAAGCTGCCAGCACTGAAAGCTCTACCTGCTTTTCACTGTCGCTTGGAACTGCATTCGCTGCCGCACAGACATTCGCGCTCTGCGCAAGCCTTGGTTGGTTATGATGCAACAATGCCTATGTGACTCTCGCAGAGCCCGGCTGCCAAATTTGAATTGTACACCGATTGCGCCCTCACGAAAGCTGCCAGCACTGAAAGCTCTACCTGGTTTTCACTGTCCCTTGGAACTGCATTCGCTGCCGCACAGACATTCGCGCTCTGCGCAAGCCTTGGTTGGTTATGATGCAACAATGCCTATGTGACTCTGGCAGAGCCCGGCTGCCAAATTTGAATTGTACACCGATTGCGCCCTCACGAAAGCTGCCAGCACTGAAAGCTCTACCTGGTTTTCACTGTCCCTTGGAACTGCATTCGCTGCCGCACAGACATTCGCGCTCTGCGCAAGCCTTGGTTGGGTATTATGCAACAATGCCTATGTGACTCTGGCAGAGCCCGGCTGCCAAATTTGAAACGTCCACTGATTGCGCCCACACGAAAGCTGCCAGCACTGAAAGCTCTACCTGGTTTTCACTGTCCCTTGGAACTGCATTCGCTGCCGCACAGACATTCGCGCTCTGCGCAAGCCTTGGTTGGTTATGATGCAACAATGCCTATGTGACTCTGGCAGAGCCCGGCTGCCAAATTTGAAACCTCCACCGATTGCGCCCACACGAAAGCTGCCAGCACTGAAAGCTCTACCTGGTTTTCACTGTCCCTTGGAACTGCATTCGCTGCCGCACAGACATTCGCGCTCTGCATAAGCTTTATTTGTTTATGATGCAACAATGCCTATGTGACTCTTGCAGAGCCCGCTGCCAAATTTGAAACGTCCAGCGCTTGCGCCCACACGAAAGCTGCCAGCACTGAAAGCTCTACCTGGTTCTCACTGTCCCTTGGAACTGCATTCGCTGCCGCACAGACATTCGCGCTCTGCGCAAGCCTTGGTTGGCTATGACGCAACAATGCCTATGTGACTCTGGCAGAGCCCGGCTGCCAAATTCGAAACGTCCAGCGATTGCGCCCACACGAAAGCTGCCAGCACTGAATGCTCTACCTGGTTTTCACTGTCCCTTGGAACTGCATTCGCTGCCGCACAGACATTCGCGCTCTGCGCAAGCCTTGGTTGGTTATGATGCAACAATGCCTATGTGACTCTGGCAGAGACCGGCTGCCAAATTTGAAACGTCCAGCAATTGCGCCCACACGAAAGCTGCCAGCACTGAAAGCTCTACCTGGTTTTCACTGTCCCTTGGAACTGCATTCGCTGCCGCACAGACATTCGCGCTCTGCAAAAGCCTTGGTTGGTTATGATGCAACAATGCCTATGTGACTCTCGCACAGCCCGCTGCCAAATTTGAAACGTCCAGCGATTGCGCCCACACGAAAGCTGCCAGCACTGAAAGCTCTACCTGGTTTTCACTGTCCCTTGGAACTGCATTCGCTGCCGCACAGACATTCGCGCTGCGCCAAAAGCCTTGGTTGGTTATGATGCAACAATGCCTATGTGACTCTGGCAGAGCCCGGCTGCCAAATTCGAAACGTCCAGCGATTGCGCCCACACGAAAGCTGCCAGCACTGAAAGCTCTACCTGGTTTTCACTGTCCCTTGGAACTGCATTCGCTGCCGCACCGACATTCGCGATCAGCGCAAGCCTTGGTTGGTTATGATGCAACAATGCCTATGTGACTCTGGCAGAGCCCGGCTGCCAAATTCGAAACGTCCAGCGATTGCGCCCACACGAAAGCTGCCAGCACTGAAAGCTCTACCTGGTTTTCACTGTCCCTTGGAACTGCATTCGCTGCCGCACCGACATTCGCGCTCTGCAAAAGCCTTGGTTGGTTATGATGCAACAATGCCTATGTGACTCTCGCACTGCCCGCTGCCAAATTTGAAACGTCCACTGATTGCGCCCACACGAAAGCTGCCAGCACTGAAAGCTCTACATGCTTTTCACTGTCGCTTGGAACTGCATTCGCTGCCGCACAGACATTCGCGCTCTGCGCAAGCCTTGGTTGGTTATGATGCAACAATGCCTATGTGACTCTGGCAGAGCCCGGCTGCCAAATTTGAATTGTACACCGATTGCTCCCTCACGAAAGCTGCCAGCACTGAAAGCTCTACCTGGTTTTCACTGTCCCTTGGAACTGCATTCGCTGCCGCACAGACATTATCTCTCCGCATAAGCTTTATTTGTTTATGATGCAACAATGCCCATGTGACTCTCGCACAGCCCGCTGCCAAATTTGCAACGTCCAGCGATTGCGCCCACTCGAAAGCTGCCAGCACTGAAAGCTCTACCTGCTTTTCACTGTCCCTTGGAACTGCATTCGCTGCCGCACAGACATTCGCGCTCTGCGCAAGCCTTGGTTGGTTATGATGCAACAATGCCTATGTGACTCTCGCAGAGCCCGGCTGCCAAATTTGAATTGTACACCGATTGCGCCCTCACGAAAGCTGCCAGCACTGAAAGCTCTACCTGGTTTTCACTGTCCCTTGGAACTGCATTCGCTGCCGCACAGACAGTCGCGCTCTGCAAAAGCCTTGGTTGGGTATGATGCAACAATGCCTATGTGACTCTCGCAGAGCCCGCTGCCAAATTTGAAACGTCCAGCGATTGCGCCCACACGAAAGCTGCCAGCACTGAAAGCTCTACCTGGTTTTCACTGTCCCTTGGAACTGCATTCGCTGCCGCACAGACATTCGCGCTCTGCGCAAGCCTTGGTTGGTTATGACGCAACAATGCCTATGTGACTCTGGCAGAGCCCGGCTGCCAAATTTGAAATGTACACCGATTGCGCCCACACGAAAGCTGCCAGCACTGAAAGCTCTACCTGGTTTTCACTGTCCCTTGGAACTGCATTCGCTGCCGCACAGACATTCGCGGTCCGCAAAAGCCTTGGTTGGTTATGATGCAACAATGGCTATATGACTCTCGCAGAGCTCGGCTGCCAAATTCGAAACGTACACCGATTGCGCCCACACGAAAGCTGCCAGCACTGAAAGCTCTACCTGGTTTTCACTGTCCCTTGGAACTGCATTCGCTGCCGCACAGACAGTCGCGCTCTGCAAAAGCCTTGGTTGGGTATGATGCAACAATGCCTATGTGACTCTCGCAGAGCCCGCTGCCAAATTTGAAACGTCCAGCGATTGCGCCCACACGAAAGCTGCCAGCACTGAAAGCTCTACCTGGTTTTCACTGTCCCTTGGAACTGCATTCGCTGCCGCACAGACATTCGCGCTCTGCGCAAGCCTTGGTTGGTTATGATGCAACAATGCCTATGTGACTCTGGCAGAGCCCGGCTGCCAAATTCGAAACGTCCAGCGATTGCGCCCACACGAAAGCTGCCAGCACTGAAAGCTCTACCTGGTTTTCACTGTCCCTTGGAACTGCATTCGCTGCCGCACAGACATTATCTCTCCGCATAAGCTTTATTTGTTTATGATGCAACAATGCCTATGTGACTCTCGCAGAGCTCGGCTGCCAAATTTGCAACGTCCACTGATTGCGCCCACACAAAAGCTGCCAGCACTGAAAGCTCTACCTGGTTTTCACTGTCCCTTGGAACTGCATTCGCTGCCGCACAGACATTCGCGCTCTGCGCAAGCCTTGGTTGGTTATGATGCAACAATGCCTATGTGACTCATGCAGAGCCCGGCTGCCAAATTTGAAACGTCCAGCGATTGCGCCCACACGAAAGCTGCCAGCACTGAAAGCTCTACCTGGTTTTCACTGTCCCTTGGAACTGCATTCGCTGCCGCACCGACATTCGCGCTCTGCAAAAGCCTTGGTTGGTTATGATGCAACAATGCCTATGTGACTCTCGGACTGCCCGCTGCCAAATTTGAAACGTCCACTGATTGCGCCCACACGAAAGCTGCCAGCACTGAAAGCTCTACCTGCTTTTCACTGTCGCTTGGAACTGCATTCGCTGCCGCACAGACATTCGCGCTCTGCGCAAGCCTTGGTTGGTTATGATGCAACAATGCCTATGTGACTCTCGCAGAGCCCGGCTGCCAAATTTGAATTGTACACCGATTGCGCCCTCACGAAAGCTGCCAGCACTGAAAGCTCTACCTGGTTTTCACTGTCCCTTGGAACTGCATTCGCTGCCGCACAGACATTCGCGCTCTGCGCAAGCCTTGGTTGGTTATGATGCAACAATGCCTATGTGACTCTGGCAGAGCCCGGCTGCCAAATTTGAATTGTACACCGATTGCGCCCTCACGAAAGCTGCCAGCACTGAAAGCTCTACCTGGTTTTCACTGTCCCTTGGAACTGCATTCGCTGCCGCACAGACATTCGCGCTCTGCGCAAGCCTTGGTTGGGTATTATGCAACAATGCCTATGTGACTCTGGCAGAGCCCGGCTGCCAAATTTGAAACGTCCACTGATTGCGCCCACACGAAAGCTGCCAGCACTGAAAGCTCTACCTGGTTTTCACTGTCCCTTGGAACTGCATTCGCTGCCGCACAGACATTCGCGCTCTGCGCAAGCCTTGGTTGGTTATGATGCAACAATGCCTATGTGACTCTGGCAGAGCCCGGCTGCCAAATTTGAAACCTCCACCGATTGCGCCCACACGAAAGCTGCCAGCACTGAAAGCTCTACCTGGTTTTCACTGTCCCTTGGAACTGCATTCGCTGCCGCACAGACATTCGAGCTCTGCATAAGCTTTATTTGTTTATGATGCAACAATGCCTATGTGACTCTTGCAGAGCCCGCTGCCAAATTTGAAACGTCCAGCGCTTGCGCCCACACGAAAGCTGCCAGCACTGAAAGCTCTACCTGGTTCTCACTGTCCCTTGGAACTGCATTCGCTGCCGCACAGACATTCGCGCTCTGCGCAAGCCTTGGTTGGCTATGACGCAACAATGCCTATGTGACTCTGGCAGAGCCCGGCTGCCAAATTCGAAACGTCCAGCGATTGCGCCCACACGAAAGCTGCCAGCACTGAATGCTCTACCTGGTTTTCACTGTCCCTTGGAACTGCATTCGCTGCCGCACAGACATTCGCGCTCTGCGCAAGCCTTGGTTGGTTATGATGCAACAATGCCTATGTTACTCTGGCAGAGCCCGGCTGCCAAATTTGAAACGTCCACTGATTGCGCCCACACGAAAGCTGCCAGCACTGAAAGCTCTACCTGGTTTTCACTGTCCCTTGGAACTGCATTCGCTGCCGCACAGACATTCGCGCTCTGCGCAAGCCTTGGTTGGTTATGATGCAACAATGCCTATGTGTCTCTGGCAGAGCCCGGCTGCCAAATTTGAAACCTCCACCGATTGCGCCCACACGAAAGCTGCCAGCACTGAAAGCTCTACCTCGTTTTCACTGTCCCTTGGAACTGCATTCGCTGCCGCACAGACATTCGCGCTGCGCCAAAAGCCTTGGTTGGTTATGATGCAACAATGCCTATGTGACTGTGGCAGAGCCCGGCTGCCAAATTCGAAACGTCCAGCGATTGCGCCCACACGAAAGCTGCCAGCACTGAAAGCTCTACCTGGTTTTCACTGTCCCTTGGAACTGCATTCGCTGCCGCACCGACATTCGCGATCAGCGCAAGCCTTGGTTGGTTATGATGCAACAATGCCTATGTGACTCTGGCAGAGCCCGGCTGCCAAATTCGAAACATCCAGCGATTGCGCCCACACGATAGCTGCCAGCACTGAAAGCTCTACCTGGTTTTCACTGTCCCTTGGAACTGCATTCGCTGCCGCACAGACATTCGCGCTCTGCGCAAGCCTTGGTTGGTTATGATGCAACAATGCCTATGTGACTCTGGCAGAGCCCGGCTGCCAAATTCGAAACGTCCAGCGATTGCGCCCACACGAAAGCTGCCAGCACTGAAAGCTCTACCTGGTTTTCACTGTCCCTTGGAACTGCATTCGCTGCCGCACAGACATTATCTCTCCGCATAAGCTTTATTTGTTTATGATGCAACAATGCCTATGTGACTCTCGCAGAGCTCGGCTGCCAAATTTGCAACGTCCACTGATTGCGCCCACACGAAAGCTGCCAGCACTGAAAGCTCTACCTGCTTTTCACTGTCGCTTGGAACTGCATTCGCTGCCGCACAGACATTCGCGCTCTGCGCAAGCCTTGGTTGGTTATGATGCAACAATGCCTATGTGACTCTCGCAGAGCCCGGCTGCCAAATTTGAATTGTACACCGATTGCGCCCTCACTTAAGCTGCCAGCACTGAAAGCTCTACCTGGTTTTCACTGTCCCTTGGAACTGCATTCGCTGCCGCACAGACATTCGCGCTCTGCGCAAGCCTTGGTTGGTTATGATGCAACAATGCCTATGTGACTCTGGCAGAGCCCGGCTGCCAAATTTGAATTGTACACCGATTGCGCCCTCACGAAAGCTGCCAGCACTGAAAGCTCTACCTGGTTTTCACTGTCCCTTGGAACTGCATTCGCTGCCGCACAGACATTCGCGCTCTGCGCAAGCCTTGGTTGGGTATTATGCAACAATGCCTATGTGACTCTGGCAGAGCCCGGCTGCCAAATTTGAAACGTCCACTGATTGCGCCCACACGAAAGCTGCCAGCACTGAAAGCTCTACCTGGTTTTCACTGTCCCTTGGAACTGCATTCGCTGCCGCACAGACATTCGCGCTCTGCATAAGCTTTATTTGTTTATGATGCAACAATGCCTATGTGACTCTTGCAGAGCCCGCTGCCAAATTTGAAACGTCCAGCGCTTGCGCCCACACGAAAGCTGCCAGCACTGAAAGCTCTACCTGGTTCTCACTGTCCCTTGGAACTGCATTCGCTGCCGCACAGACATTCGCGCTCTGCGCAAGCCTTGGTTGGCTATGACGCAACAATGCCTATGTGACTCTGGCAGAGCCCGGCTGCCAAATTTGAAACGTCCACTGATTGCGCCCACACGAAAGCTGCCAGCACTGAAAGCTCTACCTGGTTTTCACTGTCCCTTGGAACTGCATTCGCTGCCGCACAGACATTCGCGCTCTGCGCAAGCCTTGGTTGGTTATGATGCAACAATGCCTATGTGTCTCTGGCAGAGCCCGGCTGCCAAATTTGAAACCTCCACCGATTGCGCCCACACGAAAGCTGCCAGCACTGAAAGCTCTACCTGGTTTTCACTGTCCCTTGGAACTGCATTCGCTGCCGCACAGACATTATCTCTCCGCATAAGCTTTATTTGTTTATGATGCAACAATGCCTATGTGACTCTCGCACTGCCCGCTGCCAAATTTGCAACGTCCACTGATTGCGCCCACACGAAAGCTGCCAGCACTGAAAGCTCTACCTGGTTTTCACTGTCCCTTGGAACTGCATTCGCTGCCGCACAGACATTCGCGCTCTGCGCAAGCCTTGGTTGGTTATGATGCAACAATGCCTATGTGACTCATGCAGAGCCCGGCTGCCAAATTCGAAACGTCCAGCGATTGCGCCCATACGAAAGCTGCCAGCACTGAAAGCTCTACCTGGTTTTCACTGTCCCTTGGAACTGCATTCGCTGCCGCACCGACATTCCCGCTCTGCAAAAGCCTTGGTTGGTTATGATGCAACAATGCCTATGTGACTCTCGCACTGCCTGCTGCCAAATTTGAAACGTCCCCTGATTGCGCCCACACGAAAGCTGCCAGCACTGAAAGCTCTACCTGATTTTCACTGTCCCTTGGAACTGCATTCACTGCCGCACAGACATTCGCGCTCTGCGCAAGCCTTGGTTGGTTATGACGCAACAATGCCTATGTGACTCTGGCAGAGCCCGGCTGCCAAATTTGAAATGTACACCGATTGCGTCCACACGAAAGCTGCCAGCACTGAAAGCTCTACCTGGTTTTCACTGTCCCTTGGAACTGCATTCGCTGCCGCACAGACATTCGCGCTCCGCAAAAGCCTTGGTTGTTTATGATGCAACAATGCCTATCTGACTCTGGCAGAGCCCGGCTGCCAAATTTGAAACGTCCAGCGATTGCGCCCACATGAAAGCTGCCAGCACTGAAAGCTCTACCTGGTTTTCACTGTCCCTTGGAACTGCATTCGCTGCCGCACAGACATTCGCGCTCTGCGCAAGCCTTGGTTGGTTATGATGCAACAATGCCTATGTGACTCTGGCAGAGCCCGGCTGCCAAATTCGAAACGTCCAGCGATTGCGCCCACACGAAAGCTGCCAGCACTGAAAGCTCTACCTGGTTTTCACTGTCCCTTGGAACTGCATTCGCTGCCGCACAGTCATTCGCGCTCTGCAAAAGCCTTGGTTGGTTATGACGCAACAATTCCTATGTGACTCTGGCAGAGCCCGGCTGCCAAATTTGAAACGTCCACCGATTGCGCCCACACGAAAGCTGCCAGCACTGAAAGCTCTACCTGGTTTTCACTGTCCCTTGGAACTGCATTCGCTGCCGCACAGATATTATCTCTCCGCATAAGCTTTATTTGTTTATGATGCAACAATGCCCAAGTGACTCTCGCACAGCCCGCTGCCAAATTTGCAACGTCCAGCGATTGCGCCCACACGAAAGCTGCCAGCACTGAAAGCTCTACCTGGTTTTCACTGTCCCTTGGAACTGCATTCGCTGCCGCACAGACATTCGCGCTCTGCGCAAGCCTTGGTTGGTTATGATGCAACAATGCCTATGTGACTCTCGCAGAGCCCGGCTGCCAAATTTGAATTGTACACCGATTGCGCCCTCACGAAAGCTGCCAGCACTGAAAGCTCTACCTGGTTTTCACTGTCCCTTGGAACTGCATTCGCTGCCGCACAGACAGTCGCGCTCTGCAAAAGCCTTGGTTGGGTATGATGCAACAATGCCTATGTGACTCTCGCAGAGCCCGCTGCCAAATTTGAAACGTCCACTGATTGCGCCCACACGAAAGCTGCCAGCACTGAAAGCTCTACCTGCTTTTCACTGTCCCTTGGAACTGCATTCGCTGCCGCACAGACATTCGCGCTCTGCGCAAGCCTTGGTTGGTTATGACGCAACAATGCCTATGTGACTCTGGCAGAGCCCGGCTGCCAAATTTGAAATGTACACCGATTGCGCCCACACGAAAGCTGCCAGCACTGAAAGCTCTACCTGGTTTTCACTGTCCCTTGGAACTGCATTCGCTGCCGCACAGACATTCGCTCTCCGCAAAAGCCTTGGTTGGTTATGATGCAACAATGCCTATGTGACTCTGGCAGAGCCCGGCTGCCAAATTTGAAACCTCCACCGATTGCGCCCACACGAAAGCTGCCAGCACTGAGAGCTCTACCTGGTTTTCACTGTCCCTTGGAACTGCATTCGCTGCCGCACAGACATTCGCGCTCTGCGCAAGCCTTGGTTGGTTATGATGCAACAATGCCTATGTGACTCTGGCAGAGACCGGCTGCCAAATTTGAAACGTCCAGCAATTGCGCCCACACGAAAGCTGCCAGCACTGAAAGCTCTACCTGGTTTTCACTGTCCCTTGGAACTGCATTCGCTGCCGCACAGACATTCGCGCTCTGCAAAAGCCTTGGTTGGGTATGATGCAACAATGCCTATGTGACTCTCGCACAGCCCGCTGCCAAATTTGAAACGTCCAGCGATTGCGCCCACACGAAAGCTGCCAGCACTGAAAGCTCTACCTGGTTTTCACTGTCCCTTGGAACTGCATTCGCTGCCGCACAGACATTCGCGCTCCGCAAAAGCCTTGGTTGTTTATGATGCAACAATGCCTATCTGACTCTGGCAGAGCCCGGCTGCCAAATTTGAAACGTCCAGCGATTGCGCCCACATGAAAGCTGCCAGCACTGAAAGCTCTACCTGGTTTTCACTGTCCCTTGGAACTGCATTCGCTGCCGCACAGACATTCGCGCTCTGCGCAAGCCTTGGTTGGTTATGATGCAACAATGCCTATGTGACTCTGGCAGAGCCCGGCTGCCAAATTCGAAACGTCCAGCGATTGCGCCCACACGAAAGCTGCCAGCACTGAAAGCTCTACCTGGTTTTCACTGTCCCCTGGAACTGCATTCGCTGCCGCACAGACATTCGCGCTCTGCAAAAGCCTTGGTTGGTTATGATGCAACAATTCCTATGTGACTCTGGCAGAGCCCGGCTGCCAAATTTGAAACGTCCACCGATTGTGCCCACACGAAAGCTGCCAGCACTGAAAGCTCTACCTGGTTTTCACTGTCCCTTGGAACTGCATTCGCTGCCGCACAGATATTATCTCTCCGCATAAGCTTTATTTGTTTATGATGCAACAATGCCCAAGTGACTCTCGCACAGCCCGCTGCCAAATTTGCAACGTCCAGCGATTGCGCCCACACGAAAGCTGCCAGCACTGAAAGCTCTACCTGGTTTTCACTGTCCCTTGGAACTGCATTTGCTGCCGCACAGACATTCGCGCTCTGCGCAAGCCTTGGTTGGTTATGATGCAACAATGCCTATGTGACTCTGGCAGAGCCCGGCTGCCAAATTCGAAACGTCCAGCGATTGCGCCCACACGAAAGCTGCCAGCACTGAAAGCTCTACCTGGTTTTCACTGTCCCTTGGAACTGCATTCGCTGCCGCACCGACATTCGCGCTCTGCAAAAGCCTTGGTTGGTTATGATGCAACAATGCCTATGTGACTCTCGCACTGCCCGCTGCCAAATTTGAAACGTCCACTGATTGCGCCCACACGAAAGCTGCCAGCACTGAAAGCTCTACCTGCTTTTCACTGTCGCTTGGAACTGCATTCGCTGCCGCACAGACATTCGCGCTCTGCGCAAGCCTTGGTTGGTTATGATGCAACAATGCCTATGTGACTCTCGCAGAGCCCGGCTGCCAAATTTGAATTGTACACCGATTGCGCCCTCACGAAAGCTGCCAGCACTGAAAGCTCTACCTGGTTTTCACTGTCCCTTGGAACTGCATTCGCTGCCGCACAGACAGTCGCGCTCTGCAAAAGCCTTGGTTGGGTATGATGCAACAATGCCTATGTGACTCTCGCAGAGCCCGCTGCCAAATTTGAAACGTCCAGCGATTGCGCCCACACGAAAGGTGCCAGCACTGAAAGCTCTACCTGGTTTTCACTGTCCCTTGGAACTGCATTCGCTGCCGCACAGACATTCGCGCTCTGCGCAAGCCTTGGTTGGTTATGACGCAACAATGCCTATGTGACTCTGGCAGAGCCCGGCTGCCAAATTTGAAATGTACACCGATTGCGCCCACACGAAAGCTGCCAGCACTGAAAGCTCTACCTGGTTTTCACTGTCCCTTGGAACTGCATTCGCTGCCGCACAGACATTCGCTCTGCGCAAGCCTTGGTTGGTTATGATGCAACAATGCCTATGTGACTCTGGCAGAGCCCGGCTGCCAAATTTGAAACCTCCACCGATTGCGCCCACACGAAAGCTGCCAGCACTGAAAGCTCTACCTGGTTTTCACTGTCCCTTGGAACTGCATTCGCTGCCGCACAGACATTCGCGCTCTGCATAAGCTTTATTTGTTTATGATGCAACAATGCCTATGTGACTCTTGCAGAGCCCGCTGCCAAATTTGAAACGTCCAGCGCTTGCGCCCACACGAAAGCTGCCAGCACTGAAAGCTCTACCTGGTTCTCACTGTCCCTTGGAACTGCATTCGCTGCCGCACAGACATTCGCGCTCTGCGCAAGCCTTGGTTGGCTATGACGCAACAATGCCTATGTGACTCTGGCAGAGCCCGGCTGCCAAATTCGAAACGTCCAGCGATTGCGCCCACACGAAAGCTGCCAGCACTGAAAGCTCTACCTGGTTTTCACTGTCCCTTGGAACTGCATTCGCTGCCGCACAGACATTCGCGCTCTGCGCAAGCCTTGGTTGGTTATGATGCAACAATGCCTATGTGACTCTGGCAGAGCCCGGCTGCCAAATTTGAAACGTCCACTGATTGCGCCCACACGAAAGCTGCCAGCACTGAAAGCTCTACCTGCTTTTCACTGTCGCTTGGAACTGCATTCGCTGCCGCACAGACATTCGCGCTCTGCGCAAGCCTTGGTTGGTTATGATGCAACAATGCCTATGTGTCTCTGGCAGAGCCCGGCTGCCAAATTTGAAACCTCCACCGATTGCGCCCACACGAAAGCTGCCAGCACTGAAAGCTCTACCTCGTTTTCACTGTCCCTTGGAACTGCATTCGCTGCCGCACAGACATTCGCGCTGCGCCAAAAGCCTTGGTTGGTTATGATGCAACAATGCCTATGTGACTCTGGCAGAGCCCGGCTGCCAAATTCGAAACGTCCAGCGATTGCGCCCACACGAAAGCTGCCAGCACTGAAAGCTCTACCTGGTTTTCACTGTCCCTTGGAACTGCATTCGCTGCCGCACCGACATTCGCGATCAGCGCAAGCCTTGGTTGGTTATGATGCAACAATGCCTATGTGACTCTGGCAGAGCCCGGCTGCCAAATTCGAAACATCCAGCGATTGCGCCCACACGATAGCTGCCAGCACTGAAAGCTCTACCTGGTTTTCACTGTCCCTTGGAACTGCATTCGCTGCCGCACAGACATTCGCGCTCTGCGCAAGCCTTGGTTGGTTATGATGCAACAATGCCTATGTGACTCTGGCAGAGCCCGGCTGCCAAATTCGAAACGTCCAGCGATTGCGCCCACACGAAAGCTGCCAGCACTGAAAGCTCTACCTGGTTTTCACTGTCCCTTGGAACTGCATTCGCTGCCGCACAGACATTATCTCTCCGCATAAGCTTTATTTGTTTATGATGCAACAATGCCTATGTGACTCTCGCAGAGCTCGGCTGCCAAATTTGCAACGTCCACTGATTGCGCCCACACAAAAGCTGCCAGCACTGAAAGCTCTACCTGGTTTTCACTGTCCCTTGGAACTGCATTCGCTGCCGCACAGACATTCGCGCTCTGCGCAAGCCTTGGTTGGTTATGATGCAACAATGCCTATGTGACTCATGCAGAGCCCGGCTGCCAAATTTGAAACGTCCAGCGATTGCGCCCACACGAAAGCTGCCAGCACTGAAAGCTCTACCTGGTTTTCACTGTCCCTTGGAACTGCATTCGCTGCCGCACCGACATTCGCGCTCTGCAAAAGCCTTGGTTGGTTATGATGCAACAATGCCTATGTGACTCTCGGACTGCCCGCTGCCAAATTTGAAACGTCCACTGATTGCGCCCACACGAAAGCTGCCAGCACTGAAAGCTCTACCTGCTTTTCACTGTCGCTTGGAACTGCATTCGCTGCCGCACAGACATTCGCGCTCTGCGCAAGCCTTGGTTGGTTATGATGCAACAATGCCTATGTGACTCTCGCAGAGCCCGGCTGCCAAATTTGAATTGTACACCGATTGCGCCCTCACTTAAGCTGCCAGCACTGAAAGCTCTACCTGGTTTTCACTGTCCCTTGGAACTGCATTCGCTGCCGCACAGACATTCGCGCTCTGCGCAAGCCTTGGTTGGTTTTGATGCAACAATGCCTATGTGACTCTGGCAGAGCCCGGCTGCCAAATTTGAATTGTACACCGATTGCGCCCTCACGAAAGCTGCCAGCACTGAAAGCTCTACCTGGTTTTCACTGTCCCTTGGAACTGCATTCGCTGCCGCACAGACATTCGCGCTCTGCGCAAGCCTTGGTTGGGTATTATGCAACAATGCCTATGTGACTCTGGCAGAGCCCGGCTGCCAAATTTGAAACGTCCACTGATTGCGCCCACACGAAAGCTGCCAGCACTGAAAGCTCTACCTGGTTTTCACTGTCCCTTGGAACTGCATTCGCTGCCGCACAGACATTCGCGCTCTGCGCAAGCCTTGGTTGGTTATGATGCAACAATGCCTATGTGACTCTGGCAGAGCCCGGCTGCCAAATTCGAAACGTCCAGCGATTGCGCCCACACGAAAGCTGCCAGCACTGAAAGCTCTACCTGGTTTTCACTGTCCCTTGGAACTGCATTCGCTGCCGCACCGACATTCGCGATCAGCGCAAGCCTTGGTTGGTTATGATGCAACAATGCCTATGTGACTCTGGCAGAGCCCGGCTGCCAAATTCGAAACATCCAGCGATTGCGCCCACACGATAGCTGCCAGCACTGAAAGCTCTACCTGGTTTTCACTGTCCCTTGGAACTGCATTCGCTGCCGCACAGACATTCGCGCTCTGCGCAAGCCTTGGTTGGTTATGATGCAACAATGCCTATGTGACTCTGGCAGAGCCCGGCTGCCAAATTCGAAACGTCCAGCGATTGCGCCCACACGAAAGCTGCCAGCACTGAAAGCTCTACCTGGTTTTCACTGTCCCTTGGAACTGCATTCGCTGCCGCACAGACATTATCTCTCCGCATAAGCTTTATTTGTTTATGATGCAACAATGCCTATGTGACTCTCGCAGAGCTCGGCTGCCAAATTTGCAACGTCCACTGATTGCGCCCACACAAAAGCTGCCAGCACTGAAAGCTCTACCTGGTTTTCACTGTCCCTTGGAACTGCATTCGCTGCCGCACAGACATTCGCGCTCTGCGCAAGCCTTGGTTGGTTATGATGCAACAATGCCTATGTGACTCATGCAGAGCCCGGCTGCCAAATTTGAAACGTCCAGCGATTGCGCCCACACGAAAGCTGCCAGCACTGAAAGCTCTACCTGGTTTTCACTGTCCCTTGGAACTGCATTCGCTGCCGCACCGACATTCGCGCTCTGCAAAAGCCTTGGTTGGTTATGATGCAACAATGCCTATGTGACTCTCGGACTGCCCGCTGCCAAATTTGAAACGTCCACTGATTGCGCCCACACGAAAGCTGCCAGCACTGAAAGCTCTACCTGCTTTTCACTGTCGCTTGGAACTGCATTCGCTGCCGCACAGACATTCGCGCTCTGCGCAAGCCTTGGTTGGTTATGATGCAACAATGCCTATGTGACTCTCGCAGAGCCCGGCTGCCAAATTTGAATTGTACACCGATTGCGCCCTCACTTAAGCTGCCAGCACTGAAAGCTCTACCTGGTTTTCACTGTCCCTTGGAACTGCATTCGCTGCCGCACAGACATTCGCGCTCTGCGCAAGCCTTGGTTGGTTTTGATGCAACAATGCCTATGTGACTCTGGCAGAGCCCGGCTGCCAAATTTGAATTGTACACCGATTGCGCCCTCACGAAAGCTGCCAGCACTGAAAGCTCTACCTGGTTTTCACTGTCCCTTGGAACTGCATTCGCTGCCGCACAGACATTCGCGCTCTGCGCAAGCCTTGGTTGGGTATTATGCAACAATGCCTATGTGACTCTGGCAGAGCCCGGCTGCCAAATTTGAAACGTCCACTGATTGCGCCCACACGAAAGCTGCCAGCACTGAAAGCTCTACCTGGTTTTCACTGTCCCTTGGAACTGCATTCGCTGCCGCACAGACATTCGCGCTCTGCGCAAGCCTTGGTTGGTTATGATGCAACAATGCCTATGTGACTCTGGCAGAGCCCGGCTGCCAAATTTGAAACCTCCACCGATTGCGCCCACACGAAAGCTGCCAGCACTGAAAGCTCTACCTGGTTTTCACTGTCCCTTGGAACTGCATTCGCTGCCGCACAGACATTCGCGCTCTGCATAAGCTTTATTTGTTTATGATGCAACAATGCCTATGTGACTCTTGCAGAGCCCGCTGCCAAATTTGAAACGTCCAGCGCTTGCGCCCACACGAAAGCTGCCAGCACTGAAAGCTCTACCTGGTTCTCACTGTCCCTTGGAACTGCATTCGCTGCCGCACAGACATTCGCGCTCTGCGCAAGCCTTGGTTGGCTATGACGCAACAATGCCTATGTGACTCTGGCAGAGCCCGGCTGCCAAATTCGAAACGTCCAGCGATTGCGCCCACACGAAAGCTGCCAGCACTGAAAGCTCTACCTGGTTTTCACTGTCCCTTGGAACTGCATTCGCTGCCGCACAGACATTCGCGCTCTGCGCAAGCCTTGGTTGGTTATGATGCAACAATGCCTATGTGACTCTGGCAGAGCCCGGCTGCCAAATTTGAAACGTCCACTGATTGCGCCCACACGAAAGCTGCCAGCACTGAAAGCTCTACCTGGTTTTCACTGTCCCTTGGAACTGCATTCGCTGCCGCACAGACATTCGCGCTCTGCGCAAGCCTTGGTTGGTTATGATGCAACAATGCCTATGTGTCTCTGGCAGAGCCCGGCTGCCAAATTTGAAACGTCCACCGATTGCGCCCACACGAAAGCTGCCAGCACTGAAAGCTCTACCTGGTTTTCACTGTCCCTTGGAACTGCATTCGCTGCCACACAGACATTCGCGGTCCGCAAAAGCCTTGGTTGGTTATGATGCAACAATGGCTATGTGACTCTCGCAGAGCTCTGCTGCCAAATTCGAAACGTACACCGATTGTGCCCACACGAAAGCCGCCAGCACTGAAAGCTCTACCTGGTTTTCACTGTCCCTTGGAACTGCATTCACTGCCGCACAGACATTCGCGCTCTGCAAAAGCCTTGGTTGGGTATGATGCAACAATGCCTATGTGAATCTTGCACAGCCCGCTGCCAAATTTGAAACGTCCACTGATTGAGCCCACACGAAAGCTGCCAGCACTGAAAGCTCTACCTGGTTTTCACTGTCCCTTGGAACTGCATTCGCTGCCGCACAGACATTCGCGCTCTGCGCAAGCCTTGGTTGGTTATGATGCAACAATGCCTATGTGACTCTGGCAGAGCCCGGCTGCCAAATTCGAAACGTCCAGCGATTGCGCCCACACGAAAGCTGCCAGCACTGAAAGGTCTACCTGGTTTTCACTGTCCCTTGGAACTGCATTCGCTGCCGCACAGACATTCGCGGTCTGCAAAAGTCTTGGTTGGTTATGATGCAACAATGCCTATGTGACTCTGGCAGAGCCCGGTTGCCAAATTTGAAACGTCCACTGATTGCGCCCACACGAAAGCTGCCAGCAGTGAAAGCTCTACCTGGTTTTCACTGTCCCTTGGAACTGCATTCGCTGCCGCACAGACATTCGCGCTCTGCGCAAGCCTTGTTTGGTTATGATGCAACAATGCCTATGTGACTCTGGCAGAGCCCGGCTGCCAAATTTGAAACGTCCAGCGATTGCGCCCACACGAAAGCTGCCAGCACTGAAAGCTCTACCTGGTTTTCACTGTCCCTTGGAACTGCATTCGCTGCCGAACAGACATTCCCGGTCTGCGCAAGCCTTGGTTGGTTATGATGCAACAATGCCTATGTGACTCTGGCAGAGCCCGGCTGCCAAATTCGAAACGTCCAGCGATTGCGCCCACACGAAAGCTGCCAGCACTGAAAGCTCTACCTGGTTTTCACTGTCCCTTGGAACTGCATTCGCTGCCGCACAGACATTCGCGATCAGCGCAAGCCTTGGTTGGTTATGACGCAACAATGCCTATGTGACTCTGGCAGAGACCGGCTGCCAAATTTGAAACGTCCAGCGATTGCGCCCACACGAAAGCTGCCAGCACTGAAAGCTCTACCTGGTTTTCACTGTCCCTTGGAACTGCATTCGCTGCCGCACAGACATTCGCGCTCTGCGCAAGCCTCGGTTGGTTATGACGCAACAATGCCTATGTGACTCTGGCAGAGCCCGGCTGCCAAATTTGAAATGTACACCGATTGCGCCCACACGAAAGCTGCCAGAACTGAAAGCTCTACCTGGTTTTCACTGTCCCTTGGAACTGCATTCGCTGCCACACACACATTCGCGCTCCGCAAAAGCCTTGGTTGGTTATGATGCAACAATGCCTATGTGACTTTCGCAGAGCCCGGCTGCCAAATTTGAAACGTCCACTGATTGCGCCCACACGAAAGCTGCCAGCACTGAAAGGTCTACCTGGTTTTCACTGTCCCTTGGAACTGCATTTGCTGCCGCACAGACAGTCGCGCTCTGCAAAAGCCTTGGTTGGTTATGATGCAACAATGCCTATGTGACTCATGCAGAGCCCGGCTGCCAAATTCGAAACGTCCAGCGATTGCGCCCACACGAAAGCTGCCAGCACTGAAAGTTCTACCTGGTTTTCACTGTCCCTTGGAACTGCATTCGCTGCCGCACAGACATTCGCGCTCTGCAAAAGCCTTGGTTGGTTATGATGCAACAATGCCTATGTGACTCTGGCAGAGCCCGGCTGCCAAATTTTAAACGTCCAGCAATTGCGCCCACACGAAAGCTGCCAGCACTGAAAGCTCTACCTGGTTTTCACTGTCCCTTGGAACTGCATTCGCTGCCGCACAGACATTCGCGGTCCGCAAAAGCCTTGGTTGGTTATGATGCAACAATGCCTATGTGACTCTGGCAGAGCCCGGCTGCCAAATTTGAAACGTCCAGCGATTGCGCCCACACGAAAGCTGCCAGCACTGAAAGCTCTACCTGGTTTTCAATATCCCTTGGAACTGCATTCGCTGCCGCACCGACATTCGCGCTCCGCAAAAGCCTTGGTTGGTTATGATGCAACAATGCCTATGTGACTCTGGCAGAGCCCGGCTGCCAAATTCGAAACATCCAGCGATTGCGCCCACACGATAGCTGCCAGCACTGAAAGCTCTGCCTGGTTTTCACTGTCCCTTGGAACTGCATTCGCTGCCGCACCGACATTCGCGGTCCGCAAAAGTCTTGGTTGGTTATGATGCAACAATGGCTATGTGACTCTGGCAGAGACCGGCTGCCAAATTTGAAACGTCCACTGATTGCGCCCACACGAAAGCTGCCAGCACTGAAAGCTCTACCTGGTTTTCACTGTCCCTTGGAACTGCATTCGCTGCCGCACAGACATTCGCGCTCTGCGCAAGCCTTGGTTGGTTATGATGCAACAATGCCTATGTGACTCTGGCAGAGCCCGGCTGCCAAATTTGAAACCTCCACTGATTGCGCCCACACGAAAGCTGCCAGCACTGAAAGCTCTACCTGATTTTCACTGTCGCTTGGAACTGCATTCGCTGCCGCACAGACATTCGCGCTCTGCGCAAGCCTTGGTTGGTTATGATGCAACAATGCCTATGTGACTCTGGCAGAGCCCGGCTGCCAAATTTGAATTGTACACCGATTGCGCCCTCACGAAAGCTGCCAGCACTGAAAGCTCTACCTGGTTTTCACTGTCCCTTGGAACTGCATTCGCTGCCGCACAGACATTCGCGCTCTGCGCAAGCCTCGGTTGGTTATGACGCAACAATGCCTATGTGACTCTGGCAGAGCCCGGCTGCCAAATTTGAAATGTACACCGATTGCGCCCACACGAAAGCTGCCAGAACTGAAAGCTCTACCTGGTTTTCACTGTCCCTTGGAACTGCATTCGCTGCCACACACACATTCGCGCTCCGCAAAAGCCTTGGTTGGTTATGATGCAACAATGGCTATGTGACTCTCGCAGAGCCCGGCTGCCAAATTTGAAACGTCCAGCGATTGCGCCCATACGAAAGCTGCAAGCACTGAAAGCTCTACCTGGTTTTCACTGTCCCTTGGAACTGCATTTGCTGCCGCACAGACATTCGCGCTCTGCGCAAGCCTTGGTTGGTTATGATGCAACAATGCCTATGTGACTCATGCAGAGCCCGGCTGCCAAATTCGAAACGTCCAGCGATTGCGCCCACACGAAAGCTGCCAGCACTGAAAGCTCTACCTGGTTTTCACTGTCCCTTGGAACTGCATTCGCTGCCGCACAGACATTCGCGATCAGCGCAAGCCTTGGTTGGTTATGACGCAATAATGCCTATGTGACTCTGGCAGAGACCGGCTGCCAAATTTGAAACGTCCAGCGATTGCGCCCACACGAAAGCTGCCAGCACTGAAAGCTCTGCCTGGTTTTCACTGTCCCTTGGAACTGCATTCGCTGCCGCACCGACATTCGCGGTCCGCAAAAGTCTTGGTTGGTTATGATGCAACAATGCCTATGTGACTCTCGCAGAGACCGGCTGCCAAATTTGAAACGTCCACTGATTGCGCCCACACGAAAGCTGCCAGCACTGAAAGCTCTACCTGGTTTTCACTGTCCCTTGGAACTGCATTCGCTGCCGCACAGACATTCGCGCTCTGCGCAAGCCTTGGTTGGTTATGATGCAACAATGCCTATGTGACTCTGGCAGAGCCCGGCTGCCAAATTTGAAACCACCACTGACTGCGCCCACACGAAAGCTGCCAGCACTGAAAGCTCTACCTGATTTTCACTGTCACTTGGAACTGCATTCGCTGCCGCACAGACATTCGCGCTCTGCGCAAGCCTTGGTTGGTTATGATGCAACAATGCCTATGTGACTCTGGCAGAGCCCGGCTGCCAAATTTGAATTGTACACCGATTGCGCCCTCACGAAAGCTGCCAGCACTGAAAGCTCTACCTGGTTTTCACTGTCCCTTGGAACTGCATTCGCTGCCGCACAGACATTCGCGCTCTGCGCAAGCCTCGGTTGGTTATGACGCAACAATGCCTATGTGACTCTGGCAGAGCCCGGCTGCCAAATTTGAAATGTACACCGAATGCGCCCACACGAAAGCTGCCAGAACTGAAAGCTCTACCTGGTTTTCACTGTCCCTTGGAACTGCATTCGCTGCCACACACACATTCGCGCTCCGCAAAAGCCTTGGTTGGTTATGATGCAACAATGCCTATGTGACTCTCGCAGAGCCCGGCTGCCAAATTTGAAACGTCCAGCGATTGCGCCCATACGAAAGCTGCAAGCACTGAAAGCTCTACCTGGTTTTCACTGTCCCTTGGAACTGCATTTGCTGCCGCACAGACATTCGCGCTCTGCGCAAGCCTTGGTTGGTTATGATGCAACAATGCCTATGTGACTCATGCAGAGCCCGGCTGCCAAATTCGAAACGTCCAGCGATTGCGCCCACACGAAAGCTGCCAGCACTGAAAGCTCTACCTGGTTTTCACTGTCCCTTGGAACTGCATTCGCTGCCGCACAGACATTCGCGATCAGCGCAAGCCTTGGTTGGTTATGACGCAATAATGCCTATGTGACTCTGGCAGAGACCGGCTGCCAAATTTGAAACGTCCAGCGATTGCGCCCACACGAAAGCTGCCAGCACTGAAAGCTCTACCTGGTTTTCACTGTCCCTTGGAACTGCATTCGCTGCCGCACAGACATTCGCGCTCTGCGCAAGCCTTGGTTGGTTATGATGCAACAATGCCTATGTGACTCTCGCAGAGCCCGGCTGCCAAATTTGAAACGTCCAGCGATTGCGCCCACACGAAAGCTGCCAGCACTGAAAGCTCTACCTGGTTTTCACTGTCCCTTGGAACTGCATTCGCTGCCGCACAGACATTCGCGCTCTGCGCAAGCCTTGGGTGGTTATGATGCAACAATGCCTATGTGACTCTGGCAGAGCCCGGCTGCCAAATTCGAATCGTCCAGCGATTGCGCCCACACGAAAGCTGCCAGCACTGAAAGCTCTACCTGGTTTTCACTGTCCCTTGGAACTGCATTCGCTGCCGCACAGACATTCGCGGTCCGCAAAAGCCTTGGTTGGTTATGATGCAACAATGGCTATGTGACTCTCGCAGAGCTCGGCTGCCAAATTCGAAACGTCCAGCGATTGCGCCCACACGAAAGCTGCCAGCACTGAAAGCTCTACCTGGTTTTCACTGTCCCTTGGAACTGCATTCACTGCCGCACAGACATTCGCGCTCTGCAAAAGCCTTGGTTGGGTATGATGCAACAATGCCTATGTGAATCTTGCACAGCCCGCTGCCAAATTTGAAACGTCCACTGATTGAGCCCACACGAAAGCTGCCAGCACTGAAAGCTCTACCTGGTTTTCACTGTCCCTTGGAACTGCATTCGCTGCCGCACAGACATTCGCGCTCTGCGCAAGCCTTGGTTGTTATGATGCAACAATGCCTATGTGACTCTGGCAGAGCCC
Source organism: Mycteria americana (assembly GCF_035582795.1). Lineage (NCBI taxonomy): Eukaryota > Metazoa > Chordata > Aves > Ciconiiformes > Ciconiidae > Mycteria > Mycteria americana. The sequence goes on along the minus strand of NW_027445609.1, from coordinate 1,829,136 downwards.
GGCTGCCAAATTTGAAACGTCCAGCGATTGCGCCCACACGAAAGCTGCCAGCACTGAAAGCTCTACCTGGTTTTCACTGTCCCTTGGAACTGCATTCGCTGCCGCACAGACAGTCGCGCTCTGCGCAAGCCTTGGTTGGTTATGATGCAACAATGCCTATGTGACTCATGCAGAGCCCGGCTGCCAAATTCGAAACGTCCAGCGATTGCGCCCACACGAAAGCTGCCAGCACTGAAAGCTCTACCTGGTTTTCACTGTCCCTTGGAACTGCATTCGCTGCCGCACAGACATTCGCAATCATCGCAAGCCTTGGTTGCTTATGACGCAACAATGCCTATGTGACTCTGGCAGAGCCCGGCTGCCAAATTTGAAACGTCCAGCGATTGCGCCCACACGAAAGCTGCCAGCACTGAAAGCTCTACCTGGTTTTCACTGTCCCTTGGAACTGCATTCGCTGCCGCACAGACATTCGCGCTCTGCGCAAGCCTTGGTTGGTTATGATGCAACAATTCCTATGTGACTCTGGCAGAGCCCGGCTGCCAAATTTTAAACGTCCAGCAATTGCGCCCACACGAAAGCTGCCAGCACTGAAAGCTCTACCTGGTTTTCACTGTCCCTTGGAACTGCATTCGCTGCCGCACCGACATTCGCGGTCCGCAAAAGTCTTGGTTGGTTATGATGCAACAATGCCTATGTGACTCTCGCAGAGCCCGGCTGCCAAATTTGAAACGTCCACTGATTGCGCCCACACGAAAGCTGCCAGCACTGAAAGCTCTACCTGGTTTTCACTGTCCCTTGGAACTGCATTCGCTGCCGCACAGACATTCGCAATCAGCGCAAGCCTTGGTTGGTTATGACGCAACAATGCCTATGTGACTCTGGCAGAGCCCGGCTGCCAAATTTGAAACGTCCAGCGATTGCGCCCACACGAAAGCTGCCAGCACTGAAAGCTCTACCTGGTTTTCACTGTCCCTTGGAACTGCATTCGCTGCCGCACAGACATTCGCGCTCTGCGCAAGCCTTGGTTGGTTATGATGCAATAATGCCTATGTGACTCTGGCAGAGCCCGGCTGCCAAATTTGAAATGTACACCGACTGCGCCCACACGAAAGCTGCCAGCACTGAAAGCTCTACCTGGTTTTCACTGTCCGTTGGAACTGCATTCGCTGCCGCACAGACATTCGCGCTCCGCAAAAGCGTTGGTTGGTTATGATGCAAAAATGCCTATGTGACTCTGGCAGAGCCCGGCTGCCAAATTTGAAACCACCACTGATTGCGCCCACACGAAAGCTGCCAGCACTGAAAGCTCTACCTGATTTTCACTGTCCCTTGGAACTGCATTCGCTGCCGCACAGACATTCGCGCTCGGCGCAAGCCTTGGTTGGTTATGATGCAACAATGCCTATGTGACTCTGGCAGAGCCCGGCTGCCAAATTTGAATTGTACACCGATTGCGCCCTCACGAAAGCTGCCAGCACTGAAAGCTCTACCTGGTTTTCACTGTCCCTTGGAACTGCATTCGCTGCCGCACAGACATTCGCGCTCTGCGCAAGCCTCGGTTGGTTATGACGCAACAATGCCTATGTGACTCTGGCAGAGCCCGGCTGCCAAATTTGAAATGTACACCGATTGCGCCCACACGAAAGCTGCCAGAACTGAAAGCTCTACCTGGTTTTCACTGTCCCTTGGAACTGCATTCGCTGCCACACACACATTCGCGCTCCGCAAAAGCCTTGGTTGGTTATGATGCAACAATGCCTATGTGACTCTCGCAGAGCCCGGCTGCCAAATTTGAAACGTCCAGCGATTGCGCCCATACGAAAGCTGCAAGCACTGAAAGCTCTACCTGGTTTTCACTGTCCCTTGGAACTGCATTTGCTGCCGCACAGACATTCGCGCTCTGCGCAAGCCTTGGTTGGTTATGATGCAACAATGCCTATGTGACTCATGCAGAGCCCGGCTGCCAAATTCGAAACGTCCAGCGATTGCGCCCACACGAAAGCTGCCAGCACTGAAAGCTCTACCTGGTTTTCACTGTCCCTTGGAACTGCATTCGCTGCCGCACAGACATTCGCGATCAGCGCAAGCCTTGGTTGGTTATGACGCAATAATGCCTATGTGACTCTGGCAGAGACCGGCTGCCAAATTTGAAACGTCCAGCGATTGCGCCCACACGAAAGCTGCCAGCACTGAAAGCTCTACCTGGTTTTCACTGTCCCTTGGATCTGCATTCGCTGCCGCACAGACATTCGCGCTCTGCGCAAGCCTTGGTTGGTTATGATGCAACAATGCCTATGTGACTCTCGCAGAGCCCGGCTGCCAAATTTGAAACGTCCAGCGATTGCGCCCACACGAAAGCTGCCAGCACTGAAAGCTCTACCTGGTTTTCACTGTCCCTTGGAACTGCATTCGCTGCCGCACAGACATTCGCGCTCTGCGCAAGCCTTGGTTGGTTATGATGCAACAATGCCTATGTGACTCTGGCAGAGCCCGGCTGCCAAATTCGAATCGTCCAGCGATTGCGCCCACACGAAAGCTGCCAGCACTGAAAGGTCTACCTGGTTTTCACTGTCCCTTGGAACTGCATTCGCTGCCGCACAGACATTCGCGGTCCGCAAAAGCCTTGGTTGGTTATGATGCAACAATGGCTATGTGACTCTCGCAGAGCTCGGCTGCCAAATTCGAAACGTCCAGCGATTGCGCCCACACGAAAGCTGCCAGCACTGAAAGCTCTACCTGGTTTTCACTGTCCCTTGGAACTGCATTCACTGCCGCACAGACATTCGCGCTCTGCAAAAGCCTTGGTTGGGTATGATGCAACAATGCCTATGTGAATCTTGCACAGCCCGCTGCCAAATTTGAAACGTCCACTGATTGAGCCCACACGAAAGCTGCCAGCACTGAAAGCTCTACCTGGTTTTCACTGTCCCTTGGAACTGCATTCGCTGCCGCACAGACATTCGCGCTCTGCGCAAGCCTTGGTTGTTATGATGCAACAATGCCTATGTGACTCTGGCAGAGCCCGGCTGCCAAATTTGAAACGTCCAGCGATTGCGCCCACACGAAAGCTGCCAGCACTGAAAGCTCTACCTGGTTTTCACTGTCCCTTGGAACTGCATTCGCTGCCGCACAGACAGTCGCGCTCTGCGCAAGCCTTGGTTGGTTATGATGCAACAATGCCTATGTGACTCATGCAGAGCCCGGCTGCCAAATTCGAAACGTCCAGCGATTGCGCCCACACGAAAGCTGCCAGCACTGAAAGCTCTACCTGGTTTTCACTGTCCCTTGGAACTGCATTCGCTGCCGCACAGACATTCGCAATCATCGCAAGCCTTGGTTGCTTATGACGCAACAATGCCTATGTGACTCTGGCAGAGCCCGGCTGCCAAATTTGAAACGTCCAGCGATTGCGCCCACACGAAAGCTGCCAGCACTGAAAGCTCTACCTGGTTTTCACTGTCCCTTGGAACTGCATTCGCTGCCGCACAGACATTCGCGCTCTGCGCAAGCCTTGGTTGGTTATGATGCAACAATTCCTATGTGACTCTGGCAGAGCCCGGCTGCCAAATTTTAAACGTCCAGCAATTGCGCCCACACGAAAGCTGCCAGCACTGAAAGCTCTACCTGGTTTTCACTGTCCCTTGGAACTGCATTCGCTGCCGCACAGACATTCGCGCTCCGCAAAAGCCTTGGTTGGTTATGATGCAACAATGCCTATGTGACTCTGGCAGAGCCCGGCTGCCAAATTTGAAACGTCCAGCGATTGCGCCCACACGAAAGCTGCCAGCACTGAAAGCTCTACCTGGTTTTCACTATCCCTTGGAACTGCATTCGCTGCCGCACCGACATTCGCGCTCCGCAAAAGCCTTGGTTGGTTATGATGCAACAATGCCTATGTGACTCTGGCAGAGCCCGGCTGCCAAATTTGAAACGTCCAGCGATTGCGCCCACACGAAAGCTGCCAGCACTGAAAGCTCTACCTGGTTTTCACTGTCCCTTGGAACTGCATTCGCTGCCGCACAGACATTCGCGCTCTGCGCAAGCCTTGGTTGGTTATGATGCAACAATTCCTATGTGACTCTGGCAGAGCCCGGCTGCCAAATTTTAAACGTCCAGCAATTGCGCCCACACGAAAGCTGCCAGCACTGAAAGCTCTACCTGGTTTTCACTGTCCCTTGGAACTGCATTCGCTGCCGCACAGACATTCGCGCTCCGCAAAAGCCTTGGTTGGTTATGATGCAACAATGCCTATGTGACTCTGGCAGAGCCCGGCTGCCAAATTTGAAACGTCCAGCGATTGCGCCCACACGAAAGCTGCCAGCACTGAAAGCTCTACCTGGTTTTCACTATCCCTTGGAACTGCATTCGCTGCCGCACCGACATTCGCGCTCCGCAAAAGCCTTGGTTGGTTATGATGCAACAATGCCTATGTGACTCTGGCAGAGCCCGGCTGCCAAATTCGAAACGTCCAGCGATTGCGCCCACACGATAGCTGCCAGCACTGAAAGCTCTACCTGGTTTTCACTGTCCCTTGGAACTGCATTCGCTGCCGCACCGACATTCGCGGTCCGCAAAAGTCTTGGTTGGTTATGATGCAACAATGCCTATGTGACTCTCGCAGAGCCCGGCTGCCAAATTTGAAACGTCCACTGATTGCGCCCACACGAAAGCTGCCAGCACTGAAAGCTCTACCTGGTTTTCACTGTCCCTTGGAACTGCATTCGCTGCCGCACAGACATTCGCAATCAGCGCAAGCCTTGGTTGGTTATGACGCAACAATGCCTATGTGACTCTGGCAGAGCCCGGCTGCCAAATTTGAAACGTCCAGCGATTGCGCCCACACGAAAGCTGCCAGCACTGAAAGCTCTACCTGGTTTTCACTGTCCCTTGGAACTGCATTCGCTGCCGCACAGACATTCGCGCTCTGCGCAAGCCTTGGTTGGTTATGATGCAATAATGCCTATGTGACTCTGGCAGAGCCCGGCTGCCAAATTTGAAATGTACACCGACTGCGCCCACACGAAAGCTGCCAGCACTGAAAGCTCTACCTGGTTTTCACTGTCCGTTGGAACTGCATTCGCTGCCGCACAGACATTCGCGCTCCGCAAAAGCGTTGGTTGGTTATGATGCAAAAATGCCTATGTGACTCTCGCAGAGCCCGGCTGCCAAATTTGAAACGTCCAGCGATTGCGCCCACATGAAAGCTGCCAGCACTGAAAGCTCTACCTGGTTTTCACTGTCCCTTGGAACTGCATTCACTGCCGCACAGACATTCGCGCTCTGCAAAAGCCTTGGTTGGGTATGATGCAACAATGCCTATGTGAATCTTGCACAGCCCGCTGCCAAATTTGAAACGTCCACCGATTGAGCCCACACGAAAGCTGCCAGCACTGAAAGCTCTACCTGGTTTTCACTGTCCCTTGGAACTGCATTCGCTGCCGCACAGACATTCGCGCTCTGCGCAAGCCTTGGTTGTTATGATGCAACAATGCCTATGTGACTCTGGCAGAGCCCGGCTGCCAAATTTGAAACGTCCAGCGATTGCGCCCACACGAAAGCTGCCAGCACTGAAAGCTCTACCTGGTTTTCACTGTCCCTTGGAACTGCATTCGCTGCCGCACAGACAGTCGCGCTCTGCGCAAGCCTTGGTTGGTTATGATGCAACAATGCCTATGTGACTCATGCAGAGCCCGGCTGCCAAATTCGAAACGTCCAGCGATTGCGCCCACACGAAAGCTGCCAGCACTGAAAGCTCTACCTGGTTTTCACTGTCCCTTGGAACTGCATTCGCTGCCGCACAGACATTCGCAATCATCGCAAGCCTTGGTTGCTTATGACGCAACAATGCCTATGTGACTCTGGCAGAGCCCGGCTGCCAAATTTGAAACGTCCAGCGATTGTGCCCACACGAAAGCTGCCAGCACTGAAAGCTCTACCTGGTTTTCACTGTCCCTTGGAACTGCATTCGCTGCCGCACAGACATTCGCGCTCTGCGCAAGCCTTGATTGGTTATGATGCAACAATTCCTATGTGACTCTGGCAGAGCCCGGCTGCCAAATTTTAAACGTCCAGCAATTGCGCCCACACGAAAGCTGCCAGCACTGAAAGCTCTACCTGGTTTTCACTGTCCCTTGGAACTGCATTCGCTGCCGCACAGACATTCGCGCTCCGCAAAAGCCTTGGTTGGTTATGATGCTGAACAATGCCTATGTGACTCTGGCAGAGCCCGGCTGCCAAATTTGAAACGTCCAGCGATTGCGCCCACACGAAAGCTGCCAGCACTGAAAGCTCTACCTGGTTTTCACTATCCCTTGGAACTGCATTCGCTGCCGCACCGACATTCGCGCTCCGCAAAAGCCTTGGTTGGTTATGATGCAACAATGCCTATGTGACTCTGGCAGAGCCCGGCTGCCAAATTCGAAACGTCCAGCGATTGCGCCCACACGATAGCTGCCAGCACTGAAAGCTCTACCTGGTTTTCACTGTCCCTTGGAACTGCATTCGCTGCCGCACCGACATTCGCGGTCCGCAAAAGTCTTGGTTGGTTATGATGCAACAATGCCTATGTGACTCTCGCAGAGCCCGGCTGCCAAATTTGAAACGTCCACTGATTGCGCCCACACGAAAGCTGCCAGCACTGAAAGCTCTACCTGGTTTTCACTGTCGCTTGGAACTGCATTCGCTGCCGCACAGACATTCGCAATCAGCGCAAGCCTTGGTTGGTTATGACGCAACAATGCCTATGTGACTCTGGCAGAGCCCGGCTGCCAAATTCGAAACGTCCAGCGATTGCGCCCACACGAAAGCTGCCAGCACTGAAAGCTCTACCTGGTTTTCACTGTCCCTTGGAACTGCATTCGCTGCCGCACAGACATTCGCGCTCTGCGCAAGCCTTGGTTGGTTATGATGCAATAATGCCTATGTGACTCTGGCAGAGCCCGGCTGCCAAATTTGAAATGTACACCGACTGCGCCCACACGAAAGCTGCCAGCACTGAAAGCTCTACCTGGTTTTCACTGTCCGTTGGAACTGCATTCGCTGCCGCACAGACATTCGCGCTCCGCAAAAGCGTTGGTTGGTTATGATGCAAAAATGCCTATGTGACTCTCGCAGAGCCCGGCTGCCAAATTTGAAACGTCCAGCGATTGCGCCCACATGAAAGCTGCCAGCACTGAAAGCTCTACCTGGTTTTCACTGTCCCTTGGAACTGCATTCGCTGCCGCACAGACATTCGCACTCTGCGCAAGCCTTGGTTGGTTATGATGCAACAATGCCTATGTGACTCTGGCAGAGCCCGGCTGCCAAATTTGAAACGTCCAGCGATTGCGCCCACACGAAAGCTGCCAGCACTGAAAGCTCTACCTGGTTTTCACTGTCCCTTGGAACTGCATTCGCTGCCGCACAGACATTCGCGCTCTGCGCAAGCCTTGGTTGGTTATGATGCAACAATGCCTATGTGACTCTGGCAGAGCCCGGCCGCCAAATTTGAAACGTCCAGCGATTGCGCCCACACGAAAGCTGCCAGCACTGAAAGCTCTACCTGGTTTTCACTGTCCCTTGGAACTGCATTCGCTGCCGCACAGACATTCGCGATCAGCGCAAGCCTTGGTTGGTTATGACGCAACAATGCCTATGTGACTCTGGCAGAGACCGGCTGCCAAATTTGAAACGTCCAGCGATTGCGCCCACACGAAAGCTGCCAGCACTGAAAGCTCTACCTGGTTTTCACTGTCCCTTGGAACTGCATTCGCTGCCGCACAGACATTCGCGCTCTGCAAAAGCCTTGGTTGGTTATGATGCAACAATGCCTATGTGACTCTGGCAGAGCCCGGCTGCCAAATTTGAAACGTCCAGCGATTGCGCCCACACGAAAGCTGCCAGCACTGAAAGCTCTACCTGGTTTTCACTGTCCCTTGGAACTGCATTCGCTGCCGCACAGACATTCGCGCTCTGCGCAAGCCTTGGTTGGTTATGATGCAACAATGCCTATGTGACTCTGGCAGAGCCCGGCTGCCAAATTCGAATCGTCCAGCGATTGCGCCCACACGAAAGCTGCCAGCACTGAAAGCTCTACCTGGTTTTCACTGTCCCTTGGAACTGCATTCGCTGCCGCACAGACATTCGCGGTCCGCAAAAGCCTTGGTTGGTTATGATGCAACAATGGCTATGTGACTCTCGCAGAGCTCGGCTGCCAAATTCGAAACGTACACCGATTGCGCCCACACGAAAGCTGCCAGCACTGAAAGCTCTACCTGGTTTTCACTGTCCCTTGGAACTGCATTCACTGCCGCACAGACATTCGCGCTCTGCAAAAGCCTTGGTTGGGTATGATGCAACAATGCCTATGTGAATCTTGCACAGCCCGCTGCCAAATTTGAAACGTCCACTGATTGAGCCCACACGAAAGCTGCCAGCACTGAAAGCTCTACCTGGTTTTCACTGTCCCTTGGAACTGCATTCGCTGCCGCACAGACATTCGCGCTCTGCGCAAGCCTTGGTTGGTTATGATGCAACAATGCCTATGTGACTCTGGCAGAGCCCGGCTGCCAAATTTGAAACGTCCAGCGATTGCGCCCACACGAAAGCTGCCAGCACTGAAAGCTCTACCTGGTTTTCACTGTCCCTTGGAACTGCATTCGCTGCCGCACAGACATTTGCGCTCTGCGCAAGCCTTGGTTGGTTATGACGCAACAATGCCTATGTGACTGTGGCAGAGCCCGGCTGCCAAATTTGAAATGTACACCGATTGCGCCCACACGAAAGCTGCCAGCACTGAAAGCTCTACCTGGTTTTCACTGTCCCTGGGAACTGCATTCGCTGCCGCACAGACATTCGCGCTCTGCGCAAGCCTTGGTTGGTTATGATGCAACAATGCCTATGTGACTCTGGCAGAGCCCGGCTGCCAAATTTGAAACGTCCAGCGATTGCGCCCACACGAAAGCTGCCAGCACTGAAAGCTCTACCTGGTTTTCACTGTCCCTTGGAACTGCATTCGCTGCCGCACAGACATTCGCGCTCTGCAAAAGCCTTGGTTGGTTATGATGCAACAATGCCTATGTGACTCATGCAGAGCCCGGCTGCCAAATTTGAAACGTCCAGCGATTGCGCCCATACGAAAGCTGCTAGCACTGAAAGCTCTACCTGGTTTTCACTGTCCCTTGGAACTGCATTCACTGCCGCACAGATATTCGCGCTCTGCAAAAGCCTTGTTTGGTTATGATGCAACAATGCCTATGTGACTCTCGCACTGCCTGCTGCCAAATTTGAAACTTCCACTGATTGCGCCCACACGAAAGCTGCCAGCACTGAAAGCTCTACCTGGTTTTCACTGTCCCTTGGAACTGCATTCGCTGCCGCACAGACATTCGCGCTCTGCGCAAGCCTTGATTGGTTATGATGCAACAATGCCTATGTGACTCTGGCAGAGCCCGGCTGCCAAATTTGAAACGTCCAGCGATTGCGCCCACACGAAAGCTGCCAGCACTGAAAGCTCTACCTGGTTTTCACTGTCCCTTGGAACTGCATTCGCTGCCGCACAGACATTCGCGCTCCGCAAAAGCCTTGGTTGGTTATGATGCTGAACAATGCCTATGTGACTCTGGCAGAGCCCGGCTGCCAAATTTGAAACGTCCAGCGATTGCGCCCACACGAAAGCTGCCAGCACTGAAAGCTCTACCTGGTTTTCACTATCCCTTGGAACTGCATTCGCTGCCGCACCGACATTCGCGCTCCGCAAAAGCCTTGGTTGGTTATGATGCAACAATGCCTATGTGACTCTGGCAGAGCCCGGCTGCCAAATTCGAAACGTCCAGCGATTGCGCCCACACGATAGCTGCCAGCACTGAAAGCTCTACCTGGTTTTCACTGTCCCTTGGAACTGCATTCGCTGCCGCACCGACATTCGCGGTCCGCAAAAGTCTTGGTTGGTTATGATGCAACAATGCCTATGTGACTCTCGCAGAGCCCGGCTCCCAAATTTGAAACGTCCACTGATTGCGCCCACACGAAAGCTGCCAGCACTGAAAGCTCTACCTGGTTTTCACTGTCCCTTGGAACTGCATTCGCTGCCGCACAGACATTCGCAATCAGCGCAAGCCTTGGTTGGTTATGACGCAACAATGCCTATGTGACTCTGGCAGAGCCCGGCTGCCAAATTTGAAACGTCCAGCGATTGCGCCCACACGAAAGCTGCCAGCACTGAAAGCTCTACCTGGTTTTCACTGTCCCTTGGAACTGCATTCGCTGCCGCACAGACATTCGCGCTCTGCGCAAGCCTTGGTTGGTTATGATGCAATAATGCCTATGTGACTCTGGCAGAGCCCGGCTGCCAAATTTGAAATGTACACCGACTGCGCCCACACGAAAGCTGCCAGCACTGAAAGCTCTACCTGGTTTTCACTGTCCGTTGGAACTGCATTCGCTGCCGCACAGACATTCGCGCTCCGCAAAAGCGTTGGTTGGTTATGATGCAAAAATGCCTATGTGACTCTCGCAGAGCCCGGCTGCCAAATTTGAAACGTCCAGCGATTGCGCCCACATGAAAGCTGCCAGCACTGAAAGCTCTACCTGGTTTTCACTGTCCCTTGGAACTGCATTCGCTGCCGCACAGACATTCGCGCTCTGCGCAAGCCTTGGTTGGTTATGATGCAACAATGCCTATGTGACTCTGGCAGAGCCCGGCTGCCAAATTTGAAACGTCCAGCGATTGCGCCCACACGAAAGCTGCCAGCACTGAAAGCTCTACCTGGTTTTCACTGTCCCTTGGAACTGCATTCGCTGCCGCACAGACATTCGCGCTCTGCGCAAGCCTTGGTTGGTTATGATGCAACAATGCCTATGTGACTCTGGCAGAGCCCGGCCGCCAAATTTGAAACGTCCAGCGATTGCGCCCACACGAAAGCTGCCAGCACTGAAAGCTCTACCTGGTTTTCACTGTCCCTTGGAACTGCATTCGCTGCCGCACAGACATTCGCGATCAGCGCAAGCCTTGGTTGGTTATGACGCAACAATGCCTATGTGACTCTGGCAGAGACCGGCTGCCAAATTTGAAACGTCCAGCGATTGCGCCCACACGAAAGCTGCCAGCACTGAAAGCTCTACCTGGTTTTCACTGTCCCTTGGAACTGCATTCGCTGCCGCACAGACATTCGCGCTCTGCAAAAGCCTTGGTTGGTTATGATGCAACAATGCCTATGTGACTCTGGCAGAGCCCGGCTGCCAAATTTGAAACGTCCAGCGATTGCGCCCACACGAAAGCTGCCAGCACTGAAAGCTCTACCTGGTTTTCACTGTCCCTTGGAACTGCATTCGCTGCCGCACAGACATTCGCGCTCTGCGCAAGCCTTGGTTGGTTATGATGCAACAATGCCTATGTGACTCTGGCAGAGCCCGGCTGCCAAATTCGAATCGTCCAGCGATTGCGCCCACACGAAAGCTGCCAGCACTGAAAGCTCTACCTGGTTTTCACTGTCCCTTGGAACTGCATTCGCTGCCGCACAGACATTCGCGGTCCGCAAAAGCCTTGGTTGGTTATGATGCAACAATGGCTATGTGACTCTCGCAGAGCTCGGCTGCCAAATTCGAAACGTACACCGATTGCGCCCACACGAAAGCTGCCAGCACTGAAAGCTCTACCTGGTTTTCACTGTCCCTTGGAACTGCATTCACTGCCGCACAGACATTCGCGCTCTGCAAAAGCCTTGGTTGGGTATGATGCAACAATGCCTATGTGAATCTTGCACAGCCCGCTGCCAAATTTGAAACGTCCACTGATTGAGCCCACACGAAAGCTGCCAGCACTGAAAGCTCTACCTGGTTTTCACTGTCCCTTGGAACTGCATTCGCTGCCGCACAGACATTCGCGCTCTGCGCAAGCCTTGGTTGGTTATGATGCAACAATGCCTATGTGACTCTGGCAGAGCCCGGCTGCCAAATTTGAAACGTCCAGCGATTGCGCCCACACGAAAGCTGCCAGCACTGAAAGCTCTACCTGGTTTTCACTGTCCCTTGGAACTGCATTCGCTGCCGCACAGACATTTGCGCTCTGCGCAAGCCTTGGTTGGTTATGACGCAACAATGCCTATGTGACTGTGGCAGAGCCCGGCTGCCAAATTTGAAATGTACACCGATTGCGCCCACACGAAAGCTGCCAGCACTGAAAGCTCTACCTGGTTTTCACTGTCCCTGGGAACTGCATTCGCTGCCGCACAGACATTCGCGCTCTGCGCAAGCCTTGGTTGGTTATGATGCAACAATGCCTATGTGACTCTGGCAGAGCCCGGCTGCCAAATTTGAAACGTCCAGCGATTGCGCCCACACGAAAGCTGCCAGCACTGAAAGCTCTACCTGGTTTTCACTGTCCCTTGGAACTGCATTCGCTGCCGCACAGACATTCGCGCTCTGCAAAAGCCTTGGTTGGTTATGATGCAACAATGCCTATGTGACTCATGCAGAGCCCGGCTGCCAAATTTGAAACGTCCAGCGATTGCGCCCATACGAAAGCTGCTAGCACTGAAAGCTCTACCTGGTTTTCACTGTCCCTTGGAACTGCATTCACTGCCGCACAGATATTCGCGCTCTGCAAAAGCCTTGTTTGGTTATGATGCAACAATGCCTATGTGACTCTCGCACTGCCTGCTGCCAAATTTGAAACTTCCACTGATTGCGCCCACACGAAAGCTGCCAGCACTGAAAGCTCTACCTGGTTTTCACTGTCCCTTGGAACTGCATTCGCTGCCGCACAGACATTCGCGCTCCGCAAAAGCCTTGGTTGGTTATGATGCAACAATGCCTATGTGACTCTGGCAGAGCCCGGCTGCCAAATTTGAAACGTCCAGCGATTGCGCCCACACGAAAGCTGCCAGCACTGAAAGCTCTACCTGGTTTTCACTGTCCCTTGGAACTGCATTCGCTGCCGCACAGACATTCGCGCTCTGCGCAAGCCTTGGTTGGTTATGATGCAACAATGCCTATGTGACTCTGGCAGAGCCCGGCTGCCAAATTTGAAACGTCCAGCGATTGCGCCCATACGAAAGCTGCTAGCACTGAAAGCTCTACCTGGTTTTCACTGTCCCTTGGAACTGCATTCGCTGCCGCACCGACATTCGCGCTCTGCGCAAGCCTTGTTTGGTTATGATGCAACAATGCCTATGTGACTCTCGCACTGCCTGCTGCCATATTTGAAACTTCCACTGATTGCGCCCACACGAAAGCTGCCAGCACTGAAAGCTCTACCTGGTTTTCACTGTCCCTTGGAACTGCATTCGCTGCCGCACAGACATTCGCGCTCTGCGCAAGCCTTGGTTGGTTATGATGCAACAATGCCTATGTGACTCTGGCAGAGCCCGGCTGCCAAATTCGAATCGTCCAGCGATTGCGCCCACACGAAAGCTGCCAGCACTGAAAGCTCTACCTGGTTTTCACTGTCCCTTGGAACTGCATTCGCTGCCGCACCGACATTCGCGGTCCGCAAAAGCCTTGGTTGGTTATGATGCAACAATGGCTATGTGACTCTCGCAGAGCTCGGCTGCCAAATTCGAAACGTACACCGATTGCGCCCACACGAAAGCTGCCAGCACTGAAAGCTCTACCTGGTTTTCACTGTCCCTTGGAACTGCATTCACTGCCGCACAGACATTCGCGCTCCGCAAAAGCCTTGGTTGGGTATGATGCAACAATGCCTATGTGAATCTTGCACAGCCCGCTGCCAAATTTGAAACGTCCACTGATTGAGCCCACACGAAAGCTGCCAGCACTGAAAGCTCTACCTGGTTTTCACTGTCCCTTGGAACTGCATTCGCTGCCGCACAGACATTCGCGCTCTGCGCAAGCCTTGGTTGGTTATGATGCAACAATGCCTATGTGACTCTGGCAGAGCCCGGCTGCCAAATTTGAAACGTCCAGCGATTGCGCCCACACGAAAGCTGCCAGCACTGAAAGCTCTACCTGGTTTTCACTGTCCCTTGGAACTGCATTCGCTGCCGCACAGACATTCGCGCTCTGCGCAAGCCTTGGTTGGTTATGATGCAACAATGCCTATGTGACTCTGGCAGAGCCCGGCTGCCAAATTCGAAACGTCCAGCGATTGCGCCCACACGAAAGCTGCCAGCACTGAAAGCTCTACCTGGTTTTCACTGTCCCTTGGAACTGCATTCGCTGCCGCACAGACATTCGCGCTCTGCGCAAGCCTTGGTTGGTTATGACGCAACAATGCCTATGTGACTCTGGCAGAGCCCGGCTGCCAAATTTGAAATGTACACCGATTGCGCCCACACGAAAGCTGCCAGCACTGAAAGCTCTACCTGGTTTTCACTGTCCCTTGGAACTGCATTCGCTGCCGCACAGACATTCGCGCTCTGCGCAAGCCTTGGTTGGTTATGATGCAACAATGCCTATGTGACTCTGGCAGAGCCCGGCTGCCAAATTTGAAACGTCCAGTGATTGCGCCCACACGAAAGCTGCCAGCACTGAAAGCTCTACCTGGTTTTCACTGTCCCTTGGAACTGCATTCGCTGCCGCACAGACATTCGCGCTCTGCAAAAGCCTTGGTTGGTTATGATGCAACAATGCCTATGTGACTCTCGCACTGCCTGCTGCCAAATTTGAAACTTCCACTGATTGCGCCAACACGAAAGCTGCCAGCACTGAAAGCTCTACCTGGTTTTCACTGTCGCTTGGAACTGCATTCGCTGCCGCAGAGACATTCGCGCTCTGCGCAAGCCTTGGTTGGTTATGACGCAACAATGCCTATGTGACTCTCGCAGAGCCCGGCTGCCAAATTTGAATTGTACACCGATTGCGCCCTCACGAAAGCTGCCAGCACTGAAAGCTCTACCTGGTTTTCACTGTCCCTTGGAACTGCATTCGCTGCCGCACAGACAGTCGCGCTCTGCAAAAGCCTTGGTTGGGTATGATGCAACAATGCCTATGTGACTCTCGCAGAGCCCGCTGCCAAATTTGAAACGTCCAGCGATTGCGCCCACACGAAAGCTGCCAGCACTGAAAGCTCTACCTGGTTTTCACTGTCCCTTGGAACTGCATTCGCTGCCGCACAGACATTCGCGGTCCGCAAAAGCCTTGGTTGGTTATGATGCAACAATGGCTATATGACTCTCGCAGAGCTCGGCTGCCAAATTCGAAACGTACACCGATTGCGCCCTCACGAAAGCTGCCAGCACTGAAAGCTCTACCTGGTTTTCACTGTCCCTTGGAACTGCATTTGCTGCCGCACAGACATTCGCGCTCTGCAAAAGCCTTGGTTTGGTATGATGCAACAATGCCTATGTGACTCTCGCAGAGCCCGCTGCCAAATTTGAAACGTCCAGCGATTGCGCCCACACGAAAGCTGCCAGCACTGAAAGCTCTACCTGGTTTTCACTGTCCCTTGGAACTGCATTCGCTGCCGCACAGGTATTATCTCTCCGCATAAGCTTTATTTGTTTATGATGCAACAATGCCTATGTGACTCTCGCACAGCCCGCTGCCAAATTTGAAACGTCCAGCGATTGCGCCCACACGAAAGCTGACAGCACTGAAAGCTCTACCTGGTTTTCACTGTCCCTTGGAACTGCATTCGCTGCTGCACAGACAATCGCTTTCTGCAAAAGCCTTGGTTGGGTATGATGCAACAATGCCTATGTGACTCATGCAGAGCCCGGCTGCCAAATTCAAAATGTACACCGATTGCGCCCTCACGAAAGCTGCCAGCGCTGAAAGCTCTACCTGGATTTCACTGTCCCTTGGAACTGCATTCGCTGCCGCACAGACATTCGCGCTCTGCGCAAGCCTTGGTTGGTTATGATGCAACAATGCCTATGTGACTCTGGCAGAGACCGGCTGCCAAATTTGAAACGTCCAGCGATTGCGCCCACATGAAAGCTGCCAGCACTGAAAGCTCTACCTGGTTTTCACTGTCCCTTGGAACTGCATTCGCTGCCGCACTGACATTATCTCTCCGCATAAGCTTTATTTGTTTATGATGCAATAATGCCTATGTGACTCTGGCAGAGCCCGGCTGCCAAATTCGAAACGTACACCGATTGCGCCCACACGAAAGCTGCCAGCACTGAAAGCTCTACCTGGTTTTCACTGTCCCTTGGAACTGCATTCGCTGCCGCACAGACATTCGCGCTCTGCGCAACCCTTGGTAGCTTATGATGCAACAATGCCTATGTGACTCTGGCAGAGCCCGGCTGCCAAATTTGAAACGTCCAGCGATTGCGCCCACACGAAAGCTGCCAGCACTGAAAGCTCTACCTGGTTTTCACTGTCCCTTGGAACTGCATTCATTGCCGCACAGACATTCGCGCTCTGCAAAAGCCTTGGTTGGTTATGATGCAACAATGCCTATGTGACTCTGGCAGAGCCCGGCTGCCAAATTTGAAACGTCCAGCGATTGCGCCCACACGAAAGCTGCCAGCACTGAAAGCTCTACCTGGTTTTCACTGTCCCTTGGAACTGCATTCGCTGCCGCACAGATATTCGCGCTCTGCGCAAGCCTTGGTTGGTTATGATGCAACAATGCCTATGTGACTCTGGCAGAGCCCGGCTGCCAAATTTGAAACGTCCAGCGATTGCGCCCACACGAAAGCTGCCAGCACTGAAAGCTCTACCTGGTTTTCACTGTCCCTTGGAACTGCATTCGCTGCCGCACAGACATTCGCGCTCTGCAAAAGCCTTGGTTGGTTATGATGCAACAATGCCTATGTGACTCATGCAGAGCCCGGCTGCCAAATTCGAAACGTCCAGCGATTGCGCCCATACGAAAGCTGCTAGCACTGAAAGCTCTACCTGGTTTTCACTGTCCCTTGGAACTGCATTCGCTACCGCACCGACATTCGCGCTCTGCGCAAGCCTTGTTTGGTTATGATGCAACAATGCCTATGTGACTCTCGCACTGCCTGCTGCCAAATTTGAAACTTCCACTGATTGCGCCCAAACGAAAGCTGCCAGCACTGAAAGCTCTACCTGGTTTTCACTGTCCCTTGGAACTGCATTCACTGCCGCACAGACATTCGCGCTCTGCAAAAGCCTTGGTTGGGTATGATGCAACAATACCTATGTGAATCTTGCACAGCCCGCTGCCAAATTTGAAACGTCCACTGATTGAGCCCACACGAAAGCTGCCAGCACTGAAAGCTCTACCTGGTTTTCACTGTCCCTTGGAACTGCATTCGCTGCCGCACAGACATTCGCGCTCTGCGCAAGCCTTGGTTGGTTATGATGCAACAATGCCTATGTGACTCTCGCAGAGCCCGGCTGCCAAATTTGAAACGTCCAGCGATTGCGCCCACACGAAAGCTGCCAGCACTGAAAGCTCTACCTGGTTTTCACTGTCCCTTGGAACTGCATTCGCTGCCGCACAGACATTTGCGCTCTGCGCAAGCCTTGGTTGGTTATGACGCAACAATGCCTATGTGACTGTGGCAGAGCCCGGCTGCCAAATTTGAAATGTACACCGATTGCGCCCACACGAAAGCTGCCAGCACTGAAAGCTCTACCTGGTTTTCACTGTCCCTGGGAACTGCATTCGCTGCCGCACAGACATTCGCGCTCTGCGCAAGCCTTGGTTGGTTATGATGCAACAATGCCTATGTGACTCTGGCAGAGCCCGGCTGCCAAATTTGAAACGTCCAGCGATTGCGCCCACACGAAAGCTGCCAGCACTGAAAGCTCTACCTGGTTTTCACTGTCCCTTGGAACTGCATTCGCTGCCGCACAGACATTCGCGCTCTGCAAAAGCCTTGGTTGGTTATGATGCAACAATGCCTATGTGACTCATGCAGAGCCCGGCTGCCAAATTTGAAACGTCCAGCGATTGCGCCCATACGAAAGCTGCTAGCACTGAAAGCTCTACCTGGTTTTCACTGTCCCTTGGAACTGCATTCACTGCCGCACAGATATTCGCGCTCTGCAAAAGCCTTGTTTGGTTATGATGCAACAATGCCTATGTGACTCTCGCACTGCCTGCTGCCAAATTTGAAACTTCCACTGATTGCGCCCACACGAAAGCTGCCAGCACTGAAAGCTCTACCTGGTTTTCACTGTCCCTTGGAACTGCATTCGCTGCCGCACAGACATTCGCGCTCCGCAAAAGCCTTGGTTGGTTATGATGCAACAATGCCTATGTGACTCTGGCAGAGCCCGGCTGCCAAATTTGAAACGTCCAGCGATTGCGCCCACACGAAAGCTGCCAGCACTGAAAGCTCTACCTGGTTTTCACTGTCCCTTGGAACTGCATTCGCTGCCGCACAGACATTCGCGCTCTGCGCAAGCCTTGGTTGGTTATGATGCAACAATGCCTATGTGACTCTGGCAGAGCCCGGCTGCCAAATTTGAAACGTCCAGCGATTGCGCCCATACGAAAGCTGCTAGCACTGAAAGCTCTACCTGGTTTTCACTGTCCCTTGGAACTGCATTCGCTGCCGCACCGACATTCGCGCTCTGCGCAAGCCTTGTTTGGTTATGATGCAACAATGCCTATGTGACTCTCGCACTGCCTGCTGCCATATTTGAAACTTCCACTGATTGCGCCCACACGAAAGCTGCCAGCACTGAAAGCTCTACCTGGTTTTCACTGTCCCTTGGAACTGCATTCGCTGCCGCACAGACATTCGCGCTCTGCGCAAGCCTTGGTTGGTTATGATGCAACAATGCCTATGTGACTCTGGCAGAGCCCGGCTGCCAAATTTGAAACGTCCAGCGATTGCGCCCACACGAAAGCTGCCAGCACTGAAAGCTCTACCTGGTTTTCACTGTCCCTTGGAACTGCATTCGCTGCCGCACAGACATTCGCGCTCTGCGCAAGCCTTGGTTGGTTATGATGCAACAATGCCTATGTGACTCTGGCAGAGCCCGGCTGCCAAATTCGAATCGTCCAGCGATTGCGCCCACACGAAAGCTGCCAGCACTGAAAGCTCTACCTGGTTTTCACTGTCCCTTGGAACTGCATTCGCTGCCGCACCGACATTCGCGGTCCGCAAAAGCCTTGGTTGGTTATGATGCAACAATGGCTATGTGACTCTCGCAGAGCTCGGCTGCCAAATTCGAAACGTACACCGATTGCGCCCACACGAAAGCTGCCAGCACTGAAAGCTCTACCTGGTTTTCACTGTCCCTTGGAACTGCATTCACTGCCGCACAGACATTCGCGCTCTGCAAAAGCCTTGGTTGGGTATGATGCAACAATGCCTATGTGAATCTTGCACAGCCCGCTGCCAAATTTGAAACGTCCACTGATTGAGCCCACACGAAAGCTGCCAGCACTGAAAGCTCTACCTGGTTTTCACTGTCCCTTGGAACTGCATTCGCTGCCGCACAGACATTCGCGCTCTGCGCAAGCCTTGGTTGGTTATGATGCAACAATGCCTATGTGACTCTGGCAGAGCCCGGCTGCCAAATTTGAAACGTCCAGCGATTGCGCCCACACGAAAGCTGCCAGCACTGAAAGCTCTACCTGGTTTTCACTGTCCCTTGGAACTGCATTCGCTGCCGCACAGACATTCGCGCTCTGCGCAAGCCTTGGTTGGTTATGATGCAACAATGCCTATGTGACTCTGGCAGAGCCCGGCTGCCAAATTTGAAACGTCCAGCGATTGCGCCCATACGAAAGCTGCTAGCACTGAAAGCTCTACCTGGTTTTCACTGTCCCTTGGAACTGCATTCGCTGCCGCACCGACATTCGCGCTCTGCGCAAGCCTTGTTTGGTTATGATGCAACAATGCCTATGTGACTCTCGCACTGCCTGCTGCCATATTTGAAACTTCCACTGATTGCGCCCACACGAAAGCTGCCAGCACTGAAAGCTCTACCTGGTTTTCACTGTCCCTTGGAACTGCATTCGCTGCCGCACAGACATTCGCGCTCTGCGCAAGCCTTGGTTGGTTATGATGCAACAATGCCTATGTGACTCTGGCAGAGCCCGGCTGCCAAATTCGAATCGTCCAGCGATTGCGCCCACACGAAAGCTGCCAGCACTGAAAGCTCTACCTGGTTTTCACTGTCCCTTGGAACTGCATTCGCTGCCGCACCGACATTCGCGGTCCGCAAAAGCCTTGGTTGGTTATGATGCAACAATGGCTATGTGACTCTCGCAGAGCTCGGCTGCCAAATTCGAAACGTACACCGATTGCGCCCACACGAAAGCTGCCAGCACTGAAAGCTCTACCTGGTTTTCACTGTCCCTTGGAACTGCATTCACTGCCGCACAGACATTCGCGCTCCGCAAAAGCCTTGGTTGGGTATGATGCAACAATGCCTATGTGAATCTTGCACAGCCCGCTGCCAAATTTGAAACGTCCACTGATTGAGCCCACACGAAAGCTGCCAGCACTGAAAGCTCTACCTGGTTTTCACTGTCCCTTGGAACTGCATTCGCTGCCGCACAGACATTCGCGCTCTGCGCAAGCCTTGGTTGGTTATGATGCAACAATGCCTATGTGACTCTGGCAGAGCCCGGCTGCCAAATTTGAAACGTCCAGCGATTGCGCCCACACGAAAGCTGCCAGCACTGAAAGCTCTACCTGGTTTTCACTGTCCCTTGGAACTGCATTCGCTGCCGCACAGACATTCGCGCTCTGCGCAAGCCTTGGTTGGTTATGATGCAACAATGCCTATGTGACTCTGGCAGAGCCCGGCTGCCAAATTCGAAACGTCCAGCGATTGCGCCCACACGAAAGCTGCCAGCACTGAAAGCTCTACCTGGTTTTCACTGTCCCTTGGAACTGCATTCGCTGCCGCACAGACATTCGCGCTCTGCGCAAGCCTTGGTTGGTTATGACGCAACAATGCCTATGTGACTCTGGCAGAGCCCGGCTGCCAAATTTGAAATGTACACCGATTGCGCCCACACGAAAGCTGCCAGCACTGAAAGCTCTACCTGGTTTTCACTGTCCCTTGGAACTGCATTCGCTGCCGCACAGACATTCGCGCTCTGCGCAAGCCTTGGTTGGTTATGATGCAACAATGCCTATGTGACTCTGGCAGAGCCCGGCTGCCAAATTTGAAACGTCCAGTGATTGCGCCCACACGAAAGCTGCCAGCACTGAAAGCTCTACCTGGTTTTCACTGTCCCTTGGAACTGCATTCGCTGCCGCACAGACATTCGCGCTCTGCAAAAGCCTTGGTTGGTTATGATGCAACAATGCCTATGTGACTCTCGCACTGCCTGCTGCCAAATTTGAAACTTCCACTGATTGCGCCAACACGAAAGCTGCCAGCACTGAAAGCTCTACCTGGTTTTCACTGTCGCTTGGAACTGCATTCGCTGCCGCAGAGACATTCGCGCTCTGCGCAAGCCTTGGTTGGTTATGACGCAACAATGCCTATGTGACTCTCGCAGAGCCCGGCTGCCAAATTTGAATTGTACACCGATTGCGCCCTCACGAAAGCTGCCAGCACTGAAAGCTCTACCTGGTTTTCACTGTCCCTTGGAACTGCATTCGCTGCCGCACAGACAGTCGCGCTCTGCAAAAGCCTTGGTTGGGTATGATGCAACAATGCCTATGTGACTCTCGCAGAGCCCGCTGCCAAATTTGAAACGTCCAGCGATTGCGCCCACACGAAAGCTGCCAGCACTGAAAGCTCTACCTGGTTTTCACTGTCCCTTGGAACTGCATTCGCTGCCGCACAGACATTCGCGGTCCGCAAAAGCCTTGGTTGGTTATGATGCAACAATGGCTATATGACTCTCGCAGAGCTCGGCTGCCAAATTCGAAACGTACACCGATTGCGCCCTCACGAAAGCTGCCAGCACTGAAAGCTCTACCTGGTTTTCACTGTCCCTTGGAACTGCATTTGCTGCCGCACAGACATTCGCGCTCTGCAAAAGCCTTGGTTTGGTATGATGCAACAATGCCTATGTGACTCTCGCAGAGCCCGCTGCCAAATTTGAAACGTCCAGCGATTGCGCCCACACGAAAGCTGCCAGCACTGAAAGCTCTACCTGGTTTTCACTGTCCCTTGGAACTGCATTCGCTGCCGCACAGGTATTATCTCTCCGCATAAGCTTTATTTGTTTATGATGCAACAATGCCTATGTGACTCTCGCACAGCCCGCTGCCAAATTTGAAACGTCCAGCGATTGCGCCCACACGAAAGCTGACAGCACTGAAAGCTCTACCTGGTTTTCACTGTCCCTTGGAACTGCATTCGCTGCTGCACAGACAATCGCTTTCTGCAAAAGCCTTGGTTGGGTATGATGCAACAATGCCTATGTGACTCATGCAGAGCCCGGCTGCCAAATTCAAAATGTACACCGATTGCGCCCTCACGAAAGCTGCCAGCGCTGAAAGCTCTACCTGGATTTCACTGTCCCTTGGAACTGCATTCGCTGCCGCACAGACATTCGCGCTCTGCGCAAGCCTTGGTTGGTTATGATGCAACAATGCCTATGTGACTCTGGCAGAGACCGGCTGCCAAATTTGAAACGTCCAGCGATTGCGCCCACATGAAAGCTGCCAGCACTGAAAGCTCTACCTGGTTTTCACTGTCCCTTGGAACTGCATTCGCTGCCGCACTGACATTATCTCTCCGCATAAGCTTTATTTGTTTATGATGCAATAATGCCTATGTGACTCTGGCAGAGCCCGGCTGCCAAATTCGAAACGTACACCGATTGCGCCCACACGAAAGCTGCCAGCACTGAAAGCTCTACCTGGTTTTCACTGTCCCTTGGAACTGCATTCGCTGCCGCACAGACATTCGCGCTCTGCGCAACCCTTGGTAGCTTATGATGCAACAATGCCTATGTGACTCTGGCAGAGCCCGGCTGCCAAATTTGAAACGTCCAGCGATTGCGCCCACACGAAAGCTGCCAGCACTGAAAGCTCTACCTGGTTTTCACTGTCCCTTGGAACTGCATTCATTGCCGCACAGACATTCGCGCTCTGCAAAAGCCTTGGTTGGTTATGATGCAACAATGCCTATGTGACTCTGGCAGAGCCCGGCTGCCAAATTTGAAACGTCCAGCGATTGCGCCCACACGAAAGCTGCCAGCACTGAAAGCTCTACCTGGTTTTCACTGTCCCTTGGAACTGCATTCGCTGCCGCACAGATATTCGCGCTCTGCGCAAGCCTTGGTTGGTTATGATGCAACAATGCCTATGTGACTCTGGCAGAGCCCGGCTGCCAAATTTGAAACGTCCAGCGATTGCGCCCACACGAAAGCTGCCAGCACTGAAAGCTCTACCTGGTTTTCACTGTCCCTTGGAACTGCATTCGCTGCCGCACAGACATTCGCGCTCTGCAAAAGCCTTGGTTGGTTATGATGCAACAATGCCTATGTGACTCATGCAGAGCCCGGCTGCCAAATTCGAAACGTCCAGCGATTGCGCCCATACGAAAGCTGCTAGCACTGAAAGCTCTACCTGGTTTTCACTGTCCCTTGGAACTGCATTCGCTACCGCACCGACATTCGCGCTCTGCGCAAGCCTTGTTTGGTTATGATGCAACAATGCCTATGTGACTCTCGCACTGCCTGCTGCCAAATTTGAAACTTCCACTGATTGCGCCCAAACGAAAGCTGCCAGCACTGAAAGCTCTACCTGGTTTTCACTGTCCCTTGGAACTGCATTCACTGCCGCACAGACATTCGCGCTCTGCAAAAGCCTTGGTTGGGTATGATGCAACAATGCCTATGTGAATCTTGCACAGCCCGCTGCCAAATTTGAAACGTCCACTGATTGAGCCCACACGAAAGCTGCCAGCACTGAAAGCTCTACCTGGTTTTCACTGTCCCTTGGAACTGCATTCGCTGCCGCACAGACATTCGCGCTCTGCGCAAGCCTTGGTTGGTTATGATGCAACAATGCCTATGTGACTCTCGCAGAGCCCGGCTGCCAAATTTGAAACGTCCAGCGATTGCGCCCACACGAAAGCTGCCAGCACTGAAAGCTCTACCTGGTTTTCACTGTCCCTTGGAACTGCATTCGCTGCCGCACAGACATTTGCGCTCTGCGCAAGCCTTGGTTGGTTATGACGCAACAATGCCTATGTGACTGTGGCAGAGCCCGGCTGCCAAATTTGAAATGTACACCGATTGCGCCCACACGAAAGCTGCCAGCACTGAAAGCTCTACCTGGTTTTCACTGTCCCTGGGAACTGCATTCGCTGCCGCACAGACATTCGCGCTCTGCGCAAGCCTTGGTTGGTTATGATGCAACAATGCCTATGTGACTCTGGCAGAGCCCGGCTGCCAAATTTGAAACGTCCAGCGATTGCGCCCACACGAAAGCTGCCAGCACTGAAAGCTCTACCTGGTTTTCACTGTCCCTTGGAACTGCATTCGCTGCCGCACAGACATTCGCGCTCTGCAAAAGCCTTGGTTGGTTATGATGCAACAATGCCTATGTGACTCATGCAGAGCCCGGCTGCCAAATTTGAAACGTCCAGCGATTGCGCCCATACGAAAGCTGCTAGCACTGAAAGCTCTACCTGGTTTTCACTGTCCCTTGGAACTGCATTCACTGCCGCACAGATATTCGCGCTCTGCAAAAGCCTTGTTTGGTTATGATGCAACAATGCCTATGTGACTCTCGCACTGCCTGCTGCCAAATTTGAAACTTCCACTGATTGCGCCCACACGAAAGCTGCCAGCACTGAAAGCTCTACCTGGTTTTCACTGTCCCTTGGAACTGCATTCGCTGCCGCACAGACATTCGCGCTCCGCAAAAGCCTTGGTTGGTTATGATGCAACAATGCCTATGTGACTCTGGCAGAGCCCGGCTGCCAAATTTGAAACGTCCAGCGATTGCGCCCACACGAAAGCTGCCAGCACTGAAAGCTCTACCTGGTTTTCACTGTCCCTTGGAACTGCATTCGCTGCCGCACAGACATTCGCGCTCTGCGCAAGCCTTGGTTGGTTATGATGCAACAATGCCTATGTGACTCTGGCAGAGCCCGGCTGCCAAATTTGAAACGTCCAGCGATTGCGCCCATACGAAAGCTGCTAGCACTGAAAGCTCTACCTGGTTTTCACTGTCCCTTGGAACTGCATTCGCTGCCGCACCGACATTCGCGCTCTGCGCAAGCCTTGTTTGGTTATGATGCAACAATGCCTATGTGACTCTCGCACTGCCTGCTGCCATATTTGAAACTTCCACTGATTGCGCCCACACGAAAGCTGCCAGCACTGAAAGCTCTACCTGGTTTTCACTGTCCCTTGGAACTGCATTCGCTGCCGCACAGACATTCGCGCTCTGCGCAAGCCTTGGTTGGTTATGATGCAACAATGCCTATGTGACTCTGGCAGAGCCCGGCTGCCAAATTTGAAACGTCCAGCGATTGCGCCCACACGAAAGCTGCCAGCACTGAAAGCTCTACCTGGTTTTCACTGTCCCTTGGAACTGCATTCGCTGCCGCACAGACATTCGCGCTCTGCGCAAGCCTTGGTTGGTTATGATGCAACAATGCCTATGTGACTCTGGCAGAGCCCGGCTGCCAAATTCGAATCGTCCAGCGATTGCGCCCACACGAAAGCTGCCAGCACTGAAAGCTCTACCTGGTTTTCACTGTCCCTTGGAACTGCATTCGCTGCCGCACCGACATTCGCGGTCCGCAAAAGCCTTGGTTGGTTATGATGCAACAATGGCTATGTGACTCTCGCAGAGCTCGGCTGCCAAATTCGAAACGTACACCGATTGCGCCCACACGAAAGCTGCCAGCACTGAAAGCTCTACCTGGTTTTCACTGTCCCTTGGAACTGCATTCACTGCCGCACAGACATTCGCGCTCTGCAAAAGCCTTGGTTGGGTATGATGCAACAATGCCTATGTGAATCTTGCACAGCCCGCTGCCAAATTTGAAACGTCCACTGATTGAGCCCACACGAAAGCTGCCAGCACTGAAAGCTCTACCTGGTTTTCACTGTCCCTTGGAACTGCATTCGCTGCCGCACAGACATTCGCGCTCTGCGCAAGCCTTGGTTGGTTATGATGCAACAATGCCTATGTGACTCTGGCAGAGCCCGGCTGCCAAATTTGAAACGTCCAGCGATTGCGCCCACACGAAAGCTGCCAGCACTGAAAGCTCTACCTGGTTTTCACTGTCCCTTGGAACTGCATTCGCTGCCGCACAGACATTCGCGCTCTGCGCAAGCCTTGGTTGGTTATGATGCAACAATGCCTATGTGACTCTGGCAGAGCCCGGCTGCCAAATTCGAAACGTCCAGCGATTGCGCCCACACGAAAGCTGCCAGCACTGAAAGGTCTACCTGGTTTTCACTGTCCCTTGGAACTGCATTCGCTGCCGCACAGACATTCGCGCTCTGCGCAAGCCTTGGTTGGTTATGACGCAACAATGCCTATGTGACTCTGGCAGAGCCCGGCTGCCAAATTTGAAATGTACACCGATTGCGCCCACACGAAAGCTGCCAGCACTGAAAGCTCTACCTGGTTTTCACTGTCCCTTGGAACTGCATTCGCTGCCGCACAGACATTCGCGCTCTGCGCAAGCCTTGGTTGGTTATGATGCAACAATGCCTATGTGACTCTGGCAGAGCCCGGCTGCCAAATTTGAAACGTCCAGTGATTGCGCCCACACGAAAGCTGCCAGCACTGAAAGCTCTACCTGGTTTTCACTGTCCCTTGGAACTGCATTCGCTGCCGCACAGACATTCGCGCTCTGCAAAAGCCTTGGTTGGTTATGATGCAACAATGCCTATGTGACTCTCGCACTGCCTGCTGCCAAATTTGAAACTTCCACTGATTGCGCC
This sequence comes from Mycteria americana, assembly GCF_035582795.1. Lineage (NCBI taxonomy): Eukaryota > Metazoa > Chordata > Aves > Ciconiiformes > Ciconiidae > Mycteria > Mycteria americana. The sequence continues at coordinate 1,802,429 of NW_027445609.1, read as the reverse complement.
AACACGAAAGCTGCCAGCACTGAAAGCTCTACCTGGTTTTCACTGTCGCTTGGAACTGCATTCGCTGCCGCAGAGACATTCGCGCTCTGCGCAAGCCTTGGTTGGTTATGACGCAACAATGCCTATGTGACTCTCGCAGAGCCCGGCTGCCAAATTTGAATTGTACACCGATTGCGCCCTCACGAAAGCTGCCAGCACTGAAAGCTCTACCTGGTTTTCACTGTCCCTTGGAACTGCATTCGCTGCCGCACAGACAGTCGCGCTCTGCAAAAGCCTTGGTTGGGTATGATGCAACAATGCCTATGTGACTCTCGCAGAGCCCGCTGCCAAATTTGAAACGTCCAGCGATTGCGCCCACACGAAAGCTGCCAGCACTGAAAGCTCTACCTGGTTTTCACTGTCCCTTGGAACTGCATTCGCTGCCGCACAGACATTCGCGCTCTGCGCAAGCCTTGGTTGGTTATGACGCAACAATGGCTATGTGACTCTGGCAGAGACCGGCTGCCAAATTTGAAACGTCCAGCGATTGCGCCCACACGAAAGCTGCCAGCACTGAAAGCTCTACCTGGTTTTCACTGTCCCTTGGAACTGCATTCGCTGCCGCACAGACATTCGCGGTCCGCAAAAGCCTTGGTTGGTTATGATGCAACAATGGCTATATGACTCTCGCAGAGCTCGGCTGCCAAATTCGAAACGTACACCGATTGCGCCCACAAGAAAGCTGCCAGCACTGAAAGCTCTACCTGGTTTTCACTGTCCCTTGGAACTGCATTCGCTGCCGCACAGACATTCGCGCTCTGCAAAAGCCTTGGTTGGGTATTATGCAACAATGCCTATGTGACACTCGCAGAGCCCGGCTGCCAAATTTGAATTGTACACCGATTGCGCCCTCACGAAAGCTGCCAGCACTGAAAGCTCTACCTGGTTTTCACTGTCCCTTGGAACTGCATTTGCTGCCGCACAGACATTCGCGCTCTGCAAAAGCCTTGGTTTGGTATGATGCAACAATGCCTATGTGACTCTCGCAGAGCCCGCTGCCAAATTTGAAACGTCCAGCGATTGCGCCCACACGAAAGCTGCCAGCACTGAAAGCTCTACCTGGTTTTCACTGTCCCTTGGAACTGCATTCGCTGCCGCACAGGTATTATCTCTCCGCATAAGCTTTATTTGTTTATGATGCAACAATGCCTATGTGACTCTCGCACAGCCCGCTGCCAAATTTGAAACGTCCAGCGATTGCGCCCACACGAAAGCTGCCAGCACTGAAAGCTCTACCTGGTTTTCACTGTCCCTTGGAACTGCATTCGCTGCCGCACAGGTATTATCTCTCCGCATAAGCTTTATTTGTTTATGATGCAACAATGCCTATGTGACTCTCGCACAGCCCGCTGCCAAATTTGAAACGTCCAGCGATTGCGCCCACACGAAAGCTGCCAGCACTGAAAGCTCTACCTGGTTTTCACTGTCCCTTGGAACTGCATTCGCTGCCGCACAGACAATCGCTTTCTGCAAATGTCTTGGTTGGTTATGATGCAACAATGCCTATGTGACTCTCGCAGAGCCCGGCTGCCAAATTTGAAACGTCCAGCGATTGCGCCCACACGAAAGCTGCCAGCACTGAAAGCTCTACCTGGTTTTCACTGTCCCTTGGAACTGCATTCGCTGCCGCACAGACATTCGCGCTCTGCAAAAGCCTTGGTTGGGTATGATGCAACAATGCCTATGTGACTCATGCAGAGCCCGGCTGCCAAATTCAAAATGTACACCGATTGCGCCCTCACGAAAGCTGCCAGCGCTGAAAGCTCTACCTGGATTTCACTGTCCCTTGGAACTGCATTCGCTGCCGCACAGACATTCGCGCTCTGCGCAAGCCTTGGTTGGTTATGATGCAACAATGCCTATGTGACTCTGGCAGAGACCGGCTGCCAAATTTGAAACGTCCAGCGATTGCGCCCACATGAAAGCTGCCAGCACTGAAAGCTCTACCTGGTTTTCACTGTCCCTTGGAACTGCATTCGCTGCCGCACTGACATTATCTCTCCGCATAAGCTTTATTTGTTTATGATGCAATAATGCCTATGTGACTCTGGCAGAGCCCGGCTGCCAAATTCGAAACGTACACCGATTGCGCCCACACGAAAGCTGCCAGCACTGAAAGCTCTACCTGGTTTTCACTGTCCCTTGGAACTGCATTCGCTGCCGCACAGACATTCGCGCTCTGCGCAACCCTTGGTAGCTTATGATGCAACAATGCCTATGTGACTCTGGCAGAGCCCGGCTGCCAAATTTGAAACGTCCAGCGATTGCGCCCACACGAAAGCTGCCAGCACTGAAAGCTCTACCTGGTTTTCACTGTCCCTTGGAACTGCATTCATTGCCGCACAGACATTCGCGCTCTGCAAAAGCCTTGGTTGGTTATGATGCAACAATGCCTATGTGACTCTGGCAGAGCCCGGCTGCCAAATTTGAAACGTCCAGCGATTGCGCCCACACGAAAGCTGCCAGCACTGAAAGCTCTACCTGGTTTTCACTGTCCCTTGGAACTGCATTCGCTGCCGCACAGATATTCGCGCTCTGCGCAAGCCTTGGTTGGTTATGATGCAACAATGCCTATGTGACTCTGGCAGAGCCCGGCTGCCAAATTTGAAACGTCCAGCGATTGCGCCCACACGAAAGCTGCCAGCACTGAAAGCTCTACCTGGTTTTCACTGTCCCTTGGAACTGCATTCGCTGCCGCACAGACATTCGCGCTCTGCAAAAGCCTTGGTTGGTTATGATGCAACAATGCCTATGTGACTCATGCAGAGCCCGGCTGCCAAATTCGAAACGTCCAGCGATTGCGCCCATACGAAAGCTGCTAGCACTGAAAGCTCTACCTGGTTTTCACTGTCCCTTGGAACTGCATTCGCTGCCGCACCGACATTCGCGCTCTGCGCAAGCCTTGTTTGGTTATGATGCAACAATGCCTATGTGACTCTCGCACTGCCTGCTGCCAAATTTGAAACTTCCACTGATTGCGCCCAAACGAAAGCTGCCAGCACTGAAAGCTCTACCTGGTTTTCACTGTCGCTTGGAACTGCATTCGCTGCCGCAGAGACATTCGCGCTCTGCGCAAGCCTTGGTTGGTTATGACGCAACAATGCCTATGTGACTCTCGCAGAGCCCGGCTGCCAAATTTGAATTGTACACCGATTGCGCCCTCACGAAAGCTGCCAGCACTGAAAGCTCTACCTGGTTTTCACTGTCCCTTGGAACTGCATTCGCTGCCACACAGACAGTCGCGCTCTGCAAAAGCCTTGGTTGGTTATGATGCAACAATGCCTATGTGACTCTCGCAGAGCCCGCTGCCAAATTTGAAACGTCCAGCGATTGCGCCCACACGAAAGCTGCCAGCACTGAAAGCTCTACCTGGTTTTCACTGTCCCTTGGAACTGCATTCGCTGCCGCACAGACATTCGCGCTCTGCAAAAGCCTTGGTTGGTTATGACGCAACAATGGCTATGTGACTCTGGCAGAGACCGGCTGCCAAATTTGAAACGTCCAGCGATTGCGCCCACACGAAAACTGCCAGCACTGAAAGCTCTACCTGGTTTTCACTGTCCCTTGGAACTGCATTCGCTGCCGCACAGACATTCGCGGTCCGCAAAAGCCTTGGTTGGTTATGATGCAACAATGGCTATATGACTCTCGCAGAGCTCGGCTGCCAAATTCGAAACGTACACCGATTGCGCCCACAAGAAAGCTGCCAGCACTGAAAGCTCTACCTGGTTTTCACTGTCCCTTGGAACTGCATTCGCTGCCGCACAGACATTCGCGCTCTGCAAAAGCCTTGGTTGGGTATTATGCAACAATGCCTATGTGACACTCGCAGAGCCCGGCTGCCAAATTTGAATTGTACACCGATTGCGCCCTCACGAAAGCTGCCAGCACTGAAAGCTCTACCTGGTTTTCACTGTCCCTTGGAACTGCATTTGCTGCCGCACAGACATTCGCGCTCTGCAAAAGCCTTGGTTTGGTATGATGCAACAATGCCTATGTGACTCTCGCAGAGCCCGCTGCCAAATTTGAAACGTCCAGCGATTGCGCCCACACGAAAGCTGCCAGCACTGAAAGCTCTACCTGGTTTTCACTGTCCCTTGGAACTGCATTCGCTGTCGCACAGACATTATCTCTCCGCATAAGCTTTATTTGTTTATGATGCAACAATGCCTATGTGACTCTCGCACAGCCCGCTGCCAAATTTGAAACGTCCAGCGATTGCGCCCACACGAAAGCTGCCAGCACTGAAAGCTCTACCTGGTTTTCACTGTCCCTTGGAACTGCATTCGCTGCCGCACAGACAATCGCTTTCTGCAAATGTCTTGGTTGGTTATGATGCAACAATGCCTATGTGACTCTGGCAGAGCCCGGCTGCCAAATTTGAAACGTCCAGCGATTGCGCCCACACGAAAGCTGCCAGCACTGAAAGCTCTACCTGGTTTTCACTGTCCCTTGGAACTGCATTCGCTGCCGCACAGACATTCGCGCTCTGCAAAAGCCTTGGTTGGGTATGATGCAACAATGCCTATGTGACTTTCGCAGAGCCCGGCTGCCAAATTCGAAATGTACACCGATTGCGCCCTCACGAAAGCTGCCAGCGCTGAAAGCTCTACCTGGATTTCACTGTCCCTTGGAACTGCATTCGCTGCCGCACAGACATTCGCGCTCTGCGCAAGCCTTGGTTGGTTATAACGCAACAATGCCTATGTGACTCTGGCAGAGACCGGCTGCCAAATTTGAAACGTCCAGCGATTGCGCCCACATGAAAGCTGCCAGCACTGAAAGCTCTACCTGGTTTTCACTGTCCCTTGGAACTGCATTCGCTGCCGCACAGACATTATCCCTCCGCATAAGCTTTATTTGTTTATGATGCAATAATGCCTATGTGACCCTCGCAGAGCCCGGCTGCCAAATTCGAAACGTCCAGCGATTGCGCCCACACGAAAGCTGCCAGCACTGAAAGCTCTACCTGGTTTTCACTGTCCCTTGGAACTGCATTCGCTGCCGCACAGACATTCTCGCTCTGCGCAACCCTTGGTAGCTTATGATGCAACAATGCCTATGTGACTCTGGCAGAGCCCGGCTGCCAAATTTGAAACGTCCAGCATTGCGCCCACACGAAAGCTGCCAGCACTGAAAGCTCTACCTGGTTTTCACTGTCCCTTGGAACTGCATTCATTGCCGCACAGACATTCGCGCTCTGCAAAAGCCTTGGTTGGTTATGATGCAACAATGCCTATGTGACTCTGGCAGAGCCCGGCTGCTAAATTTGAAACGTCCAGCGATTGCGCCCACACGAAAGCTGCCAGCACTGAAAGCTCTACCTGGTTTTCACTGTCCCTTGGAACTGCATTCGCTGCCGCACAGACATTCGCGCTCCGCAAAAGCCTTGGTTGGTTATGATGCAACAATGCCTATGTGACTCTGGCAGAGCCCGGCTGCCAAATTTGAAACGTCCAGCGTTTGCGCCCACACGAAAGCTGCCAGCACTGAAAGCTCTACCTGGTTTTCACTGTCCCTTGGAACTGCATTCGCTGCCGCACAGACATTCGCGATCAGCGCAAGCCTTGGTTGGTTATGACGCAACAATGCCTATGTGACTCTGGCAGAGACCGGCTGCCAAATTTGAAACGTCCAGCGATTGCGCCCACACGAAAGCTGCCAGCACTGAAAGCTCTACCTGGTTTTCACTGTCCCTTGGAACTGCATTCGCTGCCGCACAGACATTCGCGCTCTGCGCAAGCCTTGGTTGGTTATGACGCAACAATGCCTATGTGACTCTGGCAGAGCCCGGCTGCCAAATTCGAAACATCCACTGATTGCGCCCACACGAAAGCTGCCAGCACTGAAAGCTCTACCTGGTTTTCACTGTCCCTTGGAACTGCATTCGCTGCCGCACAGACATTCGCGCTCTGCGCAAGCCTTGGTTGGTTATGATGCAACAATGCCTATGTGACTCTGGCAGAGCCCGGCTGCCAAATTTGAAACCTCCACCGATTGCGCCCACACGAAAGCTGCCAGCACTGAAAGCTCTACCTGGTTTTCACTGTCCCTTGGAACTGCATTCGCTGCCGCACAGACATTCGCGCTCTGCTCAAGCCTTGGTTGGTTATGATGCAACAATGCCTATGTGACTCATGCAGAGACCGGCTGCCAAATTTGAAACGTCCAGCAATTGCGCCCACACGAAAGCTGCCAGCACTGAAAGCTCTACCTGGTTTTCACTGTCCCTTGGAACTGCATTCGCTGCCGCACAGACATTCGCGCTCTGCAAAAGCCTTGGTTGGGTATGATGCAACAATGCCTATGTGACTCTCGCACAGCCCGCTGCCAAATTTGAAACGTCCAGCGATTGCGCCCACACGAAAGCTGCCAGCACTGAAAGCTCTACCTGGTTTTCACTGTCCCTTGGAACTGCATTCGCTGCCGCACAGACATTCGCGCTCTGCAAAAGCCTTGGTTGGTTATGATGCAACAATGCCTATGTGACTCTGGCAGAGACCGGCTGCCAAATTTGAAACGTCCAGCAATTGCGCCCACACGAAAGCTGCCAGCACTGAAAGCTCTACCTGGTTTTCACTGTCCCTTGGAACTGCATTCGCTGCCGCACCGACATTCGCGCTCTGCAAAAACCTTGGTTGGGTATGATGCAACAATGCCTATGTGACTCTCGCACAGCCCGCTGCCAAATTTGAAACGTCCAGCGATTGCGCCCACACGAAAGCTGCCAGCACTGAAAGCTCTACCTGGTTTTCACTGTCCCTTGGAACTGCATTCGCTGCCGCACTGACATTCGCGCTCCGCAAAAGCCTTGGTTGGTTATGATGCAACAATGCCTATGTGACTCTGGCAGAGCCCGGCTGCCAAATTCGAAACATCCAGCGATTGCGCCCACACGATAGCTGCCAGCACTGAAAGCTCTACCTGGTTTTCACTGTCCCTTGGAACTGCATTCGCTGCCGCACAGACATTCGCGCTCTGCGCAAGCCTTGGTTGGTTATGATGCAACAATGCCTATGTGACTCTGGCAGAGCCCGGCTGCCAAATTCGAAACGTCCAGCGATTGCGCCCACACGAAAGCTGCCAGCACTGAAAGCTCTACCTGGTTTTCACTGTCCCTTGGAACTGCATTCGCTGCCGCACAGACAGTCGCGCTCTGCAAAAGCCTTGGTTGGGTATGATGCAACAATGCCTATGTGACTCTCGCAGAGCCCGCTGCCAAATTTGAAACGTCCAGCGATTGCGACCACACGAAAGCTGCCAGCACTGAAAGCTCTACCTGATTTTCACTGTCGCTGGGAACTGCATTCGCTGCCGCACAGACATTCGCGCTCTGCGCAAGCCTTGATTGGTTATGGCGCAACAATGGCTATGTGACTATGGCAGAGACCGGCTGCCAAATTTGAAACGTCCAGCGATTGCGCCCACACGAAAGCTGCCAGCACTGAAAGCTCTACCTGGTTTTCACTGTGCATTGGACCTGCATTCGCTGCCGCACAGACATTCGCGGTCCGCAAAACCCTTGGTTGGTTATGATACAACAATGGCTATATGACTCTCGCAGAGCCCGGCTGCCAAATTTGAAACGTCCAGCGATTGCGCCCACACGAAAGCCGCCAGCACTGAAAGCTCTACCTGGTTTTCACTGTCCCTTGGAACTGCATTCACTGCCGCACAGACATTCGCGCTCTGCAAAAGCCTTGGTTGGGTATGATGCAACAATGCCTATGTGAATCTTGCACAGCCCGCTGCCAAATTTGAAACGTCCACTGATTGAGCCCACACGAAAGCTGCCAGTACTGAAAGCTCTACCTGGTTTTCACTGTCCCTTGGAACTGCATTCGCTGCCGCACAGACATTCGCGCTCTGCGCAAGCCTTGGTTGGTTATGATGCAACAATGCCTATGTGACTCTGGCAGAGCCCGGCTGCCAAATTCGAAACGTCCAGCGATTGCGCCCACACGAAAGCTGCCAGCACTGAAAGGTCTACCTGGTTTTCACTGTCCCTTGGAACTGCATTCGCTGCCGCACAGACATTCGCGGTCCGCAAAAGTCTTGGTTGGTTATGATGCAACAATGCCTATGTGACTCTCGCAGAGCCCGGTTGCCAAATTTGAAACGTCCACTGATTGCGCCCACACGAAAGCTGCCAGCACTGAAAGCTCTACCTGGTTTTCACTGTGCCTTGGAACTGCATTCGCTGCCGCACAGACATTCGCGCTCTGCGCAAGCCTTGGTTGGTTATGATGCAACAATGCCTATGTGACTCTGGCAGAGCCCGGCTGCCAAATTTGAAACGTCCAGCGATTGCGCCCACACGAAAGCTGCCAGCACTGAAAGCTCTACCTGGTTTTCACTGTCCCTTGGAACTGCATTCGCTGCCGAACGGACATTCTCGCTCTGCGCAAGCCTTGGTTGGTTATGATGCAACAATGCCTATGTGACTCTGGCAGAGACCGGCTGCCAAATTTGAAACGTCCAGCGATTGCGCCCACACGAAAGCTGCCAGCACTGAAAGCTCTACCTGGTTTTCACTGTCCCTTGGAACTGCATTCGCTGCCGCACAGACATTCGCGCTCTGCGCAAGCCTTGGTTGGTTATGATGCAACAATGCCTATGTGACTCTGGCAGAGCCCGGTTGCCAAATTCGAAACGTCCAGCGATTGCGCCCACACGAAAGCTGCCAGCACTGAAAGCTCTACCTGGTTTTCACTGTCCCTTGGAACTGCATTCGCTGCCGCACAGACATTCGCGATCAGCGCAAGCCTTGGTTGGTTATGACGCAACAATGCCTATGTGACTCTGGCAGAGCCCGGCTGCCAAATTTGAAATGTACACCGATTGCGCCCACACGAAAGCTGCCAGCACTGAAAGCTCTACCTGGTTTTCACTGTCCCTTGGAACTGCAATCGCTGCCACACAGACATTCGCGCTCCGCAAAAGCCTTGGTTGGTTATGATGCAACAATGCCTATGTGACTCTCGCAGAGCCCGGCTGCCAAATTTGAAACGTCCAGCGATTGCGCCCACATGAAAGCTGCCAGCACTGAAAGCTCTACCTGGTTTTCACTGTCCCTTGGAACTGCATTTGCTGCCGCACAGACATTCGCGCTCTGCAAAAGCCTTGGTTGGTTATGATGCAACAATGCCTATGTGACTCATGCAGAGCCCGGCTGCCAAATTCGAAACGTCCAGCGATTGCGCCCACACGAAAGCTGCCAGCACTGAAAGCTCTACCTGGTTTTCACTGTCCCTTGGAACTGCATTCGCTGCCGCACAGACATTCGCGCTCTGCAAAAGCCTTGGTTGGTTATGATGCAACAATGCCTATGTGACTCTGGCAGAGCCCGGCTGCCAAATTTGAAACGTCCAGCGATTGCGCCCACACGAAAGCTGCCAGCACTGAAAGCTCTACCTGGTTTTCACTGTCCCTTGGAACTGCATTCGCTGCCGCACAGACATTCGCGCTCCGCAAAAGCCTTGGTTGGGTATGATGCAACAATGCCTATGTGACTCTGGCAGAGCCCGGCTGCCAAATTTGAAACGTCCAGCGATTGCGCCCACACGAAAGCTGCCAGCACTGAAAGCTCTACCTGGTTTTCACTGTCCCTTGGAACTGCATTCGCTGCCGCACAGACATTCGCGCTCTGCGCAAGCCTTGGTTGGTTATGATGCAACAATTCCTATGTGACTCTGGCAGAGCCCGGCTGCCAAATTTGAAACGTCCAGCGATTGCGCCCACACGAAAGCTGCCAGCACTGAAAGCTCTACCTGGTTTTCACTGTCCCTTGGAACTGCATTCGCTGCCGCACAGACATTCGCGCTCTGCGCAAGCCTTGGTTGGTTATGATGCAACAATGCCTATGTGACTCTGGCAGAGCCCGGCTGCCAAATTCGAATCGTCCAGCGATTGCGCCCACACGAAAGCTGCCAGCACTGAAAGCTCTACCTGGTTTTCACTGTCCCTTGGAACTGCATTCGCTGCCGCACAGACATTCGCGGTCCGCAAAAGCCTTGGTTGGTTATGATGCAACAATGGCTATGTGACTCTCGCAGAGCTCGGCTGCCAAATTCGAAACGTACACCGATTGCGCCCACACGAAAGCCGCCAGCACTGAAAGCTCTACCTGGTTTTCACTGTCCCTTGGAACTGCATTCACTGCCGCACAGACATTCGCGCTCTGCAAAAGCCTTGGTTGGGTATGATGCAACAATGCCTATGTGAATCTTGCACAGCACGCTGCCAAATTTGAAACGTCCACTGATTGAGCCCACACGAAAGCTGCCAGCACTGAAAGCTCTACCTGGTTTTCACTGTCCCTTGGAACTGCATTCGCTGCCGCACAGACATTCGCGCTCTGCGCAAGCCTTGGTTGGTTATGATGCAACAATGCCTATGTGACTCTGGCAGAGCCCGGCTGCCAAATTTGAAACGTCCAGCGATTGCGCCCACACGAAAGCTGCCAGCACTGAAAGCTCTACCTGGTTTTCACTGTCCCTTGGAACTGCATTCGCTGCCGCACAGACATTCGCGCTCTGCGCAAGCCTTGGTTGGTTATGATGCAACAATACCTATGTGACTCTGGCAGAGCCCGGCTGCCAAATTCGAAACGTCCAGCGATTGCGCCCACACGAAAGCTGCCAGCACTGAAAGCTCTACCTGGTTTTCACTGTCCCTTGGAACTGCATTCGCTGCCGCACAGACATTCGCAATCAGCGCAAGCCTTGATTGGTTATGACGCAACAATGCCTATGTGACTCTGGCAGAGACCGGCTGCCAAATTTGAAACGTCCAGCGATTGCGCCCACACGAAAGCTGCCAGCACTGAAAGCTCTACCTGGTTTTCACTGTCCCTTGGAACTGCATTCGCTGCCGCACAGACATTCGCGCTCTGCAAAAGCCTTGGTTGGTTATGATGCAACAATGCCTATGTGACTCATGCCGAGCCCGGCTGCCAAATTTGAAACCTTCTGCGATTGCGCCCACACGAAAGCTGCCAGCACTGAAAGCTCTACCTGGTTTTCACTGTCCCTTGGAACTGCATTCGCTGCCGCACAGACATTCGCGCTCTGCGCAAGCCTTGGTTGGTTATGATGCAACAATGCCTATGTGACTCTGGCAGAGCCCGGCTGCCAAATTTGAAACGTCCAGCGATTGCGCCCACACGAAAGCTGCCAGCACTGAAAGCTCTACCTGGTTTTCACTGTCCCTTGGAACTGCATTTGCTGCCGCACAGACATTCGCGATCAGCGCAATCCTTGGTTGGTTATGACGCAACAATGCCTATGTGACTCTGGCAGAGCCCGGCTGCCAAATTTGAAACGTCCAGCGATTGCGCCCACACGAAAGCTGCCAGCACTGAAAGCTCTACCTGGTTTTCACTGTCCCTTGGAACTGCATTCGCTGCCGCACAGACATTCGCGCTCTGCGCAAGCCTTGGTTGGTTATGATGCAACAATGCCTATGTGACTCTGGCAGAGCCCGGCTGCCAAATTTGAAACGTCCAGCGATTGCGCCCACACGAAAGCTGCCAGCACTGAAAGCTCTACCTGGTTTTCACTGTCCCTTGGAACTGCATTCGCTGCCGCACAGACATTCGCGCTCTGCGCAAGCCTTGGTTGGTTATGATGCAACAATGCCTATGTGACTCTGGCAGAGCCCGGCTGCCAAATTCGAATCGTCCAGCGATTGCGCCCACACGAAAGCTGCCAGCACTGAAAGCTCTACCTGGTTTTCACTGTCCCTTGGAACTGCATTCGCTGCCGCACAGACATTCGCGCTCTGCGCAAGCCTTGGTTGGTTATGATGCAACAATGGCTATGTGACTCTCGCAGAGCTCGGCTGCCAAATTCGAATCGTCCAGCGATTGCGCCCACACGAAAGCTGCCAGCACTGAAAGCTCTACCTGGTTTTCACTGTCCCTTGGAACTGCATTCACTGCCGCACAGACATTCGCGCTCTGCAAAAGCCTTGGTTGGTTATGATGCAACAATGCCTATGTGAATATTGCACAGCCCGCTGCCAAATTTGAAACGTCCACTGATTGAGCCCACACGAAAGCTGCCAGCACTGAAAGCTCTACCTGGTTTTCACTGTCCCTTGGAACTGCATTCGCTGCCGCACAGACATTCGCGCTCTGCGCAAGCCTTGGTTGGTTATGATGCAACAATGCCTATGTGACTCTGGCAGAGCCCGGCTGCCAAATTTGAAACGTCCAGCGATTGCGCCCACACGAAAGCTGCCAGCACTGAAAGCTCTACCTGGTTTTCACTGTCCCTTGGAACTGCATTCGCTGCCGCACAGACATTCGCGCTCTGCGCAAGCCTTGGTTGGTTATGATGCAACAATGCCTATGTGACTCTGGCAGAGCCCGGCTGCCAAATTCGAAACGTCCAGCGATTGCGCCCACACGAAAGCTGCCAGCACTGAAAGCTCTACCTGGTTTTCACTGTCCCTTGGAACTGCATTCGCTGCCGCACAGACATTCGCGCTCTGCGCAAGCCTTGGTTGGTTATGACGCAACAATGCCTATGTGACTCTGGCAGAGACCGGCTGCCAAATTTGAAACGTCCAGCGATTGCGCCCACACGAAAGCTGCCAGCACTGAAAGCTCTACCTGGTTTTCACTGTCCCTTGGAACTGCATTCGCTGCCGCACAGACATTCGCGCTCTGCGCAAGCCTTGGTTGGTTATGATGCAACAATGCCTATGTGACTCTGGCAGAGCCCGGCTGCCAAATTTGAAACGTCCAGCGATTGCGCCCACACGAAAGCTGCCAGCACTGAAAGCTCTACCTGGATTTCACTGTCCCTTGGAACTGCATTCGCTGCCGCACAGACATTCGCGCTCTGCGCAAGCCTTGGTTGGTTATGATGCAACAATGCCTATGTGACTCTGGCAGAGCCCGGCTGCCAAATTCGAATCGTCCAGCGATTGCGCCCACACGAAAGCTGCCAGCACTGAAAGCTCTACCTGGTTTTCACTGTCCCTTGGAACTGCATTCGCTGCTGCACAGACATTCGCGGTCCGCAAAAGCCTTGGTTGGTTATGATGCAACAATGGCTATGTGACTCTCGCAGAGCTCGGCTGCCAAATTCGAAACGTACACCGACTGCGCCCACACGAAAGCCGCCAGCACTGAAAGCTCTACCTGGTTTTCACTGTCCCTTGGAACTGCATTCACTGCCGCACAGACATTCGCGCTCTGCAAAAGCCTTGGTTGGGTATGATGCAACAATGCCTATGTGAATCTTGCACAGCCCGCTGCCAAATTTGAAACGTCCACTGATTGAGCCCACACGAAAGCTGCCAGCACTGAAAGCTCTACCTGGTTTTCACTGTCCCTTGGAACTGCATTCGCTGCCGCACAGACATTCGCGCTCTGCGCAAGCCTTGGTTGGTTATGATGCAACAATGCCTATGTGACTCTGGCAGAGCCCGGCTGCCAAAGTTGAAACGTCCAGCGATTGCGCCCACACGAAAGCTGCCAGCACTGAAAGCTCTACCTGGTTTTCACTGTCCCTTGGAACTGCATTCGGTGCCGCACAGACATTCGCGCTCTGCGCAAGCCTTGGTTGGTTATGATGCAACAATGCCTATGTGACTCTGGCAGAGCCCGGCTGCCAAATTTGAAACGTCCAGCGATTGGGCCCACACGAAAGCTGCCAGCACTGAAAGCTCTACCTGGTTTTCACTGTCCCTTGGAACTGCATTCGCTGCCGCACAGACATTCGCAATCAGCGCAAGCCTTGGTTGGTTATGACGCAACAATGCCTATGTGACTCTGGCAGAGACCGGCTGCCAAATTTGAAACGTCCAGCGATTGCGCCCACACGAAAGCTGCCAGCACTGAAAGCTCTACCTGGTTTTCACTGTCCCTTGGAACTGCATTCGCTGCCGCACAGACATTCGCGCTCTGCGCAAGCCTTGGTTGGTTATGACGCAACAATGCCTATGTGACTCTGGCAGAGCCCGGCTGCCAAATTTGAAATGTACACCGATTGCGCCCACACGAAAGCTGCCAGCACTGAAAGCTCTACCTGGTTTTCACTGTCCCTTGGAACTGCATTCGCTGCCGCACAGACATTCGCGCTCCGCAAAAGTCTTGGTTGGTTATGATGCAACAATGCCTATGTGACTCTCGCAGAGCCCGGCTGCCAAATTTGAAACGTCCAGCGATTGCGCCCACATGAAAGCTGCCAGCACTGAAAGCTCTACCTGGTTTTCACTGTCCCTTGGAACTGCATTCGCTGCCGCACAGACATTCGCGGTCCGCAAAAGCCTTGGTTGGTTATGATGCAACAATGGCTATGTGACTCTCGCAGAGCTCGGCTGCCAAATTCGAAACGTACACCGATTGCGCCCACACGAAAGCCGCCAGCACTGAAAGCTCTACCTGGTTTTCACTGTCCCTTGGAACTGCATTCACTGCCGCACAGACATTCGCGCTCTGCAAAAGCCTTGGTTGGGTATGATGCAACAATGCCTATGTGAATCTTGCACAGCCCGCTGCCAAATTCGAAACGTCCACTGATTGAGCCCACACGAAAGCTGCCAGCACTGAAAGCTCTACCTGGTTTTCACTGTCCCTTGGAACTGCATTCGCTGCCGCACAGACATTCGCGCTCTGCGCAAGCCTTGGTTGGTTATGATGCAACAATACCTATGTGACTCTGGCAGAGCCCGGCTGCCAAATTCGAAACGTCCAGCGATTGCGCCCACACGAAAGCTGCCAGCACTGAAAAGTCTACCTGGTTTTCACTGTCCCTTGGAACTGCATTCGCTGCCGCACAGACATTCGCGGTCCGCAAAAGTCTTGGTTGGCTATGATGCAACAATGCCTATGTGACTCTGGCAGAGACCGGCTGCCAAATTTGAAACGTCCAGCGATTGCGCCCACACGAAAGCTGCCAGCACTGAAAGCTCTACCTGGTTTTCACTGTCCCTTGGAACTGCATTCGCTGCCGCACAGACATTCGCGCTCTGCGCAAGCCTTGGTTGGTTATGACGCAACAATGCCTATGTGACTCTGGCAGAGCCCGGCTGCCAAATTTGAAACGTCCAGCGATTGCGCCCACACGAAAGCTGCCAGCACTGAAAGCTCTACCTGGTTTTCACTGTCCCTTGGAACTGCATTCGCTGCCGCACAGACATTCGCGATCAGCGCAAGCCTTGGTTGGTTATGACGCAACAATGCCTATGTGACTCTGGCAGAGACCGGCTGCCAAATTTGAAACGTCCAGCGATTGCGCCCACACGAAAGCTGCCAGCACTGAAAGCTCTACCTGGTTTTCACTGTCCCTTGGAACTGCATTCGCTGCCGCACAGACATTCGCGCTCTGCGCAAGCCTTGGTTGGTTATGATGCAACAATGCCTATGTGACTCTGGCAGAGCCCGGCTGCCAAATTTGAAACGTCCAGCGATTGCGCCCACACAAAAGCTGCCAGCACTGAAAGCTCTACCTGGTTTTCACTGTCCCTTGGAACTGCATTCGCTGCCGCACAGACATTCGCGCTCTGCGCAAGCCTTGGTTGGTTATGATGCAACAATGCCTATGTGACTCTGGCAGAGCCCGGCTGCCAAATTCGAAACGTCCAGCGATTGCGCCCACACGAAAGCTGCCAGCACTGAAAGCTCTACCTGGTTTTCACTGTCCCTTGGAACTGCATTCGCTGCCGCACAGACATTCGCAATCAGCGCAAGCCTTGGTTGGTTATGACGCAACAATGCCTATGTGACTCTGGCAGAGACCGGCTGCCAAATTCGAAACGTACACCGATTGCGCCCACACGAAAGCTGCCAGCACTGAAAGCTCTACCTGGTTTTCACTGTCCCTTGGAACTGCATTCGCTGCCGCACAGACATTCGCGCTCTGCAAAAGCCTTGGTTGGTTATGATGCAACAATGCCTATGTGACTCATGCAGAGCCCGGCTGCCAAATTTGAAACCTTCTGCGATTGCGCCCACACGAAAGCTGCCAGCACTGAAAGCTCTACCTGGTTTTCACTGTCCCTTGGAACTGCATTCGCTGCCGCACAGACATTCGCGCTCTGCGCAAGCCTTGGTTGGTTATGATGCAACAATGCCTATGTGACTCTGGCAGAGCCCGGCTGCCAAATTTGAAACGTCCAGCGATTGCGCCCACACGAAAGCTGCCAGCACTGAAAGCTCTACCTGGTTTTCACTGTCCCTTGGAACTGCATTCGCTGCCGCACAGACATTCGCGCTCTGCGCAAGCCTTGGTTGGTTATGATGCAACAATGCCTATGTGACTCTGGCAGAGCCCGGCTGCCAAATTTGAAATGTACACCGATTGCGCCCACACGAAAGCTGCCAGCACTGAAAGCTCTACCTGGTTTTCACTGTCCCTTGGAACTGCATTCGCTGCCGCACAGACATTCGCGCTCTGCGCAAGCCTTGGTTGGTTATGATGCAACAATGGCTATGTGACTCTGGCAGAGCTCGGCTGCCAAATTCGAATCGTCCAGCGATTGCGCCCACACGAAAGCTGCCAGCACTGAAAGCTCTACCTGGTTTTCACTGTCCCTTGGAACTGCATTCACTGCCGCACAGATATTCGCGCTCTGCAAAAGCCTTGGTTGGTTATGATGCAACAATGCCTATGTGAATATTGCACAGCCCGCTGCCAAATTTGAAACGTCCACTGATTGAGCCCACACGAAAGCTGCCAGCACTGAAAGCTCTACCTGGTTTTCACTGTCCCTTGGAACTGCATTCGCTGCCGCACAGACATTCGCGCTCTGCGCAAGCCTTGGTTGGTTATGATGCAACAATGCCTATGTGACTCATGCAGAGCCCGGCTGCCAAATTTGAAACCTTCTGCGATTGCGCCCACACGAAAGCTGCCAGCACTGAAAGCTCTACCTGGTTTTCACTGTCCCTTGGAACTGCATTCGCTGCCGCACAGACATTCGCGCTCTGCGCAAGCCTTGGTTGGTTATGATGCAACAATGCCTATGTGACTCTGGCAGAGCCCGGCTGCCAAATTTGAAACGTCCAGCGATTGCGCCCACACGAAAGCTGCCAGCACTGAAAGCTCTACCTGGTTTTCACTGTCCCTTGGAACTGCATTCGCTGCCGCACAGACATTCGCGCTCTGCGCAAGCCTTGGTTGGTTTTGACGCAGCAATGCCTATGTGACTCTGGCAGAGCCCGGCTGCCAAATTTGAAACGTCCAGCGATTGCGCCCATACGAAAGCTGCCAGCACTGAAAGCTCTACCTGGTTTTCACTGTCCCTTGGAACTGCATTCGCTGCCGCACAGACATTCGCGCTCTGCGCAAGCCTTGGTTGGTTATGATGCAACAATGCCTATGTGACTCTGGCAGAGCCCGGCTGCCAAATTTGAAACGTCCAGCGATTGCGCCCACACGAAAGCTGCCAGCACTGAAAGCTCTACCTGGATTTCACTGTCCCTTGGAACTGCATTCGCTGCCGCACAGACATTCGCGCTCTGCGCAAGCCTTGGTTGGTTATGATGCAACAATGCCTATGTGACTCTGGCAGAGCCCGGCTGCCAAATTTGAAACGTCCAGCGATTGCGCCCACACGAAAGCTGCCAGCACTGAAAGCTCTACCTGGATTTCACTGTCCCTTGGAACTGCATTCGCTGCCGCACAGACATTCGCGCTCTGCGCAAGCCTTGGTTGGTTATGACGCAACAATGCCTATGTGACTCTGGCAGAGCCCGGCTGCCAAATTTGAAACGTCCAGCGATTGCGCCCACACGAAAGTTGCCAGCACTGAAAGCTCTACCTGGTTTTCACTGTCCCTTGGAACTGCATTCGCTGCCGCACAGACATTCGCGATCAGCGCAAGCCTTGGTTGGTTATGACGCAACAATGCCTATGTGACTCTGGCAGAGACCGGCTGCCAAATTCGAAACGTACACCGATTGCGCCCACACGAAAGCTGCCAGCACTGAAAGCTCTACCTGGTTTTCACTGTCCCTTGGAACTGCATTCGCTGCCGCACAGACATTCGCGCTCTGCAAAAGCCTTGGTTGGTTATGATGCAACAATGCCTATGTGACTCATGCAGAGCCCGGCTGCCAAATTTGAAACCTTCTGCGATTGCGCCCACACGAAAGCTGCCAGCACTGAAAGCTCTACCTGGTTTTCACTGTCCCTTGGAACTGCATTCGCTGCCGCACAGACATTCGCGCTCTGCGCAAGCCTTGGTTGGTTATGATGCAACAATGCCTATGTGACTCTGGCAGAGCCCGGCTGCCAAATTTGAAACGTCCAGCGATTGCGCCCACACGAAAGCTGCCAGCACTGAAAGCTCTACCTGGTTTTCACTGTCCCTTGGAACTGCATTCGCTGCCGCACAGACATTCGCGCTCTGCGCAAGCCTTGGTTGGTTATGATGCAACAATGCCTATGTGACTCTGGCAGAGCCCGGCTGCCAAATTTGAAATGTACACCGATTGCGCCCACACGAAAGCTGCCAGCACTGAAAGCTCTACCTGGTTTTCACTGTCCCTTGGAACTGCATTCGCTGCCGCACAGACATTCGCGCTCTGCGCAAGCCTTGGTTGGTTATGATGCAACAATGGCTATGTGACTCTGGCAGAGCTCGGCTGCCAAATTCGAATCGTCCAGCGATTGCGCCCACACGAAAGCTGCCAGCACTGAAAGCTCTACCTGGTTTTCACTGTCCCTTGGAACTGCATTCACTGCCGCACAGATATTCGCGCTCTGCAAAAGCCTTGGTTGGTTATGATGCAACAATGCCTATGTGAATATTGCACAGCCCGCTGCCAAATTTGAAACGTCCACTGATTGAGCCCACACGAAAGCTGCCAGCACTGAAAGCTCTACCTGGTTTTCACTGTCCCTTGGAACTGCATTCGCTGCCGCACAGACATTCGCGCTCTGCGCAAGCCTTGGTTGGTTATGATGCAACAATGCCTATGTGACTCTGGCAGAGCCCGGCTGCCAAATTTGAAACGTCCAGCGATTGCGCCCACACGAAAGCTGCCAGCACTGAAAGCTCTACCTGGTTTTCACTGTCCCTTGGAACTGCATTCGCTGCCGCACAGACATTCGCGCTCTGCGCAAGCCTTGGTTGGTTATGATGCAACAATGCCTATGTGACTCTGGCAGAGCCCGGCTGCCAAATTCGAAACGTCCAGCGATTGCGCCCACACGAAAGCTGCCAGCACTGAAAGCTCTACCTGGTTTTCACTGTCCCTTGGAACTGCATTCGCTGCCGCACAGACATTCGCGCTCTGCGCAAGCCTTGGTTGGTTTTGACGCAGCAATGCCTATGTGACTCTGGCAGAGCCCGGCTGCCAAATTTGAAACGTCCAGCGATTGCGCCCATACGAAAGCTGCCAGCACTGAAAGCTCTACCTGGTTTTCACTGTCCCTTGGAACTGCATTCGCTGCCGCACAGACATTCGCGCTCTGCGCAAGCCTTGGTTGGTTATGATGCAACAATGCCTATGTGACTCTGGCAGAGCCCGGCTGCCAAATTTGAAACGTCCAGCGATTGCGCCCACACGAAAGCTGCCAGCACTGAAAGCTCTACCTGGATTTCACTGTCCCTTGGAACTGCATTCGCTGCCGCACAGACATTCGCGCTCTGCGCAAGCCTTGGTTGGTTATGATGCAACAATGCCTATGTGACTCTGGCAGAGCCCGGCTGCCAAATTTGAAACGTCCAGCGATTGCGCCCACACGAAAGCTGCCAGCACTGAAAGCTCTACCTGGATTTCACTGTCCCTTGGAACTGCATTCGCTGCCGCACAGACATTCGCGCTCTGCGCAAGCCTTGGTTGGTTATGACGCAACAATGCCTATGTGACTCTGGCAGAGCCCGGCTGCCAAATTTGAAACGTCCAGCGATTGCGCCCACACGAAAGTTGCCAGCACTGAAAGCTCTACCTGGTTTTCACTGTCCCTTGGAACTGCATTCGCTGCCGCACAGACATTCGCGATCAGCGCAAGCCTTGGTTGGTTATGACGCAACAATGCCTATGTGACTCTGGCAGAGACCGGCTGCCAAATTTGAAACGTCCAGCGATTGCGCCCACACGAAAGCTGCCAGCACTGAAAGCTCTACCTGGTTTTCACTGTCCCTTGGAACTGCATTCGCTGCCGCACAGACATTCGCGCTCTGCGCAAGCCTTGGTTGGTTATGATGCAACAATGCCTATGTGACTCTGGCAGAGCCCGGCTGCCAAATTTGAAACGTCCAGCGATTGCGCCCACACAAAAGCTGCCAGCACTGAAAGCTCTACCTGGTTTTCACTGTCCCTTGGAACTGCATTCGCTGCCGCACAGACATTCGCGCTCTGCGCAAGCCTTGGTTGGTTATGATGCAACAATGCCTATGTGACTCTGGCAGAGCCCGGCTGCCAAATTCGAAACGTCCAGCGATTGCGCCCACACGAAAGCTGCCAGCACTGAAAGCTCTACCTGGTTTTCACTGTCCCTTGGAACTGCATTCGCTGCCGCACAGACATTCGCAATCAGCGCAAGCCTTGGTTGGTTATGACGCAACAATGCCTATGTGACTCTGGCAGAGACCGGCTGCCAAATTTGAAACGTCCAGCGATTGCGCCCACACGAAAGCTGCCAGCACTGAAAGCTCTACCTGGTTTTCACTGTCCCTTGGAACTGCATTCGCTGCCGCACAGACATTCGCGCTCTGCAAAAGCCTTGGTTGGTTATGATGCAACAATGCCTATGTGACTCATGCAGAGCCCGGCTGCCAAATTTGAAACCTTCTGCGATTGCGCCCACACGAAAGCTGCCAGCACTGAAAGCTCTACCTGGTTTTCACTGTCCCTTGGAACTGCATTCGCTGCCGCACAGACATTCGCGCTCTGCGCAAGCCTTGGTTGGTTATGATGCAACAATGCCTATGTGACTCTGGCAGAGCCCGGCTGCCAAATTTGAAACGTCCAGCGATTGCGCCCACACGAAAGCTGCCAGCACTGAAAGCTCTACCTGGTTTTCACTGTCCCTTGGAACTGCATTCGCTGCCGCACAGACATTCGCGCTCTGCGCAAGCCTTGGTTGGTTATGATGCAACAATGCCTATGTGACTCTGGCAGAGCCCGGCTGCCAAATTCGAATCGTCCAGCGATTGCGCCCACACGAAAGCTGCCAGCACTGAAAGCTCTACCTGGTTTTCACTGTCCCTTGGAACTGCATTCGCTGCCGCACAGACATTCGCGCTCTGCGCAAGCCTTGGTTGGTTATGATGCAACAATGGCTATGTGAATATTGCACAGCCCGCTGCCAAATTTGAAACGTCCACTGATTGAGCCCACACGAAAGCTGCCAGCACTGAAAGCTCTACCTGGTTTTCACTGTCCCTTGGAACTGCATTCGCTGCCGCACAGACATTCGCGCTCTGCGCAAGCCTTGGTTGGTTATGATGCAACAATGCCTATGTGACTCTGGCAGAGCCCGGCTGCCAAATTCGAAACGTCCAGCGATTGCGCCCACACGAAAGCTGCCAGCACTGAAAGCTCTACCTGGTTTTCACTGTCCCTTGGAACTGCATTCGCTGCCGCACAGACATTCGCGCTCTGCGCAAGCCTTGGTTGGTTTTGACGCAGCAATGCCTATGTGACTCTGGCAGAGCCCGGCTGCCAAATTTGAAACGTCCAGCGATTGCGCCCACACGAAAGCTGCCAGCACTGAAAGCTCTACCTGGTTTTCACTGTCCCTTGGAACTGCATTCGCTGCCGCACAGACATTCGCGCTCTGCGCAAGCCTTGGTTGGTTATGATGCAACAATGCCTATGTGACTCTGGCAGAGCCCGGCTGCCAAATTCGAATCGTCCAGAGATTGCGCCCACACGAAAGCTGCCAGCACTGAAAGCTCTACCTGGTTTTCACTGTCCCTTGGAACTGCATTCGCTGCTGCACAGACATTCGCGGTCCGCAAAAGCCTTGGTTGGTTATGATGCAACAATGGCTATGTGACTCTCGCAGAGCTCGGCTGCCAAATTCGAAACGTACACCGATTGCGCCCACACGAAAGCCGCCAGCACTGAAAGCTCTACCTGGTTTTCACTGTCCCTTGGAACTGCATTCACTGCCGCACAGACATTCGCGCTCTGCAAAAGCCTTGGTTGGGTATGATGCAACAATGCCTATGTGAATCTTGCACAGCCCGCTGCCAAATTTGAAACGTCCACTGATTGAGCCCACACGAAAGCTGCCAGCACTGAAAGCTCTACCTGGTTTTCACTGTCCCTTGGAACTGCATTCGCTGCCGCACAGACATTCGCGCTCTGCGCAAGCCTTGGTTGGTTATGATGCAACAATGCCTATGTGAGTCTGGCAGAGCCCGGCTGCCAAATTCGAAACGTCCAGCGATTGCGCCCACACGAAAGCTGCCAGCACTGAAAGCTCTACCTGGTTTTCACTGTCCCTTGGAACTGCATTCGCTGCCGCACAGACATTCGCGCTCTGCGCAAGCCTTGGTTGGTTTTGACGCAGCAATGCCTATGTGACTCTGGCAGAGCCCGGCTGCCAAATTTGAAACGTCCAGCGATTGCGCCCACACGAAAGCTGCCAGCACTGAAAGCTCTACCTGGTTTTCACTGTCCCTTGGAACTGCATTCGCTGCCGCACAGACATTCGCGCTCTGCGCAAGCCTTGGTTGGTTATGATGCAACAATGCCTATGTGACTCTGGCAGAGCCCGGCTGCCAAATTCGAATCGTCCAGAGATTGCGCCCACACGAAAGCTGCCAGCACTGAAAGCTCTACCTGGTTTTCACTGTCCCTTGGAACTGCATTCGCTGCTGCACAGACATTCGCGGTCCGCAAAAGCCTTGGTTGGTTATGATGCAACAATGGCTATGTGACTCTCGCAGAGCTCGGCTGCCAAATTCGAAACGTACACCGATTGCGCCCACACGAAAGCCGCCAGCACTGAAAGCTCTACCTGGTTTTCACTGTCCCTTGGAACTGCATTCACTGCCGCACAGACATTCGCGCTCTGCAAAAGCCTTGGTTGGGTATGATGCAACAATGCCTATGTGAATCTTGCACAGCCCGCTGCCAAATTTGAAACGTCCACTGATTGAGCCCACACGAAAGCTGCCAGCACTGAAAGCTCTACCTGGTTTTCACTGTCCCTTGGAACTGCATTCGCTGCCGCACAGACATTCGCGCTCTGCGCAAGCCTTGGTTGGTTATGATGCAACAATGCCTATGTGAGTCTGGCAGAGCCCGGCTGCCAAATTTGAAACGTCCAGCGATTGCGCCCACACGAAAGCTGCCAGCACTGAAAGCTCTACCTGGTTTTCACTGTCCCTTGGAACTGCATTCGCTGCCGCACAGACATTCGCGCTCTGCGCAAGCCTTGGTTGGTTATGATGCAACAATGCCTATGTGACTCTGGCAGAGCCCGGCTGCCAAATTCGAAACGTCCAGCGATTGGGCCCACACGAAAGCTGCCAGCACTGAAAGCTCTACCTGGTTTTCACTGTCCCTTGGAACTGCATTCGCTGCCGCACAGACATTCGCAATCAGCGCAAGCCTTGGTTGGTTATGACGCAACAATGCCTATGTGACTCTGGCAGAGACCGGCTGCCAAATTTGAAACGTCCAGCGATTGCGCCCACACGAAAGCTGCCAGCACTGAAAGCTCTACCTGGTTTTCACTGTCCCTTGGAACTGCATTCGCTGCCGCACAGACATTCGCGCTCTGCGCAAGCCTTGGTTGGTTATGACGCAACAATGCCTATGTGACTCTGGCAGAGCCCGGCTGCCAAATTTGAAATGTACACCGATTGCGCCCACACGAAAGCTGCCAGCACTGAAAGCTCTACCTGGTTTTCACTGTCCCTTGGAACTGCATTCGCTGCCGCACAGACATTCGCGCTCCGCAAAAGTCTTGGTTGGTTATGATGCAACAATGCCTATGTGACTCTCGCAGAGCCCGGCTGCCAAATTTGAAACGTCCAGCGATTGCGCCCACATGAAAGCTGCCAGCACTGAAAGCTCTACCTGGTTTTCACTGTCCCTTGGAACTGCATTCGCTGCCGCACAGACATTCGCGGTCCGCAAAAGCCTTGGTTGGTTATGATGCAACAATGGCTATGTGACTCTCGCAGAGCTCGGCTGCCAAATTCGAAACGTACACCGATTGCGCCCACACGAAAGCCGCCAGCACTGAAAGCTCTACCTGGTTTTCACTGTCCCTTGGAACTGCATTCACTGCCGCACAGACATTCGCGCTCTGCAAAAGCCTTGGTTGGGTATGATGCAACAATGCCTATGTGAATCTTGCACAGCCCGCTGCCAAATTCGAAACGTCCACTGATTGAGCCCACACGAAAGCTGCCAGCACTGAAAGCTCTACCTGGTTTTCACTGTCCCTTGGAACTGCATTCGCTGCCGCACAGACATTCGCGCTCTGCGCAAGCCTTGGTTGGTTATGATGCAACAATACCTATGTGACTCTGGCAGAGCCCGGCTGCCAAATTCGAAACGTCCAGCGATTGCGCCCACACGAAAGCTGCCAGCACTGAAAAGTCTACCTGGTTTTCACTGTCCCTTGGAACTGCATTCGCTGCCGCACAGACATTCGCGGTCCGCAAAAGTCTTGGTTGGCTATGATGCAACAATGCCTATGTGACTCTGGCAGAGACCGGCTGCCAAATTTGAAACGTCCAGCGATTGCGCCCACACGAAAGCTGCCAGCACTGAAAGCTCTACCTGGTTTTCACTGTCCCTTGGAACTGCATTCGCTTCCGCACAGACATTCGCGCTCTGCGCAAGCCTTGGTTGGTTATGATGCAACAATGCCTATGTGACTCTGGCAGAGCCCGGCTGCCAAATTTGAAACGTCCAGCGATTGCGCCCACACGAAAGCTGCCAGCACTGAAAGCTCTACCTGGTTTTCACTGTCCCTTGGAACTGCATTCGCTGCCGCACAGACATTCGCGATCAGCGCAAGCCTTGGTTGGTTATGACGCAACAATGCCTATGTGACTCTGGCAGAGATCGGCTGCCAAATTTGAAACGTCCAGCGATTGCGCCCACACGAAAGCTGCCAGCACTGAAAGCTCTACCTGGTTTTCACTGTCCCTTGGAACTGCATTCGCTGCCGCACAGACATTCGCGCTCTGCGCAAGCCTTGGTTGGTTATGATGCAACAATGCCTATGTGACTCTGGCAGAGCCCGGCTGCCAAATTTGAAACGTCCAGCGATTGCGCCCACACAAAAGCTGCCAGCACTGAAAGCTCTACCTGGTTTTCACTGTCCCTTGGAACTGCATTCGCTGCCGCACAGACATTCGCGCTCTGCGCAAGCCTTGGTTGGTTATGATGCAACAATGCCTATGTGACTCTGGCAGAGCCCGGCTGCCAAATTCGAAACGTCCAGCGATTGCGCCCACACGAAAGCTGCCAGCACTGAAAGCTCTACCTGGTTTTCACTGTCCCTTGGAACTGCATTCGCTGCCGCACAGACATTCGCGGTCCGCAAAAGCCTTGGTTGGTTATGACGCAACAATGCCTATGTGACTCTGGCAGAGACCGGCTGCCAAATTTGAAACGTCCAGCGATTGCGCCCACACGAAAGCTGCCAGCACTGAAAGCTCTACCTGGTTTTCACTGTCCCTTGGAACTGCATTCGCTGCCGCACAGACATTCGCGCTCTGCGCAAGCCTTGGTTGGTTTTGACGCAACAATGCCTATGTGACTCTCGCAGAGCCCGGCTGCCAAATTTGAAATGTACACCGATTGCGCCCACACTAAAGCTGCCAGCACTGAAAGCTCTACCTGGTTTTCACTGTCCCTTGGAACTGCATTCGCTGCCGCACAGACATTCGCGCTCTGCGCAAGCCTTGGTTGGTTATGATGCAACAATGCCTATGTGACTCTGGCAGAGCCCGGCTGCCAAATTCGAATCGTCCAGCGATTGCGCCCACACGAAAGCTGCCAGCACTGAAAGCTCTACCTGGTTTTCACTGTCCCTTGGAACTGCATTCGCTGCTGCACAGACATTCGCGGTCCGCAAAAGCCTTGGTTGGTTATGATGCAACAATGGCTATGTGACTCTCGCAGAGCTCGGCTGCCAAATTCGAAACGTACACCGATTGCGCCCACACGAAAGCCGCCAGCACTGAAAGCTCTACCTGGTTTTCACTGTCCCTTGGAACTGCATTCACTGCCGCACAGACATTCGCGCTCTGCAAAAGCCTTGGTTGGGTATGATGCAACAATGCCTATGTGAATCTTGCACAGCCCGCTGCCAAATTTGAAACGTCCACTGATTGAGCCCACACGAAAGCTGCCAGCACTGAAAGCTCTACCTGGTTTTCACTGTCCCTTGGAACTGCATTCGCTGCCGCACAGACATTCGCGCTCTGCGCAAGCCTTGGTTGGTTATGATGGAACAATGCCTATGTGACTCTGGCAGAGCCCGGCTGCCAAATTCGAAACGTCCAGCGATTGCGCCCACACGAAAGCTGCCAGCACTGAAAGCTCTACCTGGTTTTCACTGTCCCTTGGAACTGCATTCGCTGCCGCACAGACATTCGCGGTCCGCAAAAGTCTTGGTTGGTTATGACGCAACAATGCCTATGTGACTCTCGCAGAGCCCGGCTGCCAAATTTGAAACGTCCACTAATTGCGCCCACACGAAAGCTGCCAGCACTGAAAGCTCTACCTGGTTTTCACTGTCCCTTGGAACTGCATTCGCTGCCGCACAGACATTCGCGCTCTGCGCAAGCCTTGGTTGGTTATGATGCAACAATGCCTATGTGACTCTGGCAGAGCCCGGCTGCCAAATTTGAAACGTCCAGCGATTGCGCCCACACGAAAGCTGCCAGCACTGAAAGCTCTACCTGGTTTTCACTGTCCCTTGGAACTGCATTCGCTGCCGCACAGACATTCGCGCTCTGCGCAAGCCTTGGTTGGTTATGATGCAACAATGCCTATGTGACTCTGGCAGAGCCCGGCTGCCAAATTCGAATCGTCCAGCGATTGCGCCCACACGAAAGCTGCCAGCACTGAAAGCTCTACCTGGTTTTCACTGTCCCTTGGAACTGCATTCGCTGCCGCACAGACATTCGCAATCAGCGCAAGCCTTGGTTGGTTATGACGCAACAATGCCTATGTGACTCTGGCAGAGACCGGCTGCCAAATTTGAAACGTCCAGCGATTGCGCCCACACGAAAGCTGCCAGCACTGAAAGCTCTACCTGGTTTTCACTGTCCCTTGGAACTGCATTCGCTGCCGCACAGACATTCGCGCTCTGCGCAAGCCTTGGTTGGTTTTGACGCAGCAATGCCTATGTGACTCTCGTAGAGCCCGGCTGCCAAATTTGAAATGTACACCGATTGCGCCCACACGAAAGCTGCCAGCACTGAAAGCTCTACCTGCTTTTCACTGTCCCTTGGAACTGCATTCGCTGCCGCACAGACATTCGCGCTCTGCGCAAGCCTTGGTTGGTTATGATGCAACAATGCCTATGTGACTCTGGCAGAGCCCGGCTGCCAAATTCGAATCGTCCAGCGATTGCGCCCACACGAAAGCTGCCAGCACTGAAAGCTCTACCTGGTTTTCACTGTCCCTTGGAACTGCATTCGCTGCCGCACAGACATTCGCGCTCTGCGCAAGCCTTGGTTGGTTTTGACGCAACAATGCCTATGTGACTCTCGCAGAGCCCGGCTGCCAAATTTGAAATGTACACCGATTGCGCCCACACTAAAGCTGCCAGCACTGAAAGCTCTACCTGGTTTTCACTGTCCCTTGGAACTGCATTCGCTGCCGCACAGACATTCGCGCTCTGCGCAAGCCTTGGTTGGTTATGATGCAACAATGCCTATGTGACTCTGGCAGAGCCCGGCTGCCAAATTCGAATCGTCCAGCGATTGCGCCCACACGAAAGCTGCCAGCACTGAAAGCTCTACCTGGTTTTCACTGTCCCTTGGAACTGCATTCGCTGCTGCACAGACATTCGCGGTCCGCAAAAGCCTTGGTTGGTTATGATGCAACAATGGCTATGTGACTCTCGCAGAGCTCGGCTGCCAAATTCGAAACGTACACCGATTGCGCCCACACGAAAGCCGCCAGCACTGAAAGCTCTACCTGGTTTTCACTGTCCCTTGGAACTGCATTCACTGCCGCACAGACATTCGCGCTCTGCAAAAGCCTTGGTTGGGTATGATGCAACAATGCCTATGTGAATCTTGCACAGCCCGCTGCCAAATTTGAAACGTCCACTGATTGAGCCCACACGAAAGCTGCCAGCACTGAAAGCTCTACCTGGTTTTCACTGTCCCTTGGAACTGCATTCGCTGCCGCACAGACATTCGCGCTCTGCGCAAGCCTTGGTTGGTTATGATGGAACAATGCCTATGTGACTCTGGCAGAGCCCGGCTGCCAAATTCGAAACGTCCAGCGATTGCGCCCACACGAAAGCTGCCAGCACTGAAAGCTCTACCTGGTTTTCACTGTCCCTTGGAACTGCATTCGCTGACGCACAGACATTCGCGGTCCGCAAAAGTCTTGGTTGGTTATGATGCAACAATGCCTATGTGACTCTCGCAGAGCCCGGCTGCCAAATTTGAAACGTCCACTAATTGCGCCCACACGAAAGCTGCCAGCACTGAAAGCTCTACCTGGTTTTCACTGTCCCTTGGAACTGCATTCGCTGCCGCACAGACATTCGCGCTCTGCGCAAGCCTTGGTTGGTTATGATGCAACAATGCCTATGTGACTCTGGCAGAGCCCGGCTGCCAAATTTGAAACGTCCAGCGATTGCGCCCACACGAAAGCTGCCAGCACTGAAAGCTCTACCTGGTTTTCACTGTCCCTTGGAACTGCATTCGCTGCCGCACAGACATTCGCGCTCTGCGCAAGCCTTGGTTGGTTATGATGCAACAATGCCTATGTGACTCTGGCAGAGCCCGGCTGCCAAATTTGAAACGTCCAGCGATTGCGCCCACACGAAAGCTGCCAGCACTGAAAGCTCTACCTGGTTTTCACTGTCCCTTGGAACTGCATTCGCTGCCGCACAGACATTCGCGCTCTGCGCAAGCCTTGGTTGGTTATGATGCAACAATGCCTATGTGACTCTGGCAGAGCCCGGCTGCCAAATTTGGAACCTCCACCGATTGCGCCCACACGAAAGCTGCCAGCACTGAAAGCTCTACCTGGTTTTCACTGTCCCTTGGAACTGCATTCGCTGCCGCACAGACATTCGCGATCAGCGCAAGCCTTGGTTGGTTATGACGCAACAATGCCTATGTGACTCTGGCAGAGACCGGCTGCCAAATTTGAAACGTCCAGCGATTGCGCCCACACGAAAGCTGCCAGCACTGAAAGCTCTACCTGGTTTTCACTGTCCCTTGGAACTGCATTCGCTGCCGCACAGACATTCGCGCTCTGCGCAAGCCTTGGTTGGTTATGATGCAACAATGCCTATGTGACTCTGGCAGAGCCCGGCTGCCAAATTTGAAACGTCCAGCGATTGCGCCCACACGAAAGCTGCCAGCACTGAAAGCTCTACCTGGTTTTCACTGTCCCTTGGAACTGCATTCGCTGCCGCACAGACATTCGCGCTCTGCGCAAGCCTTGGTTGGTTATGATGCAACAATGCCTATGTGACTCTGGCAGAGCCCGGCTGCCAAATTCGAATCGTCCAGCGATTGCGCCCACACGAAAGCTGCCAGCACTGAAAGCTCTACCTGGTTTTCACTGTCCCTTGGAACTGCATTCGCTGCCGCACAGACATTCGCAATCAGCGCAAGCCTTGGTTGGTTATGACGCAACAATGCCTATGTGACTCTGGCAGAGACCGGCTGCCAAATTTGAAACGTCCAGCGATTGCGCCCACACGAAAGCTGCCAGCACTGAAAGCTCTACCTGGTTTTCACTGTCCCTTGGAACTGCATTCGCTGCCGCACAGACATTCGCGCTCTGCGCAAGCCTTGGTTGGTTTTGACGCAGCAATGCCTATGTGACTCTCGTAGAGCCCGGCTGCCAAATTTGAAATGTACACCGATTGCGCCCACACGAAAGCTGCCAGCACTGAAAGCTCTACCTGCTTTTCACTGTCCCTTGGAACTGCATTCGCTGCCGCACAGACATTCGCGCTCTGCGCAAGCCTTGGTTGGTTATGATGCAACAATGCCTATGTGACTCTGGCAGAGCCCGGCTGCCAAATTCGAATCGTCCAGCGATTGCGCCCACACGAAAGCTGCCAGCACTGAAAGCTCTACCTGGTTTTCACTGTCCCTTGGAACTGCATTCGCTGCTGCACAGACATTCGCGGTCCGCAAAAGCCTTGGTTGGTTATGATGCAACAATGGCTATGTGACTCTCGCAGAGCTCGGCTGCCAAATTCGAAACGTACACCGATTGCGCCCACACGAAAGCCGCCAGCACTGAAAGCTCTACCTGGTTTTCACTGTCCCTTGGAACTGCATTCACTGCCGCACAGACATTCGCGCTCTGCAAAAGCCTTGGTTGGGTATGATGCAACAATGCCTATGTGAATCTTGCACAGCCCGCTGCCAAATTTGAAACGTCCACTGATTGAGCCCACACGAAAGCTGCCAGCACTGAAAGCTCTACCTAGTTTTCACTGTCCCTTGGAACTGGATTCGCTGCCGCACAGACATTCGCGCTCTGCGCAAGCCTTGGTTGGTTATGATGGAACAATGCCTATGTGACTCATGCAGAGCCCGGCTGCCAAATTCGAAACGTCCAGCGATGGCGCCCACACGAAAGCTGCCAGCACTGAAAGCTCTACCTGGTTTTCACTGTCCCTTGGAACTGCATTCGCTGCCGCACAGACATTCGCGCTCTGCGCAAGCCTTGGTTGGTTATGATGCAACAATGCCTATGTGACTCTGGCAGAGCCCGGCTGCCAAATTTGAAACGTCCACTGATTGCGCCCACACGAAAGCTGCCAGCACTGAAAGCTCTACCTGGTTTTCACTGTCCCTTGGAACTGCATTCGCTGCCGCACAGACATTCGCGCTCCGCAAAAGCCTTGGTTGGTTATGATGGAACAATGCCTATGTGACTCTGGCAGAGCCCGGCTGCCAAATTCGAAACGTCCAGCGATTGCGCCCACACGAAAGCTGCCAGCACTGAAAGCTCTACCTGGTTTTCACTGTCCCTTGGAACTGCATTCGCTGCCGCACAGACATTCGCGGTCCGCAAAAGTCTTGGTTGGTTATGACGCAACAATGCCTATGTGACTCTCGCAGAGCCCGGCTGCCAAATTTGAAACGTCCACTAATTGCGCCCACACGAAAGCTGCCAGCACTGAAAGCTCTACCTGGTTTTCACTGTCCCTTGGAACTGCATTCGCTGCCGCACAGACATTCGCGCTCTGCGCAAGCCTTGGTTGGTTATGATGCAACAATGCCTATGTGACTCTGGCAGAGCCCGGCTGCCAAATTTGAAACGTCCAGCGATTGCGCCCACACGAAAGCTGCCAGCACTGAAAGCTCTACCTGGTTTTCACTGTCCCTTGGAACTGCATTCGCTGCCGCACAGACATTCGCGCTCTGCGCAAGCCTTGGTTGGTTATGATGCAACAATGCCTATGTGACTCTGGCAGAGCCCGGCTGCCAAATTCGAATCGTCCAGCGATTGCGCCCACACGAAAGCTGCCAGCACTGAAAGCTCTACCTGGTTTTCACTGTCCCTTGGAACTGCATTCGCTGCCGCACAGACATTCGCAATCAGCGCAAGCCTTGGTTGGTTATGACGCAACAATGCCTATGTGACTCTGGCAGAGACCGGCTGCCAAATTTGAAACGTACACCGATTGCGCCCACACGAAAGCTGCCAGCACTGAAAGCTCTACCTGGTTTTCACTGTCCCTTGGAACTGCATTCGCTGCCGCACAGACATTCGCGCTCTGCGCAAGCCTTGGTTGGTTTTGACGCAGCAATGCCTATGTGACTCTCGTAGAGCCCGGCTGCCAAATTTGAAATGTACACCGATTGCGCCCACACGAAAGCTGCCAGCACTGAAAGCTCTACCTGCTTTTCACTGTCCCTTGGAACTGCATTCGCTGCCGCACAGACATTCGCGCTCTGCGCAAGCCTTGGTTGGTTATGATGCAACAATGCCTATGTGACTCTGGCAGAGCCCGGCTGCCAAATTCGAATCGTCCAGCGATTGCGCCCACACGAAAGCTGCCAGCACTGAAAGCTCTACCTGGTTTTCACTGTCCCTTGGAACTGCATTCGCTGCCGCACAGACATTCGCGCTCTGCGCAAGCCTTGGTTGGTTTTGACGCAACAATGCCTATGTGACTCTCGCAGAGCCCGGCTGCCAAATTTGAAATGTACACCGATTGCGCCCACACTAAAGCTGCCAGCACTGAAAGCTCTACCTGGTTTTCACTGTCCCTTGGAACTGCATTCGCTGCCGCACAGACATTCGCGCTCTGCGCAAGCCTTGGTTGGTTATGATGCAACAATGCCTATGTGACTCTGGCAGAGCCCGGCTGCCAAATTCGAATCGTCCAGCGATTGCGCCCACACGAAAGCTGCCAGCACTGAAAGCTCTACCTGGTTTTCACTGTCCCTTGGAACTGCATTCGCTGCTGCACAGACATTCGCGGTCCGCAAAAGCCTTGGTTGGTTATGATGCAACAATGGCTATGTGACTCTCGCAGAGCTCGGCTGCCAAATTCGAAACGTACACCGATTGCGCCCACACGAAAGCCGCCAGCACTGAAAGCTCTACCTGGTTTTCACTGTCCCTTGGAACTGCATTCACTGCCGCACAGACATTCGCGCTCTGCAAAAGCCTTGGTTGGGTATGATGCAACAATGCCTATGTGAATCTTGCACAGCCCGCTGCCAAATTTGAAACGTCCACTGATTGAGCCCACACGAAAGCTGCCAGCACTGAAAGCTCTACCTGGTTTTCACTGTCCCTTGGAACTGCATTCGCTGCCGCACAGACATTCGCGCTCTGCGCAAGCCTTGGTTGGTTATGATGGAACAATGCCTATGTGACTCTGGCAGAGCCCGGCTGCCAAATTCGAAACGTCCAGCGATTGCGCCCACACGAAAGCTGCCAGCACTGAAAGCTCTACCTGGTTTTCACTGTCCCTTGGAACTGCATTCGCTGACGCACAGACATTCGCGGTCCGCAAAAGTCTTGGTTGGTTATGATGCAACAATGCCTATGTGACTCTCGCAGAGCCCGGCTGCCAAATTTGAAACGTCCACTAATTGCGCCCACACGAAAGCTGCCAGCACTGAAAGCTCTACCTGGTTTTCACTGTCCCTTGGAACTGCATTCGCTGCCGCACAGACATTCGCGCTCTGCGCAAGCCTTGGTTGGTTATGATGCAACAATGCCTATGTGACTCTGGCAGAGCCCGGCTGCCAAATTTGAAACGTCCAGCGATTGCGCCCACACGAAAGCTGCCAGCACTGAAAGCTCTACCTGGTTTTCACTGTCCCTTGGAACTGCATTCGCTGCCGCACAGACATTCGCGCTCTGCGCAAGCCTTGGTTGGTTATGATGCAACAATGCCTATGTGACTCTGGCAGAGCCCGGCTGCCAAATTTGAAACGTCCAGCGATTGCGCCCACACGAAAGCTGCCAGCACTGAAAGCTCTACCTGGTTTTCACTGTCCCTTGGAACTGCATTCGCTGCCGCACAGACATTCGCGCTCTGCGCAAGCCTTGGTTGGTTATGATGCAACAATGCCTATGTGACTCTGGCAGAGCCCGGCTGCCAAATTTGGAACCTCCACCGATTGCGCCCACACGAAAGCTGCCAGCACTGAAAGCTCTACCTGGTTTTCACTGTCCCTTGGAACTGCATTCGCTGCCGCACAGACATTCGCGATCAGCGCAAGCCTTGGTTGGTTATGACGCAACAATGCCTATGTGACTCTGGCAGAGACCGGCTGCCAAATTTGAAACGTCCAGCGATTGCGCCCACACGAAAGCTGCCAGCACTGAAAGCTCTACCTGGTTTTCACTGTCCCTTGGAACTGCATTCGCTGCCGCACAGACATTCGCGCTCTGCGCAAGCCTTGGTTGGTTATGATGCAACAATGCCTATGTGACTCTGGCAGAGCCCGGCTGCCAAATTTGAAACGTCCAGCGATTGCGCCCACACGAAAGCTGCCAGCACTGAAAGCTCTACCTGGTTTTCACTGTCCCTTGGAACTGCATTCGCTGCCGCACAGACATTCGCGCTCTGCGCAAGCCTTGGTTGGTTATGATGCAACAATGCCTATGTGACTCTGGCAGAGCCCGGCTGCCAAATTCGAATCGTCCAGCGATTGCGCCCACACGAAAGCTGCCAGCACTGAAAGCTCTACCTGGTTTTCACTGTCCCTTGGAACTGCATTCGCTGCCGCACAGACATTCGCAATCAGCGCAAGCCTTGGTTGGTTATGACGCAACAATGCCTATGTGACTCTGGCAGAGACCGGCTGCCAAATTTGAAACGTCCAGCGATTGCGCCCACACGAAAGCTGCCAGCACTGAAAGCTCTACCTGGTTTTCACTGTCCCTTGGAACTGCATTCGCTGCCGCACAGACATTCGCGCTCTGCGCAAGCCTTGGTTGGTTTTGACGCAGCAATGCCTATGTGACTCTCGTAGAGCCCGGCTGCCAAATTTGAAATGTACACCGATTGCGCCCACACGAAAGCTGCCAGCACTGAAAGCTCTACCTGCTTTTCACTGTCCCTTGGAACTGCATTCGCTGCCGCACAGACATTCGCGCTCTGCGCAAGCCTTGGTTGGTTATGATGCAACAATGCCTATGTGACTCTGGCAGAGCCCGGCTGCCAAATTCGAATCGTCCAGCGATTGCGCCCACACGAAAGCTGCCAGCACTGAAAGCTCTACCTGGTTTTCACTGTCCCTTGGAACTGCATTCGCTGCTGCACAGACATTCGCGGTCCGCAAAAGCCTTGGTTGGTTATGATGCAACAATGGCTATGTGACTCTCGCAGAGCTCGGCTGCCAAATTCGAAACGTACACCGATTGCGCCCACACGAAAGCCGCCAGCACTGAAAGCTCTACCTGGTTTTCACTGTCCCTTGGAACTGCATTCACTGCCGCACAGACATTCGCGCTCTGCAAAAGCCTTGGTTGGGTATGATGCAACAATGCCTATGTGAATCTTGCACAGCCCGCTGCCAAATTTGAAACGTCCACTGATTGAGCCCACACGAAAGCTGCCAGCACTGAAAGCTCTACCTAGTTTTCACTGTCCCTTGGAACTGGATTCGCTGCCGCACAGACATTCGCGCTCTGCGCAAGCCTTGGTTGGTTATGATGGAACAATGCCTATGTGACTCATGCAGAGCCCGGCTGCCAAATTCGAAACGTCCAGCGATGGCGCCCACACGAAAGCTGCCAGCACTGAAAGCTCTACCTGGTTTTCACTGTCCCTTGGAACTGCATTCGCTGCCGCACAGACATTCGCGCTCTGCGCAAGCCTTGGTTGGTTATGATGCAACAATGCCTATGTGACTCTGGCAGAGCCCGGCTGCCAAATTTGAAACGTCCACTGATTGCGCCCACACGAAAGCTGCCAGCACTGAAAGCTCTACCTGGTTTTCACTGTCCCTTGGAACTGCATTCGCTGCCGCACAGACATTCGCGCTCCGCAAAAGCCTTGGTTGGTTATGATGCAACAATGCCTATGTGACTCTCGCAGAGCCCGGCTGCCAAATTTGAAACGTCCAGCGATTGCGCCCACACGAAAGCTGCCAGCACTGAAAGCTCTACCTGGTTTTCACTGTCCCTTGGAACTGCATTCGCTGCCGCACAGACATTCGCGCTCTGCGCAAGCCTTGGTTGGTTATGATGCAACAATGCCTATGTGACTCTGGCAGAGCCCGGCTGCCAAATTTGAAACGTCCAGCGATTGCGCCCACACGAAAGCTGCCAGCACTGAAAGCTCTACCTGGTTTTCACTGTCCCTTGGAACTGCATTCGCTGCCGCACAGACATTCGCGCTCTGAGCAAGCCTTGGTTGGTTATGATGCAACAATGCCTATGTGACTCTGGCAGAGCCCGGCTGCCAAATTCGAATCGTCCAGCGATTGCGCCCACACGAAAGCTGCCAGC
Source organism: Mycteria americana (assembly GCF_035582795.1). NCBI lineage: Eukaryota > Metazoa > Chordata > Aves > Ciconiiformes > Ciconiidae > Mycteria > Mycteria americana. The sequence continues at coordinate 1,766,305 of NW_027445609.1, read as the reverse complement.
ACTGAAAGCTCTACCTGGTTTTCACTGTCCCTTGGAACTGCATTCGCTGCCGCACAGACATTCGCAATCAGCGCAAGCCTTGGTTGGTTATGACGCAACAATGCCTATGTGACTCTGGCAGAGACCGGCTGCCAAATTTGAAACGTCCAGCGATTGCGCCCACACGAAAGCTGCCAGCACTGAAAGCTCTACCTGGTTTTCACTGTCCCTTGGAACTGCATTCGCTGCCGCACAGACATTCGCGCTCTGCGCAAGCCTTGGTTGGTTATGACGCAACAATGCCTATGTGACTCTCGCAGAGCACGGCTGCCAAATTTGAAACGTCCAGCGATTGCGCCCACATGAAAGCTGCCAGCACTGAAAGCTCTACCTGGTTTTCACTGTCCCTTGGAACTGCATTCGCTGCCGCACAGACATTCGCGCTCTGCGCAAGCCTTGGTTGGTTATGATGCAACAATGGCTATGTGACTCTCGCAGAGCTCGGCTGCCAAATTCGAAACGTACACCGATTGCGCCCACACGAAAGCTGCCAGCACTGAAAGGTCTACCTGGTTTTCACTGTCCCTTGGAACTGCATTCGCTGCCGCACAGACATTCGCGGTCCGCAAAAGTCTTGGTTGGTTATGATGCAACAATGCCTATGTGACTCTCGCAGCGCCCGGTTGCCAAATTTGAAACGTCCACTGATTGCGCCCACACGAAAGCTGCCAGCACTGAAAGCTCTACCTGGTTTTCACTGTCCCTTGGAACTGCATTCGCTGCCGCACAGACATTCGCGCTCTGCGCAAGCCTTGGTTGGTTATGATGCAACAATGCCTATGTGACTCTGGCAGAGCCCGGCTGCCAAATTTGAAACGTCCAGCGATTGCGCCCACACGAAAGCTGCCAGCACTGAAAGCTCTACCTGGTTTTCACTGTCCCTTGGAACTGCATTCGCTGCCGAACAGACATTCGCGCTCTGCGCAAGCCTTGGTTGGTTATGATGCAACAATGCCTATGTGACTCTGGCAGAGCCCGGCTGCCAAATTTGAAACGTCCAGTGATTGCGCCCACACGAAAGCTGCCAGCACTGAAAGCTCTACCTGGTTTTCACTGTCCCTTGGAACTGCATTCGCTGCCGCACAGACATTCGCGCTCTGCGCAAGCCTTGGTTGGTTATGATGCAACAATGCCTATGTGACTCTGGCAGAGCCCGGCTGCCAAATTCGAAACGTCCAGCGATTGCGCCCACACGAAAGCTGCCAGCACTGAAAGCTCTACCTGGTTTTCACTGTCCCTTGGAACTGCATTCGCTGCCGCACAGACATTCGCGATCAGCGCAAGCCTTGGTTGGTTATGACGCAACAATGCCTATGTGACTCTGGGAGAGACCGGCTGCCAAATTTGAAACGTCCAGCCATTGCGCCCACACGAAAGCTGCCAGCACTGAAAGCTCTACCTGGTTTTCACTGTCCCTTGGAACTGCATTCGCTGCCGCACAGACATTCGCGCTCTGCGCAAGCCTTGGTTGGTTATGACGCAACAATGCCTATGTGACTCTGGCAGAGACCGGCTGCCAAATTTGAAATGTACACCGATTGCGCCCACACGAAAGCTGCCAGCACTGAAAGCTCTACCTGGTTTTCACTGTCCCTTGGAACTGCATTCGCTGCCACACAGACATTCGCGCTCCGCAAAAGCCTTGGTTGGTTATGATGCAACAATGCCTATGTGACTCTGGCAGAGCCCGGCTGCCAAATTTGAAACGTCCAGCGATTGCGCCCACATGAAAGCTGCCAGCACTGAAAGCTCTACCTGGTTTTCACTGTCCCTTGGAACTGCATTCGCTGCCGCACAGACATTCGCGCTCTGCGCAAGCCTTGGTTGGTTATGATGCAACAATGCCTATGTGACTCATGCAGAGCCCGGCTGCCAAATTCGAAACGTCAAGCGATTGCGCCCACACGAAAGCTGCCAGCACTGAAAGCTCTACCTGGTTTTCACTGTCCCTTGGAACTGCATTCGCTGCCGCACAGACATTCGCGCTCTGCAAAAGCCTTGGTTGGTTATGATGCAACAATGCCTATGTGACTCTGGCAGAGCCCGGCTGCCAAATTTGAAACGTCCAGCGATTGCGCCCACACGAAAGCTGCCAGCACTGAAAGCTCTACCTGGTTTTCACTGTCCATTGGAACTGCATTCGCTGCCGCACAGACATTCGCGCTCCGCAAAAGCCTTGGTTGGTTATGATGCAACGATGCCTATGTGACTCTGGCAGAGCCCGGCTGCCAAATTTGAAACGTCCAGCGATTGCGCCCACACGAAAGCTGCCAGCACTGAAAGCTCTACCTGGTTTTCACTATCCCTTGGAACTGCATTCGCTGCCGCACCGACATTCGCGCTCCGCAAAATCCTTGGTTGGTTATGATGCAACAATGCCTATGTGACTCTGGCAGAGCCCGGCTGCCAAATTTGAAACCTTCTGCGATTGCGCCCACACGAAAGCTGCCAGCACTGAAAGCTCTACCTGGTTTTCACTGTCCCTTGGAACTGCATTCGCTGCCGCACAGACATTCGCGCTCTGCGCAAGCCTTGGTTGGTTATGATGCAACAATGCCTATGTGACTCTGGCAGAGCTCGGCTGCCAAATTTGAAACGTCCAGCGATTGCGCCCACACGAAAGCTGCCAGCACTGAAAGCTCTACCTGGTTTTCACTGTCCCTTGGAACTGCATTCGCTGCCGCACAGACATTCGCGCTCTGCGCAAGCCTTGGTTGGTTATGACGCAACAATGCCTATGTGACTCTGGCAGAGACCGGCTGCCAAATTTGAAATGTACACCGATTGCGCCCACACGAAAGCTGCCAGCACTGAAAGCTCTACCTGGTTTTCACTGTCCCTTGGAACTGCATTCGCTGCCACACAGACATTCGCGCTCCGCAAAAGCCTTGGTTGGTTATGATGCAACAATGCCTATGTGACTCTGGCAGAGCCCGGCTGCCAAATTTGAAACGTCCAGCGATTGCGCCCACATGAAAGCTGCCAGCACTGAAAGCTCTACCTGGTTTTCACTGTCCCTTGGAACTGCATTCGCTGCCGCACAGACATTCGCGCTCTGCGCAAGCCTTGGTTGGTTATGATGCAACAATGCCTATGTGACTCATGCAGAGCCCGGCTGCCAAATTCGAAACGTCAAGCGATTGCGCCCACACGAAAGCTGCCAGCACTGAAAGCTCTACCTGGTTTTCACTGTCCCTTGGAACTGCATTCGCTGCCGCACAGACATTCGCGCTCTGCAAAAGCCTTGGTTGGTTATGATGCAACAATGCCTATGTGACTCTGGCAGAGCCCGGCTGCCAAATTTGAAACGTCCAGCGATTGCGCCCACACGAAAGCTGCCAGCACTGAAAGCTCTACCTGGTTTTCACTGTCCATTGGAACTGCATTCGCTGCCGCACAGACATTCGCGCTCCGCAAAAGCCTTGGTTGGTTATGATGCAACGATGCCTATGTGACTCTGGCAGAGCCCGGCTGCCAAATTTGAAACGTCCAGCGATTGCGCCCACACGAAAGCTGCCAGCACTGAAAGCTCTACCTGGTTTTCACTATCCCTTGGAACTGCATTCGCTGCCGCACCGACATTCGCGCTCCGCAAAATCCTTGGTTGGTTATGATGCAACAATGCCTATGTGACTCTGGCAGAGCCCGGCTGCCAAATTTGAAACCTTCTGCGATTGCGCCCACACGAAAGCTGCCAGCACTGAAAGCTCTACCTGGTTTTCACTGTCCCTTGGAACTGCATTCGCTGCCGCACAGACATTCGCGCTCTGCGCAAGCCTTGGTTGGTTATGATGCAACAATGCCTATGTGACTCTGGCAGAGCTCGGCTGCCAAATTTGAAACGTCCAGCGATTGCGCCCACACGAAAGCTGCCAGCACTGAAAGCTCTACCTGGTTTTCACTGTCCCTTGGAACTGCATTCGCTGCCGCACAGACATTCGCAATCAGCGCAAGCCTTGGTTGGTTATGACGCAACAATGCCTATGTGTCTCTGGCAGAGACCGGCTGCCAAATTTGAAACGTCCAGCGATTGCGCCCACACGAAAGCTGCCAGCACTGAAAGCTCTACCTGGTTTTCACTGTCCCTTGGAACTGCATTCGCTGCCGCACAGACATTCGCGCTCTGCGCAAGCCTTGGTTGGTTTTGACGCAACAATGCCTATGTGACTCTCGTAGAGCCCGGCTGCCAAATTTGAAATGTACACCGATTGCGCCCACACGAAAGCTGCCAGCACTGAAAGCTCTACCTGGTTTTCACTGTCCCTTGGAACTGCATTCGCTGCCGCACAGACATTCGCGCTCTGGGCAAGCCTTGGTTGGTTATGATGCAACAATGCCTATGTGACTCTGGCAGAGCCCGGCTGCCAAATTCGAATCGTCCAGCGATTGCGCCCACACGAAAGCTGCCAGCACTGAAAGCTCTACCTGGTTTTCACTGTCCCTTGGAACTGCATTCGCTGCTGCACAGACATTCGCGGTCCGCAAAAGTCTTGGTTGGTTATGATGCAACAATGGCTATGTGACTCTCGCAGAGCTCGGCTGCCAAATTCGAAACGTACACCGATTGCGCCCACACGAAAGCCGCCAGCACTGAAAGCTCTACCTGGTTTTCACTGTCCCTTGGAACTGCATTCACTGCCGCGCAGACATTCGCGCTCTGCAAAAGCCTTGGTTGGGTATGATGCAACAATGCCTATGTGAATCTTGCACAGCCCGCTGCCAAATTTGAAACGTCCACTGATTGAGCCCACACGAAAGCTGCCAGCACTCAAAGCTCTACCTAGTTTTCACTGTCCCTTGGAACTGCATTCGCTGCCGCACAGACATTCGCGGTCCGCAAAAGTCTTGGTTGGTTATGATGCAACAATGCCTATGTGACTCTCGCAGAGCCCGGCTGCCAAATTTGAAACGTCCAGCGATTGCGCCCACACGAAAGCTGCCAGCACTGAAAGCTCTACCTGGTTTTCACTGTCCCTTGGAACTGCATTCGCTGCCGCACAGACATTCGCGATCAGCGCAAGCCTTGGTTGGTTATGATGCAACAATGCCTATGTGACTCTGGCAGAGCCCGGCTGCCAAATTTGAAACGTCCAGCGATTGCGCCCACACGAAAGCTGCCAGCACTGAAAGCTCTACCTGGTTTTCACTGTCCCTTGGAACTGCATTCGCTGCCGCACAGACATTCGCGCTCTGAGCAAGCCTTGGTTGGTTATGATGCAACAATGCCTATGTGACTCTGGCAGAGCCCGGCTGCCAAATTCGAATCGTCCAGCGATTGCGCCCACACGAAAGCTGCCAGCACTGAAAGCTCTACCTGGTTTTCACTGTCCCTTGGAACTGCATTCGCTGCCGCACAGACATTCGCAATCAGCGCAAACCTTGGTTGGTTATGACGCAACAATGCCTATGTGACTCTGGCAGAGACCGGCTGCCAAATTTGAAACGTCCAGCAATTGCGCCCACACGAAAGCTGCCAGCACTGAAAGCTCTACCTGGTTTTCACTGTCCCTTGGAACTGCATTCGCTGCCGCACAGACATTCGCGCTCTGCGCAAGCCTTGGTTGGTTATGACGCAACAATGCCTATGTGACTCTGGCAGAGCCCGGCTGCCAAATTTGAAACGTCCAGCGATTGCGCCCACATGAAAGCTGCCAGCACTGAAAGCTCTACATGGTTTTCACTGTCCCTTGGAACTGCATTCGCTGCCGCACAGACATTCGCGCTCCGCAAAAGCCTTGGTTGGTTATGATGCAACAATGGCTATGTGACTCTCGCAGAGCTCGGCTGCCAAATTCGAAACATACACCGATTGCGCCCACACGAAAGCTGCCAGCACTGAAAGGTCTACCTGGTTTTCACTGTCCCTTGGAACTGCATTCGCTGCCGCACAGACATTCGCGGTCCGCAAAAGTCTTGGTTGGTTATGATGCAACAATGGCTATGTGACTCTCGCAGCGCCCGGTTGCCAAATTTGAAACGTCCACTGATTGCGCCCACACGAAAGCTGCCAGCACTGAAAGCTCTACCTGGTTTTCACTGTCCCTTGGAACTGCATTCGCTGCCGAACAGACATTCGCGCTCTGCGCAAGCCTTGGTTGGTTATGATGCAACAATGCCTATGTGACTCTGGCAGAGACCGGCTGCGAAATTTGAAACGTCCAGCGATTGCGCCCACACGAAAGCTGCCAGCACTGAAAGCTCTACCTGGTTTTCACTGTCCCTTGGAACTGCATTCGCTGCCGCACAGACATTCGCGCTCTGCGCAAGCCTTGGTTGGTTATGATGCAACAATGCCTATGTGACTCTGGCAGAGCCCGGCTGCCAAATTCGAAACGTCCAGCGATTGCGCCCACACGAAAGCTGCCAGCACTGAAAGCTCTACCTGGTTTTCACTGTCCCTTGGAACTGCATTCGCTGCCGCACAGACATTCGCGCTCCGCAAAAGCCTTGGTTGGTTATGATGCAACAATGCCTATGTGACTCTGGCAGAGCCCGGCTGCCAAATTTGAAACGTCCAGCGATTGCGCCCACATGAAAGCTGCCAGCACTGAAAGCTCTACCTGGTTTTCACTGTCCCTTGGAACTGCATTCGCTGCCGCACAGACATTCGCGCTCTGCGCAAGCCTTGGTTGGTTATGATGCAACAATGCCTATGTGACTCATGCAGAGCCCGGCTGCCAAATTCGAAACGTCCAGCGATTGCGCCCACACGAAAGCTGCCAGCACTGAAAGCTCTACCTGGTTTTCACTGTCCCTTGGAACTGCATTCGCTGCCGCACAGACATTCGCGCTCTGCAAAAGCCTTGGTTGGTTATGATGCAACAATGCCTATGTGACTCTGGCAGAGCCCGGCTTCCAAATTTGAAACGTCCAGCAATTGCGCCCACACGAAAGCTGCCAGCACTGAAAGCTCTACCTGGTTTTCACTGTCCCTTGGAACTGCATTCGCTGCCGCACAGACATTCGCGCTCCGCAAAAGCCTTGGTTGGTTATGATGCAACAATGCCTATGTGACTCTGGCAGAGCCCGGCTGCCAAATTTGAAACGTCCAGCGATTGCGCCCACACGAAAGCTGCCAGCACTGAAAGCTCTACCTGGTTTTCTCTATCCCTTGGAACTGCATTCGCTGCCGCACCGACATTCGCGCTCCGCAAAATCCTTGGTTGGTTATGATGCAACAATGCCTATGTGACTCTGGCAGAGCCCGGCTGCCAAATTCGAAACATCCAGCGATTGCGCCCACACGATAGCTGCCAGCACTGAAAGCTCTACCTGGTTTTCACTGTCCCTTGGAACTGCATTCGCTGCCGCACAGACATTCGCGCTCTGCGCAAACCTTGGTTGGTTATGATGCAAGAATGCCTATGTGACTCATGCAGAGCCCGGCTGCCAAATTTGAAACGTCCAGCGATTGCGCCCACACGAAAGCTGCCAGCACTGAAAGCTCTACCTGGTTTTCACTGTCCCTTGGAACTGCATTCGCTGCCGCACCGACATTCGCGCTCTGCAAAAGCCTTGGTTGGTTATGATGCAACAATGCCTATGTGACTCTCGCACTGCCCGCTGCCAAATTTGAAACGTCCACTGATTGCGCCCACACGAAAGCTGCCAGCACTGAAAGCTCTACCTGGTTTTCACTGTCCCTTGGAACTGCATTCGCTGCCGCACAGACATTCGCGCTCTGCGCAAGCCTTGGTTGGTTATGATGCAACAATGCCTATGTGACCCTCGCAGAGCCCGGCTGCCAAATTTGAATTGTTCACCGATTGCGCCCTCACGAAAGCTGCCAGCACTGAAAGCTCTACCTGGTTTTCACTGTCCCTTGGAACTGCATTCGCTGCCGCACAGACAGTCGCGCTCTGCAAAAGCCTTGGTTGGGTATGATGCAACAATGCCTATGTGACTCTCGCAGAGCCCGCTGCCAAATTTGAAACGTCCAGCGATTGCGCCCACACGAAAGCTGCCAGCACTGAAAGCTCTACCTGGTTTTCACTGTCCCTTGGAACTGCATTCGCTGCCGCACAGACATTCGCGCTCTGCGCAAGCCTTGGTTGGTTATGACGCAACAATGGCTATGTGACTCTGGCAGAGACCGGCTGCCAAATTTGAAACGTCCAGCGATTGCGCCCACACGAAAGCTGCCAGCACTGAAAGCTCTACCTGGTTTTCACTGTGCATTGGACCTGCATTCGCTGCCGCACAGACATTCGCGGTCCGCAAAAGCCTTGGTTGGTTATGATGCAACAATGCCTATATGACTCTCGCAGAGCTCGGCTGCCAAATTTGAAACGTCCAGCGATTACGCCCACACGAAAGCTGCCAGCACTGAAAGCTCTACCTGGTTTTCACTGTGCATTGGACCTGCATTCGCTGCCGCACAGACTTTCGCGGTCCGCAAAAGCCTTGGTTGGTTATGATGCAACAATGCCTATGTGACTCTGGCAGAGCCCGGCTGCCAAATTTGAAACGTCCAGCGATTGCGCCCACACGAAAGCTGCCAGCACTGAAAGGTCTGCCTGGTTTTCACTGTCCCTTGGAACTGCATTCGCTGCCGCACAGACATTCGCGCTCTGCAAAAGCCTTGGTTGGGTATGATGCAACAATGCCTATGTGACTCTCGCAGAGCCCGGCTGCCAAATTCGAAATGTACACCGATTGCGCCCTCACGAAAGCTGCCAGCGCTGAAAGCTCTACCTGGATTTCACTGTCCCTTGGAACTGCATTCGATGCCGCACAGACATTCGCGATCTGCGCAAGCCGTGGTTGGTTATAACGCAACAATGCCTATGTGACTCTGGCAGAGACCGGCTGCCAAATTTGAAACGTCCAGCGATTGCGCCCACATGAAAGCTGCCAGCACTGAAAGCTCTACCTGGTTTTCACTGTCCCTTGGAACTGCATTCGCTGCCGCACCGACATTCGCGCTCCGCAAAAGCCTTGGTTGGTTATAACGCAACAATGCCTATGTGACTCTGGCAGACACCGGCTGCCAAATTTGAAACATCCAGCGATTGCGCCCACATGAAAGCTGCCAGCACTGAAAGCTCTACCTGGTTTTCACTGTCCCTTGGAACTGCATTCGCTGCCGCACAGATATTCGCGGTCCGCAAAAGCCTTGGTTGTTTATGATGCAACAATGGCTATGTGACTCTCGCAGAGCTCGGCTGCCAAATTCGAAACGTCCAGCGATTGCGCCCACACGAAAGCTGCCAGCACTGAAAGGTCTATCTGGTTTTCACTGTCCCATGGAACTGCATTCGCTGCCGCACCGACATTCGCGGTCCGCAAAAGTCTTGGTTGGTTATGATGCAACAATGCCTATGTGACTCTGGCAGAGCCCGGCTGCCAAATTTGAAACGTCCACTGATTGCGCCGACACGAAAGCTGCCAGCACTGAAAGCTCTACCTGGTTTTCACTGTCCCTTGGAACTGCATTCGCTGCCGCACAGACATTCGCGCTCTGCGCAAGCCTTGGTTGGTTATGATGCAACAATGCCTATGTGACTCTGGCAGAGCCCGGCTGCCAAATTCGAAACGTCCAGCGATTGCGCCCACACGAAAGCTGCCAGCACTGAAAGCTCTACCTGGTTTTCACTGTCCCTTGGAACTGCATTCGCTGCCGCACAGACATTCGCGCTCTGCGCAAGCCTTGGTTGGTTATGATGCAACAATGCCTATGTGACTCTGGCAGAGCCCGGCTGCCAAATTTGAAACGTCCAGCGATTGCGCCCACACGAAAGCTGCCAGCACTGAAAGCTCTACCTGGTTTTCACTGTCCCTTGGAACTGCATTCCCTGCCGCACAGACATTCGCGCTCTGCGCAAGCCTTGGTTGGTTATGATGCAACAATGCCTATGTGACTCTGGCAGAGCCCGGCTGCCAAATTCGAAACGTCCAGCGATTGCGCCCACACGAAAGCTGCCAGCACTGAAAGCTCTACCTGGTTTTCACTGTCCCTTGGAACTGCATTCGCTGCCGCACAGACATTCGCAATCAGCGCAAGCCTTGGTTGGTTATGACGCAACAATGCCTATGTGACTCTGGCAGAGACCGGCTGCCAAATTTGAAATGTCCAGCGATTGCGCCCACACGATAGCTGCCAGCACTGAAAGCTCTACCTGGTTTTCACTGTCCCTTGGAACTGCATTCGCTGCCGCACAGACATTCGCGCTCTGCGCAAGCCTTGGTTGGTTATGATGCAACAATGCCTATGTGACTCTGGCAGAGCCCGGCTGCCAAATTCGAAACGTCCAGCGATTGCGCCCACACGAAAGCTGCCAGCACTGAAAGCTCTACCTGGTTTTCACTGTCCCTTGGAACTGCATTCGCTGCCGCACAGACATTCGCGCTCTGCAAAAGCCTTGGTTGGTTATGATGCAACAATGCCTATGTGACTCTGGGAGAGACCGGCTGCCAAATTTGAAACGTCCACTGATTGCGCCCACACGAAAGCTGCCAGCACTGAAAGCTCTACCTGGTTTTCACTGTCCCTTGGAACTGCATTCGCTGCCGCACAGACATTCGCGCTCTGCGCAAGCCTTGGTTGGTTATGATGCAACAATGCCTATGTGACTCTGGCAGAGCCCGGCTGCCAAATTTGAAACGTCCAGCGATTGCGCCCACACGAAAGCTGCCAGCACTGAAAGCTCTACCTGGTTTTCACTGTCCCTTGGAACTGCATTCGCTGCCGCACAGACATTCGCAATCAGCGCAAACCTTGGTTGGTTATGACGCAACAATGCCTATGTGACTCTGGCAGAGACCGGCTGCCAAATTTGAAACGTCCAGCAATTGCGCCCACACGAAAGCTGCCAGCACTGAAAGCTCTACCTGGTTTTCACTGTCCCTTGGAACTGCATTCGCTGCCGCACAGACATTCGCGCTCTGCGCAAACCTTGGTTGCTTATGATGCAACAATGCCTATGTGACTCTGGCAGAGCCCGGCTGCCAAATTTGAAACGTCCAGCAATTGCGCCCACACGAAAGCTGCCAGCACTGAAAGCTCTACCTGGTTTTCACTGTCCCTTGGAACTGCATTCGCTGCCGCACAGACATTCACGCTCTGCAAAAGCCTTGGTTGGGTATGATGCAACAATGCCTATGTGACTCTCGCACAGCCCGCTGCCAAATTTGAAACGTCCAGCGATTGCGCCCACACGAAAGCTGCCAGCACTGAAAGCTCTACCTGGTTTTCACTGTCCCTTGGAACTGCATTCGCTGCAGCACAGACATTCGCGCTCCGCAAAAGCCTTGGTTGGTTATGATGCAACCTATGTGACTCTGGCAGAGCCCGGCTGCCAAATTCGAAACGTCCAGCGATTGCGCCCACACGAAAGCTGCCAGCACTGAAAGCTCTGCCTGGTTTTCACTGTCCCTTGGAACTGCATTCGCTGCCGCACCGACATTCGTGCTCCGCAAAAGCCTTGGTTGGTTATGATGCAACAATGGCTATGTGACTCTGGCAGAGCCCGGCTGCCAAATTTGAAACGTCCAGTGATTGCGCCCACACGAAAGCTGCCAGCACTGAAAGCTCTACCTGGTTTTCACTGTCCCTTGGAACTGCATTCGCTGCCGCACAGACATTCGCGCTCTGCGCAAGCCTTGGTTGGTTATGATGCAACAATGCCTATGTGACTCTCCCAGAGCCCGGCTGCCAAATTTGAATTGTACACCGATTGCGCCCTCACGAAAGCTGCCAGCACTGAAAGCTCTACCTGGTTTTCACTGTCCCTTGGAACTGCATTCGCTGCCGCACAGACATTCGCGCTCCGCAAAAGCCTTGGTTGGTTATGATGCAACAATGCCTATGTGACTCTGGCAGAGCCCGGCTGCCAAATTTGAAACATCCAGCGATTGCGCCCACACGAAAGCTGCCAGCACTGAAAGCTCTACCTGGTTTTCACTGTCCCTTGGAACTGCATTCGCTGCCGCACCGACATTCGCGCTCTGCAAAAGCCTTGGTTGGTTATGATGTAACAATGCCTATGTGACTCTGGCAGAGCCCGGCTGCCAAATTTGAAACATCCAGCGATTGCGCCCACACGATAGCTGCCAGCACTGAAAGCTCTACCTGGTTTTCACTGTCCCTTGGAACTGCATTCGCTGCCGCACAGACATTCGCGCTCTGCGCAAGCCTTGGTTGGTTATGATGCAAGAATGCCTATGTGACTCATGCAGAGCCCGGCTGCCAAATTTGAAACGTCCAGCGATTGCGCCCACACGAAAGCTGCCAGCACTGAAAGCTCTACCTGGTTTTCACTGTCCCTTGGAACTGCATTCGCTGCCGCACAGACATTCGCGCTCTGCAAAAGCCTTGGTTGGTTATGATGCAACAATGCCTATGTGACTCTCGCACTGCCCGCTGCCAAATTTGAAACGTCCACTGATTGCGCCCACAGGAAAGCTGCCAGCACTGAAAGCTCTACCTGCTTTTCACTGTCGCTTGGAACTGCATTCGCTGCCGCACAGACATTCGCGCTCTGCGCAAGCCTTGGTTGGTTATGATGCAACAATGCCTATGTGACTCTCGCAGAGCCCGGCTGCCAAATTTGAATTGTACACCGATTGCGCCCTCACGAAAGCTGCCAGCACTGAAAGCTCTACCTGGTTTTCACTGTCCCTTGGAACTGCATTCGCTGCCGCACAGACAGCCGCGCTCTGCAAAAGCCTTGGTTGGTTATGATGCAACAATGCCTATGTGACTCTCGCACAGCCCGCTGCCAAATTTGAAACGTCCAGCGATTGCGCCCACACGAAAGCTGCCAGCACTGAAAGCTCTACCTGGTTTTCACTGTGCATTGGACCTGCATTCGCTGCCGCACAGACATTCGCGGTCCGCAAAAGCCTTGGTTGGTTATGATGCAACAATGGCTATATGACTCTCGCAGAGCTCGGCTGCCAAATTTGAAACGTCCAGCGATTGCGCCCACACGGAAGCTGCCAGCACTGAAAGCTCTACCTGGTTTTCACTGTCCCTTGGAACTGCATTCGCTGCCGCACAGACATTCGCGCTCTGCGCAAGCCTTGGTTGGTTATGATGCAACAATGCCTATGTGACTCTGGCAGAGCCCGGCTGCCAAATTTGAAACGTCCAGCGATTGCGCCCACACGAAAGCTGCCAGCACTGAAAGGTCTACCTGGTTTTCACTGTCCCTTGGAACTGCATTCGCTGCCGCACAGACATTCGCGCTCTGCAAAAGCCTTGGTTGGGTATGATGCAACAATGCCTATGTGACTCTCGCAGAGCCTGGCTTCCAAATTCGAAATGTACACCGATTGCGCCCTCACGAAAGCTGCCAGCGCTGAAAGCTCTACCTGGATTTCACTGTCCCTTGGAACTGCATTCGATGCCGCACAGACATTCGCGCTCTGCAAAAGCCTTGGTTGGTTATAACGCAACAATGCCTATGTGACTCTGGCAGAGCCCGGCTGCCAAATTTGAAACGTCCAGCGATTGCGCCCACATGAAAGCTGCCAGCACTGAAAGCTCTACCTGGTTTTCACTGTCCCTTGGAACTGCATTCGCTGCCGCACAGATATTCGCGGTCCGCAAAAGCCTTGGTTGTTTATGATGCAACAATGGCTATGTGACTCTCGCAGAGCTCGGCTGCCAAATTCGAAACGTCCAGCGATTGCGCCCACACGAAAGCTGCCAGCACTGAAAGGTCTATCTGGTTTTCACTGTCCCTTGGAACTGCATTCGCTGCCGCACAGACATTCGCGGTCCGCAAAAGTCTTGGTTGGTTATGATGCAACAATGCCTATGTGACTCTGGCAGAGCCCGGCTGCCAAATTTGAAACGTCCACTGATTGCGCCGACACGAAAGCTGCCAGCACTGAAAGCTCTACCTGGTTTTCACTGTCCCTTGGAACTGCATTCGCTGCCGCACAGACATTCGCGCTCTGCGCAAGCCTTGGTTGGTTATGATGCAACAATGCCTATGTGATTCTGGCAGAGCCCGGCTGCCAAATTTGAAACGTCCAGCGATTGCGCCCACACGAAAGCTGCCAGCACTGAAAGCTCTACCTGGTTTTCACTGTCCCTTGGAACTGCATTCGCTGCCGCACAGACATTCGCGCTCTGCGCAAGCCTTGGTTGGTTATGATGCAACAATGCCTATGTGACTCTGGCAGAGCCCGGCTGCCAAATTTGAAACGTCCAGCGATTGCGCCCACACGAAAGCTGCCAGCACTGAAAGCTCTACCTGGTTTTCACTGTCCCTTGGAACTGCATTCGCTGCCGCACAGACATTCGCGCTCTGCGCAAGCCTTGGTTGGTTATGATGCAACAATGCCTATGTGACTCTGGCAGAGCCCGGCTGCCAAATTTGAAACGTCCAGCGATTGCGCCCACACGAAAGCTGCCAGCACTGAAAGCTCTACCTGGTTTTCACTGTCCCTTGGAACTGCATTCGCTGCCGCACAGACATTCGCGCTCTGCGCAAGCCTTGGTTGGTTATGATGCAACAATGCCTATGTGACTCTGGCAGAGCCCGGCTGCCAAATTCGAAACGTCCAGCGATTGCGCCCACACGAAAGCTGCCAGCACTGAAAGCTCTACCTGGTTTTCACTGTCCCTTGGAACTGCATTCGCTGCCGAACAGACATTCGCAATCAGCGCAAGCCTTGGTTGGTTATGACGCAACAATGCCTATGTGACTCTGGCAGAGACCGGCTGCCAAATTTGAAACGTCCAGCGATTGCGCCCACACGAAAGCTGCCAGCACTGAAAGCTCTACCTGGTTTTCACTGTCCCTTGGAACTGCATTCGCTGCCGCACAGACATTCGCGCTCTGCGCAAGCCTTGGTTGGTTATGACGCAACAATGCCTATGTGACTCTCGCAGAGCCCGGCTGCCAAATTTGAAACGTCCAGCGATTGCGCCCACATGAAAGCTGCCAGCACTGAAAGCTCTACCTGGTTTTCACTGTCCCTTGGAACTGCATTCGCTGCCGCACAGACATTCGCGCTCTGCGCAAGCATTGGTTGGTTATGATGCAACAATGCCTATGTGACTCATGCAGAGCCCGGCTGCCAAATTCGAAACGTCCAGCGATTGCGCCCACACGAAAGCTGCCAGCACTGAAAGCTCTACCTGGTTTTCACTGTCCCTTGGAACTGCATTCGCTGCCGCACAGACATTCGCGCTCTGCGCAAGCCTTGGTTGGTTATGATGCAACAATGCCTATGTGACTCTGGCAGAGCCCGGCTGCCAAATTTGAAACGTCCAGCGATTGCGCCCACACGAAAGCTGCCAGCACTGAAAGCTCTACCTGGTTTTCACTGTCCCTTGGAACTGCATTCGCTGCCGCACCGACATTCGCGCTCTGCAAAAGCCTTGGTTGGTTATGATGCAACAATGCCTATGTGACTCTGGCATTGCCCGGCTGCCAAATTTGAAACGTCCACTGATTGCGCCCACACGAAAGCTGCCAGCACTGAAAGCTCTACCTGGTTTTCACTGTCCCTTGGAACTGCATTCGCTGCCGCACAGACATTCGCGCTCTGCGCAAGCCTTGGTTGGTTATGATGCAACAATGGCTATGTGACTCTGGCAGAGCCCGGCTGCCAAATTTGAAACGTCCAGTGATTGCGCCCACACGAAAGCTGCCAGCACTGAAAGCTCTGCCTGGTTTTCACTGTCCCTTGGAACTGCATTCGCTGCCGCACAGACATTATCTCTCCGCATAAGCTTTATTTGTTTATGATGCAACAATGCCTATGTGACTCTCGCACAGCCCGCTGCCAAATTTGCAACGTCCACTGATTGCGCCCACACGAAAGCTGCCAGCACTGAAAGCTCTACCTGGTTTTCACTGTCCCTTGGAACTGCATTCGCTGCCGCACAGACATTCGCGCTCTGCGCAAGCCTTGGTTGGTTATGATGCAACAATGCCTATGTGACTCTGGCAGAGCCCGGCTGCCAAATTGGAAACGTCCAGCAATTGCGCCCACACGAAAGCTGCCAGCACTGAAAGCTCTACCTGGTTTTCACTGTCCCTTGGAACTGCATTCGCTGCCGCACAGACATTCGCGCTCTGCAAAAGCCTTGGTTGGGTATGATGCAACAATGCCTATGTGACTCTCGCACAGCCCGCTGCCAAATTTGAAACGTCCAGCGATTGCGCCCACACGAAAGCTGCCAGCACTGAAAGCTCTACCTGGTTTTCACTGTCCCTTGGAACTGCATTCGCTGCCGCACAGACATTCGCGCTCTGCGCAAGCCTTGGTTGGTTATGATGCAACAATACCTATGTGACTGTGGCAGAGCCCGGCTGCCAAATTTGAAACGTCCAGCAATTGCGCCCACACGAAAGCTGCCAGCACTGAAAGCTCTACCTGGTTTTCACTGTCCCTTGGAACTGCATTCGCTGCCGCACAGACATTCGCGGTCCGCAAAAGTCTTGGTTGGTTATGATGCAACAATGCCTATGTGACTCTGGCAGAGACCGGCTGCCAAATTTGAAACGTCCAGCGATTGCGCCCACACGAAAGCTGCCAGCACTGAAAGCTCTACCTGGTTTTCACTGTCCCTTGGAACTGCATTCGCTGCCGCACAGACATTCGCAATCAGCGCAAGCCTTGGTTGGTTATGACGCAACAATGCCTATGTGACTCTGGCAGAGACCGGCTGCCAAATTTGAAACGTCCAGCGATTGCGCCCACACGAAAGCTGCCAGCACTGAAAGCTCTACCTGGTTTTCACTGTCCCTTGGAACTGCATTCGCTGCCGCACAGACATTCGCGCTCTGCGCAAGCCTTGGTTGGTTATGACGCAACAATGCCTATGTGACTCTGGCAGAGCCCGGCTGTCAAATTTGAAATGTACACCGACTGCGCCCACACGAAAGCTGCCAGCACTGAAAGCTCTACCTGGTTTTCACTGTCCCTTGGAACTGCATTCGCTGCCGCACAGACATTCGCGCTCCGCAAAAGCCTTGGTTGGTTATGATGCAACAATGCCTATGTGACTCTCGCAGAGCCCGCTGCCAAATTTGAAACGTCCAGCGATTGCGCCCACACGAAAGCTGCCAGCACTGAAAGCTCTACCTGGTTTTCACTGTCCCTTGGAACTGCATTCGCTGCCGCACAGACATTATCTCTCCGCATAAGCTTTATTTGTTTATGATGCAACAATGCCTATGTGACTCTCGCACAGCCCGCTGCCAAATTTGCAACGTCCACTGATTGCGCCCACACGAAAGCTGCCAGCACTGAAAGCTCTACCTGGTTTTCACTGTCCCTTGGAACTGCATTCGCTGCCGCACAGACATTCGCGCTCTGCGCAAGCCTTGGTTGGTTATGATGCAACAATGCCTATGTGACTCTGGCAGAGCCCGGCTGCCAAATTTGAAACGTCCACTGATTGCGCCCACACGAAAGCTGCCAGCACTGAAAGCTCTACCTGGTTTTCACTGTCCCTTGGAACTGCATTCGCTGCCGCACAGACATTATCTCTCCGCATAAGCTTTATTTGTTTATGATGCAACAATGCCTATGTGACTCTCGCACAGCCCGCTGCCAAATTTGCAACGTCCACTGATTGCGCCTACACGAAAGCTGCCAGCACTGAAAGCTCTACCTGGTTTTCACTGTCCCTTGGAACTGCATTCGCTGCCGCACAGACATTCGCGCTCTGCGCAAGCCTTGGTTGGTTATGATGCAACAATGCCTATGTGACTCTGGCAGAGCCCGGCTGCCAAATTTGAAACGTCCAGCAATTGCGCCCACACGAAAGCTGCCAGCACTGAAAGCTCTACCTGGTTTTCACTGTCCCTTGGAACTGCATTCGCTGCCGCACAGACATTCGCGCTCTGCAAAAGCCTTGGTTGGTTATGATGCAACAATGCCTATGTGACTGTGGCAGAGCCCGGCTGCCAAATTTGAAAAGTCCAGCGATTGCGCCCACACGAAAGCTGCCAGCACTGAAAGGTCTACCTGGTTTTCACTGTCCCTTGGAACTGCATTCGCTGCCGCACAGACATTCGCAATCAGCGCAAGCCTTGGTTGGTTATGACGCAACAATGCCTATGTGACTCTGGCAGAGACCGGCTGCCAAATTTGAAACGTCAAGCGATTGCGCCCACACGAAAGCTGCCAGCACTGAAAGCTCTACCTGGTTTTCACTGTCCCTTGGAACTGCAGTCGCTGCCGCACAGACATTCGCGCTCTGCGCAAGCCTTGGTTAGTTATGACGCAACAATGCCTATGTGACTCTGGCAGAGCCCGGCTGCCAAATTTGAAATGTACACCGACTGCGCCCACACGAAAGCTGCCAGCACTGAAAGCTCTACCTGGTTTTCACTGTCCCTTGGAACTGCATTCGCTGCCGCACAGACATTCGCGCTCCGCAAAAGCCTTGGTTGGTTATGATGCAAGAATGCCTATGTGACTCTCACAGAGCCCGGCTGCCAAATTTGAAACGTCCAGCGATTGCGCCCACATGAAAGCTGCCAGCACTGAAAGCTCTACCTGGTTTTCACTGTCCCTTGGAACTGCATTCGCTGCCGCACAGACATTCGCGCTCTGCGCAAGCCTTGGTTGGTTATGATGCAACAATGCCTATGTGACTCTGGCAGAGCCCGGCTGCCAAATTTGAAACGTCCAGCAATTGCGCCCACACGAAAGCTGCCAGCACTGAAAGCTCTACCTGGTTTTCACTGTCCCTTGGAACTGCATTCGCTGCCGCACAGACATTCACGCTCTGCAAAAGCCTTGGTTGGGTATGATGCAACAATGCCTATGTGACTCTCGCACAGCCCGCTGCCAAATTTGAAACGTCCAGCGATTGCGCCCACACGAAAGCTGCCAGCACTGAAAGCTCTACCTGGTTTTCACTGTCCCTTGGAACTGCATTCGCTGCCGCACAGACATTCGCGCTCCGCAAAAGCCTTGGTTGGTTATGATGCAACTTATGTGACTCTGGCAGAGCCCGGCTGCCAAATTTGAAACGTCCAGCGATTGCGCCCACACGAAAGCTGCCAGCACTGAAAGCTCTGCCTGGTTTTCACTGTCCCTTGGAACTGCATTCGCTGCCGCACCGACATTCGCGCTCCGCAAAAGCCTTGGTTGGTTATGATGCAACAATGGCTATGTGACTCTGGCAGAGCCCGGCTGCCAAATTTGAAACGTCCAGTGATTGCGCCCACACGATAGCTGCCAGCACTGAAAGCTCTACCTGGTTTTCACTGTCCCTTGGAACTGCATTCGCTGCCGCACAGACATTCGCGCTCTGCGCAAGCCTTGGTTGGTTATGATGCAACAATGCCTATGTGACTCTCGCAGAGCCCGGCTGCCAAATTTGAATTGTACACCGATTGCGCCCTCACGAAAGCTGCCAGCACTGAAAGCTCTACCTGGTTTTCACTGTCCCTTGGAACTGCATTCGCTGCCGCACAGACATTCGCGCTCCGCAAAAGCCTTGGTTGGTTATGATGCAACAATGCCTATGTGACTCTGGCAGATCCCGCCTGCCAAATTTGAAACGTCCAGCGATTGCGCCCACACGAAAGCTGCCAGCACTGAAAGCTCTACCTGGTTTTCACTGTCCCTTGGAACTGCATTCGCTGCCGCACCGACATTCGCGCTCCGCAAAAGCCTTGGTTGGTTATGATGTAACAATGCCTATGTGACTCTGGCAGAGCCCGGCTGCCAAATTCGAAACATCCAGCGATTGCGCCCACACGATAGCTGCCAGCACTGAAAGCTCTACCTGGTTTTCACTGTCCCTTGGAACTGCATTCGCTGCCGCACAGACATTCGCGCTCTGTGCAAGCCTTGGTTGGTTATGATGCAAGAATGCCTATGTGACTCATGCAGAGCCCGGCTGCCAAATTCGAAACGTCCAGCGATTGCGCCCACACGAAAGCTGCCAGCACTGAAAGCTCTACCTGGTTTTCACTGTCCCTTGGAACTGCATTCGCTGCCGCACAGACATTCACGCTCTGCGCAAGCCTTGGTTGGTTATGATGCAACAATGCCTATGTGATCTGGCAGAGCCCGGCTGCCAAATTCGAAACATCCCGCGATTGCGCCCACACGAAAGCTGCCAGCACTGAAAGCTCTACCTGGTTTTCACTGTCCCTTGGAACTGCATTCGCTGCCGCACAGACATTCGCGCTCTGCAAAAGCCTTGGTTGGTTATGATGCAACAATGGCTATGTGACTCTGGCAGAGCCCGGCTGCCAAATTTGAAACGTCCACTGATTGCGCCCACACGAAAGCTGCCAGCACTGAAAGCTCTACCTGGTTTTCACTGTCCCTTGGAACTGCATTCGCTGCCGAACAGACATTCGCGCTCTGCGCAAGCCTTGGTTGGTTATGATGCAACAATGCCTATGTGACTCTGGCAGAGCCCGGCTGCCAAATTTGAAACGTCCAGCGATTGCGCCCACACGAAAGCTGCCAGCACTGAAAGCTCTACCTGGTTTTCACTGTCCCTTGGAACTGCATTCGCTGCCGCACAGACATTATCTCTCCGCATAAGCTTTATTTGTTTATGATGCAACAATGCCTATGTGACTCTCGCACAGCCCGCTGCCAAATTTGCAACGTCCACTGATTGCGCCCACACGAAAGCTGCCAGCACTGAAAGCTCTACCTGGTTTTCACTGTCCCTTGGAACTGCATTCGCTGCCGCACAGACATTCGCGCTCTGCGCAAGCCTTGGTTGGTTATGATGCAACAATGCCTATGTGACTCTGGCAGAGCCCGGCTGCCAAATTTGAAACGTCCAACAATTGCGCCCACACGAAAGCTGCCAGCACTGAAAGCTCTACCTGGTTTTCACTGTCCCTTGGAACTGCATTCGCTGCCGCACAGACATTCACGCTCTGCAAAAGCCTTGGTTGGGTATGATGCAACAATGCCTATGTGACTCTCGCACAGCCCGCTGCCAAATTTGAAACGTCCAGCGATTGCGCCCACACGAAAGCTGCCAGCACTGAAAGCTCTACCTGGTTTTCAATGTCCCTTGGAACTGCATTCGCTGCCGCACAGACATTCGCGCTCCGCAAAAGCCTTGGTCGGTTATGATGCAACCTATGTGACTCTGGCAGAGCCCGGTTGCCAAATTCGAAACGTCCAGCGATTGCGCCCACACGAAAGCTGCCAGCACTGAAAGCTCTGCCTGGTTTTCACTGTCCCTTGGAACTGCATTCGCTGCCGCACCGACATTCGCGCTCCGCAAAAGCCTTGGTTGGTTATGATGCAACAATGGCTATGTGACTCTGGCAGAGCCCGGCTGCCAAATTTGAAACGTCCAGTGATTGCGCCCACACGATAGCTGCCAGCACTGAAAGCTCTACCTGGTTTTCACTGTCCCTTGGAACTGCATTCGCTGCCGCACAGACATTCGCGCTCTGCGCAAGCCTTGGTTGGTTATGATGCAACAATGCCTATGTGACTCTGGCAGAGCCCGGCTGCCAAATTTGAAACTTCCACTGATTGCGCCCACACGAAAGCTGCCAGCACTGAAAGCTCTACCTGGTTTTCACTGTCCCTTGGAACTGCATTCGCTGCCGCACAGACATTCGCGCTCTGCGCAAGCCTTGGTTGGTTATGATGCAACAATGCCTATGTGACTCTGGCAGAGCCCGGCTGCCAAATTTGAAACGTCCAGCGATTGCGCCCACACGAAAGCTGCCAGCACTGAAAGCTCTACCTGGTTTTCACTGTCCCTTGGAACTGCATTCGCTGCCGCACAGACATTATCTCTCCGCATAAGCTTTATTTGTTTATGATGCAACAATGCCTATGTGACTCTCGCACAGCCCGCTGCCAAATTTGCAACGTCCACTGATTGCGCCCACACGAAAGCTGCCAGCACTGAAAGCTCTACCTGGTTTTCACTGTCCCTTGGAACTGCATTCGCTGCCGCACAGACATTCGCGCTCCGCAAAAGCCTTGGTTGGTTATGATGCAACAATGCCTATGTGACTCTGGCAGATCCCGCCTGCCAAATTTGAAACGTCCAGCGATTGCGCCCACACGAAAGCTGCCAGCACTGAAAGCTCTACCTGGTTTTCACTGTCCCTTGGAACTGCATTCGCTGCCGCACCGACATTCGCGCTCTGCAAAAGCCTTGGTTGGTTATGATGTAACAATGCCTATGTGACTCTCGCAGAGCCCGGCTGCCAAATTCGAAACATCCAGCGATTGCGCCCACACGAAAGCTGCCAGCACTGAAAGCTCTACCTGGTTTTCACTGTCCCTTGGAACTGCATTCGCTGCCGCACAGACATTCGCGCTCTGCGCAAGCCTTGGTTGGTTATGATGCAAGAATGCCTATGTGACTCATGCAGAGCCCGGCTGCCAAATACGAAACGTCCAGCGATTGCGCCCACACGAAAGCTGCCAGCACTGAAAGCTCTACCTGGTTTTCACTGTCCCTTGGAACTGCATTCGCTGCCGCACAGACATTCGCGCTCTGCGCAAGCCTTGGTTGGTTATGATGCAACAATGCCTATGTGACTCTGGCAGAGCCCAGCTGCCAAATTCGAAACATCCCGCGATTGCGCCCACACGAAAGCTGCCAGCACTGAAAGCTCTACCTGGTTTTCACTGTCCCTTGGAACTGCATTCGCTGCCGCACAGACATTCGCGCTCTGCAAAAGCCTTGGTTGGTTATGATGCAACAATGCCTATGTGACTCTGGCAGAGCCCGGCTGCCAAATTTGAAACGTCCACTGATTGCGCCCACACGAAAGCTGCCAGCACTGAAAGCTCTACCTGGTTTTCACTGTCCCTTGGAACTGCATTCGCTGCCGCACAGACATTCGCGCTCTGCGCAAGCCTTGGTTGGTTATGATGCAACAATGCCTATGTGACTCTGGCAGAGCCCGGCTGCCAAATTTGAAACGTCCAGCAATTGCGCCCACACGAAAGCTGCCAGCACTGAAAGCTCTACCTGGTTTTCACTGTCCCTTGGAACTGCATTCGCTGCCGCACAGACATTCACGCTCTGCAAAAGCCTTGGTTGGGTATGATGCAACAATGCCTATGTGACTCTCGCACAGCCCGCTGCCAAATTTGAAACGTCCAGCGATTGCGCCCACACGAAAGCTGCCAGCACTGAAAGCTCTACCTGGTTTTCACTGTCCCTTGGAACTGCATTCGCTGCCGCACAGACATTCGCGCTCCGCAAAAGCCTTGGTTGGTTATGATGCAACCTATGTGACTCTGGCAGAGCCCGGCTGCCAAATTCGAAACGTCCAGCGATTGCGCCCACACGAAAGCTGCCAGCACTGAAAGCTCTGCCTGGTTTTCACTGTCCCTTGGAACTGCATTCGCTGCCGCACCGACATTCGCGCTCCGCAAAAGCCTTGGTTGGTTATGATGCAACAATGGCTATGTGACTCTGGCAGAGCCCGGCTGCCAAATTTGAAACGTCCAGTGATTGCGCCCACACGATAGCTGCCAGCACTGAAAGCTCTACCTGGTTTTCACTGTCCCTTGGAACTGCATTCGCTGCTGCACAGACATTCGCGCTCTGCGCAAGCCTTGGTTGGTTATGATGCAACAATGCCTTTGTGACTCTCGCAGAGCCCGGCTGCCAAATTTGAATTGTACACCGATTGCGCCCTCACGAAAGCTGCCAGCACTGAAAGCTCTACCTGGTTTTCACTGTCCCTTGGAACTGCATTCGCTGCCGCACAGACATTCGCGCTCCGCAAAAGCCTTGGTTGGTTATGATGCAACAATGCCTATGTGACTCTGGCAGATCTCGGCTGCCAAATTTGAAACGTCCAGTGATTGCGCCCACACGAAAGCTGCCAGCACTGAAAGCTCTACCTGGTTTTCACTGTCCCTTGGAACTGCATTCGCTGCCGCACAGACATTCGCGCTCTGCGCAAGCCTTGGTTGGTTATGATGCAACAATGCCTATGTGACTCTGGCAGAGCCCGGCTGCCAAATTTGAAACGTCCAGTGATTGCGCCCACACGAAAGCTGCCAGCACTGAAAGCTCTACCTGGTTTTCACTGTCCCTTGGAACTGCATTCGCTGCCGCACAGACATTATCTCTCCGCATAAGCTTTATTTGTTTATGATGCAACAATGCCTATGTGACTCTCGCACAGCCCGCTGCCAAATTTGAAACGTCCAGCGATTGCGCCCACACGAAAGCTGCCAGCACTGAAAGCTCTACCTGGTTTTCACTGTCCCTTGGAACTGCATTCGCTGCCGCACAGACATTCGCGCTCTGCGCAAGCCTTGGTTGGTTATGATGCAACAATACCTATGTGACTGTGGCAGAGCCCGGCTGCCAAATTCGAAACGTCCAGCGATTGCGCCCACACGAAAGCTGCCAGCACTGAAAGCTCTACCTGGTTTTCACTGTCCCTTGGAACTGCATTCGCTGCCGCACAGACATTCGCGGTCCGCAAAAGTCTTGGTTGGTTATGATGCAACAATGCCTATGTGACTCTGGCAGAGACCGGCTGCCAAATTTGAAACGTCCAGCGATTGCGCCCACACGAAAGCTGCCAGCACTGAAAGCTCTACCTGGTTTTCACTGTCCCTTGGAACTGCATTCGCTGCCGCACAGACATTCGCGGTCCGCAAAAGTCTTGGTTGGTTATGATGCAACAATGCCTATGTGACTCTGGCAGAGACCGGCTGCCAAATTCGAAACGTACACCGATTGCGCCCACACGAAAGCTGCCAGCACTGAAAGCTCTACCTGGTTTTCACTGTCCCTTGGAACTGCATTCGCTGCCGCACAGACATTCGCAATCAGGGCAAGCCTTGGTTGGTTATGACGCAACAATGCCTATGTGACTCTGGCAGAGACCGGCTGCCAAATTTGAAACGTCCAGCGATTGCGCCCACACGAAAGCTGCCAGCACTGAAAGCTCTACCTGGTTTTCACTGTCCCTTGGAACTGCATTCGCTGCCGCACAGACATTCGCGCTCTGCGCAAGCCTTGGTTGGTTATGACGCAACAATGCCTATGTGACTCTGGCAGAGCCCGGCTGCCAAATTTGAAATGTACACCGACTGCGCCCACACGAAAGCTGCCAGCACTGAAAGCTCTACCTGGTTTTCACTGTCCCTTGGAACTGCATTCGCTGCCGCACAGACATTCGCAATCAGCGCAAGCCTTGGTTGGTTATGACGCAACAATGCCTATGTGACTCTGGCAGAGCCCGGCTGCCAAATTTGAAACGTCCAGTGATTGCGCCCACACGAAAGCTGCCAGCACTGAAAGCTCTACCTGGTTTTCACTGTCCCTTGGAACTGCATTCGCTGCCGCACAGACATTATCTCTCCGCATAAGCTTTATTTGTTTATGATGCAACAATGCCTATGTGACTCTCGCACAGCCCGCTGCCAAATTTGCAACGTCCACTGATTGCGCCCACACGAAAGCTGCCAGCACTGAAAGCTCTACCTGGTTTTCACTGTCCCTTGGAACTGCATTCGCTGCCGCACAGACATTCGCGCTCCGCAAAAGCCTTGGTTGGTTATGATGCCAGAATGCCTATGTGACTCTCACAGACCCCGGCTGCCAAATTTGAAACGTCCAGCGATTGCGCCCACATGAAAGCTGCCAGCACTGAAAGCTCTACCTGGTTTTCACTGTCCCTTGGAACTGCATTCGCTGCCGCACAGACATTCGCGCTCTGCGCAAGCCTTGTTTGGTTATGATGCAACAATGCCTATGTGACTCTGGCAGAGCCCGGCTGCCAAATTCGAAACATCCCGCGATTGCGCCCACACGAAAGCTGCCAGCACTGAAAGCTCTACCTGGTTTTCACTGTCCCTTGGAACTGCATTCGCTGCCGCACAGACATTCGCGCTCTGCAAAAGCCTTGGTTGGTTATGATGCAACAATGCCTATGTGACTCTGGCAGAGCCCGGCTGCCAAATTTGAAACGTCCACTGATTGCGCCCACACGAAAGCTGCCAGCACTGAAAGCTCTACCTGGTTTTCACTGTCCCTTGGAACTGCATTCGCTGCCGCACAGACATTCGCGCTCTGCGCAAGCCTTGGTTGGTTATGATGCAACAATGCCTATGTGACTCTGGCAGAGCCCGGCTGCCAAATTTGAAACGTCCAGCGATTGCGCCCACACGAAAGCTGCCAGCACTGAAAGCTCTACCTGGTTTTCACTGTCCCTTGGAACTGCATTCGCTGCCGCACAGATATTCGCGGTCCGCAAAAGCCTTGGTTGTTTATGATGCAACAATGGCTATGTGACTGTCGCAGAGCTCGGCTGCCAAATTCGAAACGTCCAGCGATTGCGCCCACACGAAAGCTGCCAGCACTGAAAGGTCTATCTGGTTTTCACTGTCCCTTGGAACTGCATTCGCTGCCGCACAGACATTCGCGGTCCGCAAAATCTTGGTTGGTTATGATGCAACAATGCCTATGTGACTCTGGCAGAGCCCGGCTGCCAAATTTGAAACGTCCACTGATTGCGCCCACACGAAAGCTGCCAGCACTGAAAGCTCTACCTGGTTTTCACTGTCCCTTGGAACTGCATTCGCTGCCGCACAGACATTCGCGCTCTGCGCAAGCCTTGGTTGGTTATGATGCAACAATGCCTATGTGACTCATGCAGAGCCCGGCTGCCAAATTCGAAACGTCCAGCGATTGCGCCCACACGAAAGCTGCCAGCACTGAAAGCTCTACCTGGTTTTCACTGTCCCTTGGAACTGCATTCGCTGCCGCACAGACATTCGCGCTCTGCGCAAGCCTTGGTTGGTTATGATGCAACAATGCCTATGTGACTCTGGCAGAGCCCGGCTGCCAAATTCGAAACGTCCAGCGATTGCGCCCACACGAAAGCTGCCAGCACTGAAAGCTCTACCTGGTTTTCACTGTCCCTTGGAACTGCATTCGCTGCTGCACAGACATTCGCGCTCTGCGCAAGCCTTGGTTGGTTATGATGCAACAATGCCTATGTGACTCTGGCAGAGCCCGGCTGCCAAATTTGAAACATCCACTGATTGCGCCCACACGAAAGCTGCCAGCACTGAAAGCTCTACCTGGTTTTCACTGTCCCTTGGAACTGCATTCGCTGCCGCACAGACATTCGCGCTCTGCGCAAGCCTTGGTAGGTTATGATGCAACAATGCCTATGTGACTCTGGCAGAGCCCGGCTGCCAAATTCGAAACGTCCAGCGATTGCGCCCACACGAAAGCTGCCAGCACTGAAAGCTCTACCTGGTTTTCACTGTCCCTTGGAACTGCATTCGCTGCCGCACAGACATTTGCAATCAGCGCAAGCCTTGGTTGGTTATGACGCAACAATGCCTATGTGACTCTGGCAGAGACCGGCTGCCAAATTTGAAACGTCCAGCGATTGCGCCCACACAAAAGCTGCCAGCACTGAAAGCTCTACCTGGTTTTCACTGTCCCTTGGAACTGCATTCGCTGCCGCACAGACATTCGCGCTCTGCGCAAGCCTTGGTTGGTTATGACGCAACAATGCCTATGTGACTCTGGCAGAGCCCGGCTGCCAAATTTGAAATGTACACCGACTGCGCCCACACGAAAGCTGCCAGCACTGAAAGCTCTACCTGGTTTTCACTGTCCCTTGGAACTGCATTCGCTGCCGCACAGACATTCGCGCTCTGCGCAAGCATTGGTTGTTTATGATGCAACAATGCCTATGTGACTCATGCAGAGCCCGGCTGCCAAATTCGAAACGTCCAGCGATTGCGCCCACACGAAAGCTGCCAGCACTGAAAGCTCTACCTGGTTTTCACTGTCCCTTGGAACTGCATTCGCTGCCGCACAGACATTCGCGCTCTGCAAAAGCCTTGGTTGGTTATGATGCAACAATGCCTATGTGACTCTGGCAGAGCCCGGCTGCCAAATTTGAAACGTCCACTGATTGCGCCCACACGAAAGCTGCCAGCACTGAAAGGTCTACCTGGTTTTCACTGTCCCTTGGAACTGCATTCGCTGCCGCACCGACATTCGCGCTCTGCAAAAGCCTTGGTTGGTTATGATGCAACAATGCCTATGTGACTCTCGCAGAGCCTGGCTGCCAAATTCGAAATGTACACCGATTGCGCCCTCACGAAAGCTGCCAGCGCTGAAAGCTCTACCTGGATTTCACTGTCCCTTGGAACTGCATTCGATGCCGCACAGACATTCGCGCTCTGCGCAAGCCGTGGTTGGTTATAACGCAACAATGCCTATGTGACTCTGGCAGAGACCGGCTGCCAAATTTGAAACATCCAGCGATTGCGCCCACATGAAAGCTGCCAGCACTGAAAGCTCTACCTGGTTTTCACTGTCCCTTGGAACTGCATTCGCTGCCGCACAGATATTCGCGGTCCGCAAAAGCCTTGGTTGTTTATGATGCAACAATGGCTATGTGACTCTCGCAGAGCTCGGCTGCCAAATTCGAAACGTCCAGCGATTGCGCCCACACGAAAGCTGCCAGCACTGAAAGGTCTATCTGGTTTTCACTGTCCCTTGGAACTGCATTCGCTGCCGCACAGACATTCGCGGTCCGCAAAATCTTGGTTGGTTATGATGCAACAATGCCTATGTGACTCTGGCAGAGCCCGGCTGCCAAATTTGAAACGTCCACTGATTGCGCCGACACGAAAGCTGCCAGCACTGAAAGCTCTACCTGGTTTTCACTGTCCCTTGGAACTGCATTCGCTGCCGCACAGACATTCGCGCTCTGCGCAAGCCTTGGTTGGTTATGATGCAACAATGCCTATGTGACTCTGGCAGAGCCCGGCTGCCAAATTCGAAACGTCCAGCGATTGCGCCCACACGAAAGCTGCCAGCACTGAAAGCTCTACCTGGTTTTCACTGTCCCTTGGAACTGCATTCGCTGCCGCACAGACATTCGCGCTCTGCGCAAGCCTTGGTTGGTTATGATGCAACAATGCCTATGTGACTCTGGCAGAGCCCGGCTGCCAAATTCGAAACGTCCAGCGATTGCGCCCACACGAAAGCTGCCAGCACTGAAAGCTCTACCTGGTTTTCACTGTCCCTTGGAACTGCATTCGCTGCCGCACAGACATTCGCAATCAGCGCAAGCCTTGGTTGGTTATGACGCAACAATGCCTATGTGACTCTGGCAGAGACCGGCTGCCAAATTTGAAACGTCCAGCGATTGCGCCCACACAAAAGCTGCCAGCACTGAAAGCTCTACCTGGTTTTCACTGTCCCTTGGAACTGCATTCGCTGCCGCACAGACATTCGCGCTCTGCAAAAGCCTTGGTTGGGTATGATGCAACAATGCCTATGTGACTCTCGCACAGCCCGCTGCCAAATTCGAAACGTCCAGCGATTGCGCCCACACGAAAGCTGCCAGCACTGAAAGCTCTACCTGGTTTTCACTGTCCCTTGGAACTGCATTCGCTGCCGCACAGACATTCGCGCTCTGCGCAAGCCTTGGTTGGTTATGATGCAACAATACCTATGTGACTGTGGCTGAGCCCGGCTGCCAAATTTGAAACGTCCAGCAATTGCGCCCACACGAAAGCTGCCAGCACTGAAAGCTCTACCTGGTTTTCACTGTCCCTTGGAACTGCATTCGCTGCCGCACAGACATTCGCGGTCCGCAAAAGTCTTGGTTGGTTATGATGCAACAATGCCTATGTGACTCTGGCAGAGACCGGCTGCCAAATTTGAAACGTCCAGCGATTGCGCCCACACGAAAGCTGCCAGCACTGAAAGCTCTACCTGGTTTTCACTGTCCCTTGGAACTGCATTCGCTGCCGCACAGACATTCGCGCTCTGCGCAAGCCTTGGTTGGTTATGATGCAACAATGCCTATGTGACTCTGGCAGAGCCCGGCTGCCAAATTCGAAACGTCCAGCGATTGCGCCCACACGAAAGCTGCCAGCACTGAAAGCTCTACCTGGTTTTCACTGTCCCTTGGAACTGCATTCGCTGCCGCACAGACATTCGCAATCAGCGCAAGCCTTGGTTGGTTATGACGCAACAATGCCTATGTGACTCTGGCAGAGACCGGCTGCCAAATTTGAAACGTCCAGCGATTGCGCCCACACGAAAGCTGCCAGCACTGAAAGCTCTACCTGGTTTTCACTGTCCCTTGGAACTGCATTCGCTGCCGCACAGACATTCGCGCTCTGCGCAAGCCTTGGTTGGTTATGACGCAACAATGCCTATGTGACTCTGGCAGAGCCCGGCTGCCAAATTTGAAATGTACACCGACTGCGCCCACACGAAAGCTGCCAGCACTGAAAGCTCTACCTGGTTTTCACTGTCCCTTGGAACTGCATTCGCTGCCGCACAGACATTCGCGCTCTGCGCAAGCATTGGTTGTTTATGATGCAACAATGCCTATGTGACTCATGCAGAGCCCGGCTGCCAAATTCGAAACGTCCAGCGATTGCGCCCACACGAAAGCTGCCAGCACTGAAAGCTCTACCTGGTTTTCACTGTCCCTTGGAACTGCATTCGCTGCCGCACAGACATTCGCGCTCTGCAAAAGCCTTGGTTGGTTATGATGCAACAATGCCTATGTGACTCTCGCAGAGCCTGGCTGCCAAATTCGAAATGTACACCGATTGCGCCCTCACGAAAGCTGCCAGCGCTGAAAGCTCTACCTGGATTTCACTGTCCCTTGGAACTGCATTCGATGCCGCACAGACATTCGCGCTCTGCGCAAGCCGTGGTTGGTTATAACGCAACAATGCCTATGTGACTCTGGCAGAGACCGGCTGCCAAATTTGAAACATCCAGCGATTGCGCCCACATGAAAGCTGCCAGCACTGAAAGCTCTACCTGGTTTTCACTGTCCCTTGGAACTGCATTCGCTGCCGCACAGATATTCGCGGTCCGCAAAAGCCTTGGTTGTTTATGATGCAACAATGGCTATGTGACTCTCGCAGAGCTCGGCTGCCAAATTCGAAACGTCCAGCGATTGCGCCCACACGAAAGCTGCCAGCACTGAAAGCTCTACCTGGTTTTCACTGTCCCTTGGAACTGCATTCGCTGCCGCACAGACATTCGCGGTCCGCAAAATCTTGGTTGGTTATGATGCAACAATGCCTATGTGACTCTGGCAGAGCCCGGCTGCCAAATTTGAAACGTCCACTGATTGCGCCGACACGAAAGCTGCCAGCACTGAAAGCTCTACCTGGTTTTCACTGTCCCTTGGAACTGCATTCGCTGCCGCACAGACATTCGCGCTCTGCGCAAGCCTTGGTTGGTTATGATGCAACAATGCCTATGTGACTCTGGCAGAGCCCGGCTGCCAAATTCGAAACGTCCAGCGATTGCGCCCACACGAAAGCTGCCAGCACTGAAAGCTCTACCTGGTTTTCACTGTCCCTTGGAACTGCATTCGCTGCCGCACAGACATTCGCGCTCTGCGCAAGCCTTGGTTGGTTATGATGCAACAATGCCTATGTGACTCTGGCAGAGCCCGGCTGCCAAATTCGAAACGTCCAGCGATTGCGCCCACACGAAAGCTGCCAGCACTGAAAGCTCTACCTGGTTTTCACTGTCCCTTGGAACTGCATTCGCTGCCGCACAGACATTCGCAATCAGCGCAAGCCTTGGTTGGTTATGACGCAACAATGCCTATGTGACTCTGGCAGAGACCGGCTGCCAAATTTGAAACGTCCAGCGATTGCGCCCACACAAAAGCTGCCAGCACTGAAAGCTCTACCTGGTTTTCACTGTCCCTTGGAACTGCATTCGCTGCCGCACAGACATTCGCGCTCTGCAAAAGCCTTGGTTGGGTATGATGCAACAATGCCTATGTGACTCTCGCACAGCCCGCTGCCAAATTCGAAACGTCCAGCGATTGCGCCCACACGAAAGCTGCCAGCACTGAAAGCTCTACCTGGTTTTCACTGTCCCTTGGAACTGCATTCGCTGCCGCACAGACATTCGCGCTCTGCGCAAGCCTTGGTTGGTTATGATGCAACAATGCCTATGTGACTCTGGCAGAGCCCGGCTGCCAAATTTGAAACGTCCAGCGATTGCGCCCACACGAAAGCTGCCAGCACTGAAAGCTCTACCTGGTTTTCACTGTCCCTTGGAACTGCATTCGCTGCCGCACAGACATTCGCGCTCTGCGCAAGCCTTGGTTGGTTATGATGCAACAATGCCTATGTGACTCTGGCAGAGCCCGGCTGCCAAATTCGAAACGTCCAGCGATTGCGCCCACACGAAAGCTGCCAGCACTGAAAGCTCTACCTGGTTTTCACTGTCCCTTGGAACTGCATTCGCTGCCGCACAGACATTTGCAATCAGCGCAAGCCTTGGTTGGTTATGACGCAACAATGCCTATGTGACTCTGGCAGAGACCGGCTGCCAAATTTGAAACGTCCAGCGATTGCGCCCACACAAAAGCTGCCAGCACTGAAAGCTCTACCTGGTTTTCACTGTCCCTTGGAACTGCATTCGCTGCCGCACAGACATTCGCGCTCTGCGCAAGCCTTGGTTGGTTATGACGCAACAATGCCTATGTGACTCTGGGAGAGCCCGGCTGCCAAATTTGAAATGTACACCGACTGCGCCCACACGAAAGCTGCCAGCACTGAAAGCTCTACCTGGTTTTCACTGTCCCTTGGAACTGCATTCGCTGCCGCACAGACATTCGCGCTCTGCGCAAGCCTTGGTTGGTTATGATGCAACAATGCCTATGTGACTCTGGCAGAGCCCGGCTGCCAAATTCGAAACGTCCAGCGATTGCGCCCACACGAAAGCTGCCAGCACTGAAAGCTCTACCTGGTTTTCACTGTCCCTTGGAACTGCATTCGCTGCCGCACAGACATTCGCGCTCTGCGCAAGCCTTGGTTGGTTATGATGCAACAATGCCTATGTGACTCTGGCAGAGCCCGGCTGCCAAATTCGAAACGTCCAGCGATTGCGCCCACACGAAAGCTGCCAGCACTGAAAGCTCTACCTGGTTTTCACTGTCCCTTGGAACTGCATTCGCTGCCGCACAGACATTCGCAATCAGCGCAAGCCTTGGTTGGTTATGACGCAACAATGCCTATGTGACTCTGGCAGAGACCGGCTGCCAAATTTGAAACGTCCAGCGATTGCGCCCACACAAAAGCTGCCAGCACTGAAAGCTCTACCTGGTTTTCACTGTCCCTTGGAACTGCATTCGCTGCCGCACAGACATTCGCGCTCTGCGCAAGCCTTGGTTGGTTATGACGCAACAATGCCTATGTGACTCTGGCAGAGCCCGGCTGCCAAATTTGAAATGTACACCGACTGCGCCCACACGAAAGCTGCCAGCACTGAAAGCTCTACCTGGTTTTCACTGTCCCTTGGAACTGCATTCGCTGCCGCACAGACATTCGCGCTCTGCGCAAGCATTGGTTGTTTATGATGCAACAATGCCTATGTGACTCATGCAGAGCCCGGCTGCCAAATTCGAAACGTCCAGCGATTGCGCCCACACGAAAGCTGCCAGCACTGAAAGCTCTACCTGGTTTTCACTGTCCCTTGGAACTGCATTCGCTGCCGCACAGACATTCGCGCTCTGCAAAAGCCTTGGTTGGTTATGATGCAACAATGCCTATGTGACTCTGGCAGAGCCCGGCTGCCAAATTTGAAACGTCCACTGATTGCGCCCACACGAAAGCTGCCAGCACTGAAAGCTCTACCTGGTTTTCACTGTCCCTTGGAACTGCATTCGCTGCCGCACAGACATTATCTCTCCGCATAAGCTTTATTTGTTTATGATGCAACAATGCCTATGTGACTCTCGCACAGCCCGCTGCCAAATTTGCAACGTCCACTGATTGCGCCCACACGAAAGCTGCCAGCACTGAAAGCTCTACCTGGTTTTCACTGTCCCTTGGAACTGCATTCGCTGCCGCACAGACATTCGCGCTCTGCGCAAGCCTTGGTTGGTTATGATGCAACAATGCCTATGTGACTCTGGCAGAGCCCGGCTGCCAAATTTGAAACGTCCAGCAATTGCGCCCACACGAAAGCTGCCAGCACTGAAAGCTCTACCTGGTTTTCACTGTCCCTTGGAACTGCATTCGCTGCCGCACAGACATTCACGCTCTGCAAAAGCCTTGGTTGGGTATGATGCAACAATGCCTATGTGACTCTCGCACAGCCCGCTGCCAAATTTGAAACGTCCAGCGATTGCGCCCACACGATAGCTGCCAGCACTGAAAGCTCTACCTGGTTTTCACTGTCCCTTGGAACTGCATTCGCTGCCGCACAGACATTCGCGCTCTGCGCAAGCCTTGGTTGGTTATGATGCAACAATGCCTATGTGACTCTGGCAGAGCCCGGCTGCCAAATTTGAAACGTCCAGTGATTGCGCCCACACGAAAGCTGCCAGCACTGAAAGCTCTACCTGGTTTTCACTGTCCCTTGGAACTGCATTCGCTGCCGCACAGACATTATCTCTCCGCATAAGCTTTATTTGTTTATGATGCAACAATGCCTATGTGACTCTCGCACAGCCCGCTGCCAAATTTGCAACGTCCACTGATTGCGCCCACACGAAAGCTGCCAGCACTGAAAGCTCTACCTGGTTTTCACTGTCCCTTGGAACTGCATTCGCTGCCGCACAGACATTCGCGCTCCGCAAAAGCCTTGGTTGGTTATGATGCCAGAATGCCTATGTGACTCTCACAGAGCCCGGCTGCCAAATTTGAAACGTCCAGCGATTGCGCCCACATGAAAGCTGCCAGCACTGAAAGCTCTACCTGGTTTTCACTGTCCCTTGGAACTGCATTCGCTGCCGCACAGACATTCGCGCTCTGCGCAAGCCTTGTTTGGTTATGATGCAACAATGCCTATGTGACTCTGGCAGAGCCCGGCTGCCAAATTCGAAACATCCCGCGATTGCGCCCACACGAAAGCTGCCAGCACTGAAAGCTCTACCTGGTTTTCACTGTCCCTTGGAACTGCATTCGCTGCCGCACAGACATTCGCGCTCTGCAAAAGCCTTGGTTGGTTATGATGCAACAATGCCTATGTGACTCTGGCAGAGCCCGGCTGCCAAATTTGAAACGTCCACTGATTGCGCCCACACGAAAGCTGCCAGCACTGAAAGCTCTACCTGGTTTTCACTGTCCCTTGGAACTGCATTCGCTGCCGCACAGACATTCGCGCTCTGCGCAAGCCTTGGTTGGTTATGATGCAACAATGCCTATGTGACTCTGGCAGAGCCCGGCTGCCAAATTTGAAACGTCCAGCGATTGCGCCCACACGAAAGCTGCCAGCACTGAAAGCTCTACCTGGTTTTCACTGTCCCTTGGAACTGCATTCGCTGCCGCACAGATATTCGCGGTCCGCAAAAGCCTTGGTTGTTTATGATGCAACAATGGCTATGTGACTTTCGCAGAGCTCGGCTGCCAAATTCGAAACGTCCAGAGATTGCGCCCACACGAAAGCTGCCAGCACTGAAAGGTCTATCTGGTTTTCACTGTCCCTTGGAACTGCATTCGCTGCCGCACAGACATTCGCGGTCCGCAAAATCTTGGTTGGTTATGATGCAACAATGCCTATGTGACTCTGGCAGAGCCCGGCTGCCAAATTTGAAACGTCCACTGATTGCGCCCACACGAAAGCTGCCAGCACTGAAAGCTCTACCTGGTTTTCACTGTCCCTTGGAACTGCATTCGCTGCCGCACAGACATTCGCGCTCTGCGCAAGCCTTGGTTGGTTATGATGCAACAATGCCTATGTGACTCTGGCAGAGCCCGGCTGCCAAATTCGAAACGTCCAGCGATTGCGCCCACACGAAAGCTGCCAGCACTGAAAGCTCTACCTGGTTTTCACTGTCCCTTGGAACTGCATTCGCTGCCGCACAGACATTCGCGCTCTGCGCAAGCCTTGGTTGGTTATGATGCAACAATGCCTATGTGACTCTGGCAGAGCCCGGCTGCCAAATTCGAAACGTCCAGCGATTGCGCCCACACGAAAGCTGCCAGCACTGAAAGCTCTACCTGGTTTTCACTGTCCCTTGGAACTGCATTCGCTGCCGCACAGACATTCGCGCTCTGCGCAAGCCTTGGTTGGTTATGATGCAACAATGCCTATGTGACTCTGGCAGAGCCCGGCTGCCAAATTTGAAACATCCACTGATTGCGCCCACACGAAAGCTGCCAGCACTGAAAGCTCTACCTGGTTTTCACTGTCCCTTGGAACTGCATTCGCTGCCGCACAGACATTCGCGCTCTGCGCAAGCCTTGGTAGGTTATGATGCAACAATGCCTATGTGACTCTGGCAGAGCCCGGCTGCCAAATTCGAAACGTCCAGCGATTGCGCCCACACGAAAGCTGCCAGCACTGAAAGCTCTACCTGGTTTTCACTGTCCCTTGGAACTGCATTCGCTGCCGCACAGACATTCGCAATCAGCGCAAGCCTTGGTTGGTTATGACGCAACAATGCCTATGTGACTCTGGCAGAGACCGGCTGCCAAATTTGAAACGTCCAGCGATTGCGCCCACACAAAAGCTGCCAGCACTGAAAGCTCTACCTGGTTTTCACTGTCCCTTGGAACTGCATTCGCTGCCGCACAGACATTCGCGCTCTGCGCAAGCCTTGGTTGGTTATGACGCAACAATGCCTATGTGACTCTGGCAGAGCCCGGCTGCCAAATTTGAAATGTACACCGACTGCGCCCACACGAAAGCTGCCAGCACTGAAAGCTCTACCTGGTTTTCACTGTCCCTTGGAACTGCATTCGCTGCCGCACAGACATTCGCGCTCTGCGCAAGCCTTGGTTGTTTATGATGCAACAATGCCTATGTGACTCATGCAGAGCCCGGCTGCCAAATTCGAAACGTCCAGCGATTGCGCCCACACGAAAGCTGCCAGCACTGAAAGCTCTACCTGGTTTTCACTGTCCCTTGGAACTGCATTCGCTGCCGCACAGACATTCGCGCTCTGCAAAAGCCTTGGTTGGTTATGATGCAACAATGCCTATGTGACTCTGGCAGAGCCCGGCTGCCAAATTTGAAACGTCCACTGATTGCGCCCACACGAAAGCTGCCAGCACTGAAAGGTCTACCTGGTTTTCACTGTCCCTTGGAACTGCATTCGCTGCCGCACCGACATTCGCGCTCTGCAAAAGCCTTGGTTGGTTATGATGCAACAATGCCTATGTGACTCTCGCAGAGCCTGGCTGCCAAATTCGAAATGTACACCGATTGCGCCCTCACGAAAGCTGCCAGCGCTGAAAGCTCTACCTGGATTTCACTGTCCCTTGGAACTGCATTCGATGCCGCACAGACATTCGCGCTCTGCGCAAGCCGTGGTTGGTTATAACGCAACAATGCCTATGTGACTCTGGCAGAGACCGGCTGCCAAATTTGAAACATCCAGCGATTGCGCCCACATGAAAGCTGCCAGCACTGAAAGCTCTACCTGGTTTTCACTGTCCCTTGGAACTGCATTCGCTGCCGCACAGATATTCGCGGTCCGCAAAAGCCTTGGTTGTTTATGATGCAACAATGACTATGTGACTCTCGCAGAGCTCGGCTGCCAAATTCGAAACGTCCAGCGATTGCGCCCACACGAAAGCTGCCAGCACTGAAAGCTCTATCTGGTTTTCACTGTCCCTTGGAACTGCATTCGCTGCCGCACAGACATTATCTCTCCGCATAAGCTTTATTTGTTTATGATGCAACAATGCCTATGTGACTCTCGCACAGCCCGCTGCCAAATTTGCAACGTCCACTGATTGCGCCCACACGAAAGCTGCCAGCACTGAAAGCTCTACCTGGTTTTCACTGTCCCTTGGAACTGCATTCGCTGCCGCACAGACATTCGCGCTCTGCGCAAGCCTTGGTTGGTTATGATGCAACAATGCCTATGTGACTCTGGCAGAGCCCGGCTGCCAAATTTGAAACGTCCAGCAATTGCGCCCACACGAAAGCTGCCAGCACTGAAAGCTCTACCTGGTTTTCACTGTCCCTTGGAACTGCATTCGCTGCCGCACAGACATTCACGCTCTGCAAAAGCCTTGGTTGGGTATGATGCAACAATGCCTATGTGACTCTCGCACAGCCCGCTGCCAAATTTGAAACGTCCAGCGATTGCGCCCACACGATAGCTGCCAGCACTGAAAGCTCTACCTGGTTTTCACTGTCCCTTGGAACTGCATTCGCTGCCGCACAGACATTCGCGCTCTGCGCAAGCCTTGGTTGGTTATGATGCAACAATGCCTATGTGACTCTGGCAGAGCCCGGCTGCCAAATTTGAAACGTCCAGTGATTGCGCCCACACGAAAGCTGCCAGCACTGAAAGCTCTACCTGGTTTTCACTGTCCCTTGGAACTGCATTCGCTGCCGCACAGACATTATCTCTCCGCATAAGCTTTATTTGTTTATGATGCAACAATGCCTATGTGACTCTCGCACAGCCCGCTGCCAAATTTGCAACGTCCACTGATTGCGCCCACACGAAAGCTGCCAGCACTGAAAGCTCTACCTGGTTTTCACTGTCCCTTGGAACTGCATTCGCTGCCGCACAGACATTCGCGCTCCGCAAAAGCCTTGGTTGGTTATGATGCCAGAATGCCTATGTGACTCTCACAGAGCCCGGCTGCCAAATTTGAAACGTCCAGCGATTGCGCCCACATGAAAGCTGCCAGCACTGAAAGCTCTACCTGGTTTTCACTGTCCCTTGGAACTGCATTCGCTGCCGCACAGACATTCGCGCTCTGCGCAAGCCTTGTTTGGTTATGATGCAACAATGCCTATGTGACTCTGGCAGAGCCCGGCTGCCAAATTCGAAACATCCCGCGATTGCGCCCACACGAAAGCTGCCAGCACTGAAAGCTCTACCTGGTTTTCACTGTCCCTTGGAACTGCATTCGCTGCCGCACAGACATTCGCGCTCTGCAAAAGCCTTGGTTGGTTATGATGCAACAATGCCTATGTGACTCTGGCAGAGCCCGGCTGCCAAATTTGAAACGTCCACTGATTGCGCCCACACGAAAGCTGCCAGCACTGAAAGCTCTACCTGGTTTTCACTGTCCCTTGGAACTGCATTCGCTGCCGCACAGACATTCGCGCTCTGCGCAAGCCTTGGTTGGTTATGATGCAACAATGCCTATGTGACTCTGGCAGAGCCCGGCTGCCAAATTTGAAACGTCCAGCGATTGCGCCCACACGAAAGCTGCCAGCACTGAAAGCTCTACCTGGTTTTCACTGTCCCTTGGAACTGCATTCGCTGCCGCACAGATATTCGCGGTCCGCAAAAGCCTTGGTTGTTTATGATGCAACAATGGCTATGTGACTGTCGCAGAGCTCGGCTGCCAAATTCGAAACGTCCAGAGATTGCGCCCACACGAAAGCTGCCAGCACTGAAAGGTCTATCTGGTTTTCACTGTCCCTTGGAACTGCATTCGCTGCCGCACAGACATTCGCGGTCCGCAAAATCTTGGTTGGTTATGATGCAACAATGCCTATGTGACTCTGGCAGAGCCCGGCTGCCAAATTTGAAACGTCCACTGATTGCGCCCACACGAAAGCTGCCAGCACTGAAAGCTCTACCTGGTTTTCACTGTCCCTTGGAACTGCATTCGCTGCCGCACAGACATTCGCGCTCTGCGCAAGCCTTGGTTGGTTATGATGCAACAATGCCTATGTGACTCTGGCAGAGCCCGGCTGCCAAATTCGAAACGTCCAGCGATTGCGCCCACACGAAAGCTGCCAGCACTGAAAGCTCTACCTGGTTTTCACTGTCCCTTGGAACTGCATTCGCTGCCGCACAGACATTCGCGCTCTGCGCAAGCCTTGGTTGGTTATGATGCAACAATGCCTATGTGACTCTGGCAGAGCCCGGCTGCCAAATTCGAAACGTCCAGCGATTGCGCCCACACGAAAGCTGCCAGCACTGAAAGCTCTACCTGGTTTTCACTGTCCCTTGGAACTGCATTCGCTGCCGCACAGACATTCGCGCTCTGCGCAAGCCTTGGTTGGTTATGATGCAACAATGCCTATGTGACTCTGGCAGAGCCCGGCTGCCAAATTTGAAACATCCACTGATTGCGCCCACACGAAAGCTGCCAGCACTGAAAGCTCTACCTGGTTTTCACTGTCCCTTGGAACTGCATTCGCTGCCGCACAGACATTCGCGCTCTGCGCAAGCCTTGGTAGGTTATGATGCAACAATGCCTATGTGACTCTGGCAGAGCCCGGCTGCCAAATTCGAAACGTCCAGCGATTGCGCCCACACGAAAGCTGCCAGCACTGAAAGCTCTACCTGGTTTTCACTGTCCCTTGGAACTGCATTCGCTGCCGCACAGACATTCGCAATCAGCGCAAGCCTTGGTTGGTTATGACGCAACAATGCCTATGTGACTCTGGCAGAGACCGGCTGCCAAATTTGAAACGTCCAGCGATTGCGCCCACACAAAAGCTGCCAGCACTGAAAGCTCTACCTGGTTTTCACTGTCCCTTGGAACTGCATTCGCTGCCGCACAGACATTCGCGCTCTGCGCAAGCCTTGGTTGGTTATGACGCAACAATGCCTATGTGACTCTGGCAGAGCCCGGCTGCCAAATTTGAAATGTACACCGACTGCGCCCACACGAAAGCTGCCAGCACTGAAAGCTCTACCTGGTTTTCACTGTCCCTTGGAACTGCATTCGCTGCCGCACAGACATTCGCGCTCTGCGCAAGCCTTGGTTGTTTATGATGCAACAATGCCTATGTGACTCATGCAGAGCCCGGCTGCCAAATTCGAAACGTCCAGCGATTGCGCCCACACGAAAGCTGCCAGCACTGAAAGCTCTACCTGGTTTTCACTGTCCCTTGGAACTGCATTCGCTGCCGCACAGACATTCGCGCTCTGCAAAAGCCTTGGTTGGTTATGATGCAACAATGCCTATGTGACTCTGGCAGAGCCCGGCTGCCAAATTTGAAACGTCCACTGATTGCGCCCACACGAAAGCTGCCAGCACTGAAAGGTCTACCTGGTTTTCACTGTCCCTTGGAACTGCATTCGCTGCCGCACCGACATTCGCGCTCTGCAAAAGCCTTGGTTGGTTATGATGCAACAATGCCTATGTGACTCTCGCAGAGCCTGGCTGCCAAATTCGAAATGTACACCGATTGCGCCCTCACGAAAGCTGCCAGCGCTGAAAGCTCTACCTGGATTTCACTGTCCCTTGGAACTGCATTCGATGCCGCACAGACATTCGCGCTCTGCGCAAGCCGTGGTTGGTTATAACGCAACAATGCCTATGTGACTCTGGCAGAGACCGGCTGCCAAATTTGAAACATCCAGCGATTGCGCCCACATGAAAGCTGCCAGCACTGAAAGCTCTACCTGGTTTTCACTGTCCCTTGGAACTGCATTCGCTGCCGCACAGATATTCGCGGTCCGCAAAAGCCTTGGTTGTTTATGATGCAACAATGACTATGTGACTCTCGCAGAGCTCGGCTGCCAAATTCGAAACGTCCAGCGATTGCGCCCACACGAAAGCTGCCAGCACTGAAAGGTCTATCTGGTTTTCACTGTCCCTTGGAACTGCATTCGCTGCCGCACAGACATTCGCGGTCCGCAAAATCTTGGTTGGTTATGATGCAACAATGCCTATGTGACTCTGGCAGAGCCCGGCTGCCAAATTTGAAACGTCCAGCGATTGCGCCCACACGAAAGCTGCCAGCACTGAAAGCTCTACCTGGTTTTCACTGTCCCTTGGAACTGCATTCGCTGCCGCACAGACATTCGCGCTCTGCGCAAGCCTTGGTTGGTTATGATGCAACAATGCCTATGTGACTCTGGCAGAGCCCGGCTGCCAAATTCGAAACGTCCAGCGATTGCGCCCACACGAAAGCTGCCAGCACTGAAAGCTCTACCTGGTTTTCACTGTCCCTTGGAACTGCATTCGCTGCCGCACAGACATTCGCAATCAGCGCAAGCCTTGGTTGGTTATGACGCAACAATGCCTATGTGACTCTGGCAGAGACCGGCTGCCAAATTTGAAACGTCCAGCGATTGCGCCCACACGAAAGCTGCCAGCACTGAAAGCTCTACCTGGTTTTCACTGTCCCTTGGAACTGCATTCGCTGCCGCACAGACATTCGCGCTCTGCGCAAGCCTTGGTTGGTTATGACGCAACAATGCCTATGTGACTCTGGCAGAGCCCGGCTGCCAAATTTGAAATGTACACCGACTGCGCCCACACGAAAGCTGCCAGCACTGAAAGCTCTACCTGGTTTTCACTGTCCCTTGGAACTGCATTCGCTGCCGCACAGACATTCGCGCTCTGCGCAAGCATTGGTTGTTTATGATGCAACAATGCCTATGTGACTCATGCAGAGCCCGGCTGCCAAATTCGAAACGTCCAGCGATTGCGCCCACACGAAAGCTGCCAGCACTGAAAGCTCTACCTGGTTTTCACTGTCCCTTGGAACTGCATTCGCTGCCGCACAGACATTCGCGCTCTGCGCAAGCCTTGGTTGGTTATGATGCAACAATGCCTATGTGACTCTGGCAGAGCCCGGCTGCCAAATTTGAAACGTCCACTGATTGCGCCCACACGAAAGCTGCCAGCACTGAAAGGTCTACCTGGTTTTCACTGTCCCTTGGAACTGCATTCGCTGCCGCACCGACATTCGCGCTCTGCAAAAGCCTTGGTTGGTTATGATGCAACAATGCCTATGTGACTCTCGCAGAGCCTGGCTGCCAAATTCGAAATGTACACCGATTGCGCCCTCACGAAAGCTGCCAGCGCTGAAAGCTCTACCTGGATTTCACTGTCCCTTGGAACTGCATTCGATGCCGCACAGACATTCGCGCTCTGCGCAAGCCGTGGTTGGTTATAACGCAACAATGCCTATGTG
Organism: Mycteria americana; assembly: GCF_035582795.1. Taxonomy (NCBI): domain Eukaryota; kingdom Metazoa; phylum Chordata; class Aves; order Ciconiiformes; family Ciconiidae; genus Mycteria; species Mycteria americana. The sequence goes on along the minus strand of NW_027445609.1, from coordinate 1,723,527 downwards.
ACTCTGGCAGAGACCGGCTGCCAAATTTGAAACGTCCAGCGATTGCGCCCACATGAAAGCTGCCAGCACTGAAAGCTCTACCTGGTTTTCACTGTCCCTTGGAACTGCATTCGCTGCCGCACAGATATTCGCGGTCCGCAAAAGCCTTGGTTGTTTATGATGCAACAATGGCTATGTGACTCTCGCAGAGCTCGGCTGCCAAATTCGAAACGTCCAGCGATTGCGCCCACACGAAAGCTGCCAGCACTGAAAGCTCTACCTGGTTTTCACTGTCCCTTGGAACTGCATTCGCTGCCGCACAGACATTCGCGGTCCGCAAAATCTTGGTTGGTTATGATGCAACAATGCCTATGTGACTCTGGCAGAGCCCGGCTGCCAAATTTGAAACGTCCACTGATTGCGCCGACACGAAAGCTGCCAGCACTGAAAGCTCTACCTGGTTTTCACTGTCCCTTGGAACTGCATTCGCTGCCGCACAGACATTCGCGCTCTGCGCAAGCCTTGGTTGGTTATGATGCAACAATGCCTATGTGACTCTGGCAGAGCCCGGCTGCCAAATTCGAAACGTCCAGCGATTGCGCCCACACGAAAGCTGCCAGCACTGAAAGCTCTACCTGGTTTTCACTGTCCCTTGGAACTGCATTCGCTGCCGCACAGACATTCGCGCTCTGCGCAAGCCTTGGTTGGTTATGATGCAACAATGCCTATGTGACTCTGGCAGAGCCCGGCTGCCAAATTCGAAACGTCCAGCGATTGCGCCCACACGAAAGCTGCCAGCACTGAAAGCTCTACCTGGTTTTCACTGTCCCTTGGAACTGCATTCGCTGCCGCACAGACATTCGCAATCAGCGCAAGCCTTGGTTGGTTATGACGCAACAATGCCTATGTGACTCTGGCAGAGCCCGGCTGCCAAATTTGAAACGTCCAGCGATTGCGCCCACACAAAAGCTGCCAGCACTGAAAGCTCTACCTGGTTTTCACTGTCCCTTGGAACTGCATTCGCTGCCGCACAGACATTCGCGCTCTGCAAAAGCCTTGGTTGGGTATGATGCAACAATGCCTATGTGACTCTCGCACAGCCCGCTGCCAAATTCGAAACGTCCAGCGATTGCGCCCACACGAAAGCTGCCAGCACTGAAAGCTCTACCTGGTTTTGACTGTCCCTTGGAACTGCATTCGCTGCCGCACAGACATTCGCGCTCTGCGCAAGCCTTGGTTGGTTATGATGCAACAATACCTATGTGAATGTGGCTGAGCCCGGCTGCCAAATTTGAAACGTCCAGCAATTGCGCCCACACGAAAGCTGCCAGCACTGAAAGCTCTACCTGGTTTTCACTGTCCCTTGGAACTGCATTCGCTGCCGCACAGACATTCGCGGTCCGCAAAAGTCTTGGTTGGTTATGATGCAACAATGCCTATGTGACTCTGGCAGAGACCGGCTGCCAAATTTGAAACGTCCAGCGATTGCGCCCACACGAAAGCTGCCAGCACTGAAAGCTCTACCTGGTTTTCACTGTCCCTTGGAACTGCATTCGCTGCCGCACAGACATTCGCGCTCTGCGCAAGCCTTGGTTGGTTATGATGCAACAATGCCTATGTGACTCTGGCAGAGCCCGGCTGCCAAATTCGAAACGTCCAGCGATTGCGCCCACACGAAAGCTGCCAGCACTGAAAGCTCTACCTGGTTTTCACTGTCCCTTGGAACTGCATTCGCTGCCGCACAGACATTCGCAATCAGCGCAAGCCTTGGTTGGTTATGACGCAACAATGCCTATGTGACTCTGGGAGAGACCGGCTGCCAAATTTGAAACGTCCAGCGATTGCGCCCACACGAAAGCTGCCAGCACTGAAAGCTCTACCTGGTTTTCACTGTCCCTTGGAACTGCATTCGCTGCCGCACAGACATTCGCGCTCTGCGCAAGCCTTGGTTGGTTATGACGCAACAATGCCTATGTGACTCTGGCAGAGCCCGGCTGCCAAATTTGAAATGTACACCGATTGCGCCCACACGAAAGCTGCCAGCACTGAAAGCTCTACCTGGTTTTCACTGTCCCTTGGAACTGCATTCGCTGCCGCACAGACATTCGCGCTCCGCAAAAGCCTTGGTTGGTTATGATGCCAGAATGCCTATGTGACTCTCACAGAGCCCGGCTGCCAAATTTGAAACGTCCAGCGATTGCGCCCACATGAAAGCTGCCAGCACTGAAAGCTCTACCTGGATTTCACTGTCCCTTGGAACTGCATTCGCTGCCGCACAGACATTCGCGCTCTGCGCAAGCCTTGGTTGGTTATGACGCAACAATGCCTATGTGACTCTGGCAGAGCCCGGCTGCCAAATTTGAAATGTACACCGACTGCGCCCACACGAAAGCTGCCAGCACTGAAAGCTCTACCTGGTTTTCACTGTCCCTTGGAACTGCATTCGCTGCCGCACAGACATTCGCGCTCTGCGCAAGCATTGGTTGTTTATGATGCAACAATGCCTATGTGACTCATGCAGAGCCCGGCTGCCAAATTCGAAACGTCCAGCGATTGCGCCCACACGAAAGCTGCCAGCACTGAAAGCTCTACCTGGTTTTCACTGTCCCTTGGAACTGCATTCGCTGCCGCACAGACATTCGCGCTCTGCAAAAGCCTTGGTTGGTTATGATGCAACAATGCCTATGTGACTCTGGCAGAGCCCGGCTGCCAAATTTGAAACGTCCACTGATTGCGCCCACACGAAAGCTGCCAGCACTGAAAGCTCTACCTGGTTTTCACTGTCCCTTGGAACTGCATTCGCTGCCGCACCGACATTCGCGCTCTGCAAAAGCCTTGGTTGGTTATGATGCAACAATGCCTATGTGACTCTCGCAGAGCCTGGCTGCCAAATTCGAAATGTACACCGATTGCGCCCTCACGAAAGCTGCCAGCGCTGAAAGCTCTACCTGGATTTCACTGTCCCTTGGAACTGCATTCGATGCCGCACAGACATTCGCGCTCTGCGCAAGCCGTGGTTGGTTATAACGCAACAATGCCTATGTGACTCTGGCAGAGACCGGCTGCCAAATTTGAAACATCCAGCGATTGCGCCCACATGAAAGCTGCCAGCACTGAAAGCTCTACCTGGTTTTCACTGTCCCTTGGAACTGCATTCGCTGCCGCACAGATATTCGCGGTCCGCAAAAGCCTTGGTTGTTTATGATGCAACAATGGCTATGTGACTCTCGCAGAGCTCGGCTGCCAAATTCGAAACGTCCAGCGATTGCGCCCACACGAAAGCTGCCAGCACTGAAAGGTCTATCTGGTTTTCACTGTCCCTTGGAACTGCATTCGCTGCCGCACAGACATTCGCGGTCCGCAAAATCTTGGTTGGTTATGATGCAACAATGCCTATGTGACTCTGGCAGAGCCCGGCTGCCAAATTTGAAACGTCCACTGATTGCGCCGACACGAAAGCTGCCAGCACTGAAAGCTCTACCTGGTTTTCACTGTCCCTTGGAACTGCATTCGCTGCCGCACAGACATTCGCGCTCTGCGCAAGCCTTGGTTGGTTATGATGCAACAATGCCTATGTGACTCTGGCAGAGCCCGGCTGCCAAATTCGAAACGTCCAGCGATTGCGCCCACACGAAAGCTGCCAGCACTGAAAGCTCTACCTGGTTTTCACTGTCCCTTGGAACTGCATTCGCTGCCGCACAGACATTCGCGCTCTGCGCAAGCCTTGGTTGGTTATGATGCAACAATGCCTATGTGACTCTGGCAGAGCCCGGCTGCCAAATTTGAAACGTCCACTGATTGCGCCCACACGAAAGCTGCCAGCACTGAAAGCTCTACCTGGTTTTCACTGTCCCTTGGAACTGCATTCGCTGCCGCACAGACATTCGCAATCAGCGCAAGCCTTGGTTGGTTATGACGCAACAATGCCTATGTGACTCTGGCAGAGACCGGCTGCCAAATTTGAAACGTCCAGCGATTGCGCCCACACGAAAGCTGCCAGCACTGAAAGCTCTACCTGGTTTTCACTGTCCCTTGGAACTGCATTCGCTGCCGCACAGACATTCGCGCTCTGCAAAAGCCTTGGTTGGGTATGATGCAACAATGCCTATGTGACTCTCGCACAGCCCGCTGCCAAATTCGAAACGTCCAGCGATTGCGCCCTCACGAAAGCTGCCAGCACTGAAAGCTCTACCTGGTTTTCACTGTCCCTTGGAACTGCATTCGCTGCCGCACAGACATTCGCGCTCTGCGCAAGCCTTGGTTGGTTATGATGCAACAATACCTATGTGACTGTGGCTGAGCCCGGCTGCCAAATTTGAAACGTCCAGCAATTGCGCCCACACGAAAGCTGCCAGCACTGAAAGCTCTACCTGGTTTTCACTGTCCCTTGGAACTGCATTCGCTGCCGCACAGACATTCGCGGTCCGCAAAAGTCTTGGTTGGTTATGATGCAACAATGCCTATGTGACTCTGGCAGAGACCGGCTGCCAAATTTGAAACGTCCAGCGATTGCGCCCACACGAAAGCTGCCAGCACTGAAAGCTCTACCTGGTTTTCACTGTCCCTTGGAACTGCATTCGCTGCCGCACAGACATTCGCGCTCTGCGCAAGCCTTGGTTGGTTATGATGCAACAATGCCTATGTGACTCTGGCAGAGCCCGGCTGCCAAATTCGAAACGTCCAGCGATTGCGCCCACACGAAAGCTGCCAGCACTGAAAGCTCTACCTGGTTTTCACTGTCCCTTGGAACTGCATTCGCTGCCGCACAGACATTCGCAATCAGCGCAAGCCTTGGTTGGTTATGACGCAACAATGCCTATGTGACTCTGGCAGAGACCGGCTGCCAAATTTGAAACGTCCAGCGATTGCGCCCACACGAAAGCTGCCAGCACTGAAAGCTCTACCTGGTTTTCACTGTCCCTTGGAACTGCATTCGCTGCCGCACAGACATTCGCGCTCTGCGCAAGCCTTGGTTGGTTATGACGCAACAATGCCTATGTGACTCTGGCAGAGCCCGGCTGCCAAATTTGAAATGTACACCGACTGCGCCCACACGAAAGCTGCCAGCACTGAAAGCTCTACCTGGTTTTCACTGTCCCTTGGAACTGCATTCGCTGCCGCACAGACATTCGCGCTCCGCAAAAGCCTTGGTTGGTTATGATGCCAGAATGCCTATGTGACTCTCACAGAGCCCGGCTGCCAAATTTGAAACGTCCAGCGATTGCGCCCACATGAAAGCTGCCAGCACTGAAAGCTCTACCTGGTTTTCACTGTCCCTTGGAACTGCATTCGCTGCCGCACAGACATTCGCGCTCTGCAAAAGCCTTGGTTGGGTATGATGCAACAATGCCTATGTGACTCTGGCAGAGCCCGGCTGCCAAATTCGAAACATCCCGCGATTGCGCCCACACGAAAGCTGCCAGCACTGAAAGCTCTACCTGGTTTTCACTGTCCCTTGGAACTGCATTCGCTGCCGCACAGACATTCGCGCTCTGCAAAAGCCTTGGTTGGTTATGATGCAACAATGCCTATGTGACTCTGGCAGAGCCCGGCTGCCAAATTTGAAACGTCCACTGATTGCGCCCACACGAAAGCTGCCAGCACTGAAAGCTCTACCTGGTTTTCACTGTCCCTTGGAACTGCATTCGCTGCCGCACAGACATTCGCGCTCTGCGCAAGCCTTGGTTGGTTATGATGCAACAATGCCTATGTGACTCTGGCAGAGCCCGGCTGCCAAATTCGAAACGTCCAGCGATTGCGCCCACACGAAAGCTGCCAGCACTGAAAGCTCTACCTGGTTTTCACTGTCCCTTGGAACTGCATTCGCTGCCGCACAGACATTCGCAATCAGCGCAAGCCTTGGTTGGTTATGACGCAACAATGCCTATGTGACTCTGGCAGAGCCCGGCTGCCAAATTTGAAATGTACACCGACTGCGCCCACACGAAAGCTGCCAGCACTGAAAGCTCTACCTGGTTTTCACTGTCCCTTGGAACTGCATTCGCTGCCGCACAGACATTCGCGCTCTGCGCAAGCATTGGTTGTTTATGATGCAACAATGCCTATGTGACTCTGGCAGAGCCCGGCTGTCAAATTCGAAACGTCCAGCGATTGCGCCCACACGAAAGCTGCCAGCACTGAAAGCTCTACCTGGTTTTCACTGTCCCTTGGAACTGCATTCGCTGCCGCACAGACATTCGCGCTCTGCGCAAGCCTTGGTTGGTTATGATGCAACAATGCCTATGTGACTCTGGCAGAGCCCGGCTGCCAAATTCGAAACGTCCAGCGATTGCGCCCACACGAAAGCTGCCAGCACTGAAAGCTCTACCTGGTTTTCACTGTCCCTTGGAACTGCATTCGCTGCCGCACAGACATTCGCAATCAGCGCAAGCCTTGGTTGGTTATGACGCAACAATGCCTATGTGACTCTGGCAGAGACCGGCTGCCAAATTTGAAACGTCCAGCGATTGCGCCCACACAAAAGCTGCCAGCACTGAAAGCTCTACCTGGTTTTCACTGTCCCTTGGAACTGCATTCGCTGCCGCACAGACATTCGCGCTCTGCGCAAGCCTTGGTTGGTTATGACGCAACAATGCCTATGTGACTCTGGCAGAGCCCGGCTGCCAAATTTGAAATGTACACCGACTGCGCCCACACGAAAGCTGCCAGCACTGAAAGCTCTACCTGGTTTTCACTGTCCCTTGGAACTGCATTCGCTGCCGCACAGACATTCGCGCTCTGCGCAAGCATTGGTTGTTTATGATGCAACAATGCCTATGTGACTCATGCAGAGCCCGGCTGCCAAATTCGAAACGTCCAGCGATTGCGCCCACACGAAAGCTGCCAGCACTGAAAGCTCTACCTGGTTTTCACTGTCCCTTGGAACTGCATTCGCTGCCGCACAGACATTCGCGCTCTGCGCAAGCCGTGGTTGGTTATAACGCAACAATGCCTATGTGACTCTGGCAGAGACCGGCTGCCAAATTTGAAACGTCCAGCGATTGCGCCCACATGAAAGCTGCCAGCACTGAAAGCTCTACCTGGTTTTCACTGTCCCTTGGAACTGCATTCGCTGCCGCACAGATATTCGCGGTCCGCAAAAGCCTTGGTTGTTTATGATGCAACAATGGCTATGTGACTCTCGCAGAGCTCGGCTGCCAAATTCGAAACGTCCAGCGATTGCGCCCACACGAAAGCTGCCAGCACTGAAAGGTCTATCTGGTTTTCACTGTCCCTTGGAACTGCATTCGCTGCCGCACAGACATTCGCGGTCCGCAAAATCTTGGTTGGTTATGATGCAACAATGCCTATGTGACTCTGGCAGAGCCCGGCTGCCAAATTTGAAACGTCCACTGATTGCGCCGAGACGAAAGCTGCCAGCACTGAAAGCTCTACCTGGTTTTCACTGTCCCTTGGAACTGCATTCGCTGCCGCACAGACATTCGCACTCTGCGCAAGCCTTGGTTGGTTATGATGCAACAATGCCTATGTGACTCTGGCAGAGCCCGGCTGCCAAATTCGAAACGTCCAGCGACTGCGCCCACACGAAAGCTGCCAGCACTGAAAGCTCTACCTGGTTTTCACTGTCCCTTGGAACTGCATTCGCTGCCGCACAGACATTCGCGCTCTGCGCAAGCCTTGGTTGGTTATGATGCAACAATGCCTATGTGACTCTGGCAGAGCCCGGCTGCCAAATTCGAAACGTCCAGCGATTGCGCCCACACGAAAGCTGCCAGCACTGAAAGCTCTACCTGGTTTTCACTGTCCCTTGGAACTGCATTCGCTGCCGCACAGACATTCGCAATCAGCGCAAGCCTTGGTTGGTTATGACGCAACAATGCCTATGTGACTCTGGCAGAGACCGGCTGCCAAATTTGAAACGTCCAGCGATTGCGCCCACACAAAAGCTGCCAGCACTGAAAGCTCTACCTGGTTTTCACTGTCCCTTGCAACTGCATTCGCTGCCGCACAGACATTCGCGCTCTGCGCAAGCCTTGGTTGGTTATGATGCAACAATGCCTATGTGACTCTGGCAGAGCCCGGCTGCCAAATTTGAAATGTACACCGACTGCGCCCACACGAAAGCTGCCAGCACTGAAAGCTCTACCTGGTTTTCACTGTCCCTTGGAACTGCATTCGCTGCCGCACAGACATTCGCACTCTGCGCAAGCATTGGTTGTTTATGATGCAACAATGCCTATGTGACTCTGGCAGAGCCCTGCTACCAAATTCGAAACGTCCAGCGATTGCGCCCACACGAAAGCTGCCAGCACTGAAAGCTCTACCTGGTTTTCACTGTCCCTTGGAACTGCATTCGCTGCCGCACAGACATTCGCGCTCTGCGCAAGCCTTGGTTGGTTATGATGCAACAATGCCTATGTGACTGTGGCAGAGCCCGGCTGCCAAATTCGAAACGTCCAGCGATTGCGCCCACACGAAAGCTGCCAGCACTGAAAGCTCTACCTGGTTTTCACTGTCCCTTGGAACTGCATTCGCTGCCGTACAGACATTCGCAATCAGCGCAAGCCTTGGTTGGTTATGACGCAACAATGCCTATGTGACTCTGGCAGAGACCGGCTGCCAAATTTGAAACGTCCAGCGATTGCGCCCACACAAAAGCTGCCAGCACTGAAAGCTCTACCTGGTTTTCACTGTCCCTTGGAACTGCATTCGCTGCCGCACAGACATTCGCGCTCTGCGCAAGCCTTGGTTGGTTATGACGCAACAATGCCTATGTGACTCTGGCAGAGCCCGGCTGCCAAATTTGAAATGTACACCGACTGCGCCCACACGAAAGCTGCCAGCACTGAAAGCTCTACCTGGTTTTCACTGTCCCTTGGAACTGCATTCGCTGCCGCACAGACATTCGCGCTCTGCGCAAGCCTTGGTTGGTTATGATGCAACAATGCCTATGTGACTCTGGCAGAGCCCGGCTGCCAAATTCGAAACGTCCAGCGATTGCGCCCACACGAAAGCTGCCAGCACTGAAAGCTCTACCTGGTTTTCACTGTCCCTTGGAACTGCATTCGCTGCCGCACAGACATTCGCGCTCTGTGCAAGCCTTGGTTGGTTATGATGCAACAATGCCTATGTGACTCTGGCAGAGCCCGGCTGCCAAATTCGAAACGTCCAGCGATTGCGCCCACACGAAAGCTGCCAGCACTGAAAGCTCTACCTGGTTTTCACTGTCCCTTGGAACTGCATTCGCTGCCGCACAGACATTCGCAATCAGCGCAAGCCTTGGTTGGTTATGACGCAACAATGCCTATGTGACTCTGGCAGAGACCGGCTGCCAAATTTGAAACGTCCAGCGATTGCGCCCACACGAAAGCTGCCAGCACTGAAAGCTCTACCTGGTTTTCACTGTCCCTTGCAACTGCATTCGCTGCCGCACAGACATTCGCGCTCTGCGCAAGCCTTGGTTGGTTATGACGCAACAATGCCTATGTGACTCTGGCAGAGCCCGGCTGCCAAATTTGAAATGTACACCGACTGCGCCCACACGAAAGCTGCCAGCACTGAAAGCTCTACCTGGTTTTCACTGTCCCTTGGAACTGCATTCGCTGCCGCACAGACATTCGCGCTCCGCAAAAGCCTTGGTTGGTTATGATGCCAGAATGCCTATGTGACTCTCACAGAGCCCGGCTGCCAAATTTGAAACGTCCAGCGATTGCGCCCACATGAAAGCTGCCAGCACTGAAAGCTCTACCTGGTTTTCACTGTCCCTTGGAACTGCATTCGCTGCCGCACAGACATTCGCGCTCTGCGCAAGCCTTGGTTGGTTATGATGCAACAATGCCTATGTGACTCTGGCAGAGCCCGGCTGCCAAATTCGAAACATCCCGCGATTGCGCCCACACGAAAGCTGCCAGCACTGAAAGCTCTACCTGGTTTTCACTGTCCCTTGGAACTGCATTCGCTGCCGCACAGACATTCGCGCTCTGCAAAAGCCTTGGTTGGTTATGATGCAACAATGCCTATGTGACTCTGGCAGAGCCCGGCTGCCAAATTTGAAACGTCCACTGATTGCGCCCACACGAAAGCTGCCAGCACTGAAAGCTCTACCTGGTTTTCACTGTCCCTTGGAACTGCATTCGCTGCCGCACAGACATTCGCGCTCTGCGCAAGCCTTGGTTGGTTATGATGCAACAATGCCTATGTGACTCTGGCAGAGCCCGGCTGCCAAATTTGAAACGTCCAGCGATTGCGCCCACACGAAAGCTGCCACCACTGAAAGCTCTACCTGGTTTTCACTGTCCCTTGGAACTGCATTCGCTGCCGCACAGATATTCGCGGTTCGCAAAAGCCTTGGTTGTTTATGATGCAACAATGGCTATGTGACTCTCGCAGAGCTCGGCTGCCAAATTCGAAACGTCCAGCGATTGCGCCCACACGAAAGGTGCCAGCACTGAAAGGTCTATCTGGTTTTCACTGTCCCTTGGAACTGCATTCGCTGCCGCACAGACATTCGCGGTCCGCAAAATCTTGGTTGGTTATGATGCAACAATGCCTATGTGACTCTGGCAGAGCCCGGCTGCCAAATTTGAAACGTCCACTGATTGTGCCGACACGAAAGCTGCCAGCACTGAAAGCTCTACCTGGTTTTCACTGTCCCTTGGAACTGCATTCGCTGCCGCACAGACATTCGCGCTCTGCGCAAGCCTTGGTTGGTTATGATGCAACAATGCCTATGTGACTCTGGCAGAGCCCGGCTGCCAAATTCGAAACGTCCAGCGATTGCGCCCACACGAAAGCTGCCAGCACTGAAAGCTCTACCTGGTTTTCACTGTCCCTTGGAACTGCATTCGCTGCCGCACAGACATTCGCGCTCTGCGCAAGCATTGGTTGTTTATGATGCAACAATGCCTATGTGACTCTGGCAGAGCCCGGCTGTCAAATTCGAAACGTCCAGCGATTGCGCCCACACGAAAGCTGCCAGCACTGAAAGCTCTACCTGGTTTTCACTGTCCCTTGGAACTGCATTCGCTGCCGCACAGACATTCGCGCTCTGCGCAAGCCTTGGTTGGTTATGATGCAACAATGCCTATGTGACTCTGGCAGAGCCCGGCTGCCAAATTCGAAACGTCCAGCGATTGCGCCCACACGAAAGCTGCCAGCACTGAAAGCTCTACCTGGTTTTCACTGTCCCTTGGAACTGCATTCGCTGCCGCACAGACATTCGCAATCAGCGCAAGCCTTGGTTGGTTATGACGCAACAATGCCTATGTGACTCTGGCAGAGACCGGCTGCCAAATTTGAAACGTCCAGCGATTGCGCCCACACAAAAGCTGCCAGCACTGAAAGCTCTACCTGGTTTTCACTGTCCCTTGGAACTGCATTCGCTGCCGCACAGACATTCGCGCTCTGCGCAAGCCTTGGTTGGTTATGACGCAACAATGCCTATGTGTCTCTGGCAGAGCCCGGCTGCCAAATTTGAAATGTACACCGACTGCGCCCACACGAAAGCTGCCAGCACTGAAAGCTCTACCTGGTTTTCACTGTCCCTTGGAACTGCATTCGCTGCCGCACAGACATTCGCGCTCTGCGCAAGCATTGGTTGTTTATGATGCAACAATGCCTATGTGACTCATGCAGAGCCCGGCTGCCAAATTCGAAACGTCCAGCGATTGCGCCCACACGAAAGCTGCCAGCACTGAAAGCTCTACCTGGTTTTCACTGTCCCTTGGAACTGCATTCGCTGCCGCACAGACATTCGCGCTCTGCGCAAGCCGTGGTTGGTTATAACGCAACAATGCCTATGTGACTCTGGCAGAGACCGGCTGCCAAATTTGAAACGTCCAGCGATTGCGCCCACATGAAAGCTGCCAGCACTGAAAGCTCTACCTGGTTTTCACTGTCCCTTGGAACTGCATTCGCTGCCGCACAGATATTCGCGGTCCGCAAAAGCCTTGGTTGTTTATGATGCAACAATGCCTATGTGACTCTCGCAGAGCTCGGCTGCCAAATTCGAAACGTCCAGCGATTGCGCCCACACGAAAGCTGCCAGCACTGAAAGGTCTATCTGGTTTTCACTGTCCCTTGGAACTGCATTCGCTGCCGCACAGACATTCGCGGTCCGCAAAATCTTGGTTGGTTATGATGCAACAATGCCTATGTGACTCTGGCAGAGACCGGCTGCCAAATTTGAAACGTCCACTGATTGCGCCGAGACGAAAGCTGCCAGCACTGAAAGCTCTACCTGGTTTTCACTGTCCCTTGGAACTGCATTCGCTGCCGCACAGACATTCGCACTCTGCGCAAGACTTGGTTGGTTATGATGCAACAATGCCTATGTGACTCTGGCAGAGCCCGGCTGCCAAATTCGAAACGTCCAGCGACTGCGCCCACACGAAAGCTGCCAGCACTGAAAGCTCTACCTGGTTTTCACTGTCCCTTGGAACTGCATTCGCTGCCGCACAGACATTCGCGCTCTGCGCAAGCCTTGGTTGGTTATGATGCAACAATGCCTATGTGACTCTGGCAGAGCCCGGCTGCCAAATTCGAAACGTCCAGCGATTGCGCCCACACGAAAGCTGCCAGCACTGAAAGCTCTACCTGGTTTTCACTGTCCCTTGGAACTGCATTCGCTGCCGCACAGACATTCGCAATCAGCGCAAGCCTTGGTTGGTTATGACGCAACAATGCCTATGTGACTCTGGCAGAGACCGGCTGCCAAATTTGAAACGTCCAGCGATTGCGCCCACACAAAAGCTGCCAGCACTGAAAGCTCTACCTGGTTTTCACTGTCCCTTGCAACTGCATTCGCTGCCGCACAGACATTCGCGCTCTGCGCAAGCCTTGGTTGGTTATGATGCAACAATGCCTATGTGACTCTGGCAGAGCCCGGCTGCCAAATTTGAAATGTACACCGACTGCGCCCACACGAAAGCTGCCAGCACTGAAAGCTCTACCTGGTTTTCACTGTCCCTTGGAACTGCATTCGCTGCCGCACAGACATTCGCACTCTGCGCAAGCATTGGTTGTTTATGATGCAACAATGCCTATGTGACTCATGCAGAGCCCTGCTACCAAATTCGAAACGTCCAGCGATTGCGCCCACACGAAAGCTGCCAGCACTGAAAGCTCTACCTGGTTTTCACTGTCCCTTGGAACTGCATTCGCTGCCGCACAGACATTCGCGCTCTGCGCAAGCCTTGGTTGGTTATGATGCAACAATGCCTATGTGACTCTGGCAGAGCCCGGCTGCCAAATTTGAAACGTCCACTGATTGCGCCCACACGAAAGCTGCCAGCACTGAAAGCTCTACCTGGTTTTCACTGTCCCTTGGAACTGCATTCGCTGCCGCACAGACATTCGCGCTCTGCGCAAGCCTTGGTTGGTTATGACGCAACAATGCCTATGTGACTCTGGCAGAGCCCGGCTGCCAAATTCGAAACGTCCAGCGATTGCGCCCACACGAAAGCTGCCAGCACTGAAAGCTCTACCTGGTTTTCACTGTCCCTTGGAACTGCATTCGCTGCCGTACAGACATTCGCAATCAGCGCAAGCCTTGGTTGGTTATGACGCAACAATGCCTATGTGACTCTGGCAGAGACCGGCTGCCAAATTTGAAACGTCCAGCGATTGCGCCCACACAAAAGCTGCCAGCACTGAAAGCTCTACCTGGTTTTCACTGTCCCTTGGAACTGCATTCGCTGCCGCACAGACATTCGCGCTCTGCGCAAGCCTTGGTTGGTTATGACGCAACAATGCCTATGTGACTCTGGCAGAGCCCGGCTGCCAAATTTGAAATGTACACCGACTGCGCCCACACGAAAGCTGCCAGCACTGAAAGCTCTACCTGGTTTTCACTGTCCCTTGGAACTGCATTCGCTGCCGCACAGACATTCGCGCTCTGCGCAAGCATTGGTTGTTTATGATGCAACAATGCCTATGTGACTCTGGCAGAGCCCGGCTGCCAAATTCGAAACGTCCAGCGATTGCGCCCACACGAAAGCTGCCAGCACTGAAAGCTCTACCTGGTTTTCACTGTCCCTTGGAACTGCATTCGCTGCCGCACAGACATTCGCGCTCTGTGCAAGCCTTGGTTGGTTATGATGCAACAATGCCTATGTGACTCTGGCAGAGCCCGGCTGCCAAATTCGAAACGTCCAGCGATTGCGCCCACACGAAAGCTGCCAGCACTGAAAGCTCTACCTGGTTTTCACTGTCCCTTGGAACTGCATTCGCTGCCGCACAGACATTCGCAATCAGCGCAAGCCTTGGTTGGTTATGACGCAACAATGCCTATGTGACTCTGGCAGAGACCGGCTGCCAAATTTGAAACGTCCAGCGATTGCGCCCACACAAAAGCTGCCAGCACTGAAAGCTCTACCTGGTTTTCACTGTCCCTTGGAACTGCATTCGCTGCCGCACAGACATTCGCGCTCTGCGCAAGCATTGGTTGTTTATGATGCAACAATGCCTATGTGACTCATGCAGAGCCCGGCTGCCAAATTCGAAACGTCCAGCGATTGCGCCCACACGAAAGCTGCCAGCACTGAAAGCTCTACCTGGTTTTCACTGTCCCTTGGAACTGCATTCGCTGCCGCACAGACATTCGCGCTCTGCAAAAGCCTTGGTTGGTTATGATGCAACAATGCCTATGTGACTCTGGCAGAGCCCGGCTGCCAAATTTGAAACGTCCACTGATTGCGCCCACACGAAAGCTGCCAGCACTGAAAGCTCTACCTGGTTTTCACTGTCCCTTGGAACTGCATTCGCTGCCGCACCGACATTCGCGCTCTGCAAAAGCCTTGGTTGGTTATGATGCAACAATGCCTATGTGACTCTCGCAGAGCCTGGCTGCCAAATTCGAAATGTACACCGATTGCGCCCTCACGAAAGCTGCCAGCGCTGAATGCTCTACCTGGATTTCACTGTCCCTTGGAACTGCATTCGATGCCGCACAGACATTCGCGCTCTGCGCAAGCCGTGGTTGGTTATAACGCAACAATGCCTATGTGACTCTGGCAGAGACCGGCTGCCAAATTTGAAACGTCCAGCGATTGCGCCCACATGAAAGCTGCCAGCACTGAAAGCTCTACCTGGTTTTCACTGTCCCTTGGAACTGCATTCGCTGCCGCACAGATATTCGCGGTCCGCAAAAGCCTTGGTTGTTTATGATGCAACAATGGCTATGTGACTCTCGCAGAGCTCGGCTGCCAAATTCGAAACGTCCAGCGATTGCGCCCACACGAAAGCTGCCAGCACTGAAAGGTCTATCTGGTTTTCACTGTCCCTTGGAACTGCATTCGCTGCCGCACAGACATTCGCGGTCCGCAAAATCTTGGTTGGTTATGATGCAACAATGCCTATGTGACTCTGGCAGAGCCCGGCTGCCAAATTTGAAACGTCCACTGATTGCGCCGACACGAAAGCTGCCAGCACTGAAAGCTCTACCTGGTTTTCACTGTCCCTTGGAACTGCATTCGCTGCCGCACAGACATTCGCGCTCTGCGCAAGCCTTGGTTGGTTATGATGCAACAATGCCTATGTGACTCTGGCAGAGCCCGGCTGCCAAATTCGAAACGTCCAGCGATTGCGCCCACACGAAAGCTGCCAGCACTGAAAGCTCTACCTGGTTTTCACTGTCCCTTGGAACTGCATTCGCTGCCGCACAGACATTCGCGCTCTGCGCAAGCCTTGGTTGGTTATGATGCAACAATGCCTATGTGACTC
Organism: Mycteria americana; assembly: GCF_035582795.1. Classification (NCBI taxonomy): domain Eukaryota; kingdom Metazoa; phylum Chordata; class Aves; order Ciconiiformes; family Ciconiidae; genus Mycteria; species Mycteria americana. The sequence continues at coordinate 1,707,867 of NW_027445609.1, read as the reverse complement.
TGGCAGAGCCCGGCTGCCAAATTCGAAACGTCCAGCGATTGCGCCCACACGAAAGCTGCCAGCACTGAAAGCTCTACCTGGTTTTCACTGTCCCTTGGAACTGCATTCGCTGCCGCACAGACATTCGCGCTCTGCGCAAGCCTTGGTTGGTTATGATGCAACAATGCCTATGTGACTCTGGCAGAGCCCGGCTGCCAAATTCGAAACGTCCAGCGATTGCGCCCACACGAAAGCTGCCAGCACTGAAAGCTCTACCTGGTTTTCACTGTCCCTTGGAACTGCATTCGCTGCCGCACAGACATTCGCGCTCTGCGCAAGCCTTGGTTGGTTATGATGCAACAATGCCTATGTGACTGTGGCAGAGCCCGGCTGCCAAATTCGAAACGTCCAGCGATTGCGCCCACACGAAAGCTGCCAGCACTGAAAGCTCTACCTGGTTTTCACTGTCCCTTGGAACTGCATTCGCTGCCGCACAGACATTCGCAATCAGCGCAAGCCTTGGTTGGTTATGACGCAACAATGCCTATGTGACTCTGGCAGAGACCGGCTGCCAAATTTGAAACGTCCAGCGATTGCGCCCACACAAAAGCTGCCAGCACTGAAAGCTCTACCTGGTTTTCACTGTCCCTTGGAACTGCATTCGCTGCCGCACAGACATTCGCGCTCTGCGCAAGCCTTGGTTGGTTATGACGCAACAATGCCTATGTGACTCTGGCAGAGCCCGGCTGCCAAATTTGAAATGTACACCGACTGCGCCCACACGAAAGCTGCCAGCACTGAAAGCTCTACCTGGTTTTCACTGTCCCTTGGAACTGCATTCGCTGCCGCACAGACATTCGCGCTCTGCGCAAGCCTTGGTTGGTTATGACGCAACAATGCCTATGTGTCTCTGGCAGAGCCCGGCTGCCAAATTTGAAATGTACACCGACTGCGCCCACACGAAAGCTGCCAGCACTGAAAGCTCTACCTGGTTTTCACTGTCCCTTGGAACTGCATTCGCTGCCGCACAGACATTCGCGCTCTGCGCAAGCATTGGTTGTTTATGATGCAACAATGCCTATGTGACTCATGCAGAGCCCGGCTGCCAAATTCGAAACGTCCAGCGATTGCGCCCACACGAAAGCTGCCAGCACTGAAAGCTCTACCTGGTTTTCACTGTCCCTTGGAACTGCATTCGCTGCCGCACAGACATTCGCGCTCTGCGCAAGCCGTGGTTGGTTATAACGCAACAATGCCTATGTGACTCTGGCAGAGACCGGCTGCCAAATTTGAAACGTCCAGCGATTGCGCCCACATGAAAGCTGCCAGCACTGAAAGCTCTACCTGGTTTTCACTGTCCCTTGGAACTGCATTCGCTGCCGCACAGATATTCGCGGTCCGCAAAAGCCTTGGTTGTTTATGATGCAACAATGCCTATGTGACTCTCGCAGAGCTCGGCTGCCAAATTCGAAACGTCCAGCGATTGCGCCCACACGAAAGCTGCCAGCACTGAAAGGTCTATCTGGTTTTCACTGTCCCTTGGAACTGCATTCGCTGCCGCACAGACATTCGCGGTCCGCAAAATCTTGGTTGGTTATGATGCAACAATGCCTATGTGACTCTGGCAGAGACCGGCTGCCAAATTTGAAACGTCCACTGATTGCGCCGAGACGAAAGCTGCCAGCACTGAAAGCTCTACCTGGTTTTCACTGTCCCTTGGAACTGCATTCGCTGCCGCACAGACATTCGCACTCTGCGCAAGACTTGGTTGGTTATGATGCAACAATGCCTATGTGACTCTGGCAGAGCCCGGCTGCCAAATTCGAAACGTCCAGCGACTGCGCCCACACGAAAGCTGCCAGCACTGAAAGCTCTACCTGGTTTTCACTGTCCCTTGGAACTGCATTCGCTGCCGCACAGACATTCGCGCTCTGCGCAAGCCTTGGTTGGTTATGATGCAACAATGCCTATGTGACTCTGGCAGAGCCCGGCTGCCAAATTCGAAACGTCCAGCGATTGCGCCCACACGAAAGCTGCCAGCACTGAAAGCTCTACCTGGTTTTCACTGTCCCTTGGAACTGCATTCGCTGCCGCACAGACATTCGCAATCAGCGCAAGCCTTGGTTGGTTATGACGCAACAATGCCTATGTGACTCTGGCAGAGACCGGCTGCCAAATTTGAAACGTCCAGCGATTGCGCCCACACAAAAGCTGCCAGCACTGAAAGCTCTACCTGGTTTTCACTGTCCCTTGCAACTGCATTCGCTGCCGCACAGACATTCGCGCTCTGCGCAAGCCTTGGTTGGTTATGATGCAACAATGCCTATGTGACTCTGGCAGAGCCCGGCTGCCAAATTTGAAATGTACACCGACTGCGCCCACACGAAAGCTGCCAGCACTGAAAGCTCTACCTGGTTTTCACTGTCCCTTGGAACTGCATTCGCTGCCGCACAGACATTCGCACTCTGCGCAAGCATTGGTTGTTTATGATGCAACAATGCCTATGTGACTCATGCAGAGCCCTGCTACCAAATTCGAAACGTCCAGCGATTGCGCCCACACGAAAGCTGCCAGCACTGAAAGCTCTACCTGGTTTTCACTGTCCCTTGGAACTGCATTCGCTGCCGCACAGACATTCGCGCTCTGCGCAAGCCTTGGTTGGTTATGATGCAACAATGCCTATGTGACTCTGGCAGAGCCCGGCTGCCAAATTTGAAACGTCCACTGATTGCGCCCACACGAAAGCTGCCAGCACTGAAAGCTCTACCTGGTTTTCACTGTCCCTTGGAACTGCATTCGCTGCCGCACAGACATTCGCGCTCTGCGCAAGCCTTGGTTGGTTATGACGCAACAATGCCTATGTGACTCTGGCAGAGCCCGGCTGCCAAATTCGAAACGTCCAGCGATTGCGCCCACACGAAAGCTGCCAGCACTGAAAGCTCTACCTGGTTTTCACTGTCCCTTGGAACTGCATTCGCTGCCGTACAGACATTCGCAATCAGCGCAAGCCTTGGTTGGTTATGACGCAACAATGCCTATGTGACTCTGGCAGAGACCGGCTGCCAAATTTGAAACGTCCAGCGATTGCGCCCACACAAAAGCTGCCAGCACTGAAAGCTCTACCTGGTTTTCACTGTCCCTTGGAACTGCATTCGCTGCCGCACAGACATTCGCGCTCTGCGCAAGCCTTGGTTGGTTATGACGCAACAATGCCTATGTGACTCTGGCAGAGCCCGGCTGCCAAATTTGAAATGTACACCGACTGCGCCCACACGAAAGCTGCCAGCACTGAAAGCTCTACCTGGTTTTCACTGTCCCTTGGAACTGCATTCGCTGCCGCACAGACATTCGCGCTCTGCGCAAGCATTGGTTGTTTATGATGCAACAATGCCTATGTGACTCTGGCAGAGCCCGGCTGCCAAATTCGAAACGTCCAGCGATTGCGCCCACACGAAAGCTGCCAGCACTGAAAGCTCTACCTGGTTTTCACTGTCCCTTGGAACTGCATTCGCTGCCGCACAGACATTCGCGCTCTGTGCAAGCCTTGGTTGGTTATGATGCAACAATGCCTATGTGACTCTGGCAGAGCCCGGCTGCCAAATTCGAAACGTCCAGCGATTGCGCCCACACGAAAGCTGCCAGCACTGAAAGCTCTACCTGGTTTTCACTGTCCCTTGGAACTGCATTCGCTGCCGCACAGACATTCGCAATCAGCGCAAGCCTTGGTTGGTTATGACGCAACAATGCCTATGTGACTCTGGCAGAGACCGGCTGCCAAATTTGAAACGTCCAGCGATTGCGCCCACACAAAAGCTGCCAGCACTGAAAGCTCTACCTGGTTTTCACTGTCCCTTGGAACTGCATTCGCTGCCGCACAGACATTCGCGCTCTGCGCAAGCATTGGTTGTTTATGATGCAACAATGCCTATGTGACTCATGCAGAGCCCGGCTGCCAAATTCGAAACGTCCAGCGATTGCGCCCACAGGAAAGCTGCCAGCACTGAAAGCTCTACCTGGTTTTCACTGTCCCTTGGAACTGCATTCGCTGCCGCACAGACATTCGCGCTCTGCAAAAGCCTTGGTTGGTTATGATGCAACAATGCCTATGTGACTCTGGCAGAGCCCGGCTGCCAAATTTGAAACGTCCACTGATTGCGCCCACACGAAAGCTGCCAGCACTGAAAGCTCTACCTGGTTTTCACTGTCCCTTGGAACTGCATTCGCTGCCGCACCGACATTCGCGCTCTGCAAAAGCCTTGGTTGGTTATGATGCAACAATGCCTATGTGACTCTCGCAGAGCCTGGCTGCCAAATTCGAAATGTACACCGATTGCGCCCTCACGAAAGCTGCCAGCGCTGAATGCTCTACCTGGATTTCACTGTCCCTTGGAACTGCATTCGATGCCGCACAGACATTCGCGCTCTGCGCAAGCCGTGGTTGGTTATAACGCAACAATGCCTATGTGACTCTGGCAGAGACCGGCTGCCAAATTTGAAACGTCCAGCGATTGCGCCCACATGAAAGCTGCCAGCACTGAAAGCTCTACCTGGTTTTCACTGTCCCTTGGAACTGCATTCGCTGCCGCACAGATATTCGCGGTCCGCAAAAGCCTTGGTTGTTTATGATGCAACAATGGCTATGTGACTCTCGCAGAGCTCGGCTGCCAAATTCGAAACGTCCAGCGATTGCGCCCACACGAAAGCTGCCAGCACTGAAAGGTCTATCTGGTTTTCACTGTCCCTTGGAACTGCATTCGCTGCCGCACAGACATTCGCGGTCCGCAAAATCTTGGTTGGTTATGATGCAACAATGCCTATGTGACTCTGGCAGAGCCCGGCTGCCAAATTTGAAACGTCCACTGATTGCGCCGACACGAAAGCTGCCAGCACTGAAAGCTCTACCTGGTTTTCACTGTCCCTTGGAACTGCATTCGCTGCCGCACAGACATTCGCGCTCTGCGCAAGCCTTGGTTGGTTATGATGCAACAATGCCTATGTGACTCTGGCAGAGCCCGGCTGCCAAATTCGAAACGTCCAGCGATTGCGCCCACACGAAAGCTGCCAGCACTGAAAGCTCTACCTGGTTTTCACTGTCCCTTGGAACTGCATTCGCTGCCGCACAGACATTCGCGCTCTGCGCAAGCCTTGGTTGGTTATGATGCAACAATGCCTATGTGACTCTGGCAGAGCCCGGCTGCCAAATTCGAAACGTCCAGCGATTGCGCCCACACGAAAGCTGCCAGCACTGAAAGCTCTACCTGGTTTTCACTGTCCCTTGGAACTGCATTCGCTGCCGCACAGACATTCGCGCTCTGCGCAAGCCTTGGTTGGTTATGATGCAACAATGCCTATGTGACTCTGGCAGAGCCCGGCTGCCAAATTCGAAACGTCCAGCGATTGCGCCCACACGAAAGCTGCCAGCACTGAAAGCTCTACCTGGTTTTCACTGTCCCTTGGAACTGCATTCGCTGCCGCACAGACATTCGCGCTCTGCGCAAGCCTTGGTTGGTTATGATGCAACAATGCCTATGTGACTGTGGCAGAGCCCGGCTGCCAAATTCGAAACGTCCAGCGATTGCGCCCACACGAAAGCTGCCAGCACTGAAAGCTCTACCTGGTTTTCACTGTCCCTTGGAACTGCATTCGCTGCCGCACAGACATTCGCAATCAGCGCAAGCCTTGGTTGGTTATGACGCAACAATGCCTATGTGACTCTGGCAGAGACCGGCTGCCAAATTTGAAACGTCCAGCGATTGCGCCCACACAAAAGCTGCCAGCACTGAAAGCTCTACCTGGTTTTCACTGTCCCTTGGAACTGCATTCGCTGCCGCACAGACATTCGCGCTCTGCGCAAGCCTTGGTTGGTTATGACGCAACAATGCCTATGTGACTCTGGCAGAGCCCGGCTGCCAAATTTGAAATGTACACCGACTGCGCCCACACGAAAGCTGCCAGCACTGAAAGCTCTACCTGGTTTTCACTGTCCCTTGGAACTGCATTCGCTGCCGCACAGACATTCGCGCTCTGCGCAAGCATTGGTTGTTTATGATGCAACAATGCCTATGTGACTCTGGCAGAGCCCGGCTGCCAAATTCGAAACGTCCAGCGATTGCGCCCACACGAAAGCTGCCAGCACTGAAAGCTCTACCTGGTTTTCACTGTCCCTTGGAACTGCATTCGCTGCCGCACAGACATTCGCGCTCTGCGCAAGCCTTGGTTGGTTATGATGCAACAATGCCTATGTGACTCTGGCAGAGCCCGGCTGCCAAATTCGAAACGTCCAGCGATTGCGCCCACACGAAAGCTGCCAGCACTGAAAGCTCTACCTGGTTTTCACTGTCCCTTGGAACTGCATTCGCTGCCGCACAGACATTCGCGCTCTGCAAAAGCCTTGGTTGGTTATGATGCAACAATGCCTATGTGACTCTGGCAGAGCCCGGCTGCCAAATTTGAAACGTCCACTGATTGCGCCCACACGAAAGCTGCCAGCACTGAAAGCTCTACCTGGTTTTCACTGTCCCTTGGAACTGCATTCGCTGCCGCACCGACATTCGCGCTCTGCAAAAGCCTTGGTTGGTTATGATGCAACAATGCCTATGTGACTCTCGCAGAGCCTGGCTGCCAAATTCGAAATGTACACCGATTGCGCCCTCACGAAAGCTGCCAGCGCTGAAAGCTCTACCTGGATTTCACTGTCCCTTGGAACTGCATTCGATGCCGCACAGACATTCGCGCTCTGCGCAAGCCGTGGTTGGTTATAACGCAACAATGCCTATGTGACTCTGGCAGAGACCGGCTGCCAAATTTGAAACGTCCAGCGATTGCGCCCACATGAAAGCTGCCAGCACTGAAAGCTCTACCTGGTTTTCACTGTCCCTTGGAACTGCATTCGCTGCCGCACAGATATTCGCGGTCCGCAAAAGCCTTGGTTGTTTATGATGCAACAATGCCTATGTGACTCTCGCAGAGCTCGGCTGCCAAATTCGAAACGTCCAGCGATTGCGCCCACACGAAAGCTGCCAGCACTGAAAGGTCTATCTGGTTTTCACTGTCCCTTGGAACTGCATTCGCTGCCGCACAGACATTCGCGGTCCGCAAAATCTTGGTTGGTTATGATGCAACAATGCCTATGTGACTCTGGCAGAGCCCGGCTGCCAAATTTGAAACGTCCACTGATTGCGCCGACACGAAAGCTGCCAGCACTGAAAGCTCTACCTGGTTTTCACTGTCCCTTGGAACTGCATTCGCTGCCGCACAGACATTCGCACTCTGCGCAAGACTTGGTTGGTTATGATGCAACAATGCCTATGTGACTCTGGCAGAGCCCGGCTGCCAAATTCGAAACGTCCAGCGACTGCGCCCACACGAAAGCTGCCAGCACTGAAAGCTCTACCTGGTTTTCACTGTCCCTTGGAACTGCATTCGCTGCCGCACAGACATTCGCGCTCTGCGCAAGCCTTGGTTGGTTATGACGCAACAATGCCTATGTGACTCTGGCAGAGCCCGGCTGCCAAATTTGAAATGTACACCGACTGCGCCCACACGAAAGCTGCCAGCACTGAAAGCTCTACCTGGTTTTCACTGTCCCTTGGAACTGCATTCGCTGCCGCACAGACATTCGCGCTCTGCGCAAGCATTGGTTGTTTATGATGCAACAATGCCTATGTGACTCTGGCAGAGCCCGGCTGCCAAATTCGAAACGTCCAGCGATTGCGCCCACACGAAAGCTGCCAGCACTGAAAGCTCTACCTGGTTTTCACTGTCCCTTGGAACTGCATTCGCTGCCGCACAGACATTCGCGCTCTGTGCAAGCCTTGGTTGGTTATGATGCAACAATGCCTATGTGACTCTGGCAGAGCCCGGCTGCCAAATTCGAAACGTCCAGCGATTGCGCCCACACGAAAGCTGCCAGCACTGAAAGCTCTACCTGGTTTTCACTGTCCCTTGGAACTGCATTCGCTGCCGCACAGACATTCGCAATCAGCGCAAGCCTTGGTTGGTTATGACGCAACAATGCCTATGTGACTCTGGCAGAGACCGGCTGCCAAATTTGAAACGTCCAGCGATTGCGCCCACACAAAAGCTGCCAGCACTGAAAGCTCTACCTGGTTTTCACTGTCCCTTGGAACTGCATTCGCTGCCGCACAGACATTCGCGCTCTGCGCAAGCATTGGTTGTTTATGATGCAACAATGCCTATGTGACTCATGCAGAGCCCGGCTGCCAAATTCGAAACGTCCAGCGATTGCGCCCACAGGAAAGCTGCCAGCACTGAAAGCTCTACCTGGTTTTCACTGTCCCTTGGAACTGCATTCGCTGCCGCACAGACATTCGCGCTCTGCAAAAGCCTTGGTTGGTTATGATGCAACAATGCCTATGTGACTCTGGCAGAGCCCGGCTGCCAAATTTGAAACGTCCACTGATTGCGCCCACACGAAAGCTGCCAGCACTGAAAGCTCTACCTGGTTTTCACTGTCCCTTGGAACTGCATTCGCTGCCGCACCGACATTCGCGCTCTGCAAAAGCCTTGGTTGGTTATGATGCAACAATGCCTATGTGACTCTCGCAGAGCCTGGCTGCCAAATTCGAAATGTACACCGATTGCGCCCTCACGAAAGCTGCCAGCGCTGAATGCTCTACCTGGATTTCACTGTCCCTTGGAACTGCATTCGATGCCGCACAGACATTCGCGCTCTGCGCAAGCCGTGGTTGGTTATAACGCAACAATGCCTATGTGACTCTGGCAGAGACCGGCTGCCAAATTTGAAACGTCCAGCGATTGCGCCCACATGAAAGCTGCCAGCACTGAAAGCTCTACCTGGTTTTCACTGTCCCTTGGAACTGCATTCGCTGCCGCACAGATATTCGCGGTCCGCAAAAGCCTTGGTTGTTTATGATGCAACAATGGCTATGTGACTCTCGCAGAGCTCGGCTGCCAAATTCGAAACGTCCAGCGATTGCGCCCACACGAAAGCTGCCAGCACTGAAAGGTCTATCTGGTTTTCACTGTCCCTTGGAACTGCATTCGCTGCCGCACAGACATTCGCGGTCCGCAAAATCTTGGTTGGTTATGATGCAACAATGCCTATGTGACTCTGGCAGAGCCCGGCTGCCAAATTTGAAACGTCCACTGATTGCGCCGACACGAAAGCTGCCAGCACTGAAAGCTCTACCTGGTTTTCACTGTCCCTTGGAACTGCATTCGCTGCCGCACAGACATTCGCGCTCTGCGCAAGCCTTGGTTGGTTATGATGCAACAATGCCTATGTGACTCTGGCAGAGCCCGGCTGCCAAATTCGAAACGTCCAGCGATTGCGCCCACACGAAAGCTGCCAGCACTGAAAGCTCTACCTGGTTTTCACTGTCCCTTGGAACTGCATTCGCTGCCGCACAGACATTCGCGCTCTGCGCAAGCCTTGGTTGGTTATGATGCAACAATGCCTATGTGACTCTGGCAGAGCCCGGCTGCCAAATTCGAAACGTCCAGCGATTGCGCCCACACGAAAGCTGCCAGCACTGAAAGCTCTACCTGGTTTTCACTGTCCCTTGGAACTGCATTCGCTGCCGCACAGACATTCGCGCTCTGCGCAAGCCTTGGTTGGTTATGATGCAACAATGCCTATGTGACTCTGGCAGAGCCCGGCTGCCAAATTCGAAACGTCCAGCGATTGCGCCCACACGAAAGCTGCCAGCACTGAAAGCTCTACCTGGTTTTCACTGTCCCTTGGAACTGCATTCGCTGCCGCACAGACATTCGCGCTCTGCGCAAGCCTTGGTTGGTTATGATGCAACAATGCCTATGTGACTGTGGCAGAGCCCGGCTGCCAAATTCGAAACGTCCAGCGATTGCGCCCACACGAAAGCTGCCAGCACTGAAAGCTCTACCTGGTTTTCACTGTCCCTTGGAACTGCATTCGCTGCCGCACAGACATTCGCAATCAGCGCAAGCCTTGGTTGGTTATGACGCAACAATGCCTATGTGACTCTGGCAGAGACCGGCTGCCAAATTTGAAACGTCCAGCGATTGCGCCCACACAAAAGCTGCCAGCACTGAAAGCTCTACCTGGTTTTCACTGTCCCTTGGAACTGCATTCGCTGCCGCACAGACATTCGCGCTCTGCGCAAGCCTTGGTTGGTTATGACGCAACAATGCCTATGTGACTCTGGCAGAGCCCGGCTGCCAAATTTGAAATGTACACCGACTGCGCCCACACGAAAGCTGCCAGCACTGAAAGCTCTACCTGGTTTTCACTGTCCCTTGGAACTGCATTCGCTGCCGCACAGACATTCGCGCTCTGCGCAAGCATTGGTTGTTTATGATGCAACAATGCCTATGTGACTCTGGCAGAGCCCGGCTGCCAAATTCGAAACGTCCAGCGATTGCGCCCACACGAAAGCTGCCAGCACTGAAAGCTCTACCTGGTTTTCACTGTCCCTTGGAACTGCATTCGCTGCCGCACAGACATTCGCGCTCTGCGCAAGCCTTGGTTGGTTATGATGCAACAATGCCTATGTGACTCTGGCAGAGCCCGGCTGCCAAATTCGAAACGTCCAGCGATTGCGCCCACACGAAAGCTGCCAGCACTGAAAGCTCTACCTGGTTTTCACTGTCCCTTGGAACTGCATTCGCTGCCGCACAGACATTCGCGCTCTGCAAAAGCCTTGGTTGGTTATGATGCAACAATGCCTATGTGACTCTGGCAGAGCCCGGCTGCCAAATTTGAAACGTCCACTGATTGCGCCCACACGAAAGCTGCCAGCACTGAAAGCTCTACCTGGTTTTCACTGTCCCTTGGAACTGCATTCGCTGCCGCACCGACATTCGCGCTCTGCAAAAGCCTTGGTTGGTTATGATGCAACAATGCCTATGTGACTCTCGCAGAGCCTGGCTGCCAAATTCGAAATGTACACCGATTGCGCCCTCACGAAAGCTGCCAGCGCTGAAAGCTCTACCTGGATTTCACTGTCCCTTGGAACTGCATTCGATGCCGCACAGACATTCGCGCTCTGCGCAAGCCGTGGTTGGTTATAACGCAACAATGCCTATGTGACTCTGGCAGAGACCGGCTGCCAAATTTGAAACGTCCAGCGATTGCGCCCACATGAAAGCTGCCAGCACTGAAAGCTCTACCTGGTTTTCACTGTCCCTTGGAACTGCATTCGCTGCCGCACAGATATTCGCGGTCCGCAAAAGCCTTGGTTGTTTATGATGCAACAATGCCTATGTGACTCTCGCAGAGCTCGGCTGCCAAATTCGAAACGTCCAGCGATTGCGCCCACACGAAAGCTGCCAGCACTGAAAGGTCTATCTGGTTTTCACTGTCCCTTGGAACTGCATTCGCTGCCGCACAGACATTCGCGGTCCGCAAAATCTTGGTTGGTTATGATGCAACAATGCCTATGTGACTCTGGCAGAGCCCGGCTGCCAAATTTGAAACGTCCACTGATTGCGCCGACACGAAAGCTGCCAGCACTGAAAGCTCTACCTGGTTTTCACTGTCCCTTGGAACTGCATTCGCTGCCGCACAGACATTCGCGCTCTGCGCAAGCCTTGGTTGGTTATGATGCAACAATGCCTATGTGACTCTGGCAGAGCCCGGCTGCCAAATTCGAAACGTCCAGCGATTGCGCCCACACGAAAGCTGCCAGCACTGAAAGCTCTACCTGGTTTTCACTGTCCCTTGGAACTGCATTCGCTGCCGCACAGACATTCGCGCTCTGCGCAAGCCTTGGTTGGTTATGATGCAACAATGCCTATGTGACTCTGGCAGAGCCCGGCTGCCAAATTCGAAACGTCCAGCGATTGCGCCCACACGAAAGCTGCCAGCACTGAAAGCTCTACCTGGTTTTCACTGTCCCTTGGAACTGCATTCGCTGCCGCACAGACATTCGCGCTCTGCGCAAGCCTTGGTTGGTTATGATGCAACAATGCCTATGTGACTCTGGCAGAGCCCGGCTGCCAAATTCGAAACGTCCAGCGATTGCGCCCACACGAAAGCTGCCAGCTCTGAAAGCTCTACCTGGTTTTCACTGTCCCTTGGAACTGCATTCGCTGCCGCACAGACATTCGCAATCAGCGCAAGCCTTGGTTGGTTATGACGCAACAATGCCTATGTGACTCTGGCAGAGCCCGGCTGCCAAATTTGAAATGTACACCGACTGCGCCCACACGAAAGCTGCCAGCACTGAAAGATCTACCTGGTTTTCACTGTCCCTTGGAACTGCATTCGCTGCCGCACAGACATTCGCGCTCTGCGCAAGCCTTGGTTGGTTATGACGCAACAATGCCTATGTGACTCTGGCAGAGCCCGGCTGCCAAATTTGAAATGTACACCGACTGCGCCCACACGAAAGCTGCCAGCACTGAAAGCTCTACCTGGTTTTCACTGTCCCTTGGAACTGCATTCGCTGCCGCACAGACATTCGCGCTCTGCGCAAGCATTGGTTGTTTATGATGCAACAATGCGTATGTGACTCTGGCAGAGCCCGGCTGCCAAATTCGAAACGTCCAGCGATTGCGCCCACACGAAAGCTGCCAGCACTGAAAGCTCTACCTGGTTTTCACTGTCCCTTGGAACTGCATTCGCTGCCGCACAGACATTCGCGCTCTGCGCAAGCCTTGGTTGGTTATGATGCAACAATGCCTATGTGACTCTGGCAGAGCCCGGCTGCCAAATTCGAAACGTCCAGCGATTGCGCCCACACGAAAGCTGCCAGCACTGAAAGCTCTACCTGGTTTTCACTGTCCCTTGGAACTGCATTCGCTGCCGCACAGACATTCGCAATCAGCGCAAGCCTTGGTTGGTTATGACGCAACAATGCCTATGTGACTCTGGCAGAGACTGGCTGCCAAATTTGAAACGTCCAGCGATTGCGCCCACACAAAAGCTGCCAGCACTGAAAGCTCTACCTGGTTTTCACTGTCCCTTGGAACTGCATTCGCTGCCGCACAGACATTCGCGCTCTGCGCAAGCCTTGGTTGGTTATGACGCAACAATGCCTATGTGACTCTGGCAGAGCCCGGCTGCCAAATTTGAAATGTACACCGACTGCGCCCACACGAAAGCTGCCAGCACTGAAAGCTCTACCTGGTTTTCACTGTCCCTTGGAACTGCATTCGCTGCCGCACAGACATTCGCGCTCTGCGCAAGCCTTGGTTGGTTATGATGCAACAATGCCTATGTGACTCTGGCAGAGCCCGGCTGCCAAATTCGAAACGTCCAGCGATTGCGCCCACACGAAAGCTGCCAGCACTGAAAGCTCTACCTGGTTTTCACTGTCCCTTGGAACTGCATTCGCTGACGCACAGACATTCGCAATCAGCGCAAGCCTTGGTTGGTTATGACGCAACAATGCCTATGTGACTCTGGCAGAGACCGGCTGCCAAATTTGAAACGTCCAGCGATTGCGCCCACACGAAAGCTGCCAGCACTGAAAGCTCTACCTGGTTTTCACTGTCCCTTGGAACTGCATTCGCTGCCGCACAGACATTCGCGCTCTGCGCAAGCCTTGGTTGGTTATGACGCAACAATGCCTATGTGACTCTGGCAGAGCCCAGCTGCCAAATTTGAAATGTACACCGACTGCGCCCACACGAAAGCTGCCAGCACTGAAAGCTCTACCTGGTTTTCACTGTCCCTTGGAACTGCATTCGCTGCCGCACAGACATTCGCGCACCGCAAAAGCCTTGGTTGGTTATGATGCAACAATGCCTATGTGACTCTGGCAGAGCCCGGCTGCCAAATTTGAAACGTCCAGCGATTGCGCCCACATGAAAGCTGCCAGCACTGAAAGCTCTACCTGGTTTTCACTGTCCCTTGGAACTGCATTCGCTGCCGCACAGACATTCGCGCTCTGCGCAAGCCTTGGTTGGTTATGATGCAACAATGCCTATGTGACTCTGGCAGAGCCCGGCTGCCAAATTCGAAACTTCCCGCGATTGCACCCACACGAAAGCTGCCAGCACTGAAAGCTCTACCTGGTTTTCACTGTCCCTTGGAACTGCATTCGCTGCCGCACAGACATTCGCGCTCTGCAAAAGCCTTGGTTGGTTATGATGCAACAATGCCTATGTGACTCTGGCAGAGCCCGGCTGCCAAATTTGAAACGTCCACTGATTGTGCCCACACGAAAGCTGCCAGCACTGTAAGCTCTACCTGGTTTTCACTGTCCCTTGGAACTGCATTCGCTGCCGCACAGACATTCGCGCTCTGCGCAAGCCTTGGTTGGTTATGATGCAACAATGCCTATGTGACTCTGGCAGAGCCCGGCTGCCAAATTTGAAACGTCCAGCGATTGCGCCCACACGAAAGCTGCCAGCACTGAAAGCTCTACCTGGTTTTCACTGTCCCTTGGAACTGCATTCGCTGCCGCACAGACATTCGCGCTCTGCGCAAGCCTTGGTTGTTTATGATGCAACAATGGCTATGTGACTCTCGCAGAGCTCGGCTGCCAAATTCGAAACGTCCAGCGATTGCGCCCACACGAAAGCTGCCAGCACTGAAAGGTCTATCTGGTTTTCACTGTCCCTTGGAACTGCATTCGCTGCCGCACAGACATTCGCGGTCCGCAAAATCTTGGTTGGTTATGATGCAACAATGCCTATGTGACTCTGGCAGAGCCCGGCTGCCAAATTTGAAACGTCCACTGATTGCGCCGACACGAAAGCTGCCAGCACTGAAAGCTCTACCTGGTTTTCACTGTCCCTTGGAACTGCATTCGCTGCCGCACAGACATTCGCGCTCTGCGCAAGCCTTGGTTGGTTATGATGCAACAATGCCTATGTGACTCTGGCAGAGCCCGGCTGCCAAATTCGAAACGTCCAGCGATTGCGCCCACACGAAAGCTGCCAGCACTGAAAGCTCTACCTGGTTTTCACTGTCCCTTGGAACTGCATTCGCTGCCGCACAGACATTCGCGCTCTGCGCAAGCCTTGGTTGGTTATGATGCAACAATGCCTATGTGACTCTGGCAGAGCCCGGCTGCCAAATTCGAAACGTCCAGCGATTGCGCCCACACGAAAGCTGCCAGCACTGAAAGCTCTACCTGGTTTTCACTGTCCCTTGGAACTGCATTCGCTGCCGCACAGACATTCGCGCTCTGCGCAAGCCTTGGTTGGTTATGATGCAACAATGCCTATGTGACTCTGGCAGAGCCCGGCTGCCAAATTCGAAACGTCCAGCGATTGCGCCCACACGAAAGCTGCCAGCACTGAAAGCTCTACCTGGTTTTCACTGTCCCTTGGAACTGCATTCGCTGCCGCACAGACATTCGCGCTCTGCGCAAGCCTTGGTTGGTTATGATGCAACAATGCCTATGTGACTCTGGCAGAGCCCGGCTGCCAAATTCGAAACGTCCAGCGATTGCGCCCACACGAAAGCTGCCAGCTCTGAAAGCTCTACCTGGTTTTCACTGTCCCTTGGAACTGCATTCGCTGCCGCACAGACATTCGCAATCAGCGCAAGCCTTGGTTGGTTATGACGCAACAATGCCTATGTGACTCTGGCAGAGCCCGGCTGCCAAATTTGAAATGTACACCGACTGCGCCCACACGAAAGCTGCCAGCACTGAAAGATCTACCTGGTTTTCACTGTCCCTTGGAACTGCATTCGCTGCCGCACAGACATTCGCGCTCTGCGCAAGCCTTGGTTGGTTATGACGCAACAATGCCTATGTGACTCTGGCAGAGCCCGGCTGCCAAATTTGAAATGTACACCGACTGCGCCCACACGAAAGCTGCCAGCACTGAAAGCTCTACCTGGTTTTCACTGTCCCTTGGAACTGCATTCGCTGCCGCACAGACATTCGCGCTCTGCGCAAGCATTGGTTGTTTATGATGCAACAATGCGTATGTGACTCTGGCAGAGCCCGGCTGCCAAATTCGAAACGTCCAGCGATTGCGCCCACACGAAAGCTGCCAGCACTGAAAGCTCTACCTGGTTTTCACTGTCCCTTGGAACTGCATTCGCTGCCGCACAGACATTCGCGCTCTGCGCAAGCCTTGGTTGGTTATGATGCAACAATGCCTATGTGACTCTGGCAGAGCCCGGCTGCCAAATTCGAAACGTCCAGCGATTGCGCCCACACGAAAGCTGCCAGCACTGAAAGCTCTACCTGGTTTTCACTGTCCCTTGGAACTGCATTCGCTGCCGCACAGACATTCGCAATCAGCGCAAGCCTTGGTTGGTTATGACGCAACAATGCCTATGTGACTCTGGCAGAGACTGGCTGCCAAATTTGAAACGTCCAGCGATTGCGCCCACACAAAAGCTGCCAGCACTGAAAGCTCTACCTGGTTTTCACTGTCCCTTGGAACTGCATTCGCTGCCGCACAGACATTCGCGCTCTGCGCAAGCCTTGGTTGGTTATGACGCAACAATGCCTATGTGACTCTGGCAGAGCCCGGCTGCCAAATTTGAAATGTACACCGACTGCGCCCACACGAAAGCTGCCAGCACTGAAAGCTCTACCTGGTTTTCACTGTCCCTTGGAACTGCATTCGCTGCCGCACAGACATTCGCGCTCTGCGCAAGCCTTGGTTGGTTATGATGCAACAATGCCTATGTGACTCTGGCAGAGCCCGGCTGCCAAATTCGAAACGTCCAGCGATTGCGCCCACACGAAAGCTGCCAGCACTGAAAGCTCTACCTGGTTTTCACTGTCCCTTGGAACTGCATTCGCTGACGCACAGACATTCGCAATCAGCGCAAGCCTTGGTTGGTTATGACGCAACAATGCCTATGTGACTCTGGCAGAGACCGGCTGCCAAATTTGAAACGTCCAGCGATTGCGCCCACACGAAAGCTGCCAGCACTGAAAGCTCTACCTGGTTTTCACTGTCCCTTGGAACTGCATTCGCTGCCGCACAGACATTCGCGCTGTGCGCAAGCCTTGGTTGGTTATGACGCAACAATGCCTATGTGACTCTGGCAGAGCCCAGCTGCCAAATTTGAAATGTACACCGACTGCGCCCACACGAAAGCTGCCAGCACTGAAAGCTCTACCTGGTTTTCACTGTCCCTTGGAACTGCATTCGCTGCCGCACAGACATTCGCGCACCGCAAAAGCCTTGGTTGGTTATGATGCAACAATGCCTATGTGACTCTGGCAGAGCCCGGCTGCCAAATTTGAAACGTCCAGCGATTGCGCCCACATGAAAGCTGCCAGCACTGAAAGCTCTACCTGGTTTTCACTGTCCCTTGGAACTGCATTCGCTGCCGCACAGACATTCGCGCTCTGCGCAAGCCTTGGTTGGTTATGATGCAACAATGCCTATGTGACTCTGGCAGAGCCCGGCTGCCAAATTCGAAACTTCCCGCGATTGCACCCACACGAAAGCTGCCAGCACTGAAAGCTCTACCTGGTTTTCACTGTCCCTTGGAACTGCATTCGCTGCCGCACAGACATTCGCGCTCTGCAAAAGCCTTGGTTGGTTATGATGCAACAATGCCTATGTGACTCTGGCAGAGCCCGGCTGCCAAATTTGAAACGTCCACTGATTGTGCCCACACGAAAGCTGCCAGCACTGTAAGCTCTACCTGGTTTTCACTGTCCCTTGGAACTGCATTCGCTGCCGCACAGACATTCGCGCTCTGCGCAAGCCTTGGTTGGTTATGATGCAACAATGCCTATGTGACTCTGGCAGAGCCCGGCTGCCAAATTTGAAACGTCCAGCGATTGCGCCCACACGAAAGCTGCCAGCACTGAAAGCTCTACCTGGTTTTCACTGTCCCTTGGAACTGCATTCGCTGCCGCACAGATATTCGCGGTCCGCAAAAGCCTTGGTTGTTTATGATGCAACAATGGCTATGTGACTCTCGCAGAGCTCGGCTGCCAAATTCGAAACGTCCAGCGATTGCGCCCACACGAAAGCTGCCAGCACTGAAAGGTCTATCTGGTTTTCACTGTCCCTTGGAACTGCATTCGCTGCCGCACAGACATTCGCGGTCCGCAAAATCTTGGTTGGTTATGATGCAACAATGCCTATGTGACTCTGGCAGAGCCCGGCTGCCAAATTTGAAACGTCCACTGATTGCGCCGACACGAAAGCTGCCAGCACTGAAAGCTCTACCTGGTTTTCACTGTCCCTTGGAACTGCATTCGCTGCCGCACAGACATTCGCGCTCTGCGCAAGCCTTGGTTGGTTATGATGCAACAATGCCTATGTGACTCTGGCAGAGCCCGGCTGCCAAATTCGAAACGTCCAGCGATTGCGCCCACACGAAAGCTGCCAGCACTGAAAGCTCTACCTGGTTTTCACTGTCCCTTGGAACTGCATTCGCTGCCGCACAGACATTCGCGCTCTGCGCAAGCCTTGGTTGGTTATGATGCAACAATGCCTATGTGACTCTGGCAGAGCCCGGCTGCCAAATTCGAAACGTCCAGCGATTGCGCCCACACGAAAGCTGCCAGCACTGAAAGCTCTACCTGGTTTTCACTGTCCCTTGGAACTGCATTCGCTGCCGCACAGACATTCGCGCTCTGCGCAAGCCTTGGTTGGTTATGATGCAACAATGCCTATGTGACTCTGGCAGAGCCCGGCTGCCAAATTTGAAACGTCCACTGATTGCGCCCACACGAAAGCTGCCAGCACTGAAAGCTCTACCTGGTTTTCACTGTCCCTTGGAACTGCATTCGCTGCCGCACAGACATTCGCGCTCTGCGCAAGCCTTGGTTGGTTATGATGCAACAATGCCTATGTGACTGTGGCAGAGCCCGGCTGCCAAATTCGAAACGTCCAGCGATTGCGCCCACACGAAAGCTGCCAGCACTGAAAGCTCTACCTGGTTTTCACTGTCCCTTGGAACTGCATTCGCTGCCGCACAGACATTCGCAATCAGCGCAAGCCTTGGTTGGTTATGACGCAACAATGCCTATGTGACTCTGGCAGAGACCGGCTGCCAAATTTGAAACGTCCAGCGATTGCGCCCACACAAAAGCTGCCAGCACTGAAAGCTCTACCTGGTTTTCACTGTCCCTTGGAACTGCATTCGCTGCCGCACAGACATTCGCGCTCTGCGCAAGCCTTGGTTGGTTATGACGCAACAATGCCTATGTGACTCTGGCAGAGCCCGGCTGCCAAATTTGAAATGTACACCGACTGCGCCCACACGAAAGCTGCCAGCACTGAAAGCTCTACCTGGTTTTCACTGTCCCTTGGAACTGCATTCGCTGCCGCACAGACATTCGCGCTCTGCGCAAGCATTGGTTGTTTATGATGCAACAATGCCTATGTGACTCTGGCAGAGCCCGGCTGCCAAATTCGAAACGTCCAGCGATTGCGCCCACACGAAAGCTGCCAGCACTGAAAGCTCTACCTGGTTTTCACTGTCCCTTGGAACTGCATTCGCTGCCGCACAGACATTCGCGCTCTGCGCAAGCCTTGGTTGGTTATGATGCAACAATGCCTATGTGACTCTGGCAGAGCCCGGCTGCCAAATTCGAAACGTCCAGCGATTGCGCCCACACGAAAGCTGCCAGCACTGAAAGCTCTACCTGGTTTTCACTGTCCCTTGGAACTGCATTCGCTGCCGCACAGACATTCGCAATCAGCGCAAGCCTTGGTTGGTTATGACGCAGCAATGCCTATGTGACTCTGGCAGAGCCCGGCTGCCAAATTTAAACGTCCAGCGATTGCGCCCACACGAAAGCTGCCAGCACTGAAAGCTCTACCTGGTTTTCACTGTCCCTTGGAACTGCATTCGCTGCCGCACAGACATTCGCAATCAGCGCAAGCCTTGGTTGGTTATGACGCAACAATGCCTATGTGACTCTGGCAGAGCCCGGCTGCCAAATTTGAAATATACACCGACTGCGCCCACACGAAAGCTGCCAGCACTGAAAGCTCTACCTGGTTTTCACTGTCCCTTGGAACTGCATTCGCTGCCGCACAGACATTCGCGCTCTGCGCAAGCATTGGTTGTTTATGATGCAACAATGCCTATGTGACTCATGCAGAGCCCTGCTGCCAAATTCGAAACGTCCAGCGATTGCGCCCACACGAAAGCTGCCAGCACTGAAAGCTCTACCTGGTTTTCACTGTCCCTTGGAACTGCATTCGCTGCCGCACAGACATTCGCGCTCTGCAAAAGCCTTGGTTGGTTATGATGCAACAATGCCTATGTGACTCTGGCAGAGCCCGGCTGCCAAATTTGAAACGTCCACTGATTGCGCCCACACGAAAGCTGCCAGCACTGAAAGCTCTACCTGGTTTTCACTGTCCCTTGGAACTGCATTCGCTGCCGCACCGACATTCGCGCTCTGCAAAAGCCTTGGTTGGTTATGATGCAACAATGCCTATGTGACTCTCGCAGAGCCTGGCTGCCAAATTCGAAATGTACACCGATTGCGCCCTCACGAAAGCTGCCAGCGCTGAAAGCTCTACCTGGATTTCACTGTCCCTTGGAACTGCATTCGATGCCGCACAGACATTCGCGCTCTGCGCAAGCCGTGGTTGGTTATAACGCAACAATGCCTATGTGACTCTGGCAGAGACCGGCTGCCAAATTTGAAACGTCCAGCGATTGCGCCCACATGAAAGCTGCCAGCACTGAAAGCTCTACCTGGTTTTCACTGTCCCTTGGAACTGCATTCGCTGCCGCACAGATATTCGCGGTCCGCAAAAGCCTTGGTTGTTTATGATGCAACAATGGCTATGTGACTCTCGCAGAGCTCGGCTGCCAAATTCGAAACGTCCAGCGATTGCGCCCACACGAAAGCTGCCAGCACTGAAAGGTCTATCTGGTTTTCACTGTCCCTTGGAACTGCATTCGCTGCCGCACAGACATTCGCGGTCCGCAAAATCTTGGTTGGTTATGATGCAACAATGCCTATGTGACTCTGGCAGAGCCCGGCTGCCAAATTTGAAACGTCCACTGATTGCGCCGACACGAAAGCTGCCAGCACTGAAAGCTCTACCTGGTTTTCACTGTCCCTTGGAACTGCATTCGCTGCCGCACAGACATTCGCACTCTGCGCAAGACTTGGTTGGTTATGATGCAACAATGCCTATGTGACTCTGGCAGAGCCCGGCTGCCAAATTCGAAACGTCCAGCGACTGCGCCCACACGAAAGCTGCCAGCACTGAAAGCTCTACCTGGTTTTCACTGTCCCTTGGAACTGCATTCGCTGCCGCACAGACATTCGCACTCTGCGCAAGACTTGGTTGGTTATGATGCAACAATGCCTATGTGACTCTGGCAGAGCCCGGCTGCCAAATTCGAAACGTCCAGCGACTGCGCCCACACGAAAGCTGCCAGCACTGAAAGCTCTACCTGGTTTTCACTGTCCCTTGGAACTGCATTCGCTGCCGCACAGACATTCGCGCTCTGCGCAAGCCTTGGTTGGTTATGATGCAACAATGCCTATGTGACTCTGGCAGAGCCCGGCTGCCAAATTCGAAACGTCCAGCGATTGCGCCCACACGAAAGCTGCCAGCACTGAAAGCTCTACCTGGTTTTCACTGTCCCTTGGAACTGCATTCGCTGCCGCACAGACATTCGCAATCAGCGCAAGCCTTGGTTGGTTATGACGCAACAATGCCTATGTGACTCTGGCAGAGACCGGCTGCCAAATTTGAAACGTCCAGCGATTGCGCCCACACAAAAGCTGCCAGCACTGAAAGCTCTACCTGGTTTTCACTGTCCCTTGCAACTGCATTCGCTGCCGCACAGACATTCGCGCTCTGCGCAAGCCTTGGTTGGTTATGATGCAACAATGCCTATGTGACTCTGGCAGAGCCCGGCTGCCAAATTTGAAATGTACACCGACTGCGCCCACACGAAAGCTGCCAGCACTGAAAGCTCTACCTGGTTTTCACTGTCCCTTGGAACTGCATTCGCTGCCGCACAGACATTCGCACTCTGCGCAAGCATTGGTTGTTTATGATGCAACAATGCCTATGTGACTCATGCAGAGCCCTGCTACCAAATTCGAAACGTCCAGCGATTGCGCCCACACGAAAGCTGCCAGCACTGAAAGCTCTACCTGGTTTTCACTGTCCCTTGGAACTGCATTCGCTGCCGCACAGACATTCGCGCTCTGCGCAAGCCTTGGTTGGTTATGATGCAACAATGCCTATGTGACTCTGGCAGAGCCCGGCTGCCAAATTTGAAACGTCCACTGATTGCGCCCACACGAAAGCTGCCAGCACTGAAAGCTCTACCTGGTTTTCACTGTCCCTTGGAACTGCATTCGCTGCCGCACAGACATTCGCGCTCTGCGCAAGCCTTGGTTGGTTATGACGCAACAATGCCTATGTGACTCTGGCAGAGCCCGGCTGCCAAATTCGAAACGTCCAGCGATTGCGCCCACACGAAAGCTGCCAGCACTGAAAGCTCTACCTGGTTTTCACTGTCCCTTGGAACTGCATTCGCTGCCGTACAGACATTCGCAATCAGCGCAAGCCTTGGTTGGTTATGACGCAACAATGCCTATGTGACTCTGGCAGAGACCGGCTGCCAAATTTGAAACGTCCAGCGATTGCGCCCACACAAAAGCTGCCAGCACTGAAAGCTCTACCTGGTTTTCACTGTCCCTTGGAACTGCATTCGCTGCCGCACAGACATTCGCGCTCTGCGCAAGCCTTGGTTGGTTATGACGCAACAATGCCTATGTGACTCTGGCAGAGCCCGGCTGCCAAATTTGAAATGTACACCGACTGCGCCCACACGAAAGCTGCCAGCACTGAAAGCTCTACCTGGTTTTCACTGTCCCTTGGAACTGCATTCGCTGCCGCACAGACATTCGCGCTCTGCGCAAGCATTGGTTGTTTATGATGCAACAATGCCTATGTGACTCTGGCAGAGCCCGGCTGCCAAATTCGAAACGTCCAGCGATTGCGCCCACACGAAAGCTGCCAGCACTGAAAGCTCTACCTGGTTTTCACTGTCCCTTGGAACTGCATTCGCTGCCGCACAGACATTCGCGCTCTGTGCAAGCCTTGGTTGGTTATGATGCAACAATGCCTATGTGACTCTGGCAGAGCCCGGCTGCCAAATTCGAAACGTCCAGCGATTGCGCCCACACGAAAGCTGCCAGCACTGAAAGCTCTACCTGGTTTTCACTGTCCCTTGGAACTGCATTCGCTGCCGCACAGACATTCGCAATCAGCGCAAGCCTTGGTTGGTTATGACGCAACAATGCCTATGTGACTCTGGCAGAGACCGGCTGCCAAATTTGAAACGTCCAGCGATTGCGCCCACACAAAAGCTGCCAGCACTGAAAGCTCTACCTGGTTTTCACTGTCCCTTGGAACTGCATTCGCTGCCGCACAGACATTCGCGCTCTGCGCAAGCATTGGTTGTTTATGATGCAACAATGCCTATGTGACTCATGCAGAGCCCGGCTGCCAAATTCGAAACGTCCAGCGATTGCGCCCACAGGAAAGCTGCCAGCACTGAAAGCTCTACCTGGTTTTCACTGTCCCTTGGAACTGCATTCGCTGCCGCACAGACATTCGCGCTCTGCAAAAGCCTTGGTTGGTTATGATGCAACAATGCCTATGTGACTCTGGCAGAGCCCGGCTGCCAAATTTGAAACGTCCACTGATTGCGCCCACACGAAAGCTGCCAGCACTGAAAGCTCTACCTGGTTTTCACTGTCCCTTGGAACTGCATTCGCTGCCGCACCGACATTCGCGCTCTGCAAAAGCCTTGGTTGGTTATGATGCAACAATGCCTATGTGACTCTCGCAGAGCCTGGCTGCCAAATTCGAAATGTACACCGATTGCGCCCTCACGAAAGCTGCCAGCGCTGAATGCTCTACCTGGATTTCACTGTCCCTTGGAACTGCATTCGATGCCGCACAGACATTCGCGCTCTGCGCAAGCCGTGGTTGGTTATAACGCAACAATGCCTATGTGACTCTGGCAGAGACCGGCTGCCAAATTTGAAACGTCCAGCGATTGCGCCCACATGAAAGCTGCCAGCACTGAAAGCTCTACCTGGTTTTCACTGTCCCTTGGAACTGCATTCGCTGCCGCACAGATATTCGCGGTCCGCAAAAGCCTTGGTTGTTTATGATGCAACAATGGCTATGTGACTCTCGCAGAGCTCGGCTGCCAAATTCGAAACGTCCAGCGATTGCGCCCACACGAAAGCTGCCAGCACTGAAAGGTCTATCTGGTTTTCACTGTCCCTTGGAACTGCATTCGCTGCCGCACAGACATTCGCGGTCCGCAAAATCTTGGTTGGTTATGATGCAACAATGCCTATGTGACTCTGGCAGAGCCCGGCTGCCAAATTTGAAACGTCCACTGATTGCGCCGACACGAAAGCTGCCAGCACTGAAAGCTCTACCTGGTTTTCACTGTCCCTTGGAACTGCATTCGCTGCCGCACAGACATTCGCGCTCTGCGCAAGCCTTGGTTGGTTATGATGCAACAATGCCTATGTGACTCTGGCAGAGCCCGGCTGCCAAATTCGAAACGTCCAGCGATTGCGCCCACACGAAAGCTGCCAGCACTGAAAGCTCTACCTGGTTTTCACTGTCCCTTGGAACTGCATTCGCTGCCGCACAGACATTCGCGCTCTGCGCAAGCCTTGGTTGGTTATGATGCAACAATGCCTATGTGACTCTGGCAGAGCCCGGCTGCCAAATTCGAAACGTCCAGCGATTGCGCCCACACGAAAGCTGCCAGCACTGAAAGCTCTACCTGGTTTTCACTGTCCCTTGGAACTGCATTCGCTGCCGCACAGACATTCGCGCTCTGCGCAAGCCTTGGTTGGTTATGATGCAACAATGCCTATGTGACTCTGGCAGAGCCCGGCTGCCAAATTCGAAACGTCCAGCGATTGCGCCCACACGAAAGCTGCCAGCACTGAAAGCTCTACCTGGTTTTCACTGTCCCTTGGAACTGCATTCGCTGCCGCACAGACATTCGCGCTCTGCGCAAGCCTTGGTTGGTTATGATGCAACAATGCCTATGTGACTGTGGCAGAGCCCGGCTGCCAAATTCGAAACGTCCAGCGATTGCGCCCACACGAAAGCTGCCAGCACTGAAAGCTCTACCTGGTTTTCACTGTCCCTTGGAACTGCATTCGCTGCCGCACAGACATTCGCAATCAGCGCAAGCCTTGGTTGGTTATGACGCAACAATGCCTATGTGACTCTGGCAGAGACCGGCTGCCAAATTTGAAACGTCCAGCGATTGCGCCCACACAAAAGCTGCCAGCACTGAAAGCTCTACCTGGTTTTCACTGTCCCTTGGAACTGCATTCGCTGCCGCACAGACATTCGCGCTCTGCGCAAGCCTTGGTTGGTTATGACGCAACAATGCCTATGTGACTCTGGCAGAGCCCGGCTGCCAAATTTGAAATGTACACCGACTGCGCCCACACGAAAGCTGCCAGCACTGAAAGCTCTACCTGGTTTTCACTGTCCCTTGGAACTGCATTCGCTGCCGCACAGACATTCGCGCTCTGCGCAAGCATTGGTTGTTTATGATGCAACAATGCCTATGTGACTCTGGCAGAGCCCGGCTGCCAAATTCGAAACGTCCAGCGATTGCGCCCACACGAAAGCTGCCAGCACTGAAAGCTCTACCTGGTTTTCACTGTCCCTTGGAACTGCATTCGCTGCCGCACAGACATTCGCGCTCTGCGCAAGCCTTGGTTGGTTATGATGCAACAATGCCTATGTGACTCTGGCAGAGCCCGGCTGCCAAATTCGAAACGTCCAGCGATTGCGCCCACACGAAAGCTGCCAGCACTGAAAGCTCTACCTGGTTTTCACTGTCCCTTGGAACTGCATTCGCTGCCGCACAGACATTCGCGCTCTGCAAAAGCCTTGGTTGGTTATGATGCAACAATGCCTATGTGACTCTGGCAGAGCCCGGCTGCCAAATTTGAAACGTCCACTGATTGCGCCCACACGAAAGCTGCCAGCACTGAAAGCTCTACCTGGTTTTCACTGTCCCTTGGAACTGCATTCGCTGCCGCACCGACATTCGCGCTCTGCAAAAGCCTTGGTTGGTTATGATGCAACAATGCCTATGTGACTCTCGCAGAGCCTGGCTGCCAAATTCGAAATGTACACCGATTGCGCCCTCACGAAAGCTGCCAGCGCTGAAAGCTCTACCTGGATTTCACTGTCCCTTGGAACTGCATTCGATGCCGCACAGACATTCGCGCTCTGCGCAAGCCGTGGTTGGTTATAACGCAACAATGCCTATGTGACTCTGGCAGAGACCGGCTGCCAAATTTGAAACGTCCAGCGATTGCGCCCACATGAAAGCTGCCAGCACTGAAAGCTCTACCTGGTTTTCACTGTCCCTTGGAACTGCATTCGCTGCCGCACAGATATTCGCGGTCCGCAAAAGCCTTGGTTGTTTATGATGCAACAATGCCTATGTGACTCTCGCAGAGCTCGGCTGCCAAATTCGAAACGTCCAGCGATTGCGCCCACACGAAAGCTGCCAGCACTGAAAGGTCTATCTGGTTTTCACTGTCCCTTGGAACTGCATTCGCTGCCGCACAGACATTCGCGGTCCGCAAAATCTTGGTTGGTTATGATGCAACAATGCCTATGTGACTCTGGCAGAGCCCGGCTGCCAAATTTGAAACGTCCACTGATTGCGCCGACACGAAAGCTGCCAGCACTGAAAGCTCTACCTGGTTTTCACTGTCCCTTGGAACTGCATTCGCTGCCGCACAGACATTCGCGCTCTGCGCAAGCCTTGGTTGGTTATGATGCAACAATGCCTATGTGACTCTGGCAGAGCCCGGCTGCCAAATTCGAAACGTCCAGCGATTGCGCCCACACGAAAGCTGCCAGCACTGAAAGCTCTACCTGGTTTTCACTGTCCCTTGGAACTGCATTCGCTGCCGCACAGACATTCGCGCTCTGCGCAAGCCTTGGTTGGTTATGATGCAACAATGCCTATGTGACTCTGGCAGAGCCCGGCTGCCAAATTCGAAACGTCCAGCGATTGCGCCCACACGAAAGCTGCCAGCACTGAAAGCTCTACCTGGTTTTCACTGTCCCTTGGAACTGCATTCGCTGCCGCACAGACATTCGCGCTCTGCGCAAGCCTTGGTTGGTTATGATGCAACAATGCCTATGTGACTCTGGCAGAGCCCGGCTGCCAAATTCGAAACGTCCAGCGATTGCGCCCACACGAAAGCTGCCAGCTCTGAAAGCTCTACCTGGTTTTCACTGTCCCTTGGAACTGCATTCGCTGCCGCACAGACATTCGCAATCAGCGCAAGCCTTGGTTGGTTATGACGCAACAATGCCTATGTGACTCTGGCAGAGCCCGGCTGCCAAATTTGAAATGTACACCGACTGCGCCCACACGAAAGCTGCCAGCACTGAAAGATCTACCTGGTTTTCACTGTCCCTTGGAACTGCATTCGCTGCCGCACAGACATTCGCGCTCTGCGCAAGCCTTGGTTGGTTATGACGCAACAATGCCTATGTGACTCTGGCAGAGCCCGGCTGCCAAATTTGAAATGTACACCGACTGCGCCCACACGAAAGCTGCCAGCACTGAAAGCTCTACCTGGTTTTCACTGTCCCTTGGAACTGCATTCGCTGCCGCACAGACATTCGCGCTCTGCGCAAGCATTGGTTGTTTATGATGCAACAATGCGTATGTGACTCTGGCAGAGCCCGGCTGCCAAATTCGAAACGTCCAGCGATTGCGCCCACACGAAAGCTGCCAGCACTGAAAGCTCTACCTGGTTTTCACTGTCCCTTGGAACTGCATTCGCTGCCGCACAGACATTCGCGCTCTGCGCAAGCCTTGGTTGGTTATGATGCAACAATGCCTATGTGACTCTGGCAGAGCCCGGCTGCCAAATTCGAAACGTCCAGCGATTGCGCCCACACGAAAGCTGCCAGCACTGAAAGCTCTACCTGGTTTTCACTGTCCCTTGGAACTGCATTCGCTGCCGCACAGACATTCGCAATCAGCGCAAGCCTTGGTTGGTTATGACGCAACAATGCCTATGTGACTCTGGCAGAGACTGGCTGCCAAATTTGAAACGTCCAGCGATTGCGCCCACACAAAAGCTGCCAGCACTGAAAGCTCTACCTGGTTTTCACTGTCCCTTGGAACTGCATTCGCTGCCGCACAGACATTCGCGCTCTGCGCAAGCCTTGGTTGGTTATGACGCAACAATGCCTATGTGACTCTGGCAGAGCCCGGCTGCCAAATTTGAAATGTACACCGACTGCGCCCACACGAAAGCTGCCAGCACTGAAAGCTCTACCTGGTTTTCACTGTCCCTTGGAACTGCATTCGCTGCCGCACAGACATTCGCGCTCTGCGCAAGCCTTGGTTGGTTATGATGCAACAATGCCTATGTGACTCTGGCAGAGCCCGGCTGCCAAATTCGAAACGTCCAGCGATTGCGCCCACACGAAAGCTGCCAGCACTGAAAGCTCTACCTGGTTTTCACTGTCCCTTGGAACTGCATTCGCTGACGCACAGACATTCGCAATCAGCGCAAGCCTTGGTTGGTTATGACGCAACAATGCCTATGTGACTCTGGCAGAGACCGGCTGCCAAATTTGAAACGTCCAGCGATTGCGCCCACACGAAAGCTGCCAGCACTGAAAGCTCTACCTGGTTTTCACTGTCCCTT
The DNA here is from genome assembly GCF_035582795.1 of Mycteria americana. Classification (NCBI taxonomy): domain Eukaryota; kingdom Metazoa; phylum Chordata; class Aves; order Ciconiiformes; family Ciconiidae; genus Mycteria; species Mycteria americana. Next base: position 1,679,302 of record NW_027445609.1, on the reverse strand, counting down.
GGAACTGCATTCGCTGCCGCACAGACATTCGCGCTCTGCGCAAGCCTTGGTTGGTTATGACGCAACAATGCCTATGTGACTCTGGCAGAGCCCAGCTGCCAAATTTGAAATGTACACCGACTGCGCCCACACGAAAGCTGCCAGCACTGAAAGCTCTACCTGGTTTTCACTGTCCCTTGGAACTGCATTCGCTGCCGCACAGACATTCGCGCACCGCAAAAGCCTTGGTTGGTTATGATGCAACAATGCCTATGTGACTCTGGCAGAGCCCGGCTGCCAAATTTGAAACGTCCAGCGATTGCGCCCACATGAAAGCTGCCAGCACTGAAAGCTCTACCTGGTTTTCACTGTCCCTTGGAACTGCATTCGCTGCCGCACAGACATTCGCGCTCTGCGCAAGCCTTGGTTGGTTATGATGCAACAATGCCTATGTGACTCTGGCAGAGCCCGGCTGCCAAATTCGAAACTTCCCGCGATTGCACCCACACGAAAGCTGCCAGCACTGAAAGCTCTACCTGGTTTTCACTGTCCCTTGGAACTGCATTCGCTGCCGCACAGACATTCGCGCTCTGCAAAAGCCTTGGTTGGTTATGATGCAACAATGCCTATGTGACTCTGGCAGAGCCCGGCTGCCAAATTTGAAACGTCCACTGATTGTGCCCACACGAAAGCTGCCAGCACTGTAAGCTCTACCTGGTTTTCACTGTCCCTTGGAACTGCATTCGCTGCCGCACAGACATTCGCGCTCTGCGCAAGCCTTGGTTGGTTATGATGCAACAATGCCTATGTGACTCTGGCAGAGCCCGGCTGCCAAATTTGAAACGTCCAGCGATTGCGCCCACACGAAAGCTGCCAGCACTGAAAGCTCTACCTGGTTTTCACTGTCCCTTGGAACTGCATTCGCTGCCGCACAGACATTCGCGCTCTGCGCAAGCCTTGGTTGTTTATGATGCAACAATGGCTATGTGACTCTCGCAGAGCTCGGCTGCCAAATTCGAAACGTCCAGCGATTGCGCCCACACGAAAGCTGCCAGCACTGAAAGGTCTATCTGGTTTTCACTGTCCCTTGGAACTGCATTCGCTGCCGCACAGACATTCGCGGTCCGCAAAATCTTGGTTGGTTATGATGCAACAATGCCTATGTGACTCTGGCAGAGCCCGGCTGCCAAATTTGAAACGTCCACTGATTGCGCCGACACGAAAGCTGCCAGCACTGAAAGCTCTACCTGGTTTTCACTGTCCCTTGGAACTGCATTCGCTGCCGCACAGACATTCGCGCTCTGCGCAAGCCTTGGTTGGTTATGATGCAACAATGCCTATGTGACTCTGGCAGAGCCCGGCTGCCAAATTCGAAACGTCCAGCGATTGCGCCCACACGAAAGCTGCCAGCACTGAAAGCTCTACCTGGTTTTCACTGTCCCTTGGAACTGCATTCGCTGCCGCACAGACATTCGCGCTCTGCGCAAGCCTTGGTTGGTTATGATGCAACAATGCCTATGTGACTCTGGCAGAGCCCGGCTGCCAAATTCGAAACGTCCAGCGATTGCGCCCACACGAAAGCTGCCAGCACTGAAAGCTCTACCTGGTTTTCACTGTCCCTTGGAACTGCATTCGCTGCCGCACAGACATTCGCGCTCTGCGCAAGCCTTGGTTGGTTATGATGCAACAATGCCTATGTGACTCTGGCAGAGCCCGGCTGCCAAATTCGAAACGTCCAGCGATTGCGCCCACACGAAAGCTGCCAGCACTGAAAGCTCTACCTGGTTTTCACTGTCCCTTGGAACTGCATTCGCTGCCGCACAGACATTCGCGCTCTGCGCAAGCCTTGGTTGGTTATGATGCAACAATGCCTATGTGACTCTGGCAGAGCCCGGCTGCCAAATTCGAAACGTCCAGCGATTGCGCCCACACGAAAGCTGCCAGCTCTGAAAGCTCTACCTGGTTTTCACTGTCCCTTGGAACTGCATTCGCTGCCGCACAGACATTCGCAATCAGCGCAAGCCTTGGTTGGTTATGACGCAACAATGCCTATGTGACTCTGGCAGAGCCCGGCTGCCAAATTTGAAATGTACACCGACTGCGCCCACACGAAAGCTGCCAGCACTGAAAGATCTACCTGGTTTTCACTGTCCCTTGGAACTGCATTCGCTGCCGCACAGACATTCGCGCTCTGCGCAAGCCTTGGTTGGTTATGACGCAACAATGCCTATGTGACTCTGGCAGAGCCCGGCTGCCAAATTTGAAATGTACACCGACTGCGCCCACACGAAAGCTGCCAGCACTGAAAGCTCTACCTGGTTTTCACTGTCCCTTGGAACTGCATTCGCTGCCGCACAGACATTCGCGCTCTGCGCAAGCATTGGTTGTTTATGATGCAACAATGCGTATGTGACTCTGGCAGAGCCCGGCTGCCAAATTCGAAACGTCCAGCGATTGCGCCCACACGAAAGCTGCCAGCACTGAAAGCTCTACCTGGTTTTCACTGTCCCTTGGAACTGCATTCGCTGCCGCACAGACATTCGCGCTCTGCGCAAGCCTTGGTTGGTTATGATGCAACAATGCCTATGTGACTCTGGCAGAGCCCGGCTGCCAAATTCGAAACGTCCAGCGATTGCGCCCACACGAAAGCTGCCAGCACTGAAAGCTCTACCTGGTTTTCACTGTCCCTTGGAACTGCATTCGCTGCCGCACAGACATTCGCAATCAGCGCAAGCCTTGGTTGGTTATGACGCAACAATGCCTATGTGACTCTGGCAGAGACTGGCTGCCAAATTTGAAACGTCCAGCGATTGCGCCCACACAAAAGCTGCCAGCACTGAAAGCTCTACCTGGTTTTCACTGTCCCTTGGAACTGCATTCGCTGCCGCACAGACATTCGCGCTCTGCGCAAGCCTTGGTTGGTTATGACGCAACAATGCCTATGTGACTCTGGCAGAGCCCGGCTGCCAAATTTGAAATGTACACCGACTGCGCCCACACGAAAGCTGCCAGCACTGAAAGCTCTACCTGGTTTTCACTGTCCCTTGGAACTGCATTCGCTGCCGCACAGACATTCGCGCTCTGCGCAAGCCTTGGTTGGTTATGATGCAACAATGCCTATGTGACTCTGGCAGAGCCCGGCTGCCAAATTCGAAACGTCCAGCGATTGCGCCCACACGAAAGCTGCCAGCACTGAAAGCTCTACCTGGTTTTCACTGTCCCTTGGAACTGCATTCGCTGACGCACAGACATTCGCAATCAGCGCAAGCCTTGGTTGGTTATGACGCAACAATGCCTATGTGACTCTGGCAGAGACCGGCTGCCAAATTTGAAACGTCCAGCGATTGCGCCCACACGAAAGCTGCCAGCACTGAAAGCTCTACCTGGTTTTCACTGTCCCTTGGAACTGCATTCGCTGCCGCACAGACATTCGCGCTGTGCGCAAGCCTTGGTTGGTTATGACGCAACAATGCCTATGTGACTCTGGCAGAGCCCAGCTGCCAAATTTGAAATGTACACCGACTGCGCCCACACGAAAGCTGCCAGCACTGAAAGCTCTACCTGGTTTTCACTGTCCCTTGGAACTGCATTCGCTGCCGCACAGACATTCGCGCACCGCAAAAGCCTTGGTTGGTTATGATGCAACAATGCCTATGTGACTCTGGCAGAGCCCGGCTGCCAAATTTGAAACGTCCAGCGATTGCGCCCACATGAAAGCTGCCAGCACTGAAAGCTCTACCTGGTTTTCACTGTCCCTTGGAACTGCATTCGCTGCCGCACAGACATTCGCGCTCTGCGCAAGCCTTGGTTGGTTATGATGCAACAATGCCTATGTGACTCTGGCAGAGCCCGGCTGCCAAATTCGAAACTTCCCGCGATTGCACCCACACGAAAGCTGCCAGCACTGAAAGCTCTACCTGGTTTTCACTGTCCCTTGGAACTGCATTCGCTGCCGCACAGACATTCGCGCTCTGCAAAAGCCTTGGTTGGTTATGATGCAACAATGCCTATGTGACTCTGGCAGAGCCCGGCTGCCAAATTTGAAACGTCCACTGATTGTGCCCACACGAAAGCTGCCAGCACTGTAAGCTCTACCTGGTTTTCACTGTCCCTTGGAACTGCATTCGCTGCCGCACAGACATTCGCGCTCTGCGCAAGCCTTGGTTGGTTATGATGCAACAATGCCTATGTGACTCTGGCAGAGCCCGGCTGCCAAATTTGAAACGTCCAGCGATTGCGCCCACACGAAAGCTGCCAGCACTGAAAGCTCTACCTGGTTTTCACTGTCCCTTGGAACTGCATTCGCTGCCGCACAGATATTCGCGGTCCGCAAAAGCCTTGGTTGTTTATGATGCAACAATGGCTATGTGACTCTCGCAGAGCTCGGCTGCCAAATTCGAAACGTCCAGCGATTGCGCCCACACGAAAGCTGCCAGCACTGAAAGGTCTATCTGGTTTTCACTGTCCCTTGGAACTGCATTCGCTGCCGCACAGACATTCGCGGTCCGCAAAATCTTGGTTGGTTATGATGCAACAATGCCTATGTGACTCTGGCAGAGCCCGGCTGCCAAATTTGAAACGTCCACTGATTGCGCCGACACGAAAGCTGCCAGCACTGAAAGCTCTACCTGGTTTTCACTGTCCCTTGGAACTGCATTCGCTGCCGCACAGACATTCGCGCTCTGCGCAAGCCTTGGTTGGTTATGATGCAACAATGCCTATGTGACTCTGGCAGAGCCCGGCTGCCAAATTCGAAACGTCCAGCGATTGCGCCCACACGAAAGCTGCCAGCACTGAAAGCTCTACCTGGTTTTCACTGTCCCTTGGAACTGCATTCGCTGCCGCACAGACATTCGCGCTCTGCGCAAGCCTTGGTTGGTTATGATGCAACAATGCCTATGTGACTCTGGCAGAGCCCGGCTGCCAAATTCGAAACGTCCAGCGATTGCGCCCACACGAAAGCTGCCAGCACTGAAAGCTCTACCTGGTTTTCACTGTCCCTTGGAACTGCATTCGCTGCCGCACAGACATTCGCGCTCTGCGCAAGCCTTGGTTGGTTATGATGCAACAATGCCTATGTGACTCTGGCAGAGCCCGGCTGCCAAATTTGAAACGTCCACTGATTGCGCCCACACGAAAGCTGCCAGCACTGAAAGCTCTACCTGGTTTTCACTGTCCCTTGGAACTGCATTCGCTGCCGCACAGACATTCGCGCTCTGCGCAAGCCTTGGTTGGTTATGATGCAACAATGCCTATGTGACTGTGGCAGAGCCCGGCTGCCAAATTCGAAACGTCCAGCGATTGCGCCCACACGAAAGCTGCCAGCACTGAAAGCTCTACCTGGTTTTCACTGTCCCTTGGAACTGCATTCGCTGCCGCACAGACATTCGCAATCAGCGCAAGCCTTGGTTGGTTATGACGCAACAATGCCTATGTGACTCTGGCAGAGACCGGCTGCCAAATTTGAAACGTCCAGCGATTGCGCCCACACAAAAGCTGCCAGCACTGAAAGCTCTACCTGGTTTTCACTGTCCCTTGGAACTGCATTCGCTGCCGCACAGACATTCGCGCTCTGCGCAAGCCTTGGTTGGTTATGACGCAACAATGCCTATGTGACTCTGGCAGAGCCCGGCTGCCAAATTTGAAATGTACACCGACTGCGCCCACACGAAAGCTGCCAGCACTGAAAGCTCTACCTGGTTTTCACTGTCCCTTGGAACTGCATTCGCTGCCGCACAGACATTCGCGCTCTGCGCAAGCATTGGTTGTTTATGATGCAACAATGCCTATGTGACTCTGGCAGAGCCCGGCTGCCAAATTCGAAACGTCCAGCGATTGCGCCCACACGAAAGCTGCCAGCACTGAAAGCTCTACCTGGTTTTCACTGTCCCTTGGAACTGCATTCGCTGCCGCACAGACATTCGCGCTCTGCGCAAGCCTTGGTTGGTTATGATGCAACAATGCCTATGTGACTCTGGCAGAGCCCGGCTGCCAAATTCGAAACGTCCAGCGATTGCGCCCACACGAAAGCTGCCAGCACTGAAAGCTCTACCTGGTTTTCACTGTCCCTTGGAACTGCATTCGCTGCCGCACAGACATTCGCAATCAGCGCAAGCCTTGGTTGGTTATGACGCAGCAATGCCTATGTGACTCTGGCAGAGCCCGGCTGCCAAATTTAAACGTCCAGCGATTGCGCCCACACGAAAGCTGCCAGCACTGAAAGCTCTACCTGGTTTTCACTGTCCCTTGGAACTGCATTCGCTGCCGCACAGACATTCGCAATCAGCGCAAGCCTTGGTTGGTTATGACGCAACAATGCCTATGTGACTCTGGCAGAGCCCGGCTGCCAAATTTGAAATATACACCGACTGCGCCCACACGAAAGCTGCCAGCACTGAAAGCTCTACCTGGTTTTCACTGTCCCTTGGAACTGCATTCGCTGCCGCACAGACATTCGCGCTCTGCGCAAGCATTGGTTGTTTATGATGCAACAATGCCTATGTGACTCATGCAGAGCCCTGCTGCCAAATTCGAAACGTCCAGCGATTGCGCCCACACGAAAGCTGCCAGCACTGAAAGCTCTACCTGGTTTTCACTGTCCCTTGGAACTGCATTCGCTGCCGCACAGACATTCGCGCTCTGCAAAAGCCTTGGTTGGTTATGATGCAACAATGCCTATGTGACTCTGGCAGAGCCCGGCTGCCAAATTTGAAACGTCCACTGATTGCGCCCACACGAAAGCTGCCAGCACTGAAAGCTCTACCTGGTTTTCACTGTCCCTTGGAACTGCATTCGCTGCCGCACCGACATTCGCGCTCTGCAAAAGCCTTGGTTGGTTATGATGCAACAATGCCTATGTGACTCTCGCAGAGCCTGGCTGCCAAATTCGAAATGTACACCGATTGCGCCCTCACGAAAGCTGCCAGCGCTGAAAGCTCTACCTGGATTTCACTGTCCCTTGGAACTGCATTCGATGCCGCACAGACATTCGCGCTCTGCGCAAGCCGTGGTTGGTTATAACGCAACAATGCCTATGTGACTCTGGCAGAGACCGGCTGCCAAATTTGAAACGTCCAGCGATTGCGCCCACATGAAAGCTGCCAGCACTGAAAGCTCTACCTGGTTTTCACTGTCCCTTGGAACTGCATTCGCTGCCGCACAGATATTCGCGGTCCGCAAAAGCCTTGGTTGTTTATGATGCAACAATGGCTATGTGACTCTCGCAGAGCTCGGCTGCCAAATTCGAAACGTCCAGCGATTGCGCCCACACGAAAGCTGCCAGCACTGAAAGGTCTATCTGGTTTTCACTGTCCCTTGGAACTGCATTCGCTGCCGCACAGACATTCGCGGTCCGCAAAATCTTGGTTGGTTATGATGCAACAATGCCTATGTGACTCTGGCAGAGCCCGGCTGCCAAATTTGAAACGTCCACTGATTGCGCCGACACGAAAGCTGCCAGCACTGAAAGCTCTACCTGGTTTTCACTGTCCCTTGGAACTGCATTCGCTGCCGCACAGACATTCGCGCTCTGCGCAAGCCTTGGTTGGTTATGATGCAACAATGCCTATGTGACTCTGGCAGAGACCGGCTGCCAAATTCGAAACGTCCAGCGATTGCGCCCACACGAAAGCTGCCAGCACTGAAAGCTCTACCTGGTTTTCACTGTCCCTTGGAACTGCATTCGCTGCCGCACAGACATTCGCGCTCTGCGCAAGCCTTGGTTGGTTATGATGCAACAATGCCTATGTGACTCTGGCAGAGCCCGGCTGCCAAATTTGAAACGTCCAGCGATTGCGCCCACACGAAAGCTGCCAGCACTGAAAGCTCTACCTGGTTTTCACTGTCCCTTGGAACTGCATTCGCTGCCGCACAGACATTCGCGCTCTGCGCAAGCCTTGGTTGGTTATGATGCAACAATGCCTATGTGACTCTGGCAGAGCCCGGCTGCCAAATTCGAAACGTCCAGCGATTGCGCCCACACGAAAGCTGCCAGCTCTGAAAGCTCTACCTGGTTTTCACTGTCCCTTGGAACTGCATTCGCTGCCGCACAGACATTCGCAATCAGCGCAAGCCTTGGTTGGTTATGACGCAACAATGCCTATGTGACTCTGGCAGAGCCCGGCTGCCAAATTTGAAATGTACACCGACTGCGCCCACACGTAAGCTGCCAGCACTGAAAGATCTACCTGGTTTTCACTGTCCCTTGGAACTGCATTCGCTGCCGCACAGACATTCGCGCTCTGCGCAAGCATTGGTTGTTTATGATGCAACAATGCCTATGTGACTCTGGCAGAGCCCGGCTGCCAAATTCGAAACGTCCAGCGATTGCGCCGACACGAAAGCTGCCAGCACTGAAAGCTCTACCTGGTTTTCACTGTCCCTTGGAACTGCATTCGCTGCCGCACAGACATTCGCGCTCTGCGCAAGCCTTGGTTGGTTATGATGCAACAATGCCTATGTGACTCTGGCAGAGCCCGGCTGCCAAATTTGAAACGTCCAGCGATTGCGCCCACACGAAAGCTGCCAGCACTGAAAGCTCTACCTGGTTTTCACTGTCCCTTGGAACTGCATTCGCTGCCGCACAGACATTCGCGCTCTGCGCAAGCCTTGGTTGGTTATGATGCAACAATGCCTATGTGACTCTGGCAGAGCCCGGCTGCCAAATTTGAAACGTCCAGCGATTGCGCCCACACGAAAGCTGCCAGCACTGAAAGCTCTACCTGGTTTTCACTGTCCCTTGGAACTGCATTCGCTGCCGCACAGACATTCGCGCTCTGCGCAAGCCTTGGTTGGTTATGATGCAACAATGCCTATGTGACTCTGGCAGAGCCCGGCTGCCAAATTCGAAACGTCTAGCGATTGCGCCCACACGAAAGCTGCCAGCACTGAAAGCTCTACCTGGTTTTCACTGTCCCTTGGAACTGCATTCGCTGCCGCACAGACATTCGCAATCAGCGCAAGCCTTGGTTGGTTATGACGCAACAATGCCTATGTGACTCTGGCAGAGCCCGGCTGCCAAATTTGAAATGTACACCGACTGCGCCCACACGAAAGCTGCCAGCACTGAAAGCTCTACCTGGTTTTCACTGTCCCTTGGAACTGCATTCGCTGCCGCACAGACATTCGCGCTCTGCGCAAGCCTTGGTTGGTTATGATGCAACAATGCCTATGTGACTCTGGCAGAGCCCGGCTGCCAAATTTGAAACGTCCACTGATTGCGCCCACACGAAAGCTGCCAGCACTGAAAGCTCTACCTGGTTTTCACTGTCCCTTGGAACTGCATTCGCTGCCGCACAGACATTCGCGCTCTGCGCAAGCCTTGGTTGGTTATGATGCAACAATGCCTATGTGACTGTGGCAGAGCCCGGCTGCCAAATTCGAAACGTCCAGCGATTGCGCCCACACGAAAGCTGCCAGCACTGAAAGCTCTACCTGGTTTTCACTGTCCCTTGGAACTGCATTCGCTGCCGCACAGACATTCGCAATCAGCGCAAGCCTTGGTTGGTTATGACGCAACAATGCCTATGTGACTCTGGCAGAGACCGGCTGCCAAATTTGAAACGTCCAGCGATTGCGCCCAAACAAAAGCTGCCAGCACTGAAAGCTCTACCTGGTTTTCACTGTCCCTTGGAACTGCATTCGCTGCCGCACAGACATTCGCGCTCTGCGCAAGCCTTGGTTGGTTATGACGCAACAATGCCTATGTGACTCTGGCAGAGCCCGGCTGCCAAATTTGAAATGTACACCGACTGCGCCCACACGAAAGCTGCCAGCACTGAAAGCTCTACCTGGTTTTCACTGTCCCTTGGAACTGCATTCGCTGCCGCACAGACATTCGCGCTCTGCGCAAGCATTGGTTGTTTATGATGCAACAATGCCTATGTGACTCTGGCAGAGCCCGGCTGCCAAATTCGAAACGTCCAGCGATTGCGCCCACACGAAAGCTGCCAGCACTGAAAGCTCTACCTGGTTTTCACTGTCCCTTGGAACTGCATTCGCTGCCGCACAGACATTCGCGCTCTGCGCAAGCCTTGGTTGGTTATGATGCAACAATGCCTATGTGACTCTGGCAGAGCCCGGCTGCCAAATTCGAAACGTCCAGCGATTGCGCCCACACGAAAGCTGCCAGCACTGAAAGCTCTACCTGGTTTTCACTGTCCCTTGGAACTGCATTCGCTGCCGCACAGACATTCGCGCTCTGCAAAAGCCTTGGTTGGTTATGATGCAACAATGCCTATGTGACTCTGGCAGAGCCCGGCTGCCAAATTTGAAACGTCCACTGATTGCGCCCACACGAAAGCTGCCAGCACTGAAAGCTCTACCTGGTTTTCACTGTCCCTTGGAACTGCATTCGCTGCCGCACCGACATTCGCGCTCTGCAAAAGCCTTGGTTGGTTATGATGCAACAATGCCTATGTGACTCTCGCAGAGCCTGGCTGCCAAATTCGAAATGTACACCGATTGCGCCCTCACGAAAGCTGCCAGCGCTGAAAGCTCTACCTGGATTTCACTGTCCCTTGGAACTGCATTCGATGCCGCACAGACATTCGCGCTCTGCGCAAGCCGTGGTTGGTTATAACGCAACAATGCCTATGTGACTCTGGCAGAGACCGGCTGCCAAATTTGAAACGTCCAGCGATTGCGCCCACATGAAAGCTGCCAGCACTGAAAGCTCTACCTGGTTTTCACTGTCCCTTGGAACTGCATTCGCTGCCGCACAGATATTCGCGGTCCGCAAAAGCCTTGGTTGTTTATGATGCAACAATGGCTATGTGACTCTCGCAGAGCTCGGCTGCCAAATTCGAAACGTCCAGCGATTGCGCCCACACGAAAGCTGCCAGCACTGAAAGGTCTATCTGGTTTTCACTGTCCCTTGGAACTGCATTCGCTGCCGCACAGACATTCGCGGTCCGCAAAATCTTGGTTGGTTATGATGCAACAATGCCTATGTGACTCTGGCAGAGCCCGGCTGCCAAATTTGAAACGTCCACTGATTGCGCCGACACGAAAGCTGCCAGCACTGAAAGCTCTACCTGGTTTTCACTGTCCCTTGGAACTGCATTCGCTGCCGCACAGACATTCGCGCTCTGCGCAAGCCTTGGTTGGTTATGATGCAACAATGCCTATGTGACTCTGGCAGAGCCCGGCTGCCAAATTCGAAACGTCCAGCGATTGCGCCCACACGAAAGCTGCCAGCACTGAAAGCTCTACCTGGTTTTCACTGTCCCTTGGAACTGCATTCGCTGCCGCACAGACATTCGCGCTCTGCGCAAGCCTTGGTTGGTTATGATGCAACAATGCCTATGTGACTCTGGCAGAGCCCGGCTGCCAAATTCGAAACGTCCAGCGATTGCGCCCACACGAAAGCTGCCAGCACTGAAAGCTCTACCTGGTTTTCACTGTCCCTTGGAACTGCATTCGCTGCCGCACAGACATTCGCGCTCTGCGCAAGCCTTGGTTGGTTATGATGCAACAATGCCTATGTGACTCTGGCAGAGCCCGGCTGCCAAATTCGAAACGTCCAGCGATTGCGCCCACACGAAAGCTGCCAGCTCTGAAAGCTCTACCTGGTTTTCACTGTCCCTTGGAACTGCATTCGCTGCCGCACAGACATTCGCAATCAGCGCAAGCCTTGGTTGGTTATGACGCAACAATGCCTATGTGACTCTGGCAGAGCCCGGCTGCCAAATTTGAAATGTACACCGACTGCGCCCACACGAAAGCTGCCAGCACTGAAAGATCTACCTGGTTTTCACTGTCCCTTGGAACTGCATTCGCTGCCGCACAGACATTCGCGCTCTGCGCAAGCCTTGGTTGGTTATGACGCAACAATGCCTATGTGACTCTGGCAGAGCCCGGCTGCCAAATTTGAAATGTACACCGACTGCGCCCACACGAAAGCTGCCAGCACTGAAAGCTCTACCTGGTTTTCACTGTCCCTTGGAACTGCATTCGCTGCCGCACAGACATTCGCGCTCTGCGCAAGCATTGGTTGTTTATGATGCAACAATGCGTATGTGACTCTGGCAGAGCCCGGCTGCCAAATTCGAAACGTCCAGCGATTGCGCCCACACGAAAGCTGCCAGCACTGAAAGCTCTACCTGGTTTTCACTGTCCCTTGGAACTGCATTCGCTGCCGCACAGACATTCGCGCTCTGCGCAAGCCTTGGTTGGTTATGATGCAACAATGCCTATGTGACTCTGGCAGAGCCCGGCTGCCAAATTCGAAACGTCCAGCGATTGCGCCCACACGAAAGCTGCCAGCACTGAAAGCTCTACCTGGTTTTCACTGTCCCTTGGAACTGCATTCGCTGCCGCACAGACATTCGCAATCAGCGCAAGCCTTGGTTGGTTATGACGCAACAATGCCTATGTGACTCTGGCAGAGACTGGCTGCCAAATTTGAAACGTCCAGCGATTGCGCCCACACAAAAGCTGCCAGCACTGAAAGCTCTACCTGGTTTTCACTGTCCCTTGGAACTGCATTCGCTGCCGCACAGACATTCGCGCTCTGCGCAAGCCTTGGTTGGTTATGACGCAACAATGCCTATGTGACTCTGGCAGAGCCCGGCTGCCAAATTTGAAATGTACACCGACTGCGCCCACACGAAAGCTGCCAGCACTGAAAGCTCTACCTGGTTTTCACTGTCCCTTGGAACTGCATTCGCTGCCGCACAGACATTCGCGCTCTGCGCAAGCCTTGGTTGGTTATGATGCAACAATGCCTATGTGACTCTGGCAGAGCCCGGCTGCCAAATTCGAAACGTCCAGCGATTGCGCCCACACGAAAGCTGCCAGCACTGAAAGCTCTACCTGGTTTTCACTGTCCCTTGGAACTGCATTCGCTGACGCACAGACATTCGCAATCAGCGCAAGCCTTGGTTGGTTATGACGCAACAATGCCTATGTGACTCTGGCAGAGACCGGCTGCCAAATTTGAAACGTCCAGCGATTGCGCCCACACGAAAGCTGCCAGCACTGAAAGCTCTACCTGGTTTTCACTGTCCCTTGGAACTGCATTCGCTGCCGCACAGACATTCGCGCTCTGCGCAAGCCTTGGTTGGTTATGACGCAACAATGCCTATGTGACTCTGGCAGAGCCCAGCTGCCAAATTTGAAATGTACACCGACTGCGCCCACACGAAAGCTGCCAGCACTGAAAGCTCTACCTGGTTTTCACTGTCCCTTGGAACTGCATTCGCTGCCGCACAGACATTCGCGCACCGCAAAAGCCTTGGTTGGTTATGATGCAACAATGCCTATGTGACTCTGGCAGAGCCCGGCTGCCAAATTTGAAACGTCCAGCGATTGCGCCCACATGAAAGCTGCCAGCACTGAAAGCTCTACCTGGTTTTCACTGTCCCTTGGAACTGCATTCGCTGCCGCACAGACATTCGCGCTCTGCGCAAGCCTTGGTTGGTTATGATGCAACAATGCCTATGTGACTCTGGCAGAGCCCGGCTGCCAAATTCGAAACTTCCCGCGATTGCACCCACACGAAAGCTGCCAGCACTGAAAGCTCTACCTGGTTTTCACTGTCCCTTGGAACTGCATTCGCTGCCGCACAGACATTCGCGCTCTGCAAAAGCCTTGGTTGGTTATGATGCAACAATGCCTATGTGACTCTGGCAGAGCCCGGCTGCCAAATTTGAAACGTCCACTGATTGTGCCCACACGAAAGCTGCCAGCACTGTAAGCTCTACCTGGTTTTCACTGTCCCTTGGAACTGCATTCGCTGCCGCACAGACATTCGCGCTCTGCGCAAGCCTTGGTTGGTTATGATGCAACAATGCCTATGTGACTCTGGCAGAGCCCGGCTGCCAAATTTGAAACGTCCAGCGATTGCGCCCACACGAAAGCTGCCAGCACTGAAAGCTCTACCTGGTTTTCACTGTCCCTTGGAACTGCATTCGCTGCCGCACAGACATTCGCGCTCTGCGCAAGCCTTGGTTGTTTATGATGCAACAATGGCTATGTGACTCTCGCAGAGCTCGGCTGCCAAATTCGAAACGTCCAGCGATTGCGCCCACACGAAAGCTGCCAGCACTGAAAGGTCTATCTGGTTTTCACTGTCCCTTGGAACTGCATTCGCTGCCGCACAGACATTCGCGGTCCGCAAAATCTTGGTTGGTTATGATGCAACAATGCCTATGTGACTCTGGCAGAGCCCGGCTGCCAAATTTGAAACGTCCACTGATTGCGCCGACACGAAAGCTGCCAGCACTGAAAGCTCTACCTGGTTTTCACTGTCCCTTGGAACTGCATTCGCTGCCGCACAGACATTCGCGCTCTGCGCAAGCCTTGGTTGGTTATGATGCAACAATGCCTATGTGACTCTGGCAGAGCCCGGCTGCCAAATTCGAAACGTCCAGCGATTGCGCCCACACGAAAGCTGCCAGCACTGAAAGCTCTACCTGGTTTTCACTGTCCCTTGGAACTGCATTCGCTGCCGCACAGACATTCGCGCTCTGCGCAAGCCTTGGTTGGTTATGATGCAACAATGCCTATGTGACTCTGGCAGAGCCCGGCTGCCAAATTCGAAACGTCCAGCGATTGCGCCCACACGAAAGCTGCCAGCACTGAAAGCTCTACCTGGTTTTCACTGTCCCTTGGAACTGCATTCGCTGCCGCACAGACATTCGCGCTCTGCGCAAGCCTTGGTTGGTTATGATGCAACAATGCCTATGTGACTCTGGCAGAGCCCGGCTGCCAAATTCGAAACGTCCAGCGATTGCGCCCACACGAAAGCTGCCAGCACTGAAAGCTCTACCTGGTTTTCACTGTCCCTTGGAACTGCATTCGCTGCCGCACAGACATTCGCGCTCTGCGCAAGCCTTGGTTGGTTATGATGCAACAATGCCTATGTGACTCTGGCAGAGCCCGGCTGCCAAATTCGAAACGTCCAGCGATTGCGCCCACACGAAAGCTGCCAGCTCTGAAAGCTCTACCTGGTTTTCACTGTCCCTTGGAACTGCATTCGCTGCCGCACAGACATTCGCAATCAGCGCAAGCCTTGGTTGGTTATGACGCAACAATGCCTATGTGACTCTGGCAGAGCCCGGCTGCCAAATTTGAAATGTACACCGACTGCGCCCACACGAAAGCTGCCAGCACTGAAAGATCTACCTGGTTTTCACTGTCCCTTGGAACTGCATTCGCTGCCGCACAGACATTCGCGCTCTGCGCAAGCCTTGGTTGGTTATGACGCAACAATGCCTATGTGACTCTGGCAGAGCCCGGCTGCCAAATTTGAAATGTACACCGACTGCGCCCACACGAAAGCTGCCAGCACTGAAAGCTCTACCTGGTTTTCACTGTCCCTTGGAACTGCATTCGCTGCCGCACAGACATTCGCGCTCTGCGCAAGCATTGGTTGTTTATGATGCAACAATGCGTATGTGACTCTGGCAGAGCCCGGCTGCCAAATTCGAAACGTCCAGCGATTGCGCCCACACGAAAGCTGCCAGCACTGAAAGCTCTACCTGGTTTTCACTGTCCCTTGGAACTGCATTCGCTGCCGCACAGACATTCGCGCTCTGCGCAAGCCTTGGTTGGTTATGATGCAACAATGCCTATGTGACTCTGGCAGAGCCCGGCTGCCAAATTCGAAACGTCCAGCGATTGCGCCCACACGAAAGCTGCCAGCACTGAAAGCTCTACCTGGTTTTCACTGTCCCTTGGAACTGCATTCGCTGCCGCACAGACATTCGCAATCAGCGCAAGCCTTGGTTGGTTATGACGCAACAATGCCTATGTGACTCTGGCAGAGACTGGCTGCCAAATTTGAAACGTCCAGCGATTGCGCCCACACAAAAGCTGCCAGCACTGAAAGCTCTACCTGGTTTTCACTGTCCCTTGGAACTGCATTCGCTGCCGCACAGACATTCGCGCTCTGCGCAAGCCTTGGTTGGTTATGACGCAACAATGCCTATGTGACTCTGGCAGAGCCCGGCTGCCAAATTTGAAATGTACACCGACTGCGCCCACACGAAAGCTGCCAGCACTGAAAGCTCTACCTGGTTTTCACTGTCCCTTGGAACTGCATTCGCTGCCGCACAGACATTCGCGCTCTGCGCAAGCCTTGGTTGGTTATGATGCAACAATGCCTATGTGACTCTGGCAGAGCCCGGCTGCCAAATTCGAAACGTCCAGCGATTGCGCCCACACGAAAGCTGCCAGCACTGAAAGCTCTACCTGGTTTTCACTGTCCCTTGGAACTGCATTCGCTGACGCACAGACATTCGCAATCAGCGCAAGCCTTGGTTGGTTATGACGCAACAATGCCTATGTGACTCTGGCAGAGACCGGCTGCCAAATTTGAAACGTCCAGCGATTGCGCCCACACGAAAGCTGCCAGCACTGAAAGCTCTACCTGGTTTTCACTGTCCCTTGGAACTGCATTCGCTGCCGCACAGACATTCGCGCTCTGCGCAAGCCTTGGTTGGTTATGACGCAACAATGCCTATGTGACTCTGGCAGAGCCCAGCTGCCAAATTTGAAATGTACACCGACTGCGCCCACACGAAAGCTGCCAGCACTGAAAGCTCTACCTGGTTTTCACTGTCCCTTGGAACTGCATTCGCTGCCGCACAGACATTCGCGCACCGCAAAAGCCTTGGTTGGTTATGATGCAACAATGCCTATGTGACTCTGGCAGAGCCCGGCTGCCAAATTTGAAACGTCCAGCGATTGCGCCCACATGAAAGCTGCCAGCACTGAAAGCTCTACCTGGTTTTCACTGTCCCTTGGAACTGCATTCGCTGCCGCACAGACATTCGCGCTCTGCGCAAGCCTTGGTTGGTTATGATGCAACAATGCCTATGTGACTCTGGCAGAGCCCGGCTGCCAAATTCGAAACTTCCCGCGATTGCACCCACACGAAAGCTGCCAGCACTGAAAGCTCTACCTGGTTTTCACTGTCCCTTGGAACTGCATTCGCTGCCGCACAGACATTCGCGCTCTGCAAAAGCCTTGGTTGGTTATGATGCAACAATGCCTATGTGACTCTGGCAGAGCCCGGCTGCCAAATTTGAAACGTCCACTGATTGTGCCCACACGAAAGCTGCCAGCACTGTAAGCTCTACCTGGTTTTCACTGTCCCTTGGAACTGCATTCGCTGCCGCACAGACATTCGCGCTCTGCGCAAGCCTTGGTTGGTTATGATGCAACAATGCCTATGTGACTCTGGCAGAGCCCGGCTGCCAAATTTGAAACGTCCAGCGATTGCGCCCACACGAAAGCTGCCAGCACTGAAAGCTCTACCTGGTTTTCACTGTCCCTTGGAACTGCATTCGCTGCCGCACAGATATTCGCGGTCCGCAAAAGCCTTGGTTGTTTATGATGCAACAATGGCTATGTGACTCTCGCAGAGCTCGGCTGCCAAATTCGAAACGTCCAGCGATTGCGCCCACACGAAAGCTGCCAGCACTGAAAGGTCTATCTGGTTTTCACTGTCCCTTGGAACTGCATTCGCTGCCGCACAGACATTCGCGGTCCGCAAAATCTTGGTTGGTTATGATGCAACAATGCCTATGTGACTCTGGCAGAGCCTGGCTGCCAAATTTGAAACGTCCACTGATTGCGCCGACACGAAAGCTGCCAGCACTGAAAGCTCTACCTGGTTTTCACTGTCCCTTGGAACTGCATTCGCTGCCGCACAGACATTCGCGCTCTGCGCAAGCCTTGGTTGGTTATGATGCAACAATGCCTATGTGACTCTGGCAGAGCCCGGCTGCCAAATTCGAAACGTCCAGCGATTGCGCCCACACGAAAGCTGCCAGCACTGAAAGCTCTACCTGGTTTTCACTGTCCCTTGGAACTGCATTCGCTGCCGCACAGACATTCGCGCTCTGCGCAAGCCTTGGTTGGTTATGATGCAACAATGCCTATGTGACTCTGGCAGAGCCCGGCTGCCAAATTCGAAACGTCCAGCGATTGCGCCCACACGAAAGCTGCCAGCACTGAAAGCTCTACCTGGTTTTCACTGTCCCTTGGAACTGCATTCGCTGCCGCACAGACATTCGCGCTCTGCGCAAGCCTTGGTTGGTTATGATGCAACAATGCCTATGTGACTCTGGCAGAGCCCGGCTGCCAAATTTGAAACGTCCACTGATTGCGCCCACACGAAAGCTGCCAGCACTGAAAGCTCTACCTGGTTTTCACTGTCCCTTGGAACTGCATTCGCTGCCGCACAGACATTCGCGCTCTGCGCAAGCCTTGGTTGGTTATGATGCAACAATGCCTATGTGACTGTGGCAGAGCCCGGCTGCCAAATTCGAAACGTCCAGCGATTGCGCCCACACGAAAGCTGCCAGCACTGAAAGCTCTACCTGGTTTTCACTGTCCCTTGGAACTGCATTCGCTGCCGCACAGACATTCGCAATCAGCGCAAGCCTTGGTTGGTTATGACGCAACAATGCCTATGTGACTCTGGCAGAGACCGGCTGCCAAATTTGAAACGTCCAGCGATTGCGCCCACACAAAAGCTGCCAGCACTGAAAGCTCTACCTGGTTTTCACTGTCCCTTGGAACTGCATTCGCTGCCGCACAGACATTCGCGCTCTGCGCAAGCCTTGGTTGGTTATGACGCAACAATGCCTATGTGACTCTGGCAGAGCCCGGCTGCCAAATTTGAAATGTACACCGACTGCGCCCACACGAAAGCTGCCAGCACTGAAAGCTCTACCTGGTTTTCACTGTCCCTTGGAACTGCATTCGCTGCCGCACAGACATTCGCGCTCTGCGCAAGCATTGGTTGTTTATGATGCAACAATGCCTATGTGACTCTGGCAGAGCCCGGCTGCCAAATTCGAAACGTCCAGCGATTGCGCCCACACGAAAGCTGCCAGCACTGAAAGCTCTACCTGGTTTTCACTGTCCCTTGGAACTGCATTCGCTGCCGCACAGACATTCGCGCTCTGCGCAAGCCTTGGTTGGTTATGATGCAACAATGCCTATGTGACTCTGGCAGAGCCCGGCTGCCAAATTCGAAACGTCCAGCGATTGCGCCCACACGAAAGCTGCCAGCACTGAAAGCTCTACCTGGTTTTCACTGTCCCTTGGAACTGCATTCGCTGCCGCACAGACATTCGCAATCAGCGCAAGCCTTGGTTGGTTATGACGCAGCAATGCCTATGTGACTCTGGCAGAGCCCGGCTGCCAAATTTAAACGTCCAGCGATTGCGCCCACACGAAAGCTGCCAGCACTGAAAGCTCTACCTGGTTTTCACTGTCCCTTGGAACTGCATTCGCTGCCGCACAGACATTCGCAATCAGCGCAAGCCTTGGTTGGTTATGACGCAACAATGCCTATGTGACTCTGGCAGAGCCCGGCTGCCAAATTTGAAATATACACCGACTGCGCCCACACGAAAGCTGCCAGCACTGAAAGCTCTACCTGGTTTTCACTGTCCCTTGGAACTGCATTCGCTGCCGCACAGACATTCGCGCTCTGCGCAAGCATTGGTTGTTTATGATGCAACAATGCCTATGTGACTCATGCAGAGCCCTGCTGCCAAATTCGAAACGTCCAGCGATTGCGCCCACACGAAAGCTGCCAGCACTGAAAGCTCTACCTGGTTTTCACTGTCCCTTGGAACTGCATTCGCTGCCGCACAGACATTCGCGCTCTGCAAAAGCCTTGGTTGGTTATGATGCAACAATGCCTATGTGACTCTGGCAGAGCCCGGCTGCCAAATTTGAAACGTCCACTGATTGCGCCCACACGAAAGCTGCCAGCACTGAAAGCTCTACCTGGTTTTCACTGTCCCTTGGAACTGCATTCGCTGCCGCACCGACATTCGCGCTCTGCAAAAGCCTTGGTTGGTTATGATGCAACAATGCCTATGTGACTCTCGCAGAGCCTGGCTGCCAAATTCGAAATGTACACCGATTGCGCCCTCACGAAAGCTGCCAGCGCTGAAAGCTCTACCTGGATTTCACTGTCCCTTGGAACTGCATTCGATGCCGCACAGACATTCGCGCTCTGCGCAAGCCGTGGTTGGTTATAACGCAACAATGCCTATGTGACTCTGGCAGAGACCGGCTGCCAAATTTGAAACGTCCAGCGATTGCGCCCACATGAAAGCTGCCAGCACTGAAAGCTCTACCTGGTTTTCACTGTCCCTTGGAACTGCATTCGCTGCCGCACAGATATTCGCGGTCCGCAAAAGCCTTGGTTGTTTATGATGCAACAATGGCTATGTGACTCTCGCAGAGCTCGGCTGCCAAATTCGAAACGTCCAGCGATTGCGCCCACACGAAAGCTGCCAGCACTGAAAGGTCTATCTGGTTTTCACTGTCCCTTGGAACTGCATTCGCTGCCGCACAGACATTCGCGGTCCGCAAAATCTTGGTTGGTTATGATGCAACAATGCCTATGTGACTCTGGCAGAGCCCGGCTGCCAAATTTGAAACGTCCACTGATTGCGCCGACACGAAAGCTGCCAGCACTGAAAGCTCTACCTGGTTTTCACTGTCCCTTGGAACTGCATTCGCTGCCGCACAGACATTCGCGCTCTGCGCAAGCCTTGGTTGGTTATGATGCAACAATGCCTATGTGACTCTGGCAGAGACCGGCTGCCAAATTCGAAACGTCCAGCGATTGCGCCCACACGAAAGCTGCCAGCACTGAAAGCTCTACCTGGTTTTCACTGTCCCTTGGAACTGCATTCGCTGCCGCACAGACATTCGCGCTCTGCGCAAGCCTTGGTTGGTTATGATGCAACAATGCCTATGTGACTCTGGCAGAGCCCGGCTGCCAAATTTGAAACGTCCAGCGATTGCGCCCACACGAAAGCTGCCAGCACTGAAAGCTCTACCTGGTTTTCACTGTCCCTTGGAACTGCATTCGCTGCCGCACAGACATTCGCGCTCTGCGCAAGCCTTGGTTGGTTATGATGCAACAATGCCTATGTGACTCTGGCAGAGCCCGGCTGCCAAATTCGAAACGTCCAGCGATTGCGCCCACACGAAAGCTGCCAGCTCTGAAAGCTCTACCTGGTTTTCACTGTCCCTTGGAACTGCATTCGCTGCCGCACAGACATTCGCAATCAGCGCAAGCCTTGGTTGGTTATGACGCAACAATGCCTATGTGACTCTGGCAGAGCCCGGCTGCCAAATTTGAAATGTACACCGACTGCGCCCACACGTAAGCTGCCAGCACTGAAAGATCTACCTGGTTTTCACTGTCCCTTGGAACTGCATTCGCTGCCGCACAGACATTCGCGCTCTGCGCAAGCATTGGTTGTTTATGATGCAACAATGCCTATGTGACTCTGGCAGAGCCCGGCTGCCAAATTCGAAACGTCCAGCGATTGCGCCGACACGAAAGCTGCCAGCACTGAAAGCTCTACCTGGTTTTCACTGTCCCTTGGAACTGCATTCGCTGCCGCACAGACATTCGCGCTCTGCGCAAGCCTTGGTTGGTTATGATGCAACAATGCCTATGTGACTCTGGCAGAGCCCGGCTGCCAAATTTGAAACGTCCAGCGATTGCGCCCACACGAAAGCTGCCAGCACTGAAAGCTCTACCTGGTTTTCACTGTCCCTTGGAACTGCATTCGCTGCCGCACAGACATTCGCGCTCTGCGCAAGCCTTGGTTGGTTATGATGCAACAATGCCTATGTGACTCTGGCAGAGCCCGGCTGCCAAATTTGAAACGTCCAGCGATTGCGCCCACACGAAAGCTGCCAGCACTGAAAGCTCTACCTGGTTTTCACTGTCCCTTGGAACTGCATTCGCTGCCGCACAGACATTCGCGCTCTGCGCAAGCCTTGGTTGGTTATGATGCAACAATGCCTATGTGACTCTGGCAGAGCCCGGCTGCCAAATTCGAAACGTCTAGCGATTGCGCCCACACGAAAGCTGCCAGCACTGAAAGCTCTACCTGGTTTTCACTGTCCCTTGGAACTGCATTCGCTGCCGCACAGACATTCGCAATCAGCGCAAGCCTTGGTTGGTTATGACGCAACAATGCCTATGTGACTCTGGCAGAGCCCGGCTGCCAAATTTGAAATGTACACCGACTGCGCCCACACGAAAGCTGCCAGCACTGAAAGCTCTACCTGGTTTTCACTGTCCCTTGGAACTGCATTCGCTGCCGCACAGACATTCGCGCTCTGCGCAAGCATTGGTTGTTTATGATGCAACAATGCGTATGTGACTCTGGCAGAGCCCGGCTGCCAAATTCGAAACGTCCAGCGATTGCGCCCACACGAAAGCTGCCAGCACTGAAAGCTCTACCTGGTTTTCACTGTCCCTTGGAACTGCATTCGCTGCCGCACAGACATTCGCGCTCTGCGCAAGCCTTGGTTGGTTATGATGCAACAATGCCTATGTGACTCTGGCAGAGCCCGGCTGCCAAATTCGAAACGTCCAGCGATTGCGCCCACACGAAAGCTGCCAGCACTGAAAGCTCTACCTGGTTTTCACTGTCCCTTGGAACTGCATTCGCTGCCGCACAGACATTCGCAATCAGCGCAAGCCTTGGTTGGTTATGACGCAACAATGCCTATGTGACTCTGGCAGAGACTGGCTGCCAAATTTGAAACGTCCAGCGATTGCGCCCACACAAAAGCTGCCAGCACTGAAAGCTCTACCTGGTTTTCACTGTCCCTTGGAACTGCATTCGCTGCCGCACAGACATTCGCGCTCTGCGCAAGCCTTGGTTGGTTATGACGCAACAATGCCTATGTGACTCTGGCAGAGCCCGGCTGCCAAATTTGAAATGTACACCGACTGCGCCCACACGAAAGCTGCCAGCACTGAAAGCTCTACCTGGTTTTCACTGTCCCTTGGAACTGCATTCGCTGCCGCACAGACATTCGCGCTCTGCGCAAGCCTTGGTTGGTTATGATGCAACAATGCCTATGTGACTCTGGCAGAGCCCGGCTGCCAAATTCGAAACGTCCAGCGATTGCGCCCACACGAAAGCTGCCAGCACTGAAAGCTCTACCTGGTTTTCACTGTCCCTTGGAACTGCATTCGCTGACGCACAGACATTCGCAATCAGCGCAAGCCTTGGTTGGTTATGACGCAACAATGCCTATGTGACTCTGGCAGAGACCGGCTGCCAAATTTGAAACGTCCAGCGATTGCGCCCACACGAAAGCTGCCAGCACTGAAAGCTCTACCTGGTTTTCACTGTCCCTTGGAACTGCATTCGCTGCCGCACAGACATTCGCGCTCTGCGCAAGCCTTGGTTGGTTATGACGCAACAATGCCTATGTGACTCTGGCAGAGCCCAGCTGCCAAATTTGAAATGTACACCGACTGCGCCCACACGAAAGCTGCCAGCACTGAAAGCTCTACCTGGTTTTCACTGTCCCTTGGAACTGCATTCGCTGCCGCACAGACATTCGCGCACCGCAAAAGCCTTGGTTGGTTATGATGCAACAATGCCTATGTGACTCTGGCAGAGCCCGGCTGCCAAATTTGAAACGTCCAGCGATTGCGCCCACATGAAAGCTGCCAGCACTGAAAGCTCTACCTGGTTTTCACTGTCCCTTGGAACTGCATTCGCTGCCGCACAGACATTCGCGCTCTGCGCAAGCCTTGGTTGGTTATGATGCAACAATGCCTATGTGACTCTGGCAGAGCCCGGCTGCCAAATTCGAAACTTCCCGCGATTGCGCCCACACGAAAGCTGCCAGCACTGAAAGCTCTACCTGGTTTTCACTGTCCCTTGGAACTGCATTCGCTGCCGCACAGACATTCGCGCTCTGCGCAAGCCTTGGTTGGTTATGATGCAACAATGCCTATGTGACTCTGGCAGAGCCCGGCTGCCAAATTTGAAACGTCCAGCGATTGCGCCCACACGAAAGCTGCCAGCACTGAAAGCTCTACCTGGTTTTCACTGTCCCTTGGAACTGCATTCGCTGCCGCACAGATATTCGCGGTCCGCAAAAGCCTTGGTTGTTTATGATGCAACAATGGCTATGTGACTCTCGCAGAGCTCGGCTGCCAAATTCGAAACGTCCAGCGATTGCGCCCACACGAAAGCTGCCAGCACTGAAAGGTCTATCTGGTTTTCACTGTCCCTTGGAACTGCATTCGCTGCCGCACAGACATTCGCGGTCCGCAAAATCTTAGTTGGTTATGATGCAACAATGCCTATGTGACTCTGGCAGAGCCCGGCTGCCAAATTTGAAACGTCCACTGATTGCGCCGACACGAAAGCTGCCAGCACTGAAAGCTCTACCTGGTTTTCACTGTCCCTTGGAACTGCATTCGCTGCCGCACAGACATTCGCGCTCTGCGCAAGCCTTGGTTGGTTATGATGCAACAATGCCTATGTGACTCTGGCAGAGCCCGGCTGCCAAATTCGAAACGTCCAGCGATTGCGCCCACACGAAAGCTGCCAGCACTGAAAGCTCTACCTGGTTTTCACTGTCCCTTGGAACTGCATTCGCTGCCGCACAGACATTCGCGCTCTGCGCAAGCCTTGGTTGGTTATGATGCAACAATGCCTATGTGACTCTGGCAGAGCCCGGCTGCCAAATTCGAAACGTCCAGCGATTGCGCCCACACGAAAGCTGCCAGCACTGAAAGCTCTACCTGGTTTTCACTGTCCCTTGGAACTGCATTCGCTGCCGCACAGACATTCGCGCTCTGCGCAAGCCTTGGTTGGTTATGATGCAACAATGCCTATGTGACTCTGGCAGAGCCCGGCTGCCAAATTTGAAACGTCCACTGATTGCGCCCACACGAAAGCTGCCAGCACTGAAAGCTCTACCTGGTTTTCACTGTCCCTTGGAACTGCATTCGCTGCCGCACAGACATTCGCGCTCTGCGCAAGCCTTGGTTGGTTATGATGCAACAATGCCTATGTGACTGTGGCAGAGCCCGGCTGCCAAATTCGAAACGTCCAGCGATTGCGCCCACACGAAAGCTGCCAGCACTGAAAGCTCTACCTGGTTTTCACTGTCCCTTGGAACTGCATTCGCTGCCGCACAGACATTCGCAATCAGCGCAAGCCTTGGTTGGTTATGACGCAACAATGCCTATGTGACTCTGGCAGAGACCGGCTGCCAAATTTGAAACGTCCAGCGATTGCGCCCACACAAAATCTGCCAGCACTGAAAGCTCTACCTGGTTTTCACTGTCCCTTGGAACTGCATTCGCTGCCGCACAGACATTCGCGCTCTGCGCAAGCCTTGGTTGGTTATGACGCAACAATGCCTATGTGACTCTGGCAGAGCCCGGCTGCCAAATTTGAAATGTACACCGACTGCGCCCACACGAAAGCTGCCAGCACTGAAAGCTCTACCTGGTTTTCACTGTCCCTTGGAACTGCATTCGCTGCCGCACAGACATTCGCGCTCTGCGCAAGCATTGGTTGTTTATGATGCAACAATGCCTATGTGACTCTGGCAGAGCCCGGCTGCCAAATTCGAAACGTCCAGCGATTGCGCCCACACGAAAGCTGCCAGCACTGAAAGCTCTACCTGGTTTTCACTGTCCCTTGGAACTGCATTCGCTGCCGCACAGACATTCGCGCTCTGCGCAAGCCTTGGTTGGTTATGATGCAACAATGCCTATGTGACTCTGGCAGAGCCCGGCTGCCAAATTCGAAACGTCCAGCGATTGCGCCCACACGAAAGCTGCCAGCACTGAAAGCTCTACCTGGTTTTCACTGTCCCTTGGAACTGCATTCGCTGCCGCACAGACATTCGCAATCAGCGCAAGCCTTGGTTGGTTATGACGCAACAATGCCTATGTGACTCTGGCAGAGCCCGGCTGCCAAATTTGAAACGTCCAGCGATTGCGCCCACACGAAAGCTGCCAGCACTGAAAGCTCTACCTGGTTTTCACTGTCCCTTGGAACTGCATTCGCTGCCGCACAGACATTCGCAATCAGCGCAAGCCTTGGTTGGTTATGACGCAACAATGCCTATGTGACTCTGGCAGAGCCCGGCTGCCAAATTTGAAATATACACCGACTGCGCCCACACGAAAGCTGCCAGCACTGAAAGCTCTACCTGGTTTTCACTGTCCCTTGGAACTGCATTCGCTGCCGCACAGACATTCGCGCTCTGCGCAAGCATTGGTTGTTTATGATGCAACAATGCCTATGTGACTCATGCAGAGCCCGGCTGCCAAATTCGAAACGTCCAGCGATTGCGCCCACACGAAAGCTGCCAGCACTGAAAGCTCTACCTGGTTTTCACTGTCCCTTGGAACTGCATTCGCTGCCGCACAGACATTCGCGCTCCGCAAAAGCCTTGGTTGGTTATGATGCCAGAATGCCTATGTGACTCTCACAGAGCCCGGCTGCCAAATTTGAAACGTCCACTGATTGCGCCGACACGAAAGCTGCCAGCACTGAAAGCTCTACCTGGTTTTCACTGTCCCTTGGAACTGCATTCGCTGCCGCACAGACATTCGCGCTCTGCGCAAGCCTTGGTTGGTTATGATGCAACAATGCCTATGTGACTCTGGCAGAGCCCGGCTGCCAAACTCGAAACGTCCAGCGATTGCGCCCACACGAAAGCTGCCAGCACTGAAAGCTCTACCTGGTTTTCACTGTCCCTTGGAACTGCATTCGCTGCCGCACAGACATTCGCAATCAGCGCAAGCCTTGGTTGGTTATGACGCAACAATGCCTATGTGACTCTGGCAGAGACCGGCTGCCAAATTTGAAACGTCCAGCGATTGCGCCCACACAAAAGCTGCCAGCACTGAAAGCTCTACCTGGTTTTCACTGTCCCTTGCAACTGCATTCGCTGCCGCACAGACATTCGCGCTCTGCGCAAGCCTTGGTTGGTTATGATGCAACAATGCCTATGTGACTCTGGCAGAGCCCGGCTGCCAAATTTGAAATGTACACCGACTGCGCCCACACGAAAGCTGCCAGCACTGAAAGCTCTACCTGGTTTTCACTGTCCCTTGGAACTGCATTCGCTGCCGCACAGACATTCGCGCTCTGCGCAAGCATTGGTTGTTTATGATGCAACAATGCCTATGTGACTCATGCAGAGCCCTGCTACCAAATTCGAAACGTCCAGCGATTGCGCCCACACGAAAGCTGCCAGCACTGAAAGCTCTACCTGGTTTTCACTGTCCCTTGGAACTGCATTCGCTGCCGCACAGACATTCGCGCTCTGCAAAAGCCTTGGTTGGTTATGATGCAACAATGCCTATGTGACTCTGGCAGAGCCCGGCTGCCAAATTTGAAACGTCCACTGATTGCGCCCACACGAAAGCTGCCAGCACTGAAAGCTCTACCTGGTTTTCACTGTCCCTTGGAACTGCATTCGCTGCCGCACAGACATTCGCGCTCTGCGCAAGCCTTGGTTGGTTATGATGCAACAATGCCTATGTGACTCTGGCAGAGCCCGGCTGCCAAATTCGAAACGTCCAGCGATTGCGCCCACACGAAAGCTGCCAGCACTGAAAGCTCTACCTGGTTTTCACTGTCCCTTGGAACTGCATTCGCTGCCGCACAGACATTCGCAATCAGCGCAAGCCTTGGTTGGTTATGACGCAACAATGCCTATGTGACTCTGGCAGAGACCGGCTGCCAAATTTGAAACGTCCAGCGATTGCGCCCACATGAAAGCTGCCAGCACTGAAAGCTCTACCTGGTTTTCACTGTCCCTTGGAACTGCATTCGCTGCCGCACAGACATTCGCGCTCTGCGCAAGCCTTGGTTGGTTATGACGCAACAATGCCTATGTGACTCTGGCAGAGCCCGGCTGCCAAATTTGAAATGTACACCGACTGCGCCCACACGAAAGCTGCCAGCACTGAAAGCTCTACCTGGTTTTCACTGTCCCTTGGAACTGCATTCGCTGCCGCACAGACATTCGCGCTCTGCGCAAGCATTGGTTGTTTATGATGCAACAATGCCTATGTGACTCTGGCAGAGCCCGGCTGCCAAATTCGAAACGTCCAGCGATTGCGCCCACACGAAAGCTGCCAGCACTGAAAGCTCTACCTGGTTTTCACTGTCCCTTGGAACTGCATTCGCTGCCGCACAGACATTCGCGCTCTGTGCAAGCCTTGGTTGGTTATGATGCAACAATGCCTATGTGACTCTGGCAGAGCCCGGCTGCCAAATTCGAAACGTCCAGCGATTGCGCCCACACGAAAGCTGCCAGCACTGAAAGCTCTACCTGGTTTTCACTGTCCCTTGGAACTGCATTCGCTGCCGCACAGACATTCGCAATCAGCGCAAGCCTTGGTTGGTTATGACGCAACAATGCCTACGTGACTCTGGCAGAGACCGGCTGCCAAATTTGAAACGTCCAGCGATTGCGCCCACACAAAAGCTGCCAGCACTGAAAGCTCTACCTGGTTTTCACTGTCCCTTGGAACTGCATTCGCTGCCGCACAGACATTCGCGCTCTGCGCAAGCATTGGTTGTTTATGATGCAACAATGCCTATGTGACTCATGCAGAGCCCGGCTGCCAAATTCGAAACGTCCAGCGATTGCGCCCACACGAAAGCTGCCAGCACTGAAAGCTCTACCTGGTTTTCACTGTCCCTTGGAACTGCATTCGCTGCCGCACAGACATTCGCGCTCTGCGCAAGCCTTGGTTGGTTATGATGCAACAATGCCTATGTGACTCTGGCAGAGCCCGGCTGCCAAATTTGAAACGTCCACTGATTGCGCCCACACGAAAGCTGCCAGCACTGAAAGCTCTACCTGGTTTTCACTGTCCCTTGGAACTGCATTCGCTGCCGCACCGACATTCGCGCTCTGCAAAAGCCTTGGTTGGTTATGATGCAACAATGCCTATGTGACTCTCGCAGAGCCTGGCTGCCAAATTCGAAATGTACACCGATTGCGCCCTCACGAAAGCTGCCAGCGCTGAATGCTCTACCTGGATTTCACTGTCCCTTGGAACTGCATTCGCTGCCGCACAGACATTCGCGCTCTGCGCAAGCCGTGGTTGGTTATAACGCAACAATGCCTATGTGACTCTGGCAGAGACCGGCTGCCAAATTTGAAACGTCCAGCGATTGCGCCCACATGAAAGCTGCCAGCACTGAAAGCTCTACCTGGTTTTCACTGTCCCTTGGAACTGCATTCGCTGCCGCACAGATATTCGCGGTCCGCAAAAGCCTTGGTTGTTTATGATGCAACAATGGCTATGTGACTCTCGCAGAGCTCGGCTGCCAAATTCGAAACGTCCAGCGATTGCGCCCACACGAAAGCTGCCAGCACTGAAAGGTCTATCTGGTTTTCACTGTCCCTTGGAACTGCATTCGCTGCCGCACAGACATTCGCGGTCCGCAAAATCTTGGTTGGTTATGATGCAACAATGCCTATGTGACTCTGGCAGAGCCCGGCTGCCAAATTTGAAACGTCCACTGATTGCGCCGACACGAAAGCTGCCAGCACTGAAAGCTCTACCTGGTTTTCACTGTCCCTTGGAACTGCATTCGCTGCCGCACAGACATTCGCGCTCTGCGCAAGCCTTGGTTGGTTATGATGCAACAATGCCTATGTGACTCTGGCAGAGCCCGGCTGCCAAATTCGAAACGTCCAGCGATTGCGCCCACACGAAAGCTGCCAGCACTGAAAGCTCTACCTGGTTTTCACTGTCCCTTGGAACTGCATTCGCTGCCGCACAGACATTCGCGCTCTGCGCAAGCCTTGGTTGGTTATGACGCAACAATGCCTATGTGACTCTGGCAGAGCCCGGCTGCCAAATTTGAAATGTACACCGACTGCGCCCACACGAAAGCTGCCAGCACTGAAAGCTCTACCTGGTTTTCACTGTCCCTTGGAACTGCATTCGCTGCCGCACAGACATTCGCGCTCTGCGCAAGCATTGGTTGTTTATGATGCAACAATGCCTATGTGACTCATGCAGAGCCCTGTTGCCAAATTCGAAACGTCCAGCGATTGCGCCCACACGAAAGCTGCCAGCACTGAAAGCTCTACCTGGTTTTCACTGTCCCTTGGAACTGCATTCGCTGCCGCACAGACATTCGCGCTCTGCAAAAGCCTTGGTTGGTTATGATGCAACAATGCCTATGTGACTCTGGCAGAGCCCGGCTGCCAAATTTGAAACGTCCACTGATTGCGCCCACACGAAAGCTGCCAGCACTGAAAGCTCTACCTGGTTTTCACTGTCCCTTGGAACTGCATTCGCTGCCGCACCGACATTCGCGCTCTGCAAAAGCCTTGGTTGGTTATGATGCAACAATGCCTATGTGACTCTCGCAGAGCCCGGCTGCCAAATTCGAAATGTACACCGATTGCGCCCTCACGAAAGCTGCCAGCGCTGAAAGCTCTACCTGGATTTCACTGTCCCTTGGAACTGCATTCGATGCCGCACAGACATTCGCGCTCTGCGCAAGCCGTGGTTGGTTATAACGCAACAATGCCTATGTGACTCTGGCAGAGACCGGCTGCCAAATTTGAAACGTCCAGCGATTGCGCCCACATGAAAGTTGCCAGCACTGAAAGCTCTACCTGGTTTTCACTGTCCCTTGGAACTGCATTCGCTGCCGCACAGATATTCGCGGTCCGCAAAAGCCTTGGTTGTTTATGATGCAACAATGGCTATGTGACTCTCGCAGAGCTCGGCTGCCAAATTCGAAACGTCCAGCAATTGCGCCCACACGAAAGCTGCCAGCACTGAAAGGTCTATCTGGTTTTCACTGTCCCTTGGAACTGCATTCGCTGCCGCACAGACATTCGCGGTCCGCAAAATCTTGGTTGGTTACGATGCAACAATGCCTATGTGACTCTGGCAGAGCCCGGCTGCCAAATTTGAAACGTCCACTGATTGCGCCGACACGAAAGCTGCCAGCACTGAAAGCTCTACCTGGTTTTCACTGTCCCTTGGAACTGCATTCGCTGCCGCACAGACATTCGCGCTCTGCGCAAGCCTTGGTTGGTTATGATGCAACAATGCCTATGTGACTCTGGCAGAGCCCGGCTGCCAAATTTGAAACGTCCAGCGATTGCGCCCACACGAAAGCTGCCAGCACTGAAAGCTCTACCTGGTTTTCACTGTCCCTTGGAACTGCATTCGCTGCCGCACAGACATTCGCGCTCTGCGCAAGCCTTGGTTGGTTATGATGCAACAATGCCTATGTGACTCTGGCAGAGCCCGGCTGCCAAATTTGAAACGTCCAGCGATTGCGCCCACACGAAAGCTGCCAGCACTGAAAGCTCTACCTGGTTTTCACTGTCCCTTGGAACTGCATTCGCTGCCGCACAGACATTCGCGCTCTGCGCAAGCCTTGGTTGGTTATGACGCAACAATGCCTATGTGACTCTGGCAGAGCCCGGCTGCCAAATTTGAAATGTACACCGACTGCGCCCACACGAAAGCTGCCAGCACTGAAAGCTCTACCTGGTTTTCACTGTCCCTTGGAACTGCATTCGCTGCCGCACAGACATTCGCGCTCTGCGCAAGCATTGGTTGTTTATGATGCAACAATGCCTATGTGACTCATGCAGAGCCCTGCTGCCAAATTCGAAACGTCCAGCGATTGCGCCCACACGAAAGCTGCCAGCACTGAAAGCTCTACCTGGTTTTCACTGTCCCTTGGAACTGCATTCGCTGCCGCACAGACATTCGCGCTCTGCAAAAGCCTTGGTTGGTTATGATGCAACAATGCCTATGTGACTCTGGCAGAGCCCGGCTGCCAAATTTGAAACGTCCTCTGATTGCGCCCACACGAAAGCTGCCAGCAATGAAAGCTCTACCTGGTTTTCACTGTCCCTTGGAACTGCATTCGCTGCCGCACCGACATTCGCGCTCTGCAAAAGCCTTGGTTGGTTATGATGCAACAATGCCTATGTGACTCTCGCAGAGCCTGGCTGCCAAATTCGAAATGTACACCGATTGCGCCCTCACGAAAGCTGCCAGCGCTGAAAGCTCTACCTGGATTTCACTGTCCCTTGGAACTGCATTCGATGCCGCACAGACATTCGCGCTCTGCGCAAGCCGTGGTTGGTTATAACGCAACAATGCCTATGTGACTCTGGCAGAGACCGGCTGCCAAATTTGAAACGTCCAGCGATTGCGCCCACATGAAAGCTGCCAGCACTGAAAGCTCTACCTGGTTTTCACTGTCCCTTGGAACTGCATTCGCTGCCGCACAGATATTCGCGGTCCGCAAAAGCCTTGGTTGTTTATGATGCAACAATGGCTATGTGACTCTCGCAGAGCTCGGCTGCCAAATTCGAAACGTCCAGCGATTGCGCCCACACGAAAGCTGCCAGCACTGAAAGGTCTATCTGGTTTTCACTGTCCCTTGGAACTGCATTCGCTGCCGCACAGACATTCGCGGTCCGCAAAATCTTGGTTGGTTATGATGCAACAATGCCTATGTGACTCTGGCAGAGCCCGGCTGCCAAATTTGAAACGTCCACTGATTGCGCCGACACGAAAGCTGCCAGCACTGAAAGCTCTACCTGGTTTTCACTGTCCCTTGGAACTGCATTCGCTGCCGCACAGACATTCGCGCTCTGCGCAAGCCTTGGTTGGTTATGATGCAACAATGCCTATGTGACTCTGGCAGAGCCCGGCTGCCAAATTCGAAACGTCCAGCGATTGCGCCCACACGAAAGCTGCCAGCACTGAAAGCTCTACCTGGTTTTCACTGTCCCTTGGAACTGCATTCGCTGCCGCACAGACATTCGCGCTCTGCGCAAGCCTTGGTTGGTTATGATGCAACAATGCCTATGTGACTCTGGCAGAGCCCGGCTGCCAAATTTGAAACGTCCAGCGATTGCGCCCACACGAAAGCTGCCAGCACTGAAAGCTTTACCTGGTTTTCACTGTCCCTTGGAACTGCATTCGCTGCCGCACAGACATTCGCGCTCTGCGCAAGCCTTGGTTGGTTATGATGCAACAATGCCTATGTGACTCTGGCAGAGCCCGGCTGCCAAATTCGAAACGTCCAGCGATTGCGCCCACACGAAAGCTGCCAGCACTGAAAGCTCTACCTGGTTTTCACTGTCCCTTGGAACTGCATTCGCTGCCGCACAGACATTCGCAATCAGCGCAAGCCTTGGTTGGTTATGACGCAACAATGCCTATGTGACTCTGGCAGAGACCGGCTGCCAAATTTGAAACGTCCAGCGATTGCGCCCACACAAAAGCTGCCAGCACTGAAAGCTCTACCTGGTTTTCACTGTCCCTTGGAACTGCATTCGCTGCCGCACAGACATTCGCGCTCTGCGCAAGCCTTGGTTGGTTATGATGCAACAATGCCTATGTGACTCTGGCAGAGCCCGGCTGCCAAATTTGAAATGTACACCGACTGCGCCCACACGAAAGCTGCCAGCACTGAAAGCTCTACCTGGTTTTCACTGTCCCTTGGAACTGCATTCGCTGCCGCACAGACATTCGCGCTCTGCGCAAGCATTGGTTGGTTATGATGCAACAATGCCTATGTGACTCTGGCAGAGCCCTGCTACCAAATTCGAAACGTCCAGCGATTGCGCCCACACGAAAGCTGCCAGCACTGAAAGCTCTACCTGGTTTTCACTGTCCCTTGGAACTGCATTCGCTGCCGCACAGACATTCGCGCTCTGCAAAAGCCTTGGTTGGTTATGATGCAACAATGCCTATGTGACTCTGGCAGAGCCCGGCTGCCATATTTGAAACGTCCACTGATTGCGCCCACACGAAAGCTGCCAGCACTGAAAGCTCTACCTGGTTTTCACTGTCCCTTGGAACTGCATTCGCTGCCGCACAGACATTCGCGCTCTGCGCAAGCCTTGGTTGGTTATGATGCAACAATGCCTATGTGACTCTGGCAGAGCCCGGCTGCCAAATTCGAAACGTCCAGCGATTGCGCCCACACGAAAGCTGCCAGCACTGAAAGCTCTACCTGCTTTTCACTGTCGCTTGGAACTGCATTCGCTGCCGCACAGACATTCGCAATCAGCGCAAGCCTTGGTTGGTTATGACGCAACAATGCCTATGTGACTCTGGCAGAGACCGGCTGCCAAATTTGAAACGTCCAGCGATTGCGCCCACACAAAAGCTGCCAGCACTGAAAGCTCTACCTGGTTTTCACTGTCCCTTGGAACTGCATTCGCTGCCGCACAGACATTCGCGCTCTGCGCAAGCCTTGGTTGGTTATGACGCAACAATGCCTATGTGACTCTGGCAGAGCCCGGCTGCCAAATTTGAAATGTACACCGACTGCGCCCACACGAAAGCTGCCAGCACTGAAAGCTCTACCTGGTTTTCACTGTCCCTTGGAACTGCATTCGATGCCGCACAGACATTCGCGCTCTGCGCAAGCCGTGGTTGGTTATAACGCAACAATGCCTATGTGACTCTGGCAGAGACCGGCTGCCAAATTTGAAACGTCCAGCGATTGCGCCCACATGAAAGCTGCCAGCACTGAAAGCTCTACCTGGTTTTCACTGTCCCTTGGAACTGCATTCGCTGCCGCACAGATATTCGCGGTCCGCAAAAGCCTTGGTTGTTTATGATGCAACAATGGCTATGTGACTCTCGCAGAGCTCGGCTGCCAAATTCGAAACGTCCAGCGATTGCGCCCACACGAAAGCTGCCAGCACTGAAAGGTCTATCTGGTTTTCACTGTCCCTTGGAACTGCATTCGCTGCCGCACAGACATTCGCGCTCTGCGCAAGCCTTGGTTGGTTATGATGCAACAATGCCTATGTGACTCTGGCAGAGCCCGGCTGCCAAATTCGAAACGTCCAGCGATTGCGCCCACACGAAAGCTGCCAGCACTGAAAGCTCTACCTGGTTTTCACTGTCCCTTGGAACTGCATTCGCTGCCGCACAGACATTCGCGCTCTGCGCAAGCCTTGGTTGGTTATGATGCAACAATGCCTATGTGACTCTGGCAGAGCCCGGCTGCCAAATTTGAAACGTCCAGCGATTGCGCCCACACGAAAGCTGCCAGCACTGAAAGCTTTACCTGGTTTTCACTGTCCCTTGGAACTGCATTCGCTGCCGCACAGACATTCGCGCTCTGCGCAAGCCTTGGTTGGTTATGATGCAACAATGCCTATGTGACTCTGGCAGAGCCCGGCTGCCAAATTCGAAACGTCCAGCGATTGCGCCCACACGAAAGCTGCCAGCACTGAAAGCTCTACCTGGTTTTCACTGTCCCTTGGAACTGCATTCGCTGCCGCACAGACATTCGCAATCAGCGCAAGCCTTGGTTGGTTATGACGCAACAATGCCTATGTGACTCTGGCAGAGACCGGCTGCCAAATTTGAAACGTCCAGCGATTGCGCCCACACAAAAGCTGCCAGCACTGAAAGCTCTACCTGGTTTTCACTGTCCCTTGCAACTGCATTCGCTGCCGCACAGACATTCGCGCTCTGCGCAAGCCTTGGTTGGTTATGATGCAACAATGCCTATGTGACTCTGGCAGAGCCCGGCTGCCAAATTTGAAATGTACACCGACTGCGCCCACACGAAAGCTGCCAGCACTGAAAGCTCTACCTGGTTTTCACTGTCCCTTGGAACTGCATTCGCTGCCGCACAGACATTCGCGCCCTGCGCAAGCATTGGTTGTTTATGATGCAACAATGCCTATGTGACTCATGCAGAGCCCTGCTACCAAATTCGAAACGTCCAGCGATTGCGCCCACACGAAAGCTGCCAGCACTGAAAGCTCTACCTGGTTTTCACTGTCCCTTGGAACTGCATTCGCTGCCGCACAGACATTCGCGCTCTGCAAAAGCCTTGGTTGGTTATGATGCAACAATGCCTATGTGACTCTGGCAGAGCCCGGCTGCCAAATTTGAAACGTCCACTGATTGCGCCCACACGAAAGCTGCCAGCACTGAAAGCTCTACCTGGTTTTCACTGTCCCTTGGAACTGCATTCGCTGCCGCACAGACATTCGCGCTCTGCGCAAGCCTTGGTTGGTTATGATGCAACAATGCCTATGTGACTCTGGCAGAGCCCGGCTGCCAAATTCGAAACGTCCAGCGATTGCGCCCACACGAAAGCTGCCAGCACTGAAAGCTCTACCTGGTTTTCACTGTCCCTTGGAACTGCATTCGCTGCCGCACAGACATTCGCGCTCTGCGCAAGCCTTGGTTGGTTATGATGCAACAATGCCTATGTGACTCTGGCAGAGCCCGGCTGCCAAATTTGAAACGTCCAGCGATTGCGCCCACACGAAAGCTGCCAGCACTGAAAGCTTTACCTGGTTTTCACTGTCCCTTGGAACTGCATTCGCTGCCGCACAGACATTCGCGCTCTGCAAAAGCCTTGGTTGGTTATGATGCAACAATTCCTATGTGACTCTGGCAGAGCCCGGCTGCCAAATTTGAAACGTCCACCGATTGCGCCCACACGAAAGCTGCCAGCACTGAAAGCTCTACCTGGTTTTCACTGTCCCTTGGAACTGCATTCGCTGCCGCACAGACATTCGCGCTCTGCGCAAGCATTGGTTGTTTATGATGCA
Source organism: Mycteria americana (assembly GCF_035582795.1). Classification (NCBI taxonomy): domain Eukaryota; kingdom Metazoa; phylum Chordata; class Aves; order Ciconiiformes; family Ciconiidae; genus Mycteria; species Mycteria americana. The sequence goes on along the minus strand of NW_027445609.1, from coordinate 1,642,939 downwards.
ACAATGCCTATGTGACTCATGCAGAGCCCTGCTACCAAATTCGAAACGTCCAGCGATTGCGCCCACACGAAAGCTGCCAGCACTGAAAGCTCTACCTGGTTTTCACTGTCCCTTGGAACTGCATTCGCTGCCGCACAGACATTCGCGCTCTGCAAAAGCCTTGGTTGGTTATGATGCAACAATGCCTATGTGACTCTGGCAGAGCCCGGCTGCCAAATTTGAAACGTCCACTGATTGCGCCCACACGAAAGCTGCCAGCACTGAAAGCTCTACCTGGTTTTCACTGTCCCTTGGAACTGCATTCGCTGCCGCACAGACATTCGCGCTCTGCGCAAGCCTTGGTTGGTTATGATGCAACAATGCCTATGTGACTCTGGCAGAGCCCGGCTGCCAAATTCGAAACGTCCAGCGATTGCGCCCACACGAAAGCTGCCAGCACTGAAAGCTCTACCTGGTTTTCACTGTCCCTTGGAACTGCATTCGCTGCCGCACAGACATTCGCAATCAGCGCAAGCCTTGGTTGGTTATGACGCAACAATGCCTATGTGACTCTGGCAGAGACCGGCTGCCAAATTTGAAACGTCCAGCGATTGCGCCCACACAAAAGCTGCCAGCACTGAAAGCTCTACCTGGTTTTCACTGTCCCTTGGAACTGCATTCGCTGCCGCACAGACATTCGCGCTCTGCGCAAGCCTTGGTTGGTTATGACGCAACAATGCCTATGTGACTCTGGCAGAGCCCGGCTGCCAAATTTGAAATGTACACCGACTGCGCCCACACGAAAGCTGCCAGCACTGAAAGCTCTACCTGGTTTTCACTGTCCCTTGGAACTGCATTCGATGCCGCACAGACATTCGCGCTCTGCGCAAGCCGTGGTTGGTTATAACGCAACAATGCCTATGTGACTCTGGCAGAGACCGGCTGCCAAATTTGAAACGTCCAGCGATTGCGCCCACATGAAAGCTGCCAGCACTGAAAGCTCTACCTGGTTTTCACTGTCCCTTGGAACTGCATTCGCTGCCGCACAGATATTCGCGGTCCGCAAAAGCCTTGGTTGTTTATGATGCAACAATGGCTATGTGACTCTCGCAGAGCTCGGCTGCCAAATTCGAAACGTCCAGCGATTGCGCCCACACGAAAGCTGCCAGCACTGAAAGGTCTATCTGGTTTTCACTGTCCCTTGGAACTGCATTCGCTGCCGCACAGACATTCGCGGTCCGCAAAATCTTGGTTGGTTATGATGCAACAATGCCTATGTGACTCTGGCAGAGCCCGGCTGCCAAATTTGAAACGTCCACTGATTGCGCCGACACGAAAGCTGCCAGCACTGAAAGCTCTACCTGGTTTTCACTGTCCCTTGGAACTGCATTCGCTGCCGCACAGACATTCGCGCTCTGCGCAAGCCTTGGTTGGTTATGATGCAACAATGCCTATGTGACTCTGGCAGAGCCCGGCTGCCAAATTCGAAACGTCCAGCGATTGCGCCCACACGAAAGCTGCCAGCACTGAAAGCTCTACCTGGTTTTCACTGTCCCTTGGAACTGCATTCGCTGCCGCACAGACATTCGCGCTCTGCGCAAGCCTTGGTTGGTTATGACGCAACAATGCCTATGTGACTCTGGCAGAGCCCGGCTGCCAAATTTGAAATGTACACCGACTGCGCCCACACGAAAGCTGCCAGCACTGAAAGCTCTACCTGGTTTTCACTGTCCCTTGGAACTGCATTCGCTGCCGCACAGACATTCGCGGTCCGCAAAAGCCTTGGTTGGTTATGATGCAACAATGCCTATGTGACTCATGCAGAGCCCTGCTGCCAAATTCGAAACGTCCAGCGATTGCGCCCACACGAAAGCTGCCAGCACTGAAAGCTCTACCTGGTTTTCACTGTCCCTTGGAACTGCATTCGCTGCCGCACAGACATTCGCGCTCTGCGCAAGCATTGGTTGGTTATGATGCAACAATGCCTATGTGACTCTGGCAGAGCCCGGCTGCCAAATTTGAAACGTCCACTGATTGCGCCCACACGAAAGCTGCCAGCACTGAAAGCTCTACCTGGTTTTCACTGTCCCTTGGAACTGCATTCGCTGCCGCACCGACATTCGCGCTCTGCAAAAGCCTTGGTTGGTTATGATGCAACAATGCCTATGTGACTCTCGCACAGCCCGCTGCCAAATTCGAAATGTACACCGATTGCGCCCTCACGAAAGCTGCCAGCGCTGAAAGCTCTACCTGGATTTCACTGTCCCTTGGAACTGCATTCGATGCCGCACAGACATTCGCGCTCTGCGCAAGCCGTGGTTGGTTATAACGCAACAATGCCTATGTGACTCTGGCAGACACCGGCTGCCAAATTTGAAACGTCCAGCGATTGCGCCCACATGAAAGTTGCCAGCACTGAAAGCTCTACCTGGTTTTCACTGTCCCTTGGAACTGCATTCGCTGCCGCACAGATATTCGCGGTCCGCAAAAGCCTTGGTTGTTTATGATGCAACAATGGCTATGTGACTCTCGCAGAGCTCGGCTGCCAAATTCGAAACGTCCAGCGATTGCGCCCACACGAAAGCTGCCAGCACTGAAAGGTCTATCTGGTTTTCACTGTCCCTTGGAACTGCATTCGCTGCCGCACAGACATTCGCGGTCCGCAAAATCTTGGTTGGTTACGATGCAACAATGCCTATGTGACTCTGGCAGAGCCCGGCTGCCAAATTTGAAACGTCCACTGATTGCGCCGACACGAAAGCTGCCAGCACTGAAAGCTCTACCTGGTTTTCACTGTCCCTTGGAACTGCATTCGCTGCCGCACAGACATTCGCGCTCTGCGCAAGCCTTGGTTGGTTATGATGCAACAATGCCTATGTGACTCTGGCAGAGCCCGGCTGCCAAATTTGAAACGTCCAGCGATTGCGCCCACACGAAAGCTGCCAGCACTGAAAGCTCTACCTGGTTTTCACTGTCCCTTGGAACTGCATTCGCTGCCGCACAGACATTCGCGCTCTGCGCAAGCCTTGGTTGGTTATGATGCAACAATGCCTATGTGACTCTGGCAGAGCCCGGCTGCCAAATTTGAAACGTCCAGCGATTGCGCCCACACGAAAGCTGCCAGCACTGAAAGCTCTACCTGGTTTTCACTGTCCCTTGGAACTGCATTCGCTGCCGCACAGACATTCGCGCTCTGCGCAAGCCTTGGTTGGTTATGACGCAACAATGCCTATGTGACTCTGGCAGAGCCCGGCTGCCAAATTTGAAATGTACACCGACTGCGCCCACACGAAAGCTGCCAGCACTGAAAGCTCTACCTGGTTTTCACTGTCCCTTGGAACTGCATTCGCTGCCGCACAGACATTCGCGCTCTGCGCAAGCATTGGTTGTTTATGATGCAACAATGCCTATGTGACTCATGCAGAGCCCTGCTGCCAAATTCGAAACGTCCAGCGATTGCGCCCACACGAAAGCTGCCAGCACTGAAAGCTCTACCTGGTTTTCACTGTCCCTTGGAACTGCATTCGCTGCCGCACAGACATTCGCGCTCTGCAAAAGCCTTGGTTGGTTATGATGCAACAATGCCTATGTGACTCTGGCAGAGCCCGGCTGCCAAATTTGAAACGTCCACTGATTGCGCCCACACGAAAGCTGCCAGCACTGAAAGCTCTACCTGGTTTTCACTGTCCCTTGGAACTGCATTCGCTGCCGCACCGACATTCGCGCTCTGCAAAAGCCTTGGTTGGTTATGATGCAACAATGCCTATGTGACTCTCGCAGAGCCTGGCTGCCAAATTCGAAATGTACACCGATTGCGCCCTCACGAAAGCTGCCAGCGCTGAAAGCTCTACCTGGATTTCACTGTCCCTTGGAACTGCATTCGATGCCGCACAGACATTCGCGCTCTGCGCAAGCCGTGGTTGGTTATAACGCAACAATGCCTATGTGACTCTGGCAGAGACCGGCTGCCAAATTTCAAACGTCCAGCGATTGCGCCCACATGAAAGCTGCCAGCACTGAAAGCTCTACCTGGTTTTCACTGTCCCTTGGAACTGCATTCGCTGCCGCACAGATATTCGCGGTCCGCAAAAGCCTTGGTTGTTTATGATGCAACAATGGCTATGTGACTCTCGCAGAGCTCGGCTGCCAAATTCGAAACGTCCAGCGATTGCGCCCACACGAAAGCTGCCAGCACTGAAAGGTCTATCTGGTTTTCACTGTCCCTTGGAACTGCATTCGCTGCCGCACAGACATTCGCGTTCCGCAAAATCTTGGTTGGTTATGATGCAACAATGCCTATGTGACTCTGGCAGAGCCCGGCTGCCAAATTTGAAACGTCCACTGATTGCGCCGACACGAAAGCTGCCAGCACTGAAAGCTCTACCTGGTTTTCACTGTCCCTTGGAACTGCATTCGCTGCCGCACAGACATTCGCGCTCTGCGCAAGCCTTGGTTGGTTATGATGCAACAATGCCTATGTGACTCTGGCAGAGCCCGGCTGCCAAATTTGAAACGTCCAGCGATTGCGCCCACACGAAAGCTGCCAGCACTGAAAGCTTTACCTGGTTTTCACTGTCCCTTGGAACTGCATTCGCTGCCGCACAGACATTCGCGCTCTGCGCAAGCCTTGGTTGGTTATGATGCAACAATGCCTATGTGACTCTGGCAGAGCCCGGCTGCCAAATTCGAAACGTCCAGCGATTGCGCCCACACGAAAGCTGCCAGCACTGAAAGCTCTACCTGGTTTTCACTGTCCCTTGGAACTGCATTCGCTGCCGCACAGACATTCGCGCTCTGCAAAAGCCTTGGTTGGTTATGATGCAACAATGCCTATGTGACTCTGGCAGAGCCCGGCTGCCATATTTGAAACGTCCACTGATTGCGCCCACACGAAAGCTGCCAGCACTGAAAGCTCTACCTGGTTTTCACTGTCCCTTGGAACTGCATTCGCTGCCGCACAGACATTCGCGCTCTGCGCAAGCCTTGGTTGGTTATGATGCAACAATGCCTATGTGACTCTGGCAGAGCCCGGCTGCCAAATTCGAAACGTCCAGCGATTGCGCCCACACGAAAGCTGCCAGCACTGAAAGCTCTACCTGCTTTTCACTGTCGCTTGGAACTGCATTCGCTGCCGCACAGACATTCGCAATCAGCGCAAGCCTTGGTTGGTTATGACGCAACAATGCCTATGTGACTCTGGCAGAGACCGGCTGCCAAATTTGAAACGTCCAGCGATTGCGCCCACACAAAAGCTGCCAGCACTGAAAGCTCTACCTGGTTTTCACTGTCCCTTGGAACTGCATTCGCTGCCGCACAGACATTCGCGCTCTGCGCAAGCCTTGGTTGGTTATGACGCAACAATGCCTATGTGACTCTGGCAGAGCCCGGCTGCCAAATTTGAAATGTACACCGACTGCGCCCACACGAAAGCTGCCAGCACTGAAAGCTCTACCTGGTTTTCACTGTCCCTTGGAACTGCATTCGATGCCGCACAGACATTCGCGCTCTGCGCAAGCCGTGGTTGGTTATAACGCAACAATGCCTATGTGACTCTGGCAGAGACCGGCTGCCAAATTTGAAACGTCCAGCGATTGCGCCCACATGAAAGCTGCCAGCACTGAAAGCTCTACCTGGTTTTCACTGTCCCTTGGAACTGCATTCGCTGCCGCACAGATATTCGCGGTCCGCAAAAGCCTTGGTTGTTTATGATGCAACAATGGCTATGTGACTCTCGCAGAGCTCGGCTGCCAAATTCGAAACGTCCAGCGATTGCGCCCACACGAAAGCTGCCAGCACTGAAAGGTCTATCTGGTTTTCACTGTCCCTTGGAACTGCATTCGCTGCCGCACAGACATTCGCGCTCTGCGCAAGCCTTGGTTGGTTATGATGCAACAATGCCTATGTGACTCTGGCAGAGCCCGGCTGCCAAATTCGAAACGTCCAGCGATTGCGCCCACACGAAAGCTGCCAGCACTGAAAGCTCTACCTGGTTTTCACTGTCCCTTGGAACTGCATTCGCTGCCGCACAGACATTCGCGCTCTGCGCAAGCCTTGGTTGGTTATGATGCAACAATGCCTATGTGACTCTGGCAGAGCCCGGCTGCCAAATTTGAAACGTCCAGCGATTGCGCCCACACGAAAGCTGCCAGCACTGAAAGCTTTACCTGGTTTTCACTGTCCCTTGGAACTGCATTCGCTGCCGCACAGACATTCGCGCTCTGCGCAAGCCTTGGTTGGTTATGATGCAACAATGCCTATGTGACTCTGGCAGAGCCCGGCTGCCAAATTCGAAACGTCCAGCGATTGCGCCCACACGAAAGCTGCCAGCACTGAAAGCTCTACCTGGTTTTCACTGTCCCTTGGAACTGCATTCGCTGCCGCACAGACATTCGCAATCAGCGCAAGCCTTGGTTGGTTATGACGCAACAATGCCTATGTGACTCTGGCAGAGACCGGCTGCCAAATTTGAAACGTCCAGCGATTGCGCCCACACAAAAGCTGCCAGCACTGAAAGCTCTACCTGGTTTTCACTGTCCCTTGCAACTGCATTCGCTGCCGCACAGACATTCGCGCTCTGCGCAAGCCTTGGTTGGTTATGATGCAACAATGCCTATGTGACTCTGGCAGAGCCCGGCTGCCAAATTTGAAATGTACACCGACTGCGCCCACACGAAAGCTGCCAGCACTGAAAGCTCTACCTGGTTTTCACTGTCCCTTGGAACTGCATTCGCTGCCGCACAGACATTCGCGCCCTGCGCAAGCATTGGTTGTTTATGATGCAACAATGCCTATGTGACTCATGCAGAGCCCTGCTACCAAATTCGAAACGTCCAGCGATTGCGCCCACACGAAAGCTGCCAGCACTGAAAGCTCTACCTGGTTTTCACTGTCCCTTGGAACTGCATTCGCTGCCGCACAGACATTCGCGCTCTGCAAAAGCCTTGGTTGGTTATGATGCAACAATGCCTATGTGACTCTGGCAGAGCCCGGCTGCCAAATTTGAAACGTCCACTGATTGCGCCCACACGAAAGCTGCCAGCACTGAAAGCTCTACCTGGTTTTCACTGTCCCTTGGAACTGCATTCGCTGCCGCACAGACATTCGCGCTCTGCGCAAGCCTTGGTTGGTTATGATGCAACAATGCCTATGTGACTCTGGCAGAGCCCGGCTGCCAAATTTGAAACGTCCAGCGATTGCGCCCACACGAAAGCTGCCAGCACTGAAAGCTTTACCTGGTTTTCACTGTCCCTTGGAACTGCATTCGCTGCCGCACAGACATTCGCGCTCTGCAAAAGCCTTGGTTGGTTATGATGCAACAATTCCTATGTGACTCTGGCAGAGCCCGGCTGCCAAATTTGAAACGTCCACCGATTGCGCCCACACGAAAGCTGCCAGCACTGAAAGCTCTACCTGGTTTTCACTGTCCCTTGGAACTGCATTCGCTGCCGCACAGACATTCGCGCTCTGCGCAAGCATTGGTTGTTTATGATGCAACAATGCCTATGTGACTCATGCAGAGCCCTGCTACCAAATTCGAAACGTCCAGCGATTGCGCCCACACGAAAGCTGCCAGCACTGAAAGCTCTACCTGGTTTTCACTGTCCCTTGGAACTGCATTCGCTGCCGCACAGACATTCGCGCTCTGCAAAAGCCTTGGTTGGTTATGATGCAACAATGCCTATGTGACTCTGGCAGAGCCCGGCTGCCAAATTTGAAACGTCCACTGATTGCGCCCACACGAAAGCTGCCAGCACTGAAAGCTCTACCTGGTTTTCACTGTCCCTTGGAACTGCATTCGCTGCCGCACAGACATTCGCGCTCTGCGCAAGCCTTGGTTGGTTATGATGCAACAATGCCTATGTGACTCTGGCAGAGCCCGGCTGCCAAATTCGAAACGTCCAGCGATTGCGCCCACACGAAAGCTGCCAGCACTGAAAGCTCTACCTGGTTTTCACTGTCCCTTGGAACTGCATTCGCTGCCGCACAGACATTCGCAATCAGCGCAAGCCTTGGTTGGTTATGACGCAACAATGCCTATGTGACTCTGGCAGAGACCGGCTGCCAAATTTGAAACGTCCAGCGATTGCGCCCACACAAAAGCTGCCAGCACTGAAAGCTCTACCTGGTTTTCACTGTCCCTTGGAACTGCATTCGCTGCCGCACAGACATTCGCGCTCTGCGCAAGCCTTGGTTGGTTATGACGCAACAATGCCTATGTGACTCTGGCAGAGCCCGGCTGCCAAATTTGAAATGTACACCGACTGCGCCCACACGAAAGCTGCCAGCACTGAAAGCTCTACCTGGTTTTCACTGTCCCTTGGAACTGCATTCGATGCCGCACAGACATTCGCGCTCTGCGCAAGCCGTGGTTGGTTATAACGCAACAATGCCTATGTGACTCTGGCAGAGACCGGCTGCCAAATTTGAAACGTCCAGCGATTGCGCCCACATGAAAGCTGCCAGCACTGAAAGCTCTACCTGGTTTTCACTGTCCCTTGGAACTGCATTCGCTGCCGCACAGATATTCGCGGTCCGCAAAAGCCTTGGTTGTTTATGATGCAACAATGGCTATGTGACTCTCGCAGAGCTCGGCTGCCAAATTCGAAACGTCCAGCGATTGCGCCCACACGAAAGCTGCCAGCACTGAAAGGTCTATCTGGTTTTCACTGTCCCTTGGAACTGCATTCGCTGCCGCACAGACATTCGCGGTCCGCAAAATCTTGGTTGGTTATGATGCAACAATGCCTATGTGACTCTGGCAGAGCCCGGCTGCCAAATTTGAAACGTCCACTGATTGCGCCGACACGAAAGCTGCCAGCACTGAAAGCTCTACCTGGTTTTCACTGTCCCTTGGAACTGCATTCGCTGCCGCACAGACATTCGCGCTCTGCGCAAGCCTTGGTTGGTTATGATGCAACAATGCCTATGTGACTCTGGCAGAGCCCGGCTGCCAAATTCGAAACGTCCAGCGATTGCGCCCACACGAAAGCTGCCAGCACTGAAAGCTCTACCTGGTTTTCACTGTCCCTTGGAACTGCATTCGCTGCCGCACAGACATTCGCGCTCTGCGCAAGCCTTGGTTGGTTATGACGCAACAATGCCTATGTGACTCTGGCAGAGCCCGGCTGCCAAATTTGAAATGTACACCGACTGCGCCCACACGAAAGCTGCCAGCACTGAAAGCTCTACCTGGTTTTCACTGTCCCTTGGAACTGCATTCGCTGCCGCACAGACATTCGCGGTCCGCAAAAGCCTTGGTTGGTTATGATGCAACAATGCCTATGTGACTCATGCAGAGCCCTGCTGCCAAATTCGAAACGTCCAGCGATTGCGCCCACACGAAAGCTGCCAGCACTGAAAGCTCTACCTGGTTTTCACTGTCCCTTGGAACTGCATTCGCTGCCGCACAGACATTCGCGCTCTGCAAAAGCCTTGGTTGGTTATGATGCAACAATGCCTATGTGACTCTGGCAGAGCCCGGCTGCCAAATTTGAAACGTCCACTGATTGCGCCCACACGAAAGCTGCCAGCACTGAAAGCTCTACCTGGTTTTCACTGTCCCTTGGAACTGCATTCGCTGCCGCACCGACATTCGCGCTCTGCAAAAGCCTTGGTTGGTTATGATGCAACAATGCCTATGTGACTCTCGCAGAGCCCGGCTGCCAAATTCGAAATGTACACCGATTGCGCCCTCACGAAAGCTGCCAGCGCTGAAAGCTCTACCTGGATTTCACTGTCCCTTGGAACTGCATTCGATGCCGCACAGACATTCGCGCTCTGCGCAAGCCGTGGTTGGTTATAACGCAACAATGCCTATGTGACTCTGGCAGACACCGGCTGCCAAATTTGAAACGTCCAGCGATTGCGCCCACATGAAAGTTGCCAGCACTGAAAGCTCTACCTGGTTTTCACTGTCCCTTGGAACTGCATTCGCTGCCGCACAGATATTCGCGGTCCGCAAAAGCCTTGGTTGTTTATGATGCAACAATGGCTATGTGACTCTCGCAGAGCTCGGCTGCCAAATTCGAAACGTCCAGCGATTGCGCCCACACGAAAGCTGCCAGCACTGAAAGGTCTATCTGGTTTTCACTGTCCCTTGGAACTGCATTCGCTGCCGCACAGACATTCGCGGTCCGCAAAATCTTGGTTGGTTACGATGCAACAATGCCTATGTGACTCTGGCAGAGCCCGGCTGCCAAATTTGAAACGTCCACTGATTGCGCCGACACGAAAGCTGCCAGCACTGAAAGCTCTACCTGGTTTTCACTGTCCCTTGGAACTGCATTCGCTGCCGCACAGACATTCGCGCTCTGCGCAAGCCTTGGTTGGTTATGATGCAACAATGCCTATGTGACTCTGGCAGAGCCCGGCTGCCAAATTTGAAACGTCCAGCGATTGCGCCCACACGAAAGCTGCCAGCACTGAAAGCTCTACCTGGTTTTCACTGTCCCTTGGAACTGCATTCGCTGCCGCACAGACATTCGCGCTCTGCGCAAGCCTTGGTTGGTTATGATGCAACAATGCCTATGTGACTCTGGCAGAGCCCGGCTGCCAAATTTGAAACGTCCAGCGATTGCGCCCACACGAAAGCTGCCAGCACTGAAAGCTCTACCTGGTTTTCACTGTCCCTTGGAACTGCATTCGCTGCCGCACAGACATTCGCGCTCTGCGCAAGCCTTGGTTGGTTATGACGCAACAATGCCTATGTGACTCTGGCAGAGCCCGGCTGCCAAATTTGAAATGTACACCGACTGCGCCCACACGAAAGCTGCCAGCACTGAAAGCTCTACCTGGTTTTCACTGTCCCTTGGAACTGCATTCGCTGCCGCACAGACATTCGCGCTCTGCGCAAGCATTGGTTGTTTATGATGCAACAATGCCTATGTGACTCATGCAGAGCCCTGCTGCCAAATTCGAAACGTCCAGCGATTGCGCCCACACGAAAGCTGCCAGCACTGAAAGCTCTACCTGGTTTTCACTGTCCCTTGGAACTGCATTCGCTGCCGCACAGACATTCGCGCTCTGCAAAAGCCTTGGTTGGTTATGATGCAACAATGCCTATGTGACTCTGGCAGAGCCCGGCTGCCAAATTTGAAACGTCCACTGATTGCGCCCACACGAAAGCTGCCAGCACTGAAAGCTCTACCTGGTTTTCACTGTCCCTTGGAACTGCATTCGCTGCCGCACCGACATTCGCGCTCTGCAAAAGCCTTGGTTGGTTATGATGCAACAATGCCTATGTGACTCTCGCAGAGCCTGGCTGCCAAATTCGAAATGTACACCGATTGCGCCCTCACGAAAGCTGCCAGCGCTGAAAGCTCTACCTGGATTTCACTGTCCCTTGGAACTGCATTCGATGCCGCACAGACATTCGCGCTCTGCGCAAGCCGTGGTTGGTTATAACGCAACAATGCCTATGTGACTCTGGCAGAGACCGGCTGCCAAATTTCAAACGTCCAGCGATTGCGCCCACATGAAAGCTGCCAGCACTGAAAGCTCTACCTGGTTTTCACTGTCCCTTGGAACTGCATTCGCTGCCGCACAGATATTCGCGGTCCGCAAAAGCCTTGGTTGTTTATGATGCAACAATGGCTATGTGACTCTCGCAGAGCTCGGCTGCCAAATTCGAAACGTCCAGCGATTGCGCCCACACGAAAGCTGCCAGCACTGAAAGGTCTATCTGGTTTTCACTGTCCCTTGGAACTGCATTCGCTGCCGCACAGACATTCGCGGTCCGCAAAATCTTGGTTGGTTATGATGCAACAATGCCTATGTGACTCTGGCAGAGCCCGGCTGCCAAATTTGAAACGTCCACTGATTGCGCCGACACGAAAGCTGCCAGCACTGAAAGCTCTACCTGGTTTTCACTGTCCCTTGGAACTGCATTCGCTGCCGCACAGACATTCGCGCTCTGCGCAAGCCTTGGTTGGTTATGATGCAACAATGCCTATGTGACTCTGGCAGAGCCCGGCTGCCAAATTTGAAACGTCCAGCGATTGCGCCCACACGAAAGCTGCCAGCACTGAAAGCTTTACCTGGTTTTCACTGTCCCTTGGAACTGCATTCGCTGCCGCACAGACATTCGCGCTCTGCGCAAGCCTTGGTTGGTTATGATGCAACAATGCCTATGTGACTCTGGCAGAGCCCGGCTGCCAAATTCGAAACGTCCAGCGATTGCGCCCACACGAAAGCTGCCAGCACTGAAAGCTCTACCTGGTTTTCACTGTCCCTTGGAACTGCATTCGCTGCCGCACAGACATTCGCAATCAGCGCAAGCCTTGGTTGGTTATGACGCAACAATGCCTATGTGACTCTGGCAGAGCCCGGCTGCCAAATTTGAAATGTACACCGACTGCGCCCACACGAAAGCTGCCAGCACTGAAAGCTCTACCTGGTTTTCACTGTCCCTTGGAACTGCATTCGCTGCCGCACAGACATTCGCGCTCTGCGCAAGCATTGGTTGTTTATGATGCAACAATGCCTATGTGACTCTGGCAGAGCCCGGCTGCCAAATTCGAAACGTCCAGTGATTGCGCCCACACGAAAGCTGCCAGCACTGAAAGCTCTACCTGGTTTTCACTGTCCCTTGGAACTGCATTCGCTGCCGCACAGACATTCGCGCTCTGCGCAAGCCTTGGTTGGTTATGATGCAACAATGCCTATGTGACTCTGGCAGAGCCCGGCTGCCAAATTTGAAACGTCCAGCGATTGCGCCCACACGAAAGCTGCCAGCACTGAAAGCTCTACCTGGTTTTCACTGTCCCTTGGAACTGCATTCGCTGCCGCACAGACATTCGCGCTCTGCGCAAGCCTTGGTAGGTTATGATGCAACAATGCCTATGTGACTCTGGCAGAGCCCGGCTGCCAAATTTGAAACGTCCAGCGATTGCGCCCCCACGAAAGCTGCCAGCACTGAAAGCTCTACCTGGTTTTCACTGTCCCTTGGAACTGCATTCGCTGCCGCACAGACATTCGCGCTCTGCGCAAGCCTTGGTTGGTTATGATGCAACAATGCCTATGTGACTCTGGCAGAGCCCGGCTGCCAAATTCGAAACGTCCAGTGATTGCGCCCACACGAAAGCTGCCAGCACTGAAAGCTCTACCTGGTTTTCACTGTCCCTTGGAACTGCATTCGCTGCCGCACAGACATTCGCAATCAGCGCAAGCCTTGGTTGGTTATGACGCAACAATGCCTATGTGACTCTGGCAGAGCCCGGCTGCCAAATTTGAAATGTACACCGACTGCGCCCACACGAAAGCTGCCAGCACTGAAAGCTCTACCTGGTTTTCACTGTCCCTTGGAACTGCATTCGCTGCCGCACAGACATTCGCGCTCTGCGCAAGCATTGGTTGTTTATGATGCAACAATGCCTATGTGACTCTGGCAGAGCCCGGCTGCCAAATTCGAAACGTCCAGCGATTGCGCCCACACGAAAGCTGCCAGCACTGAAAGCTCTACCTGGTTTTCACTGTCCCTTGGAACTGCATTCGCTGCCGCACAGACATTCGCGCTCTGCGCAAGCCTTGGTTGGTTATGATGCAACAATGCCTATGTGACTCTGGCAGAGCCCGGCTGCCAAATTCGAAACGTCCAGCGATTGCGCCCACACGAAAGCTGCCAGCACTGAAAGCTCTACCTGGTTTTCACTGTCCCTTGGAACTGCATTCGCTGCCGCACAGACATTCGCAATCAGCGCAAGCCTTGGTTGGTTATGACGCAACAATGCCTATGTGACTCTGGCAGAGACCGGCTGCCAAATTTGAAACGTCCAGCGATTGCGCCCACACAAAAGCTGCCAGCACTGAAAGCTCTACCTGGTTTTCACTGTCCCTTGGAACTGCATTCGCTGCCGCACAGACATTCGCGCTCTGCGCAAGCCTTGGTTGGTTATGACGCAACAATTCCTATGTGACTCTGGCAGAGCCCGGCTGCCAAATTTGAAATGTACACCGACTGCGCCCACACGAAAGCTGCCAGCACTGAAAGCTCTACCTGGTTTTCACTGTCCCTTGGAACTGCATTCGCTGCCGCACAGACATTCGCGCACCGCAAAAGCCTTGGTTGGTTATGATGCAACAATGCCTATGTGACTCTGGCAGAGCCCGGCTGCCAAATTTGAAACGTCCAGCGATTGCGCCCACATGAAAGCTGCCAGCACTGAAAGCTCTACCTGGTTTTCACTGTCCCTTGGAACTGCATTCGCTGCCGCACAGACATTCGCGCTCTGCGCAAGCCTTGGTTGGTTATGATGCAACAATGCCTATGTGACTCTGGCAGAGCCCGGCTGCCAAATTCGAAACTTCCCGCGATTGCGCCCACACGAAAGCTGCCAGCACTGAAAGCTCTACCTGGTTTTCACTGTCCCTTGGAACTGCATTCGCTGCCGCACAGACATTCGCGCTCTGCAAAAGCCTTGGTTGGTTATGATGCAACAATGCCTATGTGACTCTGGCAGAGCCCGGCTGCCAAATTTGAAACGTCCACTGATTGTGCCCACACGAAAGCTGCCAGCACTGAAAGCTCTACCTGGTTTTCACTGTCCCTTGGAACTGCATTCGCTGCCGCACAGACATTCGCGCTCTGCGCAAGCCTTGGTTGGTTATGATGCAACAATGCCTATGTGACTCTGGCAGAGCCCGGCTGCCAAATTTGAAACGTCCAGCGATTGCGCCCACACGAAAGCTGCCAGCACTGAAAGCTCTACCTGGTTTTCACTGTCCCTTGGAACTGCATTCGCTGCCGCACAGATATTCGCGGTCCGCAAAAGCCTTGGTTGTTTATGATGCAACAATGGCTATGTGACTCTCGCAGAGCTCGGCTGCCAAATTCGAAACGTCCAGCGATTGCGCCCACACGAAAGCTGCCAGCACTGAAAGCTCTACCTGGTTTTCACTGTCCCTTGGAACTGCATTCGCTGCCGCACAGACATTCGCGGTCCGCAAAATCTTGGTTGGTTATGATGCAACAATGCCTATGTGACTCTGGCAGAGCCCGGCTGCCAAATTTGAAACGTCCACTGATTGCGCCGACACGAAAGCTGCCAGCACTGAAAGCTCTACCTGGTTTTCACTGTCCCTTGGAACTGCATTCGCTGCCGCACAGACATTCGCGCTCTGCGCAAGCCTTGGTTGGTTATGATGCAACAATGCCTATGTGACTCTGGCAGAGCCCGGCTGCCAAATTCGAAACGTCCAGCGATTGCGCCCACACGAAAGCTGCCAGCACTGAAAGCTCTACCTGGTTTTCACTGTCCCTTGGAACTGCATTCGCTGCCGCACAGACATTCGCGCTCTGCGCAAGCCTTGGTTGGTTATGATGCAACAATGCCTATGTGACTCTGGCAGAGCCCGGCTGCCAAATTCGAAACGTCCAGCGATTGCGCCCACACGAAAGCTGCCAGCACTGAAAGCTCTACCTGGTTTTCACTGTCCCTTGGAACTGCATTCGCTGCCGCACAGACATTCGCGCTCTGCAAAAGCCTTGGTTGGTTATGATGCAACAATGCCTATGTGACTCTGGCAGAGCCCGGCTGCCAAATTTGAAACGTCCACTGATTGCGCCCACACGAAAGCTGCCAGCACTGAAAGCTCTACCTGGTTTTCACTGTCCCTTGGAACTGCATTCGCTGCCGCACAGACATTCGCGCTCTGCGCAAGCCTTGGTTGGTTATGATGCAACAATGCCTATGTGACTGTGGCAGAGACTGGCTGCCAAATTCGAAACGTCCAGCGATTGCGCCCACACGAAAGCTGCCAGCACTGAAAGCTCTACCTGGTTTTCACTGTCCCTTGGAACTGCATTCGCTGCCGCACAGACATTCGCAATCAGCGCAAGCCTTGGTTGGTTATGACGCAACAATGCCTATGTGACTCTGGCAGAGACCGGCTGCCAAATTTGAAACGTCCAGCGATTGCGCCCACACAAAAGCTGCCAGCACTGAAAGCTCTACCTGGTTTTCACTGTCCCTTGGAACTGCATTCGCTGCCGCACAGACATTCGCGCTCTGCGCAAGCCTTGGTTGGTTATGACGCAACAATGCCTATGTGACTCTGGCAGAGCCCGGCTGCCAAATTTGAAATGTACACCGACTGCGCCCACACGAAAGCTGCCAGCACTGAAAGCTCTACCTGGTTTTCACTGTCCCTTGGAACTGCATTCGCTGCCGCACAGACATTCGCGCTCTGCGCAAGCATTGGTTGTTTATGATGCAACAATGCCTATGTGACTCTGGCAGAGCCCGGCTGCCAAATTCGAAACGTCCAGCGATTGCGCCCACACGAAAGCTGCCAGCACTGAAAGCTCTACCTGGTTTTCACTGTCCCTTGGAACTGCATTCGCTGCCGCACAGACATTCGCGCTCTGCGCAAGCCTTGGTTGGTTATGATGCAACAATGCCTATGTGACTCTGGCAGAGCCCGGCTGCCAAATTCGAAACGTCCAGCGATTGCGCCCACACGAAAGCTGCCAGCACTGAAAGCTCTACCTGGTTTTCACTGTCCCTTGGAACTGCATTCGCTGCCGCACAGACATTCGCAATCAGCGCAAGCCTTGGTTGGTTATGACGCAACAATGCCTATGTGACTCTGGCAGAGCCTGGCTGCCAAATTTGAAACGTCCACTGATTGCGCCCACACGAAAGCTGCCAGCACTGAAAGCTCTACCTGGTTTTCACTGTCCCTTGGAACTGCATTCGCTGCCGCACAGACATTCGCGCTCTGCGCAAGCCTTGGTTGGTTATGACGCAACAATGCCTATGTGACTCTGGCAGAGCCCGGCTGCCAAATTTGAAATATACACCGACTGCGCCCACACGAAAGCTGCCAGCACTGAAAGCTCTACCTGGTTTTCACTGTCCCTTGGAACTGCATTCGCTGCCGCACAGACATTCGCGCTCTGCGCAAGCATTGGTTGTTTATGATGCAACAATGCCTATGTGACTCATGCAGAGCCCGGCTGCCAAATTCGAAACGTCCAGCGATTGCGCCCACACGAAAGCTGCCAGCACTGAAAGCTCTACCTGGTTTTCACTGTCCCTTGGAACTGCATTCGCTGCCGCACAGACATTCGCGCTCTGCAAAAGCCTTGGTTGGTTATGATGCAACAATGCCTATGTGACTCTGGCAGAGCCCGGCTGCCAAATTTGAAACGTCCACTGATTGCGCCCACACGAAAGCTGCCAGCACTGAAAGCTCTACCTGGTTTTCACTGTCCCTTGGAACTGCATTCGCTGCCGCACCGACATTCGCGCTCTGCAAAAGCCTTGGTTGGTTATGATGCAACAATGCCTATGTGACTCTCGCAGAGCCTGGCTGCCAAATTCGAAATGTACACCGATTGCGCCCTCACGAAAGCTGCCAGCGCTGAAAGCTCTACCTGGATTTCACTGTCCCTTGGAACTGCATTCGATGCCGCACAGACATTCGCGCTCTGCGCAAGCCGTGGTTGGTTATAACGCAACAATGCCTATGTGACTCTGGCAGAGACCGGCTGCCAAATTTGAAACGTCCAGCGATTGCGCCCACATGAAAGCTGCCAGCACTGAAAGCTCTACCTGGTTTTCACTGTCCCTTGGAACTGCATTCGCTGCCGCACAGATATTCGCGGTCCGCAAAAGCCTTGGTTGTTTATGATGCAACAATGGCTATGTGACTCTCGCAGAGCTCGGCTGCCAAATTCGAAACGTCCAGCGATTGCGCCCACACGAAAGCTGCCAGCACTGAAAGGTCTATCTGGTTTTCACTGTCCCTTGGAACTGCATTCGCTGCCGCACAGACATTCGCGGTCCGCAAAATCTTGGTTGGTTATGATGCAACAATGCCTATGTGACTCTGGCAGAGCCCGGCTGCCAAATTTGAAACGTCCACTGATTGCGCCGACACGAAAGCTGCCAGCACTGAAAGCTCTACCTGGTTTTCACTGTCCCTTGGAACTGCATTCGCTGCCGCACAGACATTCGCGCTCTGCGCAAGCCTTGGTTGGTTATGATGCAACAATGCCTATGTGACTCTGGCAGAGCCCGGCTGCCAAATTTGAAACGTCCACTGATTGCGCCCACACGAAAGCTGCCAGCACTGAAAGCTCTACCTGGTTTTCACTGTCCCTTGGAACTGCATTCGCTGCCGCACCGACATTCGCGCTCTGCAAAAGCCTTGGTTGGTTATGATGCAACAATGCCTATGTGACTCTGGCAGAGCCTGGCTGCCAAATTCGAAATGTACACCGATTGCGCCCTCACGAAAGCTGCCAGCACTGAAAGCTCTACCTGGATTTCACTGTCCCTTGGAACTGCATTCGATGCCGCACAGACATTCGCGCTCTGCGCAAGCCGTGGTTGGTTATAACGCAACAATGCCTATGTGACTCTGGCAGAGACCGGCTGCCAAATTTGAAACGTCCAGCGATTGCGCCCACATGAAAGCTGCCAGCACTGAAAGCTCTACCTGGTTTTCACTGTCCCTTGGAACTGCATTCGCTGCCGCACAGATATTCGCGGTCCGCAACAGCCTTGGTTGTTTATGATGCAACAGTGGCTATGTGACTCTCGCAGAGCTCGGCTGCCAAATTCGAAACGTCCAGCGATTGCGCCCACACGAAAGCTGCCAGCACTGAAAGGTCTATCTGGTTTTCACTGTCCCTTGGAACTGCATTCGCTGCCGCACAGACATTCGCGGTCCGCAAAATCTTGGTTGGTTATGATGCAACAATGCCTATGTGACTCTGGCAGAGCCCGGCTGCCAAATTTGAAACGTCCACTGATTGCGCCGACACGAAAGCTGCCAGCACTGAAAGCTCTACCTGGTTTTCACTGTCCCTTGGAACTGCATTCGCTGCCGCACAGACATTCGCGCTCTGCGCAAGCCTTGGTTGGTTATGATGCAACAATGCCTATGTGACTCTGGCAGAGCCCGGCTGCCAAATTTGAAACGTCCACTGATTGCGCCGACACGAAAGCTGCCAGCACTGAAAGCTCTACCTGGTTTTCACTGTCCCTTGGAACTGCATTCGCTGCCGCACAGACATTCGCGCTCTGCGCAAGCCTTGGTTGGTTATGATGCCAGAATGCCTATGTGACTCTCACAGAGCCCGGCTGCCAAATTTGAAACGTCCAGCGATTGCGCCCACATGAAAGCTGCCAGCACTGAAAGCTCTACCTGGTTTTCACTGTCCCTTGGAACTGCATTCGCTGCCGCACAGACATTCACGCTCTGCGCAAGCCTTGGTTGGTTATGATGCAACAATGCCTATGTGACTCTGGCAGAGCCCGGCTGCCAAATTCGAAACATCCTGCGATTGCGCCCACACGAAAGCTGCCAGCACTGAAAGCTCTACCTGGTTTTCACTGTCCCTTGGAACTGCATTCGCTGCCGCACAGACATTCGCGCTCTGCAAAAGCCTTGGTTGGTTATGATGCAACAATGCCTATGTGACTCTGGCAGAGCCCGGCTGCCAAATTTGAAACGTCCACTGATTGCGCCCACACGAAAGCTGCCAGCACTGAAAGCTCTACCTGGTTTTCACTGTCCCTTGGAACTGCATTCGCTGCCGCACAGACATTCGCGCTCTGCGCAAGCCTTGGTTGGTTATGATGCAACAATGCCTATGTGACTCTGGCAGAGCCCGGCTGCCAAATTTGAAACGTCCAGCGATTGCGCCCACACGAAAGCTGCCAGCACTGAAAGCTCTACCTGGTTTTCACTGTCCCTTGGAACTGCATTCGCTGCCGCACAGATATTCGCGGTCCGCAAAAGCCTTGGTTGTTTATGATGCAACAATGGCTATGTGACTCTCGCAGAGCTCGGCTGCCAAATTCGAAACGTCCAGCGATTGCGCCCACACGAAAGCTGCCAGCACTGAAAGGTCTATCTGGTTTTCACTGTCCCTTGGAACTGCATTCGCTGCCGCACAGACATTCGCGGTCCGCAAAATCTTGGTTGGTTATGATGCAACAATGCCTATGTGACTCTGGCAGAGCCCGGCTGCCAAATTTGAAACGTCCACTGATTGCGCCGACACGAAAGCTGCCAGCACTGAAAGCTCTACCTGGTTTTCACTGTCCCTTGGAACTGCATTCGCTGCCGCACAGACATTCGCGCTCTGCGCAAGCCTTGGTTGGTTATGATGCAACAATGCCTATGTGACTCTGGCAGAGCCCGGCTGCCAAATTCGAAACGTCCAGCGATTGCGCCCACACGAAAGCTGCCACCACTGAAAGCTCTACCTGGTTTTCACTGTCCCTTGGAACTGCATTCGCTGCCGCACAGACATTCGCGCTCTGCGCAAGCCTTGGTTGGTTATGATGCAACAATGCCTATGTGACTCTGGCAGAGCCCGGCTGCCAAATTCGAAACGTCCAGCGATTGCGCCCACACGAAAGCTGCCAGCACTGAAAGCTCTACCTGGTTTTCACTGTCCCTTGGAACTGCATTCGCTGCCGCACAGACATTCGCGCTCTGCGCAAGCCTTGGTTGGTTATGATGCAACAATGCCTATGTGACTCTGGCAGAGCCCGGCTGCCAAATTTGAAACGTCCACTGATTGCGCCCACACGAAAGCTGCCAGCACTGAAAGCTCTACCTGGTTTTCACTGTCCCTTGGAACTGCATTCGCTGCCGCACAGTCATTCGCGCTCTGCGCAAGCCTTGGTTGGTTATGATGCAACAATGCCTATGTGACTCTGGCAGAGCCCGGCTGCCAAATTCGAAACGTCCAGCGATTGCGCCCACACGAAAGCTGCCAGCACTGAAAGCTCTACCTGGTTTTCACTGTCCCTTGGAACTGCATTCGCTGCCGCACAGACATTCGCAATCAGCGCAAGCCTTGGTTGGTTATGATGCAACAATGCCTATGTGACTCTGGCAGAGACCGGCTGCCAAATTTGAAACGTCCAGCGATTGCGCCCACACAAAAGCTGCCAGCACTGAAAGCTCTACCTGGTTTTCACTGTCCCTTGGAACTGCATTCGCTGCCGCACAGACATTCGCGCTCTGCGCAAGCCTTGGTTGGTTATGACGCAACAATGCCTATGTGACTCTGGCAGAGCCCGGCTGCCAAATTTGAAATGTACACCGACTGCGCCCACACGAAAGCTGCCAGCACTGAAAGCTCTACCTGGTTTTCACTGTCCCTTGGAACTGCATTCGCTGCCGCACAGACATTCGCGCTCTGCGCAAGCATTGGTTGTTTATGATGCAACAATGCCTATGTGACTCTGGCAGAGCCCGGCTGCCAAATTCGAAACGTCCAGCGATTGCGCCCACACGAAAGCTGCCAGCACTGAAAGCTCTACCTGGTTTTCACTGTCCCTTGGAACTGCATTCGCTGCCGCACAGACATTCGCGCTCTGCGCAAGCCTTGGTTGGTTATGATGCAACAATGCCTATGTGACTCTGGCAGAGCCCGGCTGCCAAATTTGAAACGTCCACTGATTGCGCCCACACGAAAGCTGCCAGCACTGAAAGCTCTACCTGGTTTTCACTGTCCCTTGGAACTGCATTCGCTGCCGCACAGACATTCGCGCTCTGCAAAAGCCTTGGTTGGTTATGATGCAACAATGCCTATGTGACTCTCGCAGAGCCTGGCTGCCAAATTCGAAATGTACACCGATTGCGCCCTCACGAAAGCTGCCAGTGCTGAAAGCTCTACCTGGATTTCACTGTCCCTTGGAACTGCATTCGATGCCGCACAGACATTCGCGCTCTGCGCAAGCCGTGGTTGGTTATAACGCAACAATGCCTATGTGACTCTGGCAGAGACCGGCTGCCAAATTTGAAACATCCAGCGATTGCGCCCACATGAAAGCTGCCAGCACTGAAAGCTCTACCTGGTTTTCACTGTCCCTTGGAACTGCATTCGCTGCCGCACAGATATTCGCGGTCCGCAAAAGCCTTGGTTGTTTATGATGCAACAATGGCTATGTGACTCTCGCAGAGCTCGGCTGCCAAATTCGAAACGTCCAGCGATTGCGCCCACACGAAAGCTGCCAGCACTGAAAGGTCTATCTGGTTTTCACTGTCCCTTGGAACTGCATTCGCTGCCGCACAGACATTCGCGGTCCGCAAAATCTTGGTTGGTTATGATGCAACAATGCCTATGTGACTCTGGCAGAGCCCGGCTGCCAAATTTGAAACGTCCACTGATTGCGCCGACACGAAAGCTGCCAGCACTGAAAGCTCTACCTGGTTTTCACTGTCCCTTGGAACTGCATTCGCTGCCGCACAGACATTCGCGCTCTGCGCAAGCCTTGGTTGGTTATGATGCAACAATGCCTATGTGACTCTGGCAGAGCCCGGCTGCCAAATTCGAAACGTCCAGCGATTGCGCCCACACGAAAGCTGCCAGCACTGAAAGCTCTACCTGGTTTTCACTGTCCCTTGGAACTGCATTCGCTGCCGCACAGACATTCGCGCTCTGCGCAAGCCTTGGTTGGTTATGATGCAACAATGCCTATGTGACTCTGGCAGAGCCCGGCTGCCAAATTCGAAACGTCCAGCGATTGCGCCCACACGAAAGCTGCCAGCACTGAAAGCTCTACCTGGTTTTCACTGTCCCTTGGAACTGCATTCGCTGCCGCACAGACATTCGCAATCAGCGCAAGCCTTGGTTGGTTATGACGCAACAATGCCTATGTGACTCTGGCAGAGACCGGCTGCCAAATTTGAAACGTCCAGCGATTGCGCCCACACAAAAGCTGCCAGCACTGAAAGCTCTACCTGGTTTTCACTGTCCCTTGGAACTGCATTCGCTGCCGCACAGACATTCGCGCTCTGCAAAAGCCTTGGTTGGGTATGATGCAACAATGCCTATGTGACTCTCGCACAGCCCGCTGCCAAATTCGAAACGTCCAGCGATTGCGCCCACACGAAAGCTGCCAGCACTGAAAGCTCTACCTGGTTTTCACTGTCCCTTGGAACTGCATTCGCTGCCGCACAGACATTCGCGCTCTGCGCAAGCCTTGGTTGTTTATGATGCAACAATGCCTATGTGACTCTGGCAGAGCCCGGCTGCCAAATTTGAAACGTCCAGCAATTGCGCCCACACGAAAGCTGCCAGCACTGAAAGCTCTACCTGGTTTTCACTGTCCCTTGGAACTGCATTCGCTGCCGCACAGACATTCGCGCTCTGCGCAAGCCTTGGTTGGGTATGATGCAACAATGCCTATGTGACTCTCGCACAGCCCGCTGCCAAATTTGAAACGTCCAGCGATTGCGCCCACACGAAAGCTGCCAGCACTGAAAGCTCTACCTGGTTTTCACTGTCCCTTGGAACTGCATTCGCTGCCGCACAGACATTCGCGCTCTGCGCAAGCCTTGGTTGGTTATGATGCAACAATACCTATGTGACTGTGGCTGAGCCCGGCTGCCAAATTTGAAACGTCCAGCAATTGCGCCCACACGAAAGCTGCCAGCACTGAAAGCTCTACCTGGTTTTCACTGTCCCTTGGAACTGCATTCGCTGCCGCACAGACATTCGCGGTCCGCAAAAGTCTTGGTTGGTTATGATGCAACAATGCCTATGTGACTCTGGCAGAGACCGGCTGCCAAATTTGAAACGTCCAGCGATTGCGCCCACACGAAAGCTGCCAGCACTGAAAGCTCTACCTGGTTTTCACTGTCCCTTGGAACTGCATTCGCTGCCGCACAGACATTCGCGCTCTGCGCAAGCCTTGGTTGGTTATGATGCAACAATGCCTATGTGACTCTGGCAGAGCCCGGCTGCCAAATTCGAAACGTCCAGCGATTGCGCCCACACGAAAGCTGCCAGCACTGAAAGCTCTACCTGGTTTTCACTGTCCCTTGGAACTGCATTCGCTGCCGCACAGACATTCGCAATCAGCGCAAGCCTTGGTTGGTTATGACGCAACAATGCCTATGTGACTCTGGCAGAGACCGGCTGCCAAATTTGAAACGTCCAGCGATTGCGCCCACACGAAAGCTGCCAGCACTGAAAGCTCTACCTGGTTTTCACTGTCCCTTGGAACTGCATTCGCTGCCGCACAGACATTCGCGCTCTGCGCAAGCTTTGGTTGGTTATGACGCAACAATGCCTATGTGACTCTGGCAGAGCCCGGCTGCCAAATTTGAAATGTACACCGACTGCGCCCACACGAAAGCTGCCAGCACTGAAAGCTCTACCTGGTTTTCACTGTCCCTTGGAACTGCATTCTCTGCCGCACAGACATTCGCGCTCCGCAAAAGCCTTGGTTGGTTATGATGCCAGAATGCCTATGTGACTCTCACAGAGCCCGGCTGCCAAATTTGAAACGTCCAGCGATTGCGCCCACATGAAAGCTGCCAGCACTGAAAGCTCTACCTGGTTTTCACTGTCCCTTGGAACTGCATTCGCTGCCGCACAGACATTCGCGCTCTGCGCAAGCCTTGGTTGGTTATGATGCAACAATGCCTATGTGACTCTGGCAGAGCCCGGCTGCCAAATTCGAAACATCCCGCGATTGCGCCCACACGAAAGCTGCCAGCACTGAAAGCTCTACCTGGTTTTCACTGTCCCTTGGAACTGCATTCGCTGCCGCACAGACATTCGCGCTCTGCAAAAGCCTTGGTTGGTTATGATGCAACAATGCCTATGTGACTCTGGCAGAGCCCGGCTGCCAAATTTGAAACGTCCACTGATTGCGCCCACACGAAAGCTGCCAGCACTGAAAGCTCTACCTGGTTTTCACTGTCCCTTGGAACTGCATTCGCTGCCGCACAGACATTCGCGCTCTGCGCATGCCTTGGTTGGTTATGATGCAACAATGCCTATGTGACTCTGGCAGAGCCCGGCTGCCAAATTTGAAACGTCCAGCGATTGCGCCCACACGAAAGCTGCCAGCACTGAAAGCTCTACCTGGTTTTCACTGTCCCTTGGAACTGCATTCGCTGCCGCACAGATATTCGCGGTTCGCAAAAGCCTTGGTTGTTTATGATGCAACAATGGCTATGTGACTCTCGCAGAGCTCGGCTGCCAAATTCGAAACGTCCAGCGATTGCGCCCACACAAAAGCTGCCAGCACTGAAAGGTCTATCTGGTTTTCACTGTCCCTTGGAACTGCATTCGCTGCCGCACAGACATTCGCGGTCCGCAAAATCTTGGTTGGTTATGATGCAACAATGCCTATGTGACTCTGGCAGAGCCCGGCTGCCAAATTTGAAACGTCCACTGATTGCGCCGACACGAAAGCTGCCAGCACTGAAAGCTCTACCTGGTTTTCACTGTCCCTTGGAACTGCATTCGCTGCCGCACAGACATTCGCGCTCTGCGCAAGCCTTGGTTGGTTATGATGCAACAATGCCTATGTGAATCTGGCAGAGCCCGGCTGCCAAAATCGAAACGTCCAGCGATTGCGCCCACACGAAAGCTGCCAGCACTGAAAGCTCTACCTGGTTTTCACTGTCCCTTGGAACTGCATTCGCTGCCGCACAGACATTCGCAATCAGCGCAAGCCTTGGTTGGTTATGACGCAACAATGCCTATGTGACTCTGGCAGAGACCGGCTGCCAAATTTGAAACGTCCAGCGATTGCGCCCACACAAAAGCTGCCAGCACTGAAAGCTCTACCTGGTTTTCACTGTCCCTTGGAACTGCATTCGCTGCCGCACAGACATTCGCGCTCTGCGCAAGCCTTGGTTGGTTATGACGCAACAATGCCTATGTGACTCTGGCAGAGCCCGGCTGCCAAATTTGAAATGTACACCGACTGCGCCCACACGAAAGCTGCCAGCACTGAAAGCTCTACCTGGTTTTCACTGTCCCTTGGAACTGCATTCGCTGCCGCACAGACATTCGCGCTCTGCGCAAGCATTGGTTGTTTATGATGCAACAATGCCTATGTGACTCTGGCAGAGCCCGGCTGCCAAATTCGAAACGTCCAGCGATTGCGCCCACACGAAAGCTGCCAGCACTGAAAGCTCTACCTGGTTTTCACTGTCCCTTGGAACTGCATTCGCTGCCGCACAGACATTCGCGCTCTGCGCAAGCCTTGGTTGGTTATGATGCAACAATGCCTATGTGACTCATGCAGAGCCCGGCTGCCAAATTCGAAACGTCCAGCGATTGCGCCCACACGAAAGCTGCCAGCACTGAAAGCTCTACCTGGTTTTCACTGTCCCTTGGAACTGCATTCGCTGCCGCACAGACATTCGCAATCAGCGCAAGCCTTGGTTGGTTATGACGCAACAATGCCTATGTGACTCTGGCAGAGCCTGGCTGCCAAATTTGAAACGTCCAGCGATTGCGCCCACACGAAAGCTGCCAGCACTGAAAGCTCTACCTGGTTTTCACTGTCCCTTGGAACTGCATTCGCTGCCGCACAGACATTCGCGCTCTGCGCAAGCCTTGGTTGGTTATGACGCAACAATGCCTATGTGACTCTGGCAGAGCCCGGCTGCCAAATTTGAAATATACACCGACTGCGCCCACACGAAAGCTGCCAGCACTGAAAGCTCTACCTGGTTTTCACTGTCCCTTGGAACTGCATTCGCTGCCGCACAGACATTCGCGCTCTGCGCAAGCATTGGTTGTTTATGATGCAACAATGCCTATGTGACTCATGCAGAGCCCGGCTGCCAAATTCGAAACGTCCAGCGATTGCGCCCACACGAAAGCTGCCAGCACTGAAAGGTCTATCTGGTTTTCACTGTCCCTTGGAACTGCATTCGCTGCCGCACAGACATTCGCGGTCCGCAAAATCTTGGTTGGTTATGATGCAACAATGCCTATGTGACTCTGGCAGAGCCCGGCTGCCAAATTTGAAACGTCCACTGATTGCGCCGACACGAAAGCTGCCAGCACTGAAAGCTCTACCTGGTTTTCACTGTCCCTTGGAACTGCATTCGCTGCCGCACAGACATTCGCGCTCTGCGCAAGCCTTGGTTGGTTATGATGCAACAATGCCTATGTGACTCTGGCAGAGCCCGGCTGCCAAATTCGAAACGTCCAGCGATTGCGCCCACACGAAAGCTGCCACCACTGAAAGCTCTACCTGGTTTTCACTGTCCCTTGGAACTGCATTCGCTGCCGCACAGACATTCGCGCTCTGCGCAAGCCTTGGTTGGTTATGATGCAACAATGCCTATGTGACTCTGGCAGAGCCCGGCTGCCAAATTCGAAACGTCCAGCGATTGCGCCCACACGAAAGCTGCCAGCACTGAAAGCTCTACCTGGTTTTCACTGTCCCTTGGAACTGCATTCGCTGCCGCACAGACATTCGCGCTCTGCGCAAGCCTTGGTTGGTTATGATGCAACAATGCCTATGTGACTCTGGCAGAGCCCGGCTGCCAAATTTGAAACGTCCACTGATTGCGCCCACACGAAAGCTGCCAGCACTGAAAGCTCTACCTGGTTTTCACTGTCCCTTGGAACTGCATTCGCTGCCGCACAGTCATTCGCGCTCTGCGCAAGCCTTGGTTGGTTATGATGCAACAATGCCTATGTGACTCTGGCAGAGCCCGGCTGCCAAATTCGAAACGTCCAGCGATTGCGCCCACACGAAAGCTGCCAGCACTGAAAGCTCTACCTGGTTTTCACTGTCCCTTGGAACTGCATTCGCTGCCGCACAGACATTCGCAATCAGCGCAAGCCTTGGTTGGTTATGACGCAACAATGCCTATGTGACTCTGGCAGAGACCGGCTGCCAAATTTGAAACGTCCAGCGATTGCGCCCACACAAAAGCTGCCAGCACTGAAAGCTCTACCTGGTTTTCACTGTCCCTTGGAACTGCATTCGCTGCCGCACAGACATTCGCGCTCTGCGCAAGCCTTGGTTGGTTATGACGCAACAATGCCTATGTGACTCTGGCAGAGCCCGGCTGCCAAATTTGAAATGTACACCGACTGCGCCCACACGAAAGCTGCCAGCACTGAAAGCTCTACCTGGTTTTCACTGTCCCTTGGAACTGCATTCGCTGCCGCACAGACATTCGCGCTCTGCGCAAGCATTGGTTGTTTATGATGCAACAATGCCTATGTGACTCTGGCAGAGCCCGTCTGCCAAATTTGAAATGTACACCGACTGCGCCCACACGAAAGCTGCCAGCACTGAAAGCTCTACCTGGTTTTCACTGTCCCTTGGAACTGCATTCGCTGCCGCACAGACATTCGCGCTCTGCGCAAGCCTTGGTTGGTTATGATGCAACAATGCCTATGTGACTCTGGCAGAGCCCGGCTGCCAAATTTGAAACGTCCACTGATTGCGCCCACACGAAAGCTGCCAGCACTGAAAGCTCTACCTGGTTTTCACTGTCCCTTGGAACTGCATTCGCTGCCGCACCGACATTCGCGCTCTGCAAAAGCCTTGGTTGGTTATGATGCAACAATGCCTATGTGACTCTCGCAGAGCCTGGCTGCCAAATTCGAAATGTACACCGATTGCGCCCTCACGAAAGCTGCCAGCGCTGAAAGCTCTACCTGGATTTCACTGTCCCTTGGAACTGCATTCGATGCCGCACAGACATTCGCGCTCTGCGCAAGCCGTGGTTGGTTATAACGCAACAATGCCTATGTGACTCTGGCAGAGACCGGCTGCCAAATTTGAAACATCCAGCGATTGCGCCCACATGAAAGCTGCCAGCACTGAAAGCTCTACCTGGTTTTCACTGTCCCTTGGAACTGCATTCGCTGCCGCACAGATATTCGCGGTCCGCAAAAGCCTTGGTTGTTTATGATGCAACAATGGCTATGTGACTCTCGCAGAGCTCGGCTGCCAAATTCGAAACGTCCAGCGATTGCGCCCACACGAAAGCTGCCAGCACTGAAAGGTCTATCTGGTTTTCACTGTCCCTTGGAACTGCATTCGCTGCCGCACAGACATTCGCGGTCCGCAAAATCTTGGTTGGTTATGATGCAACAATGCCTATGTGACTCTGGCAGAGCCCGGCTGCCAAATTTGAAACGTCCACTGATTGCGCCGACACGAAAGCTGCCAGCACTGAAAGCTCTACCTGGTTTTCACTGTCCCTTGGAACTGCATTCGCTGCCGCACAGACATTCGCGCTCTGCGCAAGCCTTGGTTGGTTATGATGCAACAATGCCTATGTGACTCTGGCAGAGCCCGGCTGCCAAATTCGAAACGTCCAGCGATTGCGCCCACACGAAAGCTGCCAGCACTGAAAGCTCTACCTGGTTTTCACTGTCCCTTGGAACTGCATTCGCTACCGCACAGACATTCGCGCTCTGCGCAAGCCTTGGTTGGTTATGATGCAACAATGCCTATGTGACTCTGGCAGAGCCCGGCTGCCAAATTCGAAACGTCCAGCGATTGCGCCCACACGAAAGCTGCCAGCACTGAAAGCTCTACCTGGTTTTCACTGTCCCTTGGAACTGCATTCGCTGCCGCACAGACATTCGCAATCAGCGCAAGCCTTGGTTGGTTATGACGCAACAATGCCTATGTGACTCTGGCAGAGACCGGCTGCCAAATTTGAAACGTCCAGCGATTGCGCCCACACAAAAGCTGCCAGCACTGAAAGCTCTACCTGGTTTTCACTGTCCCTTGGAACTGCATTCGCTGCCGCACAGACATTCGCGCTCTGCAAAAGCCTTGGTTGGGTATGATGCAACAATGCCTATGTGACTCTCGCACAGCCCGCTGCCAAATTCGAAACGTCCAGCGATTGCGCCCACACGAAAGCTGCCAGCACTGAAAGCTCTACCTGGTTTTCACTGTCCCTTGGAACTGCATTCGCTGCCGCACAGACATTCGCGCTCTGCGCAAGCCTTGGTTGGTTATGATGCAACAATGCCTATGTGACTCTGGCAGAGCCCGGCTGCCAAATTTGAAACGTCCAGCAATTGCGCCCACACGAAAGCTGCCAGCACTGAAAGCTCTACCTGGTTTTCACTGTCCCTTGGAACTGCATTCGCTGCCGCACAGACATTCGCGCTCTGCAAAAGCCTTGGTTGGGTATGATGCAACAATGCCTATGTGACTCTCGCACAGCCCGCTGCCAAATTTGAAACGTCCAGCGATTGCGCCCACACGAAAGCTGCCAGCACTGAAAGCTCTACCTGGTTTTCACTGTCCCTTGGAACTGCATTCGCTGCCGCACAGACATTCGCGCTCTGCGCAAGCCTTGGTTGGTTATGATGCAACAATGCCTATGTGACTCTGGCAGAGCCCGGCTGCCAAATTTGAAACGTCCAGCAATTGCGCCCACACGAAAGCTGCCAGCACTGAAAGCTCTACCTGGTTTTCACTGTCCCTTGGAACTGCATTCGCTGCCGCACAGACATTCGCGGTCCGCAAAAGTCTTGGTTGGTTATGATGCAACAATGCCTATGTGACTCTGGCAGAGACCGGCTGCCAAATTTGAAACGTCCAGCGATTGCGCCCACACGAAAGCTGCCAGCACTGAAAGCTCTACCTGGTTTTCACTGTCCCTTGGAACTGCATTCGCTGCCGCACAGACATTCGCGCTCTGCGCAAGCCTTGGTTGGTTATGATGCAACAATGCCTATGTGACTCTGGCAGAGCCCGGCTGCCAAATTCGAAACGTCCAGCGATTGCGCCCACACGAAAGCTGCCAGCACTGAAAGCTCTACCTGGTTTTCACTGTCCCTTGGAACTGCATTCGCTGCCGCACAGACATTCGCAATCAGCGCAAGCCTTGGTTGGTTATGACGCAACAATGCCTATGTGACTCTGGCAGAGACCGGCTGCCAAATTTGAAACGTCCAGCGATTGCGCCCACACGAAAGCTGCCAGCACTGAAAGCTCTACCTGGTTTTCACTGTCCCTTGGAACTGCATTCGCTGCCGCACAGACATTCGCGCTCTGCGCAAGCCTTGGTTGGTTATGACGCAACAATGCCTATGTGACTCTGGCAGAGCCCGGCTGCCAAATTTGAAATGTACACCGACTGCGCCCACACGAAAGCTGCCAGCACTGAAAGCTCTACCTGGTTTTCACTGTCCCTTGGAACTGCATTCTCTGCCGCACAGACATTCGCGCTCCGCAAAAGCCTTGGTTGGTTATGATGCCAGAATGCCTATGTGACTCTCACAGAGCCCGGCTGCCAAATTTGAAACGTCCAGCGATTGCGCCCACATGAAAGCTGCCAGCACTGAAAGCTCTACCTGGTTTTCACTGTCCCTTGGAACTGCATTCGCTGCCGCACAGACATTCGCGCTCTGCGCAAGCCTTGGTTGGTTATGATGCAACAATGCCTATGTGACTCTGGCAGAGCCCGGCTGCCAAATTCGAAACATCCCGCGATTGCGCCCACACGAAAGCTGCCAGCACTGAAAGCTCTACCTGGTTTTCACTGTCCCTTGGAACTGCATTCGCTGCCGCACAGACATTCGCGCTCTGCAAAAGCCTTGGTTGGTTATGATGCAACAATGCCTATGTGACTCTGGCAGAGCCCGGCTGCCAAATTTGAAACGTCCACTGATTGCGCCCACACGAAAGCTGCCAGCACTGAAAGCTCTACCTGGTTTTCACTGTCCCTTGGAACTGCATTCGCTGCCGCACAGACATTCGCGCTCTGCGCATGCCTTGGTTGGTTATGATGCAACAATGCCTATGTGACTCTGGCAGAGCCCGGCTGCCAAATTTGAAACGTCCAGCGATTGCGCCGACACGAAAGCTGCCAGCACTGAAAGCTCTACCTGGTTTTCACTGTCCCTTGGAACTGCATTCGCTGCCGCACAGATATTCGCGGTTCGCAAAAGCCTTGGTTGTTTATGATGCAACAATGGCTATGTGACTCTCGCAGAGCTCGGCTGCCAAATTCGAAACGTCCAGCGATTGCGCCCACACGAAAGCTGCCAGCACTGAAAGGTCTATCTGGTTTTCACTGTCCCTTGGAACTGCATTCGCTGCCGCACAGACATTCGCGGTCCGCAAAATCTTGGTTGGTTATGATGCAACAATGCCTATGTGACTCTGGCAGAGCCCGGCTGCCAAATTTGAAACGTCCACTGATTGCGCCGACACGAAAGCTGCCAGCACTGAAAGCTCTACCTGGTTTTCACTGTCCCTTGGAACTGCATTCGCTGCCGCACAGACATTCGCGCTCTGCGCAAGCCTTGGTTGGTTATGATGCAACAATGCCTATGTGACTCTGGCAGAGCCCGGCTGCCAAATTCGAAACGTCCAGCGATTGCGCCCACACGAAAGCTGCCAGCACTGAAAGCTCTACCTGGTTTTCACTGTCCCTTGGAACTGCATTCGCTGCCGCACAGACATTCGCAATCAGCGCAAGCCTTGGTTGGTTATGACGCAACAATGCCTATGTGACTCTGGCAGAGACCGGCTGCCAAATTTGAAACGTCCAGCGATTGCGCCCACACAAAAGCTGCCAGCACTGAAAGCTCTACCTGGTTTTCACTGTCCCTTGGAACTGCATTCGCTGCCGCACAGACATTCGCGCTCTGCGCAAGCCTTGGTTGGTTATGACGCAACAATGCCTATGTGACTCTGGCAGAGCCCGGCTGCCAAATTTGAAATGTACACCGACTGCGCCCACACGAAAGCTGCCAGCACTGAAAGCTCTACCTGGTTTTCACTGTCCCTTGGAACTGCATTCGCTGCCGCACAGACATTCGCGCTCTGCGCAAGCCTTGGTTGGTTATGATGCAACAATGCCTATGTGACTCTGGCAGAGCCCGGCTGCCAAATTTGAAACGTCCACTGATTGCGCCCACACGAAAGCTGCCAGCACTGAAAGCTCTACCTGGTTTTCACTGTCCCTTGGAACTGCATTCGCTGCCGCACCGACATTCGCGCTCTGCAAAAGCCTTGGTTGGTTATGATGCAACAATGCCTATGTGACTCTCGCAGAGCCTGGCTGCCAAATTCGAAATGTACACCGATTGCGCCCTCACGAAAGCTGCCAGCGCTGAAAGCTCTACCTGGATTTCACTGTCCCTTGGAACTGCATTCGATGCCGCACAGACATTCGCGCTCTGCGCAAGCCGTGGTTGGTTATAACGCAACAATGCCTATGTGACTCTGGCAGAGACCGGCTGCCAAATTTGAAACATCCAGCGATTGCGCCCACATGAAAGCTGCCAGCACTGAAAGCTCTACCTGGTTTTCACTGTCCCTTGGAACTGCATTCGCTGCCGCACAGATATTCGCGGTCCGCAAAAGCCTTGGTTGTTTATGATGCAACAATGGCTATGTGACTCTCGCAGAGCTCGGCTGCCAAATTCGAAACGTCCAGCGATTGCGCCCACACGAAAGCTGCCAGCACTGAAAGGTCTATCTGGTTTTCACTGTCCCTTGGAACTGCATTCGCTGCCGCACAGACATTCGCGGTCCGCAAAATCTTGGTTGGTTATGATGCAACAATGCCTATGTGACTCTGGCAGAGCCCGGCTGCCAAATTTGAAACGTCCACTGATTGCGCCGACACGAAAGCTGCCAGCACTGAAAGCTCTACCTGGTTTTCACTGTCCCTTGGAACTGCATTCGCTGCCGCACAGACATTCGCGCTCTGCGCAAGCCTTGGTTGGTTATGATGCAACAATGCCTATGTGACTCTGGCAGAGCCCGGCTGCCAAATTCGAAACGTCCAGCGATTGCGCCCACACGAAAGCTGCCAGCACTGAAAGCTCTACCTGGTTTTCACTGTCCCTTGGAACTGCATTCGCTGCCGCACAGACATTCGCGCTCTGCGCAAGCCTTGGTTGGTTATGATGCAACAATGCCTATGTGACTCTGGCAGAGCCCGGCTGCCAAATTCGAAACGTCCAGCGATTGCGCCCACACGAAAGCTGCCAGCACTGAAAGCTCTACCTGGTTTTCACTGTCCCTTGGAACTGCATTCGCTGCCGCACAGACATTCGCAATCAGCGCAAGCCTTGGTTGGTTATGACGCAACAATGCCTATGTGACTCTGGCAGAGACCGGCTGCCAAATTTGAAACGTCCAGCGATTGCGCCCACACAAAAGCTGCCAGCACTGAAAGCTCTACCTGGTTTTCACTGTCCCTTGGAACTGCATTCGCTGCCGCACAGACATTCGCGCTCTGCAAAAGCCTTGGTTGGGTATGATGCAACAATGCCTATGTGACTCTCGCACAGCCCGCTGCCAAATTCGAAACGTCCAGCGATTGCGCCCACACGAAAGCTGCCAGCACTGAAAGCTCTACCTGGTTTTCACTGTCCCTTGGAACTGCATTCGCTGCCGCACAGACATTCGCGCTCTGCGCAAGCCTTGGTTGGTTATGACGCAACAATGCCTATGTGACTCTGGCAGAGCCCGGCTGCCAAATTTGAAACGTCCAGCAATTGCGCCCACACGAAAGCTGCCAGCACTGAAAGCTCTACCTGGTTTTCACTGTCCCTTGGAACTGCATTCGCTGCCGCACAGACATTCGCGCTCTGCAAAAGCCTTGGTTGGGTATGATGCAACAATGCCTATGTGACTCTGGCAGAGCCCGGCTGCCAAATTCGAAACGTCCAGCGATTGCGCCCACACGAAAGCTGCCAGCACTGAAAGCTCTACCTGGTTTTCACTGTCCCTTGGAACTGCATTCGCTGCCGCACAGACATTCGCAATCAGCGCAAGCCTTGGTTGGTTATGACGCAACAATGCCTATGTGACTCTGGCAGAGACCGGCTGCCAAATTTGAAACGTCCAGCGATTGCGCCCACACGAAAGCTGCCAGCACTGAAAGCTCTACCTGGTTTTCACTGTCCCTTGGAACTGCATTCGCTGCCGCACAGACATTCGCGCTCTGCGCAAGCCTTGGTTGGTTATGACGCAACAATGCCTATGTGACTCTGGCAGAGCCCGGCTGCCAAATTTGAAATGTACACCGACTGCGCCCACACGAAAGCTGCCAGCACTGAAAGCTCTACCTGGTTTTCACTGTCCCTTGGAACTGCATTCTCTGCCGCACAGACATTCGCGCTCCGCAAAAGCCTTGGTTGGTTATGATGCCAGAATGCCTATGTGACTCTCACAGAGCCCGGCTGCCAAATTTGAAGCGTCCAGCGATTGCGCCCACATGAAAGCTGCCAGCACTGAAAGCTCTACCTGGTTTTCACTGTCCCTTGGAACTGCATTCGCTGCCGCACAGACATTCGCGCTCTGCGCAAGCCTTGGTTGGTTATGATGCAACAATGCCTATGTGACTCTGGCAGAGCCCGGCTGCCAAATTCGAAACATCCCGCGATTGCGCCCACACGAAAGCTGCCAGCACTGAAAGCTCTACCTGGTTTTCACTGTCCCTTGGAACTGCATTCGCTGCCGCACAGACATTCGCAATCAGCGCAAGCCTTGGTTGGTTATGACGCAACAATGCCTATGTGACTCTGGCAGAGACCGGCTGCCAAATTTGAAACGTCCAGCGATTGCGCCCACACAAAAGCTGCCAGCACTGAAAGCTCTACCTGGTTTTCACTGTCCCTTGGAACTGCATTCGCTGCCGCACAGACATTCGCGCTCTGCAAAAGCCTTGGTTGGGTATGATGCAACAATGCCTATGTGACTCTCGCACAGCCCGCTGCCAAATTCGAAACGTCCAGCGATTGCGCCCACACGAAAGCTGCCAGCACTGAAAGCTCTACCTGGTTTTCACTGTCCCTTGGAACTGCATTCGCTGCCGCACAGACATTCGCGCTCTGCGCAAGCCTTGGTTGGTTATGATGCAACAATGCCTATGTGACTCTGGCAGAGCCCGGCTGCCAAATTTGAAACGTCCAGCAATTGCGCCCACACGAAAGCTGCCAGCACTGAAAGCTCTACCTGGTTTTCACTGTCCCTTGGAACTGCATTCGCTGCCGCACAGACATTCGCGCTCTGCAAAAGCCTTGGTTGGGTATGATGCAACAATGCCTATGTGACTCTGGCAGAGCCCGGCTGCCAAATTCGAAACGTCCAGCGATTGCGCCCACACGAAAGCTGCCAGCACTGAAAGCTCTACCTGGTTTTCACTGTCCCTTGGAACTGCATTCGCTGCCGCACAGACATTCGCAATCAGCGCAAGCCTTGGTTGGTTATGACGCAACAATGCCTATGTGACTCTGGCAGAGACCGGCTGCCAAATTTGAAACGTCCAGCGATTGCGCCCACACGAAAGCTGCCAGCACTGAAAGCTCTACCTGGTTTTCACTGTCCCTTGGAACTGCATTCGCTGCCGCACAGACATTCGCGCTCTGCGCAAGCCTTGGTTGGTTATGACGCAACAATGCCTATGTGACTCTGGCAGAGCCCGGCTGCCAAATTTGAAATGTACACCGACTGCGCCCACACGAAAGCTGCCAGCACTGAAAGCTCTACCTGGTTTTCACTGTCCCTTGGAACTGCATTCTCTGCCGCACAGACATTCGCGCTCCGCAAAAGCCTTGGTTGGTTATGATGCCAGAATGCCTATGTGACTCTCACAGAGCCCGGCTGCCAAATTTGAAGCGTCCAGCGATTGCGCCCACATGAAAGCTGCCAGCACTGAAAGCTCTACCTGGTTTTCACTGTCCCTTGGAACTGCATTCGCTGCCGCACAGACATTCGCGCTCTGCGCAAGCATTGGTTGTTTATGATGCAACAATGCCTATGTGACTCTGGCAGAGCCCGGCTGCCAAATTCGAAACGTCCAGCGATTGCGCCCACACGAAAGCTGCCAGCACTGAAAGCTCTACCTGGTTTTCACTGTCCCTTGGAACTGCATTCGCTGCCGCACAGACATTCGCGCTCTGCGCAAGCCTTGGTTGGTTATGATGCAACAATGCCTATGTGACTCTGGCAGAGCCCGGCTGCCAAATTTGAAACGTCCAGCGATTGCGCCCACACGAAAGCTGCCAGCACTGAAAGCTCTACCTGGTTTTCACTGTCCCTTGGAACTGCATTCGCTGCCGCACAGACATTCGCGCTCTGCGCAAGCCTTGGTTGGTTATGATGCAACAATGCCTATGTGACTCTGGCAGAGCCCGGCTGCCAAATTTGAAACGTCCAGCGATTGCGCCCACACGAAAGCTGCCAGCACTGAAAGCTCTACCTGGTTTT
Organism: Mycteria americana; assembly: GCF_035582795.1. Taxonomy (NCBI): domain Eukaryota; kingdom Metazoa; phylum Chordata; class Aves; order Ciconiiformes; family Ciconiidae; genus Mycteria; species Mycteria americana. The sequence goes on along the minus strand of NW_027445609.1, from coordinate 1,606,013 downwards.
CACTGTCCCTTGGAACTGCATTCGCTGCCGCACAGACATTCGCGCTCTGCGCAAGCCTTGGTTGGTTATGATGCAACAATGCCTATGTGACTCTGGCAGAGCCCGGCTGCCAAATTCGAAACGTCCAGCGATTGCGCCCACACGAAAGCTGCCAGCACTGAAAGCTCTACCTGGTTTTCACTGTCCCTTGGAACTGCATTCGCTGCCGCACAGACATTCGCAATCAGCTCAAGCCTTGGTTGGTTATGACGCAACAATGCCTATGTGACTCTGGCAGAGCCCGGCTGCCAAATTTGAAATGTACACCGACTGCGCCCACACGAAAGCTGCCAGCACTGAAAGCTCTACCTGGTTTTCACTGTCCCTTGGAACTGCATTCGCTGCCGCACAGACATTCGCGCTCTGCGCAAGCATTGGTTGTTTATGATGCAACAATGCCTATGTGACTCTGGCAGAGCCCGGCTGCCAAATTCGAAACGTCCAGCGATTGCGCCCACACGAAAGCTGCCAGCACTGAAATCTCTACCTGGTTTTCACTGTCCCTTGGAACTGCATTCGCTGCCGCACAGACATTCGCGCTCTGCGCAAGCCTTGGTTGGTTATGATGCAACAATGCCTATGTGACTCTGGCAGAGCCCGGCTGCCAAATTCGAAACGTCCAGCGATTGCGCCCACACGAAAGCTGCCAGCACTGAAAGCTCTACCTGGTTTTCACTGTCCCTTGGAACTGCATTCGCTGCCGCACAGACATTCGCAATCAGCGCAAGCCTTGGTTGGTTATGACGCAACAATGCCTATGTGACTCTGGCAGAGACCGGCTGCCAAATTTGAAACGTCCAGCGATTGCGCCCACACAAAAGCTGCCAGCACTGAAAGCTCTACCTGGTTTTCACTGTCCCTTGGAACTGCATTCGCTGCCGCACAGACATTCGCGCTCTGCGCAAGCCTTGGTTGGTTATGACGCAACAATGCCTATGTGACTCTGGCAGAGCCCGGCTGCCAAATTTGAAATGTACACCGACTGCGCCCACACGAAAGCTGCCAGCACTGAAAGCTCTACCTGGTTTTCACTGTCCCTTGGAACTGCATTCGCTGCCGCACAGACATTCGCGCTCTGCGCAAGCCTTGGTTGGGTATGATGCAACAATGCCTATGTGACTCTGGCAGAGCCCGGCTGCCAAATTCGAAACGTCCAGCGATTGCGCCCACACGAAAGTTGCCAGCACTGAAAGCTCTACCTGGTTTTCACTGTCCCTTGGAACTGCATTCGCTGCCGCACAGACATTCGCAATCAGCGCAAGCCTTGGTTGGTTATGACGCAACAATGCCTATGTGACTCTGGCAGAGACCGGCTGCCAAATTTGCAACGTCCACCGATTGCGCCCACACGAAAGCTGCCAGCACTGAAAGCTCTACCTGGTTTTCACTGTCCCTTGGAACTGCATTCGCTGCCGCACAGACATTCGCGCTCTGCGCAAGCCTTGGTTGGTTATGACGCAACAATGCCTATGTGACTCATGCAGAGCCCGGCTGCCAAATTTGAAATGTACACCGACTGCGCCCACACGAAAGCTGCCAGCACTGAAAGCTCTACCTGGTTTTCACTGTCCCTTGGAACTGCATTCGCTGCCGCACAGACATTCGCGCTCCGCAAAAGCCTTGGTTGGTTATGATGCAACAATGCCTATGTGACTCTGGCAGAGCCCGGCTGCCAAATTTGAAACGTCCAGCGATTGCGCCCACATGAAAGCTGCCAGCACTGAAAGCTCTACCTGGTTTTCACTGTCCCTTGGAACTGCATTCGCTGCCGCACAGACATTCGCGCTCTGCGCAAGCCTTGGTTGGTTATGATGCAACAATGCCTATGTGACTCTGGCAGAGCCCGGCTGCCAAATTCGAAACATCCCGCGATTGCGCCCACACGAAAGCTGCCAGCACTGAAAGCTCTACCTGGTTTTCACTGTCCCTTGGAACTGCATTCGCTGCCGCACAGACATTCGCGCTCTGCAAAAGCCTTGGTTGGTTATGATGCAACAATGCCTATGTGACTCTGGCAGAGCCCGGCTGCCAAATTTGAAACGTCCACTGATTGCGCCCACACGAAAGCTGCCAGCACTGAAAGCTCTACCTGGTTTTCACTGTCCCTTGGAACTGCATTCGCTGCCGCACAGATATTCGCGGTCCGCAAAAGCCTTGGTTGTTTATGATGCAACAATGGCTATGTGACTCTCGCAGAGCTCGGCTGCCAAATTCGAAACGTCCAGCGATTGCGCCCACACGAAAGCTGCCAGGACTGAAAGGTCTATCTGGTTTTCACTGTCCCTTGGAACTGCATTCGCTGCCGCACAGACATTCGCGGTCCGCAAAATCTTGGTTGGTTATGATGCAACAATGCCTATGTGACTCTGGCAGAGCCCGGCTGCCAAATTTGAAACGTCCACTGATTGCGCCGACACGAAAGCTGCCAGCACTGAAAGCTCTACCTGGTTTTCACTGTCCCTTGGAACTGCATTCGCTGCCGCACAGACATTCGCGCTCTGCGCAAGCCTTGGTTGGTTATGATGCAACAATGCCTATGTGACTCTGGCAGAGCCCGGCTGCCAAATTCGAAACGTCCAGCGATTGCGCCCACACGAAAGCTGCCAGCACTGAAAGCTCTACCTGGTTTTCACTGTCCCTTGGAACTGCATTCGCTGCCGCACAGACATTCGCACTCTGCGCAAGCCTTGGTTGGTTATGATGCAACAATGCCTATGTGACTCTGGCAGAGCCCGGCTGCCAAATTCGAAACGTCCAGCGATTGCGCCCACACGAAAGCTGCCAGCACTGAAAGCTCTACCTGGTTTTCACTGTCCCTTGGAACTGCATTCGCTGCCGCACAGACATTCGCGCTCTGCGCAAGCCTTGGTTGGTTATGATGCAACAATGCCTATGTGACTCTGGCAGAGCCCGGCTGCCAAATTTGAAACGTCCACTGATTGCGCCCACACGAAAGCTGCCAGCACTGAAAGCTCTACCTGGTTTTCACTGTCCCTTGGAACTGCATTCGCTGCCGCACAGACATTCGCGCTCTGCGCAAGCCTTGGTTGGTTATGATGCAACAATGCCTATGTGACTGTGGCAGAGCCCGGCTGCCAAATTCGAAACGTCCAGCGATTGCGCCCACACGAAAGCTGCCAGCACTGAAAGCTCTACCTGGTTTTCACTGTCCCTTGGAACTGCATTTGCTGCCGCACAGACATTCGCAATCAGCGCAAGCCTTGGTTGGTTATGACGCAACAATGCCTATGTGACTCTGGCAGAGACCGGCTGCCAAATTTGAAACGTCCAGCGATTGCGCCCACACAAAAGCTGCCAGCACTGAAAGCTCTACCTGGTTTTCACTGTCCCTTGGAACTGCATTCGCTGCCGCACAGACATTCGCGCTCTGCGCAAGCCTTGGTTGGTTATGACGCAACACCTATGTGACTCTGGCAGAGCCCGGCTGCCAAATTTGAAATGTACACCGACTGCGCCCACACGAAAGCTGCCAGCACTGAAAGCTCTACCTGGTTTTCACTGTCCCTTGGAACTGCATTCGCTGCCGCACAGACATTCGCGCTCTGCGCAAGCATTGGTTGTTTATGATGCAACAATGCCTATGTGACTCTGGCAGAGCCCGGCTGCCAAATTCGAAACGTCCAGCGATTGCGCCCACACGAAAGCTGCCAGCACTGAAAGCTCTACCTGGTTTTCACTGTCCCTTGGAACTGCATTCGCTGCCGCACAGACATTCGCGCTCTGCGCAAGCCTTGGTTGGTTATGATGCAACAATGCCTATGTGACTCTGGCAGAGCCCGGCTGCCAAATTCGAAACGTCCAGCGATTGCGCCCACACGAAAGCTGCCAGCACTGAAAGCTCTACCTGGTTTTCACTGTCCCTTGGAACTGCATTCGCTGCCGCACAGACATTCGCAATCAGCGCAAGCCTTGGTTGGTTATGACGCAACAATGCCTATGTGACTCTGGCAGAGACCGGCTGCCAAATTTGAAACGTCCAGCGATTGCGCCCACACAAAAGCTGCCAGCACTGAAAGCTCTACCTGGTTTTCACTGTCCCTTGGAACTGCATTCGCTGCCGCACAGACATTCGCGCTCTGCGCAAGCCTTGGTTGGTTATGACGCAACAATGCCTATGTGACTCTGGCAGAGCCCGGCTGCCAAATTTGAAATGTACACCGACTGCGCCCACACGAAAGCAGCCAGCACTGAAAGCTCTACCTGGTTTTCACTGTCCCTTGGAACTGCATTCGCTGCCGCACAGACATTCGCGCTCTGCGCAAGCATTGGTTGTTTATGATGCAACAATGCCTATGTGACTCATGCAGAGCCCGGCTGCCAAATTCGAAACGTCCAGCGATTGCGCCCACACGAAAGCTGCCAGCACTGAAAGCTCTACCTGGTTTTCACTGTCCCTTGGAACTGCATTCGCTGCCGCACAGACATTCGCGCTCTGCAAAAGCCTTGGTTGGTTATGATGCAACAATGCCTATGTGACTCTGGCAGAGCCCGGCTGCCAAATTCGAAACATCCCGCGATTGCGCCCACACGAAAGCTGCCAGCACTGAAAGCTCTACCTGGTTTTCACTGTCCCTTGGAACTGCATTCGCTGCCGCACAGACATTCGCGCTCTGCAAAAGCCTTGGTTGGTTATGATGCAACAATGCCTATGTGACTCTCGCAGAGCCTGGCTGCCAAATTCGAAATGTACACCGATTGCGCCCTCACGAAAGCTGCCAGCGCTGAAAGCTCTACCTGGATTTCACTGTCCCTTGGAACTGCATTCGATGCCGCACAGACATTCGCGCTCTGCGCAAGCCGTGGTTGGTTATAACGCAACAATGCCTATGTGACTCTGGCAGAGACCGGCTGCCAAATTTGAAACGTCCAGCGATTGCGCCCACATGAAAGCTGCCAGCACTGAAAGCTCTACCTGGTTTTCACTGTCCCTTGGAACTGCATTCGCTGCCGCACAGATATTCGCGGTCCGCAAAAGCCTTGGTTGTTTATGATGCAACAATGACTACGTGACTCTCGCAGAGCTCGGCTGCCAAATTCGAAACGTCCAGCGATTGCGCCCACACGAAAGCTGCCAGCACTGAAAGCTCTACCTGGTTTTCACTGTCCCTTGGAACTGCATTCGCTGCCGCACAGACATTCGCGGTTCCCAAAATCTTGGTTGGTTATGATGCAACAATGCCTATGTGACTCTGGCAGAGCCCGGCTGCCAAATTTGAAACGTCCACTGATTGCGCCGACACGAAAGCTGCCAGCACTGAAAGCTCTACCTGGTTTTCACTGTCCCTTGGAACTGCATTCGCTGCCGCACAGACATTCGCGCTCTGCGCAGCCTTGGTTGGTTATGATGCAACAATGCCTATGTGACTCTGGCAGAGCCCGGCTGCCAAATTCGAAACGTCCAGCGATTGCGCCCACACGAAAGCTGCCAGCACTGAAAGCTCTACCTGGTTTTCACTGTCCCTTGGAACTGCATTCGCTGCCGCACAGACATTCGCGCTCTGCGCAAGCCTTGGTTGGTTATGATGCAACAATGCCTATGTGACTCTGGCAGAGCCCGGCTGCCAAATTCGAAACGTCCAGCGATTGCGCCCACACGAAAGCTGCCAGCACTGAAAGCTCTACCTGGTTTTCACTGTCCCTTGGAACTGCATTCGCTGCCGCACAGACATTCGCAATCAGCGCAAGCCTTGGTTGGTTATGACGCAACAATGCCTATGTGACTCTGGCAGAGACCGGCTGCCAAATTTGCAACGTCCACCGATTGCGCCCACACGAAAGCTGCCAGCACTGAAAGCTCTACCTGGTTTTCACTGTCCCTTGGAACTGCATTCGCTGCCGCACAGACATTCGCGCTCTGCGCAAGCCTTGGTTGGTTATGACGCAACAATGCCTATGTGACTCATGCAGAGCCCGGCTGCCAAATTTGAAATGTACACCGACTGCGCCCACACGAAAGCTGCCAGCACTGAAAGCTCTACCTGGTTTTCACTGTCCCTTGGAACTGCATTCGCTGCCGCACAGACATTCGCGCTCCGCAAAAGCCTTGGTTGGTTATGATGCAACAATGCCTATGTGACTCTGGCAGAGCCCGGCTGCCAAATTTGAAACGTCCAGCGATTGCGCCCACATGAAAGCTGCCAGCACTGAAAGCTCTACCTGGTTTTCACTGTCCCTTGGAACTGCATTCGCTGCCGCACAGACATTCGCGCTCTGCGCAAGCCTTGGTTGGTTATGATGCAACAATGCCTATGTGACTCTGGCAGAGCCCGGCTGCCAAATTCGAAACATCCCGCGATTGCGCCCACACGAAAGCTGCCAGCACTGAAAGCTCTACCTGGTTTTCACTGTCCCTTGGAACTGCATTCGCTGCCGCACAGACATTCGCGCTCTGCAAAAGCCTTGGTTGGTTATGATGCAACAATGCCTATGTGACTCTGGCAGAGCCCGGCTGCCAAATTTGAAACGTCCACTGATTGCGCCCACACGAAAGCTGCCAGCACTGAAAGCTCTACCTGGTTTTCACTGTCCCTTGGAACTGCATTCGCTGCCGCACAGATATTCGCGGTCCGCAAAAGCCTTGGTTGTTTATGATGCAACAATGGCTATGTGACTCTCGCAGAGCTCGGCTGCCAAATTCGAAACGTCCAGCGATTGCGCCCACACGAAAGCTGCCAGGACTGAAAGGTCTATCTGGTTTTCACTGTCCCTTGGAACTGCATTCGCTGCCGCACAGACATTCGCGGTCCGCAAAATCTTGGTTGGTTATGATGCAACAATGCCTATGTGACTCTGGCAGAGCCCGGCTGCCAAATTTGAAACGTCCACTGATTGCGCCGACACGAAAGCTGCCAGCACTGAAAGCTCTACCTGGTTTTCACTGTCCCTTGGAACTGCATTCGCTGCCGCACAGACATTCGCGCTCTGCGCAAGCCTTGGTTGGTTATGATGCAACAATGCCTATGTGACTCTGGCAGAGCCCGGCTGCCAAATTCGAAACGTCCAGCGATTGCGCCCACACGAAAGCTGCCAGCACTGAAAGCTCTACCTGGTTTTCACTGTCCCTTGGAACTGCATTCGCTGCCGCACAGACATTCGCACTCTGCGCAAGCCTTGGTTGGTTATGATGCAACAATGCCTATGTGACTCTGGCAGAGCCCGGCTGCCAAATTCGAAACGTCCAGCGATTGCGCCCACACGAAAGCTGCCAGCACTGAAAGCTCTACCTGGTTTTCACTGTCCCTTGGAACTGCATTCGCTGCCGCACAGACATTCGCGCTCTGCGCAAGCCTTGGTTGGTTATGATGCAACAATGCCTATGTGACTCTGGCAGAGCCCGGCTGCCAAATTTGAAACGTCCACTGATTGCGCCCACACGAAAGCTGCCAGCACTGAAAGCTCTACCTGGTTTTCACTGTCCCTTGGAACTGCATTCGCTGCCGCACAGACATTCGCGCTCTGCGCAAGCCTTGGTTGGTTATGATGCAACAATGCCTATGTGACTGTGGCAGAGCCCGGCTGCCAAATTCGAAACGTCCAGCGATTGCGCCCACACGAAAGCTGCCAGCACTGAAAGCTCTACCTGGTTTTCACTGTCCCTTGGAACTGCATTTGCTGCCGCACAGACATTCGCAATCAGCGCAAGCCTTGGTTGGTTATGACGCAACAATGCCTATGTGACTCTGGCAGAGACCGGCTGCCAAATTTGAAACGTCCAGCGATTGCGCCCACACAAAAGCTGCCAGCACTGAAAGCTCTACCTGGTTTTCACTGTCCCTTGGAACTGCATTCGCTGCCGCACAGACATTCGCGCTCTGCGCAAGCCTTGGTTGGTTATGACGCAACACCTATGTGACTCTGGCAGAGCCCGGCTGCCAAATTTGAAATGTACACCGACTGCGCCCACACGAAAGCTGCCAGCACTGAAAGCTCTACCTGGTTTTCACTGTCCCTTGGAACTGCATTCGCTGCCGCACAGACATTCGCGCTCTGCGCAAGCATTGGTTGTTTATGATGCAACAATGCCTATGTGACTCTGGCAGAGCCCGGCTGCCAAATTCGAAACGTCCAGCGATTGCGCCCACACGAAAGCTGCCAGCACTGAAAGCTCTACCTGGTTTTCACTGTCCCTTGGAACTGCATTCGCTGCCGCACAGACATTCGCGCTCTGCGCAAGCCTTGGTTGGTTATGATGCAACAATGCCTATGTGACTCTAGCAGAGCCCGGCTGCCAAATTCGAAACGTCCAGCGATTGCGCCCACACGAAAGCTGCCAGCACTGAAAGCTCTACCTGGTTTTCACTGTCCCTTGGAACTGCATTCGCTGCCGCACAGACATTCGCAATCAGCGCAAGCCTTGGTTGGTTATGACGCAACAATGCCTATGTGACTCTGGCAGAGACCGGCTGCCAAATTTGAAACGTCCAGCGATTGCGCCCACACAAAAGCTGCCAGCACTGAAAGCTCTACCTGGTTTTCACTGTCCCTTGGAACTGCATTCGCTGCCGCACAGACATTCGCGCTCTGCGCAAGCCTTGGTTGGTTATGACGCAACAATGCCTATGTGACTCTGGCAGAGCACGGCTGCCAAATTTGAAATGTACACCGACTGCGCCCACACGAAAGCAGCCAGCACTGAAAGCTCTACCTGGTTTTCACTGTCCCTTGGAACTGCATTCGCTGCCGCACAGACATTCGCGCTCTGCGCAAGCATTGGTTGTTTATGATGCAACAATGCCTATGTGACTCATGCAGAGCCCGGCTGCCAAATTCGAAACGTCCAGCGATTGCGCCCACACGAAAGCTGCCAGCACTGAAAGCTCTACCTGGTTTTCACTGTCCCTTGGAACTGCATTCGCTGCCGCACAGACATTCGCGCTCTGCAAAAGCCTTGGTTGGTTATGATGCAACAATGCCTATGTGACTCTGGCAGAGCCCGGCTGCCAAATTCGAAACATCCCGCGATTGCGCCCACACGAAAGCTGCCAGCACTGAAAGCTCTACCTGGTTTTCACTGTCCCTTGGAACTGCATTCGCTGCCGCACAGACATTCGCGCTCTGCAAAAGCCTTGGTTGGTTATGATGCAACAATGCCTATGTGACTCTCGCAGAGCCTGGCTGCCAAATTCGAAATGTACACCGATTGCGCCCTCACGAAAGCTGCCAGCGCTGAAAGCTCTACCTGGATTTCACTGTCCCTTGGAACTGCATTCGATGCCGCACAGACATTCGCGCTCTGCGCAAGCCGTGGTTGGTTATAACGCAACAATGCCTATGTGACTCTGGCAGAGACCGGCTGCCAAATTTGAAACGTCCAGCGATTGCGCCCACATGAAAGCTGCCAGCACTGAAAGCTCTACCTGGTTTTCACTGTCCCTTGGAACTGCATTCGCTGCCGCACAGATATTCGCGGTCCGCAAAAGCCTTGGTTGTTTATGATGCAACAATGACTACGTGACTCTCGCAGAGCTCGGCTGCCAAATTCGAAACGTCCAGCGATTGCGCCCACACGAAAGCTGCCAGCACTGAAAGCTCTACCTGGTTTTCACTGTCCCTTGGAACTGCATTCGCTGCCGCACAGACATTCGCGGTTCCCAAAATCTTGGTTGGTTATGATGCAACAATGCCTATGTGACTCTGGCAGAGCCCGGCTGCCAAATTTGAAACGTCCACTGATTGCGCCGACACGAAAGCTGCCAGCACTGAAAGCTCTACCTGGTTTTCACTGTCCCTTGGAACTGCATTCGCTGCCGCACAGACATTCGCGCTCTGCGCAGCCTTGGTTGGTTATGATGCAACAATGCCTATGTGACTCTGGCAGAGCCCGGCTGCCAAATTCGAAACGTCCAGCGATTGCGCCCACACGAAAGCTGCCAGCACTGAAAGCTCTACCTGGTTTTCACTGTCCCTTGGAACTGCATTCGCTGCCGCACAGACATTCGCGCTCTGCGCAAGCCTTGGTTGGTTATGATGCAACAATGCCTATGTGACTCTGGCAGAGCCCGGCTGCCAAATTCGAAACGTCCAGCGATTGCGCCCACACGAAAGCTGCCAGCACTGAAAGCTCTACCTGGTTTTCACTGTCCCTTGGAACTGCATTCGCTGCCGCACAGACATTCGCAATCAGCGCAAGCCTTGGTTGGTTATGACGCAACAATGCCTATGTGACTCTGGCAGAGACCGGCTGCCAAATTTGAAACGTCCAGCGATTGCGCCCACACAAAAGCTGCCAGCACTGAAAGCTCTACCTGGTTTTCACTGTCCCTTGGAACTGCATTCGCTGCCGCACAGACATTCGCGCTCTGCGCAAGCCTTGGTTGGTTATGACGCAACAATGCCTATGTGACTCTGGCAGAGCCCGGCTGCCAAATTTGAAATGTACACCGACTGCGCCCACACGAAAGCTGCCAGCACTGAAAGCTCTACCTGGTTTTCACTGTCCCTTGGAACTGCATTCTCTGCCGCACAGACATTCGCGCTCTGCGCAAGCATTGGTTGTTTATGATGCAACAATGCCTATGTGACTCATGCAGAGCCCGGCTGCCAAATTCGAAACGTCCAGCGATTGCGCCCACACGAAAGCTGCCAGCACTGAAAGCTCTACCTGGTTTTCACTGTCCCTTGGAACTACATTCGCTGCCGCACAGACATTCGCGCTCTGCAAAAGCCTTGGTTGGTTATGATGCAACAATGCCTATGTGACTCTGGCAGAGCCCGGCTGCCAAATTTGAAACGTCCACTGATTGCGCCCACACGAAAGCTGCCAGCACTGAAAGCTCTACCTGGTTTTCACTGTCCCTTGGAACTGCATTCGCTGCCGCACCGACATTCGCGCTCTGCAAAAGCCTTGGTTGGTTATGATGCAACAATGCCTATGTGACTCTCGCAGAGCCTGGCTGCCAAATTCGAAATGTACACCGATTGCGCCCTCACGAAAGCTGCCAGCGCTGAAAGCTCTACCTGGATTTCACTGTCCCTTGGAACTGCATTCGATGCCGCACAGACATTCGCGCTCTGCGCAAGCCGTGGTTGGTTATAACGCAACAATACCTATGTGACTCTGGCAGAGACCGGCTGCCAAATTTGAAACGTCCAGCGATTGCGCCCACATGAAAGCTGCCAGCACTGAAAGCTCTACCTGGTTTTCACTGTCCCTTGGAACTGCATTCGCTGCCGCACAGATATTCGCGGTCCGCAAAAGCCTTGGTTGTTTATGATGCAACAATGGCTACGTGACTCTCGCAGAGCTCGGCTGCCAAATTCGAAACGTCCAGCGATTGCGCCCACACGAAAGCTGCCAGCACTGAAAGGTCTATCTGGTTTTCACTGTCCCTTGGAACTGCATTCGCTGCCGCACAGACATTCGCGGTCCACAAAATCTTGGTTGGTTATGATGCAACAATGCCTATGTGACTCTGGCAGAGCCCGGCTGCCAAATTTGAAACTTCCACTGATTGCGCCGACACGAAAGCTGCCAGCACTGAAAGCTCTACCTGGTTTTCACTGTCCCTTGGAACTGCATTCGCTGCCGCACAGACATTCGCGCTCTGCGCAAGCCTTGGTTGGTTATGATGCAACAATGCCTATGTGACTCTGGCAGAGCCCGGCTGCCAAATTTGAAACGTCCAGCGATTGCGCCCACACGAAAGCTGCCAGCACTGAAAGCTCTACCTGGTTTTCACTGTCCCTTGGAACTGCATTCGCTGCCGCACAGACATTCGCGCTCTGCGCAAGCCTTGGTTGGTTATGATGCAACAATGCCTATGTGACTCTGGCAGAGCCCGGCTGCCAAATTTGAAACGTCCAGCGATTGCGCCCACACGAAAGCTGCCAGCACTGAAAGCTCTACCTGGTTTTCACTGTCCCTTGGAACTGCATTCGCTGCCGCACAGACATTCGCGCTCTGCGCAAGCCTTGGTTGGTTATGATGCAACAATGCCTATGTGACTCTGGCAGAGCCCGGCTGCCAAATTCGAAACGTCCAGCGATTGCGCCCACACGAAAGCTGCCAGCACTGAAAGCTCTACCTGGTTTTCACTGTCCCTTGGAACTGCATTCGCTGCCGCACAGACATTCGCAATCAGCGCAAGCCTTGGTTGGTTATGACGCAACAATGCCTATGTGACTCTGGCAGAGACCGGCTGCCAAATTTGAAACGTCCAGCGATTGCGCCCACACAAAAGCTGCCAGCACTGAAAGCTCTACCTGGTTTTCACTGTCCCTTGGAAATGCATTCGCTGCCGCACAGACATTCGCGCTCTGCGCAAGCCTTGGTTGGTTATGATGCAACAATGCCTATGTGACTCTGGCAGAGCCCGGCTGCCAAATTTGAAACGTCCAGCGATTGCGCCCACACAAAAGCTGCCAGCACTGAAAGCTCTACCTGGTTTTCACTGTCCCTTGGAACTGCATTCGCTGCCGCACAGACATTCGCGCTCTGCGCAAGCCTTGGTTGGTTATGACGCAACAATGCCTATGTGACTCTGGCAGAGCCCGGCTGCCAAATTTGAAATGTACACCGACTGCGCCCACACGAAAGCTGCCAGCACTGAAAGCTCTCCCTGGTTTTCACTGTCCCTTGGAACTGCATTCGCTGCCGCACAGACATTCGCGCTCTGCGCAAGCATTGGTTGTTTATGATGCAACAATGCCTATGTGACTCTGGCAGAGCCCGGCTGCCAAATTCGAAACGTCCAGCGATTGCACCCACACGAAAGCTGCCAGCACTGAAAGCTCTACCTGGTTTTCACTGTCCCTTGGAACTGCATTCGCTGCCGCACAGACATTCGCGCTCTGCGCAAGCCTTGGTTGGTTATGATGCAACAATGCCTATGTGACTCTGGCAGAGCCCGGCTGCCAAATTTGAAACGTCCAGCGATTGCGCCCACACGTAAGCTGCCAGCACTGAAAGCTCTACCTGGTTTTCACTGTCCCTTGGAACTGCATTCGCTGCCGCACAGACATTCGCGCTCTGCGCAAGCCTTGGTTGGTTATGATGCAACAATGCCTATGTGACTCTGGCAGAGCCCGGCTGCCAAATTTGAAACGTCCAGCGATTGCGCCCACACGAAAGCTGCCAGCACTGAAAGCTCTACCTGGTTTTCACTGTCCCTTGGAACTGCATTCGCTGCCGCACAGACATTCGCGCTCTGCGCAAGCCTTGGTTGGTTATGATGCAACAATGCCTATGTGACTCTGGCAGAGCCCGGCTGCCAAATTTGAAATGTACACCGACTGCGCCCACACGAAAGCTGCCAGCACTGAAAGCTCTACCTGGTTTTCACTGTCCCTTGGAACTGCATTCGCTGCCGCACAGACATTCGCGCTCTGCGCAAGCATTGGTTGTTTATGATGCAACAATGCCTATGTGACTCATGCAGAGCCCTGCTGCCAAATTCGAAACGTCCAGCGATTACGCCCACACGAAAGCTGCCAGCACTGAAAGCTCTACCTGGTTTTCACTGTCCCTTGGAACTGCATTCGCTGCCGCACAGACATTCGCGCTCTGCAAAAGCCTTGGTTGGTTATGATGCAACAATGCCTATGTGACTCTGGCAGAGCCCGGCTGCCAAATTTGAAACGTCCACTGATTGCGCCCACACGAAAGCTGCCAGCACTGAAAGCTCTACCTGGTTTTCACTGTCCCTTGGAACTGCATTCGCTGCCGCACAGACATTCGCGCTCTGCGCAAGCCTTGGTTGGTTATGATGCAACAATGCCTATGTGACTCTGGCAGAGCCCGGCTGCCAAATTCGAAACGTCCAGCGATTGCGCCCACACGAAAGCTGCCAGCACTGAAAGCTCTACCTGGTTTTCACTGTCCCTTGGAACTGCATTCGCTGCCGCACAGACATTCGCAATCAGCGCAAGCCTTGGTTGGTTATGACGCAACAATGCCTATGTGACTCTGGCAGAGACCGGCTGCCAAATTTGAAACGTCCAGCGATTGCGCCCACACAAAAGCTGCCAGCACTGAAAGCTCTACCTGGTTTTCACTGTCCCTTGGAACTGCATTCGCTGCCGCACAGACATTCGCGCTCTGCGCAAGCCTTGGTTGGTTATGACGCAACAATGCCTATGTGACTCTGGCAGAGCCCGGCTGCCAAATTTGAAATGTACACCGACTGCGCCCACACGAAAGCTGCCAGCACTGAAAGGTCTATCTGGTTTTCACTGTCCCTTGGAACTGCATTCGCTGCCGCACAGACATTCGCGCTCTGCGCAAGCATTGGTTGTTTATGATGCAACAATGCCTATGTGACTCTGGCAGAGCCCGGCTGCCAAATTTGAAACGTCCACTGATTGCGCCGACACGAAAGCTGCCAGCACTGAAAGCTCTACCTGGTTTTCACTGTCCCTTGGAACTGCATTCGCTGCCGCACAGACATTCGCGCTCTGCGCAAGCCTTGGTTGGTTATGATGCAACAATGCCTATGTGACTCTGGCAGAGCCCGGCTGCCAAATTTGAAATATACACCGACTGCGCCCACACGAAAGCTGCCAGCACTGAAAGCTCTACCTGGTTTTCACTGTCCCTTGGAACTGCATTCGCTGCCGCACAGACATTCGCGCTCTGCGCAAGCCTTGGTTGGTTATGATGCAACAATGCCTATGTGACTCTGGCAGAGCCCGGCTGCCAAATTTGAAACGTCCAGCGATTGCGCCCACACGAAAGCTGCCAGCACTGAAAGCTCTACCTGGTTTTCACTGTCCCTTGGAACTGCATTCGCTGCCGCACAGACATTCGCGCTCTGAGCAAGCCTTGGTTGGTTATGATGCAACAATGGCTATGTGACTCTGGCAGAGCCCGGCTGCCAAATTTGAAACGTCCAGCGATTGCGCCCACACGAAAGCTGCCAGCACTGAAAGCTCTACCTGGTTTTCACTGTCCCTTGGAACTGCATTCGCTGCCGCACAGACATTCGCAATCAGCGCAAGCCTTGGTTGGTTTTGACGCAACAATGCCTATGTGACTCTGGCAGAGCCCGGCTGCCAAATTTGAAATGTACACCGACTGCGCCCACACGAAAGCTGCCAGCACTGAAAGCTCTACCTGGTTTTCACTGTCCCTTGGAACTGCATTCGCTGCCGCACAGACATTCGCGCTCTGCGCAAGCATTGGTTGTTTATGATGCAACAATGCCTATGTGACTCTGGCAGAGCCCGTCTGCCAAATTCGAAACGTCCAGCGATTGCGCCCACACGAAAGCTGCCAGCACTGAAAGCTCTACCTGGTTTTCACTGTCCCTTGGAACTGCATTCGCTGCCGCACAGACATTCGCGCTCTGCGCAAGCCTTGGTTGGTTATGATGCAACAATGCCTATGTGACTCTGGCAGAGCCCGGCTGCCAAATTTGAAACGTCCAGCGATTGCGCCCACACGAAAGCTGCCAGCACTGAAAGCTCTACCTGGTTTTCACTGTCCCTTGGAACTGCATTCGCTGCCGCACAGACATTCGCGCTCTGCGCAAGCCTTGGTTGGTTATGATGCAACAATGCCTATGTGACTCTGGCAGAGCCCGGCTGCCAAATTTGAAACGTCCAGCGATTGCGCCCACACGAAAGCTGCCAGCACTGAAAGCTCTACCTGGTTTTCACTGTCCCTTGGAACTGCATTCGCTGCCGCACAGACATTCGCGCTCTGCGCAAGCCTTGGTTGGTTATGATGCAACAATGCCTATGTGACTCTGGCAGAGCCCGGCTGCCAAATTCGAAACGTCCAGCGATTGCGCCCACACGAAAGCTGCCAGCACTGAAAGCTCTACCTGGTTTTCACTGTCCCTTGGAACTGCATTCGCTGCCGCACAGACATTCGCAATCAGCTCAAGCCTTGGTTGGTTATGACGCAACAATGCCTATGTGACTCTGGCAGAGCCCGGCTGCCAAATTTGAAATGTACACCGACTGCGCCCACACGAAAGCTGCCAGCACTGAAAGCTCTACCTGGTTTTCACTGTCCCTTGGAACTGCATTCGCTGCCGCACAGACATTCGCGCTCTGCGCAAGCATTGGTTGTTTATGATGCAACAATGCCTATGTGACTCTGGCAGAGCCCGGCTGCCAAATTCGAAACGTCCAGCGATTGCGCCCACACGAAAGCTGCCAGCACTGAAAGCTCTACCTGGTTTTCACTGTCCCTTGGAACTGCATTCGCTGCCGCACAGACATTCGCGCTCTGCGCAAGCCTTGGTTGGTTATGATGCAACAATGCCTATGTGACTCTGGCAGAGCCCGGCTGCCAAATTCGAAACGTCCAGCGATTGCGCCCACACGAAAGCTGCCAGCACTGAAAGCTCTACCTGGTTTTCACTGTCCCTTGGAACTGCATTCGCTGCCGCACAGACATTCGCAATCAGCGCAAGCCTTGGTTGGTTATGACGCAACAATGCCTATGTGACTCTGGCAGAGACCAGCTGCCAAATTTGAAACGTCCAGCGATTGCGCCCACACAAAAGCTGCCAGCACTGAAAGCTCTACCTGGTTTTCACTGTCCCTTGGAACTGCATTCGCTGCCGCACAGACATTCGCGCTCTGCGCAAGCCTTGGTTGGGTATGATGCAACAATGCCTATGTGACTCTGGCAGAGCCCGGCTGCCAAATTCGAAACGTCCAGCGATTGCGCCCACACGAAAGTTGCCAGCACTGAAAGCTCTACCTGGTTTTCACTGTCCCTTGGAACTGCATTCGCTGCCGCACAGACATTCGCAATCAGCGCAAGCCTTGGTTGGTTATGACGCAACAATGCCTATGTGACTCTGGCAGAGACCGGCTGCCAAATTTGCAACGTCCACCGATTGCGCCCACACGAAAGCTGCCAGCACTGAAAGCTCTACCTGGTTTTCACTGTCCCTTGGAACTGCATTCGCTGCCGCACAGACATTCGCGCTCTGCGCAAGCCTTGGTTGGTTATGACGCAACAATGCCTATGTGACTCATGCAGAGCCCGGCTGCCAAATTTGAAATGTACACCGACTGCGCCCACACGAAAGCTGCCAGCACTGAAAGCTCTACCTGGTTTTCACTGTCCCTTGGAACTGCATTCGCTGCCGCACAGACATTCGCGCTCCGCAAAAGCCTTGGTTGGTTATGATGCAACAATGCCTATGTGACTCTGGCAGAGCCCGGCTGCCAAATTTGAAACGTCCAGCGATTGCGCCCACATGAAAGCTGCCAGCACTGAAAGCTCTACCTGGTTTTCACTGTCCCTTGGAACTGCATTCGCTGCCGCACAGACATTCGCGCTCTGCGCAAGCCTTGGTTGGTTATGATGCAACAATGCCTATGTGACTCTGGCAGAGACCGGCTGCCAAATTCGAAACATCCCGCGATTGCGCCCACACGAAAGCTGCCAGCACTGAAAGCTCTACCTGGTTTTCACTGTCCCTTGGAACTGCATTCGCTGCCGCACAGACATTCGCGCTCTGCAAAAGCCTTGGTTGGTTATGATGCAACAATGCCTATGTGACTCTGGCAGAGCCCGGCTGCCAAATTTGAAACGTCCACTGATTGCGCCCACACGAAAGCTGCCAGCACTGAAAGCTCTACCTGGTTTTCACTGTCCCTTGGAACTGCATTCGCTGCCGCACAGACATTCGCGCTCTGCGCAAGCCTTGGTTGGTTATGATGCAACAATTCCTATGTGACTCTGGCAGAGCCCGGCTGCCAAATTTGAAACGTCCAGCGATTGCGCCCACACGAAAGCTGCCAGCACTGAAAGCTCTACCTGGTTTTCACTGTCCCTTGGAACTGCATTCGCTGCCGCACAGATATTCGCGGTCCGCAAAAGCCTTGGTTGTTTATGATGCAACAATGGCTATGTGACTCTCGCAGAGCTCGGCTGCCAAATTCGAAACGTCCAGCGATTGCGCCCACACGAAAGCTGCCAGGACTGAAAGGTCTATCTGGTTTTCACTGTCCCTTGGAACTGCATTCGCTGCCGCACAGACATTCGCGGTCCGCAAAATCTTGGTTGGTTATGATGCAACAATGCCTATGTGACTCTGGCAGAGCCCGGCTGCCAAATTTGAAACGTCCACTGATTGCGCCCACACGAAAGCTGCCAGCACTGAAAGCTCTACCTGGTTTTCACTGTCCCTTGGAACTGCATTCGCTGCCGCACAGACATTCGCGCTCTGCGCAAGCCTTGGTTGGTTATGATGCAACAATGCCTATGTGACTCTGGCAGAGCCCGGCTGCCAAATTCGAAACGTCCAGCGATTGCGCCCACACGAAAGCTGCCAGCACTGAAAGCTCTACCTGGTTTTCACTGTCCCTTGGAACTGCATTCGCTGCCGCACAGACATTCGCACTCTGCGCAAGCCTTGGTTGGTTATGATGCAACAATGCCTATGTGACTCTGGCAGAGCCCGGCTGCCAAATTCGAAACGTCCAGCGATTGCGCCCACACGAAAGCTGCCAGCACTGAAAGCTCTACCTGGTTTTCACTGTCCCTTGGAACTGCATTCGCTGCCGCACAGACATTCGCGCTCTGCGCAAGCCTTGGTTGGTTATGATGCAACAATGCCTATGTGACTCTGGCAGAGCCCGGCTGCCAAATTTGAAACGTCCACTGATTGCGCCCACACGAAAGCTGCCAGCACTGAAAGCTCTACCTGGTTTTCACTGTCCCTTGGAACTGCATTCGCTGCCGCACAGACATTCGCGCTCTGCGCAAGCCTTGGTTGGTTATGATGCAACAATGCCTATGTGACTGTGGCAGAGCCCGGCTGCCAAATTCGAAACGTCCAGCGATTGCGCCCACACGAAAGCTGCCAGCACTGAAAGCTCTACCTGGTTTTCACTGTCCCTTGGAACTGCATTTGCTGCCGCACAGACATTCGCAATCAGCGCAAGCCTTGGTTGGTTATGACGCAACAATGCCTATGTGACTCTGGCAGAGACCGGCTGCCAAATTTGAAACGTCCAGCGATTGCGCCCACACAAAAGCTGCCAGCACTGAAAGCTCTACCTGGTTTTCACTGTCCCTTGGAACTGCATTCGCTGCCGCACAGA
The DNA here is from genome assembly GCF_035582795.1 of Mycteria americana. NCBI lineage: Eukaryota > Metazoa > Chordata > Aves > Ciconiiformes > Ciconiidae > Mycteria > Mycteria americana. The sequence goes on along the minus strand of NW_027445609.1, from coordinate 1,586,945 downwards.
CATTCGCGCTCTGCGCAAGCCTTGGTTGGTTATGATGCAACAATGCCTATGTGACTCTGGCAGAGCCCGGCTGCCAAATTTGAAATGTACACCGACTGCGCCCACACGAAAGCTGCCAGCACTGAAAGCTCTACCTGGTTTTCACTGTCCCTTGGAACTGCATTCGCTGCCGCACAGACATTCGCGCTCTGCGCAAGCATTGGTTGTTTATGATGCAACAATGCCTATGTGACTCTGGCAGAGCCCGGCTGCCAAATTCGAAACGTCCAGCGATTGCGCCCACACGAAAGCTGCCAGCACTGAAAGCTCTACCTGGTTTTCACTGTCCCTTGGAACTGCATTCGCTGCCGCACAGACATTCGCGCTCTGCGCAAGCCTTGGTTGGTTATGATGCAACAATGCCTATGTGACTCTGGCAGAGCCCGGCTGCCAAATTCGAAACGTCCAGCGATTGCGCCCACACGAAAGCTGCCAGCACTGAAAGCTCTACCTGGTTTTCACTGTCCCTTGGAACTGCATTCGCTGCCGCACAGACATTCGCAATCAGCGCAAGCCTTGGTTGGTTATGACGCAACAATGCCTATGTGACTCTGGCAGAGACCGGCTGCCAAATTTGAAACGTCCAGCGATTGCGCCCACACAAAAGCTGCCAGCACTGAAAGCTCTACCTGGTTTTCACTGTCCCTTGGAACTGCATTCGCTGCCGCACAGACATTCGCAATCAGCGCAAGCCTTGGTTGGTTTTGACGCAACAATGCCTATGTGACTCTGGCAGAGCCCGGCTGCCAAATTTGAAATGTACACCGACTGCGCCCACACGAAAGCTGCCAGCACTGAAAGCTCTACCTGGTTTTCACTGTCCCTTGGAACTGCATTCGCTGCCGCACAGACATTCGCGCTCTGCGCAAGCATTGGTTGTTTATGATGCAACAATGCCTATGTGACTCTGGCAGAGCCCGGCTGCCAAATTCGAAACGTCCAGCGATTGCGCCCACACGAAAGCTGCCAGCACTGAAAGCTCTACCTGGTTTTCACTGTCCCTTGGAACTGCATTCGCTGCCGCACAGACATTCGCGCTCTGCGCAAGCCTTGGTTGGTTATGATGCAACAATGCCTATGTGACTCTGGCAGAGCCCGGCTGCCAAATTTGAAACGTCCAGCGATTGCGCCCACACGAAAGCTGCCAGCACTGAAAGCTCTACCTGGTTTTCACTGTCCCTTGGAACTGCATTCGCTGCCGCACAGACATTCGCGCTCTGCGCAAGCCTTGGTTGGTTATGATGCAACAATGCCTATGTGACTCTGGCAGAGCCCGGCTGCCAAATTTGAAACGTCCAGCGATTGCGCCCACACGAAAGCTGCCAGCACTGAAAGCTCTACCTGGTTTTCACTGTCCCTTGGAACTGCATTCGCTGCCGCACAGACATTCGCGCTCTGCGCAAGCCTTGGTTGGTTATGATGCAACAATGCCTATGTGACTCTGGCAGAGCCCGGCTGCCAAATTCGAAACGTCCAGCGATTGCGCCCACACGAAAGCTGCCAGCACTGAAAGCTCTACCTGGTTTTCACTGTCCCTTGGAACTGCATTCGCTGCCGCACAGACATTCGCAATCAGCTCAAGCCTTGGTTGGTTATGACGCAACAATGCCTATGTGACTCTGGCAGAGCCCGGCTGCCAAATTTGAAATGTACACCGACTGCGCCCACACGAAAGCTGCCAGCACTGAAAGCTCTACCTGGTTTTCACTGTCCCTTGGAACTGCATTCGCTGCCGCACAGACATTCGCGCTCTGCGCAAGCATTGGTTGTTTATGATGCAACAATGCCTATGTGACTCTGGCAGAGCCCGGCTGCCAAATTCGAAACGTCCAGCGATTGCGCCCACACGAAAGCTGCCAGCACTGAAAGCTCTACCTGGTTTTCACTGTCCCTTGGAACTGCATTCGCTGCCGCACAGACATTCGCGCTCTGCGCAAGCCTTGGTTGGTTATGATGCAACAATGCCTATGTGACTCTGGCAGAGCCCGGCTGCCAAATTCGAAACGTCCAGCGATTGCGCCCACACGAAAGCTGCCAGCACTGAAAGCTCTACCTGGTTTTCACTGTCCCTTGGAACTGCATTCGCTGCCGCACAGACATTCGCAATCAGCGCAAGCCTTGGTTGGTTATGACGCAACAATGCCTATGTGACTCTGGCAGAGACCGGCTGCCAAATTTGAAACGTCCAGCGATTGCGCCCACACAAAAGCTGCCAGCACTGAAAGCTCTACCTGGTTTTCACTGTCCCTTGGAACTGCATTCGCTGCCGCACAGACATTCGCGCTCTGCGCAAGCCTTGGTTGGTTATGACGCAACAATGCCTATGTGACTCTGGCAGAGCCCGGCTGCCAAATTTGAAATGTACACCGACTGCGCCCACACGAAAGCTGCCAGCACTGAAAGCTCTACCTGGTTTTCACTGTCCCTTGGAACTGCATTCGCTGCCGCACAGACATTCGCGCTCTGCGCAAGCCTTGGTTGGGTATGATGCAACAATGCCTATGTGACTCTGGCAGAGCCCGGCTGCCAAATTCGAAACGTCCAGCGATTGCGCCCACACGAAAGCTGCCAGCACTGAAAGCTCTACCTGGTTTTCACTGTCCCTTGGAACTGCATTCGCTGCCGCACAGACATTCGCGCTCCGCAAAAGCCTTGGTTGGTTATGATGCAACAATGCCTATGTGACTCTGGCAGAGCCCGGCTGCCAAATTTGAAACGTCCAGCGATTGCGCCCACATGAAAGCTGCCAGCACTGAAAGCTCTACCTGGTTTTCACTGTCCCTTGGAACTGCATTCGCTGCCGCACAGACATTCGCGCTCTGCGCAAGCCTTGGTTGGTTATGATGCAACAATGCCTATGTGACTCTGGCAGAGCCCGGCTGCCAAATTCGAAACATCCCGCGATTGCGCCCACACGAAAGCTGCCAGCACTGAAAGCTCTACCTGGTTTTCACTGTCCCTTGGAACTGCATTCGCTGCCGCACAGACATTCGCGCTCTGCAAAAGCCTTGGTTGGTTATGATGCAACAATGCCTATGTGACTCTGGCAGAGCCCGGCTGCCAAATTTGAAACGTCCACTGATTGCGCCCACACGAAAGCTGCCAGCACTGAAAGCTCTACCTGGTTTTCACTGTCCCTTGGAACTGCATTCGCTGCCGCACAGACATTCGCGCTCTGCGCAAGCCTTGGTTGGTTATGATGCAACAATTCCTATGTGACTCTGGCAGAGCCCGGCTGCCAAATTTGAAACGTCCAGCGATTGCGCCCACACGAAAGCTGCCAGCACTGAAAGCTCTACCTGGTTTTCACTGTCCCTTGGAACTGCATTCGCTGCCGCACAGATATTCGCGGTCCGCAAAAGCCTTGGTTGTTTATGATGCAACAATGGCTATGTGACTCTCGCAGAGCTCGGCTGCCAAATTCGAAACGTCCAGCGATTGCGCCCACACGAAAGCTGCCAGGACTGAAAGGTCTATCTGGTTTTCACTGTCCCTTGGAACTGCATTCGCTGCCGCACAGACATTCGCGGTCCGCAAAATCTTGGTTGGTTATGATGCAACAATGCCTATGTGACTCTGGCAGAGCCCGGCTGCCAAATTTGAAACGTCCACTGATTGCGCCGACACGAAAGCTGCCAGCACTGAAAGCTCTACCTGGTTTTCACTGTCCCTTGGAACTGCATTCGCTGCCGCACAGACATTCGCGCTCTGCGCAAGCCTTGGTTGGTTATGATGCAACAATGCCGATGTGACTCTGGCAGAGCCCGGCTGCCAAATTCGAAACGTCCAGCGATTGCGCCCACACGAAAGCTGCCAGCACTGAAAGCTCTACCTGGTTTTCACTGTCCCTTGGAACTGCATTCGCTGCCGCACAGACATTCGCACTCTGCGCAAGCCTTGGTTGGTTATGATGCAACAATGCCTATGTGACTCTGGCAGAGCCCGGCTGCCAAATTCGAAACGTCCAGCGATTGCGCCCACACGAAAGCTGCCAGCACTGAAAGCTCTACCTGGTTTTCACTGTCCCTTGGAACTGCATTCGCTGCCGCACAGACATTCGCGCTCTGCGCAAGCCTTGGTTGGTTATGATGCAACAATGCCTATGTGACTCTGGCAGAGCCCGGCTGCCAAATTTGAAACGTCCACTGATTGCGCCCACACGAAAGCTGCCAGCACTGAAAGCTCTACCTGGTTTTCACTGTCCCTTGGAACTGCATTCGCTGCCGCACAGACATTCGCGCTCTGCGCAAGCCTTGGTTGGTTATGATGCAACAATGCCTATGTGACTGTGGCAGAGCCCGGCTGCCAAATTCGAAACGTCCAGCGATTGCGCCCACACGAAAGCTGCCAGCACTGAAAGCTCTACCTGGTTTTCACTGTCCCTTGGAACTGCATTTGCTGCCGCACAGACATTCGCAATCAGCGCAAGCCTTGGTTGGTTATGACGCAACAATGCCTATGTGACTCTGGCAGAGACCGGCTGCCAAATTTGAAACGTCCAGCGATTGCGCCCACACAAAAGCTGCCAGCACTGAAAGCTCTACCTGGTTTTCACTGTCCCTTGGAACTGCATTCGCTGCCGCACAGACATTCGCGCTCTGCGCAAGCCTTGGTTGGTTATGACGCAACACCTATGTGACTCTGGCAGAGCCCGGCTGCCAAATTTGAAATGTACACCGACTGCGCCCACACGAAAGCTGCCAGCACTGAAAGCTCTACCTGGTTTTCACTGTCCCTTGGAACTGCATTCGCTGCCGCACAGACATTCGCGCTCTGCGCAAGCATTGGTTGTTTATGATGCAACAATGCCTATGTGACTCTGGCAGAGCCCGGCTGCCAAATTCGAAACGTCCAGCGATTGCGCCCACACGAAAGCTGCCAGCACTGAAAGCTCTACCTGGTTTTCACTGTCCCTTGGAACTGCATTCGCTGCCGCACAGACATTCGCGCTCTGCGCAAGCCTTGGTTGGTTATGATGCAACAATGCCTATGTGACTCTGGCAGAGCCCGGCTGCCAAATTCGAAACGTCCAGCGATTGCGCCCACACGAAAGCTGCCAGCACTGAAAGCTCTACCTGGTTTTCACTGTCCCTTGGAACTGCATTCGCTGCCGCACAGACATTCGCAATCAGCGCAAGCCTTGGTTGGTTATGACGCAACAATGCCTATGTGACTCTGGCAGAGCCCGGCTGCCAAATTTGAAACGTCCAGCGATTGCGCCCACACAAAAGCTGCCAGCACTGAAAGCTCTACCTGGTTTTCACTGTCCCTTGGAACTGCATTCGCTGCCGCACAGACATTCGCGCTCTGCGCAAGCCTTGGTTGGTTATGACGCAACAATGCCTATGTGACTCTGGCAGAGCCCGGCTGCCAAATTTGAAATGTACACCGACTGCGCCCACACGAAAGCTGCCAGCACTGAAAGCTCTACCTGGTTTTCACTGTCCCTTGGAACTGCATTCGCTGCCGCACAGACATTCGCGCTCTGCGCAAGCATTGGTTGTTTATGATGCAACAATGCCTATGTGACTCATGCAGAGCCCGGCTGCCAAATTCGAAACGTCCAGCGATTGCGCCCACACGAAAGCTGCCAGCACTGAAAGCTCTACCTGGTTTTCACTGTCCCTTGGAACTGCATTCGCTGCCGCACAGACATTCGCGCTCTGCAAAAGCCTTGGTTGGTTATGATGCAACAATGCCTATGTGACTCTGGCAGAGCCCGGCTGCCAAATTTGAAACGTCCACTGATTGCGCCCACACGAAAGCTGCCAGCACTGAAAGCTCTACCTGGTTTTCACTGTCCCTTGGAACTGCATTCGCTGCCGCACCGACATTCGCGCTCTGCAAAAGCCTTGGTTGGTTATGATGCAACAATGCCTATGTGACTCTCGCAGAGCCTGGCTGCCAAATTCGAAATGTACACCGATTGCGCCCTCACGAAAGCTGCCAGCGCTGAAAGCTCTACCTGGATTTCACTGTCCCTTGGAACTGCATTCGATGCCGCACAGACATTCGCGCTCTGCGCAAGCCGTGGTTGGTTATAACGCAACAATGCCTATGTGACTCTGGCAGAGACCGGCTGCCAAATTTGAAACGTCCAGCGATTGCGCCCACATGAAAGCTGCCAGCACTGAAAGCTCTACCTGGTTTTCACTGTCCCTTGGAACTGCATTCGCTGCCGCACAGATATTCGCGGTCCGCAAAAGCCTTGGTTGTTTATGATGCAACAATGGCTACGTGACTCTCGCAGAGCTCGGCTGCCAAATTCGAAACGTCCAGCGATTGCGCCCACACGAAAGCTGCCAGCACTGAAAGGTCTATCTGGTTTTCACTGTCCCTTGGAACTGCATTCGCTGCCGCACAGACATTCGCGGTTCCCAAAATCTTGGTTGGTTATGATGCAACAATGCCTATGTGACTCTGGCAGAGCCCGGCTGCCAAATTTGAAACGTCCACTGATTGCGCCGACACGAAAGCTGCCAGCACTGAAAGCTCTACCTGGTTTTCACTGTCCCTTGGAACTGCATTCGCTGCCGCACAGACATTCGCGCTCTGCGCAAGCCTTGGTTGGTTATGATGCAACAATGCCTATGTGACTCTGGCAGAGCCCGGCTGCCAAATTTGAAACGTCCAGCGATTGCGCCCACACGAAAGCTGCCAGCACTGAAAGCTCTACCTGGTTTTCACTGTCCCTTGGAACTGCATTCGCTGCCGCACAGACATTCGCGCTCTGCGCAAGCCTTGGTTGGTTATGATGCAACAATGCCTATGTGACTCTGGCAGAGCCCGGCTGCCAAATTTGAAACGTCCAGCGATTGCGCCCACACGAAAGCTGCCAGCACTGAAAGCTCTACCTGGTTTTCACTGTCCCTTGGAACTGCATTCGCTGCCGCACAGACATTCGCGCTCTGCGCAAGCCTTGGTTGGTTATGATGCAACAATGCCTATGTGACTCTGGCAGAGCCCGGCTGCCAAATTCGAAACGTCCAGCGATTGCGCCCACACGAAAGCTGCCAGCACTGAAAGCTCTACCTGGTTTTCACTGTCCCTTGGAACTGCATTCGCTGCCGCACAGACATTCGCAATCAGCGCAAGCCTTGGTTGGTTATGACGCAACAATGCCTATGTGACTCTGGCAGAGACCGGCTGCCAAATTTGAAACGTCCAGCGATTGCGCCCACACAAAAGCTGCCAGCACTGAAAGCTCTACCTGGTTTTCACTGTCCCTTGGAACTGCATTCGCTGCCGCACAGACATTCGCGCTCTGCGCAAGCCTTGGTTGGTTATGATGCAACAATGCCTATGTGACTCTGGCAGAGCCCGGCTGCCAAATTTGAAAAGTCCAGCGATTGCGCCCACACAAAAGCTGCCAGCACTGAAAGCTCTACCTGGTTTTCACTGTCCCTTGGAACTGCATTCGCTGCCGCACAGACATTCGCGCTCTGCGCAAGCCTTGGTTGGTTATGACGCAACAATGCCTATGTGACTCTGGCAGAGCCCGGCTGCCAAATTTGAAATGTACACCGACTGCGCCCACACGAAAGCTGCCAGCACTGAAAGCTCTCCCTGGTTTTCACTGTCCCTTGGAACTGCATTCGCTGCCGCACAGACATTCGCGCTCTGCGCAAGCATTGGTTGTTTATGATGCAACAATGCCTATGTGACTCTGGCAGAGCCCGGCTGCCAAATTCGAAACGTCCAGCGATTGCGCCCACACGAAAGCTGCCAGCACTGAAAGCTCTACCTGGTTTTCACTGTCCCTTGGAACTGCATTCGCTGCCGCACAGACATTCGCGCTCTGCGCAAGCCTTGGTTGGTTATGATGCAACAATGCCTATGTGACTCTGGCAGAGCCCGGCTGCCAAATTTGAAACGTCCAGCGATTGCGCCCACACGAAAGCTGCCAGCACTGAAAGCTCTACCTGGTTTTCACTGTCCCTTGGAACTGCATTCGCTGCCGCACAGACATTCGCGCTCTGCGCAAGCCTTGGTTGGTTATGATGCAACAATGCCTATGTGACTCTGGCAGAGCCCGGCTGCCAAATTTGAAACGTCCAGCGATTGCGCCCACACGAAAGCTGCCAGCACTGAAAGCTCTACCTGGTTTTCACTGTCCCTTGGAACTGCATTCGCTGCCGCACAGACATTCGCGCTCTGCGCAAGCCTTGGTTGGTTATGATGCAACAATGCCTATGTGACTCTGGCAGAGCCCGGCTGCCAGATTTGAAATGTACACCGACTGCGCCCACACGAAAGCTGCCAGCACTGAAAGCTCTACCTGGTTTTCACTGTCCCTTGGAACTGCATTCGCTGCCGCACAGACATTCGCGCTCTGCGCAAGCATTGGTTGTTTATGATGCAACAATGCCTATGTGACTCATGCAGAGCCCTGCTGCCAAATTCGAAACGTCCAGCGATTACGCCCACACGAAAGCTGCCAGCACTGAAAGCTCTACCTGGTTTTCACTGTCCCTTGGAACTGCATTCGCTGCCGCACAGACATTCGCGCTCTGCAAAAGCCTTGGTTGGTTATGATGCAACAATGCCTATGTGACTCTGGCAGAGCCCGGCTGCCAAATTTGAAACGTCCACTGATTGCGCCCACACGAAAGCTGCCAGCACTGAAAGCTCTACCTGGTTTTCACTGTCCCTTGGAACTGCATTCGCTGCCGCACAGACATTCGCGCTCTGCGCAAGCCTTGGTTGGTTATGATGCAACAATGCCTATGTGACTCTGGCAGAGCCCGGCTGCCAAATTCGAAACGTCCAGCGATTGCGCCCACACGAAAGCTGCCAGCACTGAAAGCTCTACCTGGTTTTCACTGTCCCTTGGAACTGCATTCGCTGCCGCACAGACATTCGCAATCAGCGCAAGCCTTGGTTGGTTATGACGCAACAATGCCTATGTGACTCTGGCAGAGACCGGCTGCCAAATTTGAAACGTCCAGCGATTGCGCCCACACAAAAGCTGCCAGCACTGAAAGCTCTACCTGGTTTTCACTGTCCCTTGGAACTGCATTCGCTGCCGCACAGACATTCGCGCTCTGCGCAAGCCTTGGTTGGTTATGACGCAACAATGCCTATGTGACTCTGGCAGAGCCCGGCTGCCAAATTTGAAATGTACACCGACTGCGCCCACACGAAAGCTGCCAGCACTGAAAGCTCTACCTGGTTTTCACTGTCCCTTGGAACTGCATTCGCTGCCGCACAGACATTCGCGCTCTGCGCAAGCATTGGTTGTTTATGATGCAACAATGCCTATGTGACTCTGGCAGAGCCCGGCTGCCAAATTCGAAACGTCCAGCGATTGCGCCCACACGAAAGCTGCCAGCACTGAAAGGTCTATCTGGTTTTCACTGTCCCTTGGAACTGCATTCGCTGCCGCACAGACATTCGCGCTCTGTGCAAGCCTTGGTTGGTTATGATGCAACAATGCCTATGTGACTCTGGCAGAGCCCGGCTGCCAAATTCGAAACGTCCAGCGATTGCGCCCACACGAAAGCTGCCAGCACTGAAAGCTCTACCTGGTTTTCACTGTCCCTTGGAACTGCATTCGCTGCCGCACAGACATTCGCAATCAGCGCAAGCCTTGGTTGGTTATGACGCAACAATGCCTATGTGACTCTGGCAGAGACCGGCTGCCAAATTTGAAACGTCCAGCGATTGCGCCCACACAAAAGCTGCCAGCACTGAAAGCTCTACCTGGTTTTCACTGTCCCTTGGAACTGCATTCGCTGCCGCACAGACATTCGCGCTCTGCGCAAGCCTTGGTTGGTTATGACGCAACAATGCCTATGTGACTCTGGCAGAGCCCGGCTGCCAAATTTGAAATGTACACCGACTGCGCCCACACGAAAGCTGCCAGCACTGAAAGCTCTACCTGGTTTTCACTGTCCCTTGGAACTGCATTCGCTGCCGCACAGACATTCGCGCTCTGCGCAAGCATTGGTTGTTTATGATGCAACAATGCCTATGTGACTCATGCAGAGCCCGGCTGCCAAATTCGAAACGTCCAGCGATTGCGCCCACACGAAAGCTGCCAGCACTGAAAGCTCTACCTGGATTTCACTGTCCCTTGGAACTGCATTCGATGCCGCACAGACATTCGCGCTCTGCGCAAGCCGTGGTTGGTTATAACGCAACAATGCCTATGTGACTCTGGCAGAGACCGGCTGCCAAATTTGAAACGTCCAGCGATTGCGCCCACATGAAAGCTGCCAGCACTGAAAGCTCTACCTGGTTTTCACTGTCCCTTGGAACTGCATTCGCTGCCGCACAGATATTCGCGGTCCGCAAAAGCCTTGGTTGTTTATGATGCAACAATGGCTATGTGACTCTCGCAGAGCTCGGCTGCCAAATTCGAAACGTCCAGCGATTGCGCCCACACGAAAGCTGCCAGCACTGAAAGGTCTATCTGGTTTTCACTGTCCCTTGGAACTGCATTCGCTGCCGCACAGACATTCGCGGTCCGCAAAATCTTGGTTGGTTATGATGCAACAATGCCTATGTGACTCTGGCAGAGCCCGGCTGCCAAATTTGAAACGTCCACTGATTGCGCCGACACGAAAGCTGCCAGCACTGAAAGCTCTACCTGGTTTTCACTGTCCCTTGGAACTGCATTCGCTGCCGCACAGACATTCGCGCTCTGCGCAAGCCTTGGTTGGTTATAATGCAACAATGCCTATGTGACTCTGGCAGAGCCCGGCTGCCAAATTCGAAACGTCCAGCGATTGCGCCCACACGAAAGCTGCCAGCACTGAAAGCTCTACCTGGTTTTCACTGTCCCTTGGAACTGCATTCGCTGCCACACAGACATTCGCGCTCTGCGCAAGCCTTGGTTGGTTATGACGCAACAATGCCTATGTGACTCTGGCAGAGCCCGGCTGCCAAATTTGAAATGTACACCGACTGCGCCCACACGAAAGCTGCCAGCACTGAAAGCTCTACCTGGTTTTCACTGTCCCTTGGAACTGCATTCGCTGCCGCACAGACATTCGCGCTCTGCGCAAGCATTGGTTGTTTATGATGCAACAATGCCTATGTGACTCATGCAGAGCCCTGCTGCCAAATTCGAAACGTCCAGCGATTGCGCCCACACGAAAGCTGCCAGCACTGAAAGCTCTACCTGGTTTTCACTGTCCCTTGGAACTGCATTCGCTGCCGCACAGACATTCGCGCTCTGCAAAAGCCTTGGTTGGTTATGATGCAACAATGCCTATGTGACTCTGGCAGAGCCCGGCTGCCAAATTTGAAACGTCCACTGATTGCGCCCACACGAAAGCTGCCAGCACTGAAAGCTCTACCTGGTTTTCACTGTCCCTTGGAACTGCATTCGCTGCCGCACCGACATTCGCGCTCTGCAAAAGCCTTGGTTGGTTATGATGCAACAATGCCTATGTGACTCTCGCAGAGCCCGGCTGCCAAATTCGAAATGTACACCGATTGCGCCCTCACGAAAGCTGCCAGCACTGAAAGCTCTACCTGGATTTCACTGTCCCTTGGAACTGCATTCGATGCCGCACAGACATTCGCGCTCTGCGCAAGCCGTGGTTGTTTATAACGCAACAATGCCTATGTGACTCTGGCAGAGACCCGCTGCCAAATTTGAAACGTCCAGCGATTGCGCCCACACGAAAGCTGCCAGCACTGAAAGCTCTACATGGTTTTCACTGTCCCTTGGAACTGCATTCGCTGCCGCACAGACATTCGCGCTCTGCGCAAGCCTTGGTTGGTTATGATGCAACAATGCCTATGTGACTCTGGCAGAGCCCGGCTGCCAAATTTGAAACGTCCAGCGATTGCGCCCACACGAAAGCTGCCAGCACTGAAAGCTCTACCTGGTTTTCACTGTCCCTTGGAACTGCATTCGCTGCCGCACAGACATTCGCGCTCTGCGCAAGCCTTGGTTGGTTATGACGCAACAATGCCTATGTGACTCTGGCAGAGCCCGGCTGCCAAATTTGAAATGTACACCGACTGCGCCCACACGAAAGCTGCCAGCACTGAAAGCTCTACCTGGTTTTCACTGTCCCTTGGAACTGCATTCGCTGCCGCACAGACATTCGCGCTCTGCGCAAGCATTGGTTGTTTATGATGCAACAATGCCTATGTGACTCATGCAGAGCCCTGCTGCCAAATTCGAAACGTCCAGCGATTGCGCCCACACGAAAGCTGCCAGCACTGAAAGCTCTACCTGGTTTTCACTGTCCCTTGGAACTGCATTCGCTGCCGCACCGACATTCGCGCTCTGCAAAAGCCTTGGTTGGTTATGATGCAACAATGCCTATGTGACTCTCGCAGAGCCTGGCTGCCAAATTCGAAATGTACACCGATTGCGCCCTCACGAAAGCTGCCAGCGCTGAAAGCTCTACCAGGTTTTCACTGTCCCTTGGAACTGCATTCGATGCCGCACAGACATTCGCGCTCTGCGCAAGCCGTGGTTGGTTATAACGCAACAATGCCTATGTGACTCTGGCAGAGACCGGCTGCCAAATTTGAAACGTCCAGCGATTGCGCCCACATGAAAGCTGCCAGCACTGAAAGCTCTACCTGGTTTTCACTGTCCCTTGGAACTGCATTCGCTGCCGCACAGATATTCGCGGTCCGCAAAAGCCTTGGTTGTTTATGATGCAACAATGGCTATGTGACTCTCGCAGAGCTCGGCTGCCAAATTCGAAACGTCCAGCGATTGCGCCCACACGAAAGCTGCCAGCACTGAAAGCTCTACCTGATTTTCACTGTCCCTTGGAACTGCATTCGCTGCCGCACAGACATTCGCGGTCCGCAAAATCTTGGTTGGTTATGATGCAACAATGCCTATGTGACTCTGGCAGAGCCCGGCTGCCAAATTTGAAACGTCCACTGATTGCGCCGACACGAAAGCTGCCAGCACTGAAAGCTCTACCTGGTTTTCACTGTCCCTTGGAACTGCATTCGCTGCCGCACAGACATTCGCGCTCTGCGCAAGCCTTGGTTGGTTATGATGCAACAATGCCTATGTGACTCTGGCAGAGCCCGGCTGCCAAATTTGAAACGTCCAGCGATTGCGCCCACACGAAAGCTGCCAGCACTGAAAGCTCTACCTGGTTTTCACTGTCCCTTGGAACTGCATTCGCTGCCGCACAGACATTCGCGCTCTGCGCAAGCCTTGGTTGGTTATGATGCAACAATGGCTATGTGACTCTGGCAGAGCCCGGCTGCCAAATTTGAAACGTCCAGCGATTGCGCCCACACGAAAGCTGCCAGCACTGAAAGCTCTACCTGGTTTTCACTGTCCCTTGGAACTGCATTCGCTGCCGCACAGACATTCGCAATCAGCGCAAGCCTTGGTTGGTTATGACGCAACAATGCCTATGTGACTCTGGCAGAGCCCGGCTGCCAAATTTGAAATGTACACCGACTGCGCCCACACGAAAGCTGCCAGCACTGAAAGCTCTACCTGGTTTTCACTGTCCCTTGGAACTGCATTCGCTGCCGCACAGACATTCGCGCTCTGCGCAAGCATTGGTTGTTTATGATGCAACAATGCCTATGTGACTCTGGCAGAGCCCGGCTGCCAAATTCGAAACGTCCAGCGATTGCGCCCACACGAAAGCTGCCAGCACTGAAAGCTCTACCTGGTTTTCACTGTCCCTTGGAACTGCATTCGCTGCCGCACAGACATTCGCGCTCTGCGCAAGCCTTGGTTGGTTATGATGCAACAATGCCTATGTGACTCTGGCAGAGCCCGGCTGCCAAATTTGAAACGTCCAGCGATTGCGCCCACACGAAAGCTGCCAGCACTGAAAGCTCTACCTGGTTTTCACTGTCCCTTGGAACTGCATTCGCTGCCGCACAGACATTCGCGCTCTGCGCAAGCCTTGGTTGGTTATGATGCAACAATGCCTATGTGACTCTGGCAGAGCCCGGCTGCCAAATTTGAAACGTCCAGCGATTGCGCCCACACGAAAGCTGCCAGCACTGAAAGCTCTACCTGGTTTTCACTGTCCCTTGGAACTGCATTCGCTGCCGCACAGACATTCGCGCTCTGCAAAAGCCTTGGTTGGTTATGATGCAACAATGCCTATGTGACTCTGGCAGAGCCCGGCTGCCAAATTCGAAACGTCCAGCGATTGCGCCCACACGAAAGCTGCCAGCACTGAAAGCTCTACCTGGTTTTCACTGTCCCTTGGAACTGCATTCGCTGCCGCACAGACATTCGCAATCAGCTCAAGCCTTGGTTGGTTATGACGCAACAATGCCTATGTGACTCTGGCAGAGCCCGGCTGCCAAATTTGAAATGTACACCGACTGCGCCCACACGAAAGCTGCCAGCACTGAAAGCTCTACCTGGTTTTCACTGTCCCTTGGAACTGCATTCGCTGCCGCACAGACATTCGCGCTCTGCGCAAGCCTTGGTTGTTTATGATGCAACAATGCCTATGTGACTCTGGCAGAGCCCGGCTGCCAAATTCGAAACGTCCAGCGATTGCGCCCACACGAAAGCTGCCAGCACTGAAAGCTCTACCTGGTTTTCACTGTCCCTTGGAACTGCATTCGCTGCCGCACAGACATTCGCGCTCTGCGCAAGCCTTGGTTGGTTATGATGCAACAATGCCTATGTGACTCTGGCAGAGCCCGGCTGCCAAATTCGAAACGTCCAGCGATTGCGCCCACACGAAAGCTGCCAGCACTGAAAGCTCTACCTGGTTTTCACTGTCCCTTGGAACTGCATTCGCTGCCGCACAGACATTCGCAATCAGCGCAAGCCTTGGTTGGTTATGACGCAACAATGCCTATGTGACTCTGGCAGAGACCGGCTGCCAAATTTGAAACGTCCAGCGATTGCGCCCACACAAAAGCTGCCAGCACTGAAAGCTCTACCTGGTTTTCACTGTCCCTTGGAACTGCATTCGCTGCCGCACAGACATTCGCGCTCTGCGCAAGCCTTGGTTGGTTATGACGCAACAATGCCTATGTGACTCTGGCAGAGACCGGCTGCCAAATTTGAAACGTCCAGCGATTGCGCCCACACGAAAGCTGCCAGCACTGAAAGCTCTACCTGGTTTTCACTGTCCCTTGGAACTGCATTCGCTGCCGCACAGACATTCGCGCTCTGCGCAAGCCTTGGTTGGTTATGATGCAACAATGCCTATGTGACTCTGGCAGAGCCCGGCTGCCAAATTCGAAACGTCCAGCGATTGCGCCCACACGAAAGTTGCCAGCACTGAAAGCTCTACCTGGTTTTCACTGTCCCTTGGAACTGCATTCGCTGCCGCACAGACATTCGCAATCAGCGCAAGCCTTGGTTGGTTATGACGCAACAATGCCTATGTGACTCTGGCAGAGACCGGCTGCCAAATTTGAAACGTCCAGCGATTGCGCCCACACGAAAGCTGCCAGCACTGAAAGCTCTACCTGGTTTTCACTGTCCCTTGGAACTGCATTCGCTGCCGCACAGACATTCGCGCTCTGCGCAAGCCTTGGTTGGTTATGATGCAACAATGGCTATGTGACTCTGGCAGAGCCCGGCTGCCAAATTTGAAACGTCCACCGACTGCGCCCACACGAAAGCTGCCAGCACTGAAAGCTCTACCTGGTTTTCACTGTCCCTTGGAACTGCATTCGCTGCCGCACAGACATTCGCGCTCCGCAAAAGCCTTGGTTGGTTATGATGCAACAATGCCTATGTGACTCTGGCAGAGCCCGGCTGCCAAATTTGAAACGTCCAGCGATTGCGCCCACATGAAAGCTGCCAGCACTGAAAGCTCTACCTGGTTTTCACTGTCCCTTGGAACTGCATTCGCTGCCGCACAGACATTCGCGCTCTGCGCAAGCCTTGGTTGGTTATGATGCAACAATGCCTATGTGACTCTGGCAGAGCCCGGCTGCCAAATTTGAAACGTCCACTGATTGCGCCCACACGAAAGCTGCCAGCACTGAAAGCTCTACCTGGTTTTCACTGTCCCTTGGAACTGCATTCGCTGCCGCACAGACATTCGCGCTCTGAGCAAGCCTTGGTTGGTTATGATGCAACAATGCCTATGTGACTCTGGCAGAGCCCGGCTGCCAAATTTGAAACGTCCAGCGATTGCGCCCACACGAAAGCTGCCAGCACTGAAAGCTCTACCTGGTTTTCACTGTCCCTTGGAACTGCATTCGCTGCCGCACAGATATTCGCGGTCCGCAAAAGCCTTGGTTGTTTATGATGCAACAATGGCTATGTGACTCTCGCAGAGCCCGGCTGCCAAATTCGAAACGTCCAGCGATTGCGCCCACACGAAAGCTGCCAGGACTGAAAGGTCTATCTGGTTTTCACTGTCCCTTGGAACTGCATTCGCTGCCGCACAGACATTCGCGGTCCGCAAAATCTTGGTTGGTTATGATGCAACAATGCCTATGTGACTCTGGCAGAGCCCGGCTGCCAAATTTGAAACGTCCACTGATTGCGCCCACACGAAAGCTGCCAGCACTGAAAGCTCTACCTGGTTTTCACTGTCCCTTGGAACTGCATTCGCTGCCGCACAGACATTCGCGCTCTGCGCAAGCCTTGGTTGGTTATGATGCAACAATGCCTATGTGACTCTGGCAGAGCCCGGCTGCCAAATTTGAAACGTCCAGCGATTGCGCCCACACGAAAGCTGCCAGCACTGAAAGCTCTACCTGGTTTTCACTGTCCCTTGGAACTGCATTCGCTGCCGCACAGATATTCGCGGTTCGCAAAAGCCTTGGTTGTTTATGATGCAACAATGGCTATGTGACTCTCGCAGAGCTCGGCTGCCAAATTCGAAACGTCCAGCGATTGCGCCCACACGAAAGCTGCCAGCACTGAAAGGTCTATCTGGTTTTCACTGTCCCTTGGAACTGCATTCGCTGCCGCACAGACATTCGCGGTCCGCAAAATCTTGGTTGGTTATGATGCAACAATGCCTATGTGACTCTGGCAGAGCCCGGCTGCCAAATTTGAAACGTCCACTGATTGCGCCGACACGAAAGCTGCCAGCACTGAAAGCTCTACCTGGTTTTCACTGTCCCTTGGAACTGCATTCGCTGCCGCACAGACATTCGCGCTCTGCGCAAGCCTTGGTTGGTTATGATGCAACAATGCCTATGTGACTCTGGCAGAGCCCGGCTGCCAAATTCGAAACGTCCAGCGATTGCGCCCACACGAAAGCTGCCAGCACTGAAAGCTCTACCTGGTTTTCACTGTCCCTTGGAACTGCATTCGCTGCCGCACAGACATTCGCGCTCTGCGCAAGCCTTGGTTGGTTATGATGCAACAATGCCTATGTGACTATGGCAGAGCCCGGCTGCCAAATTTGAAACGTCCACTGATTGCGCCCACACGAAAGCTGCCAGCACTGAAAGCTCTACCTGGTTTTCACTGTCCCTTGGAACTGCATTCGCTGCCGCACAGACATTCGCGCTCTGCGCAAGCCTTGGTTGGTTATGATGCAACAATGCCTATGTGACTCTGGCAGAGCCCGGCTGCCAAATTCGAAACGTCCAGCGATTGCGCCCACACGAAAGCTGCCAGCACTGAAAGCTCTACCTGGTTTTCACTGTCCCTTGGAACTGCATTCGCTGCCGCACAGACATTCGCAATCAGCGCAAGCCTTGGTTGGTTATGACGCAACAATGCCTATGTGACTCTGGGAGAGACCGGCTGCCAAATTTGAAACGTCCAGCGATTGCGCCCACACAAAAGCTGCCAGCACTGAAAGCTCTACCTGGTTTTCACTGTCCCTTGGAACTGCATTCGCTGCCGCACAGACATTCGCGCTCTGCGCAAGCCTTGGTTGGTTATGACGCAACAATGCCTATGTGACTCTGGCAGAGCCCGGCTGCCAAATTTGAAATGTACACCGACTGCGCCCACACGAAAGCTGCCAGCACTGAAAGCTCTACCTGGTTTTCACTGTCCCTTGGAACTGCATTCGCTGCCGCACAGACATTCGCGCTCTGCGCAAGCATTGGTTGTTTATGATGCAACAATGCCTATGTGACTCTGGCAGAGCCCGGCTGCCAAATTCGAAACGTCCAGCGATTGCGCCCACACGAAAGCTGCCAGCACTGAAAGCTCTACCTGGTTTTCACTGTCCCTTGGAACTGCATTCGCTGCCGCACAGACATTCGCGCTCTGCGCAAGCCTTGGTTGGTTATGATGCAACAATGGCTATGTGACTCTGGCAGAGCCCGGCTGCCAAATTTGAAACGTCCAGCGATTGCGCCCACACGAAAGCTGCCAGCACTGAAAGCTCTACCTGGTTTTCACTGTCCCTTGGAACTGCATTCGCTGCCGCACAGACATTCGCAATCAGCGCAAGCCTTGGTTGGTTATGACGCAACAATGCCTATGTGACTCTGGCAGAGACCGGCTGCCAAATTTGAAACGTCCAGCGATTGCGCCCACACAAAAGCTGCCAGCACTGAAAGCTCTACCTGGTTTTCACTGTCCCTTGGAACTGCATTCGCTGCCGCACAGACATTCGCGCTCTGCGCAAGCCTTGGTTGGTTATGACGCAACAATGCCTATGTGACTCTGGCAGAGCCCGGCTGCCAAATTTGAAATGTACACCGACTGCGCCCACACGAAAGCTGCCAGCACTGAAAGCTCTACCTGGTTTTCACTGTCCCTTGGAACTGCATTCGCTGCCGCACAGACATTCGCGCTCTGCGCAAGCATTGGTTGTTTATGATGCAACAATGCCTATGTAACTCATGCAGAGCCCGGCTGCCAAATTCGAAACGTCCAGCGATTGCGCCCACACGAAAGCTGCCAGCACTGAAAGCTCTACCTGGTTTTCACTGTCCCTTGGAACTGCATTCGCTGCCGCACAGACATTCGCGCTCTGCAAAAGCCTTGGTTGGTTATGATGCAACAATGCCTATGTGACTCTGGCAGAGCCCGGCTGCCAAATTTGAAACGTCCACTGATTGCGCCCACACGAAAGCTGCCAGCACTGAAAGCTCTACCTGGTTTTCACTGTCCCTTGGAACTGCATTCGCTGCCGCACCGACATTCGCGCTCTGCAAAAGCCTTGGTTGGTTATGATGCAACAATGCCTATGTGACTCTCGCAGAGCCTGGCTGCCAAATTCGAAATGTACACCGATTGCGCGCTCACGAAAGCTGCCAGCGCTGAAAGCTCTACCTGGATTTCACTGTCCCTTGGAACTGCATTCGATGCCGCACAGACATTCGCGCTCTGCGCAAGCCGTGGTTGGTTATAACGCAACAATGCCTATGTGACTCTGGCAGAGACCGGCTGCCAAATTTGAAACGTCCAGCGATTGCGCCCACATGAAAGCTGCCAGCACTGAAAGCTCTACCTGGTTTTCACTGTCCCTTGGAACTGCATTCGCTGCCGCACAGATATTCGCGGTCCGCAAAAGCCTTGGTTGTTTATGATGCAACAATGGCTATGTGACTCTCGCAGAGCTCGGCTGCCAAATTCGAAACGTCCAGCGATTGCGCCCACACGAAAGCTGCCAGCACTGAAAGGTCTATCTGGTTTTCACTGTCCCTTGGAACTGCATTCGCTGCCGCACAGACATTCGCGGTCCGCAAAATCTTGGTTGGTTATGATGCAACAATGCCTATGTGACTCTGGCAGAGCCCGGCTGCCAAATTTGAAACGTCCACTGATTGCGCCGACACGAAAGCTGCCAGCACTGAAAGCTCTACCTGGTTTTCACTGTCCCTTGGAACTGCATTCGCTGCCGCACAGACATTCGCGCTCTGCGCAAGCCTTGGTTGGTTATGATGCAACAATGCCTATGTGACTCTGGCAGAGCCCGGCTGCCAAATTTGAAACGTCCAGCGATTGCGCCCACACGAAAGCTGCCAGCACTGAAAGCTCTACCTGGTTTTCACTGTCCCTTGGAACTGCATTCGCTGCCGCACAGACATTCGCGCTCTGCGCAAGCCTTGGTTGGTTATGATGCAACAATGCCTATGTGACTCTGGCAGAGCCCGGCTGCCAAATTTGAAATGTACACCGACTGCGCCCACACGAAAGCTGCCAGCACTGAAATCTCTACCTGGTTTTCACTGTCCCTTGGAACTGCATTCGCTGCCGCACAGACATTCGCGCTCTGCGCAAGCATTGGTTGTTTATGATGCAACAATGCCTATGTGACTCATGCAGAGCCCTGCTACCAAATTCGAAACGTCCAGCGATTACGCCCACACGAAAGCTGCCAGCACTGAAAGCTCTACCTGGTTTTCACTGTCCCTTGGAACTGCATTCGCTGCCGCACAGACATTCGCGCTCTGCAAAAGCCTTGGTTGGTTATGATGCAACAATGCCTATGTGACTCTGGCAGAGCCCGGCTGCCAAATTTGAAACGTCCACTGATTGCGCCCACACGAAAGCTGCCAGCACTGAAAGCTCTACCTGGTTTTCACTGTCCCTTGGAACTGCATTCGCTGCCGCACAGACATTCGCGCTCTGCGCAAGCCTTGGTTGGTTATGATGCAACAATGCCTATGTGACTCTGGCAGAGCCCGGCTGCCAAATTCGAAACGTCCAGCGATTGCGCCCACACGAAAGCTGCCAGCACTGAAAGCTCTACCTGGTTTTCACTGTCCCTTGGAACTGCATTCGCTGCCGCACAGACATTCGCAATCAGCGCAAGCCTTGGTTGGTTATGACGCAACAATGCCTATGTGACTCTGGCAGAGACCGGCTGCCAAATTTGAAACGTCCAGCGATTGCGCCCACACAAAAGCTGCCAGCACTGAAAGCTCTACCTGGTTTTCACTGTCCCTTGGAACTGCATTCGCTGCCGCACAGACATTCGCGCTCTGCGCAAGCCTTGGTTGGTTATGACGCAACAATGCCTATGTGACTCTGGCAGAGCCCGGCTGCCAAATTTGAAATGTACACCGACTGCGCCCACACGAAAGCTGCCAGCACTGAAAGCTCTACCTGGTTTTCACTGTCCCTTGGAACTGCATTCGCTGCCGCACAGACATTCGCGCTCTGCGCAAGCATTGGTTGTTTATGATGCAACAATGCCTATGTGACTCTGGCAGAGCCCGGCTGCCAAATTCGAAACGTCCAGCGATTGCGCCCACACGAAAGCTGCCAGCACTGAAAGCTCTACCTGGTTTTCACTGTCCCTTGGAACTGCATTCGCTGCCGCACAGACATTCGCGCTCTGTGCAAGCCTTGGTTGGTTATGATGCAACAATGCCTATGTGACTCTGGCAGAGCCCGGCTGCCAAATTCGAAACGTCCAGAGATTGCGCCCACACGAAAGCTGCCAGCACTGAAAGCTCTACCTGGTTTTCACTGTCCCTTGGAACTGCATTCGCTGCCGCACAGACATTCGCAATCAGCGCAAGCCTTGGTTGGTTATGACGCAACAATGCCTATGTGACTCTGGCAGAGACCGGCTGCCAAATTTGAAACGTCCAGCGATTGCGCCCACACAAAAGCTGCCAGCACTGAAAGCTCTACCTGGTTTTCACTGTCCCTTGGAACTGCATTCGCTGCCGCACAGACATTCGCGCTCTGCGCAAGCCTTGGTTGGTTATGACGCAACAATGCCTATGTGACTCTGGCAGAGCCCGGCTGCCAAATTTGAAATGTACACCGACTGCGCCCACACGAAAGCTGCCAGCACTGAAAGCTCTACCTGGTTTTCACTGTCCCTTGGAACTGCATTCGCTGCCGCACAGACATTCGCGCTCTGCGCAAGCATTGGTTGTTTATGATGCAACAATGCCTATGTGACTCATGCAGAGCCCGGCTGCCAAATTCGAAACGTCCAGCGATTGCGCCCACACGAAAGCTGCCAGCACTGAAAGCTCTACCTGGTTTTCACTGTCCCTTGGAACTGCATTCGCTGCCGCACAGACATTCGCGCTCTGCAAAAGCCTTGGTTGGTTATGATGCAACAATGCCTATGTGACTCTGGCAGAGCCCGGCTGCCAAATTTGAAACGTCCACTGATTGCGCCCACACGAAAGCTACCAGCACTGAAAGCTCTACCTGGTTTTCACTGTCCCTTGGAACTGCATTCGCTGCCGCACCGACATTCGCGCTCTGCAAAAGCCTTGGTTGGTTATGATGCAACAATGCCTATGTGACTCTCGCAGAGCCTGGCTGCCAAATTCGAAATGTACACCGATTGCGCCCTCACGAAAGCTGCCAGCGCTGAAAGCTCTACCTGGATTTCACTGTCCCTTGGAACTGCATTCGATGCCGCACAGACATTCGCGCTCTGCGCAAGCCGTGGTTGGTTATAACGCAACAATGCCTATGTGACTCTGGCAGAGACCGGCTGCCAAATTTGAAACGTCCAGCGATTGCGCCCACATGAAAGCTGCCAGCACTGAAAGCTCTACCTGGTTTTCACTGTCCCTTGGAACTGCATTCGCTGCCGCACAGATATTCGCGGTCCGCAAAAGCCTTGGTTGTTTATGATGCAACAATGGCTATGTGACTCTCGCAGAGCTCGGCTGCCAAATTCGAAACGTCCAGCGATTGCGCCCACACGAAAGCTGCCAGCACTGAAAGGTCTATCTGGTTTTCACTGTCCCTTGGAACTGCATTCGCTGCCGCACAGACAGTCGCGGTCCGCAAAATCTTGGTTGGTTATGATGCAACAATGCCTATGTGACTCTGGCAGAGCCCGGCTGCCAAATTTGAAACGTCCACTGATTGCGCCGACACGAAAGCTGCCAGCACTGAAAGCTCTACCTGGTTTTCACTGTCCCTTGGAACTGCATTCGCTGCCGCACAGACATTCGCGCTCTGCGCAAGCCTTGGTTGGTTATAATGCAACAATGCCTATGTGACTCTGGCAGAGCCCGGCTGCCAAATTCGAAACGTCCAGCGATTGCGCCCACACGAAAGCTGCCAGCACTGAAAGCTCTACCTGGTTTTCACTGTCCCTTGGAACTGCATTCGCTGCCGCACAGACATTCGCGCTCTGCGCAAGCCTTGGTTGGTTATGACGCAACAATGCCTATGTGACTCTGGCAGAGCCCGGCTGCCAAATTTGAAATGTACACAGACTGCGCCCACACGAAAGCTGCCAGCACTGAAAGCTCTACCTGGTTTTCACTGTCCCTTGGAACTGCATTCGCTGCCGCACAGACATTCGCGCTCTGCGCAAGCATTGGTTGTTTATGATGCAACAATGCCTATGTGACTCATGCAGAGCCCTGCTGCCAAATTCGAAACGTCCAGCGATTGCGCCCACACGAAAGCTGCCAGCACTGAAAGCTCTACCTGGTTTTCACTGTCCCTTGGAACTGCATTCGCTGCCGCACAGACATTCGCGCTCTGCAAAAGCCTTGGTTGGTTATGATGCAACAATGCCTATGTGACTCTGGCAGAGCCCGGCTGCCAAATTTGAAACGTCCACTGATTGCGCCCACACGAAAGCTGCCAGCACTGAAAGCTCTACCTGGTTTTCACTGTCCCTTGGAACTGCATTCGCTGCCGCACCGACATTCGCGCTCTGCAAAAGCCTTGGTTGGTTATGATGCAACAATGCCTATGTGACTCTCGCAGAGCCCGGCTGCTAAATTCGAAATGTACACCGATTGCGCCCTCACGAAAGCTGCCAGCGCTGAAAGCTCTACCTGGATTTCACTGTCCCTTGGAACTGCATTCGATGCCGCACAGACATTCGCGCTCTGCGCAAGCCGTGGTTGTTTATAACGCAACAATGCCTATGTGACTCTGGCAGAGACCGGCTGCCAAATTTGAAACGTCCAGCGATTGCGCCCACATGAAAGCTGCCAGCACTGAAAGCTCTACCTGGTTTTCACTGTCCCTTGGAACTGCATTCGCTGCCGCACAGATATTCGCGGTCCGCAAAAGCCTTGGTTGTTTATGATGCAACAATGGCTATGTGACTCTCGCAGAGCTCGGCTGCCAAATTCGAAACGTCCAGCGATTGCGCCCACACGAAAGCTGCCAGCACTGAAAGGTCTATCTGGTTTTCACTGTCCCTTGGAACTGCATTCGCTGCCGCACAGACATTCGCGGTCCGCAAAATCTTGGTTGGTTATGATGCAACAATGCCTATGTGACTCTGGCAGAGCCCGGCTGCCAAATTTGAAACGTCCACTGATTGCGCCGACACGAAAGCTGCCAGCACTGAAAGCTCTACCTGGTTTTCACTGTCCCTTGGAACTGCATTCGCTGCCGCACAGACATTCGCGCTCTGCGCAAGCCTTGGTTGGTTATGATGCAACAATGCCTATGTGACTCTGGCAGAGCCCGGCTGCCAAATTTGAAACGTCCAGCGATTGCGCCCACACGAAAGCTGCCAGCACTGAAAGCTCTACCTGGTTTTCACTGTCCCTTGGAACTGCATTCGCTGCCGCACCGACATTCGCGCTCTGCAAAAGCCTTGGTTGGTTATGATGCAACAATGCCTATGTGACTCTCGCAGAGCCTGGCTGCCAAATTCGAAATGTAAACCGATTGCGCCCTCACGAAAGCTGCCAGCGCTGAAAGCTCTACCTGGATTTCACTGTCCCTTGGAACTGCATTCGATGCCGCACAGACATTCGCGCTCTGCGCAAGCCGTGGTTGGTTATAACGCAACAATGCCTATGTGACTCTGGCAGAGACCGGCTGCCAAATTTGAAACGTCCAGCGATTGCGCCCACATGAAAGCTGCCAGCACTGAAAGCTCTACCTGGTTTTCACTGTCCCTTGGAACTGCATTCGCTGCCGCACAGATATTCGCGGTCCGCAAAAGCCTTGGTTGTTTATGATGCAACAATGGCTATGTGACTCTCGCAGAGCTCGGCTGCCAAATTCGAAACGTCCAGCGATTGCGCCCACACGAAAGCTGCCAGCACTGAAAGGTCTATCTGGTTTTCACTGTCCCTTGGAACTGCATTCGCTGCCGCACAGACAGTCGCGGTCCGCAAAATCTTGGTTGGTTATGATGCAACAATGCCTATGTGACTCTGGCAGAGCCCGGCTGCCAAATTTGAAACGTCCACTGATTGCGCCGACACGAAAGCTGCCAGCACTGAAAGCTCTACCTGGTTTTCACTGTCCCTTGGAACTGCATTCGCTGCCGCACAGACATTCGCGCTCTGCGCAAGCCTTGGTTGGTTATAATGCAACAATGCCTATGTGACTCTGGCAGAGCCCGGCTGCCAAATTCGAAACGTCCAGCGATTGCGCCCACACGAAAGCTGCCAGCACTGAAAGCTCTACCTGGTTTTCACTGTCCCTTGGAACTGCATTCGCTGCCGCACAGACATTCGCGCTCTGCGCAAGCCTTGGTTGGTTATGACGCAACAATGCCTATGTGACTCTGGCAGAGCCCGGCTGCCAAATTTGAAATGTACACAGACTGCGCCCACACGAAAGCTGCCAGCACTGAAAGCTCTACCTGGTTTTCACTGTCCCTTGGAACTGCATTCGCTGCCGCACAGACATTCGCGCTCTGCGCAAGCATTGGTTGTTTATGATGCAACAATGCCTATGTGACTCATGCAGAGCCCTGATGCCAAATTCGAAACGTCCAGCGATTGCGCCCACACGAAAGCTGCCAGCACTGAAAGCTCTACCTGGTTTTCACTGTCCCTTGGAACTGCATTCGCTGCCGCACAGACATTCGCGCTCTGCAAAAGCCTTGGTTGGTTATGATGCAACAATGCCTATGTGACTCTGGCAGAGCCCGGCTGCCAAATTTGAAACGTCCACTGATTGCGCCCACACGAAAGCTGCCAGCACTGAAAGCTCTACCTGGTTTTCACTGTCCCTTGGAACTGCATTCGCTGCCGCACCGACATTCGCGCTCTGCAAAAGCCTTGGTTGGTTATGATGCAACAATGCCTATGTGACTCTCGCAGAGCCCGGCTGCTAAATTCGAAATGTACACCGATTGCGCCCTCACGAAAGCTGCCAGCGCTGAAAGCTCTACCTGGATTTCACTGTCCCTTGGAACTGCATTCGATGCCGCACAGACATTCGCGCTCTGCGCAAGCCGTGGTTGTTTATAACGCAACAATGCCTATGTGACTCTGGCAGAGACCGGCTGCCAAATTTGAAACGTCCAGCGATTGCGCCCACATGAAAGCTGCCAGCACTGAAAGCTCTACCTGGTTTTCACTGTCCCTTGGAACTGCATTCGCTGCCGCACAGATATTCGCGGTCCGCAAAAGCCTTGGTTGTTTATGATGCAACAATGGCTATGTGACTCTCGCAGAGCTCGGCTGCCAAATTCGAAACGTCCAGCGATTGCGCCCACACGAAAGCTGCCAGCACTGAAAGGTCTATCTGGTTTTCACTGTCCCTTGGAACTGCATTCGCTGCCGCACAGACATTCGCGGTCCGCAAAATCTTGGTTGGTTATGATGCAACAATGCCTATGTGACTCTGGCAGAGCCCGGCTGCCAAATTTGAAACGTCCACTGATTGCGCCGACACGAAAGCTGCCAGCACTGAAAGCTCTACCTGGTTTTCACTGTCCCTTGGAACTGCATTCGCTGCCGCACAGACATTCGCGCTCTGCGCAAGCCTTGGTTGGTTATGATGCAACAATGCCTATGTGACTCTGGCAGAGCCCGGCTGCCAAATTTGAAACGTCCAGCGATTGCGCCCACACGAAAGCTGCCAGCACTGAAAGCTCTACATGGTTTTCACTGTCCCTTGGAACTGCATTCGCTGCCGCACAGACATTCGCGCTCTGCGCAAGCCTTGGTTGGTTATGATGCAACAATGCCTATGTGACTCTGGCAGAGACCGGCTGCCAAATTTGAAACGTCCAGCGATTGCGCCCACACGAAAGCTGCCAGCACTGAAAGCTCTACCTGGTTTTCACTGTCCCTTGGAACTGCATTCGCTGCCGCACAGACATTCGCGCTCTGCGCAAGCCTTGGTTGGTTATGACGCAACAATGCCTATGTGACTCTGGCAGAGCCCGGCTGCCAAATTTGAAATGTACACCGACTGCGCCCACACGAAAGCTGCCAGCACTGAAAGCTCTACCTGGTTTTCACTGTCCCTTGGAACTGCATTCGCTGCCGCACAGACATTCGCGCTCTGCGCAAGCATTGGTTGTTTATGATGCAACAATGCCTATGTGACTCATGCAGAGCCCGGCTGCCAAATTCGAAACGTCCAGCGATTGCGCCCACACGAAAGCTGCCAGCACTGAAAGCTCTACCTGGTTTTCACTGTCCCTTGGAACTGCATTCGCTGCCGCACAGACATTCGCGCTCTGCAAAAGCCTTGGTTGGTTATGATGCAACAATGCCTATGTGACTCTGGCAGAGCCCGGCTGCCAAATTTGAAACGTCCACTGATTGCGCCCACACGAAAGCTACCAGCACTGAAAGCTCTACCTGGTTTTCACTGTCCCTTGGAACTGCATTCGCTGCCGCACCGACATTCGCGCTCTGCAAAAGCCTTGGTTGGTTATGATGCAACAATGCCTATGTGACTCTCGCAGAGCCTGGCTGCCAAATTCGAAATGTACACCGATTGCGCCCTCACGAAAGCTGCCAGCGCTGAAAGCTCTACCTGGATTTCACTGTCCCTTGGAACTGCATTCGATGCCGCACAGACATTCGCGCTCTGCGCAAGCCGTGGTTGGTTATAACGCAACAATGCCTATGTGACTCTGGCAGAGACCGGCTGCCAAATTTGAAACGTCCAGCGATTGCGCCCACATGAAAGCTGCCAGCACTGAAAGCTCTACCTGGTTTTCACTGTCCCTTGGAACTGCATTCGCTGCCGCACAGATATTCGCGGTCCGCAAAAGCCTTGGTTGTTTATGATGCAACAATGGCTATGTGACTCTCGCAGAGCTCGGCTGCCAAATTCGAAACGTCCAGCGATTGCGCCCACACGAAAGCTGCCAGCACTGAAAGGTCTATCTGGTTTTCACTGTCCCTTGGAACTGCATTCGCTGCCGCACAGACATTCGCGGTCCGCAAAATCTTGGTTGGTTATGATGCAACAATGCCTATGTGACTCTGGCAGAGCCCGGCTGCCAAATTTGAAACGTCCACTGATTGCGCCGACACGAAAGCTGCCAGCACTGAAAGCTCTACCTGGTTTTCACTGTCCCTTGGAACTGCATTCGCTGCCGCACAGACATTCGCGCTCTGCGCAAGCCTTGGTTGGTTATAATGCAACAATGCCTATGTGACTCTGGCAGAGCCCGGCTGCCAAATTCGAAACGTCCAGCGATTGCGCCCACACGAAAGCTGCCAGCACTGAAAGCTCTACCTGGTTTTCACTGTCCCTTGGAACTGCATTCGCTGCCGCACAGACATTCGCGCTCTGCGCAAGCCTTGGTTGGTTATGACGCAACAATGCCTATGTGACTCTGGCAGAGCCCGGCTGCCAAATTTGAAATGTACACAGACTGCGCCCACACGAAAGCTGCCAGCACTGAAAGCTCTACCTGGTTTTCACTGTCCCTTGGAACTGCATTCGCTGCCGCACAGACATTCGCGCTCTGCGCAAGCATTGGTTGTTTATGATGCAACAATGCCTATGTGACTCATGCAGAGCCCTGCTGCCAAATTCGAAACGTCCAGCGATTGCGCCCACACGAAAGCTGCCAGCACTGAAAGCTCTACCTGGTTTTCACTGTCCCTTGGAACTGCATTCGCTGCCGCACAGACATTCGCGCTCTGCAAAAGCCTTGGTTGGTTATGATGCAACAATGCCTATGTGACTCTGGCAGAGCCCGGCTGCCAAATTTGAAACGTCCACTGATTGCGCCCACACGAAAGCTGCCAGCACTGAAAGCTCTACCTGGTTTTCACTGTCCCTTGGAACTGCATTCGCTGCCGCACCGACATTCGCGCTCTGCAAAAGCCTTGGTTGGTTATGATGCAACAATGCCTATGTGACTCTCGCAGAGCCCGGCTGCTAAATTCGAAATGTACACCGATTGCGCCCTCACGAAAGCTGCCAGCGCTGAAAGCTCTACCTGGATTTCACTGTCCCTTGGAACTGCATTCGATGCCGCACAGACATTCGCGCTCTGCGCAAGCCGTGGTTGTTTATAACGCAACAATGCCTATGTGACTCTGGCAGAGACCGGCTGCCAAATTTGAAACGTCCAGCGATTGCGCCCACATGAAAGCTGCCAGCACTGAAAGCTCTACCTGGTTTTCACTGTCCCTTGGAACTGCATTCGCTGCCGCACAGATATTCGCGGTCCGCAAAAGCCTTGGTTGTTTATGATGCAACAATGGCTATGTGACTCTCGCAGAGCTCGGCTGCCAAATTCGAAACGTCCAGCGATTGCGCCCACACGAAAGCTGCCAGCACTGAAAGGTCTATCTGGTTTTCACTGTCCCTTGGAACTGCATTCGCTGCCGCACAGACATTCGCGGTCCGCAAAATCTTGGTTGGTTATGATGCAACAATGCCTATGTGACTCTGGCAGAGCCCGGCTGCCAAATTTGAAACGTCCACTGATTGCGCCGACACGAAAGCTGCCAGCACTGAAAGCTCTACCTGGTTTTCACTGTCCCTTGGAACTGCATTCGCTGCCGCACAGACATTCGCGCTCTGCGCAAGCCTTGGTTGGTTATGATGCAACAATGCCTATGTGACTCTGGCAGAGCCCGGCTGCCAAATTTGAAACGTCCAGCGATTGCGCCCACACGAAAGCTGCCAGCACTGAAAGCTCTACCTGGTTTTCACTGTCCCTTGGAACTGCATTCGCTGCCGCACCGACATTCGCGCTCTGCAAAAGCCTTGGTTGGTTATGATGCAACAATGCCTATGTGACTCTCGCAGAGCCTGGCTGCCAAATTCGAAATGTAAACCGATTGCGCCCTCACGAAAGCTGCCAGCGCTGAAAGCTCTACCTGGATTTCACTGTCCCTTGGAACTGCATTCGATGCCGCACAGACATTCGCGCTCTGCGCAAGCCGTGGTTGGTTATAACGCAACAATGCCTATGTGACTCTGGCAGAGACCGGCTGCCAAATTTGAAACGTCCAGCGATTGCGCCCACATGAAAGCTGCCAGCACTGAAAGCTCTACCTGGTTTTCACTGTCCCTTGGAACTGCATTCGCTGCCGCACAGATATTCGCGGTCCGCAAAAGCCTTGGTTGTTTATGATGCAACAATGGCTATGTGACTCTCGCAGAGCTCGGCTGCCAAATTCGAAACGTCCAGCGATTGCGCCCACACGAAAGCTGCCAGCACTGAAAGGTCTATCTGGTTTTCACTGTCCCTTGGAACTGCATTCGCTGCCGCACAGACAGTCGCGGTCCGCAAAATCTTGGTTGGTTATGATGCAACAATGCCTATGTGACTCTGGCAGAGCCCGGCTGCCAAATTTGAAACGTCCACTGATTGCGCCGACACGAAAGCTGCCAGCACTGAAAGCTCTACCTGGTTTTCACTGTCCCTTGGAACTGCATTCGCTGCCGCACAGACATTCGCGCTCTGCGCAAGCCTTGGTTGGTTATAATGCAACAATGCCTATGTGACTCTGGCAGAGCCCGGCTGCCAAATTCGAAACGTCCAGCGATTGCGCCCACACGAAAGCTGCCAGCACTGAAAGCTCTACCTGGTTTTCACTGTCCCTTGGAACTGCATTCGCTGCCGCACAGACATTCGCGCTCTGCGCAAGCCTTGGTTGGTTATGACGCAACAATGCCTATGTGACTCTGGCAGAGCCCGGCTGCCAAATTTGAAATGTACACAGACTGCGCCCACACGAAAGCTGCCAGCACTGAAAGCTCTACCTGGTTTTCACTGTCCCTTGGAACTGCATTCGCTGCCGCACAGACATTCGCGCTCTGCGCAAGCATTGGTTGTTTATGATGCAACAATGCCTATGTGACTCATGCAGAGCCCTGATGCCAAATTCGAAACGTCCAGCGATTGCGCCCACACGAAAGCTGCCAGCACTGAAAGCTCTACCTGGTTTTCACTGTCCCTTGGAACTGCATTCGCTGCCGCACAGACATTCGCGCTCTGCAAAAGCCTTGGTTGGTTATGATGCAACAATGCCTATGTGACTCTGGCAGAGCCCGGCTGCCAAATTTGAAACGTCCACTGATTGCGCCCACACGAAAGCTGCCAGCACTGAAAGCTCTACCTGGTTTTCACTGTCCCTTGGAACTGCATTCGCTGCCGCACCGACATTCGCGCTCTGCAAAAGCCTTGGTTGGTTATGATGCAACAATGCCTATGTGACTCTCGCAGAGCCCGGCTGCTAAATTCGAAATGTACACCGATTGCGCCCTCACGAAAGCTGCCAGCGCTGAAAGCTCTACCTGGATTTCACTGTCCCTTGGAACTGCATTCGATGCCGCACAGACATTCGCGCTCTGCGCAAGCCGTGGTTGTTTATAACGCAACAATGCCTATGTGACTCTGGCAGAGACCGGCTGCCAAATTTGAAACGTCCAGCGATTGCGCCCACATGAAAGCTGCCAGCACTGAAAGCTCTACCTGGTTTTCACTGTCCCTTGGAACTGCATTCGCTGCCGCACAGATATTCGCGGTCCGCAAAAGCCTTGGTTGTTTATGATGCAACAATGGCTATGTGACTCTCGCAGAGCTCGGCTGCCAAATTCGAAACGTCCAGCGATTGCGCCCACACGAAAGCTGCCAGCACTGAAAGGTCTATCTGGTTTTCACTGTCCCTTGGAACTGCATTCGCTGCCGCACAGACATTCGCGGTCCGCAAAATCTTGGTTGGTTATGATGCAACAATGCCTATGTGACTCTGGCAGAGCCCGGCTGCCAAATTTGAAACGTCCACTGATTGCGCCGACACGAAAGCTGCCAGCACTGAAAGCTCTACCTGGTTTTCACTGTCCCTTGGAACTGCATTCGCTGCCGCACAGACATTCGCGCTCTGCGCAAGCCTTGGTTGGTTATGATGCAACAATGCCTATGTGACTCTGGCAGAGCCCGGCTGCCAAATTTGAAACGTCCAGCGATTGCGCCCACACGAAAGCTGCCAGCACTGAAAGCTCTACATGGTTTTCACTGTCCCTTGGAACTGCATTCGCTGCCGCACAGACATTCGCGCTCTGCGCAAGCCTTGGTTGGTTATGATGCAACAATGCCTATGTGACTCTGGCAGAGACCGGCTGCCAAATTTGAAACGTCCAGCGATTGCGCCCACACGAAAGCTGCCAGCACTGAAAGCTCTACCTGGTTTTCACTGTCCCTTGGAACTGCATTCGCTGCCGCACAGACATTCGCGCTCTGCGCAAGCCTTGGTTGGTTATGACGCAACAATGCCTATGTGACTCTGGCAGAGCCCGGCTGCCAAATTTGAAATGTACACCGACTGCGCCCACACGAAAGCTGCCAGCACTGAAAGCTCTACCTGGTTTTCACTGTCCCTTGGAACTGCATTCGCTGCCGCACAGACATTCGCGCTCTGCGCAAGCATTGGTTGTTTATGATGCAACAATGCCTATGTGACTCATGCAGAGCCCGGCTGCCAAATTCGAAACGTCCAGCGATTGCGCCCACACGAAAGCTGCCAGCACTGAAAGCTCTACCTGGTTTTCACTGTCCCTTGGAACTGCATTCGCTGCCGCACAGACATTCGCGCTCTGCAAAAGCCTTGGTTGGTTATGATGCAACAATGCCTATGTGACTCTGGCAGAGCCCGGCTGCCAAATTTGAAACGTCCACTGATTGCGCCCACACGAAAGCTGCCAGCACTGAAAGCTCTACCTGGTTTTCACTGTCCCTTGGAACTGCATTCGCTGCCGCACCGACATTCGCGCTCTGCAAAAGCCTTGGTTGGTTATGATGCAACAATGCCTATGTGACTCTCGCAGAGCCTGGCTGCCAAATTCGAAATGTACACCGATTGCGCCCTCACGAAAGCTGCCAGCGCTGAAAGCTCTACCTGGATTTCACTGTCCCTTGGAACTGCATTCGATGCCGCACAGACATTCGCGCTCTGCGCAAGCCGTGGTTGGTTATAACGCAACAATGCCTATGTGACTCTGGCAGAGACCGGCTGCCAAATTTGAAACGTCCAGCGATTGCGCCCACATGAAAGCTGCCAGCACTGAAAGCTCTACCTGGTTTTCACTGTCCCTTGGAACTGCATTCGCTGCCGCACAGATATTCGCGGTCCGCAAAAGCCTTGGTTGTTTATGATGCAACAATGGCTATGTGACTCTCGCAGAGCTCGGCTGCCAAATTCGAAACGTCCAGCGATTGCGCCCACACGAAAGCTGCCAGCACTGAAAGGTCTATCTGGTTTTCACTGTCCCTTGGAACTGCATTCGCTGCCGCACAGACATTCGCGGTCCGCAAAATCTTGGTTGGTTATGATGCAACAATGCCTATGTGACTCTGGCAGAGCCCGGCTGCCAAATTTGAAACGTCCACTGATTGCGCCGACACGAAAGCTGCCAGCACTGAAAGCTCTACCTGGTTTTCACTGTCCCTTGGAACTGCATTCGCTGCCGCACAGACATTCGCGCTCTGCGCAAGCCTTGGTTGGTTATGATGCAACAATGCCTATGTGACTCTGGCAGAGCCCGGCTGCCAAATTTGAAATATACACCGACTGCGCCCACACGAAAGCTGCCAGCACTGAAAGCTCTACCTGGTTTTCACTGTCCCTTGGAACTGCATTCGCTGCCGCACAGACATTCGCGCTCTGCGCAAGCCTTGGTTGGTTATGATGCAACAATGCCTATGTGACTCTGGCAGAGCCCGGCTGCCAAATTTGAAACGTCCAGCGATTGCGCCCACACGAAAGCTGCCAGCACTGAAAGCTCTACCTGGTTTTCACTGTCCCTTGGAACTGCATTCGCTGCCGCACAGACATTCGCGCTCTGCGCAAGCCTTGGTTGGTTATGATGCAACAATGCCTATGTGACTCTGGCAGAGCCCGGCTGCCAAATTTGAAACGTCCAGCGATTGCGCCCACACGAAAGCTGCCAGCACTGAAAGCTCTACCTGGTTTTCACTGTCCCTTGGAACTGCATTCGCTGCCGCACAGACATTCGCAATCAGCGCAAGCCTTGGTTGGTTATGACGCAACAATGCCTATGTGACTCTGGCAGAGACCGGCTGCCAAATTTGAAACGTCCAGCGATTGCGCCCACACGAAAGCTGCCAGCACTGAAAGCTCTACCTGGTTTTCACTGTCCCTTGGAACTGCATTCGCTGCCGCACAGACATTCGCGCTCTGCGCAAGCCTTGGTTGGTTATGACGCAACAATGCCTATGTGACTCTGGCAGAGCCCGGCTGCCAAATTTGAAATGTACACCGACTGCGCCCACACGAAAGCTGCCAGCACTGAAAGCTCTACCTGGTTTTCACTGTCCCTTGGAACTGCATTCGCTGCCGCACAGATATTCGCGGTCCGCAAAAGCCTTGGTTGTTTATGATGCAACAATGCCTATGTGACTCTGGCAGAGCCCGGCTGCCAAATTTGAAACGTCCAGCGATTGCGCCCACATGAAAGCTGCCAGCACTGAAAGCTCTACCTGGTTTTCACTGTCCCTTGGAACTGCATTCGCTGCCGCACAGACATTCGCGCTCTGCGCAAGCCTTGGTTGGTTATGATGCAACAATGCCTATGTGACTCTGGCAGAGCCCGGCTGCCAAATTCGAAACATCCCGCGATTGCGCCCACACGAAATCTGCCAGCACTGAAAGCTCTACCTGGTTTTCACTGTCCCTTGGAACTGCATTCGCTGCCGCACAGACATTCGCGCTCTGCAAAAGCCTTGGTTGGTTATGATGCAACAATGCCTATGTGACTCTGGCAGAGCCCGGCTGCCAAATTTGAAACGTCCACTGATTGCGCCCACACGAAAGCTGCCAGCACTGAAAGCTCTACCTGGTTTTCACTGTCCCTTGGAACTGCATTCGCTGCCGCACAGACATTCGCGCTCTGCGCAAGCCTTGGTTGGTTATGATGCAACAATGCCTATGTGACTCTGGCAGAGCCCGGCTGCCAAATTTGAAACGTCCAGCGATTGCGCCCACACGAAAGCTGCCAGCACTGAAAGCTCTACCTGGTTTTCACTGTCCCTTGGAACTGCATTCGCTGCCGCACAGATATTCGCGGTCCGCAAAAGCCTTGGTTGTTTATGATGCAACAATGGCTATGTGACTCTCGCAGAGCTCGGCTGCCAAATTCGAAACGTCCAGCGATTGCGCCCACACGAAAGCTGCCATCACTGAAAGGTCTATCTGGTTTTCACTGTCCCTTGGAACTGCATTCGCTGCCGCACAGACATTCGCGGTCCGCAAAATCTTGGTTGGTTATGATGCAACAATGCCTATGTGACTCTGGCAGAGCCCGGCTGCCAAATTTGAAACGTCCACTGATTGCGCCGACACGAAAGCTGCCAGCACTGAAAGCTCTACCTGGTTTTCACTGTCCCTTGGAACTGCATTCGCTGCCGCACAGACATTCGCGCTCTGCGCAAGCCTTGGTTGGTTATGATGCAACAATGCCTATGTGACTCTGGCAGAGCCCGGCTGCCAAATTCGAAACGTCCAGCGATTGCGCCCACACGAAAGCTGCCAGCACTGAAAGCTCTACCTGGTTTTCACTGTCCCTTGGAACTGCATTCGCTGCCGCACAGACATTCGCGCTCTGCGCAAGCCTTGGTTGGTTATGATGCAACAATGCCTATGTGACTCTGGCAGAGCCCGGCTGCCAAATTCGAAACGTCCAGCGATTGCGCCCACACGAAAGCTGCCAGCACTGAAAGCTCTACCTGGTTTTCACTGTCCCTTGGAACTGCATTCGCTGCCGCACAGACATTCGCGCTCTGCGCAAGCCTTGGTTGGTTATGATGCAACAATGCCTATGTGACTCTGGCAGAGCCCGGCTGCCAAATTTGAAACGTCCACTGATTGCGCCCACACGAAAGCTGCCAGCACTGAAAGCTCTACCTGGTTTTCACTGTCCCTTGGAACTGCATTCGCTGCCGCACAGACATTCGCGCTCTGCGCAAGCCTTGGTTGGTTATGATGCAACAATGCCTATGTGACTGTGG
The DNA here is from genome assembly GCF_035582795.1 of Mycteria americana. Taxonomy (NCBI): domain Eukaryota; kingdom Metazoa; phylum Chordata; class Aves; order Ciconiiformes; family Ciconiidae; genus Mycteria; species Mycteria americana. The sequence goes on along the minus strand of NW_027445609.1, from coordinate 1,550,949 downwards.
CAGAGCCCGGCTGCCAAATTCGAAACGTCCAGCGATTGCGCCGACACGAAAGCTGCCAGCACTGAAAGCTCTACCTGGTTTTCACTGTCCCTTGGAACTGCATTCGCTGCCGCACAGACATTCGCAATCAGCGCAAGCCTTGGTTGGTTATGACGCAACAATGCCTATGTGACTCTGGCAGAGACCGGCTGCCAAATTTGAAACGTCCAGCGATTGCGCCCACACGAAAGCTGCCAGCACTGAAAGCTCTACCTGGTTTTCACTGTCCCTTGGAACTGCATTCGCTGCCGCACAGACATTCGCGCTCTGCGCAAGCATTGGTTGTTTATGATGCAACAATGCCTATGTGACTCATGCAGAGCCCGGCTGCCAAATTCGAAACGTCCAGCGATTGCGCCCACACGAAAGCTGCCAGCACTGAAAGCTCTACCTGGTTTTCACTGTCCCTTGGAACTGCATTCGCTGCCGCACAGACATTCGCGCTCTGCAAAAGCCTTGGTTGGTTATGATGCAACAATGCCTATGTGACTCTGGCAGAGCCCGGCTGCCAAATTTGAAACGTCCACTGATTGCGCCCACACGAAAGCTGCCAGCACTGAAAGCTCTACCTGGTTTTCACTGTCCCTTGGAACTGCATTCGCTGCCGCACCGACATTCGCGCTCTGCAAAAGCCTTGGTTGGTTATGATGCAACAATGCCTATGTGACTCTCGCAGAGCCTGGCTGCCAAATTCGAAATGTACACCGATTGCGCCCTCACGAAAGCTGCCAGCGCTGAAAGCTCTACCTGGATTTCACTGTCCCTTGGAACTGCATTCGATGCCGCACAGACATTCGCGCTCTGCGCAAGCCGTGGTTGTTTATAACGCAACAATGCCTATGTGACTCTGGCAGAGACCGGCTGCCAAATTTGAAACGTCCAGCGATTGCGCCCACATGAAAGCTGCCAGCACTGAAAGCTCTACCTGGTTTTCACTGTCCCTTGGAACTGCATTCGCTGCCGCACAGATATTCGCGGTCCGCAAAAGCCTTGGTTGTTTATGATGCAACAATGGCTACGTGACTCTCGCAGAGCTCGGCTGCCAAATTCGAAACGTCCAGCGATTGCGCCCACACGAAAGCTGCCATCACTGAAAGGTCTATCTGGTTTTCACTGTCCCTTGGAACTGCATTCGCTGCCGCACAGACATTCGCGGTCCGCAAAATCTTGGTTGGTTATGATGCAACAATGCCTATGTGACTCTGGCAGAGCCCGGCTGCCAAATTTGAAACGTCCACTGATTGCGCCGACACGAAAGCTGCCAGCACTGAAAGCTCTACCTGGTTTTCACTGTCCCTTGGAACTGCATTCGCTGCCGCACAGACATTCGCGCTCTGCGCAAGCCTTGGTTGGTTATGATGCAACAATGCCTATGTGACTCTGGCAGAGCCCGGCTGCCAAATTCGAAACGTCCAGCGATTGCGCCCACACGAAAGCTGCCAGCACTGAAAGCTCTACCTGGTTTTCACTGTCCCTTGGAACTGCATTCGCTGCCGCACAGACATTCGCGCTCTGCGCAAGCCTTGGTTGGTTATGATGCAACAATGCCTATGTGACTCTGGCAGAGCCCGGCTGCCAAATTCGAAACGTCCAGCGATTGCGCCCACACGAAAGCTGCCAGCACTGAAAGCTCTACCTGGTTTTCACTGTCCCTTGGAACTGCATTCGCTGCCGCACAGACATTCGCGCTCTGCGCAAGCCTTGGTTGTTTATGATGCAACAATGCCTATGTGACTCTGGCAGAGCCCGGCTGCCAAATTCGAAACGTCCAGCGATTGCGCCCACACGAAAGCTGCCAGCACTGAAAGCTCTACCTGGTTTTCACTGTCCCTTGGAACTGCATTCGCTGCCGCACAGACATTCGCAATCAGCGCAAGCCTTGGTTGGTTATGACGCAACAATGCCTATGTGACTCTGGCAGAGACCGGCTGCCAAATTTGAAACGTCCAGCGATTGCGCCCACACAAAAGCTGCCAGCACTGAAAGCTCTACCTGGTTTTCACTGTCCCTTGGAACTGCATTCGCTGCCGCACAGACATTCGCGCTCTGCGCAAGCCTTGGTTGGTTATGACGCAACAATGCCTATGTGACTCTGGCAGAGCCCGGCTGCCAAATTTGAAATGTACACCGACTGCGCCCACACGAAAGCTGCCAGCACTGAAAGCTCTCCCTGGTTTTCACTGTCCCTTGGAACTGCATTCGCTGCCGCACAGACATTCGCGCTCTGCGCAAGCATTGGTTGTTTATGATGCAACAATGCCTATGTGACTCTGGCAGAGCCCGGCTGCCAAATTCGAAACGTCCAGCGATTGCGCCCACACGAAAGCTGCCAGCACTGAAAGCTCTACCTGGTTTTCACTGTCCCTTGGAACTGCATTCGCTGCCGCACAGACATTCGCGCTCTGCGCAAGCCTTGGTTGGTTATGATGCAACAATGCCTATGTGACTCTGGCAGAGCCCGGCTGCCAAATTCGAAACGTCCAGCGATTGCGCCCACACGAAAGCTGCCAGCACTGAAAGCTCTACCTGGTTTTCACTGTCCCTTGGAACTGCATTCGCTGCCGCACAGACATTCGCAATCAGCGCAAGCCTTGGTTGGTTATGACGCAACAATGCCTATGTGACTCTGGCAGAGACCGGCTGCCAAATTTGAAACGTCCACCGATTGCGCCCACATGAAAGCTGCCAGCACTGAAAGCTCTACCTGGTTTTCACTGTCCCTTGGAACTGCATTCGCTGCCGCACAGACATTCGCGCTCTGCGCAAGCCTTGGTTGGTTATGACGCAACAATGCCTATGTGACTCTGGCAGAGCCCGGCTGCCAAATTTGAAATGTACACCGACTGCGCCCACACGAAAGCTGCCAGCACTGAAAGCTCTACCTGGTTTTCACTGTCCCTTGGAACTGCATTCGCTGCCGCACAGACATTCGCGCTCTGAGCAAGCATTGGTTGTTTATGATGCAACAATGCCTATGTGACTCATGCAGAGCCCGGCTGCCAAATTCGAAACGTCCAGCGATTGCGCCCACACGAAAGCTGCCAGCACTGAAAGCTCTACCTGGTTTTCACTGTCCCTTGGAACTGCATTCGCTGCCGCACAGACATTCGCGCTCTGCAAAAGCCTTGGTTGGTTATGATGCAACAATGCCTATGTGACTCTGGCAGAGCCCGGCTGCCAAATTTGAAACGTCCACTGATTGCGCCCACACGAAAGCTGCCAGCACTGAAAGCTCTACCTGGTTTTCACTGTCCCTTGGAACTGCATTCGCTGCCGCACAGACATTCGCGCTCTGCGCAAGCCTTGGTTGGTTATGATGCAACAATGCCTATGTGACTCTGGCAGAGCCCGGCTGCCAAATTTGAAACGTCCAGCGATTGCGCCCACACGAAAGCTGCCAGCACTGAAAGCTCTACCTGGTTTTCACTGTCCCTTGGAACTGCATTCGCTGCCGCACAGATATTCGCGGTCCGCAAAAGCCTTGGTTGTTTATGATGCAACAATGGCTATGTGACTCTCGCAGAGCTCGGCTGCCAAATTCGAAACGTCCAGCGATTGCGCCCACACGAAAGCTGCCATCACTGAAAGGTCTATCTGGTTTTCACTGTCCCTTGGAACTGCATTCGCTGCCGCACAGACATTCGCGGTCCGCAAAATCTTGGTTGGTTATGATGCAACAATGCCTATGTGACTCTGGCAGAGCCCGGCTGCCAAATTTGAAACGTCCACTGATTGCGCCGACACGAAAGCTGCCAGCACTGAAAGCTCTACCTGGTTTTCACTGTCCCTTGGAACTGCATTCGCTGCCGCACAGACATTCGCGCTCTGCGCAAGCCTTGGTTGGTTATGATGCAACAATGCCTATGTGACTCTGGCAGAGCCCGGCTGCCAAATTCGAAACGTCCAGCGATTGCGCCCACACGAAAGCTGCCAGCACTGAAAGCTCTACCTGGTTTTCACTGTCCCTTGGAACTGCATTCGCTGCCGCACAGACATTCGCGCTCTGCGCAAGCCTTGGTTGGTTATGATGCAACAATGCCTATGTGACTCTGGCAGAGCCCGGCTGCCAAATTCGAAACGTCCAGCGATTGCGCCCACACGAAAGCTGCCAGCACTGAAAGCTCTACCTGGTTTTCACTGTCCCTTGGAACTGCATTCGCTGCCGCACAGACATTCGCGCTCTGCGCAAGCCTTGGTTGGTTATGATGCAACAATGCCTATGTGACTCTGGCAGAGCCCGGCTGCCAAATTTGAAACGTCCACTGATTGCGCCCACACGAAAGCTGCCAGCACTGAAAGCTCTACCTGGTTTTCACTGTCCCTTGGAACTGCATTCGCTGCCGCACAGACATTCGCGCTCTGCGCAAGCCTTGGTTGGTTATGATGCAACAATGCCTATGTGACTGTGGCAGAGCCCGGCTGCCAAATTCGAAACGTCCAGCGATTGCGCCGACACGAAAGCTGCCAGCACTGAAAGCTCTACCTGGTTTTCACTGTCCCTTGGAACTGCATTCGCTGCCGCACAGACATTCGCAATCAGCGCAAGCCTTGGTTGGTTATGACGCAACAATGCCTATGTGACTCTGGCAGAGACCGGCTGCCAAATTTGAAACGTCCAGCGATTGCGCCCACACAAAAGCTGCCAGCACTGAAAGCTCTACCTGGTTTTCACTGTCCCTTGGAACTGCATTCGCTGCCGCACAGACATTCGCGCTCTGCGCAAGCCTTGGTTGGTTATGACGCAACAATGCCTATGTGACTCTGGCAGAGCCCGGCTGCCAAATTTGAAATGTACACCGACTGCGCCCACACGAAAGCTGCCAGCACTGAAAGCTCTACCTGGTTTTCACTGTCCCTTGGAACTGCATTCGCTGCCGCACAGACATTCGCGCTCTGCGCAAGCCTTGGTTGGTTATGATGCAACAATGCCTATGTGACTCATGCAGAGCCCGGCTGCCAAATTCGAAACGTCCAGCGATTGCGCCCACACGAAAGCTGCCAGCACTGAAAGCTCTACCTGGTTTTCACTGTCCCTTGGAACTGCATTCGCTGCCGCACAGACATTCGCAATCAGCGCAAGCCTTGGTTGGTTATGACGCAACAATGCCTATGTGACTCTGGCAGAGCCTGGCTGCCAAATTTGAAACGTCCAGCGATTGCGCCCACACGAAAGCTGCCAGCACTGAAAGCTCTACCTGGTTTTCACTGTCCCTTGGAACTGCATTCGCTGCCGCACAGACATTCGCGCTCTGCGCAAGCCTTGGTTGGTTATGACGCAACAATGCCTATGTGACTCTGGCAGAGCCCGGCTGCCAAATTTGAAATGTACACCGACTGCGCCCACACGAAAGCTGCCAGCACTGAAAGCTCTACCTGGTTTTCACTGTCCCTTGGAACTGCATTCGCTGCCGCACAGACATTCGCGCTCTGCGCAAGCCTTGGTTGGTTATGATGCAACAATGCCTATGTGACTCTGGCAGAGCCCGGCTGCCAAATTCGAAACGTCCAGCGATTGCGCCCACACGAAAGCTGCCAGCACTGAAAGCTCTACCTGGTTTTCACTGTCCCTTGGAACTGCATTCGCTGCCGCACAGACATTCGCAATCAGCGCAAGCCTTGGTTGGTTATGACGCAACAATGCCTATGTGACTCTGGCAGAGACCGGCTGCCAAATTTGAAACGTCCAGCGATTGCGCCCACACGAAAGCTGCCAGCACTGAAAGCTCTACCTGGTTTTCACTGTCCCTTGGAACTGCATTCGCTGCCGCACAGACATTCGCGCTCTGCGCAAGCCTTGGTTGGTTATGACGCAACAATGCCTATGTGACTCTGGCAGAGCCCGGCTGCCAAATTTGAAATGTACACCGACTGCGCCCACACGAAAGCTGCCAGCACTGAAAGCTCTACCTGGTTTTCACTGTCCCTTGGAACTGCATTCGCTGCCGCACAGACATTCGCGCTCCGCAAAAGCCTTGGTTGGTTATGATGCAACAATGCCTATGTGACTCTGGCAGAGCCCGGCTGCCAAATTTGAAACGTCCAGCGATTGCGCCCACATGAAAGCTGCCAGCACTGAAAGCTCTACCTGGTTTTCACTGTCCCTTGGAACTGCATTCGCTGCCGCACAGACATTCGCGCTCTGCGCAAGCCTTGGTTGGTTATGATGCAACAATGCCTATGTGACTCTGGCAGAGCCCGGCTGCCAAATTCGAAACATCCCGCGATTGCGCCCACACGAAATCTGCCAGCACTGAAAGCTCTACCTGGTTTTCACTGTCCCTTGGAACTGCATTCGCTGCCGCACAGACATTCGCGCTCTGCAAAAGCCTTGTTTGGTTATGATGCAACAATGCCTATGTGACTCTGGCAGAGCCCGGCTGCCAAATTTGAAACGTCCACTGATTGCGCCCACACGAAAGCTGCCAGCACTGAAAGCTCTACCTGGTTTTCACTGTCCCTTGGAACTGCATTCGCTGCCGCACAGACATTCGCGCTCTGCGCAAGCCTTGGTTGGTTATGATGCAACAATGCCTATGTGACTCTGGCAGAGCCCGGCTGCCAAATTTGAAACGTCCAGCGATTGCGCCCACACAAAAGCTGCCAGCACTGAAAGCTCTACCTGGTTTTCACTGTCCCTTGGAACTGCATTCGCTGCCGCACAGACATTCGCGCTCTGCGCAAGCCTTGGTTGGTTATGATGCAACAATGCCTATGTGACTGTGGCAGAGCCCGGCTGCCAAATTCGAAACGTCCAGCGATTGCGCCGACACGAAAGCTGCCAGCACTGAAAGCTCTACCTGGTTTTCACTGTCCCTTGGAACTGCATTCGCTGCCGCACAGACATTCGCAATCAGCGCAAGCCTTGGTTGGTTATGACGCAACAATGCCTATGTGACTCTGGCAGAGACCGGCTGCCAAATTTGAAACGTCCAGCGATTGCGCCCACACAAAAGCTGCCAGCACTGAAAGCTCTACCTGGTTTTCACTGTCCCTTGGAACTGCATTCGCTGCCGCACAGACATTCGCGCTCTGCGCAAGCCTTGGTTGGTTATGACGCAACAATGCCTATGTGACTCTGGCAGAGCCCGGCTGCCAAATTTGAAATGTACACCGACTGCGCCCACACGAAAGCTGCCAGCACTGAAAGCTCTACCTGGTTTTCACTGTCCCTTGGAACTGCATTCGCTGCCGCACAGACATTCGCGCTCTGCGCAAGCCTTGGTTGGTTATGATGCAACAATGCCTATGTGACTCATGCAGAGCCCGGCTGCCAAATTCGAAACGTCCAGCGATTGCGCCCACACGAAAGCTGCCAGCACTGAAAGCTCTACCTGGTTTTCACTGTCCCTTGGAACTGCATTCGCTGCCGCACAGACATTCGCAATCAGCGCAAGCCTTGGTTGGTTATGACGCAACAATGCCTATGTGACTCTGGCAGAGACCGGCTGCCAAATTTGAAACGTCCAGCGATTGCGCCCACACGAAAGCTGCCAGCACTGAAAGCTCTACCTGGTTTTCACTGTCCCTTGGAACTGCATTCGCTGCCGCACAGACATTCGCGCTCTGCGCAAGCCTTGGTTGGTTATGACGCAACAATGCCTATGTGACTCTGGCAGAGCCCGGCTGCCAAATTTGAAATGTACACCGACTGCGCCCACACGAAAGCTGCCAGCACTGAAAGCTCTACCTGGTTTTCACTGTCCCTTGGAACTGCATTCGCTGCCGCACAGACATTCGCGCTCCGCAAAAGCCTTGGTTGGTTATGATGCAACAATGCCTATGTGACTCTGGCAGAGCCCGGCTGCCAAATTTGAAACGTCCAGCGATTGCGCCCACATGAAAGCTGCCAGCACTGAAAGCTCTACCTGGTTTTCACTGTCCCTTGGAACTGCATTCGCTGCCGCACAGACATTCGCGCTCTGCGCAAGCCTTGGTTGGTTATGATGCAACAATGCCTATGTGACTCTGGCAGAGCCCGGCTGCCAAATTCGAAACATCCCGCGATTGCGCCCACACGAAATCTGCCAGCACTGAAAGCTCTACCTGGTTTTCACTGTCCCTTGGAACTGCATTCGCTGCCGCACAGACATTCGCGCTCTGCAAAAGCCTTGTTTGGTTATGATGCAACAATGCCTATGTGACTCTGGCAGAGCCCGGCTGCCAAATTTGAAACGTCCACTGATTGCGCCCACACGAAAGCTGCCAGCACTGAAAGCTCTACCTGGTTTTCACTGTCCCTTGGAACTGCATTCGCTGCCGCACAGACATTCGCGCTCTGCGCAAGCCTTGGTTGGTTATGATGCAACAATGCCTATGTGACTCTGGCAGAGCCCGGCTGCCAAATTTGAAACGTCCAGCGATTGCGCCCACACGAAAGCTGCCAGCACTGAAAGCTCTACCTGGTTTTCACTGTCCCTTGGAACTGCATTCGCTGCCGCACAGATATTCGCGGTCCGCAAAAGCCTTGGTTGTTTATGATGCAACAATGGCTATGTGACTCTCGCAGAGCCCGGCTGCCAAATTTGAAATGTACACCGACTGCGCCCACACGAAAGCTGCCAGCACTGAAAGCTCTACCTGGTTTTCACTGTCCCTTGGAACTGCATTCGCTGCCGCACAGACATTCGCGCTCTGCGCAAGCATTGGTTGTTTATGATGCAACAATGCCTATGTGACTCTGGCAGAGCCCGGCTGCCAAATTCGAAACGTCCAGCGATTGCGCCCACACGAAAGCTGCCAGCACTGAAAGCTCTACCTGGTTTTCACTGTCCCTTGGAACTGCATTCGCTGCCGCACAGACATTCGCGCTCTGCAAAAGCCTTGGTTGGTTATGATGCAACAATGCCTATGTGACTCTGGCAGAGCCCGGCTGCCAAATTTGAAACGTCCAGCGATTGCGCCCACACGAAAGCTGCCAGCACTGAAAGCTCTACCTGGTTTTCACTGTCCCTTGGAACTGCATTCGCTGCCGCACAGACATTCGCGCTCTGCGCAAGCCTTGGTTGGTTATGATGCAACAATGCCTATGTGACTCTGGCAGAGCCCGGCTGCCAAATTTGAAACGTCCAGCGATTGCGCCCACACGAAAGCTGCCAGCACTGAAAGCTCTACCTGGATTTCACTGTCCCTTGGAACTGCATTCGCTGCCGCACAGACATTCGCGCTCTGCGCAAGCCTTGGTTGGTTATGATGCAACAATGCCTATGTGACTCTGGCAGAGCCCGGCTGCCAAATTTGAAACGTCCACTGATTGCGCCGACACGAAAGCTGCCAGCACTGAAAGCTCTACCTGGTTTTCACTGTCCCTTGGAACTGCATTCGCTGCCGCACAGACACTCGCGCTCTGCGCAAGCCTTGGTTGGTTATGATGCAACAATGCCTATGTGACTCTGGCAGAGCCCGGCTGCCAAATTTGAAATATACACCGACTGCGCCCACACGAAAGCTGCCAGCACTGAAAGCTCTACCTGGTTTTCACTGTCCCTTGGAACTGCATTCGCTGCCGCACAGACATTCGCGCTCTGCGCAAGCCTTGGTTGGTTATGATGCAACAATGCCTATGTGACTCTGGCAGAGCCCGGCTGCCAAATTTGAAACGTCCAGCGATTGCGCCCACACGAAAGCTGCCAGCACTGAAAGCTCTACCTGGTTTTCACTGTCCCTTGGAACTGCATTCGCTGCCGCACAGACATTCGCGCTCTGCGCAAGCCTTGGTTGGTTATGATGCAACAATGGCTATGTGACTCTGGCAGAGCCCGGCTGCCAAATTTGAAACGTCCAGCGATTGCGCCCACACGAAAGCTGCCAGCACTGAAAGCTCTACCTGGTTTTCACTGTCCCTTGGAACTGCATTCGCTGCCGCACAGACATTCGCGCTCTGCGCAAGCCTTGGTTGGTTATGACGCAACAATGCCTATGTGACTCTGGCAGAGCCCGGCTGCCAAATTTGAAATGTACAACGACTGCGCCCACACGAAAGCTGCCAGCACTGAAAGCTCTACCTGGTTTTCACTGTCCCTTGGAACTGCATTCGCTGCCGCACAGACATTCGCGCTCTGCGCAAGCATTGGTTGTTTATGATGCAACAATGCCTATGTGACTCATGCAGAGCCCGGCTGCCAAATTCGAAACGTCCAGCGATTGCGCCCACACGAAAGCTGCCAGCACTGAAAGCTCTACCTGGTTTTCACTGTCCCTTGGAACTGCATTCGCTGCCGCACAGACATTCGCGCTCTGCGCAAGCCTTGGTTGGTTATGATGCAACAATGCCTATGTGACTCTGGCAGAGCCCGGCTGCCAAATTTGAAACGTCCAGCGATTGCGCCCACACGAAAGCTGCCAGCACTGAAAGCTCTACCTGGTTTTCACTGTCCCTTGGAACTGCATTCGCTGCCGCACAGACATTCGCGCTCTGCGCAAGCCTTGGTTGGTTATGATGCAACAATGCCTATGTGACTCTGGCAGAGCCCGGCTGCCAAATTTGAAACGTCCAGCGATTGCGCCCACACGAAAGCTGCCAGCACTGAAAGCTCTACCTGGTTTTCACTGTCCCTTGGAACTGCATTCGCTGCCGCACAGACATTCGCGCTCTGCGCAAGCCTTGGTTGGTTATGATGCAACAATGCCTATGTGACTCTGGCAGAGCCCGGCTGCCAAATTCGAAACGTCCAGCGATTGCGCCCACACGAAAGCTGCCAGCACTGAAAGCTCTACCTGGTTTTCACTGTCCCTTGGAACTGCATTCGCTGCCGCACAGACATTCGCAATCAGCTCAAGCCTTGGTTGGTTATGATGCAACAATGCCTATGTGACTCTGGCAGAGCCCGGCTGCCAAATTCGAAACGTCCAGCGATTGCGCCCACACGAAAGCTGCCAGCACTGAAAGCTCTACCTGGTTTTCACTGTCCCTTGGAACTGCATTCGCTGCCGCACAGACATTCGCGCTCTGCGCAAGCCTTGGTTGGTTATGATGCAACAATGCCTATGTGACTCTGGCAGAGCCCGGCTGCCAAATTCGAAACGTCCAGCGATTGCGCCCACACGAAAGCTGCCAGCACTGAAAGCTCTACCTGGTTTTCACTGTCCCTTGGAACTGCATTCGCTGCCGCACAGACATTCGCGCTCTGCGCAAGCCTTGGTTGGTTATGATGCAACAATGCCTATGTGACTCTGGCAGAGCCCGGCTGCCAAATTCGAAACGTCCAGCGATTGCGCCCACACGAAAGCTGCCAGCACTGAAAGCTCTACCTGGTTTTCACTGTCCCTTGGAACTGCATTCGCTGCCGCACAGACATTCGCAATCAGCGCAAGCCTTGGTTGGTTATGACGCAACAATGCCTATGTGACTCTGGCAGAGACCGGCTGCCAAATTTGAAACGTCCAGCGATTGCGCCCACACAAAAGCTGCCAGCACTGAAAGCTCTACCTGGTTTTCACTGTCCCTTGGAACTGCATTCGCTGCCGCACAGACATTCGCGCTCTGCGCAAGCCTTGGTTGGTTATGACGCAACAATGCCTATGTGACTCTGGCAGAGCCCGGCTGCCAAATTTGAAATGTACACCGACTGCGCCCACACGAAAGCTGCCAGCACTGAAAGCTCTCCCTGGTTTTCACTGTCCCTTGGAACTGCATTCGCTGCCGCACAGACATTCGCGCTCTGCGCAAGCATTGGTTGTTTATGATGCAACAATGCCTATGTGACTCTGGCAGAGCCCGGCTGCCAAATTCGAAACGTCCAGCGATTGCGCCCACACGAAAGCTGCCAGCACTGAAAGCTCTACCTGGTTTTCACTGTCCCTTGGAACTGCATTCGCTGCCGCACAGACATTCGCGCTCTGCGCAAGCCTTGGTTGGTTATGATGCAACAATGCCTATGTGACTCTGGCAGAGCCCGGCTGCCAAATTCGAAACGTCCAGCGATTGCGCCCACACGAAAGCTGCCAGCACTGAAAGCTCTACCTGGTTTTCACTGTCCCTTGGAACTGCATTCGCTGCCGCACAGACATTCGCAATCAGCGCAAGCCTTGGTTGGTTATGACGCAACAATGCCTATGTGACTCTGGCAGAGACCGGCTGCCAAATTTGAAACGTCCACCGATTGCGCCCACATGAAAGCTGCCAGCACTGAAAGCTCTACCTGGTTTTCACTGTCCCTTGGAACTGCATTCGCTGCCGCACAGACATTCGCGCTCTGCGCAAGCCTTGGTTGGTTATGACGCAACAATGCCTATGTGACTCTGGCAGAGCCCGGCTGCCAAATTTGAAATGTACACCGACTGCGCCCACACGAAAGCTTCCAGCACTGAAAGCTCTACCTGGTTTTCACTGTCCCTTGGAACTGCATTCGCTGCCGCACAGACATTCGCGCTCTGAGCAAGCATTGGTTGTTTATGATGCAACAATGCCTATGTGACTCATGCAGAGCCCGGCTGCCAAATTCGAAACGTCCAGCGATTGCGCCCACACGAAAGCTGCCAGCACTGAAAGCTCTACCTGGTTTTCACTGTCCCTTGGAACTGCATTCGCTGCCGCACAGACATTCGCGCTCTGCAAAAGCCTTGGTTGGTTATGATGCAACAATGCCTATGTGACTCTGGCAGAGCCCGGCTGCCAAATTTGAAACGTCCACTGATTGCGCCCACACGAAAGCTGCCAGCACTGAAAGCTCTACCTGGTTTTCACTGTCCCTTGGAACTGCATTCGCTGCCGCACAGACATTCGCGCTCTGCGCAAGCCTTGGTTGGTTATGATGCAACAATGCCTATGTGACTCTGGCAGAGCCCGGCTGCCAAATTTGAAACGTCCAGCGATTGCGCCCACACGAAAGCTGCCAGCACTGAAAGCTCTACCTGGTTTTCACTGTCCCTTGGAACTGCATTCGCTGCCGCACAGATATTCGCGGTCCGCAAAAGCCTTGGTTGTTTATGATGCAACAATGGCTATGTGACTCTCGCAGAGCTCGGCTGCCAAATTCGAAACGTCCAGCGATTGCGCCCACACGAAAGCTGCCATCACTGAAAGGTCTATCTGGTTTTCACTGTCCCTTGGAACTGCATTCGCTGCCGCACAGACATTCGCGGTCCGCAAAATCTTGGTTGGTTATGATGCAACAATGCCTATGTGACTCTGGCAGAGCCCGGCTGCCAAATTTGAAACGTCCACTGATTGCGCCGACACGAAAGCTGCCAGCACTGAAAGCTCTACCTGGTTTTCACTGTCCCTTGGAACTGCATTCGCTGCCGCACAGACATTCGCGCTCTGCGCAAGCCTTGGTTGGTTATGATGCAACAATGCCTATGTGACTCTGGCAGAGCCCGGCTGCCAAATTCGAAACGTCCAGCGATTGCGCCCACACGAAAGCTGCCAGCACTGAAAGCTCTACCTGGTTTTCACTGTCCCTTGGAACTGCATTCGCTGCCGCACAGACATTCGCGCTCTGCGCAAGCCTTGGTTGGTTATGATGCAACAATGCCTATGTGACTCTGGCAGAGCCCGGCTGCCAAATTCGAAACGTCCAGCGATTGCGCCCACACGAAAGCTGCCAGCACTGAAAGCTCTACCTGGTTTTCACTGTCCCTTGGAACTGCATTCGCTGCCGCACAGACATTCGCGCTCTGCGCAAGCCTTGGTTGGTTATGATGCAACAATGCCTATGTGACTCTGGCAGAGCCCGGCTGCCAAATTTGAAACGTCCACTGATTGCGCCCACACGAAAGCTGCCAGCACTGAAAGCTCTACCTGGTTTTCACTGTCCCTTGGAACTGCATTCGCTGCCGCACAGACATTCGCGCTCTGCGCAAGCCTTGGTTGGTTATGATGCAACAATGCCTATGTGACTGTGGCAGAGCCCGGCTGCCAAATTCGAAACGTCCAGCGATTGCGCCAACACGAAAGCTGCCAGCACTGAAAGCTCTACCTGGTTTTCACTGTCCCTTGGAACTGCATTCGCTGCCGCACAGACATTCGCAATCAGCGCAAGCCTTGGTTGGTTATGACGCAACAATGCCTATGTGACTCTGGCAGAGACCGGCTGCCAAATTTGAAACGTCCAGCGATTGCGCCCACACAAAAGCTGCCAGCACTGAAAGCTCTACCTGGTTTTCACTGTCCCTTGGAACTGCATTCGCTGCCGCACAGACATTCGCGCTCTGCGCAAGCCTTGGTTGGTTATGACGCAACAATGCCTATGTGACTCTGGCAGAGCCCGGCTGCCAAATTTGAAATGTACACCGACTGCGCCCACACGAAAGCTGCCAGCACTGAAAGCTCTACCTGGTTTTCACTGTCCCTTGGAACTGCATTCGCTGCCGCACAGACATTCGCGCTCTGCGCAAGCATTGGTTGTTTATGATGCAACAATGCCTATGTGACTCTGGCAGAGCCCGGCTGCCAAATTCGAAACGTCCAGCGATTGCGCCCACACGAAAGCTGCCAGCACTGAAAGCTCTACCTGGTTTTCACTGTCCCTTGGAACTGCATTCGCTGCCGCACAGACATTCGCGCTCTGCGCAAGCCTTGGTTGGTTATGATGCAACAATGGCTATGTGACTCTGGCAGAGCCCGGCTGCCAAATTCGAAACGTCCAGCGATTGCGCCCACACGAAAGCTGCCAGCACTGAAAGCTCTACCTGGTTTTCACTGTCCCTTGGAACTGCATTCGCTGCCGCACAGACATTCGCAATCAGCGCAAGCCTTGGTTGGTTATGACGCAACAATGCCTATGTGACTCTGGCAGAGCCCGGCTGCCAAATTTGAAACGTCCAGCGATTGCGCCCACACGAAAGCTGCCAGCACTGAAAGCTCTACCTGGTTTTCACTGTCCCTTGGAACTGCATTCGCTGCCGCACAGACATTCGCGCTCTGCGCAAGCCTTGGTTGGTTATGATGCAACAATGCCTATGTGACTCTGGCAGAGCCCGGCTGCCAAATTTGAAACGTCCACTGATTGCGCCGACACGAAAGCTGCCAGCACTGAAAGCTCTACCTGGTTTTCACTGTCCCTTGGAACTGCATTCGCTGCCGCACAGACATTCGCGCTCTGCGCAAGCCTTGGTTGGTTATGATGCAACAATGCCTATGTGACTCTGGCAGAGCCCGGCTGCCAAATTTGAAATATACACCGACTGCGCCCACACGAAAGCTGCCAGCACTGAAAGCTCTACCTGGTTTTCACTGTCCCTTGGAACTGCATTCGCTGCCGCACAGACATTCGCGCTCTGCGCAAGCCTTGGTTGGTTATGATGCAACAATGCCTATGTGACTCTGGCAGAGCCCGGCTGCCAAATTTGAAACGTCCAGCGATTGCGCCCACACGAAAGCTGCCAGCACTGAAAGCTCTACCTGGTTTTCACTGTCCCTTGGAACTGCATTCGCTGCCGCACAGACATTCGCGCTCTGCGCAAGCCTTGGTTGGTTATGATGCAACAATGGCTATGTGACTCTGGCAGAGCCCGGCTGCCAAATTTGAAACGTCCAGCGATTGCGCCCACACGAAAGCTGCCAGCACTGAAAGCTCTACCTGGTTTTCACTGTCCCTTGGAACTGCATTCGCTGCCGCACAGACATTCGCGCTCTGCGCAAGCCTTGGTTGGTTATGACGCAACAATGCCTATGTGACTCTGGCAGAGCCCGGCTGCCAAATTTGAAATGTACACCGACTGCGCCCACACGAAAGCTGCCAGCACTGAAAGCTCTACCTGGTTTTCACTGTCCCTTGGAACTGCATTCGCTGCCGCACAGAGATTCGCGCTCTGCGCAAGCATTGGTTGTTTATGATGCAACAATGCCTATGTGACTCTGGCAGAGCCCGGCTGCCAAATTCGAAACGTCCAGCGATTGCGCCCACACGAAAGCTGCCAGCACTGAAAGCTCTACCTGGTTTTCACTGTCCCTTGGAACTGCATTCGCTGCCGCACAGACATTCGCGCTCTGCGCAAGCATTGGTTGTTTATGATGCAACAATGCCTATGTGACTCTGGCAGAGCCCGGCTGCCAAATTCGAAACGTCCAGCGATTGCGCCCACACGAAAGCTGCCAGCACTGAAAGCTCTACCTGGTTTTCACTGTCCCTTGGAACTGCATTCGCTGCCGCACAGACATTCGCGCTCTGCGCAAGCCTTGGTTGGTTATGATGCAACAATGCCTATGTGACTCTGGCAGAGCCCGGCTGCCAAATTCGAAACGTCCAGCGATTGCGCCCACACGAAAGCTGCCAGCACTGAAAGCTCTACCTGGTTTTCACTGTCCCTTGGAACTGCATTCGCTGCCGCACAGACATTCGCAATCAGCGCAAGCCTTGGTTGGTTATGACGCAACAATGCCTATGTGACTCTGGCAGAGCCCGGCTGCCAAATTTGAAACGTCCAGCGATTGCGCCCACACGAAAGCTGCCAGCACTGAAAGCTCTACCTGGTTTTCACTGTCCCTTGGAACTGCATTCGCTGCCGCACAGACATTCGCGCTCTGCGCAAGCCTTGGTTGGTTATGATGCAACAATGCCTATGTGACTCTGGCAGAGCCCGGCTGCCAAATTTGAAACGTCCACTGATTGCGCCGACACGAAAGCTGCCAGCACTGAAAGCTCTACCTGGTTTTCACTGTCCCTTGGAACTGCATTCGCTGCCGCACAGACATTCGCGCTCTGCGCAAGCCTTGGTTGGTTATGATGCAACAATGCCTATGTGACTCTGGCAGAGCCCGGCTGCCAAATTTGAAATATACACCGACTGCGCCCACACGAAAGCTGCCAGCACTGAAAGCTCTACCTGGTTTTCACTGTCCCTTGGAACTGCATTCGCTGCCGCACAGACATTCGCGCTCTGCGCAAGCCTTGGTTGGTTATGATGCAACAATGCCTATGTGACTCTGGCAGAGCCCGGCTGCCAAATTTGAAACGTCCAGCGATTGCGCCCACACGAAAGCTGCCAGCACTGAAAGCTCTACCTGGTTTTCACTGTCCCTTGGAACTGCATTCGCTGCCGCACAGACATTCGCGCTCTGCGCAAGCCTTGGTTGGTTATGATGCAACAATGGCTATGTGACTCTGGCAGAGCCCGGCTGCCAAATTTGAAACGTCCAGCGATTGCGCCCACACGAAAGCTGCCAGCACTGAAAGCTCTACCTGGTTTTCACTGTCCCTTGGAACTGCATTCGCTGCCGCACAGACATTCGCGCTCTGCGCAAGCCTTGGTTGGTTATGACGCAACAATGCCTATGTGACTCTGGCAGAGCCCGGCTGCCAAATTTGAAATGTACACCGACTGCGCCCACACGAAAGCTGCCAGCACTGAAAGCTCTACCTGGTTTTCACTGTCCCTTGGAACTGCATTCGCTGCCGCACAGAGATTCGCGCTCTGCGCAAGCATTGGTTGTTTATGATGCAACAATGCCTATGTGACTCTGGCAGAGCCCGGCTGCCAAATTCGAAACGTCCAGCGATTGCGCCCACACGAAAGCTGCCAGCACTGAAAGCTCTACCTGGTTTTCACTGTCCCTTGGAACTGCATTCGCTGCCGCACAGACATTCGCGCTCTGCGCAAGCCTTGGTTGTTTATGATGCAACAATGCCTATGTGACTCTGGCAGAGCCCGGCTGCCAAATTTGAAACGTCCAGCGATTGCGCCCACACGAAAGCTGCCAGCACTGAAAGCTCTACCTGGTTTTCACTGTCCCTTGGAACTACATTCGCTGCCGCACAGACATTCGCGCTCTGCGCAAGCCTTGGTTGGTTATGATGCAACAATGCCTATGTGACTCTGGCAGAGCCCGGCTGCCAAATTTGAAACGTCCAGCGATTGCGCCCACACGAAAGCTGCCAGCACTGAAAGCTCTACCTGGTTTTCACTGTCCCTTGGAACTGCATTCGCTGCCGCACAGACATTCGCGCTCTGCGCAAGCCTTGGTTGGTTATGATGCAACAATGCCTATGTGACTCTGGCAGAGCCCGGCTGCCAAATTCGAAACGTCCAGCGATTGCGCCCACACGAAAGCTGCCAGCACTGAAAGCTCTACCTGGTTTTCACTGTCCCTTGGAACTGCATTCGCTGCCGCACAGACATTCGCAATCAGCTCAAGCCTTGGTTGGTTATGACGCAACAATGCCTATGTGACTCTGGCAGAGCCCGGCTGCCAAATTTGAAATGTACACCGACTGCGCCTACACGAAAGCTGCCAGCACTGAAAGCTCTACCTGGTTTTCACTGTCCCTTGGAACTGCATTCGTTGCCGCACAGACATTCGCGCTCTGCGCAAGCATTGGTTGTTTATGATGCAACAATGCCTATGTGACTCTGGCAGAGCCCGGCTGCCAAATTCGAAACGTCCAGCGATTGCGCCCACACGAAAGCTGCCAGCACTGAAAGCTCTACCTGGTTTTCACTGTCCCTTGGAACTGCATTCGCTGCCGCACAGACATTCGCGCTCTGCGCAAGCCTTGGTTGGTTATGATGCAACAATGCCTATGTGACTCTGGCAGAGCCCGGCTGCCAAATTCGAAACGTCCAGCGATTGCGCCCACACGAAAGCTGCCAGCACTGAAAGCTCTACCTGGTTTTCACTGTCCCTTGGAACTGCATTCGCTGCCGCACAGACATTCGCAATCAGCGCCAGCCTTGGTTGGTTATGACGCAACAATGCCTATGTGACTCTGGCAGAGCCTGGCTGCCAAATTTGAAACGTCCAGCGATTGCGCCCACACGAAAGCTGCCAGCACTGAAAGCTCTACCTGGTTTTCACTGTCCCTTGGAACTGCATTCGCTGCCGCACAGACATTCGCGCTCTGCGCAAGCCTTGGTTGGTTATGACGCAACAATGCCTATGTGACTCTGGCAGAGCCCGGCTGCCAAATTTGAAATGTACACCGACTGCGCCCACACGAAAGCTGCCAGCACTGAAAGCTCTACCTGGTTTTCACTGTCCCTTGGAACTGCATTCGCTGCCGCACAGACATTCGCGCTCTGCGCAAGCCTTGGTTGGTTATGATGCAACAATGCCTATGTGACTCTGGCAGAGCCCGGCTGCCAAATTCGAAACGTCCAGCGATTGCGCCCACACGAAAGCTGCCAGCACTGAAAGCTCTACCTGGTTTTCACTGTCCCTTGGAACTGCATTCGCTGCCGCACAGATATTCGCGGTCCGCAAAAGCCTTGGTTGTTTATGATGCAACAATGGCTATGTGACTCTCGCAGAGCTCGGCTGCCAAATTCGAAACGTCCAGCGATTGCGCCCACACGAAAGCTGCCATCACTGAAAGGTCTATCTGGTTTTCACTGTCCCTTGGAACTGCATTCGCTGCCGCACAGACATTCGCGGTCCGCAAAATCTTGGTTGGTTATGATGCAACAATGCCTATGTGACTCTGGCAGAGCCCGGCTGCCAAATTTGAAACGTCCACTGATTGCGCCGACACGAAAGCTGCCAGCACTGAAAGCTCTACCTGGTTTTCACTGTCCCTTGGAACTGCATTCGCTGCCGCACAGACATTCGCGCTCTGCGCAAGCCTTGGTTGGTTATGATGCAACAATGCCTATGTGACTCTGGCAGAGCCCGGCTGCCAAATTCGAAACGTCCAGCGATTGCGCCCACACGAAAGCTGCCAGCACTGAAAGCTCTACCTGGTTTTCACTGTCCCTTGGAACTGCATTCGCTGCCGCACAGACATTCGCGCTCTGCGCAAGCCTTGGTTGGTTATGATGCAACAATGCCTATGTGACTCTGGCAGAGCCCGGCTGCCAAATTCGAAACGTCCAGCGATTGCGCCCACACGAAAGCTGCCAGCACTGAAAGCTCTACCTGGTTTTCACTGTCCCTTGGAACTGCATTCGCTGCCGCACAGACATTCGCGCTCTGCGCAAGCCTTGGTTGGTTATGATGCAACAATGCCTATGTGACTCTGGCAGAGCCCGGCTGCCAAATTTGAAACGTCCAGCGATTGCGCCCACACGAAAGCTGCCAGCACTGAAAGCTCTACCTGGTTTTCACTGTCCCTTGGAACTGCATTCGCTGCCGCACAGACATTCGCGCTCTGCGCAAGCCTTGGTTGGTTATGATGCAACAATGCCTATGTGACTCTGGCAGAGCCCGGCTGCCAAATTTGAAACGTCCAGCGATTGCGCCCACACGAAAGCTGCCAGCACTGAAAGCTCTACCTGGTTTTCACTGTCCCTTGGAACTGCATTCGCTGCCGCACAGACATTCGCGCTCTGCGCAAGCCTTGGTTGGTTATGATGCAACAATGCCTATGTGACTCTGGCAGAGCCCGGCTGCCAAATTTGAAACGTCCAGCGATTGCGCCCACACGAAAGCTGCCAGCACTGAAAGCTCTACCTGGATTTCACTGTCCCTTGGAACTGCATTCGCTGCCGCACAGACATTCGCGCTCTGCGCAAGCCTTGGTTGGTTATGATGCAACAATGCCTATGTGACTCTGGCAGAGCCCGGCTGCCAAATTTGAAACGTCCACTGATTGCGCCGACACGAAAGCTGCCAGCACTGAAAGCTCTACCTGGTTTTCACTGTCCCTTGGAACTGCATTCGCTGCCGCACAGACATTCGCGCTCTGCGCAAGCCTTGGTTGGTTATGATGCAACAATGCCTATGTGACTCTGGCAGAGCCCGGCTGCCAAATTTGAAATATACACCGACTGCGCCCACACGAAAGCTGCCAGCACTGAAAGCTCTACCTGGTTTTCACTGTCCCTTGGAACTGCATTCGCTGCCGCACAGACATTCGCGCTCTGCGCAAGCCTTGGTTGGTTATGATGCAACAATGCCTATGTGACTCTGGCAGAGCCCGGCTGCCAAATTTGAAACGTCCAGCGATTGCGCCCACACGAAAGCTGCCAGCACTGAAAGCTCTACCTGGTTTTCACTGTCCCTTGGAACTGCATTCGCTGCCGCACAGACATTCGCGCTCTGCGCAAGCCTTGGTTGGTTATGATGCAACAATGGCTATGTGACTCTGGCAGAGCCCGGCTGCCAAATTTGAAACGTCCAGCGATTGCGCCCACACGAAAGCTGCCAGCACTGAAAGCTCTACCTGGTTTTCACTGTCCCTTGGAACTGCATTCGCTGCCGCACAGACATTCGCGCTCTGCGCAAGCCTTGGTTGGTTATGACGCAACAATGCCTATGTGACTCTGGCAGAGCCCGGCTGCCAAATTTGAAATGTACACCGACTGCGCCCACACGAAAGCTGCCAGCACTGAAAGCTCTACCTGGTTTTCACTGTCCCTTGGAACTGCATTCGCTGCCGCACAGACATTCGCGCTCTGCGCAAGCATTGGTTGTTTATGATGCAACAATGCCTATGTGACTCATGCAGAGCCCGGCTGCCAAATTCGAAACGTCCAGCGATTGCGCCCACACGAAAGCTGCCAGCACTGAAAGCTCTACCTGGTTTTCACTGTCCCTTGGAACTGCATTCGCTGCCGCACAGACATTCGCGCTCTGCGCAAGCCTTGGTTGGTTATGATGCAACAATGCCTATGTGACTCTGGCAGAGCCCGGCTGTCAAATTTGAAACGTCCAGCGATTGCGCCCACACGAAAGCTGCCAGCACTGAAAGCTCTACCTGGTTTTCACTGTCCCTTGGAACTGCATTCGCTGCCGCACAGACATTCGCGCTCTGCGCAAGCCTTGGTTGGTTATGATGCAACAATGCCTATGTGACTCTGGCAGAGCCCGGCTGCCAAATTTGAAACGTCCAGCGATTGCGCCCACACGAAAGCTGCCAGCACTGAAAGCTCTACCTGGTTTTCACTGTCCCTTGGAACTGCATTCGCTGCCGCACAGACATTCGCGCTCTGCGCAAGCCTTGGTTGGTTATGATGCAACAATGCCTATGTGACTCTGGCAGAGCCCGGCTGCCAAATTCGAAACGTCCAGCGATTGCGCCCACACGAAAGCTGCCAGCACTGAAAGCTCTACCTGGTTTTCACTGTCCCTTGGAACTGCATTCGCTGCCGCACAGACATTCGCAATCAGCTCAAGCCTTGGTTGGTTATGATGCAACAATGCCTATGTGACTCTGGCAGAGCCCGGCTGCCAAATTCGAAACGTCCAGCGATTGCGCCCACACGAAAGCTGCCAGCACTGAAAGCTCTACCTGGTTTTCACTGTCCCTTGGAACTGCATTCGCTGCCGCACAGACATTCGCGCTCTGCGCAAGCCTTGGTTGGTTATGATGCAACAATGCCTATGTGACTCTGGCAGAGCCCGGCTGCCAAATTCGAAACGTCCAGCGATTGCGCCCACACGAAAGCTGCCAGCACTGAAAGCTCTACCTGGTTTTCACTGTCCCTTGGAACTGCATTCGCTGCCGCACAGACATTCGCGCTCTGCGCAAGCCTTGGTTGGTTATGATGCAACAATGCCTATGTGACTCTGGCAGAGCCCGGCTGCCAAATTCGAAACGTCCAGCGATTGCGCCCACACGAAAGCTGCCAGCACTGAAAGCTCTACCTGGTTTTCACTGTCCCTTGGAACTGCATTCGCTGCCGCACAGACATTCGCGCTCTGCGCAAGCCTTGGTTGGTTATGACGCAACAATGCCTATGTGACTCTGGCAGAGCCCGGCTGCCAAATTTGAAATGTACACCGACTGCGCCCACACGAAAGCTGCCAGCACTGAAAGCTCTCCCTGGTTTTCACTGTCCCTTGGAACTGCATTCGCTGCCGCACAGACATTCGCGCTCTGCGCAAGCATTGGTTGTTTATGATGCAACAATGCCTATGTGACTCTGGCAGAGCCCGGCTGCCAAATTCGAAACGTCCAGCGATTGCGCCCACACGAAAGCTGCCAGCACTGAAAGCTCTACCTGGTTTTCACTGTCCCTTGGAACTGCATTCGCTGCCGCACAGACATTCGCGCTCTGCGCAAGCCTTGGTTGGTTATGATGCAACAATGCCTATGTGACTCTGGCAGAGCCCGGCTGCCAAATTCGAAACGTCCAGCGATTGCGCCCACACGAAAGCTGCCAGCACTGAAAGCTCTACCTGGTTTTCACTGTCCCTTGGAACTGCATTCGCTGCCGCACAGACATTCGCGCTCTGCGCAAGCCTTGGTTGGTTATGATGCAACAATGCCTATGTGACTCTGGCAGAGCCCGGCTGCCAAATTTGAAACGTCCAGCGATTGCGCCCACACGAAAGCTGCCAGCACTGAAAGCTCTACCTGGTTTTCACTGTCCCTTGGAACTGCATTCGCTGCCGCACAGACATTCGCGCTCTGCGCAAGCCTTGGTTGGTTATGACGCAACAATGCCTATGTGACTCTGGCAGAGCCCGGCTGCCAAATTTGAAATGTACACCGACTGCGCCCACACGAAAGCTGCCAGCACTGAAAGCTCTACCTGGTTTTCACTGTCCCTTGGAACTGCATTCGCTGCCGCACAGACATTCGCGCTCTGAGCAAGCATTGGTTGTTTATGATGCAACAATGCCTATGTGACTCTGGCAGAGCCCGGCTGCCAAATTCGAAACGTCCAGCGATTGCGCCCACACGAAAGCTGCCAGCACTGAAAGCTCTACCTGGTTTTCACTGTCCCTTGGAACTGCATTCGCTGCCGCACAGACATTCGCGCTCTGCAAAAGCCTTGGTTGGTTATGATGCAACAATGCCTATGTGACTCTGGCAGAGCCCGGCTGCCAAATTTGAAACGTCCACTGATTGCGCCCACACGAAAGCTGCCAGCACTGAAAGCTCTACCTGGTTTTCACTGTCCCTTGGAACTGCATTCGCTGCCGCACAGACATTCGCGCTCTGCGCAAGCCTTGGTTGGTTATGATGCAACAATGCCTATGTGACTCTGGCAGAGCCCGGCTGCCAAATTTGAAACGTCCAGCGATTGCGCCCACACGAAAGCTGCCAGCACTGAAAGCTCTACCTGGTTTTCACTGTCCCTTGGAACTGCATTCGCTGCCGCACAGATATTCGCGGTCCGCAAAAGCCTTGGTTGTTTATGATGCAACAATGGCTATGTGACTCTCGCAGAGCTCGGCTGCCAAATTCGAAACGTCCAGCGATTGCGCCCACACGAAAGCTGCCATCACTGAAAGGTCTATCTGGTTTTCACTGTCCCTTGGAACTGCATTCGCTGCCGCACAGACATTCGCGGTCCGCAAAATCTTGGTTGGTTATGATGCAACAATGCCTATGTGACTCTGGCAGAGCCCGGCTGCCAAATTTGAAACGTCCACTGATTGCGCCGACACGAAAGCTGCCAGCACTGAAAGCTCTACCTGGTTTTCACTGTCCCTTGGAACTGCATTCGCTGCCGCACAGACATTCGCGCTCTGCGCAAGCCTTGGTTGGTTATGATGCAACAATGCCTATGTGACTCTGGCAGAGCCCGGCTGCCAAATTCGAAACGTCCAGCGATTGCGCCCACACGAAAGCTGCCAGCACTGAAAGCTCTACCTGGTTTTCACTGTCCCTTGGAACTGCATTCGCTGCCGCACAGACATTCGCGCTCTGCGCAAGCCTTGGTTGGTTATGATGCAACAATGCCTATGTGACTCTGGCAGAGCCCGGCTGCCAAATTCGAAACGTCCAGCGATTGCGCCCACACGAAAGCTGCCAGCACTGAAAGCTCTACCTGGTTTTCACTGTCCCTTGGAACTGCATTCGCTGCCGCACAGACATTCGCGCTCTGCGCAAGCCTTGGTTGGTTATGATGCAACAATGCCTATGTGACTCTGGCAGAGCCCGGCTGCCAAATTTGAAACGTCCACTGATTGCGCCCACACGAAAGCTGCCAGCACTGAAAGCTCTACCTGGTTTTCACTGTCCCTTGGAACTGCATTCGCTGCCGCACAGACATTCGCGCTCTGCGCAAGCCTTGGTTGGTTATGATGCAACAATGCCTATGTGACTGTGGCAGAGCCCGGCTGCCAAATTCGAAACGTCCAGCGATTGCGCCAACACGAAAGCTGCCAGCACTGAAAGCTCTACCTGGTTTTCACTGTCCCTTGGAACTGCATTCGCTGCCGCACAGACATTCGCAATCAGCGCAAGCCTTGGTTGGTTATGACGCAACAATGCCTATGTGACTCTGGCAGAGACCGGCTGCCAAATTTGAAACGTCCAGCGATTGCGCCCACACAAAAGCTGCCAGCACTGAAAGCTCTACCTGGTTTTCACTGTCCCTTGGAACTGCATTCGCTGCCGCACAGACATTCGCGCTCTGCGCAAGCCTTGGTTGGTTATGACGCAACAATGCCTATGTGACTCTGGCAGAGCCCGGCTGCCAAATTTGAAATGTACACCGACTGCGCCCACACGAAAGCTGCCAGCACTGAAAGCTCTACCTGGTTTTCACTGTCCCTTGGAACTGCATTCGCTGCCGCACAGACATTCGCGCTCTGCGCAAGCATTGGTTGTTTATGATGCAACAATGCCTATGTGACTCTGGCAGAGCCCGGCTGCCAAATTCGAAACGTCCAGCGATTGCGCCCACACGAAAGCTGCCAGCACTGAAAGCTCTACCTGGTTTTCACTGTCCCTTGGAACTGCATTCGCTGCCGCACAGACATTCGCGCTCTGCGCAAGCCTTGGTTGGTTATGATGCAACAATGCCTATGTGACTCTGGCAGAGCCCGGCTGCCAAATTCGAAACGTCCAGCGATTGCGCCCACACGAAAGCTGCCAGCACTGAAAGCTCTACCTGGTTTTCACTGTCCCTTGGAACTGCATTCGCTGCCGCACAGACATTCGCAATCAGCGCAAGCCTTGGTTGGTTATGACGCAACAATGCCTATGTGACTCTGGCAGAGCCCGGCTGCCAAATTTGAAACGTCCAGCGATTGCGCCCACACGAAAGCTGCCAGCACTGAAAGCTCTACCTGGTTTTCACTGTCCCTTGGAACTGCATTCGCTGCCGCACAGACATTCGCGCTCTGCGCAAGCCTTGGTTGGTTATGATGCAACAATGCCTATGTGACTCTGGCAGAGCCCGGCTGCCAAATTTGAAACGTCCACTGATTGCGCCGACACGAAAGCTGCCAGCACTGAAAGCTCTACCTGGTTTTCACTGTCCCTTGGAACTGCATTCGCTGCCGCACAGACATTCGCGCTCTGCGCAAGCCTTGGTTGGTTATGATGCAACAATGCCTATGTGACTCTGGCAGAGCCCGGCTGCCAAATTTGAAATATACACCGACTGCGCCCACACGAAAGCTGCCAGCACTGAAAGCTCTACCTGGTTTTCACTGTCCCTTGGAACTGCATTCGCTGCCGCACAGACATTCGCGCTCTGCGCAAGCCTTGGTTGGTTATGATGCAACAATGCCTATGTGACTCTGGCAGAGCCCGGCTGCCAAATTTGAAACGTCCAGCGATTGCGCCCACACGAAAGCTGCCAGCACTGAAAGCTCTACCTGGTTTTCACTGTCCCTTGGAACTGCATTCGCTGCCGCACAGACATTCGCGCTCTGCGCAAGCCTTGGTTGGTTATGATGCAACAATGGCTATGTGACTCTGGCAGAGCCCGGCTGCCAAATTTGAAACGTCCAGCGATTGCGCCCACACGAAAGCTGCCAGCACTGAAAGCTCTACCTGGTTTTCACTGTCCCTTGGAACTGCATTCGCTGCCGCACAGACATTCGCGCTCTGCGCAAGCCTTGGTTGGTTATGACGCAACAATGCCTATGTGACTCTGGCAGAGCCCGGCTGCCAAATTTGAAATGTACACCGACTGCGCCCACACGAAAGCTGCCAGCACTGAAAGCTCTACCTGGTTTTCACTGTCCCTTGGAACTGCATTCGCTGCCGCACAGACATTCGCGCTCTGCGCAAGCATTGGTTGTTTATGATGCAACAATGCCTATGTGACTCTGGCAGAGCCCGGCTGCCAAATTCGAAACGTCCAGCGATTGCGCCCACACGAAAGCTGCCAGCACTGAAAGCTCTACCTGGTTTTCACTGTCCCTTGGAACTGCATTCGCTGCCGCACAGACATTCGCGCTCTGCGCAAGCCTTGGTTGGTTATGATGCAACAATGCCTATGTGACTCTGGCAGAGCCCGGCTGCCAAATTTGAAACGTCCAGCGATTGCGCCCACACGAAAGCTGCCAGCACTGAAAGCTCTACCTGGTTTTCACTGTCCCTTGGAACTGCATTCGCTGCCGCACAGACATTCGCGCTCTGCGCAAGCCTTGGTTGGTTATGATGCAACAATGCCTATGTGACTCTGGCAGAGCCCGGCTGCCAAATTTGAAATGTACACCGACTGCACCCACACGAAAGCTGCCAGCACTGAAAGCTCTACCTGGTTTTCACTGTCCCTTGGAACTGCATTCGCTGCCGCACAGACATTCGCGCTCTGCGCAAGCATTGGTTGTTTATGATGCAACAATGCCTATGTGACTCTGGCAGAGCCCGGCTGCCAAATTCGAAACGTCCAGCGATTGCGCCCACACGAAAGCTGCCAGCACTGAAAGCTCTACCTGGTTTTCACTGTCCCTTGGAACTGCATTCGCTGCCGCACAGACATTCGCGCTCTGCGCAAGCCTTGGTTGGTTATGATGCAACAATGCCTATGTGACTCTGGCAGAGCCCGGCTGCCAAATTCGAAACGTCCAGCGATTGCGCCCACACGAAAGCTGCCAGCACTGAAAGCTCTACCTGGTTTTCACTGTCCCTTGGAACTGCATTCGCTGCCGCACAGACATTCGCAATCAGCGCCAGCCTTGGTTGGTTATGACGCAACAATGCCTATGTGACTCTGGCAGAGCCTGGCTGCCAAATTTGAAACGTCCAGCGATTGCGCCCACACGAAAGCTGCCAGCACTGAAAGCTCTACCTGGTTTTCACTGTCCCTTGGAACTGCATTCGCTGCCGCACAGACATTCGCGCTCTGCGCAAGCCTTGGTTGGTTATGACGCAACAATGCCTATGTGAATCTCGCAGAGCCCGGCTGCCAAATTTGAAACGTCCACCGATTGCGCCCACTTGATAGCTGCCAGCACTGAAAGCTCTACCTGGTTTTCACTGTCCCTTGGAACTGCATTCGCTGCCGCACAGACATTCGCGCTCTGCGCAAGCCTTGGTTGGTTATGATGCAACAATGGCTATGTGACTCTGGCAGAGCCCAGGTGCCAAATTTGAAACGTCCAGCGATTGCGCCCACACGAAAGCTGCCAGCACTGAAAGCTCTACCTGGTTTTCACTGTCCCTTGGAACTGCATTCGCTGCCGCACAGACGTTCGCGCTCTGCGCAAGCCTTGGTTGGTTATGATGCAACAATGCCTATGTGACTCTGGCAGAGCCCGGCTGCCAAATTCGAAACGTCCAGCGATTGCGCCCACACGAAAGCTGCCAGCACTGAAAGCTCTACCTGGTTTTCACTGTCCCTTGGAACTGCATTCGCTGCCGCACAGACATTCGCGCTCTGCGCAAGCCTTGGTTGGTTATGATGCAACAATGCCTATGTGACTCTGGCAGAGCCCGGCTGCCAAATTTGAAACGTCCACTGATTGCGCCGACACGAAAGCTGCCAGCACTGAAAGCTCTACCTGGTTTTCACTGTCCCTTGGAACTGCATTCGCTGCCGCACAGACATTCGCGCTCTGCGCAAGCCTTGGTTGGTTATGATGCAACAATGCCTATGTGACTGTGGCAGAGCCCGGCTGCCAAATTCGAAACGTCCAGCGATTGCGCCAACACGAAAGCTGCCAGCACTGAAAGCTCTACCTGGTTTTCACTGTCCCTTGGAACTGCATTCGCTGCCGCACAGACATTCGCAATCAGCGCAAGCCTTGGTTGGTTATGATGCAACAATGCCTATGTGACTGTGGCAGAGCCCGGCTGCCAAATTCGAAACGTCCAGCGATTGCGCCAACACGAAAGCTGCCAGCACTGAAAGCTCTACCTGGTTTTCACTGTCCCTTGGAACTGCATTCGCTGCCGCACAGACATTCGCAATCAGCGCAAGCCTTGGTTGGTTATGACGCAACAATGCCTATGTGACTCTGGCAGAGACCGGCTGCCAAATTTGAAACGTCCAGCGATTGCGCCCACACAAAAGCTGCCAGCACTGAAAGCTCTACCTGGTTTTCACTGTCCCTTGGAACTGCATTCGCTGCCGCACAGACATTCGCGCTCTGCGCAAGCCTTGGTTGGTTATGACGCAACAATGCCTATGTGACTCTGGCAGAGCCCGGCTGCCAAATTTGAAATGTACACCGACTGCGCCCACACGAAAGCTGCCAGCACTGAAAGCTCTACCTGGTTTTCACTGTCCCTTGGAACTGCATTCGCTGCCGCACAGACATTCGCGCTCTGCGCAAGCATTGGTTGTTTATGATGCAACAATGCCTATGTGACTCTGGCAGAGCCCGGCTGCCAAATTCGAAACGTCCAGCGATTGCGCCCACACGAAAGCTGCCAGCACTGAAAGCTCTACCTGGTTTTCACTGTCCCTTGGAACTGCATTCGCTGCCGCACAGACATTCGCGCTCTGCGCAAGCCTTGGTTGGTTATGATGCAACAATGCCTATGTGACTCTGGCAGAGCCCGGCTGCCAAATTCGAAACGTCCAGCGATTGCGCCCACACGAAAGCTGCCAGCACTGAAAGCTCTACCTGGTTTTCACTGTCCCTTGGAACTGCATTCGCTGCCGCACAGACATTCGCAATCAGCGCAAGCCTTGGTTGGTTATGACGCAACAATGCCTATGTGACTCTGGCAGAGCCCGGCTGCCAAATTTGAAACGTCCAGCGATTGCGCCCACACGAAAGCTGCCAGCACTGAAAGCTCTACCTGGTTTTCACTGTCCCTTGGAACTGCATTCGCTGCCGCACAGACATTCGCGCTCTGCGCAAGCCTTGGTTGGTTATGATGCAACAATGCCTATGTGACTCTGGCAGAGCCCGGCTGCCAAATTTGAAACGTCCACTGATTGCGCCGACACGAAAGCTGCCAGCACTGAAAGCTCTACCTGGTTTTCACTGTCCCTTGGAACTGCATTCGCTGCCGCACAGACATTCGCGCTCTGCGCAAGCCTTGGTTGGTTATGATGCAACAATGCCTATGTGACTCTGGCAGAGCCCGGCTGCCAAATTTGAAATATACACCGACTGCGCCCACACGAAAGCTGCCAGCACTGAAAGGTCTACCTGGTTTTCACTGTCCCTTGGAACTGCATTCGCTGCCGCACAGACATTCGCGCTCTGCGCAAGCCTTGGTTGGTTATGATGCAACAATGCCTATGTGACTCTGGCAGAGCCCGGCTGCCAAATTTGAAACGTCCAGCGATTGCGCCCACACGAAAGCTGCCAGCACTGAAAGCTCTACCTGGTTTTCACTGTCCCTTGGAACTGCATTCGCTGCCGCACAGACATTCGCGCTCTGCGCAAGCCTTGGTTGGTTATGATGCAACAATGGCTATGTGACTCTGGCAGAGCCCGGCTGCCAAATTTGAAACGTCCAGCGATTGCGCCCACACGAAAGCTGCCAGCACTGAAAGCTCTACCTGGTTTTCACTGTCCCTTGGAACTGCATTCGCTGCCGCACAGACATTCGCGCTCTGCGCAAGCCTTGGTTGGTTATGACGCAACAATGCCTATGTGACTCTGGCAGAGCCCGGCTGCCAAATTTGAAATGTACACCGACTGCGCCCACACGAAAGCTGCCAGCACTGAAAGCTCTACCTGGTTTTCACTGTCCCTTGGAACTGCATTCGCTGCCGCACAGACATTCGCGCTCTGCGCAAGCATTGGTTGTTTATGATGCAACAATGCCTATGTGACTCTGGCAGAGCCCGGCTGCCAAATTCGAAACGTCCAGCGATTGCGCCCACACGAAAGCTGCCAGCACTGAAAGCTCTACCTGGTTTTCACTGTCCCTTGGAACTGCATTCGCTGCCGCACAGACATTCGCGCTCTGCGCAAGCCTTGGTTGGTTATGATGCAACAATGCCTATGTGACTCTGGCAGAGCCCGGCTGCCAAATTTGAAACGTCCAGCGATTGCGCCCACACGAAAGCTGCCAGCACTGAAAGCTCTACCTGGTTTTCACTGTCCCTTGGAACTGCATTCGCTGCCGCACAGACATTCGCGCTCTGCGCAAGCCTTGGTTGGTTATGATGCAACAATGCCTATGTGACTCTGGCAGAGCCCGGCTGCCAAATTTGAAATGTACACCGACTGCACCCACACGAAAGCTGCCAGCACTGAAAGCTCTACCTGGTTTTCACTGTCCCTTGGAACTGCATTCGCTGCCGCACAGACATTCGCGCTCTGCGCAAGCATTGGTTGTTTATGATGCAACAATGCCTATGTGACTCTGGCAGAGCCCGGCTGCCAAATTCGAAACGTCCAGCGATTGCGCCCACACGAAAGCTGCCAGCACTGAAAGCTCTACCTGGTTTTCACTGTCCCTTGGAACTGCATTCGCTGCCGCACAGACATTCGCGCTCTGCGCAAGCCTTGGTTGGTTATGATGCAACAATGCCTATGTGACTCTGGCAGAGCCCGGCTGCCAAATTCGAAACGTCCAGCGATTGCGCCCACACGAAAGCTGCCAGCACTGAAAGCTCTACCTGGTTTTCACTGTCCCTTGGAACTGCATTCGCTGCCGCACAGACATTCGCAATCAGCGCCAGCCTTGGTTGGTTATGACGCAACAATGCCTATGTGACTCTGGCAGAGCCTGGCTGCCAAATTTGAAACGTCCAGCGATTGCGCCCACACGAAAGCTGCCAGCACTGAAAGCTCTACCTGGTTTTCACTGTCCCTTGGAACTGCATTCGCTGCCGCACAGACATTCGCGCTCTGCGCAAGCCTTGGTTGGTTATGACGCAACAATGCCTATGTGAATCTCGCAGAGCCCGGCTGCCAAATTTGAAACGTCCACCGATTGCGCCCACTTGATAGCTGCCAGCACTGAAAGCTCTACCTGGTTTTCACTGTCCCTTGGAACTGCATTCGCTGCCGCACAGACATTCGCGCTCTGCGCAAGCCTTGGTTGGTTATGATGCAACAATGGCTATGTGACTCTGGCAGAGCCCAGGTGCCAAATTTGAAACGTCCAGCGATTGCGCCCACACGAAAGCTGCCAGCACTGAAAGCTCTACCTGGTTTTCACTGTCCCTTGGAACTGCATTCGCTGCCGCACAGACGTTCGCGCTCTGCGCAAGCCTTGGTTGGTTATGATGCAACAATGCCTATGTGACTCTGGCAGAGCCCGGCTGCCAAATTCGAAACGTCCAGCGATTGCGCCCACACGAAAGCTGCCAGCACTGAAAGCTCTACCTGGTTTTCACTGTCCCTTGGAACTGCATTCGCTGCCGCACAGACATTCGCGCTCTGCGCAAGCCTTGGTTGGTTATGATGCAACAATGCCTATGTGACTCTGGCAGAGCCCGGCTGCCAAATTTGAAACGTCCACTGATTGCGCCGACACGAAAGCTGCCAGCACTGAAAGCTCTACCTGGTTTTCACTGTCCCTTGGAACTGCATTCGCTGCCGCACAGACATTCGCGCTCTGCGCAAGCCTTGGTTGGTTATGATGCAACAATGCCTATGTGACTGTGGCAGAGCCCGGCTGCCAAATTCGAAACGTCCAGCGATTGCGCCAACACGAAAGCTGCCAGCACTGAAAGCTCTACCTGGTTTTCACTGTCCCTTGGAACTGCATTCGCTGCCGCACAGACATTCGCAATCAGCGCAAGCCTTGGTTGGTTATGACGCAACAATGCCTATGTGACTCTGGCAGAGACCGGCTGCCAAATTTGAAACGTCCAGCGATTGCGCCCACACAAAAGCTGCCAGCACTGAAAGCTCTACCTGGTTTTCACTGTCCCTTGGAACTGCATTCGCTGCCGCACAGACATTCGCGCTCTGCGCAAGCCTTGGTTGGTTATGACGCAACAATGCCTATGTGACTCTGGCAGAGCCCGGCTGCCAAATTTGAAATGTACACCGACTGCGCCCACACGAAAGCTGCCAGCACTGAAAGCTCTACCTGGTTTTCACTGTCCCTTGGAACTGCATTCGCTGCCGCACAGACATTCGCGCTCTGCGCAAGCATTGGTTGTTTATGATGCAACAATGCCTATGTGACTCTGGCAGAGCCCGGCTGCCAAATTCGAAACGTCCAGCGATTGCGCCCACACGAAAGCTGCCAGCACTGAAAGCTCTACCTGGTTTTCACTGTCCCTTGGAACTGCATTCGCTGCCGCACAGACATTCGCGCTCTGCGCAAGCCTTGGTTGGTTATGATGCAACAATGCCTATGTGACTCTGGCAGAGCCCGGCT
This sequence comes from Mycteria americana, assembly GCF_035582795.1. Taxonomy (NCBI): domain Eukaryota; kingdom Metazoa; phylum Chordata; class Aves; order Ciconiiformes; family Ciconiidae; genus Mycteria; species Mycteria americana. Next base: position 1,517,656 of record NW_027445609.1, on the reverse strand, counting down.
GCCAAATTCGAAACGTCCAGCGATTGCGCCCACACGAAAGCTGCCAGCACTGAAAGCTCTACCTGGTTTTCACTGTCCCTTGGAACTGCATTCGCTGCCGCACAGACATTCGCAATCAGCGCAAGCCTTGGTTGGTTATGACGCAACAATGCCTATGTGACTCTGGCAGAGCCCGGCTGCCAAATTTGAAACGTCCAGCGATTGCGCCCACACGAAAGCTGCCAGCACTGAAAGCTCTACCTGGTTTTCACTGTCCCTTGGAACTGCATTCGCTGCCGCACAGACATTCGCGCTCTGCGCAAGCCTTGGTTGGTTATGATGCAACAATGCCTATGTGACTCTGGCAGAGCCCGGCTGCCAAATTTGAAACGTCCACTGATTGCGCCGACACGAAAGCTGCCAGCACTGAAAGCTCTACCTGGTTTTCACTGTCCCTTGGAACTGCATTCGCTGCCGCACAGACATTCGCGCTCTGCGCAAGCCTTGGTTGGTTATGATGCAACAATGCCTATGTGACTCTGGCAGAGCCCGGCTGCCAAATTTGAAATATACACCGACTGCGCCCACACGAAAGCTGCCAGCACTGAAAGCTCTACCTGGTTTTCACTGTCCCTTGGAACTGCATTCGCTGCCGCACAGACATTCGCGCTCTGCGCAAGCCTTGGTTGGTTATGATGCAACAATGCCTATGTGACTCTGGCAGAGCCCGGCTGCCAAATTTGAAACGTCCAGCGATTGCGCCCACACGAAAGCTGCCAGCACTGAAAGCTCTACCTGGTTTTCACTGTCCCTTGGAACTGCATTCGCTGCCGCACAGACATTCGCGCTCTGCGCAAGCCTTGGTTGGTTATGATGCAACAATGGCTATGTGACTCTGGCAGAGCCCGGCTGCCAAATTTGAAACGTCCAGCGATTGCGCCCACACGAAAGCTGCCAGCACTGAAAGCTCTACCTGGTTTTCACTGTCCCTTGGAACTGCATTCGCTGCCGCACAGACATTCGCGCTCTGCGCAAGCCTTGGTTGGTTATGACGCAACAATGCCTATGTGACTCTGGCAGAGCCCGGCTGCCAAATTTGAAATGTACACCGACTGCGCCCACACGAAAGCTGCCAGCACTGAAAGCTCTACCTGGTTTTCACTGTCCCTTGGAACTGCATTCGCTGCCGCACAGACATTCGCGCTCTGCGCAAGCATTGGTTGTTTATGATGCAACAATGCCTATGTGACTCTGGCAGAGCCCGGCTGCCAAATTCGAAACGTCCAGCGATTGCGCCCACACGAAAGCTGCCAGCACTGAAAGCTCTACCTGGTTTTCACTGTCCCTTGGAACTGCATTCGCTGCCGCACAGACATTCGCGCTCTGCGCAAGCCTTGGTTGGTTATGATGCAACAATGCCTATGTGACTCTGGCAGAGCCCGGCTGCCAAATTTGAAACGTCCAGCGATTGCGCCCACACGAAAGCTGCCAGCACTGAAAGCTCTACCTGGTTTTCACTGTCCCTTGGAACTGCATTCGCTGCCGCACAGACATTCGCGCTCTGCGCAAGCCTTGGTTGGTTATGATGCAACAATGCCTATGTGACTCTGGCAGAGCCCGGCTGCCAAATTTGAAATGTACACCGACTGCGCCCACACGAAAGCTGCCAGCACTGAAAGCTCTACCTGGTTTTCACTGTCCCTTGGAACTGCATTCGCTGCCGCACAGACATTCGCGCTCTGCGCAAGCATTGGTTGTTTATGATGCAACAATGCCTATGTGACTCTGGCAGAGCCCGGCTGCCAAATTCGAAACGTCCAGCGATTGCGCCCACACGAAAGCTGCCAGCACTGAAAGCTCTACCTGGTTTTCACTGTCCCTTGGAACTGCATTCGCTGCCGCACAGACATTCGCGCTCTGCGCAAGCCTTGGTTGGTTATGATGCAACAATGCCTATGTGACTCTGGCAGAGCCCGGCTGCCAAATTCGAAACGTCCAGCGATTGCGCCCACACGAAAGCTGCCAGCACTGAAAGCTCTACCTGGTTTTCACTGTCCCTTGGAACTGCATTCGCTGCCGCACAGACATTCGCAATCAGCGCCAGCCTTGGTTGGTTATGACGCAACAATGCCTATGTGACTCTGGCAGAGCCTGTCTGCCAAATTTGAAACGTCCAGCGATTGCGCCCACACGAAAGCTGCCAGCACTGAAAGCTCTACCTGGTTTTCACTGTCCCTTGGAACTGCATTCGCTGCCGCACAGACATTCGCGCTCTGCGCAAGCCTTGGTTGGTTATGACGCAACAATGCCTATGTGACTCTGGCAGAGCCCGGCTGCCAAATTTGAAATGTACACCGACTGCGCCCACACGAAAGCTGCCAGCACTGAAAGCTCTACCTGGTTTTCACTGTCCCTTGGAACTGCATTCGCTGCCGCACAGACATTCGCGCTCTGCGCAAGCCTTGGTTGGTTATGATGCAACAATGGCTATGTGACTCTGGCAGAGCCCGGCTGCCAAATTTGAAACGTCCAGCGATTGCGCCCACACGAAAGCTGCCAGCACTGAAAGCTCTACCTGGTTTTCACTGTCCCTTGGAACTGCATTCGCTGCCGCACAGACATTCGCAATCAGCGCAAGCCTTGGTTGGTTATGACGCAACAATGCCTATGTGACTCTGGCAGAGACCGGCTGCCAAATTTGAAACGTCCAGCGATTGCGCCCACACGAAAGCTGCCAGCACTGAAAGCTCTACCTGGTTTTCACTGTCCCTTGGAACTGCATTCGCTGCCGCACAGACATTCGCGCTCTGCGCAAGCCTTGGTTGGTTATGACGCAACAATGCCTATGTGACTCTGGCAGAGCCCGGCTGCCAAATTTGAAATGTACACTGACTGCGCCCACACGAAAGCTGCCAGCACTGAAAGCTCTACCTGGTTTTCACTGTCCCTTGGAACTGCATTCGCTGCCGCACAGACATTCGCGCTCCGCAAAAGCCTTGGTTGGTTATGATGCAACAATGCCTATGTGACTCTGGCAGAGCCCGGCTGCCAAATTTGAAACGTCCAGCGATTGCGCCCACATGAAAGCTGCCAGCACTGAAAGCTCTACCTGGTTTTCACTGTCCCTTGGAACTGCATTCGCTGCCGCACAGACATTCGCGCTCTGCGCAAGCCTTGGTTGGTTATGATGCAACAATGCCTATGTGACTCTGGCAGAGCCCGGCTGCCAAATTCGAAACATCCCGCGATTGCGCCCACACGAAATCTGCCAGCACTGAAAGCTCTACCTGGTTTTCACTGTCCCTTGGAACTGCATTCGCTGCCGCACAGACATTCGCGCTCTGCGCAAGCCTTGGTTGGTTATGATGCAACAATGCCTATGTGACTCTGGCAGAGCCCGGCTGCCAAATTTGAAACGTCCACTGATTGCGCCCACACGAAAGCTGCCAGCACTGAAAGCTCTACCTGGTTTTCACTGTCCCTTGGAACTGCATTCGCTGCCGCACAGACATTCGCGCTCTGCGCAAGCCTTGGTTGGTTATGATGCAACAATGCCTATGTGACTCTGGCAGAGCCCGGCTGCCAAATTTGAAACGTCCAGCGATTGCGCCCACACGAAAGCTGCCAGCACTGAAAGCTCTACCTGGTTTTCACTGTCCCTTGGAACTGCATTCGCTGCCGCACAGATATTCGCGGTCCGCAAAAGCCTTGGTTGTTTATGATGCAACAATGGCTATGTGACTCTCGCAGAGCTCGGCTGCCAAATTCGAAACGTCCAGCGATTGCGCCCACACGAAAGCTGCCATCACTGAAAGGTCTATCTGGTTTTCACTGTCCCTTGGAACTGCATTCGCTGCCGCACAGACATTCGCGGTCCGCAAAATCTTGGTTGGTTATGATGCAACAATGCCTATGTGACTCTGGCAGAGCCCGGCTGCCAAATTTGAAACGTCCACTGATTGCGCCGACACGAAAGCTGCCAGCACTGAAAGCTCTACCTGGTTTTCACTGTCCCTTGGAACTGCATTCGCTGCCGCACAGACATTCGCGCTCTGCGCAAGCCTTGGTTGGTTATGATGCAACAATGCCTATGTGACTCTGGCAGAGCCCGGCTGCCAAATTCGAAACGTCCAGCGATTGCGCCCACACGAAAGCTGCCAGCACTGAAAGCTCTACCTGGTTTTCACTGTCCCTTGGAACTGCATTCGCTGCCGCACAGACATTCGCGCTCTGCGCAAGCCTTGGTTGGTTATGATGCAACAATGCCTATGTGACTCTGGCAGAGCCCGGCTGCCAAATTCGAAACGTCCAGCGATTGCGCCCACACGAAAGCTGCCAGCACTGAAAGCTCTACCTGGTTTTCACTGTCCCTTGGAACTGCATTCGCTGCCGCACAGACATTCGCGCTCTGCGCAAGCCTTGGTTGGTTATGATGCAAAAATGCCTATGTGACTCTGGCAGAGCCCGGCTGCCAAATTTGAAACGTCCTCTGATTGCGCCCACACGAAAGCTGCCAGCACTGAAAGCTCTACCTGGTTTTCACTGTCCCTTGGAACTGCATTCGCTGCCGCACAGATATTCGCGGTCCGCAAAAGCCTTGGTTGTTTATGATGCAACAATGGCTACGTGACTCTCGCAGAGCTCGGCTGCCAAATTCGAAACGTCCAGCGATTGCGCCCACACGAAAGCTGCCATCACTGAAAGGTCTATCTGGTTTTCACTGTCCCTTGGAACTGCATTCGCTGCCGCACAGACATTCGCGGTCCGCAAAATCTTGGTTGGTTATGATGCAACAATGCCTATGTGACTCTGGCAGAGCCCGGCTGCCAAATTTGAAACGTCCACTGATTGCGCCGACACGAAAGCTGCCAGCACTGAAAGCTCTACCTGGTTTTCACTGTCCCTTGGAACTGCATTCGCTGCCGCACAGACATTCGCGCTCTGCGCAAGCCTTGGTTGGTTATGATGCAACAATGCCTATGTGACTCTGGCAGAGCCCGGCTGCCAAATTCGAAACGTCCAGCGATTGCGCCCACACGAAAGCTGCCAGCACTGAAAGCTCTACCTGGTTTTCACTGTCCCTTGGAACTGCATTCGCTGCCGCACAGACATTCGCGCTCTGCGCAAGCCTTGGTTGGTTATGATGCAACAATGCCTATGTGACTCTGGCAGAGCCCGGCTGCCAAATTCGAAACGTCCAGCGATTGCGCCCACACGAAAGCTGCCAGCACTGAAAGCTCTACCTGGTTTTCACTGTCCCTTGGAACTGCATTCGCTGCCGCACAGACATTCGCGCTCTGCGCAAGCCTTGGTTGGTTATGATGCAACAATGCCTATGTGACTCTGGCAGAGCCCGGCTGCCAAATTCGAAACGTCCAGCGATTGCGCCCACACGAAAGCTGCCAGCACTGAAAGCTCTACCTGGTTTTCACTGTCCCTTGGAACTGCATTCGCTGCCGCACAGACATTCGCAATCAGCGCAAGCCTTGGTTGGTTATGACGCAACAATGCCTATGTGACTCTGGCAGAGACCGGCTGCCAAATTTGAAACGTCCAGCGATTGCGCCCACACAAAAGCTGCCAGCACTGAAAGCTCTACCTGGTTTTCACTGTCCCTTGGAACTGCATTCGCTGCCGCACAGACATTCGCGCTCTGCGCAAGCCTTGGTTGGTTATGACGCAACAATGCCTATGTGACTCTGGCAGAGCCCGGCTGCCAAATTTGAAATGTACACCGACTGCGCCCACACGAAAGCTGCCAGCACTGAAAGCTCTCCCTGGTTTTCACTGTCCCTTGGAACTGCATTCGCTGCCGCACAGACATTCGCGCTCTGCGCAAGCATTGGTTGTTTATGATGCAACAATGCCTATGTGACTCTGGCAGAGCCCGGCTGCCAAATTCGAAACGTCCAGCGATTGCGCCCACACGAAAGCTGCCAGCACTGAAAGCTCTACCTGGTTTTCACTGTCCCTTGGAACTGCATTCGCTGCCGCACAGACATTCGCGCTCTGCGCAAGCCTTGGTTGGTTATGATGCAACAATGCCTATGTGACTCTGGCAGAGCCCGGCTGCCAAATTCGAAACGTCCAGCGATTGCGCCCACACGAAAGCTGCCAGCACTGAAAGCTCTACCTGGTTTTCACTGTCCCTTGGAACTGCATTCGCTGCCGCACAGACATTCGCAATCAGCCTTGGTTGGTTATGACGCAACAATGCCTATGTGACTCTGGCAGAGACCGGCTGCCAAATTTGAAACGTCCACCGATTGCGCCCACATGAAAGCTGCCAGCACTGAAAGCTCTACCTGGTTTTCACTGTCCCTTGGAACTGCATTCGCTGCCGCACAGACATTCGCGCTCTGCGCAAGCCTTGGTTGGTTATGACGCAACAATGCCTATGTGACTCTGGCAGAGCCCGGCTGCCAAATTTGAAATGTACACCGACTGCGCCCACACGAAAGCTGCCAGCACTGAAAGCTCTACCTGGTTTTCACTGTCCCTTGGAACTGCATTCGCTGCCGCACAGACATTCGCGCTCTGAGCAAGCATTGGTTGTTTATGATGCAACAATGCCTATGTGACTCATGCAGAGCCCGGCTGCCAAATTCGAAACGTCCAGCGATTGCGCCCACACGAAAGCTGCCAGCACTGAAAGCTCTACCTGGTTTTCACTGTCCCTTGGAACTGCATTCGCTGCCGCACAGACATTCGCGCTCTGCAAAAGCCTTGGTTGGTTATGATGCAACAATGCCTATGTGACTCTGGCAGAGCCCGGCTGCCAAATTTGAAACGTCCACTGATTGCGCCCACACGAAAGCTGCCAGCACTGAAAGCTCTACCTGGTTTTCACTGTCCCTTGGAACTGCATTCGCTGCCGCACCGACATTCGCGCTCTGCAAAAGCCTTGGTTGGTTATGATGCAACAATGCCTATGTGACTCTCGCAGAGCCTGGCTGCCAAATTCGAAATGTACACCGATTGCGCCCTCACGAAAGCTGCCAGCGCTGAAAGCTCTACCTGGATTTCACTGTCCCTTGGAACTGCATTCGATGCCGCACAGACATTCGCGCTCTGCGCAAGCCGTGGTTGGTTATAACGCAACAATGCCTATGTGACTCTGGCAGAGACCGGCTGCCAAATTTGAAACGTCCAGCGATTGCGCCCACATGAAAGCTGCCAGCACTGAAAGCTCTACCTGGTTTTCACTGTCCCTTGGAACTGCATTCGCTGCCGCACAGATATTCGCGGTCCGCAAAAGCCTTGGTTGTTTATGATGCAACAATGGCTATGTGACTCTCGCAGAGCTCGGCTGCCAAATTCGAAACGTCCAGCGATTGCGCCCACACGAAAGCTGCCAGCACTGAAAGGTCTATCTGGTTTTCACTGTCCCTTGGAACTGCATTCGCTGCCGCACAGACATTCGCGGTCCGCAAAATCTTGGTTGGTTATGATGCAACAATGCCTATGTGACTCTGGCAGAGCCCGGCTGCCAAATTTGAAACGTCCACTGATTGCGCCCACACGAAAGCTGCCAGCACTGAAAGCTCTACCTGGTTTTCACTGTCCCTTGGAACTGCATTCGCTGCCGCACAGACATTCGCGCTCTGCGCAAGCATTGGTTGTTTATGATGCAACAATGCCTATGTGACTCATGCAGAGCCCGGCTGCCAAATTCGAAACGTCCAGCGATTGCGCCCACACGAAAGCTGCCAGCACTGAAAGCTCTACCTGGTTTTCACTGTCCCTTGGAACTGCATTCGCTGCCGCACAGACATTCGCAATCAGCGCAAGCCTTGGTTGGTTATGACGCAACAATGCCTATGTGACTCTGGCAGAGCCCGGCTGCCAAATTTGAAACGTCCAGCGATTGCGCCCACACAAAAGCTGCCAGCACTGAAAGCTCTACCTGGTTTTCACTGTCCCTTGGAACTGCATTCGCTGCCGCACAGACATTCGCGCTCTGCGCAAGCCTTGGTTGGTTATGACGCAACAATGCCTATGTGACTCTGGCAGAGCCCGGCTGCCAAATTTGAAATGTACACCGACTGCGCCCACACGAAAGCTGCCAGCACTGAAAGCTCTCCCTGGTTTTCACTGTCCCTTGGAACTGCATTCGCTGCCGCACAGACATTCGCGCTCTGCGCAAGCATTGGTTGTTTATGATGCAACAATGCCTATGTGACTCTGGCAGAGCCCGGCTGCCAAATTCGAAACGTCCAGCGATTGCGCCCACACGAAAGCTGCCAGCACTGAAAGCTCTACCTGGTTTTCACTGTCCCTTGGAACTGCATTCGCTGCCGCACAGACATTCGCGCTCTGCGCAAGCATTGGTTGTTTATGATGCAACAATGCCTATGTGACTCATGCAGAGCCCGGCTGCCAAATTCGAAACGTCCAGCGATTGCGCCCACACGAAAGCTGCCAGCACTGAAAGCTCTACCTGGTTTTCACTGTCCCTTGGAACTGCATTCGCTGCCGCACAGACATTCGCGCTCTGCAAAAGCCTTGGTTGGTTATGATGCAACAATGCCTATGTGACTCTGGCAGAGCCCGGCTGCCAAATTTGAAATGTCCACTGATTGCGCCCACACGAAAGCTGCCAGCACTGAAAGCTCTACCTGGTTTTCACTGTCCCTTGGAACTGCATTCGCTGCCGCACAGACATTCGCGCTCTGCGCAAGCCTTGGTTGGTTATGACGCAACAATGCCTATGTGACTCTGGCAGAGCCCGGCTGCCAAATTTGAAATGTACACCGACTGCGCCCACACGAAAGCTGCCAGCACTGAAAGCTCTACCTGGTTTTCACTGTCCCTTGGAACTGCATTCGCTGCCGCACAGACATTCGCGCTCTGAGCAAGCATTGGTTGTTTATGATGCAACAATGCCTATGTGACTCATGCAGAGCCCGGCTGCCAAATTCGAAACGTCCAGCGATTGCGCCCACACGAAAGCTGCCAGCACTGAAAGCTCTACCTGGTTTTCACTGTCCCTTGGAACTGCATTCGCTGCCGCACAGACATTCGCGCTCTGCAAAAGCCTTGGTTGGTTATGATGCAACAATGCCTATGTGACTCTGGCAGAGCCCGGCTGCCAAATTTGAAACGTCCACTGATTGCGCCCACACGAAAGCTGCCAGCACTGAAAGCTCTACCTGGTTTTCACTGTCCCTTGGAACTGCATTCGCTGCCGCACCGACATTCGCGCTCTGCAAAAGCCTTGGTTGGTTATGATGCAACAATGCCTATGTGACTCTCGCAGAGCCTGGCTGCCAAATTCGAAATGTACACCGATTGCGCCCTCACGAAAGCTGCCAGCGCTGAAAGCTCTACCTGGATTTCACTGTCCCTTGGAACTGCATTCGATGCCGCACAGACATTCGCGCTCTGCGCAAGCCGTGGTTGGTTATAACGCAACAATGCCTATGTGACTCTGGCAGAGACCGGCTGCCAAATTTGAAACGTCCAGCGATTGCGCCCACATGAAAGCTGCCAGCACTGAAAGCTCTACCTGGTTTTCACTGTCCCTTGGAACTGCATTCGCTGCCGCACAGATATTCGCGGTCCGCAAAAGCCTTGGTTGTTTATGATGCAACAATGGCTATGTGACTCTCGCAGAGCTCGGCTGCCAAATTCGAAACGTCCAGCGATTGCGCCCACACGAAAGCTGCCAGCACTGAAAGGTCTATCTGGTTTTCACTGTCCCTTGGAACTGCATTCGCTGCCGCACAGACATTCGCGGTCCGCAAAATCTTGGTTGGTTATGATGCAACAATGCCTATGTGACTCTGGCAGATCCCGGCTGCCAAATTTGAAACGTCCACTGATTGCGCCGACACGAAAGCTGCCAGCACTGAAAGCTCTACCTGGTTTTCACTGTCCCTTGGAACTGCATTCGCTGCCGCACAGACATTCGCGCTCTGCGCAAGCCTTGGTTGGTTATGATGCAACAATGCCTATGTGACTCTGGCAGAGCCCGGCTGCCAAATTTGAAACGTTCAGCGATTGCGCCCACACGAAAGCTGCCAGCACTGAAAGCTCTACCTGGTTTTCACTGTCCCTTGGAACTGCATTCGCTGCCGCACAGACATTCGCGCTCTGCGCAAGCCTTGGTTGGTTATGATGCAAGAATGCCTATGTGACTCATGCAGAGCCCGGCTGCCAAATTTGAAACGTCCAGCGATTGCGCCCACACGAAAGCTGCCAGCACTGAAAGCTCTACCTGGTTTTCACTGTCCCTTGGAACTGCATTCGCTGCCGCACAGACATTCGCGCTCTGCGCAAGCCTTGGTTGGTTATGATGCAACAATGCCTATGTGACTCTGGCAGAGCCCGGCTGCCAAATTCGAAACGTCCAGCGATTGCGCCCACACGAAAGCTGCCAGCACTGAAAGCTCTACCTGGTTTTCACTGTCCCTTGGAACTGCATTCGCTGCCGCACAGACATTCGCAATCAGCGCAAGCCTTGGTTGGTTATGACGCAACAATGCCTATGTGACTCTGGCAGAGACCGGCTGCCAAATTTGAAACGTCCAGCGATTGCGCCCACACAAAAGCTGCCAGCACTGAAAGCTCTACCTGGTTTTCACTGTCCCTTGGAACTGCATTCGCTGCCGCACAGACATTCGCGCTCTGCGCAAGCCTTGGTTGGTTATGACGCAACAATGCCTATGTGACTCTGGCAGAGCCCGGCTGCCAAATTTGAAATGTACACCGACTGCGCCCACACGAAAGCTGCCAGCACTGAAAGCTCTACCTGGTTTTCACTGTCCCTTGGAACTGCATTCGCTGCCGCACAGACATTCGCGCTCTGCGCAAGCATTGGTTGTTTATGATGCAACAATGCCTATGTGACTCATGCAGAGCCCGGCTGCCAAATTCGAAACGTCCAGCGATTGCGCCCACACGAAAGCTGCCAGCACTGAAAGCTCTACCTGGTTTTCACTGTCCCTTGGAACTGCATTCGCTGCCGCACAGACATTCGCGCTCTGCAAAAGCCTTGGTTGGTTATGATGCAACAATGCCTATGTGACTCTGGCAGAGCCCGGCTGCCAAATTTGAAACGTCCACTGATTGCGCCCACACGAAAGCTGCCAGCACTGAAAGCTCTACCTGGTTTTCACTGTCCCTTGGAACTGCATTCGCTGCCGCACAGACATTCGCGCTCTGCGCAAGCCTTGGTTGGTTATGATGCAACAATGCCTATGTGACTCTGGTAGAGCCCGGCTGCCAAATTTGAAACGTCCAGCAATTGCGCCCACACGAAAGCTGCCAGCACTGAAAGCTCTACCTGGTTTTCACTGTCCCTTGGAACTGCATTCGCTGCCGCACAGACATTCACGCTCTGCAAAAGCCTTGGTTGGGTATGATGCAACAATGCCTATGTGACTCTCGCAGAGCCCGGCTGCCAAATTTGAAACGTCCAGCGATTGCGCCCACACGAAAGCTGCCAGCACTGAAAGCTCTACCTGGTTTTCACTGTCCCTTGGAACTGCATTCGCTGCCGCACAGACATTCGCGCTCTGCGCAAAACTTGGTTGGTTATGATGCAACAATGCCTATGTGACTCTGGCAGAGCCCGGCTGCCAAATTTGAAACGTCCAGCGATTGCGCCCACACGAAAGCTGCCAGCACTGAAAGCTCTACCTGGTTTTCACTGTCCCTTAGAACTGCATTCGCTGCCGCACAGACATTCGCGCTCTGCGCAAGCCTTGGTTGGTTATGATGCAAGAATGCCTATGTGACTCATGCAGAGCCCGGCTGCCAAATTTGAAACGTCCAGCGATTGCGCCCACACGAAAGCTGCCAGCACTGAAAGCTCTACCTGGTTTTCACTGTCCCTTGGAACTGCATTCGCTGCCGCACAGACATTCGCGCTCTGCGCAAGCCTTGGTTGGTTATGATGCAACAATGCCTATGTGACTCTGGCAGAGCCCGGCTGCCAAATTTGAAACGTCCAGCGATTGCGCCCACACGAAAGCTGCCAGCACTGAAAGCTCTACCTGGTTTTCACTGTCCCTTGGAACTGCATTCGCTGCCGCACAGACATTCGCAATCAGCGCAAGCCTTGGTTGGTTATGACGCAACAATGCCTATGTGACTCTGGCAGAGACCGGCTGCCAAATTTGAAACGTCCAGCGATTGCGCCCACACAAAAGCTGCCAGCACTGAAAGCTCTACCTGGTTTTCACTGTAACTTGGAACTGCATTCGCTGCCGCACAGACATTCGCGCTCTGCGCAAGCCTTGGTTGGTTATGACGCAACAATGCCTATGTGACTCTGGCAGAGCCCGGCTGCCAAATTTGAAATGTACACCGACTGCGCCCACACGAAAGCTGCCAGCACTGAAAGCTCTCCCTGGTTTTCACTGTCCCTTGGAACTGCATTCGCTGCCGCACAGACATTCGCGCTCTGCGCAAGCATTGGTTGTTTATGATGCAACAATGCCTATGTGACTCTGGCAGAGCCCGGCTGCCAAATTCGAAACGTCCAGCGATGCGCCCACACGAAAGCTGCCAGCACTGAAAGCTCTACCTGGTTTTCACTGTCCCTTGGAACTGCATTCGCTGCCGCACAGACATTCGCGCTCTGCGCAAGCATTGGTTGTTTATGATGCAACAATGCCTATGTGACTCATGCAGAGCCCGGCTGCCAAATTCGAAACGTCCAGCGATTGCGCCCACACGAAAGCTGCCAGCACTGAAAGCTCTACCTGGTTTTCACTGTCCCTTGGAACTGCATTCGCTGCCGCACAGACATTCGCGCTCTGCAAAAGCCTTGGTTGGTTATGATGCAACAATGCCTATGTGACTCTGGCAGAGCCCGGCTGCCAAATTTGAAACGTCCACTGATTGCGCCCACACGAAAGCTGCCAGCACTGAAAGCTCTACCTGGTTTTCACTGTCCCTTGGAACTGCATTCGCTGCCGCACAGACATTCGCGCTCTGCGCAAGCCTTGGTTGGTTATGACGCAACAATGCCTATGTGACTCTGGCAGAGCCCGGCTGCCAAATTTGAAATGTACACCGACTGCGCCCACACGAAAGCTGCCAGCACTGAAAGCTCTACCTGGTTTTCACTGTCCCTTGGAACTGCATTCGCTGCCGCACAGACATTCGCGCTCTGAGCAAGCATTGGTTGTTTATGATGCAACAATGCCTATGTGACTCATGCAGAGCCCGGCTGCCAAATTCGAAACGTCCAGCGATTGCGCCCACACGAAAGCTGCCAGCACTGAAAGCTCTACCTGGTTTTCACTGTCCCTTGGAACTGCATTCGCTGCCGCACAGACATTCGCGCTCTGCAAAAGCCTTGGTTGGTTATGATGCAACAATGCCTATGTGACTCTGGCAGAGCCCGGCTGCCAAATTTGAAACGTCCACTGATTGCGCCCACACGAAAGCTGCCAGCACTGAAAGCTCTACCTGGTTTTCACTGTCCCTTGGAACTGCATTTGCTGCCGCACCGACATTCGCGCTCTGCAAAAGCCTTGGTTGGTTATGATGCAACAATGCCTATGTGACTCTCGCAGAGCCTGGCTGCCAAATTCGAAATGTACACCGATTGCGCCCTCACGAAAGCTGCCAGCGCTGAAAGCTCTACCTGGATTTCACTGTCCCTTGGAACTGCATTCGATGCCGCACAGACATTCGCGCTCTGCGCAAGCCGTGGTTGGTTATAACGCAACAATGCCTATGTGACTCTGGCAGAGACCGGCTGCCAAATTTGAAACGTCCAGCGATTGCGCCCACATGAAAGCTGCCAGCACTGAAAGCTCTACCTGGTTTTCACTGTCCCTTGGAACTGCATTCGCTGCCGCACAGATATTCGCGGTCCGCAAAAGCCTTGGTTGTTTATGATGCAACAATGGCTATGTGACTCTCGCAGAGCTCGGCTGCCAAATTCGAAACGTCCAGCGATTGCGCCCACACGAAAGCTGCCAGCACTGAAAGGTCTATCTGGTTTTCACTGTCCCTTGGAACTGCATTCGCTGCCGCACAGACATTCGCGGTCCGCAAAATCTTGGTTGGTTATGATGCAACAATGCCTATGTGACTCTGGCAGATCCCGGCTGCCAAATTTGAAACGTCCACTGATTGCGCCGACACGAAAGCTGCCAGCACTGAAAGCTCTACCTGGTTTTCACTGTCCCTTGGAACTGCATTCGCTGCCGCACAGACATTCGCGCTCTGCGCAAGCCTTGGTTGGTTATGATGCAACAATGCCTATGTGACTCTGGCAGAGCCCGGCTGCCAAATTTGAAACGTTCAGCGATTGCGCCCACACGAAAGCTGCCAGCACTGAAAGCTCTACCTGGTTTTCACTGTCCCTTGGAACTGCATTCGCTGCCGCACAGACATTCGCGCTCTGCGCAAGCCTTGGTTGGTTATGATGCAAGAATGCCTATGTGACTCATGCAGAGCCCGGCTGCCAAATTTGAAACGTCCAGCGATTGCGCCCACACGAAAGCTGCCAGCACTGAAAGCTCTACCTGGTTTTCACTGTCCCTTGGAACTGCATTCGCTGCCGCACAGACATTCGCGCTCTGCGCAAGCCTTGGTTGGTTATGATGCAACAATGCCTATGTGACTCTGGCAGAGCCCGGCTGCCAAATTCGAAACGTCCAGCGATTGCGCCCACACGAAAGCTGCCAGCACTGAAAGCTCTACCTGGTTTTCACTGTCCCTTGGAACTGCATTCGCTGCCGCACAGACATTCGCGCTCTGCAAAAGCCTTGGTTGGTTATGATGCAACAATGCCTATGTGACTCATGCAGAGCCCGGCTGCCAAATTTGAAACGTCCAGCGATTGCGCCCACACGAAAGCTGCCAGCACTGAAAGCTCTACCTGGTTTTCACTGTCCCTTGGAACTGCATTCGCTGCCGCACAGACATTCGCGCTCTGCGCAAGCCTTGGTTGGTTATGATGCAACAATGCCTATGTGACTCTGGCAGAGCCCGGCTGCCAAATTCGAAACGTCCAGCGATTGCGCCCACACGAAAGCTGCCAGCACTGAAAGCTCTACCTGGTTTTCACTGTCCCTTGGAACTGCATTCGCTGCCGCACAGACATTCGCAATCAGCGCAAGCCTTGGTTGGTTATGACGCAACAATGCCTATGTGACTCTGGCAGAGACCGGCTGCCAAATTTGAAACGTCCAGCGATTGCGCCCACACAAAAGCTGCCAGCACTGAAAGCTCTACCTGGTTTTCACTGTCCCTTGGAACTGCATTCGCTGCCGCACAGACATTCGCGCTCTGCGCAAGCCTTGGTTGGTTATGACGCAACAATGCCTATGTGACTCTGGCAGAGCCCGGCTGCCAAATTTGAAATGTACACCGACTGCGCCCACACGAAAGCTGCCAGCACTGAAAGCTCTCCCTGGTTTTCACTGTCCCTTGGAACTGCATTCGCTGCCGCACAGACATTCGCGCTCTGAGCAAGCATTGGTTGTTTATGATGCAACAATGCCTCTGTGACTCTGGCAGAGCCCGGCTGCCAAATTCGAAACGTCCAGCGATTGCGCCCACACGAAAGCTGCCAGCACTGAAAGCTCTACCTGGTTTTCACTGTCCCTTGGAACTGCATTCGCTGCCGCACAGACATTCGCGCTCTGCGCAAGCCTTGGTTGGTTATGATGCAACAATGCCTATGTGACTCTGGCAGAGCCCGGCTGCCAAATTCGAAACGTCCAGCGATTGCGCCCACACGAAAGCTGCCAGCACTGAAAGCTCTACCTGGTTTTCACTGTCCCTTGGAACTGCATTCGCTGCCGCACAGACATTCGCAATCAGCGCAAGCCTTGGTTGGTTATGACGCAACAATGCCTATGTGACTCTGGCAGAGACCGGCTGCCAAATTTGAAACGTCCAGCGATTGCGCCCACACAAAAGCTGCCAGCACTGAAAGCTCTACCTGGTTTTCACTGTCCCTTGGAACTGCATTCGCTGCCGCACAGACATTCGCGCTCTGCGCAAGCCTTGGTTGGTTATGACGCAACAATGCCTATGTGACTCTGGCAGAGCCCGGCTGCCAAATTTGAAATGTACACCGACTGCGCCCACACGAAAGCTGCCAGCACTGAAAGCTCTCCCTGGTTTTCACTGTCCCTTGGAACTGCATTCGCTGCCGCACAGACATTCGCGCTCTGCGCAAGCATTGGTTGTTTATGATGCAACAATGCCTATGTGACTCTGGCAGAGCCCGGCTGCCAAATTCGAAACGTCCAGCGATTGCGCCCACACGAAAGCTGCCAGCACTGAAAGCTCTACCTGGTTTTCACTGTCCCTTGGAACTGCATTCGCTGCCACACAGACATTCGCGCTCTGCGCAAGCCTTGGTTGGTTATGATGCAACAATGCCTATGTGACTCTGGCAGAGCCCGGCTGCCAAATTCGAAACGTCCAGCGATTGCGCCCACACGAAAGCTGCCAGCACTGAAAGCTCTACCTGGTTTTCACTGTCCCTTGGAACTGCATTCGCTGCCGCACAGACATTCGCAATCAGCGCAAGCCTTGGTTGGTTATGACGCAACAATGCCTATGTGACTCTGGCAGAGCCCGGCTGCCAAATTTGAAACGTCCAGCGATTGCGCCCACACAAAAGCTGCCAGCACTGAAAGCTCTACCTGGTTTTCACTGTCCCTTGGAACTGCATTCGCTGCCGCACAGACATTCGCGCTCTGCGCAAGCCTTGGTTGGTTATGACGCAACAATGCCTATGTGACTCTGGCAGAGCCCGGCTGCCAAATTTGAAATGTACACCGACTGCGCCCACACGAAAGCTGCCAGCACTGAAAGCTCTACCTGGTTTTCACTGTCCCTTGGAACTGCATTCGCTGCCGCACAGACATTCGCGCTCTGAGCAAGCATTGGTTGTTTATGATGCAACAATGCCTATGTGACTCATGCAGAGCCCGGCTGCCAAATTCGAAACGTCCAGCGATTGCGCCCACACGAAAGCTGCCAGCACTGAAAGCTCTACCTGGTTTTCACTGTCCCTTGGAACTGCATTCGCTGCCGCACAGACATTCGCGCTCTGCAAAAGCCTTGGTTGGTTATGATGCAACAATGCCTATGTGACTCTGGCAGAGCCCGGCTGCCAAATTTGAAACGTCCACTGATTGCGCCCACACGAAAGCTGCCAGCACTGAAAGCTCTACCTGGTTTTCACTGTCCCTTGGAACTGCATTCGCTGCCGCACCGACATTCGCGCTCTGCAAAAGCCTTGGTTGGTTATGATGCAACAATGCCTATGTGACTCTCGCAGAGCCTGGCTGCCAAATTCGAAATGTACACCGATTGCGCCCTCACGAAAGCTGCCAGCGCTGAAAGCTCTACCTGGATTTCACTGTCCCTTGGAACTGCATTCGATGCCGCACAGACATTCGCGCTCTGCGCAAGCCGTGGTTGGTTATAACGCAACAATGCCTATGTGACTCTGGCAGAGACCGGCTGCCAAATTTGAAACGTCCAGCGATTGCGCCCACATGAAAGCTGCCAGCACTGAAAGCTCTACCTGGTTTTCACTGTCCCTTGGAACTGCATTCGCTGCCGCACAGATATTCGCGGTCCGCAAAAGCCTTGGTTGTTTATGATGCAACAATGGCTATGTGACTCTCGCAGAGCTCGGCTGCCAAATTCGAAACGTCCAGCGATTGCGCCCACACGAAAGCTGCCAGCACTGAAAGGTCTATCTGGTTTTCACTGTCCCTTGGAACTGCATTCGCTGCCGCACAGACATTCGCGGTCCGCAAAATCTTGGTTGGTTATGATGCAACAATGCCTATGTGACTCTGGCAGAGCCCGGCTGCCAAATTTGAAACGTCCACTGATTGCGCCCACACGAAAGCTGCCAGCACTGAAAGCTCTACCTGGTTTTCACTGTCCCTTGGAACTGCATTCGCTGCCGCACAGACATTCGCGCTCTGCGCAAGCCTTGGTTGGTTATGATGCAACAATGCCTATGTGACTCTGGCAGAGCCCGGCTGCCAAATTTGAAACGTTCAGCGATTGCGCCCACACGAAAGCTGCCAGCACTGAAAGCTCTACCTGGTTTTCACTGTCCCTTGGAACTGCATTCGCTGCCGCACAGACATTCGCGCTCTGCGCAAGCCTTGGTTGGTTATGACGCAACAATGCCTATGTGACTCTGGCAGAGCCCGGCTGCCAAATTTGAAATGTACACCGACTGCGCCCACACGAAAGCTGCCAGCACTGAAAGCTCTACCTGGTTTTCACTGTCCCTTGGAACTGCATTCGCTGCCGCACAGACATTCGCGCTCTGAGCAAGCATTGGTTGTTTATGATGCAACAATGCCTATGTGACTCATGCAGAGCCCGGCTGCCAAATTCGAAACGTCCAGCGATTGCGCCCACACGAAAGCTGCCAGCACTGAAAGCTCTACCTGGTTTTCACTGTCCCTTGGAACTGCATTCGCTGCCGCACAGACATTCGCGCTCTGCAAAAGCCTTGGTTGGTTATGATGCAACAATGCCTATGTGACTCTGGCAGAGCCCGGCTGCCAAATTTGAAACGTCCACTGATTGCGCCCACACGAAAGCTGCCAGCACTGAAAGCTCTACCTGGTTTTCACTGTCCCTTGGAACTGCATTCGCTGCCGCACCGACATTCGCGCTCTGCAAAAGCCTTGGTTGGTTATGATGCAACAATGCCTATGTGACTCTCGCAGAGCCTGGCTGCCAAATTCGAAATGTACACCGATTGCGCCCTCACGAAAGCTGCCAGCGCTGAAAGCTCTACCTGGATTTCACTGTCCCTTGGAACTGCATTCGATGCCGCACAGACATTCGCGCTCTGCGCAAGCCGTGGTTGGTTATAACGCAACAATGCCTATGTGACTCTGGCAGAGACCGGCTGCCAAATTTGAAACGTCCAGCGATTGCGCCCACATGAAAGCTGCCAGCACTGAAAGCTCTACCTGGTTTTCACTGTCCCTTGGAACTGCATTCGCTGCCGCACAGATATTCGCGGTCCGCAAAAGCCGTGGTTGGTTATGATGCAACAATGGCTATGTGACTCTCGCAGAGCTCGGCTGCCAAATTCGAAACGTCCAGCGATTGCGCCCACACGAAAGCTGCCAGCACTGAAAGGTCTATCTGGTTTTCACTGTCCCTTGGAACTGCATTCGCTGCCGCACAGACATTCGCGGTCCGCAAAATCTTGGTTGGTTATGATGCAACAATGCCTATGTGACTCTGGCAGATCCCGGCTGCCAAATTTGAAACGTCCACTGATTGCGCCGACACGAAAGCTGCCAGCACTGAAAGCTCTACCTGGTTTTCACTGTCCCTTGGAACTGCATTCGCTGCCGCACAGACATTCGCGCTCTGCGCAAGCCTTGGTTGGTTATGATGCAACAATGCCTATGTGACTCTGGCAGAGCCCGGCTGCCAAATTTGAAACGTTCAGCGATTGCGCCCACACGAAAGCTGCCAGCACTGAAAGCTCTACCTGGTTTTCACTGTCCCTTGGAACTGCATTCGCTGCCGCACAGACATTCGCGCTCTGCAAAAGCCTTGGTTGGTTATGATGCAACAATGCCTATGTGACTCTGGCAGAGCCCGGCTGCCAAATTTGAAACGTCCACTGATTGCGCCCACACGAAAGCTGCCAGCACTGAAAGCTCTACCTGGTTTTCACTGTCCCTTGGAACTGCATTCGCTGCCGCACAGACATTCGCGCTCTGCGCAAGCCTTGGTTGGTTATGATGCAACAATGCCTATGTGACTCTGGCAGAGCCCGGCTGCCAAATTCGAAACGTCCAGCGATTGCGCCCACACGAAAGCTGCCAGCACTGAAAGCTCTACCTGGTTTTCACTGTCCCTTGGAACTGCATTCGCTGCCGCACAGACATTCGCAATCAGCGCAAGCCTTGGTTGGTTATGACGCAACAATGCCTATGTGACTCTGGCAGAGACCGGCTGCCAAATTTGAAACGTCCAGCGATTGCGCCCACACAAAAGCTGCCAGCACTGAAAGCTCTACCTGGTTTTCACTGTCCCTTGGAACTGCATTCGCTGCCGCACAGACATTCGCGCTCTGCGCAAGCCTTGGTTGGTTATGACGCAACAATGCCTATGTGACTCTGGCAGAGCCCGGCTGCCAAATTTGAAATGTACACCGACTGCGCCCACACGAAAGCTGCCAGCACTGAAAGCTCTACCTGGTTTTCACTGTCCCTTGGAACTGCATTCGCTGCCGCACAGACATTCGCGCTCTGCGCAAGCATTGGTTGTTTATGATGCAACAATGCCTATGTGACTCATGCAGAGCCCGGCTGCCAAATTCGAAACGTCCAGCGATTGCGCCCACACGAAAGCTGCCAGCACTGAAAGCTCTACCTGGTTTTCACTGTCCCTTGGAACTGCATTCGCTGCCGCACAGACATTCGCGCTCTGCAAAAGCCTTGGTTGGTTATGATGCAACAATGCCTATGTGACTCTGGCAGAGCCCGGCTGCCAAATTTGAAACGTCCACTGATTGCGCCCACACGAAAGCTGCCAGCACTGAAAGCTCTACCTGGTTTTCACTGTCCCTTGGAACTGCATTCGCTGCCGCACAGACATTCGCGCTCTGCGCAAGCCTTGGTTGGTTATGATGCAACAATGCCTATGTGACTCTGGTAGAGCCCGGCTGCCAAATTTGAAACGTCCAGCAATTGCGCCCACACGAAAGCTGCCAGCACTGAAAGCTCTACCTGGTTTTCACTGTCCCTTGGAACTGCATTCGCTGCCGCACAGACATTCACGCTCTGCAAAAGCCTTGGTTGGGTATGATGCAACAATGCCTATGTGACTCTCGCACAGCCCGCTGCCAAATTCGAAACGTCCAGCGATTGCGCCCACACGAAAGCTGCCAGCACTGAAAGGTCTATCTGGTTTTCACTGTCCCTTGGAACTGCATTCGCTGCCGCACAGACATTCGCGGTCCGCAAAATCTTGGTTGGTTATGATGCAACAATGCCTATGTGACTCTGGCAGATCCCGGCTGCCAAATTTGAAACGTCCACTGATTGCGCCGACACGAAAGCTGCCAGCACTGAAAGCTCTACCTGGTTTTCACTGTCCCTTGGAACTGCATTCGCTGCCGCACAGACATTCGCGCTCTGCGCAAGCCTTGGTTGGTTATGATGCAACAATGCCTATGTGACTCTGGCAGAGCCCGGCTGCCAAATTTGAAACGTTCAGCGATTGCGCCCACACGAAAGCTGCCAGCACTGAAAGCTCTACCTGGTTTTCACTGTCCCTTGGAACTGCATTCGCTGCCGCACAGACATTCGCGCTCTGCGCAAGCCTTGGTTGGTTATGACGCAACAATGCCTATGTGACTCTGGCAGAGCCCGGCTGCCAAATTTGAAATGTACACCGACTGCGCCCACACGAAAGCTGCCAGCACTGAAAGCTCTACCTGGTTTTCACTGTCCCTTGGAACTGCATTCGCTGCCGCACAGACATTCGCGCTCTGAGCAAGCATTGGTTGTTTATGATGCAACAATGCCTATGTGACTCATGCAGAGCCCGGCTGCCAAATTCGAAACGTCCAGCGATTGCGCCCACACGAAAGCTGCCAGCACTGAAAGCTCTACCTGGTTTTCACTGTCCCTTGGAACTGCATTCGCTGCCGCACAGACATTCGCGCTCTGCAAAAGCCTTGGTTGGTTATGATGCAACAATGCCTATGTGACTCTGGCAGAGCCCGGCTGCCAAATTTGAAACGTCCACTGATTGCGCCCACACGAAAGCTGCCAGCACTGAAAGCTCTACCTGGTTTTCACTGTCCCTTGGAACTGCATTCGCTGCCGCACCGACATTCGCGCTCTGCAAAAGCCTTGGTTGGTTATGATGCAACAATGCCTATGTGACTCTCGCAGAGCCTGGCTGCCAAATTCGAAATGTACACCGATTGCGCCCTCACGAAAGCTGCCAGCGCTGAAAGCTCTACCTGGATTTCACTGTCCCTTGGAACTGCATTCGATGCCGCACAGACATTCGCGCTCTGCGCAAGCCGTGGTTGGTTATAACGCAACAATGCCTATGTGACTCTGGCAGAGACCGGCTGCCAAATTTGAAACGTCCAGCGATTGCGCCCACATGAAAGCTGCCAGCACTGAAAGCTCTACCTGGTTTTCACTGTCCCTTGGAACTGCATTCGCTGCCGCACAGATATTCGCGGTCCGCAAAAGCCGTGGTTGGTTATGATGCAACAATGGCTATGTGACTCTCGCAGAGCTCGGCTGCCAAATTCGAAACGTCCAGCGATTGCGCCCACACGAAAGCTGCCAGCACTGAAAGGTCTATCTGGTTTTCACTGTCCCTTGGAACTGCATTCGCTGCCGCACAGACATTCGCGGTCCGCAAAATCTTGGTTGGTTATGATGCAACAATGCCTATGTGATTCTGGCAGATCCCGGCTGCCAAATTTGAAACGTCCACTGATTGCGCCGACACGAAAGCTGCCAGCACTGAAAGCTCTACCTGGTTTTCACTGTCCCTTGGAACTGCATTCGCTGCCGCACAGACATTCGCGCTCTGCGCAAGCCTTGGTTGGTTATGATGCAACAATGCCTATGTGACTCTGGCAGAGCCCGGCTGCCAAATTTGAAACGTTCAGCGATTGCGCCCACACGAAAGCTGCCAGCACTGAAAGCTCTACCTGGTTTTCACTGTCCCTTGGAACTGCATTCGCTGCCGCACAGACATTCGCGCTCTGCGCAAGCCTTGGTTGGTTATGACGCAACAATGCCTATGTGACTCTGGCAGAGCCCGGCTGCCAAATTTGAAATGTCCACTGATTGCGCCCACACGAAAGCTGCCAGCACTGAAAGCTCTACCTGGTTTTCACTGTCCCTTGGAACTGCATTCGCTGCCGCACAGACATTCGCGCTCTGCAAAAGCCTTGGTTGGTTATGATGCAACAATGCCTATGTGAGTCTCGCACTGCCCGCTGCCAATTTTGAAACGTCCACTGATTGCGCCCACACGAAAGCTGCCAGCACTGAAAGCTCTACCTGCTTTTCACTGTCGCTTGGAACTGCTTTCGCTGATGCACAGACATTCGCGCTCTGCGCAAGCCTTGGTTGGTTATGACGCAACAATGGCTATGTGACTCTGGCAGAGACCGGCTGCCAAATTTGAAACGTCCAGCGATTGCGCCCACACGAAAGCTGCCAGCACTGAAAGCTCTACCTGGTTTTCACTGTGCATTGGACCTGCATTCGCTGCCGCACAGACATTCGCGATCCGCAAAAGCCGTGGTTGGTTATGATGCAACAATGCCTATGTGACTCTGGCAGAGACCGGCTGCCAAATTTGAAACGTCCAGCGATTGCGCCCACACGAAAGCTGCCAGCACTGAAAGCTCTACCTGGTTTTCACTGTCCCTTGGAACTGCATTCGCTGCCGCACAGACATTCGCGCTCTGCAAAAGCCTTGGTTGGTTATGATGCAACAATGCCTATGTGACTCTCGCAGAGCCTGGCTGCCAAATTCGAAATGTACACCGATTGCGCCCTCACGAAAGCTGCCAGCGCTGAAAGCTCTACCTGGATTTCACTGTCCCTTGGAACTGCATTCGATGCCGCACAGACATTCGCGCTCTGCGCAAGCCGTGGTTGGTTATAACGCAACAATGCCTATGTGACTCTGGCAGAGACCGGCTGCCAAATTTGAAACGTCCAGCGATTGCGCCCACATGAAAGCTGCCAGCACTGAAAGCTCTACCTGGTTTTCACTGTCCCTTGGAACTGCATTCGCTGCCGCACAGATATGCGCGGTCCGCAAAAGCCTTGGTTGTTTATGATGCAACAATGCCTATGTGACTCTCGCAGAGCTCGGCTGCCAAATTCGAAACGTCCAGCGATTGCGCCCACACGAAAGCTGCCAGCACTGAAAGGTCTATCTGGTTTTCACTGTCCCTTGGAACTGCATTCGCTGCCGCACAGACATTCGCGGTCCGCAAAATCTTGGTTGGTTATGATGCAACAATGCCTATGTGACTCTGGCAGAGCCCGGCTGCCAAATTTGAAACGTCCACTGATTGCGCCGACACGAAAGCTGCCAGCACTGAAAGCTCTACCTGGTTTTCACTGTCCCTTGGAACTGCATTCGCTGCCGCACAGACATTCGCGCTCTGCGCAAGCCTTGGTTGGTTATGATGCAACAATGCCTATGTGACTCTGGCAGAGCCCGGCTGCCAAATTTGAAACGTCCAGCGATTGCGCCCACACGAAAGCTGCCAGCACTGAAAGCTCTACCTGGTTTTCACTGTCCCTTGGAACTGCATTCGCTGCCGCACAGACATTCGCGCTCTGCGCAAGCCTTGGTTGGTTATGATGCAACAATGCCTATGTGACTCTGGCAGAGCCCGGCTGCCAAATTCGAAACGTCCAGCGATTGCGCCCACACGAAAGCTGCCAGCACTGAAAGCTCTACCTGGTTTTCACTGTCCCTTGGAACTGCATTCGCTGCCGCACAGACATTCACAATCATCGCAAGCCTTGGTTGGTTATGACGCAACAATGCCTATGTGACTCTGGCAGAGACCGGCTGCCAAATTTGAAACGTCCAGCGATTGCGCCCACACAAAAGCTGCCAGCACTGAAAGCTCTACCTGGTTTTCACTGTCCCTTGGAACTGCATTCGCTGCCGCACAGACATTCGCGCTCTGCGCAAGCCTTGGTTGGTTATGACGCAACAATGCCTATGTGACTCTGGCAGAGCCCGGCTGCCAAATTTGAAATGTACACCGACTGCGCCCACACGAAAGCTGCCAGCACTGAAAGCTCTACCTGGTTTTCACTGTCCCTTGGAACTGCATTCGCTGCCGCACAGACATTCGCGCTCTGCGCAAGCATTGGTTGTTTATGATGCAACAATGCCTATGTGACTCATGCAGAGCCCGGCTGCCAAATTCGAAACGTCCAGCGATTGCGCCCACACGAAAGCTGCCAGCACTGAAAGCTCTACCTGGTTTTCACTGTCCCTTGGAACTGCATTCGCTGCCGCACCGACATTCGCGCTCTGCGCAAGCCTTGGTTGGTTATGATGCAACAATGCCTATGTGACTCTGGCAGAGCCCGGCTGCCAAATTTGAAACGTCCACTGATTGCGCCCACACGAAAGCTGCCAGCACTGAAAGCTCTACCTGGTTTTCACTGTCCCTTGGAACTGCATTCGCTGCCGCACAGACATTCGCGCTCTGCGCAAGCCTTGGTTGGTTATGATGCAACAATGCCTATGTGACTCTGGCAGAGCCCGGCTGCCAAATTTGAAACGTCCAGCGATTGCGCCCACATGAAAGCTGCCAGCACTGAAAGCTCTACCTGGTTTTCACTGTCCCTTGGAACTGCATTCGCTGCCGCACAGACATTCGCGCTCTGCGCAAGCCTTGGTTGGTTATGACGCAACAATGCCTATGTGACTCTGGCAGAGCCCGGCTGCCAAATTTGAAACGTCCAGCGATTGCGCCCACACGAAAGCTGCCAGCACTGAAAGCTCTACCTGGTTTTCACTGTCCCTTGGAACTGCATTCGCTGCCGCACGGACATTCGCGCTCTGCGCAAGCCTTGGTTGGTTATGATGCAACAATGCCTATGTGACTCTGGCAGAGCCCGGCTGCCAAATTCGAAACGTCCAGCGATTGCGCCCACACGAAAGCTGCCAGCACTGAAAGCTCTACCTGGTTTTCACTGTCCCTTGGAACTGCATTCGCTGCCGCACAGACATTCGCAATCAGCGCAAGCCTTGGTTGGTTATGACGCAACAATGCCTATGTGACTCTGGCAGAGACCGGCTGCCAAATTTGAAACGTCCAGCGATTGCGCCCACACGAAAGCTGCCAGCACTGAAAGCTCTACCTGGTTTTCACTGTCCCTTGGAACTGCATTCGCTGCCGCACAGACATTCGCGCTCTGCGCAAGCCTTGGTTGGTTATGACGCAACAATGCCTATGTGACTCTGGCAGAGCCCGGCTGCCAAATTTGAAATGTACACCGACTGCGCCCACACGAAAGCTGCCAGCACTGAAAGCTCTACCTGGTTTTCACTGTCCCTTGGAACTGCATTCGCTGCCGCACAGACATTCGCGCTCCGCAAAAGCCTTGGTTGGTTATGATGCCAGAATGCCTATGTGACTCTCGCAGAGCCCGGCTGCCAAATTTGAAACGTCCAGCGATTGCGCCCACATGAAAGCTGCCAGCACTGAAAGCTCTACCTGCTTTTCACTGTCGCTTGGAACTGCATTCGCTGCCGCACAGACATTCGCGCTCTGCGCAAGCCTTGGTTGGTTATGATGCAACAATGCCTATGTGACTCATGCAGAGCCCGGCTGCCAAATTCGAAACGTCCAGCGATTGCGCCCACACGAAAGCTGCCAGCACTGAAAGCTCTACCTGGTTTTCACTGTCCCTTGGAACTGCATTCGCTGCCGCACCGACATTCGCGCTCTGCAAAAGCCTTGGTTGGTTATGATGCAACAATGCCTATGTGACTCTGGCAGAGCCCCGCTGCCAAATTTGAAACGTCCACTGATTGCGCCCACACGAAAGCTGCCAGCACTGAAAGCTCTACCTGGTTTTCACTGTCCCTTGGAACTGCATTCGCTGCCGCACAGACATTCGCGCTCTGCGCAAGCCTTGGTTGGTTATGATGCAACAATGGCTATGTGACTCTGGCAGAGCCCGGCTGCCAAATTTGAAACGTCCAGTGATTGCGCCCACACGAAAGCTGCCAGCACTTAAAGCTCTACCTGGTTTTCACTGTCCCTTGGAACTGCATTCGCTGCCGCACAGACATTATCTCTCCGCATAAGCTTTATTTGTTTATGATGCAACAATGCCTATGTGACTCTGGCAGAGCCCGGCTGCCAAATTTGAAACGTCCACTGATTGCGCCCACACGAAAGCTGCCAGCACTGAAAGCTCTACCTGGTTTTCACTGTCCCTTGGAACTGCATTCGCTGCCGCACAGACATTCGCGCTCTGCGCAAGCCTTGGTTGGTTATGATGCAACAATGCCTATGTGACTCTGGCAGAGCCCGGCTGCCAAATTTGAAACGTCCAGCAATTGCGCCCACACGAAAGCTGCCAGCACTGAAAGCTCTACCTGGTTTTCACTGTCCCTTGGAACTGCATTCGCTGCCGCACAGACATTCGCGCTCTGCGCAAGCCTTGGTTGGTTATGATGCAACAATGCCTATGTGACTCTGGCAGAGCCC
The DNA here is from genome assembly GCF_035582795.1 of Mycteria americana. Lineage (NCBI taxonomy): Eukaryota > Metazoa > Chordata > Aves > Ciconiiformes > Ciconiidae > Mycteria > Mycteria americana. The sequence continues at coordinate 1,490,445 of NW_027445609.1, read as the reverse complement.
AGCTGCCAAATTTGAAACGTCCAGCAATTGCGCCCACACGAAAGCTGCCAGCACTGAAAGCTCTACCTGGTTTTCACTGTCCCTTGGAACTGCATTCGCTGCCGCACAGACATTCGCGCTCTGCAAAAGCCTTGGTTGGGTATGATGCAACAATGCCTATGTGACTCTGGCAGAGCCCGGTTGCCAAATTTGAAACGTCCAGCAATTGCGCCCACACGAAAGCTGCCAGCACTGAAAGCTCTACCTGGTTTTCACTGTCCCTTGGAACTGCATTCGCTGCCGCACAGACATTCGCGATCAGCGCAAGCCTTGGTTGGTTATGAAGCAACAATGGCTATGTGACTCTGGCAGAGCCCGGCTGCCAAATTCGAAACGTCCAGCGATTGCGCCCACACGAAAGCTGCCAGCACTGAAAGCTCTACCTGGTTTTCACTGTCCCTTGGAACTGCATTCGCTGCCGCACCGACATTCGCGCTCTGCGCAAGCCTTGGTTGGTTATGATGCAACAATGCCTATGTGACTCATGCAGAGCCCGGCTGCCAAATTCGAAACGTCCAGCGATTGCGCCCACACGAAAGCTGCCAGCACTGAAAGCTCTACCTGGTTTTCACTGTCCCTTGGAACTGCATTCGCTGCCGCACAGACATTCGCGCTCTGCAAAAGCCTTGGTTGGGTATGATGCAACAATGCCTATGTGACTCTCGCACAGCCCGCTGCCAAATTTGAAACGTCCAGCGATTGCGCCCACACGAAAGCTGCCAGCACTGAAAGCTCTACCTGGTTTTCACTGTCCCTTGGAACTGCATTCGCTGCCGCACAGACATTCGCGATCAGCGCAAGCCTTGGTTGGTTATGATGCAACAATGCCTATGTGACTCTGGCAGAGCCCGGCTGCCAAATTCGAAACGTCCAGCGATTGCGCCCACACGAAAGCTGCCAGCACTGAAAGCTCTACCTGGTTTTCACTGTCCCTTGGAACTGCATTCGCTGCCGCACCGACATTCGCGCTCTGCGCAAGCCTTGGTTGGTTATGATGCAACAATGCCTATGTGACTCATGCAGAGCCCGGCTGCCAAATTCGAAACGTCCAGCGATTGCGCCCACACGAAAGCTGCCAGCACTGAAAGCTCTACCTGGTTTTCACTGTCCCTTGGAACTGCATTCGCTGCCGCACAGACATTCGCGCTCTGCAAAAGCCTTGGTTGGTTATGATGCAACAATGCCTATGTGACTCTCGCACAGCCCGCTGCCAAATTTGAAACGTCCACTGATTGCGCCCACACGAAAGCTGCCAGCACTGAAAGCTCTACCTGGTTTTCACTGTCCTTTGGAACTGCATTCGCTGCCGCACAGACATGATCTCTCCGCATAAGCTTTATTTGTTTATGATGCAACAATGCCTATGTGACTCTCGCACAGCCCGCTGCCAATTTTGCAACGTCCACTGATTGCGCCCACACGGAAGCTGCGAGCACTGAAAGCTCTACCTGGTTTTCACTGTCCCTTGGAACTGCATTCGCTGCCGCACAGACATTCGCGCTCTGCGCAAGCCTTGGTTGGTTATGATGCAACAATGCCTATGTGACTCTCGCAGAGCCCGGCTGCCAAATTTGAAACGTCCAGCAATTGCGCCCACACGAAAGCTGCCAGCACTGAAAGCTCTACCTGGTTTTCACTGTCCCTTGGAACTGCATTCGCTGCCGCACAGACATTCGCGCTCTGCAAAAGCCTTGGTTGGGTATGATGCAACAATGCCTATGTGACTCTCGCACAGCCCGCTGCCAAATTTGAAACGTCCAGCGATTGCGCCCACACGAAAGCTGCCAGCACTGAAAGCTCTACCTGGTTTTCACTGTCCCTTGGAACTGCATTCGCTGCCGCACAGACATTCGCGCTCCGCAAAAGCCTTGGTTGGTTATGATGCCAGAATGCCTATGTGACTCTCGCAGAGCCCGGCTGCCAAATTTGAAACGTCCAGCGATTGCGCCCACATGAAAGCTGCCAGCACTGAAAGCTCTACCTGCTTTTCACTGTCGCTTGGAACTGCATTCGCTGCCGCACAGACATTCGCGCTCTGCGCAAGCCTTGGTTGGTTATGATGCAACAATGCCTATGTGACTCATGCAGAGCCCGCTGCCAAATTCGAAACGTCCAGCGATTGCGCCCACACGAAAGCTGCCAGCACTGAAAGCTCTACCTGGTTTTCACTGTCCCTTGGAACTGCATTCGCTGCCGCACCGACATTCGCGCTCTGCGCAAGCCTTGGTTGGTTATGATGCAACAATGCCTATGTGACTCTGGCAGAGCCCGGCTGCCAAATTTGAAACGTCCACTGATTGCGCCCACACGAAAGCTGCCAGCACTGAAAGCTCTACCTGGTTTTCACTGTCCCTTGGAACTGCATTCGCTGCCGCACAGACATTCGCGCTCTGCGCAAGCCTTGGTTGGTTATGACGCCACAATGCCTATGTGACTCTGGCAGAGCCCGGCTGCCAAATTTGAAACGTCCAGCGATTGCGCCCACACGAAAGCTGCCAGCACTGAAAGCTCTACCTGGTTTTCACTGTCCCTTGGAACTGCATTCGCTGCCGCACAGACATTATCTCTCCGCATAAGCTTTATTTGTTTATGATGCAACAATGCCTATGTGACTCTGGCAGAGCCCGGCTGCCAAATTTGAAACGTCCACTGATTGCGCCCACACGAAAGCTGCCAGCACTTAAAGCTCTACCTGGTTTTCACTGTCCCTTGGAACTGCATTCGCTGCCGCACAGACATTCGCGCTCTGCGCAAGCCTTGGTTGGTTATGATGCAACAATGCCTATGTGACTCTGGCAGAGCCCGGCTGCCAAATTTGAAACGTCCAGCGATTGCGCCCACACGAAAGCTGCCAGCACTGAAAGCTCTACCTGGTTTTCACTGTCCCTTGGAACTGCATTCGCTGCCGCACAGACATTCGCGCTCTGCAAAAGCCTTGGTTGGTTATGATGCAACAATGCCTATGTGACTCTGGCAGAGCCCGGCTGCCAAATTTGAAACGTCCAGCAATTGCGCCCACACGAAAGCTGCCAGCACTGAAAGCTCTACCTGGTTTTCACTGTGCATTGGAACTGCATTCGCTGCCGCACAGACATTCGCGGTCCGCAAAAGTCTTGGTTGGTTATGATGCAACAATGCCTATGTGACTCTGGCAGACCCCGGCTGCCAAATTTGAAACGTCCAGCGATTGCGCCCACACGAAAGCTGCCAGCACTGAAAGCTCTACCTGGTTTTCACTGTGCATTGGACCTGCATTCGCTGCCGCACAGACATTCGCGGTCCGCAAAAGCCTTGGTTGGTTATGATGCAACAATGCCTATGTGACTCTGGCAGAGCCCGGCTGCCAAATTTGAAACGTCCAGCGATTGCGCCCACACGAAAGCTGCCAGCACTGAAAGCTCTACCTGGTTTTCACTGTCCCTTGGAACTGCATTCGCTGCCGCACAGACATTCGCGCTCTGCAAAAGCCTTCGTTGGGTATGATGCAACAATGCCTATGTGACTCTCGCAGAGCCCGGCTGCCAAATTTGAAATGTACACCGATTGCGCCCTCACGAAAGCTGCCAGCGCTGAAAGCTCTACCTGGTTTTCACTGTCGCTTGGAACTGCATTCGATGCCGCACAGACATTCGCGCTCTGCGCAAGCCTTGGTTGGTTATAACGCAACAATGCCTATGTGACTCTGGCAGAGACCGGCTGCCAAATTTGAAATGTCCAGCGATTGCGCCCACACGAAAGCTGCCAGCACTGAAAGCTCTACCTGGTTTTCACTGTCCCTTGGAACTGCATTCGCTGCCGCACAGACATTCGCGCTCTGCAAAAGCCTTGGTTGGTTATGATGCAACAATGCCTATGTGAATCTGGCAGAGCCCGGCTGCCAAATTTGAAACGTCCACTGATTGCGCCCTCACGAAAGCTGCCAGCACTGAAAGCTCTACCTGGTTTTCACTGTCCCTTGGAACTGCATTCGCTGCCGCACAGACATTCGCGCTCTGCGCAAGCCTTGGTTGGTTATGATGCAACAATGCCTATGTGACTCTGGCAGAGCCCGGCTGCCAAATTCGAAACGTCCAGCGATTGCGCCCACACGAAAGCTGCCAGCACTGAAAGCTCTACCTGGTTTTCACTGTCCCTTGGAACTGCATTCGCTGCCGCACCGACATTCGCGCTCCGCAAAAGCCTTGGTTGGTTATGATGCAACAATGCCTATGTGACTCTGGTAGAGCCCGGCTGCCAAATTCGAAACGTCCAGCGATTGCGCCCACACGAAAGCTGCCAGCACTGAAAGCTCTACCTGGTTTTCACTGTCCCTTGGAACTGCATTCGCTGCCGCACAGACATTCGCGCTCTGCAAAAGCCTTGGTTGGTTATGATGCAACAATGCCTATGTGACTCTCGCACAGCCCGCTGCCAAATTTGAAACGTCCACTGATTGCGCCCACACGAAAGCTGCCAGCACTGAAAGCTCTACCTGGTTTTCACTGTCCCTTGGAACTGCATTCGCTGCCGCACAGACATTATCTCTCCGCATAAGCTTTATTTGTTTATGATGCAACAATGCCTATGTGACTCTCGCACAGCCCGCTGCCAAATTTGCAACGTCCACTGATTGCGCCCACACGAAAGCTGCCAGCACTGAAAGCTCTACCTGGTTTTCACTGTCCCTTGGAACTGCATTCGCTGCCGCACAGACATTCGCGCTCTGCGCAAGCCTTGGTTGGTTATGATGCAACAATGCCTATGTGACTCTGGCAGAGCCCGGCTGCCAAATTTGAAACGTCCAGCAATTGCGCCCACACGAAAGCTGCCAGCACTGAAAGCTCTACCTGGTTTTCACTGTCCCTTGGAACTGCATTCGCTGCCGCACAGACATTCGCGCTCTGCGCAAGCCTTGGTTGGTTATGATGCAACAATGCCTATGTGACTCTGGCAGAGCCCGGCTGCCAAATTCGAAACGTCCAGCGATTGCGCCCACACGAAAGCTGCCAGCACTGAAAGCTCTACCTGGTTTTCACTGTCCCTTGGAACTGCATTCGCTGCCGCACAGACATTCGCGCTCCGCAAAAGCCTTGGTTGGTTATGATGCAACAATGCCTATGTGACTCTCGCACTGCCCGCTGCCAAATTTGAAACGTGCACTGATTGCGCCCACACGAAAGCTGCCAGCACTGAAAGCTCTACCTGGTTTTCACTGTCCCTTGGAACTGCATTCGCTGCCGCACAGACATTCGCGCTCTGCGCAAGCCTTGGTTGGTTATGATGCAACAATGCCTATGTGACTCTCGCAGAGCCCGGCTGCCAAATTTGAATTGTACACCGATTGCGCCCTGACGAAAGCTGCCAGCACTGAAAGCTCTACCTGGTTTTCACTGTCCCTTGGAACTGCATTCGCTGCCGCACAGACAGTCGCGCTCTGCAAAAGCCTTGGTTGGGTATGATCCAACAATGCCTATGTGACTCTCGCAGAGCCCGCAGCCAAATTTGAAACGTCCAGCGATTGCGCCCACACGAAAGCTGCTAGCACTGAAAGCTCTACCTGGTTTTCACTGTCCCTTGGAACAGCATTCGCTGCCGCACAGACATTCGCGCTCTGCAAAAGCCTTGGTTGGTTAAGACGCAACAATGGCTATGTGACTCTGGCAGACCCCGGCTGCCAAATTTGAAACGTCCAGCGATTGCGCCCACACGAAAGCTGCCAGCACTGAAAGCTCTACCTGGTTTTCACTGTGCATTGGACCTGCATTCGCTGCCGCACAGACATTCGCGGTCCGCAAAAGCCTTGGTTGGTTATGATGCAACAATGGCTATATGACTCTCGCAGGGCTCGGCTGCCAAATTTGAAACGTCCAGCGATTGCGCCCACACGAAAGCTGCCAGCACTGAAAGCTCTACCTGGTTTTCACTGTGCATTGGACCTGCATTCGCTGCCGCACAGACATTCGCGGTCCGCAAAAGCCTTGGTTGGTTATGATGCAACAATGCCTATGTGACTGTGGCAGAGCCCAGGTGCCAAATTTGAAACGTCCAGCGATTGCGCCCACACGAAAGCTGCCAGCACTGAAAGCTCTACCTGGTTTTCACTGTCCCTTGGAACTGCATTCGCTGCCGCACAGACATTCGCGCTCTGCAAAAGCCTTCGTTGGGTATGATGCAACAATGCCTATGTGACTCTCGCAGAGCCCGGCTGCCAAATTTGAAATGTACACCGATTGCGCCCTCACGAAAGCTGCCAGCGCTGAAAGCTCTACCTGGATTTCACTGTCCCTTGGAACTGCATTCGATGCCGCACAGACATTCGCGCTCTGCGCAAGCCTTGGTTGGTTATAACGCAACAATGCCTATGTGACTCTGGCAGAGACCGGCTGCCAAATTTAAAATGTCCAGCGATTGCGCCCACACGAAAGCTGCCAGCACTGAAAGCTCTACCTGGTTTTCACTGTCCCTTGGAACTGCATTCGCTGCCGCACAGACATTCGCGCTCTGCAAAAGCCTTGGTTGGTTATGATGCAGCAATGCCTATATGAATCTGGCAGAGCCCGGCTGCCAAATTTGAAACGTCCACTGATTGCGCCCTCACGAAAGCTGCCAGCACTGAAAGCTCTACCTGGTTTTCACTGTCCCTTGGAACTGCATTCGCTGCCGCACAGACATTCGCGCTCTGCGCAAGCCTTGGTTGGTTATGATGCAACAATGCCTATGTGACTCTGGCAGAGCCCGGCTGCCAAATTCGAAACGTCCAGCGATTGCGCCCACACGAAAGCTGCCAGCACTGAAAGCTCTACCTGGTTTTCACTGTCCCTTGGAACTGCATTCGCTGCCGCACCGACATTCGCGCTCCGCAAAAGCCTTGGTTGGTTATGATGCAACAATGCCTATGTGACTCTGGTAGAGCCCGGCTGCCAAATTTGAAACGTCCAGCGATTGCGCCCACACGATAGCTGCCAGCACTGAAAGCTCTACCTGGTTTTCACTGTCCCTTGGAACTGCATTCGGTGCCGCACAGACATTTGCGCTCTGCGCAAGCCTTGGTTGGTTATGATGCAACAATGCCTATGTGACTCTCGCAGAGCCCGGCTGCCAAATTTGAATTGTACACCGATTGCGCCCTCACGAAAGCTGCCAGCACTGAAAGCTCTACCTGGTTTTCACTGTCCCTTGGAACTGCATTCGCTGCCGCACAGACATTATCTCTCCGCATAAGCTTTATTTGTTTATTATGCAACAATGCCTATGTGACTCTCGCACAGCCCGCTGCCAAATTTGCAACGTCCACTGATTGCGCCCACACGAAAGCTGCCAGCACTGAAAGCTCTACCTGGTTTTCACTGTCCCTTGGAACTGCATTCGCTGCCGCACAGACATTCGCGCTCTGCGCAAGCCTTGGTTGGTTATGATGCAACAATGCCTATGTGACTCTGGCAGAGCCCGGCTGCCAAATTTGAAACGTCCAGCAATTGCGCCCACACGAAAGCTGCCAGCACTGAAAGCTCTACCTGGTTTTCACTGTCCCTTGGAACTGCATTCGCTGCCGCACAGACATTCGCGCTCTGCGCAAGCCTTGGTTGGTTATGATGCAACAATGCCTATGTGACTCTGGCAGAGCCCGGCTGCCAAATTCGAAACGTCCAGCGATTGCGCCCACACGAAAGCTGCCAGCACTGAAAGCTCTACCTGGTTTTCACTGTCCCTTGGAACTGCATTCGCTGCCGCACAGACATTCGCAATCAGCGCAAGCCTTGGTTGGTTATGACGCAACAATGCCTATGTGACTCTGGCAGAGCCCGGCTGCCAAATTTGAAACGTCCAGCGATTGCGCCCACATGAAAGCTGCCAGCACTGAAAGCTCTACCTGGTTTTCACTGTCCCTTGGAACTGCATTCGCTGCCGCACCGACATTCGCGCTCCGCAAAAGCCTTGGTTGGTTATGATGCAACAATGCCTATGTGACTATGGCAGAGCCCGGCTGCCAAATTTGAAACGTCCAGCGATTGCGCCCACACGAAATCTGCCAGCACTGAAAGCTCTACCTGGTTTTCACTGTCCCTTGGAACTGCATTCGCTGCCGCACAGACATTCGCGCTCTGCAAAAGCCTTCGTTGGGTATGATGCAACAATGCCTATGTGACTCATGCAGAGCCCGGCTGCCAAATTCGAAATGTACACCGATTGCGCCCTCATGAAAGCTGCCAGCGCTGAAAGCTCTACCTGGATTTCACTGTCCCTTGGAACTGCATTCGATGCCGCACAGACATTCGCGCTCTGTGCAAGCCTTGGTTGGTTATAACGCAACAATGCCTATGTGACTATGGCAGAGACCGGCTGCCAAATTTGAAATGTGCAGCGATTGCGCCCACATGAAAGCTGCCAGCACTGAAAGCTCTACCTGGTTTTCTCTGTCCCTTGGAACTGCATTCGCTGCCGCACAGACATTCGCGGTCCGCAAAAGCCTTGGTTGGTTATGATGCAACAATGGCTATGTGACTCTCGCAGAGCTCGGCTGCCAAATTCGAAACGTACACCGATTGCGCCCACACGAAAGCCGCCAGCACTGAAAGCTCTACCTGGTTTTCACTGTCCCTTGGAACTGCATTCGCTGCCGCACAGACATTCGCGCTCTGCGCAAGCCTTGGTTGGTTATGATGCAACAATGCCTATGTGACTCTCGCACTGCCCGCTGCCAAATTTGAAACGTGCACTGATTGCGCCCACACGAAAGCTGCCAGCACTGAAAGCTCTACCTGGTTTTCACTGTCGCTTGGAACTGCATTCGCTGCCGCACAGACATTCGCGCTCTGCGCAAGCCTTGGTTGGTTATGATGCAACAATGCCTATGTGACTCTCGCAGAGCCCGGCTGCCAAATTTGAATTGTACACCGATTGCGCCCACACGAAAGCTGCCAGTACTGAAAGCTCTACCTGGTTTTCACTGTCCCTTGGAACTGCATTCGCTGCCGCACAGACAGTCGCGCTCTGCAAAAGCCTTGGTTGGGTATGATCCAACAATGCCTATGTGACTCTCGCAGAGCCCGCTGCCAAATTTGAAACGTCCAGCGATTGCGCCCACACGAAAGCTGCTAGCACTGAAAGCTCTACCTGGTTTTCACTGTCCCTTGGAACAGCATTCGCTGCCGCACAGACATTCGCGCTCTGCAAAAGCCTTGGTTGGTTAAGACGCAACAATGGCTATGTGACTCTGGCAGACCCCGGCTGCCAAATTTGAAACGTCCAGCGATTGCGCCCACACGAAAGCTGCCAGCACTGAAAGCTCTACCTGGTTTTCACTGTGCATTGGACCTGCATTCGCTGCCGCACAGACATTCGCGGTCCGCAAAAGCCTTGGTTGGTTATGATGCAACAATGCCTATGTGACTCTGGCAGAGCCCGGCTGCCAAATTTGAAACGTCCAGCGATTGCGCCCACACGAAAGCTGCCAGCACTGAAAGCTCTACCTGGTTTTCACTGTCCCTTGGAACTGCATTCGCTGCCGCACAGACATTCGCGCTCTGCAAAAGCCTTCGTTGGGTATGATGCAACAATGCCTATGTGACTCTCGCAGAGCCCGGCTGCCAAATTTGAAATGTACACCGATTGCGCCCTCACGAAAGCTGCCAGCGCTGAAAGCTCTACCTGGTTTTCACTGTCGCTTGGAACTGCATTCGATGCCGCACAGACATTCGCGCTCTGTGCAAGCCTTGGTTGGTTATAACGCAACAATGCCTATGTGACTCTGGCAGAGACCGGCTGCCAAATTTGAAATGTCCAGCGATTGCGCCCACACGAAAGCTGCCAGCACTGAAACCTCTACCTGGTTTTCACTGTGCATTGGACCTGCATTCGCTGCCGCACAGACATTCGCGGTCCGCAAAAGCCTTGGTTGGTTATGATGCAACAATGGCTATATGACTCTCGCAGGGCTCGGCTGCCAAATTTGAAACGTTCATCGATTGCGCTCACACGAAAGCTGCCAGCACTGAAAGCTCTACCTGGTTTTCACTGTGCATTGGACCTGCATTCGCTGCCGCACAGACATTCGCGGTCCGCAAAAGCCTTGGTTGGTTATGATGCAACAATGCCTATGTGACTCTGGCAGAGCCCGGCTGCCAAATTTGAAACGTCCAGCGATTGCGCCCACACGAAAGCTGCCAGCACTGAAAGCTCTACCTGGTTTTCACTGTCCCTTGGAACTGCATTCGCTGCCGCACAGACATTCGCGCTCTGCAAAAGCCTTCGTTGGGTATGATGCAACAATGCCTATGTGACTCTCGCAGAGCCCGGCTGCCAAATTTGAAATGTACACCGATTGCGCCCTCACGAAAGCTGCCAGCGCTGAAAGCTCTACCTGGTTTTCACTGTCCCTTGGAACTGCATTCGCTGCCGCACAGACAGTCGCGCTCTGCAAAAGCCTTGGTTGGGTATGATCCAACAATGCCTATGTGACTCTCGCAGAGCCCGCAGCCAAATTTGAAACGTCCAGCGATTGCGCCCACACGAAAGCTGCTAGCACTGAAAGCTCTACCTGGTTTTCACTGTCCCTTGGAACAGCATTCGCTGCCGCACAGACATTCGCGCTCTGCAAAAGCCTTGGTTGGTTAAGACGCAACAATGGCTATGTGACTCTGGCAGACCCCGGCTGCCAAATTTGAAACGTCCAGCGATTGCGCCCACACGAAAGCTGCCAGCACTGAAAGCTCTACCTGGTTTTCACTGTGCATTGGACCTGCATTCGCTGCCGCACAGACATTCGCGGTCCGCAAAAGCCTTGGTTGGTTATGATGCAACAATGGCTATATGACTCTCGCAGGGCTCGGCTGCCAAATTTGAAACGTCCAGCGATTGCGCCCACACGAAAGCTGCCAGCACTGAAAGCTCTACCTGGTTTTCACTGTGCATTGGACCTGCATTCGCTGCCGCACAGACATTCGCGGTCCGCAAAAGCCTTGGTTGCTTATGATGCAACAATGCCTATGTGACTCTGGCAGAGCCCGGCTGCCAAATTTGAAACGTCCAGCGATTGCGCCCACACGAAAGCTGCCAGCACTGAAAGCTCTACCTGGTTTTCACTGTCCCTTGGAACTGCATTCGCTGCCGCACAGACATTCGCGCTCTGCAAAAGCCTTCGTTGGGTATGATGCAACAATGCCTATGTGACTCTGGCAGAGCCCGGCTGCCAAATTTGAAATGTACACCGATTGCGCCCTCACGAAAGCTGCCAGCGCTGAAAGCTCTACCTGGATTTCACTGTCCCTTGGAACTGCATTCGATGCCGCACAGACATTCGCGCTCTGCGCAAGCCTTGGTTGGTTATAACGCAACAATGCCTATGTGACTCTGGCAGAGACCGGCTGCCAAATTTGAAATGTCCAGCGATTGCGCCCACATGAAAGCTGCCAGCACTGAAAGCTCTACCTGGTTTTCACTGTCCCTTGGAACTGCATTCGCTGCCGCACAGACATTCGCGCTCTGCAAAAGCCTTGGTTGGTTATGATGCAGCAATGCCTATATGAATCTGGCAGAGCCCGGCTGCCAAGTTTGAAACGTCCACTGATTGCGCCCTCACGAAAGCTGCCAGCACTGAAAGCTCTACCTGGTTTTCACTGTCCCTTGGAACTGCATTCGCTGCCGCACAGACATTCGCGCTCTGCGCAAGCCTTGGTTGGTTATGATGCAACAATGCCTATGTGACTCTGGCAGAGCCCGGCTGCCAAATTCGAAACGTCCACTGATTGCGCCCACACGAAAGCTGCCAGCACTGAAAGCTCTACCTGGTTTTCACTGTCCCTTGGAACTGCATTCGCTGCCGCACAGACATTTGCGCTCTGCGCAAGCCTTGGTTGGTTATGATGCAACAATGCCTATGTGACTCTCGCAGAGCCCGGCTGCCAAATTTGAATTGTACACCGATTGCGCCCTCACGAAAGCTGCCAGCACTGAAAGCTCTACCTGGTTTTCACTGTCCCTTGGAACTGCATTCGCTGCCGCACAGACATTATCTCTCCGCATAAGCTTTATTTGTTTATGATGCAACAATGCCTATGTGACTCTCGCACAGCCCGCTGCCAAATTTGCAACGTCCACTGATTGCGCCCACACGAAAGCTGCCAGCACTGAAAGCTCTACCTGGTTTTCACTGTCCCTTGGAACTGCATTCGCTGCCGCACAGACATTCGCGCTCTGCGCAAGCCTTGGTTGGTTATGATGCAACAATGCCTATGTGACTCTGGCAGAGCCCGGCTGCCAAATTTGAAACGTCCAGCAATTGCGCCCACACGAAAGCTGCCAGCACTGAAAGCTCTACCTGGTTTTCACTGTCCCTTGGAACTGCATTCGCTGCCGCACAGACATTCGCGCTCTGCGCAAGCCTTGGTTGGTTATGATGCAACAATGCCTATGTGACTCTGGCAGAGCCCGGCTGCCAAATTTGAAACGTCCAGCGATTGCGCCCACACGAAAGCTGCCAGCACTGAAAGCTCTCCCTGGTTTTCACTGTCCCTTGGAACTGCATTCGCTGCCGCACAGACATTCGCGGTCCGCAAAAGCCTTGGTTGGTTATGATGCAACAATGGCTATGTGACTCTCGCAGAGCTCGGCTGCCAAATTCGAAACGTACACCGATTGCGCCCACACGAAAGCCACCAGCACTGAAAGCTCTACCTGGTTTTCACTGTCCCTTGGAACTGCATTCGCTGCCGCACAGACATTCGCGCTCTGCAAAAGCCTTGGTTGGGTATGATGCAACAATGCCTATGTGAATCTTGCACAGCCCGCTGCCAAATTTGAAACGTCCACTGATTGGGCCCACACGAAAGCTGCCAGCACTGAAAGCTCTACCTGGTTTTCACTGTCCCTTGGAACTGCATTCGCTGCCGCACAGACATTTGCGCTCTGCGCAAGCCTTGGTTGGTTATGATGCAACAATGCCTATGTGACTCTCGCAGAGCCCGGCTGCCAAATTTGAAATGTACACCGATTGCGCCCTCACGAAAGCTGCCAGCGCTGAAAGCTCTACCTGGTTTTCACTGTCCCTTGGAACTGCATTCGCTGCCGCACAGACAGTCGCGCTCTGCAAAAGCCTTGGTTGGGTATGATCCAACAATGCCTATGTGACTCTCGCAGAGCCCGCAGCCAAATTTGAAACGTCCAGCGATTGCGCCCACACGAAAGCTGCTAGCACTGAAAGCTCTACCTGGTTTTCACTGTCCCTTGGAACAGCATTCGCTGCCGCACAGACATTCGCGCTCTGCAAAAGCCTTGGTTGGTTAAGACGCAACAATGGCTATGTGACTCTGGCAGACCCCGGCTGCCAAATTTGAAACGTCCAGCGATTGCGCCCACACGAAAGCTGCCAGCACTGAAAGCTCTACCTGGTTTTCACTGTGCATTGGACCTGCATTCGCTGCCGCACAGACATTCGCGGTCCGCAAAAGCCTTGGTTGGTTATGATGCAACAATGGCTATATGACTCTCGCAGGGCTCGGCTGCCAAATTTGAAACGTCCAGCGATTGCGCCCACACGAAAGCTGCCAGCACTGAAAGCTCTACCTGGTTTTCACTGTGCATTGGACCTGCATTCGCTGCCGCACAGACATTCGCGGTCCGCAAAAGCCTTGGTTGGTTATGATGCAACAATGCCTATGTGACTCTGGCAGAGCCCGGCTGCCAAATTTGAAACGTCCAGCGATTGCGCCCACACGAAAGCTGCCAGCACTGAAAGCTCTACCTGGTTTTCACTGTCCCTTGGAACTGCATTCGCTGCCGCACAGACATTCGCGCTCTGCAAAAGCCTTCGTTGGGTATGATGCAACAATGCCTATGTGACTCTCGCAGAGCCCGGCTGCCAAATTTGAAATGTACACCGATTGCGCCCTCACGAAAGCTGCCAGCGCTGAAAGCTCTACCTGGATTTCACTGTCCCTTGGAACTGCATTCGATGCCGCACAGACATTCGCGCTCTGCGCAAGCCTTGGTTGGTTATAACGCAACAATGCCTATGTGACTCTGGCAGAGACCGGCTGCCAAATTTGAAATGTCCAGCGATTGCGCCCACATGAAAGCTGCCAGCACTGAAAGCTCTACCTGGTTTTCACTGTCCCTTGGAACTGCATTCGCTGCCGCACAGACATTCGCGCTCTGCAAAAGCCTTGGTTGGTTATGATGCAGCAATGCCTATATGAATCTGGCAGAGCCCGGCTGCCAAATTTGAAACGTCCACTGATTGCGCCCTCACGAAAGCTGCCAGCACTGAAAGCTCTACCTGGTTTTCACTGTCCCTTGGAACTGCATTCGCTGCCGCACAGACATTCGCGCTCTGCGCAAGCCTTGGTTGGTTATGATGCAACAATGCCTATGTGACTCTGGCAGAGCCCGGCTGCCAAATTCGAAACGTCCACTGATTGCGCCCACACGAAAGCTGCCAGCACTGAAAGCTCTACCTGGTTTTCACTGTCCCTTGGAACTGCATTCGCTGCCGCACAGACATTTGCGCTCTGCGCAAGCCTTGGTTGGTTATGATGCAACAATGCCTATGTGACTCTCGCAGAGCCCGGCTGCCAAATTTGAATTGTACACCGATTGCGCCCTCACGAAAGCTGCCAGCACTGAAAGCTCTACCTGGTTTTCACTGTCCCTTGGAACTGCATTCGCTGCCGCACAGACATTATCTCTCCGCATAAGCTTTATTTGTTTATGATGCAACAATGCCTATGTGACTCTCGCACAGCCCGCTGCCAAATTTGCAACGTCCACTGATTGCGCCCACACGAAAGCTGCCAGCACTGAAAGCTCTACCTGGTTTTCACTGTCCCTTGGAACTGCATTCGCTGCCGCACAGACATTCGCGCTCTGCGCAAGCCTTGGTTGGTTATGATGCAACAATGCCTATGTGACTCTGGCAGAGCCCGGCTGCCAAATTTGAAACGTCCAGCAATTGCGCCCACACGAAAGCTGCCAGCACTGAAAGCTCTACCTGGTTTTCACTGTCCCTTGGAACTGCATTCGCTGCCGCACAGACATTCGCGCTCTTCGCAAGCCTTGGTTGGTTATGATGCAACAATGCCTATGTGACTCTGGCAGAGCCCGGCTGCCAAATTCGAAACGTCCAGCGATTGCGCCCACACGAAAGCTGCCAGCACTGAAAGCTCTACCTGGTTTTCACTGTCCCTTGGAACTGCATTCGCTGCCGCACAGACATTCGCGGTCCGCAAAAGTCTTGGTTGGTTATGATGCAACAATGCCTATGTGACTCTCGCAGAGCCCGGCTGCCAAATTTGAAACGTCCAGCGATTGCGCCCACACGAAAGCTGCCAGCACTGAAAGCTCTACCTGGTTTTCACTGTCCCTTGGAACTGCATTCGCTGCTGCACAGACATTCGCGCTCTGCGCAAGCCTTGGTTGGTTATGATGCAACAATGCCTATGTGACTCTGGCAGAGCCCGGCTGCCAAATTTGAAACGTCCAGCGATTGCGCCCACACGAAAGCTGCCAGCACTGAAAGCTCTACCTGGTTTTCACTGTCCCTTGGAACTGCATTCGCTGCCGCACAGACATTCGCGGTCCGCAAAAGCCTTGGTTGGTTATGATGCAACAATGGCTATGTGACTCTCGCAGAGCTCGGCTGCCAAATTCGAAACGTACACCGATTGCGCCCACACGAAAGCCACCAGCACTGAAAGCTCTACCTGGTTTTCACTGTCCCTTGGAACTGCATTCACTGCCGCACAGACATTCGCGCTCTGCAAAAGCCTTGGTTGGGTATGATGCAACAATGCCTATGTGAATCTTGCACAGCCCGCTGCCAAATTTGAAACGTCCACTGATTGGGCCCACACGAAAGCTGCCAGCACTGAAAGCTCTACCTGGTTTTCACTGTCCCTTGGAACTGCATTCGCTGCCGCACAGACATTTGCGCTCTGCGCAAGCCTTGGTTGGTTATGATGCAACAATGCCTATGTGACTCTCGCAGAGCCCGGCTGCCAAATTTGAATTGTACACCGATTGCGCCCTCACGAAAGCTGCCAGCACTGAAAGCTCTACCTGGTTTTCACTGTCCCTTGGAACTGCATTCGCTGCCGCACAGACATTATCTCTCCGCATAAGCTTTATTTGTTTATGATGCAACAATGCCTATGTGACTCTCGCACAGCCCGCTGCCAAATTTGCAACGTCCACTGATTGCGCCCACACGAAAGCTGCCAGCACTGAAAGCTCTACCTGGTTTTCACTGTCCCTTGGAACTGCATTCGCTGCCGCACAGACATTCGCGCTCTGCGCAAGCCTTGGTTGGTTATGATGCAACAATGCCTATGTGACTCTGGCAGAGCCCGGCTGCCAAATTTGAAACGTCCAGCAATTGCGCCCACACGAAAGCTGCCAGCACTGAAAGCTCTACCTGGTTTTCACTGTCCCTTGGAACTGCATTCGCTGCCGCACAGACATTCGCGCTCTTCGCAAGCCTTGGTTGGTTATGATGCAACAATGCCTATGTGACTCTGGCAGAGCCCGGCTGCCAAATTCGAAACGTCCAGCGATTGCGCCCACACGAAAGCTGCCAGCACTGAAAGCTCTACCTGGTTTTCACTGTCCCTTGGAACTGCATTCGCTGCCGCACAGACATTCGCGGTCCGCAAAAGTCTTGGTTGGTTATGATGCAACAATGCCTATGTGACTCTCGCAGAGCCCGGCTGCCAAATTTGAAACGTCCAGCGATTGCGCCCACACGAAAGCTGCCAGCACTGAAAGCTCTACCTGGTTTTCACTGTCCCTTGGAACTGCATTCGCTGCTGCACAGACATTCGCGCTCTGCGCAAGCCTTGGTTGCTTATGATGCAACAATGCCTATGTGACTCTGGCAGAGCCCGGCTGCCAAATTTGAAACGTCCAGCGATTGCGCCCACACGAAAGCTGCCAGCACTGAAAGCTCTACCTGGTTTTCACTGTCCCTTGGAACTGCATTCGCTGCCGCACAGACATTCGCGCTCTGCAAAAGCCTTGGTTGGTTATGATGCAGCAATGCCTATATGAATCTGGCAGAGCCCGGCTGCCAAATTTGAAACGTCCACTGATTGCGCCCTCACGAAAGCTGCCAGCACTGAAAGCTCTACCTGGTTTTCACTGTCCCTTGGAACTGCATTCGCTGCCGCACAGACATTCGCGCTCTGCGCAAGCCTTGGTTGGTTATGATGCAACAATGCCTATGTGACTCTGGCAGAGCCCGGCTGCCAAATTCGAAACGTCCACTGATTGCGCCCACACGAAAGCTGCCAGCACTGAAAGCTCTACCTGGTTTTCACTGTCCCTTGGAACTGCATTCGCTGCCGCACAGACATTTGCGCTCTGCGCAAGCCTTGGTTGGTTATGATGCAACAATGCCTATGTGACTCTGGCAGAGCCCGGCTGCCAAATTTGAATTGTACACCGATTGCGCCCTCACGAAAGCTGCCAGCACTGAAAGCTCTACCTGGTTTTCACTGTCCCTTGGAACTGCATTCGCTGCCGCACAGACATTCGCGGTCCGCAAAAGTCTTGGTTGGTTATGATGCAACAATGCCTATGTGACTCTCGCAGAGCCCGGCTGCCAAATTTGAAACGTCCAGCGATTGCGCCCACACGAAAGCTGCCAGCACTGAAAGCTCTACCTGGTTTTCACTGTCCCTTGGAACTGCATTCGCTGCTGCACAGACATTCGCGCTCTGCGCAAGCCTTGGTTGCTTATGATGCAACAATGCCTATGTGACTCTGGCAGAGCCCGGCTGCCAAATTTGAAACGTCCAGCGATTGCGCCCACACGAAAGCTGCCAGCACTGAAAGCTCTACCTGGTTTTCACTGTCCCTTGGAACTGCATTCGCTGCCGCACAGACATTCGCGGTCCGCAAAAGCCTTGGTTGGTTATGATGCAACAATGGCTATGTGACTCTCGCAGAGCTCGGCTGCCAAATTCGAAACGTACACCGATTGCGCCCACACGAAAGCCGCCAGCACTGAAAGCTCTACCTGGTTTTCACTGTCCCTTGGAACTGCATTCGCTGCCGCACAGACATTATCTCTCCGCATAAGCTTTATTTGTTTATGATGCAACAATGCCTATGTGACTCTCGCACAGCCCGCTGCCAAATTTGCAACGTCCACTGATTGCGCCCACACGAAAGCTGCCAGCACTGAAAGCTCTACCTGGTTTTCACTGTCCCTTGGAACTGCATTCGCTGCCGCACAGACATTCGCGCTCTGCGCAAGCCTTGGTTGGTTATGATGCAACAATGCCTATGTGACTCTGGCAGAGCCCGGCTGCCAAATTTGAAACGTCCAGCAATTGCGCCCACACGAAAGCTGCCAGCACTGAAAGCTCTACCTGGTTTTCACTGTCCCTTGGAACTGCATTCGCTGCCGCACAGACATTCGCGCTCTTCGCAAGCCTTGGTTGGTTATGATGCAACAATGCCTATGTGACTCTGGCAGAGCCCGGCTGCCAAATTCGAAACGTCCAGCGATTGCGCCCACACGAAAGCTGCCAGCACTGAAAGCTCTACCTGGTTTTCACTGTCCCTTGGAACTGCATTCGCTGCCGCACAGACATTCGCGGTCCGCAAAAGTCTTGGTTGGTTATGATGCAACAATGCCTATGTGACTCTCGCAGAGCCCGGCTGCCAAATTTGAAACGTCCAGCGATTGCGCCCACACGAAAGCTGCCAGCACTGAAAGCTCTACCTGGTTTTCACTGTCCCTTGGAACTGCATTCGCTGCTGCACAGACATTCGCGCTCTGCGCAAGCCTTGGTTGCTTATGATGCAACAATGCCTATGTGACTCTGGCAGAGCCCGGCTGCCAAATTTGAAACGTCCAGCGATTGCGCCCACACGAAAGCTGCCAGCACTGAAAGCTCTACCTGGTTTTCACTGTCCCTTGGAACTGCATTCGCTGCCGCACAGACATTCGCGCTCTGCAAAAGCCTTGGTTGGTTATGATGCAGCAATGCCTATATGAATCTGGCAGAGCCCGGCTGCCAAATTTGAAACGTCCACTGATTGCGCCCTCACGAAAGCTGCCAGCACTGAAAGCTCTACCTGGTTTTCACTGTCCCTTGGAACTGCATTCGCTGCCGCACAGACATTCGCGCTCTGCGCAAGCCTTGGTTGGTTATGATGCAACAATGCCTATGTGACTCTGGCAGAGCCCGGCTGCCAAATTCGAAACGTCCACTGATTGCGCCCACACGAAAGCTGCCAGCACTGAAAGCTCTACCTGGTTTTCACTGTCCCTTGGAACTGCATTCGCTGCCGCACAGACATTTGCGCTCTGCGCAAGCCTTGGTTGGTTATGATGCAACAATGCCTATGTGACTCTGGCAGAGCCCGGCTGCCAAATTTGAATTGTACACCGATTGCGCCCTCACGAAAGCTGCCAGCACTGAAAGCTCTACCTGGTTTTCACTGTCCCTTGGAACTGCATTCGCTGCCGCACAGACATTATCTCTCCGCATAAGCTTTATTTGTTTATGATGCAACAATGCCTATGTGACTCTCGCACAGCCCGCTGCCAAATTTGCAACGTCCACTGATTGCGCCCACACGAAAGCTGCCAGCACTGAAAGCTCTACCTGGTTTTCACTGTCCCTTGGAACTGCATTCGCTGCCGCACAGACATTCGCGCTCTGCGCAAGCCTTGGTTGGTTATGATGCAACAATGCCTATGTGACTCTGGCAGAGCCCGGCTGCCAAATTTGAAACGTCCAGCAATTGCGCCCACACGAAAGCTGCCAGCACTGAAAGCTCTACCTGGTTTTCACTGTCCCTTGGAACTGCATTCGCTGCCGCACAGACATTCGCGGTCCGCAAAAGTCTTGGTTGGTTATGATGCAACAATGCCTATGTGACTCTCGCAGAGCCCGGCTGCCAAATTTGAAACGTCCAGCGATTGCGCCCACACGAAAGCTGCCAGCACTGAAAGCTCTACCTGGTTTTCACTGTCCCTTGGAACTGCATTCGCTGCTGCACAGACATTCGCGCTCTGCGCAAGCCTTGGTTGCTTATGATGCAACAATGCCTATGTGACTCTGGCAGAGCCCGGCTGCCAAATTTGAAACGTCCAGCGATTGCGCCCACACGAAAGCTGCCAGCACTGAAAGCTCTACCTGGTTTTCACTGTCCCTTGGAACTGCATTCGCTGCCGCACAGACATTCGCGCTCTGCGCAAGCCTTGTTTGGTTATGATGCAACAATGCCTATGTGACTCTGGCAGAGCCCGGCTGCCAAATTCGAAACGTCCACTGATTGCGCCCACATGAAAGCTGCCAGCACTGAAAGCTCTACCTGGTTTTCACTGTCCCTTGGAACTGCATTCGCTGCCGCACAGACATTTGCGCTCTGCGCAAGCCTTGGTTGGTTATGATGCAACAATGCCTATGTGACTCTGGCAGAGCCCGGCTGCCAAATTTGAATTGTACACCGATTGCGCCCTCACGAAAGCTGCCAGCACTGAAAGCTCTACCTGGTTTTCACTGTCCCTTGGAACTGCATTCGCTGCCGCACAGACATTATCTCTCCGCATAAGCTTTATTTGTTTATGATGCAACAATGCCTATGTGACTCTCGCACAGCCCGCTGCCAAATTTGCAACGTCCACTGATTGCGCCCACACGAAAGCTGCCAGCACTGAAAGCTCTACCTGGTTTTCACTGTCCCTTGGAACTGCATTCGCTGCCGCACAGACATTCGCGCTCTGCGCAAGCCTTGGTTGGTTATGATGCAACAATGCCTATGTGACTCTGGCAGAGCCCGGCTGCCAAATTTGAAACGTCCAGCAATTGCGCCCACACGAAAGCTGCCAGCACTGAAAGCTCTACCTGGTTTTCACTGTCCCTTGGAACTGCATTCGCTGCCGCACAGACATTCGCGCTCTTCGCAAGCCTTGGTTGGTTATGATGCAACAATGCCTATGTGACTCTGGCAGAGCCCGGCTGCCAAATTCGAAACGTCCAGCGATTGCGCCCACACGAAAGCTGCCAGCACTGAAAGCTCTACCTGGTTTTCACTGTCCCTTGGAACTGCATTCGCTGCCGCACAGACATTCGCGGTCCGCAAAAGCCTTGGTTGGTTATGATGCAACAATGGCTATGTGACTCTCGCAGAGCTCGGCTGCCAAATTCGAAACGTACACCGATTGCGCCCACACGAAAGCCACCAGCACTGACAGCTCTACCTGGTTTTCACTGTCCCTTGGAACTGCATTCACTGCCGCACAGACATTCGCGCTCTGCAAAAGCCTTGGTTGGGTATGATGCAACAATGCCTATGTGAATCTTGCACAGCCCGCTGCCAAATTTGAAACGTCCACTGATTGGGCCCACACGAAAGCTGCCAGCACTGAAAGCTCTACCTGGTTTTCACTGTCCCTTGGAACTGCATTCGCTGCCGCACAGACATTTGCGCTCTGCGCAAGCCTTGGTTGGTTATGATGCAACAATGCCTATGTGACTCTCGCAGAGCCCGGCTGCCAAATTTGAATTGTACACCGATTGCGCCCTCACGAAAGCTGCCAGCACTGAAAGCTCTACCTGGTTTTCACTGTCCCTTGGAACTGCATTCGCTGCCGCACAGACATTATCTCTCCGCATAAGCTTTATTTGTTTATGATGCAACAATGCCTATGTGACTCTCGCACAGCCCGCTGCCAAATTTGCAACGTCCACTGATTGCGCCCACACGAAAGCTGCCAGCACTGAAAGCTCTACCTGGTTTTCACTGTCCCTTGGAACTGCATTCGCTGCCGCACAGACATTCGCGCTCTGCGCAAGCCTTGGTTGGTTATGATGCAACAATGCCTATGTGACTCTGGCAGAGCCCGGCTGCCAAATTTGAAACGTCCAGCAATTGCGCCCACACGAAAGCTGCCAGCACTGAAAGCTCTACCTGGTTTTCACTGTCCCTTGGAACTGCATTCGCTGCCGCACAGACATTCGCGCTCTTCGCAAGCCTTGGTTGGTTATGATGCAACAATGCCTATGTGACTCTGGCAGAGCCCGGCTGCCAAATTCGAAACGTCCAGCGATTGCGCCCACACGAAAGCTGCCAGCACTGAAAGCTCTACCTGGTTTTCACTGTCCCTTGGAACTGCATTCGCTGCCGCACAGACATTCGCGGTCCGCAAAAGTCTTGGTTGGTTATGATGCAACAATGCCTATGTGACTCTCGCAGAGCCCGGCTGCCAAATTTGAAACGTCCAGCGATTGCGCCCACACGAAAGCTGCCAGCACTGAAAGCTCTACCTGGTTTTCACTGTCCCTTGGAACTGCATTCGCTGCTGCACAGACATTCGCGCTCTGCGCAAGCCTTGGTTGCTTATGATGCAACAATGCCTATGTGACTCTGGCAGAGCCCGGCTGCCAAATTTGAAACGTCCAGCGATTGCGCCCACACGAAAGCTGCCAGCACTGAAAGCTCTACCTGGTTTTCACTGTCCCTTGGAACTGCATTCGCTGCCGCACAGACATTCGCGCTCTGCAAAAGCCTTGGTTGGTTATGATGCAGCAATGCCTATATGAATCTGGCAGAGCCCGGCTGCCAAATTTGAAACGTCCACTGATTGCGCCCTCACGAAAGCTGCCAGCACTGAAAGCTCTACCTGGTTTTCACTGTCCCTTGGAACTGCATTCGCTGCCGCACAGACATTCGCGCTCTGCGCAAGCCTTGGTTGGTTATGATGCAACAATGCCTATGTGACTCTGGCAGAGCCCGGCTGCCAAATTCGAAACGTCCACTGATTGCGCCCACACGAAAGCTGCCAGCACTGAAAGCTCTACCTGGTTTTCACTGTCCCTTGGAACTGCATTCGCTGCCGCACAGACATTTGCGCTCTGCGCAAGCCTTGGTTGGTTATGATGCAACAATGCCTATGTGACTCTGGCAGAGCCCGGCTGCCAAATTTGAATTGTACACCGATTGCGCCCTCACGAAAGCTGCCAGCACTGAAAGCTCTACCTGGTTTTCACTGTCCCTTGGAACTGCATTCGCTGCCGCACAGACATTATCTCTCCGCATAAGCTTTATTTGTTTATGATGCAACAATGCCTATGTGACTCTCGCACAGCCCGCTGCCAAATTTGCAACGTCCACTGATTGCGCCCACACGAAAGCTGCCAGCACTGAAAGCTCTACCTGGTTTTCACTGTCCCTTGGAACTGCATTCGCTGCCGCACAGACATTCGCGCTCTGCGCAAGCCTTGGTTGGTTATGATGCAACAATGCCTATGTGACTCTGGCAGAGCCCGGCTGCCAAATTTGAAACGTCCAGCAATTGCGCCCACACGAAAGCTGCCAGCACTGAAAGCTCTACCTGGTTTTCACTGTCCCTTGGAACTGCATTCGCTGCCGCACAGACATTCGCGGTCCGCAAAAGTCTTCGTTGGTTATGATGCAACAATGCCTATGTGACTCTCGCAGAGCCCGGCTGCCAAATTTGAAACGTCCAGCGATTGCGCCCACACGAAAGCTGCCAGCACTGAAAGCTCTACCTGGTTTTCACTGTCCCTTGGAACTGCATTCGCTGCTGCACAGACATTCGCGCTCTGCGCAAGCCTTGGTTGCTTATGATGCAACAATGCCTATGTGACTCTGGCAGAGCCCGGCTGCCAAATTTGAAACGTCCAGCGATTGCGCCCACACGAAAGCTGCCAGCACTGAAAGCTCTACCTGGTTTTCACTGTCCCTTGGAACTGCATTCGCTGCCGCACAGACATTCGCGGTCCGCAAAAGCCTTGGTTGGTTATGATGCAACAATGGCTATGTGACTCTCGCAGAGCTCGGCTGCCAAATTCGAAACGTACACCGATTGCGCCCACACGAAAGCCGCCAGCACTGAAAGCTCTACCTGGTTTTCACTGTCCCTTGGAACTGCATTCACTGCCGCACAGACATTCGCGCTCTGCAAAAGCCTTGGTTGGGTATGATGCAACAATGCCTATGTGAATCTTGCACAGCCCGCTGCCAAATTTGAAACGTCCACTGATTGGGCCCACACGAAAGCTGCCAGCACTGAAAGCTCTACCTGGTTTTCACTGTCCCTTGGAACTGCATTCGCTGCCGCACAGACATTTGCGCTCTGCGCAAGCCTTGGTTGGTTATGATGCAACAATGCCTATGTGACTCTCGCAGAGCCCGGCTGCCAAATTTGAATTGTACACCGATTGCGCCCTCACGAAAGCTGCCAGCACTGAAAGCTCTACCTGGTTTTCACTGTCCCTTGGAACTGCATTCGCTGCCGCACAGACATTATCTCTCCGCATAAGCTTTATTTGTTTATTATGCAACAATGCCTATGTGACTCTCGCACAGCCCGCTGCCAAATTTGCAACGTCCACTGATTGCGCCCACACGAAAGCTGCCAGCACTGAAAGCTCTACCTGGTTTTCACTGTCCCTTGGAACTGCATTCGCTGCCGCACAGACATTCGCGCTCTGCGCAAGCCTTGGTTGGTTATGATGCAACAATGCCTATGTGACTCTGGCAGAGCCCGGCTGCCAAATTTGAAACGTCCAGCAATTGCGCCCACACGAAAGCTGCCAGCACTGAAAGCTCTACCTGGTTTTCACTGTCCCTTGGAACTGCATTCGCTGCCGCACAGACATTCGCGCTCTTCGCAAGCCTTGGTTGGTTATGATGCAACAATGCCTATGTGACTCTGGCAGAGCCCGGCTGCCAAATTCGAAACGTCCAGCGATTGCGCCCACACGAAAGCTGCCAGCACTGAAAGCTCTACCTGGTTTTCACTGTCCCTTGGAACTGCATTCGCTGCCGCACAGACATTCGCGGTCCGCAAAAGTCTTGGTTGGTTATGATGCAACAATGCCTATGTGACTCTCGCAGAGCCCGGCTGCCAAATTTGAAACGTCCAGCGATTGCGCCCACACGAAAGCTGCCAGCACTGAAAGCTCTACCTGGTTTTCACTGTCCCTTGGAACTGCATTCGCTGCTGCACAGACATTCGCGCTCTGCGCAAGCCTTGGTTGCTTATGATGCAACAATGCCTATGTGACTCTGGCAGAGCCCGGCTGCCAAATTTGAAACGTCCAGCGATTGCGCCCACACGAAAGCTGCCAGCACTGAAAGCTCTACCTGGTTTTCACTGTCCCTTGGAACTGCATTCGCTGCCGCACAGACATTCGCGCTCTGCAAAAGCCTTGGTTGGTTATGATGCAGCAATGCCTATATGAATCTGGCAGAGCCCGGCTGCCAAATTTGAAACGTCCACTGATTGCGCCCTCACGAAAGCTGCCAGCACTGAAAGCTCTACCTGGTTTTCACTGTCCCTTGGAACTGCATTTGCTGCCGCACAGACATTCGCGCTCTGCGCAAGCCTTGGTTGGTTATGATGCAACAATGCCTATGTGACTCTGGCAGAGCCCGGCTGCCAAATTCGAAACGTCCACTGATTGCGCCCACACGAAAGCTGCCAGCACTGAAAGCTCTACCTGGTTTTCACTGTCCCTTGGAACTGCATTCGCTGCCGCACAGACATTTGCGCTCTGCGCAAGCCTTGGTTGGTTATGATGCAACAATGCCTATGTGACTCTCGCAGAGCCCGGCTGCCAAATTTGAATTGTACACCGATTGCGCCCTCACGAAAGCTGCCAGCACTGAAAGCTCTACCTGGTTTTCACTGTCCCTTGGAACTGCATTCGCTGCCGCACAGACATTATCTCTCCGCATAAGCTTTATTTGTTTATGATGCAACAATGCCTATGTGACTCTCGCACAGCCCGCTGCCAAATTTGCAACGTCCACTGATTGCGCCCACACGAAAGCTGCCAGCACTGAAAGCTCTACCTGGTTTTCACTGTCCCTTGGAACTGCATTCGCTGCTGCACAGACATTCGCGCTCTGCGCAAGCCTTGGTTGGTTATGATGCAACAATGCCTATGTGACTCTGGCAGAGCCCGGCTGCCAAATTTGAAACGTCCAGCGATTGCGCCCACACGAAAGCTGCCAGCACTGAAAGCTCTACCTGGTTTTCACTGTCCCTTGGAACTGCATTCGCTGCCGCACAGACATTCGCGGTCCGCAAAAGTCTTGGTTGGTTATGATGCAACAATGCCTATGTGACTCTCGCAGAGCCCGGCTGCCAAATTTGAAACGTCCAGCGATTGCGCCCACACGAAAGCTGCCAGCACTGAAAGCTCTACCTGGTTTTCACTGTCCCTTGGAACTGCATTCGCTGCTGCACAGACATTCGCGCTCTGCGCAAGCCTTGGTTGCTTATGATGCAACAATGCCTATGTGACTCTGGCAGAGCCCGGCTGCCAAATTTGAAACGTCCAGCGATTGCGCCCACACGAAAGCTGCCAGCACTGAAAGCTCTACCTGGTTTTCACTGTCCCTTGGAACTGCATTCGCTGCCGCACAGACATTCGCGGTCCGCAAAAGCCTTGGTTGGTTATGATGCAACAATGGCTATGTGACTCTCGCAGAGCTCGGCTGCCAAATTCGAAACATACACCGATTGCGCCCACACGAAAGCCGCCAGCACTGAAAGCTCTACCTGGTTTTCACTGTCCCTTGGAACTGCATTCACTGCCGCACAGACATTCGCGCTCTGCAAAAGCCTTGGTTGGGTATGATGCAACAATGCCTATGTGAATCTTGCACAGCCCGCTGCCAAATTTGAAACGTCCACTGATTGGGCCCACACGAAAGCTGCCAGCACTGAAAGCTCTACCTGGTTTTCACTGTCCCTTGGAACTGCATTCGCTGCCGCACAGACATTCGCGCTCTGCGCAAGCCTTGGTTGGTTATGATGCAACAATGCCTATGTGACTCTCGCAGAGCCCGGCTGCCAAATTTGAATTGTACACCGATTGCGCCCTGACGAAAGCTGCCAGCACTGAAAGCTCTACCTGGTTTTCACTGTCCCTTGGAACTGCATTCGCTGCCGCACAGACAGTCGCGCTCTGCAAAAGCCTTGGTTGGGTATGATCCAACAATGCCTATGTGACTCTCGCAGAGCCCGCTGCCAAATTTGAAACGTCCAGCGATTGCGCCCACACGAAAGCTGCTAGCACTGAAAGCTCTACCTGGTTTTCACTGTGCATTGGACCTGCATTCGCTGCCGCACAGACATTCGCGGTCCGCAAAAGCCTTGGTTGGTTATGATGCAACAATGGCTATATGACTCTCGCAGAGCTCGGCTGCCAAATTTGAAACGTCCAGCGATTGCGCCCACACGAAAGCTGCCAGCACTGAAAGCTCTACCTGCTTTTCACTGTGCATTGGACCTGCATTCGCTGCCGCACAGACATTCGCGGTCCGCAAAAGCCTTGGTTGGTTATGATGCAATAATGCCTACGTGACTTTGGCAGTGCCCGGCTGCCAAATTTGAAACGTCCAGCGATTGCGCCCACATGAAAGCTGCCAGCACTGAAAGCTCTACCTGGTTTTCACTGTCCCTTGGAACTGCATTCGCTGCCGCACAGACATTCGCGCTCTGCAAAAGCCTTCGTTGGGTATGATGCAACAATGCCTATGTGACTCTCGCAGAGCCCGGCTGCCAAATTTGAAATGTACACCGATTGCGCCCTCACGAAAGCTGCCAGCGCTGAAAGCTCTACCTGGATTTCACTGTCCCTTGGAACTGCATTCGATGCCGCACAGACATTCGCGCTCTGCGCAAGCCTTGGTTGGTTATAACGCAACAATGCCTATGTGACTCTGGCAGAGACCGGCTGCCAAATTTGAAACGTCCAGCGATTGCGCCCACATGAAAGCTGCCAGCACTGAAAGCTCTACCTGGTTTTCACTGTCCCTTGGAACTGCATTCGCTGCCGCACAGACATTCGCGGTCCGCAAAAGCCTTGGTTGGTTATGATGCAACAATGGCTATGTGACTCTCGCAGAGCTCGGCTGCCAAATTCGAAACGTACACCGATTGCGCCCACACGAAAGCCGCCAGCACTGAAAGCTCTACCTGGTTTTCACTGTCCCTTGGAACTGCATTCACTGCCGCACAAACATTCGCGCTCTGCAAAAGCCTTGGTTGGGTATGATGCAACAATGCCTATGTGAATATTGCACAGCCCGCTGCCAAATTTGAAACGTCCACTGATTGAGCCCACACGAAAGCTGCCAGCACTGAAAGCTCTACCTGGTTTTCACTGTCCCTTGGAACTGCATTCGCTGCCGCACAGACATTCGTGCTCTGCGCAAGCCTTGGTTGGTTATGATGCAACAATGCCTATGTGACTCTGGCAGAGCCCGGCTGCCAAATTCGAAACGCCCAGTGATTGCGCCCACACGAAAGCCGCCAGCACTGAAAGCTCTACCTGGTTTTCACTGTCCCTTGGAACTGCATTCGCTGCCGCACAGACATTCGCGCTCTGCGCAAGCCTTGGTTGGTTATGATGCAACAATGCCTATGTGACTCATGCAGAGCCCGGCTGCCAAATTCGAAACGTCCAGCGATTGCGCCCACACGAAAGCTGCCAGCACTGAAAGCTCTACCTGGTTTTCACTGTCCCTTGGAACTGCATTCGCTGCCGCACAGACAGTCGCGCTCTGCAAAAGCCTTGGTTGGGTATGATGCAACAATGCCTATGTGAATCTTGCACAGCCCGCTGCCAAATTTGAAACGTCCACTGATTGGGCCCACACGAAAGCTGCCAGCACTGAAAGCTCTACCTGGTTTTCACTGTCCCTTGGAACTGCATTCGCTGCCGCACAGACATTTGCGCTCTGCGCAAGCCTTGGTTGGTTATGATGCAACAATGCCTATGTGACTCTCGCAGAGCCCGGCTGCCAAATTTGAATTGTACACCGATTGCGCCCTCACGAAAGCTGCCAGCACTGAAAGCTCTACCTGGTTTTCACTGTCCCTTGGAACTGCATTCGCTGCCGCACAGACATTATCTCTCCGCATAAGCTTTATTTGTTTATGATGCAACAATGCCTATGTGACTCTCGCACAGCCCGCTGCCAAATTTGCAACGTCCACTGATTGCGCCCACACGAAAGCTGCCAGCACTGAAAGCTCTACCTGGTTTTCACTGTCCCTTGGAACTGCATTCGCTGCCGCACAGACATTCGCGCTCTGCGCAAGCCTTGGTTGGTTATGATGCAACAATGCCTATGTGACTCTGGCAGAGCCCGGCTGCCAAATTTGAAACGTCCACTGATTGGGCCCACACGAAAGCTGCCAGCACTGAAAGCTCTACCTGGTTTTCACTGTCCCTTGGAACTGCATTCGCTGCCGCACAGACATTCGCGCTCTGCGCAAGCCTTGGTTGGTTATGATGCAACAATGCCTATGTGACTCTCGCAGAGCCCGGCTGCCAAATTTGAATTGTACACCGATTGCGCCCTGACGAAAGCTGCCAGCACTGAAAGCTCTACCTGGTTTTCACTGTCCCTTGGAACTGCATTCGCTGCCGCACAGACAGTCGCGCTCTGCAAAAGCCTTGGTTGGGTATGATCCAACAATGCCTATGTGACTCTCGCAGAGCCCGCTGCCAAATTTGAAACGTCCAGCGATTGCGCCCACACGAAAGCTGCTAGCACTGAAAGCTCTACCTGGTTTTCACTGTGCATTGGACCTGCATTCGCTGCCGCACAGACATTCGCGGTCCGCAAAAGCCTTGGTTGGTTATGATGCAACAATGGCTATATGACTCTCGCAGAGCTCGGCTGCCAAATTTGAAACGTCCAGCGATTGCGCCCACACGAAAGCTGCCAGCACTGAAAGCTCTACCTGGTTTTCACTGTGCATTGGACCTGCATTCGCTGCCGCACAGACATTCGCGGTCCGCAAAAGCCTTGGTTGGTTATGATGCAATAATGCCTACGTGACTTTGGCAGTGCCCGGCTGCCAAATTTGAAACGTCCAGCGATTGCGCCCACATGAAAGCTGCCAGCACTGAAAGCTCTACCTGGTTTTCACTGTCCCTTGGAACTGCATTCGCTGCCGCACAGACATTCGCGCTCTGCAAAAGCCTTCGTTGGGTATGATGCAACAATGCCTATGTGAATCTCGCAGAGCCCGGCTGCCAAATTTGAAATGTACACCGATTGCGCCCTCACGAAAGCTGCCAGCGCTGAAAGCTCTACCTGGATTTCACTGTCCCTTGGAACTGCATTCGATGCCGCACAGACATTCGCGCTCTGCGCAAGCCTTGGTTGGTTATAACGCAACAATGCCTATGTGACTCTGGCAGAGACCGGCTGCCAAATTTGAAACGTCCAGCGATTGCGCCCACATGAAAGCTGCCAGCACTGAAAGCTCTACCTGGTTTTCACTGTCCCTTGGAACTGCATTCGCTGCCGCACAGACATTCGCGGTCCGCAAAAGCCTTGGTTGGTTATGATGCAACAATGGCTATGTGACTCTCGCAGAGCTCGGCTGCCAAATTCGAAACGTACACCGATTGCGCCCACACGAAAGCCGCCAGCACTGAAAGCTCTACCTGGTTTTCACTGTCCCTTGGAACTGCATTCACTGCCGCACAGACATTCGCGGTCTGCAAAAGCCTTGGTTGGGTATGATGCAACAATGCCTATGTGAATCTTGCACAGCCCGCTGCCAAATTTGAAACGTCCACTGATTGAGCCCACACGAAAGCTGCCAGCACTGAAAGCTCTACCTGGTTTTCACTGTCCCTTGGAACTGCATTCGCTGCCGCACAGACATTCGTGCTCTGCGCAAGCCTTGGTTGGTTATGATGCAACAATGCCTATGTGACTCTGGCAGAGCCCGGCTGCCAAATTCGAAACGCCCAGTGATTGCGCCCACACGAAAGCCGCCAGCACTTAAAGCTCTACCTGGTTTTCACTGTCCCTTGGAACTGCATTCGCTGCCGCACAGACATTCGCGCTCTGCGCAAGCCTTGGTTGGTTATGATGCAACAATGCCTATGTGACTCATGCAGAGCCCGGCTGCCAAATTCGAAACGTCCAGCGATTGCGCCCACACGAAAGCTGCCAGCACTGAAAGCTCTACCTGGTTTTCACTGTCCCTTGGAACTGCATTCGCTGCCGCACAGACAGTCGCGCTCTGCAAAAGCCTTCGTTGGGTATGATGCAACAATGCCTATGTGACTCTCGCAGAGCCCGGCTGCCAAATTTGAAATGTACACCGATTGCGCCCTCACGAAAGCTGCCAGCGCTGAAAGCTCTACCTGGTTTTCACTGTCCCTTGGAACTGCATTCGCTGCCGCACAGACATTCGCGCTCTGCGCAAGCCTTGGTTGGTTATAACGCAACAATGCCTATGTGACTCTGGCAGAGACCGGCTGCCAAATTTGAAATGTCCAGCGATTGCGCCCACATGAAAGCTGCCAGCACTGAAAGCTCTACCTGGTTTTCACTGTCCCTTGGAACTGCATTCGCTGCCGCACAGACATTCGCGCTCTGCAAAAGCCTTGGTTGGTTATGATGCAACAATGCCTATGTGAATCTGGCAGAGCCCGGCTGCCAAATTTGAAACGTCCAGCGATTGCGCCCACACGAAAGCTGCCAGCACTGAAAGCTCTACCTGGTTTTCACTGTGCATTGGACCTGCATTCGCTGCCGCACAGACATTCGCGGTCCGCAAAAGCCTTGGTTGGTTATGATGCAACAATGCCTATGTGACTCTGGCAGAGCCCGGCTGCCAAATTTGAAACGTCCAGCGATTGCGCCCCTACGAAAGCTGCCAGCACTGAAAGCTCTACCTGGTTTTCACTGTCCCTTGGAACTGCATTCGCTGCCGCACAGACATTCGCGCTCTGCAAAAGCCTGCGTTGGGTATGATGCAACAATGCCTATGTGACTCTCGCAGAGCCCGGCTGCCAAATTTGAAATGTACACCGATTGCGCCCTCACGAAAGCTGCCAGCGCTGAAAGCTCTACCTGGTTTTCACTGTCCCTTGGAACTGCATTCGCTGCCGCACAGACATTCGCGCTCTGCAAAAGCCTTGGTTGGTTATGATGCAACAATGCCTATGTGAATCTGGCAGAGCCCGGCTGCCAAATTTGAAACGTCCACTGATTGCGCCCTCACGAAAGCTGCCAGCACTGAAAGCTCTACCTGGTTTTCACTGTCCCTTGGAACTGCATTCGCTGCCGCACAGACATTCGCGCTCTGCGCAAGCCTTGGTTGGTTATGATGCAACAATGCCTATGTGACTCTGGCAGAGCCCGGCTGCCAAATTCGAAACGTCCACTGATTGCGCCCACA
The DNA here is from genome assembly GCF_035582795.1 of Mycteria americana. NCBI lineage: Eukaryota > Metazoa > Chordata > Aves > Ciconiiformes > Ciconiidae > Mycteria > Mycteria americana. Next base: position 1,458,224 of record NW_027445609.1, on the reverse strand, counting down.
CGAAAGCTGCCAGCACTGAAAGCTCTACCTGGTTTTCACTGTCCCTTGGAACTGCATTCGCTGCCGCACCGACATTCGCGCTCCGCAAAAGCCTTGGTTGGTTATGATGCAACAATGCCTATGTGACTCTGGTAGAGCCCAGCTGCCAAATTTGAAACGTCCAGCGATTGCGCCCACACGATAGCTGCCAGCACTGAAAGCTCTACCTGGTTTTCATTGTCCCTTGGAACTGCATTCGCTGCCGCACAGACATTTGCGCTCTGCGCAAGCCTTGGTTGGTTATGATGCAACAATGCCTATGTGACTCTCGCAGAGCCCGGCTGCCAAATTTGAATTGTACACCGATTGCGCCCTCACGAAAGCTGCCAGCACTGAAAGCTCTACCTGGTTTTCACTGTCCCTTGGAACTGCATTCGCTGCCGCACAGACATTATCTCTCCGCATAAGCTTTATTTGTTTATGATGCAACAATGCCTATGTGACTCTCGCACAGCCCGCTGCCAAATTTGCAACGTCCACTGATTGCGCCCACACGAAAGCTGCCAGCACTGAAAGCTCTACCTGGTTTTCACTGTCCCTTGGAACTGCATTCGCTGCCGCACAGACATTCGCGCTCTGCGCAAGCCTTGGTTGGTTATGATGCAACAATGCCTATGTGACTCTGGCAGAGCCCGGCTGCCAAATTTGAAACGTCCAGCAATTGCGCCCACACGAAAGCTGCCAGCACTGAAAGCTCTACCTGGTTTTCACTGTCCCTTGGAACTGCATTCGCTGCCGCACAGACATTCGCGCTCTGCGCAAGCCTTGGTTGGTTATGATGCAACAATGCCTATGTGACTCTGGCAGAGCCCGGCTGCCAAATTCGAAACGTCCAGCGATTGCGCCCACACGAAAGCTGCCAGCACTGAAAGCTCTACCTGGTTTTCACTGTCCCTTGGAACTGCATTCGCTGCCGCACAGACATTCGCAATCAGCGCAAGCCTTGGTTGGTTATGACGCAACAATGCCTATGTGACTCTGGCAGAGCCCGGCTGCCAAATTTGAAACGTCCAGCGACTGCGCCCACATGAAAGCTGCCAGCACTGAAAGCTCTACCTGGTTTTCACTGTCCCTTGGAACTGCATTCGCTGCCGCACCGACATTCGCGCTCCGCAAAAGCCTTGGTTGGTTATGATGCAACAATGCCTATGTGACTCTCGCAGAGCCCGGCTGCCAAATTTGAAACGTCCAGCGATTGCGCCCACACGAAATCTGCCAGCACTGAAAGCTCTACCTGGTTTTCACTGTCGCTTGGAACTGCATTCGCTGCCGCACAGACATTCGCGCTCTGCAAAAGCCTTCGTTGGGTATGATGCAACAATGCCTATGTGACTCATGCAGAGCACGGCTGCCAAATTCGAAATGTACACCGATTGCGCCCACACGAAAGCTGCCAGCGCTGAAAGCTCTACCTGGATTTCACTGTCCCTTGGAACTGCATTCGATGCCGCACAGACATTCGCGCTCTGCGCAAGCCTTGGTTGGTTATAACGCAACAATGCCTATGTGACTATGGCAGAGACCGGCTGCCAAATTTGAAATGTGCAGCGATTGCGCCCACATGAAAGCTGCCAGCACTGAAAGCTCTACCTGGTTTTCACTGTCCCTTGGAACTGCATTCGCTGCCGCACAGACATTCGCGGTCCGCAAAAGCCTTGGTTGGTTATGATGCAACAATGGCTATGTGACTCTCGCAGAGCTCGGCTGCCAAATTCGAAACGTCCACCGATTGCGCCCACACGAAAGCCGCCAGCACTGAAAGCTCTACCTGGTTTTCACTGTCCCTTGGAACTGCATTCACTGCCGCACAGACATTCGCGCTCTGCGCAAGCCTTGGTTGCTTATGATGCAACAATGCCTATGTGACTCTGGCAGAGCCCGGCTGCCAAATTCGAAACGTCCAGCGATTGCGCCCACACGAAAGCTGCCAGCACTGAAAGCTCTACCTGGTTTTCACTGTCCCTTGGAACTGCATTCGCTGCCGCACAGACATTCGCGGTCCGCAAAAGTCTTGGTTGGTTATGATGCAACAATGCCTATGTGACTCTCGCAGAGCCCGGCTGCCAAATTTGAAACGTCCAGCGATTGCGCCCACACGAAAGCTGCCAGCACTGAAAGCTCTACCTGGTTTTCACTGTCCCTTGGAACTGCATTCGCTGCCGCACAGACATTCGCGCTCTGCGCAAGCCTTGGTTGCTTATGATGCAACAATGCCTATGTGACTCTGGCAGAGCCCGGCTGCCAAATTTGAAACGTCCAGCGATTGCGCCCACACGAAAGCTGCCAGCACTGAAAGCTCTACCTGGTTTTCACTGTCCCTTGGAACTGCATTCGCTGCCGCACAGACATTCGCGCTCTGCGCAAGCCTTGGTTGGTTATGATGCAACAATGCCTATGTGACTCTGGCAGAGCCCAGCTGCCAAATTCGAAACGTCCAGCGATTGCGCCCACACGAAAGCTGCCAGCACTGAAAGCTCTACCTGGTTTTCACTGTCCCTTGGAACTGCATTCGCTGCCGCACAGACATTCGCGCTCTGCGCAAGCCTTGGTTGGTTATGATGCAACAATGCCTATGTGACTCTCACACTGCCCGCTGCCAAATTTGAAACGTGCACTGATTGCGCCCACACGAAAGCTGCCAGCACTGAAAGCTCTACCTGCTTTTCACTGTCGCTTGGAACTGCATTCGCTGCCGCACAGACATTCGCGCTCTGCGCAAGCCTTGGTTGGTTATGATTCAACAATGCCTATGTGACTCTCGCAGAGCCCGGCTGCCAAATTTGAATTGTACACCGATTGCGCCCTGACGAAAGCTGCTAGCACTGAAAGCTCTACCTGGTTTTCACTGTCCCTTGGAACTGCATTCGCTGCCGCACAGACATTCGCGCTCTGCAAAAGCCTTGGTTGGTTAAGACGCAACAATGGCTATGTGACTCTGGCAGACCCCGGCTGCCAAATTTGAAACGTCCAGCGATTGCGCCCACACGAAAGCTGCCAGCACTGAAAGCTCTACCTGGTTTTCACTGTGTATTGGACCTGCATTCGCTGCCGCACAGACATTCGCGGTCCGCAAAAGCCTTGGTTGGTTATGATGCAATAATGCCTACGTGACTCTGGCAGTGCCCGGCTGCCAAATTTGAAACGTCCAGCGATTGCGCCCACATGAAAGCTGCCAGCACTGAAAGCTCTACCTGGTTTTCACTGTCCCTTGGAACTGCATTCGCTGCCGCACAGACATTCGCGCTCTGCAAAAGCCTTCGTTGGGTATGATGCAACAATGCCTATGTGACTCTCGCAGAGCCCGGCTGCCAAATTCGAAATGTACACCGATTGCGCCCTCACGAAAGCAGCCAGCGCTGAAAGCTCTACCTGGATTTCACTGTCCCTTGGAACTGCATTCGCTGCCGCACTGACATTCGCGCTCTGCAAAAGCCTTGGTTGGGTATGATGCAACAATGCCTATGTGAATCTTGCACAGCCCGCTGCCAAATTTGAAACGTCCACTGATTGAGCCCACACGAAAGCTGCCAGCACTGAAAGCTCTACCTGGTTTTCACTGTCCCTTGGAACTGCATTCGCTGCCGCACAGACATTCGTGCTCTGCGCAAGCCTTGGTTGGTTATGATGCAACAATGCCTATGTGACTCTGGCAGAGCCCGGCTGCCAAATTCGAAACGTCCAGTGATTGCGCCCACACGAAAGCCGCCAGCACTGAAAGCTCTACCTGGTTTTCACTGTCCCTTGGGACTGCATTCGCTGCCGCACAGACATTCGCGCTCTGCGCAAGCCCTGGTTGGTTATTATGCAACAATGCCTATGTGAATCTTGCACAGCCCGCTGCCAAATTTGAAACGTCCAGTGATTGAGCCCACACGAAAGCTGCCAGCACTGAAAGCTCTACCTGGTTTTCACTGTCCCTTGGAACTGCATTCGCTGCCGCACAGACATTCGCGCTCTGCGCAAGCCTTGGTTGGTTATGATGCAACAATGCCTATGTGACTCTGACAGAGCCCGGCTGCCAAATTCGAAACGTCCAGTGATTGCGCCCACACGAAAGCTGCCAGCACTGAAAGGTATACCTGGTTTTCACTGTCCCTTGGAACTGCATTCGCTGCCGCACAGACATTCGCGGTCCGCAAAAGTCTTGGTTGGTTATGATGCAACAATGCCTATGTGACTCTCGCAGAGCCCGGCTGCCAAATTTGAAACGTCCACTGATTGCGCCCACACGAAAGCTGCCAGCACTGAAAGCTCTACCTGGTTTTCACTGTCCCTTGGAACTGCATTCGCTGCCGCACAGACATTCGCGCTCTGTGCAAGCCTTGGTTGGTTATGATGCAACAATGCCTATGTGACTCTCGCAGAGCCCAGCTGCCAAATTTGAAATGTACACCGATTGCGCCCACACGAAAGCTGCCAGCACTGAAAGCTCTACCTGGTTTTCACTGTCCCTTGGAACTGCATTCGCTGCCGCACAGACATTCGCGCTCTGCAAAAGCCTTGGTTGGTTATGATGCAACAATGCCTATGTGACTCTGGCAGAGCCCGCTGCCAAATTTGAAACATCCACCGATTGCGCCCACACGAAAGCTGCCAGCACTGAAAGCTCTACCTGGTTTTCACTGTCCCTTGGAACTGCATTCGCTGCCGCACAGACATTATCTCTCCGCATAAGCTTTATTTGTTTATGATGCAACAATGCCTATGTGACTCTCGCACAGCCCGCTGCCAAATTTGCAACGTCCACTGATTGCGCCCACACGAAAGCTGCCAGCACTGAAAGCTCTACCTGGTTTTCACTGTCCCTTGGAACTGCATTCGCTGCCGCACAGACATTCGCGCTCTGCGCAAGCCTTGGTTGGTTATGATGCAACAATGCCTATGTGACTCTGGCAGAGCCCGGCTGCCAAATTTGAAACGTCCAGCAATTGCGCCCACACGAAAGCTGCCAGCACTGAAAGCTCTACCTGGTTTTCACTGTCCCTTGGAACTGCATTCGCTGCCGCACAGACATTCGCGCTCTTCGCAAGCCTTGGTTGGTTATGATGCAACAATGCCTATGTGACTCTGGCAGAGCCCGGCTGCCAAATTCGAAACGTCCAGCGATTGCGCCCACACGAAAGCTGCCAGCACTGAAAGCTCTACCTGGTTTTCACTGTCCCTTGGAACTGCATTCGCTGCCGCACAGACATTCGCGGTCCGCAAAAGTCTTGGTTGGTTATGATGCAACAATGCCTATGTGACTCTCGCAGAGCCCGGCTGCCAAATTTGAAACGTCCAGCGATTGCGCCCACACGAAAGCTGCCAGCACTGAAAGCTCTACCTGGTTTTCACTGTCCCTTGGAACTGCATTCGCTGCTGCACAGACATTCGCGCTCTGCGCAAGCCTTGGTTGCTTATGATGCAACAATGCCTATGTGACTCTCGCAGAGCCCGGCTGCCAAATTTGAAACGTCCAGCGATTGCGCCCACACGAAAGCTGCCAGCACTGAAAGCTCTACCTGGTTTTCACTGTCCCTTGGAACTGCATTCGCTGCCGCACAGACATTCGCGCTCTGCAAAAGCCTTGGTTGGTTATGATGCAGCAATGCCTATATGAATCTGGCAGAGCCCGGCTGCCAAATTTGAAACGTCCACTGATTGCGCCCTCACGAAAGCTGCCAGCACTGAAAGCTCTACCTGGTTTTCACTGTCCCTTGGAACTGCATTCACTGCCGCACAGACATTCGCGCTCTGCGCAAGCCTTGGTTGGTTATGATGCAACAATGCCTATGTGACTCTGGCAGAGCCCGGCTGCCAAATTCGAAACGTCCACTGATTGCGCCCACACGAAAGCTGCCAGCACTGAAAGCTCTACCTGGTTTTCACTGTCCCTTGGAACTGCATTCGCTGCCGCACAGACATTTGCGCTCTGCGCAAGCCTTGGTTGGTTATGATGCAACAATGCCTATGTGACTCTCGCAGAGCCCGGCTGCCAAATTTGAATTGTACACCGATTGCGCCCTCACGAAAGCTGCCAGCACTGAAAGCTCTACCTGGTTTTCACTGTCCCTTGGAACTGCATTCGCTGCCGCACAGACATTATCTCTCCGCATAAGCTTTATTTGTTTATGATGCAACAATGCCTATGTGACTCTCGCACAGCCCGCTGCCAAATTTGCAACGTCCACTGATTGCGCCCACACGAAAGCTGCCAGCACTGAAAGCTCTACCTGGTTTTCACTGTCCCTTGGAACTGCATTCGCTGCCGCACAGACATTCGCGCTCTGCGCAAGCCTTGGTTGGTTATGATGCAACAATGCCTATGTGACTCTGGCAGAGCCCGGCTGCCAAATTTGAAACGTCCAGCAATTGCGCCCACACGAAAGCTGCCAGCACTGAAAGCTCTACCTGGTTTTCACTGTCCCTTGGAACTGCATTCGCTGCCGCACAGACATTCGCGGTCCGCAAAAGTCTTGGTTGGTTATGATGCAACAATGCCTATGTGACTCTCGCAGAGCCCGGCTGCCAAATTTGAAACGTCCAGCGATTGCGCCCACACGAAAGCTGCCAGCACTGAAAGCTCTACCTGGTTTTCACTGTCCCTTGGAACTGCATTCGCTGCTGCACAGACATTCGCGCTCTGCGCAAGCCTTGGTTGCTTATGATGCAACAATGCCTATGTGACTCTGGCAGAGCCCGGCTGCCAAATTTGAAACGTCCAGCGATTGCGCCCACACGAAAGCTGCCAGCACTGAAAGCTCTACCTGGTTTTCACTGTCCCTTGGAACTGCATTCGCTGCCGCACAGACATTCGCGGTCCGCAAAAGCCTTGGTTGGTTATGATGCAACAATGGCTATGTGACTCTCGCAGAGCTCGGCTGCCAAATTCGAAACGTACACCGATTGCGCCCACACGAAAGCCGCCAGCACTGAAAGCTCTACCTGGTTTTCACTGTCCCTTGGAACTGCATTCACTGCCGCACAGACATTCGCGCTCTGCAAAAGCCTTGGTTGGGTATGATGCAACAATGGCTATGTGAATCTTGCACAGCCCGCTGCCAAATTTGAAACGTCCACTGATTGGGCCCACACGAAAGCTGCCAGCACTGAAAGCTCTACCTGGTTTTCACTGTCCCTTGGAACTGCATTCGCTGCCGCACAGACATTTGCGCTCTGCGCAAGCCTTGGTTGGTTATGATGCAACAATGCCTATGTGACTCTCGCAGAGCCCGGCTGCCAAATTTGAATTGTACACCGATTGCGCCCTCACGAAAGCTGCCAGCACTGAAAGCTCTACCTGGTTTTCACTGTCCCTTGGAACTGCATTCGCTGCCGCACAGACATTATCTCTCCGCATAAGCTTTATTTGTTTATGATGCAACAATGCCTATGTGACTCTCGCACAGCCCGCTGCCAAATTTGCAACGTCCACTGATTGCGCCCACACGAAAGCTGCCAGCACTGAAAGCTCTACCTGGTTTTCACTGTCCCTTGGAACTGCATTCGCTGCCGCACAGACATTCGCGCTCTGCGCAAGCCTTGGTTGGTTATGATGCAACAATGCCTATGTGACTCTGGCAGAGCCCGGCTGCCAAATTTGAAACGTCCAGCGATTGCGCCCACACGAAAGCTGCCAGCACTGAAAGCTCTACCTGGTTTTCACTGTCCCTTGGAACTGCATTCGCTGCCGCACAGACATTCGCGGTCCGCAAAAGTCTTGGTTGGTTATGATGCAACAATGCCTATGTGACTCTCGCAGAGCCCGGCTGCCAAATTTGAAACGTCCAGCGATTGCGCCCACACGAAAGCTGCCAGCACTGAAAGCTCTACCTGGTTTTCACTGTCCCTTGGAACTGCATTCGCTGCTGCACAGACATTCGCGCTCTGCGCAAGCCTTGGTTGCTTATGATGCAACAATGCCTATGTGACTCTGGCAGAGCCCGGCTGCCAAATTTGAAACGTCCAGCGATTGCGCCCACACGAAAGCTGCCAGCACTGAAAGCTCTACCTGGTTTTCACTGTCCCTTGGAACTGCATTCGCTGCCGCACAGACATTCGCGGTCCGCAAAAGCCTTGGTTGGTTATGATGCAACAATGGCTATGTGACTCTCGCAGAGCTCGGCTGCCAAATTCGAAACATACACCGATTGCGCCCACACGAAAGCCGCCAGCACTGAAAGCTCTACCTGGTTTTCACTGTCCCTTGGAACTGCATTCACTGCCGCACAGACATTCGCGCTCTGCAAAAGCCTTGGTTGGGTATGATGCAACAATGCCTATGTGAATCTTGCACAGCCCGCTGCCAAATTTGAAACGTCCACTGATTGGGCCCACACGAAAGCTGCCAGCACTGAAAGCTCTACCTGGTTTTCACTGTCCCTTGGAACTGCATTCGCTGCCGCACAGACATTCGCGCTCTGCGCAAGCCTTGGTTGGTTATGATGCAACAATGCCTATGTGACTCTCGCAGAGCCCGGCTGCCAAATTTGAATTGTACACCGATTGCGCCCTGACGAAAGCTGCCAGCACTGAAAGCTCTACCTGGTTTTCACTGTCCCTTGGAACTGCATTCGCTGCCGCACAGACAGTCGCGCTCTGCAAAAGCCTTGGTTGGGTATGATCCAACAATGCCTATGTGACTCTCGCAGAGCCCGCTGCCAAATTTGAAACGTCCAGCGATTGCGCCCACACGAAAGCTGCTAGCACTGAAAGCTCTACCTGGTTTTCACTGTGCATTGGACCTGCATTCGCTGCCGCACAGACATTCGCGGTCCGCAAAAGCCTTGGTTGGTTATGATGCAACAATGGCTATATGACTCTCGCAGAGCTCGGCTGCCAAATTTGAAACGTCCAGCGATTGCGCCCACACGAAAGCTGCCAGCACTGAAAGCTCTACCTGGTTTTCACTGTGCATTGGACCTGCATTCGCTGCCGCACAGACATTCGCGGTCCGCAAAAGCCTTGGTTGGTTATGATGCAATAATGCCTACGTGACTTTGGCAGTGCCCGGCTGCCAAATTTGAAACGTCCAGCGATTGCGCCCACATGAAAGCTGCCAGCACTGAAAGCTCTACCTGGTTTTCACTGTCCCTTGGAACTGCATTCGCTGCCGCACAGACATTCGCGCTCTGCAAAAGCCTTCGTTGGGTATGATGCAACAATGCCTATGTGAATCTCGCAGAGCCCGGCTGCCAAATTTGAAATGTACACCGATTGCGCCCTCACGAAAGCTGCCAGCGCTGAAAGCTCTACCTGGATTTCACTGTCCCTTGGAACTGCATTCGATGCCGCACAGACATTCGCGCTCTGCGCAAGCCTTGGTTGGTTATAACGCAACAATGCCTATGTGACTCTGGCAGAGACCGGCTGCCAAATTTGAAACGTCCAGCGATTGCGCCCACATGAAAGCTGCCAGCACTGAAAGCTCTACCTGGTTTTCACTGTCCCTTGGAACTGCATTCGCTGCCGCACAGACATTCGCGGTCCGCAAAAGCCTTGGTTGGTTATGATGCAACAATGGCTATGTGACTCTCGCAGAGCTCGGCTGCCAAATTCGAAACGTACACCGATTGCGCCCACACGAAAGCCGCCAGCACTGAAAGCTCTACCTGGTTTTCACTGTCCCTTGGAACTGCATTCACTGCCGCACAGACATTCGCGGTCTGCAAAAGCCTTGGTTGGGTATGATGCAACAATGCCTATGTGAATCTTGCACAGCCCGCTGCCAAATTTGAAACGTCCACTGATTGAGCCCACACGAAAGCTGCCAGCACTGAAAGCTCTACCTGGTTTTCACTGTCCCTTGGAACTGCATTCGCTGCCGCACAGACATTCGTGCTCTGCGCAAGCCTTGGTTGGTTATGATGCAACAATGCCTATGTGACTCTGGCAGAGCCCGGCTGCCAAATTCGAAACGCCCAGTGATTGCGCCCACACGAAAGCCGCCAGCACTTAAAGCTCTACCTGGTTTTCACTGTCCCTTGGAACTGCATTCGCTGCCGCACAGACATTCGCGCTCTGCGCAAGCCTTGGTTGGTTATGATGCAACAATGCCTATGTGACTCATGCAGAGCCCGGCTGCCAAATTCGAAACGTCCAGCGATTGCGCCCACACGAAAGCTGCCAGCACTGAAAGCTCTACCTGGTTTTCACTGTCCCTTGGAACTGCATTCGCTGCCGCACAGACAGTCGCGCTCTGCAAAAGCCTTCGTTGGGTATGATGCAACAATGCCTATGTGACTCTCGCAGAGCCCGGCTGCCAAATTTGAAATGTACACCGATTGCGCCCTCACGAAAGCTGCCAGCGCTGAAAGCTCTACCTGGTTTTCACTGTCCCTTGGAACTGCATTCGCTGCCGCACAGACATTCGCGCTCTGCGCAAGCCTTGGTTGGTTATAACGCAACAATGCCTATGTGACTCTGGCAGAGACCGGCTGCCAAATTTGAAATGTCCAGCGATTGCGCCCACATGAAAGCTGCCAGCACTGAAAGCTCTACCTGGTTTTCACTGTCCCTTGGAACTGCATTCGCTGCCGCACAGACATTCGCGCTCTGCAAAAGCCTTGGTTGGTTATGATGCAACAATGCCTATGTGAATCTGGCAGAGCCCGGCTGCCAAATTTGAAACGTCCAGCGATTGCGCCCACACGAAAGCTGCCAGCACTGAAAGCTCTACCTGGTTTTCACTGTGCATTGGACCTGCATTCGCTGCCGCACAGACATTCGCGGTCCGCAAAAGCCTTGGTTGGTTATGATGCAACAATGCCTATGTGACTCTGGCAGAGCCCGGCTGCCAAATTTGAAACGTCCAGCGATTGCGCCCCTACGAAAGCTGCCAGCACTGAAAGCTCTACCTGGTTTTCACTGTCCCTTGGAACTGCATTCGCTGCCGCACAGACATTCGCGCTCTGCAAAAGCCTGCGTTGGGTATGATGCAACAATGCCTATGTGACTCTCGCAGAGCCCGGCTGCCAAATTTGAAATGTACACCGATTGCGCCCTCACGAAAGCTGCCAGCGCTGAAAGCTCTACCTGGTTTTCACTGTCCCTTGGAACTGCATTCGCTGCCGCACAGACATTCGCGCTCTGCAAAAGCCTTGGTTGGTTATGATGCAACAATGCCTATGTGAATCTGGCAGAGCCCGGCTGCCAAATTTGAAACGTCCACTGATTGCGCCCTCACGAAAGCTGCCAGCACTGAAAGCTCTACCTGGTTTTCACTGTCCCTTGGAACTGCATTCGCTGCCGCACAGACATTCGCGCTCTGCGCAAGCCTTGGTTGGTTATGATGCAACAATGCCTATGTGACTCTGGCAGAGCCCGGCTGCCAAATTCGAAACGTCCACTGATTGCGCCCACACGAAAGCTGCCAGCACTGAAAGCTCTACCTGGTTTTCACTGTCCCTTGGAACTGCATTCGCTGCCGCACCGACATTCGCGCTCCGCAAAAGCCTTGGTTGGTTATGATGCAACAATGCCTATGTGACTCTCGTAGAGCCCAGCTGCCAAATTTGAAACGTCCAGCGATTGCGCCCACACGATAGCTGCCAGCACTGAAAGCTCTACCTGGTTTTCATTGTCCCTTGGAACTGCATTCGCTGCCGCACAGACATTTGCGCTCTGCGCAAGCCTTGGTTGGTTATGATGCAACAATGCCTATGTGACTCTCGCAGAGCCCGGCTGCCAAATTTGAATTGTACACCGATTGCGCCCTCACGAAAGCTGCCAGCACTGAAAGCTCTACCTGGTTTTCACTGTCCCTTGGAACTGCATTCGCTGCCGCACAGACATTATCTCTCCGCATAAGCTTTATTTGTTTATGATGCAACAATGCCTATGTGACTCTCGCACAGCCCGCTGCCAAATTTGCAACGTCCACTGATTGCGCCCACACGAAAGCTGCCAGCACTGAAAGCTCTACCTGGTTTTCACTGTCCCTTGGAACTGCATTCGCTGCCGCACAGACATTCGCGCTCTGCGCAAGCCTTGGTTGGTTATGATGCAACAATGCCTATGTGACTCTGGCAGAGCCCGGCTGCCAAATTTGAAACGTCCAGCAATTGCGCCCACACGAAAGCTGCCAGCACTGAAAGCTCTACCTGGTTTTCACTGTCCCTTGGAACTGCATTCGCTGCCGCACAGACATTCGCGCTCTGCGCAAGCCTTGGTTGGTTATGATGCAACAATGCCTATGTGACTCTGGCAGAGCCCGGCTGCCAAATTCGAAACGTCCAGCGATTGCGCCCACACGAAAGCTGCCAGCACTGAAAGCTCTACCTGGTTTTCACTGTCCCTTGGAACTGCATTCGCTGCCGCACAGACATTCGCAATCAGCGCAAGCCTTGGTTGGTTATGACGCAACAATGCCTATGTGACTCTGGCAGAGCCCGGCTGCCAAATTTGAAACGTCCAGCGACTGCGCCCACATGAAAGCTGCCAGCACTGAAAGCTCTACCTGGTTTTCACTGTCCCTTGGAACTGCATTCGCTGCCGCACCGACATTCGCGCTCCGCAAAAGCCTTGGTTGGTTATGATGCAACAATGCCTATGTGACTCTCGCAGAGCCCGGCTGCCAAATTTGAAACGTCCAGCGATTGCGCCCACACGAAATCTGCCAGCACTGAAAGCTCTACCTGGTTTTCACTGTCGCTTGGAACTGCATTCGCTGCCGCACAGACATTCGCGCTCTGCAAAAGCCTTCGTTGGGTATGATGCAACAATGCCTATGTGACTCATGCAGAGCCCGGCTGCCAAATTCGAAATGTACACCGATTGCGCCCACACGAAAGCTGCCAGCGCTGAAAGCTCTACCTGGATTTCACTGTCCCTTGGAACTGCATTCGATGCCGCACAGACATTCGCGCTCTGCGCAAGCCTTGGTTGGTTATAACGCAACAATGCCTATGTGACTATGGCAGAGACCGGCTGCCAAATTTGAAATGTGCAGCGATTGCGCCCACATGAAAGCTGCCAGCACTGAAAGCTCTACCTGGTTTTCACTGTCCCTTGGAACTGCATTCGCTGCCGCACAGACATTCGCGGTCCGCAAAAGCCTTGGTTGGTTATGATGCAACAATGGCTATGTGACTCTCGCAGAGCTCGGCTGCCAAATTCGAAACGTCCACCGATTGCGCCCACACGAAAGCCGCCAGCACTGAAAGCTCTACCTGGTTTTCACTGTCCCTTGGAACTGCATTCACTGCCGCACAGACATTCGCGCTCTGCGCAAGCCTTGGTTGCTTATGATGCAACAATGCCTATGTGACTCTGGCAGAGCCCGGCTGCCAAATTCGAAACGTCCAGCGATTGCGCCCACACGAAAGCTGCCAGCACTGAAAGCTCTACCTGGTTTTCACTGTCCCTTGGAACTGCATTCGCTGCCGCACAGACATTCGCGGTCCGCAAAAGTCTTGGTTGGTTATGATGCAACAATGCCTATGTGACTCTCGCAGAGCCCGGCTGCCAAATTTGAAACGTCCAGCGATTGCGCCCACACGAAAGCTGCCAGCACTGAAAGCTCTACCTGGTTTTCACTGTCCCTTGGAACTGCATTCGCTGCCGCACAGACATTCGCGCTCTGCGCAAGCCTTGGTTGCTTATGATGCAACAATGCCTATGTGACTCTGGCAGAGCCCGGCTGCCAAATTTGAAACGTCCAGCGATTGCGCCCACACGAAAGCTGCCAGCACTGAAAGCTCTACCTGGTTTTCACTGTCCCTTGGAACTGCATTCGCTGCCGCACAGACATTCGCGCTCTGCGCAAGCCTTGGTTGGTTATGATGCAACAATGCCTATGTGACTCTGGCAGAGCCCAGCTGCCAAATTCGAAACGTCCAGCGATTGCGCCCACACGAAAGCTGCCAGCACTGAAAGCTCTACCTGGTTTTCACTGTCCCTTGGAACTGCATTCGCTGCCGCACAGACATTCGCGCTCTGCGCAAGCCTTGGTTGGTTATGATGCAACAATGCCTATGTGACTCTCACACTGCCCGCTGCCAAATTTGAAACGTGCACTGATTGCGCCCACACGAAAGCTGCCAGCACTGAAAGCTCTACCTGCTTTTCACTGTCGCTTGGAACTGCATTCGCTGCCGCACAGACATTCGCGCTCTGCGCAAGCCTTGGTTGGTTATGATTCAACAATGCCTATGTGACTCTCGCAGAGCCCGGCTGCCAAATTTGAATTGTACACCGATTGCGCCCTGACGAAAGCTGCTAGCACTGAAAGCTCTACCTGGTTTTCACTGTCCCTTGGAACTGCATTCGCTGCCGCACAGACATTCGCGCTCTGCAAAAGCCTTGGTTGGTTAAGACGCAACAATGGCTATGTGACTCTGGCAGACCCCGGCTGCCAAATTTGAAACGTCCAGCGATTGCGCCCACACGAAAGCTGCCAGCACTGAAAGCTCTACCTGGTTTTCACTGTGTATTGGACCTGCATTCGCTGCCGCACAGACATTCGCGGTCCGCAAAAGCCTTGGTTGGTTATGATGCAATAATGCCTACGTGACTCTGGCAGTGCCCGGCTGCCAAATTTGAAACGTCCAGCGATTGCGCCCACATGAAAGCTGCCAGCACTGAAAGCTCTACCTGGTTTTCACTGTCCCTTGGAACTGCATTCGCTGCCGCACAGACATTCGCGCTCTGCAAAAGCCTTCGTTGGGTATGATGCAACAATGCCTATGTGACTCTCGCAGAGCCCGGCTGCCAAATTCGAAATGTACACCGATTGCGCCCTCACGAAAGAAGCCAGCGCTGAAAGCTCTACCTGGATTTCACTGTCCCTTGGAACTGCATTCGCTGCCGCACTGACATTCGCGCTCTGCAAAAGCCTTGGTTGGGTATGATGCAACAATGCCTATGTGAATCTTGCACAGCCCGCTGCCAAATTTGAAACGTCCACTGATTGAGCCCACACGAAAGCTGCCAGCACTGAAAGCTCTACCTGGTTTTCACTGTCCCTTGGAACTGCATTCGCTGCCGCACAGACATTCGTGCTCTGCGCAAGCCTTGGTTGGTTATGATGCAACAATGCCTATGTGACTCTGGCAGAGCCCGGCTGCCAAATTCGAAACGTCCAGTGATTGCGCCCACACGAAAGCCGCCAGCACTGAAAGCTCTACCTGGTTTTCACTGTCCCTTGGGACTGCATTCGCTGCCGCACAGACATTCGCGCTCTGCGCAAGCCCTGGTTGGTTATTATGCAACAATGCCTATGTGAATCTTGCACAGCCCGCTGCCAAATTTGAAACGTCCAGTGATTGAGCCCACACGAAAGCTGCCAGCACTGAAAGCTCTACCTGGTTTTCACTGTCCCTTGGAACTGCATTCGCTGCCGCACAGACATTCGCGCTCTGCGCAAGCCTTGGTTGGTTATGATGCAACAATGCCTATGTGACTCTGACAGAGCCCGGCTGCCAAATTCGAAACGTCCAGTGATTGCGCCCACACGAAAGCTGCCAGCACTGAAAGGTATACCTGGTTTTCACTGTCCCTTGGAACTGCATTCGCTGCCGCACAGACATTCGCGGTCCGCAAAAGTCTTGGTTGGTTATGATGCAACAATGCCTATGTGACTCTCGCAGAGCCCGGCTGCCAAATTTGAAACGTCCACTGATTGCGCCCACACGAAAGCTGCCAGCACTGAAAGCTCTACCTGGTTTTCACTGTCCCTTGGAACTGCATTCGCTGCCGCACAGACATTCGCGCTCTGTGCAAGCCTTGGTTGGTTATGATGCAACAATGCCTATGTGACTCTCGCAGAGCCCAGCTGCCAAATTTGAAATGTACACCGATTGCGCCCACACGAAAGCTGCCAGCACTGAAAGCTCTACCTGGTTTTCACTGTCCCTTGGAACTGCATTCGCTGCCGCACAGACATTCGCGCTCTGCAAAAGCCTTGGTTGGTTATGATGCAACAATGCCTATGTGACTCTGGCAGAGCCCGCTGCCAAATTTGAAACATCCACCGATTGCGCCCACACGAAAGCTGCCAGCACTGAAAGCTCTACCTGGTTTTCACTGTCCCTTGGAACTGCATTTGCTGCCGCACAGACATTCGCGCTCTGCAAAAGCCTTGGTTGGTTATGACGCAACAATGCCTATGTGAATCTCGCAGAGCCTGCTGCCAAATTTGAAACGTCCACCGATTGCGCCCACTTGATAGCTGCCAGCACTGAAAGCTCTACCTGGTTTTCACTGTCCCTTGGAACTGCATTCGCTGACGCACAGACATTCGCGCTCTGCGCAAGCCTTGGTTGGTTATGATGCAACAATGCCTATGTGACTCTCGCAGAGCCCGGCTGCCAAATTTGAAATGTACACTGATTGCGCCCTCACGAAAGCTGCCAGCGCTGAAAGCTCTACCTGGATTTCACTGTCCCTTGGAACTGCATTCGATGCCGCACAGACATTCGCGCTCTGCGCAAGCCTTGGTTGGTTATAACGCAACAATGCCTATGTGACTATGGCAGAGACCGGCTGCCAAATTTGAAATGTGCAGCGATTGCGCCCACATGAAAGCTGCCAGCACTGAAAGCTCTACCTGGTTTTCACTGTCCCTTGGAACTGCATTCGCTGCCGCACAGACATTCGCGGTCCGCAAAAGCCTTGGTTGGTTATGATGCAACAATGGCTATGTGACTCTCGCAGAGCTCGGCTGCCAAATTCGAAACGTCCACCGATTGCGCCCACACGAAAGCCGCCAGCACTGAAAGCTCTACCTGGTTTTCACTGTCCCTTGGAACTGCATTCGCTGCCGCACAGACATTCGCGCTCTGCGCAAGCCTTGGTTGCTTATGATGCAACAATGCCTATGTGACTCTGGCAGAGCCCGGCTGCCAAATTCGAAACGTCCAGCGTTTGCGCCCACACGAAAGCTGCCAGCACTGAAAGCTCTACCTGGTTTTCACTGTCCCTTGGAACTGCATTCGCTGCCGCACAGACATTCGCGGTCCGCAAAAGTCTTGGTTGGTTATGATGCAACAATGCCTATGTGACTCTCGCAGAGCCCGGCTGCCAAATTTGAAACGTCCAGCGATTGCGCCCACACGAAAGCTGCCAGCACTGAAAGCTCTACCTGGTTTTCACTGTCCCTTGGAACTGCATTCGCTGCCGCACAGACATTCGCGCTCTGCGCAAGCCTTGGTTGCTTATGATGCAACAATGCCTATGTGACTCTGGCAGAGCCCGGCTGCCAAATTTGAAACGTCCAGCGATTGCGCCCACACGAAAGCTGCCAGCACTGAAAGCTCTACCTGGTTTTCACTGTCCCTTGGAACTGCATTCGCTGCCGCACAGACATTCGCGCTCTGCGCAAGCCTTGGTTGGTTATGATGCAACAATGCCTATGTGACTCTGGCAGAGCCCGGCTGCCAAATTCGAAACGTCCAGTGATTGCGCCCACACGAAAGCTGCCAGCACTGAAAGCTCTACCTGGTTTTCACTGTCCCTTGGAACTGCATTCGCTGCCGCACAGACATTCGCGCTCTGCGCAAGCCTTGGTTGGTTATGATGCAACAATGCCTATGTGACTCTCACACTGCCCGCTGCCAAATTTGAAACGTGCACTGATTGCGCCCACACGAAAGCTGCCAGCACTGAAAGCTCTACCTGCTTTTCACTGTCGCTTGGAACTGCATTCGCTGCCGCACAGACATTCGCGCTCTGCGCAAGCCTTGGTTGGTTATGATTCAACAATGCCTATGTGACTCTCGCAGAGCCCGGCTGCCAAATTTGAATTGTACACCGATTGCGCCCTGACGAAAGCTGCTAGCACTGAAAGCTCTACCTGGTTTTCACTGTCCCTTGGAACTGCATTCGCTGCCGCACAGACATTCGCGCTCTGCAAAAGCCTTGGTTGGTTAAGACGCAACAATGGCTATGTGACTCTGGCAGACCCCGGCTGCCAAATTTGAAACGTCCAGCGATTGCGCCCACACGAAAGCTGCCAGCACTGAAAGCTCTACCTGGTTTTCACTGTGTATTGGACCTGCATTCGCTGCCGCACAGACATTCGCGGTCCGCAAAAGCCTTGGTTGGTTATGATGCAATAATGCCTACGTGACTCTGGCAGTGCCCGGCTGCCAAATTTGAAACGTCCAGCGATTGCGCCCACATGAAAGCTGCCAGCACTGAAAGCTCTACCTGGTTTTCACTGTCCCTTGGAACTGCATTCGCTGCCGCACAGACATTCGCGCTCTGCGCAAGCCTTGGTTGGTTATGACGCAACAATGCCTATGTGACTCTCGCAGAGCCCGGCTGCCAAATTCGAAATGTACACCGATTGCGCCCTCACGAAAGCAGCCAGCGCTGAAAGCTCTACCTGGATTTCACTGTCCCTTGGAACTGCATTCGCTGCCGCACTGACATTCGCGCTCTGCAAAAGCCTTGGTTGGGTATGATGCAACAATGCCTATGTGAATCTTGCACAGCCCGCTGCCAAATTTGAAACGTCCACTGATTGAGCCCACACGAAAGCTGCCAGCACTGAAAGCTCTACCTGGTTTTCACTGTCCCTTGGAACTGCATTCGCTGCCGCACAGACATTCGTGCTCTGCGCAAGCCTTGGTTGGTTATGATGCAACAATGCCTATGTGACTCTGGCAGAGCCCGGCTGCCAAATTCGAAACGTCCAGTGATTGCGCCCACACGAAAGCCGCCAGCACTGAAAGCTCTACCTGGTTTTCACTGTCCCTTGGAACTGCATTCGCTGCCGCACAGACATTCGCGCTCTGCGCAAGCCCTGGTTGGTTATTATGCAACAATGCCTATGTGAATCTTGCACAGCCCGCTGCCAAATTTGAAACGTCCAGTGATTGAGCCCACACGAAAGCTGCCAGCACTGAAAGCTCTACCTGGTTTTCACTGTCCCTTGGAACTGCATTCGCTGCCGCACAGACATTCGCGCTCTGCGCAAGCCTTGGTTGGTTATGATTCAACAATGCCTATGTGACTCTCGCAGAGCCCGGCTGCCAAATTTGAATTGTACACCGATTGCGCCCTGACGAAAGCTGCTAGCACTGAAAGCTCTACCTGGTTTTCACTGTCCCTTGGAACTGCATTCGCTGCCGCACAGACATTCGCGCTCTGCAAAAGCCTTGGTTGGTTAAGACGCAACAATGGCTATGTGACTCTGGCAGACCCCGGCTGCCAAATTTGAAACGTCCAGCGATTGCGCCCACACGAAAGCTGCCAGCACTGAAAGCTCTACCTGGTTTTCACTGTGTATTGGACCTGCATTCGCTGCCGCACAGACATTCGCGGTCCGCAAAAGCCTTGGTTGGTTATGATGCAATAATGCCTACGTGACTCTGGCAGTGCCCGGCTGCCAAATTTGAAACGTCCAGCGATTGCGCCCACATGAAAGCTGCCAGCACTGAAAGCTCTACCTGGTTTTCACTGTCCCTTGGAACTGCATTCGCTGCCGCACAGACATTCGCGCTCTGCAAAAGCCTTCGTTGGGTATGATGCAACAATGCCTATGTGACTCTCGCAGAGCCCGGCTGCCAAATTCGAAATGTACACCGATTGCGCCCTCACGAAAGCAGCCAGCGCTGAAAGCTCTACCTGGATTTCACTGTCCCTTGGAACTGCATTCGCTGCCGCACTGACATTCGCGCTCTGCAAAAGCCTTGGTTGGGTATGATGCAACAATGCCTATGTGAATCTTGCACAGCCCGCTGCCAAATTTGAAACGTCCACTGATTGAGCCCACACGAAAGCTGCCAGCACTGAAAGCTCTACCTGGTTTTCACTGTCCCTTGGAACTGCATTCGCTGCCGCACAGACATTCGTGCTCTGCGCAAGCCTTGGTTGGTTATGATGCAACAATGCCTATGTGACTCTGGCAGAGCCCGGCTGCCAAATTCGAAACGTCCAGTGATTGCGCCCACACGAAAGCCGCCAGCACTGAAAGCTCTACCTGGTTTTCACTGTCCCTTGGGACTGCATTCGCTGCCGCACAGACATTCGCGCTCTGCGCAAGCCCTGGTTGGTTATTATGCAACAATGCCTATGTGAATCTTGCACAGCCCGCTGCCAAATTTGAAACGTCCAGTGATTGAGCCCACACGAAAGCTGCCAGCACTGAAAGCTCTACCTGGTTTTCACTGTCCCTTGGAACTGCATTCGCTGCCGCACAGACATTCGCGCTCTGCGCAAGCCTTGGTTGGTTATGATGCAACAATGCCTATGTGACTCTGACAGAGCCCGGCTGCCAAATTCGAAACGTCCAGTGATTGCGCCCACACGAAAGCTGCCAGCACTGAAAGGTATACCTGGTTTTCACTGTCCCTTGGAACTGCATTCGCTGCCGCACAGACATTCGCGGTCCGCAAAAGTCTTGGTTGGTTATGATGCAACAATGCCTATGTGACTCTCGCAGAGCCCGGCTGCCAAATTTGAAACGTCCACTGATTGCGCCCACACGAAAGCTGCCAGCACTGAAAGCTCTACCTGGTTTTCACTGTCCCTTGGAACTGCATTCGCTGCCGCACAGACATTCGCGCTCTGTGCAAGCCTTGGTTGGTTATGATGCAACAATGCCTATGTGACTCTCGCAGAGCCCAGCTGCCAAATTTGAAATGTACACCGATTGCGCCCACACGAAAGCTGCCAGCACTGAAAGCTCTACCTGGTTTTCACTGTCCCTTGGAACTGCATTCGCTGCCGCACAGACATTCGCGCTCTGCAAAAGCCTTGGTTGGTTATGATGCAACAATGCCTATGTGACTCTGGCAGAGCCCGCTGCCAAATTTGAAACATCCACCGATTGCGCCCACACGAAAGCTGCCAGCACTGAAAGCTCTACCTGGTTTTCACTGTCCCTTGGAACTGCATTTGCTGCCGCACAGACATTCGCGCTCTGCAAAAGCCTTGGTTGGTTATGACGCAACAATGCCTATGTGAATCTCGCAGAGCCTGCTGCCAAATTTGAAACGTCCACCGATTGCGCCCACTTGATAGCTGCCAGCACTGAAAGCTCTACCTGGTTTTCACTGTCCCTTGGAACTGCATTCGCTGACGCACAGACATTCGCGCTCTGCGCAAGCCTTGGTTGGTTATGATGCAACAATGCCTATGTGACTCTCGCAGAGCCCGGCTGCCAAATTTGAAATGTACACTGATTGCGCCCTCACGAAAGCTGCCAGCGCTGAAAGCTCTACCTGGATTTCACTGTCCCTTGGAACTGCATTCGATGCCGCACAGACATTCGCGCTCTGCGCAAGCCTTGGTTGGTTATAACGCAACAATGCCTATGTGACTATGGCAGAGACCGGCTGCCAAATTTGAAATGTGCAGCGATTGCGCCCACATGAAAGCTGCCAGCACTGAAAGCTCTACCTGGTTTTCACTGTCCCTTGGAACTGCATTCGCTGCCGCACAGACATTCGCGGTCCGCAAAAGCCTTGGTTGGTTATGATGCAACAATGGCTATGTGACTCTCGCAGAGCTCGGCTGCCAAATTCGAAACGTCCACCGATTGCGCCCACACGAAAGCCGCCAGCACTGAAAGCTCTACCTGGTTTTCACTGTCCCTTGGAACTGCATTCGCTGCCGCACAGACATTCGCGCTCTGCGCAAGCCTTGGTTGCTTATGATGCAACAATGCCTATGTGACTCTGGCAGAGCCCGGCTGCCAAATTCGAAACGTCCAGCGATTGCGCCCACACGAAAGCTGCCAGCACTGAAAGCTCTACCTGGTTTTCACTGTCCCTTGGAACTGCATTCGCTGCCGCACAGACATTCGCGGTCCGCAAAAGTCTTGGTTGGTTATGATGCAACAATGCCTATGTGACTCTCGCAGAGCCCGGCTGCCAAATTTGAAACGTCCAGCGATTGCGCCCACACGAAAGCTGCCAGCACTGAAAGCTCTACCTGGTTTTCACTGTCCCTTGGAACTGCATTCGCTGCCGCACAGACATTCGCGCTCTGCGCAAGCCTTGGTTGCTTATGATGCAACAATGCCTATGTGACTCTGGCAGAGCCCGGCTGCCAAATTTGAAACGTCCAGCGATTGCGCCCACACGAAAGCTGCCAGCACTGAAAGCTCTACCTGGTTTTCACTGTCCCTTGGAACTGCATTCGCTGCCGCACAGACATTCGCGCTCTGCGCAAGCCTTGGTTGGTTATGATGCAACAATGCCTATGTGACTCTGGCAGAGCCCGGCTGCCAAATTCGAAACGTCCAGCGATTGCGCCCACACGAAAGCTGCCAGCACTGAAAGCTCTACCTGGTTTTCACTGTCCCTTGGAACTGCATTCGCTGCCGCACAGACATTCGCGCTCTGCGCAAGCCTTGGTTGGTTATGATGCAACAATGCCTATGTGACTCTCACACTGCCCGCTGCCAAATTTGAAACGTGCACTGATTGCGCCCACACGAAAGCTGCCAGCACTGAAAGCTCTACCTGCTTTTCACTGTCGCTTGGAACTGCATTCGCTGCCGCACAGACATTCGCGCTCTGCGCAAGCCTTGGTTGGTTATGATTCAACAATGCCTATGTGACTCTCGCAGAGCCCGGCTGCCAAATTTGAATTGTACACCGATTGCGCCCTGACGAAAGCTGCTAGCACTGAAAGCTCTACCTGGTTTTCACTGTCCCTTGGAACTGCATTCGCTGCCGCACAGACATTCGCGCTCTGCAAAAGCCTTGGTTGGTTAAGACGCAACAATGGCTATGTGACTCTGGCAGACCCCGGCTGCCAAATTTGAAACGTCCAGCGATTGCGCCCACACGAAAGCTGCCAGCACTGAAAGCTCTACCTGGTTTTCACTGTGTATTGGACCTGCATTCGCTGCCGCACAGACATTCGCGGTCCGCAAAAGCCTTGGTTGGTTATGATGCAATAATGCCTACGTGACTCTGGCAGTGCCCGGCTGCCAAATTTGAAACGTCCAGCGATTGCGCCCACATGAAAGCTGCCAGCACTGAAAGCTCTACCTGGTTTTCACTGTCCCTTGGAACTGCATTCGCTGCCGCACAGACATTCGCGCTCTGCAAAAGCCTTCGTTGGGTATGATGCAACAATGCCTATGTGACTCTCGCAGAGCCCGGCTGCCAAATTCGAAATGTACACCGATTGCGCCCTCACGAAAGCAGCCAGCGCTGAAAGCTCTACCTGGATTTCACTGTCCCTTGGAACTGCATTCGCTGCCGCACTGACATTCGCGCTCTGCAAAAGCCTTGGTTGGGTATGATGCAACAATGCCTATGTGAATCTTGCACAGCCCGCTGCCAAATTTGAAACGTCCACTGATTGAGCCCACACGAAAGCTGCCAGCACTGAAAGCTCTACCTGGTTTTCACTGTCCCTTGGAACTGCATTCGCTGCCGCACAGACATTCGTGCTCTGCGCAAGCCTTGGTTGGTTATGATGCAACAATGCCTATGTGACTCTGGCAGAGCCCGGCTGCCAAATTCGAAACGTCCAGTGATTGCGCCCACACGAAAGCCGCCAGCACTGAAAGCTCTACCTGGTTTTCACTGTCCCTTGGAACTGCATTCGCTGCCGCACAGACATTCGCGCTCTGCGCAAGCCCTGGTTGGTTATTATGCAACAATGCCTATGTGAATCTTGCACAGCCCGCTGCCAAATTTGAAACGTCCAGTGATTGAGCCCACACGAAAGCTGCCAGCACTGAAAGCTCTACCTGGTTTTCACTGTCCCTTGGAACTGCATTCGCTGCCGCACAGACATTCGCGCTCTGCGCAAGCCTTGGTTGGTTATGATGCAACAATGCCTATGTGACTCTGACAGAGCCCGGCTGCCAAATTCGAAACGTCCAGTGATTGCGCCCACACGAAAGCTGCCAGCACTGAAAGGTATACCTGGTTTTCACTGTCCCTTGGAACTGCATTCGCTGCCGCACAGACATTCGCGGTCCGCAAAAGTCTTGGTTGGTTATGATGCAACAATGCCTATGTGACTCTCGCAGAGCCCGGCTGCCAAATTTGAAACGTCCACTGATTGCGCCCACACGAAAGCTGCCAGCACTGAAAGCTCTACCTGGTTTTCACTGTCCCTTGGAACTGCATTCGCTGCCGCACAGACATTCGCGCTCTGTGCAAGCCTTGGTTGGTTATGATGCAACAATGCCTATGTGACTCTCGCAGAGCCCGGCTGCCAAATTTGAAATGTACACCGATTGCGCCCACACGAAAGCTGCCAGCACTGAAAGCTCTACCTGGTTTTCACTGTCCCTTGGAACTGCATTCGCTGCCGCACAGACATTCGCGCTCTGCAAAAGCCTTGGTTGGTTATGATGCAACAATGCCTATGTGACTCTGGCAGAGCCCGCTGCCAAATTTGAAACATCCACCGATTGCGCCCACACGAAAGCTGCCAGCACTGAAAGCTCTACCTGGTTTTCACTGTCCCTTGGAACTGCATTTGCTGCCGCACAGACATTCGCGCTCTGCAAAAGCCTTGGTTGGTTATGACGCAACAATGCCTATGTGAATCTCGCAGAGCCTGCTGCCAAATTTGAAACGTCCACCGATTGCGCCCACTTGATAGCTGCCAGCACTGAAAGCTCTACCTGGTTTTCACTGTCCCTTGGAACTGCATTCGCTGACGCACAGACATTCGCGCTCTGCGCAAGCCTTGGTTGGTTATGATGCAACAATGCCTATGTGACTCTCGCAGAGCCCGGCTGCCAAATTTGAAATGTACACTGATTGCGCCCTCACGAAAGCTGCCAGCACTGAAAGCTCTACCTGGTTTTCACTGTCCCTTGGAACTGCATTCGCTGCCGCACAGACATTCGCGCTCTGCGCAAGCCTTGGTTGGTTATGATGCAACAATGGCTATGTGACTCTGGCAGAGCCCAGGTGCCAAATTAGAAACGTCCAGCGATTGCGTCCACACGAAAGCTGCCAGCACTGAAAGCTCTACCTGGTTTTCACTGTCCCTTGGAACTGCATTCGCTGCCGCACAGACATTCGCGCTCTGCGCAAGCCTTGGTTGGTTATGATGCAACAATGCCTATGTGACTCTGGCAGAGACCGGCTTCCAAATTCGAAACGTCCAGCGATTGCGCCCACACGAAAGCTGCCAGCACTGAAAGCTCTACCTGGTTTTCACTGTCCCTTGGAACTGCATTCGCTGCCGCACAGACATTCGCGCTCTGCAAAAGCCTTGGTTGGGTATGATGCAACAATGCCTATGTGATTCTCGCACAGCCCGCTGCCAAATTTGAAACGTCCAGCGATTGCGCCCACACGACAGCTGCCAGCACTGAAAGCTCTACCTGGTTTTCACTGTCCCTTGGAACTGCATTCGCTGCCGCACAGACATTCGCGCTCCGCAAAAGCTTTGGTTGGTTATGATGCAACAATGCCTATGTGACTCTGGCAGAGCCCGGCTGCCAAATTTGAAATGTACACCGATTGCGCCCACACGAAAGCTGCCAGCACTGAAAGCTCTACCTGGTTTTCACTGTCCCTTGGAACTGCATTCGCTGCCGCACAGACATTCGCGCTCTGCAAAAGCCTTGGTTGGTTATGATGCAACAATGCCTATGTGACTCTGGCAGAGCCCGCTGCCAAATTTGAAACATCCACCGATTGCGCCCACACGAAAGCTGCCAGCACTGAAAGCTCTACCTGGTTTTCACTGTCCCTTGGAACTGCATTTGCTGCCGCACAGACATTCGCGCTCTGCAAAAGCCTTGGTTGGTTATGACGCAACAATGCCTATGTGAATCTCGCAGAGCCTGCTGCCAAATTTGAAACGTCCACCGATTGCGCCCACTTGATAGCTGCCAGCACTGAAAGCTCTACCTGGTTTTCACTGTCCCTTGGAACTGCATTCGCTGCCGCACAGACATTCGCGCTCTGCGCAAGCCTTGGTTGGTTATGATGCAACAACGCCTATGTGACTCTCGCAGAGCCCGGCTGCCAAATTTGAAATGTACACCGATTGCGCCCTCACGAAAGCTGCCAGCGCTGAAAGCTCTACCTGGATTTCACTGTCCATTGGAACTGCATTCGCTGCCGCACAGACATTCGCGCTCTGCAAAAGCCTTGGTTGGTTAAGACGCAACAATGGCTATGTGACTCTGTCAGAGAGCGGCTGCCAAATTTGAAACGTCCAGCGATTGCGCCCACACGATAGCTGCCAGCACTGAAAGCTCTACCTGGTTTTCACTGTCCCTTGGAACTGCATTCGCTGCCGCACAGACATTCGCGCTCTGCGCAAGCCTTGGTTGGTTATGATGCAACAATGCCTATGTGACTCATGCAGAGCCCGGCTGCCAAATTCGAAACGTCCAGCGATTGCGCCCACACGAAAGCTGCCAGCACTGAAAGCTCTACCTGGTTTTCACTGTCCCTTGGAACTGCATTCGCTGCCGCACAGACATTCGCGCTCTGCGCAAGCCTTGGTTGGTTATGATGCAACAATGCCTATGTGACTCTGGCAGAGCCCGGCTGCCAAATTCGAAACGTCCAGCTATTGCGCCCACACGAAAGCTGCCAGCACTGAAAGCTCTACCTGGTTTTCACTGTCCCTTGGAACTGCATTCGCTGCCGCACAGACATTCGCGCTCTGCAAAAGCCTTGGTTGGGTATGATGCAACAATGCCTATGTGACTCTCGCACAGCCCGCTGCCAAATTTGAAACGTCCAGCGATTGCGCCCACACGAAAGCTGCCAGCACTGAAAGCTCTACCTGGTTTTCACTGTCCCTTGGAACTGCATTCGCTGCCGCACAGACATTCGCGCTCTGCAAAAGCCTTGGTTGGGTATGATGCAACAATGCCTATGTGACTCATGCAGAGCCCGGCTGCCAAATTTGAAACGTCCACTGATTGCGCCCACACGAAAGCTGCCAGCACTGAAAGCTCTACCTGGTTTTCACTGTCCCTTGGAACTGCATTCGCTGCCGCACCGACATTCGCGCTCTGCAAAAGCCTTGGTTGGTTATGATGCAACAATGCCTATGTGACTCTCGCAGAGCCCGCTGCCAAATTTGAAACGTCAGCGATTGCGCCCACACGAAAGCTGCCAGCACTGAAAGCTCTACCTGGTTTTCACTGTCCCTTGGAACTGCATTCGCTGCCGCACAGACATTCGCGCTCTGCGCATGCCTTGGTTGGTTATGACGCAACAATGGCTATGTGACTCTGGCAGAGACCGGCTGCCAAAGTTGAAACCTCCACCGATTGCGCCCACACGAAAGCTGCCAGCACTGAAAGCTCTACCTGGTTTTCACTGTCCCTTGGAACTGCATTCGCTGCCGCACAGACATTATCTCTCCGCATAAGCTTTATTTGTTTATGATGCAACAATGCCTATGTGACTCTCGCACAGCCCGCTGCCAAATTTGCAACGTCCAGCGATTGCGCCCACACGAAAGCTGCCAGCACTGAAAGCTCTACCTGGTTTTCACTGTCCCTTGGAACTGCATTCGCTGCCGCACAGACATTCGCGCTCTGCGCAAGCCTTGGTTGGTTATGATGCAACAATGCCTATGTGACTCATGCAGAGCCCGGCTGCCAAATTCGAAACGTCCAGCGATTGCGCCCACACGAAAGCTGCCAGCACTGAAAGCTCTACCTGGTTTTCACTGTCCCTTGGAACTGCATTCGCTGCCGCACCGACATTCGCGCTCTGCGCAAGCCTTGGTTGGTTATGATGCAACAATGCCTATGTGACTCTCGCACTGCCCGCTGCCAAATTTGAAACGTCCACTGATTGCGCCCACACGAAAGCTGCCAGCACTGAAAGCTCTACCTGCTTTTCACTCTCGCTTGGAACTGCATTCGCTGCCGCACAGACATTCGCGCTCTGCGCAAGCCTTGGTTGGTTATGATGCAACAATGCCTATGTGACTCTCGCAGGTCCCGGCTGCCAAATTTGAATTGTACACCGATTGCGCCCTCACGAAAGCTGCCAGCACTGAAAGCTCTACCTGGTTTTCACTGTCCCTTGGAACTGCATTCGCTGCCGCACAGACAGTCGCGCTCTGCAAAAGCCTTGGTTGGGTATGATGCAACAATGCCTATGTGACTCTCGCAGAGCCCGCTGCCAAATTTGAAACGTCCAGCGATTGCGCCCACACGATAGCTGCCAGCACTGAAAGCTCTACCTGGTTTTCACTGTCCCTTGGAACTGCATTCGCTGCCGCACAGACATTCGCGCTCTGCGCAAGCCTTGGTTGGTTATGACGCAACAATGGCTATGTGACTCTGGCAGAGCCCGGCTGCCAAATTTGAAACGTGCAGCGATTGCGCCCACACGTAAAGCTGCCAGCACTGAAAGCTCTACCTGGTTTTCACTGTCCCTTGGAACTGCATTCGCTGCCGCACAGACATTCGCGCTCTGCGCAAGCCTTGGTTGGTTATGATGCAACAATGCCTATGTGACTCTGGCAGAGCCCGGCTGCCAAATTTGAAACGTCCAGCGATTGCGCCCACACGAAAGCTGCCAGCACTGAAAGCTCTACCTGGTTTTCACTGTCCCTTGGAACTGCATTCGCTGCCGCACAGACATTCGCGCTCTGCGCAAGCCTTGGTTGGTTATGATGCAACAATGCCTATGTGACTCTGGCAGAGCCCGGCTGCCAAATTCGAAACGTCCAGCGATTGCGCCCACACGAAAGCTGCCAGCACTGAAAGCTCTACCTGGTTTTCACTGTCCCTTGGAACTGCATTCGCTGCCGCACAGACATTCGCGCTCTGCAAAAGCCTTGGTTGGTTATGATGCAACAATGCCTATCTGACTCTCGCACAGCCCGCTGCCAAATTTGAAACGTCCAGCGATTGCGCCCACACGAAAGCTGCCAGCACTGAAAGCTCTACCTGGTTTTCACTGTCCCTTGGAACTGCATTCGCTGCCGCACAGACATTCGCGCTCTGCAAAAGCCTTGGTTGGTTATGATGCAACAATGCCTATGTGACTCATGCAGAGCCCGGCTGCCAAATTCGAAATGTCCAGCGATTGCGCCCATACGAAAGCTGCTAGCACTGAAAGCTCTACCTGGTTTTCACTGTCCCTTGGAACTGCATTCGCTGCCGCACCGACATTCGCGCTCTGCAAAAGCCTTGGTTGGTTATGATGCAACAATGCCTATGTGACTCTCGCACTGCCTGCTGCCAAATTTGAAACGTCCACTGATTGCGCCCACACGAAAGCTGCCAGCACTGAAAGCTCTACCTGGTTTTCACTGTCCCTTGGAACTGCATTCGCTGCCGCACAGACATTCGTGCTCTGCGCAAGCCTTGGTTGGTTATGATGCAACAATGCCTATGTGACTCTGGCAGAGCCCGGCTGCCAAATTCGAAACGTCCAGTGATTGCGCCCACACGAAAGCCGCCAGCACTGAAAGCTCTACCTGGTTTTCACTGTCCCTTGGAACTGCATTCGCTGCCGCACAGACATTCGCGCTCTGCGCAAGCCCTGGTTGGTTATTATGCAACAATGCCTATGTGAATCTTGCACAGCCCGCTGCCAAATTTGAAACGTCCAGTGATTGAGCCCACACGAAAGCTGCCAGCACTGAAAGCTCTACCTGGTTTTCACTGTCCCTTGGAACTGCATTCGCTGCCGCACAGACATTCGCGCTCTGCGCAAGCCTTGGTTGGTTATGATGCAACAATGCCTATGTGACTCTGACAGAGCCCGGCTGCCAAATTCGAAACGTCCAGTGATTGCGCCCACACGAAAGCTGCCAGCACTGAAAGGTATACCTGGTTTTCACTGTCCCTTGGAACTGCATTCGCTGCCGCACAGACATTCGCGGTCCGCAAAAGTCTTGGTTGGTTATGATGCAACAATGCCTATGTGACTCTCGCAGAGCCCGGCTGCCAAATTTGAAACGTCCACTGATTGCGCCCACACGAAAGCTGCCAGCACTGAAAGCTCTACCTGGTTTTCACTGTCCCTTGGAACTGCATTCGCTGCCGCACAGACATTCGCGCTCTGTGCAAGCCTTGGTTGGTTATGATGCAACAATGCCTATGTGACTCTCGCAGAGCCCGGCTGCCAAATTTGAAATGTACACCGATTGCGCCCACACGAAAGCTGCCAGCACTGAAAGCTCTACCTGGTTTTCACTGTCCCTTGGAACTGCATTCGCTGCCGCACAGACATTCGCGCTCTGCAAAAGCCTTGGTTGGTTATGATGCAACAATGCCTATGTGACTCTGGCAGAGCCCGCTGCCAAATTTGAAACATCCACCGATTGCGCCCACACGAAAGCTGCCAGCACTGAAAGCTCTACCTGGTTTTCACTGTCCCTTGGAACTGCATTTGCTGCCGCACAGACATTCGCGCTCTGCAAAAGCCTTGGTTGGTTATGACGCAACAATGCCTATGTGAATCTCGCAGAGCCTGCTGCCAAATTTGAAACGTCCACCGATTGCGCCCACTTGATAGCTGCCAGCACTGAAAGCTCTACCTGGTTTTCACTGTCCCTTGGAACTGCATTCGCTGACGCACAGACATTCGCGCTCTGCGCAAGCCTTGGTTGGTTATGATGCAACAATGCCTATGTGACTCTCGCAGAGCCCGGCTGCCAAATTTGAAATGTACACTGATTGCGCCCTCACGAAAGCTGCCAGCACTGAAAGCTCTACCTGGTTTTCACTGTCCCTTGGAACTGCATTCGCTGCCGCACAGACATTCGCGCTCTGCGCAAGCCTTGGTTGGTTATGATGCAACAATGGCTATGTGACTCTGGCAGAGCCCAGGTGCCAAATTTGAAACGTCCAGCGATTGCGTCCACACGAAAGCTGCCAGCACTGAAAGCTCTACCTGGTTTTCACTGTCCCTTGGAACTGCATTCGCTGCCGCACAGACATTCGCGCTCTGCGCAAGCCTTGGTTGGTTATGATGCAACAATGCCTATGTGACTCTGGCAGAGACCGGCTTCCAAATTCGAAACGTCCAGCGATTGCGCCCACACGAAAGCTGCCAGCACTGAAAGCTCTACCTGGTTTTCACTGTCCCTTGGAACTGCATTCGCTGCCGCACAGACATTCGCGCTCTGCAAAAGCCTTGGTTGGGTATGATGCAACAATGCCTATGTGATTCTCGCACAGCCCGCTGCCAAATTTGAAACGTCCAGCGATTGCGCCCACACGACAGCTGCCAGCACTGAAAGCTCTACCTGGTTTTCACTGTCCCTTGGAACTGCATTCGCTGCCGCACAGACATTCGCGCTCCGCAAAAGCTTTGGTTGGTTATGATGCAACAATGCCTATGTGACTCTGGCAGAGCCCGGCTGCCAAATTTGAAATGTACACCGATTGCGCCCACACGAAAGCTGCCAGCACTGAAAGCTCTACCTGGTTTTCACTGTCCCTTGGAACTGCATTCGCTGCCGCACAGACATTCGCGCTCTGCAAAAGCCTTGGTTGGTTATGATGCAACAATGCCTATGTGACTCTGGCAGAGCCCGCTGCCAAATTTGAAACATCCACCGATTGCGCCCACACGAAAGCTGCCAGCACTGAAAGCTCTACCTGGTTTTCACTGTCCCTTGGAACTGCATTTGCTGCCGCACAGACATTCGCGCTCTGCAAAAGCCTTGGTTGGTTATGACGCAACAATGCCTATGTGAATCTCGCAGAGCCTGCTGCCAAATTTGAAACGTCCACCGATTGCGCCCACTTGATAGCTGCCAGCACTGAAAGCTCTACCTGGTTTTCACTGTCCCTTGGAACTGCATTCGCTGCCGCACAGACATTCGCGCTCTGCGCAAGCCTTGGTTGGTTATGATGCAACAACGCCTATGTGACTCTCGCAGAGCCCGGCTGCCAAATTTGAAATGTACACCGATTGCGCCCTCACGAAAGCTGCCAGCGCTGAAAGCTCTACCTGGATTTCACTGTCCATTGGAACTGCATTCGCTGCCGCACAGACATTCGCGCTCTGCAAAAGCCTTGGTTGGTTAAGACGCAACAATGGCTATGTGACTCTGTCAGAGAGCGGCTGCCAAATTTGAAACGTCCAGCGATTGCGCCCACACGATAGCTGCCAGCACTGAAAGCTCTACCTGGTTTTCACTGTCCCTTGGAACTGCATTCGCTGCCGCACAGACATTCGCGCTCTGCGCAAGCCTTGGTTGGTTATGATGCAACAATGCCTATGTGACTCATGCAGAGCCCGGCTGCCAAATTCGAAACGTCCAGCGATTGCGCCCACACGAAAGCTGCCAGCACTGAAAGCTCTACCTGGTTTTCACTGTCCCTTGGAACTGCATTCGCTGCCGCACAGACATTCGCGCTCTGCGCAAGCCTTGGTTGGTTATGATGCAACAATGCCTATGTGACTCTGGCAGAGCCCGGCTGCCAAATTCGAAACGTCCAGCTATTGCGCCCACACGAAAGCTGCCAGCACTGAAAGCTCTACCTGGTTTTCACTGTCCCTTGGAACTGCATTCGCTGCCGCACAGACATTCGCGCTCTGCAAAAGCCTTGGTTGGGTATGATGCAACAATGCCTATGTGACTCTCGCACAGCCCGCTGCCAAATTTGAAACGTCCAGCGATTGCGCCCACACGAAAGCTGCCAGCACTGAAAGCTCTACCTGGTTTTCACTGTCCCTTGGAACTGCATTCGCTGCCGCACAGACATTCGCGCTCTGCGCAAGCCTTGGTTGGTTATGATGCAACAATGCCTATGTGACTCATGCAGAGCCCGGCTGCCAAATTCGAAACGTCCAGCGATTGCGCCCACACGAAAGCTGCCAGCACTGAAAGCTCTACCTGGTTTTCACTGTCCCTTGGAACTGCATTCGCTGCCGCACCGACATTCGCGCTCTGCGCAAGCCTTGGTTGGTTATGATGCAACAATGCCTATGTGACTCTCGCACTGCCCGCTGCCAAATTTGAAACGTCCACTGATTGCGCCCACACGAAAGCTGCCAGCACTGAAAGCTCTACCTGCTTTTCACTCTCGCTTGGAACTGCATTCGCTGCCACACAGACATTCGCGCTCTGCGCAAGCCTTGGTTGGTTATGATGCAACAATGCCTATGTGACTCTCGCAGGTCCCGGCTGCCAAATTTGAATTGTACACCGATTGCGCCCTCACGAAAGCTGCCAGCACTGAAAGCTCTACCTGGTTTTCACTGTCCCTTGGAACTGCATTCGCTGCCGCACAGACAGTCGCGCTCTGCAAAAGCCTTGGTTGGGTATGATGCAACAATGCCTATGTGACTCTCGCAGAGCCCGCTGCCAAATTTGAAACGTCCAGCGATTGCGCCCACACGATAGCTGCCAGCACTGAAAGCTCTACCTGGTTTTCACTGTCCCTTGGAACTGCATTCGCTGCCGCACAGACATTCGCGCTCTGCGCAAGCCTTGGTTGTTTATGACGCAACAATGGCTATGTGACTCTGGCAGAGCCCGGCTGCCAAATTTGAAACGTGCAGCGATTGCGCCCACACGTAAAGCTGCCAGCACTGAAAGCTCTACCTGGTTTTCACTGTCCCTTGGAACTGCATTCGCTGCCGCACAGACATTCGCGCTCTGCGCAAGCCTTGGTTGGTTATGATGCAACAATGCCTATGTGACTCTGGCAGAGCCCGGCTGCCAAATTTGAAACGTCCAGCGATTGCGCCCACACGAAAGCTGCCAGCACTGAAAGCTCTACCTGGTTTTCACTGTCCCTTGGAACTGCATTCGCTGCCGCACAGACATTCGCGCTCTGCGCAAGCCTTGGTTGGTTATGATGCAACAATGCCTATGTGACTCTGGCAGAGCCCGGCTGCCAAATTCGAAACGTCCAGCGATTGCGCCCACACGAAAGCTGCCAGCACTGAAAGCTCTACCTGGTTTTCACTGTCCCTTGGAACTGCATTCGCTGCCGCACAGACATTCGCGCTCTGCAAAAGCCTTGGTTGGTTATGATGCAACAATGCCTATCTGACTCTCGCACAGCCCGCTGCCAAATTTGAAACGTCCAGCGATTGCGCCCACACGAAAGCTGCCAGCACTGAAAGCTCTACCTGGTTTTCACTGTCCCTTGGAACTGCATTCGCTGCCGCACAGACATTCGCGCTCTGCAAAAGCCTTGTTTGGTTATGATGCAACAATGCCTATGTGACTCATGCAGAGCCCGGCTGCCAAATTCGAAATGTCCAGCGATTGCGCCCATACGAAAGCTGCTAGCACTGAAAGCTCTACCTGGTTTTCACTGTCCCTTGGAACTGCATTCGCTGCCGCACCGACATTCGCGCTCTGCAAAAGCCTTGGTTGGTTATGATGCAACAATGCCTATGTGACTCTCGCACTGCCTGCTGCCAAATTTGAAACGTCCACTGATTGCGCCCACACGAAAGCTGCCAGCACTGAAAGCTCTACCTGGTTTTCACTGTCCCTTGGAACGGCATTCGCTGCCGCAGCGACATTCGCGCTCTGCGCAAGCCTTGGTTGGTTATGACGCAACAATGCCTATGTGACTCTCGCAGAGCCCGGCTGACAAATTTGAATTGTACACCGATTGCGCCCTCACGAAAGCTGCCAGCACTGAAAGCTCTACCTGGTTTTCACTGTCCCTTGGGACTGCATTCGCTGCCGCACAGACAGTCGCGCTCTGCAAAAGCCTTGGTTGGGTATGATGCAACAATGCCTATGTGACTCTCGCAGAGCCCGCTGCCAAATTTGAAACGTCCAGCGATTGCGCCCACACGAAAGCTGCCAGCACTGAAAGCTCTACCTGGTTTTCACTGTCCCTTGGAACTGCATTCGCTGCCGCACAGACATTCGCGCTCTGCGCAAGCCTTGGTTGGTTATGATGCAACAATGCCTATGTGACTCATGCAGAGCCCGGCTGCCAAATTCGAAACGTCCAGCGATTGCGCCCACACGAAAGCTGCCAGCACTGAAAGCTCTACCTGGTTTTCACTGTCCCTTGGAACTGCATTCGCTGCCGCACAGACATTCGCGCTCTGCGCAAGCCTTGGTTGGTTATGATGCAACAATGCCTATGTGACTCTGGCAGAGCCCGGCTGCCAAATTCGAAACGTCCAGCTATTGCGCCCACACGAAAGCTGCCAGCACTGAAAGCTCTACCTGGTTTTCACTGTCCCTTGGAACTGCATTCGCTGCCGCACAGACATTCGCGCTCTGCAAAAGCCTTGGTTGGGTATGATGCAACAATGCCTATGTGACTCTCGCACAGCCCGCTGCCAAATTTGAAACGTCCAGCGATTGCGCCCACACGAAAGCTGCCAGCACTGAAAGCTCTACCTGGTTTTCACTGTCCCTTGGAACTGCATTCACTGCCGCACAGACATTCGCGCTCCGCAAAAGCCTTGGTTGGTTATGATGCAACAATGCCTATGTGACTCTGGCAGAGCCCGGCTGCCAAATTTGAAACGTCCAGCGATTGCGCCCACACGAAAGCTGCCAGCACTGAAAGCTCTACCTGGTTTTCACTGTCCCTTGGAACTGCATTCGCTGCCGCACAGACATTCGCGCTCTGCAAAAGCCTTGGTTGGGTATGATGCAACAATGCCTACGTGACTCATGCAGAGCCCGGCTGCCAAATTTGAAACGTCCACTGATTGCGCCCACACGAAAGCTGCCAGCACTGAAAGCTCTACCTGGTTTTCACTGTCCCTTGGAACTGCATTCGCTGCCGCACCGACATTCGCGCTCTGCAAAAGCCTTGGTTGGTTATGATGCAACAATGCCTATGTGACTCTCGCAGAGCCCGCTGCCAAATTTGAAACGTCAGCGATTGCGCCCACACGAAAGCTGCCAGCACTGAAAGCTCTACCTGGTTTTCACTGTCCCTTGGAACTGCATTCGCTGCCGCACAGACATTCGCGCTCTGCGCATGCCTTGGTTGGTTATGACGCAACAATGGCTATGTGACTCTGGCAGAGACCGGCTGCCAAATTTGAAACCTCCACCGATTGCGCCCACACGAAAGCTGCCAGCACTGAAAGCTCTACCTGGTTTTCACTGTCCCTTGGAACTGCATTCGCTGCCGCACAGACATTATCTCTCCGCATAAGCTTTATTTGTTTATGATGCAACAATGCCTATGTGACTCTCGCACAGCCCGCTGCCAAATTTGCAACGTCCAGCGATTGCGCCCACACGAAAGCTGCCAGCACTGAAAGCTCTACCTGGTTTTCACTGTCCCTTGGAACTGCATTCGCTGCCGCACAGACATTCGCGCTCTGCGCAAGCCTTGGTTGGTTATGATGCAACAATGCCTATGTGACTCATGCAGAGCCCGGCTGCCAAATTCGAAACGTCCAGCGATTGCGCCCACACGAAAGCTGCCAGCACTGAAAGCTCTACCTGGTTTTCACTGTCCCTTGGAACTGCATTCGCTGCCGCACCGACATTCGCGCTCTGCGCAAGCCTTGGTTGGTTATGATGCAACAATGCCTATCTGACTCTCGCACTGCCCGCTGCCAAATTTGAAACGTCCACTGATTGCGCCCACACGAAAGCTGCCAGCACTGAAAGCTCTACCTGCTTTTCACTGTCGCTTGGAACTGCATTCGCTGCCACACAGACATTCGCGCTCTGCGCAAGCCTTGGCTGGTTATGATGCAACAATGCCTATGTGACTCTCGCAGGTCCCGGCTGCCAAATTTGAATTGTACACCGATTGCGCCCTCACGAAAGCTGCCAGCACTGAAAGCTCTACCTGGTTTTCACTGTCCCTTGGAACTGCATTCGCTGCCGCACAGACATTCGCGGTCCGCAAAAGCCTTGGTTGGTTATGATGCAACAATGCCTATGTGACTCTCGCAGAGCCCGCTGCCAAATTTGAAACGTCCACTGATTGCGCCCACACGATAGCTGCCAGCACTGAAAGCTCTACCTGGTTTTCACTGTCCCTTGGAACTGCATTCGCTGCCGCACAGACATTCGCGCTCTGCGCAAGCCTTGGTTGGTTATGACGCAACAATGGCTATGTGACTCTGGCAGAGCCCGGCTGCCAAATTTGAAACGTCCAGCGATTGCGCCCACACGAAAGCTGCCAGCACTGAAAGCTCTACCTGGTTTTCACTGTCCCTTGGAACTGCATTCGCTGCCGCACAGACATTCGCGCTCTGCAAAAGCCTTGGTTGGTTATGATGCAACAATGCCTATCTGACTCTCGCACAGCCCGCTGCCAAATTTGAAACGTCCAGCGATTGCGCCCACACGAAAGCTGCCAGCACTGAAAGCTCTACCTGGTTTTCACTGTCCCTTGGAACTGCATTCGCTGCCGCACAGACATTCGCGCTCTGCAAAAGCCTTGGTTGGTTATGATGCAACAATGCCTATGTGACTCATGCAGAGCCCGGCTGCCAAATTCGAAATGTCCAGCGATTGCGCCCATACGAAAGCTGCTAGCACTGAAAGCTCTACCTGGTTTTCACTGTCCCTTGGAACTGCATTCGCTGCCGCACCGACATTCGCGCTCTGCAAAAGCCTTGGTTGGTTATGATGCAACAATGCCTATGTGACTCTCGCACTGCCTGCTGCCAAATTTGAAACGTCCACTGATTGCGCCCACACGAAAGCTGCCAGCACTGAAAGCTCTACCTGGTTTTCACTGTCCCTTGGAACTGCATTCGCTGCCGCAGCGACATTCGCGCTCTGCGCAAGCCTTGGCTGGTTATGACGCAACAATGCCTATGTGACTCTCGCAGGTCCCGGCTGCCAAATTTGAATTGTACACCGATTGCGCCCTCACGAAAGCTGCCAGCACTGAAAGCTCTACCTGGTTTTCACTGTCCCTTGGAACTGCATTCGCTGCCGCACAGACATTCGCGGTCCGCAAAAGCCTTGGTTGGTTATGATGCAACAATGCCTATGTGACTCTCGCAGAGCCCGCTGCCAAATTTGAAACGTCCACTGATTGCGCCCACACGATAGCTGCCAGCACTGAAAGCTCTACCTGGTTTTCACTGTCCCTTGGAACTGCATTCGCTGCCGCACAGACATTCGCGCTCTGCGCAAGCCTTGGTTGGTTATGACGCAACAATGGCTATGTGACTCTGGCAGAGCCCGGCTGCCAAATTTGAAACGTCCAGCGATTGCGCCCACACGAAAGCTGCCAGCACTGAAAGCTCTACCTGGTTTTCACTGTCCCTTGGAACTGCATTCGCTGCCGCACAGACATTCGCGCTCTGCAAAAGCCTTGGTTGGTTATGATGCAACAATGCCTATCTGACTCTCGCACAGCCCGCTGCCAAATTTGAAACGTCCAGCGATTGCGCCCACACGAAAGCTGCCAGCACTGAAAGCTCTACCTGGTTTTCACTGTCCCTTGGAACTGCATTCGCTGCCGCACAGACATTCGCGCTCTGCAAAAGCCTTGGTTGGTTATGATGCAACAATGCCTATGTGACTCATGCAGAGCCCGGCTGCCAAATTCGAAATGTCCAGCGATTGCGCCCATACGAAAGCTGCTAGCACTGAAAGCTCTACCTGGTTTTCACTGTCCCTTGGAACTGCATTCGCTGCCGCAGCGACATTCGCGCTCTGCAAAAGCCTTGGTTGGTTATGATGCAACAATGCCTATGTGACTCTCGCACTGCCTGCTGCCAAATTTGAAACGTCCACTGATTGCGCCCACACGAAAGCTGCCAGCACTGAAAGCTCTACCTGGTTTTCACTGTCCCTTGGGACTGCATTCGCTGCCGCACAGACAGTCGCGCTCTGCAAAAGCCTTGGTTGGTTATGATGCAACAATGCCTATGTGACTCTCGCAGAGCACGCTGCCAAATTTGAAACGTCAGCGATTGCGCCCACACGAAAGCTGCCAGCACTGAAAGCTCTACCTGGTTTTCACTGTCCCTTGGAACTGCATTCGCTGCCGCACAGACATTCGCGCTCTGCGCATGCCTTGGTTGGTTATGACGCAACAATGGCTATGTGACTCTGGCAGAGACCGGCTGCCAAATTTGAAACCTCCACCGATTGCGCCCACACGAAAGCTGCTAGCACTGAAAGCTCTACCTGGTTTTCACTGTCCCTTGGAACTGCATTCGCTGCCGCACAGACATTATCTCTCCGCATAAGCTTTATTTGTTTATGATGCAACAATGCCTATGTGACTCTCGCACAGCCCGCTGCCAAATTTGCAACGTCCAGCGATTGCGCCCACACGAAAGCTGCCAGCACTGAAAGCTCTACCTGGTTTTCACTGTCCCTTGGAACTGCATTCGCTGCCGCACAGACATTCGCGCTCTGCGCAAGCCTTGGTTGGTTATGATGCAACAATGCCTATGTGACTCATGCAGAGCCCGGCTGCCAAATTCGAAACGTCCAGCGATTGCGCCCACACGAAAGCTGCCAGCACTGAAAGCTCTACCTGGTTTTCACTGTCCCTTGGAACTGCATTCGCTGCCGCACCGACATTCGCGCTCTGCGCAAGCCTTGGTTGGTTATGATGCAACAATGCCTATGTGACTCTCGCACTGCCCGCTGCCAAATTTGAAACGTCCACTGATTGCGCCCACACGAAAGCTGCCAGCACTGAAAGCTCTACCTGCTTTTCACTGTCGCTTGGAACTGCATTCGCTGCCACACAGACATTCGCGCTCTGCGCAAGCCTTGGCTGGTTATGATGCAACAATGCCTATGTGACTCTCGCAGGTCCCGGCTGCCAAATTTGAATTGTACACCGATTGCGCCCTCACGAAAGCTGCCAGCACTGAAAGCTCTACCTGGTTTTCACTGTCCCTTGGAACTGCATTCGCTGCCGCACAGACATTCGCGGTCCGCAAAAGCCTTGGTTGGTTATGATGCAACAATGCCTATGTGACTCTCGCAGAGCCCGGCTGCCAAATTTGAAACGTCCACTGATTGCGCCCACACGATAGCTGCCAGCACTGAAAGCTCTACCTGGTTTTCACTGTCCCTTGGAACTGCATTCGCTGCCGCACAGACATTCGCGCTCTGCGCAAGCCTTGGTTGGTTATGACGCAACAATGGCTATGTGACTCTGGCAGAGCCCGGCTGCCAAATTTGAAACGTGCAGCGATTGCGCCCACACGAAAGCTGCCAGCACTGAAAGCTCTACCTGGTTTTCACTGTCCCTTGGAACTGCATTCGCTGCCGCACAGACATTCGCGCTCTGCGCAAGCCTTGGTTGGTTATGATGCAACAATGCCTATGTGACTCTGGCAGAGCCCGGCTGCCAAATTCGAAACGTCCAGCGATTGCGCCCACACGAAAGCTGCCAGCACTGAAAGCTCTACCTGGTTTTCACTGTCCCTTGGAACTGCATTCGCTGCCGCACCGACATTCGCGCTCTGCAAAAGCCTTGGTTGGTTATGATGCAACAATGCCTATGTGACTCATGCAGAGCCCGGCTGCCAAATTCGAAATGTCCAGCGATTGCGCCCATACGAAAGCTGCTAGCACTGAAAGCTCTACCTGGTTTTCACTGTCCCTTGGAACTGCATTCGCTGCCACACCGACATTCGCGCTCTGCGCAAGCCTTGGTTGGTTATGATGCAACAATGCCTATGTGACTCTCGCACTGCCTGCTGCCAAATTTGAAACGTCCACTGATTGCGCCCACACGAAAGCTGCCAGCACTGAAAGCTCTACCTGGTTTTCACTGTCCCTTGGAACGACATTCGCTGCCGCAGCGACATTCGCGCTCTGCGCAAGCCTTGGTTGGTTATGACGCAACAATGCCTATGTGACTCTCGCAGAGCCCGGCTGACAAATTTGAATTGTACACCGATTGCGCCCTCACGAAAGCTGCCAGCACTGAAAGCTCTACCTGGTTTTCACTGTCCCTTGGGACTGCATTCGCTGCCGCACAGACAGTCGCGCTCTGCAAAAGCCTTGGTTGGGTATGATGCAACAATGCCTATGTGACTCTCGCAGAGCCCGCTGCCAAATTTGAAACGTCCAGCGATTGCGCCCACACGAAAGCTGCCAGCACTGAAAGCTCTACCTGGTTTTCACTGTCCCTTGGAACTGCATTCGCTGCCGCACAGACATTCGCGCTCTGCGCAAGCCTTGGTTGGTTATGACGCAACAATGCCTATGTGACTCTGGCAGAGCCCGGCTGGCAAATTTGAAATGTACACCGATTGCGCCCACACGAAAGCTGCCAGCACTGAAAGCTCTACCTGGTTTTCACTGTCCCTTGGAACTGCATTCGCTGCCGCACAGACATTCGCGGTCCGCAAAAGCCTTGGTTGGTTATGATGCAACAATGGCTATATGACTCTCGCCCAGCTCGGCTGCCAAATTCGAAACGTACACCGATTGCGCCCACACGAAAGCTGCCAGCACTGAAAGCTCTACCTGGTTTTCACTGTCCCTTGGAACTGCATTCGCTGCCGCACAGACATTCGCGCTCTGCAAAAGCCTTGGTTGGGTATATGCAACAATGGCTATGTGACACTCGCAGAGCCCGGCTGCCAAATTTGAATTGTACACCGATTGCGCCCACACGAAAGCTGCCAGCACTGAAAGCTCTACCTGGTTTTCACTGTCCCTTGGAACTGCATTCGCTGCCGCACAGACATTCGCGCTCTGCGCAAGCCTTGGTTGGTTATGATGCAACAATGCCTATGTGACTCATGCAGAGCCCGGCTGCCAAATTCGAAACATCCAGCGATTGCGCCCACACGAAAGCTGCCAGCACTGAAAGCTCTACCTGGTTTTCACTGTCCCTTGGAACTGCATTCGCTGCCGCACCGACATTCGCGCTCTGCAAAAGCCTTGGTTGGTTATGATGCAACAATGCCTATGTGACTCTCGCATAGCCCGGCTGCCAAATTTGAAACGTCCACTGATTGCGCCCACACGAAAGCTGCCAGCACTGAAAGCTCTACCTGCTTTTCACTGTCGCTTGGAACTGCATTCGCTGCCACACAGACATTCGCGCTCTGCGCAAGCCTTGGTCGGTTATGATGCAAGAATGCCTATGTGACTCTCGCAGAGCCCGGCTGCCAAATTTGATTTGTACACCGATTGCGCCCTCACGAAAGCTGCCAGCACTGAAAGCTCTACCTGGATTTCACTGTCCCTTGGAACTGCATTCGCTGCCGCACAGACAGTCGCGCTCTGCAAAAGCCTTGGTTGGGTATGATGCAACAATGCCTATGTGACTCTCGCAGAGCCCGCTGCCAAATTTGAAACGTCCAGCGATTGCGCCCACACGAAAGCTGCCAGCACTGAAAGCTCTACCTGGTTTTCACTGTCCCTTGGACCTGCATTCGCTGCCGCACAGACATTCGCGCTCTGCGCAAGCCTTGGTTGGTTATGACGCAACAATGGCTATGTGACTCTGGCAGAGCCCGGCTGCCAAATTTGAAACGTCCAGCGATTGCGCCCACACGAAAGCTGCCAGCACTGAAAGCTCTACCTGGTTTTCACTGTCCCTTGGAACTGCATTCGCTGCCGCACAGACATTCGCGCTCTGCGCAAGCATTGGTTGGTTATGATGCAACAATGCCTATGTGACTCTGGCAGAGCCCGGCTGCCAAATTTGAAACGTCCAGCGATTGCGCCCACACGAAAGCTGCCAGC
The DNA here is from genome assembly GCF_035582795.1 of Mycteria americana. Lineage (NCBI taxonomy): Eukaryota > Metazoa > Chordata > Aves > Ciconiiformes > Ciconiidae > Mycteria > Mycteria americana. The sequence continues at coordinate 1,415,738 of NW_027445609.1, read as the reverse complement.
ACTGAAAGCTCTACCTGGTTTTCACTGTCCCTTGGAACTGCATTCGCTGCCGCACAGACATTCGCGCTCTGCGCAAGCCTTGGTTGGTTATGATGCAACAATGCCTATGTGACTCATGCAGAGCCCGGCTGCCAAATTCGAAACGTCCAGCGATTGCGCCCACACGAAAGCTGCCAGCACTGAAAGCTCTACCTGGTTTTCACTGTCCCTTGGAACTGCATTCGCTGCCGCACAGACATTCGCGCTCTGCGCAAGCCTTTGTTGGTTATGATGCAACAATGCTTATGTGAATCTTGCACAGCCCGGCTGCCAAATTCGAAACGTCCAGCGATTGCGCCCACACGAAAGCTGCCAGCACTGAAAGCTCTACCTGGTTTTCACTGTCCCTTGGAACTGCATTCGCTGCCGCACAGACATTCGCGGTCCGCAAAAGCCTTGGTTGGTTATGATGCAACAATGCCTATGTGACTCTCGCAGAGCCCGGCTGCCAAATTTGAAACGTCCACTGATTGCGCCCACACGAAAGCTGCCAGCACTGAAAGCTCTACCTGGTTTTCACTGTCCCTTGGAACTGCATTCGCTGCCGCACAGACATTCGCGCTCTGCGCAAGCCTTGGTTGGTTATGATGCAACAATGGCTATGTCAGTCTGGCAGAGCCCGGCTGCCAAATTTGAAACGTCCAGCGATTGCGCCCACACGAAAGCTGCCAGCACTGAAAGCTCTACCTGGTTTTCACTGTCCCTTGGAACTGCATTCGCTGCCGCACAGACATTCGCGCTCTGCGCAAGCCTTGGTTGGTTATGATGCAACAATGCCTATGTGACTCTGGCAGAGCCCGGCTGCCAAATTTGAAACGTCCAGCGATTGCGCCCACACGAAAGCTGCCAGCACTGAAAGCTCTACCTGGTTTTCACTGTCCCTTGGAACTGCATTCGCTGCCGCACCGACATTCGCGCTCTGCAAAAGCCTTGGTTGTTTATGATGCAACAATGCCTATGTGACTCTCGCACTGCCCGCTGCCAAATTTGAAACGTCCACTGATTGCGCCCACACGAAAGCTGCCAGCACTGAAAGCTCTACCTGCTTTTCACTGTCGCTTGGAACTGCATTCGCTGCCGCACAGACATTCGCGCTCTGCGCAAGCCTTGGTTGGTTATGATGCAACAATGCCTATGTGACTATGGCAGAGACCGGCTGCCAAATTTGAATTGTACACCGATTGCGCCCTCAAGAAAGCTGCCAGCACTGAAAGCTCTACCTGGTTTTCACTGTCCCTTGGAACTGCATTCGCTGCCGCACAGACATTCGCGCTCTGCAAAAGCCTTGGTTGGTTATGACGCAACAATGGCTATGTGACTCTGGCAGAGACCGGCTGCCAAATTTGAAACGTCCAGCGATTGCGCCCACACGAAAGCTGCCAGCACTGAAAGCTCTACCTGGTTTTCACTGTCCCTTGGAACTGCATTCGCTGCCGCACAGACATTCGCGGTCCGCAAAAGCCTTGGTTGGTTATGACGCAACAATGCCTATGTGACTCTGGCAGAGCCCGGCTGCCAAATTTGAAACGTCCAGCGATTGCGCCCACACGAAAGCTGCCAGCACTGAAAGCTCTACCTGGTTTTCACTGTCCCTTGGAACTGCATTCGCTGCCGCACAGACATTCGCGGTCCGCTAAAGCCTTGGTTGGTTATGATGCAACAATGCCTACGTGACTCTGGCAGAGCCCGGCTGCCAAATTTGAAACGTCCAGCGATTGCGCCCACACGAAAGCTGCCAGCACTGAAAGCTCTACCTGCTTTTCACTGTCCCTTGGAACTGCATTCGCTGCCGCACAGACATTCGCGCTCTGCAAAAGCCTTGGTTGGTTATGATGCAACAATGCCTATGTGACTCATGCAGAGCCCGGCTGCCAAATTCGAAACGTCCAGCGATTGCGCCCTCACGAAAGCTGCCAGCACTGAAAGCTCTACCTGGTTTTCACTGTCCCTTGGAACTGCATTCGCTGCCGCACAGACATTCGCGCTCTGCAAAAGCCTTGGTTGGTTATGATGCAACAATGCCTATGTGACTCATGAAGAGCCCGGCTGCCAAATTCGAAACGTCCAGCGATTGCGCCCATACGAAAGCTGCCAGCACTGAAAGCTCTACCTGGTTTTCACTGTCCCTTGGAACTGCATTCGCTGCCGCACCGACATTCGCGCTCTGCGCAAGCCTTGGTTGGTTATGATGCAACAATGCCTATGTGACTCTCGCACTGCCTGCTGCCAAATTTGAAACGTCCACTGATTGCGCCCACACGAAAGCTGCCAGCACTGAAAGCTCTACCTGGTTTTCACTGTCCCTTGGGACTGCATTCGCTGCCGCACAGACAGTCGCGCTCTGCAAAAGCCTTGGTTGGGTATGATGCAACAATGCCTATGTGACTCTCGCAGAGCCCGCTGCCAAATTTGAAACGTCCAGCGATTGCGCCCACACGAAAGCTGCCAGCACTGAAAGCTCTACCTGGTTTTCACTGTCCCTTGGAACTGCATTCGCTGCCGCACAGACATTCGCGCTCTGCGCAAGCCTTGGTTGGTTATGACGCAACAATGCCTATGTGACTCTGGCAGAGCCCGGCTGCCAAATTTGAAATGTACACCGATTGCGCCCACACGAAAGCTGCCAGCACTGAAAGCTCTACCTGGTTTTCACTGTCCCTTGGAACTGCATTCGCTGCCGCACAGACATTCGCGGTCCGCAAAAGCCTTGGTTGGTTAGGATGCAACAATGGCTATATGACTCTGGCAGAACCCGGCTGCCAAATTCGAAACGTACACCGATTGCGCCCACACGAAAGCTGCCAGCACTGAAAGCTCTACCTGGTTTTCACTGTCCCTTGGGACTGCATTCGCTGCCGCACAGACAGTCGCGATCTGCAAAAGCCTTGGTTGGGTATGATGCAACAATGCCTATGTGACTCTCGCAGAGCCCGCTGCCAAATTTGAAACGTCCAGCGATTGCGCCCACACGAAAGCTGCCAGCACTGAAAGCTCTACCTGGTTTTCACTGTCCCTTGGAACTGCATTCGCTGCCGCACAGACATTCGCGCTCTGCGCAAGCCTTGGTTGGTTATGACGCAACAATGCCTATGTGACTCTGGCAGAGCCCGGCTGCCAAATTTGAAATGTACACCGATTGCGCCCACACGAAAGCTGCCAGCACTGAAAGCTCTACCTGGTTTTCACTGTCCCTTGGAACTGCATTCGCTGCCGCACAGACATTCACGGTCCGCAAAAGCCTTGGTTGGTTATTATGCAACAATGGCTATATGACTCTCGCAGAGCTCGGCTGCCAAATTCGAAACGTACACCGATTGCGCCCACACGAAAGCTGCCAGCACTGAAAGCTCTACCTGGTTTTCACTGTCCCTTGGAACTGCATTCGCTGCCGCACAGACATTCGCGCTCTGCAAAAGCCTTGGTTGGGTATGATGCAACAATGCCTATGTGACACTCGCAGAGCCCGGCTGCCAAATTTGAATTGTACACCGATTGCGCCCTCACGAAAGCTGCCAGCACTGAAAGCTCTACCTGGTTTTCACTGTCCCTTGGAACTGCATTTGCTGCCGCACAGACATTCGCGCTCTGCAAAAGCCTTGGTTGGGTATGATGCAACAATGCCTATGTGACTCTCGCAGAACCCGCTGCCAAATTTGAAACGTCCAGCGATTGCGGCCACACGAAAGCTGCCAGCACTGAAAGCTCTACCTGGTTTTCACTGTCCCATGGAACTGCATTCGCTGCCGCACAGACATTCGCGCTCTGCGCAAGCCTTGGTTGGTTATGATGCAACAATGCCTATGCGACTCATGCAGAGCCCGGCTGCCAAATTCGAAACGTCCAGCGATTGCGCCCACACGAAAGCTGCCAGCACTGAAAGCTCTACCTGGTTTTCACTGTCCCTTGGAACTGCATTCGCTGCCGCACAGACATTCGCGATCAGCGCAAGCCTTGGTTGGTTATGACGCAACAATGCCTATGTGACTCTGGCAGAGACCGGCTGCCAAATTTGAAACGTCCAGCGATTGCGCCCACACGAAAGATGCCAGCACTGAAAGCTCTGCCTGGTTTTCACTGTCTCTTGGAACTGCATTCGCTGCCGCACAGACATTCGCGCTCTGCGCAAGCCTTGGTTGGTTATGACGCAACAATGCCTATGTGACTCTGGCAGAGCCCGGCTGCCAAATTTGAAATGTACACTGATTGCGCCCACACGAAAGATGCCAGCACTGAAAGCTCTACCTGGTTTTCACTGTCCCTTGGAACTGCATTCGCTGCCGCACAGACATTCGCGCTCTGCGCAAGCCTTGGTTGGTTATGATGCAACAATGCCTATGTGACTCTGGCAGAGCCCGGCTGCCAAATTTGAAACGTCCAGCGATTGCGCCCACATGAAAGCTGCCAGCACTGAAAGCTCTACCTGGTTTTCACTGTCCCTTGGAACTGCATTCGCTGCCGCACAGACATTCGCGCTCTGCGCAAGCCTTGGTAGGTTATGATGCAACAATGCCTATGTGACTCTGGCAGAGCCCGGCTGCCAAATTCGAAACGTCCAGCGATTGCACCCACACGAAAGCTGCCAGCACTGAAAGCTCTACCTGGTTTTCACTGTCCCTTGGAACTGCATTCGCTGCCGCACAGACATTCGCTTTCCGCAAAAGTCTTGGTTGGTTATGATGCAACAATGCCTATGTGACTCTCGCAGAGCCCGGCTGCCAAATTTGAAATGTACACCGATTGCGCCCACACGAAAGCTGCCAGCACTGAAAGCTGTACCTGGTTTTCACTGTCCCTTGGAACTGCATTCGCTGCCGCACAGACGTTCGCGCTCTGCGCAAGCCTTGGTTGGTTATGACACAACAATGCCTATGTGACTCTCGCAGAGCCCGGCTGCCAAATTTGAATTGTACACCGATTGCGCCCTCACGAAAGCTGCCAGCACTGAAAGCTCTACCTGGTTTTCACTGTCCCTTGGAACTGCATTCGCTGCCGCACAGACATTCGCTTTCCGCAAAAGTCTTGGTTGGTTATGATGCAACAATGCCTATGTGACTCTCGCAGAGCCCGGATGCCAAATTTGAAATGTACACCGATTGCGCCCACACGAAAGCTGCCAGCACTGAAAGCTCTACCTGGTTTTCACTGTCCCTTGGAACTGCATTCGCTGCCGCACAGACATTCGCGCTCTGCGCAAGCCTTGGTTGGTTATGATGCAACAATGCCTATGTGACTCTCGCAGAGCCCGGCTGCCAAATTCGAAACGTCCAGCGATTGCGCCCACACGAAAGCTGCCAGCACTGAAAGCTCTACCTGGTTTTCACTGTCCCTTGGAACTGCATTCGCTGCCGCACAGACATTCGCGATCAGCGCAAGCCTTGGTTGGTTATGACGCAACAATGCCTATGTGACTCTGGCAGAGACCGGCTGCCAAATTTGAAACGTCCAGCGATTGCGCCCACACGAAAGCTGCCAGCACTGAAAGCTCTACCTGGTTTTCACTGTCCCTTGGAACTGCATTCGCTGCCGCACAGACATTCGCGCTCTGCGCAAGCCTTGGTTGGTTATGACGCAACAATGCCTATGTGACTCTGGCAGAGCCCGGCTGCCAAATTTGAAACGTCCAGCAATTGCGCCCACACGAAAGCTGCCAGCACTGAAAGCTCTACCTGGTTTTCACTGTCCCTTGGAACTGCATTCGCTGCCGCACAGACATTCGCGCTCTGCAAAAACCTTGGTTGGGTATGATGCAACAATGCCTATGTGACTCATGCAGAGCCCGGCTGCCAAATTCGAAACGTCCAGCGATTGCACCCACACGAAAGCTGCCAGCACTGAAAGCTCTACCTGGTTTTCACTGTCCCTTGGAACTGCATTCGCTGCCGCACCGACATTCGCGCTCTGCAAAAGCCTTGGTTGGTTATGATGCAACAATACCTATGTGACTCTCGCAGAGCCCGCTGCCAAATTTGAAAAGTCCAGCGATTGCGCCCACACGAAAGCTGCCAGCACTGAAAGCTCTACCTGGTTTTCACTGTCCCTTGGAACTGCATTCGCTGCCGCACAGACATTCGCGCTCTGCGCAAGCCTTGGTTGGTTATGACGCAACAATGGCTATGTGACTCTGGCAGAGACCGGCTGCCAAATTTGAAACCTCCACCGATTGCGCCCACACGAAACCTGCCAGCACTGAAAGCTCTACCTGGTTTTCACTGTCCCTTGGAACTGCATTCGCTGCCGCACAGACATTATCTCTCCGCATAAGCTTTATTTTTTTATGATGCAACAATGCCTATGTGACTCTCGCACAGCCCGCTGCCAAATTTGCTACGTCCAGCGATTGCGCCCACACGAAAGCTGCCAGCACTGAAAGCTCTACCTGGTTTTCACTGTCCCTTGGAACTGCATTCGCTGCCGCACAGACATTCGCGCTCTGCGCAAGCCTTGGTTGGTTATGATGCAACAATGCCTATGTGACTCATGCAGAGCCCGGCTGCCAAATTTGAAACGTCCAGCGATTGCGCCCACACGAAAGCTGCCAGCACTGAAAGCTCTACCTGGTTTTCACTGTCCCTTGGAACTGCATTCGCTGCCGCACCGACATTCGCGCTCTGCGCAAGCCTTGGTTGGTTATGATGCAACAATGCCTATGTGACTCTCACACTGCCCGCTGCCAAATTTGAAACGTCCACTGATTGCGCCCACACGAAAGCTGCCAGCACTGAAAGCTCTACCTGCTTTTCACTGTCGCTTGGAACTGCATTCGCTGCCACACAGACATTCGCGCTCTGCGCAAGCCTTGGTTGGTTATGATGCAACAATGCCTATGTGACTCTCGCAGAGCCCGGCTGCCAAATTTGAATTGTACACCGATTGCGCCCTCACGAAAGCTGCCAGCACTGAAAGCTCTACCTGGTTTTCACTGTCCCTTGGAACTGCATTCGCTGCCGCACAGACAGTCGCGCTCTGCAAAAGCCTTGGTTGGGTATGATGCAACAATGCCTATGTGACTCTCGCAGAGCCCGCTGCCAAATTTGAAACGTCCAGCGATTGCGCCCACACGAAAGCTGCCAGCACTGAAAGCTCTACCTGGTTTTCACTGTCCCTTGGAACTGCATTCGCTGCCGCACAGACATTCGCGCTCCGCAAAAGCCTTGGTTGGTTATGATGCAACAATGCCTATGTGACTCTGGCAGAGGCCGGCTGCCAAATTTGAAACGTCCAGCGATTGCGCCCACACGAAAGCTGCCAGCACTGAAAGCTCTACCTGGTTTTCACTGTCCCTTGGAACTGCATTCGCTGCCGCACCGACATTCGCGCTCTGCAAAAGCCTTGGTTGGTTATGATGCAACAATGCCTATGTGACTCATGCAGAGCCCGGCTGTCAAATTCGAAACGTCCAGCGATTGCTCCCATACGAAAGCTGCTAGCACTGAAAGCTCTACCTGGTTTTGACTGTCCCTTGGAACTGCATTCGCTGCCGCACCGACATTCGCGCTCTGCAAAAGCCTTGGTTGGTTATGATGCAACAATGCCTATGTGACTCTCGCACTGCCTGCTGCCAAATTTGAAACGTCCACTGATTGCGCCCCCACGAAAGCTGCCAGCACTGAAAGCTGTACCTGGTTTTCACTGTCCCTTGGAACTGCATTCGCTGCCGCACAGACATTCGCGCTCTGCGCAAGCCTTGGTTGGTTATGACGCAACAATGCCTATGTGACTCTCGCAGAGCCTGGCTGACAAATTTGAATTGTACACCGATTGCGCCCTCACGAAAGCTGCCAGCACTGAAAGCTCTACCTGGTTTTCACTGTCCCTTGGGACTGCATTCGCTGCCGCACAGACAGTCGCGCTCTGCAAAAGCCTTGGTTGGGTATGATGCAACAATGCCTATGTGACTCTCGCAGAGCCCGGCTGCCAAATTTGAAACGTCCAGCAATTGCGCCCACACGAAAGCTGCCAGCACTGAAAGCTCTACCTGGTTTTCACTGTCCCTTGGAACTGCATTCGCTGCCGCACAGACATTCGCGCTCTGCAAAAGCCTTGGTTGGGTATGATGCAACAATGCCTATGTGACTCTGGCAGAGCCCGGCTGCCAAATTCGAAACGTCCAGCGATTGCACCCACACGAAAGCCGCCAGCACTGAAAGCTCTACCTGGTTTTCACTGTCCCTTGGAACTGCATTCGCTGCCGCACAGACATTCGCGCTCTGCGCAAGCCTTGGTTGGTTATGACGCAACAATGCCTATGTGACTCTCGCAGAGCCTGGCTGACAAATTTGAATTGTACACCGATTGCGCCCTCACGAAAGCTGCCAGCACTGAAAGCTCTACCTGGTTTTCACTGTCCCTTGGGACTGCATTCGCTGCCGCACAGACAGTCGCGCTCTGCAAAAGCCTTGGTTGGGTATGATGCAACAATGCCTATGTGACTCTCGCAGAGCCCGGCTGCCAAATTCGAAACGTCCAGCGATTGCACCCACACGAAAGCCGCCAGCACTGAAAGCTCTACCTGGTTTTCACTGTCCCTTGGAACTGCATTCACTGCCGCACAGACATTCGCGCTCTGCGCAAGCCTTGGTTGGGTATGATGCAACAATGCCTATGTGAATCTCGCACAGCCCGCTGCCAAATTTGAAACGTCCACTGATTGCGCCCACACGAAAGCTGCCAGCACTGAAAGCTCTGCCTGGTTTTCACTGTCCCTTGGAACTGCATTCGCTGCCGCACAGACATTCGCGCTCTGCGCAAGCCTTGGTTGGTTATGACGCAACAATGCCTATGTGACTCTGGCAGAGCCCGGCTGCCAAATTTGAAATGTACACTGATTGCGCCCACACGAAAGCTGCCAGCACTGAAAGCTCTACCTGGTTTTCACTGTCCCTTGGAACTGCATTCGCTGCCGCACAGACATTCGCGCTCTGCAAAAGCCTTGGTTGGTTATGATGCAACAATGCCTATGTGACTCTGGCAGAGCCCGGCTGCCAAATTTGAAACGTCCAGCGATTGCGCCCACATGAAAGCTGCCAGCACTGAAAGCTCTACCTGGTTTTCACTGTCCCTTGGAACTGCATTCGCTGCCGCACAGACATTCGCGCTCTGCGCAAGCCTTGGTAGGTTATGATGCAACAATGCCTATGTGACTCTGGCAGAGCCCGGCTGCCAAATTCGAAACGTCCAGCGATTGCGCCCACACGACAGCTGCCAGCACTGAAAGCTCTACCTGGTTTTCACTGTCCCTTGGAACTGCATTCGCTGCCGCACAGACATTCGCGCTCTGCGCAAGCCTTGGTTGGTTATGACGCAACAATGCCTATGTGACTCTGGCAGAGCCCGGCTGCCAAATTTGAAATGTACACCGATTGCGCCCACACGAAAGCTGCCAGCACTGAAAGCTGTACCTGGTTTTCACTGTCCCTTGGAACTGCATTCGCTGCCGCACAGACGTTCGCGCTCTGCGCAAGCCTTGGTTGGTTATGACGCAACAATGCCTATGTGACTCTCGCAGAGCCCGGCTGCCAAATTTGAATTGTACACCGATTGCGCCCTCACGAAAGCTGCCAGCACTGAAAGCTCTACCTGGTTTTCACTGTCCCTTGGAACTGCATTCGCTGCCGCACAGACATTCGCTTTCCGCAAAAGTCTTGGTTGGTTATGATGCAACAATGCCTATGTGACTCTCGCAGAGCCCGGCTGCCAAATTTGAAATGTACACCGATTGCGCCCACACGAAAGCTGCCAGCACTGAAAGCTCTACCTGGTTTTCACTGTCCCTTGGAACTGCATTCGCTGCCGCACAGACATTCGCGCTCTGCGCAAGCCTTGGTTGGTTATGATGCAACAATGCCTATGTGACTCTGGCAGAGCCCGGCTGCCAAATTCGAAACGTCCAGCGATTGCGCCCACACGAAAGCTGCCAGCACTGAAAGCTCTACCTGGTTTTCACTGTCCCTTGGAACTGCATTCGCTGCCGCACAGACATTCGCGATCAGCGCAAGCCTTGGTTGGTTATGACGCAACAATGCCTATGTGACTCTGGCAGAGCCCGGCTGCCAAATTTGAAACGTCCAGCGATTGCGCCCACACGAAAGCTGCCAGCACTGAAAGCTCTACCTGGTTTTCACTGTCCCTTGGAACTGCATTCGCTGCCGCACAGACATTCGCGCTCTGCGCAAGCCTTGGTTGGTTATGACGCAACAATGCCTATGTGACTCTGGCAGAGCCCGGCTGCCAAATTTGAAACGTCCAGCGATTGCGCCCACACGAAAGCTGCCAGCACTGAAAGCTCTACCTGGTTTTCACTGTCCCTTGGAACTGCATTCGCTGCCGCACAGACATTCGCGCTCTGCAAAAGCCTTGGTTGGGTATGATGCAACAATGCCTATGTGACTCATGCAGAGCCCGGCTGCCAAATTCGAAACGTCCAGCGATTGCACCCACACGAAAGCTGCCAGCACTGAAAGCTCTACCTGGTTTTCACTGTCCCTTGGAACTGCATTCGCTGCCGCACAGACATTCGCGCTCCGCAAAAGCCTTGGTTGGTTATGATGCAACAATGCCTATGTGACTCTGGCAGAGCCCGGCTGCCAAATTTGAAACGTCCAGCGATTGCGCCCACACGAAAGCTGCCAGCACTGAAAGCTCTACCTGGTTTTCACTGTCCCTTGGAACTGCATTCGCTGCCGCACCGACATTCGCGCTCTGCAAAAGCCTTGGTTGGTTATGATGCAACAATGCCTATGTGACTCATGCAGAGCCCGGCTGTCAAATTCGAAACGTCCAGCGATTGCTCCCATACGAAAGCTGCTAGCACTGAAAGCTCTACCTGGTTTTGACTGTCCCTTGGAACTGCATTCGCTGCCGCACCGACATTCGCGCTCTGCAAAAGCCTTGGTTGGTTATGATGCAACAATGCCTATGTGACTCTCGCACTGCCTGCTGCCAAATTTGAAACGTCCACTGATTGCGCCCCCACGAAAGCTGCCAGCACTGAAAGCTGTACCTGGTTTTCACTGTCCCTTGGAACTGCATTCGCTGCCGCACAGACATTCGCGCTCTGCGCAAGCCTTGGTTGGTTATGACGCAACAATGCCTATGTGACTCTCGCAGAGCCCGGCTGCCAAATTTGAATTGTACACCGATTGCGCCCTCACGAAAGCTGCCAGCACTGAAAGCTCTACCTGGTTTTCACTGTCCCTTGGGACTGCATTCGCTGCCGCACAGACAGTCGCGCTCTGCAAAAGCCTTGGTTGGGTATGATGCAACAATGCCTATGTGACTCTCGCAGAGCCCGGCTGCCAAATTTGAAACGTCCAGCAATTGCGCCCACACGAAAGCTGCCAGCACTGAAAGCTCTACCTGGTTTTCACTGTCCCTTGGAACTGCATTCGCTGCCGCACAGACATTCGCGCTCTGCAAAAGCCTTGGTTGGGTATGATGCAACAATGCCTATGTGACTCTCGCAGAGCCCGGCTGCCAAATTCGAAACGTCCAGCGATTGCGCCCACACGAAAGCCGCCAGCACTGAAAGCTCTACCTGGTTTTCACTGTCCCTTGGAACTGCATTCGCTGCCGCACAGACATTCGCGCTCTGCGCAAGCCTTGGTTGGTTATGACGCAACAATGCCTATGTGACTCTGGCAGAGCCCGGCTGCCAAATTTGAATTGTACACCGATTGCGCCATCACGAGAGCTGCCAGCACTGAAAGCTCTACCTGGTTTTCACTGTCCCTTGGGACTGCATTCGCTGCCGCACAGACAGTCGCGCTCTGCAAAAGCCTTGGTTGGGTATGATGCAACAATGCCTATGTGACTCTCGCAGAGCCCGGCTGCCAAATTCGAAACGTCCAGCGATTGCGCCCACACGAAAGCCGCCAGCACTGAAAGCTCTACCTGGTTTTCACTGTCCCTTGGAACTGCATTCGCTGCCGCACAGACATTCGCGCTCTGCGCAAGCCTTGGTTGGTTATGACGCAACAATGCCTATGTGACTCTGGCAGAGCCCGGCTGCCAAATTTGAAATGTACACTGATTGCGCCCACACGAAAGCTGCCAGCACTGAAAGGTGTACCTGGTTTTCACTGTCCCTTGGAACTGCATTCGCTGCCGCACAGACATTCGCGCTCTGCGCAAGCCTTGGTTGGTTATGATGCAACAATGGCTATATGACTCTCGCCCAGCTCGGCTGCCAAATTTGAAACGTACACCGATTGCGCCCACACGAAAGCTGCCAGCACTGAAAGCTCTACCTGGTTTTCACTGTCCCTTGGAACTGCATTCGCTGCCGCACAGACAATCGCGCTCTGCAAAAGCCTTGGTTGGGTATATGCAACAATGCCTATGTGACACTCGCAGAGCCCGGCTGCCAAATTTGAATTGTACACCGATTGCGCCCACACGAAAGCTGCCAGCACTGAAAGCTCTACCTGGTTTTCACTGTCCCTTGGAACTGCATTCGCTGCCGCACAGACATGCGCGATCAGCGCAAGCCTTGGTTGGTTATGACGCAACAATGCCTATGTGACTCTGGCAGAGACCGGCTGCCAAATTTGAAACGTCCAGCGATTGCGCCCACACGAAAGCTGCCAGCACTGAAAGCTCTACCTGGTTTTCACTGTCCCTTGGAACTGCATTCGCTGCCGCACCGACATTCGCGCTCTGCAAAAGCCTTGGTTGGTTATGATGCAACAATGCCTATGTGACTCTCGCACTGCCCGCTGCCAAATTTGAAACGTTCTCTGATTGCGCCCACACGAAAGCTGCCAGCACTGAAAGCTCTACCTGCTTTTCACTGTCGCTTGGAACTGCATTCGCTGCCGCACCGACATTCGCGCTCTGCAAAAGCCTTGGTTGGTTATGATGCAACAATACCTATGTGACTCTCGCAGAGCCCGCTGCCAAATTTGAAACGTCCAGCGATTGCGCCCACACGAAAGCTGCCAGCACTGAAAGCTCTACCTGGTTTTCACTGTCCCTTGGAACTGCATTCGCTGCCGCACAGACATTCGCGCTCTGCGCAAGCCTTGGTTGGTTATGACGCAACAATGGCTATGTGACTCTGGCAGAGACCGGCTGCCAAATTTGAAACCTCCACCGATTGCGCCCACACGAAAGCTGCCAGCACTGAAAGCTCTACCTGGTTTTCACTGTCCCTTGGAACTGCATTCGCTGCCGCACAGACATTATCTCTCCGCATAAGCTTTATTTTTTTATGATGCAACAATGCCTATGTGACTCTCGCACAGCCCGCTGCCAAATTTGCAACGTCCAGCGATTGCGCCCACACGAAAGCTGCCAGCACTGAAAGCTCTACCTGGTTTTCACTGTCCCTTGGAACTGCATTCGCTGCCGCACAGACATTCGCGCTCTGCGCAAGCCTTGGTTGGTTATGATGCAACAATGCCTATGTGACTCATGCAGAGCCCGGCTGCCAAATTCGAAACGTCCAGCGATTGCGCCCACACGAAAGCTGCCAGCACTGAAAGCTCTACCTGGTTTTCACTGTCCCTTGGAACTGCATTCGCTGCCGCACCGACATTCGCGCTCTGCGCAAGCCTTGGTTGGTTATGATGCAACAATGCCTATGTGACTCTCGCACTGCCCGCTGCCAAATTTGAAACGTCCACTGATTGCGCCCACACGAAAGCTGCCAGCACTGAAAGCTCTACCTGCTTTTCACTGTCGCTTGGAACTGCATTCGCTGCCACACAGACATTCGCGCTCTGCGCAAGCCTTGGTTGGTTATGATGCAACAATGCCTATGTGACTCTCGCAGATCCCGGCTGCCAAATTTGAATTGTACACCGATTGAGCCCTCACGAAAGCTGCCAGCACTGAAAGCTCTACCTGGTTTTCACTGTCCCTTGGAACTGCATTCGCTGCCGCACAGACAGTCGCGCTCTGCAAAAGCCTTGGTTGGGTATGATGCAACAATGCCTATGTGACTCTCGCAGAGCCCGCTGCCAAATTTGAAACGTCCAGCGATTGCGCCCACACGATAGCTGCCAGCACTGAAAGCTCTACCTGGTTTTCACTGTCCCTTGGAACTGCATTCGCTGCCGCACAGACATTCGCGCTCTGCGCAAGCCTTGGTTGGTTATGACGCAACAATGCCTATGTGACTCTGGCAGAGCCCGGCTGCCAAATTTGAAACGTCCAGCGATTGCGCCCACACGAAAGCTGCCAGCACTGAAAGCTCTACCTGGTTTTCACTGTCCCTTGGAACTGCATTCGCTGCCGCACAGACATTCGCGCTCTGCGCAAGCCTTGGTTGGTTATGATGCAACAATGGCTATGTGACTCTGGCAGAGACCGGCTGCCAAATTTGAAACGTCCAGCGATTGCGCCCACACGAAAGCTGCCAGCACTGAAAGCTCTACCTGGTTTTCACTGTCCCTTGGAACTGCATTCGCTGCCGCACAGACATTCGCGCTCTGCGCAAGCCTTGGTTGGTTATGATGCAACAATGCCTATGTGACACTCGCAGAGCCCGGCTGCCAAATTCGAAACGTCCAGCGATTGCGCCCACACGAAAGCTGCCAGCACTGAAAGCTCTACCTGGTTTTCACTGTCCCTTGGAACTGCATTCGCTGCCGCACAGACATTCGCGCTCTGCAAAAGCCTTGGTTGGGTATGATGCAACAATGCCTATCTGACTCTCGCACAGCCCGCTGCCAAATTTGAAACGTCCAGCGATTGCGCCCACACGAAAGCTGCCAGCACTGAAAGCTCTACCTGGTTTTCACTGTCCCTTGGAACTGCATTCGCTGCCGCACAGACATTCGCGCTCCGCAAAAGCCTTGGTTGGTTATGATGCAACAATGCCTATGTGACTCTGGCAGAGCCCGGCTGCCAAATTTGAAACGTCCAGCGATTGCGCCCACACGAAAGCTGCCAGCACTGAAAGCTCTACCTGGTTTTCACTGTCCCTTGGAACTGCATTCGCTGCCGCACAGACATTCGCGCTCTGCAAAAGCCTTGGTTGGTTATGATGCAACAATGCCTATGTGACTCATGCAGAGCCCGGCTGCCAAATTCGAAACGTCCAGCGATTGCGCCCATACGAAAACTGCTAGCACTGAAAGCTCTACCTGGTTTTCACTGTCCCTTGGAACTGCATTCGCTGCCGCACCGACATTCGCGCTCTGCAAAAGCCTTGGTTGGTTATGATGCAACAATGCCTATGTGACTCTCGCACTGCCTGCTGCCAAATTTGAAACGTCCACTGATTGCGCCCACACGAAAGCTGCCAGCACTGAAAGCTCTACCTGGTTTTCACTGTCCCTTGGAACGGCATTCGCTGCCGAAGAGACATTCGCGCTCTGCGCAAGCCTTGGTTGGTTATGACGCAACAATGCCTATGTGACTCTGGCAGAGCCCGGCTGCCAAATTTGAAATGTACACCGATTGCGCCCACACGAAAGCTGCCAGCACTGAAAGGTGTACCTGGTTTTCACTGTCCCTTGGAACTGCATTCGCTGCCGCACAGACATTCGCGGTCCGCAAAAGCCTTGGTTGGTTATGATGCAACAATGGCTATATGACTCTCGCCCAGCTCGGCTGCCAAATTTGAAACGTACACCGATTGCGCCCACACGAAAGCTGCCAGCACTGAAAGCTCTACCTGGTTTTCACTGTCCCTTGGAACTGCATTCGCTGCCGCACAGACAATCGCGCTCTGCAAAAGCCTTGGTTGGGTATATGCAACAATGCCTATGTGACACTCGCAGAGCCCGGCTGCCAAATTTGAATTGTACACCGATTGCGCCCACACGAAAGCTGCCAGCACTGAAAGCTCTACCTGGTTTTCACTGTCCCTTGGAACTGCATTCGCTGCCGCACAGACATGCGCGATCAGCGCAAGCCTTGGTTGGTTATGACGCAACAATGCCTATGTGACTCTGGCAGAGACCGGCTGCCAAATTTGAAACGTCCAGCGATTGCGCCCACACGAAAGCTGCCAGCACTGAAAGCTCTACCTGGTTTTCACTGTCCCTTGGAACTGCATTCGCTGCCGCACCGACATTCGCGCTCTGCAAAAGCCTTGGTTGGTTATGATGCAACAATGCCTATGTGACTCTCGCACTGCCCGCTGCCAAATTTGAAACGTTCTCTGATTGCGCCCACACGAAAGCTGCCAGCACTGAAAGCTCTACCTGCTTTTCACTGTCGCTTGGAACTGCATTCGCTGCCACACAGACATTCGCGCTCTGCGCAAGCCTTGGTTGGTTATGATGCAACAATGCCTATGTGACTCTCGCAGATCCCGGCTGCCAAATTTGAATTGTACACCGATTGCGCCCTCACGAAAGCTGCCAGCACTGAAAGCTCTACCTGGTTTTCACTGTCCCTTGGAACTGCATTCGCTGCCGCACAGACAGTCGCGCTCTGCAAAAGCCTTGGTTGGGTATGATGCAACAATGCCTATGTGACTCTCGCAGAGCCCGCTGCCAAATTTGAAACGTCCAGCGATTGCGCCCACACGATAGCTGCCAGCACTGAAAGCTCTACCTGGTTTTCACTGTCCCTTGGAACTGCATTCGCTGCCGCACAGACATTCGCGCTCTGCGCAAGCCTTGGTTGGTTATGACGCAACAATGGCTATGTGACTCTGGCAGAGACCGGCTGCCAAATTTGAAACGTCCAGCGATTGCGCCCACACGAAAGCTGCCAGCACTGAAAGCTCTACCTGGTTTTCACTGTCCCTTGGAACTGCATTCGCTGCCACACAGACATTCGCGCTCTGCGCAAGCCTTGGTTGGTTATGATGCAACAATGCCTATGTGACTCTGGCAGAGCCCGGCTGCCAAATTTGAAACGTCCAGCGATTGCGCCCACACGAAAGCTGCCAGCACTGAAAGCTCTACCTGGTTTTCACTGTCCCTTGGAACTGCATTCGCTGCCGCACAGACATTCGCCCTCTGCGCAAGCCTTGGTTGGTTATGATGCAACAATGCCTATGTGACTCTGGCAGAGCCCGGCTGCCAAATTCGAAACGTCCAGCGATTGCGCCCACACGAAAGCTGCCAGCACTGAAAGCTCTACCTGGTTTTCACTGTCCCTTGGAACTGCATTCGCTGCCGCACAGACATTCGCGCTCTGCGCAAGCCTTGGTTGGGTATGATGCAACAATGCCTATGTGACTCTCGCACTGCCTGCTGCCAAATTTGAAACGTCCACTGATTGAGCCCACACGAAAGCTGCCAGCACTGAAAGCTCTACCTGGTTTTCACTGTCCCTTGGGACTGCATTCGCTGCCGCACAGACAGTCGCGCTCTGCAAAAGCCTTGGTTGGGTATGATGCAACAATGCCTATGTGACTCTCGCAGAGCCCGCTGCCAAATTTGAAACGTCCAGCGATTGCGCCCACACGAAAGCTGCCAGCACTGAAAGCTCTACCTGGTTTTCACTGTCCCTTGGAACTGCATTCGCTGCCGCACAGACATTCGCGCTCTGCGCAAGCCTTGGTTGGTTATGACGCAACAATGCCTATGTGACTCTGGCAGAGCCCGGCTGCCAAATTTGAAATGTACACCGATTGCGCCCACACGAAAGCTGCCAGCACTGAAAGCTCTACCTGGTTTTCACTGTCCCTTGGAACTGCATTCGCTGCCGCACAGACATTCGCGGTCCGCAAAAGCCTTGGTTGGTTATGATGCAACAAAGGCTATATGACTCTCGCCCAGCTCGGCTGCCAAATTCGAAACGTACACCGATTGCGCCCACACGAAAGCTGCCAGCACTGAAAGCTCTACCTGGTTTTCACTGTCCCTTGGAACTGCATTCGCTGCTGCACAGACATTCGCGCTCTGCAAAAGCCTTGGTTGGGTATATGCAACAATGCCTATGTGACACTCGCAGAGCCCGGCTGCCAAATTTGAATTGTACACCGATTGCGCCCACACGAAAGCTGCCAGCACTGAAAGCTCTACCTGGTTTTCACTGTCCCTTGGAACTGCATTCGCTGCCGCACAGACATTCGCGCTCTGCGCAAGCCTTGGTTGGTTATGATGCAACAATGCCTATGTGACTCATGCAGAGCCCGGCTGCCAAATTCGAAACGTCCAGCGATTGCGCCCATACGAAAGCTGCTAGCACTGAAAGCTCTACCTGGTTTTCACTGTCCCTTGGAACTGCATTCGCTGCCGCACCGACATTCGCGCTCTGCAAAAGCCTTGGTTGGTTATGATGCAACAATGCCTATGTGACTCTCGCACTGCCCGCTGCCAAATTTGAAACGTTCTCTGATTGCGCCCACACGAAAGCTGCCAGCACTGAAAGCTCTACCTGCTTTTCACTGTCGCTTGGAACTGCATTCGCTGCCACACAGACATTCGCGCTCTGCGCAAGCCTTGGTTGGTTATGATGCAACAATGCCTATGTGACTCTCGCAGATCCCGGCTGCCAAATTTGAATTGTACACCGATTGCGCCCTCACGAAAGCTGCCAGCACTGAAAGCTCTACCTGGTTTTCACTGTCCCTTGGAACTGCATTCGCTGCCGCACAGACAGTCGCGCTCTGCAAAAGCCTTGGTTGGGTATGATGCAACAATGCCTATGTGACTCTCGCAGAGCCCGCTGCCAAATTTGAAACGTCCAGCGATTGCGCCCACACGATAGCTGCCAGCACTGAAAGCTCTACCTGGTTTTCACTGTCCCTTGGAACTGCATTCGCTGCCGCACAGACATTCGCGCTCTGCGCAAGCCTTGGTTGGTTATGACGCAACAATGGCTATGTGACTCTGGCAGAGACCGGCTGCCAAATTTGAAACGTCCAGCGATTGCGCCCACACGAAAGCTGCCAGCACTGAAAGCTCTACCTGGTTTTCACTGTCCCTTGGAACTGCATTCGCTGCCGCACAGACATTCGCGCTCTGCGCAAGCCTTGGTTGGTTATGATGCAACAATGCCTATGTGACTCTGGCAGAGCCCGGCTGCCAAATTTGAAACGTCCAGCGATTGCGCCCACACGATAGCTGCCAGCACTGAAAGCTCTACCTGGTTTTCACTGTCCCTTGGAACTGCATTCGCTGCCGCACAGACATTCGCCCTCTGCGCAAGCCTTGGTTGGTTATGATGCAACAATGCCTATGTGACTCTGGCAGAGCCCGGCTGCCAAATTCGAAACGTCCAGCGATTGCGCCCACACGAAAGCTGCCAGCACTGAAAGCTCTACCTGGTTTTCACTGTCCCTTGGAACTGCATTCGCTGCCGCACAGACATTCGCGCTCTGCGCAAGCCTTGGTTGGGTATGATGCAACAATGCCTATGTGACTCTCGCACTGCCTGCTGCCAAATTTGAAACATCCACTGATTGCGCCCACACGAAAGCTGCCAGCACTGAAAGCTCTACCTGGTTTTCACTGTCCCTTGGGACTGCATTCGCTGCCGCACAGACAGTCGCGCTCTGCAAAAGCCTTGGTTGGGTATGATGCAACAATGCCTATGTGACTCTCGCAGAGCCCGCTGCCAAATTTGAAACGTCCAGCGATTGCGCCCACACGAAAGCTGCCAGCACTGAAAGCTCTACCTGGTTTTCACTGTCCCTTGGAACTGCATTCGCTGCCGCACAGACATTCGCGCTCTGCGCAAGCCTTGGTTGGTTATGACGCAACAATGCCTATGTGACTCTGGCAGAGCCCGGCTGCCAAATTTGAAATGTACACCGATTGCGCCCACACGAAAGCTGCCAGCACTGAAAGCTCTACCTGGTTTTCACTGTCCCTTGGAACTGCATTCGCTGCCGCACAGACATTCGCGGTCCGCAAAAGCCTTGGTTGGTTATGATGCAACAAAGGCTATATGACTCTCGCCCAGCTCGGCTGCCAAATTCGAAACGTACACCGATTGCGCCCACACGAAAGCTGCCAGCACTGAAAGCTCTACCTGGTTTTCACTGTCCCTTGGAACTGCATTCGCTGCTGCACAGACATTCGCGCTCTGCAAAAGCCTTGGTTGGGTATATGCAACAATGCCTATGTGACACTCGCAGAGCCCGGCTGCCAAATTTGAATTGTACACCGATTGCGCCCACACGAAAGCTGCCAGCACTGAAAGCTCTACCTGGTTTTCACTGTCCCTTGGAACTGCATTCGCTGCCGCACAGACATTCGCGCTCTGCGCAAGCCTTGGTTGGTTATGATGCAACAATGCCTATGTGACTCATGCAGAGCCCGGCTGCCAAATTCGAAACGTCCAGCGATTGCGCCCATACGAAAGCTGCTAGCACTGAAAGCTCTACCTGGTTTTCACTGTCCCTTGGAACTGCATTCGCTGCCGCACCGACATTCGCGCTCTGCAAAAGCCTTGGTTGGTTATGATGCAACAATGCCTATGTGACTCTCGCACTGCCTGCTGCCAAATTTGAAACGTCCACTGATTGCGCCCACACGAAAGCTGCCAGTACTGAAAGCTCTACCTGGTTTTCACTGTCCCTTGGAACGGCATTCGCTGCCGCAGAGACATTCGCGCTCTGCGCAAGCCTTGGTTGGTTATGACGCAACAATGCCTATGTGACTCTCGCAGAGCCCGGCTGACAAATTCGAATTGTACACCGATTGCGCCCTCACGAAAGCTGCCAGCACTGAAAGCTCTACCTGGTTTTCATTGTCCCTTGGGACTGCATTCGCTGCCGCACAGAAAGTCGCGCTCTGCAAAAGCCTTGGTTGGGTATGATGCAACAATGCCTATGTGACTCTCGCAGAGCCCGCTTCCAAATTTGAAACGTCCAGCGATTGCGCCCACACGAAAGCTGCCAGCACTGAAAGCTCTACCTGGTTTTCACTGTCCCTTGGAACTGCATTCGCTGCCGCACAGACATTCGCGCTCTGCGCAAGCCTTGGTTGGTTATGACACAACAATGCCTATGTGACTCTGGCAGAGCCCGGCTGCCAAATTTGAAATGTACACCGATTGCGCCCACACGAAAGCTGCCAGCACTGAAAGCTCTACCTGGTTTTCACTGTCCCTTGGAACTGCATTCGCTGCCGCACAGACATTCGCGGTCCGCAAAAGCCTTGGTTGGTTATGATGCAACAATGGCTATATGACTCTCGCAGAGCCCGGCTGCCAAATTCGAAACGTACACCGATTGCGCCCACACGAAAGCTGCCAGCACTGAAAGCTCTACCTGGTTTTCACTGTCCCTTGGAACTGCATTCGCTGCCGCACAGACATTCGCGCTCTGCAAAAGCCTTGGTTGGGTATATGCAACAATGCCTATGTGACACTCGCAGAGCCCGGCTGCCAAATTTGAATTGTACACCGATTGCGCCCACACGAAAGCTGCCAGCACTGAAAGCTCTACCTGGTTTTCACTGTCCCTTGGAACTGCATTCGCTGCCGCACAGACATTCGCGCTCTGCGCAAGCCTTGGTTGGTTATGATGCAACAATGCCTATGTGACTCATGCAGAGCCCGGCTGCCAAATTCGAAACTTCCAGCGATTGCGCCCACACGAAAGCTGCCAGCACTGAAAGCTCTACCTGGTTTTCACTGTCCCTTGGAACTGCATTCGCTGCCGCACCGACATTCGCGCTCTGCAAAAGCCTTGGTTGGTTATGATGCAACAATGCCTATGTGACTCTCGCACTGCCCGCTGCCAAATTTGAAACGTCCACTGATTGCGCCCACACGAAAGCTGCCAGCACTGAAAGCTCTACCTGCTTTTCACTGTCGCTTGGAACTGCATTCGCTGCCACACAGACGTTCGCGCTCTGCGCAAGCCTTGGTTGGTTATGATGCAACAATGCCTATGTGACTCTCGCAGAGCCCGGCTGCCAAATTTGAATTGTACACCGATTGCGCCCTCACGAAAGCTGCCAGCACTGAAAGCTCTACCTGGTTTTCACTGTCCCTTGGAACTGCATTCGCTGCCGCACAGACAGTCGCGCTCTGCAAAAGCCTTGGTTGGGTATGATGCAACAATGCCTACGTGACTCTCGCAGAGCCCGCTGCCAAATTTGAAACGTCCAGCGATTGCGCCCACACGATAGCTGCCAGCACTGAAAGCTCTACCTGGTTTTCACTGTCCCTTGGAACTGCATTCGCTGCCGCACAGACATTCGCGCTCTGCGCAAGCCTTGGTTGGTTATGACGCAACAATGGCTATGTGACTCTGGCAGAGCCCGGCTGACAAATTTGAATTGTACACCGATTGCGCCCTCACGAAAGCTGCCAGCACTGAAAGCTCTACCTGGTTTTCACTGTCCCTTGGGACTGCATTCGCTGCCGCACAGACAGTCGCGCTCTGCAAAAGCCTTGGTTGGGTATGATGCAACAATGCCTATGTGACTCTCGCAGAGCCCGCTGCCAAATTTGAAACGTCCAGCGATTGCGCCCACACGAAAGCTGCCAGCACTGAAAGCTCTACCTGGTTTTCACTGTCCCTTGGAACTGCATTCGCTGCCGCACAGACATTTGCGCTCTGCAAAAGCCTTGGTTGGTTATGATTCAACAATGCCTATGTGACTCTGGCAGAGCCCGGCTGCCAAATTTGAAATGTACACCGACTGCGCCCACACGAAAGCTGCCAGCACTGAAAGCTCTACCTGGTTTTCACTGTCCCTTGGAACTGCATTCGCTGCCGCACAGACATTCGCGGTCCGCAAAAGCCTTGGTTGGTTATGATGCAACAATGGCTATGTGACTCTCGCAGAGCCCGGCTGCCAAATTCGAAACGTACACCGATTGCGCCCACACGAAAGCTGCCAGCACTGAAAGCTCTACCTGGTTTTCACTGTCCCTTGGAACTGCATTCGCTGCCGCACAGACATTCGCGCTCTGCAAAAGCCTTGGTTGGGTATATGCAACAATGCCTATGTGACACTCGCAGAGACCGGCTGCCAAATTTGAATTGTACACCGATTGCGCCCACACGAAAGCTGCCAGCACTGAAAGCTCTACCTGGTTTTCACTGTCCCTTGGAACTGCATTCGCTGCCGCACAGACATTCGCGCTCTGCGCAAGCCTTGGTTGGTTATGATGCAACAATGCCTATGTGACTCATGCAGAGCCCGGCTGCCAAATTCGAAACGTCCAGCGATTGCGCCCACACGAAAGCTGCCAGCACTGAAAGCTCTACCTGGTTTTCACTGTCCCTTGGAACTGCATTCGCTGCCGCACCGACATTCGCGCTCTGCAAAAGCCTTGGTTGGTTATGATGCAACAATGCCTATGTGACTCTGGCAGAGCCCGGCTGACAAATTTGAATTGTACACCGATTGCGCCCTCACGAAGGCTGCCAGCACTGAAAGCTCTACCTGGTTTTCACTGTCGCTTGGAACTGCATTCGCTGCCGCACAGACAGTCGCGCTCTGCAAAAGCCTTGGTTGGGTATGATGCAACAATGCCTATGTGACTCTCGCAGAGCCCGCTGCCAAATTTGAAACGTCCAGCGATTGCGCCCACACGAAAGCTGCCAGCACTGAAAGCTCTACCTGGTTTTCACTGTCCCTTGGAACTGCATTCGCTGCCGCACAGACATTCGCGCTCTGCGCAAGCCTTGGTTGGTTATGACGCAACAATGCCTATGTGACTCTGGCAGAGCCCGGCTGCCAAATTTGAAATGTACACCGATTGCGCCCACACGAAAGCTGCCAGCACTGAAAGCTCTACCTGGTTTTCACTGTCCCTTGGAACTGCATTCGCTGCCGCACAGACATTCGCGGTCCGCAAAAGCCTTGGTTGGTTATGATGCAACAATGGCTATATGTCTCTCGCAGAGCTCGGCTGCCAAATTCGAAACGTACACCGATTGCGCCCACACGAAAGCTGCCAGCACTGAAAGCTCTACCTGGTTTTCACTGTCCCTTGGAACTGCATTCGCTGCCGCATAGACATTCGCGCTCTGCAAAAGCCTTGGTTGGGTATATGCAACAATGCCTATGTGACACTCGCAGAGCCCGGCTGCCAAATTTGAATTGTACACCGATTGCGCCCACACGAAAGCTGCCAGCACTGAAAGCTCTACCTGGTTTTCACTGTCCCTTGGAACTGTATTCGCTGCCGCACAGACATTCGCGCTCTGCGCAAGCCTTGGTTGGTTATGATGCAACAATGCCTATGTGACTCATGCAGAGCCCGGCTGCCAAATTCGAAACGTCCAGCGATTGCGCCCACACGAAAGCTGCCAGCACTGAAAGCTCTACCTGGTTTTCACTGTCCCTTGGAACTGCATTCGCTGCCGCACCGACATTCGCGCTCTGCAAAAGCCTTGGTTGGTTATGATGCAACAATGCCTATGTGACTCTCGCACTGCCCGCTGCCAAATTTGAAACGTCCACTGATTGCGCCCACACGAAAGCTGCCAGCACTGAAAGCTCTACCTGCTTTTCACTGTCGCTTGGAACTGCATTCGCTACCACACAGACATTCGCGCTCTGCGCAAGCCTTGGTTGGTTATGATGCAACAATGCCTATGTGACTCTCGCAGAGCCCGGCTGCCAAATTTGAATTGTACACCGATGCGCCCTCACGAAAGCTGCCAGCACTCAAAGCTCTACCTGGTTTTCACTGTCCCTTGGAACTGCATTCGCTGCCGCACAGACAGTCGCGCTCTGCAAAAGACTTGGTTGGGTATGATGCAACAATGCCTATGTGACTCTCGCAGAGCCCGCTGCCAAATTTGAAACGTCCAGCGATTGCACCCACACGATAGCTGCCAGCACTGAAAGCTCTACCTGGTTTTCACTGTCCCTTGGAACTGCATTCGCTGCCGCACAGACATTCGCGCTCTGCGCAAGCCTTGGTTGGTTATGACGCAACAATGGCTATGTGACTCTGGCAGAGCCCGGCTGACAAATTTGAATTGTACACCGATTGCGCCCTCACGAAAGCTGCCAGCACTGAAAGCTCTACCTGGTTTTCACTGTCGCTTGGAACTGCATTCGCTGCCGCACAGACAGTCGCGCTCTGCAAAAGCCTTGGTTGAGTATGATGCAACAATGCCTATGTGACTCTCGCAGAGCCCGCTGCCAAATTTGAAACGTCCAGCGATTGCGCCCACACGAAAGCTGCCAGCACTGAAAGCTCTACCTGGTTTTCACTGTCCCTTGGAACTGCATTCGCTGCCGCACAGACATTCGCGCTCTGCGCAAGCCTTGGTTGGTTATGACGCAACAATGCCTATGTGACTCTGGCAGAGCCCGGCTGCCAAATTTGAAATGTACACCGATTGCGCCCACACGAAAGCTGCCAGCACTGAAAGCTCTACCTGGTTTTCACTGTCCCTTGGAACTGCATTCGCTGCCGCACAGACATTCGCGGTCCGCAAAAGCCTTGGTTGGTTATGATGCAACAATGGCTATATGTCTCTCGCAGAGCTCGGCTGCCAAATTCGAAACGTACACCGATTGCGCCCACACGAAAGCTGCCAGCACTGAAAGCTCTACCTGGTTTTCACTGTCCCTTGGAACTGCATTCGCTGCCGCATAGACATTCGCGCTCTGCAAAAGCCTTGGTTGGGTATATGCAACAATGCCTATGTGACACTCGCAGAGCCCGGCTGCCAAATTTGAATTGTACACCGATTGCGCCCACACGAAAGCTGCCAGCACTGAAAGCTCTACCTGGTTTTCACTGTCCCTTGGAACTGCATTCGCTGCCGCACAGACATTCGCGCTCTGCGCAAGCCTTGGTTGGTTATGACGCAACAATGGCTATGTGACTCTGGCAGAGCCCGGCTGCCAAATTTGAAACGTCCAGCGATTGCGCCCACACGAAAGCTGCCAGCACTGAAAGCTCTACCTGGTTTTCACTGTCCCTTGGAACTGCATTCGCTGCCGCACAGACATTCGCGCTCTGCGCAAGCCTTGGTTGGTTATGATGCAACAATGCCTATGTGACTCTGGCAGAGCCCGGCTTCCAAATTTGAAACGTCCAGCGATTGCGCCCACACGAAATCTGCCAGCACTGAAAGCTCTACCTGGTTTTCACTGTCCCTTGGAACTGCATTCGCTGCCGCACAGACATTCGCGCTCTGCGCAAGCCTTGGTTGGTTATGATGCAACAATGCCTATGTGACTCTGGCAGAGCCCGGCTGCCAAATTCGAAACGTCCAGCGATTGCGCCCACACGAAAGCTGCCAGCACTGAAAGCTCTACCTGGTTTTCACTGTCCCTTGGAACTGCATTCGCTGCCGCACAGACATTCGCGCTCTGCAAAAGCCTTGGTTGGGTATGATGCAACAATGCCTATCTGACTCTCGCACAGCCCGCTGCCAAATTTGAAACGTCCAGCGATTGCGCCCACACGAAAGCTGCCAGCACTGAAAGCTCTACCTGGTTTTCACTGTCCCTTGGAACTGCATTCGCTGCCGCACAGACATTCGCGCTCCGCAAAAGCCTTGGTTGGTTATGATGCAACAATGCCTATGTGACTCTGGCAGAGCCCGGCTGCCAAATTTGAAACGTCCAGCGATTGCGCCCACACGAAAGCTGCCAGCACTGAAAGCTCTACCTGGTTTTCACTGTCCCTTGGAACTGCATTCGCTGCCGCACAGACATTCGCGCTCTGCAAAAGCCTTGGTTGGTTATCATGCAACAATGCCTATGTGACTCATGCAGAGCCCGGCTGCCAAATTCGAAACGTCCAGCGATTGCGCCCATACGAAAGCTGCTAGCACTGAAAGCTCTGCCTGGTTTTCACTGTCCCTTGGAACTGCATTCGCTGCCGCACCGACATTCGCGCTCTGCAAAAGCCTTGGTTGGTTATGATGCAACAATGCCTATGTGACTCTCGCACTGCCTGCTGCCAAATTTGAAACGTCCACTGATTGCGCCCACACGAAAGCTGCCAGCACTGAAAGCTCTACCTGGTTTTCACTGTCCCTTGGAACGGCATTCGCTGCCGCAGAGACATTCGCGCTCTGCGCAAGCCTTGGTTGGTTATGACGCAACAATGCCTATGTGACTCTCGCAGAGCCCGGCTGCCAAATTTGAATTGTACACCGATTGCGCCCTCACGAAAGCTGCCAGCACTGAAAGCTCTACCTGGTTTTCACTGTCCCTTGGAACGGCATTCGCTGCCGCACAGACAGTCGCGCTCTGCGCAAGCCTTGGTTGGTTATGATGCAACAATGCCTATGTGACTCTGGCAGAGCCCGGCTTCCAAATTTGAAACGTCCAGCGATTGCGCCCACACGAAAGCTGCCAGCACTGAAAGCTCTACCTGGTTTTCACTGTCCCTTGGAACTGCATTCGCTGCCGCACAGACATTCGCGCTCTGCGCAAGCCTTGGTTGGTTATGATGCAACAATGCCTATGTGACTCTGGCAGAGCCCGGCTGCCAAATTCGAAACGTCCAGCGATTGCGCCCACACGAAAGCTGCCAGCACTGAAAGCTCTACCTGGTTTTCACTGTCCCTTGGAACTGCATTCGCTGCCGCACAGACATTCGCGGTCCGCAAAAGCCTTGGTTGGTTATGATGCAACAATGGCTATATGACTCTCGCCCAGCTCGGCTGCCAAATTCGAAACGTACACCGATTGCGCCCACACGAAAGCTGCCAGCACTGAAAGCTCTACCTGGTTTTCACTGTCCCTTGGAACTGCATTCGCTGCCGCACAGACATTCGCGCTCTGCAAAAGCCTTGGTTGGGTATATGCAACAATGCCTATGTGACACTCGCAGAGCCCGGCTGCCAAATTTGAATTGTACACCGATTGCGCCCACACGAAAGCTGCCAGCACTGAAAGCTCTACCTGGTTTTCACTGTCCCTTGGAACTGCATTCACTGCCGCACAGACATTCGCGCTCTGCGCAAGCCTTGGTTGGTTATGATGCAACAATGCCTATGTGACTCATGCAGAGCCCGGCTTCCAAATTCGAAACGTCCAGCGATTGCGCCCACACGAAAGCTGCCAGCACTGAAAGCTCTACCTGGTTTTCACTGTCCCTTGGAACTGCATTCGCTGCCGCACCGACATTCGCGCTCTGCAAAAGCCTTGGTTGGTTATGATGCAACAATGCCTATGTGACTCTCGCACTGCCCGCTGCCAAATTTGAAACGTCCACTGATTGCGCCCACACGAAAGCTGCCAGCACTGAAAGCTCTACCTGCTTTTCACTGTCGCTTGGAACTGCATTCGCTGCCAGACAGACATTCGCGCTCTGCGCAAGCCTTGGTTGGTTATGATGCAACAATGCCTATGTCACTCTCGCAGAGCCCGGCTGCCAAATTTGAATTGTACACCGATTGCGCCCTCACGAAAGCTGCCAGCACTGAAAGCTCTACCTGGTTTTCACTGTCCCTTGGAACTGCATTCGCTGCCGCACAGACAGTCGCGCTCTGCAAAAGCCTTGGTTGGGTATGATGCAACAATGCCTATGTGACTCTCGCAGAGCCCGGCTGCCAAATTTGAAACGTCCAGCGATTGCGCCCACACGAAAGCTGCCAGCACTGAAAGCTCTACCTGGTTTTCACTGTCCCTTGGAACTGCATTCGCTGCCGCACAGACATTCGCGCTCTGCGCAAGCCTTGGTTGGTTATGATGCAACAATGCCTATGTGACTCTGGCAGAGCCCGGCTGCCAAATTCGAAACGTCCAGCGATTGCGCCCACACGAAAGCTGCCAGCACTGAAAGCTCTACCTGGTTTTCACTGTCCCTTGGAACTGCATTCGCTGCCGCACCGACATTCGCGCTCTGCAAAAGCCTTGGTTGGTTATGATGCAACAATGCCTATGTGACTCATGCAGAGCCCGGCTGCCAAATTCGAAACGTCCAGCGATTGCGCCCACACGAAAGCTGCCAGCACTGAAAGCTCTACCTGGTTTTCACTGTCCCTTGGAACTGCATTCGCTGCCGCACAGACATTCGCGCTCTGCAAAAGCCTTGGTTGGTTATGATGCAACAATGCCTATGTGACTCATGCAGAGCCCGGCTGCCAAATTCGAAACGTCCACTGATTGCGCCCACACGAAAGCTGCCAGCACTGAAAGCTCTACCTGGTTTTCACTGTCGCTTGGAACGGCATTCGCTGCCGCAGAGACATTCAAGCTCTGCGCAAGCCTTGGTTGGTTATGACGCAACAATGCCTATGTGACTCTCGCAGAGCCCGGCTGACAAATTTGAATTGTACACCGATTGCGCCCTCACGAAAGCTGCCAGCACTGAAAGCTCTACCTGGTTTTCACTGTCCCTTGGTACTGCATTCGCTGCCGCACAGACAGTCGCGCTCTGCAAAAGCCTTGGTTGGTTATGATGCAACAATGCCTATGTGACTCTCGCAGAGCCCGGCTGCCAAATTTGAAACGTCCAGCGATTGCGCCCACACGAAAGCTGCCAGCACTGAAAGCTCTACCTGGTTTTCACTGTCCCTTGGAACTGCATTCGCTGCCGCACAGACATTCGCGCTCTGCGCAAGCCTTGGTTGGTTATGACACAACAATGCCTATGTGACTCTGGCAGAGCCCGGCTGCCAAATTTGAAATGTACACCGATTGCGCCCACACGAAAGCTGCCAGCACTGAAAGCTCTACCTGGTTTTCACTGTCCCTTGGAACTGCATTCGCTGCCGCACAGACATTCGCGGTCCGCTAAAGCCTTGGTTGGTTATGATGCAACAATGGCTATATGACTCTCGCAGAGCCCGGCTGCCAAATTCGAAACGTACACCGATTGCGCCCACACGAAAGCTGCCAGCACTGAAAGCTCTACCTGGTTTTCACTGTCCCTTGGAACTGCATTCGCTGCCGCACAGACATTCGCGCTCTGCAAAAGCCTTGGTTGGGTATGATGCAACAATGCCTATGTGACTCTCGCAGAGCCCGGCTGCCAAATTTGAATTGTACACCGATTGCGCCCACACGAAAGCTGCCAGCACTGAAAGCTCTACCTGGTTTTCACTGTCCCTTGGAACTGCATTCGCTGCCGCACAGACATTCGCGCTCTGCGCAAGCCTTGGTTGGTTATGATGCAACAATGCCTATGTGACTCATGCAGAGCCCGGCTGCCAAATTCGAAACGTCCAGCGATTGCGCCCACACGAAAGCTGCCAGCACTGAAAGCTCTACCTGGTTTTCACTGTCCCTTGGAACTGCATTCGCTGCCGCACCGACATTCGCGCTCTGCAAAAGCCTTGGTTGGTTATGATGCAACAATGCCTATGTGACTCTCGCACTGCCCGCTGCCAAATTTGAAACGTCCACTGATTGCGCCCACACGAAAGCTGCCAGCACTGAAAGCTCTACCTGCTTCTCACTGTCGCTTGGAACTGCATTCGCTGCCACACAGACATTCGCGCTCTGCGCAAGCCTTGGTTGGTTATGATGCAACAATGCCTATGTGACTCTCGCAGAGCCCGGCTGCCAAATTTGAATTGTACACCGATTGCGCCCTCACGAAAGCTGCCAGCACTGAAAGCTCTACCTGGTTTTCACTGTCCCTTGGAACTGCATTCGCTGCCGCACAGACAGTCGCGCTCTGCAAAAGCCTTGGTTGGGTATGATGCAACAATGCCTATGTGACTCTCGCAGAGCCTGCTGCCAAATTTGAAACGTCCAGCGATTGCGCCCACACGATAGCTGCCAGCACTGAAAGCTCTACCTGGTTTTCACTGTCCCTTGGAACTGCATTCGCTGCCGCACAGACATTCGCGCTCTGCGCAAGCCTTGGTTGGTTATGATTCAACAATGCCTATGTGACTCTGGCAGAGCCCGGATGCCAAATTTGAATTGTATACCGATTGCGCCCACACGAAAGCTGCCAGCACTGAAAGCTCTACCTGGTTTTCACTGTCCCTTGGAACTGCATTCGCTGCCGCACAGACATTCGCGGTCCGCAAAAGCCTTGGTTGGTTATGATGCAACAATGCCTATGTGACTCTCGCAGAGCCCGGCTGCCAAATTCGAAACGTACACCGATTGCGCCCACACGAAAGCTGCCAGCACTGAAAGCTCTACCTGGTTTTCACTGTCCCTTGGAACTGCATTCGCTGCCGCACAGACATTCGCGCTCTGCGCAAGCCTTGGTTGGTTATGACGCAACAATGCCTATGTGACTCTGCCAGAGCCCGGCTGCCAAATTTGAAATGTACACCGATTGCGCCCACACGAAAGCTGCCAGCACTGAAAGCTCTACCTGGTTTTCACTGTCCCTTGGAACTGCATTCGCTGCCGCACAGACATTCGCGGTCCGCAAAAGCCTTGGTTGGTTATGATGCAACAATGGCTATATGTCTCTCGCAGAGCTCGGCTGCCAAATTCGAAACGTACACCGATTGCGCCCACACGAAAGCTGCCAGCACTGAAAGCTCTACCTGGTTTTCACTGTCCCTTGGAACTGCATTCGCTGCCGCACAGACATTCGCGCTCTGCAAAAGCCTTGGTTGGGTATATGCAACAATGCCTATGTGACACTCGCAGAGCCCGGCTGCCAAATTTGAATTGTACACCGATTGCGCCCACACGAAAGCTGCCAGCACTGAAAGCTCTACCTGGTTTTCACTGTCCCTTGGAACTGCATTCGCTGCCGCACAGACATTCGCGCTCTGCGCAAGCCTTGGTTGGTTATGACGCAACAATGCCTATGTGACTCTGGCAGAGCCCGGCTGCCAAATTTGAAATGTACACTGATTGCGCCCACACGAAAGCTGCCAGCACTGAAAGCTCTACCTGGTTTTCACTGTCCCTTGGAACTGCATTCGCTGCCGCACAGACATTCGCGCTCTGCAAAAGCCTTGGTTGGTTATGATGCAACAATGCCTATGTGACTCTGGCAGAGCCCGGCTGCCAAATTTGAAACGTCCAGCGATTGCGCCCACATGAAAGCTGCCAGCACTGAAAGCTCTACCTGGTTTTCACTGTCCCTTGGAACTGCATTCGCTGCCGCACAGACATTCGCGCTCTGCGCAAGCCTTGGTAGGTTATGATGCAACAATGCCTATGTGACTCTGGCAGAGCCCGGCTGCCAAATTCGAAACGTCCAGCGATTGCGCCCACACGAAAGCTGCCAGCACTGAAAGCTCTACCTGGTTTTCACTGTCCCTTGGAACTGCATTCGCTGCCGCACAGACATTCGCTTTCCGCAAAAGTCTTGGTTGGTTATGATGCAACAATGCCTATGTGACTCTCGCAGAGCCCGGCTGCCAAATTTGAAATGTACACCGATTGCGCCCACACGAAAGCTGCCAGCACTGAAAGCTCTACCTGGTTTTCACTGTCCCTTGGAACTGCATTCGCTGCCGCAGAGACATTCGCGCTCTGCGCAAGCCTTGGTTGGGTATGACGCAACAATGCCTATGTGACTCTCGCAGAGCCCGGCTGCCAAATTTGAATTGTACACCGATTGCGCCCTCACGAAAGCTGCCAGCACTGAAAGCTCTACCTGGTTTTCACTGTCCCTTGGAACTGCATTCGCTGCCGCACAGACATTCGCGCTCCGCAAAAGCCTTGGTTGGTTATGATGCAACAATGCCTATGTGACTCTGGCAGAGCCCGGCTGCCAAATTTGAAACGTCCAGCGATTGCGCCCACACGAAAGCTGCCAGCACTGAAAGCTCTACCTGGTTTTCACTGTCCCTTGGAACTGCATTCGCTGCCGCACCGACATTCGCGCTCTGCAAAAGCCTTGGTTGGTTATGATGCAACAATGCCTATGTGACTCTCGCACTGCCTGCTGCCAAATTTGAAACGTCCAGCGATTGTGCCCATACGAAAGCTGCTAGCACTGAAAGCTCTACCTGGTTTTCACTGTCCCTTGGAACTGCATTCGCTGCCGCACCGACATTCGCGCTCTGCAAAAGCCTTGGTTGGTTATGATGCAACAATGCCTATGTGACTCTCGCACTGCCTGCTGCCAAATTTGAAACGTCCACCGATTGCGCCCTCACGAAAGCTGCCAGCACTGAAAGCTCTACCTGGTTTTCACTGTCCCTTGGGACTGCATTCGCTGCCGCACAGACATTAGCGCTCTGCAAAAGCCTTGGTTGGGTATGATGCAACAATGCCTATGTGACTCTCGCAGAGCCCGCTGCCAAATTTGAAACGTACACCGATTGCGCCCACACGAAAGCTGCCAGCACTGAAAGCTCTACCTGGTTTTCACTGTCCCTTGGAACTGCATTCGCTGCCGCACAGAGATTCGCGCTCTGCGCAAGCCTTGGTTGGTTATGATGCAACAATGCCTATGTGACACTCGCAGAGCCCGGCTGCCAAATTTGAATTGTACACCGATTGCGCCCACACGAAAGCTGCCAGCACTGAAAGCTCTACCTGGTTTTCACTGTCCCTTGGAACTGCATTCGCTGCCGCACAGACAGTCGCGCTCTGCAAAAGCCTTGGTTGGGTATGATGCAACAATGCCTATGTGACTCTCGCAGAGCCCGCTGCCAAATTTGAAACGTCCAGCGATTGCGCCCACACGATAGCTGCCAGCACTGAAAGCTCTACCTGGTTTTCACTGTCCCTTGGAACTGCATTCGCTGCCGCACAGAGATTCGCGCTCTGCGCAAGCCTTGGTTGGTTATGACGCAACAATGGCTATGTGACTCTGGCAGAGCCCGGTTGCCAAATTTGAAACGTCCAGCGATTGCGCCCACACGAAAGCTGCCAGCACTGAAAGATCTACCTGGTTTTCACTGTCCCTTGGAACTGCATTCGCTGCCGCACAGACATTCGCGCTCTGCGCAAGCCTTGTTTGGTTATGATGCAACAATGCCTATGTGACTCTGGCAGTGCCCGGCTGCCAAATTTGAAACGTCCAGCGATTGCGCCCACACGAAAGCTGCCAGCACTGAAAGCTCTACCTGGTTTTCACTGTCCCTTGGAACTGCATTCGCTGCCGCACAGACATTCGCGCTCTGCGCAAGCCTTGGTTGGTTATGATGCAACAATGCCTATGTGACTCTGGCAGAGCCCGGCTGCCAAATTCGAAACGTCCAGCGATTGCGCCCACACGAAAGCTGCCAGCACTGAAAGCTCTACCTGGTTTTCACTGTCCCTTGGAACTGCATTCGCTGCCGCACAGACATTCGCGCTCTGCGCAAGCTTTGGTTGGGTATGATGCAACAATGCCTATGTGACTCTCGCACAGCCCGCTGCCAAATTTGAAACGTCCAGCGATTGCGCCCACACGAAAGCTGCCAGCACTGAAAGGTCTACCTGGTTTTCACTGTCCCTTGGAACTGCATTCCCTGCCGCACAGACATTCGCGCTCCGCAAAAGCCTTGGTTGGTTATGATGCAACAATGCCTATGTGACTCTGGCAGAGCCCGGCTGCCAAATTTGAAACGTCCAGCGATTGCGCCCACACGAAAGCTGCCAGCACTGAAAGCTCTACCTGGATTTCACTGTCCCTTGGAACTGCATTCGCTGCCGCACAGACATTCGCGCTCTGCAAAAGCCTTGGTTGGTTATGATGCAACAATGCCTATGTGACTCATGCAGAGCCCGGCTGCCAAATTCGAAACGTCCAGCGATTGCGCCCATACGAAAGCTGCTAGCACTGAAAGCTCTACCTGGTTTTCACTGTCCCTTGGAACTGCATTCGCTGCCGCACAGACATTGGCGGTCCGCAAAAGCCTTGGTTGGTTATGATGCAACAATGGCTATATGACTCTCGCAGAGCTCGGCTGCCAAATTCAAAACGTACACCGATTGCGCCCACACGAAAGCTGCCAGCACTGAAAGCTCTACCTGGTTTTCACTGTCCCTTGGAACTGCATTCGCTGCCGCACAGACTTTCGCGCTCTGCGCAAGCCTTGGTTGGTTATGATGCAACAATGCCTATGTGACTCATGCAGAGCCCGGCTGCCAAATTTGAAACGTCCAGCGATTGCGCCCACACGAAAGCTGCCAGCACTGAAAGCTCTACCTGGTTTTCACTGTCCCTTGGAACTGCATTCGCTGCCGCACAGACATTCGCGCTCTGCGCAAGCCTTGGTTGGTTATGATGCAACAATGCCTATGTGACTCTGGCAGAGCCCGGCTGCCAAATTCGAAACGTCCAGCGACTGCGCCCACACGAAAGCTGCCAGCACTGAAAGCTCTACCTGGTTTTCACTGTCCCTTGGAACTGCATTCGCTGCCGCACAGACATTCGCGCTCTGCGCAAGCCTTGGTTGGTTATGATGCAACAATGCCTATGTGACTCTCGCAGAGCCCGGCTGCCAAATTTGAAACGTCCAGCGATTGCGCCCACACAAAAGCTGCCAGCACTGAAAGCTCTACCTGGTTTTCACTGTCCCTTGGAACTGCATTCGCTGCCGCACAGACATTCGCGCTCTGCAAAAGCCTTGGTTGGGTATGATGCAACAATGCCTATGTGACTCTCGCAGAGCCCGGCTGCCAAATTCGAAATGTACACCGATTGCGCCCTCATGAAAGCTGCCAGCGCTGAAAGCTCTACCTGGATTTCACTGTCTCTTGGAACTGCATTCGCTGCCGCACAGACATTCGCGGTCCGCAAAAGCCTTGGTTGGTTATGATGCAACAATGCCTATGTGACTCTCGCAGAGCTCGGCTGCCAAATTCGAAACGTACACCGATTGCGCCCACACGAAAGCCGCCAGCACTGAAAGCTCTACCTGGTTTTCACTGTCCCTTGGAACTGCATTCACTGCCGCACAGACATTCGCGCTCTGCAAAAGCCTTGGTTGGGTATGATGCAACAATGCCTATGTGAATCTCGCACAGCCCGCTGCCAAATTTGAAACGTCCACTGATTGCGCCCACACGAAAGCTGCCAGCACTGAAAGCTCTGCCTGGTTTTCACTGTCCCTTGGAACTGCATTCGCTGCCGCACAGACATTCGCGCTCTGCGCAAGCCTTGGTTGGTTATGACGCAACAATGCCTATGTGACTCTGGCAGAGCCCGGCTGCCAAATTTGAAATGTACACTGATTGCGCCCACACGAAAGCTGCCAGCACTGAAAGCTCTACCTGGTTTTCACTGTCCCTTGGAACTGCATTCGCTGCCGCACAGACATTCGCTTTCCGCAAAAGTCTTGGTTGGTTATGATGCAACAATGCCTATGTGACTCTCGCAGAGCCCGGCTGCCAAATTTGAAATGTACACCGATTGCGCCCACACGAAAGCTGCCAGCACTGAAAGCTCTACCTGGTTTTCACTGTCCCTTGGAACTGCATTCGCTGCCGCAGAGACATTCGCGCTCTGCGCAAGCCTTGGTTGGGTATGACGCAACAATGCCTATGTGACTCTCGCAGAGCCCGGCTGCCAAATTTGAATTGTACACCGATTGCGCCCTCACGAAAGCTGCCAGCACTGAAAGCTCTACCTGGTTTTCACTGTCCCTTGGAACTGCATTCGCTGCCGCACAGACATTCGCTTTCCGCAAAAGTCTTGGTTGCTTATGATGCAACAATGCCTATGTGACTCTCGCAGAGCCCGGCTGCCAAATTTGAAATGTACACCGATTGCGCCCACACGAAAGCTGCCAGCACTGAAAGCTCTACCTGGTTTTCACTGTCCCTTGGAACTGCATTCGCTGCCGCACAGACATTCGCGCTCTGCGCAAGCCTTGGTTGGTTATGACGCAACAATGCCTATGTGACTCTCGCAGAGCCCGGCTGCCAAATTTGAATTGTACACCGATTGCGCCCTCATGAAAGCTGCCAGCACTGAAAGCTCTACCTGGTTTTCACTGTCCCTTGGAACTGCATTTGCTGCCGCACAGACAGTCGCGCTCTGCAAAAGCCTTGGTTGGTTATGATGCAACAATGCCTATGTGACTCTGGCAGAGCCCGCTGCCAAATTTGAAACGTCCAGCGATTGCGCCCACACGAAAGCTGCCAGCACTGAAAGCTCTACCTGGTTTTCACTGTCCCTTGGAACTGCATTCGCTGCCGCACAGACATTCGCGCTCTGCGCAAGCCTTGGTTGGTTATGACGCAACAATGGCTATGTGACTCTGGCAGAGACCGGCTGCCAAATTTGAAACGTCCAGCGATTGCGCCCACACGAAAGCTGCCAGCACTGAAAGCTCTACCTGGTTTTCACTGTGCATTGGAACTGCATTCGCTGCCGCACAGACATTCGCGGTCCGCAAAAGCCTTGGTTGGTTATTATCAACAATGTCTATATGACTCTCGCAGAGCTCGGCTGCCAAATTCGAAACGTACACCGATTGCGCCCACACGAAAGCTGCCAGCACTGAAAGCTCTACCTGGTTTTCACTGTCCCTTGGAACTGCATTCGCTGCCGCACAGACATTCGCGCTCTGCAAAAGCCTTGGTTGGGTATGATGCAACAATGCCTATGTGACACTCGCAGATCCCGGCTGCCAAATTTGAATTGTACACCGATTGCGCCCTCACGAAAGCTGCCAGCACTGAAAGCTCTACCTGGTTTTCACTGTCCCTTGGAACTGCATTTGCTGCCGCACAGACATTCGCGCTCTGCAAAAGCCTTGGTTGGGTATGATGCAACAATGCCTATGTGACTCTCGCAGACCCCGCTGCCAAATTTGAAACGTCCAGCGATTGCGCCCACACGAAAGCTGCCAGCACTGAAAGCTCTACCTGGTTTTCACTGTCCCTTGGAACTGCATTCTCTGCCGCACAGACATTCGCGCTCTGCGCAAGCCTTGGTTGGTTATGATGCAACAATGCCTATGTGACTCTGGCAGAGCCCGGCTGCCAAATTCGAAACGTCCAGCGATTGCGCCCACACGAAAGCTGCCAGCACTGAAAGCTCTACCTGGTTTTCACTGTCCCTTGGAACTGCATTCGCTGCCACACAGACATTCGCGCTCTGCGCAAGCCTTGGTTGGTTATGACACAACAATGCCTATGTGACTCTGGCAGAGCCCGGCTGCCAAATTTGAAATGTACACCGATTGCGCCCACACGAAAGCTGCCAGCACTGAAAGCTCTACCTGGTTTTCACTGTCCCTTGGAACTGCATTCGCTGCCGCACAGACATTATCTCTCCGCATTAGCTTTATTTGTTTATGATGCAACAATGCCTATGTGACTCTCGCACAGCCCGCTGCCAAATTTGCAACGTCCACTGATTGCGCCCACACGAAAGCTGCCAGCACTGAAAGCTCTACCTGGTTTTCACTGTCCCTTGGAACTGCATTCGCTGCCGCACAGACATTCGTGCTCTGCAAAAGTCTTGGTTGGGTATGATGCAACAATGCCTAAGTGAATCTCGCACAGACCGCTGCCAAATTTGAAACGTCCAGCGATTGCGCCCACACGAAAGCTGCCAGCACTGAAAGCTCTACCTGGTTTTCACTGTCCCTTGGAACTGCATTCGCTGCCGCACAGACATTCGCGCTCCGCAAAAGCCTTGGTTGGTTATGATGCAACAATGCCTATGTGACTCTCGCACAGCCCGCTGCCAAATTTGCAACGTCCACTGATTGCGCCCACACGAAAGCTGCCAGCACTGAAAGCTCTACCTGGTTTTCACTGTCCCTTGGAACTGCATTCGCTGCCGCACAGACATTCGTGCTCTGCAAAAGTCTTGGTTGGGTATGATGCAACAATGCCTATGTGAATCTCGCACAGCCCGCTGCCAAATTTGAAACGTCCAGCGATTGCGCCCACACGAAAGCTGCCAGCACTGAAAGCTCTACCTGGTTTTCACTGTCCCTTGGAACTGCATTCGCTGCCGCACAGACATTCGCGCTCCGCAAAAGCCTTGGTTGGTTATGATGCAACAATGCCTATGTGAATCTGGCAGAGCCCGGCTGCCAAATTCGAAACGTCCAGCGATTGCGCCCACACGAAAGCTGCCAGCACTGAAAGCTCTACCTGGTTTTCACTGTCCCTTGGAACTGCATTCGCTGCCGCACCGACATTCGCGCTCCGCAAAAGCCTTGGTTGGTTATGATGCAACAATGCCTATGTGACTCTGGCAGAGCCCGGCTGCCAAATTTGAAACGTCCAGCGATTGCGCCCACACGATAGCTGCCAGCACTGAAAGCTCTACCTGGTTTTCACTGTCCCTTGGAACTGCATTTGCTGCCGCACAGACATTCGCGCTCTGCAAAAGCCTTGGTTGGTTATGATGCAACAATGCCTATGTGACTCATGCAGAGCCCGGCTGCCAAATTTGAAACGTCCAGCAATTGCGCCCACACGAAAGCTGCCAGCACTGAAAGCTCTACCTGGTTTTCACTGTCCCTTGGAACTGCATTCGCTGCCGCACCGACATTCGCGCTCTGCAAAAGCCTTGGTTGGTTATGATGCAACAATGCCTATGTGACTCTCGCACTGCCCGCTGCCAAATTTGAAACGTCCACTGATTGCGCCCACACGAAAGCTGCCAGCACTGAAAGCTCTACCTGCTTTTCACTGTCGCTTGGAACTCCATTCGCTGCCGCACAGACATTCGCGCTCTGCGCAAGCCTTGGTTGCTTATGATGCAACAATTCCTATGTGACTCTGGCAGAGCCCGGCTGCCAAATTTGAATTGTACACCGATTGCGCCCTCACGAAAGCTGCCAGCACTGAAAGCTCTACCTGGTTTTCACTGTCCCTTGGAACTGCATTCGCTGCCGCACAGACAGTCGCGCTCTGCAAAAGCCTTGGTTGGGTATGATGCAACAATGCCTATGTGACTCTCTCAGAGACCGCTGCCAAATTTGAAACGTCCAGCGATTGCGCCCACATGAAAGCTGCCAGCACTGAAAGCTCTACCTGGTTTTCACTGTCCCTTGGAACTGCATTCGCTGCCGCACAGACATTCGCGCTCTGCGCAAGCCTTGGTTGGTTATGACGCAACAATGCCTATGTGACTCTGGCAGAGCCCGGCTGCCAAATTTGAATTGTACACCGATTGCGCCCACACGAAAGCTGCCAGCACTGAAAGCTCTACCTGGTTTTCACTGTCCCTTGGAACTGCATCCGCTGCCGCACAGACATTCGCGCTCTGCAAAAGCCTTGGTTGGTTATGACGCAACAATGCCTATGTGACTCTGGCAGAGACCGGCTGCCAAATTTGAAACGTCCAGCGATTGCGCCCACACGAAAGCTGCCAGCACTGAAAGCTCTACCTGGTTTTCACTGTGCATTGGACCTGCATTCGCTGCCGCACAGACATTCGCGGTCCGCAAAAGCCTTGGTTGGTTATGATGCAACAATGGCTATATGACTCTCGCAGAGCTCGGCTGCCAAATTCGAAACGTCCAGCGATTGCGCCCACACGAAAGCTGCCAGCACTGAAAGCTCTACCTGGTTTTCACTGTCCCTTGGAACTGCATTCGCTGCCGCACAGACATTCACGCTCTGCAAAAGCCTTGGTTGGGTATGATGCAACAATGCCTATGTGACACTCGCAGAGCCCGGCTGCCAAATTTGAATTGTACACCGATTGCGCCCTCACGAAAGCTGCCAGCACTGAAAGCTCTACCTGGTTTTCACTGTCCCTTGGAACTGCATTTGCTGCCGCACAGACATTCGCGCTCTGCAAAAGCCTTGGTTGGTTATGATGCAACAATGCCTATGTGACTCTCGCACAGCCCGCTGCCAAATTTGAAACGTCCAGCGATTGCGCCCACACGAAAGCTGCCAGCACTGAAAGCTCTACCTGGTTTTCACTGTCCCTTGGAACTGCATTCGCTGCCGCACAGACATTCGCGCTCTGCGCAAGCCTTGATTGGTTATGATGCAACAATGCCTATGTGACTCTCGCAGAGCCCGGCTGCCAAATTCGAAACGTCCAGCGATTGCGCCCACACGAAAGCTGCCAGCACTGAAAGCTCTACCTGGTTTTCACTGTCCCTTGGAACTGCATTCGCTGCCGCACAGACATTCGCGCTCTGCAAAAGCCTTGGTTGGTTATGATGCAACAATGCCTATGTGACTCATGCAGAGCCCGGCTGCCAAATTTGAAACGTCCAGCAATTGCGCCCACACGAAAGCTGCCAGCACTGAAAGCTCTACCTGGTTTTCACTGTCCCTTGGAACTGCATTCGCTGCCGCACCGACATTCGCGCTCTGCAAAAGCCTTGGTTGGTTATGATGCAACAATGCCTATGTGACTCTCGCACTGCCCGCTGCCAAATTTGAAACGTCCACTGATTGCGCCCACACGAAAGCTGCCAGCACTGAAAGCTCTACCTGCTTTTCAGTGTCGCTTGGAACTCCATTCGCTGCCGCACAGACATTCGCGCTCTGCGCAAGCCTTGGTTGCTTATGATGCAACAATTCCTATGTGACTCTGGCAGAGCCCGGCTGCCAAATTTGAATTGTACACCGATTGCGCCCTCACGAAAGCTGCCAGCACTGAAAGCTCTGCCTGGTTTTCACTGTCCCTTGGAACTGCATTCGCTGCCGCACAGACAGTCGCGCTCTGCAAAAGCCTTGGTTGGGTATGATGCAACAATGCCTATGTGACTCTCGCAGAGACCGCTGCCAAATTTGAAACGTCCAGCGATTGCGCCCACATGAAAGCTGCCAGCACTGAAAGCTCTACCTGGTTTTCACTGTCCCTTGGAACTGCATTCGCTGCCGCACAGACATTCGCGCTCCGCAAAAGCCTTGGTTGGTTATGATGCAACAATGCCTATGTGAATCTGGCAGAGCCCGGCTGCCAAATTCGAAACGTCCAGCGATTGCGCCCACACGAAAGCTGCCAGCACTGAAAGCTCTACCTGGTTTTCACTGTCCCTTGGAACTGCATTCGCTGCCGCACAGACATTCGCGCTCTGCAAAAGCCTTGGTTGGTTATGATGCAACAATGCCTATGTGACTCATGCAGAGCCCGGCTGCCAAATTTGAAACGTCCAGCAATTGCGCCCACACGAAAGCTGCCAGCACTGAAAGCTCTACCTGGTTTTCACTGTCCCTTGGAACTGCATTCGCTGCCGCACCGACATTCGCCCTCTGCAAAAGCCTTGGTTGGTTATGATGCAACAATGCCTATGTGACTCTCGCACTGCCCGCTGCCAAATTTGAAACGTCCACTGATTGCGCCCACACGAAAGCTGCCAGCACTGAAAGCTCTACCTGCTTCTCACTGTCGCTTGGAACTCCATTCGCTGCCGCACAGACATTCGCGCTCTGCGCAAGCCTTGGTTGCTTATGATGCAACAATTCCTATGTGACTCTGGCAGAGCCCGGCTGCCAAATTTGAATTGTACACCGATTGCGCCCTCACGAAAGCTGCCAGCACTGAAAGCTCTACCTGGTTTTCACTGTCCCTTGGAACTGCATTCGCTGCCGCACAGACAGTCGCGCTCTGCAAAAGCCTTGGTTGGGTATGATGCAACAATGCCTATGTGACTCTCGCAGAGACCGCTGCCAAATTTGAAACGTCCAGCGATTGCGCCCACATGAAAGCTGCCAGCACTGAAAGCTCTACCTGGTTTTCACTGTCCCTTGGAACTGCATTCGCTGCCGCACAGACATTCGCGCTCTGCGCAAGCCTTGGTTGCTTATGACGCAACAATGCCTATGTGACTCTGGCAGAGCCCGGCTGCCAAATTTGAAACGTCCAGCGATTGCGCCCACACGAAAGCTGCCAGCACTGAAAGCTCTACCTGGTTTTCACTGTCCCTTGGAACTGCATCCGCTGCCGCACAGACATTCGCGCTCTGCGCAAGCCTTGGTTGGTT
Source organism: Mycteria americana (assembly GCF_035582795.1). NCBI lineage: Eukaryota > Metazoa > Chordata > Aves > Ciconiiformes > Ciconiidae > Mycteria > Mycteria americana. Next base: position 1,373,179 of record NW_027445609.1, on the reverse strand, counting down.
ATGACGCAACAATGCCTATGTGACTCTGGCAGAGACCGGCTGCCAAATTTCAAACGTCCAGCGATTGCGCCCACACGAAAGCTGCCAGCACTGAAAGCTCTACCTGGTTTTCACTGTGCATTGGACCTGCATTCGCTGCCGCACAGACATTCGCGGTCCGCAAAAGCCTTGGTTGGTTATGATGCAACAATGGCTATATGACTCTCGCAGAGCTCGGCTGCCAAATTCGAAACGTCAAGCGATTGCGCCCACACGAAAGCTGCCAGCACTGAAAGCTCTACCTGGTTTTCACTGTCCCTTGGAACTGCATTCGCTGCTGCACAGACATTCACGCTCTGCAAAAGCCTTGGTTGGGTATGATGCAACAATGCCTATGTGACACTCGCAGAGCCCGGCTGCCAAATTTGAATTGTACACCGATTGCGCCCTCACGAAAGCTGCCAGCACTGAAAGCTCTACCTGGTTTTCACTGTCCCTTGGAACTGCATTTGCTGCCGCACAGACATTCGCGCTCTGCAAAAGCCTTGGTTGGTTATGATGCAACAATGCCTATGTGACTCTCGCACAGCCCGCTGCCAAATTTGAAACGTCCAGCGATTGCGCCACACGAAAGCTGCCAGCACTGAAAGCTCTACCTGGTTTTCACTGTCGCTTGGAACTGCATTCGCTGCCGCAGAGACATTCGCGCTCTGCGCAAGCCTTGGTTGGTTATGACGCAACAATGCCTATGTGACTCTCGCAGAGCCCGGCTGACAAATTTGAATTGTACACCGATTGCGCCCTCACGAAAGCTGCCAGCACTGAAAGCTCTACCTGGATTTCACTGTCCCTTGGGACTGCATTCGCTGCCGCACAGACAGTCGCGCTCTGCAAAAGCCTTGGTTGGGTATGATGCAACAATGCCTATGTGACTCTCGCAGAGACCGCTGCCAAATTTGAAACGTACACCGATTGCGCCCACACGAAAGCTGCCAGCACTGAAAGCTCTACCTGGTTTTCACTGTCCCTTGGAACTGCATTCGCTGCCGCACAGAGATTCGCGCTCTGCGCAAGCCTTGGTTGGGTATTATGCAACAATGCCTATGTGACACTCGCAGAGCCCGGCTGCCAAATTTGAATTGTACACCGATTGCGCCCACATGAAAGCTGCCAGCACTGAAAGCTCTACCTGGTTTTCACTGTCCCTTGGAACTGCATTCGCTGCCGCACAGACAGTCGCGCTCTGCAAAAGCCTTGGTTGGTTATGATGCAACAATGCCTATGTGACTCTCGCAGAGCCCGCTGCCAAATTTGAAACGTCCAGCGATTGCGCCCACACGAAAGCTGCCAGCACTGAAAGCTCTACCTGGTTTTCACTGTCCCTTGGAACTGCATTCGCTGCCGCACAGACATTCGCGCTCTGCGCAAGCCTTGGTTGGTTATGACGCAACAATGCCTATGTGACTCTGGCAGAGCCCGGCTGCCAAATTTGAAATGTACACCGATTGCGCCCACACGAAAGCTGCCAGCACTGAAAGCTCTACCTGGTTTTCACTGTCCCTTGGAACTGCATTCGCTGCCGCACAGACATTCGCGGTCCGCAAAAGCCTTGGTTGGTTATGATGCAACAATGGCTATATGACTCTCGCAGAGCTCGGCTGCCAAATTCAAAACGTACACCGATTGCGCCCACACGAAAGCTGCCAGCACTGAAAGCTCTACCTGGTTTTCACTGTCCCTTGGAACTGCATTCGCTGCCGCACCGACATTCGCGCTCTGCAAAAGCCTTGGTTGGGTATATGCAACAATGCCTATGTGACTCTGGCAGAGCCCGGCTGCCAAATTTGAATTGTACACCGATTGCGCCCACACGAAAGCTGCCAGCACTGAAAGCTCTACCTGGTTTTCACTGTCCCTTGGAACTGCATTCGCTGCCGCACAGACATTCGCGCTCTGCGCAAGCCTTGGTTGGTTATGATGCAACAATGCCTATGTGACTCTGGCAGAGCCCGGCTGCCAAATTCGAAACGTCCAGCGATTGCGCCCACACGAAAGCTGCCAGCACTGAAAGCTCTACCTGGTTTTCACTGTCCCTTGGAACTGCATTCGCTGCCGCACCGACATTCGCGCTCTGCAAAAGCCTTGGTTGGTTATGATGCAACAATGCCTATGTGACTCTCGCACTGCCCGCTGCCAAATTTGAAACGTCCACTGATTGCGCCCACACGAAAGCTGCCAGCACTGAAAGCTCTACCTGCTTTTCACTGTCGCTTGGAACTGCATTCGCTGCCACACAGACATTCGCGCTCTGCGCAAGCCTTGGTTGGTTATGACGCAACAATGCCTATGTGACTCTCGCAGAGCCCGGCTGACAAATTTGAATTGTACACCGATTGCGCCCTCACGAAAGCTGCCAGCACTGAAAGCTCTACCTGGTTTTCACTGTCCCTTGGGACTGCATTCGCTGCCGCACAGACAGTCGCGCTCTGCAAAAGCCTTGGTTGGGTATGATGCAACAATGCCTATGTGACTCTCGCAGAGCCCGCTGCCAAATTTGAAACGTACACCGATTGTGCCCACACGAAAGCTGCCAGCACTGAAAGCTCTACCTGGTTTTCACTGTCCCTTGGAACTGCATTCGCTGCCGCACAGAGATTCGCGCTCTGCGCAAGCCTTGGTTGGGTATTATGCAACAATGCCTATGTGACACTCGCAGAGCCCGGGTGCCAAATTTGAATTGTACACCGATTGCGCCCACACGAAAGCTGCCAGCACTGAAAGCTCTACCTGGTTTTCACTGTCCCTTGGAACTGCATTCGCTGCCGCACAGACAGTCGCGCTCTGCAAAAGCCTTGGTTGGGTATGATGCAACAATGCCTATGTGACTCTCACAGAGCCCGCTGCCAAATTTGAAACGTCCAGCGATTGCGCCCACACGAAAGCTGCCAGCACTGAAAGCTCTACCTGGTTTTCACTGTCGCTTGGAACTGCATTCGCTGCCGCACAGACATTCGCGCTCTGCGCAAGCCTTGGTTGGTTATGACGCAACAATGGCTATGTGACTCTGGCAGAGCCCGGCTGCCAAATTTGAAATGTACACCGATTGCGCCCACACGAAAGCTGCCAGCACTGAAAGCTCTACCTGGTTTTCACTGTCCCTTGGAACTGCATTCGCTGCCGCACAGACATTCGCGGTCCGCAAAAGCCTTGGTTGGTTATGATGCAACAATGGCTATATGACTCTCGCAGAGCTCGGCTGCCAAATTCGAAACGTACACCGATTGCGCCCACACGAAAGCTGCCAGCACTGAAAGCTCTACCTGGTTTTCACTGTCCCTTGGAACTGCATTCGCTGCCGCACAGACATTCGCGCTCTGCAAAAGCCTTGGTTGGGTATATGCAACAATGCCTATGTGACACTCGCAGAGCCCGGCTGCCAAATTTGAATTGTACACCGATTGCGCCCACACGAAAGCTGCCAGCACTGAAAGCTCTACCTGGTTTTCACTGTCCCTTGGAACTGCATTCGCTGCCGCACAGACATTCGCGCTCTGCGCAAGCCTTGGTTGGTTATGATGCAACAATGCCTATGTGACTCTGGCAGAGCCCGGCTGCCAAATTCGAAACGTCCAGCGATTGCGCCCACACGAAAGCTGCCAGCACTGAAAGCTCTACCTGGTTTTCACTGTCCCTTGGAACTGCATTCGCTGCCGCACCGACATTCGCCCTCTGCAAAAGCCTTGGTTGGTTATGATGCAACAATGCCTATGTGACTCTCGCACTGCCCGCTGCCAAATTTGAAACGTCCACTGATTGCGCCCACACGAAAGCTGCCAGCACTGAAAGCTCTACCTGCTTTTCACTGTCGCTTGGAACTGCATTCGCTGCCACACAGACATTCGCGCTCTGCGCAAGCCTTGGTTGGTTATGATGCAACAATGCCTATGTGACTCTGGCAGAGCCCGGCTGCCAAATTTGAATTGTACACCGATTGCGCCCTCACGAAAGCTGCCAGCACTGAAAGCTCTACCTGGTTTTCACTGTCCCTTGGAACTGCATTCGCTGCCGCACAGACAGTCGCGCTCTGCGCAAGCCTTGGTTGGTTATGATGCAACAATGCCTATGTGACTCTGGCAGAGCCCGGCTTCCAAATTTGAAACGTCCAGCGATTGCGCCCACACGAAAGCTGCCAGCACTGAAAGCTCTACCTGGTTTTCACTGTCCCTTGGAACTGCATTCGCTGCCGCACAGACATTCGCGCTCTGCGCAAGCCTTGGTTGGTTATGATGCAACAATGCCTATGTGACTCTGGCAGAGCCCGGCTGCCAAATTCGAAACGTCCAGCGATTGCGCCCACACGAAAGCTGCCAGCACTGAAAGCTCTACCTGGTTTTCACTGTCCCTTGGAACTGCATTCGCTGCCGCACAGACATTCGCGCTCTGCAAAAGCCTTGGTTGGGTATGATGCAACAATGCCTATGTGACTCTCGCACAGCCCGCTGCCAAATTTGAAACGTCCAGCGATTGCGCCCACACGAAAGCTGCCAGCACTGAAAGCTCTACCTGGTTTTCACTGTCCCTTGGAACTGCATTCGCTGCCGCACAGACATTCGCGCTCCGCAAAAGCCTTGGTTGGTTATGATGCAACAATGCCTATGTGACTCTGGCAGAGCCCGGCTGCCAAATTTGAAACGTCCAGCGATTGCGCCCACACGAAAGCTGCCAGCACTGAAAGCTCTACCTGGTTTTCACTGTCCCTTGGAACTGCATTCGCTGCCGCACAGACATTCGCGCTCTGCAAAAGCCTTGGTTGGTTATGATGCAACAATGCCTATGTGACTCATGCAGAGCCCGGCTGCCAAATTCGAAACGTCCAGCGATTGCGCCCATACGAAAGCTGCTAGCACTGAAAGCTCTACCTGGTTTTCACTGTCCCTTGGAACTGCATTCGCTGCCGCACCGACATTCGCGCTCTGCAAAAGCCTTGGTTGGTTATGATGCAACAATGCCTATGTGACTCTCGCACTGCCTGCTGCCAAATTTGAAACGTCCAGCGATTGCGCCCATACGAAAGCTGCTAGCACTGAAAGCTCTACCTGGTTTTCACTGTCCCTTGGAACTGCATTCGCTGCCGCACCGACATTCGCGCTCTGCAAAAGCCTTGGTTGGTTATGATGCAACAATGCCTATGTGACTCTCGCACTGCCTGCTGCCAAATTTGAAACGTCCACCGATTGCGCCCTCACGAAAGCTGCCAGCACTGAAAGCTCTACCTGGTTTTCACTGTCCCTTGGGACTGCATTCGCTGCCGCACAGACATTAGCGCTCTGCAAAAGCCTTGGTTGGGTATGATGCAACAATGCCTATGTGACTCTCGCAGAGCCCGCTGCCAAATTTGAAACGTACACCGATTGCGCCCACACGAAAGCTGCCAGCACTGAAAGCTCTACCTGGTTTTCACTGTCCCTTGGAACTGCATTCGCTGCCGCACAGAGATTCGCGCTCTGCGCAAGCCTTGGTTGGTTATGATGCAACAATGCCTATGTGACACTCGCAGAGCCCGGCTGCCAAATTTGAATTGTACACCGATTGCGCCCACACGAAAGCTGCCAGCACTGAAAGCTCTACCTGGTTTTCACTGTCCCTTGGAACTGCATTCGCTGCCGCACAGACAGTCGCGCTCTGCAAAAGCCTTGGTTGGGTATGATGCAACAATGCCTATGTGACTCTCGCAGAGCCCGCTGCCAAATTTGAAACGTCCAGCGATTGCGCCCACACGATAGCTGCCAGCACTGAAAGCTCTACCTGGTTTTCACTGTCCCCTGGAACTGCATTCGCTGCCGCACAGAGATTCGCGCTCTGCGCAAGCCTTGGTTGGTTATGACGCAACAATGGCTATGTGACTCTGGCAGAGCCCGGTTGCCAAATTTGAAACGTCCAGCGATTGCGCCCACACGAAAGCTGCCAGCACTGAAAGATCTACCTGGTTTTCACTGTCCCTTGGAACTGCATTCGCTGCCGCACAGACATTCGCGCTCTGCGCAAGCCTTGTTTGGTTATGATGCAACAATGCCTATGTGACTCTGGCAGAGCCCGGCTGCCAAATTTGAAACGTCCAGCGATTGCGCCCACACGAAAGCTGCCAGCACTGAAAGCTCTACCTGGTTTTCACTGTCCCTTGGAACTGCATTCGCTGCCGCACAGACATTCGCGCTCTGCGCAAGCCTTGGTTGTTTATGATGCAACAATGCCTATGTGACTCTGGCAGAGCCCGGCTGCCAAATTCGAAACGTCCAGCGATTGCGCCCTCACGAAAGCTGCCAGCACTGAAAGCTCTACCTGGTTTTCACTGTCCCTTGGAACTGCATTCGCTGCCGCACAGACATTCGCGCTCTGCGCAAGCTTTGGTTGGGTATGATGCAACAATGCCTATGTGACTCTCGCACAGCCCGCTGCCAAATTTGAAACGTCCAGCGATTGCGCCCACACGAAAGCTGCCAGCACTGAAAGGTCTACCTGGTTTTCACTGTCCCTTGGAACTGCATTCCCTGCCGCACAGACATTCGCGCTCCGCAAAAGCCTTGGTTGGTTATGATGCAACAATGCCTATGTGACTCTGGCAGAGCCCGGCTGCCAAATTTGAAACGTCCAGCGATTGCGCCCACACGAAAGCTGCCAGCACTGAAAGCTCTACCTGGATTTCACTGTCCCTTGGAACTGCATTCGCTGCCGCACAGACATTCGCACTCTGCAAAAGCCTTGGTTGGTTATGATGCAACAATGCCTATGTGACTCATGCAGAGCCCGGCTGCCAAATTCGAAACGTCCAGCGATTGCGCCCATACGAAAGCTGCTAGCACTGAAAGCTCTACCTGGTTTTCACTGTCCCTTGGAACTGCATTCGCTGCCGCACAGACATTGGCGGTCCGCAAAAGCCTTGGTTGGTTATGATGCAACAATGGCTATATGACTCTCGCAGAGCTCGGCTGCCAAATTCAAAACGTACACCGATTGCGCCCACACGAAAGCTGCCAGCACTGAAAGCTCTACCTGGTTTTCACTGTCCCTTGGAACTGCATTCGCTGCCGCACAGACGTTCGCGCTCTGCGCAAGCCTTGGTTGGTTATGATGCAACAATGCCTATGTGACTCATGCAGAGCCCGGCTGCCAAATTTGAAACGTCCAGCGATTGCGCCCACACAAAAGCTGCCAGCACTGAAAGCTCTACCTGGTTTTCACTGTCCCTTGGAACTGCATTCGCTGCCGCACAGACATTCGCGCTCTGCAAAAGCCTTGGTTGGGTATGATGCAACAATGCCTATGTGACTCTCGCAGAGCCCGGCTGCCAAATTCGAAATGTACACCGATTGCGCCCTCATGAAAGCTGCCAGCGCTGAAAGCTCTACCTGGATTTCACTGTCTCTTGGAACTGCATTCCCTGCCGCACAGACATTCGCGCTCTGCGCAAGCCTTGGTTGGTTATAACGCAACAATGCCTATGTGACTCTGGCAGAGCCCGGCTGCCAAATTCGAAACGTCCAGCGATTGCGCCCACATGAAAGCTGCCAGCACTGAAAGCTCTACCTGGTTTTCACTGTCCCTTGGAACTGCATTCGCTGCCGCACAGACATTCGCGCTCTGCGCAAGCCTTGGTAGGTTATGATGCAACAATGCCTATGTGACTCTGGCAGAGCCCGGCTGCCAAATTCGAAACGTCCAGCGATTGCGCCCACACGAAAGCTGCCAGCACTGAAAGCTCTACCTGGTTTTCACTGTCCCTTGGAACTGCATTCGCTGCCGCACCGACATTCGCGCTCTGCAAAAGCCTTGGTTGGGTATATGCAACAATGCCTATGTGACTCTGGCAGAGCCCGGCTGCCAAATTTGAATTGTACACCGATTGCGCCCACACGAAAGCTGCCAGCACTGAAAGCTCTACCTGGTTTTCACTGTCCCTTGGAACTGCATTCGCTGCCGCACAGACATTCGCGCTCTGCGCAAGCCTTGGTTGGTTATGATGCAACAATGCCTATGTGACTCTGGCAGAGCCCGGCTGCCAAATTCGAAACGTCCAGCGATTGCGCCCACACGAAAGCTGCCAGCACTGAAAGCTCTACCTGGTTTTCACTGTCCCTTGGAACTGCATTCGCTGCCGCACCGACATTCGCGCTCTGCAAAAGCCTTGGTTGGTTATGATGCAACAATGCCTATGTGACTCTCGCACTGCCCGCTGCCAAATTTGAAACGTCCACTGATTGCGCCCACACGAAAGCTGCCAGCACTGAAAGCTCTACCTGCTTTTCACTGTCGCTTGGAACTGCATTCGCTGCCACACAGACATTCGCGCTCTGCGCAAGCCTTGGTTGGTTATGACGCAACAATGCCTATGTGACTCTCGCAGAGCCCGGCTGACAAATTTGAATTGTACACCGATTGCGCCCTCACGAAAGCTGCCAGCACTGAAAGCTCTACCTGGTTTTCACTGTCCCTTGGGACTGCATTCGCTGCCGCACAGACAGTCGCGCTCTGCAAAAGCCTTGGTTGGGTATGATGCAACAATGCCTATGTGACTCTCGCAGAGCCCGCTGCCAAATTTGAAACGTACACCGATTGTGCCCACACGAAAGCTGCCAGCACTGAAAGCTCTACCTGGTTTTCACTGTCCCTTGGAACTGCATTCGCTGCCGCACAGAGATTCGCGCTCTGCGCAAGCCTTGGTTGGGTATTATGCAACAATGCCTATGTGACACTCGCAGAGCCCGGGTGCCAAATTTGAATTGTACACCGATTGCGCCCACACGAAAGCTGCCAGCACTGAAAGCTCTACCTGGTTTTCACTGTCCCTTGGAACTGCATTCGCTGCCGCACAGACAGTCGCGCTCTGCAAAAGCCTTGGTTGGGTATGATGCAACAATGCCTATGTGACTCTCACAGAGCCCGCTGCCAAATTTGAAACGTCCAGCGATTGCGCCCACACGAAAGCTGCCAGCACTGAAAGCTCTACCTGGTTTTCACTGTCGCTTGGAACTGCATTCGCTGCCGCACAGACATTCGCGCTCTGCGCAAGCCTTGGTTGGTTATGACGCAACAATGGCTATGTGACTCTGGCAGAGCCCGGCTGCCAAATTTGAAATGTACACCGATTGCGCCCACACGAAAGCTGCCAGCACTGAAAGCTCTACCTGGTTTTCACTGTCCCTTGGAACTGCATTCGCTGCCGCACAGACATTCGCGGTCCGCAAAAGCCTTGGTTGGTTATGATGCAACAATGGCTATATGACTCTCGCAGAGCTCGGCTGCCAAATTCGAAACGTACACCGATTGCGCCCACACGAAAGCTGCCAGCACTGAAAGCTCTACCTGGTTTTCACTGTCCCTTGGAACTGCATTCGCTGCCGCACAGACATTCGCGCTCTGCAAAAGCCTTGGTTGGGTATATGCAACAATGCCTATGTGACACTCGCAGAGCCCGGCTGCCAAATTTGAATTGTACACCGATTGCGCCCACACGAAAGCTGCCAGCACTGAAAGCTCTACCTGGTTTTCACTGTCCCTTGGAACTGCATTCGCTGCCGCACAGACATTCGCGCTCTGCGCAAGCCTTGGTTGGTTATGATGCAACAATGCCTATGTGACTCTGGCAGAGCCCGGCTGCCAAATTCGAAACGTCCAGCGATTGCGCCCACACGAAAGCTGCCAGCACTGAAAGCTCTACCTGGTTTTCACTGTCCCTTGGAACTGCATTCGCTGCCGCACCGACATTCGCCCTCTGCAAAAGCCTTGGTTGGTTATGATGCAACAATGCCTATGTGACTCTCGCACTGCCCGCTGCCAAATTTGAAACGTCCACTGATTGCGCCCACACGAAAGCTGCCAGCACTGAAAGCTCTACCTGCTTTTCACTGTCGCTTGGAACTGCATTCGCTGCCACACAGACATTCGCGCTCTGCGCAAGCCTTGGTTGGTTATGATGCAACAATGCCTATGTGACTCTGGCAGAGCCCGGCTGCCAAATTTGAATTGTACACCGATTGCGCCCTCACGAAAGCTGCCAGCACTGAAAGCTCTACCTGGTTTTCACTGTCCCTTGGAACTGCATTCGCTGCCGCACAGACAGTCGCGCTCTGCGCAAGCCTTGGTTGGTTATGATGCAACAATGCCTATGTGACTCTGGCAGAGCCCGGCTTCCAAATTTGAAACGTCCAGCGATTGCGCCCACACGAAAGCTGCCAGCACTGAAAGCTCTACCTGGTTTTCACTGTCCCTTGGAACTGCATTCGCTGCCGCACAGACATTCGCGCTCTGCGCAAGCCTTGGTTGGTTATGATGCAACAATGCCTATGTGACTCTGGCAGAGCCCGGCTGCCAAATTCGAAACGTCCAGCGATTGCGCCCACACGAAAGCTGCCAGCACTGAAAGCTCTACCTGGTTTTCACTGTCCCTTGGAACTGCATTCGCTGCCGCACAGACATTCGCGCTCTGCAAAAGCCTTGGTTGGGTATGATGCAACAATGCCTATGTGACTCTCGCACAGCCCGCTGCCAAATTTGAAACGTCCAGCGATTGCGCCCACACGAAAGCTGCCAGCACTGAAAGCTCTACCTGGTTTTCACTGTCCCTTGGAACTGCATTCGCTGCCGCACAGACATTCGCGCTCCGCAAAAGCCTTGGTTGGTTATGATGCAACAATGCCTATGTGACTCTGGCAGAGCCCGGCTGCCAAATTTGAAACGTCCAGCGATTGCGCCCACACGAAAGCTGCCAGCACTGAAAGCTCTACCTGGTTTTCACTGTCCCTTGGAACTGCATTCGCTGCCGCACAGACATTCGCGCTCTGCAAAAGCCTTGGTTGGTTATGATGCAACAATGCCTATGTGACTCATGCAGAGCCCGGCTGCCAAATTCGAAACGTCCAGCGATTGCGCCCATACGAAAGCTGCTAGCACTGAAAGCTCTACCTGGTTTTCACTGTCCCTTGGAACTGCATTCGCTGCCGCACCGACATTCGCGCTCTGCAAAAGCCTTGGTTGGTTATGATGCAACAATGCCTATGTGACTCTCGCACTGCCTGCTGCCAAATTTGAAACGTCCAGCGATTGCGCCCATACGAAAGCTGCTAGCACTGAAAGCTCTACCTGGTTTTCACTGTCCCTTGGAACTGCATTCGCTGCCGCACCGACATTCGCGCTCTGCAAAAGCCTTGGTTGGTTATGATGCAACAATGCCTATGTGACTCTCGCACTGCCTGCTGCCAAATTTGAAACGTCCACCGATTGCGCCCTCACGAAAGCTGCCAGCACTGAAAGCTCTACCTGGTTTTCACTGTCCCTTGGGACTGCATTCGCTGCCGCACAGACATTAGCGCTCTGCAAAAGCCTTGGTTGGGTATGATGCAACAATGCCTATGTGACTCTCGCAGAGCCCGCTGCCAAATTTGAAACGTACACCGATTGCGCCCACACGAAAGCTGCCAGCACTGAAAGCTCTACCTGGTTTTCACTGTCCCTTGGAACTGCATTCGCTGCCGCACAGAGATTCGCGCTCTGCGCAAGCCTTGGTTGGTTATGATGCAACAATGCCTATGTGACACTCGCAGAGCCCGGCTGCCAAATTTGAATTGTACACCGATTGCGCCCACACGAAAGCTGCCAGCACTGAAAGCTCTACCTGGTTTTCACTGTCCCTTGGAACTGCATTCGCTGCCGCACAGACAGTCGCGCTCTGCAAAAGCCTTGGTTGGGTATGATGCAACAATGCCTATGTGACTCTCGCAGAGCCCGCTGCCAAATTTGAAACGTCCAGCGATTGCGCCCACACGATAGCTGCCAGCACTGAAAGCTCTACCTGGTTTTCACTGTCCCCTGGAACTGCATTCGCTGCCGCACAGAGATTCGCGCTCTGCGCAAGCCTTGGTTGGTTATGACGCAACAATGGCTATGTGACTCTGGCAGAGCCCGGTTGCCAAATTTGAAACGTCCAGCGATTGCGCCCACACGAAAGCTGCCAGCACTGAAAGATCTACCTGGTTTTCACTGTCCCTTGGAACTGCATTCGCTGCCGCACAGACATTCGCGCTCTGCGCAAGCCTTGTTTGGTTATGATGCAACAATGCCTATGTGACTCTGGCAGAGCCCGGCTGCCAAATTTGAAACGTCCAGCGATTGCGCCCACACGAAAGCTGCCAGCACTGAAAGCTCTACCTGGTTTTCACTGTCCCTTGGAACTGCATTCGCTGCCGCACAGACATTCGCGCTCTGCGCAAGCCTTGGTTGTTTATGATGCAACAATGCCTATGTGACTCTGGCAGAGCCCGGCTGCCAAATTCGAAACGTCCAGCGATTGCGCCCTCACGAAAGCTGCCAGCACTGAAAGCTCTACCTGGTTTTCACTGTCCCTTGGAACTGCATTCGCTGCCGCACAGACATTCGCGCTCTGCGCAAGCTTTGGTTGGGTATGATGCAACAATGCCTATGTGACTCTCGCACAGCCCGCTGCCAAATTTGAAACGTCCAGCGATTGCGCCCACACGAAAGCTGCCAGCACTGAAAGGTCTACCTGGTTTTCACTGTCCCTTGGAACTGCATTCCCTGCCGCACAGACATTCGCGCTCCGCAAAAGCCTTGGTTGGTTATGATGCAACAATGCCTATGTGACTCTGGCAGAGCCCGGCTGCCAAATTTGAAACGTCCAGCGATTGCGCCCACACGAAAGCTGCCAGCACTGAAAGCTCTACCTGGATTTCACTGTCCCTTGGAACTGCATTCGCTGCCGCACAGACATTCGCACTCTGCAAAAGCCTTGGTTGGTTATGATGCAACAATGCCTATGTGACTCATGCAGAGCCCGGCTGCCAAATTCGAAACGTCCAGCGATTGCGCCCATACGAAAGCTGCTAGCACTGAAAGCTCTACCTGGTTTTCACTGTCCCTTGGAACTGCATTCGCTGCCGCACAGACATTGGCGGTCCGCAAAAGCCTTGGTTGGTTATGATGCAACAATGGCTATATGACTCTCGCAGAGCTCGGCTGCCAAATTCAAAACGTACACCGATTGCGCCCACACGAAAGCTGCCAGCACTGAAAGCTCTACCTGGTTTTCACTGTCCCTTGGAACTGCATTCGCTGCCGCACAGACGTTCGCGCTCTGCGCAAGCCTTGGTTGGTTATGATGCAACAATGCCTATGTGACTCATGCAGAGCCCGGCTGCCAAATTTGAAACGTCCAGCGATTGCGCCCACACAAAAGCTGCCAGCACTGAAAGCTCTACCTGGTTTTCACTGTCCCTTGGAACTGCATTCGCTGCCGCACAGACATTCGCGCTCTGCAAAAGCCTTGGTTGGGTATGATGCAACAATGCCTATGTGACTCTCGCAGAGCCCGGCTGCCAAATTCGAAATGTACACCGATTGCGCCCTCATGAAAGCTGCCAGCGCTGAAAGCTCTACCTGGATTTCACTGTCTCTTGGAACTGCATTCCCTGCCGCACAGACATTCGCGCTCTGCGCAAGCCTTGGTTGGTTATAACGCAACAATGCCTATGTGACTCTGGCAGAGCCCGGCTGCCAAATTCGAAACGTCCAGCGATTGCGCCCACATGAAAGCTGCCAGCACTGAAAGCTCTACCTGGTTTTCACTGTCCCTTGGAACTGCATTCGCTGCCGCACAGACATTCGCGCTCTGCGCAAGCCTTGGTAGGTTATGATGCAACAATGCCTATGTGACTCTGGCAGAGCCCGGCTGCCAAATTCGAAACGTCCAGCGATTGCGCCCACACGAAAGCTGCCAGCACTGAAAGCTCTACCTGGTTTTCACTGTCCCTTGGAACTGCATTCGCTGCCGCACAGACATTCGCTTTCCGCAAAAGTCTTGGTTGGTTATGATGCAACAATGCCTATGTGACTCTCGCAGAGCCCGGCTGCCAAATTTGAAATGTACACCGATTGCGCCCACACGAAAGCTGCCAGCACTGAAAGCTCTACCTGGTTTTCACTGTCCCTTGGAACTGCATTCGCTGCCGCAGAGACATTCGCGCTCTGCGCAAGCCTTGGTTGGGTATGACGCAACAATGCCTATGTGACTCTCGCAGAGCCCGGCTGCCAAATTTGAATTGTACACCGATTGCGCCCTCACGAAAGCTGCCAGCACTGAAAGCTCTACCTGGTTTTCACTGTCCCTTGGAACTGCATTCGCTGCCGCACAGACATTCGCTTTCCGCAAAAGTCTTGGTTGCTTATGATGCAACAATGCCTATGTGACTCTCGCAGAGCCCGGCTGCCAAATTTGAAATGTACACCGATTGCGCCCACACGAAAGCTGCCAGCACTGAAAGCTCTACCTGGTTTTCACTGTCCCTTGGAACTGCATTCGCTGCCGCACAGACATTCGCGCTCTGCGCAAGCCTTTGTTGGTTATGACGCAACAATGCCTATGTGACTCTCGCAGAGCCCGGCTGCCAAATTTGAATTGTACACCGATTGCGCCCTCACGAAAGCTGCCAGCACTGAAAGCTCTACCTGGTTTTCACTGTCCCTTGGAACTGCATTTGCTGCCGCACAGACAGTCGCGCTCTGCAAAAGCCTTGGTTGGTTATGATGCAACAATGCCTATGTGACTCTGGCAGAGCCCGCTGCCAAATTTGAAACGTCCAGCGATTGCGCCCACACGAAAGCTGCCAGCACTGAAAGCTCTACCTGGTTTTCACTGTCCCTTGGAACTGCATTCGCTGCCGCACAGACATTCGCGCTCTGCGCAAGCCTTGGTTGGTTATGACGCAACAATGGCTATGTGACTCTGGCAGAGACCGGCTGCCAAATTTGAAACGTCCAGCGATTGCGCCCACACGAAAGCTGCCAGCACTGAAAGCTCTACCTGGTTTTCACTGTGCATTGGAACTGCATTCGCTGCCGCACAGACATTCGCGGTCCGCAAAAGCCTTGGTTGGTTATTATCAACAATGTCTATATGACTCTCGCAGAGCTCGGCTGCCAAATTCGAAACGTCCAGCGATTGCGCCCACACGAAAGCTGCCAGCACTGAAAGCTCTACCTGGTTTTCACTGTCCCTTGGAACTGCATTCGCTGCCGCACAGACATTCGCGCTCTGCGCAAGCCTTGGTTGGGTATGATGCAACAATGCCTATGTGACACTCGCAGATCCCGGCTGCCAAATTTGAATTGTACACCGATTGCGCCCTCACGAAAGCTGCCAGCACTGAAAGCTCTACCTGGTTTTCACTGTCCCTTGGAACTGCATTTGCTGCCGCACAGACATTCGCGCTCTGCAAAAGCCTTGGTTGGGTATGATGCAACAATGCCTATGTGACTCTCGCAGACCCCGCTGCCAAATTTGAAACGTCCAGCGATTGCGCCCACACGAAAGCTGCCAGCACTGAAAGCTCTACCTGGTTTTCACTGTCCCTTGGAACTGCATTCTCTGCCGCACAGACATTCGCGCTCTGCGCAAGCCTTGGTTGGTTATGATGCAACAATGCCTATGTGACTCTGGCAGAGCCCGGCTGCCAAATTCGAAACGTCCAGCGATTGCGCCCACACGAAAGCTGCCAGCACTGAAAGCTCTACCTGGTTTTCACTGTCCCTTGGAACTGCATTCGCTGCCACACAGACATTCGCGCTCTGCGCAAGCCTTGGTTGGTTATGACGCAACAATGCCTATGTGACTCTGGCAGAGCCCGGCTGCCAAATTTGAAATGTACACCGATTGCGCCCACACGAAAGCTGCCAGCACTGAAAGCTCTACCTGGTTTTCACTGTCCCTTGGAACTGCATTCGCTGCCGCACAGACATTATCTCTCCGCATTAGCTTTATTTGTTTATGATGCAACAATGCCTATGTGACTCTCGCACAGCCCGCTGCCAAATTTGCAACGTCCACTGATTGCGCCCACACGAAAGCTGCCAGCACTGAAAGCTCTACCTGGTTTTCACTGTCCCTTGGAACTGCATTCGCTGCCGCACAGACATTCGTGCTCTGCAAAAGTCTTGGTTGGGTATGATGCAACAATGCCTATGTGAATCTCGCACAGACCGCTGCCAAATTTGAAACGTCCAGCGATTGCGCCCACACGAAAGCTGCCAGCACTGAAAGCTCTACCTGGTTTTCACTGTCCCTTGGAACTGCATTCGCTGCCGCACAGACATTCGCGCTCTGCAAAAGCCTTGGTTGGTTATGATGCAACAATGCCTATGTGAATCTGGCAGAGCCCGGCTGCCAAATTCGAAACGTCCAGCGATTGCGCCCACACGAAAGCTGCCAGCACTGAAAGCTCTACCTGGTTTTCACTGTCCCTTGGAACTGCATTCGCTGCCGCACCGACATTCGCGCTCCGCAAAAGCCTTGGTTGGTTATGATGCAACAATGCCTATGTGACTCTGGCAGAGCCCGGCTGCCAAATTTGAAACGTCCAGCGATTGCGCCCACACGATAGCTGCCAGCACTGAAAGCTCTACCTGGTTTTCACTGTCCCTTGGAACTGCATTCGCTGCCGCACAGACATTCGCGCTCTGCAAAAGCCTTGGTTGGTTATGATGCAACAATGCCTATGTGACTCATGCAGAGCCCGGCTGCCAAATTTGAAACGTCCAGCAATTGCGCCCACACGAAAGCTGCCAGCACTGAAAGCTCTACCTGGTTTTCACTGTCCCTTGGAACTGCATTCGCTGCCGCACCGACATTCGCGCTCTGCAAAAGCCTTGGTTGGTTATGATGGAACAATGCCTATGTGACTCTCGCACTGCCCGCTGCCAAATTTGAAACGTCCACTGATTGCGCCCACACGAAAGCTGCCAGCACTGAAAGCTCTACCTGCTTTTCACTGTCGCTTGGAACTCCATTCGCTGCCGCACAGACATTCGCGCTCTGCGCAAGCCTTGGTTGCTTATGATGCAACAATTCCTATGTGACTCTGGCAGAGCCCGGCTGCCAAATTTGAATTGTACACCGATTGCGCCCTCACGAAAGCTGCCAGCACTGAAAGCTCTACCTGGTTTTCACTGTCCCTTGGAACTGCATTCGCTGCCGCACAGACAGTCGCGCTCTGCAAAAGCCTTGGTTGGGTATGATGCAACAATGCCTATGTGACTCTCGCAGAGACCGCTGCCAAATTTGAAACGTCCAGCGATTGCGCCCACATGAAAGCTGCCAGCACTGAAAGCTCTACCTGGTTTTCACTGTCCCTTGGAACTGCATTCGCTGCCGCACAGACATTCGCGCTCTGCGCAAGCCTTGGTTGGTTATGACGCAACAATGCCTATGTGACTCTGGCAGAGCCCGGCTGCCAAATTTGAAACGTCCAGCGATTGCGCCCACACGAAAGCTGCCAGCACTGAAAGCTCTACCTGGTTTTCACTGTCCCTTGGAACTGCATCCGCTGCCGCACAGACATTCGCGCTCTGCGCAAGCCTTGGTTGGGTATGACGCAACAATGCCTATGTGACTCTGGCAGAGCCCGCTGCCAAATTTGAAACGTCCAGCGATTGCGCCCACACGAAAGCTGCCAGCACTGAAAGCTCTACCTGGTTTTCACTGTGCATTGGACCTGCATTCGCTGCCGCACAGACATTCGCGGTCCGCAAAAGCCTTGGTTGGTTATGATGAAACAATGGCTATATGACTCTCGCAGAGCTCGGCTGCCAAATTCGAAACGTCCAGCGATTGCGCCCACACGAAAGCTGCCAGCACTGAAAGCTCTACCTGGTTTTCACTGTCCCTTGGAACTGCATTCGCTGCCGCACAGACATTCACGCTCTGCAAAAGCCTTGGTTGGGTATGATGCAACAATGCCTATGTGACACTCGCAGAGCCCGGCTGCCAAATTTGAATTGTACACCGATTGCGCCCTCACGAAAGCTGCCAGCACTGAAAGCTCTACCTGGTTTTCACTGTCCCTTGGAACTGCATTTGCTGCCGCACAGACATTCGCGCTCTGCAAAAGCCTTGGTTGGTTATGATGCAACAATGCCTATGTGACTCTCGCACAGCCCGCTGCCAAATTTGAAACGTCCAGCGATTGCGCCCACACGAAAGCTGCCAGCACTGAAAGCTCTACCTGGTTTTCACTGTCCCTTGGAACTGCATTCGCTGCCGCACAGACATTCGCGCTCTGCAAAAGCCTTGGTTGGTTATGATGCAACAATGCCTATGTGACTCATGCAGAGCCCGGCTGCCAAATTTGAAACGTCCAGCAATTGCGCCCACACGAAAGCTGCCAGCACTGAAAGCTCTACCTGGTTTTCACTGTCCCTTGGAACTGCATTCGCTGCCGCACAGACAGTCGCGCTCTGCAAAAGCCTTGGTTGGTTATGATGCAACAATGCCTATGTGACTCTCGCACTGCCCGCTGCCAAATTTGAAACGTCCACTGATTGCGCCCACACGAAAGCTGCCAGCACTGAAAGCTCTACCTGCTTTTCACTGTCGCTTGGAACTCCATTCGCTGCCGCACAGACATTCGCGCTCTGCGCAAGCCTTGGTTGCTTATGATGCAACAATTCCTATGTGACTCTGGCAGAGCCCGGCTGCCAAATTTGAATTGTACACCGATTGCGCCCTCACGAAAGCTGCCAGCACTGAAAGCTCTACCTGGTTTTCACTGTCCCTTGGAACTGCATTCGCTGCCGCACAGACAGTCGCGCTCTGCAAAAGCCTTGGTTGGGTATGATGCAACAATGCCTATGTGACTCTCGCAGAGACCGCTGCCAAATTTGAAACGTCCAGCGATTGCGCCCACATGAAAGCTGCCAGCACTGAAAGCTCTACCTGGTTTTCACTGTCCCTTGGAACTGCATTCGCTGCCGCACAGACATTCGCGCTCTGCGCAAGCCTTGGTTGGTTATGACGCAACAATGCCTATGTGACTCTGGCAGAGCCCGGCTGCCAAATTTGAAACGTCCAGCGATTGCGCCCACACGAAAGCTGCCAGCACTGAAAGCTCTACCTGGTTTTCACTGTCCCTTGGAACTGCATCCGCTGCCACACAGACATTCGCGCTCTGCGCAAGCCTTGGTTGGTTATGACGCAACAATGCCTATGTGACTCTGGCAGAGACCGGCTGCCAAATTTGAAACGTCCAGCGATTGCGCCCACACGAAAGCTGCCAGCACTGAAAGCTCTACCTGGTTTTCACTGTGCATTGGACCTGCATTCGCTGCCGCACAGACATTCGCGGTCCGCAAAAGCTTTGGTTGGTTATGATGCAACAATGGCTATATGACTCTCGCAGAGCTCGGCTGCCAAATTCGAAACGTCCAGCGATTGCGCCCACACGAAAGCTGCCAGCACTGAAAGCTCTACCTGGTTTTCACTGTCCCTTGGAACTGCATTCGCTGCCGCACAGACATTCACGCTCTGCAAAAGCCTTGGTTGGGTATGATGCAACAATGCCTATGTGACACTCGCAGAGCCCGGCTGCCAAATTTGAATTGTACACCGATTGCGCCCTCACGAAAGCTGCCAGCACTGAAAGCTCTACCTGGTTTTCACTGTCCCTTGGAACTGCATTTGCTGCCGCACAGACATTCGCGCTCTGCAAAAGCCTTGGTTGGTTATGATGCAACAATGCCTATGTGACTCTCGCACAGCCCGCTGCCAAATTTGAAACGTCCAGCGATTGCGCCCACACGAAAGCTGCCAGCACTGAAAGCTCTACCTGGTTTTCACTGTCCCTTGGAACTGCATTCGCTGCCGCACAGACATTCGCGCTCTGCGAAAGCCTTGGTTGGTTATGATGCAACAATGCCTATGTGACTCTCGCAGAGCCCGGCTGCCAAATTCGAAACGTCCAGCGATTGCGCCCACACGAAAGCTGCCAGCACTGAAAGCTCTACCTGGTTTTCACTGTCCCTTGGAACTGCATTCGCTGCCGCACAGACATTCGCGCTCTGCAAAAGCCTTGGTTGGTTATGATGCAACAATGCCTATGTGACTCATGCAGAGCCCGGCTGCCAAATTTGAAACGTCCAGCAATTGCGCCCACACGAAAGCTGCCAGCACTGAAAGCTCTACCTGGTTTTCACTGTCCCTTGGAACTGCATTCGCTGCCGCACCGACATTCGCGCTCTGCAAAAGCCTTGGTTGGTTATGATGCAACAATGCCTATGTGACTCTCGCACTGCCCGCTGCCAAATTTGAAATGTACACCGATTGCGCCCACACGAAAGCTGCCAGCACTGAAAGCTCTACCTGGTTTTCACTGTCCCTTGGAACTGCATTCGCTGCCGCACAGACAGTCGCGCTCTGCAAAAGCCTTGGTTGGGTATGATGCAACAATGCCTATGTGACTCTCGCAGAGCCCGCTGCCAAATTTGAAACGTCCAGCGATTGCGCCCACACGAAAGCTGCCAGCACTGAAAGCTCTACCTGGTTTTCACTGTCCCTTGGAACTGCATTCGCTGCCGCACAGACATTCGCGCTCTGCGCAAGCCTTGGTTGGTTATGACGCAACAATGGCTATGTGACTCTGGCAGAGACCGGCTGCCAAATTTGAAACGTCCAGCGATTGCGCCCACACGAAAGCTGCCAGCACTGAAAGCTCTACCTGGTTTTCACTGTGCATTGGACCTGCATTCGCTGCCGCACAGACATTCGCGGTCCGCAAAAGCCTTGGTTGGTTATGATCCAACAATGGCTATATGACTCTCGCAGAGCTCGGCTGCCAAATTCGAAACGTCCAGCGATTGCGCCCACACGAAAGCTGCCAGCACTGAAAGCTCTACCTGGTTTTCACTGTCCCTTGGAACTGCATTCGCTGCCGCACAGACATTCACGCTCCGCAAAAGCCTTGGTTGGGTATGATGCAACAATGCCTATGTGACACTCGCAGAGCCCGGCTGCCAAATTTGAATTGTACACCGATTGCGCCCTCACGAAAGCTGCCAGCACTGAAAGCTCTACCTGGTTTTCACTGTCCCTTGGAACTGCATTTGCTGCCGCACAGACATTCGCGCTCTGCAAAAGCCTTGGTTGGTTATGATGCAACAATGCCTATGTGACTCTCGCACAGCCCGCTGCCAAATTTGAAACGTCCAGCGATTGCGCCCACACGAAAGCTGCCAGCACTGAAAGCTCTACCTGGTTTTCACTGTCCCTTGGAACTGCATTCGCTGCCGCACAGACATTCGCGCTCTGCGCAAGCCTTGGTTGGTTATGATGCAACAATGCCTATGTGACTCTCGCAGAGCCCGGCTGCCAAATTCGAAACGTCCAGCGATTGCGCCCACACGAAAGCTGCCAGCACTGAAAGCTCTACCTGGTTTTCACTGTCCCTTGGAACTGCATTCGCTGCCGCACAGACATTCGCGATCAGCGCAAGCCTTGGTTGGTTATGACGCAACAATGCCTATGTGACTCTGGCAGAGCCCGGCTGCCAAATTTGAAACGTCCAGCTATTGCGCCCACACGAAAGCTGCCAGCACTGAAAGCTCTACCTGGTTTTCACTGTCCCTTGGAACTGCATTCGCTGCCGCACAGACATTCGCGCTCCGCAAAAGCCTTGGTTGGTTATGATGCAACAATGCCTATGTGACTCTCGCAGAGCCCGGCTGCCAAATTTGAAACGTCCAGCGATTGCGCCCACATGAAAGCTGCCAGCACTGAAAGCTCTACCTGGTTTTCACTGTCCCTTGGAACTGCATTCGCTGCCGCACAGACATTCCCGCTCTGCAAAAGCCTTGGTTGGGTATGATGCAACAATGCCTATGTGACTCTGGCAGAGCCCGGCTGCCAAATTCGAAACGTCCAGCGATTGCGCCCACACGAAAGCTGCCAGCACTGAAAGCTCTACCTGCTTTTCACTGTCCCTTGGAACTGCATTCGCTGCCGCACAGACATTCGCGCTCTGCGCAAGCCTTGGTTGGTTATGATGCAACAATGCCTATGTGACTCTGGCAGAGCCCGGCTGCCAAATTTGAAACGTCCAGCGATTGCGCCCACACGAAAGCTGCCAGCACTGAAAGCTCTACCTGGTTTTCACTGTCCCTTGGAACTGCATTCGCTGCCGCACAGACATTATCTCTCCGCATAAGCTTTATTTGTTTATGATGCAACAATGCCTATGTGACTCTCGCACAGCCCGCTGCCAAATTTGAAACGTCCAGCGATTGCGCCCACACGAAAGCTGCCAGCACTGAAAGCTCTACCTGGTTTTCACTGTCCCTTGGAACTGCATTCGCTGCCGCACAGACATTCGCGCTCTGCAAAAGCCTTGGTTGGTTATGATGCAACAATGCCTATGTGACTCTCGCACTGCCCGCTGCCAAATTTGAAACGTCCACTGATTGCGCCCACACAAAAGCTGCCAGCACTGAAAGCTCTACCTGCTTTTCACTGTCGCTTGGAACTGCATTCGCTGCCGCACAGACATTCGCGCTCTGCGCAAGCCTTGGTTGGTTATGATGCAACAATGCCTATGTGACTCTCGCACAGCCCGGCTGCCAAATTTGAATTGTACACCGATTGCGCCCTCACGAAAGCTGCCAGCACTGAAAGCTCTACCTGGTTTTCACTGTCCCTTGGAACTGCATTCGCTGCCGCACAGACATTCGCGGTCCGCAAAAGCCTTGGTTGGGTATGATGCAACAATGCCTATGTGACTCTCGCAGAGCCCGCTGCCAAATTTGAAACGTCCAGCAATTGCGCTCACACGAAAGCTGCCAGCACTGAAAGCTCTACCTGGTTTTCACTGTCCCTTGGAACTGCATTCGCTGCCGCACAGACATTCGCGCTCTGCGCAAGCCTTGGTTGGTTATGACGCAACAATGCCTATGTGACTCTGGCAGAGACCGGCTGCCAAATTTGAAACGTCCAGCGATTGCGCCCACACGAAAGCTGCCAGCACTGAAAGCTCTACCTGGTTTTCACTGTGCATTGGAACTGCATTCGCTGCCGCACAGACATTCGCGCTCTGCAAAAGCCTTGGTTGGGTATGATGCAACAATGCCTATGTGACTCTGGCAGAGACCGGCTGCCAAATTTGAAACGTCCAGCGATTGCGCCCTCACGAAAGCTGCCAGCGCTGAAAGCTCTACCTGGATTTCACTGTCCCTTGGAACTGCATTCGATGCCGCACAGACATTCGCGCTCTGCGCAAGCCTTGGTTGGTTATAACGCAACAATGCCTATGTGACTCTGGCAGAGACCGGCTGCCAAATTTGAATCGTCCAGCGATTGCGCCCACATGAAAGCTGCCAGCACTGAAAGCTCTACCTGGTTTTCACTGTCCCTTGGAACTGCATTCGCTGCCGCACAGACATTCGCGGTCCGCAAAAGCCTTGGTTGGTTATGATGCAACAATGGCTATGTGACTCTCGCAGAGCTCGGCTGCCAAATTTGAAACGTCCACTGATTGCGCCCACACGAATGCTGCCAGCACTGAAAGCTCTACCTGGTTTTCACTGTCCCTTGGAACTGCATTCGCTGCCGCACAGACATTCGCGCTCTGCGCAAGCCTTGGTTGGTTATGATGCAACAATGCCTATGTGAATCTGGCAGAGCCCGGCTGCCAAATTCGAAACGTCCAGCGATTGCGCCCACACGAAAGCTGCCAGCACTGAAAGCTCTACCTGGTTTTCACTGTCCCTTGGAACTGCATCCGCTGCCGCACAGACATTCGCGCTCTGCGCAAGCCTTGGTTGGGTATGACGCAACAATGCCTATGTGACTCTGGCAGAGACCGGCTGCCAAATTTGAAACGTCCAGCGATTGCGCCCACACGAAAGCTGCCAGCACTGAAAGCTCTACCTGGTTTTCACTGTGCATTGGACCTGCATTCGCTGCCGCACAGACATTCGCGGTCCGCAAAAGCCTTGGTTGGTTATGATGCAACAATGGCTATATGACTCTCGCAGAGCTCGGCTGCCAAATTCGAAACGTCCAGCGATTGCGCCCACACGAAAGCTGCCAGCACTGAAAGCTCTACCTGGTTTTCACTGTCCCTTGGAACTGCATTCGCTGCCGCACAGACATTCACGCTCTGCAAAAGCCTTGGTTGGGTATGATGCAACAATGCCTATGTGACACTCGCAGAGCCCGGCTGCCAAATTTGAATTGTACACCGATTGCGCCCTCACGAAAGCTGCCAGCACTGAAAGCTCTACCTGGTTTTCACTGTCCCTTGGAACTGCATTTGCTGCCGCACAGACATTCGCGCTCTGCAAAAGCCTTGGTTGGTTATGATGCAACAATGCCTATGTGACTCTCGCACAGCCCGCTGCCAAATTTGAAACGTCCAGCGATTGCGCCCACACGAAAGCTGCCAGCACTGAAAGCTCTACCTGGTTTTCACTGTCCCTTGGAACTGCATTCGCTGCCGCACAGACATTCGCGCTCTGCAAAAGCCTTGGTTGGTTATGATGCAACAATGCCTATGTGACTCATGCAGAGCCCGGCTGCCAAATTTGAAACGTCCAGCAATTGCGCCCACACGAAAGCTGCCAGCACTGAAAGCTCTACCTGGTTTTCACTGTCCCTTGGAACTGCATTCGCTGCCGCACCGACATTCGCGCTCTGCAAAAGCCTTGGTTGGTTATGATGCAACAATGCCTATGTGACTCTCGCACTGCCCGCTGCCAAATTTGAAACGTCCACTGATTGCGCCCACACGAAAGCTGCCAGCACTGAAAGCTCTACCTGCTTTTCACTGTCGCTTGGAACTCCATTCGCTGCCGCACAGACATTCGCGCTCTGCGCAAGCCTTGGTTGCTTATGATGCAACAATTCCTATGTGACTCTGGCAGAGCCCGGCTGCCAAATTTGAATTGTACACCGATTGCGCCCTCACGAAAGCTGCCAGCACTGAAAGCTCTACCTGGTTTTCACTGTCCCTTGGAACTGCATTCGCTGCCGCACAGACAGGCGCGCTCTGCAAAAGCCTTGGTTGGGTATGATGCAACAATGCCTATGTGACTCTCGCAGAGACCGCTGCCAAATTTGAAACGTCCAGCGATTGCGCCCACATGAAAGCTGCCAGCACTGAAAGCTCTACCTGGTTTTCACTGTCCCTTGGAACTGCATTCGCTGCCGCACAGACATTCGCGCTCTGCGCAAGCCTTGGTTGGTTATGACGCAACAATGCCTATGTGACTCTGGCAGAGCCCGGCTGCCAAATTTGAAACGTCCAGCGATTGCGCCCACACGAAAGCTGCCAGCACTGAAAGCTCTACCTGGTTTTCACTGTCCCTTGGAACTGCATCCGCTGCCACACAGACATTCGCGCTCTGCGCAAGCCTTGGTTGGTTATGACGCAACAATGCCTATGTGACTCTGGCAGAGACCGGCTGCCAAATTTGAAACGTCCAGCGATTGCGCCCACACGAAAGCTGCCAGCACTGAAAGCTCTACCTGGTTTTCACTGTGCATTGGACCTGCATTCGCTGCCGCACAGACATTCGCGGTCCGCAAAAGCTTTGGTTGGTTATGATGCAACAATGGCTATATGACTCTCGCAGAGCTCGGCTGCCAAATTCGAAACGTCCAGCGATTGCGCCCACACGAAAGCTGCCAGCACTGAAAGCTCTACCTGGTTTTCACTGTCCCTTGGAACTGCATTCGCTGCCGCACAGACATTCACGCTCTGCAAAAGCCTTGGTTGGGTATGATGCAACAATGCCTATGTGACACTCGCAGAGCCCGGCTGCCAAATTTGAATTGTACACCGATTGCGCCCTCACGAAAGCTGCCAGCACTGAAAGCTCTACCTGGTTTTCACTGTCCCTTGGAACTGCATTTGCTGCCGCACAGACATTCGCGCTCTGCAAAAGCCTTGGTTGGTTATGATGCAACAATGCCTATGTGACTCTCGCACAGCCCGCTGCCAAATTTGAAACGTCCAGCGATTGCGCCCACACGAAAGCTGCCAGCACTGAAAGCTCTACCTGGTTTTCACTGTCCCTTGGAACTGCATTCGCTGCCGCACAGACATTCGCGCTCTGCGAAAGCCTTGGTTGGTTATGATGCAACAATGCCTATGTGACTCTCGCAGAGCCCGGCTGCCAAATTCGAAACGTCCAGCGATTGCGCCCACACGAAAGCTGCCAGCACTGAAAGCTCTACCTGGTTTTCACTGTCCCTTGGAACTGCATTCGCTGCCGCACAGACATTCGCGCTCTGCAAAAGCCTTGGTTGGTTATGATGCAACAATGCCTATGTGACTCATGCAGAGCCCGGCTGCCAAATTTGAAACGTCCAGCAATTGCGCCCACACGAAAGCTGCCAGCACTGAAAGCTCTACCTGGTTTTCACTGTCCCTTGGAACTGCATTCGCTGCCGCACCGACATTCGCGCTCTGCAAAAGCCTTGGTTGGTTATGATGCAACAATGCCTATGTGACTCTCGCACTGCCCGCTGCCAAATTTGAAATGTACACCGATTGCGCCCACACGAAAGCTGCCAGCACTGAAAGCTCTACCTGGTTTTCACTGTCCCTTGGAACTGCATTCGCTGCCGCACAGACATTCGCGCTCTGCAAAAGCCTTGGTTGGGTATGATGCAACAATGCCTATGTGACTCTCGCAGAGCCCGCTGCCAAATTTGAAACGTCCAGCGATTGCGCCCACACGAAAGCTGCCAGCACTGAAAGCTCTACCTGGTTTTCACTGTCCCTTGGAACTGCATTCGCTGCCGCACAGACATTCGCGCTCTGCGCAAGCCTTGGTTGGTTATGACGCAACAATGGCTATGTGACTCTGGCAGAGACCGGCTGCCAAATTTGAAACGTCCAGCGATTGCGCCCACACGAAAGCTGCCAGCACTGAAAGCTCTACCTGGTTTTCACTGTGCATTGGACCTGCATTCGCTGCCGCACAGACATTCGCGGTCCGCAAAAGCCTTGGTTGGTTATGATCCAACAATGGCTATATGACTCTCGCAGAGCTCGGCTGCCAAATTCGAAACGTCCAGCGATTGCGCCCACACGAAAGCTGCCAGCACTGAAAGCTCTACCTGGTTTTCACTGTCCCTTGGAACTGCATTCGCTGCCGCACAGACATTCACGCTCCGCAAAAGCCTTGGTTGGGTATGATGCAACAATGCCTATGTGACACTCGCAGAGCCCGGCTGCCAAATTTGAATTGTACACCGATTGCGCCGTCACGAAAGCTGCCAGCACTGAAAGCTCTACCTGGTTTTCACTGTCCCTTGGAACTGCATTTGCTGCCGCACATACATTCGCGCTCTGCAAAAGCCTTGGTTGGTTATGATGCAACAATGCCTATGTGACTCTCGCACAGCCCGCTGCCAAATTTGAAACGTCCAGCGATTGCGCCCACACGAAAGCTGCCAGCACTGAAAGC
Source organism: Mycteria americana (assembly GCF_035582795.1). Lineage (NCBI taxonomy): Eukaryota > Metazoa > Chordata > Aves > Ciconiiformes > Ciconiidae > Mycteria > Mycteria americana. Next base: position 1,345,900 of record NW_027445609.1, on the reverse strand, counting down.
TCTACCTGGTTTTCACTGTCCCTTGGAACTGCATTCGCTGCCGCACAGACATTCGCGCTCTGCGCAAGCCTTGGTTGGTTATGATGCAACAATGCCTATGTGACTCTCGCAGAGCCCGGCTGCCAAATTCGAAACGTCCAGCGATTGCGCCCACACGAAAGCTGCCAGCACTGAAAGCTCTACCTGGTTTTCACTGTCCCTTGGAACTGCATTCGCTGCCGCACAGACATTCGCGATCAGCGCAAGCCTTGGTTGGTTATGACGCAACAATGCCTATGTGACTCTGGCAGAGCCCGGCTGCCAAATTTGAAACGTCCAGCGATTGCGCCCACACGAAAGCTGCCAGCACTGAAAGCTCTACCTGGTTTTCACTGTCCCTTGGAACTGCATTCGCTGCCGCACAGACATTCGCGCTCTGCGCAAGCCTTGGTTGGTTATGACGCAACAATGCCTATGTGACTCTGGCAGAGCACGGCTGCCAAATTCGAAACGTCCAGCGATTGCGCCCACACGAAAGCTGCCAGCACTGAAAGCTCTACCTGCTTTTCACTGTCCCTTGGAACTGCATTCGCTGCCGCACAGACATTCGCGCTCCGCAAAAGCCTTGGTTGGTTATGATGCAACAATGCCTATGTGACTCTCGCAGAGCCCGGCTGCCAAATTTGAAACGTCCAGCGATTGCGCCCACATGAAAGCTGCCAGCACTGAAAGCTCTACCTGGTTTTCACTGTCCCTTGGAACTGCATTCGCTGCCGCACAGACATTCCCGCTCTGCAAAAGCCTTGGTTGGGTATGATGCAACAATGCCTATGTGACTCTGGCAGAGCCCGGCTGCCAAATTCGAAACGTCCAGCGATTGCGCCCACACGAAAGCTGCCAGCACTGAAAGCTCTACCTGCTTTTCACTGTCCCTTGGAACTGCATTCGCTGCCGCACAGACATTCGCGCTCTGCGCAAGCCTTGGTTGGTTATGATGCAACAATGCCTATGTGACTCTGGCAGAGCCCGGCTGCCAAATTTGAAACGTCCAGCGATTGCGCCCACACGAAAGCTGCCAGCACTGAAAGCTCTACCTGGTTTTCACTGTCCCTTGGAACTGCATTCGCTGCCGCACAGACATTATCTCTCCGCATAAGCTTTATTTGTTTATGATGCAACAATGCCTATGTGACTCTCGCACAGCCCGCTGCCAAATTTGAAACGTCCAGCGATTGCGCCCACACGAAAGCTGCCAGCACTGAAAGCTCTACCTGGTTTTCACTGTCCCTTGGAACTGCATTCGCTGCCGCACAGACATTCGCGCTCTGCAAAAGCCTTGGTTGGTTATGATGCAACAATGCCTATGTGACTCTCGCACTGCCCGCTGCCAAATTTGAAACGTCCACTGATTGCGCCCACACAAAAGCTGCCAGCACTGAAAGCTCTACCTGCTTTTCACTGTCGCTTGGAACTGCATTCGCTGCCGCACAGACATTCGCGCTCTGCGCAAGCCTTGGTTGGTTATGATGCAACAATGCCTATGTGACTCTCGCACAGCCCGGCTGCCAAATTTGAATTGTACACCGATTGCGCCCTCACGAAAGCTGCCAGCACTGAAAGCTCTACCTGGTTTTCACTGTCCCTTGGAACTGCATTCGCTGCCGCACAGACATTCGCGGTCCGCAAAAGCCTTGGTTGGGTATGATGCAACAATGCCTATGTGACTCTCGCAGAGCCCGCTGCCAAATTTGAAACGTCCAGCAATTGCGCTCACACGAAAGCTGCCAGCACTGAAAGCTCTACCTGGTTTTCACTGTCCCTTGGAACTGCATTCGCTGCCGCACAGACATTCGCGCTCTGCGCAAGCCTTGGTTGGTTATGACGCAACAATGCCTATGTGACTCTGGCAGAGACCGGCTGCCAAATTTGAAACGTCCAGCGATTGCGCCCACACGAAAGCTGCCAGCACTGAAAGCTCTACCTGGTTTTCACTGTGCATTGGAACTGCATTCGCTGCCGCACAGACATTCGCGCTCTGCAAAAGCCTTGGTTGGGTATGATGCAACAATGCCTATGTGACTCTGGCAGAGACCGGCTGCCAAATTTGAAACGTCCAGCGATTGCGCCCTCACGAAAGCTGCCAGCGCTGAAAGCTCTACCTGGATTTCACTGTCCCTTGGAACTGCATTCGATGCCGCACAGACATTCGCGCTCTGCGCAAGCCTTGGTTGGTTATAACGCAACAATGCCTATGTGACTCTGGCAGAGACCGGCTGCCAAATTTGAATCGTCCAGCGATTGCGCCCACATGAAAGCTGCCAGCACTGAAAGCTCTACCTGGTTTTCACTGTCCCTTGGAACTGCATTCGCTGCCGCACAGACATTCGCGGTCCGCAAAAGCCTTGGTTGGTTATGATGCAACAATGGCTATGTGACTCTCGCAGAGCTCGGCTGCCAAATTTGAAACGTCCACTGATTGCGCCCACACGAATGCTGCCAGCACTGAAAGCTCTACCTGGTTTTCACTGTCCCTTGGAACTGCATTCGCTGCCGCACAGACATTCGCGCTCTGCGCAAGCCTTGGTTGGTTATGATGCAACAATGCCTATGTGACTCTGGCAGAGCCCGGCTGCCAAATTTGAAACGTCCAGTGATTGCGCCCATACGAAAGCTGCCAGCACTGAAAGCTCTACCTGGTTTTCACTGTCCCTTGGAACTGCATTCGCTGCCGCACAGACATTATCTCTCCGCATAAGCTTTATTTGTTTATGATGCAACAATGCCTATGTGACTCTCGCACAGCCCGCTGCCAAATTTGAAACGTCCAGCGATTGCGCCCACACGAAAGCTGCCAGCACTGAAAGCTCTACCTGGTTTTCACTGTCCCTTGGAACTGCATTCGCTGCCGCACAGACATTCGCGCTCCGCAAAAGCCTTGGTTGGTTATGATGCAACAATGCCTATGTGACTCATGCAGAGCCCGGCTGCCAAATTTGAAACGTCCAGCGATTGCGCCCACACGAAAGCTGCCAGCACTGAAAGCTCTACCTGGTTTTCGCTGTCCCTTGGAACTGCATTCGCTGCCGCACAGACATTCGCGCTCTGCGCAAGCCTTGGTTGGTTATGATGCAACAATGCCTATGTGACTCTCGCAGAGCCCGGCTGCCAAATTTGAATTGTACACCGATTGCGCCCTCACGAAAGCTGCCAGCACTGAAAGCTCTACCTGGTTTTCACTGTCCCTTGGAACTGCATTCGCTGCCTCACAGACAGTCGCGCTGTGCAAAAGCCTTGGTTGAGTATGATGCAACAATGCCTATGTGACTCTCGCAGAGACCGCTGCCAAATTTGAAACGTCCAGCGATTGCGCCCACACGAAAGCTGCCAGCACTGAAAGCTCTACCTGGTTTTCACTGTCGCTTGGAACTGCATTCGCTGCCGCACAGACATTCGCGCTCTGCGCAAGCCTTGGTTGGTTATGACGCAACAATGGCTATGTGACTCTGGCAGAGACCGGCTGCCAAATTTGAAACGTCCAGCGATTGCGCCCACACGAAAGCTGCCAGCACTGAAAGCTCTACCTGGTTTTCACTGTGCATTGGACCTGCATTCGCTGTCGCACAGACATTCGCGGTCCGCAAAAGCCTTGGTTGGTTATGATGCAACAATGGCTATATGACTCTCGCAGAGCTCGGCTGCCAAATTTGAAACGTCCAGCGATTGCGCCCACACGAAAGCTGCCAGCACTGAAAGCTCTACCTGGTTTTCACTGTGCATTGGAACTGCATTCGCTGCCGCACAGACATTCGCGGTCCGCAAAAGCCTTGGTTGGTTATGATGCAACAATGCCTATGTGACTCTGGCAGAGCCCGGCTGCCAAATTTGAAACGTCCAGCGATTGCGCCCACACGAAAGCTGCCAGCAGTGAAAGCTCTACCTGGTTTTCACTGTCCCTTGGAACTGCATTCGCTGCCGCACAGACATTCGCGCTCTGCGCAAGCCTTGGTTGGTTATAACGCAACAATGCCTATGTGACTCTGGCAGAGACCGGCTGCCAATTTTGAAACGTCCAGCGATTGCGCCCACATGAAAGCTGCCAGCACTGAAAGCTCTACCTGGTTTTCACTGTCCCTTGGAACTGCATTCGCTGCCGCACAGACATTCGCTGTCCGCAAAGGCTTGGTTGGTTATGATGCAACAATGGCTATGTGACTCTCGCAGAGCTCGGCTGCCAAATTCGAAACGTACACCGATTGCGCCCACACGAAAGCCTCCAGCACTGAAAGCTCTACCTGGTTTTCACTGTCCCTTGGAACTGCATTCACTGCCGCACAGACATTCGCGCTCTGCAAAAGCCTTGGTTGGGTATGATGCAACAATGCCTATGTGAATCTTGCACAGCCCGCTGCCAAATTTGAAACGTCCACTGATTGAGCCCACACGAAAGCTGCCAGCACTGTAAGCTCTACCTGGTTTTCACTGTCCCTTGGAACTGCATTCGCTGCCGCACAGACATTCGCGCTCCGCAAAAGCCTTGGTTGGTTATGATGCAACAATGCCTATGTGACTCATGCAGAGCCCGGCTGCCAAATTTGAAACGTCCAGCGATTGCGCCCACACGAAAGCTGCCAGCACTGAAAGCTCTACCTGGTTTTCGCTGTCCCTTGGAACTGCATTCGCTGCCGCACAGACATTCGCGCTCTGCGCAAGCCTTGGTTGGTTATGATGCAACAATGCCTATGTGACTCTCGCAGAGCCCGGCTGCCAAATTTGAATTGTACACCGATTGCGCCCTCACGAAAGCTGCCAGCACTGAAAGCTCTACCTGGTTTTCACTGTCCCTTGGAACTGCATTCGCTGCCGCACAGACATTCGCGCTCTGCAAAAGCCTTGGTTGGGTATGATGCAACAATGCCTATGTGACTCTCGCAGAGACCGCTGCCAAATTTGAAACGTCCAGCGATTGCGCCCACACGAAAGCTGCCAGCAGTGAAAGCTCTACCTGCTTTTCACTGTCGCTTGGAACTGCATTCGCTGCCGCACAGACATTCGCGCTCTGCGCAAGCCTTGGTTGGTTATGACGCAACAATGGCTATGTGACTCTGGCAGAGACCGGCTGCCAAATTTGAAACGTCCAGCGATTGCGCCCACACGAAAGCTGCCAGCACTGAAAGCTCTACCTGGTTTTCACTGTGCATTGGACCTGCATTCGCTGCCGCACAGACATTCGCGGTCCGCAAAAGCCTTGGTTGGTTATGATGCAACAATGCCTATGTGACTCTGGCAGAGCCCGGCTGCCAAATTTGAAACGTCCAGCGATTGCGCCCACACGAAAGCTGCCAGCACTGAAAGCTCTACCTGGTTTTCACTGTCCCTTGGAACTGCATTCGCTGCCGCACAGACATTCGCGCTCTGCGCAAGCCTTGGTTGGTTATAACGCAACAATGCCTATGTGACTCTGGCAGAGACCGGCTGCCAATTTTGAAACGTCCAGCGATTGCGCCCACATGAAAGCTGCCAGCACTGAAAGCTCTACCTGGTTTTCACTGTCCCTTGGAACTGCATTCGCTGCCGCACAGACATTCGCTGTCCGCAAAGGCTTGGTTGGTTATGATGCAACAATGTCTATGTGACTCTCGCAGAGCTCGGCTGCCAAATTCGAAACGTACACCGATTGCGCCCACACGAAAGCCGCCAGCACTGAAAGCTCTACCTGGTTTTCACTGTCCCTTGGAACTGCATTCACTGCCGCACAGACATTCGCGCTCTGCAAAAGCCTTGGTTGGGTATGATGCAACAATGCCTATGTGAATCTTGCACAGCCCGCTGCCAAATTTGAAACGTCCACTGATTGAGCCCACACGAAAGCTGCCAGCACTGTAAGCTCTACCTGGTTTTCACTGTCCCTTGGAACTGCATTCGCTGCCGCACAGACATTCGCGCTCCGCAAAAGCCTTGGTTGGTTATGATGCAACAATGCCTATGTGACTCTCGCAGAGCCCGGCTGCCAAATTTGAAACGTCCAGCGATTGCGCCCACATGAAAGCTGCCAGCACTGAAAGCTCTACCTGGTTTTCACTGTCCCTTCGAACTGCATTCGCTGCCGCACAGACATTCCCGCTCTGCAAAAGCCTTGGTTGGGTATGATGCAACAATGCCTATGTGACTCTGGCAGAGCCCGGCTGCCAAATTCGAAACGTCCAGCGATTGCGCCCACACGAAAGCTGCCAGCACTGAAAGCTCTACCTGCTTTTCACTGTCCCTTGGAACTGCATTCGCTGCCGCACAGACATTCGCGCTCTGCGCAAGCCTTGGTTGGTTATGATGCAACAATGCCTATGTGACTGTGGCAGAGCCCGGCTGCCAAATTTGAAACGTCCAGCGATTGCGCCCACACGAAAGCTGCCAGCACTGAAAGCTCTACCTGGTTTTCACTGTCCCTTGGAACTGCATTCGCTGCCGCACAGACATTCGCGCTCTGCGCAAGCCTTGGTTGGTTATGATGCAACAATGCCTATGTGACTCTCGCAGAGCCCGGCTGCCAAATTTGAAACGTCCAGTGATTGCGCCCACACGAAAGCCGCCAGCACTGAAAGCTCTACCTGGTTTTCACTGTCCCTTGGAACTGCATTCGCTGCCGCACAGACATTATCTCTCCGCATAAGCTTTATTTGTTTATGATGCAACAATGCCTATGTGACTCTCGCACAGCCCGCTGCCAAATTTGAAACGTCCAGCGATTGCGCCCACACGAAAGCTGCCAGCACTGAAAGCTCTACCTGGTTTTCACTGTCCCTTGGAACTGCATTCGCTGCCGCACAGACATTCGCGCTCTGCAAAAGCCTTGGTTGGTTATGATGCAACAATGCCTATGTGACTCTCGCACTGCCCGCTGCCAAATTTGAAACGTCCACTGATTGCGCCCACACAAAAGCTGCCAGCACTGAAAGCTCTACCTGCTTTTCACTGTCGCTTGGAACTGCATTCGCTGCCGCACAGACATTCGCGCTCTGCGCAAGCCTTGGTTGGTTATGATGCAACAATGCCTATGTGACTCTCGCACAGCCCGGCTGCCAAATTTGAATTGTACACCGATTGCGCCCTCACGAAAGCTGCCAGCACTGAAAGCTCTACCTGGTTTTCACTGTCCCTTGGAACTGCATTCGCTGCCGCACAGACATTCGCGGTCCGCAAAAGCCTTGGTTGGGTATGATGCACCAATGCCTATGTGACTCTCGCAGAGCCCGCTGCCAAATTTGAAACGTCCAGCAATTGCGCTCACACGAAAGCTGCCAGCACTGAAAGCTCTACCTGGTTTTCACTGTCCCTTGGAACTGCATTCGCTGCCGCACAGACATTCGCGCTCTGCGCAAGCCTTGGTTGGTTATGACGCAACAATGGCTATGTGACTCTGGCAGAGACCGGCTGCCAAATTTGAAACGTCCAGCGATTGCGCCCACACGAAAGCTGCCAGCACTGAAAGCTCTACCTGGTTTTCACTGTGCATTGGAACTGCATTCGCTGCCGCACAGACATTCGCGCTCTGCAAAAGCCTTGGTTGGGTATGATGCAACAATGCCTATGTGACTCTGGCAGAGACCGGCTGCCAAATTTGAAACGTCCAGCGATTGCGCCCTCACGAAAGCTGCCAGCACTGAAAGCTCTACCTGGTTTTCACTGTCCCTTAGAACTGCATTCGCTGCCGCACAGACATTCGCGCTCTGCGCAAGCCTTGGTTGGTTATAACGCAACAATGCCTATGTGACTCTGGCAGAGACCGGCTGCCAAATTTGAATCGTCCAGCGATTGCGCCCACATGAAAGCTGCCAGCACTGAAAGCTCTACCTGGTTTTCACTGTCCCTTGGAACTGCATTCGCTGCCGCACAGACATTCGCGCTCCGCAAAAGCCTTGGTTGGTTATGATGCAACAATGGCTATGTGACTCTCGCAGAGCTCGGCTGCCAAATTTGAAACGTCCACTGATTGCGCCCACACGAATGCTGCCAGCACTGAAAGCTCTACCTGGTTTTCACTGTCCCTTGGAACTGCATTCGCTGCCGCACAGACATTCGCGCTCTGCGCAAGCCTTGGTTGGTTATGATGCAACAATGCCTATGTGACTCTGGCAGAGCCCGGCTGCCAAATTTGAAACGTCCAGTGATTGCGCCCATACGAAAGCTGCCAGCACTGAAAGCTCTACCTGGTTTTCACTGTCCCTTGGAACTGCATTCGCTGCCGCACAGACATTATCTCTCCGCATAAGCTTTATTTGTTTATGATGCAACAATGCCTATGTGACTCTCGCACAGCCCGCTGCCAAATTTGAAACGTCCAGCGATTGCGCCCACACGAAAGCTGCCAGCACTGAAAGCTCTACCTGGTTTTCACTGTCCCTTGGAACTGCATTCGCTGCCGCACAGACATTCGCGCTCCGCAAAAGCCTTGGTTGGTTATGATGCAACAATGCCTATGTGACTCATGCAGAGCCCGGCTGCCAAATTTGAAACGTCCAGCAATTGCGCCCACACGAAAGCTGCCAGCACTGAAAGCTCTACCTGGTTTTCGCTGTCCCTTGGAACTGCATTCGCTGCCGCACAGACATTCGCGCTCTGCGCAAGCCTTGGTTGGTTATGATGCAACAATGCCTATGTGACTCTCGCAGAGCCCGGCTGCCAAATTTGAATTGTACACCGATTGCGCCCTCACGAAAGCTGCCAGCACTGAAAGCTCTACCTGGTTTTCACTGTCCCTTGGAACTGCATTCGCTGCCGCACAGACAGTCGCGCTCTGCAAAAGCCTTGGTTGGGTATGATGCAACAATGCCTATGTGACTCTCGCAGAGACCGCTGCCAAATTTGAAACGTCCAGCGATTGCGCCCACACGAAAGCTGCCAGCACTGAAAGCTCTACCTGCTTTTCACTGTCGCTTGGAACTGCATTCGCTGCCGCACAGACATTCGCGCTCTGCGCAAGCCTTGGTTGGTTATGACGCAACAATGGCTATGTGACTCTGGCAGAGACCGGCTGCCAAATTTGAAACGTCCAGCGATTGCGCCCACACGAAAGCTGCCAGCAGTGAAAGCTCTACCTGCTTTTCACTGTGCATTGGACCTGCATTCGCTGTCGCACAGACATTCGCGGTCCGCAAAAGCCTTGGTTGGTTATGATGCAACAATGGCTATATGACTCTCGCAGAGCTCGGCTGCCAAATTTGAAACGTCCAGCGATTGCGCCCACACGAAAGCTGCCAGCACTGAAAGCTCTACCTGGTTTTCACTGTGCATTGGACCTGCATTCGCTGCCGCACAGACATTCGCGGTCCGCAAAAGCCTTGGTTGGTTATGATGCAACAATGCCTATGTGACTCTGGCAGAGCCCGGCTGCCAAATTTGAAACGTCCAGCGATTGCGCCCACACGAAAGCTGCCAGCACTGAAAGCTCTACCTGGTTTTCACTGTCCCTTGGAACTGCATTCGCTGCCGCACAGACATTCGCGCTCTGCGCAAGCCTTGGTTGGTTATAACGCAACAATGCCTATGTGACTCTGGCAGAGACCGGCTGCCAATTTTGAAACGTCCAGCGATTGCGCCCACATGAAAGCTGCCAGCACTGAAAGCTCTACCTGGTTTTCACTGTCCCTTGGAACTGCATTCGCTGCCGCACAGACATTCGCTGTCCGCAAAGGCTTGGTTGGTTATGATGCAACAATGTCTATGTGACTCTCGCAGAGCTCGGCTGCCAAATTCGAAACGTACACCGATTGCGCCCACACGAAAGCCGCCAGCACTGAAAGCTCTACCTGGTTTTCACTGTCCCTTGGAACTGCATTCACTGCCGCACAGACATTCGCGCTCTGCAAAAGCCTTGGTTGGGTATGATGCAACAATGCCTATGTGAATCTTGCACAGCCCGCTGCCAAATTTGAAACGTCCACTGATTGAGCCCACACGAAAGCTGCCAGCACTGTAAGCTCTACCTGGTTTTCACTGTCCCTTGGAACTGCATTCGCTGCCGCACAGACATTCGCGCTCCGCAAAAGCCTTGGTTGGTTATGATGCAACAATGCCTATGTGACTCATGCAGAGCCCGGCTGCCAAATTTGAAACGTCCAGCGATTGCGCCCACACGAAAGCTGCCAGCACTGAAAGCTCTACCTGGTTTTCGCTGTCCCTTGGAACTGCATTCGCTGCCGCACAGACATTCGCGCTCTGCGCAAGCCTTGGTTGGTTATGATGCAACAATGCCTATGTGACTCTCGCAGAGCCCGGCTGCCAAATTTGAATTGTACACCGATTGCGCCCTCACGAAAGCTGCCAGCACTGAAAGCTCTACCTGGTTTTCACTGTCCCTTGGAACTGCATTCGCTGCCGCACAGACATTCGCGCTCTGCAAAAGCCTTGGTTGGGTATGATGCAACAATGCCTATGTGACTCTCGCAGAGACCGCTGCCAAATTTGAAACGTCCAGCGATTGCGCCCACACGAAAGCTGCCAGCAGTGAAAGCTCTACCTGCTTTTCACTGTCCCTTGGAACTGCATTCGCTGCCGCACAGACATTCGCGCTCTGCGCAAGCCTTGGTTGGTTATGACGCAACAATGGCTATGTGACTCTGGCAGAGACCGGCTGCCAAATTTGAAACGTCCAGCGATTGCGCCCACACGAAAGCTGCCAGCACTGAAAGCTCTACCTGGTTTTCACTGTGCATTGGACCTGCATTCGCTGCCGCACAGACATTCGCGGTCCGCAAAAGCCTTGGTTGGTTATGATGCAACAATGCCTATGTGACTCTGGCAGAGCCCGGCTGCCAAATTTGAAACGTCCAGCGATTGCGCCCACACGAAAGCTGCCAGCACTGAAAGCTCTACCTGGTTTTCACTGTCCCTTGGAACTGCATTCGCTGCCGCACAGACATTCGCGCTCTGCGCAAGCCTTGGTTGGTTATAACGCAACAATGCCTATGTGACTCTGGCAGAGACCGGCTGCCAATTTTGAAACGTCCAGCGATTGCGCCCACATGAAAGCTGCCAGCACTGAAAGCTCTACCTGGTTTTCACTGTCCCTTGGAACTGCATTCGCTGCCGCACAGACATTCGCTGTCCGCAAAGGCTTGGTTGGTTATGATGCAACAATGGCTATGTGACTCTCGCAGAGCTCGGCTGCCAAATTCGAAACGTACACCGATTGCGCCCACACGAAAGCCGCCAGCACTGAAAGCTCTACCTGGTTTTCACTGTCCCTTGGAACTGCATTCACTGCCGCACAGATATTCGCGCTCTGCAAAAGCCTTGGTTGGGTATGATGCAACAATGCCTATGTGAATCTTGCACAGCCCGCTGCCAAATTTGAAACGTCCACTGATTGAGCCCACACGAAAGCTGCCAGCACTGTAAGCTCTACCTGGTTTTCACTGTCCCTTGGAACTGCATTCGCTGCCGCACAGACATTCGCGCTCTGCAAAAGCCTTGGTTGGTTATGATGCAACAATGCCTATGTGACTCTGGCAGAGCCCGGCTGCCAAATTCGAAACGTCCAGCGATTGCGCCCACACGAAAGCTGCCAGCACTGAAAGCTCTACCTGGTTTTCACTGTCCCTTGGAACTGCATTCGCTGCCGCACAGACATTCGCGCTCTGCGCAAGCCTTGGTTGGTTATGATGCAACAATGCCTATGTGACTCTCGCAGAGCCCGGCTGCCAAATTTGAATTGTACACCCATTGCGCCCTCACGAAAGCTGCCAGCACTGAAAGCTCTACCTGGTTTTCACTGTCCCTTGGAACTGCATTCGCTGCCGCACAGACAGTTGCGCTCTGCAAAAGCCTTGGTTGGGTATGATGCAACAATGCCTATGTGACTCTCGCAGAGACCGCTGCCAAATTTGAAACGTCCAGCGATTGCGCCCACACGAAAGCTGCCAGCACTGAAAGCTCTACCTGGTTTTCACTGTCCCTTGGAACTGCATTCGCTGCCGCACAGACATTCGCGCTCTGCGCAAGCCTTGGTTGGTTATGACGCAACAATGGCTATGTGACTCTGGCAGAGACCGGCTGCCAAATTTGAAACGTCCAGCGATTGCGCCCACACGAAAGCTGCCAGCACTGAAAGCTCTACCTGGTTTTCACTGTGCATTGGACCTGCATTCGCTGCCGCACACATATTCGCGGTCCGCAAAAGCCTTGGTTGGTTATGATGCAACAATGGCTATATGACTCTCGCAGAGCTCGGCTGCCAAATTTGAAACGTCCAGCGATTGCGCCCACACGAAAGCTGCCAGCACTGAAAGCTCTACCTGGTTTTCACTGTCCCTTGGAACTGCATTCGCTGCCGCACAGACATTCGCGCTCTGCAAAAGCCTTCGTTGGGTATCATGCAACAATGCCTATGTGACTCTCGCAGAGCCCGACTGCCAAATTCGAAATGTACACCGATTGCGCCCTCACGAAAGCTGCCAGCGCTGAAAGCTATACCTGGATTTCACTGTCCCTTGGAACTGCATTCGATGCCGCACAGACATTCGCGCTCTGCGCAAGCCTTGGTTGGTTATAACGCAACAATGCCTATGTGACTCTGGCAGAGCCCGGCTGCCAAATTTGAAACGTCCAGCGATTGCGCCCACATGAAAGCTGCCAGCACTGAAAGCTCTACCTGGTTTTCACTGTCCCTTGGAACTGCATTCGCTGCCGCACAGACATTCGCGGTCCGCAAAGGCTTGGTTGGTTATGATGCAACAATGGCTATGTGACTCTCGCAGAGCCCGGCTGCCAAATTCGAAACGTCCACTGATTGCGCCCACACGAAAGCCGCCAGCACTGAAAGCTCTACCTGGTTTTCACTGTCCCTTGGAACTGCATTCGCTGCCGCACAGACATTCGCGCTTTGCGCAAGCCTTGGTTGGTTATGATGCAACAATGGCTATGTGACTCTGGCAGAGCCCGGCTGCCAAATTTGAAACGTCCAGCGATTGCGCCCACACGAAAGCTGCCAGCACTGAAAGCTCTACCTGGTTTTCACTGTCCCTTGGAACTGCATTCGCTGCCGCACAGACATTCGCGCTCTGCGCAAGCCTTGGTTGGTTATGATGCAACAATGCCTATGTGACTCTGGCAGAGCCCGGCTGCCAAATTTGAAACGTCCAGCGATTGCGCCCACACGAAAGCTGCCAGCACTGAAAGCTCTACCTGGTTTTCACTGTCCCTTGGAACTGCATTCGCTGCCGCACAGACATTCGCGCTCTGCGCAAGCCTTGGTTGGTTATGATGCAACAATGCCTATGTGACTCATGCAGAGCCCGGCTGCCAAATTCGAAACGTCCAGCGATTGCACCCACACGAAAGCTGCCAGAACTGAAAGCTATACCTGGTTTTCACTGTCCCTTGGAACTGCATTCGCTGCCGCACCGACATTCGCGCTCTGCAAAAGCCTTGGTTGGTTATGATGCAAGAATGCCTATGTGACTCTCGCACTGCCCGCTGCCAAATTTGAAACGTCCACTGATTGCGCCCACACAAAAGCTGCCAGCACTGAAAGCTCTACCTGCTTTTCACTGTCGCTTGGAACTGCATTCGCTGCCGCACAGACATTCGCGCCCTGCGCAAGCCTTGGTTGGTTATGATGCAACAATGCCTATGTGACTCTCGCAGAGCCCGGCTGCCAAATTTGAATTGTACACCGATTGCGCCCTCATGAAAGCTGCCAGCACTGAAAGCTCTACCTGGTTTTCACTGTCCCTTGGAACTGCATTCGCTGCCGCACAGACATTCGCGGTCCGCAAAAGCCTTTGTTGGGTATGATGCAACAATGCCTATGTGACTCTCGCAGAGCCCGGCTGCCAAATTTGAAACGTCCAGCAATTGCGCTCACACGAAAGCTGCCAGCACTGAAAGCTCTACCTGGTTTTCACTGTCCCTTGGAACTGCATTCGCTGCCGCACAGACATTCGCGCTCTGCGCAAGCCTTGGTTGGTTATGACGCAACAATGGCTATGTGACTCTGGCAGAGACCGGCTGCCAAATTTGAAACGTCCAGCGATTGCGCCCACACGAAAGCTGCCAGCACTGAAAGCTCTACCTGGTTTTCACTGTGCATTGGAACTGCATTCGCTGCCGCACAGACATTCGCGCTCTGCAAAAGCCTTGGTTGGGTATGATGCAACAATGCCTATGTGACTCTCACAGAGCCCGGCTGCCAAATTCGAAATGTACACCGATTGCGCCCTCACGAAAGCTGCCAGCGCTGAAAGCTCTACCTGGATTTCACTGTCCCTTGGAACTGCATTCGATGCCGCACAGACATTCGCGCTCTGCGCAAGCCTTGGTTGGTTATAACGCAACAATGCCTATGTGACTCTGGCAGAGACCGGCTGCCAAATTTGAAACGTCCAGCGATTGCGCCCACATGAAAGCTGCCAGCACTGAAAGCTCTACCTGGTTTTCACTGTCCCTTGGAACTGCATTCGCTGCCGCACAGACATTATCTCTCCGCATAAGCTTTATTTGTTTATGATGCAACAATGCCTATGTGACTCTCGCACAGCCCGCTGCCAAATTTGAAACGTCCAGCGATTGCGCCCACACGAAAGCTGCCAGCACTGAAAGCTCTACCTGGTTTTCACTGTCCCTTGGAACTGCATTCGCTGCCGCACAGACATTCGCGCTCCGCAAAAGCCTTGGTTGGTTATGATGCAACAATGCCTATGTGACTCATGCAGAGCCCGGCTGCCAAATTCGAAACGTCCAGCGATTGCGCCCACACGAAAGCTGCCAGCACTGAAAGCTCTACCTGGTTTTCGCTGTCCCTTGGAACTGCATTCGCTGCCGCACAGACATTCGCGCTCTGCGCAAGCCTTGGTTGGTTATGATGCAACAATGCCTATGTGACTCTCGCAGAGCCCGGCTGCCAAATTTGAATTGTACACCGATTGCGCCCTCACGAAAGCTGCCAGCACTGAAAGCTCTACCTGGTTTTCACTGTCCCTTGGAACTGCATTCGCTGCCGCACAGACAGTCGCGCTCTGCAAAAGCCTTGGTTGGGTATGATGCAACAATGCCTATGTGACTCTCGCAGAGACCGCTGCCAAATTTGAAACGTCCAGCGATTGCGCCCACACGAAAGCTGCCAGCACTGAAAGCTCTACCTGGTTTTCACTGTCCCTTGGAACTGCATTCGCTGCCGCACAGACATTCGCGCTCTGCGCAAGCCTTGGTTGGTTATGACGCAACAATGGCTATGTGACTCTGGCAGAGACCGGCTGCCAAATTTGAAACGTCCAGCGATTGCGCCCACACGAAAGCTGCCAGCACTGAAAGCTCTACCTGGTTTTCACTGTGCATTGGACCTGCATTCGCTGTCGCACAGACATTCGCGGTCCGCAAAAGCCTTGGTTGGTTATGATGCAACAATGGCTATATGACTCTCGCAGACCTCGGCTGCCAAATTTGAAACGTCCAGCGATTGCGCCCACACGAAAGCTGCCAGCACTGAAAGCTCTACCTGGTTTTCACTGTGCATTGGACCTGCATTCGCTGCCGCACACACATTCGCGGTCCGCAAAAGCCTTGGTTGGTTATGATGCAACAATGCCTATGTGACTCTGGCAGAGCCCGGCTGCCAAATTTGAAACGTCCAGCGATTGCGCCCACACGAAAGCTGCCAGCACTGAAAGCTCTACCTGGTTTTCACTGTCCCTTGGAACTGCATTCGCTGCCGCACAGACATTCGCGCTCTGCAAAAGCCTTCGTTGGGTATGATGCAACAATGCTTATGTGACTCTCGCAGAGCCCGACTGCCAAATTCGAAATGTACACCGATTGCGCCCTCACGAAAGCTGCCAGCACTGAAAGCTATACCTGGATTTCACTGTCCCTTGGAACTGCATTCGATGCCGCACAGACATTCGCGCTCTGCGCAAGCCTTGGTTGGTTATAACGCAACAATGCCTATGTGACTCTGGCAGAGCCCGGCTGCCAAATTTGAAACGTCCAGCGATTGCGCCCACATGAAAGCTGCCAGCACTGAAAGCTCTACCTGGTTTTCACTGTCCCTTGGAACTGCATTCGCTGCCGCACAGACATTCGCGGTCCGCAAAGGCTTGGTTGGTTATGATGCAACAATGGCTATGTGACTCTCGCAGAGCCCCACTGCCAAATTCGAAACGTCCACTGATTGCGCCCACACGAAAGCCGCCAGCACTGAAAGCTCTACCTGGTTTTCACTGTCCCTTGGAACTGCATTCGCTGCCGCACAGACATTCGCGCTTTGCGCAAGCCTTGGTTGGTTATGATGCAACAATGGCTATGTGACTCTGGCAGAGCCCGGCTGCCAAATTTGAAACGTCCAGCGATTGCGCCCACACGAAAGCTGCCAGCACTGAAAGCTCTACCTGGTTTTCACTGTCCCTTGGAACTGCATTCGCTGCCGCACAGACATTCGCGCTCTGCGCAAGCCTTGGTTGGTTATGATGCAACAATGCCTATGTGACTCTGGCAGAGCCCGGCTGCCAAATTTGAAACGTCCAGCGATTGCGCCCACACGAAAGCTGCCAGCACTGAAAGCTCTACCTGGTTTTCACTGTCCCTTGGAACTGCATTCGCTGCCGCACAGACATTCGCGCTCCGCAAAAGCCTTGGTTGGTTATGATGCAACAATGCCTATGTGACTCATGCAGAGCCCGGCTGCCAAATTCGAAACGTCCAGCGATTGCGCCCACACAAAAGCTGCCAGCACTGAAAGCTCTACCTGGTTTTCGCTGTCCCTTGGAACTGCATTCGCTGCCGCACAGACATTCGCGCTCTGCGCAAGCCTTGGTTGGTTATGATGCAACAATGCCTATGTGACTCTCGCAGAGCCCGGCTGCCAAATTTGAATTGTACACCGATTGCGCCCTCACGAAAGCTGCCAGCACTGAAAGCTCTACCTGGTTTTCACTGTCCCTTGGAACTGCATTCGCTGCCGCACAGACAGTCGCGCTCTGCAAAAGCCTTGGTTGGGTATGATGCAACAATGCCTATGTGACTCTCGCAGAGACCGCTGCCAAATTTGAAACGTCCAGCGATTGCGCCCACACGAAAGCTGCCAGCACTGAAAGCTCTACCTGGTTTTCACTGTCCCTTGGAACTGCATTCGCTGCCGCACAGACATTCGCGCTCTGCGCAAGCCTTGGTTGGTTATGACGCAACAATGGCTATGTGACTCTGGCAGAGACCGGCTGCCAAATTTGAAACGTCCAGCGATTGCGCCCACACGAAAGCTGCCAGCACTGAAAGCTCTACCTGGTTTTCACTGTGCATTGGAACTGCATTCGCTGCCGCACAGACATTCGCGCTCTGCAAAAGCCTTGGTTGGGTATGATGCAACAATGCCTATGTGACTCTCACAGAGCCCGGCTGCCAAATTCGAAATGTACACCGATTGCGCCCTCACGAAAGCTGCCAGCGCTGAAAGCTCTACCTGGATTTCACTGTCCCTTGGAACTGCATTCGATGCCGCACAGACATTCGCGCTCTGCGCAAGCCTTGGTTGGTTATAACGCAACAATGCCTATGTGACTCTGGCAGAGACCGGCTGCCAAATTTGAAACGTCCAGCGATTGCGCCCACATGAAAGCTGCCAGCACTGAAAGCTCTACCTGGTTTTCACTGTCCCTTGGAACTGCATTCGCTGCCGCACAGACATTCGCGGTCCGCAAAAGCCTTGGTTGGTTATGATGCAACAATGGCTATGTGACTCTCGCAGAGCTCGGCTGCCAAATTTGAAACGTCCACTGATTGCGCCCACACGAATGCTGCCAGCACTGAAAGCTCTACCTGGTTTTCACTGTCCCTTGGAACTGCATTCGCTGCCGCACAGACATTCGCGCTCTGCGCAAGCCTTGGTTGGTTATGATGCAACAATGCCTATGTGACTCTGGCAGAGCCCGGCTGCCAAATTTGAAACGTCCAGTGATTGCGCCCATACGAAAGCTGCCAGCACTGAAAGCTCTACCTGGTTTTCACTGTCCCTTGGAACTGCATTCGCTGCCGCACAGACATTATCTCTCCGCATAAGCTTTATTTGTTTATGATGCAACAATGCCTATGTGACTCTCGCACAGCCCGCTGCCAAATTTGAAACGTCCAGCGATTGCGCCCATACGAAAGCTGCCAGCACTGAAAGCTCTACCTGGTTTTCACTGTCCCTTGGAACTGCATTCGCTGCCGCACAGACATTCGCGCTCCGCAAAAGCCTTGGTTGGTTATGATGCAACAATGCCTATGTGACTCATGCAGAGCCCGGCTGCCAAATTCGAAACGTCCAGCGATTGCGCCCACACGAAAGCTGCCAGCACTGAAAGCTCTACCTGGTTTTCGCTGTCCCTTGGAACTGCATTCGCTGCCGCACAGACATTCGCGCTCTGCGCAAGCCTTGGTTGGTTATGATGCAACAATGCCTATGTGACTCTCGCAGAGCCCGGCTGCCAAATTTGAATTGTACACCGATTGCGCCCTCACGAAAGCTGCCAGCACTGAAAGCTCTACCTGGTTTTCACTGTCCCTTGGAACTGCATTCGCTGCCGCACAGACAGTCGCGCTCTGCAAAAGCCTTGGTTGGGTATGATGCAACAATGCCTATGTGACTCTCGCAGAGACCGCTGCCAAATTTGAAACGTCCAGCGATTGCGCCCACACGAAAGCTGCCAGCACTGAAAGCTCTACCTGGTTTTCACTGTCCCTTGGAACTGCATTCGATGCCGCACAGACATTCGCGCTCTGCGCAAGCCTTGGTTGGTTATGACGCAACAATGGCTATGTGACTCTGGCAGAGACCGGCTGCCAAATTTGAAACGTCCAGCGATTGCGCCCACACGAAAGCTGCCAGCACTGAAAGCTCTACCTGGTTTTCACTGTGCATTGGACCTGCATTCGCTGTCGCACAGACATTCGCGGTCCGCAAAAACCTTGGTTGGTTATGATGCAACAATGGCTATATGACTCTCGCAGACCTCGGCTGCCAAATTTGAAACGTCCAGCGATTGCGCCCACACGAAAGCTGCCAGCACTGAAAGCTCTACCTGGTTTTCACTGTGCATTGGACCTGCATTCGCTGCCGCACACACATTCGCGGTCCGCAAAAGCCTTGGTTGGTTATGATGCAACAATGCCTATGTGACTCTGGCAGAGCCCGGCTGCCAAATTTGAAACGTCCAGCGATTGCGCCCACACGAAAGCTGCCAGCACTGAAAGCTCTACCTGGTTTTCACTGTCCCTTGGAACTGCATTCGCTGCCGCACAGACATTCGCGCTCCGCAAAAGCCTTGGTTGGTTATGATGCAACAATGCCTATGTGACTCATGCAGAGCCCGGCTGCCAAATTCGAAACGTCCAGCGATTGCGCCCACACGAAAGCTGCCAGCACTGAAAGCTCTACCTGGTTTTCGCTGTCCCTTGGAACTGCATTCGCTGCCGCACAGACATTCGCGCTCTGCAAAAGCCTTGGTTGGGTATGATGCAACAATGCCTATGTGACTCTCGCAGAGACCGCTGCCAAATTTGAAACGTCCAGCGATTGCGCCCTCACGAAAGCTGCCAGCGCTGAAAGCTCTACCTGGATTTCACTGTCCCTTGGAACTGCATTCGATGCCGCACAGACATTCGCGCTCTGCGCAAGCCTTGGTTGGTTATAACGCAACAATGCCTATGTGACTCTGGCAGAGACCGGCTGCCAAATTTGAAACGTCCAGCGATTGCGCCCACATGAAAGCTGCCAGCACTGAAAGCTCTACCTGGTTTTCACTGTCCCTTGGAACTGCATTCGCTGCCGCACAGACATTCGCGGTCCGCAAAAGCCTTGGTTGGTTATGATGCAACAATGGCTATGTGACTCTCGCAGAGCTCGGCTGCCAAATTTGAAACGTCCACTGATTGCGCCCACACGAATGCTGCCAGCACTGAAAGCTCTACCTGGTTTTCACTGTCCCTTGGAACTGCATTCGCTGCCGCACAGACATTCGCGCTCTGCGCAAGCCTTGGTTGGTTATGATGCAACAATGCCTATGTGACTCTCGCAGAGCCCGGCTGCCAAATTTGAAACGTCCAGTGATTGCGCCCATACGAAAGCTGCCAGCACTGAAAGCTCTACCTGGTTTTCACTGTCCCTTGGAACTGCATTCGCTGCCGCACAGACATTATCTCTCCGCATAAGCTTTATTTGTTTATGATGCAACAATGCCTATGTGACTCTCGCACAGCCCGCTGCCAAATTTGAAACGTCCAGCGATTGCGCCCACACGAAAGCTGCCAGCACTGAAAGCTCTACCTGGTTTTCACTGTCCCTTGGAACTGCATTCGCTGCCGCACAGACATTCGCGCTCCGCAAAAGCCTTGGTTGGTTATGATGCAACAATGCCTATGTGACTCATGCAGAGCCCGGCTGCCAAATTCGAAACGTCCAGCGATTGCGCCCACACGAAAGCTGCCAGCACTGAAAGCTCTACCTGGTTTTCGCTGTCCCTTGGAACTGCATTCGCTGCCGCACAGACATTCGCGCTCTGCGCAAGCCTTGGTTGGTTATGATGCAACAATGCCTATGTGACTCTCGCAGAGCCCGGCTGCCAAATTTGAATTGTACACCGATTGCGCCCTCACGAAAGCTGCCAGCACTGAAAGCTCTACCTGGTTTTCACTGTCCCTTGGAACTGCATTCGCTGCCGCACAGACAGTCGCGCTCTGCAAAAGCCTTGGTTGGGTATGATGCAACAATGCCTATGTGACTCTCGCAGAGACCGCTGCCAAATTTGAAACGTCCAGCGATTGCGCCCACACGAAAGCTGCCAGCACTGAAAGCTCTACCTGGTTTTCACTGTCCCTTGGAACTGCATTCGCTGCCGCACAGACATTCGCGCTCTGCGCAAGCCTTGGTTGGTTATGACGCAACAATGGCTATGTGACTCTGGCAGAGACCGGCTGCCAAATTTGAAACGTCCAGCGATTGCGCCCACACGAAAGCTGCCAGCACTGAAAGCTCTACCTGGTTTTCACTGTGCATTGGACCTGCATTCGCTGTCGCACAGACATTCGCGGTCCGCAAAAGCCTTGGTTGGTTATGATGCAACAATGGCTATATGACTCTCGCAGACCTCGGCTGCCAAATTTGAAACGTCCAGCGATTGCGCCCACACGAAAGCTGCCAGCACTGAAAGCTCTACCTGGTTTTCACTGTCCCTTGGAACTGCATTCGCTGCCGCACAGACATTCGCGCTCTGCAAAAGCCTTCGTTGGGTATGATGCAACAATGCCTATGTGACTCTCGCAGAGCCCGACTGCCAAATTCGAAATGTACACCGATTGCGCCCTCACGAAAGCTGCCAGCACTGAAAGCTATACCTGGATTTCACTGTCCCTTGGAACTGCATTCGATGCCGCACAGACATTCGCGCTCTGCGCAAGCCTTGGTTGGTTATAACGCAACAATGCCTATGTGACTCTGGCAGAGCCCGGCTGCCAAATTTGAAACGTCCAGCGATTGCGCCCACATGAAAGCTGCCAGCACTGAAAGCTCTACCTGGTTTTCACTGTCCCTTGGAACTGCATTCGCTGCCGCACAGACATTCGCGGTCCGCAAAGCCTTGGTTGGTTATGATGCAACAATGGCTATGTGACTCTCGCAGAGCCCCACTGCCAAATTCGAAACGTCCACTGATTGCGCCCACACGAAAGCCGCCAGCACTGAAAGCTCTACCTGGTTTTCACTGTCCCTTGGAACTGCATTCGCTGCCGCACAGACATTCGCGCTTTGCGCAAGCCTTGGTTGGTTATGATGCAAAAATGGCTATGTGACTCTGGCAGAGCCCGGCTGCCAAATTTCAAACGTCCAGCGATTGCGCCCACACGAAAGCTGCCAGCACTGAAAGCTCTACCTGGTTTTCACTGTCCCTTGGAACTGCATTCGCTGCCGCACAGACATTCGCGCTCTGCGCAAGCCTTGGTTGGTTATGATGCAACAATGCCTATGTGACTCTGGCAGAGCCCGGCTGCCAAATTTGAAACGTCCAGCGATTGCGCCCACACGAAAGCTGCCAGCACTGAAAGCTCTACCTGGTTTTCACTGTGCATTGGACCTGCATTCGCTGTCGCACAGACATTCGCGGTCCGCAAAAGCCTTGGTTGGTTATGATGCAACAATGGCTATATGACTCTCGCAGACCTCGGCTGCCAAATTTGAAACGTCCAGCGATTGCGCCCACACGAAAGCTGCCAGCACTGAAAGCTCTACCTGGTTTTCACTGTCCCTTGGAACTGCATTCGCTGCCGCACAGACATTCGCGCTCTGCGCAAGCCTTGGTTGGTTATGACGCAACAATGGCTATGTGACTCTGGCAGAGCCCGGCTGCCAAATTTGAAACGTCCAGCGATTGCGCCCACACGAAAGCTGCCAGCACTGAAAGCTCTACCTGGTTTTCACTGTGCATTGGAACTGCATTCGCTGCCGCACAGACATTCGCGCTCTGCAAAAGCCTTGGTTGGGTATGATGCAACAATGCCTATGTGACTCTCACAGAGCCCGGCTGCCAAATTCGAAATGTACACCGATTGCGCCCTCACGAAAGCTGCCAGCACTGAAAGCTCTACCTGGATTTCACTGTCCCTTGGAACTGCATTCGATGCCGCACAGACATTCGCGCTCTGCGCAAGCCTTGGTTGGTTATAACGCAACAATGCCTATGTGACTCTGGCAGAGCCCGGCTGCCAAATTTGAAACGTCCAGCGATTGCGCCCACATGAAAGCTGCCAGCACTGAAAGCTCTACCTGGTTTTCACTGTCCCTTGGAACTGCATTCGCTGCCGCACAGACATTCGCGGTCCGCAAAGGCTTGGTTGGTTATGATGCAACAATGGCTATGTGACTCTCGCAGAGCCCCACTGCCAAATTCGAAACGTCCACTGATTGCGCCCACACGAAAGCCGCCAGCACTGAAAGCTCTACCTGGTTTTCACTGTCCCTTGGAACTGCATTCGCTGCCGCACAGACATTCGCGCTTTGCGCAAGCCTTGGTTGGTTATGATGCAACAATGGCTATGTGACTCATGCAGAGCCCGGCTGCCAAATTTGAAACGTCCAGCGATTGCGCCCACACGAAAGCTGCCAGCACTGAAAGCTCTACCTGGTTTTCACTATCCCTTGGAACTGCATTCGCTGCCGCACAGACATTCGCGCTCTGCGCAAGCCTTGGTTGGTTATGATGCAACAATGCCTATGTGACTCTGGCAGAGCCCGGCTGCCAAATTTGAAACGTCCAGCGATTGCGCCCACACGAAAGCTGCCAGCACTGAAAGCTCTACCTGGTTTTCACTGTCCCTTGGAACTGCATTCGCTGCCGCACAGACATTCGCGCTCTGCGCAAGCCTTGGTTGGTTATGATGCAACAATGCCTATGTGACTCATGCAGAGCCCGGCTGCCAAATTCGAAACGTCCAGCGATTGCACCCACACGAAAGCTGCCAGAACTGAAAGCTCTACCTGGTTTTCACTGTCCCTTGGAACTGCATTCGCTGCCGCACCGACATTCGCGCTCTGCAAAAGCCTTGGTTGGTTATGATGCAAGAATGCCTATGTGACTCTCGCACTGCCCGCTGCCAAATTTGAAACGTCCACTGATTGCGCCCACACAAAAGCTGCCAGCACTGAAAGCTCTACCTGCTTTTCACTGTCGCTTGGAACTGCATTCGCTGCCGCACAGACATTCGCGCCCTGCGCAAGCCTTGGTTGGTTATGATGCAACAATGCCTATGTGACTCTCGCAGAGCCCGGCTGCCAAATTTGAATTGTACACCGATTGCGCCCTCACGAAAGCTGCCAGCACTGAAAGCTCTACCTGGTTTTCACTGTCCCTTGGAACTGCATTCGCTGCCGCACAGACATTCGCGGTCCGCAAAAGCCTTGGTTGGGTATGATGCAACAATGCCTATGTGACTCTCGCAGAGCCCGGCTGCCAAATTTGAAACGTCCAGCAATTGCGCTCACACGAAAGCTGCCAGCACTGAAAGCTCTACCTGGTTTTCACTGTCCCTTGGAACTGCATTCGCTGCCGCACAGACATTCGCGCTCTGCGCAAGCCTTGGTTGGTTATGACGCAACAATGGCTATGTGACTCTGGCAGAGACCGGCTGCCAAATTTGAAACGTCCAGCGATTGCGCCCACACGAAAGCTGCCAGCACTGAAAGCTCTACCTGGTTTTCACTGTGCATTGGAACTGCATTCGCTGCCGCACAGACATTCGCGCTCTGCAAAAGCCTTGGTTGGGTATGATGCAACAATGCCTATGTGACTCTCGCAGAGCCCGGCTGCCAAATTCGAAATGTACACCGATTGCGCCCTCACGAAAGCTGCCAGCGCTGAAAGCTCTACCTGGATTTCACTGTCCCTTGGAACTGCATTCGATGCCGCACAGACATTCGCGCTCTGCGCAAGCCTTGGTTGGTTATAACGCAACAATGCCTATGTGACTCTGGCAGAGATCGGCTGCCAAATTTGAATCGTCCAGCGATTGCGCCCACATGAAAGCTGCCAGCACTGAAAGCTCTACCTGGTTTTCACTGTCCCTTGGAACTGCATTCGCTGCCGCACAGACATTCGCGCTCCGCAAAAGCCTTGGTTGGTTATGATGCAACAATGGCTATGTGACTCTCGCAGAGCTCGGCTGCCAAATTTGAAACGTCCACTGATTGCGCCCACACGAATGCTGCCAGCACTGAAAGCTCTACCTGGTTTTCACTGTCCCTTGGAACTGCATTCGCTGCCGCACAGACATTCGCGCTCTGCGCAAGCCTTGGTTGGTTATGATGCAACAATGCCTATGTGACTCTGGCAGAGCCCGGCTGCCAAATTTGAAACGTCCAGTGATTGCGCCCATACGAAAGCTGCCAGCACTGAAAGCTCTACCTGGTTTTCACTGTCCCTTGGAACTGCATTCGCTGCCGCACAGACATTATCTCTCCGCAAAAGCCTTGGTTGGTTATGATGCAACAATGCCTATGTGACTCATGCAGAGCCCGGCTGCCAAATTCGAAACGTCCAGCGATTGCGCCCACACGAAAGCTGCCAGCACTGAAAGCTCTACCTGGTTTTCGCTGTCCCTTGGAACTGCATTCGCTGCCGCACAGACATTCGCGCTCTGCGCAAGCCTTGGTTGGTTATGATGCAACAATGCCTATGTGACTCTCGCAGAGCCCGGCTGCCAAATTTGAATTGTACACCGATTGCGCCCTCACGAAAGCTGCCAGCACTGAAAGCTCTACCTGGTTTTCACTGTCCCTTGGAACTGCATTCGCTGCCGCACAGACAGTCGCGCTCTGCGCAAGCCTTGGTTGGTTATGATGCAACAATGCCTATGTGACTCTCGCAGAGACCGGCTGCCAAATTTGAAACGTCCAGCGATTGCGCCCACACGAAAGCTGCCAGCACTGAAAGCTCTACCTGGTTTTCACTGTCCCTTGGAACTGCATTCGCTGCCGCACAGACATTCGCGCTCTGCGCAAACCTTGGTTGGTTATGACGCAACAATGGCTATGTGACTCTGGCAGAGACCGGCTGCCAAATTTGAAACGTCCAGCGATTGCGCCCACACGAAAGCTGCCAGCACTGAAAGCTCTACCTGGTTTTCACTGTGCATTGGACCTGCATTCGCTGTCGCACAGACATTCGCGGTCCGCAAAAGCCTTGGTTGGTTATGATGCAACAATGGCTATATGACTCTCGCAGAGCTCGGCTGCCAAATTTGAAACGTCCAGCGATTGCGCCCACACGAAAGCTGCCAGCACTGAAAGCTCTACCTGGTTTTCACTGTGCATTGGACCTGCATTCGCTGCCGCACACACATTCGCGGTCCGCAAAAGCCTTGGTTGGTTATGATGCAACAATGCCTATGTGACTCTGGCAGAGCCCGGCTGCCAAATTTGAAACGTCCAGCGATTGCGCCCACACGAAAGCTGCCAGCACTGAAAGCTCTACCTGGTTTTCACTGTCCCTTGGAACTGCATTCGCTGCCGCACAGACATTCGCGCTCTGCAAAAGCCTTCGTTGGGTATGATGCAACAATGCCTATGTGACTCTCGCAGAGCCCGACTGCCAAATTCGAAATGTACACCGATTGCGCCCTCACGAAAGCTGCCAGCGCTGAAAGCTATACCTGGATTTCACTGTCCCTTGGAACTGCATTCGATGCCGCACAGACATTCGCGCTCTGCGCAAGCCTTGGTTGGTTATAACGCAACAATGCCTATGTGACTCTGGCACAGCCCGCTGCCAAATTTGAAACGTCCAGCGATTGCGCCCACATGAAAGCTGCCAGCACTGAAAGCTCTACCTGGTTTTCACTGTCCCTTGGAACTGCATTCGCTGCCGCACAGACATTCGCGGTCCGCAAAGGCTTGGTTGGTTATGATGCAACAATGGCTATGTGACTCTCGCAGAGCCCCACTGCCAAATTCGAAACGTCCACTGATTGCGCCCACACGAAAGCCGCTAGCACTGAAAGCTCTACCTGGTTTTCACTGTCCCTTGGAACTGCATTCGCTGCCGCACAGACATTCGCGCTTTGCGCAAGCCTTGGTTGGTTATGATGCAACAATGGCTATGTGACTCTGGCAGAGCCCGGCTGCCAAATTTGAAACGTCCAGCGATTGCGCCCACACGAAAGCTGCCAGCACTGAAAGCTCTACCTGGTTTTCACTGTCCCTTGGAACTGCATTCGCTGCCGCACAGACATTCGCGCTCTGCGCAAGCCTTGGTTGGTTATAACGCAACAATGCCTATGTGACTCTGGCAGAGACCGGCTGCCAAATTTGAAACGTCCAGCGATTGCGCCCACATGAAAGCTGCCAGCACTGAAAGCTCTACCTGGTTTTCACTGTCCCTTGGAACTGCATTCGCTGCCGCACAGACATTCGCGGTCCGCAAAAGCCTTGGTTGGTTATGATGCAACAATGGCTATGTGACTCTCGCAGAGCTCGGCTGCCAAATTTGAAACGTCCACTGATTGCGCCCACACGAATGCTGCCAGCACTGAAAGCTCTACCTGGTTTTCACTGTCCCTTGGAACTGCATTCGCTGCCGCACAGACATTCGCGCTCTGCGCAAGCCTTGGTTGGTTATGATGCAACAATGCCTATGTGACTCTGGCAGAGCCCGGCTGCCAAATTTGAAACGTCCAGTGATTGCGCCCATACGAAAGCTGCCAGCACTGAAAGCTCTACCTGGTTTTCACTGTCCCTTGGAACTGCATTCGCTGCCGCACAGACATTATCTCTCCGCATAAGCTTTATTTGTTTATGATGCAACAATGCCTATGTGACTCTCGCACAGCCCGCTGCCAAATTTGAAACGTCCAGCGATTGCGCCCACACGAAAGCTGCCAGCACTGAAAGCTCTACCTGGTTTTCACTGTCCCTTGGAACTGCATTCGCTGCCGCACAGACATTCGCGCTCCGCAAAAGCCTTGGTTGGTTATGATGCAACAATGCCTATGTGACTCATGCAGAGCCCGGCTGCCAAATTCGAAACGTCCAGCGATTGCGCCCACACGAAAGCTGCCAGCACTGAAAGCTCTACCTGGTTTTCGCTGTCCCTTGGAACTGCATTCGCTGCCGCACAGACATTCGCGCTCTGCGCAAGCCTTGGTTGGTTATGATGCAACAATGCCTATGTGACTCTCGCAGAGCCCGGCTGCCAAATTTGAATTGTACACCGATTGCGCCCTCACGAAAGCTGCCAGCACTGAAAGCTCTACCTGGTTTTCACTGTCCCTTGGAACTGCATTCGCTGCCGCACAGACAGTCGCGCTCTGCAAAAGCCTTGGTTGGGTATGATGCAACAATGCCTATGTGACTCTCGCAGAGACCGCTGCCAAATTTGAAACGTCCAGCGATTGCGCCCACACGAAAGCTGCCAGCACTGAAAGCTCTACCTGGTTTTCACTGTCCCTTGGAACTGCATTCGCTGCCGCACAGACATTCGCGCTCTGCGCAAGCCTTGGTTGGTTATGACGCAACAATGGCTATGTGACTCTGGCAGAGACCGGCTGCCAAATTTGAAACGTCCAGCGATTGCGCCCACACGAAAGCTGCCAGCACTGAAAGCTCTACCTGGTTTTCACTGTGCATTGGACCTGCATTCGCTGTCGCACAGACATTCGCGGTCCGCAAAAGCCTTGGTTGGTTATGATGCAACAATGGCTATATGACTCTCGCAGACCTCGGCTGCCAAATTTGAAACGTCCAGCGATTGCGCCCACACGAAAGCTGCCAGCACTGAAAGCTCTACCTGGTTTTCACTGTGCATTGGACCTGCATTCGCTGCCGCACACACATTCGCGGTCCGCAAAAGCCTTGGTTGGTTATGATGCAACAATGCCTATGTGACTCTGGCAGAGCCCGTCTGCCAAATTTGAAACGTCCAGCGATTGCGCCCACACGAAAGCTGCCAGCACTGAAAGCTCTACGTGGTTTTCACTGTCCCTTGGAACTGCATTCGCTGCCGCACAGACATTCGCGCTCTGCAAAAGCCTTCGTTGGGTATGATGCAACAATGCCTATGTGACTCTCGCAGAGCCCGACTGCCAAATTCGAAATGTACACCGATTGCGCCCTCACGAAAGCTGCCAGCACTGAAAGCTATACCTGGATTTCACTGTCCCTTGGAACTGCATTCGATGCCGCACAGACATTCGCGCTCTGCGCAAGCCTTGGTTGGTTATAACGCAACAATGCCTATGTGACTCTGGCAGAGCCCGGCTGCCAAATTTGAATCGTCCAGCGATTGCGCCCACATGAAAGCTGCCAGCACTGAAAGCTCTACCTGGTTTTCACTGTCCCTTGGAACTGCATTCGCTGCCGCACAGACATTCGCGGTCCGCAAAGGCTTGGTTGGTTATGATGCAACAATGGCTATGTGACTCTCGCAGAGCCCCACTGCCAAATTCGAAACGTCCACTGATTGCGCCCACACGAAAGCCGCCAGCACTGAAAGCTCTACCTGGTTTTCACTGTCCCTTGGAACTGCATTCGCTGCCGCACAGACATTCGCGCTTTGCGCAAGCCTTGGTTGGTTATGATGCAACAATGGCTATGTGACTCTGGCAGAGCCCGGCTGCCAAATTTGAAACGTCCAGCGATTGCGCCCACACGAAAGCTGCCAGCACTGAAAGCTCTACCTGGTTTTCACTGTCCCTTGGAACTGCATTCGCTGCCGCACAGACATTCGCGCTCTGCGCAAGCCTTGGTTGGTTATGATGCAACAATGCCTATGTGACTCTGGCAGAGCCCGGCTGCCAAATTTGAAACGTCCAGCGATTGCGCCCACACGAAAGCTGCCAGCACTGAAAGCTCTACCTGGTTTTCACTGTCCCTTGGAACTGCATTCGCTGCCGCACAGACATTCGCGCTCTGCGCAAGCCTTGGTTGGTTATGATGCAACAATGCCTATGTGACTCATGCAGAGCCCGGCTGCCAAATTCGAAACGTCCAGCGATTGCACCCACACGAAAGCTGCCAGAACTGAAAGCTCTACCTGGTTTTCACTGTCCCTTGGAACTGCATTCGCTGCCGCACCGACATTCGCGGTCCGCAAAAGCCTTGGTTGGGTATGATGCAACAATGCCTATGTGACTCTCGCAGAGCCCGGCTGCCAAATTTGAAACGTCCAGCAATTGCGCTCACACGAAAGCTGCCAGCACTGAAAGCTCTACCTGGTTTTCACTGTCCCTTGGAACTGCATTCGCTGCCGCACAGACATTCGCGCTCTGCGCAAGCCTTGGTTGGTTATGACGCAACAATGGCTATGTGACTCTGGCAGAGACCGGCTGCCAAATTTGAAACGTCCAGCGATTGCGCCCACACGAAAGCTGCCAGCACTGAAAGCTCTACCTGGTTTTCACTGTGCATTGGAACTGCATTCGCTGCCGCACAGACATTCGCGCTCTGCAAAAGCCTTGGTTGGGTATGATGCAACAATGCCTATGTGACTCTCGCAGAGCCCGGCTGCCAAATTCGAAATGTACACCGATTGCGCCCTCACGAAAGCTGCCAGCGCTGAAAGCTCTACCTGGATTTCACTGTCCCTTGGAACTGCATTCGATGCCGCACAGACATTCGCGCTCCGCAAAAGCCTTGGTTGGTTATAACGCAACAATGCCTATGTGACTCTGGCAGAGCCCGGCTGCCAAATTTGAATCGTCCAGCGATTGCGCCCACATGAAAGCTGCCAGCACTGAAAGCTCTACCTGGTTTTCACTGTCCCTTGGAACTGCATTCGCTGCCGCACAGACATTCGCGCTCCGCAAAAGCCTTGGTTGGTTATGATGCAACAATATCTATGTGACTCTCGCAGAGCTCGGCTGCCAAATTTGAAACGTCCACTGATTGCGCCCACACGAATGCTGCCAGCACTGAAAGCTCTACCTGGTTTTCACTGTCCCTTGGAACTGCATTCGCTGCCGCACAGACATTCGCTGTCCGCAAAGGCTTGGTTGGTTATGATGCAACAATGGCTATGTGACTCTCGCAGAGCTCGGCTGCCAAATTCGAAACGTACACCGATTGCGCCCACACGAAAGCCGCCAGCACTGAAAGCTCTACCTGGTTTTCACTGTCCCTTGGAACTGCATTCGCTGCCGCACAGACATTCGCGCTCTGCAAAAGCCTTGGTTGGTTATGATGCAACAATGCCTATGTGACTCATGCAGAGCCCGGCTGCCAAATTTGAAACGTCCAGCGATTGCGCCCACACGAAAGCTGCCAGCACTGAAAGCTCTACCTGGTTTTCGCTGTCCCTTGGAACTGCATTCGCTGCCGCACAGACATTCGCGCTCTGCGCAAGCCTTGGTTGGTTATGATGCAACAATGCCTATGTGACTCTCGCAGAGCCCGGCTGCCAAATTTGAATTGTACACCGATTGCGCCCTCACGAAAGCTGCCAGCACTGAAAGCTCTACCTGGTTTTCACTGTCCCTTGGAACTGCATTCGCTGCCGCACAGACATTCGCGCTCTGCAAAAGCCTTGGTTGGGTATGATGCAACAATGCCTATGTGACTCTCGCAGAGACCGCTGCCAAATTTGAAACGTCCAGCGATTGCGCCCACACGAAAGCTGCCAGCAGTGAAAGCTCTACCTGCTTTTCACTGTCGCTTGGAACTGCATTCGCTGCCGCACAGACATTCGCGCTCTGCGCAAGCCTTGGTTGGTTATGACGCAACAATGGCTATGTGACTCTGGCAGAGACCGGCTGCCAAATTTGAAACGTCCAGCGATTGCGCCCACACGAAAGCTGCCAGCACTGAAAGCTCTACCTGGTTTTCACTGTGCATTGGACCTGCATTCGCTGCCGCACAGACATTCGCGGTCCGCAAAAGCCTTGGTTGGTTATGATGCAACAATGCCTATGTGACTCTGGCAGAGCCCGGCTGCCAAATTTGAAACGTCCAGCGATTGCGCCCACACGAAAGCTGCCAGCACTGAAAGCTCTACCTGGTTTTCACTGTCCCTTGGAACTGCATTCGCTGCCGCACAGACATTCGCGCTCTGCGCAAGCCTTGGTTGGTTATAACGCAACAATGCCTATGTGACTCTGGCAGAGACCGGCTGCCAAATTTGAAACGTCCAGCGATTGCGCCCACATGAAAGCTGCCAGCACTGAAAGCTCTACCTGGTTTTCACTGTCCCTTGGAACTGCATTCGCTGCCGCACAGACATTCGCTGTCCGCAAAGGCTTGGTTGGTTATGATGCAACAATGTCTATGTGACTCTCGCAGAGCTCGGCTGCCAAATTCGAAACGTACACCGATTGCGCCCACACGAAAGCCGCCAGCACTGAAAGCTCTACCTGGTTTTCACTGTCCCTTGGAACTGCATTCACTGCCGCACAGACATTCGCGCTCTGCAAAAGCCTTGGTTGGGTATGATGCAACAATGCCTATGTGAATCTTGCACAGCCCGCTGCCAAATTTGAAACGTCCACTGATTGAGCCCACACGAAAGCTGCCAGCACTGTAAGCTCTACCTGGTTTTCACTGTCCCTTGGAACTGCATTCGCTGCCGCACAGACATTCGCGCTCCGCAAAAGCCTTGGTTGGTTATGATGCAACAATGCCTATGTGACTCTCGCAGAGCCCGGCTGCCAAATTTGAAACGTCCAGCGATTGCGCCCACATGAAAGCTGCCAGCACTGAAAGCTCTACCTGGTTTTCACTGTCCCTTCGAACTGCATTCGCTGCCGCACAGACATTCCCGCTCTGCAAAAGCCTTGGTTGGGTATGATGCAACAATGCCTATGTGACTCTGGCAGAGCCCGGCTGCCAAATTCGAAACGTCCAGCGATTGCGCCCACACGAAAGCTGCCAGCACTGAAAGCTCTACCTGCTTTTCACTGTCCCTTGGAACTGCATTCGCTGCCGCACAGACATTCGCGCTCTGCGCAAGCCTTGGTTGGTTATGATGCAACAATGCCTATGTGACTCTGGCAGAGCCCGGCTGCCAAATTTGAAACGTCCAGCGATTGCGCCCACACGAAAGCTGCCAGCACTGAAAGCTCTACCTGGTTTTCACTGTCCCTTGGAACTGCATTCGCTGCCGCACAGACATTCGCGCTCTGCGCAAGCCTTGGTTGGTTATGATGCAACAATGCCTATGTGACTCTGGCAGAGCCCGGCTGCCAAATTTGAAACGTCCAGTGATTGCGCCCACACGAAAGCCGCCAGCACTGAAAGCTCTACCTGGTTTTCACTGTCCCTTGAAACTGCATTCGCTGCCGCACAGACATTATCTCTCCGCATAAGCTTTATTTGTTTATGATGCAACAATGCCTATGTGACTCTCGCACAGCCCGCTGCCAAATTTGAAACGTCCAGCGATTGCGCCCACACGAAAGCTGCCAGCACTGAAAGCTCTACCTGGTTTTCACTGTCCCTTGGAACTGCATTCGCTGCCGCACAGACATTCGCGCTCTGCAAAAGCCTTGGTTGGTTATGATGCAACAATGCCTATGTGACTCTCGCACTGCCCGCTGCCAAATTTGAAACGTCCACTGATTGCGCCCACACAAAAGCTGCCAGCACTGAAAGCTCTACCTGCTTTTCACTGTCGCTTGGAACTGCATTCGCTGCCGCACAGACATTCGCGCTCTGCGCAAGCCTTGGTTGGTTATGATGCAACAATGCCTATGTGACTCTCGCACAGCCCGGCTGCCAAATTTGAATTGTACACCGATTGCGCCCTCACGAAAGCTGCCAGCACTGAAAGCTCTACCTGGTTTTCACTGTCCCTTGGAACTGCATTCGCTGCCGCACAGACATTCGCGGTCCGCAAAAGCCTTGGTTGGGTATGATGCACCAATGCCTATGTGACTCTCGCAGAGCCCGCTGCCAAATTTGAAACGTCCAGCAATTGCGCTCACACGAAAGCTGCCAGCACTGAAAGCTCTACCTGGTTTTCACTGTCCCTTGGAACTGCATTCGCTGCCGCACAGACATTCGCGCTCTGCGCAAGCCTTGGTTGGTTATGACGCAACAATGGCTATGTGACTCTGGCAGAGACCGGCTGCCAAATTTGAAACGTCCAGCGATTGCGCCCACACGAAAGCTGCCAGCACTGAAAGCTCTACCTGGTTTTCACTGTGCATTGGAACTGCATTCGCTGCCGCACAGACATTCGCGCTCTGCAAAAGCCTTGGTTGGGTATGATGCAACAATGCCTATGTGACTCTGGCAGAGACCGGCTGCCAAATTTGAAACGTCCAGCGATTGCGCCCTCACGAAAGCTGCCAGCACTGAAAGCTCTACCTGGTTTTCACTGTCCCTTAGAACTGCATTCGCTGCCGCACAGACATTCGCGCTCTGCGCAAGCCTTGGTTGGTTATAACGCAACAATGCCTATGTGACTCTGGCAGAGACCGGCTGCCAAATTTGAATCGTCCAGCGATTGCGCCCACATGAAAGCTGCCAGCACTGAAAGCTCTACCTGGTTTTCACTGTCCCTTGGAACTGCATTCGCTGCCGCACAGACATTCGCGCTCCGCAAAAGCCTTGGTTGGTTATGATGCAACAATGGCTATGTGACTCTCGCAGAGCTCGGCTGCCAAATTTGAAACGTCCACTGATTGCGCCCACACGAATGCTGCCAGCACTGAAAGCTCTACCTGGTTTTCACTGTCCCTTGGAACTGCATTCGCTGCCGCACAGACATTCGTGCTCTGCGCAAGCCTTGGTTGGTTATGATGCAACAATGCCTATGTGACTCTGGCAGAGCCCGGCTGCCAAATTTGAAACGTCCAGTGATTGCGCCCATACGAAAGCTGCCAGCACTGAAAGCTCTACCTGGTTTTCACTGTCCCTTGGAACTGCATTCGCTGCCGCACAGACATTATCTCTCCGCATAAGCTTTATTTGTTTATGATGCAACAATGCCTATGTGACTCTCGCACAGCCCGCTGCCAAATTTGAAACGTCCAGCGATTGCGCCCACACGAAAGCTGCCAGCACTGAAAGCTCTACCTGGTTTTCACTGTCCCTTGGAACTGCATTCGCTGCCGCACAGACATTCGCGCTCCGCAAAAGCCTTGGTTGGTTATGATGCAACAATGCCTATGTGACTCATGCA
Source organism: Mycteria americana (assembly GCF_035582795.1). Taxonomy (NCBI): domain Eukaryota; kingdom Metazoa; phylum Chordata; class Aves; order Ciconiiformes; family Ciconiidae; genus Mycteria; species Mycteria americana. The sequence goes on along the minus strand of NW_027445609.1, from coordinate 1,311,305 downwards.
GAGCCCGGCTGCCAAATTTGAAACGTCCAGCAATTGCGCCCACACGAAAGCTGCCAGCACTGAAAGCTCTACCTGGTTTTCGCTGTCCCTTGGAACTGCATTCGCTGCCGCACAGACATTCGCGCTCTGCGCAAGCCTTGGTTGGTTATGATGCAACAATGCCTATGTGACTCTCGCAGAGCCCGGCTGCCAAATTTGAATTGTACACCGATTGCGCCCTCACGAAAGCTGCCAGCACTGAAAGCTCTACCTGGTTTTCACTGTCCCTTGGAACTGCATTCGCTGCCGCACAGACAGTCGCGCTCTGCAAAAGCCTTGGTTGGGTATGATGCAACAATGCCTATGTGACTCTCGCAGAGACCGCTGCCAAATTTGAAACGTCCAGCGATTGCGCCCACACGAAAGCTGCCAGCACTGAAAGCTCTACCTGCTTTTCACTGTCGCTTGGAACTGCATTCGCTGCCGCACAGACATTCGCGCTCTGCGCAAGCCTTGGTTGGTTATGACGCAACAATGGCTATGTGACTCTGGCAGAGACCGGCTGCCAAATTTGAAACGTCCAGCGATTGCGCCCACACGAAAGCTGCCAGCAGTGAAAGCTCTACCTGCTTTTCACTGTGCATCGGACCTGCATTCGCTGTCGCACAGACATTCGCGGTCCGCAAAAGCCTTGGTTTGTTATGATGCAACAATGGCTATATGACTCTCGCAGAGCTCGGCTGCCAAATTTGAAACGTCCAGCGATTGCGCCCACACGAAAGCTGCCAGCACTGAAAGCTCTACCTGGTTTTCACTGTGCATTGGACCTGCATTCGCTGCCGCACAGACATTCGCGGTCCGCAAAAGCCTTGGTTGGTTATGATGCAACAATGCCTATGTGACTCTGGCAGAGCCCGGCTGCCAAATTTGAAACGTCCAGCGATTGCGCCCACACGAAAGCTGCCAGCACTGAAAGCTCTACCTGGTTTTCACTGTCCCTTGGAACTGCATTCGCTGCCGCACAGACATTCGCGCTCTGCGCAAGCCTTGGTTGGTTATAACGCAACAATGCCTATGTGACTCTGGCAGAGACCGGCTGCCAATTTTGAAACGTCCAGCGATTGCGCCCACATGAAAGCTGCCAGCACTGAAAGCTCTACCTGGTTTTCACTGTCCCTTGGAACTGCATTCGCTGCCGCACAGACATTCGCTGTCCGCAAAGGCTTGGTTGGTTATGATGCAACAATGTCTATGTGACTCTCGCAGAGCTCGGCTGCCAAATTCGAAACGTACACCGATTGCGCCCACACGAAAGCCGCCAGCACTGAAAGCTCTACCTGGTTTTCACTGTCCCTTGGAACTGCATTCACTGCCGCACAGACATTCGCGCTCTGCAAAAGCCTTGGTTGGGTATGATGCAACAATGCCTATGTGAATCTTGCACAGCCCGCTGCCAAATTTGAAACGTCCACTGATTGAGCCCACACGAAAGCTGCCAGCACTGTAAGCTCTACCTGGTTTTCACTGTCCCTTGGAACTGCATTCGCTGCCGCACAGACATTCGCGCTCCGCAAAAGCCTTGGTTGGTTATGATGCAACAATGCCTATGTGACTCATGCAGAGCCCGGCTGCCAAATTTGAAACGTCCAGCGATTGCGCCCACACGAAAGCTGCCAGCACTGAAAGCTCTACCTGGTTTTCGCTGTCCCTTGGAACTGCATTCGCTGCCGCACAGACATTCGCGCTCTGCGCAAGCCTTGGTTGGTTATGATGCAACAATGCCTATGTGACTCTCGCAGAGCCCGGCTGCCAAATTTGAATTGTACACCGATTGCGCCCTCACGAAAGCTGCCAGCACTGAAAGCTCTACCTGGTTTTCACTGTCCCTTGGAACTGCATTCGCTGCCGCACAGACATTCGCGCTCTGCAAAAGCCTTGGTTGGGTATGATGCAACAATGCCTATGTGACTCTCGCAGAGACCGCTGCCAAATTTGAAACGTCCAGCGATTGCGCCCACACGAAAGCTGCCAGCAGTGAAAGCTCTACCTGCTTTTCACTGTCGCTTGGAACTGCATTCGCTGCCGCACAGACATTCGCGCTCTGCGCAAGCCTTGGTTGGTTATGACGCAACAATGGCTATGTGACTCTGGCAGAGACCGGCTGCCAAATTTGAAACGTCCAGCGATTGCGCCCACACGAAAGCTGCCAGCACTGAAAGCTCTACCTGGTTTTCACTGTGCATTGGACCTGCATTCGCTGCCGCACAGACATTCGCGGTCCGCAAAAGCCTTGGTTGGTTATGATGCAACAATGCCTATGTGACTCTGGCAGAGCCCGGCTGCCAAATTTGAAACGTCCAGCGATTGCGCCCACACGAAAGCTGCCAGCACTGAAAGCTCTACCTGGTTTTCACTGTCCCTTGGAACTGCATTCGCTGCCGCACAGACATTCGCGCTCTGCGCAAGCCTTGGTTGGTTATAACGCAACAATGCCTATGTGACTCTGGCAGAGACCGGCTGCCAATTTTGAAACGTCCAGCGATTGCGCCCACATGAAAGCTGCCAGCACTGAAAGCTCTACCTGGTTTTCACTGTCCCTTGGAACTGCATTCGCTGCCGCACAGACATTCGCTGTCCGCAAAGGCTTGGTTGGTTATGATGCAACAATGGCTATGTGACTCTCGCAGAGCTCGGCTGCCAAATTCGAAACGTACACCGATTGCGCCCACACGAAAGCCGCCAGCACTGAAAGCTCTACCTGGTTTTCACTGTCCCTTGGAACTGCATTCACTGCCGCACAGATATTCGCGCTCTGCAAAAGCCTTGGTTGGGTATGATGCAACAATGCCTATGTGAATCTTGCACAGCCCGCTGCCAAATTTGAAACGTCCACTGATTGAGCCCACACGAAAGCTGCCAGCACTGTAAGCTCTACCTGGTTTTCACTGTCCCTTGGAACTGCATTCGCTGCCGCACAGACATTCGCGCTCCGCAAAAGCCTTGGTTGGTTATGATGCAACAATGCCTATGTGACTCTGGCAGAGCCCGGCTGCCAAATTCGAAACGTCCAGCGATTGCGCCCACACGAAAGCTGCCAGCACTGAAAGCTCTACCTGGTTTTCACTGTCCCTTGGAACTGCATTCCCTGCCGCACAGACATTCGCGGTCCGGAAAAGTCTTGGTTGGTTATGATGCAACAATGCCTATGTGACTCTGGCAGAGCCCGGCTGCCAAATTTGAAACGTCCACTGATTGCGCCCACACGAAAGCTGCCAGCACTGAAAGCTCTACCTGGTTTTCACTGTCCCTTGGAACTGCATTCGCTGCCGCACAGACATTCGCGCTCTGCGCAAGCCTTGGTTGGTTATGATGCAACAATGCCTATGTGACTCTCGCAGAGCCCGGCTGCCAAATTTGAATTGTACACCGATTGCGCCCTCACGAAAGCTGCCAGCACTGAAAGCTCTACCTGGTTTTCACTGTCCCTTGGAACTGCATTCGCTGCCGCACAGACAGTCGCGCTCTGCAAAAGCCTTGGTTGGGTATGATGCAACAATGCCTATGTGACTCTCGCAGAGACCGCTGCCAAATTTGAAACGTCCAGCGATTGCGCCCACACGAAAGCTGCCAGCACTGAAAGCTCTACCTGGTTTTCACTGTCCCTTGGAACTGCATTCGCTGCCGCACAGACATTCGCGCTCTGCGCAAGCCTTGGTTGGTTATGACGCAACAATGGCTATGTGACTCTGGCAGAGACCGGCTGCCAAATTTGAAACGTCCAGCGATTGCGCCCACACGAAAGCTGCCAGCACTGAAAGCTCTACCTGGTTTTCACTGTGCATTGGACCTGCATTCGCTGCCGCACACATATTCGCGGTCCGCAAAAGCCTTGGTTGGTTATGATGCAACAATGGCTATATGACTCTCGCAGAGCTCGGCTGCCAAATTTGAAACGTCCAGCGATTGCGCCCACACGAAAGCTGCCAGCACTGAAAGCTCTACCTGGTTTTCACTGTCCCTTGGAACTGCATTCGCTGCCGCACAGACATTCGCGCTCTGCAAAAGCCTTCGTTGGGTATCATGCAACAATGCCTATGTGACTCTCGCAGAGCCCGACTGCCAAATTCGAAATGTACACCGATTGCGCCCTCACGAAAGCTGCCAGCGCTGAAAGCTATACCTGGATTTCACTGTCCCTTGGAACTGCATTCGATGCCGCACAGACATTCGCGCTCTGCGCAAGCCTTGGTTGGTTATAACGCAACAATGCCTATGTGACTCTGGCAGAGCCCGGCTGCCAAATTTGAAACGTCCAGCGATTGCGCCCACATGAAAGCTGCCAGCACTGAAAGCTCTACCTGGTTTTCACTGTCCCTTGGAACTGCATTCGCTGCCGCACAGACATTCGCGGTCCGCAAAGGCTTGGTTGGTTATGATGCAACAATGGCTATGCGACTCTCGCAGAGCCCGGCTGCCAAATTCGAAACGTCCACTGATTGCGCCCACACGAAAGCCGCCAGCACTGAAAGCTCTACCTGGTTTTCACTGTCCCTTGGAACTGCATTCGCTGCCGCACAGACATTCGCGCTTTGCGCAAGCCTTGGTTGGTTATGATGCAACAATGGCTATGTGACTCTGGCAGAGCCCGGCTGCCAAATTTGAAACGTCCAGCGATTGCGCCCACACGAAAGCTGCCAGCACTGAAAGCTCTACCTGGTTTTCACTGTCCCTTGGAACTGCATTCGCTGCCGCACAGACATTCGCGCTCTGCGCAAGCCTTGGTTGGTTATGATGCAACAATGCCTATGTGACTCTGGCAGAGCCCGGCTGCCAAATTTGAAACGTCCAGCGATTGCGCCCACACGAAAGCTGCCAGCACTGAAAGCTCTACCTGGTTTTCACTGTCCCTTGGAACTGCATTCGCTGCCGCACAGACATTCGCGCTCTGCGCAAGCCTTGGTTGGTTATGATGCAACAATGCCTATGTGACTCATGCAGAGCCCGGCTGCCAAATTCGAAACGTCCAGCGATTGCACCCACACGAAAGCTGCCAGAACTGAAAGCTATACCTGGTTTTCACTGTCCCTTGGAACTGCATTCGCTGCCGCACCGACATTCGCGCTCTGCAAAAGCCTTGGTTGGTTATGATGCAAGAATGCCTATGTGACTCTCGCACTGCCCGCTGCCAAATTTGAAACGTCCACTGATTGCGCCCACACAAAAGCTGCCAGCACTGAAAGCTCTACCTGCTTTTCACTGTCGCTTGGAACTGCATTCGCTGCCGCACAGACATTCGCGCCCTGCGCAAGCCTTGGTTGGTTATGATGCAACAATGCCTATGTGACTCTCGCAGAGCCCGGCTGCCAAATTTGAATTGTACACCGATTGCGCCCTCACGAAAGCTGCCAGCACTGAAAGCTCTACCTGGTTTTCACTGTCCCTTGGAACTGCATTCGCTGCCGCACAGACATTCGCGGTCCGCAAAAGCCTTGGTTGGGTATGATGCAACAATGCCTATGTGACTCTCGCAGAGCCCGGCTGCCAAATTTGAAACGTCCAGCAATTGCGCTCACACGAAAGCTGCCAGCACTGAAAGCTCTACCTGGTTTTCACTGTCCCTTGGAACTGCATTCGCTGCCGCACAGACATTCGCGCTCTGCGCAAGCCTTGGTTGGTTATGACGCAACAATGGCTATGTGACTCTGGCAGAGACCGGCTGCCAAATTTGAAACGTCCAGCGATTGCGCCCACACGAAAGCTGCCAGCACTGAAAGCTCTACCTGGTTTTCACTGTGCATTGGAACTGCATTCGCTGCCGCACAGACTTTCGCGCTCTGCAAAAGCCTTGGTTGGGTATGATGCAACAATGCCTATGTGACTCTCACAGAGCCCGGCTGCCAAATTCGAAATGTACACCGATTGCGCCCTCACGAAAGCTGCCAGCGCTGAAAGCTCTACCTGGATTTCACTGTCCCTTGGAACTGCATTCGATGCCGCACAGACATTCGCGCTCTGCGCAAGCCTTGGTTGGTTATAACGCAACAATGCCTATGTGACTCTGGCAGAGACCGGCTGCCAAATTTGAAACGTCCAGCGATTGCGCCCACATGAAAGCTGCCAGCACTGAAAGCTCTACCTGGTTTTCACTGTCCCTTGGAACTGCATTCGCTGCCGCACAGACATTCGCGGTCCGCAAAAGCCTTGGTTGGTTATGATGCAACAATGGCTATGTGACTCTCGCAGAGCTCGGCTGCCAAATTTGAAACGTCCACTGATTGCGCCCACACGAATGCTGCCAGCACTGAAAGCTCTACCTGGTTTTCACTGTCCCTTGGAACTGCATTCGCTGCCGCACAGACATTCGCGCTCTGCGCAAGCCTTGGTTGGTTATGATGCAACAATGCCTATGTGACTCTGGCAGAGCCCGGCTGCCAAATTCGAAACGTCCAGCGATTGCGCCCACACGAAAGCTGCCAGCACTGAAAGCTCTACCTGGTTTTCACTGTCCCTTGGAACTGCATTCGCTGCCGCACAGACATTATCTCTCCGCATAAGCTTTATTTGTTTATGATGCAACAATGCCTATGTGACTCTCGCACAGCCCGCTGCCAAATTTGAAACGTCCAGCGATTGCGCCCACACGAAAGCTGCCAGCACTGAAAGCTCTACCTGGTTTTCACTGTCCCTTGGAACTGCATTCGCTGCCGCACAGACATTCGCGCTCCGCAAAAGCCTTGGTTGGTTATGATGCAACAATGCCTATGTGACTCATGCAGAGCCCGGCTGCCAAATTCGAAACGTCCAGCGATTGCGCCCACACGAAAGCTGCCAGCACTGAAAGCTCTACCTGGTTTTCGCTGTCCCTTGGAACTGCATTCGCTGCCGCACAGACATTCGCGCTCTGCGCAAGCCTTGGTTGGTTATGATGCAACAATGCCTATGTGACTCTCGCAGAGCCCGGCTGCCAAATTTGAATTGTACACCGATTGCGCCCTCACGAAAGCTGCCAGCACTGAAAGCTCTACCTGGTTTTCACTGTCCCTTGGAACTGCATTCGCTGCCGCACAGACAGTCGCGCTCTGCAAAAGCCTTGGTTGGGTATGATGCAACAATGCCTATGTGACTCTCGCAGAGACCGCTGCCAAATTTGAAACGTCCAGCGATTGCGGCCACACGAAAGCTGCCAGCACTGAAAGCTCTACCTGGTTTTCACTGTCCCTTGGAACTGCATTCGCTGCCGCACAGACATTCGCGCTCTGCGCAAGCCTTGGTTGGTTATGACGCAACAATGGCTATGTGACTCTGGCAGAGACCGGCTGCCAAATTTGAAACGTCCAGCGATTGCGCCCACACGAAAGCTGCCAGCACTGAAAGCTCTACCTGGTTTTCACTGTGCATTGGACCTGCATTCGCTGTCGCACAGACATTCGCGGTCCGCAAAAGCCTTGGTTGGTTATGATGCAACAATGGCTATATGACTCTCGCAGACCTCGGCTGCCAAATTTGAAACGTCCAGCGATTGCGCCCACACGAAAGCTGCCAGCACTGAAAGCTCTACCTGGTTTTCACTGTGCATTGGACCTGCATTCGCTGCCGCACACACATTCGCGGTCCGCAAAAGCCTTGGTTGGTTATGATGCAACAATGCCTATGTGACTCTGGCAGAGCCCGGCTGCCAAATTTGAAACGTCCAGCGATTGCGCCCACACGAAAGCTGCCAGCACTGAAAGCTCTACCTGGTTTTCACTGTCCCTTGGAACTGCATTCGCTGCCGCACAGACATTCGCGCTCTGCAAAAGCCTTCGTTGGGTATGATGCAACAATGCCTATGTGACTCTCGCAGAGCCCGACTGCCAAATTCGAAATGTACACCGATTGCGCCCTCACGAAAGCTGCCAGCACTGAAAGCTATACCTGGATTTCACTGTCCCTTGGAACTGCATTCGATGCCGCACAGACATTCGCGCTCTGCGCAAGCCTTGGTTGGTTATAACGCAACAATGCCTATGTGACTCTGGCAGAGCCCGGCTGCCAAATTTGAAACGTCCAGCGATTGCGCCCACATGAAAGCTGCCAGCACTGAAAGCTCTACCTGGTTTTCACTGTCCCTTGGAACTGCATTCGCTGCCGCACAGACATTCGCGGTCCGCAAAGGCTTGGTTGGTTATGATGCAACAATGGCTATGTGACTCTCGCAGAGCCCCACTGCCAAATTCGAAACGTCCACTGATTGCGCCCACACGAAAGCCGCCAGCACTGAAAGCTCTACCTGGTTTTCACTGTCCCTTGGAACTGCATTCGCTGCCGCACAGACATTCGCGCTTTGCGCAAGCCTTGGTTGGTTATGATGCAACAATGGCTATGTGACTCTGGCAGAGCCCGGCTGCCAAATTTGAAACGTCCAGCGATTGCGCCCACACGAAAGCTGCCAGCACTGAAAGCTCTACCTGGTTTTCACTGTCCCTTGGAACTGCATTCGCTGCCGCACAGACATTCGCGCTCTGCGCAAGCCTTGGTTGGTTATGATGCAACAATGCCTATGTGACTCTGGCAGAGCCCGGCTGCCAAATTTGAAACGTCCAGCGATTGCGCCCACACGAAAGCTGCCAGCACTGAAAGCTCTACCTGGTTTTCACTGTCCCTTGGAACTGCATTCGCTGCCGCACAGACATTCGCGCTCCGCAAAAGCCTTGGTTGGTTATGATGCAACAATGCCTATGTGACTCATGCAGAGCCCGGCTGCCAAATTCGAAACGTCCAGCGATTGCGCCCACACAAAAGCTGCCAGCACTGAAAGCTCTACCTGGTTTTCGCTGTCCCTTGGAACTGCATTCGCTGCCGCACAGACATTCGCGCTCTGCGCAAGCCTTGGTTGGTTATGATGCAACAATGCCTATGTGACTCTCGCAGAGCCCGGCTGCCAAATTTGAATTGTACACCGATTGCGCCCTCACGAAAGCTGCCAGCACTGAAAGCTCTACCTGGTTTTCACTGTCCCTTGGAACTGCATTCGCTGCCGCACAGACAGTCGCGCTCTGCAAAAGCCTTGGTTGGGTATGATGCAACAATGCCTATGTGACTCTCGCAGAGACCGCTGCCAAATTTGAAACGTCCAGCGATTGCGCCCACACGAAAGCTGCCAGCACTGAAAGCTCTACCTGGTTTTCACTGTCCCTTGGAACTGCATTCGCTGCCGCACAGACATTCGCGCTCTGCGCAAGCCTTGGTTGGTTATGACGCAACAATGGCTATGTGACTCTGGCAGAGACCGGCTGCCAAATTTGAAACGTCCAGCGATTGCGCCCACACGAAAGCTGCCAGCACTGAAAGCTCTACCTGGTTTTCACTGTGCATTGGACCTGCATTCGCTGTCGCACAGACATTCGCGGTCCGCAAAAGCCTTGGTTGGTTATGATGCAACAATGGCTATATGACTCTCGCAGACCTCGGCTGCCAAATTTGAAACGTCCAGCGATTGCGCCCACACGAAAGCTGCCAGCACTGAAAGCTCTACCTGGTTTTCACTGTCCCTTGGAACTGCATTCGCTGCCGCACAGACATTCGCGCTCTGCGCAAGCCTTGGTTGGTTATGACGCAACAATGGCTATGTGACTCTGGCAGAGACCGGCTGCCAAATTTGAAACGTCCAGCGATTGCGCCCACACGAAAGCTGCCAGCACTGAAAGCTCTACCTGGTTTTCACTGTGCATTGGAACTGCATTCGCTGCCGCACAGACATTCGCGCTCTGCAAAAGCCTTGGTTGGGTATGATGCAACAATGCCTATGTGACTCTCACAGAGCCCGGCTGCCAAATTCGAAATGTACACCGATTGCGCCCTCACGAAAGCTGCCAGCGCTGAAAGCTCTACCTGGATTTCACTGTCCCTTGGAACTGCATTCGATGCCGCACAGACATTCGCGCTCTGCGCAAGCCTTGGTTGGTTATAACGCAACAATGCCTATGTGACTCTGGCAGAGACCGGCTGCCAAATTTGAAACGTCCAGCGATTGCGCCCACATGAAAGCTGCCAGCACTGAAAGCTCTACCTGGTTTTCACTGTCCCTTGGAACTGCATTCGCTGCCGCACAGACATTCGCGGTCCGCAAAAGCCTTGGTTGGTTATGATGCAACAATGGCTATGTGACTCTCGCAGAGCTCGGCTGCCAAATTTGAAACGTCCACTGATTGCGCCCACACGAATGCTGCCAGCACTGAAAGCTCTACCTGGTTTTCACTGTCCCTTGGAACTGCATTCGCTGCCGCACAGACATTCGCGCTCTGCGCAAGCCTTGGTTGGTTATGATGCAACAATGCCTATGTGACTCTGGCAGAGCCCGGCTGCCAAATTTGAAACGTCCAGTGATTGCGCCCATACGAAAGCTGCCAGCACTGAAAGCTCTACCTGGTTTTCACTGTCCCTTGGAACTGCATTCGCTGCCGCACAGACATTATCTCTCCGCATAAGCTTTATTTGTTTATGATGCAACAATGCCTATGTGACTCTCGCACAGCCCGCTGCCAAATTTGAAACGTCCAGCGATTGCGCCCACACGAAAGCTGCCAGCACTGAAAGCTCTACCTGGTTTTCACTGTCCCTTGGAACTGCATTCGCTGCCGCACAGACATTCGCGCTCCGCAAAAGCCTTGGTTGGTTATGATGCAACAATGCCTATGTGACTCATGCAGAGCCCGGCTGCCAAATTCGAAACGTCCAGCGATTGCGCCCACACGAAAGCTGCCAGCACTGAAAGCTCTACCTGGTTTTCGCTGTCCCTTGGAACTGCATTCGCTGCCGCACAGACATTCGCGCTCTGCGCAAGCCTTGGTTGGTTATGATGCAACAATGCCTATGTGACTCTCGCAGAGCCCGGCTGCCAAATTTGAATTGTACACCGATTGCGCCCTCACGAAAGCTGCCAGCACTGAAAGCTCTACCTGGTTTTCACTGTCCCTTGGAACTGCATTCGCTGCCGCACAGACAGTCGCGCTCTGCAAAAGCCTTGGTTGGGTATGATGCAACAATGCCTATGTGACTCTCGCAGAGACCGCTGCCAAATTTGAAACGTCCAGCGATTGCGCCCACACGAAAGCTGCCAGCACTGAAAGCTCTACCTGGTTTTCACTGTCCCTTGGAACTGCATTCGCTGCCGCACAGACATTCGCGCTCTGCGCAAGCCTTGGTTGGTTATGACGCAACAATGGCTATGTGACTCTGGCAGAGACCGGCTGCCAAATTTGAAACGTCCAGCGATTGCGCCCACACGAAAGCTGCCAGCACTGAAAGCTCTACCTGGTTTTCACTGTGCATTGGACCTGCATTCGCTGTCGCACAGACATTCGCGGTCCGCAAAAGCCTTGGTTGGTTATGATGCAACAATGGCTATATGACTCTCGCAGACCTCGGCTGCCAAATTTGAAACGTCCAGCGATTGCGCCCACACGAAAGCTGCCAGCACTGAAAGCTCTACCTGGTTTTCACTGTGCATTGGACCTGCATTCGCTGCCGCACACACATTCGCGGTCCGCAAAAGCCTTGGTTGGTTATGATGCAACAATGCCTATGTGACTCTGGCAGAGCCCGGCTGCCAAATTTGAAACGTCCAGCCATTGCGCCCACACGAAAGCTGCCAGCACTGAAAGCTCTACCTGGTTTTCACTGTCCCTTGGAACTGCATTCGCTGCCGCACAGACATTCGCGCTCTGCAAAAGCCTTCGTTGGGTATGATGCAACAATGCCTATGTGACTCTCGCAGAGCCCGACTGCCAAATTCGAAATGTACACCGATTGCGCCCTCACGAAAGCTGCCAGCACTGAAAGCTATACCTGGATTTCACTGTCCCTTGGAACTGCATTCGATGCCGCACAGACATTCGCGCTCTGCGCAAGCCTTGGTTGGTTATAACGCAACAATGCCTATGTGACTCTGGCAGAGCCCGGCTGCCAAATTTGAAACGTCCAGCGATTGCGCCCACATGAAAGCTGCCAGCACTGAAAGCTCTACCTGGTTTTCACTGTCCCTTGGAACTGCATTCGCTGCCGCACAGACATTCGCGGTCCGCAAAGGCTTGGTTGGTTATGATGCAACAATGGCTATGTGACTCTCGCAGAGCCCCACTGCCAAATTCGAAACGTCCACTGATTGCGCCCACACGAAAGCCGCCAGCACTGAAAGCTCTACCTGGTTTTCACTGTCCCTTGGAACTGCATTCGCTGCCGCACAGACATTCGCGCTTTGCGCAAGCCTTGGTTGGTTATGATGCAACAATGGCTATGTGACTCTGGCAGAGCCCGGCTGCCAAATTTGAAACGTCCAGCGATTGCGCCCACACGAAAGCTGCCAGCACTGAAAGCTCTACCTGGTTTTCACTGTCCCTTGGAACTGCATTCGCTGCCGCACAGACATTCGCGCTCTGCGCAAGCCTTGGTTGGTTATGATGCAACAATGCCTATGTGACTCTGGCAGAGCCCGGCTGCCAAATTTGAAACGTCCAGCGATTGCGCCCACACGAAAGCTGCCAGCACTGAAAGCTCTACCTGGTTTTCACTGTCCCTTGGAACTGCATTCGCTGCCGCACAGACATTCGCGCTCCGCAAAAGCCTTGGTTGGTTATGATGCAACAATGCCTATGTGACTCATGCAGAGCCCGGCTGCCAAATTCGAAACGTCCAGCGATTGCGCCCACACGAAAGCTGCCAGCACTGAAAGCTCTACCTGGTTTTCGCTGTCCCTTGGAACTGCATTCGCTGCCGCACAGACATTCGTGCTCTGCGCAAGCCTTGGTTGGTTATGATGCAACAATGCCTATGTGACTCTCGCAGAGCCCGGCTGCCAAATTTGAATTGTACACCGATTGCGCCCTCACGAAAGCTGCCAGCACTGAAAGCTCTACCTGGTTTTCACTGTCCCTTGGAACTGCATTCGCTGCCGCACAGACAGTCGCGCTCTGCAAAAGCCTTGGTTGGGTATGATGCAACAATGCCTATGTGACTCTCGCAGAGACCGCTGCCAAATTTGAAACGTCCAGCGATTGCGCCCACACGAAAGCTGCCAGCACTGAAAGCTCTACCTGGTTTTCACTGTCCCTTGGAACTGCATTCGCTGCCGCACAGACATTCGCGCTCTGCGCAAGCCTTGGTTGGTTATGACGCAACAATGGCTATGTGACTCTGGCAGAGACCGGCTGCCAAATTTGAAACGTCCAGCGATTGCGCCCACACGAAAGCTGCCAGCACTGAAAGCTCTACCTGGTTTTCACTGTGCATTGGACCTGCATTCGCTGTCGCACAGACATTCGCGGTCCGCAAAAGCCTTGGTTGGTTATGATGCAACAATGGCTATATGACTCTCGCAGACCTCGGCTGCCAAATTTGAAACGTCCAGCGATTGCGCCCACACGAAAGCTGCCAGCACTGAAAGCTCTACCTGGTTTTCACTGTCCCTTGGAACTGCATTCGCTGCCGCACAGACATTCGCGCTCTGCGCAAGCCTTGGTTGGTTATGACGCAACAATGGCTATGTGACTCTGGCAGAGACCGGCTGCCAAATTTGAAACGTCCAGCGATTGCGCCCACACGAAAGCTGCCAGCACTGAAAGCTCTACCTGGTTTTCACTGTGCATTGGAACTGCATTCGCTGCCGCACAGACATTCGCGCTCTGCAAAAGCCTTGGTTGGTTATGATGCAACAATGCCTATGTGACTCTCACAGAGCCCGGCTGCCAAATTCGAAATGTACACCGATTGCGCCCTCACGAAAGCTGCCAGCACTGAAAGCTCTACCTGGATTTCACTGTCCCTTGGAACTGCATTCGATGCCGCACAGACATTCGCGCTCTGCGCAAGCCTTGGTTGGTTATAACGCAACAATGCCTATGTGACTCTGGCAGAGCCCGGCTGCCAAATTTGAAACGTCCAGCGATTGCGCCCACATGAAAGCTGCCAGCACTGAAAGCTCTACCTGGTTTTCACTGTCCCTTGGAACTGCATTCGCTGCCGCACAGACATTCGCGGTCCGCAAAGGCTTGGTTGGTTATGATGCAACAATGGCTATGTGACTCTCGCAGAGCCCCACTGCCAAATTCGAAACGTCCACTGATTGCGCCCACACGAAAGCCGCCAGCACTGAAAGCTCTACCTGGTTTTCACTGTCCCTTGGAACTGCATTCGCTGCCGCACAGACATTCGCGCTTTGCGCAAGCCTTGGTTGGTTATGATGCAACAATGGCTATGTGACTCATGCAGAGCCCGGCTGCCAAATTCGAAACGTCCAGCGATTGCACCCACACGAAAGCTGCCAGAACTGAAAGCTCTACCTGGTTTTCACTGTCCCTTGGAACTGCATTCGCTGCCGCACCGACATTCGCGCTCTGCAAAAGCCTTGGTTGGTTATGATGCAAGAATGCCTATGTGACTCTCGCACTGCCCGCTGCCAAATTTGAAACGTCCACTGATTGCGCCCACACAAAAGCTGCCAGCACTGAAAGCTCTACCTGCTTTTCACTGTCGCTTGGAACTGCATTCGCTGCCGCACAGACATTCGCGCCCTGCGCAAGCCTTGGTTGGTTATGATGCAACAATGCCTATGTGACTCTCGCAGAGCCCGGCTGCCAAATTTGAATTGTACACCGATTGCGCCCTCACGAAAGCTGCCAGCACTGAAAGCTCTACCTGGTTTTCACTGTCCCTTGGAACTGCATTCGCTGCCGCACAGACATTCGCGGTCCGCAAAAGCCTTGGTTGGGTATGATGCAACAATGCCTATGTGACTCTCGCAGAGCCCGGCTGCCAAATTTGAAACGTCCAGCAATTGCGCTCACACGAAAGCTGCCAGCACTGAAAGCTCTACCTGGTTTTCACTGTCCCTTGGAACTGCATTCGCTGCCGCACAGACATTCGCGCTCTGCGCAAGCCTTGGTTGGTTATGACGCAACAATGGCTATGTGACTCTGGCAGAGACCGGCTGCCAAATTTGAAACGTCCAGCGATTGCGCCCACACGAAAGCTGCCAGCACTGAAAGCTCTACCTGGTTTTCACTGTGCATTGGAACTGCATTCGCTGCCGCACAGACATTCGCGCTCTGCAAAAGCCTTGGTTGGGTATGATGCAACAATGCCTATGTGACTCTCGCAGAGCCCGGCTGCCAAATTCGAAATGTACACCGATTGCGCCCTCACGAAAGCTGCCAGCGCTGAAAGCTCTACCTGGATTTCACTGTCCCTTGGAACTGCATTCGATGCCGCACAGACATTCGCGCTCTGCGCAAGCCTTGGTTGGTTATAACGCAACAATGCCTATGTGACTCTGGCAGAGATCGGCTGCCAAATTTGAATCATCCAGCGATTGCGCCCACATGAAAGCTGCCAGCACTGAAAGCTCTACCTGGTTTTCACTGTCCCTTGGAACTGCATTCGCTGCCGCACCGACATTCGCGCTCCGCAAAAGCCTTGGTTGGTTATGATGCAACAATGGCTATGTGACTCTCGCAGAGCTCGGCTGCCAAATTTGAAACGTCCACTGATTGCGCCCACACGAATGCTGCCAGCACTGAAAGCTCTACCTGGTTTTCACTGTCCCTTGGAACTGCATTCGCTGCCGCACAGACATTCGCGCTCTGCGCAAGCCTTGGTTGGTTATGATGCAACAATGCCTATGTGACTCTGGCAGAGCCCGGCTGCCAAATTTGAAACGTCCAGTGATTGCGCCCATACGAAAGCTGCCAGCACTGAAAGCTCTACCTGGTTTTCACTGTCCCTTGGAACTGCATTCGCTGCCGCACAGACATTATCTCTCCGCAAAAGCCTTGGTTGGTTATGATGCAACAATGCCTATGTGACTCTCGCAGAGCCCGGCTGCCAAATTTGAATTGTACACCGATTGCGCCCTCACGAAAGCTGCCAGCACTGAAAGCTCTACCTGGTTTTCACTGTCCCTTGGAACTGCATTCGCTGCCGCACAGACAGTCGCGCTCTGCAAAAGCCTTGGTTGGGTATGATGCAACAATGCCTATGTGACTCTCGCAGAGACCGCTGCCAAATTTGAAACGTCCAGCGATTGCGCCCACACGAAAGCTGCCAGCACTGAAAGCTCTACCTGGTTTTCACTGTCCCTTGGAACTGCATTCGCTGCCGCACAGACATTCGCGCTCTGCGCAAACCTTGGTTGGTTATGACGCAACAATGGCTATGTGACTCTGGCAGAGACCGGCTGCCAAATTTGAAACGTCCAGCGATTGCGCCCACACGAAAGCTGCCAGCACTGAAAGCTCTACCTGGTTTTCACTGTGCATTGGACCTGCATTCGCTGTCGCACAGACATTCGCGGTCCGCAAAAGCCTTGGTTGGTTATGATGCAACAATGGCTATATGACTCTCGCAGAGCTCGGCTGCCAAATTTGAAACGTCCAGCGATTGCGCCCACACGAAAGCTGCCAGCACTGAAAGCTCTACCTGGTTTTCACTGTGCATTGGACCTGCATTCGCTGCCGCACACACATTCGCGGTCCGCAAAAGCCTTGGTTGGTTATGATGCAACAATGCCTATGTGACTCTGGCAGAGCCCGGCTGCCAAATTTGAAACGTCCAGCGATTGCGCCCACACGAAAGCTGCCAGCACTGAAAGCTCTACCTGGTTTTCACTGTCCCTTGGAACTGCATTCGCTGCCGCACAGACATTCGCGCTCTGCAAAAGCCTTCGTTGGGTATGATGCAACAATGCCTATGTGACTCTCGCAGAGCCCGACTGCCAAATTCGAAATGTACACCGATTGCGCCCTCACGAAAGCTGCCAGCGCTGAAAGCTATACCTGGATTTCACTGTCCCTTGGAACTGCATTCGATGCCGCACAGACATTCGCGCTCTGCGCAAGCCTTGGTTGGTTATAACGCAACAATGCCTATGTGACTCTGGCAGAGCCCGGCTGCCAAATTTGAAACGTCCAGCGATTGCGCCCACATGAAAGCTGCCAGCACTGAAAGCTCTACCTGGTTTTCACTGTCCCTTGGAACTGCATTCGCTGCCGCACAGACATTATCTCTCCGCAAAAGCCTTGGTTGGTTATGATGCAACAATGCCTATGTGACTCTCGCAGAGCCCGGCTGCCAAATTTGAATTGTACACCGATTGCGCCCTCACGAAAGCTGCCAGCACTGAAAGCTCTACCTGGTTTTCACTGTCCCTTGGAACTGCATTCGCTGCCGCACAGACAGTCGCGCTCTGCAAAAGCCTTGGTTGGGTATGATGCAACAATGCCTATGTGACTCTCGCAGAGACCGCTGCCAAATTTGAAACGTCCAGCGATTGCGCCCACACGAAAGCTGCCAGCACTGAAAGCTCTACCTGGTTTTCACTGTCCCTTGGAACTGCATTCGCTGCCGCACAGACATTCGCGCTCTGCGCAAACCTTGGTTGGTTATGACGCAACAATGGCTATGTGACTCTGGCAGAGACCGGCTGCCAAATTTGAAACGTCCAGCGATTGCGCCCACACGAAAGCTGCCAGCACTGAAAGCTCTACCTGGTTTTCACTGTGCATTGGACCTGCATTCGCTGTCGCACAGACATTCGCGGTCCGCAAAAGCCTTGGTTGGTTATGATGCAACAATGGCTATATGACTCTCGCAGAGCTCGGCTGCCAAATTTGAAACGTCCAGCGATTGCGCCCACACGAAAGCTGCCAGCACTGAAAGCTCTACCTGGTTTTCACTGTGCATTGGACCTGCATTCGCTGCCGCACACACATTCGCGGTCCGCAAAAGCCTTGGTTGGTTATGATGCAACAATGCCTATGTGACTCTGGCAGAGCCCGGCTGCCAAATTTGAAACGTCCAGCGATTGCGCCCACACGAAAGCTGCCAGCACTGAAAGCTCTACCTGGTTTTCACTGTCCCTTGGAACTGCATTCGCTGCCGCACAGACATTCGCGCTCTGCAAAAGCCTTCGTTGGGTATGATGCAACAATGCCTATGTGACTCTCGCAGAGCCCGACTGCCAAATTCGAAATGTACACCGATTGCGCCCTCACGAAAGCTGCCAGCGCTGAAAGCTATACCTGGATTTCACTGTCCCTTGGAACTGCATTCGATGCCGCACAGACATTCGCGCTCTGCGCAAGCCTTGGTTGGTTATAACGCAACAATGCCTATGTGACTCTGGCAGAGCCCGGCTGCCAAATTTGAAACGTCCAGCGATTGCGCCCACATGAAAGCTGCCAGCACTGAAAGCTCTACCTGGTTTTCACTGTCCCTTGGAACTGCATTCGCTGCCGCACAGACATTCGCGGTCCGCAAAGGCTTGGTTGGTTATGATGCAACAATGGCTATGTGACTCTCGCAGAGCCCCACTGCCAAATTCGAAACGTCCACTGATTGCGCCCACACGAAAGCCGCTAGCACTGAAAGCTCTACCTGGTTTTCACTGTCCCTTGGAACTGCATTCGCTGCCGCACAGACATTCGCGCTTTGCGCAAGCCTTGGTTGGTTATGATGCAACAATGGCTATGTGACTCTGGCAGAGCCCGGCTGCCAAATTTGAAACGTCCAGCGATTGCGCCCACACGAAAGCTGCCAGCACTGAAAGCTCTACCTGGTTTTCACTGTCCCTTGGAACTGCATTCGCTGCCGCACAGACATTCGCGCTCTGCGCAAGCCTTGGTTGGTTATAACGCAACAATGCCTATGTGACTCTGGCAGAGACCGGCTGCCAAATTTGAAACGTCCAGCGATTGCGCCCACATGAAAGCTGCCAGCACTGAAAGCTCTACCTGGTTTTCACTGTCCCTTGGAACTGCATTCGCTGCCGCACAGACATTCGCGGTCCGCAAAAGCCTTGGTTGGTTATGATGCAACAATGGCTATGTGACTCTCGCAGAGCTCGGCTGCCAAATTTGAAACGTCCACTGATTGCGCCCACACGAATGCTGCCAGCACTGAAAGCTCTACCTGGTTTTCACTGTCCCTTGGAACTGCATTCGCTGCCGCACAGACATTCGCGCTCTGCGCAAGCCTTGGTTGGTTATGATGCAACAATGCCTATGTGACTCTGGCAGAGCCCGGCTGCCAAATTTGAAACGTCCAGTGATTGCGCCCATACGAAAGCTGCCAGCACTGAAAGCTCTACCTGGTTTTCACTGTCCCTTGGAACTGCATTCGCTGCCGCACAGACATTATCTCTCCGCATAAGCTTTATTTGTTTATGATGCAACAATGCCTATGTGACTCTCGCACAGCCCGCTGCCAAATTTGAAACGTCCAGCGATTGCGCCCACACGAAAGCTGCCAGCACTGAAAGCTCTACCTGGTTTTCACTGTCCCTTGGAACTGCATTCGCTGCCGCACAGACATTCGCGCTCCGCAAAAGCCTTGGTTGGTTATGATGCAACAATGCCTATGTGACTCATGCAGAGCCCGGCTGCCAAATTCGAAACGTCCAGCGATTTCGCCCACACGAAAGCTGCCAGCACTGAAAGCTCTACCTGGTTTTCGCTGTCCCTTGGAACTGCATTCGCTGCCGCACAGACATTCGCGCTCTGCGCAAGCCTTGGTTGGTTATGATGCAACAATGCCTATGTGACTCTCGCAGAGCCCGGCTGCCAAATTTGAATTGTACACCGATTGCGCCCTCACGAAAGCTGCCAGCACTGAAAGCTCTACCTGGTTTTCACTGTCCCTTGGAACTGCATTCGCTGCCGCACAGACAGTCGCGCTCTGCAAAAGCCTTGGTTGGGTATGATGCAACAATGCCTATGTGACTCTCGCAGAGCCCGCTGCCAAATTTGAAACGTCCAGCGATTGCGCCCACACGAAAGCTGCCAGCACTGAAAGCTCTACCTGGTTTTCACTGTGCATTGGACCTGCATTCGCTGTCGCACAGACATTCGCGGTCCGCAAAAGCCTTGGTTGGTTATGATGCAACAATGGCTATATGACTCTCGCAGACCTCGGCTGCCAAATTTGAAACGTCCAGCGATTGCGCCCACACGAAAGCTGCCAGCACTGAAAGCTCTACCTGGTTTTCACTGTGCATTGGACCTGCATTCGCTGCCGCACACACATTCGCGGTCCGCAAAAGCCTTGGTTGGTTATGATGCAACAATGCCTATGTGACTCTGGCAGAGCCCGGCTGCCAAATTTGAAACGTCCAGCGATTGCGCCCACACGAAAGCTGCCAGCACTGAAAGCTCTACGTGGTTTTCACTGTCCCTTGGAACTGCATTCGCTGCCGCACAGACATTCGCGCTCTGCAAAAGCCTTCGTTGGGTATGATGCAACAATGCCTATGTGACTCTCGCAGAGCCCGACTGCCAAATTCGAAATGTACACCGATTGCGCCCTCACGAAAGCTGCCAGCACTGAAAGCTATACCTGGATTTCACTGTCCCTTGGAACTGCATTCGATGCCGCACAGACATTCGCGCTCTGCGCAAGCCTTGGTTGGTTATAACGCAACAATGCCTATGTGACTCTGGCAGAGCCCGGCTGCCAAATTTGAAACGTCCAGCGATTGCGCCCACATGAAAGCTGCCAGCACTGAAAGCTCTACCTGGTTTTCACTGTCCCTTGGAACTGCATTCGCTGCCGCACAGACATTCGCGGTCCGCAAAGGCTTGGTTGGTTATGATGCAACAATGGCTATGTGACTCTCGCAGAGCCCCACTGCCAAATTCGAAACGTCCACTGATTGCGCCCACACGAAAGCCGCCAGCACTGAAAGCTCTACCTGGTTTTCACTGTCCCTTGGAACTGCATTCGCTGCCGCACAGACATTCGCGCTTTGCGCAAGCCTTGGTTGGTTATGATGCAACAATGGCTATGTGACTCTGGCAGAGCCCGGCTGCCAAATTTGAAACGTCCAGCGATTGCGCCCACACGAAAGCTGCCAGCACTGAAAGCTCTACCTGGTTTTCACTGTCCCTTGGAACTGCATTCGCTGCCGCACAGACATTCGCGCTCTGCGCAAGCCTTGGTTGGTTATGATGCAACAATGCCTATGTGACTCTGGCAGAGCCAGGCTGCCAAATTTGAAACGTCCAGCGATTGCGCCCACACGAAAGCTGCCAGCACTGAAAGCTCTACCTGGTTTTCACTGTCCCTTGGAACTGCATTCGCTGCCGCACAGACATTCGCGCTCTGCGCAAGCCTTGGTTGGTTATGATGCAACAATGCCTATGTGACTCATGCAGAGCCCGGCTGCCAAATTCGAAACGTCCAGCGATTGCACCCACACGAAAGCTGCCAGAACTGAAAGCTCTACCTGGTTTTCACTGTCCCTTGGAACTGCATTCGCTGCCGCACCGACATTCGCGCTCTGCAAAAGCCTTGGTTGGTTATGATGCAAGAATGCCTATGTGACTCTCGCACTGCCCGCTGCCAAATTTGAAACGTCCACTGATTGCGCCCACACAAAAGCTGCCAGCACTGAAAGCTCTACCTGCTTTTCACTGTCGCTTGGAACTGCATTCGCTGCCGCACAGACATTCGCGCCCTGCGCAAGCCTTGGTTGGTTATGATGCAACAATGCCTATGTGACTCTCGCAGAGCCCGGCTGCCAAATTTGAATTGTACACCGATTGCGCCCTCACGAAAGCTGCCAGCACTGAAAGCTCTACCTGGTTTTCACTGTCCCTTGGAACTGCATTCGCTGCCGCACAGACATTCGCGGTCCGCAAAAGCCTTGGTTGGGTATGATGCAACAATGCCTATGTGACTCTCGCAGAGCCCGGCTGCCAAATTTGAAACGTCCAGCAATTGCGCTCACACGAAAGCTGCCAGCACTGAAAGCTCTACCTGGTTTTCACTGTCCCTTGGAACTGCATTCGCTGCCGCACAGACATTCGCGCTCTGCGCAAGCCTTGGTTGGTTATGACGCAACAATGGCTATGTGACTCTGGCAGAGACCGGCTGCCAAATTTGAAACGTCCAGCGATTGCGCCCACACGAAAGCTGCCAGCACTGAAAGCTCTACCTGGTTTTCACTGTGCATTGGAACTGCATTCGCTGCCGCACAGACATTCGCGCTCTGCAAAAGCCTTAGTTGGGTATGATGCAACAATGCCTATGTGACTCTCGCAGAGCCCGGCTGCCAAATTCGAAATGTACACCGATTGCGCCCTCACGAAAGCTGCCAGCGCTGAAAGCTCTACCTGGATTTCACTGTCCCTTGGAACTGCATTCGATGCCGCACAGACATTCGCGCTCCGCAAAAGCCTTGGTTGGTTATAACGCAACAATGCCTATGTGACTCTGGCAGAGCCCGGCTGCCAAATTTGAATCGTCCAGCGATTGCGCCCACATGAAAGCTGCCAGCACTGAAAGCTCTACCTGGTTTTCACTGTCCCTTGGAACTGCATTCGCTGCCGCACAGACATTCGCGCTCCGCAAAGCCTTGGTTGGTTATGATGCAACAATGGCTATGTGACTCTCGCAGAGCTCGGCTGCCAAATTTGAAACGTCCACTGATTGCGCCCACACGAATGCTGCCAGCACTGAAAGCTCTACCTGGTTTTCACTGTCCCTTGGAACTGCATTCGCTGCCGCACAGACATTCGCGCTCTGCGCAAGCCTTGGTTGGTTATGATGCAACAATGCCTATGTGACTCTGGCAGAGCCCGGCTGCCAAATTTGAAACGTCCAGTGATTGCGCCCATACGAAAGCTGCCAGCACTGAAAGCTCTACCTGGTTTTCACTGTCCCTTGGAACTGCATTCGCTGCCGCACAGACATTATCTCTCCGCAAAAGCCTTGGTTGGTTATGATGCAACAATGCCTATGTGACTCATGCAGAGCCCGGCTGCCAAATTCGAAACGTCCAGCGATTGCGCCCACACGAAAGCTGCCAGCACTGAAAGCTCTACCTGGTTTTCGCTGTCCCTTGGAACTGCATTCGCTGCCGCACAGACATTCGCGCTCTGCGCAAGCCTTGGTTGGTTATGATGCAACAATGCCTATGTGACTCTCGCAGAGCC
Source organism: Mycteria americana (assembly GCF_035582795.1). Taxonomy (NCBI): domain Eukaryota; kingdom Metazoa; phylum Chordata; class Aves; order Ciconiiformes; family Ciconiidae; genus Mycteria; species Mycteria americana. The sequence continues at coordinate 1,288,365 of NW_027445609.1, read as the reverse complement.
CGGCTGCCAAATTTGAATTGTACACCGATTGCGCCCTCACGAAAGCTGCCAGCACTGAAAGCTCTACCTGGTTTTCACTGTCCCTTGGAACTGCATTCGCTGCCGCACAGACATTCGCGCTCTGCAAAAGCCTTGGTTGGGTATGATGCAACAATGCCTATGTGACTCTCGCAGAGACCGCTGCCAAATTTGAAACGTCCAGCGATTGCGCCCACACGAAAGCTGCCAGCACTGAAAGCTCTACCTGGTTTTCACTGTCCCTTGGAACTGCATTCGCTGCCGCACAGACATTCGCGCTCTGCGCAAGCCTTGGTTGGTTATGACGCAACAATGCCTATGTGACTCTGGCAGAGCCCGGCTGCCAAATTTGAAACGTCCAGCGATTGCGCCCACACGAAAGCTGCCAGCACTGAAAGCTCTACCTGGTTTTCACTGTGCATTGGACCTGCATTCGCTGTCGCACAGACATTCGCGGTCCGCAAAAGCCTTGGTTGGTTATGATGCAACAATGGCTATATGACTCTCGCAGAGCTCGGCTGCCAAATTTGAAACGTCCAGCGATTGCGCCCACACGAAAGCTGCCAGCACTGAAAGCTCTACCTGGTTTTCACTGTGCATTGGACCTGCATTCGCTGCCGCACACACATTCGCGGTCCGCAAAAGCCTTGGTTGGTTATGATGCAACAATGCCTATGTGACTCTGGCAGAGCCCGGCTGCCAAATTTGAAACGTCCAGCGATTGCGCCCACACGAAAGCTGCCAGCACTGAAAGCTCTACCTGGTTTTCACTGTCCCTTGGAACTGCATTCGCTGCCGCACAGACATTCGCGCTCTGCAAAAGCCTTCGTTGGGTATGATGCAACAATGCCTATGTGACTCTCGCAGAGCCCGACTGCCAAATTCGAAATGTACACCGATTGCGCCCTCACGAAAGCTGCCAGCGCTGAAAGCTATACCTGGATTTCACTGTCCCTTGGAACTGCATTCGATGCCGCACAGACATTCGCGCTCTGCGCAAGCCTTGGTTGGTTATAACGCAACAATGCCTATGTGACTCTGGCAGAGCCCGGCTGCCAAATTTGAAACGTCCAGCGATTGCGCCCACATGAAAGCTGCCAGCACTGAAAGCTCTACCTGGTTTTCACTGTCCCTTGGAACTGCATTCGCTGCCGCACAGACATTCGCGGTCCGCAAAGGCTTGGTTGGTTATGATGCAACAATGGCTATGTGACTCTCGCAGAGCCCCACTGCCAAATTCGAAACGTCCACTGATTGCGCCCACACGAAAGCCGCCAGCACTGAAAGCTCTACCTGGTTTTCACTGTCCCTTGGAACTGCATTCGCTGCCGCACAGACATTCGCGCTTTGCGCAAGCCTTGGTTGGTTATGATGCAACAATGGCTATGTGACTCTGGCAGAGCCCGGCTGCCAAATTTGAAACGTCCAGCGATTGCGCCCACACGAAAGCTGCCAGCACTGAAAGCTCTACCTGGTTTTCACTGTCCCTTGGAACTGCATTCGCTGCCGCACAGACATTCGCGCTCTGCGCAAGCCTTGGTTGGTTATGATGCAACAATGCCTATGTGACTCTGGCAGAGCCCGGCTGCCAAATTTGAAACGTCCAGCGATTGCGCCCACACGAATGCTGCCAGCACTGAAAGCTCTACCTGGTTTTCACTGTCCCTTGGAACTGCATTCGCTGCCGCACAGACATTCGCGCTCTGCGCAAGCCTTGGTTGGTTATGATGCAACAATGCCTATGTGACTCATGCAGAGCCCGGCTGCCAAATTCGAAACGTCCAGCGATTGCACCCACACGAAAGCTGCCAGAACTGAAAGCTCTACCTGGTTTTCACTGTCCCTTGGAACTGCATTCGCTGCCGCACCGACATTCGCGCTCTGCAAAAGCCTTGGTTGGTTATGATGCAAGAATGCCTATGTGACTCTCGCACTGCCCGCTGCCAAATTTGAAACGTCCACTGATTGCGCCCACACAAAAGCTGCCAGCACTGAAAGCTCTACCTGGTTTTCACTGTCGCTTGGAACTGCATTCGCTGCCGCACAGACATTCGCGCCCTGCGCAAGCCTTGGTTGGTTATGATGCAACAATGCCTATGTGACTCTCGCAGAGCCCGGCTGCCAAATTTGAATTGTACACCGATTGCGCCCTCACGAAAGCTGCCAGCACTGAAAGCTCTACCTGGTTTTCACTGTCCCTTGGAACTGCATTCGCTGCCGCACAGACATTCGCGGTCCGCAAAAGCCTTGGTTGGGTATGATGCAACAATGCCTATGTGACTCTGGCAGAGCCCGGCTGCCAAATTTGAAACGTCCAGCAATTGCGCTCACACGAAAGCTGCCAGCACTGAAAGCTCTACCTGGTTTTCACTGTCCCTTGGAACTGCATTCGCTGCCGCACAGACATTCGCGCTCTGCAAAAGCCTTGGTTGGTTATGACGCAACAATGGCTATGTGACTCTGGCAGAGACCGGCTGCCAAATTTGAAACGTCAAGCGATTGCGCCCACACGAAAGCTGCCAGCACTGAAAGCTCTACCTGGTTTTCACTGTGCATTGGAACTGCATTCGCTGCCGCACAGACATTCGCGCTCTGCAAAAGCCTTGGTTGGGTATGATGCAACAATGCCTATGTGACTCTCGCAGAACCCGGCTGCCAAATTCGAAATGTACACCGATTGCGCCCTCACGAAAGCTGCCAGCGCTGAAAGCTCTACCTGGATTTCACTGTCCCTTGGAACTGCATTCGATGCCGCACAGACATTCGCGCTCTGCGCAAGCCTTGGTTGGTTATAACGCAACAATGCCTATGTGACTCTGGCAGAGACCGGCTGCCAAATTTGAAACGTCCAGCGATTGCGCCCACATGAAAGCTGCCAGCACTGAAAGCTCTACCTGGTTTTCACTGTCCCTTGGAACTGCATTCGCTGCCGCACAGACATTCGCGGTCCGCAAAAGCCTTGGTTGGTTATGATGCAACAATGGCTATGTGACTCTCGCAGAGCTCGGCTGCCAAATTTGAAACGTCCACTGATTGCGCCCACACGAATGCTGCCAGCACTGAAAGCTCTACCTGGTTTTCGCTGTCCCTTGGAACTGCATTCGCTGCCGCACAGACATTCGCGCTCTGCGCAAGCCTTGGTTGGTTATGATGCAACAATGCCTATGTGACTCTGGCAGAGCCCGGCTGCCAAATTTGAAACGTCCAGTGATTGCGCCCATACGAAAGCTGCCAGCACTGAAAGCTCTACCTGGTTTTCACTGTCCCTTGGAACTGCATTCGCTGCCGCACAGACATTATCTCTCCGCATAAGCTTTATTTGTTTATGATGCAACAATGCCTATGTGACTCTCGCACAGCCCGCTGCCAAATTTGAAACGTCCAGCGATTGCGCCCACACGAAAGCTGCCAGCACTGAAAGCTCTACCTGGTTTTCACTGTCCCTTGGAACTGCATTCGCTGTCGCACAGACATTCGCGCTCCGCAAAAGCCTTGGTTGGTTATGATGCAACAATGCCTATGTGACTCATGCAGAGCCCGGCTGCCAAATTCGAAACGTCCAGCGATTGCGCCCACACGAAAGCTGCCAGCACTGAAAGCTCTACCTGGTTTTCGCTGTCCCTTGGAACTGCATTCGCTGCCGCACAGACATTCGCGCTCTGCGCAAGCCTTGGTTGGTTATGATGCAACAATGCCTATGTGACTCTCGCAGAGCCCGGCTGCCAAATTTGAATTGTACACCGATTGCGCCCTCACGAAAGCTGCCAGCACTGAAAGCTCTACCTGGTTTTCACTGTCCCTTGGAACTGCATTCGCTGCCGCACAGACAGTCGCGCTCTGCAAAAGCCTTGGTTGGGTATGATGCAACAATGCCTGTGTGACTCTCGCAGAGACCGCTGCCAAATTTGAAACGTCCAGCGATTGCGCCCACACGAAAGCTGCCAGCACTGAAAGCTCTACCTGGTTTTCACTGTCCCTTGGAACTGCATTCGCTGCCGCACAGACATTCGCGCTCTGCGCAAGCCTTGGTTGGTTATGACGCAACAATGGCTATGTGACTCTGGCAGAGACCGGCTGCCAAATTTGAAACGTCCAGCGATTGCGCCCACACGAAAGCTGCCAGCACTGAAAGCTCTACCTGGTTTTCACTGTGCATTGGACCTGCATTCACTGTCGCACAGACATTCGCGGTCCGCAAAAGCCTTGGTTGGTTATGATGCAACAATGGCTATATGACTCTCGCAGACCTCGGCTGCCAAATTTGAAACGTCCAGCGATTGCGCCCACACGAAAGCTGCCAGCACTGAAAGCTCTACCTGGTTTTCACTGTGCATTGGACCTGCATTCGCTGCCGCACACACATTCGCGGTCCGCAAAAGCCTTGGTTGGTTATGATGCAACAATGCCTATGTGACTCTGGCAGAGCCCGGCTGCCAAATTTGAAACGTCCAGCGATTGCGCCCACACGAAAGCTGCCAGCACTGAAAGCTCTACCTGGTTTTCACTGTCCCTTGGAACTGCATTCGCTGCCGCACAGACATTCGCGCTCTGCAAAAGCCTTCGTTGGGTATGATGCAACAATGCCTATGTGACTCTCGCAGAGCCCGACTGCCAAATTCGAAATGTACACCGATTGCGCCCTCACGAAAGCTGCCAGCGCTGAAAGCTATACCTGGATTTCACTGTCCCTTGGAACTGCATTCGATGCCGCACAGACATTCGCGCTCTGCGCAAGCCTTGGTTGGTTATAACGCAACAATGCCTATGTGACTCTGGCAGAGCCCGGCTGCCAAATTTGAAACGTCCAGCGATTGCGCCCACATGAAAGCTGCCAGCACTGAAAGCTCTACCTGGTTTTCACTGTCCCTTGGAACTGCATTCGCTGCCGCACAGACATTCGCTGTCCGCAAAGGCTTGGTTGGTTATGATGCAACAATGGCTATGTGACTCTCGCAGAGCCCCACTGCCAAATTCGAAACGTCCACTGATTGCGCCCACACGAAAGCCGCCAGCACTGAAAGCTCTACCTGGTTTTCACTGTCCCTTGGAACTGCATTCGCTGCCGCACAGACATTCGCGCTTTGCGCAAGCCTTGGTTGGTTATGATGCAACAATGGCTATGTGACTCTGGCAGAGCCCGGCTGCCAAATTTGAAACGTCCAGCGATTGCGCCCACACGAAAGCTGCCAGCACTGAAAGCTCTACCTGGTTTTTACTGTCCCTTGGAACTGCATTCGCTGCCGCACAGACATTCGCGCTCTGCGCAAGCCTTGGTTGGTTATGATGCAACAATGCCTATGTGACTCTGGCAGAGCCCGGCTGCCAAATTTGAAACGTCCAGCGATTGCGCCCACACGAAAGCTGCCAGCACTGAAAGCTCTACCTGGTTTTCACTGTCCCTTGGAACTGCATTCGCTGCCGCACAGACATTCGCGCTCTGCGCAAGCCTTGGTTGGTTATGATGCAACAATGCCTATGTGACTCATGCAGAGCCCGGCTGCCAAATTCGAAACGTCCAGCGATTGCACCCACACGAAAGCTGCCAGAACTGAAAGCTCTACCTGGTTTTCACTGTCCCTTGGAACTGCATTCGCTGCCGCACCGACATTCGCGCTCTGCAAAAGCCTTGGTTGGTTATGATGCAAGAATGCCTATGTGACTCTCGCACTGCTCGCTGCCAAATTTGAAACGTCCACTGATTGCGCCCACACAAAAGCTGCCAGCACTGAAAGCTCTACCTGCTTTTCACTGTCGCTTGGAACTGCATTCGCTGCCGCACAGACATTCGCGCCCTGCGCAAGCCTTGGTTGGTTATGATGCAACAATGCCTATGTGACTCTCGCAGAGCCCGGCTGCCAAATTTGAATTGTACACCGATTGCGCCCTCACGAAAGCTGCCAGCACTGAAAGCTCTACCTGGTTTTCACTGTCCCTTGGAACTGCATTCGCTGCCGCACAGACAGTCGCGCTCTGCAAAAGCCTTGGTTGGGTATGATGCAACAATGCCTATGTGACTCTCGCAGAGACCGCTGCCAAATTTGAAACGTCCAGCGATTGCGCCCACACGAAAGCTGCCAGCACTGAAAGCTCTACCTGGTTTTCACTGTCCCTTGGAACTGCATTCGCTGCCGCACAGACATTCGCGCTCTGCGCAAGCCTTGGTTGGTTATGATGCAACAATGGCTATATGACTCTCGCAGAGCTCGGCTGCCAAATTTGAAACGTCCAGCGATTGCGCCCACACGAAAGCTGCCAGCACTGAAAGCTCTACCTGGTTTTCACTGTCCCTTGGAACTGCATTCGCTGCCGCACAGACATTCGCGCTCTGCAAAAGCCTTCGTTGGGTATGATGCAACAATGCCTATGTGACTCTCGCAGAGCCCGACTGCCAAATTCGAAATGTACACCGATTGCGCCCTCACGAAAGCTGCCAGCGCTGAAAGCTATACCTGGATTTCACTGTCCCTTGGAACTGCATTCGATGCCGCACAGACATTCGCGCTCTGCGCAAGCCTTGGTTGGTTATAACGCAACAATGCCTATGTGACTCTGGCAGAGCCCGGCTGCCAAATTTGAAACGTCCAGCGATTGCGCCCACATGAAAGCTGCCAGCACTGAAAGCTCTACCTGGTTTTCACTGTCCCTTGGAACTGCATTCGCTGCCGCACAGACATTCGCGGTCCGCAAAGGCTTGGTTGGTTATGATGCAACAATGGCTATGTGACTCTCGCAGAGCCCCACTGCCAAATTCGAAACGTCCACTGATTGCGCCCACACGAAAGCCGCCAGCACTGAAAGCTCTACCTGGTTTTCACTGTCCCTTGGAACTGCATTCGCTGCCGCACAGACATTCGCGCTTTGCGCAAGCCTTGGTTGGTTATGATGCAACAATGGCTATGTGACTCTGGCAGAGCCCGGCTGCCAAATTTGAAACGTCCAGCGATTGCGCCCACACGAAAGCTGCCAGCACTGAAAGCTCTACCTGGTTTTCACTGTGCATTGGACCTGCATTCGCTGCCGCACAGACATTCGCGCTCTGCGCAAGCCTTGGTTGGTTATGATGCAACAATGCCTATGTGACTCTGGCAGAGCCCGGCTGCCAAATTTGAAACGTCCAGCGATTGCGCCCACACGAAAGCTGCCAGCACTGAAAGCTCTACCTGGTTTTCACTGTCCCTTGGAACTGCATTCGCTGCCGCACAGACATTCGCGCTCTGCGCAAGCCTTGGTTGGTTATGATGCAACAATGCCTATGTGACTCATGCAGAGCCCGGCTGCCAAATTCGAAACGTCCAGCGATTGCACCCACACGAAAGCTGCCAGCACTGAAAGCTCTACCTGGTTTTCACTGTCCCTTGGAACTGCATTCGCTGCCGCACCGACATTCGCGCTCTGCAAAAGCCTTGGTTGGTTATGATGCAAGAATGCCTATGTGACTCTCGCACTGCCCGCTGCCAAATTTGAAACGTCCAGCGATTGCGCCCACACGAAAGCTGCCAGCACTGAAAGCTCTACCTGGTTTTCACTGTCCCTTGGAACTGCATTCGCTGCCGCACAGACATTCGCGCCCTGCGCAAGCCTTGGTTGGTTATGATGCAACAATGCCTATGTGACTCTCGCAGAGCCCGGCTGCCAAATTTGAATTGTACACCGATTGCGCCCTCACGAAAGCTGCCAGCACTGAAAGCTCTACCTGGTTTTCACTGTCCCTTGGAACTGCATTCGCTGCCTCACAGACATTCGCGGTCCGCAAAAGCCTTGGTTGGGTATGATGCAACAATGCCTATGTGACTCTCGCAGAGCCCGGCTGCCAAATTTGAAACGTCCAGCAATTGCGCTCACACGAAAGCTGCCAGCACTGAAAGCTCTACCTGGTTTTCACTGTCCCTTGGAACTGCATTCGCTGCCGCACAGACATTCGCGCTCTGCAAAAGCCTTGGTTGGTTATGACGCAACAATGGCTATGTGACTCTGGCAGAGACCGGCTGCCAAATTTGAAACGTCAAGCGATTGCGCCCACACGAAAGCTGCCAGCACTGAAAGCTCTACCTGGTTTTCACTGTGCATTGGAACTGCATTCGCTGCCGCACAGACATTCGCGCTCTGCAAAAGCCTTGGTTGGGTATGATGCAACAATGCCTATGTGACTCTCGCAGAACCCGGCTGCCAAATTCGAAATGTACACCGATTGCGCCCTCACGAAAGCTGCCAGCGCTGAAAGCTCTACCTGGATTTCACTGTCCCTTGGAACTGCATTCGATGCCGCACAGACATTCGCGCTCTGCGCAAGCCTTGGTTGGTTATAACGCAACAATGCCTATGTGACTCTGGCAGAGACCGGCTGCCAAATTTGAAACGTCCAGCGATTGCGCCCACATGAAAGCTGCCAGCACTGAAAGCTCTACCTGGTTTTCACTGTCCCTTGGAACTGCATTCGCTGCCGCACAGACATTCGCGGTCCGCAAAAGCCTTGGTTGGTTATGATGCAACAATGGCTATGTGACTCTCGCAGAGCTCGGCTGCCAAATTTGAAACGTCCACTGATTGCGCCCACACGAATGCTGCCAGCACTGAAAGCTCTACCTGGTTTTCGCTGTCCCTTGGAACTGCATTCGCTGCCGCACAGACATTCGCGCTCTGCGCAAGCCTTGGTTGGTTATGATGCAACAATGCCTATGTGACTCTGGCAGAGCCCGGCTGCCAAATTTGAAACGTCCAGTGATTGCGCCCATACGAAAGCTGCCAGCACTGAAAGCTCTACCTGGTTTTCACTGTCCCTTGGAACTGCATTCGCTGCCGCACAGACATTATCTCTCCGCATAAGCTTTATTTGTTTATGATGCAACAATGCCTATGTGACTCTCGCACAGCCCGCTGCCAAATTTGAAACGTCCAGCGATTGCGCCCACACGAAAGCTGCCAGCACTGAAAGCTCTACCTGGTTTTCACTGTCCCTTGGAACTGCATTCGCTGTCGCACAGACATTCGCGCTCCGCAAAAGCCTTGGTTGGTTATGATGCAACAATGCCTATGTGACTCATGCAGAGCCCGGCTGCCAAATTCGAAACGTCCAGCGATTGCGCCCACACGATAGCTGCCAGCACTGAAAGCTCTACCTGGTTTTCGCTGTCCCTTGGACCTGCATTCGCTGCCGCACAGACATTCGCGCTCTGCGCAAGCCTTGGTTGGTTATGATGCAACAATGCCTATGTGACTCTCGCAGAGCCCGGCTGCCAAATTTGAAACGTCCAGCGATTGCGCCCTCACGAAAGCTGCCAGCACTGAAAGCTCTACCTGGTTTTCACTGTCCCTTGGAACTGCATTCGCTGCCGCACAGACAGTCGCGCTCTGCAAAAGCCTTGGTTGGGTATGATGCAACAATGCCTATGTGACTCTCGCAGAGACCGCTGCCAAATTTGAAACGTCCAGCGATTGCGCCCACACGAAAGCTGCCAGCACTGAAAGCTCTACCTGGTTTTCACTGTCCCTTGGAACTGCATTCGCTGCCGCACAGACATTCGCGCTCTGCGCAAGCCTTGGTTGGTTATGACGCAACAATGGCTATGTGACTCTGGCAGAGACCGGCTGCCAAATTTGAAACGTCCAGCGATTGCGCCCACACGAAAGCTGCCAGCACTGAAAGCTCTACCTGGTTTTCACTGTGCATTGGACCTGCATTCACTGTCGCACAGACATTCGCGGTCCGCAAAAGCCTTGGTTGGTTATGATGCAACAATGGCTATATGACTCTCGCAGACCTCGGCTGCCAAATTTGAAACGTCCAGCGATTGCGCCCACACGAAAGCTGCCAGCACTGAAAGCTCTACCTGGTTTTCACTGTGCATTGGACCTGCATTCGCTGCCGCACACACATTCGCGGTCCGCAAAAGCCTTGGTTGGTTATGATGCAACAATGCCTATGTGACTCTGGCAGAGCCCGGCTGCCAAATTTGAAACGTCCAGCGATTGCGCCCACACGAAAGCTGCCAGCACTGAAAGCTCTACCTGGTTTTCACTGTCCCTTGGAACTGCATTCGCTGCCGCACAGACATTATCTCTCCGCATAAGCTTTATTTGTTTATGATGCAACAATGCCTATGTGACTCTCGCACAGCCCGCTGCCAAATTTGAAACGTCCAGCGATTGCGCCCACACGAAAGCTGCCAGCACTGAAAGCTCTACCTGGTTTTCACTGTCCCTTGGAACTGCATTCGCTGTCGCACAGACATTCGCGCTCCGCAAAAGCCTTGGTTGGTTATGATGCAACAATGCCTATGTGACTCATGCAGAGCCCGGCTGCCAAATTCGAAACGTCCAGCGATTGCGCCCACACGATAGCTGCCAGCACTGAAAGCTCTACCTGGTTTTCGCTGTCCCTTGGACCTGCATTCGCTGCCGCACAGACATTCGCGCTCTGCGCAAGCCTTGGTTGGTTATGATGCAACAATGCCTATGTGACTCTCGCAGAGCCCGGCTGCCAAATTTGAAACGTCCAGCGATTGCGCCCTCACGAAAGCTGCCAGCACTGAAAGCTCTACCTGGTTTTCACTGTCCCTTGGAACTGCATTCGCTGCCGCACAGACAGTCGCGCTCTGCAAAAGCCTTGGTTGGGTATGATGCAACAATGCCTATGTGACTCTCGCAGAGACCGCTGCCAAATTTGAAACGTCCAGCGATTGCGCCCACACGAAAGCTGCCAGCACTGAAAGCTCTACCTGGTTTTCACTGTCCCTTGGAACTGCATTCGCTGCCGCACAGACATTCGCGCTCTGCGCAAGCCTTGGTTGGTTATGACGCAACAATGGCTATGTGACTCTGGCAGAGACCGGCTGCCAAATTTGAAACGTCCAGCGATTGCGCCCACACGAAAGCTGCCAGCACTGAAAGCTCTACCTGGTTTTCACTGTGCATTGGACCTGCATTCACTGTCGCACAGACATTCGCGGTCCGCAAAAGCCTTGGTTGGTTATGATGCAACAATGGCTATATGACTCTCGCAGACCTCGGCTGCCAAATTTGAAACGTCCAGCGATTGCGCCCACACGAAAGCTGCCAGCACTGAAAGCTCTACCTGGTTTTCACTGTGCATTGGACCTGCATTCGCTGCCGCACACACATTCGCGGTCCGCAAAAGCCTTGGTTGGTTATGATGCAACAATGCCTATGTGACTCTGGCAGAGCCCGGCTGCCAAATTTGAAACGTCCAGCGATTGCGCCCACACGAAAGCTGCCAGCACTGAAAGCTCTACCTGGTTTTCACTGTCCCTTGGAACTGCATTCGCTGCCGCACAGACATTCGCGCTCTGCAAAAGCCTTCGTTGGGTATGATGCAACAATGCCTATGTGACTCTCGCAGAGCCCGACTGCCAAATTCGAAATGTACACCGATTGCGCCCTCACGAAAGCTGCCAGCGCTGAAAGCTATACCTGGATTTCACTGTCCCTTGGAACTGCATTCGATGCCGCACAGACATTCGCGCTCTGCGCAAGCCTTGGTTGGTTATAACGCAACAATGCCTATGTGACTCTGGGAGAGCCCGGCTGCCAAATTTGAAACGTCCAGCGATTGCGCCCACATGAAAGCTGCCAGCACTGAAAGCTCTACCTGGTTTTCACTGTCCCTTGGAACTGCATTCGCTGCCGCACAGACATTCGCGCTCTGCGCAAGCCTTGGTTGGTTATGATGCAACAATGGCTATGTGACTCTCGCAGAGCCCCACTGCCAAATTCGAAACGTCCACTGATTGCGCCCACAGGAAAGCCGCCAGCACTGAAAGCTCTACCTGGTTTTCACTGTCCCTTGGAACTGCATTCGCTGCCGCACAGACATTCGCGCTTTGCGCAAGCCTTGGTTGGTTATGATGCAACAATGGCTATGTGACTCTGGCAGAGCCCGGCTGCCAAATTTGAAACGTCCAGCGATTGCGCCCACACGAAAGCTGCCAGCACTGAAAGCTCTACCTGGTTTTTACTGTCCCTTGGAACTGCATTCGCTGCCGCACAGACATTCGCGCTCTGCGCAAGCCTTGGTTGGTTATGATGCAACAATGCCTATGTGACTCTGGCAGAGCCCGGCTGCCAAATTTGAAACGTCCAGCGATTGCGCCCACACGAAAGCTGCCAGCACTGAAAGCTCTACCTGGTTTTCACTGTCCCTTGGAACTGCATTCGCTGCCGCACAGACATTCGCGCTCTGCGCAAGCCTTGGTTGGTTATGATGCAACAATGCCTATGTGACTCATGCAGAGCCCGGCTGCCAAATTCGAAACGTCCAGCGATTGCACCCACACGAAAGCTGCCAGAACTGAAAGCTCTACCTGGTTTTCACTGTCCCTTGGAACTGCATTCGCTGCCGCACCGACATTCGCGCTCTGCAAAAGCCTTGGTTGGTTATGATGCAAGAATGCCTATGTGACTCTCGCACTGCCCGCTGCCAAATTTGAAACGTCCACTGATTGCGCCCACACAAAAGCTGCCAGCACTGAAAGCTCTACCTGCTTTTCACTGTCGCTTGGAACTGCATTCGCTGCCGCACAGACATTCGCGCCCTGCGCAAGCCTTGGTTGGTTATGATGCAACAATGCCTATGTGACTCTCGCAGAGCCCGGCTGCCAAATTTGAAACGTCCAGCGATTGCGCCCACACGAAAGCTGCCAGCACTGAAAGCTCTACCTGGTTTTCACTGTCCCTTGGAACTGCATTCGCTGCCGCACAGACATTCGCGCTCTGCAAAAGCCTTGGTTGGTTATGATGCAACAATGCCTATGTGACTCTCGCAGAGCCCGACTGCCAAATTCGAAATGTACACCGATTGCGCCCTCACGAAAGCTGCCAGCGCTGAAAGCTATACCTGGATTTCACTGTCCCTTGGAACTGCATTCGATGCCGCACAGACATTCGCGCTCTGCGCAAGCCTTGGTTGGTTATAACGCAACAATGCCTATGTGACTCTGGCAGAGACCGGCTGCCAAATTTGAAACGTCCAGCGATTGCGCCCACATGAAAGCTGCCAGCACTGAAAGCTCTACCTGGTTTTCACTGTCCCTTGGAACTGCATTCGCTGCCGCACAGACATTCGCGGTCCGCAAAGGCTTGGTTGGTTATGATGCAACAATGGCTATGTGACTCTCGCAGAGCTCGGCTGCCAAATTCGAAACGTACACCGATTGCGCCCACACGAAAGCCGCCAGCACTGAAAGCTCTACCTGGTTTTCACTGTCCCTTGGAACTGCATTCACTGCCGCACAGATATTCGCGCTCTGCAAAAGCCTTGGTTGGGTATGATGCAACAATGCCTATGTGAATCTTGCACAGCCCGCTGCCAAATTTGAAACGTCCACTGATTGAGCCCACACGAAAGCTGCCAGCACTGAAAGCTCTACCTGGTTTTCACTGTCCCTTGGAACTGCATTCGCTGCCGCACAGACATTCGCGCTCCGCAAAAGCCTTGGTTGGTTATGATGCAACAATGCCTATGTGACTCTGGCAGAGCCCGGCTGCCAAATTCGAAACGTCCAGCGATTGCGCCCACACGAAAGCTGCCAGCACTGAAAGCTCTACCTGGTTTTCACTGTCCCTTGGAACTGCATTCGCTGCCGCACAGACATTCGCGGTCCGCAAAAGTCTTGGTTGGTTATGATGCAACAATGCCTATGTGACTCTCGCAGAGCCCGGCTGCCAAATTTGAAACGTCCACTGATTGCGCCCACACGAAAGCTGCTAGCACTGAAAGCTCTACCTGGTTTTCACTGTCCCTTGGAACTGCATTCGCTGCCGCACAGACATTCGCGCTCTGCGCAAGCCTTGGTTGGTTATGATGCAACAATGCCTATGTGACTCTCGCAGAGCCCGGCTGCCAAATTTGAATTGTACACCGATTGCGCCCTCACGAAAGCTGCCAGCACTGAAAGCTCTACCTGGTTTTCACTGTCCCTTGGAACTGCATTCGCTGCCGCACAGACAGTCGCGCTCTGCAAAAGCCTTGGTTGGGTATGATGCAACAATGCCTATGTGACTCTCGCAGAGACCGCTGCCAAATTTGAAACGTCCAGCGATTGCGCCCACACGAAAGCTGCCAGCACTGAAAGCTCTACCTGGTTTTCACTGTCCCTTGGAACTGCATTCGCTGCCGCACAGACATTCGCGCTCTGCGCAAGCCTTGGTTGGTTATGACGCAACAATGGCTATGTGACTCTGGCAGACACCGGCTGCCAAATTTGAAACGTCCAGCGATTGCGCCCACACGAAAGCTGCCAGCACTGAAAGCTCTACCTGGTTTTCACTGTGCATTGGACCTGCATTCGCTGCCGCACAGACATTCGCGGTCCGCAAAGGCTTGGTTGGTTATGATGCAACAATGGCTATGTGACTCTCGCAGAGCCCCACTGCCAAATTCGAAACGTCCACTGATTGAGCCCACACGAAAGCCGCCAGCACTGAAAGCTCTACCTGGTTTTCACTGTCCCTTGGAACTGCATTCTCTGCCGCACAGACATTCGCGCTTTGCGCAAGCCTTGGTTGGTTATGATGCAACAATGGCTATGTGACTCTGGCAGAGCCCGGCTGCCAAATTTGAAACGTCCAGCGATTGCGCCCACACGAAAGCTGCCAGCACTGAAAGCTCTACCTGGTTTTCACTGTCCCTTGGAACTGCATTCGCTGCCGCACAGACATTCGCGCTCTGCGCAAGCCTTGGTTGGTTATGATGCAACAATGCCTATGTGACTCTGGCAGAGCCCGGCTGCCAAATTTGAAATGTCCAGCGATTGCGCCCACACGAAAGCTGCCAGCACTGAAAGCTCTACCTGGTTTTCACTGTCCCTTGGAACTGCATTCGCTGCCGCACAGACATTCGCGCTCTGCACAAGCCTTGGTTGGTTATGATGCAACAATGCCTATGTGACTCATGCAGAGCCCGGCTGCCAAATTCGAAACGTCCAGCGATTGCACCCACACGAAAGCTGCCAGAACTGAAAGCTCTACCTGGTTTTCACTGTCCCTTGGAACTGCATTCGCTGCCGCACCGACATTCGCGCTCTGCAAAAGCCTTGGTTGGTTATGATGCAAGAATGCCTATGTGACTCTCGCACTGCCCGCTGCCAAATTTGAAACGTCCACTGATTGCGCCCACACAAAAGCTGCCAGCACTGAAAGCTCTACCTGCTTTTCACTGTCGCTTGGAACTGCATTCGCTGCCGCACAGACATTCGCGCCCTGCGCAAGCCTTGGTTGGTTATGATGCAACAATGCCTATGTGACTCTCGCAGAGCCCGGCTGCCAAATTTGAATTGTACACCGATTGCGCCCTCACGAAAGCTGCCAGCACTGAAAGCTCTACCTGGTTTTCACTGTCCCTTGGAACTGCATTCGCTGCCGCACAGACATTCGCGGTCCGCAAAAGCCTTGGTTGGGTATGATGCAACAATGCCTATGTGACTCTCGCAGAGCCCGGCTGCCAAATTTGAAACGTCCAGCAATTGCGCTCACACGAAAGCTGCCAGCACTGAAAGCTCTACCTGGTTTTCACTGTCCCTTGGAACTGCATTCGCTGCCGCACAGACATTCGCGCTCTGCGCAAGCCTTGGTTGGTTATGACGCAACAATGGCTATGTGACTCTGGCAGAGACCGGCTGCCAAATTTGAAACGTCCAGCGATTGCGCCCACACGAAAGCTGCCAGCACTGAAAGCTCTACCTGGTTTTCACTGTGCATTGGAACTGCATTCGCTGCCGCACAGACATTCGCGCTCTGCAAAAGCCTTGGTTGGGTATGATGCAACAATGCCTATGTGACTCTCGCAGAGCCCGGCTGCCAAATTCGAAATGTACACCGATTGCGCCCTCACGAAAGCTGCCAGCGCTGAAAGCTCTACCTGGATTTCACTGTCCCTTGGAACTGCATTCGCTGCCGCACAGACATTCGCGCTCTGCGCAAGCCTTGGTTGGTTATAACGCAACAATGCCTATGTGACTCTGGCAGAGACCGGCTGCCAAATTTGAATCGTCCAGCGATTGCGCCCACATGAAAGCTGCCAGCACTGAAAGCTCTACCTGGTTTTCACTGTCCCTTGGAACTGCATTCGCTGCCGCACAGACATTCGCGGTCCGCAAAAGCCTTGGTTGGTTATGATGCAACAATGGCTATGTGACTCTCGCAGAGCTCGGCTGCCAAATTTGAAACGTCCACTGATTGCGCCCACACGAATGCTGCCAGCACTGAAAGCTCTACCTGGTTTTCACTGTCCCTTGGAACTGCATTCGCTGCCGCACAGACATTCGCGCTCTGCGCAAGCCTTGGTTGGTTATGATGCAACAATGCCTATATGACTCTGGCAGAGCCCGGCTGCCAAATTTGAAACGTCCAGTGATTGCGCCCATACGAAAGCTGCCAGCACTGAAAGCTCTACCTGGTTTTCACTGTCCCTTGGAACTGCATTCGCTGCCGCACAGACATTATCTCTCCGCATAAGCTTTATTTGTTTATGATGCAACAATGCCTATGTGACTCTCGCACAGCCCGCTGCCAAATTTGAAACGTCCAGCGATTGCGCCCACACGAAAGCGGCCAGCACTGAAAGCTCTACCTGGTTTTCACTGTCCCTTGGAACTGCATTCGCTGCCACACAGACATTCGCGCTCCGTAAAAGCCTTGGTTGGTTATGACGCAACAATGCCTATGTGACTCATGCAGAGCCCGGCTGCCAAATTCGAAACGTCCAGCGATTGCGCCCACACGAAAGCTGCCAGCACTGAAAGCTCTACCTGGTTTTCGCTGTCCCTTGGAACTGCATTCGCTGCCGCACAGACATTCGCGCTCTGCGCAAGCCTTGGTTGGTTATGATGCAACAATGCCTATGTGACTCTCGCAGAGCCCGGCTGCCAAATTTGAATTGTACACCGATTGCGCCCTCACGAAAGCTGCCAGCACTGAAAGCTCTACCTGGTTTTCACTGTCCCTTGGAACTGCATTCGCTGCCGCACAGACAGTCGCGCTCTGCAAAAGCCTTGGTTGGGTATGATGCAACAATGCCTATGTGACTCTCGCAGAGACCGCTGCCAAATTTGAAACGTCCAGCGATTGCGCCCACACGAAAGCTGCCAGCACTGAAAGCTCTACCTGGTTTTCACTGTCCCTTGGAACTGCATTCGCTGCCGCACAGACATTCGCGCTCTGCGCAAGCCTTGGTTGGTTATGACGCAACAATGGCTATGTGACTCTGGCAGAGACCGGCTGCCAAATTTGAAACGTCCAGCGATTGCGCCCACACGAAAGCTGCCAGCACTGAAAGCTCTACCTGGTTTTCACTGTGCATTGGACCTGCATTCGCTGTCGCACAGACATTCGCGGTCCACAAAAGCCTTGGTTGGTTATGATGCAACAATGGCTATATGACTCTCGCAGAGCTCGGCTGCCAAATTTGAAACGTCCAGCGATTGCGCCCACACGAAAGCTGCCAGCACTGAAAGCTCTACCTGGTTTTCACTGTGCATTGGACCTGCATTCGCTGCCGCACACACATTCGCGGTCCGCAAAAGCCTTGGTTGGTTATGATGCAACAATGCCTATGTGACTCTGGCAGAGCCCGGCTGCCAAATTTGAAACGTCCAGCGATTGCGCCCACACGAAAGCTGCCAGCACTGAAAGCTCTACCTGGTTTTCACTGTCCCTTGGAACTGCATTCGCTGCCGCACAGACATTCGCGCTCTGCAAAAGCCTTCGTTGGGTATGATGCAACAATGCCTATGTGACTCTCGCAGAGCCCGACTGCCAAATTCGAAATGTACACCGTTTGCGCCCTCACGAAAGCTGCCAGCGCTGAAAGCTATACCTGGATTTCACTGTCCCTTGGAACTGCATTCGATGCCGCACAGACATTCGCGCTCTGCGCAAGCCTTGGTTGGTTATAACGCAACAATGCCTATGTGACTCTGGCAGAGCCCGGCTGCCAAATTTGAAACGTCCAGCGATTGCGCCCACATGAAAGCTGCCAGCACTGAAAGCTCTACCTGGTTTTCACTGTCCCTTGGAACTGCATTCGCTGCCGCACAGACATTCGCGGTCCGCAAAGGCTTGGTTGGTTATGATGCAACAATGGCTATGTGACTCTCGCAGAGCCCCACTGCCAAATTCGAAACGTCCACTGATTGCGCCCACACGAAAGCCGCCAGCACTGAAAGCTCTACCTGGTTTTCACTGTCCCTTGGAACTGCATTCGCTGCCGCACAGACATTCGCGCTCTGCGCAAGCCTTGGTTGGTTATGATGCAACAATGCCTATGTGACTCTGGCAGAGCCCGGCTGCCAAATTTGAAACGTCCAGTGAATGCGCCCATACGAAAGCTGCCAGCACTGAAAGCTCTACCTGGTTTTCACTGTCCCTTGGAACTGCATTCGCTGCCGCACAGACATTCGCGCTCCGGAAAAGCCTTGGTTGGTTATGATGCAACAATGCCTATGTGACTCTGGCAGAGCCCGGCTGCCAAATTCGAAACGTCCACTGATTGCGCCCACACGAAAGCTGCCAGCACTGAAAGCTCTACCTGGTTTTCGCTGTCCCTTGGAACTGCATTCGCTGCCGCACAGACATTCGCGCTCTGCGCAAGCCTTGGTTCGTTATGATGCAACAATGCCTATGTGACTCTCGCAGAGCCCGGCTGCCAAATTTGAATTGTACACCGATTGCGCCCTCACGAAAGCTGCCAGCACTGAAAGCTCTACCTGGTTTTCACTGTCCCTTGGAACTGCATTCGCTGCCGCACAGACAGTCGCGCTCTGCAAAAGCCTTGGTTGGGTATGATGCAACAATGCCTATGTGACTCTCGCAGAGACCCCTGCCAAATTTGAAACGTCCAGCGATTGCGCCCACACGAAAGCTGCCAGCACTGAAAGCTCTACCTGGATTTCACTGTCCCTTGGAACTGCATTCGATGCCGCACAGACATTCGCGCTCTGCGCAAGCCTTGGTTGGTTATGATGCAACAATGCCTATGTGACTCTGGCAGAGCCCGGCTGCCAAATTTGAAACGTCCAGTGATTGCGCCCATACGAAAGCTGCCAGCACTGAAAGCTCTACCTGGTTTTCACTGTCCCTTGGAACTGCATTCGCTGCCGCACAGACATTATCTCTCCGCATAAGCTTTATTTGTTTATGATGCAACAATGCCTATGTGACTCTCGCACAGCCCGCTGCCAAATTTGAAACGTCCAGCGATTGCGCCCACACGAAAGCTGCCAGCACTGAAAGCTCTACCTGGTTTTCACTGTCCCTTGGAACTGCATTCGCTGCCGCACAGACATTCGCGCTCCGCAAAAGCCTTGGTTGGTTATGATGCAACAATGCCTATGTGACTCATGCAGAGCCCGGCTGCCAAATTCGAAACGTCCAGCGATTGCGCCCACACGAAAGCTGCCAGCACTGAAAGCTCTACCTGGTTTTCGCTGTCCCTTGGAACTGCATTCGCTGCCGCACAGACATTCGCGCTCTGCGCAAGCCTTGGTTGGTTATGATGCAACAATGCCTATGTGACTCTCGCAGAGCCCGGCTGCCAAATTTGAATTGTACACCGATTGCGCCCTCACGAAAGCTGCCAGCACTGAAAGCTCTACCTGGTTTTCACTGTCCCTTGGAACTGCATTCGCTGCCGCACAGACAGTCGCGCTCTGCAAAAGCCTTGGTTGGGTATGATGCAACAATGCCTATGTGACTCTCGCAGAGACCGCTGCCAAATTTGAAACGTCCAGCGATTGCGCCCACACGAAAGCTGCCAGCACTGAAAGCTCTACCTGGTTTTCACTGTCCCTTGGAACTGCATTCGCTGCCGCACAGACATTCGCGCTCTGCGCAAGCCTTGGTTGGTTATGATGCAACAATGGCTATGTGACTCTGGCAGAGCCCGGCTGCCAAATTTGAAACGTCCAGCGATTGCGCCCACACGAAAGCTGCCAGCACTGAAAGCTCTACCTGGTTTTCACTGTGCATTGGACCTGCATTCGCTGTCGCACAGACATTCGCGGTCCCCAAAAGCCTTGGTTGGTTATGATGCAACAATGGCTATATGACTCTCGCAGAGCTCGGCTGCCAAATTTGAAACGTCCAGCGATTGCGCCCACACGAAAGCTGCCAGCACTGAAAGCTCTACCTGGTTTTCACTGTGCATTGGACCTGCATTCGCTGCCGCACAGACATTCGCGGTCCGCAAAAGCCTTGGTTGGTTATGATGCAACAATGCCTATGTGACTCTGGCAGAGCCCGGCTGCCAAATTTGAAACGTCCAGCGATTGCGCCCACACGAAAGCTGCCAGCACTGAAAGCTCTACCTGGTTTTCACTGTCCCTTGGAACTGCATTCGCTGCCGCACAGACATTCGCGCTCTGCAAAAGCCTTCGTTGGGTATGATGCAACAATGCCTATGTGACTCTCGCAGAGCCCGACTGCCAAATTCGAAATGTACACCGATTGCGCCCTCACGAAAGCTGCCAGCGCTGAAAGCTATACCTGGATTTCACTGTCCCTTGGAACTGCATTCGATGCCGCACAGACATTCGCGCTCTGCGCAAGCCTTGGTTGGTTATAACGCAACAATGCCTATGTGACTCTGGCAGAGACCGGCTGCCAAATTTGAAACGTCCAGCGATTGCGCCCACATGAAAGCTGCCAGCACTGAAAGCTCTACCTGGTTTTCACTGTCCCTTGGAACTGCATTCGCTGCCGCACAGACATTCGCAGTCCGCAAAGGCTTGGTTGGTTATGATGCAACAATGGCTATGTGACTCTCGCAGAGCCCGGCTGCCAAATTCGAAACGTACACCGATTGCGCCCACACGAAAGCCGCCAGCACTGAAAGCTCTACCTGGTTTTCACTGTCCCTTGGAACTGCATTCACTGCCGCACAGACATTCGCGCTCTGCAAAAGCCTTGGTTGGGTATGATGCAACAATGCCTATGTGAATCTTGCACAGCCCGCTGCCAAATTTGAAACGTCCACTGATTGAGCCCACACGAAAGCTGCCAGCACTGAAAGCTCTACCTGGTTTTCACTGTCCCTTGGAACTGCATTCGCTGCCGCACAGACATTCGCGCTCCGCAAAAGCCTTGGTTGGTTATGATGCAACAATGGCTATGTGACTCTGGCAGAGCCCGGCTGCCAAATTCGAAACGTCCACTGATTGCGCCCACACGAAAGCTGCCAGCACTGAAAGCTCTACCTGGTTTTCACTGCCCCTTGGAACTGCATTCGCTGCCGCACAGACATTCGCGGTCCGCAAAAGTCTTGGTTGGTTATGATGCAACAATGCCTATGTGACTCTCGCAGAGCCCGGCTGCCAAATTTGAATTGTACACCGATTGCGCCCTCACGAAAGCTGCCAGCACTGAAAGCTCTACCTGGTTTTCACTGTCCCTTGGAACTGCATTCGCTGCCGCACAGACAGTCGCGCTCTGCAAAAGCCTTGGTTGGGTATGATGCAACAATGCCTATGTGACTCTCGCAGAGACCGCTGCCAAATTTGAAACGTCCAGCGATTGCGCCCACACGAAAGCTGCCAGCACTGAAAGCTCTACCTGGTTTTCACTGTCCCTTGGAACTGCATTCGCTGCCGCACAGAGATTCGCGCTCTGCGCAAGCCTTGGTTGGTTATGATGCAACAATGGCTATGTGACTCTGGCAGAGCCCGGCTGCCAAATTTGAAACGTCCAGCGATTGCGCCCACACGAAAGCTGCCAGCACTGAAAGCTCTACCTGGTTTTCACTGTGCATTGGACCTGCATTCGCTGTCGCACAGACATTCGCGGTCCCCAAAAGCCTTGGTTGGTTATGATGCAACAATGGCTATATGACTCTCGCAGAGCTCGGCTGCCAAATTTGAAACGTCCAGCGATTGCGCCCACACGAAAGCTGCCAGCACTGAAAGCTCTACCTGGTTTTCACTGTGCATTGGACCTGCATTCGCTGCCGCACAGACATTCGCGGTCCGCAAAAGCCTTGGTTGGTTATGATGCAACAATGCCTATGTGACTCTGGCAGAGCCCGGCTGCCAAATTTGAAACGTCCAGCGATTGCGCCCACACGAAAGCTGCCAGCACTGAAAGCTCTACCTGGTTTTCACTGTCCCTTGGAACTGCATTCGCTGCCGCACCGACATTCGCGCTCTGCAAAAGCCTTCGTTGGGTATGATGCAACAATGCCTATGTGACTCTCGCAGAGCCCGACTGCCAAATTCGAAATGTACACCGATTGCGCCCTCACGAAAGCTGCCAGCGCTGAAAGCTATACCTGGATTTCACTGTCCCTTGGAACTGCATTCGATGCCGCACAGACATTCGCGCTCTGCGCAAGCCTTGGTTGGTTATAACGCAACAATGCCTATGTGACTCTGGCAGAGACCGGCTGCCAAATTTGAAACGTCCAGCGATTGCGCCCACATGAAAGCTGCCAGCACTGAAAGCTCTACCTGGTTTTCACTGTCCCTTGGAACTGCATTCGCTGCCGCACAGACATTCGCAGTCCGCAAAGGCTTGGTTGGTTATGATGCAACAATGGCTATGTGACTCTCGCAGAGCCCGGCTGCCAAATTCGAAACGTACACCGATTGCGCTCACACGAAAGCCGCCAGCACTGAAAGCTCTACCTGGTTTTCACTGTCCCTTGGAACTGCATTCACTGCCGCACAGACATTCGCGCTCTGCAAAAGCCTTGGTTGGGTATGATGCAACAATGCCTATGTGAATCTTGCACAGCCCGCTGCCAAATTTGAAACGTCCACTGATTGAGCCCACACGAAAGCTGCCAGCACTGAAAGCTCTACCTGGTTTTCACTGTCCCTTGGAACTGCATTCGCTGCCGCACAGACATTCGCGCTCCGCAAAAGCCTTGGTTGGTTATGATGCAACAATGCCTATGTGACTCTGGCAGAGCCCGGCTGCCAAATTTGAAACGTCCAGCGATTGCGCCCACACGAAAGCTGCCAGCACTGAAAGCTCTACCTGGTTTTCACTGTCCCTTGGAACTGCATTCGCTGCCGCACAGACATTCGCGCTCTGCAAAAGCCTTCGTTGGGTATGATGCAACAATGCCTATGTGACTCTCGCAGAGCCCGACTGCCAAATTCGAAATGTACACCGATTGCGCCCTCACGAAAGCTGCCAGCGCTGAAAGCTATACCTGGATTTCACTGTCCCTTGGAACTGCATTCGATGCCGCACAGACATTCGCGCTCTGCGCAAGCCTTGGTTGGTTATAACGCAACAATGCCTATGTGACTCTGGCAGAGCCCGGCTGCCAAATTTGAAACGTCCAGCGATTGCGCCCACATGAAAGCTGCCAGCACTGAAAGCTCTACCTGGTTTTCACTGTCCCTTGGAACTGCATTCGCTGCCGCACAGACATTCGCTTTCCGCAAAGGCTTGGTTGGTTATGATGCAACAATGGCTATGTGACTCTCGCAGAGCCCGGCTGCCAAATTCGAAACGTCCACTGATTGCGCCCACACGAAAGCCGCCAGCACTGAAAGCTCTACCTGGTTTTCACTGTCCCTTGGAACTGCATTCGCTGCCGCACAGACATTCGCGCTTTGCGCAAGCCTTGGTTGGTTATGATGCAACAATGGCTATGTGACTCTGGCAGAGCCCGGCTGCCAAATTTGAAACGTCCAGCGATTGCGCCCACACGAAAGCTGCCAGCACTGAAAGCTCTACCTGGTTTTCACTGTCCCTTGGAACTGCATTCGCTGCCGCACAGACATTCGCGCTCTGCGCAAGCCTTGGTTGGTTATGATGCAACAATGCCTATGTGACTCTGGCAGAGCCCGGCTGCCAAATTTGAAACGTCCAGCGATTGCGCCCACACGAAAGCTGCCAGCACTGAAAGCTCTACCTGGTTTTCACTGTCCCTTGGAACTGCATTCGCTGCCGCACAGACATTCGCGCTCTGCGCAAGCCTTGGTTGGTTATGATGCAACAATGCCTATGTGACTCATGCAGAGCCCGGCTGCCAAATTCGAAACGTCCAGCGATTGCACCCACACGAAAGCTGCCAGAACTGAAAGCTCTACCTGGTTTTCACTGTCCCTTGGAACTGCATTCGCTGCCGCACCGACATTCGCGCTCTGCAAAAGCCTTGGTTGGTTATGATGCAAGAATGCCTATGTGACTCTCGCACTGCCCGCTGCCAAATTTGAAACGTCCACTGATTGCGCCCACACAAAAGCTGCCAGCACTGAAAGCTCTACCTGCTTTTCACTGTCCCTTGGAACTGCATTCGCTGCCGCACAGACATTCGCGCCCTGCGCAAGCCTTGGTTGGTTATGATGCAACAATGCCTATGTGACTCTCGCAGAGCCCGGCTGCCAAATTTGAATTGTACACCGATTGCGCCCTCACGAAAACTGCCAGCACTGAAAGCTCTACCTGGTTTTCACTGTCCCTTGGAACTGCATTCGCTGCCGCACAGACATTCGCGGACCGCAAAAGCCTTGGTTGGGTATGATGCAACAATGCCTATGTGACTCTCGCAGAGCCCGGCTGCCAAATTCGAAATGTACACCGATTGCGCCCTCACGAAAGCTGCCAGCGCTGAAAGCTCTACCTGGTTTTCACTGTCCCTTGGAACTGCATTCGCTGCCGCACAGACATTCGCGCTCTGCGCAAGCCTTGGTTGGTTATAACGCAACAATGCCTATGTGACTCTGGCAGAGACCGGCTGCCAAATTTGAATCGTCCAGCGATTGCGCCCACATGAAAGCTGCCAGCACTGAAAGCTCTACCTGGTTTTCACTGTCCCTTGGAACTGCATTCGCTGCCGCACAGACATTCGCGGTCCGCAAAAGCCTTGGTTGGTTATGATGCAACAATGTCTATGTGACTCTCGCAGAGCTCGGCTGCCAAATTTGAAACGTCCACTGATTGCGCCCACACGAATGCTGCCAGCACTGAAAGCTCTACCTGGTTTTCACTGTCCCTTGGAACTGCATTCGCTGCCGCACAGACATTCGCGCTCTGCGCAAGCCTTGGTTGGTTATGACGCAACAATGGCTATGTGACTCTGGCAGAGACCGGCTGCCAAATTTGAAACGTCCAGCGATTGCGCCCACACGAAAGCTGCCAGCACTGAAAGCTCTACCTGGTTTTCACTGTGCATTGGAACTGCATTCGCTGCTGCACAGACATTCGCGCTCTGCAAAAGCCTTGGTTGGGTATGATGCAACAATGCCTATGTGACTCTCGCAGAGCCCGGCTGCCAAATTCGAAATGTACACCGATTGCGCCCTCACGAAATCTGCCAGCGCTGAAAGCTCTACCTGGATTTCACTGTCCCTTGGAACTGCATTCGCTGCCGCACAGACATTCGCGCTCTGCGCAAGCCTTGGTTGGTTATAACGCAACAATGCCTATGTGACTCTGGCAGAGACCGGCTGCCAAATTTGAATCGTCCAGCGATTGCGCCCACATGAAAGCTGCCAGCACTGAAAGCTCTACCTGGTTTTCACTGTCCCTTGGAACTGCATTCGCTGCCGCACAGACATTCGCGGTCCGCAAAAGCCTTGGTTGGTTATGATGCAACAATGGCTATGTGACTCTCGCAGAGCTCGGCTGCCAAATTTGAAACGTCCACTGATTGCGCCCACACGAAAGCTGCCAGCACTGAAAGCTCTACCTGGTTTTCACTGTCCCTTGGAACTGCATTCGCTGCCGCACAGACATTCGCGCTCTGCGCAAGCCTTGGTTGGTTATGATGCAACAATGGCTATGTGACTCTGGCAGAGCCCGGCTGCCAAATTCGAAACGTCCAGCGATTGCGCCCACACGAAAGCTGCCAGCACTGAAAGCTCTACCTGGTTTTCACTGTCCCTTGGAACTGCATTCGCTGCCGCACAGACATTCGCGCTCTTCGCAAGCCTTGGTTGGTTATGATGCAACAATGGCTATGTGACTCTGGCAGAGCCCGGCTGCCAAATTTGAAACGTCCAGCGATTGCGCCCACACGAAAGCTGCCAGCACTGAAAGCTCTACCTGGTTTTCACTGTCCCTTGGAACTGCATTCGCTGCCGCACAGACATTCGCGCTCTGCGCAAGCCTTGGTTGGTTATGATGCAACAATGCCTATGTGACTCTGGCAGAGCCCGGCTGCCAAATTTGAAACGTCCAGCGATTGCGCCCACACGAAAGCTGCCAGCACTGAAAGCTCTACCTGGTTTTCACTGTCCCTTGGAACTGCATTCGCTGCCGCACAGACATTCGCGGTCCGCAAAAGCCTTGGTTGGTTATGATGCAACAATGGCTATGTGACTCTCGCAGAGCTCGGCTGCCAAATTTGAAACGTCCAGCGATTGCACCCACACGAAAGCTGCCAGCACTGAAAGCTCTACCTGGTTTTCACTGTCCCTTGGAACTGCATTCGCTGCCGCACAGACATTCGCGCTCTGCGCAAGCCTTGGTTGGTTATGATGCAACAATGGCTATGTGACTCTGGCAGAGCCCGGCTGCCAAATTTGAAACGTCCAGCGATTGCGCCCACACGAAAGCTGCCAGCACTGAAAGCTCTACCTGGTTTTCACTGTCCCTTGGAACTGCATTCGCTGCCGCACAGACATTCGCGCTCTGCGCAAGCCTTGGTTGGTTATGATGCAACAATGCCTATGTGACTCTGGCAGAGCCCGGCTGCCAAATTTGAAACGTCCAGC
The DNA here is from genome assembly GCF_035582795.1 of Mycteria americana. Classification (NCBI taxonomy): domain Eukaryota; kingdom Metazoa; phylum Chordata; class Aves; order Ciconiiformes; family Ciconiidae; genus Mycteria; species Mycteria americana. Next base: position 1,261,672 of record NW_027445609.1, on the reverse strand, counting down.
GATTGCGCCCACACGAAAGCTGCCAGCACTGAAAGCTCTACCTGGTTTTCACTGTCCCTTGGAACTGCATTCGCTGCCGCACAGACATTCGCGCTCTGCGCAAGCTTTGGTTGGTTATGATGCAACAATGCCTATGTGACTCTGGCAGAGCCCGGCTGCCAAATTTGAAACGTCCAGCGATTGCGCCCACACGAAAGCTGCCAGCACTGAAAGCTCTACCTGGTTTTCACTGTCCCTTGGAACTGCATTCGCTGCCGCACAGACATTCGCGCTCTGCGCAAGCCTTGGTTGGTTATGATGCAACAATGCCTATGTGACTCATGCAGAGCCCGGCTGCCAAATTCGAAACGTCCAGCGATTGCACCCACACGAAAGCTGCCAGCACTGAAAGCTCTACCTGGTTTTCACTGTCCCTTGGAACTGCATTCGCTGCCGCACCGACATTCGCGCTCTGCAAAAGCCTTGGTTGGTTATGATGCAACAATGCCTATGTGACTCTCGCACTGCCCGCTGCCAAATTTGAAACGTCCACTGATTGCGCCCACACAAAAGCTGCCAGCACTGAAAGCTCTCCCTGCTTTTCACTGTCGCTTGGAACTGCATTCGCTGCCGCACAGACATTCGCGCTCTGCGCAAGCCTTGGTTGGTTATGATGCAACAATGCCTATGTGACTCTCGCAGAGCCCGGCTGCCAAATTTGAATTGTACACCGATTGCGCCCTCACGAAAGATGCCAGCACTGAAAGCTCTACCTGGTTTTCACTGTCCCTTGGAACTGCATTCGCTGCCGCACAGACATTCGCGGTCCGCAAAAGCCTTGGTTGGGTATGATGCAACAATGCCTATGTGACTCTCGCAGAGCCAGCTGCCAAATTTGAAACGTCCAGCAATTGCGCCCACACGAAAGCTGCCAGCACTGAAAGCTCTACCTGGTTTTCACTGTCCCTTGGAACTGCATTCGCTGCCGCACAGACATTCGCGCTCTGCGCAAGCCTTGGTTGGTTATGACGCAACAATGGCTATGTGACTCTGGCAGAGACCGGCTGCCAAATTTGAAACGTCCAGCGATTGCGCCCACACGAAAGCTGCCAGCACTGAAAGCTCTACCTGGTTTTCACTGTGCATTGGAACTGCATTCGCTGCCACACAGACATTCGCGCTCTGCAAAAGCCTTGGTTGGGTATGATGCAACAATGCCTATGTGACTCTCGCAGAGCCCGGCTGCCAAATTCGAAATGTACACCGATTGCGCCCTCACGAAAGCTGCCAGCGCTGAAAGCTCTACCTGGATTTCACTGTCCCTTGGAACTGCATTCGATGCCGCACAGACATTCGCGCTCTGCGCAAGCCTTGGTTGGTTATAACGCAACAATGCCTATGTGACTCTGGCAGAGCCCGGCTGCCAAATTTGAATCGTCCAGCGATTGCGCCCACATGAAAGCTGCCAGCACTGAAAGCTCTACCTGGTTTTCACTGTCCCTTGGAACTGCATTCGCTGCCGCACAGACATTCGCGGTCCGCAAAAGCCTTGGTTGGTTATGATGCAACAATGGCTATGTGACTCTCGCAGAGCTCGGCTGCCAAATTCGAAACGTACACCGATTGCGCCCACACGAAAGCCGCCAGCACTGAAAGTTCTACCTGGTTTTCACTGTCCCTTGGAACTGCATTCACTGCCGCACAGACATTCGCGCTCTGCAAAAGCCTTGGTTGGGTATGATGCAACAATGCCTATGTGAATCTTGCACAGCCCGCTGCCAAATTTGAAACGTCCACTGATTGAGCCCACACGAAAGCTGCCAGCACTGAAAGCTCTACCTGGTTTTCACTGTCCCTTGGAACTGCATTCGCTGCCGCACAGACATTCGCGCTCTGCGCAAGCCTTGGTTGGTTATGATGCAACAATGCCTATGTGACTCTGGCAGAGCCCGGCTGCCAAATTCGAAACGTCCAGCGATTGCGCCCACACGAAAGCTGCCAGCACTGAAAGGTCTACCTGGTTTTCACTGTCCCTTGGAACTGCATTCGCTGCCGCACAGACATTCGCGGTCCGCAAAAGTCTTGGTTGGTTATGATGCAACAATGCCTATGTGACTCTCGCAGAGCCCGGATGCCAAATTTGAAACGTCCACTGATTGCGCCCACACGAAAGCTGCCAGCACTGAAAGCTCTACCTGGTTTTCACTGTCCCTTGGAACTGCATTCGCTGCCGCACCGACATTCGCGCCCTGCGCAAGCCTTGGTTGGTTATGATGCAACAATGCCTATGTGACTCTCGCAGAGCCCGGCTGCCAAATTTGAATTGTACACCGATTGCGCCCTCACGAAAGCTGCCAGCACTGAAAGCTCTACCTGGTTTTCACTGTCCCTTGGAACTGCATTCGCTGCCGCACAGACATTCGCGGTCCGCAAAAGCCTTGGTTGGGTATGATGCAACAATGCCTATGTGACTCTCGCAGAGCCCGGCTGCCAAATTTGAAACGTCCAGTGATTGCGCCCATACGAAAGCTGCCAGCACTGAAAGCTCTACCTGGTTTTCACTGTCCCTTGGAACTGCATTCGCTGCCGCACAGACATTATCTCTCCGCATAAGCTTTATTTGTTTATGATGCAACAATGCCTATGTGACTCTCGCACAGCCCGCTGCCAAATTTGAAACGTCCAGCGATTGAGCCCACACGAAAGCGGCCAGCACTGAAAGCTCTACCTGGTTTTCACTGTCCCTTGGAACTGCATTCGCTGCCACACAGACATTCGCGCTCCGCAAAAGCCTTGGTTGGTTATGACGCAACAATGCCTATGTGACTCATGCAGAGCCCGGCTGCCAAATTCGAAACGTCCAGCGATTGCGCCCACACGAAAGCTGCCAGCACTGAAAGCTCTACCTGGTTTTCGCTGTCCCTTGGAACTGCATTCGCTGCCGCACAGACATTCGCGCTCTGCGCAAGCCTTGGTTGGTTATGATGCAACAATGCCTATGTGACTCTCGCAGAGCCCGGCTGCCAAATTTGAATTGTACACCGATTGCGCCCTCACGAAAGCTGCCAGCACTGAAAGCTCTACCTGGTTTTCACTGTCCCTTGGAACTGCATTCGCTGCCGCACAGACAGTCGCGCTCTGCAAAAGCCTTGGTTGGGTATGATGCAACAATGCCTATGTGACTCTCGCAGAGACCGCTGCCAAATTTGAAACGTCCAGCGATTGCGCCCACACGAAAGCTGCCAGCACTGAAAGCTCTACCTGGTTTTCACTGTCCCTTGGAACTGCATTCGCTGCCGCACAGACATTCGCGCTCTGCGCAAGCCTTGGTTGGTTATGACGCAACAATGGCTATGTGACTCTGGCAGAGACCGGCTGCCAAATTTGAAACGTCCAGCGATTGCGCCCACACGAAAGCTGCCAGCACTGAAAGCTCTACCTGGATTTCACTGTGCATTGGACCTGCATTCGCTGTCGCACAGACATTCGCGGTCCACAAAAGCCTTGGTTGGTTATGATGCAACAATGGCTATATGACTCTCGCAGAGCTCGGCTGCCAAATTTGAAACGTCCAGCGATTGCGCCCACACGAAAGCTGCCAGCACTGAAAGCTCTACCTGGTTTTCACTGTGCATTGGACCTGCATTCGCTGCCGCACACACATTCGCGGTCCGCAAAAGCCTTGGTTGGTTATGATGCAACAATGCCTATGTGACTCTGGCAGAGCCCGGCTGCCAAATTTGAAACCTCCACCGATTGCGCCCACACGAAAGCTGCCAGCACTGAAAGCTCTACCTGGTTTTCACTGTCCCTTGGAACTGCATTCGCTGCCGCACAGACATTCGCGCTCTGCAAAAGCCTTCGTTGGGTATGATGCAACAATGCCTATGTGACTCTCGCAGAGCCCGACTGCCAAATTCGAAATGTACACCGTTTGCGCCCTCACGAAAGCTGCCAGCGCTGAAAGCTATACCTGGATTTCACTGTCCCTTGGAACTGCATTCGATGCCGCACAGACATTCGTGCTCTGCGCAAGCCTTGGTTGGTTATAACGCAACAATGCCTATGTGACTCTGGCAGAGCCCGGCTGCCAAATTTGAAACGTCCAGCGATTGCGCCCACATGAAAGCTGCCAGCACTGAAAGCTCTGCCTGGTTTTCACTGTCCCTTGGAACTGCATTCGCTGCCGCACAGACATTCGCGGTCCGCAAAGGCTTGGTTGGTTATGATGCAACAATGGCTATGTGACTCTCGCAGAGCCCCACTGCCAAATTCGAAACGTCCACTGATTGCGCCCACACGAAAGCCGCCAGCACTGAAAGCTCTACCTGGTTTTCACTGTCCCTTGGAACTGCATTCGCTGCCGCACAGACATTCGCGCTCTGCGCAAGCCTTGGTTGGTTATGATGCAACAATGCCTATGTGACTCTGGCAGAGCCCGGCTGCCAAATTTGAAACGTCCAGTGATTGCGCCCATACGAAAGCTGCCAGCACTGAAAGCTCTACCTGGTTTTCACTGTCCCTTGGAACTGCATTCGCTGCCGCACAGACATTCGCGCTCCGGAAAAGCCTTGGTTGGTTATGATGCAACAATGCCTATGTGACTCTGGCAGAGCCCGGCTGCCAAATTCGAAACGTCCACTGATTGCGCCCACACGAAAGCTGCCAGCACTGAAAGCTCTACCTGGTTTTCGCTGTCCCTTGGAACTGCATTCGCTGCCGCACAGACATTCGCGCTCTGCGCAAGCCTTGGTTGGTTATGATGCAACAATGCCTATGTGACTCTCGCAGAGCCCGGCTGCCAAATTTGAATTGTACACCGATTGCGCCCTCACGAAAGCTGCCAGCACTGAAAGCTCTACCTGGTTTTCACTGTCCCTTGGAACTGCATTCGCTGCCGCACAGACAGTCGCGCTCTGCAAAAGCCTTGGTTGGGTATGATGCAACAATGCCTATGTGACTCTCGCAGAGACCCCTGCCAAATTTGAAACGTCCAGCGATTGCGCCCACACGAAAGCTGCCAGCACTGAAAGCTCTACCTGGATTTCACTGTCCCTTGGAACTGCATTCGATGCCGCACAGACATTCGCGCTCTGCGCAAGCCTTGGTTGGTTATGATGCAACAATGCCTATGTGACTCTGGCAGAGCCCGGCTGCCAAATTTGAAACGTCCAGTGATTGCGCCCATACGAAAGCTGCCAGCACTGAAAGCTCTACCTGGTTTTCACTGTCCCTTGGAACTGCATTCGCTGCCGCACAGACATTATCTCTCCGCATAAGCTTTATTTGTTTATGATGCAACAATGCCTATGTGACTCTCGCACAGCCCGCTGCCAAATTTGAAACGTCCAGCGATTGCGCCCACACGAAAGCTGCCAGCACTGAAAGCTCTACCTGGTTTTCACTGTCCCTTGGAACTGCATTCGCTGCCGCACAGACATTCGCGCTCCGCAAAAGCCTTGGTTGGTTATGATGCAACAATGCCTATGTGACTCATGCAGAGCCCGGCTGCCAAATTCGAAACGTCCAGCGATTGCGCCCACACGAAAGCTGCCAGCACTGAAAGCTCTACCTGGTTTTCGCTGTCCCTTGGAACTGCATTCGCTGCCGCACAGACATTCGCGCTCTGCGCAAGCCTTGGTTGGTTATGATGCAACAATGCCTATGTGACTCTCGCAGAGCCCGGCTGCCAAATTTGAATTGTACACCGATTGCGCCCTCACGAAAGCTGCCAGCACTGAAAGCTCTACCTGGTTTTCACTGTCCCTTGGAACTGCATTCGCTGCCGCACAGACAGTCGCGCTCTGCAAAAGCCTTGGTTGGGTATGATGCAACAATGCCTATGTGACTCTCGCAGAGACCGCTGCCAAATTTGAAACGTCCAGCGATTGCGCCCACACGAAAGCTGCCAGCACTGAAAGCTCTACCTGGTTTTCACTGTCCCTTGGAACTGCATTCGCTGCCGCACAGACATTCGCGCTCTGCGCAAGCCTTGGTTGGTTATGATGCAACAATGGCTATGTGACTCTGGCAGAGCCCGGCTGCCAAATTTGAAACGTCCAGCGATTGCGCCCACACGAAAGCTGCCAGCACTGAAAGCTCTACCTGGTTTTCACTGTGCATTGGACCTGCATTCGCTGTCGCACAGACATTCGCGGTCCCCAAAAGCCTTGGTTGGTTATGATGCAACAATGGCTATATGACTCTCGCAGAGCTCGGCTGCCAAATTTGAAACGTCCAGCGATTGCGCCCACACGAAAGCTGCCAGCACTGAAAGCTCTACCTGGTTTTCACTGTGCATTGGACCTGCATTCGCTGCCGCACAGACATTCGCGGTCCGCAAAAGCCTTGGTTGGTTATGATGCAACAATGCCTATGTGACTCTGGCAGAGCCCGGCTGCCAAATTTGAAACGTCCAGCGATTGCGCCCACACGAAAGCTGCCAGCACTGAAAGCTCTACCTGGTTTTCACTGTCCCTTGGAACTGCATTCGCTGCCGCACAGACATTCGCGCTCTGCAAAAGCCTTCGTTGGGTATGATGCAACAATGCCTATGTGACTCTCGCAGAGCCCGACTGCCAAATTCGAAATGTACACCGATTGCGCCCTCACGAAAGCTGCCAGCGCTGAAAGCTATACCTGGATTTCACTGTCCCTTGGAACTGCATTCGATGCCGCACAGACATTCGCGCTCTGCGCAAGCCTTGGTTGGTTATAACGCAACAATGCCTATGTGACTCTGGCAGAGACCGGCTGCCAAATTTGAAACGTCCAGCGATTGCGCCCACATGAAAGCTGCCAGCACTGAAAGCTCTACCTGGTTTTCACTGTCCCTTGGAACTGCATTCGCTGCCGCACAGACATTCGCAGTCCGCAAAGGCTTGGTTGGTTATGATGCAACAATGGCTATGTGACTCTCGCAGAGCCCGGCTGCCAAATTCGAAACGTACACCGATTGCGCCCACACGAAAGCCGCCAGCACTGAAAGCTCTACCTGGTTTTCACTGTCCCTTGGAACTGCATTCACTGCCGCACAGACATTCGCGCTCTGCAAAAGCCTTGGTTGGGTATGATGCAACAATGCCTATGTGAATCTTGCACAGCCCGCTGCCAAATTTGAAACGTCCACTGATTGAGCCCACACGAAAGCTGCCAGCACTGAAAGCTCTACCTGGTTTTCACTGTCCCTTGGAACTGCATTCGCTGCCGCACAGACATTCGCGCTCCGCAAAAGCCTTGGTTGGTTATGATGCAACAATGCCTATGTGACTCTGGCAGAGCCCGGCTGCCAAATTCGAAACGTCCACTGATTGCGCCCACACGAAAGCTGCCAGCACTGAAAGCTCTACCTGGTTTTCACTGTCCCTTGGAACTGCATTCGCTGCCGCACAGACATTCGCGGTCCGCAAAAGTCTTGGTTGGTTATGATGCAACAATGCCTATGTGACTCTCGCAGAGCCCGGCTGCCAAATTTGAATTGTACACCGATTGCGCCCTCACGAAAGCTGCCAGCACTGAAAGCTCTACCTGGTTTTCACTGTCCCTTGGAACTGCATTCGCTGCCGCACAGACAGTCGCGCTCTGCAAAAGCCTTGGTTGGGTATGATGCAACAATGCCTATGTGACTCTCGCAGAGACCGCTGCCAAATTTGAAACGTCCAGCGATTGCGCCCACACGAAAGCTGCCAGCACTGAAAGCTCTACCTGGTTTTCACTGTCCCTTGGAACTGCATTCGCTGCCGCACAGACATTCGCGCTCTGCGCAAGCCTTGGTTGGTTATGACGCAACAATGGCTATGTGACTCTGGCAGAGACCGGCTGCCAAATTTGAAACGTCCAGCGATTGCGCCCACACGAAAGCTGCCAGCACTGAAAGCTCTACCTGGTTTTCACTGTGCATTGGACCTGCATTCGCTGTCGCACAGACATTCGCGGTCCGCAAAAGCCTTGGTTGGTTATGATGCAACAATGGCTATATGACTCTCGCAGAGCTCGGCTGCCAAATTTGAAACGTCCAGCGATTGCGCCCACACGAAAGCTGCCAGCACTGAAAGCTCTACCTGGTTTTCACTGTGCATTGGACCTGCATTCGCTGCCGCACACACATTCGCGGTCCGCAAAAGCCTTGGTTGGTTATGATGCAACAATGCCTATGTGACTCTGGCAGAGCCCGGCTGCCAAATTTGAAACGTCCAGCGATTGCGCCCACACGAAAGCTGCCAGCACTGAAAGCTCTACCTGGTTTTCACTGTCCCTTGGAACTGCATTCGCTGCCGCACAGACATTCGCGCTCTGCAAAAGCCTTCGTTGGGTATGATGCAACAATGCCTATGTGACTCTCGCAGAGCCCGACTGCCAAATTCGAAATGTACACCGATTGCGCCCTCACGAAAGCTGCCAGCGCTGAAAGCTATACCTGGATTTCACTGTCCCTTGGAACTGCATTCGATGCCGCACAGACATTCGCGCTCTGCGCAAGCCTTGGTTGGTTATAACGCAACAATGCCTATGTGACTCTGGCAGAGCCCGGCTGCCAAATTTGAAACGTCCAGCGATTGCGCCCACATGAAAGCTGCCAGCACTGAAAGCTCTACCTGGTTTTCACTGTCCCTTGGAACTGCATTCGCTGCCGCACAGACATTCGCTTTCCGCAAAGGCTTGGTTGGTTATGATGCAACAATGGCTATGTGACTCTCGCAGAGCCCGGCTGCCAAATTCGAAACGTCCACTGATTGCGCCCACACGAAAGCCGCCAGCACTGAAAGCTCTACCTGGTTTTCACTGTCCCTTGGAACTGCATTCGCTGCCGCACAGACATTCGCGCTTTGCGCAAGCCTTGGTTGGTTATGATGCAACAATGGCTATGTGACTCTGGCAGAGCCCGGCTGCCAAATTTGAAACGTCCAGCGATTGCGCCCACACGAAAGCTGCCAGCACTGAAAGCTCTACCTGGTTTTCACTGTCCCTTGGAACTGCATTCGCTGCCGCACAGACATTCGCGCTCTGCGCAAGCCTTGGTTGGTTATGATGCAACAATGCCTATGTGACTCTGGCAGAGCCCGGCTGCCAAATTTGAAACGTCCAGCGATTGCGCCCACACGAAAGCTGCCAGCACTGAAAGCTCTACCTGGTTTTCACTGTCCCTTGGAACTGCATTCGCTGCCGCACAGACATTCGCGCTCTGCGCAAGCCTTGGTTGGTTATGATGCAACAATGCCTATGTGACTCATGCAGAGCCCGGCTGCCAAATTCGAAACGTCCAGCGATTGCACCCACACGAAAGCTGCCAGAACTGAAAGCTCTACCTGGTTTTCACTGTCCCTTGGAACTGCATTCGCTGCCGCACCGACATTCGCGCTCTGCAAAAGCCTTGGTTGGTTATGATGCAAGAATGCCTATGTGACTCTCGCACTGCCCGCTGCCAAATTTGAAACGTCCACTGATTGCGCCCACACAAAAGCTGCCAGCACTGAAAGCTCTACCTGCTTTTCACTGTCGCTTGGAACTGCATTCGCTGCCGCACAGACATTCGCGCTCTGCGCAAGCCTTGGTTGGTTATGATGCAACAATGCCTATGTGACTCTCGCAGAGCCCGGCTGCCAAATTTGAATTGTACACCGATTGCGCCCTCACGAAAACTGCCAGCACTGAAAGCTCTACCTGGTTTTCACTGTGCATTGGAACTGCATTCGCTGCCGCACAGACATTCGCGCTCTGCGCAAGCCTTGGTTGGTTATGACGCAACAATGGCTATGTGACTCTGGCAGAGACCGGCTGCCAAATTTGAAACGTCCAGCGATTGCGCCCACACGAAAGCTGCCAGCACTGAAAGCTCTACCTGGTTTTCACTGTGCATTGGAACTGCATTCGCTGCTGCACAGACATTCGCGCTCTGCAAAAGCCTTGGTTGGGTATGATGCAACAATGCCTATGTGACTCTCGCAGAGCCCGGCTGCCAAATTCGAAATGTACACCGATTGCGCCCTCACGAAATCTGCCAGCGCTGAAAGCTCTACCTGGATTTCACTGTCCCTTGGAACTGCATTCGATGCCGCACAGACATTCGCGCTCTGCGCAAGCCTTGGTTGGTTATAACGCAACAATGCCTATGTGACTCTGGCAGAGACCGGCTGCCAAATTTGAATCGTCCAGCGATTGCGCCCACATGAAAGCTGCCAGCACTGAAAGCTCTACCTGGTTTTCACTGTCCCTTGGAACTGCATTCGCTGCCGCACAGACATTCGCGCTCTGCGCAAGCCTTGGTTGCTTATGATGCAACAATGGCTATGTGACTCTCGCAGAGCTCGGCTGCCAAATTTGAAACGTCCACTGATTGCGCCCACACGAAAGCTGCCAGCACTGAAAGCTCTACCTGGTTTTCACTGTCCCTTGGAACTGCATTCGCTGCCGCACAGACATTCGCGCTCTGCGCAAGCCTTGGTTGGTTATGATGCAACAATGGCTATGTGACTCTGGCAGAGCCCGGCTGCCAAATTCGAAACGTCCACTGATTGCGCCCACACGAAAGCTGCCAGCACTGAAAGCTCTACCTGGTTTTCACTGTCCCTTGGAACTGCATTCGCTGCCGCACAGACATTCGCGCTCTTCGCAAGCCTTGGTTGGTTATGATGCAACAATGGCTATGTGACTCTGGCAGAGCCCGGCTGCCAAATTTGAAACGTCCAGCGATTGCGCCCACACGAAAGCTGCCAGCACTGAAAGCTCTACCTGGTTTTCACTGTCCCTTGGAACTGCATTCGCTGCCGCACAGACATTCGCGCTCTGCGCAAGCCTTGGTTGGTTATGATGCAACAATGCCTATGTGACTCTGGCAGAGCCCGGCTGCCAAATTTGAAACGTCCAGCGATTGCGCCCACACGAAAGCTGCCAGCACTGAAAGCTCTACCTGGTTTTCACTGTCCCTTGGAACTGCATTCGCTGCCGCACAGACATTCGCGGTCCGCAAAAGCCTTGGTTGGTTATGATGCAACAATGGCTATGTGACTCTCGCAGAGCTCGGCTGCCAAATTTGAAACGTCCAGCGATTGCACCCACACGAAAGCTGCCAGCACTGAAAGCTCTACCTGGTTTTCACTGTCCCTTGGAACTGCATTCGCTGCCGCACAGACATTCGCGCTCTGCGCAAGCCTTGGTTGGTTATGATGCAACAATGGCTATGTGACTCTGGCAGAGCCCGGCTGCCAAATTTGAAACGTCCAGCGATTGCGCCCACACGAAAGCTGCCAGCACTGAAAGCTCTACCTGGTTTTCACTGTCCCTTGGAACTGCATTCGCTGCCGCACAGACATTCGCGCTCTGCGCAAGCCTTGGTTGGTTATGATGCAACAATGCCTATGTGACTCTGGCAGAGCCCGGCTGCCAAATTTGAAACGTCCAGCGATTGCGCCCACACGAAAGCTGCCAGCACTGAAAGCTCTACCTGGTTTTCACTGTCCCTTGGAACTGCATTCGCTGCCGCACAGACATTCGCGCTCTGCGCAAGCTTTGGTTGGTTATGATGCAACAATGCCTATGTGACTCTGGCAGAGCCCGGCTGCCAAATTTGAAACGTCCAGCGATTGCGCCCACACGAAAGCTGCCAGCACTGAAAGCTCTACCTGGTTTTCACTGTCCCTTGGAACTGCATTCGCTGCCGCACAGACATTCGCGCTCTGCGCAAGCCTTGGTTGGTTATGATGCAACAATGCCTATGTGACTCTGGCAGAGCCCGGCTGCCAAATTCGAAACGTCCAGCGATTGCACCCACACGAAAGCTGCCAGCACTGAAAGCTCTACCTGGTTTTCACTGTCCCTTGGAACTGCATTCGCTGCCGCACCGACATTCGCGCTCTGCAAAAGCCTTGGTTGGTTATGATGCAACAATGCCTATGTGACTCTCGCACTGCCCGCTGCCAAATTTGAAACGTCCACTGATTGCGCCCACACAAAAGCTGCCAGCACTGAAAGCTCTCCCTGCTTTTCACTGTCGCTTGGAACTGCATTCGCTGCCGCACAGACATTCGCGCTCTGCGCAAGCCTTGGTTGGTTATGATGCAACAATGCCTATGTGACTCTCGCAGAGCCCGGCTGCCAAATTTGAATTGTACACCGATTGCGCCCTCACGAAAGATGCCAACACTGAAAGCTCTACCTGGTTTTCACTGTCCCTTGGAACTGCATTCGCTGCCGCACAGACATTCGCGGTCCGCAAAAGCCTTGGTTGGGTATGATGCAACAATGCCTATGTGACTCTCGCAGAGCCCGCTGCCAAATTTGAAACGTCCAGCAATTGCGCCCACACGAAAGCTGCCAGCACTGAAAGCTCTACCTGGTTTTCACTGTCCCTTGGAACTGCATTCGCTGCCGCACAGACATTCGCGCTCTGCGCAAGCCTTGGTTGGTTATGACGCAACAATGGCTATGTGACTCTGGCAGAGACCGGCTGCCAAATTTGAAACGTCCAGCGATTGCGCCCACACGAAAGCTGCCAGCACTGAAAGCTCTACCTGGTTTTCACTGTGCATTGGAACTGCATTCGCTGCCACACAGACATTCGCGCTCTGCAAAAGCCTTGGTTGGGTATGATGCAACAATGCCTATGTGACTCTCGCAGAGCCCGGCTGCCAAATTCGAAATGTACACCGATTGCGCCCTCACGAAAGCTGCCAGCGCTGAAAGCTCTACCTGGATTTCACTGTCCCTTGGAACTGCATTCGATGCCGCACAGACATTCGCGCTCTGCGCAAGCCTTGGTTGGTTATAACGCAACAATGCCTATGTGACTCTGGCAGAGACCGGCTGCCAAATTTGAATCGTCCAGCGATTGCGCCCACATGAAAGCTGCCAGCACTGAAAGCTCTACCTGGTTTTCACTGTCCCTTGGAACTGCATTCGCTGCCGCACAGACATTCGCGGTCCGCAAAAGCCTTGGTTGGTTATGATGCAACAATGGCTATGTGACTCTCGCAGAGCTCGGCTGCCAAATTCGAAACGTACACCGATTGCGCCCACACGAAAGCCGCCAGCACTGAAAGTTCTACCTGGTTTTCACTGTCCCTTGGAACTGCATTCACTGCCGCACAGACATTCGCGCTCTGCAAAAGCCTTGGTTGGGTATGATGCAACAATGCCTATGTGAATCTTGCACAGCCCGCTGCCAAATTTGAAACGTCCACTGATTGAGCCCACACGAAAGCTGCCAGCACTGAAAGCTCTACCTGGTTTTCACTGTCCCTTGGAACTGCATTCGCTGCCGCACAGACATTCGCGCTCTGCGCAAGCCTTGGTTGGTTATGATGCAACAATGCCTATGTGACTCTGGCAGAGCCCGGCTGCCAAATTCGAAACGTCCAGCGATTGCGCCCACACGAAAGCTGCCAGCACTGAAAGGTCTACCTGGTTTTCACTGTCCCTTGGAACTGCATTCGCTGCCGCACAGACATTCGCGGTCCGCAAAAGTCTTGGTTGGTTATGATGCAACAATGCCTATGTGACTCTCGCAGAGCCCGGATGCCAAATTTGAAACGTCCACTGATTGCGCCCACACGAAAGCTGCCAGCACTGAAAGCTCTACCTGGTTTTCACTGTCCCTTGGAACTGCATTCGCTGCCGGACAGACATTCGCGGTCCGCAAAATTCTTGGTTGGTTATGATGCAACAATGCCTATGTGACTCTCGCAGAGCCCGGCTGCCAAATTTGCAACGTCCACTGATTGCGCCCACACGAAAGCTGCCAGCACTGAAAGCTCTACCTGGTTTTCACTGTCCCTTGGAACTGCATTCGCTGCCGCACAGACATTCGCGCTCTGCGCAAGCCTTGGTTGGTTATGATGCAACAATGGCTATGTGACTCTGGCAGAGCCCGGCTGCCAAATTTGAAACGTCCAGCGATTGCGCCCACACGAAAGCTGCCAGCACTGAAAGCTCTACCTGGTTTTCACTGTCCCTTGGAACTGCATTCGCTGCCGCACAGACATTCGCGCTCTGCGCAAGCCTTGGTTGGTTATGATGCAACAATGCCTATGTGACTCTGGCAGAGCCCGGCTGCCAAATTTGAAACGTCCAGCGATTGCGCCCACACGAAAGCTGCCAGCACTGAAAGCTCTACCTGGTTTTCACTGTCCCTTGGAACTGCATTCGCTGCCGCACAGACATTTGCGCTCTGCGCAAGCCTTGGTTGGTTATGATGCAACAATGCCTATGTGACTCATGCAGAGCCCGGCTGCCAAATTCGAAACGTCCAGCGATTGCGCCCACACGAAAGCTGCCAGCACTGAAAGCTATACCTGGTTTTCACTGTCCCTTGGAACTGCATTCGCTGCCGCACAGACATTCGCGCTCTGCGCAAGCCTTGGTTGGTTATGATGCAACAATGCCTATGTGACTCTGGCAGAGCCCGGCTGCCAAATTTGAAACGTCCAGCGATTGCGCCCACACGAAAGCTGCCAGCACTGAAAGCTCTACCTGGTTTTCACTGTCCCTTGGAACTGCATTCGCTGCCGCACAGACATTCGCGCTCTGCGCAAGCCTTGGTTGGTTATGATGCAACAATGCCTATGTGACTCTGGCAGAGCCCGGCTGCCAAATTTGAAACGTCCAGCGATTGCGCCCACACGAAAGCTGCCAGCACTGAAAGCTCTACCTGGTTTTCACTGTCCCTTGGAACTGCATTCGCTGCCGCACCGACATTCGCGCTCTGCAAAAGCCTTGGTTGGTTATGATGCAACAATGCCTATGTGACTCTCGCACTGCCCGCTGCCAAATTTGAAACGTCCACTGATTGCGCCCACACAAAAGCTGCCAGCACTGAAAGCTCTACCTGCTTTTCACTGTCGCTTGGAACTGCATTCGCTGCCGCACAGACATTCACGCTCTGCGCAAGCCTTGGTTGGTTATGATGCAACAATGCCTATGTGACTCTCGCAGAGCCCGGCTGCCAAATTTGAATTGTACACCGATTGCGCCCTCACGAAAGATGCCAGCACTGAAAGCTCTACCTGGTTTTCACTGTCCCTTGGAACTGCATTCGCTGCCGCACCGACATTCGCGCTCTGCAAAAGCCTTGGTTGGTTATGATGCAACAATGCCTATGTGACTCTCGCACTGCCTGCTGCCAAATTTGAAACGTCCACTGACTGCGCCCACACGAAAGCTGCCAGCACTGAAAGCTCTACCTGGTTTTCACTGTCCCTTGGGACTGCATTCGCTGCCGCACAGACATTCGCGCTCTGCAAAAGCCTTGGTTGGTTATGATGCAACAATGCCTATGTGACTCTCGCAGAGCCCGCTGCCAAATTTGAAACGTCCAGCAATTGCGCCCACACGAAAGCTGCCAGCACTGAAAGCTCTACCTGGTTTTCACTGTCCCTTGGAACTGCATTCGCTGCCGCACAGACATTCGCGCTCTGCGCAAGCCTTGGTTGGTTATGACGCAACAATGCCTATGGCACTCTGGCAGAATCCGGCTGCCAAATTTGAAATGTACACCGATTGCGCCCACACGAAAGCTGCCAGCACTGAAAGCTCTACCTGGTTTTCACTGTCCCTTGGAACTGCATTCGCTGCCGCACAGACATTGGCGGTCCGCAAAAGCCTTGGTTGGTTATGATGCAACAATGGCTATATGACTCTCGCAGAGCTCGGCTGCCAAATTCGAAACGTCCACTGATTGCGCCCACACGAAAGCTGCCAGCACTGAAAGCTCTACCTGGTTTTCACTGTCCCTTGGAACTGCATTCGCTGCCGCACAGACATTCGCGGTCCGCAAAAGTCTTGGTTGGTTATGATGCAACAATGCCTATGTGACTCTCGCAGAGCCCGGCTGCCAAATTTGAATTGTACACCGATTGCGCCCTCACGAAAGCTGCCAGCACTGAAAGCTCTACCTGGTTTTCACTGTCCCTTGGAACTGCATTCGCTGCCGCACAGACATTGGCGGTCCGCAAAAGCCTTGGTTGGTTATGATGCAACAATGGCTATATGACTCTCGCAGAGCTCGGCTGCCAAATTCAAAACGTACACCGATTGCGCCCACACGAAAGCTGCCAGCGCTGAAAGCTCTACCTGGTTTTCACTGTCCCTTGGAACTGCATTCGCTGCCGCACAGACGTTCGCGGTCCGCAAAAGCCTTGGTTGGTTATGATGCAACAATGCCTATGTGACTCTGGCAGAGCCCGGCTGCCAAATTTGAAACGTCCAGCGATTGCGCCCACACGAAAGCTGCCAGCACTGAAAGCTCTACCTGGTTTTCACTGTCCCTTGGAACTGCATTCGCTGCCGCACAGACATTCGCGCTCTGCGCAAGCCTTGGTTGGTTATGATGCAACAATGCCTATGTGACTCTGGCAGAGCCCGGCTGCCAAATTCGAAACGTCCAGCGATTGCGCCCACACGAAAGCTGCCAGCACTGAAAGCTCTACCTGGTTTTCACTGTCCCTTGGAACTGCATTCGCTGCCGCACAGACATTCGCGCTCTGCGCAAGCCTTGGTTGGTTATGATGCAACAATGCCTATGTGACTCTCGCAGAGCCCGGCTGCCAAATTTGAAACGTCCAGCGATTGCGCCCACACGAAAGCTGCCAGCACTGAAAGCTCTACCTGGTTTTCACTGTCCCTTGGAATTGCATTCGCTGCCGCACAGACATTCGCGCTCTGCAAAAGCCTTGGTTGGGTATGATGCAACAATGCCTATGTGACTCTCGCAGAGCCCGGCTGCCAAATTCGAAATGTACACCGATTGCGCCCTCATGAAAGCTGCCAGCGCTGAAAGCTCTACCTGGATTTCACTGTCCCTTGGAACTGCATTCCCTGCCGCACAGACATTCGCGCTCTGCGCAAGCCTTGGTTGGTTATAACGCAACAATGCCTATGTGACTCTGGCAGAGACCGGCTGCCAAATTTGAAACGTCCAGCGATTGCGCCCACATGAAAGCTGCCAGCACTGAAAGCTCTACCTGGTTTTCACTGTCCCTTGGAACTGCATTCGCTGCCGCACAGACATTCGCGGTCCGCAAAAGCCTTGGTTGGTTATGATGCAACAATGCCTATGTGACTCTCGCAGAGCTCGGCTGCCAAATTCGAAACGTACACCGATTGCGCCCACACGAAAGCCGCCAGCACTGAAAGATCTACCTGGTTTTCACTGTCCCTTGGAACTGCATTCACTGCCGCACAGACATTCGCGCTCTGCAAAAGCCTTGGTTGGGTATGATGCAACAATGCCTATGTGAATCTCGCACAGCCCGCTGCCAAATTTGAAACGTCCACTGATTGCGCCCACACGAAAGCTGCCAGCACTGAAAGCTCTGCCTGGTTTTCACTGTCCCTTGGAACTGCATTCGCTGCCGCACAGACATTCGCGCTCTGCGCAAGCCTTGGTTGGTTATGACGCAACAATGCCTATGTGACTCTGGCAGAGCCCGGCTGCCAAATTTGAAATGTACACTGATTGCGCCCACACGAAAGCTGCCAGCACTGAAAGCTCTACCTGGTTTTCACTGTCCCTTGGAACTGCATTCGCTGCCGCACAGACATTCGCGCTCTGCAAAAGCCTTGGTTGGTTATGATGCAACAATGCCTATGTGACTCTGGCAGAGCCCGGCTGCCAAATTTGAAACGTCCAGCGATTGCGCCCACATGAAAGCTGCCAGCACTGAAAGCTCTACCTGGTTTTCACTGTCCCTTGGAACTGCATTCGCTGCCGCACAGACATTCGCTTTCCGCAAAAGTCTTGGTTGGTTATGATGCAACAATGCCTATGTGACTCTCGCAGAGCCCGGCTGCCAAATTTGAAATGTACACCGATTGCGCCCACACGAAAGCTGCCAGCACTGAAAGCTCTACCTGGTTTTCACTGTCGCTTGGAACTGCATTCGCTGCCGCAGAGACATTCGCGCTCTGCGCAAGCCTTGGTTGGGTATGACGCAACAATGCCTATGTGACTCTCGCAGAGCCCGGCTGCCAAATTTGAATTGTACACCGATTGCGCCCTCACGAAAGCTGCCAGCACTGAAAGCTCTACCTGGTTTTCACTGTCCCTTGGAACTGCATTCGCTGCCGCACAGACATTCGCTTTCCGCAAAAGTCTTGGTTGCTTATGATGCAACAATGCCTATGTGACTCTCGCAGAGCCCGGCTGCCAAATTTGAAATGTACACCGATTGCGCCCACACGAAAGCTGCCAGCACTGAAAGCTCTACCTGGTTTTCACTGTCCCTTGGAACTGCATTCGCTGCCGCACAGACATTCGCGCTCTGCGCAAGCCTTGGTTGGTTATGACGCAACAATGCCTATGTGACTCTGGCAGAGCCCGGCTGCCAAATTTGAAATGTACACTGATTGCGCCCACACGAAAGCTGCCAGCACTGAAAGCTCTACCTGGTTTTCACTGTCCCTTGGAACTGCATTCGCTGCCGCACAGACATTCGCGCTCTGCAAAAGCCTTGGTTGGTTATGATGCAACAATGCCTATGTGACTCTGGCAGAGCCCGGCTGCCAAATTTGAAACGTCCAGCGATTGCGCCCACATGAAAGCTGCCAGCACTGAAAGCTCTACCTGGTTTTCACTGTCCCTTGGAACTGCATTCGCTGCCGCACAGACATTCGCTTTCCGCAAAAGTCTTGGTTGGTTATGATGCAACAATGCCTATGTGACTCTCGCAGAGCCCGGCTGCCAAATTTGAAATGTACACCGATTGCGCCCACACGAAAGCTGCCAGCACTGAAAGCTCTACCTGGTTTTCACTGTCGCTTGGAACTGCATTCGCTGCCGCAGAGACATTCGCGCTCTGCGCAAGCCTTGGTTGGGTATGACGCAACAATGCCTATGTGACTCTCGCAGAGCCCGGCTGCCAAATTTGAATTGTACACCGATTGCGCCCTCACGAAAGCTGCCAGCACTGAAAGCTCTACCTGGTTTTCACTGTCCCTTGGAACTGCATTCGCTGCCGCACAGACATTCGCTTTCCGCAAAAGTCTTGGTTGCTTATGATGCAACAATGCCTATGTGACTCTCGCAGAGCCCGGCTGCCAAATTTGAAATGTACACCGATTGCGCCCACACGAAAGCTGCCAGCACTGAAAGCTCTACCTGGTTTTCACTGTCCCTTGGAACTGCATTCGCTGCCGCACAGACATTCGCGCTCTGCGCAAGCCTTGGTTGGTTATGACGCAACAATGCCTATGTGACTCTCGCAGAGCCCGGCTGCCAAATTCGAAACGTCCAGCGATTGCTCCCACACGAAAGCTGCCAGCACTGAAAGCTCTACCTGGTTTTCACTGTCCCTTGGAACTGCATTTGCTGCCGCACAGACAGTCGCGCTATGCAAAAGCCTTGGTTGGGTATGATGCAACAATGCCTATGTGACTCTCGCAGAGCCCGCTGCCAAATTTGAAACGTCCAGCGATTGCGCCCACACGAAAGCTGCCAGCACTGAAAGCTCTACCTGGTTTTCACTGTCCCTTGGAACTGCATTCGCTGCCGCACAGACATTCGCGCTCTGCGCAAGCCTTGGTTGGTTATGACGCAACAATGGCTATGTGACTCTGGCAGAGACCGGCTGCCAAATTTGAAACGTCCAGCGATTGCGCCCACACGAAAGCTGCCAGCACTGAAAGCTCTACCTGGTTTTCACTGTGCATTGGAACTGCATTCGCTGCCGCACAGACATTCGCGGTCCGCAAAAGCCTTGGTTGGTTATTATGCAACAATGTCTATATGACTCTCGCAGAGCTCGGCTGCCAAATTCGAAACGTACACCGATTGCGCCCACACGAAAGCTGCCAGCACTGAAAGCTCTACCTGGTTTTCACTGTCCCTTGGAACTGCATTTGCTGCCGCACAGACATTCGCGCTCTGCAAAAGCCTTGGTTGGGTATGATGCAACAATGCCTATGTGACTCTCGCAGAGCCCGCTGCCAAATTTGAAACGTCCAGCGATTGCGCCCACACGAAAGCTGCCAGCACTGAAAGCTCTACCTGGTTTTCACTGTCCCTTGGAACTGCATTCTCTGCCGCACAGACATTCGCGCTCTGCGCAAGCCTTGGTTGGTTATGATGCAACAATGCCTATGTGACTCTGGCAGAGCCCGGCTGCCAAATTCGAAACGTCCAGCGATTGCGCCCACACGAAAGCTGCCAGCACTGAAAGCTCTACCTGGTTTTCACTGTCCCTTGGAACTGCATTCGCTGCCGCACAGACATTCGCGATCAGCGCAAGCCTTGGTTGGTTATGATGCAACAATGCCTATGTGACTCTGGCAGAGACCGGCTGCCAAATTTGAAACGTCCAGCGATTGCGCCCACACGAAAGCTGCCAGCACTGAAAGCTCTACCTGGTTTTCACTGTCCCTTGGAACTGCATTCGCTGCCACACAGACATTCGCGCTCTGCGCAAGCCTTGGTTGGTTATGACGCAACAATGCCTATGTGACTCTGGCAGAGACCGGCTGCCAAATTTGAATCGTCCAGCGATTGCGCCCACATGAAAGCTGCCAGCACTGAAAGCTCTACCTGGTTTTCACTGTCCCTTGGAACTGCATTCGCTGCCGCACAGACATTCGCGGTCCGCAAAAGCCTTGGTTGGTTATGATGCAACAATGGCTATGTGACTCTCGCAGAGCTCGGCTGCCAAATTTGAAATGTCCACTGATTGCGCCCACACGAAAGCTGCCAGCACTGAAAGCTCTACCTGGTTTTCACTGTCCCTTGGAACTGCATTCGCTGCCGCACAGACATTCGCGCTCTGCGCAAGCCTTGGTTGGTTATGATGCAACAATGGCTATGTGACTCTGGCAGAGCCCGGCTGCCAAATTCGAAACGTCCAGCGATTGCGCCCACACGAAAGCTGCCAGCACTGAAAGCTCTACCTGGTTTTCACTGTCCCTTGGAACTGCATTCGCTGCCGCACAGACAGTCGCGCTCTGCGCAAGCCTTGGTTGGTTATGATGCAACAATGCCTATGTGACTCTGGCAGAGCCCGGCTGCCAAATTTGAAACGTCCAGCGATTGCGCCCACACGAAAGCTGCCAGCACTGAAAGCTCTACCTGGTTTTCACTGTCCCTTGGAACTGCATTCGCTGCCGCACAGACATTCGCGCTCTGCGCAAGCCTTGGTTGGTTATGATGCAACAATGCCTATGTGACTCTGGCAGAGCCCGGCTGCCAAATTCGAAACGTCCAGCGATTGCACCCACACGAAAGCTGCCAGCACCGAAAGCTCTACCTGGTTTTCACTGTCCCTTGGAACTGCATTCGCTGCCGCACCGACATTCGCGCTCTGCGCAAGCCTTGGTTGGTTATGATGCAACAATGCCTATGTGACTCTCGCAGAGCCCGGCTGCCAAATTTGAATTGTACACCGATTGCTCCCTCACGAAAGCTGCCAGCACTGAAAGCTCTACCTGGTTTTCACTGTCCCTTGGAACTGCATTCGCTGCCGCACAGACATTCGCGGTCCGCAAAAGCCTTGGTTGGTTATGATGCAACAATGCCTATGTGACTCTGGCAGAGACCGGGTGCCAAATTTGAAACGTCCAGCGATTGCGCCCACACGAAAGCTGCCAGCACTGAAAGCTCTACCTGGTTTTCACTGTCCCTTGGAACTGCATTCGCTGCCACACAGACATTCGCGCTCTGCGCAAGCCTTGGTTGGTTATGACGCAACAATGCCTATGTGACTCTGGCAGAGACCGGCTGCCAAATTTGAATCGTCCAGAGATTGCGCCCACATGAAAGCTGCCAGCACTGAAAGCTCTACCTGGTTTTCACTGTCCCTTGGAACTGCATTCGCTGCCGCACAGACATTCGCGGTCCGCAAAAGCCTTGGTTGGTTATGATGCAACAATGGCTATGTGACTCTCGCAGAGCTCGGCTGCCAAATTTGAAACGTCCACTGATTGCGCCCACACGAAAGCTGCCAGCACTGAAAGGTCTACCTGGTTTTCACTGTCCCTTGGAACTGCATTCGCTGCCGCACAGACAGTCGCGCTCTGCGCAAGCCTTGGTTGGTTATGATGCAACAATGCCTATGTGACTCTGGCAGAGCCCGGCTGCCAAATTTGAAACGTCCAGCGATTGCGCCCACACGAAAGCTGCCAGCACTGAAAGCTCTACCTGGTTTTCACTGTCCCTTGGAACTGCATTCGCTGCCGCACAGACATTCGCGCTCTGCGCAAGCCTTGGTTGGTTATGATGCAACAATGCCTATGTGACTCTGGCAGAGCCCGGCTGCCAAATTCGAAACGTCCAGCGATTGCACCCACACGAAAGCTGCCAGCACCGAAAGCTCTACCTGGTTTTCACTGTCCCTTGGAACTGCATTCGCTGCCGCACCGACATTCGCGCTCTGCGCAAGCCTTGGTTGGTTATGATGCAACAATGCCTATGTGACTCTCGCAGAGCCCGGCTGCCAAATTTGAATTGTACACCGATTGCTCCCTCACGAAAGCTGCCAGCACTGAAAGCTCTACCTGGTTTTCACTGTCCCTTGGAACTGCATTCGCTGCCGCACAGACATTCGCGGTCCGCAAAAGCCTTGGTTGGGTATGATGCAACAATGCCTATGTGACTCTCGCAGAGCCCGGCTGCCAAATTTGAAACGTCCACTGATTGCGCCCACACGAAAGCTGCCAGCACTGAAAGCTCTCCCTGCTTTTCACTGTCGCTTGGAACTGCATTCGCTGCCGCACAGACATTCGCGCTCTGCGCAAGCCTTGGTTGGTTATGATGCAACAATGCCTATGTGACTCTCGCAGAGCCCGGCTGCCAAATTTGAATTGTACACCGATTGCGCCCTCACGAAAGATGCCAACACTGAAAGCTCTACCTGGTTTTCACTGTCCCTTGGAACTGCATTCGCTGCCGCACAGACATTCGCGGTCCGCAAAAGCCTTGGTTGGGTATGATGCAACAATGCCTATGTGACTCTCGCAGAGCCCGCTGCCAAATTTGAAACGTCCAGCAATTGCGCCCACACGAAAGCTGCCAGCACTGAAAGCTCTACCTGGTTTTCACTGTCCCTTGGAACTGCATTCGCTGCCGCACAGACATTCGCGCTCTGCAAAAGCCTTGGTTGGGTATGATGCAACAATGCCTATGTGACTCTCGCAGAGCCCGGCTGCCAAATTCGAAATGTACACCGATTGCGCCCTCACGAAAGCTGCCAGCGCTGAAAGCTCTACCTGGATTTCACTGTCCCTTGGAACTGCATTCGATGCCGCACAGACATTCGCGCTCTGCGCAAGCCTTGGTTGGTTATAACGCAACAATGCCTATGTGACTCTGGCAGAGACCGGCTGCCAAATTTGAATCGTCCAGCGATTGCGCCCACATGAAAGCTGCCAGCACTGAAAGCTCTACCTGGTTTTCACTGTCCCTTGGAACTGCATTCGCTGCCGCACAGACAGTCGCGGTCCGCAAAAGCCTTGGTTGGGTATGATGCAACAATGCCTATGTGACTCTCGCAGAGCCCGGCTGCCAAATTTGAAACGTCCAGCAATTGCGCCCACACGAAAGCTGCAAGCACTGAAAGCTCTACCTGGTTTTCACTGTCCCTTGGAACTGCATTCGCTGCCGCACAGACATTCGCGCTCTGCGCAAGCCTTGGTTGGTTATGACGCAACAATGGCTATGTGACTCTGGCAGAGACCGGCTGCCAAATTTGAAACGTCCAGCGATTGCGCCCACACGAAAGCTGCCAGCACTGAAAGCTCTACCTGGTTTTCACTGTGCATTGGAACTGCATTCGCTGCCGCACAGACATTCGCGGTCCGCAAAAGTCTTGGTTGGTTATGATGCAACAATGCCTATGTGACTCTCGCAGAGCCCGGCTGCCAAATTTGAATTGTACACCGATTGCGCCCTCACGAAAGCTGCCAGCACTGAAAGCTCTACCTGGTTTTCACTGTCCCTTGGAACTGCATTCGCTGCCGCACAGACATTGGCGGTCCGCAAAAGCCTTGGTTGGTTATGATGCAACAATGGCTATATGACTCTCGCAGAGCTCGGCTGCCAAATTCAAAACGTACACCGATTGCGCCCACACGAAAGCTGCCAGCGCTGAAAGCTCTACCTGGTTTTCACTGTGCATTGGAACTGCATTCGCTGCCGCACAGACGTTCGCGGTCCGCAAAAGCCTTGGTTGGTTATGATGCAACAATGCCTATGTGACTCTGGCAGAGCCCGGCTGCCAAATTTGAAACGTCCAGCGATTGCGCCCACACGAAAGCTGCCAGCACTGAAAGCTCTACCTGGTTTTCACTGTCCCTTGGAACTGCATTCGCTGCCGCACAGACATTCGCGCTCTGCGCAAGCCTTGGTTGGTTATGATGCAACAATGCCTATGTGACTCTGGCAGAGCCCGGCTGCCAAATTCGAAACGTCCAGCGATTGCGCCCACACGAAAGCTGCCAGCACTGAAAGCTCTACCTGGTTTTCACTGTCCCTTGGAACTGCATTCGCTGCCGCACAGACATTCGCGCTCTGCGCAAGCCTTGGTTGGTTATGATGCAACAATGCCTATGTGACTCTCGCAGAGCCCGGCTGCCAAATTTGAAACGTCCAGCGATTGCGCCCACACGAAAGCTGCCAGCACTGAAAGCTCTACCTGGTTTTCACTGTCCCTTGGAATTGCATTCGCTGCCGCACAGACATTCGCGCTCTGCAAAAGCCTTGGTTGGGTATGATGCAACAATGCCTATGTGACTCTCGCAGAGCCCGGCTGCCAAATTCGAAATGTACACCGATTGCGCCCTCATGAAAGCTGCCAGCGCTGAAAGCTCTACCTGGATTTCACTGACCCTTGGAACTGCATTCCCTGCCGCACAGACATTCGCGCTCTGCGCAAGCCTTGGTTGGTTATAACGCAACAATGCCTATGTGACTCTGGCAGAGACCGGCTGCCAAATTTGAAACGTCCAGCGATTGCGCCCACATGAAAGCTGCCAGCACTGAAAGCTCTACCTGGTTTTCACTGTCCCTTGGAACTGCATTCGCTGCCGCACAGACATTCGCGGTCCGCAAAAGCCTTGGTTGGTTATGATGCAACAATGCCTATGTGACTCTCGCAGAGCTCGGCTGCCAAATTCGAAACGTACACCGATTGCGCCCACACGAAAGCCGCCAGCACTGAAAGATCTACCTGGTTTTCACTGTCCCTTGGAACTGCATTCACTGCCGCACAGACATTCGCGCTCTGCAAAAGCCTTGGTTGGGTATGATGCAACAATGCCTATGTGAATCTCGCACAGCCCGCTGCCAAATTTGAAACGTCCACTGATTGCGCCCACACGAAAGCTGCCAGCACTGAAAGCTCTGCCTGGTTTTCACTGTCCCTTGGAACTGCATTCGCTGCCGCACAGACATTCGCGCTCTGCGCAAGCCTTGGTTGGTTATGACGCAACAATGCCTATGTGACTCTGGCAGAGCCCGGCTGCCAAATTTGAAATGTACACTGATTGCGCCCACACGAAAGCTGCCAGCACTGAAAGCTCTACCTGGTTTTCACTGTCCCTTGGAACTGCATTCGCTGCCGCACAGACATTCGCGCTCTGCAAAAGCCTTGGTTGGTTATGATGCAACAATGCCTATGTGACTCTGGCAGAGCCCGGCTGCCAAATTTGAAACGTCCAGCGATTGCGCCCACATGAAAGCTGCCAGCACTGAAAGCTCTACCTGGTTTTCACTGTCCCTTGGAACTGCATTCGCTGCCGCACAGACATTCGCTTTCCGCAAAAGTCTTGGTTGGTTATGATGCAACAATGCCTATGTGACTCTCGCAGAGCCCGGCTGCCAAATTTGAAATGTACACCGATTGCGCCCACACGAAAGCTGCCAGCACTGAAAGCTCTACCTGGTTTTCACTGTCGCTTGGAACTGCATTCGCTGCCGCAGAGACATTCGCGCTCTGCGCAAGCCTTGGTTGGGTATGACGCAACAATGCCTATGTGACTCTCGCAGAGCCCGGCTGCCAAATTTGAATTGTACACCGATTGCGCCCTCACGAAAGCTGCCAGCACTGAAAGCTCTACCTGGTTTTCACTGTCCCTTGGAACTGCATTCGCTGCCGCACAGACATTCGCTTTCCGCAAAAGTCTTGTTTGCTTATGATGCAACAATGCCTATGTGACTCTCGCAGAGCCCGGCTGCCAAATTTGAAATGTACACCGATTGCGCCCACACGAAAGCTGCCAGCACTGAAAGCTCTACCTGGTTTTCACTGTCCCTTGGAACTGCATTCGCTGCCGCACAGACATTCGCGCTCTGCGCAAGCCTTGGTTGGTTATGACGCAACAATGCCTATGTGACTCTCGCAGAGCCCGGCTGCCAAATTCGAAACGTCCAGCGATTGCTCCCACACGAAAGCTGCCAGCACTGAAAGCTCTACCTGGTTTTCACTGTCCCTTGGAACTGCATTTGCTGCCGCACAGACAGTCGCGCTATGCAAAAGCCTTGGTTGGGTATGATGCAACAATGCCTATGTGACTCTCGCAGAGCCCGCTGCCAAATTTGAAACGTCCAGCGATTGCGCCCACACGAAAGCTGCCAGCACTGAAAGCTCTACCTGGTTTTCACTGTCCCTTGGAACTGCATTCGCTGCCGCACAG
The DNA here is from genome assembly GCF_035582795.1 of Mycteria americana. Taxonomy (NCBI): domain Eukaryota; kingdom Metazoa; phylum Chordata; class Aves; order Ciconiiformes; family Ciconiidae; genus Mycteria; species Mycteria americana. The sequence continues at coordinate 1,235,092 of NW_027445609.1, read as the reverse complement.
ACATTCGCGCTCTGCGCAAGCCTTGGTTGGTTATGACGCAACAATGGCTATGTGACTCTGGCAGAGACCGGCTGCCAAATTTGAAACGTCCAGCGATTGCGCCCACACGAAAGCTGCCAGCACTGAAAGCTCTACCTGGTTTTCACTGTGCATTGGAACTGCATTCGCTGCCGCACAGACATTCGCGGTCCGCAAAAGCCTTGGTTGGTTATTATGCAACAATGTCTATATGACTCTCGCAGAGCTCGGCTGCCAAATTCGAAACGTACACCGATTGCGCCCACACGAAAGCTGCCAGCACTGAAAGCTCTACCTGGTTTTCACTGTCCCTTGGAACTGCATTTGCTGCCGCACAGACATTCGCGCTCTGCAAAAGCCTTGGTTGGGTATGATGCAACAATGCCTATGTGACTCTCGCAGAGCCCGCTGCCAAATTTGAAACGTCCAGCGATTGCGCCCACACGAAAGCTGCCAGCACTGAAAGCTCTACCTGGTTTTCACTGTCCCTTGGAACTGCATTCTCTGCCGCACAGACATTCGCGCTCTGCGCAAGCCTTGGTTGGTTATGATGCAACAATGCCTATGTGACTCTGGCAGAGCCCGGCTGCCAAATTCGAAACGTCCAGCGATTGCGCCCACACGAAAGCTGCCAGCACTGAAAGCTCTACCTGGTTTTCACTGTCCCTTGGAACTGCATTCGCTGCCGCACAGACATTCGCGATCAGCGCAAGCCTTGGTTGGTTATGATGCAACAATGCCTATGTGACTCTGGCAGAGACCGGCTGCCAAATTTGAAACGTCCAGCGATTGCGCCCACACGAAAGCTGCCAGCACTGAAAGCTCTACCTGGTTTTCACTGTCCCTTGGAACTGCATTCGCTGCCACACAGACATTCGCGCTCTGCGCAAGCCTTGGTTGGTTATGACGCAACAATGCCTATGTGACTCTGGCAGAGACCGGCTGCCAAATTTGAAACGTCCAGCGATTGCGCCCACACGAAAGCTGCCAGCACTGAAAGCTCTACCTGGTTTTCACTGTCCCTTGGAACTGCATTCGCTGCCACACAGACATTCGCGCTCTGCGCAAGCCTTGGTTGGTTATGACGCAACAATGCCTATGTGACTCTGGCAGAGACCGGCTGCCAAATTTGAATCGTCCAGCGATTGCGCCCACATGAAAGCTGCCAGCACTGAAAGCTCTACCTGGTTTTCACTGTCCCTTGGAACTGCATTCGCTGCCGCACAGACATTCGCGGTCCGCAAAAGCCTTGGTTGGTTATGATGCAACAATGGCTATGTGACTCTCGCAGAGCTCGGCTGCCAAATTTGAAATGTCCACTGATTGCGCCCACACGAAAGCTGCCAGCACTGAAAGCTCTACCTGGTTTTCACTGTCCCTTGGAACTGCATTCGCTGCCGCACAGACATTCGCGCTCTGCGCAAGCCTTGGTTGGTTATGATGCAACAATGGCTATGTGACTCTGGCAGAGCCCGGCTGCCAAATTCGAAACGTCCAGCGATTGCGCCCACACGAAAGCTGCCAGCACTGAAAGCTCTACCTGGTTTTCACTGTCCCTTGGAACTGCATTCGCTGCCGCACAGACAGTCGCGCTCTGCGCAAGCCTTGGTTGGTTATGATGCAACAATGCCTATGTGACTCTGGCAGAGCCCGGCTGCCAAATTTGAAACGTCCAGCGATTGCGCCCACACGAAAGCTGCCAGCACTGAAAGCTCTACCTGGTTTTCACTGTCCCTTGGAACTGCATTCGCTGCCGCACAGACATTCGCGCTCTGCGCAAGCCTTGGTTGGTTATGATGCAACAATGCCTATGTGACTCTGGCAGAGCCCGGCTGCCAAATTCGAAACGTCCAGCGATTGCACCCACACGAAAGCTGCCAGCACCGAAAGCTCTACCTGGTTTTCACTGTCCCTTGGAACTGCATTCGCTGCCGCACCGACATTCGCGCTCTGCGCAAGCCTTGGTTGGTTATGATGCAACAATGCCTATGTGACTCTCGCAGAGCCCGGCTGCCAAATTTGAATTGTACACCGATTGCTCCCTCACGAAAGCTGCCAGCACTGAAAGCTCTACCTGGTTTTCACTGTCCCTTGGAACTGCATTCGCTGCCGCACAGACATTCGCGGTCCGCAAAAGCCTTGGTTGGTTATGATGCAACAATGCCTATGTGACTCTGGCAGAGACCGGGTGCCAAATTTGAAACGTCCAGCGATTGCGCCCACACGAAAGCTGCCAGCACTGAAAGCTCTACCTGGTTTTCACTGTCCCTTGGAACTGCATTCGCTGCCACACAGACATTCGCGCTCTGCGCAAGCCTTGGTTGGTTATGACGCAACAATGCCTATGTGACTCTGGCAGAGACCGGCTGCCAAATTTGAATCGTCCAGCGATTGCGCCCACATGAAAGCTGCCAGCACTGAAAGCTCTACCTGGTTTTCACTGTCCCTTGGAACTGCATTCGCTGCCGCACAGACATTCGCGGTCCGCAAAAGCCTTGGTTGGTTATGATGCAACAATGGCTATGTGACTCTCGCAGAGCTCGGCTGCCAAATTTGAAACGTCCACTGATTGCGCCCACACGAAAGCTGCCAGCACTGAAAGGTCTACCTGGTTTTCACTGTCCCTTGGAACTGCATTCGCTGCCGCACAGACAGTCGCGCTCTGCGCAAGCCTTGGTTGGTTATGATGCAACAATGCCTATGTGACTCTGGCAGAGCCCGGCTGCCAAATTTGAAACGTCCAGCGATTGCGCCCACACGAAAGCTGCCAGCACTGAAAGCTCTACCTGGTTTTCACTGTCCCTTGGAACTGCATTCGCTGCCGCACAGACATTCGCGCTCTGCGCAAGCCTTGGTTGGTTATGATGCAACAATGCCTATGTGACTCTGGCAGAGCCCGGCTGCCAAATTCGAAACGTCCAGCGAATGCACCCACACGAAAGCTGCCAGCACCGAAAGCTCTACCTGGTTTTCACTGTCCCTTGGAACTGCATTCGCTGCCGCACCGACATTCGCGCTCTGCGCAAGCCTTGGTTGGTTATGATGCAACAATGCCTATGTGACTCTCGCAGAGCCCGGCTGCCAAATTTGAATTGTACACCGATTGCTCCCTCACGAAAGCTGCCAGCACTGAAAGCTCTACCTGGTTTTCACTGTCCCTTGGAACTGCATTCGCTGCCGCACAGACATTCGCGGTCCGCAAAAGCCTTGGTTGGGTATGATGCAACAATGCCTATGTGACTCTCGCAGAGCCCGGCTGCCAAATTTGAAACGTCCACTGATTGCGCCCACACGAAAGCTGCCAGCACTGAAAGCTCTCCCTGCTTTTCACTGTCGCTTGGAACTGCATTCGCTGCCGCACAGACATTCGCGCTCTGCGCAAGCCTTGGTTGGTTATGATGCAACAATGCCTATGTGACTCTCGCAGAGCCCGGCTGCCAAATTTGAATTGTACACCGATTGCGCCCTCACGAAAGATGCCAACACTGAAAGCTCTACCTGGTTTTCACTGTCCCTTGGAACTGCATTCGCTGCCGCACAGACATTCGCGGTCCGCAAAAGCCTTGGTTGGGTATGATGCAACAATGCCTATGTGACTCTCGCAGAGCCCGCTGCCAAATTTGAAACGTCCAGCAATTGCGCCCACACGAAAGCTGCCAGCACTGAAAGCTCTACCTGGTTTTCACTGTCCCTTGGAACTGCATTCGCTGCCGCACAGACATTCGCGCTCTGCAAAAGCCTTGGTTGGGTATGATGCAACAATGCCTATGTGACTCTCGCAGAGCCCGGCTGCCAAATTCGAAATGTACACCGATTGCGCCCTCACGAAAGCTGCCAGCGCTGAAAGCTCTACCTGGATTTCACTGTCCCTTGGAACTGCATTCGATGCCGCACAGACATTCGCGCTCTGCGCAAGCCTTGGTTGGTTATAACGCAACAATGCCTATGTGACTCTGGCAGAGACCGGCTGCCAAATTTGAATCGTCCAGCGATTGCGCCCACATGAAAGCTGCCAGCACTGAAAGCTCTACCTGGTTTTCACTGTCCCTTGGAACTGCATTCGCTGCCGCACAGACAGTCGCGGTCCGCAAAAGCCTTGGTTGGGTATGATGCAACAATGCCTATGTGACTCTCGCAGAGCCCGGCTGCCAAATTTGAAACGTCCAGCAATTGCGCCCACACGAAAGCTGCAAGCACTGAAAGCTCTACCTGGTTTTCACTGTCCCTTGGAACTGCATTCGCTGCCGCACAGACATTCGCGCTCTGCGCAAGCCTTGGTTGGTTATGACGCAAGAATGGCTATGTGACTCTGGCAGAGACCGGCTGCCAAATTTGAAACGTCCAGCGATTGCGCCCACACGAAAGCTGCCAGCACTGAAAGCTCTACCTGGTTTTCACTGTGCATTGGAACTGCATTCGCTGCCGCACAGACATTCGCGCTCTGCAAAAGCCTTGGTTGGGTATGATGCAACAATGCCTATGTGACTCTCGCAGAGCCCGGCTGCCAAATTCGAAATGTACACCGATTGCGCCCTCACGAAAGCTGCCAGCGCTGAAAGCTCTACCTGGATTTCACTGTCCCTTGGAACTGCATTCGATGCCGCACAGACATTCGCGCTCTGCGCAAGCCTTGGTTGGTTATAACGCAACAATGCCTATGTGACTCTGGCAGAGCCCGGCTGCCAAATTTGAATCGTCCAGCGATTGCGCCCACATGAAAGCTGCCAGCACTGAAAGCTCTACCTGGTTTTCACTGTCCCTTGGAACTGCATTCGCTGCCGCACAGACATTCGCGGTCCGCAAAAGCCTTGGTTGGTTATGATGCAACAATGGCTATGTGACTCTCGCAGAGCTCGGCTGCCAAATTCGAAACGTACACCGATTGCGCCCACACGAAAGCCGCCAGCACTGAAAGTTCTACCTGGTTTTCACTGTCCCTTGGAACTGCATTCACTGCCGCACAGACATTCGCGCTCTGCAAAAGCCTTGGTTGGTTATGATGCAACAATGGCTATGTGACTCTCGCAGAGCCCGGCTGCCAAATTTGAAACTTCCACTGACTGCGCCCACACGAAAGCTGCCAGCACTGAAAGCTCTACCTGGTTTTCACTGTCCCTTGGAACTGCATTCGCTGCCGCACAGACATTCGCGCTCTGCGCAAGCCTTGGTTGGTTATGATGCAACAATGGCTATGTGACTCTGGCAGAGCCCGGCTGCCAAATTTGAAACGTCCAGCGATTGCGCCCACACGAAAGCTGCCAGCACTGAAAGCTCTACCTGGTTTTCACTGTCCCTTGGAACTGCATTCGCTGCCGCACAGACATTCGCGCTCTGCGCAAGCCTTGGTTGGTTATGATGCAACAATGCCTATGTGACTCTGGCAGAGCCCGGCTGCCAAATTTGAAACGTCCAGCGATTGCGCCCACACGAAAGCTGCCAGCACTGAAAGCTCTACCTGGTTTTCACTGTCCCTTGGAACTGCATTCGCTGCCGCACAGACATTCGCGGTCCGCAAAAGCCTTGGTTGGTTATGATGCAACAATGGCTATGTGACTCTCGCAGAGCTCGGCTGCCAAATTTGAAACGTCCAGCGATTGCACCCACACGAAAGCTGCCAGCACTGAAAGCTCTACCTGGTTTTCACTGTCCCTTGGAACTGCATTCGCTGCCGCACAGACATTCGCGCTCTGCGCAAGCCTTGGTTGGTTATGATGCAACAATGCCTATGTGACTCATGCAGAGCCCGGCTGCCAAATTTGAAACGTCCAGCGATTGCGCCCACACGAAAGCTGCCAGCGCTGAAAGCTCTACCTGGTTTTCACTGTCCCTTGGAACTGCATTCGCTGCCGCACAGACATTCGCGCTCTGCGCAAGCCTTGGTTGGTTATGATGCAACAATGCCTATGTGACTCTGGCAGAGCCCGGCTGCCAAATTTGAAACGTCCAGCGATTGCGCCCACACGAAAGCTGCCAGCACTGAAAGCTCTACCTGGTTTTCACTGTCCCTTGGAACTGCATTCGCTGCCGCACAGACATTCGCGCTCTGCGCAAGCCTTGGTTGGTTATGATGCAACAATGCCTATGTGACTCATGCAGAGCCCGGCTGCCAAATTCGAAACGTCCAGCGATTGCACCCACACGAAAGCTGCCAGCACTGAAAGCTCTACCTGGTTTTCACTGTCCCTTGGAACTGCATTCGCTGCCGCACCGACATTCGCGCTCTGCAAAAGCCTTGGTTGGTTATGATGCAACAATGCATATGTGACTCTCGCACTGCCCGCTGCCAAATTTGAAACGTCCACTGATTGCGCCCACACAAAAGCTGCCAGCACTGAAAGCTCTCCCTGCTTTTCACTGTCGCTTGGAACTGCATTCGCTGCCGCACAGACATTCGCGCTCTGCGCAAGCCTTGGTTGGTTATGATGCAACAATGCCTATGTGACTCTCGCAGAGCCCGGCTGCCAAATTTGAATTGTACACCGATTGCGCCCTCACGAAAGATGCCAACACTGAAAGCTCTACCTGGTTTTCACTGTCCCTTGGAACTGCATTCGCTGCCGCACAGACATTCGCGGTCCGCAAAAGCCTTGGTTGGGTATGATGCAACAATGCCTATGTGACTCTCGCAGAGCCCGCTGCCAAATTTGAAACGTCCAGCAATTGCGCCCACACGAAAGCTGCCAGCACTGAAAGCTCTACCTGGTTTTCACTGTCCCTTGGAACTGCATTCGCTGCCGCACAGACATTCGCGCTCTGCGCAAGCCTTGGTTGGTTATGACGCAACAATGGCTATGTGACTCTGGCAGAGACCGGCTGCCAAATTTGAAACGTCCAGCGATTGCGCCCACACGAAAGCTGCCAGCACTGAAAGCTCTACCTGGTTTTCACTGTGCATTGGAACTGCATTCGCTGCCGCACAGACATTCGCGCTCTGCAAAAGCCTTGGTTGGGTATGATGCAACAATGCCTATGTGACTCTCGCAGAGCCCGGCTGCCAAATTCGAAATGTACACCGATTGCGCCCTCACGAAAGCTGCCAGCGCTGAAAGCTCTACCTGGATTTCACTGTCCCTTGGAACTGCATTCGATGCCGCACAGACATTCGCGCTCTGCGCAAGCCTTGGTTGGTTATAACGCAACAATGCCTATGTGACTCTGGCAGAGACCGGCTGCCAAATTTGAATCGTCCAGCGATTGCGCCCACATGAAAGCTGCCAGCACTGAAAGCTCTACCTGGTTTTCACTGTCCCTTGGAACTGCATTCGCTGCCGCACAGACATTCGCGGTCCGCAAAAGCCTTGGTTGGTTATGATGCAACAATGCCTATGTGACTCTCGCAGAGCTCGGCTGCCAAATTCGAAACGTACACCGATTGCGCCCACACGAAAGCCGCCAGCACTGAAAGTTCTACCTGGTTTTCACTGTCCCTTGGAACTGCATTCACTGCCGCACAGACATTCGCGCTCTGCAAAAGCCTTGGTTGGGTATGATGCAACAATGCCTATGTGAATCTTGCACAGCCCGCTGCCAAATTTGAAACGTCCACTGATTGAGCCCACACGAAAGCTGCCAGCACTGAAAGCTCTACCTGGTTTTCACTGTCCCTTGGAACTGCATTCGCTGCCGCACAGACATTCGCGCTCTGCGCAAGCCTTGGTTGGTTATGATGCAAGAATGCCTATGTGACTCTGGCAGAGCCCGGCTGCCAAATTCGAAACGTCCAGCGATTGCGCCCACACGAAAGCTGCCAGCACTGAAAGGTCTACCTGGTTTTCACTGTCCCTTGGAACTGCATTCGCTGCCGCACAGACATTCGCGGTCCGCAAAAGTCTTGGTTGGTTATGATGCAACAATGCCTATGTGACTCTCGCAGAGCCCGGCTGCCAAATTTGCAACGTCCACTGATTGCGCCCACACGAAAGCTGCCAGCACTGAAAGCTCTACCTGGTTTTCACTGTCCCTTGGAACTGCATTCGCTGCCGCACAGACATTCGCGCTCTGCGCAAGCCTTGGTTGGTTATGATGCAACAATGGCTATGTGACTCTGGCAGAGCCCGGCTGCCAAATTTGAAACGTCCACTGATTGCGCCCACACGAAAGCTGCCAGCACTGAAAGCTCTACCTGGTTTTCACTGTCCCTTGGAACTGCATTCGATGCCGGACAGACATTCGCGGTCCGCAAAATTCTTGGTTGGTTATGATGCAACAATGCCTATGTGACTCTCGCAGAGCCCGGCTGCCAAATTTGCAACGTCCACTGATTGCGCCCACACGAAAGCTGCCAGCACTGAAAGCTCTACCTGGTTTTCACTGTCCCTTGGAACTGCATTCGCTGCCGCACAGACATTCGCGCTCTGCGCAAGCCTTGGTTGGTTATGATGCAACAATGGCTATGTGACTCTGGCAGAGCCCGGCTGCCAAATTTGAAACGTCCAGCGATTGCGCCCACACGAAAGCTGCCAGCACTGAAAGCTCTACCTGGTTTTCACTGTCCCTTGGAACTGCATTCGCTGCCGCACAGACATTCGCAATCAGCGCAAGCCTTGGTTGGTTATGATGCAACAATGCCTATGTGACTCTGGCAGAGCCCGGCTGCCAAATTTGAAACGTCCAGCGATTGCGCCCACACGAAAGCTGCCAGCACTGAAAGCTCTACCTGGTTTTCACTGTCCCTTGGAACTGCATTCGCTGCCGCACAGACATTTGCGCTCTGCGCAAGCCTTGGTTGGTTATGATGCAACAATGCCTATGTGACTCATGCAGAGCCCGGCTGCCAAATTCGAAACGTCCAGCGATTGAGCCCACACGAAAGCTGCCAGCACTGAAAGCTATACCTGGTTTTCACTGTCCCTTGGAACTGCATTCGCTGCCGCACAGACATTCGCGCTCTGCGCAAGCCTCGGTTGGTTATGATGCAACAATGCCTATGTGACTCTGGCAGAGCCCGGCTGCCAAATTTGAAACGTCCAGCGATTGCGCCCACACGAAAGCTGCCAGCACTGAAAGCTCTACCTGGTTTTCACTGTCCCTTGGAACTGCATTCGCTGCCGCACAGACATTCGCGCTCTGCGCAAGCCTTGGTTGGTTATGATGCAACAATGCCTATGTGACTCTGGCAGAGCCCGACTGCCAAATTTGAAACGTCCAGCGATTGCGCCCACACGAAAGCTGCCAGCACTGAAAGCTCTACCTGGTTTTCACTGTCCCTTGGAACTGCATTCGCTGCCGCACAGACATTCGCGCTCTGCGCAAGCCTTGGTTGGTTATGATGCAACAATGCCTATGTGACTCTCGCAGAGCCCGGCTGCCAAATTTGAATTGTACACCGGTTGCGCCCTCACGAAAGATGCCAGCACTGAAAGCTCTACCTGGTTTTCACTGTCCCTTGGAACTGCATTCGCTGCCGCACCGACATTCGCGCTCTGCAAAAGCCTTGGTTGGTTATGATGCAACAATGCCTATGTGACTCTCGCACTGCCTGCTGCCAAATTTGAAACGTCCACTGACTGCGCCCACACGAAAGCTGCCAGCACTGAAAGCTCTACCTGGTTTTCACTGTCCCTTGGGACTGCATTCGCTGCCGCACAGACATTCGCGCTCTGCGCAAGCCTTGGTTGGTTATGATGCAACAATGCCTATGTGACTCTCGCAGAGCCCGCTGCCAAATTTGAAACGTCCAGCAATTGCGCCCACACGAAAGCTGCCAGCACTGAAAGCTCTACCTGGTTTTCACTGTCCCTTGGAACTGCATTCGCTGCCGCACAGACATTCGCGCTCTGCGCAAGCCTTGGTTGGTTATGACGCAACAATGCCTATGTCACTCTGGCAGAATCCGGCTGCCAAATTTGAAATGTACACCGATTGCGCCCACACGAAAGCTGCCAGCACTGAAAGCTCTACCTGGTTTTCACTGTCCCTTGGAACTGCATTCGCTGCCGCACAGACATTGGCGGTCCGCAAAAGCCTTGGTTGGTTATGATGCAACAATGGCTATATGACTCTCGCAGAGCTCGGCTGCCAAATTCAAAACGTACACCGATTGCGCCCACACGAAAGCTGCCAGCACTGAAAGCTCTACCTGGTTTTCACTGTCCCTTGGAACTGCATTCGCTGCCGCACAGACGTTCGCGGTCCGCAAAAGCCTTGGTTGGTTATGATGCAACAATGCCTATGTGACTCTGGCAGAGCCCGGCTGCCAAATTTGAAACGTCCAGCGATTGCGCCCACACGAAAGCTGCCAGCACTGAAAGCTCTACCTGGTTTTCACTGTCCCTTGGAACTGCATTCGCTGCCGCACAGACATTCGCGCTCTGCGCAAGCCTTGGTTGGTTATGACGCAACAATGCCTATGTCACTCTGGCAGAATCCGGCTGCCAAATTTGAAATGTACACCGATTGCGCCCACACGAAAGCTGCCAGCACTGAAAGCTCTACCTGGTTTTCACTGTCCCTTGGAACTGCATTCGCTGCCGCACAGACATTGGCGGTCCGCAAAAGCCTTGGTTGGTTATGATGCAACAATGGCTATATGACTCTCGCAGAGCTCGGCTGCCAAATTCAAAACGTACACCGATTGCGCCCACACGAAAGCTGCCAGCACTGAAAGCTCTACCTGGTTTTCACTGTCCCTTGGAACTGCATTCGCTGCCGCACAGACGTTCGCGGTCCGCAAAAGCCTTGGTTGGTTATGATGCAACAATGCCTATGTGACTCTGGCAGAGCCCGGCTGCCAAATTTGAAACGTCCAGCGATTGCGCCCACACGAAAGCTGCCAGCACTGAAAGCTCTACCTGGTTTTCACTGTCCCTTGGAACTGCATTCGCTGCCGCACAGACATTCGCGCTCTGCGCAAGCCTTGGTTGGTTATGATGCAACAATGCCTATGTGACTCTGGCAGAGCCCGGCTGCCAAATTCGAAACGTCCAGCGATTGCGCCCACACGAAAGCTGCCAGCACTGAAAGCTCTACCTGGTTTTCACTGTCCCTTGGAACTGCATTCGCTGCCGCACAGACATTCGCGCTCTGCGCAAGCCTTGGTTGGTTATGATGCAACAATGCCTATGTGACTCTCGCAGAGCCCGGCTGCCAAATTTGAAACGTCCAGCGATTGCGCCCACACGAAAGCTGCCAGCACTGAAAGCTCTACCTGGTTTTCACTGTCCCTTGGAATTGCATTCGCTGCCGCACAGACATTCGCGCTCTGCAAAAGCCTTGGTTGGGTATGATGCAACAATGCCTATGTGACTCTCGCAGAGCCCGGCTGCCAAATTCGAAATGTACACCGATTGCGCCCTCATGAAAGCTGCCAGCGCTGAAAGCTCTACCTGGATTTCACTGTCCCTTGGAACTGCATTCCCTGCCGCACAGACATTCGCGCTCTGCGCAAGCCTTGGTTGGTTATAACGCAACAATGCCTATGTAACTCTGGCAGAGACCGGCTGCCAAATTTGAAACGTCCAGCGATTGCGCCCACATGAAAGCTGCCAGCACTGAAAGCTCTACCTGGTTTTCACTGTCCCTTGGAACTGCATTCGCTGCCGCACAGACATTCGCGGTCCGCAAAAGCCTTGGTTGGTTATGATGCAACAATGCCTATGTGACTCTCGCAGAGCTCGGCTGCCAAATTCGAAACGTACACCGATTGCGCCCACACGAAAGCCGCCAGCACTGAAAGATCTACCTGGTTTTCACTGTCCCTTGGAACTGCATTCACTGCCGCACAGACATTCGCGCTCTGCAAAAGCCTTGGTTGGGTATGATGCAACAATGCCTATGTGAATCTCGCACAGCCCGCTGCCAAATTTGAAACGTCCACTGATTGCGCCCACACGAAAGCTGCCAGCACTGAAAGCTCTGCCTGGTTTTCACTGTCCCTTGGAACTGCATTCGCTGCCGCACAGACATTCGCGCTCTGCGCAAGCCTTGGTTGGTTATGACGCAACAATGCCTATGTGACTCTGGCAGAGCCCGGCTGCCAAATTTGAAATGTACACTGATTGCGCCCACACGAAAGCTGCCAGCACTGAAAGCTCTACCTGGTTTTCACTGTCCCTTGGAACTGCATTCGCTGCCGCACAGACATTCGCGCTCTGCAAAAGCCTTGGTTGGTTATGATGCAACAATGCCTATGTGACTCTGGCAGAGCCCGGCTGCCAAATTTGAAACGTCCAGCGATTGCGCCCACATGAAAGCTGCCAGCACTGAAAGCTCTACCTGGTTTTCACTGTCCCTTGGAACTGCATTCGCTGCCGCACAGACATTCGCTTTCCGCAAAAGTCTTGGTTGGTTATGATGCAACAATGCCTATGTGACTCTCGCAGAGCCCGGCTGCCAAATTTGAAATGTACACCGATTGCGCCCACACGAAAGCTGCCAGCACTGAAAGCTCTACCTGGTTTTCACTGTCGCTTGGAACTGCATTCGCTGCCGCAGAGACATTCGCGCTCTGCGCAAGCCTTGGTTGGGTATGACGCAACAATGCCTATGTGACTCTCGCAGAGCCCGGCTGCCAAATTTGAATTGTACACCGATTGCGCCCTCACGAAAGCTGCCAGCACTGAAAGCTCTACCTGGTTTTCACTGTCCCTTGGAACTGCATTCGCTGCCGCACAGACATTCGCTTTCCGCAAAAGTCTTGGTTGCTTATGATGCAACAATGCCTATGTGACTCTCGCAGAGCCCGGCTGCCAAATTTGAAATGTACACCGATTGCGCCCACACGAAAGCTGCCAGCACTGAAAGCTCTACCTGGTTTTCACTGTCCCTTGGAACTGCATTTGCTGCCGCACAGACATTCGCGCTCTGCAAAAGCCTTGGTTGGGTATGATGCAACAATGCCTATGTGACTCTCGCAGAGCCCGCTGCCAAATTTGAAACGTCCAGCGATTGCGCCCACACGAAAGCTGCCAGCACTGAAAGCTCTACCTGGTTTTCACCGTCCCTTGGAACTGCATTCGCTGCCGCACAGACATTCGCGCTCTGCGCAAGCCTTGGTTGGTTATGATGCAACAATGCCTATGTGACTCTGGCAGAGCCCGGCTGCCAAATTCGAAACGTCCAGCGATTGCGCCCACACGAAAGCTGCCAGCACTGAAAGCTCTACCTGGTTTTCACTGTCCCTTGGAACTGCATTCGCTGCCGCACAGACATTCGCGATCAGCGCAAGCCTTGGTTGGTTATGATGCAACAATGCCTATGTGACTCTGGCAGAGACCGGCTGCCAAATTTGAAACGTCCAGCGATTGCGCCCACACGAAAGCTGCCAGCACTGAAAGCTCTACCTGGTTTTCACTGTCCCTTGGAACTGCATTCGCTGCCACACAGACATTCGCGCTCTGCGCAAGCCTTGGTTGGTTATGACGCAACAATGCCTATGTGACTCTGGCAGAGCCCGGCTGCCAAATTTGAAATGTACACCGATTGCGCCCACACGAAAGCTGCCAGCACTGAAAGCTCTACCTGGTTTTCACTGTCCCTTGGACCTGCATTCGCTGCCGCACAGACATTCGCGGTCCGCAAAAGCCTTGGTTGGTTATGATGCAACAATGCCTATGTGACTCTGGCAGAGCCCGGCTGCCAAATTTGAAACGTCCAGCGATTGCGCCCACACGAAAGCTGCCAGCACTGAAAGCTCTACCTGGTTTTCACTGTCCCTTGGAACTGCATTCGCTGCCGCACAGACATTCGCGCTCTGCGCAAGCCTTGGTTGGTTATGATGCAACAATGCCTATGTGACTCTGGCAGAGCCCCGCTGCCAAATTCGAAACGTCCAGCGATTGCGCCCACACGAAAGCTGCCAGCACTGAAAGCTCTACCTGGTTTTCACTGTCCCTTGGAACTGCATTCGCTGCCGCACAGACATTCGCGCTCTGCAAAAGCCTTGGTTGGTTATGATGCAACAATGCCTATGTGACTCTGGCAGAGCCCGGCTGCCAAATTTGAAACGTCCAGCGATTGCGCCCACACGAAAGCTGCCAGCACTGAAAGCTCTACCTGGTTTTCACTGTCCCTTGGAACTGCATTCGCTGCCGCACAGACATTATCTCTCCGCATAAGCTTTATTTGTTTATGATGCAACAATGCCTATGTGACTCTGGCAGAGCCCGGCTGCCAAATTTGAAACGTCCAGCGATTGCGCCCACACGAAAGCTGCCAGCACTGAAAGCTCTACCTGGTTTTCACTGTCCCTTGGAACTGCATTCGCTGCCGCACAGACATTCGCTTTCCGCAAAAGTCTTGGTTGGTTATGATGCAACAATGCCTATGTGACTCTCGCAGAGCCCGGCTGCCAAATTTGAAATGTACACCGATTGCGCCCACACGAAAGCTGCCAGCACTGAAAGCTCTACCTGGTTTTCACTGTCCCTTGGAACTGCATTCGCTGCCGCACAGACATTCGCTTTCCGCAAAAGCCTTGGTTGGTTATGATGCAACAATGCCTATGTGACTCTCGCACAGCCCGCTGCCAAATTTGCAACGTCCACTGATTGCGCCCATACGAAAGCTGCCAGCACTGAAAGCTCTACCTGGTTTTCACTGTCCCTTGGAACTGCATTCGCTGCCGCACAGACATTCGTGCTCTGCAAAAGTCTTGGTTGGGTATGATGCAACAATGCCTATGTGAATCTCGCACAGCCCGCTGCCAAATTTGAAACGTCCAGCGATTGCGCCCACACGAAAGCTGCCAGCACTGAAAGCTCTACCTGGTTTTCACTGTCCCTTGGAACTGCATTCGCTGCCGCACAGACATTCGCGCTCCGCAAAAGCCTTGGTTGGTTATGATGCAACAATGCCTATGTGACTCTGGCAGAGCCCGGCTGCCAAATTCGAAACGTCCAGCGATTGCGCCCACACGAAAGCTTCCAGCACTGAAAGCTCTACCTGGTTTTCACTGTCCCTTGGAACTGCATTCGCTGCCGCACCGACATTCGCGCTCCGCAAAAGCCTTGGTTGGTTATGATGCAACAATGCCTATGTGACTCTGGCAGAGCCCGGCTGCCAAATTTGAAACGTCCAGCGATTGCGCCCACACGATAGCTGCCAGCACTGAAAGCTCTACCTGGTTTTCACTGTCCCTTGGAACTGCATTCGCTGCCGCACAGACATTCGCGCTCTGCAAAAGCCTTGGTTGGTTATGATGCAACAATGCCTATGTGACTCATGCAGAGCCCGGCTGCCAAATTTGAAACGTCCAGCAATTGCGCCCACACGAAAGCTGCCAGCACTGAAAGCTCTACCTGGTTTTCACTGTCCCTTGGAACTGCATTCGCTGCCGCACCGACATTCGCGCTCTGCAAAAGCCTTGGTTGGTTATGATGCAACAATGCCTATGTGACTCTCGCACTGCCCGCTGCCAAATTTGAAACGTCCACTGATTGCGCCCACACGAAAGCTGCCAGCACTGAAAGCTCTACCTGCTTTTCACTGTCGCTTGGAACTCCATTCGCTGCCGCACAGACATTCGCGCTCTGCGCAAGCCTTGGTTGCTTATGATGCAACAATTCCTATGTGACTCTGGCAGAGCCCGGCTGCCAAATTTGAATTCTACACCGATTGCGCCCTCACGAAAGCTGCCAGTACTGAAAGCTCTACCTGGTTTTCACTGTCCCTTGGAACTGCATTCGCTGCCGCACAGACAGTCGCGCTCTGCAAAAGCCTTGGTTGGGTATGAAGCAACAATGCCTATGTGACTCTCGCAGAGACCGCTGCCAAATTTGAAACGTCCAGCGATTGCGCCCACATGAAAGCTGCCAGCACTGAAAGCTCTACCTGGTTTTCACTGTCCCTTGGAACTGCATTCGCTGCCGCACAGACATTCGCAATCAGCGCAAGCCTTGGTTGGTTATGATGCAACAATGCCTATGTGACTCTGGCAGAGCCCGGCTGCCAAATTCGAAACGTCCAGCGATTGCGCCCACACGAAAGCTGCCAGCACTGAAAGCTCTACCTGGTTTTCACTGTCCCTTGGAACTGCATTCGCTGCCGCACCGACATTCGCGCTCCGCAAAAGACTTGGTTGGTTATGATGCAACAATGCCTATGTGACTCTGGCAGAGCCCGGCTGCCAAATTTGAAACGTCCAGCGATTGCGCCCACACGATAGCTGCCAGCACTGAAAGCTCTACCTGGTTTTCACTGTCCCTTGGAACTGCATTCGCTGCCGCACAGACATTCGTGCTCTGCAAAAGCCTTGGTTGGTTATGATGCAACAATGCCTATGTGACTCATGCAGAGCCCGGCTGCCAAATTTGAAACGTCCAGCAATTGCGCCCACACGAAAGCTGCCAGCACTGAAAGCTCTACGTGGTTTTCACTGTCCCTTGGAACTGCATTCGCTGCCGCACCGACATTCGCGCTCTGCAAAAGCCTTGGTTGGTTATGATGCAACAATGCCTATGTGACTCTCGCACTGCCCGCTGCCAAATTTGAAACGTCCACTGATTGCGCCCACACGAAAGCTGCCAGCACTGAAAGATCTACCTGCTTTTCACTGTCGCTTGGAACTCCATTCGCTGCCGCACAGACATTCGCGCTCTGCGCAAGCCTTGGTTGCTTATGATGCAACAATTCCTATGTGACTCTGGCAGAGCCCGGCTGCCAAATTTGAATTGTACACCGATTGCGCCCTCACGAAAGCTGCCAGCACTGAAAGCTCTACCTGGTTTTCACTGTCCCTTGGAACTGCATTCGCTGCCGCACAGACAGTCGCGCTCTGCAAAAGCCTTGGTTGGGTATGATGCAACAATGCCTATGTGACTCTCGCAGAGACCGCTGCCAAATTTGAAACGTCCAGCGATTGCGCCCACATGAAAGCTGCCAGCACTGAAAGCTCTACCTGGTTTTCACTGTCCCTTGGAACTGCATTCGCTGCCGCACAGACATTCGCGCTCTGCGCAAGCATTGGTTGGTTATGACGCAACAATGGCTATGTGACTCTGGCAGAGACCGGCTGCCAAATTTGAAACGTCCAGCGATTGCGCCCACACGAAAGCTGCCAGCACTGAAAGCTCTACCTGGTTTTCACTGTCCCTTGGACCTGCATTCGCTGCCGCACAGACATTCGCGGTCCGCAAAAGCCTTGGTTGGTTATGATGCAACAATGGCTATATGACTCTCGCAGAGCTCGGCTGCCAAATTCGAAACGTCCAGCGATTGCGCCCACACGAAAGCTGCCAGCACTGAAAGCTCTACCTGGTTTTCACTGTCCCTTGGAACTGCATTCGCTGCCGCACAGACATTCACGCTCTGCAAAAGCCTTGGTTGGGTATGATGCAACAATGCCTATGTGACACTCGCAGAGCCCGGCTGCCAAATTTGAAACGTCCAGCGATTGCGCCCACACGAAAGCTGCCAGCACTGAAAGCTCTACCTGGTTTTCACTGTCCCTTGGAACTGCATTCGCTGCCGCACAGACATTCGCGCTCTGCGCAAGCCTTGGTTGGTTATGATGCAACAATGCCTATGTGACTCTCGCAGAGCCCGGCTGCCAAATTTGAAACGTCCAGCGATTGCGCCCACACGAAAGCTGCCAGCACTGAAAGCTCTACCTGGTTTTCACTGTCCCTTGGAACTGCATTCGCTGCCGCACAGACATTTGCGCTCTGCGCAAGCCTTGGTTGGTTATGATGCAACAATGCCTATGTGACTCTGGCAGAGCCCGGCTGCCAAATTCGAAACGTCCAGCGATTGCACCCACACGAAAGCTGCCAGCACTGAAAGCTATACCTGGTTTTCACTGTCCCTTGGAACTGCATTCGCTGCCGCACAGACATTCGCGCTCTGCGCAAGCCTTGGTTGGTTATGATGCAACAATGGCTATGTGACTCTGGCAGAGCCCGGCTGCCAAATTTGAAACGTCCAGCGATTGCGCCCACACGAAAGCTGCCAGCACTGAAAGCTCTACCTGGTTTTCACTGTCCCTTGGAACTGCATTCGCTGCCGCACAGACATTCGCGCTCTGCGCAAGCCTTGGTTGGTTATGATGCAACAATGCCTATGTGACTCTGGCAGAGCCCGGCTGCCAAATTCGAAACGTCCAGCGATTGCGCCCACACGAAAGCTGCCAGCACTGAAAGCTCTACCTGGTTTTCACTGTGCATTGGAACTGCATTCGCTGCCGCACAGACATTCGCGCTCTGCAAAAGCCTTGGTTGGGTATGATGCAACAATGCCTATGTGACTCTCGCAGAGCCCGGCTGCCAAATTCGAAATGTACACCGATTGCGCCCTCACGAAAGCTGCCAGCGCTGAAAGCTCTACCTGGATTTCACTGTCCCTTGGAACTGCATTCGATGCCGCACAGACATTCGCGCTCTGCGCAAGCCTTTGTTGGTTATAACGCAACAATGCCTATGTGACTCTGGCAGAGACCGGCTGCCAAATTTGAATCGTCCAGCGATTGCGCCCACATGAAAGCTGCCAGCACTGAAAGCTCTACCTGGTTTTCACTGTCCCTTGGAACTGCATTCGCTGCCGCACAGACATTCGCGGTCCGCAAAAGCCTTGGTTGGTTATGATGCAACAATGGCTATGTGACTCTCGCAGAGCTCGGCTGCCAAATTTGAAACGTCCACTGATTGCGCCCACACGAAAGCTGCCAGCACTGAAAGCTCTACCTGGTTTTCACTGTCCCTTGGAACTGCATTCGCTGCCGCACAGACATTCGCGCTCTGCGCAAGCCTTGGTTGGTTATGATGCAACAATGGCTATGTGACTCATGCAGAGCCCGGCTGCCAAATTTGAAACGTCCAGCGATTGCGCCCACACGAAAGCTGCCAGCACTGAAAGCTCTACCTGGTTTTCACTGTCCCTTGGAACTGCATTCGCTGCCGCACAGACATTCGCGCTCTGCGCAAGCCTTGGTTGGTTATGATGCAACAATGCCTATGTGACTCTGGCAGAGCCCGGCTGCCAAATTTGAAACGTCCAGCGATTGCGCCCACACGAAAGCTGCCAGCACTGAAAGCTCTACCTGGTTTTCACTGTCCCTTGGAACTGCATTCGCTGCCGCACAGACATTCGCGCTCTGCGCAAGCCTTGGTTGGTTATGATGCAACAATGCCTATGTGACTCTGGCAGAGCCCGGCTGCCAAATTCGAAACGTCCAGCGATTGCACCCACACGAAAGCTGCCAGCACCGAAAGCTCTACCTGGTTTTCACTGTCCCTTGGAACTGCATTCGCTGCCGCACAGACATTCGCGGTCCGCAAAAGCCTTGGTTGGGTATGATGCAACAATGCCTATGTGACTCTCGCAGAGCCCGGCTGCCAAATTTGAAACGTCCACTGATTGCGCCCACACGAAAGCTGCCAGCACTGAAAGCTCTACCTGGTTTTCACTGTCCCTTGGAACTGCATTCGCTGCCGCACAGACATTCGCGCTCTGCGCAAGCCTTGGTTGGTTATGATGCAACAATGGCTATGTGACTCTGGCAGAGCCCGGCTGCCAAATTTGAAACGTCCAGCGATTGCGCCCACACGAAAGCTGCCAGCACTGAAAGCTCTACCTGGTTTTCACTGTCCCTTGGAACTGCATTCGCTGCCGCACAGACATTCGCGCTCTGCGCAAGCCTTGGTTGGTTATGATGCAACAATGCCTATGTGACTCTGGCAGAGCCCGGCTGCCAAATTTGAAAAGTCCAGCGATTGCGCCCACACGAAAGCTGCCAGCACTGAAAGCTCTACCTGGTTTTCACTGTCCCTTGGAACTGCATTCGCTGCCGCACAGACATTCGCGCTCTGCGCAAGCCTTGGTTGGTTATGATGCAACAATGCCTATGTGACTCTGGCAGAGCCCGGCTGCCAAATTCGAAACGTCCAGCGATTGCACCCACACGAAAGCTGCCAGCACCGAAAGCTCTACCTGGTTTTCACTGTCCCTTGGAACTGCATTCGCTGCCGCACAGACATTCGCGGTCCGCAAAAGTCTTGGTTGGTTATGATGCAACAATGCCTATGTGACTCTCGCAGAGCCCGGCTGCCAAATTTGAAACGTCCACTGATTGCGCCCACACGAAAGCTGCCAGCACTGAAAGCTCTACCTGGTTTTCACTGTCCCTTGGAACTGCATTCGCTGCCGCACAGACATTCGCGCTCTGCGCAAGCCTTGGTTGGTTATGATGCAACAATGGCTATGTGACTCTGGCAGAGCCCGGCTGCCAAATTTGAAACGTCCAGCGATTGCGCCCACACGAAAGCTGCCAGCACTGAAAGCTCTACCTGGTTTTCACTGTCCCTTGGAACTGCATTCGCTGCCGCACAGACATTCGCGCTCTGCGCAAGCCTTGGTTGGTTATGATGCAACAATGCCTATGTGACTCTGGCAGAGCCCGGCTGCCAAATTTGAAAAGTCCAGCGATTGCGCCCACACGAAAGCTGCCAGCACTGAAAGCTCTACCTGGTTTTCACTGTCCCTTGGAACTGCATTCGCTGCCGCACAGACATTCGCGGTCCGCAAAAGCCTTGGTTGGGTATGATGCAACAATGCCTATGTGACTCTCGCAGAGCCCGCTGCCAAATTTGAAACGTCCAGCAATTGCGCCCACACGAAAGCTGCCAGCACTGAAAGCTCTACCTGGTTTTCACTGTCCCTTGGAACTGCATTCGCTGCCGCACAGACATTCGCGCTCTGCGCAAGCCTTGGTTGGTTATGACGCAACAATGGCTATGTGACTCTGGCAGAGACCGGCTGCCAAATTTGAAACGTCCAGCGATTGCGCCCACACGAAAGCTGCCAGCACTGAAAGCTCTACCTGGTTTTCACTGTGCATTGGAACTGCATTCGCTGCCGCACAGACATTCGCGCTCTGCAAAAGCCTTGGTTGGGTATGATGCAACAATGCCTATGTGACTCTCGCAGAGCCCGGCTGCCAAATTCGAAATGTACACCGATTGCGCCCTCACGAAAGCTGCCAGCGCTGAAAGCTCTACCTGGATTTCACTGTCCCTTGGAACTGCATTCGATGCCGCACAGACATTCGCGCTCTGCGCAAGCCTTGGTTGGTTATAACGCAACAATGCCTATGTGACTCTGGCAGAGCCCGGCTGCCAAATTTGAAACGTCCAGCGATTGCGCCCACACGAAAGCTGCCAGCACTGAAAGCTCTACCTGGTTTTCACTGTCCCTTGGAACTGCATTCGCTGCCGCACAGACATTCGTGCTCTGCAAAAGCCTTGGTTGGTTATGATGCAACAATGCCTATGTGACTCATGCAGAGCCCGGCTGCCAAATTTGAAACGTGCAGCAATTGCGCCCACACGAAAGCTGCCAGCACTGAAAGCTCTACCTGGTTTTCACTGTCCCTTGGAACTGCATTCGCTGCCGCACCGACATTCGCGCTCTGCAAAAGCCTTGGTTGGTTATGATGCAACAATGCCTATGTGACTCTCGCACTGCCCGCTGCCAAATTTGAAACGTCCAGCGATTGCGCCCACACGAAAGCTGCCAGCACTGAAAGCTCTACCTGCTTTTCACTGTCGCTTGGAACTCCATTCGCTGCCGCACAGACATTCGCGCTCTGCGCAAGCCTTGGTTGCTTATGATGCAACAATTCCTATGTGACTCTGGCAGAGACCGGCTGCCAAATTTGAATTGTACACCGATTGCGCCCTCACGAAAGCTGCCAGCACTGAAAGCTCTACCTGGTTTTCACTGTCCCTTGGAACTGCATTCGCTGCCGCACAGACAGTCGCGCTCTGCAAAAGCCTTGGTTGGGTATGATGCAACAATGCCTATGTGACTCTCGCAGAGACCGCTGCCAAATTTGAAACGTCCAGCGATTGCGCCCACATGAAAGCTGCCAGCACTGAAAGCTCTACCTGGTTTTCACTGTCCCTTGGAACTGCATTCGCTGCCGCACAGACATTCGCGCTCTGCGCAAGCCTTGGTTGGTTATGATGCAACAATGCCTATGTGACTCTGGCAGAGCCCGGCTGCCAAATTTGAAACGTCCAGCGATTGCGCCCACACGAAAGCTGCCAGCACTGAAAGCTCTACCTGGTTTTCACTGTCCCTTGGAACTGCATTCGCTGCCGCACAGACATTCGCTTTCCGCAAAAGTCTTGGTTGGTTATGATGCAACAATGCCTATGTGACTCTCGCAGAGCCCGGCTGCCAAATTTGAAATGTACACCGATTGCGCCCACACGAAAGCTGCCAGCACTGAAAGCTCTACCTGGTTTTCACTGTCCCTTGGAACTGCATTCGCTGCCGCACAGACATTCAAGCTCTGCAAAAGCCTTGGTTGGGTATGATGCAACAATGCCTATGTGACTCTCGCAGAGCCCGCTGCCAAATTTGAAACGTCCAGCGATTGCGCCCACACGAAAGCTGCCAGCACTGAAAGCTCTACCTGGTTTTCACTGTCCCTTGGAACTGCATTCGCTGCCGCACAGACATTCGCGCTCTGCGCAAGCATTGGTTGGTTATGACGCAACAATGGCTATGTGACTCTGGCAGAGACCGGCTGCCAAATTTGAAACGTCCAGCGATTGCGCCCACACGAAAGCTGCCAGCACTGAAAGCTCTACCTGGTTTTCACTGTCCCTTGGAACTGCATTTGCTGCCGCACAGACATTCGCGCTCTGCAAAAGCCTTGGTTGGTTATGATGCAACAATGGCTATGTGACTCTGGCAGAGACCGGCTGCCAAATTTGAAACGTCCAGCGATTGCGCCCACACGAAAGCTGCCAGCACTGAAAGCTCTACCTGGTTTTCACTGTCCCTTGGAACTGCATTCGCTGCCGCACAGACATTCGCGCTCTGCGCAAGCCTTGGTTGGTTATGATGCAACAATGCCTATGTGACTCTCGCAGAGCCCGGCTGCCAAATTCGAAACGTCCAGCGATTGCGCCCACACGAAAGCTGCCAGCACTGAAAGCTCTACCTGGTTTTCACTGTCCCTTGGAACTGCATTCGCTGCCGCACAGACATTCGCGCTCTGCAAAAGCCTTGGTTGGTTATGATGCAACAATGCCTATGTGACTCATGCAGAGCCCGGCTGCCAAATTTGAAACGTCCAGCAATTGCGCCCACACGAAAGCTGCCAGCACTGAAAGCTCTACCTGGTTTTCACTGTCCCTTGGAACTGCATTCGCTGCCGCACCGACATTCGCGCTCTGCAAAAGCCTTGGTTGGTTATGATGCAACAATGCCTATGTGACTCTCGCACTGCCCGCTGCCAAATTTGAAACGTCCACTGATTGCGCCCACACGAAAGCTGCCAGCACTGAAAGCTCTACCTGCTTTTCACTGTCGCTTGGAACTCCATTCGCTGCCGCACAGACATTCGCGCTCTGCGCAAGCCTTGGTTGCTTATGATCCAACAATTCCTATGTGACTCTGGCAGAGCCCGGCTGCCAAATTTGAATTGTACACCGATTGCGCCCTCACGAAAGCTGCCAGTACTGAAAGCTCTACCTGGTTTTCACTGTCCCTTGGAACTGCATTCGCTGCCGCACAGACAGTCGCGCTCTGCAAAAGCCTTGGTTGGGTATGATGCAACAATGCCTATGTGACTCTCGCAGAGACCGCTGCCAAATTTGAAACGTCCAGCGATTGCGCCCACATGAAAGCTGCCAGCACTGAAAGCTCTACCTGGTTTTCACTGTCCCTTGGAACTGCATTCGCTGCCGCACAGACATTCGCGCTCTGCAAAAGCCTTGGTTGGTTATGATGCAACAATGCCTATGTGAGTCTGGCAGAGCCCGGCTGCCAAATTCGAAACGTCCAGCGATTGCGCCCACACGAAAGCTGCCAGCACTGAAAGCTCTACCTGGTTTTCACTGTCCCTTGGAACTGCATTCGCTGCCGCACAGACATTCGCTTTCCGCAAAAGTCTTGGTTGGTTATGATGCAACAATGCCTATGTGACTCTCGCAGAGCCCGGCTGCCAAATTTGAAATGTACACCGATTGCGCCCACACGAAAGCTGCCAGCACTGAAAGCTCTACCTGGTTTTCACTGTCCCTTGGAACTGCATTCGCTGCCGCACAGACAGTCGCGCTCTGCAAAAGCCTTGGTTGGGTATGATGCAACAATGCCTATGTGACTCTCGCAGAGCCCGCTGCCAAATTTGAAACGTCCAGCGATTGCGCCCACACGAAAGCTGCCAGCACTGAAAGCTCTACCTGGTTTTCACTGTCCCTTGGAACTGCATTCGCTGCCGCACAGACATTCGCGCTCTGCGCAAGCCTTGGTTGGTTATGACGCAACAATGGCTATGTGACTCTGGCAGAGACCGGCTGCCAAATTTGAAACGTCCAGCGATTGCGCCCACACGAAAGCTGCCAGCACTGAAAGCTCTACCTGGTTTTCACTGTGCATTGGACCTGCATTCGCTGCCGCACAGACATTCGCGGTCCGCAAAAGCCTTGGTTGGTTATGATGCAACAATGGCTATATGACTCTCGCAGAGCTCGGCTGCCAAATTCGAAACGTCCAGCGATTGCGCCCACACGAAAGCTGCCAGCACTGAAAGCTCTACCTGGTTTTCACTGTCCCTTGGAACTGCATTCGCTGCCGCACAGACATTCACGCTCTGCAAAAGCCTTGGTTGGGTATGATGCAACAATGCCTATGTGACACTCGCAGAGCCCGGCTGCCAAATTTGAATTGTACACCGATTGCGCCCTCACGAAAGCTGCCAGCACTGAAAGCTCTACCTGGTTTTCACTGTCCCTTGGAACTGCATTCGCTGCCGCACAGACATTCGCGCTCTGCAAAAGCCTTGGTTGGTTATGATGCAACAATGCCTATGTGACTCTCGCACAGCCCGCTGCCAAATTTGAAACGTCCACTGATTGCGCCCACACGAAAGCTGCCAGCACTGAAAGCTCTACCTGGTTTTCACTGTCCCTTGGAACTGCATTCGCTGCCGCACAGACATTCGCGCTCTGCGCAAGCCTTGGTTGTTTATGATGCAACAATGGCTATGTGACTCTCGCAGAGCCCGGCTGCCAAATTCGAAACGTCCAGCGATTGCGCCCACACGAAAGCTGCCAGCACTGAAAGCTCTACCTGGTTTTCACTGTCCCTTGGAACTGCATTCGCTGCCGCACAGACATTCGCGATCAGCGCAAGCCTTGGTTGGTTATGACGCAACAATGCCTATGTGACTCTGGCAGAGACCGGCTGCCAAATTTGAAACGTCCAGCGATTGCGCCCACACGAAAGCTGCCAGCACTGAAAGCTCTACCTGGTTTTCACTGTCCCTTGGAACTGCATTCGCTGCCGCACAGACATTCGCGCTCTGCGCAAGCCTTGGTTGGTTATGACGCAACAATGCCTATGTGACTCTGGCAGAGCACGGCTGCCAAATTTGAAATGTACACCGATTGCGCCCACACGAAAGCTGCCAGCACTGAAAGCTCTACCTGGTTTTCACTGTCCCTTGGAACTGCATTCGCTGCCGCACAGACATTCGCGCTCCGCAAAAGCCTTGGTTGGTTATGATGCAACAATGCCTATGTGACTCTCGCAGAGCCCGGCTGCCAAATTTGAAACGTCCAGCGATTGCGCCCACATGAAAGCTGCCAGCACTGAAAGCTCTACCTGGTTTTCACTGTCCCTTGGAACTGCATTCGCTGCCGCACAGACATTCGCGCTCTGCAAAAGCCTTGGTTGGGTATGATGCAACAATGCCTATGTGACTCTGGCAGAGCCCGGCTGCCAAATTCGAAACGTCCAGCGATTGCGCCCACACGAAAGCTGCCAGCACTGAAAGCTCTACCTGCTTTTCACTGTCCCTTGGAACTGCATTCGCTGCCGCACAGACATTCGCGCTCTGCGCAAGCCTTGGTTGGTTATGATGCAACAATGCCTATGTGACTCTGGCAGAGCCCGGCTGCCAAATTTGAAACGTCCAGCGATTGCGCCCACACGAAAGCTGCCAGCACTGAAAGCTCTACCTGGTTTTCACTGTCCCTTGGAACTGCATTCGCTGCCGCACAGACATTCGCGCTCTGCGCAAGCCTTGGTTGGTTATGATGCAACAATGCCTATGTGACTCTGGCAGAGCCCGGCTGCCAAATTTGAAACGTCCAGTGATTGCGCCCACACGAAAGCCGCCAGCACTGAAAGCTCTACCTGGTTTTCACTGTCCCTTGGAACTGCATTCGCTGCCACACAGACATTATCTCTCCGCATAAGCTTTATTTGTTTATGATGCAACAATGCCTATGTGACTCTCGCACAGCCCGCTGCCAAATTTGAAACGTCCAGCGATTGCGCCCACACGAAAGCTGCCAGCACTGAAAGCTCTACCTGGTTTTCACTGTCCCTTGGAACTGCATTCGCTGCCGCACAGACATTCGCGCTCCGCAAAAGCCTTGGTTGGTTATGATGCAACAATGCCTATGTGACTCATGCAGAGCCCAGCTGCCAAATTCGAAACGTCCAGCGATTGCGCCCACACGAAAGCTGCCAGCACTGAAATCTCTACCTGGTTTTCGCTGTCCCTTGGAACTGCATTCGCTGCCGCACAGACATTCGCCCTCTGCGCAAGCCTTGGTTGGTTATGATGCAACAATGCCTATGTGACTCTCGCAGAGCCCGGCTGCCAAATTTGAATTGTACACCGATTGCGCCCTCACGAAAGCTGCCAGCACTGAAAGCTCTACCTGGTTTTCACTGTCCCTTGGAACTGCATTCGCTGCCGCACAGACAGTCGCGCTCTGCAAAAGCCTTGGTTGGGTATGATGCAACAATGCCTATGTGACTCTCGCAGAGACCGCTGCCAAATTTGAAACGTCCAGCGACTGCGCCCACACGAAAGCTGCCAGCACTGAAAGCTCTACCTGGTTTTCACTGTCCCTTGGAACTGCATTCGCTGCCGCACAGACATTCGCGCTCTGCGCAAGCCTTGGTTGGTTATGACGCAACAATGGCTATGTGACTCTGGCAGAGACCGGCTGCCAAATTTGAAACGTCCAGCGATTACGCCCACACGAAAGCTGCCAGCACTGAAAGCTCTACCTGGTTTTCACTGTGCATTGGACCTGCATTCGCTGTCGCACAGACATTCGCGGTCCGCAAAAGCCTTGGTTGGTTATGATGCAACAATGGCTATATGACTCTCGCAGAGCTCGGCTGCCAAATTTGAAACGTCCAGCGATTGCGCTCACACGAAAGCTGCCAGCACTGAAAGCTCTACCTGGTTTTCACTGTGCATTGGACCTGCATTCGCTGCCGCACAGACATTCGCGGTCCGCAAAAGCCTTGGTTGGTTATGATGCAACAATGCCTATGTGACTCTGGCAGAGCCCGGCTGCCAAATTTGAAACGTCCAGCGATTGCGCCCACACGAAAGCTGCCAGCACTGAAAGCTCTACCTGGTTTTCACTGTCCCTTGGAACTGCATTCGCTGCCGCACAGACATTCGCGCTCTGCAAAAGCCTTCGTTGGGTATGATGCAACAATGCCTATGTGACTCTCGCAGAGCCCGACTGCCAAATTCGAAATGTACACCGATTGCGCCCTCACGAAAGCTGCCAGCGCTGAAAGCTATACCTGGATTTCACTGTCCCTTGGAACTGCATTCGCTGCTGCACAGACATTCGCGCTCTGCGCAAGCCTTGGTTGGTTATAACGCAACAATGCCTATGTGACTCTGGCAGAGACCGGCTGCCAAATTTGAAACGTCCAGCGATTGCGCCCACATGAAAGCTGCCAGCACTGAAAGCTCTACCTGGTTTTCACTGTCCCTTGGAACTGCGTTCGCTGCCGCACAGACATTCGCGGTCCGCAAAGGCTTGATTGGTTATGATGCAACAATGGCTATGTGACTCTCGCAGAGCTCGGCTGCCAAATTCGAAACGTACACCGATTGCGCCCACACGAAAGCCGCCAGCACTGAAAGCTCTACCTGGTTTTCACTGTCCCTTGGAACTGCATTCACTGCCGCACAGACATTCGCGCTATGCAAAAGCCTTGGTTGGGTATGATGCAACAATGCCTATGTGAATCTTGCACAGCCCGCTGCCAAATTTGAAACGTCCACTGATTGAGCCCACACGAAAGCTGCCAGCACTGAAAGCTCTACCTGGTTTTCACTGTCCCTTGGAACTGCATTCGCTGCCGCACAGACATTCGCGCTCCGCAAAAGCCTTGGTTGGTTATGATGCAACAATGCCTATGTGACTCTGGCAGAGCCCGGCTGCCAAATTCGAAACGTCCAGCGATTGCGCCCACACGAAAGCTGCCAGCACTGAAAGCTCTACCTGGTTTTCACTGTCCCTTGGAACTGCATTCGCTGCCGCACAGACATTCGCGCTCCGCAAAAGTCTTGGTTGGTTATGATGCAACAATGCCTATGTGACTCTCGCAGAGCCCGGCTGCCAAATTTGAAACGTCCACTGATTGCGCCCACACGAAAGCTGCCAGCACTGAAAGCTCTACCTGGTTTTCACTGTCCCTTGGAACTGCATTCGCTGCCGCACAGACATTCGCGCTCTGCGCAAGCCTTGGTTGGTTATGATGCAACAATGCCTATGTGACTCTCGCAGAGCCCGGCTGCCAAATTTGAATTGTACACCGATTGCGCCCTCACGAAAGCTGCCAGCACTGAAAGCTCTACCTGGTTTTCACTGTCCCTTGGAACTGCATTCGCTGCCGCACAGACAGTCGCGCTCTGCAAAAGCCTTGGTTGGGTATGATGCAACAATGCCTATGTGACTCTCGCAGAGACCGCTGCCAAATTTGAAACGTCCAGCGATTGCGCCCACACGAAAGCTGCCAGCACTGAAAGCTCTACCTGGTTTTCACTGTCCCTTGGAACTGCATTCGCTGCCGCACAGACATTCGCGCTCTGCGCAAGCCTTGGTTGGTTATGACGCAACAATGGCTATGTGACTCTGGCAGAGACCGGCTGCCAAATTTGAAACGTCCAGCGATTGCGCCCACACGAAAGCTGCCAGCACTGAAAGCTCTACCTGGTTTTCACTGTGCATTGGACCTGCATTCGCTGTCGCACAGACATTCGCGGTCCGCAAAAGCCTTGGTTGGTTATGATGCAACAATGGCTATATGACTCTCGCAGAGCTCGGCTGCCAAATTTGAAACGTCCAGCGATTGCGCCCACACGAAAGCTGCCAGCACTGAAAGCTCTACCTGGTTTTCACTGTGCATTGGACCTGCATTCGCTGCCGCACACACATTCGCGGTCCGCAAAAGCCTTGGATGGTTATGATGCAACAATGCCTATGTGACTCTGGCAGAGCCCGGCTGCCAAATTTGAAACGTCCAGCGATTGCGCCCACACGAAAGCTGCCAGCACTGAAAGCTCTACCTGGTTTTCACTGTCCCTTGGAACTGCATTCGCTGCCGCACAGACATTCGCGCTCTGCAAAAGCCTTCGTTGGGTATGATGCAACAATGCCTATGTGACTCTCGCAGAGCCCGACTGCCAAATTCGAAATGTACACCGATTGCGCCCTCACGAAAGCTGCCAGCGCTGAAAGCTCTACCTGGATTTCACTGTCCCTTGGAACTGCATTCGATGCCGCACAGACATTCGCGCTCTGCGCAAGCCTTGGTTGGTTATAACGCAACAATGCCTATGTGACTCTGGCAGAGCCGGGTGACAAATTTGAAACGTCCAGCGATTGCGCCCACATGAAAGCTGCCAGCACTGAAAGCTCTACCTGGTTTTCACTGTCCCTTGGAACTGCATTCGCTGCCGCACAGACATTCGCGGTCCGCAAAGGCTTGGTTGGTTATGATGCAACAATGGCTATGTGACTCTCGCAGAGCCCGGCTGCCAAATTCGAAACGTCCACTGATTGCGCCCACACGAAAGCCGCCAGCACTGAAAGCTCTACCTGGTTTTCACTGTCCCTTGGAACTGCATTCACTGCCGCACAGACATTCGCGCTATGCAAAAGCCTTGGTTGGGTATGATGCAACAATGCCTATGTGAATCTTGCACAGCCCGCTGCCAAATTTGAAACGTCCACTGATTGAGCCCACACGAAAGCTGCCAGCACTGAAAGCTCTACCTGGTTTTCACTGTCCCTTGGAACTGCATTCGCTGCCGCACAGACATTCGCGCTCCGCAAAAGCCTTGGTTGGTTATGATGCAACAATGCCTATGTGACTCTGGCAGAGCCCGGCTGCCAAATTCGAAACGTCCAGCGATTGCGCCCACACGAAAGCTGCCAGCACTGAAAGCTCTACCTGGTTTTCACTGTCCCTTGGAACTGCATTCGCTGCCGCACAGACATTCGCGCTCCGCAAAAGTCTTGGTTGGTTATGATGCAACAATGCCTATGTGACTCTCGCAGAGCCCGGCTGCCAAATTTGAAACGTCCACTGATTGCGCCCACACGAAAGCTGCCAGCACTGAAAGCTCTACCTGGTTTTCACTGTCCCTTGGAACTGCATTCGCTGCCGCACAGACATTCGCGCTCTGCGCAAGCCTTGGTTGGTTATGATGCAACAATGCCTATGTGACTCTCGCAGAGCCCGGCTGCCAAATTTGAATTGTACACCGATTGCGCCCTCACGAAAGCTGCCAGCACTGAAAGCTCTACCTGGTTTTCACTGTCCCTTGGAACTGCATTCGCTGCCGCACAGACAGTCGCGCTCTGCAAAAGCCTTGGTTGGGTATGATGCAACAATGCCTATGTGACTCTCGCAGAGACCGCTGCCAAATTTGAAACGTCCAGCGATTGCGCCCACACGAAAGCTGCCAGCACTGAAAGCTCTACCTGGTTTTCACTGTCCCTTGGAACTGCATTCGCTGCCGCACAGACATTCGCGCTCTGCGCAAGCCTTGGTTGGTTATGACGCAACAATGGCTATGTGACTCTGGCAGAGACCGGCTGCCAAATTTGAAACGTCCAGCGATTGCGCCCACACGAAAGCTGCCAGCACTGAAAGCTCTACCTGGTTTTCACTGTGCATTGGACCTGCATTCGCTGTCGCACAGACATTCGCGGTCCGCAAAAGCCTTGGTTGGTTATGATGCAACAATGGCTATATGACTCTCGCAGAGCTCGGCTGCCAAATTTGAAACGTCCAGCGATTGCGCCCACACGAAAGCTGCCAGCACTGAAAGCTCTACCTGGTTTTCACTGTGCATTGGACCTGCATTCGCTGCCGCACACACATTCGCGGTCCGCAAAAGCCTTGGATGGTTATGATGCAACAATGCCTATGTGACTCTGGCAGAGCCCGGCTGCCAAATTTGAAACGTCCAGCGATTGCGCCCACACGAAAGCTGCCAGCACTGAAAGCTCTACCTGGTTTTCACTGTCCCTTGGAACTGCATTCGCTGCCGCACAGACATTCGCGCTCTGCAAAAGCCTTCGTTGGGTATGATGCAACAATGCCTATGTGACTCTCGCAGAGCCCGACTGCCAAATTCGAAATGTACACCGATTGCGCCCTCACGAAAGCTGCCAGCGCTGAAAGCTCTACCTGGATTTCACTGTCCCTTGGAACTGCATTCGATGCCGCACAGACATTCGCGCTCTGCGCAAGCCTTGGTTGGTTATAACGCAACAATGCCTATGTGAATCTGGCAGAGCCAGGTGACAAATTTGAAACGTCCAGCGATTGCGCCCACATGAAAGCTGCCAGCACTGAAAGCTCTACCTGGTTTTCACTGTCCCTTGGAACTGCATTCGCTGCCGCACAGACATTCGCGGTCCGCAAAGGCTTGGTTGGTTATGATGCAACAATGGCTATGTGACTCTCGCAGAGCCCGGCTGCCAAATTCGAAACGTCCACTGATTGCGCCCACACGAAAGCCGCCAGCACTGAAAGCTCTACCTGGTTTTCACTGTCCCTTGGAACTGCATTCGCTGCCGCACAGACATTCGCGCTCTGCGCAAGCCTTGGTTGGTTATGATGCAACAATGCCTATGTGACTCTCGCAGAGCCCGGCTGCCAAATTTGAAACGTCCAGCGATTGCGCCCACACGAAAGCTGCCAGCACTGAAAGCTCTACCTGGTTTTCACTGTCCCTTGGAACTGCATTCGCTGCCGCACAGACATTCGCGCTCTGCGCAAGCCTTGGTTGGTTATGATGCAACAATGCCTATGTGACTCTGGC
Organism: Mycteria americana; assembly: GCF_035582795.1. Classification (NCBI taxonomy): domain Eukaryota; kingdom Metazoa; phylum Chordata; class Aves; order Ciconiiformes; family Ciconiidae; genus Mycteria; species Mycteria americana. Next base: position 1,203,024 of record NW_027445609.1, on the reverse strand, counting down.
AGAGCCCGGCTGCCAAATTTGAAACGTCCAGCGATTGCGCCCACACGAAAGCTGCCAGCACTGAAAGCTCTACCTGGTTTTCACTGTCCCTTGGAACTGCATTCGCTGCCGCACAGACATTCGCGCTCTGCGCAAGCCTTGGTTGGTTATGATGCAACAATGCCTATGTGACTCATGCAGAGCCCGGCTGCCAAATTCGAAACGTCCAGCGATTGCACCCACACGAAAGCTGCCAGAACTGAAAGCTCTACCTGGTTTTCACTGTCCCTTGGAACTGCATTCGCTGCCGCACCGACATTCGCGCTCTGCAAAAGCCTTGGTTGGTTATGATGCAAGAATGCCTATGTGACTCTCGCACTGCCCGCTGCCAAATTTGAAACGTCCACTGATTGCGCCCACACAAAAGCTGCCAGCACTGAAAGCTCTACCTGCTTTTCACTGTCGCTTGGAACTGCATTCGCTGCCGCACAGACATTCGCGCTCTGCAAAAGCCTTGGTTGGGTATGATGCAACAATGCCTATGTGACTCTCGCAGAGCCCGGCTGCCAAATTCGAAATGTACACCGATTGCGCCCTCACGAAAGCTGCCAGCACTGAAAGCTCTACCTGGTTTTCACTGTGCATTGGAACTGCATTCGCTGCCGCACAGACATTCGCGCTCTGCAAAAGCCTTGGTTGGGTATGATGCAACAATGCCTATGTGACTCTCGCAGAGCCCGGCTGCCAAATTCGAAATGTACACCGATTGCGCCCTCACGAAAGCTGCCAGCGCTGAAAGCTCTACCTGGATTTCACTGTCCCTTGGAACTGCATTCGATGCCGCACAGACATTCGCGCTCTGCGCAAGCCTTGGTTGGTTATAACGCAACAATGCCTATGTGACTCTGGCAGAGACCGGCTGCCAAATTTGAATCGTCCAGCGATTGCGCCCACACGAAAGCTGCCAGCACTGAAAGCTCTACCTGGTTTTCACTGTCCCTTGGAACTGCATTCGCTGCCGCACAGACATTCGCGGTCCGCAAAAGCCTTGGTTGGTTATGATGCAACAATGGCTATGTGACTCTCGCAGAGCTCGGCTGCCAAATTTGAAACGTCCACTGATTGCGCCCACACGAAAGCTGCCAGCACTGAAAGCTCTACGTGGTTCTCACTGTCCCTTGGAACTGCATTCGCTGCCGCACAGACATTCGCGCTCTGCGCAAGCCTTGGTTGGTTATGACGCAACAATGGCTATGTGACTCTGGCAGAGAACGGCTGCCAAATTTGAAACGTCCAGCGATTGCGCCCACACGAAAGCTGCCAGCACTGAAAGCTCTACCTGGTTTTCACTGTGCATTGGAACTGCATTCGCTGCCGCACAGACATTCGCTTTCCGCAAAAGTCTTGGTTGGTTATGATGCAACAATGCCTATGTGACTCTCGCAGAGCCCGGCTGCCAAATTTGAAATGTACACCGATTGCGCCCACACGAAAGCTGCCAGCACTGAAAGCTCTACCTGGTTTTCACTGTCGCTTGGAACTGCATTCGCTGCCGCAGAGACATTCGCGCTCTGCGCAAGCCTTGGTTGGGTATGACGCAACAATGCCTATGTGACTCTCGCAGAGCCCGGCTGCCAAATTTGAATTGTACACCGATTGCGCCCTCACGAAAGCTGCCAGCACTGAAAGCTCTACCTGGTTTTCACTGTCCCTTGGAACTGCATTCGCTGCCGCACAGACATTCGCTTTCCGCAAAAGTCTTGTTTGCTTATGATGCAACAATGCCTATGTGACTCTCGCAGAGCCCGGCTGCCAAATTTGAAATGTACACCGATTGCGCCCACACGAAAGCTGCCAGCACTGAAAGCTCTACCTGGTTTTCACTGTCCCTTGGAACTGCATTCGCTGCCGCACAGACATTCGCGCTCTGCGCAAGCCTTGGTTGGTTATGACGCAACAATGCCTATGTGACTCTCGCAGAGCCCGGCTGCCAAATTCGAAACGTCCAGCGATTGCTCCCACACGAAAGCTGCCAGCACTGAAAGCTCTACCTGGTTTTCACTGTCCCTTGGAACTGCATTTGCTGCCGCACAGACAGTCGCGCTATGCAAAAGCCTTGGTTGGGTATGATGCAACAATGCCTATGTGACTCTCGCAGAGCCCGCTGCCAAATTTGAAACGTCCAGCGATTGCGCCCACACGAAAGCTGCCAGCACTGAAAGCTCTACCTGGTTTTCACTGTCCCTTGGAACTGCATTCGCTGCCGCACAGACATTCGCGCTCTGCGCAAGCCTTGGTTGGTTATGACGCAACAATGGCTATGTGACTCTGGCAGAGACCGGCTGCCAAATTTGAAACGTCCAGCGATTGCGCCCACACGAAAGCTGCCAGCACTGAAAGCTCTACCTGGTTTTCACTGTGCATTGGAACTGCATTCGCTGCCGCACAGACATTCGCGGTCCGCAAAAGCCTTGGTTGGTTATTATGCAACAATGTCTATATGACTCTCGCAGAGCTCGGCTGCCAAATTCGAAACGTACACCGATTGCGCCCACACGAAAGCTGCCAGCACTGAAAGCTCTACCTGGTTTTCACTGTCCCTTGGAACTGCATTTGCTGCCGCACAGACATTCGCGCTCTGCAAAAGCCTTGGTTGGGTATGATGCAACAATGCCTATGTGACTCTCGCAGAGCCCGCTGCCAAATTTGAAACGTCCAGCGATTGCGCCCACACGAAAGCTGCCAGCACTGAAAGCTCTACCTGGTTTTCACTGTCCCTTGGAACTGCATTCTCTGCCGCACAGACATTCGCGCTCTGCGCAAGCCTTGGTTGGTTATGATGCAACAATGCCTATGTGACTCTGGCAGAGCCCGGCTGCCAAATTCGAAACGTCCAGCGATTGCGCCCACACGAAAGCTGCCAGCACTGAAAGCTCTACCTGGTTTTCACTGTCCCTTGGAACTGCATTCGCTGCCGCACAGACATTCGCGATCAGCGCAAGCCTTGGTTGGTTATGATGCAACAATGCCTATGTGACTCTGGCAGAGACCGGCTGCCAAATTTGAATCGTCCAGCGATTGCGCCCACATGAAAGCTGCCAGCACTGAAAGCTCTACCTGGTTTTCACTGTCCCTTGGAACTGCATTCGCTGCCGCACAGACATTCGCGGTCCGCAAAAGCCTTGGTTGGTTATGATGCAACAATGGCTATGTGACTCTCGCAGAGCTCGGCTGCCAAATTTGAAATGTCCACTGATTGCGCCCACACGAAAGCTGCCAGCACTGAAAGCTCTACCTGGTTTTCACTGTCCCTTGGAACTGCATTCGCTGCCGCACAGACATTCGCGCTCTGCGCAAGCCTTGGTTGGTTATGATGCAACAATGGCTATGTGACTCTGGCAGAGCCCGGCTGCCAAATTCGAAACGTCCAGCGATTGCGCCCACACGAAAGCTGCCAGCACTGAAAGCTCTACCTGGTTTTCACTGTCCCTTGGAACTGCATTCGCTGCCGCACAGACAGTCGCGCTCTGCGCAAGCCTTGGTTGGTTATGATGCAACAATGCCTATGTGACTCTGGCAGAGCCCGGCTGCCAAATTTGAAACGTCCAGCGATTGCGCCCACACGAAAGCTGCCAGCACTGAAAGCTCTACCTGGTTTTCACTGTCCCTTGGAACTGCATTCGCTGCCGCACAGACATTCGCGCTCTGCGCAAGCCTTGGTTGGTTATGATGCAACAATGCCTATGTGACTCTGGCAGAGCCCGGCTGCCAAATTCGAAACGTCCAGCGATTGCACCCACACGAAAGCTGCCAGCACCGAAAGCTCTACCTGGTTTTCACTGTCCCTTGGAACTGCATTCGCTGCCGCACCGACATTCGCGCTCTGCGCAAGCCTTGGTTGGTTATGATGCAACAATGCCTATGTGACTCTCGCAGAGCCCGGCTGCCAAATTTGAATTGTACACCGATTGCTCCCTCACGAAAGCTGCCAGCACTGAAAGCTCTACCTGGTTTTCACTGTCCCTTGGAACTGCATTCGCTGCCGCACAGACATTCGCGGTCCGCAAAAGCCTTGGTTGGTTATGATGCAACAATGCCTATGTGACTCTGGCAGAGACCGGGTGCCAAATTTGAAACGTCCAGCGATTGCGCCCACACGAAAGCTGCCAGCACTGAAAGCTCTACCTGGTTTTCACTGTCCCTTGGAACTGCATTCGCTGCCGCACAGACATTCGCGCTCTGCGCAAGCCTTGGTTGGTTATGACGCAACAATGCCTATGTGACTCTGGCAGAGACCGGCTGCCAAATTTGAATCGTCCAGAGATTGCGCCCACATGAAAGCTGCCAGCACTGAAAGCTCTACCTGGTTTTCACTGTCCCTTGGAACTGCATTCGCTGCCGCACAGACATTCGCGGTCCGCAAAAGCCTTGGTTGGTTATGATGCAACAATGGCTATGTGACTCTCGCAGAGCTCGGCTGCCAAATTTGAAACGTCCACTGATTGCGCCCACACGAAAGCTGCCAGCACTGAAAGGTCTACCTGGTTTTCACTGTCCCTTGGAACTGCATTCGCTGCCGCACAGACAGTCGCGCTCTGCGCAAGCCTTGGTTGGTTATGATGCAACAATGCCTATGTGACTCTGGCAGAGCCCGGCTGCCAAATTTGAAACGTCCAGCGATTGCGCCCACACGAAAGCTGCCAGCACTGAAAGCTCTACCTGGTTTTCACTGTCCCTTGGAACTGCATTCGCTGCCGCACAGACATTCGCGCTCTGCGCAAGCCTTGGTTGGTTATGATGCAACAATGCCTATGTGACTCTGGCAGAGCCCGGCTGCCAAATTCGAAACGTCCAGCGATTGCACCCACACGAAAGCTGCCAGCACCGAAAGCTCTACCTGGTTTTCACTGTCCCTTGGAACTGCATTCGCTGCCGCACCGACATTCGCGCTCTGCGCAAGCCTTGGTTGGTTATGATGCAACAATGCCTATGTGACTCTCGCAGAGCCCGGCTGCCAAATTTGAATTGTACACCGATTGCTCCCTCACGAAAGCTGCCAGCACTGAAAGCTCTACCTGGTTTTCACTGTCCCTTGGAACTGCATTCGCTGCCGCACAGACATTCGCGGTCCGCAAAAGCCTTGGTTGGGTATGATGCAACAATGCCTATGTGACTCTCGCAGAGCCCGGCTGCCAAATTTGAAACGTCCACTGATTGCGCCCACACGAAAGCTGCCAGCACTGAAAGCTCTCCCTGCTTTTCACTGTCGCTTGGAACTGCATTCGCTGCCGCACAGACATTCGCGCTCTGCGCAAGCCTTGGTTGGTTATGATGCAACAATGCCTATGTGACTCTCGCAGAGCCCGGCTGCCAAATTTGAATTGTACACCGATTGCGCCCTCACGAAAGATGCCAACACTGAAAGCTCTACCTGGTTTTCACTGTCCCTTGGAACTGCATTCGCTGCCGCACAGACATTCGCGGTCCGCAAAAGCCTTGGTTGGGTATGATGCAACAATGCCTATGTGACTCTCGCAGAGCCCGCTGCCAAATTTGAAACGTCCAGCAATTGCGCCCACACGAAAGCTGCCAGCACTGAAAGCTCTACCTGGTTTTCACTGTCCCTTGGAACTGCATTCGCTGCCGCACAGACATTCGCGCTCTGCAAAAGCCTTGGTTGGGTATGATGCAACAATGCCTATGTGACTCTCGCAGAGCCCGGCTGCCAAATTCGAAATGTACACCGATTGCGCCCTCACGAAAGCTGCCAGCGCTGAAAGCTCTACCTGGATTTCACTGTCCCTTGGAACTGCATTCGATGCCGCACAGACATTCGCGCTCTGCGCAAGCCTTGGTTGGTTATAACGCAACAATGCCTATGTGACTCTGGCAGAGACCGGCTGCCAAATTTGAATCGTCCAGCGATTGCGCCCACATGAAAGCTGCCAGCACTGAAAGCTCTACCTGGTTTTCACTGTCCCTTGGAACTGCATTCGCTGCCGCACAGACAGTCGCGGTCCGCAAAAGCCTTGGTTGGGTATGATGCAACAATGCCTATGTGACTCTCGCAGAGCCCGGCTGCCAAATTTGAAACGTCCAGCAATTGCGCCCACACGAAAGCTGCAAGCACTGAAAGCTCTACCTGGTTTTCACTGTCCCTTGGAACTGCATTCGCTGCCGCACAGACATTCGCGCTCTGCGCAAGCCTTGGTTGGTTATGACGCAACAATGGCTATGTGACTCTGGCAGAGACCGGCTGCCAAATTTGAAACGTCCAGCGATTGCGCCCACACGAAAGCTGCCAGCACTGAAAGCTCTACCTGGTTTTCACTGTGCATTGGAACTGCATTCGCTGCCGCACAGACATTCGCGCTCTGCAAAAGCCTTGGTTGGGTATGATGCAACAATGCCTATGTGACTCTCGCAGAGCCCGGCTGCCAAATTCGAAATGTACACCGATTGCGCCCTCACGAAAGCTGCCAGCGCTGAAAGCTCTACCTGGATTTCACTGTCCCTTGGAACTGCATTCGATGCCGCACAGACATTCGCGCTCTGCGCAAGCCTTGGTTGGTTATAACGCAACAATGCCTATGTGACTCTGGCAGAGCCCGGCTGCCAAATTTGAATCGTCCAGCGATTGCGCCCACATGAAAGCTGCCAGCACTGAAAGCTCTACCTGGTTTTCACTGTCCCTTGGAACTGCATTCGCTGCCGCACAGACATTCGCGGTCCGCAAAAGCCTTGGTTGGTTATGATGCAACAATGGCTATGTGACTCTCGCAGAGCTCGGCTGCCAAATTCGAAACGTACACCGATTGCGCCCACACGAAAGCCGCCAGCACTGAAAGTTCTACCTGGTTTTCACTGTCCCTTGGAACTGCATTCACTGCCGCACAGACATTCGCGCTCTGCAAAAGCCTTGGTTGGTTATGATGCAACAATGGCTATGTGACTCTCGCAGAGCCCGGCTGCCAAATTTGAAACTTCCACTGACTGCGCCCACACGAAAGCTGCCAGCACTGAAAGCTCTACCTGGTTTTCACTGTCCCTTGGAACTGCATTCGCTGCCGCACAGACATTCGCGCTCTGCGCAAGCCTTGGTTGGTTATGATGCAACAATGGCTATGTGACTCTGGCAGAGCCCGGCTGCCAAATTTGAAACGTCCAGCGATTGCGCCCACACGAAAGCTGCCAGCACTGAAAGCTCTACCTGGTTTTCACTGTCCCTTGGAACTGCATTCGCTGCCGCACAGACATTCGCGCTCTGCGCAAGCCTTGGTTGGTTATGATGCAACAATGCCTATGTGACTCTGGCAGAGCCCGGCTGCCAAATTTGAAACGTCCAGCGATTGCGCCCACACGAAAGCTGCCAGCACTGAAAGCTCTACCTGGTTTTCACTGTCCCTTGGAACTGCATTCGCTGCCGCACAGACATTCGCGGTCCGCAAAAGCCTTGGTTGGTTATGATGCAACAATGGCTATGTGACTCTCGCAGAGCTCGGCTGCCAAATTTGAAACGTCCAGCGATTGCACCCACACGAAAGCTGCCAGCACTGAAAGCTCTACCTGGTTTTCACTGTCCCTTGGAACTGCATTCGCTGCCGCACAGACATTCGCGCTCTGCGCAAGCCTTGGTTGGTTATGATGCAACAATGCCTATGTGACTCATGCAGAGCCCGGCTGCCAAATTTGAAACGTCCAGCGATTGCGCCCACACGAAAGCTGCCAGCGCTGAAAGCTCTACCTGGTTTTCACTGTCCCTTGGAACTGCATTCGCTGCCGCACAGACATTCGCGCTCTGCGCAAGCCTTGGTTGGTTATGATGCAACAATGCCTATGTGACTCTGGCAGAGCCCGGCTGCCAAATTTGAAACGTCCAGCGATTGCGCCCACACGAAAGCTGCCAGCACTGAAAGCTCTACCTGGTTTTCACTGTCCCTTGGAACTGCATTCGCTGCCGCACAGACATTCGCGCTCTGCGCAAGCCTTGGTTGGTTATGATGCAACAATGCCTATGTGACTCATGCAGAGCCCGGCTGCCAAATTCGAAACGTCCAGCGATTGCACCCACACAAAAGCTGCCAGCACTGAAAGCTCTACCTGGTTTTCACTGTCCCTTGGAACTGCATTCGCTGCCGCACCGACATTCGCGCTCTGCAAAAGCCTTGGTTGGTTATGATGCAACAATGCCTATGTGACTCTCGCACTGCCCGCTGCCAAATTTGAAACGTCCACTGATTGCGCCCACACAAAAGCTGCCAGCACTGAAAGCTCTCCCTGCTTTTCACTGTCGCTTGGAACTGCATTCGCTGCCGCACAGACATTCGCGCTCTGCGCAAGCCTTGGTTGGTTATGATGCAACAATGCCTATGTGACTCTCGCAGAGCCCGGCTGCCAAATTTGAATTGTACACCGATTGCGCCCTCACGAAAGATGCCAACACTGAAAGCTCTACCTGGTTTTCACTGTCCCTTGGAACTGCATTCGCTGCCGCACAGACATTCGCGGTCCGCAAAAGCCTTGGTTGGGTATGATGCAACAATGCCTATGTGACTCTCGCAGAGCCCGCTGCCAAATTTGAAACGTCCAGCAATTGCGCCCACACGAAAGCTGCCAGCACTGAAAGCTCTACCTGGTTTTCACTGTCCCTTGGAACTGCATTCGCTGCCGCACAGACATTCGCGCTCTGCGCAAGCCTTGGTTGGTTATGACGCAACAATGGCTATGTGACTCTGGCAGAGACCGGCTGCCAAATTTGAAACGTCCAGCGATTGCGCCCACACGAAAGCTGCCAGCACTGAAAGCTCTACCTGGTTTTCACTGTGCATTGGAACTGCATTCGCTGCCGCACAGACATTCGCGCTCTGCAAAAGCCTTGGTTGGGTATGATGCAACAATGCCTATGTGACTCTCGCAGAGCCCGGCTGCCAAATTCGAAATGTACACCGATTGCGCCCTCACGAAAGCTGCCAGCGCTGAAAGCTCTACCTGGATTTCACTGTCCCTTGGAACTGCATTCGATGCCGCACAGACATTCGCGCTCTGCGCAAGCCTTGGTTGGTTATAACGCAACAATGCCTATGTGACTCTGGCAGAGACCGGCTGCCAAATTTGAATCGTCCAGCGATTGCGCCCACATGAAAGCTGCCAGCACTGAAAGCTCTACCTGGTTTTCACTGTCCCTTGGAACTGCATTCGCTGCCGCACAGACATTCGCGGTCCGCAAAAGCCTTGGTTGGTTATGATGCAACAATGCCTATGTGACTCTCGCAGAGCTCGGCTGCCAAATTCGAAACGTACACCGATTGCGCCCACACGAAAGCCGCCAGCACTGAAAGTTCTACCTGGTTTTCACTGTCCCTTGGAACTGCATTCACTGCCGCACAGACATTCGCGCTCTGCAAAAGCCTTGGTTGGGTATGATGCAACAATGCCTATGTGAATCTTGCACAGCCCGCTGCCAAATTTGAAACGTCCACTGATTGAGCCCACACGAAAGCTGCCAGCACTGAAAGCTCTACCTGGTTTTCACTGTCCCTTGGAACTGCATTCGCTGCCGCACAGACATTCGCGCTCTGCGCAAGCCTTGGTTGGTTATGATGCAAGAATGCCTATGTGACTCTGGCAGAGCCCGGCTGCCAAATTCGAAACGTCCAGCGATTGCGCCCACACGAAAGCTGCCAGCACTGAAAGGTCTACCTGGTTTTCACTGTCCCTTGGAACTGCATTCGCTGCCGCACAGACATTCGCGGTCCGCAAAAGTCTTGGTTGGTTATGATGCAACAATGCCTATGTGACTCTCGCAGAGCCCGGCTGCCAAATTTGCAACGTCCACTGATTGCGCCCACACGAAAGCTGCCAGCACTGAAAGCTCTACCTGGTTTTCACTGTCCCTTGGAACTGCATTCGCTGCCGCACAGACATTCGCGCTCTGCGCAAGCCTTGGTTGGTTATGATGCAACAATGGCTATGTGACTCTGGCAGAGCCCGGCTGCCAAATTTGAAACGTCCACTGATTGCGCCCACACGAAAGCTGCCAGCACTGAAAGCTCTACCTGGTTTTCACTGTCCCTTGGAACTGCATTCGCTGCCGGACAGACATTCGCGGTCCGCAAAATTCTTGGTTGGTTATGATGCAACAATGCCTATGTGACTCTCGCAGAGCCCGGCTGCCAAATTTGCAACGTCCACTGATTGCGCCCACACGAAAGCTGCCAGCACTGAAAGCTCTACCTGGTTTTCACTGTCCCTTGGAACTGCATTCGCTGCCGCACAGACATTCGCGCTCTGCGCAAGCCTTGGTTGGTTATGATGCAACAATGGCTATGTGACTCTGGCAGAGCCCGGCTGCCAAATTTGAAACGTCCAGCGATTGCGCCCACACGAAAGCTGCCAGCACTGAAAGCTCTACCTGGTTTTCACTGTCCCTTGGAACTGCATTCGCTGCCGCACAGACATTCGCAATCAGCGCAAGCCTTGGTTGGTTATGATGCAACAATGCCTATGTGACTCTGGCAGAGCCCGGCTGCCAAATTTGAAACGTCCAGCGATTGCGCCCACACGAAAGCTGCCAGCACTGAAAGCTCTACCTGGTTTTCACTGTCCCTTGGAACTGCATTCGCTGCCGCACAGACATTCGCGCTCTGCGCAAGCCTTGGTTGGTTATGATGCAACAATGCCTATGTGACTCATGCAGAGCCCGGCTGCCAAATTCGAAACGTCCAGCGATTGAGCCCACACGAAAGCTGCCAGCACTGAAAGCTATACCTGGTTTTCACTGTCCCTTGGAACTGCATTCGCTGCCGCACAGACATTCGCGCTCTGCGCAAGCCTTGGTTGGTTATGATGCAACAATGCCTATGTGACTCTGGCAGAGCCCGGCTGCCAAATTTGAAACGTCCAGCGATTGCGCCCACACGAAAGCTGCCAGCACTGAAAGCTCTACCTGGTTTTCACTGTCCCTTGGAACTGCATTCGCTGCCGCACAGACATTCGCGCTCTGCGCAAGCCTTGGTTGGTTATGATGCAACAATGCCTATGTGACTCTGGCAGAGCCTGACTGCCAAATTTGAAACGTCCAGCGATTGCGCCCACACGAAAGCTGCCAGCACTGAAAGCTCTACCTGGTTTTCACTGTCCCTTGGAACTGCATTCGCTGCCGCACAGACATTCGCGCTCTGCGCAAGCCTTGGTTGGTTATGATGCAACAATGCCTATGTGACTCTCGCAGAGCCCGGCTGCCAAATTTGAATTGTACACCGGTTGCGCCCTCACGAAAGATGCCAGCACTGAAAGCTCTACCTGGTTTTCACTGTCCCTTGGAACTGCATTCGCTGCCGCACCGACATTCGCGCTCTGCAAAAGCCTTGGTTGGTTATGATGCAACAATGCCTATGTGACTCTCGCACTGCCTGCTGCCAAATTTGAAACGTCCACTGACTGCGCCCACACGAAAGCTGCCAGCACTGAAAGCTCTACCTGGTTTTCACTGTCCCTTGGGACTGCATTCGCTGCCGCACAGACATTCGCGCTCTGCGCAAGCCTTGGTTGGTTATGATGCAACAATGCCTATGTGACTCTCGCAGAGCCCGCTGCCAAATTTGAAACGTCCAGCAATTGCGCCCACACGAAAGCTGCCAGCACTGAAAGCTCTACCTGGTTTTCACTGTCCCTTGGAACTGCATTCGCTGCCGCACAGACATTCGCGCTCTGCGCAAGCCTTGGTTGGTTATGACGCAACAATGCCTATGTCACTCTGGCAGAATCCGGCTGCCAAATTTGAAATGTACACCGATTGCGCCCACACGAAAGCTGCCAGCACTGAAAGCTCTACCTGGTTTTCACTGTCCCTTGGAACTGCATTCGCTGCCGCACAGACATTGGCGGTCCGCAAAAGCCTTGGTTGGTTATGATGCAACAATGGCTATATGACTCTCGCAGAGCTCGGCTGCCAAATTCAAAACGTACACCGATTGCGCCCACACGAAAGCTGCCAGCACTGAAAGCTCTACCTGGTTTTCACTGTCCCTTGGAACTGCATTCGCTGCCGCACAGACGTTCGCGGTCCGCAAAAGCCTTGGTTGGTTATGATGCAACAATGCCTATGTGACTCTGGCAGAGCCCGGCTGCCAAATTTGAAACGTCCAGCGATTGCGCCCACACGAAAGCTGCCAGCACTGAAAGCTCTACCTGGTTTTCACTGTCCCTTGGAACTGCATTCGCTGCCGCACAGACATTCGCGCTCTGCGCAAGCCTTGGTTGGTTATGACGCAACAATGCCTATGTCACTCTGGCAGAATCCGGCTGCCAAATTTGAAATGTACACCGATTGCGCCCACACGAAAGCTGCCAGCACTGAAAGCTCTACCTGGTTTTCACTGTCCCTTGGAACTGCATTCGCTGCCGCACAGACATTGGCGGTCCGCAAAAGCCTTGGTTGGTTATGATGCAACAATGGCTATATGACTCTCGCAGAGCTCGGCTGCCAAATTCAAAACGTACACCGATTGCGCCCACACGAAAGCTGCCAGCACTGAAAGCTCTACCTGGTTTTCACTGTCCCTTGGAACTGCATTCGCTGCCGCACAGACGTTCGCGGTCCGCAAAAGCCTTGGTTGGTTATGATGCAACAATGCCTATGTGACTCTGGCAGAGCCCGGCTGCCAAATTTGAAACGTCCAGCGATTGCGCCCACACGAAAGCTGCCAGCACTGAAAGCTCTACCTGGTTTTCACTGTCCCTTGGAACTGCATTCGCTGCCGCACAGACATTCGCGCTCTGCGCAAGCCTTGGTTGGTTATGATGCAACAATGCCTATGTGACTCTGGCAGAGCCCGGCTGCCAAATTCGAAACGTCCAGCGATTGCGCCCACACGAAAGCTGCCAGCACTGAAAGCTCTACCTGGTTTTCACTGTCCCTTGGAACTGCATTCGCTGCCGCACAGACATTCGCGCTCTGCGCAAGCCTTGGTTGGTTATGATGCAACAATGCCTATGTGACTCTCGCAGAGCCCGGCTGCCAAATTTGAAACGTCCAGCGATTGCGCCCACACGAAAGCTGCCAGCACTGAAAGCTCTACCTGGTTTTCACTGTCCCTTGGAATTGCATTCGCTGCCGCACAGACATTCGCGCTCTGCAAAAGCCTTGGTTGGGTATGATGCAACAATGCCTATGTGACTCTCGCAGAGCCCGGCTGCCAAATTCGAAATGTACACCGATTGCGCCCTCATGAAAGCTGCCAGCGCTGAAAGCTCTACCTGGATTTCACAGTCCCTTGGAACTGCATTCCCTGCCGCACAGACATTCGCGCTCTGCGCAAGCCTTGGTTGGTTATAACGCAACAATGCCTATGTAACTCTGGCAGAGACCGGCTGCCAAATTTGAAACGTCCAGCGATTGCGCCCACATGAAAGCTGCCAGCACTGAAAGCTCTACCTGGTTTTCACTGTCCCTTGGAACTGCATTCGCTGCCGCACAGACATTCGCGGTCCGCAAAAGCCTTGGTTGGTTATGATGCAACAATGCCTATGTGACTCTCGCAGAGCTCGGCTGCCAAATTCGAAACGTACACCGATTGCGCCCACACGAAAGCCGCCAGCACTGAAAGATCTACCTGGTTTTCACTGTCCCTTGGAACTGCATTCACTGCCGCACAGACATTCGCGCTCTGCAAAAGCCTTGGTTGGGTATGATGCAACAATGCCTATGTGAATCTCGCACAGCCCGCTGCCAAATTTGAAACGTCCACTGATTGCGCCCACACGAAAGCTGCCAGCACTGAAAGCTCTGCCTGGTTTTCACTGTCCCTTGGAACTGCATTCGCTGCCGCACAGACATTCGCGCTCTGCGCAAGCCTTGGTTGGTTATGATGCAACAATGCCTATGTGACTCTGGCAGAGCCCGGCTGCCAAATTTGAAATGTACACTGATTGCGCCCACACGAAAGCTGCCAGCACTGAAAGCTCTACCTGGTTTTCACTGTCCCTTGGAACTGCATTCGCTGCCGCACAGACATTCGCGCTCTGCAAAAGCCTTGGTTGGTTATGATGCAACAATGCCTATGTGACTCTGGCAGAGCCCGGCTGCCAAATTTGAAACGTCCAGCGATTGCGCCCACACGATAGCTGCCAGCACTGAAAGCTCTACCTGGTTTTCACTGTCCCTTGGAACTGCATTCGCTGCCGCACAGACATTCGCGCTCTGCAAAAGCCTTGGTTGGTTATGATGCAACAATGCCTATGTGACTCTCGCACAGCCCGCTGCCAAATTTGAAACGTCCAGCGATTGGGCCCACACGAAAGCTGCCAGCACTGAAAGCTCTACCTGGTTTTCACTGTCCCTTGGAACTGCATTCGCTGCCGCACAGACATTCGCGCTCTGCGCAAGCCTTGGTTGGTTATGATGCAACAATGCCTATGTGACTCTCGCAGAGCCCGGCTGCCAAATTCGAAACGTCCAGCGATTGCGCCCACACGAAAGCTGCCAGCACTGAAAGCTCTACCTGGTTTTCACTGTCCCTTGGAACTGCATTCGCTGCCGCACAGACATTCGCGCTCTGCAAAAGCCTTGGTTGGTTATGATGCAACAATGCCTATGTGACTCATGCAGAGCCCGGCTGCCAAATTTGAAACGTCCAGCAATTGCGCCCACACGAAAGCTGCCAGCACTGAAAGCTCTACCTGGTTTTCACTGTCCCTTGGGACTGCATTCGCTGCCGCACCGACATTCGCGCTCTGCAAAAGCCTTGGTTGGTTATGATGCAACAATGCCTATGTGACTCTCGCACTGCCCGCTGCCAAATTTGAAACGTCCACTGATTGCGCCCACACGAAAGCTGCCAGCACTGAAAGCTCTACCTGCTTTTCACTGTCGCTTGGAACTCCATTCGCTGCCGCACAGACAGTCGCGCTCTGCGCAAGCCTTGGTTGCTTATGATGCAACAATTCCTATGTGACTCTGGCAGAGCCCGGCTGCCAAATTTGAATTCTACACCGATTGCGCCCTCACGAAAGCTGCCAGTACTGAAAGCTCTACCTGGTTTTCACTGTCCCTTGGAACTGCATTCGCTGCCGCACAGACAGTCGCGCTCTGCAAAAGCCTTGGTTGGGTATGATGCAACAATGCCTATGTGACTCTCGCAGAGACCGCTGCCAAATTTGAAACGTCCAGCGATTGCGCCCACATGAAAGCTGCCAGCACTGAAAGCTCTACCTGGTTTTCACTGTCCCTTGGAACTGCATTCGCTGCCGCACAGACATTCGCAATCAGCGCAAGCCTTGGTTGGTTATGATGCAACAATGCCTATGTGACTCTGGCAGAGCCCGGCTGCCAAATTCGAAACGTCCAGCGATTGCGCCCACACGAAAGCTGCCAGCACTGAAAGCTCTACCTGGTTTTCACTGTCCCTTGGAACTGCATTCGCTGCCGCACCGACATTCGCGCTCCGCAAAAGCCTTGGTTGGTTATGATGCAACAATGCCTATGTGACTCTGGCAGAGCCCGGCTGCCAAATTTGAAACGTCCAGCGATTGCGCCCACACGATAGCTGCCAGCACTGAAAGCTCTACCTGGTTTTCACTGTCCCTTGGAACTGCATTCGCTGCCGCACAGACATTCGTGCTCTGCAAAAGCCTTGGTTGGTTATGATGCAACAATGCCTATGTGACTCATGCAGAGCCCGGCTGCCAAATTTGAAACGTCCAGCAATTGCGCCCACACGAAAGCTGCCAGCACTGAAAGCTCTACCTGGTTTTCACTGTCCCTTGGAACTGCATTCGCTGCCGCACCGACATTCGCGCTCTGCAAAAGCCTTGGTTGGTTATGATGCAACAATGCCTATGTGACTCTCGCACTGCCCGCTGCCAAATTTGAAACGTCCACTGATTGCGCCCACACGAAAGCTGCCAGCACTGAAAGATCTACCTGCTTTTCACTGTCGCTTGGAACTCCATTCGCTGCCGCACAGACATTCGCGCTCTGCGCAAGCCTTGGTTGCTTATGATGCAACAATTCCTATGTGACTCTGGCAGAGCCCGGCTGCCAAATTTGAATTGTACACCGATTGCGCCCTCACGAAAGCTGCCAGCACTGAAAGCTCTACCTGGTTTTCACTGTCCCTTGGAACTGCATTCGCTGCCGCACAGACAGTCGCGCTCTGCAAAAGCCTTGGTTGGGTATGATGCAACAATGCCTATGTGACTCTCGCAGAGACCGCTGCCAAATTTGAAACGTCCAGCGATTGCGCCCACATGAAAGCTGCCAGCACTGAAAGCTCTACCTGGTTTTCACTGTCCCTTGGAACTGCATTCGCTGCCGCACAGACATTCGCGCTCTGCGCAAGCATTGGTTGGTTATGACGCAACAATGGCTATGTGACTCTGGCAGAGACCGGCTGCCAAATTTGAAACGTCCAGCGATTGCGCCCACACGAAAGCTGCCAGCACTGAAAGCTCTACCTGGTTTTCACTGTCCCTTGGACCTGCATTCGCTGCCGCACAGACATTCGCGGTCCGCAAAAGCCTTGGTTGGTTATGATGCAACAATGGCTATATGACTCTCGCAGAGCTCGGCTGCCAAATTCGAAACGTCCAGCGATTGCGCCCACACGAAAGCTGCCAGCACTGAAAGCTCTACCTGGTTTTCACTGTCCCTTGGAACTGCATTCGCTGCCGCACAGACATTCACGCTCTGCAAAAGCCTTGGTTGGGTATGATGCAACAATGCCTATGTGACACTCGCAGAGCCCGGCTGCCAAATTTGAAACGTCCAGCGATTGCGCCCACACGAAAGCTGCCAGCACTGAAAGCTCTACCTGGTTTTCACTGTCCCTTGGAACTGCATTCGCTGCCGCACAGACATTCGCGCTCTGCGCAAGCCTTGGTTGGTTATGATGCAACAATGCCTATGTGACTCTCGCAGAGCCCGGCTGCCAAATTTGAAACGTCCAGCGATTGCGCCCACACGAAAGCTGCCAGCACTGAAAGCTCTACCTGGTTTTCACTGTCCCTTGGAACTGCATTCGCTGCCGCACAGACATTTGCGCTCTGCGCAAGCCTTGGTTGGTTATGATGCAACAATGCCTATGTGACTCTGGCAGAGCCCGGCTGCCAAATTCGAAACGTCCAGCGATTGCACCCACACGAAAGCTGCCAGCACTGAAAGCTATACCTGGTTTTCACTGTCCCTTGGAACTGCATTCGCTGCCGCACAGACATTCGCGCTCTGCGCAAGCCTTGGTTGGTTATGATGCAACAATGGCTATGTGACTCTGGCAGAGCCCGGCTGCCAAATTTGAAACGTCCAGCGATTGCGCCCACACGAAAGCTGCCAGCACTGAAAGCTCTACCTGGTTTTCACTGTCCCTTGGAACTGCATTCGCTGCCGCACAGACATTCGCGCTCTGCGCAAGCCTTGGTTGGTTATGATGCAACAATGCCTATGTGACTCTGGCAGAGCCCGGCTGCCAAATTTGAAACGTCCAGCGATTGCGCCCACACGAAAGCTGCCAGCACTGAAAGCTCTACCTGGTTTTCACTGTGCATTGGAACTGCATTCGCTGCCGCACAGACATTCGCGCTCTGCAAAAGCCTTGGTTGGGTATGATGCAACAATGCCTATGTGACTCTCGCAGAGCCCGGC
This sequence comes from Mycteria americana, assembly GCF_035582795.1. Classification (NCBI taxonomy): domain Eukaryota; kingdom Metazoa; phylum Chordata; class Aves; order Ciconiiformes; family Ciconiidae; genus Mycteria; species Mycteria americana. The sequence goes on along the minus strand of NW_027445609.1, from coordinate 1,185,407 downwards.
TGCCAAATTCGAAATGTACACCGATTGCGCCCTCACGAAAGCTGCCAGCGCTGAAAGCTCTACCTGGATTTCACTGTCCCTTGGAACTGCATTCGATGCCGCACAGACATTCGCGCTCTGCGCAAGCCTTTGTTGGTTATAACGCAACAATGCCTATGTGACTCTGGCAGAGACCGGCTGCCAAATTTGAATCGTCCAGCGATTGCGCCCACATGAAAGCTGCCAGCACTGAAAGCTCTACCTGGTTTTCACTGTCCCTTGGAACTGCATTCGCTGCCGCACAGACATTCGCGGTCCGCAAAAGCCTTGGTTGGTTATGATGCAACAATGGCTATGTGACTCTCGCAGAGCTCGGCTGCCATATTTGAAACGTCCACTGATTGCGCCCACACGAAAGCTGCCAGCACTGAAAGCTCTACCTGGTTTTCACTGTCCCTTGGAACTGCATTCGCTGCCGCACAGACATTCGCGCTCTGCGCAAGCCTTGGTTGGTTATGATGCAACAATGGCTATGTGACTCTGGCAGAGCCCGGCTGCCAAATTTGAAACGTCCAGCGATTGCGCCCACACGAAAGCTGCCAGCACTGAAAGCTCTACCTGGTTTTCACTGTCCCTTGGAACTGCATTCGCTGCCGCACAGACATTCGCGCTCTGCGCAAGCCTTGGTTGGTTATGATGCAACAATGCCTATGTGACTCTGGCAGAGCCCGGCTGCCAAATTTGAAACGTCCAGCGATTGCGCCCACACGAAAGCTGCCAGCACTGAAAGCTCTACCTGGTTTTCACTGTCCCTTGGAACTGCATTCGCTGCCGCACAGACATTCGCGCTCTGCGCAAGCCTTGGTTGGTTATGATGCAACAATGCCTATGTGACTCTGGCAGAGCCCGGCTGCCAAATTCGAAACGTCCAGCGATTGCACCCACACGAAAGCTGCCAGCACCGAAAGCTCTACCTGGTTTTCACTGTCCCTTGGAACTGCATTCGCTGCCGCACAGACATTCGCGGTCCGCAAAAGTCTTGGTTGGTTATGATGCAACAATGCCTATGTGACTCTCGCAGAGCCCGGCTGCCAAATTTGAAACGTCCACTGATTGCGCCCACACGAAAGCTGCCAGCACTGAAAGCTCTACCTGGTTTTCACTGTCCCTTGGAACTGCATTCGCTGCCGCACAGACATTCGCGCTCTGCGCAAGCCTTGGTTGGTTATGATGCAACAATGGCTATGTGACTCTGGCAGAGCCCGGCTGCCAAATTTGAAACGTCCAGCGATTGCGCCCACACGAAAGCTGCCAGCACTGAAAGCTCTACCTGGTTTTCACTGTCCCTTGGAACTGCATTCGCTGCCGCACAGACATTCGCGCTCTGCGCAAGCCTTGGTTGGTTATGATGCAACAATGCCTATGTGACTCTGGCAGAGCCCGGCTGCCAAATTTGAAAACTCCAGCGATTGCGCCCACACGAAAGCTGCCAGCACTGAAAGCTCTACCTGGTTTTCACTGTCCCTTGGAACTGCATTCGCTGCCGCACAGACATTCGCGCTCTGCGCAAGCCTTGGTTGGTTATGATGCAACAATGCCTATGTGACTCTGGCAGAGCCCGGCTGCCAAATTCGAAACGTCCAGCGATTGCACCCACACGAAAGCTGCCAGCACCGAAAGCTCTACCTGGTTTTCACTGTCCCTTGGAACTGCATTCGCTGCCGCACAGACATTCGCGGTCCGCAAAAGTCTTGGTTGGTTATGACGCAACAATGCCTATGTGACTCTGGCAGAGCCCGGCTGCCAAATTTGACACGTCCAGCAATTGCGCCCACACGAAAGCTGCCAGCACTGAAAGCTCTACCTGGTTTTCACTGTCCCTTGGAACTGCATTCGCTGCCGCACAGACATTCGCGCTCTGCGCAAGCCTTGGTTGGTTATGATGCAACAATGGCTATGTGACTCTGGCAGAGCCCGGCTGCCAAATTTGAAACGTCCAGCGATTGCGCCCACACGAAAGCTGCCAGCACTGAAAGCTCTACCTGGTTTTCACTGTCCCTTGGAACTGCATTCGCTGCCGCACAGACATTCGCGCTCTGCGCAAGCCTTGGTTGGTTATGATGCAACAATGCCTATGTGACTCTGGCAGAGCCCGGCTGCCAAATTTGAAAAGTCCAGCGATTGCGCCCACACGAAAGCTGCCAGCACTGAAAGCTCTACCTGGTTTTCACTGTCCCTTGGAACTGCATTCGCTGCCGCACAGACATTCGCGGTCCGCAAAAGCCTTGGTTGGGTATGATGCAACAATGCCTATGTGACTCTCGCAGAGCCCGCTGCCAAATTTGAAACGTCCAGCAATTGCGCCCACACGAAAGCTGCCAGCACTGAAAGCTCTACCTGGTTTTCACTGTCCCTTGGAACTGCATTCGCTGCCGCACAGACATTCGCGCTCTGCGCAAGCCTTGGTTGGTTATGACGCAACAATGCCTATGTGACTCTGGCAGAGACCGGCTGCCAAATTTGAAACGTCCAGCGATTGCGCCCACACGAAAGCTGCCAGCACTGAAAGCTCTACCTGGTTTTCACTGTGCATTGGAACTGCATTCGCTGCCGCACAGACATTCGCGCTCTGCAAAAGCCTTGGTTGGGTATGATGCAACAATGCCTATGTGACTCTCGCAGAGCCCGGCTGCCAAATTCGAAATGTACACCGATTGCGCCCTCACGAAAGCTGCCAGCGCTGAAAGCTCTACCTGGATTTCACTGTCCCTTGGAACTGCATTCGATGCCGCACAGACATTCGCGCTCTGCGCAAGCCTTGGTTGGTTATAACGCAACAATGCCTATGTGACTCTGGCAGAGCCCGGCTGCCAAATTTGAAACGTCCAGCGATTGCGCCCACACGAAAGCTGCCAGCACTGAAAGCTCTACCTGGTTTTCACTGTCCCTTGGAACTGCATTCGCTGCCGCACAGACATTCGTGCTCTGCAAAAGCCTTGGTTGGTTATGATGCAACAATGCCTATGTGACTCATGCAGAGCCCGGCTGCCAAATTTGAAACGTCCAGCAATTGCGCCCACACGAAAGCTGCCAGCACTGAAAGCTCTACCTGGTTTTCACTGTCCCTTGGAACTGCATTCGCTGCCGCACCGACATTCGCGCTCTGCAAAAGCCTTGGTTGGTTATGATGCAACAATGCCTATGTGACTCTCGCACTGCCCGCTGCCAAATTTGAAACGTCCAGCGATTGCGCCCACACGAAAGCTGCCAGCACTGAAAGCTCTACCTGCTTTTCACTGTCGCTTGGAACTCCATTCGCTGCCGCACAGACATTCGCGCTCTGCGCAAGCCTTGGTTGCTTATGATGCAACAATTCCTATGTGACTCTGGCAGAGCCCGGCTGCCAAATTTGAATTGTACACCGATTGCGCCCTCACGAAAGCTGCCAGCACTGAAAGCTCTACCTGGTTTTCACTGTCCCTTGGAACTGCATTCGCTGCCGCACAGACAGTCGCGCTCTGCAAAAGCCTTGGTTGGGTATGATGCAACAATGCCTATGTGACTCTCGCAGAGACCGCTGCCAAATTTGAAACGTCCAGCGATTGCGCCCACATGAAAGCTGCCAGCACTGAAAGCTCTACCTGGTTTTCACTGTCCCTTGGAACTGCATTCGCTGCCGCACAGACATTCGCGCTCTGCGCAAGCCTTGGTTGGTTATGATGCAACAATGCCTATGTGACTCTGGCAGAGCCCGGCTGCCAAATTTGAAACGTCCAGCGATTGCGCCCACACGAAAGCTGCCAGCACTGAAAGCTCTACCTGGTTTTCACTGTCCCTTGGAACTGCATTCGCTGCCGCACAGACATTCGCTTTCCGCAAAAGTCTTGGTTGGTTATGATGCAACAATGCCTATGTGACTCTCGCAGAGCCCGGCTGCCAAATTTGAAATGTACACCGATTGCGCCCACACGAAAGCTGCCAGCACTGAAAGCTCTACCTGGTTTTCACTGTCCCTTGGAACTGCATTCGCTGCCGCACAGACATTCAAGCTCTGCAAAAGCCTTGGTTGGGTATGATGCAACAATGCCTATGTGACTCTCGCAGAGCCCGCTGCCAAATTTGAAACGTCCAGCGATTGCGCCCACACGAAAGCTGCCAGCACTGAAAGCTCTACCTGGTTTTCACTGTCCCTTGGAACTGCATTCGCTGCCGCACAGACATTCGCGCTCTGCGCAAGCATTGGTTGGTTATGACGCAACAATGGCTATGTGACTCTGGCAGAGACCGGCTGCCAAATTTGAAACGTCCAGCGATTGCGCCCACACGAAAGCTGCCAGCACTGAAAGCTCTACCTGGTTTTCACTGTCCCTTGGAACTGCATTTGCTGCCGCACAGACATTCGCGCTCTGCAAAAGCCTTGGTTGGTTATGATGCAACAATGGCTATGTGACTCTGGCAGAGACCGGCTGCCAAATTTGAAACGTCCAGCGATTGCGCCCACACGAAAGCTGCCAGCACTGAAAGCTCTACCTGGTTTTCACTGTCCCTTGGAACTGCATTCGCTGCCGCACAGACATTCGCGCTCTGCGCAAGCCTTGGTTGGTTATGATGCAACAATGCCTATGTGACTCTCGCAGAGCCCGGCTGCCAAATTCGAAACGTCCAGCGATTGCGCCCACACGAAAGCTGCCAGCACTGAAAGCTCTACCTGGTTTTCACTGTCCCTTGGAACTGCATTCGCTGCCGCACAGACATTCGCGCTCTGCAAAAGCCTTGGTTGGTTATGATGCAACAATGCCTATGTGACTCATGCAGAGCCCGGCTGCCAAATTTGAAACGTCCAGCAATTGCGCCCACACGAAAGCTGCCAGCACTGAAAGCTCTACCTGGTTTTCACTGTCCCTTGGAACTGCATTCGCTGCCGCACCGACATTCGCGCTCTGCAAAAGCCTTGGTTGGTTATGATGCAACAATGCCTATGTGACTCTCGCACTGCCCGCTGCCAAATTTGAAACGTCCACTGATTGCGCCCACACGAAAGCTGCCAGCACTGAAAGCTCTACCTGCTTTTCACTGTCGCTTGGAACTCCATTCGCTGCCGCACAGACATTCGCGCTCTGCGCAAGCCTTGGTTGCTTATGATCCAACAATTCCTATGTGACTCTGGCAGAGCCCGGCTGCCAAATTTGAATTGTACACCGATTGCGCCCTCACGAAAGCTGCCAGTACTGAAAGCTCTACCTGGTTTTCACTGTCCCTTGGAACTGCATTCGCTGCCGCACAGACAGTCGCGCTCTGCAAAAGCCTTGGTTGGGTATGATGCAACAATGCCTATGTGACTCTCGCAGAGACCGCTGCCAAATTTGAAACGTCCAGCGATTGCGCCCACATGAAAGCTGCCAGCACTGAAAGCTCTACCTGGTTTTCACTGTCCCTTGGAACTGCATTCGCTGCCGCACAGACATTCGCGCTCTGCAAAAGCCTTGGTTGGTTATGATGCAACAATGCCTATGTGAGTCTGGCAGAGCCCGGCTGCCAAATTCGAAACGTCCAGCGATTGCGCCCACACGAAAGCTGCCAGCACTGAAAGCTCTACCTGGTTTTCACTGTCCCTTGGAACTGCATTCGCTGCCGCACAGACATTCGCTTTCCGCAAAAGTCTTGGTTGGTTATGATGCAACAATGCCTATGTGACTCTCGCAGAGCCCGGCTGCCAAATTTGAAATGTACACCGATTGCGCCCACACGAAAGCTGCCAGCACTGAAAGCTCTACCTGGTTTTCACTGTCCCTTGGAACTGCATTCGCTGCCGCACAGACAGTCGCGCTCTGCAAAAGCCTTGGTTGGGTATGATGCAACAATGCCTATGTGACTCTCGCAGAGCCCGCTGCCAAATTTGAAACGTCCAGCGATTGCGCCCACACGAAAGCTGCCAGCACTGAAAGCTCTACCTGGTTTTCACTGTCCCTTGGAACTGCATTCGCTGCCGCACAGACATTCGCGCTCTGCGCAAGCCTTGGTTGGTTATGACGCAACAATGGCTATGTGACTCTGGCAGAGACCGGCTGCCAAATTTGAAACGTCCAGCGATTGCGCCCACACGAAAGCTGCCAGCACTGAAAGCTCTACCTGGTTTTCACTGTGCATTGGACCTGCATTCGCTGCCGCACAGACATTCGCGGTCCGCAAAAGCCTTGGTTGGTTATGATGCAACAATGGCTATATGACTCTCGCAGAGCTCGGCTGCCAAATTCGAAACGTCCAGCGATTGCGCCCACACGAAAGCTGCCAGCACTGAAAGCTCTACCTGGTTTTCACTGTCCCTTGGAACTGCATTCGCTGCCGCACAGACATTCACGCTCTGCAAAAGCCTTGGTTGGGTATGATGCAACAATGCCTATGTGACACTCGCAGAGCCCGGCTGCCAAATTTGAATTGTACACCGATTGCGCCCTCACGAAAGCTGCCAGCACTGAAAGCTCTACCTGGTTTTCACTGTCCCTTGGAACTGCATTCGCTGCCGCACAGACATTCGCGCTCTGCAAAAGCCTTGGTTGGTTATGATGCAACAATGCCTATGTGACTCTCGCACAGCCCGCTGCCAAATTTGAAACGTCCACTGATTGCGCCCACACGAAAGCTGCCAGCACTGAAAGCTCTACCTGGTTTTCACTGTCCCTTGGAACTGCATTCGCTGCCGCACAGACATTCGCGCTCTGCGCAAGCCTTGGTTGGTTATGATGCAACAATGGCTATGTGACTCTCGCAGAGCCCGGCTGCCAAATTCGAAACGTCCAGCGATTGCGCCCACACGAAAGCTGCCAGCACTGAAAGCTCTACCTGGTTTTCACTGTCCCTTGGAACTGCATTCGCTGCCGCACAGACATTCGCGATCAGCGCAAGCCTTGGTTGGTTATGACGCAACAATGCCTATGTGACTCTGGCAGAGACCGGCTGCCAAATTTGAAACGTCCAGCGATTGCGCCCACACGAAAGCTGCCAGCACTGAAAGCTCTACCTGGTTTTCACTGTCCCTTGGAACTGCATTCGCTGCCGCACAGACATTCGCGCTCTGCGCAAGCCTTGGTTGGTTATGACGCAACAATGCCTATGTGACTCTGGCAGAGCACGGCTGCCAAATTTGAAATGTACACCGATTGCGCCCACACGAAAGCTGCCAGCACTGAAAGCTCTACCTGGTTTTCACTGTCCCTTGGAACTGCATTCGCTGCCGCACAGACATTCGCGCTCCGCAAAAGCCTTGGTTGGTTATGATGCAACAATGCCTATGTGACTCTCGCAGAGCCCGGCTGCCAAATTTGAAACGTCCAGCGATTGCGCCCACATGAAAGCTGCCAGCACTGAAAGCTCTACCTGGTTTTCACTGTCCCTTGGAACTGCATTCGCTGCCGCACAGACATTCGCGCTCTGCAAAAGCCTTGGTTGGGTATGATGCAACAATGCCTATGTGACTCTGGCAGAGCCCGGCTGCCAAATTCGAAACGTCCAGCGATTGCGCCCACACGAAAGCTGCCAGCACTGAAAGCTCTACCTGCTTTTCACTGTCCCTTGGAACTGCATTCGCTGCCGCACAGACATTCGCGCTCTGCGCAAGCCTTGGTTGGTTATGATGCAACAATGCCTATGTGACTCTGGCAGAGCCCGGCTGCCAAATTTGAAACGTCCAGCGATTGCGCCCACACGAAAGCTGCCAGCACTGAAAGCTCTACCTGGTTTTCACTGTCCCTTGGAACTGCATTCGCTGCCGCACAGACATTCGCGCTCTGCGCAAGCCTTGGTTGGTTATGATGCAACAATGCCTATGTGACTCTGGCAGAGCCCGGCTGCCAAATTTGAAACGTCCAGTGATTGCGCCCACACGAAAGCCGCCAGCACTGAAAGCTCTACCTGGTTTTCACTGTCCCTTGGAACTGCATTCGCTGCCGCACAGACATTATCTCTCCGCATAAGCTTTATTTGTTTATGATGCAACAATGCCTATGTGACTCTCGCACAGCCCGCTGCCAAATTTGAAACGTCCAGCGATTGCGCCCACACGAAAGCTGCCAGCACTGAAAGCTCTACCTGGTTTTCACTGTCCCTTGGAACTGCATTCGCTGCCGCACAGACATTCGCGCTCCGCAAAAGCCTTGGTTGGTTATGATGCAACAATGCCTATGTGACTCATGCAGAGCCCAGCTGCCAAATTCGAAACGTCCAGCGATTGCGCCCACACGAAAGCTGCCAGCACTGAAATCTCTACCTGGTTTTCGCTGTCCCTTGGAACTGCATTCGCTGCCGCACAGACATTCGCCCTCTGCGCAAGCCTTGGTTGGTTATGATGCAACAATGCCTATGTGACTCTCGCAGAGCCCGGCTGCCAAATTTGAATTGTACACCGATTGCGCCCTCACGAAAGCTGCCAGCACTGAAAGCTCTACCTGGTTTTCACTGTCCCTTGGAACTGCATTCGCTGCCGCACAGACAGTCGCGCTCTGCAAAAGCCTTGGTTGGGTATGATGCAACAATGCCTATGTGACTCTCGCAGAGACCGCTGCCAAATTTGAAACGTCCAGCGACTGCGCCCACACGAAAGCTGCCAGCACTGAAAGCTCTACCTGGTTTTCACTGTCCCTTGGAACTGCATTCGCTGCCGCACAGACATTCGCGCTCTGCGCAAGCCTTGGTTGGTTATGACGCAACAATGGCTATGTGACTCTGGCAGAGACCGGCTGCCAAATTTGAAACGTCCAGCGATTACGCCCACACGAAAGCTGCCAGCACTGAAAGCTCTACCTGGTTTTCACTGTGCATTGGACCTGCATTCGCTGTCGCACAGACATTCGCGGTCCGCAAAAGCCTTGGTTGGTTATGATGCAACAATGGCTATATGACTCTCGCAGAGCTCGGCTGCCAAATTTGAAACGTCCAGCGATTGCGCTCACACGAAAGCTGCCAGCACTGAAAGCTCTACCTGGTTTTCACTGTGCATTGGACCTGCATTCGCTGCCGCACAGACATTCGCGGTCCGCAAAAGCCTTGGTTGGTTATGATGCAACAATGCCTATGTGACTCTGGCAGAGCCCGGCTGCCAAATTTGAAACGTCCAGCGATTGCGCCCACACGAAAGCTGCCAGCACTGAAAGCTCTACCTGGTTTTCACTGTCCCTTGGAACTGCATTCGCTGCCGCACAGACATTCGCGCTCTGCAAAAGCCTTCGTTGGGTATGATGCAACAATGCCTATGTGACTCTCGCAGAGCCCGACTGCCAAATTCGAAATGTACACCGATTGCGCCCTCACGAAAGCTGCCAGCGCTGAAAGCTATACCTGGATTTCACTGTCCCTTGGAACTGCATTCGCTGCTGCACAGACATTCGCGCTCTGCGCAAGCCTTGGTTGGTTATAATGCAACAATGCCTATGTGACTATGGCAGAGACCGGCTGCCAAATTTGAAACGTCCAGCGATTGCGCCCACATGAAAGCTGCCAGCACTGAAAGCTCTACCTGGTTTTCACTGTCCCTTGGAACTGCGTTCGCTGCCGCACAGACATTCGCGGTCCGCAAAGGCTTGATTGGTTATGATGCAACAATGGCTATGTGACTCTCGCAGAGCTCGGCTGCCAAATTCGAAACGTACACCGATTGCGCCCACACGAAAGCCGCCAGCACTGAAAGCTCTACCTGGTTTTCACTGTCCCTTGGAACTGCATTCACTGCCGCACAGACATTCGCGCTATGCAAAAGCCTTGGTTGGGTATGATGCAACAATGCCTATGTGAATCTTGCACAGCCCGCTGCCAAATTTGAAACGTCCACTGATTGAGCCCACACGAAAGCTGCCAGCACTGAAAGCTCTACCTGGTTTTCACTGTCCCTTGGAACTGCATTCGCTGCCGCACAGACATTCGCGCTCCGCAAAAGCCTTGGTTGGTTATGATGCAACAATGCCTATGTGACTCTGGCAGAGCCCGGCTGCCAAATTCGAAACGTCCAGCGATTGCGCCCACACGAAAGCTGCCAGCACTGAAAGCTCTACCTGGTTTTCACTGTCCCTTGGAACTGCATTCGCTGCCGCACAGACATTCGCGCTCCGCAAAAGTCTTGGTTGGTTATGATGCAACAATGCCTATGTGACTCTCGCAGAGCCCGGCTGCCAAATTTGAAACGTCCACTGATTGCGCCCACACGAAAGCTGCCAGCACTGAAAGCTCTACCTGGTTTTCACTGTCCCTTGGAACTGCATTCGCTGCCGCACAGACATTCGCGCTCTGCGCAAGCCTTGGTTGGTTATGATGCAACAATGCCTATGTGACTCTCGCAGAGCCCGGCTGCCAAATTTGAATTGTACACCGATTGCGCCCTCACGAAAGCTGCCAGCACTGAAAGCTCTACCTGGTTTTCACTGTCCCTTGGAACTGCATTCGCTGCCGCACAGACAGTCGCGCTCTGCAAAAGCCTTGGTTGGGTATGATGCAACAATGCCTATGTGACTCTCGCAGAGACCGCTGCCAAATTTGAAACGTCCAGCGATTGCGCCCACACGAAAGCTGCCAGCACTGAAAGCTCTACCTGGTTTTCACTGTCCCTTGGAACTGCATTCGCTGCCGCACAGACATTCGCGCTCTGCGCAAGCCTTGGTTGGTTATGACGCAACAATGGCTATGTGACTCTGGCAGAGACCGGCTGCCAAATTTGAAACGTCCAGCGATTGCGCCCACACGAAAGCTGCCAGCACTGAAAGCTCTACCTGGTTTTCACTGTGCATTGGACCTGCATTCGCTGTCGCACAGACATTCGCGGTCCGCAAAAGCCTTGGTTGGTTATGATGCAACAATGGCTATATGACTCTCGCAGAGCTCGGCTGCCAAATTTGAAACGTCCAGCGATTGCGCCCACACGAAAGCTGCCAGCACTGAAAGCTCTACCTGGTTTTCACTGTGCATTGGACCTGCATTCGCTGCCGCACACACATTCGCGGTCCGCAAAAGCCTTGGATGGTTATGATGCAACAATGCCTATGTGACTCTGGCAGAGCCCGGCTGCCAAATTTGAAACGTCCAGCGATTGCGCCCACACGAAAGCTGCCAGCACTGAAAGCTCTACCTGGTTTTCACTGTCCCTTGGAACTGCATTCGCTGCCGCACAGACATTCGCGCTCTGCAAAAGCCTTCGTTGGGTATGATGCAACAATGCCTATGTGACTCTCGCAGAGCCCGACTGCCAAATTCGAAATGTACACCGATTGCGCCCTCACGAAAGCTGCCAGCGCTGAAAGCTCTACCTGGATTTCACTGTCCCTTGGAACTGCATTCGATGCCGCACAGACATTCGCGCTCTGCGCAAGCCTTGGTTGGTTATAACGCAACAATGCCTATGTGACTCTGGCAGAGCCGGGTGACAAATTTGAAACGTCCAGCGATTGCGCCCACATGAAAGCTGCCAGCACTGAAAGCTCTACCTGGTTTTCACTGTCCCTTGGAACTGCATTCGCTGCCGCACAGACATTCGCGGTCCGCAAAGGCTTGGTTGGTTATGATGCAACAATGGCTATGTGACTCTCGCAGAGCCCGGCTGCCAAATTCGAAACGTCCACTGATTGCGCCCACACGAAAGCCGCCAGCACTGAAAGCTCTACCTGGTTTTCACTGTCCCTTGGAACTGCATTCGCTGCCGCACAGACATTCGCGCTCTGCGCAAGCCTTGGTTGGTTATGATGCAACAATGCCTATGTGACTCTCGCAGAGCCCGGCTGCCAAATTTGAAACGTCCAGCGATTGCGCCCACACGAAAGCTGCCAGCACTGAAAGCTCTACCTGGTTTTCACTGTCCCTTGGAACTGCATTCGCTGCCGCACAGACATTCGCGCTCTGCGCAAGCCTTGGTTGGTTATGATGCAACAATGCCTATGTGACTCTGGCAGAGCCCGGCTGCCAAATTTGAAACGTCCAGCGATTGCGCCCACACGAAAGCTGCCAGCACTGAAAGCTCTACCTGGTTTTCACTGTCCCTTGGAACTGCATTCGCTGCCGCACAGACATTCGCGCTCTGCGCAAGCCTTGGTTGGTTATGATGCAACAATGCCTATGTGACTCATGCAGAGCCCGGCTGCCAAATTCGAAACGTCCAGCGATTGCACCCACACGAAAGCTGCCAGAACTGAAAGCTCTACCTGGTTTTCACTGTCCCTTGGAACTGCATTCGCTGCCGCACCGACATTCGCGCTCTGCAAAAGCCTTGGTTGGTTATGATGCAAGAATGCCTATGTGACTCTCGCACTGCCCGCTGCCAAATTTGAAACGTCCACTGATTGCGCCCACACAAAAGCTGCCAGCACTGAAAGCTCTACCTGCTTTTCACTGTCGCTTGGAACTGCATTCGCTGCCGCACAGACATTCGCGCTCTGCAAAAGCCTTGGTTGGGTATGATGCAACAATGCCTATGTGACTCTCGCAGAGCCCGGCTGCCAAATTCGAAATGTACACCGATTGCGCCCTCACGAAAGCTGCCAGCACTGAAAGCTCTACCTGGTTTTCACTGTGCATTGGAACTGCATTCGCTGCCGCACAGACATTCGCGCTCTGCAAAAGCCTTGGTTGGGTATGATGCAACAATGCCTATGTGACTCTCGCAGAGCCCGGCTGCCAAATTCGAAATGTACACCGATTGCGCCCTCACGAAAGCTGCCAGCGCTGAAAGCTCTACCTGGTTTTCACTGTCCCTTGGAACTGCATTCGATGCCGCACAGACATTCGCGCTCTGCGCAAGCCTTGGTTGGTTATAACGCAACAATGCCTATGTGACTCTGGCAGAGACCGGCTGCCAAATTTGAATCGTCCAGCGATTGCGCCCACACGAAAGCTGCCAGCACTGAAAGCTCTACCTGGTTTTCACTGTCCCTTGGAACTGCATTCGCTGCCGCACAGACATTCGCGGTCCGCAAAAGCCTTGGTTGGTTATGATGCAACAATGGCTATGTGACTCTCGCAGAGCTCGGCTGCCAAATTTGAAACGTCCACTGATTGCGCCCACACGAAAGCTGCCAGCACTGAAAGCTCTACGTGGTTCTCACTGTCCCTTGGAACTGCATTCGCTGCCGCACAGACATTCGCGCTCTGCGCAAGCCTTGGTTGGTTATGACGCAACAATGGCTATGTGACTCTGGCAGAGACCGGCTGCCAAATTTGAAACGTCCAGCGATTGCGCCCACACGAAAGCTGCCAGCACTGAAAGCTCTACCTGGTTTTCACTGTGCATTGGAACTGCATTCGCTGCCGCACAGACATTCGCGCTCTGCAAAAGCCTTGGTTGGGTATGATGCAACAATGCCTATGTGACTCTCGCAGAGCCCGGCTGCCAAATTCGAAATGTACACCGATTGCGCCCTCACGAAAGCTGCCAGCGCTGAAAGCTCTACCTGGATTTCACTGTCCCTTGGAACTGCATTCGATGCCGCACAGACATTCGCGCTCTGCGCAAGCCTTGGTTGGTTATGACGCAACAATGCCTATGTGACTCTGGCAGAGCCCGGCTGCCAAATTTGAAACGTCCAGCGATTGCGCCCACACGAAAGCTGCCAGCACTGAAAGCTCTACCTGGTTTTCACTGTCCCTTGGAACTGCATTCGCTGCCGCACAGACATTATCTCTCCGCATAAGCTTTATTTGTTTATGATGCAACAATGCCTATGTGACTCTCGCACAGCCCGCTGCCAAATTTGAAACGTCCAGCGATTGCGCCCACACGAAAGCTGCCAGCACTGAAAGCTCTACCTGGTTTTCACTGTCCCTTGGAACTGCATTCGCTGCCGCACAGACATTCGCGCTCCGCAAAAGCCTTGGTTGGTTATGATGCAACAATGCCTATGTGACTCATGCAGAGCCCAGCTGCCAAATTCGAAACGTCCAGCGATTGCGCCCACACGAAAGCTGCCAGCACTGAAATCTCTACCTGGTTTTCGCTGTCCCTTGGAACTGCATTCGCTGCCGCACAGACATTCGCCCTCTGCGCAAGCCTTGGTTGGTTATGATGCAACAATGCCTATGTGACTCTCGCAGAGCCCGGCTGCCAAATTTGAATTGTACACCGATTGCGCCCTCACGAAAGCTGCCAGCACTGAAAGCTCTACCTGGTTTTCACTGTCCCTTGGAACTGCATTCGCTGCCGCACAGACAGTCGCGCTCTGCAAAAGCCTTGGTTGGGTATGATGCAACAATGCCTATGTGACTCTCGCAGAGACCGCTGCCAAATTTGAAACGTCCAGCGACTGCGCCCACACGAAAGCTGCCAGCACTGAAAGCTCTACCTGGTTTTCACTGTCCCTTGGAACTGCATTCGCTGCCGCACAGACATTCGCGCTCTGCGCAAGCCTTGGTTGGTTATGACGCAACAATGGCTATGTGACTCTGGCAGAGACCGGCTGCCAAATTTGAAACGTCCAGCGATTACGCCCACACGAAAGCTGCCAGCACTGAAAGCTCTACCTGGTTTTCACTGTGCATTGGACCTGCATTCGCTGTCGCACAGACATTCGCGGTCCGCAAAAGCCTTGGTTGGTTATGATGCAACAATGGCTATATGACTCTGGCAGAGCCCGGCTGCCAAATTTGAAACGTCCAGCGATTGCGCCCACACGAAAGCTGCCAGCACTGAAAGCTCTACCTGGTTTTCACTGTCCCTTGGAACTGCATTCGCTGCCGCACAGACATTCGCGCTCTGCAAAAGCCTTCGTTGGGTATGATGCAACAATGCCTATGTGACTCTCGCAGAGCCCGACTGCCAAATTCGAAATGTACACCGATTGCGCCCTCACGAAAGCTGCCAGCGCTGAAAGCTATACCTGGATTTCACTGTCCCTTGGAACTGCATTCGCTGCTGCACAGACATTCGCGCTCTGCGCAAGCCTTGGTTGGTTATAACGCAACAATGCCTATGTGACTCTGGCAGAGACCGGCTGCCAAATTTGAAACGTCCAGCGATTGCGCCCACATGAAAGCTGCCAGCACTGAAAGCTCTACCTGGTTTTCACTGTGCATTGGAACTGCATTCGCTGCCGCACAGACAGTCGCGCTCTGCAAAAGCCTTGGTTGGGTATGATGCAACAATGCCTATGTGACTCTCGCACTGCCCGCTGCCAAATTTGAAACGTCCAGCGACTGCGCCCACACGAAAGCTGCCAGCACTGAAAGCTCTACCTGGTTTTCACTGTCCCTTGGAACTGCATTCGCTGCCGCACAGACATTCGCGCTCTGCGCAAGCCTTGGTTGGTTATGACGCAACAATGGCTATGTGACTCTGGCAGAGACCGGCTGCCAAATTTGAAACGTCCAGCGATTACGCCCACACGAAAGCTGCCAGCACTGAAAGCTCTACCTGGTTTTCACTGTGCATTGGACCTGCATTCGCTGTCGCACAGACATTCGCGGTCCGCAAAAGCCTTGGTTGGTTATGATGCAACAATGGCTATATGACTCTCGCAGAGCTCGGCTGCCAAATTTGAAACGTCCAGCGATTGCGCCCACACGAAAGCTGCCAGCACTGAAAGCTCTACCTGGTTTTCACTGTGCATTGGACCTGCATTCGCTGCCGCACAGACATTCGCGGTCCGCAAAAGCCTTGGTTGGTTATGATGCAACAATGCCTATGTGACTCTCGCAGAGCCCGGCTGCCAAATTTGAAACGTCCACTGATTGCACCCACACGAAAGCTGCCAGCACTGAAAGCTCTACCTGGTTTTCACTGTCCCTTGGAACTGCATTCGCTGCCGCACAGACATTCGCGCTCTGCGCAAGCCTTGGTTGGTTATGATGCAACAATGGCTATGTGACTCTGGCAGAGCCCGGCTGCCAAATTTGAAACGTCCAGCGATTGCGCCCACACGAAAGCTGCCAGCACTGAAAGCTCTACCTGGTTTTCACTGTCCCTTGGAACTGCATTCGCTGCCGCACAGACATTCGCGCTCTGCGCAAGCCTTGGTTGGTTATGATGCAACAATGCCTATGTGACTCTGGCAGAGCCCGGCTGCCAAATTTGAAAAGTCCAGCGATTGCGCCCACACGAAAGCTGCCAGCACTGAAAGCTCTACCTGGTTTTCACTGTCCCTTGGAACTGCATTCGCTGCCGCACAGACATTATCTCTCCGCATAAGCTTTATTTGTTTATGATGCAACAATGCCTATGTGACTCTCGCACAGCCCGCTGCCAAATTTGAAACGTCCAGCGATTGCGCCCACACGAAAGCTGCCAGCACTGAAAGCTCTACCTGGTTTTCACTGTGCATTGGAACTGCATTCGCTGCCGCACAGACATTCGCGCTCTGCAAAAGCCTTGGTTGGGTATGATGCAACAATGCCTATGTGACTCTCGCAGAGCCCGGCTGCCAAATTCGAAATGTACACCGATTGCGCCCTCACGAAAGCTGCCAGCGCTGAAAGCTCTACCTGGATTTCACTGTCCCTTGGAACTGCATTCGATGCCGCACAGACATTCGCGCTCTGTGCAAGCCTTTGTTGGTTATAACGCAACAATGCCTATGTGACTCTGGCAGAGACCGGCTGCCAAATTTGAATCGTCCAGCGATTGCGCCCACATGAAAGCTGCCAGCACTGAAAGCTCTACCTGGTTTTCACTGTCCCTTGGAACTGCATTCGCTGCCGCACAGACATTCGCGGTCCGCAAAAGCCTTGGTTGGTTATGATGCAACAATGGCTATGTGACTCTCGCAGAGCTCGGCTGCCAAATTTGAAACGTCCACTGATTGCGCCCACACGAAAGCTGCCAGCACTGAAAGCTCTACCTGGTTTTCACTGTCCCTTGGAACTGCATTCGCTGCCGCACAGACATTCGCGCTCTGCGCAAGCCTTGGTTGGTTATGATGCAACAATGGCTATGTGACTCTGGCAGAGCCCGGCTGCCAAATTTGAAACGTCCAGCGATTGCGCCCACACGAAAGCTGCCAGCACTGAAAGCTCTACCTGGTTTTCACTGTCCCTTGGAACTGCATTCGCTGCCGCACAGACATTCGCGCTCTGCGCAAGCCTTGGTTGGTTATGATGCAACAATGGCTATGTGACTCTGGCAGAGCCCGGCTGCCAAATTTGAAACGTCCAGCGATTGCGCCCACACGAAAGCTGCCAGCACTGAAAGCTCTACCTGGTTTTCACTGTCCCTTGGAACTGCATTCGCTGCCGCACAGACATTCGCGCTCCGCAAAAGCCTTGGTTGGTTATGATGCAACAATGCCTATGTGACTCTGGCAGAGCCCGGCTGCCAAATTCGAAACGTCCAGCGATTGCGCCCACACGAAAGCTGCCAGCACTGAAAGGTCTACCTGGTTTTCACTGTCCCTTGGAACTGCATTCGCTGCCGCACAGATATCCGCGGTCCGCAAAAGTCTTGGTTGGTTATGATGCAACAATGCCTATGTGTCTCTCGCAGAGCCCGGCTGCCAAATTTGAAACGTCCACTGATTGCGCCCACACGAAAGCTGCCAGCACTGAAAGCTCTACCTGGTTTTCACTGTCCCTTGGAACTGCATTCGCTGCCGCACAGACATTCGCGGTCTGCAATAGCCTTGGTTGGTTATGATGCAACAATGCCTATGTGACTCTCGCAGAGCCCGGCTGCCAAATTTGCAACGTCCACTGATTGCGCCCACACGAAAGCTGCCAGCACTGAAAGCTCTACCTGGTTTTCACTGTCCCTTGGAACTGCATTCGCTGCCGCACAGACATTCGCGCTCTGCGCAAGCCTTGGTTGTTTATGATGCAACAATGGCTATGTGACTCTGGCAGAGCCCGGCTGCCAAATTTGAAACGTCCAGCGATTGCGCCCACACGAAAGCTGCCAGCACTGAAAGCTCTACCTGGTTTTCACTGTCCCTTGGAACTGCATTCGCTGCCGCACAGACATTCGCGCTCTGCGCAAGCCTTGGTTGGTTATGATGCAACAATGCCTATGTGACTCTGGCAGAGCCCGGCTGCCAAATTTGAAACGTCCAGCGATTGCGCCCACACGAAAGCTGCCAGCACTGAAAGCTCTACCTGGTTTTCACTGTGCATTGGAACTGCATTCGCTGCCGCACAGACATTCGCGCTCTGCGCAAGCCTTGGTTGGTTATGATGCAACAATGCCTATGTGACTCTCGCAGAGCCCGGCTGCCAAATTCGAAATGTACACCGATTGCGCCCTCACGAAAGCTGCCAGCGCTGAAAGCTCTACCTGGATTTCACTGTCCCTTGGAACTGCATTCGATGCCGCACAGACATTCGCGCTCTGCGCAAGCCTTTGTTGGTTATAACGCAACAATGCCTATGTGACTCTGGCAGAGACCGGCTGCCAAATTTGAATCGTCCAGCGATTGCGCCCACATGAAAGCTGCCAGCACTGAAAGCTCTACCTGGTTTTCACTGTCCCTTGGAACTGCATTCGCTGCCGCACAGACATTCGCGGTCCGCAAAAGCCTTGGTTGGTTATGATGCAACAATGGCTATGTGACTCTCGCAGAGCTCGGCTGCCAAATTTGAAACGTCCACTGATTGCGCCCACACGAAAGCTGCCAGCACTGAAAGCTCTACCTGGTTTTCACTGTCCCTTGGAACTGCATTCGCTGCCGCACAGACATTCGCGCTCTGCGCAAGCCTTGGTTGGTTATGATGCAACAATGGCTATGTGACTCTGGCAGAGCCCGGCTGCCAAATTTGAAACGTCCAGCGATTGCGCCCACACGAAAGCTGCCAGCACTGAAAGCTCTACCTGGTTTTCACTGTCCCTTGGAACTGCATTCGCTGCCGCACAGACATTCGCGCTCTGCGCAAGCCTTGGTTGGTTATGATGCAACAATGCCTATGTGACTCTGGCAGAGCCCGGCTGCCAAATTTGAAACGTCCAGCGATTGCGCCCACACGAAAGCTGCCAGCACTGAAAGCTCTACCTGGTTTTCACTGTCCCTTGGAACTGCATTCGCTGCCGCACAGACATTCGCGCTCTGCGCAAGCCTTGGTTGGTTATGATGCAACAATGCCTATGTGACTCTGGCAGAGCCCGGCTGCCAAATTCGAAACGTCCAGCGATTGCACCCACACGAAAGCTGCCAGCACCGAAAGCTCTACCTGGTTTTCACTGTCCCTTGGAACTGCATTCGCTGCCGCACAGACATTCGCTGTCCGCAAAAGTCTTGGTTGGTTATGATGCAACAATGCCTATGTGACTCTCGCAGAGCCCGGCTGCCAAATTTGAAACGTCCACTGATTGCGCCCACACGAAAGCTGCCAGCACTGAAAGCTCTACCTGGTTTTCACTGTCCCTTGGAACTGCATTCGCTGCCGCACAGACATTCGCGCTCTGCGCAAGCCTTGGTTGGTTATGATGCAACAATGGCTATGTGACTCTGGCAGAGCCCGGCTGCCAAATTTGAAACGTCCAGCGATTGCGCCCACACGAAAGCTGCCAGCACTGAAAGCTCTACCTGGTTTTCACTGTCCCTTGGAACTGCATTCGCTGCCGCACAGACATTCGCGCTCTGCGCAAGCCTTGGTTGGTTATGATGCAACAATGCCTATGTGACTCTGGCAGAGCCCGGCTGCCAAATTTGAAAAGTCCAGCGATTGCGCCCACACGAAAGCTGCCAGCACTGAAAGCTCTACCTGGTTTTCACTGTCCCTTGGAACTGCATTCGCTGCCGCACAGACATTCGCGGTCCGCAAAAGCCTTGGTTGGGTATGATGCAACAATGCCTATGTGACTCTCGCAGAGCCCGCTGCCAAATTTGAAACGTCCAGCAATTGCGCCCACACGAAAGCTGCCAGCACTGAAAGCTCTACCTGGTTTTCACTGTCCCTTGGAACTGCATTCGCTGCCGCACAGACATTCGCGCTCTGCGCAAGCCTTGGTTGGTTATGACGCAACAATGGCTATGTGACTCTGGCAGAGACCGGCTGCCAAATTTGAAACGTCCAGCGATTGCGCCCACACGAAAGCTGCCAGCACTGAAAGCTCTACCTGGTTTTCACTGTGCATTGGAACTGCATTCGCTGCCGCACAGACATTCGCGCTCTGCAAAAGCCTTGGTTGGGTATGATGCAACAATGCCTATGTGACTCTGGCAGAGCCCGGCTGCCAAATTCGAAATGTACACCGATTGCGCCCTCACGAAAGCTGCCAGCGCTGAAAGCTCTACCTGGATTTCACTGTCCCTTGGAACTGCATTCGATGCCGCACAGACATTCGCGCTCTGCGCAAGCCTTGGTTGGTTATAACGCAACAATGCCTATGTGACTCTGGCAGAGACCGGCTGCCAAATTTGAATCGTCCAGCGATTGCGCCCACATGAAAGCTGCCAGCACTGAAAGCTCTACCTGGTTTTCACTGTCCCTTGGAACTGCATTCACTGCCGCACAGACATTCGCGCTCTGCAAAAGCCTTGGTTGGGTATGATGCAACAATGCCTATGTGAATCTTGCACAGCCCGCTGCCAAATTTGAAACGTCCACTGATTGAGCCCACACGAAAGCTGCCAGCACTGAAAGCTCTACCTGGTTTTCACTGTCCCTTGGAACTGCATTCGCTGCCGCACAGACATTCGCGCTCCGCAAAAGCCTTGGTTGGTTATGATGCAACAATGCCTATGTGACTCTGGCAGAGCCCGGCTGCCAAATTCGAAACGTCCAGCGATTGCGCCCACACGAAAGCTGCCAGCACTGAAAGGTCTACCTGGTTTTCACTGTCCCTTGGAACTGCATTCGCTGCCGCACAGATATTCGCGGTCCGCAAAAGTCTTGGTTGGTTATGATGCAACAATGCCTATGTGACTCTGGCAGAGCCCGGCTGCCAAATTTGCAACGTCCACTGATTGCGCCCACACGAAAGCTGCCAGCACTGAAAGCTCTACCTGGTTTTCACTGTCCCTTGGAACTGCATTCGCTGCCGCACAGACATTCGCGCTCTGCGCAAGCCTTGGTTGGTTATGATGCAACAATGGCTATGTGACTCTGGCAGAGCCCGGCTGCCAAATTTGAAACGTCCAGCGATTGCGCCCACACGAAAGCTGCCAGCACTGAAAGCTCTACCTGGATTTCACTGTCCCTTGGAACTGCATTCGCTGCCGCACAGACATTCGCGGTCCGCAAAAGCCTTGATTGGTTATGATGCAACAATGCCTATGTGACTCTCGCAGAGCCCGCTGCCAAATTTGAAACGTCCAGCAATTGCGCCCACACGAAAGCTGCCAGCACTGAAAGCTCTACCTGGTTTTAACTGTCCCTTGGACCTGCATTCGCTGCCGCACAGACATTCGCGCTCTGCGCAAGCCTTGGTTGGTTATGACGCAACAATGGCTATGTGACTCTGGCAGAGACCGGCTGCCAAATTTGAAACGTCCAGCGATTGCGCCCACACGAAAGCTGCCAGCACTGAAAGCTCTACCTGGTTTTCACTGTGCATTGGAACTGCATTCGCTGCCGCACAGACATTCGCGCTCTGCAAAAGCCTTCGTTGGGTATGATGCAACAATGCCTATGTGACTCTCGCAGAGCCCGGCTGCCAAATTCGAAATGTACACCGATTGCGCCCTCACGAAAGCTGCCAGCGCTGAAAGCTCTACCTGGATTTCACTGTCCCTTGGAACTGCATTCGATGCCGCACAGACATTCACGCTCTGCGCAAGCCTTGGTTGGTTATAACGCAACAATGCCTATGTGACTCTGGCAGAGACCGGCTGCCAAATTTGAATCGTCCAGCGATTGCGCCCACATGAAAGCTGCCAGCACTGAAAGCTCTACCTGGTTTTCACTGTCCCTTGGAACTGCATTCACTGCCGCACAGACATTCGCGCTCTGCAAAAGCCTTGGTTGGGTATGATGCAACAATGCCTATGTGAATCTTGCACAGCCCGCTGCCAAATTTGAAACGTCCACTGATTGAGCCCACACGAAAGCTGCCAGCACTGAAAGCTCTACCTGGTTTTCACTGTCCCTTGGAACTGCATTCGCTGCCGCACAGACATTCGCGCTCCGCAAAAGCCTTGGTTGGTTATGATGCAACAATGCCTATGTGACTCTGGCAGAGCCCGGCTGCCAAATTCGAAACGTCCAGCGATTGCGCCCACACGAAAGCTGCCAGCACTGAAAGGTCTACCTGGTTTTCACTGTCCCTTGGAACTGCATTCGCTGCCGCACAGATATCCGCGGTCCGCAAAAGTCTTGGTTGGTTATGATGCAACAATGCCTATGTGACTCTCGCAGAGCCCGGTGCCAAATTTGAAACGTCCACTGATTGCGCCCACACGAAAGCTGCCAGCACTGAAAGCTCTACCTGGTTTTCACTGTCCCTTGGAACTGCATTCGCTGCCGCACAGACATTCGCGGTCTGCAATAGCCTTGGTTGGTTATGATGCAACAATGCCTATGTGACTCTCGCAGAGCCCGGCTGCCAAATTTGCAACGTCCACTGATTGCGCCCACACGAAAGCTGCCAGCACTGAAAGCTCTACCTGGTTTTCACTGTCCCTTGGAACTGCATTCGCTGCCGCACAGACATTCGCGCTCTGCGCAAGCCTTGGTTGGTTATGATGCAACAATGGCTATGTGACTCTGGCAGAGCCCGGCTGCCAAATTTGAAACGTCCAGCGATTGCGCCCACACGAAAGCTGCCAGCACTGAAAGCTCTACCTGGTTTTCACTGTCCCTTGGAACTGCATTCGCTGCCGCACAGACATTCGCGCTCTGCGCAAGCCTTGGTTGGTTATGATGCAACAATGCCTATGTGACTCTGGCAGAGCCCGGCTGCCAAATTTGAAACGTCCAGCGATTGCGCCCACACGAAAGCTGCCAGCACTGAAAGCTCTACCTGGTTTTCACTGTCCCTTGGAACTGCATTCGCTGCCGCACAGACATTTGCGCTCTGCGCAAGCCTTGGTTGGTTATGATGCAACAATGCCTATGTGACTCTGGCAGAGCCCGGCTGCCAAATTCGAAACGTCCAGCGATTGCGCCCACACGAAAGCTGCCAGCACTGAAAGCTATACCTGGTTTTCACTGTCCCTTGGAACTGCATTCGCTGCCGCACAGACATTCGCGCTCTGCGCAAGCCTTGGTTGGTTATGATGCAACAATGCCTATGTGACTCTGGCAGAGCCCGGCTGCCAAATTTGAAACGTCCAGCGATTGCGCCCACACGAAAGCTGCCAGCACTGAAAGCTCTACCTGGTTTTCACTGTCCCTTGGAACTGCATTCGCTGCCGCACAGACATTCGCGCTCTGCGCAAGCCTTGGTTGGTTATGATGCAACAATGCCTATGTGACTCTGGCAGAGCCCGGCTGCCAAATTTGAAACGTCCAGCGATTGCGCCCACACGAAAGCTGCCAGCACTGAAAGCTCTACCTGGTTTTCACTGTCCCTTGGAACTGCATTCGCTGCCGCACAGACATTCGCGCTCTGCGCAAGCCTTGGTTGGTTATGATGCAACAATGCCTATGTGACTCATGCAGAGCCCGGCTGCCAAATTCGAAACGTCCAGCGATTGCACCCACACGAAAGCTGCCAGCACTGAAAGCTCTACCTGGTTTTCACTGTCCCTTGGAACTGCATTCGCTGCCGCACCGACATTCGCGCTCTGCAAAAGCCTTGGTTGGTTATGATGCAACAATGCCTATGTGACTCTCGCACTGCCCGCTGCCAAATTTGAAACGTCCACTGATTGCGCCCACACAAAAGCTGCCAGCACTGAAAGCTCTACCTGCTTTTCACTGTCGCTTGGAACTGCATTCGCTGCCGCACAGACATTCGCGCTCTGCGCAAGCCTTGGTTGGTTATGATGCAACAATGCCTATGTGACTCTCGCAGAGCCCGGCTGCCAAATTTGAATTGTACACCGATTGCGCCCTCACGAAAGATGCCAGCACTGAAAGCTCTACCTGGTTTTCACTGTCCCTTGGAACTGCATTCGCTGCCGCACAGACATTCGCAGTCCGCAAAAGCCTTGGTTGGGTATGATGCAACAATGCCTATGTGACTCTCGCAGAGCCCGCTGCCAAATTTGAAACGTCCAGCAATTGCGCCCACACGAAAGCTGCCAGCACTGAAAGCTCTACCTGGTTTTCACTGTCCCTTGGAACTGCATTCGCTGCCGCACAGACATTCGCGCTCTGCGCAAGCCTTGGTTGGTTATGACGCAACAATGGCTATGTGACTCTGGCAGAGACCGGCTGCCAAATTTGAAACGTCCAGCGATTGCGCCCACACGAAAGCTGCCAGCACTGAAAGCTCTACCTGGTTTTCACTGTGCATTGGAACTGCATTTGCTGCCGCACAGACATTCGCGCTCTGCAAAAGCCTTGGTTGGGTATGATGCAACAATGCCTATGTGAATCTTGCACAGCCCGGCTGCCAAATTCGAAATGTACACCGATTGCGCCCTCACGAAAGCTGCCAGCGCTGAAAGCTCTACCTGGTTTTCACTGTCCCTTGGAACTGCATTCGCTGCCGCACAGACATTCGCGCTCTGCGCAAGCCTTGGTTGGTTATGATGCAACAATGCCTATGTGACTCTGGCAGAGCCCGGCTGCCAAATTCGAAACGTCCAGCGATTGCGCCCACACGAAAGCTGCCAGCACTGAAAGCTCTACCTGGTTTTCACTGTCCCTTGGAACTGCATTCGCTGCCGCACAGACATTCGCGGTCCGCAAAAGTCTTGGTTGGGTATGATGCAACAATGCCTATGTGACTCTCGCAGAGCCCGGCTGCCAAATTCGAAACGTACACCGATTGCGCCCACACGAAAGCTGCCAGCACTGAAAGCTCTACCTGGTTTCACTGTACCTTGGAACTGCATTCGCTGCCGCACAGACATTCGCGGTCCGCAAAAGTCTTGGTTGGTTATGATGCAACAATGCCTATGTGACTCTCGCAGAGCCCGGCTGCCAAATTTGAAACGTCCACTGATTGCGCCCACACGAAAGCTGCCAGCACTGAAAGCTCTACCTGGTTTTCACTGTCCCTTGGAACTGCATTCGCTGCCGCACAGACATTCGCGCTCTGCGCAAGCCTTGGTTGGTTATGATGCAACAATGCCTATGTGACTCATGCAGAGCCCGGCTGCCAAATTTGAAACGTCCAGCGATTGCGCCCACACGAAAGCTGCCAGCACTGAAAGCTCTACCTGGTTTTCACTGTCCCTTGGAACTGCATTCGCTGCCGCACAGACATTCGCGCTCTGCGCAAGCCTTGGTTGGTTATGATGCAACAATGCCTATGTGACTCTGGCAGAGCCCGGCTTCCAAATTTGAAACGTCCACCGATTGCGCCCACACGAAAGCTGCCAGCACTGAAAGCTCTACCTGGTTTTCACTGTCCCTTGGAACTGCATTCGCTGCCGCACCGACATTCGCGCTCTGCAAAAGCCTTGGTTGGTTATGATGCAACAATGCCTATGAGACTCTCGCACTGCCCGCTGCCAAATTTGAAACGTCCACTGATTGCGCCCACACAAAAGCTGCCAGCACTGAAAGCTCTACCTGCTTTTCACTGTCGCTTGGAACTGCATTCGCTGCCGCACAGACATTCGCGCTCTGCGCAAGCCTTGGTTGGTTATGATGCAACAATGCCTATGTGACTCTCGCAGAGCCCGGCTGCCAAATTTGAATTGTACACCGATTGCGCCCACACGAAAGCTGCCAGCACTGAAAGCTCTACCTGGTTTTCACTGTCCCTTGGAACTGCATTCGCTGCCGCACAGACAGTCGCGCTCTGCAAAAGCCTTGGTTGGGTATGATGCAACAATGCCTATGTGACTCTAGCAGAGTCCGCTGCCAAATTTGAAACGTCCAGCAATTGCGCCCACACGAAAGCTGCCAGCACTGAAAGCTCTACCTGGTTTTCACTGTCCCTTGGAACTGCATTCGCTGCCGCACAGACATTCGCGCTCTGCGCAAGCCTTGGTTGGTTATGATGCAACAATGCCTATGTGACTCTGGCAGAGCCCGGCTGCCAAATTTGAAACGTCCAGCGATTGCGCCCACACGAAAGCTGCCAGCACTGAAAGCTCTACCTGGTTTTCACTGTCCCTTGGAACTGCATTCGCTGCCGCACAGACATTTGCGCTCTGCGCAAGCCTTGGTTGGTTATGATGCAACAATGCCTATGTGACTCTGGCAGAGCCCGGCTGCCAAATTCGAAACGTCCAGCGATTGCACCCACACGAAAGCTGCCAGCACTGAAAGCTATACCTGGTTTTCACTGTCCCTTGGAACTGCATTCGCTGCCGCACAGACATTCGCGCTCTGCGCAAGCCTTGGTTGGTTATGATGCAACAATGCCTATGTGACTCTGGCAGAGCCCGGCTGCCAAATTTGAAACGTCCAGCGATTGCGCCCACACGAAAGCTGCCAGCACTGAAAGCTCTACCTGGTTTTCACTGTCCCTTGGAACTGCATTCGCTGCCGCACAGACATTCGCGCTCTGCGCAAGCCTTGGTTGGTTATGATGCAACAATGCCTATGTGACTCTGGCAGAGCCCGGCTGCCAAATTTGAAACGTCCAGCGATTGCGCCCACACGAAAGCTGCCAGCACTGAAAGCTCTACCTGGTTTTCACTGTCCCTTGGAACTGCATTCGCTGCCGCACAGACATTCGCGCTCTGCGCAAGCCTTGGTTGGTTATGATGCAACAATGCCTATGTGACTCATGCAGAGCCCGGCTGCCAAATTCGAAACGTCCAGCGATTGCACCCACACGAAAGCTGCCAGCACTGAAAGCTCTACCTGGTTTTCACTGTCCCTTGGAACTGCATTCGCTGCCGCACCGACATTCGCGCTCTGCAAAAGCCTTGGTTGGTTATGATGCAACAATGCCTATGTGACTCTCGCACTGCCCGCTGCCAAATTTGAAACGTCCACTGATTGCGCCCACACAAAAGCTGCCAGCACTGAAAGCTCTACCTGCTTTTCACTGTCGCTTGGAACTGCATTCGCTGCCGCACAGACATTCGCGCTCTGCGCAAGCCTTGGTTGGTTATGATGCAACAATGCCTATGTGACTCTCGCAGAGCCCGGCTGCCAAATTTGAATTGTACACCGATTGCGCCCTCACGAAAGATGCCAGCACTGAAAGCTCTACCTGGTTTTCACTGTCCCTTGGAACTGCATTCGCTGCCGCACAGACATTCGCAGTCCGCAAAAGCCTTGGTTGGGTATGATGCAACAATGCCTATGTGACTCTGGCACAGCCCGCTGCCAAATTTGAAACGTCCACTGATTGCGCCCACACGAAAGCTGCCAGCACTGAAAGCTCTACCTGGTTTTCACTGTCCCTTGGAACTGCATTCGCTGCCGCACAGACATTCGCGCTCTGCGCAAGCCTTGGTTGGTTATGATGCAACAATGCCTATGTGACTCTGGCAGAGCCCGGCTGCCAAATTTGAAACGTCCAGCGATTGCGCCCACACGAAAGCTGCCAGCACTGAAAGCTCTACCTGGTTTTCACTGTGCATTGGAACTGCATTCGCTGCCGCACAGACATTCGCGCTCTGCAAAAGCCTTGGTTGGGTATGATGCAACAATTCCTATGTGACTCTGGCAGCGCCCGGCTTCCAAATTTGAAACGTCCACCGATTGCGCCCACACGAAAGCTGCCAGCACTGAAAGCTCTACCTGGTTTTCACTGTCCCTTGGAACTGCATTCGCTGCCGCACAGACATTCGCGCTCCGCAAAAGCCTTGGTTTTTTATGATGCAACAATGCCTATGTGACTCTGGCAGAGCCCGGCTGCCAAATTTGAAACGTCCAGCGATTGCGCCCACACGAAAGCTGCCAGCACTGAAAGCTCTACCTGGTTTTCACTGTCCCTTGGAACTGCATTCGCTGCCGCACAGACATTCGCGCTCTGCAAAAGCCTTGGTTGGGTATGATGCAACAATGCCTATGTGACTCTCGCAGAGCCCGGCTGCCAAATTTGAATTGTACACCGATTGCGCCCTCACGAAAGCTGCCAGCACTGAAAGCTCTACCTGGTTTTCCCTGTCGCTTGGAATTGCATTTGCTGCCGCACAGACATTCGCGCTCTGCAAAAGCCTTGGTTGGGTATGATGCAACAATGCCTATGTGACTCTCGCAGAGCCCGCTGCCAAATTTGACACGTCCAGCGATTGCGCCCACACGAAAGCTGCCAGCACTGAAAGCTCTACCTGGTTTTCACTGTCCCTTGGAACTGCATTCGCTGCCGTACAGACATTCGCGCTCTGCAAAAGCCTTGGTTGGGTATGATGCAACAATGCCTATGTGACTCTCGCACAGCCTGCTGCCAAATTTGAAACGTCCACTGATTGCGTCCACACGAAAGCTGCTAGCACTGAAAGCTCTACCTGGTTTTCACTGTCCCTTGGAACTGCATTCGCTGCCGCACAGACATTCGCGCTCCGCAAAAGCCTTGGTTGGTTATGATGCAACAATGCCTATGTGACTCTGGCAGAGCCCGGCTGCCAAATTTGAAACGTCCAGCGATTGCGCCCACAAGAAAGCTGCCAGCACTGAAAGCTCTACCTGGTTTTCACTGTCCCTTGGAACTGCATTCGCTGCCGCACAGACATTCGCGCTCTGCAAAAGCCTTGGTTGGGTATGATGCAACAATGCCTATGTGACTCTCGCAGAGCCCGCTGCCAAATTTGACACGTCCAGCGATTGCGCCCACACGAAAGCTGCCAGCACTGAAAGCTCTACCTGGTTTTCACTGTCCCTTGGAACTGCATTCGCTGCCGCACAGACATTATCTCTCCGCACAAGCTTTATTTGTTTATGATGCAACAATGCCTATGTGACTCTGGCACAGCCCGCTGCCAAATTTGAAACGTCCACTGATTGCGCCCACACGAAAGCTGCCAGCACTGAAAGCTCTACCTGGTTTTCACTGTCCCTTGGAACTGCATTCGCTGCCGCACAGACATTCGCGCTCTGCGCAAGCCTTGGTTGGTTATGATGCAACAATGCCTATGTGACTCTGGCAGAGACCGGCTGCCAAATTTGAAATGTCCAGCGATTGCGCCCACACGAAAGCTGCCAGCACTGAAAGCTCTACCTGGTTTTCACTGTCCCTTGGAACTGCATTCGCTGCCGCACAGACATTCGCGCTCTGCAAAAGCCTTGGTTGGGTATGATGCAACAATGCCTATGTGACTCTGGCAGCGCCCGGCTTCCAAATTTGAAACGTCCAGCGATTGCGCCCACACGAAAGCTGCCAGCACTGAAAGCTCTACCTGGTTTTCACTGTCCCTTGGAACTGCATTCGCTGCCGCACAGACATTCGCGCTCCGCAAAAGCCTTGGTTGGTTATGATGCAACAATGCCTATGTGACTCTGGCAGAGCCCGGCTGCCAAATTTGAAACGTCCAGCGATTGCGCCCACACGAAAGCTGCCAGCACTGAAAGCTCTACCTGGTTTTCACTGTCCCTTGGAACTGCATTCGCTGCCGCACAGACATTCGCGCTCTGCAAAAGCCTTGGTTGGGTATGATGCAACAATGCCTATGTGACTCTCGCAGAGCCCGGCTGCCAAATTTGAATTCTACACCGATTGCGCCCTCACGAAAGCTGCCAGCACTGAAAGCTCTACCTGGTTTTCACTGTCCCTTGGAACTGCATTCGCTGCCGCACAGACATTCGCGCTCTGCAAAAGCCTTGATTGGTTATGATGCAACAATGCCTATGTGACTCTCGCAGAGCCCGCTGCCAAATTTGAAACGTCCACTGATTGCGCCCACACGAAAGCTGCTAGCACTGAAAGTTCTACCTGGTTTTCACTGTCCCTTGGAACTGCATTCGCTGCCGCACAGACATTCGCGATCAGCGCAAGCCTTGGTTGGGTATGACGCAACAATGCCTATGTGATTCTGGCAGAGAACGGCTGCCAAATTTGAAACGTCCAGCGATTGCGCCCACACGAAAGCTGCCAGCACTGAAAGCTCTACCTGGTTTTCACTGTCCCTTGGAACTGCATTCGCTGCCGCACAGACATTCGCGCTCAGCGCAAGCCTTGGTTGGTTATGACGCAACAATGCCTATGTGACTCATGCAGAGCCCGGCTGCCAAATTTGAAATGTACACCGATTGCGCCCACACGAAAGCTGCCAGCACTGAAAGCTCTACCTGGTTTTCACTGTCCCTTGGAACTGCATTCGCTGCCGCACAGACATTCGCGGTCTGCAAAAGCCTTGGTTGGTTATGATGCAACAATGCCTATGTGACTCTCGCAGAGCCCGGCTGCCAAATTTGAAACGTCCAGCAATTGCGCCCACACGAAAGCTGCCAGCACTGAAAGCTCTACCTGGTTTTCACTGTCCCTTGGAACTGCATTCGCTGCCACACAGACATTCGCGCTCTGCGCAAGCCTTGGTTGGTTATGATGCAACAATGCCTATGTGACTCTGGCAGAGCCCGGCTGCCAAATTTGAAACGTCCACTGATTGCGCCCACACGAAAGCTGCCAGCACTGAAAGCTCTACCTGGTTTTCACCGTCCCTTGGAACTGAATTCGCTGCCGCACAGACTTTCGCGCTCTGCGCAAGCCTTGGTTGGTTATGATGCAACAATGCCTATGTGACTCTCGCAGAGCCCGGCTGCCAAATTTGAAACGTCCACTGATTGCGCCCACACGAAAGCTGCCAGCACTGAAAGTTCTACCTGGTTTTCACCGTCCCTTGGAACTGCATTCGCTGCCGCACAGACATTCGCGCTCTGCCCAAGCCTTGGTTGGTTATGATGCAACAATGCCTATGTGACTCTGGCAGAGCCCGGCTGCCAAATTTGAAACCTCCACCGATTGCGCCCACACGAAAGCTGCCAGCACTGAAAGCTCTACCTGGTTTTCACTGTCCCTTGGAACTGCATTCGCTGCCGCACAGACATTCGCGCTCCGCAAAAGCCTTGGTTGGTTATGATGCAACAATGCCTATGTGACTCTGGCAGAGCCCGGCTGCCAAATTTGAAACGTCCAGCAATTGCGCCCACACGAAAGCTGCCAGCACTGAAAGCTCTACCTGGTTTTCACTGTCCCTTGGAACTGCATTCGCTGCCGCACAGACATTCGCGCTCCGCAAAAGCCTTGGTTGGTTATGATGCAACAATGCCTATGTGACTCTGGCAGAGCCCGGCTGTCAAATTTGAAACGTCCAGCGATTGCGCCCACACGAAAGCTGCCAGCACTGAAAGCTCTGCCTGGTTTTCACTGTCCCTTGGAACTGCATTCGCTGCCGCACAGACATTCGCGCTCTGCGCAAGCCTTGGTTGGTTATGACGCAACAATGCCAATGTGACTCTGGCAGAGCCCGGCTGCCAAATTTGAAATGTACACCGATTGCGCCCACACGAAAGCTGCCAGCACTGAAAGCTCTACCTGGTTTTCACTGTCCCTTGGAACTGCATTCGCTGCCGCACAGACATTCGCGCTCCGCAAAAGCCTTGGTTGGTTATGATGCAACAATGCCTATGTGACTCTCGCAGAGCCCGGCTGCCAAATTTGAAACGTCCAGCAATTGCGCCCACATGAAAGCTGCCAGCACTGAAAGCTCTACCTGGTTTTCACTGTCCCTTGGAACTGCATTCGCTGCCGCACAGACATTCGCTTTCTGCAAAAGTCTTGGTTGGTTACGATGCAACAATGCCTATGTGACTCATGCAGAGCCCGGCTGCCAAATTCGAAACGTCCAGCAATTGCCCCCACACGAAAGCTGCCAGCACTGAAAGCTCTACCTGGTTTTCACTGTCCCTTGGAACTGCATTCGCTGCCGCACAGACATTCGCGCTCTGCAAAAGCCTTGGTAGGTTATGATGCAACAATGCCTATGTAACTCTGGTAGAGCCCGGCTCCCAAATTTGAAACGTCCACTGATTGCGCCCACACGAAAGCTGCCAGCACTGAAAGCTCTACCTGGTTTTCACCGTCCCTTGGAACTGCATTCGCTGCCGCACAGACATTCGCGCTCTGCGCAAGCCTTGGTTGGTTATGATGCAACAATGCCTATGTGACTCTGGCAGAGCCCGGCTGCCAAATTTGAAACCTCCACCGATTGCGCCCACACGAAAGCTGCCAGCACTGAAAGCTCTACCTGGTTTTCACTGTCCCTTGGAACTGCATTCGCTGCCGCACAGACATTATCTCTCCGCATAAGCTTTATTTGTTTATGATGCAACAATGCCTATGTGACTCTGGCACAGCCCGCTGCCAAATTTGAAACGTCCACTGATTGCGCCCACACGAAAGCTGCCAGCACTGAAAGCTCTACCTGGTTTTCACTGTCCCTTGGAACTGCATTCGCTGCCGCACAGACATTCGCGCTCTGCGCAAGCCTTGGTTGGTTATGATGCAACAATGCCTATGTGACTCTGGCAGAGACCGGCTGCCAAATTTGAAACGTCCAGCGATTGCGCCCACACGAAAGCTGCCAGCACTGAAAGCTCTACCTGGTTTTCACTGTCCCTTGGAACTGCATTCGCTGCCGCACAGACATTCGCGCTCTGCAAAAGCCTTGGTTGGGTATGATGCAACAATTCCTATGTGACTCTGGCAGCGCCCGGCTTCCAAATTTGAAACGTCCACCGATTGCGCCCACACGAAAGCTGCCAGCACTGAAAGCTCTACCTGGTTTTCACTGTCCCTTGGAACTGCATTCGCTGCCGCACAGACATTCGCGCTCCGCAAAAGCCTTGGTTGGTTATGATGCAACAATGCCTATGTGACTCTGGCAGAGCCCGGCTGCCAAATTTGAAACGTCCAGCGATTGCGCCCACACGAAAGCTGCCAGCACTGAAAGCTCTACCTGGTTTTCACTGTCCCTTGGAACTGCATTCGCTGCCGCACAGACATTCGCGCTCTGCAAAAGCCTTGATTGGTTATGATGCAACAATGCCTATGTGACTCTCGCAGAGCCCGCTGCCAAATTTGACACGTCCAGCGATTGCGCCCACACGAAAGCTGCTAGCACTGAAAGTTCTACCTGGTTTTCACTGTCCCTTGGAACAGCATTCGCTGCCGCACAGACATTCGCGATCAGCGCAAGCCTTGGTTGGGTATGACGCAACAATGCCTATGTGATTCTGGCAGAGAACGGCTGCCAAATTTGAAACGTCCAGCGATTGCGCCCACACGAAAGCTGCCAGCACTGAAAGCTCTACCTGGTTTTCACTGTCCCTTGGAACTGCATTCGCTGCCGCACAGACATTCGCGCTCAGCGCAAGCCTTGGTTGGTTATGACGCAACAATGCCTATGTGACTCATGCAGAGCCCGGCTGCCAAATTTGAAATGTACA
Organism: Mycteria americana; assembly: GCF_035582795.1. Lineage (NCBI taxonomy): Eukaryota > Metazoa > Chordata > Aves > Ciconiiformes > Ciconiidae > Mycteria > Mycteria americana. The sequence goes on along the minus strand of NW_027445609.1, from coordinate 1,152,140 downwards.
CCGATTGCGCCCACACGAAAGCTGCCAGCACTGAAAGCTCTACCTGGTTTTCACTGTCCCTTGGAACTGCATTCGCTGCCGCACAGACATTCGCGGTCCGCAAAAGCCTTGGTTGGTTATGATGCAACAATGCCTATGTGACTCTCGCAGAGCCCGCTGAGAAATTTGACACGTCCAGCGATTGCGCCCACACGAAAGCTGCCAGCACTGAAAGCTCTACCTGGTTTTCACTGTCCCTTGGAACTGCATTCGCTGCCACACAGACATTCGCGCTCTGCGCAAGCCTTGGTTGGTTATGATGCAACAATGCCTATGTGACTCTGGCAGAGCCCGGCTGCCAAATTTGAAACGTCCACTGATTGCGCCCACACGAAAGCTGCCAGCACTGAAAGCTCTACCTGGTTTTCACCGTCCCTTGGAACTGCATTCGCTGCCGCACAGACATTCGCGCTCTGCGCAAGCCTTGGTTGGTTATGATGCAACAATGCCTATGTGACTCTCGCAGAGCCCGGCTGCCAAATTTGAAACGTCCACTGATTGCGCCCACACGAAAGCTGCCAGCACTGAAAGTTCTACCTGGTTTTCACCGTCCCTTGGAACTGCATTCGCTGCCGCACAGACATTCGCGCTCTGCCCAAGCCTTGGTTGGTTATGATGCAACAATGCCTATGTGACTCTGGCAGAGCCCGGCTGCCAAATTTGAAACCTCCACCGATTGCGCCCACACGAAAGCTGCCAGCACTGAAAGCTCTACCTGGTTTTCACTGTCCCTTGGAACTGCATTCGCTGCCGCACAGACATTCGCGCTCCGCAAAAGCCTTGGTTGGTTATGATGCAACAATGCCTATGTGACTCTGGCAGAGCCCGGCTGCCAAATTTGAAACGTCCAGCGATTGCGCCCACACGAAAGCTGCCAGCACTGAAAGCTCTACCTGGTTTTCACTGTCCCTTGGAACTGCATTCGCTGCCGCACAGACATTCGCGCTCCGCAAAAGCCTTGGTTGGTTATGATGCAACAATGCCTATGTGACTCTGGCAGAGCCCGGCTGTCAAATTTGAAACGTACAGCGATTGCGCCCACACGAAAGCTGCCAGCACTGAAAGCTCTGCCTGGTTTTCACTGTCCCTTGGAACTGCATTCGCTGCCGCACAGACATTCGCGCTCTGCGCAAGCCTTGGTTGGTTATGACGCAACAATGCCTATGTGACTCTGGCAGAGCCCGGCTGCCAAATTTGAAATGTACACCGATTGCGCCCACACGAAAGCTGCCAGCACTGAAAGCTCTACCTGGTTTTCACTGTCCCTTGGAACTGCATTCGCTGCCGCACAGACATTCGCGCTCCGCAAAAGCCTTGGTTGGTTATGATGCAACAATGCCTATGTGACTCTCGCAGAGCCCGGCTGCCAAATTTGAAACGTCCAGCAATTGCGCCCACATGAAAGCTGCCAGCACTGAAAGCTCTACCTGGTTTTCACTGTCCCTTGGAACTGCATTCGCTGCCGCACAGACATTCGCTTTCTGCAAAAGTCTTGGTTGGTTACGATGCAACAATGCCTATGTGACTCATGCAGAGCCCGGCTGCCAAATTCGAAACGTCCAGCAATTGCGCCCACACGAAAGCTGCCAGCACTGAAAGCTCTACCTGGTTTTCACTGTCCCTTGGAACTGCATTCGCTGCCGCACAGACATTCGCGCTCTGCAAAATCCTTGGTAGGTTATGATGCAACAATGCCTATGTAACTCTGGCAGAGCCCGGCTCCCAAATTTGAAACGTCCACTGATTGCGCCCACACGAAAGCTGCCAGCACTGAAAGCTCTACCTGGTTTTCACCGTCCCTTGGAACTGCATTCGCTGCCGCACAGACATTCGCGCTCTGCGCAAGCCTTGGTTGGTTATGATGCAACAATGCCTATGTGACTCTGGCAGAGCCCGGCTGCCAAATTTGAAACCTCCACCGATTGCGCCCACACGAAAGCTGCCAGCACTGAAAGCTCTACCTGGTTTTCACTGTCCCTTGGAACTGCATTCGCTGCCGCACAGACATTATCTCTCCGCATAAGCTTTATTTGTTTATGATGCAACAATGCCTATGTGACTCTGGCACAGCCCGCTGCCAAATTTGAAACGTCCACTGATTGCGCCCACACGAAAGCTGCCAGCACTGAAAGCTCTACCTGGTTTTCACTGTCCCTTGGAACTGCATTCGCTGCCGCACAGACATTCGCGCTCTGCGCAAGCCTTGGTTGGTTATGATGCAACAATGCCTATGTGACTCTGGCAGAGACCGGCTGCCAAATTTGAAACGTCCAGCGATTGCGCCCACACGAAAGCTGCCAGCACTGAAAGCTCTACCTGGTTTTCACTGTCCCTTGGAACTGCATTCGCTGCCGCACAGACATTCGCGCTCTGCAAAAGCCTTGGTTGGGTATGATGCAACAATTCCTATGTGACTCTGGCAGCGCCCGGCTTCCAAATTTGAAACGTCCACCGATTGCGCCCACACGAAAGCTGCCAGCACTGAAAGCTCTACCTGGTTTTCACTGTCCCTTGGAACTGCATTCGCTGCCGCACAGACATTCGCGCTCCGCAAAAGCCTTGGTTGGTTATGATGCAACAATGCCTATGTGACTCTGGCAGAGCCCGGCTGCCAAATTTGAAACGTCCAGCGATTGCGCCCACACGAAAGCTGCCAGCACTGAAAGCTCTACCTGGTTTTCACTGTCCCTTGGAACTGCATTCGCTGCCGCACAGACATTCGCGCTCTGCAAAAGCCTTGGTTGGGTATGATGCAACAATGCCTATGTGACTCTCGCAGAGCCCGGCTGCCAAATTTGAATTGTACACCGATTGCGCCCTCACGAAAGCTGCCAGCACTGAAAGCTCTACCTGGTTTTCACTGTCGCTTGGAACTGCATTTGCTGCCGCACAGACATTCGCGCTCTGCAAAAGCCTTGCTTGGGTATGATGCAACAATGCCTATGTGACTCTCGCAGAGCCCGCTGCCAAATTTGACACGTCCAGCGATTGCGCCCACACGAAAGCTGCCAGCACTGAAAGCTCTACCTGGTTTTCACTGTCCCTTGGAACTGCATTCGCTGCCGCACAGACATTCGCGCTCTGCAAAAGCCTTGGTTGGGTATGATGCAACAATGCCTATGTGACTCTCGCACAGCCTGCTGCCAAATTTGAAACGTCCACTGATTGCGTCCACACGAAAGCTGCTAGCACTGAAAGCTCTACCTGGTTTTCACTGTCCCTTGGAACTGCATTCGCTGCCGCACAGACATTCGCGCTCCGCAAAAGCCTTGGTTGGTTATGATGCAACAATGCCTATGTGACTCTGGCAGAGCCCGGCTGCCAAATTTGAAACGTCCAGCGATTGCGCCCACACGAAAGCTGCCAGCACTGAAAGCTCTACCTGGTTTTCACTGTCCCTTGGAACTGCATTCGCTGCCGCACAGACATTCGCGCTCTGCAAAATCCTTGGTAGGTTATGATGCAACAATGCCTATGTAACTCTGGCAGAGCCCGGCTCCCAAATTTGAAACGTCCACTGATTGCGCCCACACGAAAGCTGCCAGCACTGAAAGCTCTACCTGGTTTTCACCGTCCCTTGGAACTGCATTCGCTGCCGCACAGACATTCGCGCTCTGCGCAAGCCTTGGTTGGTTATGATGCAACAATGCCTATGTGACTCTGGCAGAGCCCGGCTGCCAAATTTGAAACCTCCACCGATTGCGCCCACACGAAAGCTGCCAGCACTGAAAGCTCTACCTGGTTTTCACTGTCCCTTGGAACTGCATTCGCTGCCGCACAGACATTATCTCTCCGCATAAGCTTTATTTGTTTATGATGCAACAATGCCTATGTGACTCTGGCACAGCCCGCTGCCAAATTTGAAACGTCCACTGATTGCGCCCACACGAAAGCTGCCAGCACTGAAAGCTCTACCTGGTTTTCACTGTCCCTTGGAACTGCATTCGCTGCCGCACAGACATTCGCGCTCTGCGCAAGCCTTGGTTGGTTATGATGCAACAATGCCTATGTGACTCTGGCAGAGACCGGCTGCCAAATTTGAAACGTCCAGCGATTGCGCCCACACGAAAGCTGCCAGCACTGAAAGCTCTACCTGGTTTTCACTGTCCCTTGGAACTGCATTCGCTGCCGCACAGACATTCGCGCTCTGCAAAAGCCTTGGTTGGGTATGATGCAACAATTCCTATGTGACTCTGGCAGCGCCCGGCTTCCAAATTTGAAACGTCCACCGATTGCGCCCACACGAAAGCTGCCAGCACTGAAAGCTCTACCTGGTTTTCACTGTCCCTTGGAACTGCATTCGCTGCCGCACAGACATTCGCGCTCCGCAAAAGCCTTGGTTGGTTATGATGCAACAATGCCTATGTGACTCTGGCAGAGCCCGGCTGCCAAATTTGAAACGTCCAGCGATTGCGCCCACACGAAAGCTGCCAGCACTGAAAGCTCTACCTGGTTTTCACTGTCCCTTGGAACTGCATTCGCTGCCGCACAGACATTCGCGCTCTGCAAAAGCCTTGGTTGGGTATGATGCAACAATGCCTATGTGACTCTCGCAGAGCCCGGCTGCCAAATTTGAATTGTACACCGATTGCGCCCTCACGAAAGCTGCCAGCACTGAAAGCTCTACCTGGTTTTCACTGTCGCTTGGAACTGCATTTGCTGCCGCACAGACATTCGCGCTCTGCAAAAGCCTTGCTTGGGTATGATGCAACAATGCCTATGTGACTCTCGCAGAGCCCGCTGCCAAATTTGACACGTCCAGCGATTGCGCCCACACGAAAGCTGCCAGCACTGAAAGCTCTACCTGGTTTTCACTGTCCCTTGGAACTGCATTCGCTGCCGCACAGACATTCGCGCTCTGCAAAAGCCTTGGTTGGGTATGATGCAACAATGCCTATGTGACTCTCGCACAGCCTGCTGCCAAATTTGAAACGTCCACTGATTGCGTCCACACGAAAGCTGCTAGCACTGAAAGCTCTACCTGGTTTTCACTGTCCCTTGGAACTGCATTCGCTGCCGCACAGACATTCGCGCTCCGCAAAAGCCTTGGTTGGTTATGATGCAACAATGCCTATGTGACTCTGGCAGAGCCCGGCTGCCAAATTTGAAACGTCCAGCGATTGCGCCCACACGAAAGCTGCCAGCACTGAAAGCTCTACCTGGTTTTCACTGTCCCTTGGAACTGCATTCGCTGCCGCACAGATATTCGCGCTCTGCGCAAGCCTTGGTTGGTTATGATGCAACAATGCCTATGTGACTCTCGCAGAGCCCGGCTGCCAAATTTGAAACGTCCACTGATTGCGCCCACACGAAAGCTGCCAGCACTGAAAGCTCTACCTGGTTTTCACTGTCCCTTGGAACTGCATTCGCTGCCGCACAGACATTCGCGCTCTGCGCAAGCCTTGGTTGGTTATGACGCAACAATGCCTATGTGACTCTGGCAGAGCCCGGCTGCCAAATTTGAAATGTACACCGATTGCGCCCACACGAAAGCTGCCAGCACTGAAAGCTCTACCTGGTTTTCACTGTCCCTTGGAACTGCATTCGCTGCCGCACAGACATTCGCGCTCCGCAAAAGCCTTGGTTGGTTATGATGCAACAATGCCTATGTGACTCTCGCAGAGCCCGGCTGCCAAATTTGAAACGTCCAGCAATTGCGCCCACATGAAAGCTGCCAGCACTGAAAGCTCTACCTGGTTTTCACTGTCCCTTGGAACTGCATTCGCTGCCGCACAGACATTCGCTTTCTGCAAAAGTCTTGGTTGGTTACGATGCAACAATGCCTATGTGACTCATGCAGAGCCCGGCTGCCAAATTCGAAACGTCCAGCAATTGCGCCCACACGAAAGCTGCCAGCACTGAAAGCTCTACCTGGTTTTCACTGTCCCTTGGAACTGCATTCGCTGCCGCACAGACATTCGCGCTCTGCAAAATCCTTGGTAGGTTATGATGCAACAATGCCTATGTAACTCTGGCAGAGCCCGGCTGCCAAATTTGAAACGTCCACTGATTGCGCCCACACGAAAGCTGCCAGCACTGAAAGCTCTACCTGGTTTTCACCGTCCCTTGGAACTGCATTCGCTGCCGCACAGACATTCGCGCTCTGCGCAAGCCTTGGTTGGTTATGATGCAACAATGCCTATGTGACTCTGGCAGAGCCCGGCTGCCAAATTTGAAACCTCCACCGATTGCGCCCACACGAAAGCTGCCAGCACTGAAAGCTCTACCTGGTTTTCACTGTCCCTTGGAACTGCATTCGCTGCCGCACAGACATTATCTCTCCGCATAAGCTTTATTTGTTTATGATGCAACAATGCCTATGTGACTCTGGCACAGCCCGCTGCCAAATTTGAAACGTCCACTGATTGCGCCCACACGAAAGCTGCCAGCACTGAAAGCTCTACCTGGTTTTCACTGTCCCTTGGAACTGCATTCGCTGCCGCACAGACATTCGCGCTCTGCGCAAGCCTTGGTTGGTTATGATGCAACAATGCCTATGTGACTCTGGCAGAGCCCGGCTGCCAAATTTGAAACGTCCAGCGATTGCGCCCACACGAAAGCTGCCAGCACTGAAAGCTCTACCTGGTTTTCACTGTCCCTTGGAACTGCATTCGCTGCCGCACAGACATTCGCGCTCTGCAAAAGCCTTGGTTGGGTATGATGCAACAATTCCTATGTGACTCTGGCAGCGCCCGGCTTCCAAATTTGAAACGTCCACCGATTGCGCCCACACGAAAGCTGCCAGCACTGAAAGCTCTACCTGGTTTTCACTGTCCCTTGGAACTGCATTCGCTGCCGCACAGACATTCGCGCTCCGCAAAAGCCTTGGTTGGTTATGATGCAACAATGCCTATGTGACTCTGGCAGAGCCCGGCTGCCAAATTTGAAACGTCCAGCGATTGCGCCCACACGAAAGCTGCCAGCACTGAAAGCTCTACCTGGTTTTCACTGTCCCTTGGAACTGCATTCGCTGCCGCACAGACATTCGCGCTCTGCAAAAGCCTTGGTTGGGTATGATGCAACAATGCCTATGTGACTCTCGCAGAGCCCGGCTGCCAAATTTGAATTGTACACCGATTGCGCCCTCACGAAAGCTGCCAGCACTGAAAGCTCTACCTGGTTTTCCCTGTCGCTTGGAACTGCATTTGCTGCCGCACAGACATTCGCGCTCTGCAAAAGCCTTGGTTGGGTATGATGCAACAATGCCTATGTGACTCTCGCAGAGCCCGCTGCCAAATTTGACACGTCCAGCGATTGCGCCCACACGAAAGCTGCCAGCACTGAAAGCTCTACCTGGTTTTCACTGTCCCTTGGAACTGCATTCGCTGCCGCACAGACATTCGCGCTCTGCAAAAGCCTTGGTTGGGTATGATGCAACAATGCCTATGTGACTCTCGCACAGCCTGCTGCCAAATTTGAAACGTCCACTGATTGCGTCCACACGAAAGCTGCTAGCACTGAAAGCTCTACCTGGTTTTCACTGTCCCTTGGAACTGCATTCGCTGCCGCACAGACATTCGCGCTCCGCAAAAGCCTTGGTTGGTTATGATGCAACAATGCCTATGTGACTCTGGCAGAGCCCGGCTGCCAAATTTGAAACGTCCAGCGATTGCGCCCACAAGAAAGCTGCCAGCACTGAAAGCTCTACCTGGTTTTCACTGTCCCTTGGAACTGCATTCGCTGCCGCACAGACATTCGCGCTCTGCAAAAGCCTTGGTTGGGTATGATGCAACAATGCCTATGTGACTCTCGCAGAGCCCGCTGCCAAATTTGACACGTCCAGCGATTGCGCCCACACGAAAGCTGCCAGCACTGAAAGCTCTACCTGGTTTTCACTGTCCCTTGGAACTGCATTCGTTGCCGCACAGACATTATCTCTCCGCACAAGCTTTATTTGTTTATGATGCAACAATGCCTATGTGACTCTGGCACAGCCCGCTGCCAAATTTGAAACGTCCACTGATTGCGCCCACACGAAAGCTGCCAGCACTGAAAGCTCTACCTGGTTTTCACTGTCCCTTGGAACTGCATTCGCTGCCGCACAGATATTCGCGCTCTGCGCAAGCCTTGGTTGGTTATGATGCAACAATGCCTATGTGACTCTCGCAGAGCCCGGCTGCCAAATTTGAAACGTCCACTGATTGCGCCCACACGAAAGCTGCCAGCACTGAAAGCTCTACCTGGTTTTCACTGTCCCTTGGAACTGCATTCGCTGCCGCACAGACATTCGCGCTCTGCAAAAGCCTTGGTTGGGTATGATGCAACAATGCCTATGTGACTCTGGCAGCGCCCGGCTTCCAAATTTGAAACGTCCACCGATTGCGCCCACACGAAAGCTGCCAGCACTGAAAGCTCTACCTGGTTTTCACTGTCCCTTGGAACTGCATTCGCTGCCGCACAGACATTCGCGCTCCGCAAAAGCCTTGGTTGGTTATGATGCAACAATGCCTATGTGACTATGGCAGAGACCGGCTGCCAAATTTGAAACGTCCAGCGATTGCGCCCACACGAAAGCTGCCAGCACTGAAAGCTCTACCTGGTTTTCACTGTCCCTTGGAACTGCATTCGCTGCCGCACAGACATTCGCGCTCTGCAAAAGCCTTGGTTGGTTATGATGCAACAATGCCTATGTGACTCTCGCAGAGCCCGGCTGCCAAATTTGAATTGTACACCGATTGCGCCCTCACGAAAGCTGCCAGCACTGAAAGCTCTACCTGGTTTTCACTGTCCCTTGGAACTGCATTCGCTGCCGCACAGACATTCGCGCTCTGCAAAAGCCTTGGTTGGGTATGATGCAACAATGCCTATGTGACTCTGGCAGAGACCGGCTGCCAAATTTGAAACGTCCACTGATTGCGCCCACACGAAAGCTGCCAGCACTGAAAGCTCTACCTGGTTTTCACTGTCCCTTGGAACTGCATTCGCTGCCGCACAGATATTCGCGCTCTGCGCAAGCCTTGGTTGGTTATGATGCAACAATGCCTATGTGACTCTCGCAGAGCCCGGCTGCCAAATTTGAAACCTCCACTGATTGCGCCCACACGAAAGCTGCCAGCACTGAAAGCTCTACCTGGTTTTCACTGTCCCTTGGAACTGCATTCGCTGCCGCACAGACATTCGCGCTCTGCAAAAGCCTTGGTTGGGTATGATGCAACAATGCCTATGTGACTCTGGCAGCGCCCGGCTTCCAAATTTGAAACGTCCACCGATTGCGCCCACACGAAAGCTGCCAGCACTGATAGCTCTACCTGGTTTTCACTGTCCCTTGGAACTGCATTCGCTGCCGCACAGACATTCGCGCTCCGCAAAAGCCTTGGTTGGTTATGATGCAACAATGCCTATGTGACTATGGCAGAGACCGGCTGCCAAATTTGAAACGTCCAGCGATTGCGCCCACACTAAAGCTGCCAGCACTGAAAGCTCTACCTGGTTTTCACTGTCCCTTGGAACTGCATTCGCTGCCGCACAGACATTCGCGCTCTGCAAAAGCCTTGGTTGGGTATGATGCAACAATGCCTATGTGACTCTCGCAGAGCCCGGCTGCCAAATTTGAATTGTACACCGATTGCGCCCTCACGAAAGCTGCCAGCACTGAAAGCTCTACCTGGTTTTCACTGTCCCTTGGAACTGCATTCGCTGCCGCACAGACATTCGCGCTCTGCAAAAGCCTTGGTTGGGTATGATGCAACAATGCCTATGTGACTCTCGCACAGCCTGCTGCCAAATTTGAAACGTCCACTGATTGCGCCCACACGAAAGCTGCTAGCACTGAAAGCTCTACCTGGTTTTCACTGTCCCTTGGAACTACATTCGCTGTCGCACAGACATTCGCGCTCCGCAAAAGCCTTGGTTGGGTATGATGCAACAATGCCTATGTGACTATGGCAGAGACTGGCTGCCAAATTTGAAACGTCCACCGATTGCGCCCTCATGAAAGCTGCCAGCACTGAAAGCTCTACCTGGTTTTCACTGTCCCTTGGAACTGCATTCGCTGCCGCACAGACATTCGCGCTCTGCAAAAGCCTTGTTTGGGTATGATGCAACAATGCCTATGTGACTCTCGCACAGCCTGCTGCCAAATTTGAAACGTCCAGCGATTGCGCCCACACGAAAGCTGCCAGCACTGAAAGCTCTACCTGGTTTTCACTGTCCCTTGGAACTGCATTCGCTGCCGCACAGACATTCGCGCTCCGCAAAAGCCTTGGTTGGTTATGATGCAACAATGCCTATGTGACCCTGGCAGAGCCCGGCTGTCAAATTTGAAACGTCCAGCGATTGCGCCCACACGAAAGCTGCCAGCACTGAAAGCTCTACCTGGTTTTCACTGTCCCTTGGAACTGCATTCGGTGCCGCACAGACATTCGCGCTCTGCGCAAGCCTTGGTTGGTTATGATGCAACAATGCCTATGTGACTCTGGCAGAGACCGGCTGCCAAATTTGAAACGTCCAGCGATTGCGCCCACACGAAAGCTGCCAGCACTGAAAGCTCTACCTGGTTTTCACTGTCCCTTGGAACTGCATTCGCTGCCGCACAGACATTCGTGGTCCGCAAAAGCCTTGGTTGGTTATGATTCAACAATGCCTATGTGACTCTGGCAGAGCCCGGCTGCCAAATTTGAAATGTACACCTATTGCGCCCTCACGAAAGCTGCCAGCGCTGAAAGCTCTACCTGGTTTTCACTGTCCCTTGGAACTGCATTCGCTGCCGCACAGGCATTCGCTTTCTGCAAAAGTCTGGGTTGGTTATGACGCAACAATGCCTATGTGACTCTGGCAGAGCCCGGCTGCCAAATTTGAATTGTACACCGATTGCGCCCTCACGAAAGCTGCCAGCACTGAAAGCTCTACCTGGTTTTCACTGTCCCTTGGAACTGCATTCGCTGCCGCACAGACATTCGCGCTCTGCAAAAGCCTTGGTTGGGTATGATGCAACAATGCCTATGTGACTCTCGCAGAGCCCGGCTGCCAAATTTGAATTGTACACCGATTGGGCCCTCACGAAAGCTGCCAGCACTGAAAGCTCTACCTGGTTTTCACTGTCCCTTGGAACTGCATTCGCTGCCGCACAGACATTCGCGCTCTGCAAAAGCCTTGGTTGGGTATGATGCAACAATGCCTATGTGACTCTCGCACAGCCTGCTGCCAAATTTGAAACGTCCACTGATTGCGCCCACACGAAAGCTGCTAGCACTGAAAGCTCTACCTGGTTTTCACTGTCCCTTGGAACTGCATTCGCTGTCGCACAGACATTCGCGCTCCGCAAAAGCCTTGGTTGGTTATGATGCAACAATGCCTATGTGACTCTCGCAGAGCCCGGCTGCCAAATTTGAAACGTCCACCGATTGCGCCCTCACGAAAGCTGCCAGCACTGAAAGCTCTACCTGGTTTTCACTGTCCTTTGGAACTGCATTCGCTGCCGCACAGACATTCGCGCTCTGCAAAAGCCTTGGTTGGGTATGATGCAACAATGCCTATGTGACTCTGGCAGCGCCCGGCTTCCAAATTTGAAACGTCCAGCGATTGCGCCCACACGAAAGCTGCCAGCACTGAAAGCTCTACCTGGTTTTCACTGTCCCTTGGAACTGCATTCGCTGCCGCACAGACATTCGCGCTCCGCAAAAGCCTTGGTTGGTTATGATGCAACAATGCCTATGTGACTATGGCAGAGACTGGCTGCCAAATTTGAAACGTCCAGCGATTGCGCCCACACGAAAGCTGCCAGCACTGAAAGCTCTACCTGGTTTTCACTGTCCCTTGGAACTGCATTCGCTGCCGCACAGACATTCGCGCTCTGCAAAAGCCTTGGTTGGGTATGATGCAACAATGCCTATGTGACTCTCGCACAGCCTGCTGCCAAATTTGAAACGTCCAGCGATTGCGCCCACACGAAAGCTGCCAGCACTGAAAGCTCTACCTGGTTTTCACTGTCCCTTGGAACTGCATTCGCTGCCGCACAGACATTCGCGCTCTGCAAAAGCCTTGGTTGGGTATGATGCAACAATGCCTATGTGACTCTCGCAGAGCCCGGCTGCCAAATTTGAATTGTACACCGATTGCGCCCTCACGAAAGCTGCCAGCACTGAAAGCTCTACCTGGTTTTCACTGTCCCTTGGAACTGCATTCGCTGCCGCACAGACATTCGCGCTCCGCAAAAGCCTTGGTTGGTTATGATGCAACAATGCCTATGTGACCCTGGCAGAGCCCGGCTGTCAAATTTGAAACGTCCAGCGATTGCGCCCACACGAAAGCTGCCAGCACTGAAAGCTCTACCTGGTTTTCACTGTCCCTTGGAACTGCATTCGCTGCCGCACAGACATTCGCGCTCTGCGCAAGCCTTGGTTGGTTATGATGCAACAATGCCTATGTGACTCTGGCAGAGACCGGCTGCCAAATTTGAAACGTCCAGCGATTGCGCCCACACGAAAGCTGCCAGCACTGAAAGCTCTACCTGGTTTTCACTGTCCCTTGGAACTGCATTCGCTGCCGCACAGACATTCGTGGTCCGCAAAAGCCTTGGTTGGTTATGATTCAACAATGCCTATGTGACTCTGGCAGATCCCGGCTGCCAAATTTGAAATGTACACCTATTGCGCCCTCACGAAAGCTGCCAGCGCTGAAAGCTCTACCTGGTTTTCACTGTCCCTTGGAACTGCATTCGCTGCCGCACAGGCATTCGCTTTCTGCAAAAGTCTGGGTTGGTTATGACGCAACAATGCCTATGTGACTCTGGCAGAGCCCGGCTGCCAAATTTGAAACGTCCAGCGATTGCGCCCTCACGAAAGCTGCCAGCACTGAAAGCTCTACCTGGTTTTCACTGTCCCTTGGAACTGCATTCGCTGCCGCACAGACATTCGCGCTCTGCAAAAGCCTTGGTTGGGTATGATGCAAGAATGCCTATGTGACTCTCGCAGAGCCCGGCTGCCAAATTTGAATTGTACACCGATTGGGCCCTCACGAAAGCTGCCAGCACTGAAAGCTCTACCTGGTTTTCACTGTCCCTTGGAACTGCATTCGCTGCCGCACAGACATTCGCGCTCTGCAAAAGCCTTGGTTGGGTATGATGCAACAATGCCTATGTGACTCTCGCAGAGCCCGGCTGCCAAATTTGAATTGTACACCGATTGCGCCCTCACGAAAGCTGCCAGCACTGAAAGCTCTACCTGGTTTTCACTGTCCCTTGGAACTGCATTCGCTGCCGCACAGACATTCGCGCTCTGCAAAAGCCTTGTTTGGGTATGATGCAACAATGCCTATGTGACTCTCGCACAGCCTGCTGCCAAATTTGAAACGTCCAGCGATTGCGCCCACACGAAAGCTGCCAGCACTGAAAGCTCTACCTGGTTTTCACTGTCCCTTGGAACTGCATTCGCTGCCGCACAGACATTCGCGCTCCGCAAAAGCCTTGGTTGGTTATGATGCAACAATGCCTATGTGACCCTGGCAGAGCCCGGCTGTCAAATTTGAAACGTCCAGCGATTGCGCCCACACGAAAGCTGCCAGCACTGAAAGCTCTACCTGGTTTTCACTGTCCCTTGGAACTGCATTCGGTGCCGCACAGACATTCGCGCTCTGCGCAAGCCTTGGTTGGTTATGATGCAACAATGCCTATGTGACTCTGGCCGAGACCGGCTTCCAAATTTGAAACGTCCAGCGATTGCGCCCACATGAAAGCTGCCAGCACTGAAAGCTCTACCTGGTTTTCACTGTCCCTTGGAACTGCATTCGCTGCCGCACAGACTTTCGTGGTCCGCAAAAGCCTTGTTTGGTTATGATTCAACAATGCCTATGTGACTCTGGCAGAGCCCGGCTGCCAAATTTGAAATGTACACCTATTGCGCCCTCACGAAAGCTGCCAGCGCTGAAAGCTCTACCTGGTTTTCACTGTCCCTTGGAACTGCATTCGCTGCCGCACAGGCATTCGCTTTCTGCAAAAGTCTGGGTTGGTTATGACGCAACAATGCCTATGTGACTCTGGCAGAGCCCGGCTGCCAAATTTGAATTGTACACCGATTGCGCCCTCACGAAAGCTGCCAGCACTGAAAGCTCTACCTGGTTTTCACTGTCCCTTGGAACTGCATTCGCTGCCGCACAGATATTCGCGCTCTGCAAAAGCCTTGGTTGGGTATGATGCAACAATGCCTATGTGACTCTCGCAGAGCCCGCTGCCAAATTTGACACGTCCAGCGATTGCGCCCACACGAAAGCTGCCAGCACTGAAAGCTCTACCTGGTTTTCACTGTCCCTTGGAACTGCATTCGCTGCCGCACAGACATTCGCGCTCTGCAAAAGCCTTGGTTGGGTATGATGCAACAATGCCTATGTGACTCTCGCACAGCCTGCTGCCAAATTTGAAACGTCCACTGATTGCGCCCACACGAAAGCTGCTAGCACTGAAAGCTCTACCTGGTTTTCACTGTCCCTTGGAACTGCATTCGCTGCCGCACAGACATTCGCGCTCCGCAAAAGCCTTGGTTGGTTATGATGCAACAATGCCTATGTGACTCTGGCAGAGCCCGGCTGCCAAATTTGAAACGTCCAGCGATTGCGCCCACAAGAAAGCTGCCAGCACTGAAAGCTCTACCTGGTTTTCACTGTCCCTTGGAACTGCATTCGCTGCCGCACAGACATTCGCGCTCTGCAAAAGCCTTGGTTGGGTATGATGCAACAATGCCTATGTGACTCTCGCAGAGCCCGCTGCCAAATTTGACACGTCCAGCGATTGCGCCCACATGAAAGCTGCCAGCACTGAAAGCTCTACCTGGTTTTCACTGTCCCTTGGAACTGCATTCGCTGCCGCACAGACATTATCTCTCCGCACAAGCTTTATTTGTTTATGATGCAACAATGCCTATGTGACTCTGGCACAGCCCGCTGCCAAATTTGAAACGTCCACTGATTGCGCCCACACGAAAGCTGCCAGCACTGAAAGCTCTACCTGGTTTTCACTGTCCCTTGGAACTGCATTCGCTGCCGCACAGACATTCGCGCTCTGCAAAAGCCTTGGTTGGGTATGATGCAACAATGCCTATGTGACTCTCGCAGAGCCCGGCTGCCAAATTTGAAACGTCCACTGATTGCGCCCACACGAAAGCTGCCAGCACTGAAAGCTCTACCTGGTTTTCACTGTCCCTTGGAACTGCATTCGCTGCCGCACAGACATTCGCGCTCTGCAAAAGCCTTGGTTGGGTATGATGCAACAATGCCTATGTGACTCTGGCAGCGCCCGGCTTCCAAATTTGAAACGTCCACCGATTGCGCCCACACGAAAGCTGCCAGCACTGAAAGCTCTACCTGGTTTTCACTGTCCCTTGGAACTGCATTCGCTGCCGCACAGACATTCGCGCTCCGCAAAAGCCTTGGTTGGTTATGATGCAACAATGCCTATGTGACTATGGCAGAGCCTGGCTGCCAAATTTGAAACGTCCAGCGATTGCGCCCACACTAAAGCTGCCAGCACTGAAAGCTCTACCTGGTTTTCACTGTCCCTTGGAACTGCATTCGCTGCCGCACAGACATTCGCGCTCTGCAAAAGCCTTGGTTGGGTATGATGCAACAATGCCTATGTGACTCTCGCAGAGCCCGGCTGCCAAATTTGAATTGTACACCGATTGCGCCCTCACGAAAGCTGCCAGCACTGAAAGCTCTACCTGGTTTTCACTGTCCCTTGGAACTGCATTCGCTGCCGCACAGACATTCGCGCTCTGCAAAAGCCTTGGTTGGGTATGATGCAACAATGCCTATGTGACTCTCGCACAGCCTGCTGCCAAATTTGAAACGTCCACTGATTGCGCCCACACGAAAGCTGCTAGCACTGAAAGCTCTACCTGGTTTTCACTGTCCCTTGGAACTGCATTCGCTGTCGCACAGACATTCGCGCTCCGCAAAAGCCTTGGTTGGTTATGATGCAACAATGCCTATGTGACTCTCGCAGAGCCCGGCTGCCAAATTTGAAACGTCCACCGATTGCGCCCTCACGAAAGCTGCCAGCACTGAAAGCTCTACCTGGTTTTCACTGTCCTTTGGAACTGCATTCGCTGCCGCACAGACATTCGCGCTCTGCAAAAGCCTTGGTTGGGTATGATGCAACAATGCCTATGTGACTCTGGCAGCGCCCGGCTTCCAAATTTGAAACGTCCACCGATTGCGCCCACACGAAAGCTGCCAGCACTGAAAGCTCTACCTGGTTTTCACTGTCCCTTGGAACTGCATTCGCTGCCGCACAGACATTCGCGCTCCGCAAAAGCCTTGGTTGGTTATGATGCAACAATGCCTCTGTGACTATGGCAGAGACTGGCTGCCAAATTTGAAACGTCCAGCGATTGCGCCCACACGAAAGCTGCCAGCACTGAAAGCTCTACCTGGTTTTCACTGTCCCTTGGAACTGCATTCGCTGCCGCACAGACATTCGCGCTCTGCAAAAGCCTTGGTTGGGTATGATGCAACAATGCCTATGTGACTCTCGCACAGCCTGCTGCCAAATTTGAAACGTCCACCGATTGCGCCCTCACGAAAGCTGCCAGCACTGAAAGCTCTACCTGGTTTTCACTGTCCTTTGGAACTGCATTCGCTGCCGCACAGACATTCGCGCTCCGCAAAAGCCTTGGTTGGGTATGATGCAACATTGCCTATGTGACTCTGGCAGCGCCCGGCTTCCAAATTTGAAACGTCCACCGATTGCGCCCACACGAAAGCTGCCAGCACTGAAAGCTCTACCTGGTTTTCACTGTCCCTTGGAACTGCATTCGCTGCCGCACAGACATTCGCGCTCCGCAAAAGCCTTGGTTGGTTATGATGCAACAATGCCTATGTGACTATGGCAGAGACTGGCTGCCAAATTTGAAACGTCCAGCGATTGCGCCCACACGAAAGCTGCCAGCACTGAAAGCTCTACCTGGTTTTCACTGTCCCTTGGAACTGCATTCGCTGCCGCACAGACATTCGCGCTCTGCAAAAGCCTTGGTTGGGTATGATGCAACAATGCCTATGTGACTCTCGCAGAGCCCGGCTGCCAAATTTGAATTGTACACCGATTGCGCCCTCACGAAAGCTGCCAGCACTGAAAGCTCTACCTGGTTTTCACTGTCCCTTGGAACTGCATTCGCTGCCGCACAGACATTCGCGCTCTGCAAAAGCCTTGTTTGGGTATGATGCAACAATGCCTATGTGACTCTCGCACAGCCTGCTGCCAAATTTGAAACGTCCAGCGATTGCGCCCACACGAAAGCTGCCAGCACTGAAAGCTCTACCTGGTTTTCACTGTCCCTTGGAACTGCATTCGCTGCCGCACAGACATTCGCGCTCCGCAAAAGCCTTGGTTGGTTATGATGCAACAATGCCTATGTGACCCTGGCAGAGCCCGGCTGTCAAATTTGAAACGTCCAGCGACTGCGCCCACACGAAAGCTGCCAGCACTGAAAGCTCTACCTGGTTTTCACTGTCCCTTGGAACTGCATTCGGTGCCGCACAGACATTCGCGCTCTGCGCAAGCCTTGGTTGGTTATGATGCAACAATGCCTATGTGACTCTGGCAGAGACCGGCTGCCAAATTTGAAACGTCCAGCGATTGCGCCCACATGAAAGCTGCCAGCACTGAAAGCTCTACCTGGTTTTCACTGTCCCTTGGAACTGCATTCGCTGCCGCACAGACATTCGCGGTCCGCAAAAGCCTTGGTTGGTTATGATTCAACAATGCCTATGTGACTCTGGCAGAGCCCGGCTGCCAAATTTGAAATGTACACCTATTGCGCCCTCACGAAAGCTGCCAGCGCTGAAAGCTCTACCTGGTTTTCACTGTCCCTTGGAACTGCATTCGCTGCCGCACAGGCATTCGCTTTCTGCAAAAGTCTGGGTTGGTTATGACGCAACAATGCCTATGTGACTCTGGCAGAGCCCGGCTGCCAAATTTGAATTGTACACCGATTGCGCCCTCACGAAAGCTGCCAGCACTGAAAGCTCTACCTGGTTTTCACTGTCCCTTGGAACTGCATTCGCTGCCGCACAGACATTCGCGCTCTGCAAAAGCCTTGGTTGGGTATGATGCAACAATTCCTATGTGAGTCTGGCAGAGCCCGGCTGCCAAATTTGAATTGTACACCGATTGGGCCCTCACGAAAGCTGCCAGCACTGAAAGCTCTACCTGGTTTTCACTGTCCCTTGGAACTGCATTCGCTGCCGCACAGACATTCGCGCTCCGCAAAAGCCTTGGTTAGTTATGATGCAACAATGCCTATGTGACTCTGGCAGAGCCCGGCTGCCAAATTTGAAACGTCCAGCGATTGCGCCCACACGAAAGCTGCCAGCACTGAAAGCTCTACCTGGTTTTCACTGTCCCTTGGAACTGCATTCGCTGCCGCACAGACATTCGCGCTCTGCAAAAGCCTTGGTTGGGTATGATGCAACAATGCCTATGTGACTCTCGCAGAGCCCGGCTGCCAAATTTGAATTGTACACCGATTGCGCCCTCACGAAAGCTGCCAGCACTGAAAGCTCTACCTGGTTTTCACTGTCCCTTGGAACTGCATTCGGTGCCGCACAGACATTCGCGCTCTGCGCAAGCCTTGGTTGGTTATGATGCAACAATGCCTATGTGACTCTGGCAGAGACCGGCTGCCAAATTTGAAACGTCCAGCGATTGCGCCCACATGAAAGCTGCCAGCACTGAAAGCTCTACCTGGTTTTCACTGTCCCTTGGAACTGCATTCGCTGCCGCACAGACATTCGTGGTCCGCAAAAGCCTTGGTTGGTTATGATTCAACAATGCCTATGTGACTCTGGCAGAGCCCGGCTGCCAAATTTGAAATGTACACCTATTGCGCCCTCACGAAAGCTGCCAGCGCTGAAAGCTCTACCTGGTTTTCACTGTCCCTTGGAACTGCATTCGCTGCCGCACAGGCATTCGCTTTCTGCAAAAGTCTGGGTTGGTTATGACGCAACAATGCCTATGTGACTCTGGCAGAGCCCGGCTGCCAAATTTGAATTGTACACCGATTGCGCCCTCACGAAAGCTGCCAGCACTGAAAGCTCTACCTGGTTTTCACTGTCCCTTGGAACTGCATTCGCTGCCGCACAGACATTCGCGCTCTGCAAAAGCCTTGGTTGGGTATGATGCAACAATTCCTATGTGACTCTGGCAGCGCCCGGCTTCCAAATTTGAAACGTCCACCGATTGCGCCCACACGAAAGCTGCCAGCACTGAAAGCTCTACCTGGTTTTCACTGTCCCTTGGAACTGCATTCGCTGCCGCACAGACATTCGTGGTCCGCAAAAGCCTTGGTTGGTTATGATTCAACAATGCCTATGTGACTCTGGCAGAGCCCGGCTGCCAAATTTGAAATGTACACCTATTGCGCCCTCACGAAAGCTGCCAGCGCTGAAAGCTCTACCTGGTTTTCACTGTCCCTTGGAACTGCATTCGCTGCCGCACAGGCATTCGCTTTCTGCAAAAGTCTGGGTTGGTTATGACGCAACAATGCCTATGTGACTCTGGCAGAGCCCGGCTGCCAAATTTGAATTGTACACCGATTGCGCCCTCACGAAAGCTGCCAGCACTGAAAGCTCTACCTGGTTTTCACTGTCCCTTGGAACTGCATTCGCTGCCGCACAGACATTCGCGCTCTGCAAAAGCCTTGGTTGGGTATGATGCAACAATGCCTATGTGACTCTCGCAGAGCCCGGCTGCCAAATTTGAATTGTACACCGATTGCGCCCTCACGAAAGCTGCCAGCACTGAAAGCTCTACCTGGTTTTCACTGTCCCTTGGAACTGCATTTGCTGCCGCACAGACATTCGCGCTCTGCAAAAGCCTTGGTTGGGTATGATGCAACAATGCCTATGTGACTCTCGCAGAGCCCGCTGCCAAATTTGACACGTCCAGCGATTGCGCCCACACGAAAGCTGCCAGCACTGAAAGCTCTACCTGGTTTTCACTGTCCCTTGGAACTGCATTCGCTGCCGCACAGACATTCGCGCTCTGCAAAAGCCTTGGTTGGGTATGATGCAACAATGCCTATGTGACTCTCGCACAGCCTGCTGCCAAATTTGAAACGTCCACTGATTGCGCCCACACGAAAGCTGCTAGCACTGAAAGCTCTACCTGGTTTTCACTGTCCCTTGGAACTGCATTCGCTGCCGCACAGACATTCGCGCTCCGCAAAAGCCTTGGTTGGTTATGATGCAACAATGCCTATGTGACTCTGGCAGAGCCCGGCTGCCAAATTTGAAACGTCCAGCGATTGCGCCCACAAGAAAGCTGCCAGCACTGAAAGCTCTACCTGGTTTTCACTGTCCCTTGGAACTGCATTCGCTGCCGCACAGACATTCGCGCTCTGCAAAAGCCTTGGTTGGGTATGATGCAACAATGCCTATGTGACTCTCGCAGAGCCCGCTGCCAAATTTGACACGTCCAGCGATTGCGCCCACATGAAAGCTGCCAGCACTGAAAGCTCTACCTGGTTTTCACTGTCCCTTGGAACTGCATTCGCTGCCGCACAGACATTATCTCTCCGCACAAGCTTTATTTGTTTATGATGCAACAATGCCTATGTGACTCTGGCACAGCCCGCTGCCAAATTTGAAACGTCCACTGATTGCGCCCACACGAAAGCTGCCAGCACTGAAAGCTCTACCTGGTTTTCACTGTCCCTTGGAACTGCATTCGCTGCCGCACAGATATTCGCGCTCTGCGCAAGCCTTGGTTGGTTATGATGCAACAATGCCTATGTGACTCTCGCAGAGCCCGGCTGCCAAATTTGAAACGTCCACTGATTGCGCCCACACGAAAGCTGCCAGCACTGAAAGCTCTACCTGGTTTTCACTGTCCCTTGGAACTGCATTCGCTGCCGCACAGACATTCGCGCTCTGCAAAAGCCTTGGTTGGGTATGATGCAACAATGCCTATGTGACTCTGGCAGCGCCCGGCTTCCAAATTTGAAACGTCCAGCGATTGCGCCCACACGAAAGCTGCCAGCACTGAAAGCTCTACCTGGTTTTCACTGTCCCTTGGAACTGCATTCGCTGCCGCACAGACATTCGCGCTCTGCGCAAGCCTTGGTTGGTTATGATGCAACAATGCCTATGTGACTCTGGCAGAGACCGGCTGCCAAATTTGAAACGTCCAGCGATTGCGCCCACATGAAAGCTGCCAGCACTGAAAGCTCTACCTGGTTTTCACTGTCCCTTGGAACTGCATTCGCTGCCGCACAGACATTCGTGGTCCGCAAAAGCCTTGGTTGGTTATGATTCAACAATGCCTATGTGACTCTGGCAGAGCCCGGCTGCCAAATTTGAAATGTACACCTATTGCGCCCTCACGAAAGCTGCCAGCGCTGAAAGCTCTACCTGGTTTTCACTGTCCCTTGGAACTGCATTCGCTGCCGCACAGGCATTCGCTTTCTGCAAAAGTCTGGGTTGGTTATGACGCAACAATGCCTATGTGACTCTGGCAGAGCCCGGCTGCCAAATTTGAATTGTACACCGATTGCGCCCTCACGAAAGCTGCCAGCACTGAAAGCTCTACCTGGTTTTCACTGTCCCTTGGAACTGCATTCGCTGCCGCACAGACAGTCGCGCTCTGCAAAAGCCTTGGTTGGGTATGATGCAACAATTCCTATGTGACTCTGGCAGCGCCCGGCTTCCAAATTTGAAACGTCCACCGATTGCGCCCACACGAAAGCTGCCAGCACTGAAAGCTCTACCTGGTTTTCACTGTCCCTTGGAACTGCATTCGCTGCCGCACAGACATTCGCGCTCCGCAAAAGCCTTGGTTAGTTATGATGCAACAATGCCTATGTGACTCTGGCAGAGCCCGGCTGCCAAATTTGAAACGTCCAGCGATTGCGCCCACACGAAAGCTGCCAGCACTGAAAGCTCTACCTGGTTTTCACTGTCCCTTGGAACTGCATTCGCTGCCGCACAGACATTCGCGCTCTGCAAAAGCCTTGGTTGGGTATGATGCAACAATGCCTATGTGACTCTCGCAGAGCCCGGCTGCCAAATTTGAATTGTACACCGATTGCGCCCTCACGAAAGCTGCCAGCACTGAAAGCTCTACCTGGTTTTCACTGTCCCTTGGAGCTGCATTCGCTGCCGCACAGACATTCGCGCTCTGCAAAAGCCTTGGTTGGGTATGATGCAACAATGCCTATGTGACTCTCGCAGAGCCCGCTGCCAAATTTGACACGTCCAGAGATTGCGCCCACACGAAAGCTGCCAGCACTGAAAGCTCTACCTGGTTTTCACTGTCCCTTGGAACTGCATTCGCTGCCGCACAGACATTCGCGCTCTGCAAAAGCCTTGGTTGGGTATGATGCAACAATGCCTATGTGACTCTCGCACAGCCTGCTGCCAAATTTGAAACGTCCACTGATTGCGCCCACACGAAAGCTGCTAGCACTGAAAGCTCTACCTGGTTTTCACTGTCCCTTGGAACTGCATTCGCTGCCGCACAGACATTCGCGCTCCGCAAAAGCCTTGGTTGGTTATGATGCAACAATGCCTATGTGACTCTGGCAGAGCCCGGCTGCCAAATTTGAAACGTCCAGCGATTGCGCCCACAAGAAAGCTGCCAGCACTGAAAGCTCTACCTGGTTTTCACTGTCCCTTGGAACTGCATTCGCTGCTGCACAGACATTCGCGCTCTGCAAAAGCCTTGGTTGGGTATGATGCAACAATGCCTATGTGACTCTCGCAGAGCCCGCTGCCAAATTTGACACGTCCAGCGATTGCGCCCACATGAAAGCTGCCAGCACTGAAAGCTCTACGTGGTTTTCACTGTCCCTTGGAACTGCATTCGCTGCCGCACAGACATTATCTCTCCGCACAAGCTTTATTTGTTTATGATGCAACAATGCCTATGTGACTCTGGCACAGCCCGCTGCCAAATTTGAAACGTCCACTGATTGCGCCCACACGAAAGCTGCCAGCACTGAAAGCTCTACCTGGTTTTCACTGTCCCTTGGAACTGCATTCGCTGCCGCACAGATATTCGCGCTCTGCGCAAGCCTTGGTTGGTTATGATGCAACAATGCCTATGTGACTCTCGCAGAGCCCGGCTGCCAAATTTGAAACGTCCACTGATTGCGCCCACACGAAAGCTGCCAGCACTGAAAGCTCTACCTGGTTTTCACTGTCCTTTGGAACTGCATTCGCTGCCGCACAGACATTCGCGCTCTGCAAAAGCCTTGGTTGGGTATGATGCAACAATGCCTATGTGACTCTGGCAGCGCCCGGCTTCCAAATTTGAAACGTCCACCGATTGCGCCCACACGAAAGCTGCCAGCACTGAAAGCTCTACCTGGTTTTCACTGTCCCTTGGAACTGCATTCGCTGCCGCACAGACATTCGCGCTCCGCAAAAGCCTTGGTTGGTTATGATGCAACAATGCCTATGTGACTATGGCAGAGACTGGCTGCCAAATTTGAAACGTCCAGCGATTGCGCCCACACGAAAGCTGCCAGCACTGAAAGCTCTACCTGGTTTTCACTGTCCCTTGGAACTGCATTCGCTGCCGCACAGACATTCGCGCTCTGCAAAAGCCTTGGTTGGGTATGATGCAACAATGCCTATGTGACTCTCGCAGAGCCCGGCTGCCAAATTTGAATTGTACACCGATTGCGCCCACACGAAAGCTGCCAGCACTGAAAGCTCTACCTGGTTTTCACTGTCCCTTGGAACTGCATTCGCTGCCGCACAGACATTCGCGCTCTGCAAAAGCCTTGTTTGGGTATGATGCAACAATGCCTATGTGACTCTCGCACAGCCTGCTGCCAAATTTGAAACGTCCACTGATTGCGCCCACACGAAAGCTGCTAGCACTGAAAGCTCTACCTGGTTTTCACTGTCCCTTGGAACTGCATTCGCTGCCGCACAGACATTCGCGCTCCGCAAAAGCCTTGGTTGGTTATGATGCAACAATGCCTATGTGACTCTGGCAGAGCCCGGCTGCCAAATTTGAAACGTCCAGCGATTGCGCCCACACGAAAGCTGCCAGCACTGAAAGCTCTACCTGGTTTTCACTGTCCCTTGGAACTGCATTCGCTGCCGCACAGACATTCGCGCTCCGCAAAAGCCTTGGTTGGTTATGATGCAACAATGCCTATGTGACCCTGGCAGAGCCCGGCTGTCAAATTTGAAACGTCCAGCGATTGCGCCCACACGAAAGCTGCCAGCACTGAAAGCTCTACCTGGTTTTCACTGTCCCTTGGAACTGCATTCGCTGCCGCACAGACATTCGTGGTCCGCAAAAGCCTTGGTTGGTTATGATTCAACAATGCCTATGTGACTCTGGCAGAGCCCGGCTGCCAAATTTGAAATGTACACCTATTGCGCCCTCACGAAAGCTGCCAGCGCTGAAAGCTCTACCTGGTTTTCACTGTCCCTTGGAACTGCATTCGCTGCCGCACAGGCATTCGCTTTCTGCAAAAGTCTGGGTTGGTTATGACGCAACAATGCCTATGTGACTCTGGCAGAGCCCGGCTGCCAAATTTGAATTGTACACCGATTGCGCCCTCACGAAAGCTGCCAGCACTGAAAGCTCTACCTGGTTTTCACTGTCCCTTGGAACTGCATTCGCTGCCGCACAGACATTCGCGCTCTGCGCAAGCCTTGGTAGGGTATGATGCAACAATGCCTATGTGACTCTCGCAGAGCCCGGCTGCCAAATTTGTAATGTACACCGATTGCGCCCACACGAAAGCTGCCAGCACTGAAAGCTCTACCTGGTTTTCACTGTCCCTTGGAACTGCATTCGCTGCCGCACAGACATTCGCGCTCCGCAAAAGCCTTGGTTGGTTATGATGCAACAATGCCTATGTGACTCATGCAGAGCCCGGCTGCCAAATTCGAAACGTCCAGCAATTGCGCCCACACGAAAGCTGCCAGCACTGAAAGATCTACCTGGTTTTCACTGTCCCTTGGAACTGCATTCGCTGCCGCACAGACATTCGCGCTCTGCAAAAGCCTTGGTTGGTTATGATGCAACAATGCCTATGTGACTCTGGCAGAGCCCGGCTGCCAAATTTGAAAAGTCCACTGATTGCGCCCACACGAAAGCTGCCAGCACTGAAAGCTCTACCTGGTTTTCACTGTCCCTTGGAACTGCATTCGCTGCCGCACAGACATTCGCGCTCTGCGCAAGCCTTGGTTGGTTATGATGCAACAATGCCTATGTGACTCTGGCAGAGCCCGGCTGCCAAATTTGAAACCTCCACCGATTGCGCCCACACGAAAGCTGCCAGCACTGAAAGCTCTACCTGGTTTTCACTGTCCCTTGGAACTGCATTCGCTGCCGCACAGACATTCGCGCTCTGCATAAGCTTTATTTGTTTATGATGCAACAATGCCTATGTGACTCTGGCACAGCCCGCTGCCAAATTTGAAACGTCCACTGATTGCGCCCAAACGAAAGCTGCCAGCACTGAAAGCTCTACCTGGTTTTCACTGTCCCTTGGAACTGCATTCGCTGCCGCACAGACATTCGCGTTCTGCGCAAGCCTTGGTTGGTTATGATGCAACAATGCCTATGTGACTCTGGCAGAGACCGGCTGCCAAATTTGAATTGTACACCGATTGCGCCCACACGAAAGCTGCCAGCACTGAAAGCTCTACCTGGTTTTCACTGTCCCTTGGAACTGCATTCGCTGCCGCACAGACATTCGCGCTCTGCAAAAGCCTTGGTTGGGTATGATGCAACAATGCCTATGTGACTCTGGCAGCGCCCGGCTTCCAAATTTGAAACGTCCAGCGATTGCGCCCACACGAAACCTGCCAGCACTGAAAGCTCTACCTGGTTTTCACTGTCCCTTGGAACTGCATTCGCTGCCGCACAGACATTCGCGCTCCGCAAAAGCCTTGGTTGGTTATGATGCAACAATGCCTATGTGACTCTCGCAGAGACCGGCTGCCAAATTTGAAACGTCCAGCGATTGCGCCCACACGAAATCTGCCAGCACTGAAAGCTCTACCTGGTTTTCACTGTCCCTTGGAACTGCATTCGCTGCCGCACAGACATTCGCGCTCTGCAAAAGCCTTGGTTGGGTATGATGCAACAATGCCTATGTGACTCTGGCAGAGCCCGGCTGCCAAATTTGAATTGTACACCGATTGCGCCCACACGAAAGCTGCCAGCACTGAAAGCTCTACCTGGTTTTCACTGTCCCTTGGAACTGCATTTGCTGCCGCACAGACATTCGCGCTCCGCAAAAGCCTTGGTTGGGTATGATGCAACAATGCCTATGTGACTCTCGCAGATCCCGCTGCCAAATTTGACACGTCCAGCGATTGCGCCCACACGAAAGCTGCCAGCACTGAAAGCTCTACCTGGTTTTCACTGTCCCTTGGAACTGCATTCGCTGCCGCACAGACATTCGCTTTCTGCAAAAGCCTTGGTTGGGTATGATGCAACAATGCCTATGTGACTCTGGCAGAGCCCGGCTGCCAAATTTGAATTGTACACCGATTGCGCCCTCATGAAAGCTGCCAGCACTGAAAGCTCTACCTGGTTTTCACTGTCCCTTGGAACTGCATTCGCTGCCGCACAGACATTCGCGCTCCGCAAAAGACTTGGTTGGTTATGATGCAACAATGCCTATGTGACTCTGGCACAGCCCGCTGCCAAATTTGAAACGTCCAGCGATTGCGCCCACACGAAAGCTGCCAGCACTGAAAGCTCTACCTGGTTTTCACTGTCCCTTGGAACTGCATTCGCTGCCGCACAGACATTCGCGCTCTGCAAAAGCCTTGGTTGGGTATGATGCAACAATGCCTATGTGACTCTCGCAGAGCCCGGCTGCCAAATTTGAATTGTACACCGATTGCGCCCTCACGAAAGCTGCCAGCACTGAAAGCTCTACCTGGTTTTCACTGTCCCTTGGAAATGCATTTGCTGCCGCACAGACATTCGCGCTATGCAAAAGCCTTGGTTGGGTATGATGCAACAATGCCTATGTGACTCTGGCAGAGCCCGCTGCCAAATTTGAAACGTCCAGCGATTGCGCCCACAAGAAAGCTGCCAGCACTGAAAGTTCTACCTGGTTTTCACTGTCCCTTGGAACTGCATTCGCTGGTGCACAGACATTCGCGCTCCGCAAAAGCCTTGGTTGGGTATGATGCAACAATGCCTATGTGACTCTCGCACAGCCTGCTGCCAAATTTGAAACGTCCACTGATTGCGCCCACACGAAAGCTGCCAGCACTGAAAGCTCTACCTGGTTTTCACTGTCCCTTGGAACTGCATTCGCTGCCGCACAGACATTATCTCTCCGCATAAGCTTTATTTGTTTATGATGCAACAATGCCTATGTGACTCTGGCACAGCCCGCTGCCAAATTTGAAATGTCCACTGATTGCGCCCAAACGAAAGCTGCCAGCACTGAAAGCTCTACCTGGTTTTCACTGTCCCTTGGAACTGCATTCGCTGCCGCACAGACATTCGCGTTCTGCGCAAGCCTTGGTTGGTTATGATGCAACAATGCCTATGTGACTCTGGCAGAGCCCGGCTGCCAAATTTGAAAC
Organism: Mycteria americana; assembly: GCF_035582795.1. Lineage (NCBI taxonomy): Eukaryota > Metazoa > Chordata > Aves > Ciconiiformes > Ciconiidae > Mycteria > Mycteria americana. Next base: position 1,124,594 of record NW_027445609.1, on the reverse strand, counting down.
GTCCAGCGATTGCGCCCACACGAAAGCTGCCAGCACTGAAAGCTCTACCTGGTTTTCACTGTCCCTTGGAACTGCATTCGCTGCCGCACAGACATTCGCGCTCTGCAAAAGCCTTGGTTGGGTATGATGCAACAATGCCTATGTGACTCTGGCAGCGCCCGGCTTCCAAATTTGAAACGTCCAGCGATTGCGCCCACACGAAAGCTGCCAGCACTGAAAGCTCTACCTGGTTTTCACTGTCCCTTGGAACTGCATTCGCTGCCGCACAGACATTCGCGCTCCGCAAAAGCCTTGGTTGGTTATGATGCAACAATGCCTATGTGACTCTGGCAGAGACCGGCTGCCAAATTTGAAACGTCCAGCGATTGCGCCCACACGAAATCTGCCAGCACTGAAAGCTCTACCTGGTTTTCACTGTCCCTTGGAACTGCATTCGCTGCCGCACAGACATTCGCGCTCTGCAAAAGCCTTGGTTGGGTATGATGCAACAATGCCTATGTGACTCTGGCAGAGCCCGGCTGCCAAATTTGAATTGTACACCGATTGCGCCCACACGAAAGCTGCCAGCACTGAAAGCTCTACCTGGTTTTCACTGTCCCTTGGAACTGCATTTGCTGCCGCACAGACATTCGCGCTCTGCAAAAGCCTTGGTTGGGTATGATGCAACAATGCCTATGTGACTCTCGCAGATCCCGCTGCCAAATTTGACACGTCCAGCGATTGCGCCCACACGAAAGCTGCCAGCACTGAAAGCTCTACCTGGTTTTCACTGTCCCTTGGAACTGCATTCGCTGCCGCACAGACATTCGCTTTCTGCAAAAGCCTTGGTTGGGTATGATGCAACAATGCCTATGTGACTCTGGCAGAGCCCGGCTGCCAAATTTGAATTGTACACCGATTGCGCCCTCATGAAAGCTGCCAGCACTGAAAGCTCTACCTGGTTTTCACTGTCCCTTGGAACTGCATTCGCTGCCGCACAGACAGTCGCGCTCTGCAAAAGCCTTGGTTGGGTATGATGCAACAATGCCTATGTGACTCTGGCAGAGCCCGGCTGCCAAATTTGAAACGTCCACCGATTGCGCCCACACGAAAGCTGCCAGCACTGAAAGCTCTACCTGGTTTTCACTGTCCCTTGGAACTGCATTCGCTGCCGCACAGACATTCGCGCTCCGCAAAAGCCTTGGTTGGTTATGATGCAACAATGCCTATGTGACTATGGCAGAGACCGGCTGACAAATTTGAAACGTCCAGCGATTGCGCCCACACTAAAGCTGCCAGCACTGAAATCTCTACCTGGTTTTCACTGTCCCTTGGAACTGCATTCGCTGCCGCACAGACATTCGCGCTCTGCAAAAGCCTTGGTTGGGTATGATGCAACAATGCCTATGTGACTCTCGCAGAGCCCGGCTGCCAAATTTCAATTGTACACCGATTGCGCCCTCACGAAAGCTGCCAGCACTGAAAGCTCTACCTGGTTTTCACTGTCCCTTGGAACTGCATTTGCTGCCGCACAGACATTCGCGCTCCGCAAAAGCCTTGGTTGGTTATGATGCAACAATGCCTATGTGACTCTGGCACAGCCCGCTGCCAAATTTGAAACGTCCAGCGATTGCGCCCACACGAAAGCTGCCAGCACTGAAAGCTCTACCTGGTTTTCACTGTCCCTTGGAACTGCATTCGCTGCCGCACAGACATTCGCGCTCTGCAAAAGCCTTGGTTGGGTATGATGCAACAATGCCTATGTGACTCTCGCAGAGCCCGGCTGCCAAATTTGAATTGTACACCGATTGCGCCCTCACGAAAGCTGCCAGCACTGAAAGCTCTACCTGGTTTTCACTGTCCCTTGGAACTGCATTTGCTGCCGCACAGACATTCGCGCTCTGCAAAAGCCTTGGTTGGGTATGATGCAACAATGCCTATGTGACTCTCGCAGAGCCCGCTGCCAAATTTGACACGTCCAGCGATTGCGCCCACACGAAAGCTGCCAGCACTGAAAGCTCTACCTGGTTTTCACTGTCCCTTGGAACTGCATTCGCTGGTGCACAGACATTCGCGCTCCGCAAAAGCCTTGGTTGGGTATGATGCAACAATGCCTATGTGACTCTTGCACAGCCTGCTGCCAAATTTGAAACGTCCACTGATTGCGCCCACACGAAAGCTGCTAGCACTGAAAGCTCTACCTGGTTTTCACTGTCCCTTGGAACTGCATTCGCTGCCGCACAGACATTCGCACTCCGCAAAAGCCTTGGTTGGTTATGATGCAACAATGCCTATGTGACTCTGGCAGAGCCCCGCTGCCAAATTTGAAACGTCCAGCGATTGCGCCCACACGAAAGCTGCCAGCACTGAAAGCTCTACCTGGTTTTCACTGTCCCTTGGAACTGCATTCGCTGCCGCACAGACATTCGCGCTCCGCAAAAACCTTGGTTGGTTATGATGCAACAATGCCTATGTGACCCTGGCAGAGCCCGGCTGTCAAATTTGAAACGTCCAGCGATTGCGCACACACGAAAGCTGCCAGCACTGAAAGCTCTACCTGGTTTTCACTGTCCCTTGGAACTGCATTCGCTGCCGCACAGACATTCGCGCTCTGCGCAAGCCTTGGTTGGTTATGATGCAACAATGCCTATGTGACTCTGGCAGAGACCGGCTGCCAAATTTGAAATGTCCAGCGATTGCGCCCACTCGAAAGCTGCCAGCACTGAAAGCTCTACCTGGTTTTCACTGTCCCTTGGAACTGCATTCGCTGCCGCACAGACCTTCGTGGTCCGCAAAAGCCTTGGTTGGTTATGATTCAACAATGCCTATGTGACTCTGGCAGAGCCCGGCTGCCAAATTTGAAATGTACACCTATTGCGCCCTCACGAAAGCTGCCAGCGCTGAAAGCTGTACCTTGTTTTCACTGTCCCTTGGAACTGCATTCGCTGCCGCAGAGACATTCGCTTTCTGCAAAAGTCTGGGTTGGTTATGACGCAACAATGCCTATGTGACTCTGGCAGAGCCCGGCTGCCAAATTTGAATTGTACACCGATTGCGCCCTCACGAAAGCTGCCAGCACTGAAAGCTCTACCTGGTTTTCACTGTCCCTTGGAACTGCATTCGCTGCCGCACAGACAGTCGCGCTCTGCAAAAGCCTTGGTTGGGTATGATGCAACAATGCCTATGTGACTCTCGCAGAGCACGCTGCCAAATTTGAAACGTCCAGCGATTGCGCCCACACGAAAGCTGCCAGCACTGAAAGCTCTACCTGGTTTTCACTGTCCCTTGGAACTGCATTCGCTGCCGCACAGACATTCGCGCTCTGCGCAAGCCTTGGTTGGTTATGATTCAACAATGCCTATGTGACTCTGGCAGAGCCCGGCTGCCAAATTTGAAATGTACACCGATTGCGCCCACACGAAAGCTGCCAGCACTGAAAGCTCTACCTGGTTTTCACTGTCCCTTGGAACTGCATTCGCTGCCGCACAGACATTCGCGCTCCGCAAAAGCCTTGGTTGGTTATGATGCAACAATGCCTATGTGACTCTGGCAGAGCCCGGCTGCCAAATTTGAAACGTCCACTGATTGCGCCCACACGAAAGCTGCCAGCACTGAAAGCTCTACCTGGTTTTCACTGTCCCTTGGAACTGCATTTGCTGCCGCACAGACATTCGCGCTCCGCAAAAGCCTTGGTTGGTTATGATGCAACAATGCCTATGTGACTCTGGCACAGCCCGCTGCCAAATTTGAAACGTCCAGCGATTGCGCCCACACGAAAGCTGCCAGCACTGAAAGCTCTACCTGGTTTTCACTGTCCCTTGGAACTGCATTCGCTGCCGCACAGACATTCGCGCTCTGCAAAAGCCTTGGTTGGGTATGATGCAACAATGCCTATGTGACTCTCGCAGAGCCCGGCTGCCAAATTTGAATTGTACACCGATTGCGCCCTCACGAAAGCTGCCAGCACTGAAAGCTCTACCTGGTTTTCACTGTCCCTTGGAACTGCATTTGCTGCCGCACAGACATTCGCGCTCTGCAAAAGCCTTGGTTGGGTATGATGCAACAATGCCTATGTGACTCTCGCAGAGCCCGCTGCCAAATTTGACACGTCCAGCGATTGCGCCCACACGAAAGCTGCCAGCACTGAAAGCTCTACCTGGTTTTCACTGTCCCTTGGAACTGCATTCGCTGGTGCACAGACATTCGCGCTCCGCAAAAGCCTTGGTTGGGTATGATGCAACAATGCCTATGTGACTCTTGCACAGCCTGCTGCCAAATTTGAAACGTCCACTGATTGCGCCCACACGAAAGCTGCTAGCACTGAAAGCTCTACCTGGTTTTCACTGTCCCTTGGAACTGCATTCGCTGCCGCACAGACATTCGCACTCCGCAAAAGCCTTGGTTGGTTATGATGCAACAATGCCTATGTGACTCTGGCAGAGCCCCGCTGCCAAATTTGAAACGTCCAGCGATTGCGCCCACACGAAAGCTGCCAGCACTGAAAGCTCTACCTGGTTTTCACTGTCCCTTGGAACTGCATTCGCTGCCGCACAGACATTCGCGCTCCGCAAAAACCTTGGTTGGTTATGATGCAACAATGCCTATGTGACCCTGGCAGAGCCCGGCTGTCAAATTTGAAACGTCCAGCGATTGCGCACACACGAAAGCTGCCAGCACTGAAAGCTCTACCTGGTTTTCACTGTCCCTTGGAACTGCATTCGCTGCCGCACAGACATTCGCGCTCTGCGCAAGCCTTGGTTGGTTATGATGCAACAATGCCTATGTGACTCTGGCAGAGACCGGCTGCCAAATTTGAAATGTCCAGCGATTGCGCCCACTCGAAAGCTGCCAGCACTGAAAGCTCTACCTGGTTTTCACTGTCCCTTGGAACTGCATTCGCTGCCGCACAGACCTTCGTGGTCCGCAAAAGCCTTGGTTGGTTATGATTCAACAATGCCTATGTGACTCTGGCAGAGCCCGGCTGCCAAATTTGAATTGTACACCGATTGCGCCCTCACGAAAGCTGCCAGCGCTGAAAGCTGTACCTTGTTTTCACTGTCCCTTGGAACTGCATTCGCTGCCGCAGAGACATTCGCTTTCTGCAAAAGTCTGGGTTGGTTATGACGCAACAATGCCTATGTGACTCTGGCAGAGCCCGGCTGCCAAATTTGAATTGTACACCGATTGCGCCCTCACGAAAGCTGCCAGCACTGAAAGCTCTACCTGGTTTTCACTGTCCCTTGGAACTGCATTCGCTGCCGCACAGACAGTCGCGCTCTGCAAAAGCCTTGGTTGGGTATGATGCAACAATGCCTATGTGACTCTCGCAGAGCACGCTGCCAAATTTGAAACGTCCAGCGATTGCGCCCACACGAAAGCTGCCAGCACTGAAAGCTCTACCTGGTTTTCACTGTCCCTTGGAACTGCATTCGCTGCCGCACAGACATTCGCGCTCTGCGCAAGCCTTGGTTGGTTATGACGCAACAATCCCTATGTGACTCTGGCAGAGCCCGGCTGCCAAATTTGAAATGTACACCGATTGCGCCCACACGAAAGCTGCCAGCACTGAAAGCTCTACCTGGTTTTCACTGTCCCTTGGAACTGCATTCGCTGCCGCACAGACATTCGCGCTCCGCAAAAGCCTTGGTTGGTTATGATGCAACAATGCCTATGTGACTCTGGCAGAGCCCGGCTGCCAAATTTGAAACGTCCACTGATTGCGCCCACACGAAAGCTGCCAGCACTGAAAGCTCTACCTGGTTTTCACTGTCGCTTGGAACTGCATTCGCTGCCGCACAGACATTATCTCTCCGCATAAGCTTTATTTGTTTATGATGCAACAATGCCTATGTGACTCTGGCACAGCCCGCTGCCAAATTTGAAACATCCACTGATTGCGCCCAAACGAAAGCTGCCAGCACTGAAAGCTCTACCTGGTTTTCACTGTCCCTTGGAACTGCATTCGCTGCCGCACAGACATTCGCGCTCTGCGCAAGCCTTGGTTGGTTATGATGCAACAATGCCTATGTGACTCTGGCAGAGCCCGGCTGCCAAATTCGAAACGTCCAGCGATTGCGCCCTCACGAAAGCTGCCAGCACTGAAAGCTCTACCTGGTTTTCACTGTCCCTTGGAACTGCATTCGCTGCCGCACAGACAGTCGCGCTCTGCAAAAGCCTTGGTTGGGTATGATGCAACAATGCCTATGTGACTCTGGCAGAGCCCGGCTGCCAAATTTGAAACGTCCAGCGATTGCGCCCACACGAAAGCTGCCAGCACTGAAAGCTCTACCTGGTTTTCACTGTCCCTTGGAACTGCATTCGCTGCCGCACAGACATTCGCGCTCCGCAAAAGCCTTGGTTGGTTATGATGCAACAATGCCTATGTGACTCTGGCACAGCCCGCTGCCAAATTTGAAACGTCCAGCGATTGCGCCCACACGAAAGCTGCCAGCACTGAAAGCTCTACCTGGTTTTCACTGTCCCTTGGAACTGCATTCGCTGCCGCACAGACATTCGCGCTCTGCAAAAGCCTTGTTTGGGTATGATGCAACAATGCCTATGTGACTCTCGCAGAGCCCGGCTGCCAAATTTGAATTGTACACCGATTGCGCCCTCACGAAAGCTGCCAGCACTGAAAGCTCTACCTGGTTTTCACTGTCCCTTGGAACTGCATTTGCTGCCGCACAGACATTCGCGCTCTGCAAAAGCCTTGGTTGGGTATGATGCAACAATGCCTATGTGACTCTGGCAGAGCCCGCTGCCAAATTTGACACGTCCAGCGATTGCGCCCACACGAAAGCTGCCAGCACTGAAAGCTCTACCTGGTTTTCACTGTCCCTTGGAACTGCATTCGCTGGTGCACAGACATTCGCGCTCCGCAAAAGCCTTGTTTGGGTATGATGCAACAATGCCTATGTGACTCTCGCACAGCCTGCTGCCAAATTTGAAACGTCCACTGATTGCGCCCACACGAAAGCTGCTAGCACTGAAAGCTCTACCTGGTTTTCACTGTCCCTTGGAACTGCATTCGCTGCCGCACAGACATTCGCGCTCCGCAAAAGCCTTGGTTGGTTATGATGCAACAATGCCTATGTGACTCTGGCAGAGCCCGGCTGCCAAATTTGAAACGTCCAGCGATTGCGCCCACACGAAAGCTGCCAGCACTGAAAGCTCTACCTGGTTTTCACTGTCCCTTGGAACTGCATTCGCTGCCGCACAGACATTCGCGCTCTGCGCAAGCCTTGGTTGGTTATGATGCAACAATGCCTATGTGACTCTGGCAGAGACCGGCTGCCAAATTTGAAATGTCCAGCGATTGCGCCCACTCGAAAGCTGCCAGCACTGAAAGCTCTACCTGGTTTTCACTGTCCCTTGGAACTGCATTCGCTGCCGCACAGACCTTCGTGGTCCGCAAAAGCCTTGGTTGGTTATGATTCAACAATGCCTATGTGACTCTGGCATAGCCCGGCTGCCAAATTTGAAATGTACACCTATTGCGCCCTCACGAAAGCTGCCAGCACTGAAAGCTGTACCTTGTTTTCACTGTCCCTTGGAACTGCATTCGCTGCCGCAGAGACATTCGCTTTCTGCAAAAGTCTGGGTTGGTTATGACGCAACAATGCCTATGTGACTCTGGCAGAGCCCGGCTGCCAAATTTGAATTGTACACCGATTGCGCCCTCACGAAAGCTGCCAGCACTGAAAGCTCTACCTGGTTTTCACTGTCCCTTGGAACTGCATTCGCTGCCGCACAGACATTCGCGCTCTGCAAAAGCCTTGGTTGGGTATGATGCAACAATGCCTATGTGACTCTCGCAGAGCACGCTGCCAAATTTGAAACGTCCAGCGATTGCGCCCACACGAAAGCTGCCAGCACTGAAAGCTCTACCTGGTTTTCACTGTCCCTTGGAACTGCATTCGCTGCCGCACAGACATTCGCGCTCTGCGCAAGCCTTGGTTGGTTATGACGCAACAATGCCTATGTGACTCTGGCAGAGCCCGGCTGCCAAATTTGAAATGTACACCGATTGCGCCCACACGAAAGCTGCCAGCACTGAAAGCTCTACCTGGTTTTCACTGTCCCTTGGAACTGCATTCGCTGCCGCACAGACATTCGCGCTCCGCAAAAGCCTTGGTTGGTTATGATGCAACAATGCCTATGTGACTCATGCAGAGCCCGGCTGCCAAATTCGAAACGTCCAGCAATTGCGCCCACACGAAAGCTGCCAGCACTGAAAGCTCTACCTGGTTTTCACTGTCCCTTGGAACTGCATTCGCTGCCGCACAGACATTCGCGCTCTGCAAAAGCCTTGGTTGGTTATGATGCAACAATGCCTATGTGACTCTGGCAGAGCCCGGCTGCCAAATTTGAAACGTCCACTGATTGCGCCCACACGAAAGCTGCCAGCACTGAAATCTCTACCTGGTTTTCACCGTCCCTTGGAACTGCATTCGCTGCCGCACAGACATTCGCGCTCTGCGCAAGCCTTAGTTGGTTATGATGCAACAATGCCTATGTGACTCTGGCAGAGCCCGGCTGCCAAATTTGAAACCTCCACCGATTGCGCCCACACGAAAGCTGCCAGCACTGAAAGCTCTACCTGGTTTTCACTGTCCCTTGGAACTGCATTCGCTGCCGCACAGACATTATCTCTCCGCATAAGCTTTATTTGTTTATGATGCAACAATGCCTATGTGACTCTGGCACAGCCCGCTGCCAAATTTGAAACATCCACTGATTGCGCCCAAACGAAAGCTGCCAGCACTGAAAGCTCTACCTGGTTTTCACTGTCCCTTGGAACTGCATTCGCTGCCGCACAGACATTCGCGCTCTGCGCAAGCCTTGGTTGGTTATGATGCAACAATGCCTATGTGACTCTGGCAGAGCCCGGCTGCCAAATTCGAAACGTCCAGCGATTGCGCCCACACGAAAGCTGCCAGCACTGAAAGCTCTACCTGGTTTTCACTGTCCCTTGGAACTGCATTCGCTGCCGCACAGACATTCGCGCTCTGCAAAAGCCTTGGTTGGGTATGATGCAACAATGCCTATGTGACTCTGGCAGCGCCCGGCTTCCAAATTTGAAACGTCCAGCGATTGCGCCCACACGAAAGCTGCCAGCACTGAAAGCTCTACCTGGTTTTCACTGTCCCTTGGAACTGCATTCGCTGCCGCACAGACATTCGCGCTCCGCAAAAGCCTTGGTTGGTTATGATGCAACAATGCCTATGTGACTCTGGCAGAGACCGGCTGCCAAATTTGAAACGTCCAGCGATTGCGCCCACACGAAAGCTGCCAGCACTGAAAGCTCTACCTGGTTTTCACTGTCCCTTGGAACTGCATTCGCTGCCGCACAGACAGTCGCGCTCTGCAAAAGCCTTGGTTGGGTATGATGCAACAATGCCTATGTGACTCTGGCAGAGCCCGGCTGCCAAATTTGAATTGTACACCGATTGCGCCCACACAAAAGCTGCCAGCACTGAAAGCTCTACCTGGTTTTCACTGTCCCTTGGAACTGCATTTGCTGCCGCACAGACATTCGCGCTCTGCAAAAGCCTTGGTTGGGTATGATGCAACAATGCCTATGTGACTCTCGCAGATCCCGCTGCCAAATTTGACACGTCCAGCGATTGCGCCCACACGAAAGCTGCCAGCACTGAAAGCTCTACCTGGTTTTCACTGTCCCTTGGAACTGCATTCGCTGCTGCACAGACATTCGCGCTCTGCAAAAGCCTTGGTTGGGTATGATGAAACAATGCCTATGTGACTCTCGCACAGCCTGCTGCCAAATTTGAAACGTCCACTGATTGCGCCCACACGAAAGCTGCTAGCACTGAAAGCTCTACCTGGTTTTCACTGTCCCTTGGAACTGCATTCGCTGCCGCACAGACATTCGCGCTCCGCAAAAGCCTTGGTTGGTTATGATGCAACAATGCCTATGTGACTCTGGCAGAGCCCGGCTGCCAAATTTGAAACGTCCAGCGATTGCGTCCACACGAATGCTGCCAGCACTGAAAGCTCTACCTGGTTTTCACTGTCCCTTGGAACTGCATTCGCTGCCGCACAGACATTCGTGGTCCGCAAAAGCCTTGGTTGGTTATGATTCAACAATGCCTATGTGACTCTGGCAGAGCCCGGCTGCCAAATTTGAAATGTACACCTATTGCGCCCTCACGAAAGCTCCCAGCACTGAAAGCTCTACCTGGTTTTCACTGTCCCTTGGAACTGCATTCGCTGCCGCACAGACATTCGCTTTCTGCAAAAGTCTGGGTTGGTTATGACGCAACAATGCCTATGTGACTCTGGCAGAGCCCGGCTGCCAAATTTGAATTGTACACCGATTGCGCCCTCACGAAAGCTGCCAGCACTGAAAGCTCTACCTGGTTTTCACTGTCCCTTGGAACTGCATTCGCTGCCGCACAGACAGTCGCGCTCTGCAAAAGCCTTGGTTGGGTATGATGCAACAATGCCTATGTGACTCTCGCAGAGCACGCTGCCAAATTTGAAACGTCCAGCGATTGCGCCCACACGAAAGCTGCCAGCACTGAAAGCTCTACCTGGTTTTCACTGTCCCTTGGAACTGCATTCGCTGCCGCACAGACATTCGCGCTCTGCGCAAGCCTTGGTTGGTTATGACGCAACAATGCCTATGTGACTCTGGCAGAGCCCGGCTGCCAAATTTGAAATGTACACCGATTGCGCCCACACGAAAGCTGCCAGCACTGAAAGCTCTACCTGGTTTTCACTGTCCCTTGGAACTGCATTCGCTGCCGCACAGACATTCGCGCTCTGCAAAAGCCTTGGTTGGTTATGATGCAACAATGCCTATGTGACTCTGGCAGAGCCCGGCTGCCAAATTTGAAACCTCCACCGATTGCGCCCACACGAAAGCTGCCAGCACTGAAAGCTCTACCTGGTTTTCACTGTCCCTTGGAACTGCATTCGCTGCCGCACAGACATTATCTCTCCGCATAAGCTTTATTTGTTTATGATGCAACAATGCCTATGTGACTCTGGCACAGCCCGCTGCCAAATTTGAAACGTCCACTGATTGCGCCCAAACGAAAGCTGCCAGCACTGAAAGCTCTACCTGGTTTTCACTGTCCCTTGGAACTGCATTCGCTGCCGCACAGACATTCGCGCTCTGCGCAAGCCTTGGTTGGTTATGATGCAACAATGCCTATGTGATTCTGGCAGAGCCCGGCTGCCAAATTCGAAAAGTCCAGCGATTGCGCCCACACGAAAGCTGCCAGCACTGAAAGCTCTACCTGGTTTTCACTGTCCCTTGGAACTGCATTCGCTGCCGCACAGACATTCGCGCTCTGCAAAAGCCTTGGTTGGGTATGATGCAACAATGCCTATGTGACTCTGGCAGAGCCCGGCTGCCAAATTTGAAACGTCCAGCGATTGCGCCCACACGAAAGCTGCCAGCACTGAAAGCTCTACCTGGTTTTCACTGTCCCTTGGAACTGCATTCGCTGCCGCACAGACATTCGCGCTCCGCAAAAGCCTTGGTTGGTTATGATGCAACAATGCCTATGTGACTCTGGCAGAGACCGGCTGCCAAATTTGAAACTTTTAGCGATTGCGCCCACACGAAAGCTGCCAGCACTGAAAGCTCTACCTGGTTTTCACTGTCCCTTGGAACTGCATTCGCTGCCGCACAGACATTCGCGCTCTGCAAAAGCCTTGATTGGGTATGATGCAACAATGCCTATGTGACTCTGGCAGAGCCCGGCTGCCAAATTTGAATTGTACACCGATTGCGCCCACACAAAAGCTGCCAGCACTGAAAGCTCTACCTGGTTTTCACTGTCCCTTGGAACTGCATTTGCTGCCGCACAGACATTCGCGCTCTGCAAAAGCCTTGGTTGGGTATAATGCAACAATGCCTATGTGACTCTCGCAGATCCCGCTGCCAAATTTGACACGTCCAGCGATTGCGCCCACACGGAAGCTGCCAGCACTGAAAGCTCTACCTGGTTTTAACTGTCCCTTGGAACTGCATTCGCTGCTGCACAGACATTCGCGCTCTGCAAAAGCCTTGGTTGGGTATGATGCAACAATGCCTATGTGACTCTCGCACAGCCTGCTGCCAAATTTGAAACGTCCACTGATTGCGCCCACACGAAAGCTGCTAGCACTGAAAGCTCTACCTGGATTTCACTGTCCCTTGGAACTGCATTCGCTGCCGCACAGACATTCGCGCTCCGCAAAAGCCTTGGTTGGTTATGATGCAACAATGCCTATGTGAGTCTGGCAGAGCCCGGCTGCCAAATTTGAAACGTCCAGCGATTGCGCCCACACGAAAGCTGCCAGCACTGAAAGCTCTACCTGGTTTTCACTGTCCCTTGGAACTGCATTTGCTGCCGCACAGACATTCGCGCTCTGCAAAAGCCTTGGTTGGGTATGATGCAACAATGCCTATGTGACTCTCGCAGAGCCCGCTGCCAAATTTGACACGTCCAGCGATTGCGCCCACACGAAAGCTGCCAGCACTGAAAGCTCTACCTGGTTTTCACTGTCCCTTGGAACTGCATTTGCTGCCGCACAGACATTATCTCTCCGCATAAGCTTTATTTGTTTATGATGCAACAATGCCTATGTGACTCTGGCACAGCCCGCTGCCAAATTTGAAACGTCCACTGATTGCGCCCACACGAATGCTGCCAGCACTGAAAGCTCTACCTGGTTTTCACTGTCCCTTGGAACTGCATTCGCTGCCGCACAGACAGTCGCGCTCTGCAAAAGCCTTGGTTGGGTATGATGCAACAATGCCTATGTGACTCTCGCAGAGCACGCTGCCAAATTTGAAACGTCCAGCGATTGCGCCCACACGAAAGCTGCCAGCACTGAAAGCTCTACCTGGTTTTAACTGTCCCTTGGAACTGCATTCGCTGCCGCACAGACATTCGCGCTCTGCGCAAGCCTTGGTTGGTTATGACGCAACAATGCCTATGTGACTCTGGCAGAGCCCGGCTGCCAAATTTGAAATGTACACCGATTGCGCCCATACGAAAGCTGCCAGCACTGAAAGCTCTACCTGGTTTTCACTGTCCCTTGGAACTGCATTCGCTGCCGCACAGACATTCGCGCTCCGCAAAAGCCTTGGTTGGTTATGATGCAACAATGCCTATGTGACTCTCGCAGAGCCCGGCTGTCAAATTTGAAACGTCCAGCAATTGCGCCCACACGAAAGCTGCCAGCACTGAAAGCTCTACCTGGTTTTCACTGTCCCTTGGAACTGCATTCGCTGCCGCACAGACATTCGCGCTCTGCGCAAGCCTTGGTTGGTTATGATGCAACAATGCCTATGTGACTCTGGCAGAGCCCGGCTGCCAAATTCGAAACGTCCAGCAATTGCGCCCACACGAAAGCTGCCAGCACTGAAAGATCTACCTGGTTTTCACTGTCCCTTGGAACTGCATTCGCTGCCGCACAGACATTCGCGCTCTGCAAAAGCCTTGGTTGGTTATGATGCAACAATGCCTATGTGACTCTCGCAGAGCACGCTGCCAAATTTGAAACGTCCAGCGATTGCGCCCACACGAAAGCTGCCAGCACTGAAAGCTCTACCTGGTTTTCACTGTCCCTTGGAACTGCATTCGCTGCCGCACAGACATTATCTCTCCGCATAAGCTTTATTTGTTTATGATGCAACAATGCCTATGTGACTCTGGCACAGCCCGCTGCCAAATTTGAAACGTCCACTGATTGCGCCCACACGAAAGCTGCCAGCACTGAAAGCTCTACCTGGTTTTCACTGTCCCTTGGAACTGCATTCGCTGCCGCACAGACATTCGCGCTCTGCGCAAGCCTTGGTTGGTTATGATGCAACAATGCCTATGTGACTCTCGCAGAGCCCGCTGCCAAATTTGACACGTCCAGCGATTGCGCCCACACGAAAGCTGCCAGCACTGAAAGCTCTACCTGGTTTTCACTGTCCCTTGGAACTGCATTCGCTGCTGCACAGACATTCGCGCTCTGCAAAAGCCTTGGTTGGGTATGATGCAACAATGCCTATGTGACTCTCGCACAGCCTGCTGCCAAATTTGAAACGTCCACTGATTGCGCCCACACGAAAGCTGCTAGCACTGAAAGCTCTACCTGGTTTTCACTGTCCCTTGGAACTGCATTCGCTGCCGCACAGACATTCGCGCTCCGCAAAAGCCTTGGTTGGTTATGATGCAACAATGCCTATGTGACTCTGGCAGAGCCCGGCTGCCAAATTTGAAACGTCCAGCGATTGCGCCCACACGAAAGCTGCCAGCACTGAAAGCTCTACCTGGTTTTCACTGTGCATTGGACCTGCATTCGCTGCCGCACAGACATTCGCGCTCCGCAAAAGCCTTGGTTGGTTATGATGCAACAATGCCTATGTGACCCTGGCAGAGCCCGGCTGTCAAATTTGAAACGTCCAGCGATTGCGCCCACACGAAAGCTGCCAGCACTGAAAGCTCTACCTGGTTTTCACTGTCCCTTGGAACTGCATTCGCTGCCGCACAGACATTATCTCTCCGCATAAGCTTTATTTGTTTATGATGCAACAATGCCTATGTGACTCTGGCAGAGACCGGCTGCCAAATTTGAAACGTCCAGCGATTGCGCCCACACGAAAGCTGCCAGCACTGAAAGCTCTACCTGGTTTTCACTGTCCCTTGGAACTGCATTCGCTGCCGCACAGACATTCGTGGTCCGCAAAAGCCTTGGTTGGTTATGATTCAACAATGCCTATGTGACTCTGGCAGAGCCCGGCTGCCAAATTTGAAATGTACACCTATTCCGCCCTCACGAAAGCTCCCAGCGCTGAAAGCTCTACCTGGTTTTCACTGTCCCTTGGAACTGCATTCGCTGCCGCACAGACATTCGCTTTCTGCAAAAGTCTGGGTTGGTTATGACGCAACAATGCCTATGTGACTCTGGCAGAGACCGGCTGCCAAATTTGAATTGTACACCGATTGCGCTCTCACGAAAGCTGCCAGCACTGAAAGCTCTACCTGGTTTTCACTGTCCCTTGGAACTGCATTCGCTGCCGCACAGACAGTCGCGCTCTGCAAAAGCCTTGGTTGGGTATGATGCAACAATGCCTATGTGACTCTCGCAGAGCACGCTGCCAAATTTGAAACGTCCAGCGATTGCGCCCACACGAAAGCTGCCAGCACTGAAAGCTCTACCTGGTTTTCACTGTCCCTTGGAACTGCATTCGCTGCCGCACAGACATTCGCGCTCTGCGCAAGCCTTGGTTGGTTATGACGCAACAATGCCTATGTGACTCTGGCAGAGCCCGGCTGCCAAAATTTGAAATGTACACCGACTGCGCCCACACGAAAGCTGCCAGCACTGAAAGCTCTACCTGGTTTTCACTGTCCCTTGGAACTGCATTCGCTGCCGCACAGACATTATCTCTCCGCATAAGCTTTATTTGTTTATGATGCAACAATGCCTATGTGACTCTGGCACAGCCCGCTGCCAAATTTGAAACGTCCACTGATTGCGCCCAAACGAAAGCTGCCAGCACTGAAAGCTCTACCTGGTTTTCACTGTCCCTTGGAACTGCATTCGCTGCCGCACAGACATTCGCGCTCTGCGCAAGCCTTGGTTGGTTATGATGCAACAATGCCTATGTGACTCTGGCAGAGCCCGGCTGCCAAATTCGAAACGTCCAGCGATTGCGCCCACACGAAAGCTGCCAGCACTGAAAGCTCTACCTGGTTTTCACTGTCCCTTGGAACTGCATTCGCTGCCGCACAGACATTCGCGCTCCGCAAAAGCCTTGGTTGGTTATGATGCAACAATGCCTATGTGACTCTGGCAGAGACCGGCTGCCAAATTTGAAACTTTTAGCGATTGCGCCCACACGAAAGCTGCCAGCACTGAAAGCTCTACCTGGTTTTCACTGTCCCTTGGAACTGCATTTGCTGCCGCACAGACATTCGCGCTCTGCAAAAGCCTTGGTTGGGTATGATGCAACAATGCCTATGTGACTCTCGCAGAGCCCGCTGCCAAATTTGACACGTCCAGCGATTGCGCCCACACGAAAGCTGCCAGCACTGAAAGCTCTACCTGGTTTTCACTGTCCCTTGGAACTGCATTTGCTGCCGCACAGACATTATCTCTCCGCATAAGCTTTATTTGTTTATGATGCAACAATGCCTATGTGACTCTGGCACAGCCCGCTGCCAAATTTGAAACGTCCACTGATTGCGCCCACACGAATGCTGCCAGCACTGAAAGCTCTACCTGGTTTTCACTGTCCCTTGGAACTGCATTCGCTGCCGCACAGACAGTCGCGCTCTGCAAAAGCCTTGGTTGGGTATGATGCAACAATGCCTATGTGACTCTCGCAGAGCACGCTGCCAAATTTGAAACGTCCAGCGATTGCGCCCACACGAAAGCTGCCAGCACTGAAAGCTCTACCTGGTTTTAACTGTCCCTTGGAACTGCATTCGCTGCCGCACAGACATTCGCGCTCTGCGCAAGCCTTGGTTGGTTATGATGCAACAATGCCTATGTGACTCTCGCAGAGCACGCTGCCAAATTTGAAACGTCCAGCGATTGCGCCCACACGAAAGCTGCCAGCACTGAAAGCTCTACCTGGTTTTCACTGTCCCTTGGAACTGCATTCGCTGCCGCACAGACATTCGTGGTCCGCAAAAGCCTTGGTTGGTTATGATTCAACAATGCCTATGTGACTCTCGCAGAGCCCGCTGCCAAATTTGAAACGTCCAGCGATTGCGCCCACATGAAAGCTGCCAGCACTGAAAGCTCTACCTGGTTTTCACTGTCCCTTGGAACTGCATTCGCTGCCGCACAGACAGTCGCTCTGCGCAAAAGCCTTGGTTGGTTATGATGCAACAATGCCTATGTGACTCTGGCAGAGCCCGGCTGCCAAATTTGAAACGTCCAGCGATTGCGCCCACACGAAAGCTGCCAGCACTGAAAGCTCTACCTGGTTTTCACTGTCCCTTGGAACTGCATTCGCTGCCGCACAGACTTTCGCTTTCTGCAAAAGCCTTGGTTGGTTATGATGCAACAATGCCTATGTGACTCTGGCAGAGCCCGGCTGCCAAATTTGAAACGTCCAGCGATTGCGCCCACACGAAAGCTGCCAGCACTGAAAGCTCTACCTGGATTTCACTGTCCCTTGGAACTGCATTCGCTGCCGCACAGACATTCGCGCTCTGCGCAAGCCTTGGTTGGTTATGACGCAACAATGCCTATGTGACTCTGGCAGAGCCCGGCTGCCAAATTTGAAATGTACACCGATTGCGCCCATACGAAAGCTGCCAGCACTGAAAGCTCTACCTGGTTTTCACTGTCCCTTGGAACTGCATTCGCTGCCGCACAGACATTCGCGCTCCGCAAAAGCCTTGGTTGGTTATGATGCAACAATGCCTATGTGACTCTCGCAGAGCCCGGCTGTCAAATTTGAAACGTCCAGCAATTGCGCCCACACGAAAGCTGCCAGCACTGAAAGCTCTACCTGGTTTTCACTGTCCCTTGGAACTGCATTCGCTGCCGCACTGACATTCGCGCTCTGCGCAAGCCTTGGTTGGTTATGATGCAACAATGCCTATGTGACTCTGGCAGAGCCCGGCTGCCAAATTCGAAACGTCCAGCAATTGCGCCCACACGAAAGCTGCCAGCACTGAAAGATCTACCTGGTTTTCACTGTCCCTTGGAACTGCATTCGCTGCCGCACAGACATTCGCGCTCTGCAAAAGCCTTGGTTGGTTATGATGCAACAATGCCTATGTGACTCTCGCAGAGCACGCTGCCAAATTTGAAACGTCCAGCGATTGCGCCCACACGAAAGCTGCCAGCACTGAAAGCTCTACCTGGTTTTCACTGTCCCTTGGAACTGCATTCGCTGCCGCACAGACATTATCTCTCCGCATAAGCTTTATTTGTTTATGATGCAACAATGCCTATGTGACTCTGGCACAGCCCGCTGCCAAATTTGAAACGTCCACTGATTGCGCCCACACGAAAGCTGCCAGCACTGAAAGCTCTACCTGGTTTTCACTGTCCCTTGGAACTGCATTCGCTGCCGCACAGACATTCGCGCTCTGCGCAAGCCTTGGTTGGTTATGATGCAACAATGCCTATGTGACTCTCGCAGAGCCCGCTGCCAAATTTGACACGTCCAGCGATTGCGCCCACACGAAAGCTGCCAGCACTGAAAGCTCTACCTGGTTTTCACTGTCCCTTGGAACTGCATTCGCTGCTGCACAGACATTCGCGCTCTGCAAAAGCCTTGGTTGGGTATGATGCAACAATGCCTATGTGACTCTCGCACAGCCTGCTGCCAAATTTGAAACGTCCACTGATTGCGCCCACACGAAAGCTGCTAGCACTGAAAGCTCTACCTGGTTTTCACTGTCCCTTGGAACTGCATTCGCTGCCGCACAGACATTCGCGCTCCGCAAAAGCCTTGGTTGGTTATGATGCAACAATGCCTATGTGACTCTGGCAGAGCCCGGCTGCCAAATTTGAAACGTCCAGCGATTGCGCCCACACGAAAGCTGCCAGCACTGAAAGCTCTACCTGGTTTTCACTGTGCATTGGACCTGCATTCGCTGCCGCACAGACATTCGCGCTCCGCAAAAGCCTTGGTTGGTTATGATGCAACAATGCCTATGTGACCCTGGCAGAGCCCGGCTGTCAAATTTGAAACGTCCAGCGATTGCGCCCACACGAAAGCTGCCAGCACTGAAAGCTCTACCTGGTTTTCACTGTCCCTTGGAACTGCATTCGCTGCCGCACAGACATTATCTCTCCGCATAAGCTTTATTTGTTTATGATGCAACAATGCCTATGTGACTCTGGCAGAGACCGGCTGCCAAATTTGAAACGTCCAGCGATTGCGCCCACACGAAAGCTGCCAGCACTGAAAGCTCTACCTGGTTTTCACTGTCCCTTGGAACTGCATTCGCTGCCGCACAGACATTCGTGGTCCGCAAAAGCCTTGGTTGGTTATGATTCAACAATGCCTATGTGACTCTGGCAGAGCCCGGCTGCCAAATTTGAAATGTACACCTATTCCGCCCTCACGAAAGCTCCCAGCGCTGAAAGCTCTACCTGGTTTTCACTGTCCCTTGGAACTGCATTCGCTGCCGCACAGACATTCGCTTTCTGCAAAAGTCTGGGTTGGTTATGACGCAACAATGCCTATGTGACTCTGGCAGAGACCGGCTGCCAAATTTGAATTGTACACCGATTGCGCCCTCACGAAAGCTGCCAGCACTGAAAGCTCTACCTGGTTTTCACTGTCCCTTGGAACTGCATTCGCTGCCGCACAGACAGTCGCGCTCTGCAAAAGCCTTGGTTGGGTATGATGCAACAATGCCTATGTGACTCTCGCAGAGCACGCTGCCAAATTTGAAACGTCCAGCGATTGCGCCCACACGAAAGCTGCCAGCACTGAAAGCTCTACCTGGTTTTCACTGTCCCTTGGAACTGCATTCGCTGCCGCACAGACATTCGCGCTCTGCGCAAGCCTTGGTTGGTTATGACGCAACAATGCCTATGTGACTCTGGCAGAGCCCGGCTGCCAAATTTGAAATGTACACCGACTGCGCCCACACGAAAGCTGCCAGCACTGAAAGCTCTACCTGGTTTTCACTGTCCCTTGGAACTGCATTCGCTGCCGCACAGACATTCGCGCTCCGCAAAAGCCTTGGTTGGTTATGATGCAACAATGCCTATGTGACTCTGGCAGCGCCCGGCTTCCAAATTTGAAACGTCCAGCGATTGCGCCCACACGAAAGCTGCCAGCACTGAAAGCTCTACCTGGTTTTCACTGTCCCTTGGAACTGCATTCGCTGCCGCACAGACATTCGCGCTCTGCAAAAGCCTTGGTCGGGTATGATGCAACAATGGCTATGTGACTCTGGCAGAGCCCGGCTGCCAAATTTGAATTGTACACCGATTGCGCCCTCACGAAAGCTGCTAGCACTGAAAGCTCTACCTGGTTTTCACTGTCCCTTGGAACTGCATTCGCTGCCGCACAGACATTCGCGCTCCGCAAAAGCCTTGGTTGGTTATGATGCAACAATGCCTATGTGACTCTGGCAGAGCCCCGCTGCCAAATTTGAAACGTCCAGCGATTGCGCCCACACGAAAGCTGCCAGCACTGAAAGCTCTACCTGGTTTTCACTGTGCATTGGACCTGCATTCGCTGCCGCACAGACATTCGCGCTCCGCAAAAGCCTTGGTTGGGTATGATGCAACAATGCCTATGTGACCCTGGCAGAGCCCGGCTGTCAAATTTGAAACGTCCAGCGATTGCGCCCACACGAAAGCTGCCACCACTGAAAGCTCTACCTGGTTTTCACTGTCCCTTGGAACTGCATTCGCTGCCGCACAGACATTATCTCTCCGCATAAGCTATATTTGTTTATGATGCAACAATGCCTATGTGACTCATGCAGAGCCCGGCTGCCAAATTTGAAACGTCCAGCGATTGCGCCCACACGAAAGCTGCCAGCACTGAAAGCTCTACCTGGTTTTCACTGTCCCTTGGAACTGCATTCGCTGCCGCACAGACATTCGTGGTCCGCAAAAGCCTTGGTTGGTTATGATTCAACAATGCCTATGTGACTCTGGCAGAGCCCGGCTGCCAAATTTGAAATGTACACCTATTGCGCCCTCACGAAAGCTCCCAGCGCTGAAAGCTCTACCTGGTTTTCACTGTCCCTTGGAACTGCATTCGCTGCCGCACAGACATTCGCTTTCTGCAAAAGTCTGGGTTGGTTATGACGCAACAATGCCTATGTGACTCTGGCAGAGCCCGGCTGCCAAATTTGAATTGTACACCGATTGCGCCCTCACGAAAGCTGCCAGCACTGAAAGCTCTACCTGGTTTTCACTGTCCCTTGGAACTGCATTCGCTGCCGCACAGACAGTCGCGCTCTGCAAAAGCCTTGGTTGGGTATGATGCAACAATGCCTATGTGACTCTCGCAGAGCCCGCTGCCAAATTTGAAACGTCCAGCGATTGCGCCCACACGAAAGCTGCCAGCACTGAAAGCTCTACCTGGTTTTCACTGTCCCTTGGAACTGCATTCGCTGCCGCACAGACATTCGCGCTCTGCGCAAGCCTTGGTTGGTTATGACGCAACAATGCCTATGTGACTCTGGCAGAGCCCGGCTGCCAAATTTGAAATGTACACCGATTGCGCCCACACGAAAGCTGCCAGCACTGAAAGCTCTACCTGGTTTTCACTGTCCCTTGGAACTGCATTCGCTGCCGCACAGACATTCGCGCTCTGCAAAAGCCTTGGTTGGTTATGATGCAACAATGCCTATGTGACTCTGGCAGAGCCCCGCTGCCAAATTTGAAACGTCCACTGATTGCGCCCACACGAAAGCTGCCAGCACTGAAAGCTCTACCTGGTTTTCACCGTCCCTTGGAACTGCATTCGCTGCCGCACAGACATTCGCGCTCTGCGCAAGCCTTGGTTGTTTATGATGCAACAATGCCTATGTGACTCTGGCAGAGACCGGCTGCCAAATTTGAAACGTCCAGCGATTGCGCCCACACGAAAGCTGCCAGCACTGAAAGCTCTACCTGGTTTTCACTGTCCCTTGGAACTGCATTCGCTGCCGCACAGACATTCGCGCTCCGCAAAAGCCTTGGTTGGTTATGATGCAACAATGCCTATGTGACTCTCGCAGAGGCCGGCTGCCAAATTTGAAACGTCCAGCGATTGCGCCCACACGAAAGCTGCCAGCACTGAAAGCTCTACCTGGTTTTCACTGTCCCTTGGAACTGCATTCGCTGCCGCACAGACATTCGCGCTCTGCAAAAGCCTTGGTTGGGTATGATGCAACAATGCCTATGTGACTCTCGCAGAGCCCGGCTGCCAAATTTGAATTGTACACCGATTGCGCCCTCACGAAAGCTGCCAGCACTGAAAGCTCTACCTGGTTTTCACTGTCCCTTGGAACTGCATTTGCTGCCGCACAGACATTCGCGCTCTGCAAAAGCCTTGGTTGGGTATGATGCAACAATGCCTATGTGACTCTCGCAGATCCCGCTGCCAAATTTGACACGTCCAGCGATTGCGCCCACACGAAAGCTGCCAGCACTGAAAGCTCTACCTGGTTTTCACTGTCCCTTGGAACTGCATTCGCTGCTGCACAGACATTCGCGCTCTGCAAAAGCCTTGGTTGGGTATGATGCAACAATGCCTATGTGACTCTCGCACAGCCTGCTGCCAAATTTGAAACGTCCACTGATTGCGCCCACACGAAAGCTGCTAGCACTGAAAGCTCTACCTGGTTTTCACTGTCCCTTGGAACTGCATTCGCTGCCGCACAGACATTCGCGCTCTGCGCAAGCCTTGGTTGGTTATGATGCAACAATGCCTATGTGACTCATGCAGAGCCCGGCTGCCAAATTCGAAACGTCCAGCAATTGCGCCCACACGAAAGCTGCCAGCACTGAAAGATCTACCTGGTTTTCACTGTCCCTTGGATCTGCATTCGCTGCCGCACAGACATTCGCGCTCTGCAAAAGCCTTGGTTGGTTATGATGCAACAATGCCTATGTGACTCTGGCAGAGCCCGGCTGCCAAATTTGAAACGTCCACTGATTGCGCCCACACGAAAGCTGCCAGCACTGAAAGCTCTACCTGGTTTTCACCGTCCCTTGGAACTGCATTCGCTGCCGCACAGACATTCGCGCTCTGCGCAAGCCTTGGTTGGTTATGATGCAACAATGCCTATGTGACTCTGGCAGAGCCCGGCTGCCAAATTTGAAACCTCCACCTTTGCGCCCACACGAAAGCTGCCAGCACTGAAAGCTCTACCTGGTTTTCACTGTCCCTTGGAACTGCATTCGCTGCCGCACAGACATTATCTCTCCGCATAAGCTTTATTTGTTTATGATGCAACAATGCCTATGTGACTCTGGCACAGCCCGCTGCCAAATTTGAAACGTCCACTGATTGCGCCCACACGAAAGCTGCCAGCACTGAAAGCTCTACCTGGTTTTCACTGTCCCTTGGAACTGCATTCGCTGCCGCACAGACATTCGCGTTCTGCAAAAGCCTTGGTTGGTTATGATGCAACAATGCCTATGTGACTCTGGCAGCGCCCGGCTTCCAAATTTGAAACGTCCACCGATTGCGCCCACACGAAAGCTGCCAGCACTGAAAGCTCTACCTGGTTTTCACTGTCCCTTGGAACTGCATTCGCTGCCGCACAGACATTCGCGCTCCGCAAAAGCCTTGGTTGGTTATGATGCAACAATGCCTATGTGACTCTGGCAGAGCCCGGCTGCCAAATTTGAAACGTCCAGCGATTGCGCCCACACGAAAGCTGCCAGCACTGAAAGCTCTACCTGGTTTTCACTGTCCCTTGGAACTGCATTCGCTGCCGCACAGACATTCGCGTTCTGCAAAAGCCTTGGTTGGGTATGATGCAACAATGCCTATGTGACTCTGGCAGCGCCCGGCTTCCAAATTTGAAACGTCCACCGATTGCGCCCACACGAAAGCTGCCAGCACTGAAAGCTCTACCTGGTTTTCACTGTCCCTTGGAACTGCATTCGCTGCCGCACAGACATTCGCGCTCCGCAAAAGCCTTGGTTGGTTATGATGCAACAATGCCTATGTGACTCTGGCAGAGCCCGGCTGCCAAATTTGAAACGTCCAGCGATTGCGCCCACACGAAAGCTGCCAGCACTGAAAGGTCTACCTGGTTTTCACTGTCCCTTGGAACTGCATTTGCTGCCGCACAGACATTCGCGCTCTGCAAAAGCCTTGGTTGGGTATGATGCAACAATGCCTATGTGACTCTCGCAGAGCCCGGCTGCCAAATTTGAATTGTACACCGATTGCGCCCTCACGAAAGCTGCCAGCACTGAAAGCTCTACCTGGTTTTCACTGTCCCTTGGAACTGCATTCGCTGCCGCACAGACATTCGCGCTCTGCAAAAGCCTTGGTTGGGTATGATGCAACAATGCCTATGTGACTCTCGCAGAGCCTGCTGCCAAATTTGAAACGTCCAGCGATTGCGCCGACACGAAAGCTGCCAGCACTGAAAGCTCTACCTGGTTTTCACTGTCCCTTGGAACTGCATTCACTGCCGCACAGACATTCGCGCTCCGCAAAAGCCTTGGTTGGTTATGATGCAACAATGCCTATGTGACTCTGGCAGAGCCCGGCTGCCAAATTTGAAACGTCCACTGATTGCGCCCACACGAAAGCTGCCAGCACTGAAAGCTCTACCTGGTTTTCACTGTCCCTTGGAACTGCATTCGCTGCCGCACAGACATTCGCGCTCTGCGCAAGCCTTGGTTGGTTATGATGCAACAATGCCTATGTGACTCTGGCAGAGCCCGGCTGCCAAATTTGAAACCTCCACCGATTGCGCCCACACGAAATCTGCCAGCACTGAAAGCTCTACCTGGTTTTCACTGTCCCTTGGAACTGCATTCGCTGCCGCACAGACATTATCTCTCCGCATAAGCTTTATTTGTTTATGATGCAACAATGCCTATGTGACTCTGGCACAGCCCGCTGCCAAATTTGAAACGTCCACTGATTGCGCCCAAACGAAAGCTGCCAGCACTGAAAGCTCTACCTGGTTTTCACTGTCCCTTGGAACTGCATTCGCTGCCGCACAGACATTCGAGTTCTGCGCAAGCCTTGGTTGGTTATGATGCAACAATGCCTATTTGACTCTGACAGAGACCGGCTGCCAAATTTGAAACGTCCAGCGATTGAGCCCACACGAAAGCTGCCAGCACTGAAAGCTCTACCTGGTTTTCACTGTCCCTTGGAACTGCATTCGCTGCCGCACAGACATTCGCGCTCTGCAAAAGCCTTGGTTGGGTATGATGCAACAATGCCTATGTGACTCTGGCAGCGCCCGGCTTCCAAATTTGAAACGTCCAGCGATTGCGCCCACACGAAAGCTGCCAGCACTGAAAGCTCTACCTGGTTTTCACTGTCCCTTGGAACTGCATTCGCTGCCGCACAGACATTCGCGCTCTGCAAAAGCCTTGGTTGGGTATGATGCAACAATGCCTATGTGACTCTCGCAGATCCCGCTGCCAAATTTGACACGTCCAGCGATTGCGCCCACACGAAAGCTGCCAGCACTGAAAGCTCTACCTGGTTTTCACTGTCCCTTGGAACTGCATTCGCTGCTGCACAGACATTCGCGCTCTGCAAAAGCCTTGGTTGGGTATGATGCAACAATGCCTATGTGACTCTCGCATAGCCTGCTGCCAAATTTGAAACGTCCACTGATTGCGCCCACACGAAAGCTGCTAGCACTGAAAGCTCTACCTGGTTTTCACTGTCCCTTGGAACTGCATTCGCTGCCGCACAGACATTCGCGCTCCGCAAAAGCCTTGGTTGGTTATGATGCAACAATGCCTATGTGACTCTGGCAGAGCCCGGCTGCCAAATTTGAAACGTCCACTGATTGCGCCCACACGAAAGCTGCCAGCACTGAAAGATCTACCTGGTTTTCACTGTCCCTTGGAACTGCATTCGCTGCCGCACAGACATTCGCGCTCTGCAAAAGCCTTGGTTGGGTATGATGCAACAATGCCTATGTGACTCTCGCAGAGCCCGCTGCCAAATTTGACACGTCCAGCGATTGCGCCCACACGAAAGCTGCCAGCACTGAAAGCTCTACCTGGTTTTCACTGTCCCTTGGAACTGCATTCGCTGCCGCACAGACATTATCTCCCCACATAAGCTTTATTTGTTTATGATGCAACAATGCCTATGTGACTCTGGCACAGCCCGCTGCCAAATTTGAAACGTCCACTGATTGCGCCCACACGAATGCTGCCAGCACTGAAAGCTCTACCTGGTTTTCACTGTCCCTTGGAACTGCATTCGCTGCCGCACAGACATTCGCTTTCTGCAAAAATCTGGGTTGGTTATGACGCAACAATGCCTATGTGACTCTGGCAGAGCCCGGCTGCCAAATTTGAATTGTACACCGATTGCGCCCTCACGAAAGCTGCCAGCACTGAAAGCTCTACCTGGTTTTCACTGTCCCTTGGAACTGCATTCGCTGCCGCACAGACAGTCGCGCTCTGCAAAAGCCTTGGTTGGGTATGATGCAACAATGCCTATGTGACTCTCGCAGAGCCCGCTGCCAAATTTGAAACGTCCAGCAATTGCGCCCACATGAAAGCTGCCAGCACTGAAAGCTCTACCTGGTTTTCACTGTCCCTTGGAACTGCATTCGCTGCCGCACAGACATTCGCGCTCTGCGCAAGCCTTGGTTGGTTATGATGCAACAATGCCTATGTGATTCTGGCAGAGCCCGGCTGCCAAATTCGAAACGTCCAGCAATTGCGCCCACACGAAAGCTGCCAGCACTGAAAGATGTACCTGGTTTTCACTGTCCCTTGGAACTGCATTCGCTGCCGCACAGACATTCGCGCTCTGCAAAAGCCTTGGTTGGTTATGATGCAACAATGCCTATGTGACTCTGGCAGAGCCCGGCTGCCAAATTTGAAACCTCCACCGATTGCGCCCACACGAAAGCTGCCAGCACTGAAAGCTCTACCTGGTTTTCACTGTCCCTTGGAACTGCATTCGCTGCCGCACAGACATTATCTCTCCGCATAAGCTTTATTTGTTTATGATGCAACAATGCCTATGTGACTCTGGCACAGCCCGCTGCCAAATTTGAAACGTCCACTGATTGCGCCCAAACGAAAGCTGCCAGCACTGAAAGCTCTACCTGGTTTTCACTGTCCCTTGGAACTGCATTCGCTGCCGCACAGACATTCGCGCTCTGCGCAAGCCTTGGTTGGTTATGATGCAACAATGCCTATGTGATTCTGGCAGAGCCCGGCTGCCAAATTCGAAAAGTCCAGCGATTGCGCCCACACGAAAGCTGCCAGCACTGAAAGCTCTACCTGGTTTTCACTGTCCCTTGGAACTGCATTCGCTGCCGCACAGACATTCGCGCTCTGCAAAAGCCTTGGTTGGGTATGATGCAACAATGCCTATGTGACTCTGGCAGAGCCCGGCTGCCAAATTTGAAACGTCCAGCGATTGCGCCCACACGAAAGCTGCCAGCACTGAAAGCTCTACCTGGTTTTCACTGTCCCTTGGAACTGCATTCGCTGCCGCACAGACATTCGCGCTCCGCAAAAGCCTTGGTTGGTTATGATGCAACAATGCCTATGTGACTCTGGCAGAGACCGGCTGCCAAATTTGAAACTTTTAGCGATTGCGCCCACACGAAAGCTGCCAGCACTGAAAGCTCTACCTGGTTTTCACTGTCCCTTGGAACTGCATTCGCTGCCGCACAGACATTCGCGCTCTGCAAAAGCCTTGATTGGGTATGATGCAACAATGCCTATGTGACTCTGGCAGAGCCCGGCTGCCAAATTTGAATTGTACACCGATTGCGCCCACACAAAAGCTGCCAGCACTGAAAGCTCTACCTGGTTTTCACTGTCCCTTGGAACTGCATTTGCTGCCGCACAGACATTCGCGCTCTGCAAAAGCCTTGGTTGGGTATAATGCAACAATGCCTATGTGACTCTCGCAGATCCCGCTGCCAAATTTGACACGTCCAGCGATTGCGCCCACACGGAAGCTGCCAGCACTGAAAGCTCTACCTGGTTTTAACTGTCCCTTGGAACTGCATTCGCTGCTGCACAGACATTCGCGCTCTGCAAAAGCCTTGGTTGGGTATGATGCAACAATGCCTATGTGACTCTCGCACAGCCTGCTGCCAAATTTGAAACGTCCACTGATTGCGCCCACACGAAAGCTGCTAGCACTGAAAGCTCTACCTGGATTTCACTGTCCCTTGGAACTGCATTCGCTGCCGCACAGACATTCGCGCTCCGCAAAAGCCTTGGTTGGTTATGATGCAACAATGCCTATGTGAGTCTGGCAGAGCCCGGCTGCCAAATTTGAAACGTCCAGCGATTGCGCCCACACGAAAGCTGCCAGCACTGAAAGCTCTACCTGGTTTTCACTGTCCCTTGGAACTGCATTTGCTGCCGCACAGACATTCGCGCTCTGCAAAAGCCTTGGTTGGGTATGATGCAACAATGCCTATGTGACTCTCGCAGAGCCCGCTGCCAAATTTGACACGTCCAGCGATTGCGCCCACACGAAAGCTGCCAGCACTGAAAGCTCTACCTGGTTTTCACTGTCCCTTGGAACTGCATTTGCTGCCGCACAGACATTATCTCTCCGCATAAGCTTTATTTGTTTATGATGCAACAATGCCTATGTGACTCTGGCACAGCCCGCTGCCAAATTTGAAACGTCCACTGATTGCGCCCACACGAATGCTGCCAGCACTGAAAGCTCTACCTGGTTTTCACTGTCCCTTGGAACTGCATTCGCTGCCGCACAGACAGTCGCGCTCTGCAAAAGCCTTGGTTGGGTATGATGCAACAATGCCTATGTGACTCTCGCAGAGCACGCTGCCAAATTTGAAACGTCCAGCGATTGCGCCCACACGAAAGCTGCCAGCACTGAAAGCTCTACCTGGTTTTAACTGTCCCTTGGAACTGCATTCGCTGCCGCACAGACATTCGCGCTCTGCGCAAGCCTTGGTTGGTTATGACGCAACAATGCCTATGTGACTCTGGCAGAGCCCGGCTGCCAAATTTGAAATGTACACCGATTGCGCCCATACGAAAGCTGCCAGCACTGAAAGCTCTACCTGGTTTTCACTGTCCCTTGGAACTGCATTCGCTGCCGCACAGACATTCGCGCTCCGCAAAAGCCTTGGTTGGTTATGATGCAACAATGCCTATGTGACTCTCGCAGAGCCCGGCTGTCAAATTTGAAACGTCCAGCAATTGCGCCCACACGAAAGCTGCCAGCACTGAAAGCTCTACCTGGTTTTCACTGTCCCTTGGAACTGCATTCGCTGCCGCACAGACATTCGCGCTCTGCGCAAGCCTTGGTTGGTTATGATGCAACAATGCCTATGTGACTCTGGCAGAGCCCGGCTGCCAAATTCGAAACGTCCAGCAATTGCGCCCACACGAAAGCTGCCAGCACTGAAAGATCTACCTGGTTTTCACTGTCCCTTGGAACTGCATTCGCTGCCGCACAGACATTCGCGCTCTGCAAAAGCCTTGGTTGGTTATGATGCAACAATGCCTATGTGACTCTCGCAGAGCACGCTGCCAAATTTGAAACGTCCAGCGATTGCGCCCACACGAAAGCTGCCAGCACTGAAAGCTCTACCTGGTTTTCACTGTCCCTTGGAACTGCATTCGCTGCCGCACAGACATTATCTCTCCGCATAAGCTTTATTTGTTTATGATGCAACAATGCCTATGTGACTCTGGCACAGCCCGCTGCCAAATTTGAAACGTCCACTGATTGCGCCCACACGAAAGCTGCCAGCACTGAAAGCTCTACCTGGTTTTCACTGTCCCTTGGAACTGCATTCGCTGCCGCACAGACATTCGCGCTCTGCGCAAGCCTTGGTTGGTTATGATGCAACAATGCCTATGTGACTCTCGCAGAGCCCGCTGCCAAATTTGACACGTCCAGCGATTGCGCCCACACGAAAGCTGCCAGCACTGAAAGCTCTACCTGGTTTTCACTGTCCCTTGGAACTGCATTCGCTGCTGCACAGACATTCGCGCTCTGCAAAAGCCTTGGTTGGGTATGATGCAACAATGCCTATGTGACTCTCGCACAGCCTGCTGCCAAATTTGAAACGTCCACTGATTGCGCCCACACGAAAGCTGCTAGCACTGAAAGCTCTACCTGGTTTTCACTGTCCCTTGGAACTGCATTCGCTGCCGCACAGACATTCGCGCTCCGCAAAAGCCTTGGTTGGTTATGATGCAACAATGCCTATGTGACTCTGGCAGAGCCCGGCTGCCAAATTTGAAACGTCCAGCGATTGCGCCCACACGAAAGCTGCCAGCACTGAAAGCTCTACCTGGTTTTCACTGTGCATTGGACCTGCATTCGCTGCCGCACAGACATTCGCGCTCCGCAAAAGCCTTGGTTGGTTATGATGCAACAATGCCTATGTGACCCTGGCAGAGCCCGGCTGTCAAATTTGAAACGTCCAGCGATTGCGCCCACACGAAAGCTGCCAGCACTGAAAGCTCTACCTGGTTTTCACTGTCCCTTGGAACTGCATTCGCTGCCGCACAGACATTATCTCTCCGCATAAGCTTTATTTGTTTATGATGCAACAATGCCTATGTGACTCTGGCAGAGACCGGCTGCCAAATTTGAAACGTCCAGCGATTGCGCCCACACGAAAGCTGCCAGCACTGAAAGCTCTACCTGGTTTTCACTGTCCCTTGGAACTGCATTCGCTGCCGCACAGACATTCGTGGTCCGCAAAAGCCTTGGTTGGTTATGATTCAACAATGCCTATGTGACTCTGGCAGAGCCCGGCTGCCAAATTTGAAATGTACACCTATTCCGCCCTCACGAAAGCTCCCAGCGCTGAAAGCTCTACCTGGTTTTCACTGTCCCTTGGAACTGCATTCGCTGCCGCACAGACATTCGCTTTCTGCAAAAGTCTGGGTTGGTTATGACGCAACAATGCCTATGTGACTCTGGCAGAGACCGGCTGCCAAATTTGAATTGTACACCGATTGCGCTCTCACGAAAGCTGCCAGCACTGAAAGCTCTACCTGGTTTTCACTGTCCCTTGGAACTGCATTCGCTGCCGCACAGACAGTCGCGCTCTGCAAAAGCCTTGGTTGGGTATGATGCAACAATGCCTATGTGACTCTCGCAGAGCACGCTGCCAAATTTGAAACGTCCAGCGATTGCGCCCACACGAAAGCTGCCAGCACTGAAAGCTCTACCTGGTTTTCACTGTCCCTTGGAACTGCATTCGCTGCCGCACAGACATTCGCGCTCTGCGCAAGCCTTGGTTGGTTATGACGCAACAATGCCTATGTGACTCTGGCAGAGCCCGGCTGCCAAAATTTGAAATGTACACCGACTGCGCCCACACGAAAGCTGCCAGCACTGAAAGCTCTACCTGGTTTTCACTGTCCCTTGGAACTGCATTCGCTGCCGCACAGACATTATCTCTCCGCATAAGCTTTATTTGTTTATGATGCAACAATGCCTATGTGACTCTGGCACAGCCCGCTGCCAAATTTGAAACGTCCACTGATTGCGCCCAAACGAAAGCTGCCAGCACTGAAAGCTCTACCTGGTTTTCACTGTCCCTTGGAACTGCATTCGCTGCCGCACAGACATTCGCGCTCTGCGCAAGCCTTGGTTGGTTATGATGCAACAATGCCTATGTGACTCTGGCAGAGCCCGGCTGCCAAATTCGAAACGTCCAGCGATTGCGCCCACACGAAAGCTGCCAGCACTGAAAGCTCTACCTGGTTTTCACTGTCCCTTGGAACTGCATTCGCTGCCGCACAGACATTCGCGCTCCGCAAAAGCCTTGGTTGGTTATGATGCAACAATGCCTATGTGACTCTGGCAGAGACCGGCTGCCAAATTTGAAACTTTTAGCGATTGCGCCCACACGAAAGCTGCCAGCACTGAAAGCTCTACCTGGTTTTCACTGTCCCTTGGAACTGCATTTGCTGCCGCACAGACATTCGCGCTCTGCAAAAGCCTTGGTTGGGTATGATGCAACAATGCCTATGTGACTCTCGCAGAGCCCGCTGCCAAATTTGACACGTCCAGCGATTGCGCCCACACGAAAGCTGCCAGCACTGAAAGCTCTACCTGGTTTTCACTGTCCCTTGGAACTGCATTTGCTGCCGCACAGACATTATCTCTCCGCATAAGCTTTATTTGTTTATGATGCAACAATGCCTATGTGACTCTGGCACAGCCCGCTGCCAAATTTGAAACGTCCACTGATTGCGCCCACACGAATGCTGCCAGCACTGAAAGCTCTACCTGGTTTTCACTGTCCCTTGGAACTGCATTCGCTGCCGCACAGACAGTCGCGCTCTGCAAAAGCCTTGGTTGGGTATGATGCAACAATGCCTATGTGACTCTCGCAGAGCACGCTGCCAAATTTGAAACGTCCAGCGATTGCGCCCACACGAAAGCTGCCAGCACTGAAAGCTCTACCTGGTTTTAACTGTCCCTTGGAACTGCATTCGCTGCCGCACAGACATTCGCGCTCTGCGCAAGCCTTGGTTGGTTATGATGCAACAATGCCTATGTGACTCTCGCAGAGCACGCTGCCAAATTTGAAACGTCCAGCGATTGCGCCCACACGAAAGCTGCCAGCACTGAAAGCTCTACCTGGTTTTCACTGTCCCTTGGAACTGCATTCGCTGCCGCACAGACATTCGTGGTCCGCAAAAGCCTTGGTTGGTTATGATTCAACAATGCCTATGTGACTCTCGCAGAGCCCGCTGCCAAATTTGAAACGTCCAGCGATTGCGCCCACATGAAAGCTGCCAGCACTGAAAGCTCTACCTGGTTTTCACTGTCCCTTGGAACTGCATTCGCTGCCGCACAGACAGTCGCTCTGCGCAAAAGCCTTGGTTGGTTATGATGCAACAATGCCTATGTGACTCTGGCAGAGCCCGGCTGCCAAATTTGAAACGTCCAGCGATTGCGCCCACACGAAAGCTGCCAGCACTGAAAGCTCTACCTGGTTTTCACTGTCCCTTGGAACTGCATTCGCTGCCGCACAGACTTTCGCTTTCTGCAAAAGCCTTGGTTGGTTATGATGCAACAATGCCTATGTGACTCTGGCAGAGCCCGGCTGCCAAATTTGAAACGTCCAGCGATTGCGCCCACACGAAAGCTGCCAGCACTGAAAGCTCTACCTGGATTTCACTGTCCCTTGGAACTGCATTCGCTGCCGCACAGACATTCGCGCTCTGCGCAAGCCTTGGTTGGTTATGACGCAACAATGCCTATGTGACTCTGGCAGAGCCCGGCTGCCAAATTTGAAATGTACACCGATTGCGCCCATACGAAAGCTGCCAGCACTGAAAGCTCTACCTGGTTTTCACTGTCCCTTGGAACTGCATTCGCTGCCGCACAGACATTCGCGCTCCGCAAAAGCCTTGGTTGGTTATGATGCAACAATGCCTATGTGACTCTCGCAGAGCCCGGCTGTCAAATTTGAAACGTCCAGCAATTGCGCCCACACGAAAGCTGCCAGCACTGAAAGCTCTACCTGGTTTTCACTGTCCCTTGGAACTGCATTCGCTGCCGCACTGACATTCGCGCTCTGCGCAAGCCTTGGTTGGTTATGATGCAACAATGCCTATGTGACTCTGGCAGAGCCCGGCTGCCAAATTCGAAACGTCCAGCAATTGCGCCCACACGAAAGCTGCCAGCACTGAAAGATCTACCTGGTTTTCACTGTCCCTTGGAACTGCATTCGCTGCCGCACAGACATTCGCGCTCTGCAAAAGCCTTGGTTGGTTATGATGCAACAATGCCTATGTGACTCTCGCAGAGCACGCTGCCAAATTTGAAACGTCCAGCGATTGCGCCCACACGAAAGCTGCCAGCACTGAAAGCTCTACCTGGTTTTCACTGTCCCTTGGAACTGCATTCGCTGCCGCACAGACATTATCTCTCCGCATAAGCTTTATTTGTTTATGATGCAACAATGCCTATGTGACTCTGGCACAGCCCGCTGCCAAATTTGAAACGTCCACTGATTGCGCCCACACGAAAGCTGCCAGCACTGAAAGCTCTACCTGGTTTTCACTGTCCCTTGGAACTGCATTCGCTGCCGCACAGACATTCGCGCTCTGCGCAAGCCTTGGTTGGTTATGATGCAACAATGCCTATGTGACTCTCGCAGAGCCCGCTGCCAAATTTGACACGTCCAGCGATTGCGCCCACACGAAAGCTGCCAGCACTGAAAGCTCTACCTGGTTTTCACTGTCCCTTGGAACTGCATTCGCTGCTGCACAGACATTCGCGCTCTGCAAAAGCCTTGGTTGGGTATGATGCAACAATGCCTATGTGACTCTCGCACAGCCTGCTGCCAAATTTGAAACGTCCACTGATTGCGCCCACACGAAAGCTGCTAGCACTGAAAGCTCTACCTGGTTTTCACTGTCCCTTGGAACTGCATTCGCTGCCGCACAGACATTCGCGCTCCGCAAAAGCCTTGGTTGGTTATGATGCAACAATGCCTATGTGACTCTGGCAGAGCCCGGCTGCCAAATTTGAAACGTCCAGCGATTGCGCCCACACGAAAGCTGCCAGCACTGAAAGCTCTACCTGGTTTTCACTGTGCATTGGACCTGCATTCGCTGCCGCACAGACATTCGCGCTCCGCAAAAGCCTTGGTTGGTTATGATGCAACAATGCCTATGTGACCCTGGCAGAGCCCGGCTGTCAAATTTGAAACGTCCAGCGATTGCGCCCACACGAAAGCTGCCAGCACTGAAAGCTCTACCTGGTTTTCACTGTCCCTTGGAACTGCATTCGCTGCCGCACAGACATTATCTCTCCGCATAAGCTTTATTTGTTTATGATGCAACAATGCCTATGTGACTCTGGCAGAGACCGGCTGCCAAATTTGAAACGTCCAGCGATTGCGCCCACACGAAAGCTGCCAGCACTGAAAGCTCTACCTGGTTTTCACTGTCCCTTGGAACTGCATTCGCTGCCGCACAGACATTCGTGGTCCGCAAAAGC
This sequence comes from Mycteria americana, assembly GCF_035582795.1. Lineage (NCBI taxonomy): Eukaryota > Metazoa > Chordata > Aves > Ciconiiformes > Ciconiidae > Mycteria > Mycteria americana. Next base: position 1,090,021 of record NW_027445609.1, on the reverse strand, counting down.
CTTGGTTGGTTATGATTCAACAATGCCTATGTGACTCTGGCAGAGCCCGGCTGCCAAATTTGAAATGTACACCTATTCCGCCCTCACGAAAGCTCCCAGCGCTGAAAGCTCTACCTGGTTTTCACTGTCCCTTGGAACTGCATTCGCTGCCGCACAGACATTCGCTTTCTGCAAAAGTCTGGGTTGGTTATGACGCAACAATGCCTATGTGACTCTGGCAGAGACCGGCTGCCAAATTTGAATTGTACACCGATTGCGCCCTCACGAAAGCTGCCAGCACTGAAAGCTCTACCTGGTTTTCACTGTCCCTTGGAACTGCATTCGCTGCCGCACAGACAGTCGCGCTCTGCAAAAGCCTTGGTTGGGTATGATGCAACAATGCCTATGTGACTCTCGCAGAGCACGCTGCCAAATTTGAAACGTCCAGCGATTGCGCCCACACGAAAGCTGCCAGCACTGAAAGCTCTACCTGGTTTTCACTGTCCCTTGGAACTGCATTCGCTGCCGCACAGACATTCGCGCTCTGCGCAAGCCTTGGTTGGTTATGACGCAACAATGCCTATGTGACTCTGGCAGAGCCCGGCTGCCAAATTTGAAATGTACACCGACTGCGCCCACACGAAAGCTGCCAGCACTGAAAGCTCTACCTGGTTTTCACTGTCCCTTGGAACTGCATTCGCTGCCGCACAGACATTCGCGCTCCGCAAAAGCCTTGGTTGGTTATGATGCAACAATGCCTATGTGACTCTGGCAGCGCCCGGCTTCCAAATTTGAAACGTCCAGCGATTGCGCCCACACGAAAGCTGCCAGCACTGAAAGCTCTACCTGGTTTTCACTGTCCCTTGGAACTGCATTCGCTGCCGCACAGACATTCGCGCTCTGCAAAAGCCTTGGTCGGGTATGATGCAACAATGGCTATGTGACTCTGGCAGAGCCCGGCTGCCAAATTTGAATTGTACACCGATTGCGCCCTCACGAAAGCTGCTAGCACTGAAAGCTCTACCTGGTTTTCACTGTCCCTTGGAACTGCATTCGCTGCCGCACAGACATTCGCGCTCCGCAAAAGCCTTGGTTGGTTATGATGCAACAATGCCTATGTGACTCTGGCAGAGCCCCGCTGCCAAATTTGAAACGTCCAGCGATTGCGCCCACACGAAAGCTGCCAGCACTGAAAGCTCTACCTGGTTTTCACTGTGCATTGGACCTGCATTCGCTGCCGCACAGACATTCGCGCTCCGCAAAAGCCTTGGTTGGGTATGATGCAACAATGCCTATGTGACCCTGGCAGAGCCCGGCTGTCAAATTTGAAACGTCCAGCGATTGCGCCCACACGAAAGCTGCCACCACTGAAAGCTCTACCTGGTTTTCACTGTCCCTTGGAACTGCATTCGCTGCCGCACAGACATTATCTCTCCGCATAAGCTATATTTGTTTATGATGCAACAATGCCTATGTGACTCATGCAGAGCCCGGCTGCCAAATTTGAAACGTCCAGCGATTGCGCCCACACGAAAGCTGCCAGCACTGAAAGCTCTACCTGGTTTTCACTGTCCCTTGGAACTGCATTCGCTGCCGCACAGACATTCGTGGTCCGCAAAAGCCTTGGTTGGTTATGATTCAACAATGCCTATGTGACTCTGGCAGAGCCCGGCTGCCAAATTTGAAATGTACACCTATTGCGCCCTCACGAAAGCTCCCAGCGCTGAAAGCTCTACCTGGTTTTCACTGTCCCTTGGAACTGCATTCGCTGCCGCACAGACATTCGCTTTCTGCAAAAGTCTGGGTTGGTTATGACGCAACAATGCCTATGTGACTCTGGCAGAGCCCGGCTGCCAAATTTGAATTGTACACCGATTGCGCCCTCACGAAAGCTGCCAGCACTGAAAGCTCTACCTGGTTTTCACTGTCCCTTGGAACTGCATTCGCTGCCGCACAGACAGTCGCGCTCTGCAAAAGCCTTGGTTGGGTATGATGCAACAATGCCTATGTGACTCTCGCAGAGCCCGCTGCCAAATTTGAAACGTCCAGCGATTGCGCCCACACGAAAGCTGCCAGCACTGAAAGCTCTACCTGGTTTTCACTGTCCCTTGGAACTGCATTCGCTGCCGCACAGACATTCGCGCTCTGCGCAAGCCTTGGTTGGTTATGACGCAACAATGCCTATGTGACTCTGGCAGAGCCCGGCTGCCAAATTTGAAATGTACACCGATTGCGCCCACACGAAAGCTGCCAGCACTGAAAGCTCTACCTGGTTTTCACTGTCCCTTGGAACTGCATTCGCTGCCGCACAGACATTCGCGCTCTGCAAAAGCCTTGGTTGGTTATGATGCAACAATGCCTATGTGACTCTGGCAGAGCCCCGCTGCCAAATTTGAAACGTCCACTGATTGCGCCCACACGAAAGCTGCCAGCACTGAAAGCTCTACCTGGTTTTCACCGTCCCTTGGAACTGCATTCGCTGCCGCACAGACATTCGCGCTCTGCGCAAGCCTTGGTTGTTTATGATGCAACAATGCCTATGTGACTCTGGCAGAGACCGGCTGCCAAATTTGAAACGTCCAGCGATTGCGCCCACACGAAAGCTGCCAGCACTGAAAGCTCTACCTGGTTTTCACTGTCCCTTGGAACTGCATTCGCTGCCGCACAGACATTCGCGCTCCGCAAAAGCCTTGGTTGGTTATGATGCAACAATGCCTATGTGACTCTCGCAGAGGCCGGCTGCCAAATTTGAAACGTCCAGCGATTGCGCCCACACGAAAGCTGCCAGCACTGAAAGCTCTACCTGGTTTTCACTGTCCCTTGGAACTGCATTCGCTGCCGCACAGACATTCGCGCTCTGCAAAAGCCTTGGTTGGGTATGATGCAACAATGCCTATGTGACTCTCGCAGAGCCCGGCTGCCAAATTTGAATTGTACACCGATTGCGCCCTCACGAAAGCTGCCAGCACTGAAAGCTCTACCTGGTTTTCACTGTCCCTTGGAACTGCATTTGCTGCCGCACAGACATTCGCGCTCTGCAAAAGCCTTGGTTGGGTATGATGCAACAATGCCTATGTGACTCTCGCAGATCCCGCTGCCAAATTTGACACGTCCAGCGATTGCGCCCACACGAAAGCTGCCAGCACTGAAAGCTCTACCTGGTTTTCACTGTCCCTTGGAACTGCATTCGCTGCTGCACAGACATTCGCGCTCTGCAAAAGCCTTGGTTGGGTATGATGCAACAATGCCTATGTGACTCTCGCACAGCCTGCTGCCAAATTTGAAACGTCCACTGATTGCGCCCACACGAAAGCTGCTAGCACTGAAAGCTCTACCTGGTTTTCACTGTCCCTTGGAACTGCATTCGCTGCCGCACAGACATTCGCGCTCTGCGCAAGCCTTGGTTGGTTATGATGCAACAATGCCTATGTGACTCATGCAGAGCCCGGCTGCCAAATTCGAAACGTCCAGCAATTGCGCCCACACGAAAGCTGCCAGCACTGAAAGATCTACCTGGTTTTCACTGTCCCTTGGATCTGCATTCGCTGCCGCACAGACATTCGCGCTCTGCAAAAGCCTTGGTTGGTTATGATGCAACAATGCCTATGTGACTCTGGCAGAGCCCGGCTGCCAAATTTGAAACGTCCACTGATTGCGCCCACACGAAAGCTGCCAGCACTGAAAGCTCTACCTGGTTTTCACCGTCCCTTGGAACTGCATTCGCTGCCGCACAGACATTCGCGCTCTGCGCAAGCCTTGGTTGGTTATGATGCAACAATGCCTATGTGACTCTGGCAGAGCCCGGCTGCCAAATTTGAAACCTCCACCTTTGCGCCCACACGAAAGCTGCCAGCACTGAAAGCTCTACCTGGTTTTCACTGTCCCTTGGAACTGCATTCGCTGCCGCACAGACATTATCTCTCCGCATAAGCTTTATTTGTTTATGATGCAACAATGCCTATGTGACTCTGGCACAGCCCGCTGCCAAATTTGAAACGTCCACTGATTGCGCCCACACGAAAGCTGCCAGCACTGAAAGCTCTACCTGGTTTTCACTGTCCCTTGGAACTGCATTCGCTGCCGCACAGACATTCGCGTTCTGCAAAAGCCTTGGTTGGTTATGATGCAACAATGCCTATGTGACTCTGGCAGCGCCCGGCTTCCAAATTTGAAACGTCCACCGATTGCGCCCACACGAAAGCTGCCAGCACTGAAAGCTCTACCTGGTTTTCACTGTCCCTTGGAACTGCATTCGCTGCCGCACAGACATTCGCGCTCCGCAAAAGCCTTGGTTGGTTATGATGCAACAATGCCTATGTGACTCTGGCAGAGCCCGGCTGCCAAATTTGAAACGTCCAGCGATTGCGCCCACACGAAAGCTGCCAGCACTGAAAGCTCTACCTGGTTTTCACTGTCCCTTGGAACTGCATTCGCTGCCGCACAGACATTCGCGTTCTGCAAAAGCCTTGGTTGGGTATGATGCAACAATGCCTATGTGACTCTGGCAGCGCCCGGCTTCCAAATTTGAAACGTCCACCGATTGCGCCCACACGAAAGCTGCCAGCACTGAAAGCTCTACCTGGTTTTCACTGTCCCTTGGAACTGCATTCGCTGCCGCACAGACATTCGCGCTCCGCAAAAGCCTTGGTTGGTTATGATGCAACAATGCCTATGTGACTCTGGCAGAGCCCGGCTGCCAAATTTGAAACGTCCAGCGATTGCGCCCACACGAAAGCTGCCAGCACTGAAAGGTCTACCTGGTTTTCACTGTCCCTTGGAACTGCATTTGCTGCCGCACAGACATTCGCGCTCTGCAAAAGCCTTGGTTGGGTATGATGCAACAATGCCTATGTGACTCTCGCAGAGCCCGGCTGCCAAATTTGAATTGTACACCGATTGCGCCCTCACGAAAGCTGCCAGCACTGAAAGCTCTACCTGGTTTTCACTGTCCCTTGGAACTGCATTCGCTGCCGCACAGACATTCGCGCTCTGCAAAAGCCTTGGTTGGGTATGATGCAACAATGCCTATGTGACTCTCGCAGAGCCTGCTGCCAAATTTGAAACGTCCAGCGATTGCGCCGACACGAAAGCTGCCAGCACTGAAAGCTCTACCTGGTTTTCACTGTCCCTTGGAACTGCATTCGCTGCCGCACAGACATTATCTCTCCGCATAAGCTTTATTTGTTTATGATGCAACAATGCCTATGTGACTCTGGCACAGCCCGCTGCCAAATTTGAAACGTCCACTGATTGCGCCCAAACGAAAGCTGCCAGCACTGAAAGCTCTACCTGGTTTTCACTGTCCCTTGGAACTGCATTCGCTGCCGCACAGACATTCGAGTTCTGCGCAAGCCTTGGTTTGTTATGATGCAACAATGCCTATTTGACTCTGACAGAGACCGGCTGCCAAATTTGAAACGTCCAGCGATTGAGCCCACACGAAAGCTGCCAGCACTGAAAGCTCTACCTGGTTTTCACTGTCCCTTGGAACTGCATTCGCTGCCGCACAGACATTCGCGCTCTGCAAAAGCCTTGGTTGGGTATGATGCAACAATGCCTATGTGACTCTGGCAGCGCCCGGCTTCCAAATTTGAAACGTCCAGCGATTGCGCCCACACGAAAGCTGCCAGCACTGAAAGCTCTACCTGGTTTTCACTGTCCCTTGGAACTGCATTCGCTGCCGCACAGACATTCGCGCTCTGCAAAAGCCTTGGTTGGGTATGATGCAACAATGCCTATGTGACTCTCGCAGATCCCGCTGCCAAATTTGACACGTCCAGCGATTGCGCCCACACGAAAGCTGCCAGCACTGAAAGCTCTACCTGGTTTTCACTGTCCCTTGGAACTGCATTCGCTGCTGCACAGACATTCGCGCTCTGCAAAAGCCTTGGTTGGGTATGATGCAACAATGCCTATGTGACTCTCGCATAGCCTGCTGCCAAATTTGAAACGTCCACTGATTGCGCCCACACGAAAGCTGCTAGCACTGAAAGCTCTACCTGGTTTTCACTGTCCCTTGGAACTGCATTCGCTGCCGCACAGACATTCGCGCTCCGCAAAAGCCTTGGTTGGTTATGATGCAACAATGCCTATGTGACTCTGGCAGAGCCCGGCTGCCAAATTTGAAACGTCCACTGATTGCGCCCACACGAAAGCTGCCAGCACTGAAAGATCTACCTGGTTTTCACTGTCCCTTGGAACTGCATTCGCTGCCGCACAGACATTCGCGCTCTGCAAAAGCCTTGGTTGGGTATGATGCAACAATGCCTATGTGACTCTCGCAGAGCCCGCTGCCAAATTTGACACGTCCAGCGATTGCGCCCACACGAAAGCTGCCAGCACTGAAAGCTCTACCTGGTTTTCACTGTCCCTTGGAACTGCATTCGCTGCCGCACAGACATTATCTCCCCACATAAGCTTTATTTGTTTATGATGCAACAATGCCTATGTGACTCTGGCACAGCCCGCTGCCAAATTTGAAACGTCCACTGATTGCGCCCACACGAATGCTGCCAGCACTGAAAGCTCTACCTGGTTTTCACTGTCCCTTGGAACTGCATTCGCTGCCGCACAGACATTCGCTTTCTGCAAAAATCTGGGTTGGTTATGACGCAACAATGCCTATGTGACTCTGGCAGAGCCCGGCTGCCAAATTTGAATTGTACACCGATTGCGCCCTCACGAAAGCTGCCAGCACTGAAAGCTCTACCTGGTTTTCACTGTCCCTTGGAACTGCATTCGCTGCCGCACAGACAGTCGCGCTCTGCAAAAGCCTTGGTTGGGTATGATGCAACAATGCCTATGTGACTCTCGCAGAGCCCGCTGCCAAATTTGAAACGTCCAGCAATTGCGCCCACATGAAAGCTGCCAGCACTGAAAGCTCTACCTGGTTTTCACTGTCCCTTGGAACTGCATTCGCTGCCGCACAGACATTCGCGCTCTGCGCAAGCCTTGGTTGGTTATGATGCAACAATGCCTATGTGATTCTGGCAGAGCCCGGCTGCCAAATTCGAAACGTCCAGCAATTGCGCCCACACGAAAGCTGCCAGCACTGAAAGATGTACCTGGTTTTCACTGTCCCTTGGAACTGCATTCGCTGCCGCACAGACATTCGCGCTCTGCAAAAGCCTTGGTTGGTTATGATGCAACAATGCCTATGTGACTCTGGCAGAGCCCGGCTGCCAAATTTGAAACGTCCACTGATTGCGCCCACACGAAAGCTGCCAGCACTGAAAGCTCTACCTGGTTTTCACCGTCCCTTGGAACTGCATTCGCTGCCGCACAGACATTATCTCTCCGCATAAGCTTTATTTGTTTATGATGCAACAATGCCTATGTGACTCTGGCACAGCCCGCTGCCAAATTTGAAACGTCCACTGATTGCGCCCACACGAAAGCTGCCAGCACTGAAAGCTCTACCTGGTTTTCACTGTCCCTTGGAACTGCATTCGCTGCCGCACAGACATTCGCGCTCTGCGCAAGCCTTGGTTGGTTATGATGCAACAATGCCTATGTGACTCTGGCAGAGACCGGCTGCCAAATTTGAAACGTCCAGCGATTGCGCCCACACGAAAGCTGCCAGCACTGAAAGATCTACCTGGTTTTCACTGTCCCTTGGAACTGCATTCGCTGCCGCACAGACATTCGCGTTCTGCAAAAGCCTTGGTTGGGTATGATGCAACAATGCCTATGTGACTCTCGCAGCGCCCGGCTTCCAAATTTGAAACGTCCACCGATTGCGCCCACACGAAAGCTGCCAGCACTGAAAGCTCTACCTGGTTTTCACTGTCCCTTGGAACTGCATTCGCTGCCGCACAGACATTCGCGCTCCGCAAAAGCCTTGGTTGGTTATGATGCAACAATGCCTATGTGACTCTGGCAGAGCCCGGCTGCCAAATTTGAAACGTCCAGCGATTGCGCCCACACGAAAGCTGCCAGCACTGAAAGCTCTACCTGGTTTTCACTGTCCCTTGGAACTGCATTCGCTGCCGCACAGACATTCGCGCTCTGCTAAAGCCTTGGTTGGGTATGATGCAACAATGCCTATGTGACTCTCGCAGAGCCCGGCTGCCAAATTTGAATTGTACACCGATTGCGCCCTCACGAAAGCTGCCAGCACTGAAAGCTCTACCTGGTTTTCACTGTCCCTTGGAACTGCATTTGCTGCCGCACAGACATTCGCGCTCTGCAAAAGCCTTGGTTGGGTATGATGCAACAATGCCTATGTGACCCTGGCAGAGCCCGGCTGTCAAATTTGAAACGTCCAGCGATTGCGCCCACACGAAAGCTGCCAGCACTGAAAGCTCTACCTGGTTTTCACTGTCCCTTGGAACTGCATTCGCTGCCACACAGACATTATCTCTCCGCATAAGCTTTATTTGTTTATGATGCAACAATGCCTATGTGACTCATGCAGAGCCCGGCTGCCAAATTTGAAACGTCCAGCGATTGCGCCCACACGAAAGCTGCCAGCACTGAAAGCTCTACCTGGTTTTCACTGTCCCTTGGAACTGCATTCGCTGCCGCACAGACATTCGTGGTCCGCAAAAGCCTTGGTTGGTTATGATTCAACAATGCCTATGTGACTCTGGCAGAGCCCGGCTGCCAAATTTGAAATGTACACCTATTGCGCCCTCACGAAAGCTCCCAGCGCTGAAAGCTCTACCTGGTTTTCACTGTCCCTTGGAACTGCATTCGCTGCCGCACAGACATTCGCTTTCTGCAAAAGTCTGGGTTGGTTATGACGCAACAATGCCTATGTGACTCTGGCAGAGCCCGGCTGCCAAATTTGAATTGTACACCGATTGCGCCCTCACGAAAGCTGCCAGCACTGAAAGCTCTACCTGGTTTTCACTGTCCCTTGGAACTGCATTCGCTGCCGCACAGACAGTCGCGCTCTGCAAAAGCCTTGGTTGGGTATGATGCAACAATGCCTATGTGACTCTCGCAGAGCCCGCTGCCAAATTTGAAACGTCCAGCGATTGCGCCCACACGAAAGCTGCCAGCACTGAAAGCTCTACCTGGTTTTCACTGTCCCTTGGAACTGCATTCGCTGCCGCACAGACATTCGCGCTCTGCGCAAGCCTTGGTTGGTTATGACGCAACAATGCCTATGTGACTCTGGCAGAGCCCGGCTGCCAAATTTGAAATGTACACCGATTGCGCCCACACGAAAGCTGCCAGCACTGAAAGCTCTACCTGGTTTTCACTGTCCCTTGGAACTGCATTCGCTGCCGCACAGACATTCGCGCTCTGCAAAAGCCTTGGTTGGTTATGATGCAACAATGCCTATGTGACTCTGGCAGAGCCCCGCTGCCAAATTTGAAACGTCCACTGATTGCGCCCACACGAAAGCTGCCAGCACTGAAAGCTCTACCTGGTTTTCACCGTCCCTTGGAACTGCATTCGCTGCCGCACAGACATTCGCGCTCTGCGCAAGCCTTGGTTGGTTATGATGCAACAATGCCTATGTGACTCTGGCAGAGACCGGCTGCCAAATTTGAAACGTCCAGCGATTGCGCCCACACGAAAGCTGCCAGCACTGAAAGCTCTACCTGGTTTTCACTGTCCCTTGGAACTGCATTCGCTGCCGCACAGACATTATCTCTCCGCATAAGCTTTATTTGTTTATGATGCAACAATGCCTATGTAACTCTGGCACAGCCCGCTGCCAAATTTGAAACGTCCACTGATTGCGCCCACACGAAAGCTGCCAGCACTGAAAGCTCTACCTGGTTTTCACTGTCCCTTGGAACTGCATTCGCTGCCGCACAGACATTCGCGCTCTGCGCAAGCCTTGGTTGGTTATGATGCAACAATGCCTATGTGACTCTGGCAGAGACCGGCTGCCAAATTTGAAACGTCCAGCGATTGCGCCCACACGAAAGCTGCCAGCACTGAAAGCTCTACCTGGTTTTCACTGTCCCTTGGAACTGCATTCGCTGCCGCACAGACATTCGCGTTCTGCAAAAGCCTTGGTTGGGTATGATGCAACAATGCCTATGTGACTCTGGCAGCGCCCGGCTTCCAAATTTGAAACGTCCAGCGATTGCGCCCACACGAAAGCTGCCAGCACTGAAAGCTCTACCTGGTTTTCACTGTCCCTTGGAACTGCATTCGCTGCCGCACAGACATTCGCGCTCCGCAAAAGCCTTGGTTGGTTATGATGCAACAATGCCTATGTGACTCTGGCAGAGCCCGGCTGCCAAATTTGAAACGTCCAGCGATTGCGCCCACACGAAAGCTGCCAGCACTGAAAGCTCTACCTGGTTTTCACTGTCCCTTGGAACTGCATTCGCTGCCGCACAGACATTCGCGCTCTGCAAAAGCCTTGGTTGGGTATGATGCAACAATGCCTATGTGACTCTCGCAGAGCCCGGCTGCCAAATTTGAATTGTACACCGATTGCGCCCTCACGAAAGCTGCCAGAACTGAAAGCTCTACCTGGTTTTCACTGTCCCTTGGAACTGCATTTGCTGCCGCACAGACATTCGCGCTCTGCAAAAGCCTTGGTTGGGTATGATGCAACAATGCCTATGTGACTCTCGCAGAGCCCGCTGCCAAATTTGACACGTCCAGCGATTGCGCCCACACGAAAGCTGCCAGCACTGAAAGCTCTACCTGGTTTTCACTGTCCCTTGGAACTGCATTCGCTGCTGCACAGACATTCGCGCTCTGCAAAAGCCTTGGTTGGGTATGATGCAACAATGCCTATGTGACTCTCGCACAGCCTGCTGCCAAATTTGAAACGTCCACTGATTGCGCCCACACGAAAGCTGCTAGCACTGAAAGCTGTACCTGGTTTTCACTGTCCCTTGGAACTGCATTCGCTGCCGCACAGACATTCGCGCTCCGCAAAAGCCTTGGTTGGTTATGATGCAACAATGCCTATGTGACTCTGGCAGAGCCCGGCTGCCAAATTTGAAACGTCCAGCGATTGCGCCCACACGAAAGCTGCCAGCACTGAAAGCTCTACCTGGTTTTCACTGTCCCTTGGAACTGCATTCGCTGCCGCACAGACATTCGCGCTCTGCTAAAGCCTTGGTTGGGTATGATGCAACAATGCCTATGTGACTCTCGCAGAGCCCGGCTGCCAAATTTGAATTGTACACCGATTGCGCCCTCACGAAAGCTGCCAGCACTGAAAGCTCTACCTGGTTTTCACTGTCCCTTGGAACTGCATTTGCTGCCGCACAGACATTCGCGCTCTGCAAAAGCCTTGGTTGGGTATGATGCAACAATGCCTATGTGACTCTCGCAGAGCCCGCTGCCAAATTTGACACGTCCAGCGATTGCGCCCACACGAAAGCTGCCAGCACTGAAAGCTCTACCTGGTTTTCACTGTCGCTTGGAACTGCATTCGCTGCCGCACAGACATTCGCGCTCTGCAAAAGCCTTGGTTGGGTATGATGCAACAATGCCTATGTGACTCTCGCACAGCCTGCTGCCAAATTTGAAACGTCCACTGATTGCGCCCATACGAAAGCTGCTAGCACTGAAAGCTGTACCTGGTTTTCACTGTCCCTTGGAACTGCATTCGCTGCCGCACAGACATTCGCGCTCCGCAAAAGCCTTGGTTGGTTATGATGCAACAATGCCTATGTGACTCTGGCAGAGCCCCGCTGCCAAATTTGAAACGTCCAGCGATTGCGCCCACACGAAAGCTGCCACCACTGAAAGCTCTACCTGGTTTTCACTGTGCATTGGACCTGCATTCGCTGCCGCACAGACATTCGCGCTCCGCAAAAGCCTTGGTTGGGTATGATGCAACAATGCCTATGTGACCCTGGCAGAGCCCGGCTGTCAAATTTGAAACGTCCAGCGATTGCGCCCACACGAAAGCTGCCACCACTGAAAGCTCTACCTGGTTTTCACTGTCCCTTGGAACTGCATTCGCTGCCGCACAGACATTATCTCTCCGCATAAGCTTTATTTGTTTACGATGCAACAATGCCTATGTGACTCATGCAGAGCCCGGCTGCCAAATTTGAAACGTCCAGCGATTGCGCCCACACGAAAGCTGCCAGCACTGAAAGCTCTACCTGGTTTTAACTGTCCCTTGGAACTGCATTCGCTGCCGCACAGACATTCGCGCTCTGCGCAAGCCTTGGTTGGTTATGACGCAACAATGCCTATGTGACTCTGGCAGAGCCCGGCTGCCAAATTTGAAATGTACACCGATTGCGCCCATACGAAAGCTGCCAGCACTGAAAGCTCTACCTGGTTTTCACTGTCCCTTGGAACTGCATTCGCTGCCGCACAGACATTCGCGCTCCGCAAAAGCCTTGGTTGGTTATGATGCAACAATGCCTATGTGACTCTCGCAGAGCCCGGCTGCCAAATTTGAAACGTCCAGCAATTGCGCCCACATGAAAGCTGCCAGCACTGAAAGCTCTACCTGGTTTTCACTGTCCCTTGGAACTGCATTCGCTGCCGCACAGACATTCGCGCTCTGCGCAAGCCTTGGTTGGTTATGATGCAACAATGCCTATGTGATTCTGGCAGAGCCCGGCTGCCAAATTCGAAACGTCCAGCAATTGCGCCCACACGAAAGCTGCCAGCACTGAAAGATCTACCTGGTTTTCACTGTCCCTTGGAACTGCATTCGCTGCCGCACAGACATTCGCGCTCTGCAAAAGCCTTGGTTGGTTATGATGCAACAATGCCTATGTGACTCTGGCAGAGCCCGGCTGCCAAATTTGAAACGTCCACTGATTGCGCCCACACGAAAGCTGCCAGCACTGAAAGCTCTACCTGGTTTTCACCGTCCCTTGGAACTGCATTCGCTGCCGCACAGACATTATCTCTCCGCATAAGCTTTATTTGTTTATGATGCAACAATGCCTATGTGACTCTGGCACAGCCCGCTGCCAAATTTGAAACGTCCACTGATTGCGCCCACACGAAAGCTGCCAGCACTGAAAGCTCTACCTGGTTTTCACTGTCCCTTGGAACTGCATTCGCTGCCGCACAGACATTCGCGCTCTGCGCAAGCCTTGGTTGGTTATGATGCAACAATGCCTATGTGACTCTGGCAGAGACCGGCTGCCAAATTTGAAACGTCCAGCGATTGCGCCCACACGAAAGCTGCCAGCACTGAAAGATCTACCTGGTTTTCACTGTCCCTTGGAACTGCATTCGCTGCCGCACAGACATTCGCGTTCTGCAAAAGCCTTGGTTGGGTATGATGCAACAATGCCTATGTGACTCTCGCAGCGCCCGGCTTCCAAATTTGAAACGTCCACCGATTGCGCACACACGAAAGCTGCCAGCACTGAAAGCTCTACCTGGTTTTCACTGTCCCTTGGAACTGCATTCGCTGCCGCACAGACATTCGCGCTCCGCAAAAGCCTTGGTTGGTTATGATGCAACAATGCCTATGTGACTCTGGCAGAGCCCGGCTGCCAAATTTGAAACGTCCAGCGATTGCGCCCACACGAAAGCTGCCAGCACTGAAAGCTCTACCTGGTTTTCACTGTCCCTTGGAACTGCATTCGCTGCCGCACAGACATTCGCGCTCTGCTAAAGCCTTGGTTGGGTATGATGCAACAATGCCTATGTGACTCTCGCAGAGCCCGGCTGCCAAATTTGAATTGTACACCGATTGCGCCCTCACGAAAGCTGCCAGCACTGAAAGCTCTACCTGGTTTTCACTGTCCCTTGGAACTGCATTTGCTGCCGCACAGACATTCGCGCTCTGCAAAAGCCTTGGTTGGGTATGATGCAACAATGCCTATGTGACCCTGGCAGAGCCCAGCTGTCAAATTTGAAACGTCCAGCGATTGCGCCCACACGAAAGCTGCCAGCACTGAAAGCTCTACCTGGTTTTCACTGTCCCTTGGAACTGCATTCGCTGCCGCACAGACATTATCTCTCCGCATAAGCTTTATTTGTTTATGATGCAACAATGCCTATGTGACTCATGCAGAGCCCGGCTGCCAAATTTGAAACGTCCAGCGATTGCGCCCACACGAAAGCTGCCAGCACTGAAAGCTCTACCTGGTTTTCACTGTCCCTTGGAACTGCATTCGCTGCCGCACAGACATTCGTGGTCCGCAAAAGCCTTGGTTGGTTATGATTCAACAATGCCTATGTGACTCTGGCAGAGCCCGGCTGCCAAATTTGAAATGTACACCTATTGCGCCCTCACGAAAGCTCCCAGCGCTGAAAGCTCTACCTGGTTTTCACTGTCCCTTGGAACTGCATTCGCTGCCGCACAGACATTCGCTTTCTGCAAAAGTCTGGGTTGGTTATGACGCAACAATGCCTATGTGACTCTGGCAGAGCCCGGCTGCCAAATTTGACACGTCCAGCGATTGCGCCCACACGAAAGCTGCCAGCACTGAAAGCTCTACCTGGTTTTCACTGTCGCTTGGAACTGCATTCGCTGCCGCACAGACATTCGCGCTCTGCAAAAGCCTTGGTTGGGTATGATGCAACAATGCCTATGTGACTCTCGCACAGCCTGCTGCCAAATTTGAAACGTCCACTGATTGCGCCCATACGAAAGCTGCTAGCACTGAAAGCTGTACCTGGTTTTCACTGTCCCTTGGAACTGCATTCGCTGCCGCACAGACATTCGCGCTCCGCAAAAGCCTTGGTTGGTTATGATGCAACAATGCCTATGTGACTCTGGCAGAGCCCCGCTGCCAAATTTGAAACGTCCAGCGATTGCGCCCACACGAAAGCTGCCACCACTGAAAGCTCTACCTGGTTTTCACTGTGCATTGGACCTGCATTCGCTGCCGCACAGACATTCGCGCTCCGCAAAAGCCTTGGTTGGGTATGATGCAACAATGCCTATGTGACCCTGGCAGAGCCCGGCTGTCAAATTTGAAACGTCCAGCGATTGCGCCCACACGAAAGCTGCCACCACTGAAAGCTCTACCTGGTTTTCACTGTCCCTTGGAACTGCATTCGCTGCCGCACAGACATTATCTCTCCGCATAAGCTTTATTTGTTTACGATGCAACAATGCCTATGTGACTCATGCAGAGCCCGGCTGCCAAATTTGAAACGTCCAGCGATTGCGCCCACACGAAAGCTGCCAGCACTGAAAGCTCTACCTGGTTTTAACTGTCCCTTGGAACTGCATTCGCTGCCGCACAGACATTCGCGCTCTGCGCAAGCCTTGGTTGGTTATGACGCAACAATGCCTATGTGACTCTGGCAGAGCCCGGCTGCCAAATTTGAAATGTACACCGATTGCGCCCATACGAAAGCTGCCAGCACTGAAAGCTCTACCTGGTTTTCACTGTCCCTTGGAACTGCATTCGCTGCCGCACAGACATTCGCGCTCCGCAAAAGCCTTGGTTGGTTATGATGCAACAATGCCTATGTGACTCTCGCAGAGCCCGGCTGCCAAATTTGAAACGTCCAGCAATTGCGCCCACATGAAAGCTGCCAGCACTGAAAGCTCTACCTGGTTTTCACTGTCCCTTGGAACTGCATTCGCTGCCGCACAGACATTCGCGCTCTGCGCAAGCCTTGGTTGGTTATGATGCAACAATGCCTATGTGATTCTGGCAGAGCCCGGCTGCCAAATTCGAAACGTCCAGCAATTGCGCCCACACGAAAGCTGCCAGCACTGAAAGATCTACCTGGTTTTCACTGTCCCTTGGAACTGCATTCGCTGCCGCACAGACATTCGCGCTCTGCAAAAGCCTTGGTTGGTTATGATGCAACAATGCCTATGTGACTCTGGCAGAGCCCGGCTGCCAAATTTGAAACGTCCACTGATTGCGCCCACACGAAAGCTGCCAGCACTGAAAGCTCTACCTGGTTTTCACCGTCCCTTGGAACTGCATTCGCTGCCGCACAGACATTATCTCTCCGCATAAGCTTTATTTGTTTATGATGCAACAATGCCTATGTGACTCTGGCACAGCCCGCTGCCAAATTTGAAACGTCCACTGATTGCGCCCACACGAAAGCTGCCAGCACTGAAAGCTCTACCTGGTTTTCACTGTCCCTTGGAACTGCATTCGCTGCCGCACAGACATTCGCGCTCTGCGCAAGCCTTGGTTGGTTATGATGCAACAATGCCTATGTGACTCTGGCAGAGACCGGCTGCCAAATTTGAAACGTCCAGCGATTGCGCCCACACGAAAGCTGCCAGCACTGAAAGATCTACCTGGTTTTCACTGTCCCTTGGAACTGCATTCGCTGCCGCACAGACATTCGCGTTCTGCAAAAGCCTTGGTTGGGTATGATGCAACAATGCCTATGTGACTCTCGCAGCGCCCGGCTTCCAAATTTGAAACGTCCACCGATTGCGCCCACACGAAAGCTGCCAGCACTGAAAGCTCTACCTGGTTTTCACTGTCCCTTGGAACTGCATTCGCTGCCGCACAGACATTCGCGCTCCGCAAAAGCCTTGGTTGGTTATGATGCAACAATGCCTATGTGACTCTGGCAGAGCCCGGCTGCCAAATTTGAAACGTCCAGCGATTGCGCCCACACGAAAGCTGCCAGCACTGAAAGCTCTACCTGGTTTTCACTGTCCCTTGGAACTGCATTCGCTGCCGCACAGACATTCGCGCTCTGCTAAAGCCTTGGTTGGGTATGATGCAACAATGCCTATGTGACTCTCGCAGAGCCCGGCTGCCAAATTTGAATTGTACACCGATTGCGCCCTCACGAAAGCTGCCAGCACTGAAAGCTCTACCTGGTTTTCACTGTCCCTTGGAACTGCATTTGCTGCCGCACAGACATTCGCGCTCTGCAAAAGCCTTGGTTGGGTATGATGCAACAATGCCTATGTGACCCTGGCAGAGCCCAGCTGTCAAATTTGAAACGTCCAGCGATTGCGCCCACACGAAAGCTGCCAGCACTGAAAGCTCTACCTGGTTTTCACTGTCCCTTGGAACTGCATTCGCTGCCGCACAGACATTATCTCTCCGCATAAGCTTTATTTGTTTATGATGCAACAATGCCTATGTGACTCATGCAGAGCCCGGCTGCCAAATTTGAAACGTCCAGCGATTGCGCCCACACGAAAGCTGCCAGCACTGAAAGCTCTACCTGGTTTTCACTGTCCCTTGGAACTGCATTCGCTGCCGCACAGACATTCGTGGTCCGCAAAAGCCTTGGTTGGTTATGATTCAACAATGCCTATGTGACTCTGGCAGAGCCCGGCTGCCAAATTTGAAATGTACACCTATTGCGCCCTCACGAAAGCTCCCAGCGCTGAAAGCTCTACCTGGTTTTCACTGTCCCTTGGAACTGCATTCGCTGCCGCACAGACATTCGCTTTCTGCAAAAGTCTGGGTTGGTTATGACGCAACAATGCCTATGTGACTCTGGCAGAGCCCGGCTGCCAAATTTGACACGTCCAGCGATTGCGCCCACACGAAAGCTGCCAGCACTGAAAGCTCTACCTGGTTTTCACTGTCGCTTGGAACTGCATTCGCTGCCGCACAGACATTCGCGCTCTGCAAAAGCCTTGGTTGGGTATGATGCAACAATGCCTATGTGACTCTCGCACAGCCTGCTGCCAAATTTGAAACGTCCACTGATTGCGCCCATACGAAAGCTGCTAGCACTGAAAGCTGTACCTGGTTTTCACTGTCCCTTGGAACTGCATTCGCTGCCGCACAGACATTCGCGCTCCGCAAAAGCCTTGGTTGGTTATGATGCAACAATGCCTATGTGACTCTGGCAGAGCCCCGCTGCCAAATTTGAAACGTCCAGCGATTGCGCCCACACGAAAGCTGCCACCACTGAAAGCTCTACCTGGTTTTCACTGTGCATTGGACCTGCATTCGCTGCCGCACAGACATTCGCGCTCCGCAAAAGCCTTGGTTGGGTATGATGCAACAATGCCTATGTGACCCTGGCAGAGCCCGGCTGTCAAATTTGAAACGTCCAGCGATTGCGCCCACACGAAAGCTGCCACCACTGAAAGCTCTACCTGGTTTTCACTGTCCCTTGGAACTGCATTCGCTGCCGCACAGACATTATCTCTCCGCATAAGCTTTATTTGTTTACGATGCAACAATGCCTATGTGACTCATGCAGAGCCCGGCTGCCAAATTTGAAACGTCCAGCGATTGCGCCCACACGAAAGCTGCCAGCACTGAAAGCTCTACCTGGTTTTAACTGTCCCTTGGAACTGCATTCGCTGCCGCACAGACATTCGCGCTCTGCGCAAGCCTTGGTTGGTTATGACGCAACAATGCCTATGTGAATCTGGCAGAGCCCGGCTGCCAAATTTGAAATGTACACCGATTGCGCCCATACGAAAGCTGCCAGCACTGAAAGCTCTACCTGGTTTTCACTGTCCCTTGGAACTGCATTCGCTGCCGCACAGACATTCGCGCTCCGCAAAAGCCTTGGTTGGTTATGATGCAACAATGCCTATGTGACTCTCGCAGAGCCCGGCTGCCAAATTTGAAACGTCCAGCAATTGCGCCCACATGAAAGCTGCCAGCACTGAAAGCTCTACCTGGTTTTCACTGTCCCTTGGAACTGCATTCGCTGCCGCACAGACATTCGCGCTCTGCGCAAGCCTTGGTTGGTTATGATGCAACAATGCCTATGTGATTCTGGCAGAGCCCGGCTGCCAAATTCGAAACGTCCAGCAATTGCGCCCACACGAAAGCTGCCAGCACTGAAAGATCTACCTGGTTTTCACTGTCCCTTGGAACTGCATTCGCTGCCGCACAGACATTCGCGCTCTGCAAAAGCCTTGGTTGGTTATGATGCAACAATGCCTATGTGACTCTGGCAGAGCCCGGCTGCCAAATTTGAAACGTCCACTGATTGCGCCCACACGAAAGCTGCCAGCACTGAAAGCTCTACCTGGTTTTCACCGTCCCTTGGAACTGCATTCGCTGCCGCACAGACATTATCTCTCCGCATAAGCTTTATTTGTTTATGATGCAACAATGCCTATGTGACTCTGGCACAGCCCGCTGCCAAATTTGAAACGTCCACTGATTGCGCCCACACGAAAGCTGCCAGCACTGAAAGCTCTACCTGGTTTTCACTGTCCCTTGGAACTGCATTCGCTGCCGCACAGACATTCGCGCTCTGCGCAAGCCTTGGTTGGTTATGATGCAACAATGCCTATGTGACTCTGGCAGAGACCGGCTGCCAAATTTGAAACGTCCAGCGATTGCGCCCACACGAAAGCTGCCAGCACTGAAAGATCTACCTGGTTTTCACTGTCCCTTGGAACTGCATTCGCTGCCGCACAGACATTCGCGTTCTGCAAAAGCCTTGGTTGGTTATGATGCAACAATGCCTATGTGACTCTCGCAGCGCCCGGCTTCCAAATTTGAAACGTCCACCGATTGCGCCCACACGAAAGCTGCCAGCACTGAAAGCTCTACCTGGTTTTCACTGTCCCTTGGAACTGCATTCGCTGCCGCACAGACATTCGCGCTCCGCAAAAGCCTTGGTTGGTTATGATGCAACAATGCCTATGTGACTCTGGCAGAGCCCGGCTGCCAAATTTGAAACGTCCAGCGATTGCGCCCACACGAAAGCTGCCAGCACTGAAAGCTCTACCTGGTTTTCACTGTCCCTTGGAACTGCATTCGCTGCCGCACAGACATTCGCGCTCTGCAAAAGCCTTGGTTGGGTATGATGCAACAATGCCTATGTGACCCTGGCAGAGCCCAGCTGTCAAATTTGAAACGTCCAGCGATTGCGCCCACACGAAAGCTGCCAGCACTGAAAGCTCTACCTGGTTTTCACTGTCCCTTGGAACTGCATTCGCTGCCGCACAGACATTATCTCTCCGCATAAGCTTTATTTGTTTATGATGCAACAATGCCTATGTGACTCATGCAGAGCCCGGCTGCCAAATTTGAAACGTCCAGCGATTGCGCCCACACGAAAGCTGCCAGCACTGAAAGCTCTACCTGGTTTTCACTGTCCCTTGGAACTGCATTCGCTGCCGCACAGACATTCGTGGTCCGCAAAAGCCTTGGTTGGTTATGATTCAACAATGCCTATGTGACTCTGGCAGAGCCCGGCTGCCAAATTTGAAATGTACACCTATTGCGCCCTCACGAAAGCTCCCAGCGCTGAAAGCTCTACCTGGTTTTCACTGTCCCTTGGAACTGCATTCGCTGCCGCACAGACATTCGCTTTCTGCAAAAGTCTGGGTTGGTTATGACGCAACAATGCCTATGTGACTCTGGCAGAGCCCGGCTGCCAAATTTGAATTGTACACCGATTGCGCCCTCACGAAAGCTGCCAGCACTGAAAGCTCTACCTGGTTTTCACTGTCCCTTGGAACTGCATTCGCTGCCGCACAGACAGTCGCGCTCTGCAAAAGCCTTGGTTGGGTATGATGCAACAATGCCTATGTGACTCTCGCAGAGCCCGCTGCCAAATTTGAAACGTCCAGCGATTGCGCCCACACGAAAGCTGCCAGCACTGAAAGCTCTACCTGGTTTTCACTGTCCCTTGGAACTGCATTCGCTGCCGCACAGACATTTGCGCTCTGCGCAAGCCTTGGTTGG
Source organism: Mycteria americana (assembly GCF_035582795.1). Taxonomy (NCBI): domain Eukaryota; kingdom Metazoa; phylum Chordata; class Aves; order Ciconiiformes; family Ciconiidae; genus Mycteria; species Mycteria americana. The sequence goes on along the minus strand of NW_027445609.1, from coordinate 1,069,568 downwards.
TTATGACGCAACAATGCCTATGTGACTCTGGCAGAGCCCGGCTGCCAAATTTGAAATGTACACCGATTGCGCCCACACGAAAGCTGCCAGCACTGAAAGCTCTACCTGGTTTTCACTGTCCCTTGGAACTGCATTCGCTGCCGCACAGACATTCGCGCTCTGCAAAAGCCTTGGTTGGTTATGATGCAACAATGCCTATGTGACTCTGGCAGAGCCCCGCTGCCAAATTTGAAACGTCCACTGATTGCGCCCACACGAAAGCTGCCAGCACTGAAAGCTCTACCTGGTTTTCACCGTCCCTTGGAACTGCATTCGCTGCCGCACAGACATTCGCGCTCTGCGCAAGCCTTGGTTGGTTATGATGCAACAATGCCTATGTGACTCTGGCAGAGACCGGCTGCCAAATTTGAAACGTCCAGCGATTGCGCCCACACGAAAGCTGCCAGCACTGAAAGCTCTACCTGGTTTTCACTGTCCCTTGGAACTGCATTCGCTGCCGCACAGACATTATCTCTCCGCATAAGCTTTATTTGTTTATGATGCAACAATGCCTATGTAACTCTGGCACAGCCCGCTGCCAAATTTGAAACGTCCACTGATTGCGCCCACACGAAAGCTGCCAGCACTGAAAGCTCTACCTGGTTTTCACTGTCCCTTGGAACTGCATTCGCTGCCGCACAGACATTCGCGCTCTGCGCAAGCCTTGGTTGGTTATGACGCAACAATGCCTATGTGACTCTGGCAGAGCCCGGCTGCCAAATTCGAAACGTCCAGCAATTGCGCCCACACGAAAGCTGCCAGCACTGAAAGATCTACCTGGTTTTCACTGTCCCTTGGAACTGCATTCGCTGCCGCACAGACATTCGCGCTCTGCAAAAGCCTTGGTTGGTTATGATGCAACAATGCCTATGTGACTCTGGCAGAGCCCCGCTGCCAAATTTGAAACGTCCACTGATTGCGCCCACACGAAAGCTGCCAGCACTGAAAGCTCTACCTGGTTTTCACCGTCCCTTGGAACTGCATTCGCTGCCGCACAGACATTCGCGCTCTGCGCAAGCCTTGGTTGGTTATGATGCAACAATGCCTATGTGACTCTGGCAGAGCCCGGCTGCCAAATTTGAAACGTCCAGCGATTGCGCCCACACGAAAGCTGCCAGCACTGAAAGCTCTACCTGGTTTTCACTGTCCCTTGGAACTGCATTCGCTGCCGCACAGACATTCGCGCTCTGCAAAAGCCTTGGTTGGGTATGATGCAACAATGCCTATGTGACTCTCGCAGAGCCCGGCTGCCAAATTTGAATTGTACACCGATTGCGCCCTCACGAAAGCTGCCAGCACTGAAAGCTCTACCTGGTTTTCACTGTCCCTTGGAACTGCATTTGCTGCCGCACAGACATTCGCGCTCTGCAAAAGCCTTGGTTGGGTATGATGCAACAATGCCTATGTGACTCTCGCAGAGCCCGCTGCCAAATTTGACACGTCCAGCGATTGCGCCCACACGAAAGCTGCCAGCACTGAAAGCTCTACCTGGTTTTCACTGTCCCTTGGAACTGCATTCGCTGCTGCACAGACATTCGCGCTCTGCAAAAGCCTTGGTTGGGTATGATGCAACAATGCCTATGTGACTCTCGCAGAGCCCGCTGCCAAATTTGACACGTCCAGCGATTGCGCCCACACGAAAGCTGCCAGCACTGAAAGCTCTACCTGGTTTTCACTGTCCCTTGGAACTGCATTCGCTGCCGCACAGACATTATCTCTCCGCATAAGCTTTATTTGTTTATGATGCAACAATGCCTATGTGACTCATGCAGAGCCCGGCTGCCAAATTTGAAACGTCCAGCGATTGCGCCCACACGAAAGCTGCCAGCACTGAAAGCTCTACCTGGTTTTCACTGTCCCTTGGAACTGCATTCGCTGCCGCACAGACATTCGTGGTCCGCAAAAGCCTTGGTTGGTTATGATTCAACAATGCCTATGTGACTCTGGCAGAGCCCGGCTGCCAAATTTGAAATGTACACCTATTGCGCCCTCACGAAAGCTCCCAGCGCTGAAAGCTCTACCTGGTTTTCACTGTCCCTTGGAACTGCATTCGCTGCCGCACAGACATTCGCTTTCTGCAAAAGTCTGGGTTGGTTATGACGCAACAATGCCTATGTGACTCTGGCAGAGCCCGGCTGCCAAATTTGAATTGTACACCGATTGCGCCCTCACGAAAGCTGCCAGCACTGAAAGCTCTACCTGGTTTTCACTGTCCCTTGGAACTGCATTCGCTGCCGCACAGACAGTCGCGCTCTGCAAAAGCCTTGGTTGGGTATGATGCAACAATGCCTATGTGACTCTCGCAGAGCCCGCTGCCAAATTTGAAACGTCCAGCGATTGCGCCCACACGAAAGCTGCCAGCACTGAAAGCTCTACCTGGTTTTCACTGTCCCTTGGAACTGCATTCGCTGCCGCACAGACATTTGCGCTCTGCGCAAGCCTTGGTTGGTTATGACGCAACAATGCCTATGTGACTCTGGCAGAGCCCGGCTGCCAAATTTGAAATGTACACCGATTGCGCCCACACGAAAGCTGCCAGCACTGAAAGCTCTACCTGGTTTTCACTGTCCCTTGGAACTGCATTCGCTGCCGCACAGACATTCGCGCTCTGCAAAAGCCTTGGTTGGTTATGATGCAACAATGCCTATGTGACTCTGGCAGAGCCCCGCTGCCAAATTTGAAACGTCCACTGATTGCGCCCACACGAAAGCTGCCAGCACTGAAAGCTCTACCTGGTTTTCACCGTCCCTTGGAACTGCATTCGCTGCCGCACAGACATTCGCGCTCTGCGCAAGCCTTGGTTGGTTATGATGCAACAATGCCTATGTGACTCTGGCAGAGACCGGCTGCCAAATTTGAAACGTCCAGCGATTGCGCCCACACGAAAGCTGCCAGCACTGAAAGCTCTACCTGGTTTTCACTGTCCCTTGGAACTGCATTCGCTGCCGCACAGACATTATCTCTCCGCATAAGCTTTATTTGTTTATGATGCAACAATGCCTATGTAACTCTGGCACAGCCCGCTGCCAAATTTGAAACGTCCACTGATTGCGCCCACACGAAAGCTGCCAGCACTGAAAGCTCTACCTGGTTTTCACTGTCCCTTGGAACTGCATTCGCTGCCGCACAGACATTCGCGCTCTGCGCAAGCCTTGGTTGGTTATGACGCAACAATGCCTATGTGACTCTGGCAGAGCCCGGCTGCCAAATTCGAAACGTCCAGCAATTGCGCCCACACGAAAGCTGCCAGCACTGAAAGATCTACCTGGTTTTCACTGTCCCTTGGAACTGCATTCGCTGCCGCACAGACATTCGCGCTCTGCAAAAGCCTTGGTTGGTTATGATGCAACAATGCCTATGTGACTCTGGCAGAGCCCCGCTGCCAAATTTGAAACGTCCACTGATTGCGCCCACACGAAAGCTGCCAGCACTGAAAGCTCTACCTGGTTTTCACCGTCCCTTGGAACTGCATTCGCTGCCGCACAGACATTCGCGCTCTGCGCAAGCCTTGGTTGGTTATGATGCAACAATGCCTATGTGACTCTGGCAGAGCCCGGCTGCCAAATTTGAAACGTCCAGCGATTGCGCCCACACGAAAGCTGCCAGCACTGAAAGCTCTACCTGGTTTTCACTGTCCCTTGGAACTGCATTCGCTGCCGCACAGACATTCGCGCTCTGCAAAAGCCTTGGTTGGGTATGATGCAACAATGCCTATGTGACTCTCGCAGAGCCCGGCTGCCAAATTTGACACGTCCAGCGATTGCGCCCACACGAAAGCTGCCAGCACTGAAAGCTCTACCTGGTTTTCACTGTCCCTTGGAACTGCATTCGCTGCTGCACAGACATTCGCGCTCTGCAAAAGCCTTGGTTGGGTATGATGCAACAATGCCTATGTGACTCTCGCACAGCCTGCTGCCAAATTTGAAACGTCCACTGATTGCGCCCACACGAAAGCTGCTAGCACTGAAAGCTGTACCTGGTTTTCACTGTCCCTTGGAACTGCATTCGCTGCCGCACAGACATTCGCGCTCCGCAAAAGCCTTGGTTGGTTATGATGCAACAATGCCTATGTGACTCTGGCAGAGCCCGGCTGCCAAATTTGAAACGTCCAGCGATTGCGCCCACACGAAAGCTGCCAGCACTGAAAGCTCTACCTGGTTTTCACTGTCCCTTGGAACTGCATTCGCTGCCGCACAGACATTCGCGCTCTGCTAAAGCCTTGGTTGGGTATGATGCAACAATGCCTATGTGACTCTCGCAGAGCCCGGCTGCCAAATTTGAATTGTACACCGATTGCGCCCTCACGAAAGCTGCCAGCACTGAAATCTCTACCTGGTTTTCACTGTCCCTTGGAACTGCATTTGCTGCCGCACAGACATTCGCGCTCTGCAAAAGCCTTGGTTGGGTATGATGCAACAATGCCTATGTGACTCTCGCAGAGCCCGCTGCCAAATTTGACACGTCCAGCGATTGCGCCCACACGAAAGCTGCCAGCACTGAAAGCTCTACCTGGTTTTCACTGTCGCTTGGAACTGCATTCGCTGCCGCACAGACATTCGCGCTCTGCAAAAGCCTTGGTTGGGTATGATGCAACAATGCCTATGTGACTCTCGCACAGCCTGCTGCCAAATTTGAAACGTCCACTGATTGCGCCCATACGAAAGCTGCTAGCACTGAAAGCTCTACCTGGTTTTCACTGTCCCTTGGAACTGCATTCGCTGCCGCACAGACATTCGCGCTCCGCAAAAGCCTTGGTTGGTTATGATGCAACAATGCCTATGTGACTCTGGCAGAGCCCCGCTGCCAAATTTGAAACGTCCAGCGATTGCGCCCACACGAAAGCTGCCACCACTGAAAGCTCTACCTGGTTTTCACTGTGCATTGGACCTGCATTCGCTGCCGCACAGACATTCGCGCTCTGCGCAAGCCTTGGTTGGTTATGACGCAACAATGCCTATGTGACTCTGGCAGAGCCCGGCTGCCAAATTTGAAATGTACACCGATTGCGCCCACACGAAAGCTGCCAGCACTGAAAGCTCTACCTGGTTTTCACTGTCCCTTGGAACTGCATTCGCTGCCGCACAGACATTCGCTTTCTGCAAAAGTCTGGGTTGGTTATGACGCAACAATGCCTATGTGACTCTGGCAGAGCCCGGCTGCCAAATTTCAATTGTACACCGATTGCGCCCTCACGAAAGCTCCCAGCACTGAAAGCTCTACCTGGTTTTCACTGTCCCTTGGAACTGCATTCGCTGCCGCACAGACAGTCGCGCTCTGCAAAAGCCTTGGTTGGGTATGATGCAACAATGCCTATGTGACTCTCGCAGAGCACGCTGCCAAATTTGAAACGTCCAGCGATTGCGCCCACACGAAAGCTGCCAGCACTGAAAGCTCTACCTGGTTTTCACTGTCCCTTGGAACTGCATTCGCTGCCGCACAGACATTCGCGCTCTGCGCAAGCCTTGGTTGGTTATGACGCAACAATGCCTATGTGACTCTGGCAGAGCCCGGCTGCCAAATTTGAAATGTACACCGATTGCGCCCACACGAAAGCTGCCAGCACTGAAAGCTCTACCTGGTTTTCACTGTCCCTTGGAACTGCATTCGCTGCCGCACAGACATTCGCTTTCTGCAAAAGTCTGGGTTGGTTATGACGCAACAATGCCTATGTGACTCTGGCAGAGCCCGGCTGCCAAATTTCAATTGTACACCGATTGCGCCCTCACGAAAGCTGCCAGCACTGAAAGCTCTACCTGGTTTTCACTGTCCCTTGGAACTGCATTCGCTGCCGCACAGACATTCGCGCTCTGCGCAAGCCTTGGTTGGTTATGACGCAACAATGCCTATGTGACTCTGGCAGAGCCCGGCTGCCAAATTTGAAATGTAGACCGATTGCGCCCACACGAAAGCTGCCAGCACTGAAAGCTCTACCTGGTTTTCACTGTCCCTTGGAACTGCATTCGCTGCCGCACAGATATTCGCGCTCCGCAAAAGCCTTGGTTGGTTATGATGCAACAATGCCTATGTGACTCTGGCACAGCCCGCTGCCAAATTTGAAACGTCCAGCAATTGCGCCCACACGAAAGCTGCCAGCACTGAAAGCTCTACCTGGTTTTCACTGTCCCTTGGAACTGCATTCGCTGCCGCACAGACATTCGCGCTCTGCGCAAGCCTTGGTTGGTTATGATGCAACAATGCCTATGTGACTCATGCAGAGCCCGGCTGCCAAATTCGAAACGTCCAGCAATTGCGCCCACACGAAAGCTGCCAGCACTGAAAGCTCTACCTGGTTTTCACTGTCCCTTGGAACTGAATTCGCTGCCGCACAGACATTATCTCTCCGCATAAGCTTTATTTGTTTATGATGCAACAATGCCTATGTGACCCTGGCAGAGGCCGGCTGCCAAATTTGAAACGTCCACTGATTGCGCCCACACGAAAGCTGCCAGCACTGAAAGCTCTACCTGGTTTTCACTGTCCCTTGGAACTGCATTCGCTGCCGCACAGACATTCGTGGTCCGCAAAAGCCTTGGTTGGTTATGATTCAACAATGCCTATGTGACTCTGGCAGAGCCCGGCTGCCAAATTTGAAATGTACACCTATTGCGCCCTCACGAAAGCTCCCAGCGCTGAAAGCTCTACCTGGTTTTCACTGTCCCTTGGAACTGCATTCGCTGCCCCACAGACATTCGCGCTCTTCGCAAGCCTTGGTTGGTTATGACGCAACAATGCCTATGTGACTCTGGCAGAGCCCGGCTGCCAAATTTGAAATGTACACCGATTGTGCCCACACGAAAGCTGCCAGCACTGAAAGCTCTACCTAGTTTTCACTGTCCCTTGGAACTGCATTCGCTGCCGCACAGACATTCGCGCTCCGCAAAAGCCTTGGTTGGTTATGATGCAACAATGCCTATGTGACTCTCGCAGAGCCCGGCTGCCAAATTTGAAACGTCCAGCAATTGCGCCCACATGAAAGCTGCCAGCACTGAAAGCTCTACCTGGTTTTCACTGTCCCTTGGAACTGCATTCGCTGCCGCACAGACATTCGCGCTCTGCGCAAGCCTTGGTTGGTTATGATGCAACAATGCCTATGTGACTCATGCAGAGCCCGGCTGCCAAATTCGAAACGTCCAGCAATTGCGCCCACACGAAAGCTGCCAGCACTGAAAGCTCTACCTGGTTTTCACTGTCCCTTGGAACTGCATTCGCTGCCGCACAGACATTCGCGGTCCGCAAAAGCCTTGGTTGGTTATGATGCAACAATGCCTATGTGACTCTGGCAGAGCCCGGCTGCCAAATTTGAAACGTCCACTGATTGCGCCCACACGAAATCTGCCAGCACTGAAAGCTCTACCTGGTTTTCACCGTCCCTTGGAATTGCATTCGCTGCCGCACAGACATTCGCGCTCTGCGCAAGCCTTGGTTGGTTATGATGCAACAATGCCTATGTGACTCTGGCAGAGCCCGGCTGCCAAATTTGAAACGTCCAGCGATTGTGCCCACACGAAAGCTGCCAGCACTGAGAGCTATTCCTGGTTTTCACTGTCCCTTGGAACTGCATTCGCTGCCGCACAGACATTATCTCTCCGCATAAGCTTTATTTGTTTATGATGCAACAATGCCTATGTGACTCTGGCAGAGCCCGGCTGCCAAATTTGAAACGTCCAGCGATTGCGCCCTCACGAAAGCTGCCAGCACTGAAAGCTCTACTTGGTTTTCACTGTCCCTTGGAACTGCATTCGCTGCCGCACAGACATTCGCGCTCTGCAAAAGCCTTGGTTGGGTATGATGCAACAATGCCTATGTGACTCTGGCAGAGCCCGGCTGCCAAATTTGAAATGTACACCGATTGCGCCCACACGAAAGCTGCCAGCACTGAAAGCTCTACCTGGTTTTCACTGTCCCTTGGAACTGCATTCGCTGCCGCACAGACATTCGCTTTCTGCAAAAGTCTGGGTTGGTTATGACGCAACAATGCCTATGTGACTCTGGCAGAGCCCGGCTGCCAAATTTCAATTGTACACCGATTGCGCCCTCACGAAAGCTCCCAGCACTGAAAGCTCTACCTGGTTTTCACTGTCCCTTGGAACTGCATTCGCTGCCGCACAGACAGTCGCGCTCTGCAAAAGCCTTGGTTGGGTATGATGCAACAATGCCTATGTGACTCTCGCAGAGCACGCTGCCAAATTTGAAACGTCCAGCGATTGCGCCCACACGAAAGCTGCCAGCACTGAAAGCTCTACCTGGTTTTCACTGTCCCTTGGAACTGCATTCGCTGCCGCACAGACATTCGCGCTCTGCGCAAGCCTTGGTTGGTTATGACGCAACAATGCCTATGTGACTCTGGCAGAGCCCGGCTGCCAAATTTGAAATGTACACCGATTGCGCCCACACGAAAGCTGCCAGCACTGAAAGCTCTACCTGGTTTTCACTGTCCCTTGGAACTGCATTCGCTGCCGCACAGACATTCGCTTTCTGCAAAAGTCTGGGTTGGTTATGACGCAACAATGCCTATGTGACTCTGGCAGAGCCCGGCTGCCAAATTTCAATTGTACACCGATTGCGCCCTCACGAAAGCTGCCAGCACTGAAAGCTCTACCTGGTTTTCACTGTCCCTTGGAACTGCATTCGCTGCCGCACAGACATTCGCGCTCTGCGCAAGCCTTGGTTGGTTATGACGCAACAATGCCTATGTGACTCTGGCAGAGCCCGGCTGCCAAATTTGAAATGTACACCGATTGCGCCCACACGAAAGCTGCCAGCACTGAAAGCTCTACCTGGTTTTCACTGTCCCTTGGAACTGCATTCGCTGCCGCACAGACATTCGCGCTCCGCAAAAGCCTTGGTTGGTTATGATGCAACAATGCCTATGTGACTCTGGCACAGCCCGCTGCCAAATTTGAAACGTCCAGCAATTGCGCCCACACGAAAGCTGCCAGCACTGAAAGCTCTACCTGGTTTTCACTGTCCCTTGGAACTGCATTCGCTGCCGCACAGACATTCGCGCTCTGCGCAAGCCTTGGTTGGTTATGATGCAACAATGCCTATGTGACTCATGCAGAGCCCGGCTGCCAAATTCGAAACGTCCAGCAATTGCGCCCACACGAAAGCTGCCAGCACTGAAAGCTCTACCTGGTTTTCACTGTCCCTTGGAACTGAATTCGCTGCCGCACAGACATTATCTCTCGCATAAGCTTTATTTGTTTATGATGCAACAATGCCTATGTGACTCTGGCAGAGCCCGGCTGCCAAATTTGAAACGTCCACTGATTGCGCCCACACGAAAGCTGCCAGCACTGAAAGCTCTACCTGGTTTTCACTGTCCCTTGGAACTGCATTCGCTGCCGCACAGACATTCGTGGTCCGCAAAAGCCTTGGTTGGTTATGATGCAACAATGCCTATGTGACTCTCGCAGAGCCCGGCTGCCAAATTTGAAATGTACACCTATTGCGCCCTCACGAAAGCTCCCAGCGCTGAAAGCTCTACCTGGTTTTCACTGTCCCTTGGAAGTGCATTCGCTGCCGCACAGACATTCGCGCTCTGCAAAAGCCTTGGTTGGTTATGATGCAACAATGCCTATGTGACTCTGGCAGAGCCCGGCTGCCAAATTTGAAACGTCCACTGATTGCGCCCTCACGAAAGCTGCCAGCACTGAAAGCTCTACCTGGTTTTCACCGTCCCTTGGAACTGCATTCGCTGCCGCACAGACATTCGCGGTCTGCGCAAGCCTTGGTTGGTTATGATGCAACAATGCCTATGTGACTCTGGCAGAGCCCGGCTGCCAAATTTGAAACGTCCAGCGATTGTGCCCACACGAAAGCTGCCAGCACTGAAAGCTCTACCTGGTTTTCACTGTCCCTTGGAACTGCATTCGCTGCCGCACAGACATTATCTCTCCGCATAAGCTTTATTTGTTTATGATGCAACAATGCCTATGTGACTCTGGCAGAGCCCGGCTGCCAAATTTGAAACGTCCAGCGATTGCGCCCTCACGAAAGCTGCCAGCACTGAAAGCTCTACCTGGTTTTCACTGTCCCTTGGAACTGCATTCGCTGCCGCACAGACATTCGCGCTCTGCAAAAGCCTTGGTTGGGTATGATGCAACAATGCCTATGTGACTCTCGCAGAGCCCGCTGCCAAATTTGACACGTCCAGCGATTGCGCCCACACGAAAGCTGCCAGCACTGAAAGCTCTACCTGGTTTTCACTGTCCCTTGGAACTGCATTCGCTGCTGCACAGACATTCGCGCTCTGCAAAAGCCTTGGTTGGGTATGATGCAACAATGCCTATGTGACTCTCGCACAGCCTGCTGCCAAATTTGAAACGTCCACTGATTGCGCCCACACGAAAGCTGCTAGCACTGAAAGCTCTACCTGGTTTTCACTGTCCCTTGGAACTGCATTCGCTGCCGCACAGACATTCGCGCTCCGCAAAAGCCTTGGTTGGTTATGATGCAACAATGCCTATGTGACTCTGGCAGAACCCGGCTGCCAAATTTGAAACGTCCAGCGATTGCGCCCACACGAAAGCTGCCAGCACTGAAAGCTCTACCTGGTTTTCACTGTCCCTTGGAACTGCATTCGCTGCCGCACAGACATTCGCGCTCCGCAAAAGCCTTGGTTGGTTATGATGCAACAATGCCTATGTGACCCTGGCAGAGCCCGGCTGTCAAATTTGAAACGTCCAGCGATTGCGCCCACACGAAAGCTGCCAGCACTGAAAGCTCTACCTGGTTTTCACTGTCCCTTGGAACTGCATTCGCTGCCGCACAGACATTCGCGCTCTGCGCAAGCCTTGGTTGGTTATGATGCAACAATGCCTATGTGACTCTGGCAGAGACCGGCTGCCAAATTTGAAACGTCCAGCGATTGCGCCCACACGAAAGCTGCCAGCACTGAAAGCTCTACCTGGTTTTCACTGTCCCTTGGAACTGCATTCGCTGCCGCACAGACATTCGTGTTCCGCAAAAGCCTTGGTTGGTTATGATTCAACAATGCCTATGTGACTCTGGCAGAGCCCGGCTGCCAAATTTGAAATGTACACCTATTGCGCCCTCACGAAAGCTCCCAGCGCTGAAAGCTCTACCTGGTTTTCACTGTCCCTTGGAACTGCATTCGCTGCCGCACAGACATTCGCTTTCTGCAAATGTCTGGGTTGGTTATGACGCAACAATGCCTATGTGACTCTGGCAGAGCCCGGCTGCCAAATTTGAATTGTACACCGATTGCGCCCTCACGAAAGCTGCCAGCACTGAAAGCTCTACCTGGTTTTCACTGTCCCTTGGAACTGCATTCGCTGCCGCACAGACATTCGCGCTCTGCGCAAGCCTTGGTTGGTTATGACGCAACAATGCCTATGTGACTCTGGCAGAGCCCGGCTGCCAAATTTGAAATGTACACCGATTGTGCCCACACGAAAGCTGCCAGCACTGAAAGCTCTACCTAGTTTTCACTGTCCCTTGGAACTGCATTCGCTGCCGCACAGACATTCGCGCTCCGCAAAAGCCTTGGTTGGTTATGATGCAACAATGCCTATGTGACTCTCGCAGAGCCCGGCTGCCAAATTTGAAACGTCCAGCAATTGCGCCCACATGAAAGCTGCCAGCACTGAAAGCTCTACCTGGTTTTCACTGTCCCTTGGAACTGCATTCACTGCCGCACAGACATTCGCGCTCTGCGCAAGCCTTGGTTGGTTATGATGCAACAATGCCTATGTGACTCATGCAGAGCCCGGCTGCCAAATTCGAAACGTCCAGCAATTGCGCCCACACGAAAGCTGCCAGCACTGAAAGCTCTACCTGGTTTTCACTGTCCCTTGGAACTGCATTCGCTGCCGCACAGACATTCGCGGTCCGCAAAAGCCTTGGTTGGTTATGATGCAACAATGCCTATGTGACTCTGGCAGAGCCCGGCTGCCAAATTTGAAACGTCCACTGATTGCGCCCACACGAAATCTGCCAGCACTGAAAGCTCTACCTGGTTTTCACCGTCCCTTGGAACTGCATTCGCTGCCGCACAGACATTCGCGCTCTGCGCAAGCCTTGGTTGGTTATGATGCAACAATGCCTATGTGACTCTGGCAGAGCCCGGCTGCCAAATTTGAAACGTCCAGCGATTGTGCCCACACGAAAGCTGCCAGCACTGAAAGCTATACCTGGTTTTCACTGTCCCTTGGAACTGCATTCGCTGCCGCACAGACATTATCTCTCCGCATAAGCTTTATTTGTTTATGATGCAACAATGCCTATGTGACTCTGGCAGAGCCCGGCTGCCAAATTTGAAACGTCCAGCGATTGCGCCCTCACGAAAGCTGGCAGCACTGAAAGCTCTACCTGGTTTTCACTGTCCCTTGGAACTGCATTCGCTGCCGCACAGACATTCGCGCTCTGCAAAAGCCTTGGTTGGGTATGATGCAACAATGCCTATGTGACTCTCGCAGAGCCCGGCTGCCAAATTTGAATTGTACACCGATTGCGCCCTCACGAAAGCTGCCAACACTGAAAGCTCTACCTGGTTTTCACTGTCCCTTGGAACTGCATTTGCTGCCGCACAGACATTCGCGCTCTGCAGAAGCCTTGGTTGGGTATGATGCAACAATGCCTATGTGACTCTCGCAGAGCACGCTGCCAAATTTGACACGTCCAGCGATTGCGCCCACACGAAAGCTGCCAGCACTGAAAGCTCTACCTGGTTTTCACTGTCCCTTGGAACTGCATTCGCTGCTGCACAGACATTCGCGCTCTGCAAAAGCCTTGGTTGGGTATGATGCAACAATGCCTATGTGACTCTCGCACAGCCTGCTGCCAAATTTGAAACGTCCACTGATTGCGCCCACACGAAAGCTGCCAGCACTGAAAGCTCTACCTGGTTTTCACTGTCCCTTGGAACTGCATTCGCTGCCGCACAGACATTCGCGCTCCGCAAAAGCCTTGGTTGGTTATGATGCAACAATGCCTATGTGACTCTGGCAGAACCCGGCTGCCAAATTTGAAACGTCCAGCGATTGCGCCCACACGAAAGCTGCCAGCACTGAAAGCTCTACCTGGTTTTCACTGTCCCTTGGAACTGCATTCGCTGCCGCACAGACATTCGCGCTCCGCAAAAGCCTTGGTTGGTTATGATGCAACAATGCCTATGTGACCCTGGCAGAGCCCGGCTGTCAAATTTGAAACGTCCAGCGATTGCGCCCACACGAAAGCTGCCAGCACTGAAAGCTCTACCTGGTTTTCACTGTCCCTTGGAACTGCATTCGCTGCCGCACAGACATTCGCGCTCTGCGCAAGCCTTGGTTGGTTATGACGCAACAATGCCTATGTGACTCTGGCAGAGCCCGGCTGCCAAATTTGAAATGTACACCGATTGCGCCCACACGAAAGCTGCCAGCACTGAAAGCTCTACCTGGTTTTCACTGTCCCTTGGAACTGCATTCGCTGCCGCACAGACATTCGCGCTCCGCAAAAGCCTTGGTTGGTTATGATGCAACAATGCCTATGTGACTCTGGCACAGCCCGCTGCCAAATTTGAAACGTCCAGCAATTGCGCCCACACGAAAGCTGCCAGCACTGAAAGCTCTACCTGGTTTTCACTGTCCCTTGGAACTGCATTCGCTGCCGCACAGACATTCGCGCTCTGCGCAAGCCTTGGTTGGTTATGATGCAACAATGCCTATGTGACTCATGCAGAGCCCGGCTGCCAAATTCGAAACGTCCAGCAATTGCGCCCACACGAAAGCTGCCAGCACTGAAAGCTCTACCTGGTTTTCACTGTCCCTTGGAACTGAATTCGCTGCCGCACAGACATTATCTCTCGCATAAGCTTTATTTGTTTATGATGCAACAATGCCTATGTGACTCTGGCAGAGCCCGGCTGCCAAATTTGAAACGTCCACTGATTGCGCCCACACGAAAGCTGCCAGCACTGAAAGCTCTACCTGGTTTTCACTGTCCCTTGGAACTGCATTCGCTGCCGCACAGACATTCGTGGTCCGCAAAAGCCTTGGTTGGTTATGATGCAACAATGCCTATGTGACTCTCGCAGAGCCCGGCTGCCAAATTTGAAATGTACACCTATTGCGCCCTCACGAAAGCTCCCAGCGCTGAAAGCTCTACCTGGTTTTCACTGTCCCTTGGAAGTGCATTCGCTGCCGCACAGACATTCGCGCTCTGCAAAAGCCTTGGTTGGTTATGATGCAACAATGCCTATGTGACTCTGGCAGAGCCCGGCTGCCAAATTTGAAACGTCCACTGATTGCGCCCTCACGAAAGCTGCCAGCACTGAAAGCTCTACCTGGTTTTCACCGTCCCTTGGAACTGCATTCGCTGCCGCACAGACATTCGCGGTCTGCGCAAGCCTTGGTTGGTTATGATGCAACAATGCCTATGTGACTCTGGCAGAGCCCGGCTGCCAAATTTGAAACGTCCAGCGATTGTGCCCACACGAAAGCTGCCAGCACTGAAAGCTCTACCTGGTTTTCACTGTCCCTTGGAACTGCATTCGCTGCCGCACAGACATTATCTCTCCGCATAAGCTTTATTTGTTTATGATGCAACAATGCCTATGTGACTCTGGCAGAGCCCGGCTGCCAAATTTGAAACGTCCAGCGATTGCGCCCTCACGAAAGCTGCCAGCACTGAAAGCTCTACCTGGTTTTCACTGTCCCTTGGAACTGCATTCGCTGCCGCACAGACATTCGCGCTCTGCAAAAGCCTTGGTTGGGTATGATGCAACAATGCCTATGTGACTCTCGCAGAGCCCGCTGCCAAATTTGACACGTCCAGCGATTGCGCCCACACGAAAGCTGCCAGCACTGAAAGCTCTACCTGGTTTTCACTGTCCCTTGGAACTGCATTCGCTGCTGCACAGACATTCGCGCTCTGCAAAAGCCTTGGTTGGGTATGATGCAACAATGCCTATGTGACTCTCGCACAGCCTGCTGCCAAATTTGAAACGTCCACTGATTGCGCCCACACGAAAGCTGCTAGCACTGAAAGCTCTACCTGGTTTTCACTGTCCCTTGGAACTGCATTCGCTGCCGCACAGACATTCGCGCTCCGCAAAAGCCTTGGTTGGTTATGATGCAACAATGCCTATGTGACTCTGGCAGAACCCGGCTGCCAAATTTGAAACGTCCAGCGATTGCGCCCACACGAAAGCTGCCAGCACTGAAAGCTCTACCTGGTTTTCACTGTCCCTTGGAACTGCATTCGCTGCCGCACAGACATTCGCGCTCCGCAAAAGCCTTGGTTGGTTATGATGCAACAATGCCTATGTGACCCTGGCAGAGCCCGGCTGTCAAATTTGAAACGTCCAGCGATTGCGCCCACACGAAAGCTGCCAGCACTGAAAGCTCTACCTGGTTTTCACTGTCCCTTGGAACTGCATTCGCTGCCGCACAGACATTCGCGCTCTGCGCAAGCCTTGGTTGGTTATGATGCAACAATGCCTATGTGACTCTGGCAGAGACCGGCTGCCAAATTTGAAACGTCCAGCGATTGCGCCCACACGAAAGCTGCCAGCACTGAAAGCTCTACCTGGTTTTCACTGTCCCTTGGAACTGCATTCGCTGCCGCACAGACATTCGTGTTCCGCAAAAGCCTTGGTTGGTTATGATTCAACAATGCCTATGTGACTCTGGCAGAGCCCGGCTGCCAAATTTGAAATGTACACCTATTGCGCCCTCACGAAAGCTCCCAGCGCTGAAAGCTCTACCTGGTTTTCACTGTCCCTTGGAACTGCATTCGCTGCCGCACAGACATTCGCTTTCTGCAAATGTCTGGGTTGGTTATGACGCAACAATGCCTATGTGACTCTGGCAGAGCCCGGCTGCCAAATTTGAATTGTACACCGATTGCGCCCTCACGAAAGCTGCCAGCACTGAAAGCTCTACCTGGTTTTCACTGTCCCTTGGAACTGCATTCGCTGCCGCACAGACATTCGCGCTCTGCGCAAGCCTTGGTTGGTTATGACGCAACAATGCCTATGTGACTCTGGCAGAGCCCGGCTGCCAAATTTGAAATGTACACCGATTGTGCCCACACGAAAGCTGCCAGCACTGAAAGCTCTACCTAGTTTTCACTGTCCCTTGGAACTGCATTCGCTGCCGCACAGACATTCGCGCTCCGCAAAAGCCTTGGTTGGTTATGATGCAACAATGCCTATGTGACTCTCGCAGAGCCCGGCTGCCAAATTTGAAACGTCCAGCAATTGCGCCCACATGAAAGCTGCCAGCACTGAAAGCTCTACCTGGTTTTCACTGTCCCTTGGAACTGCATTCACTGCCGCACAGACATTCGCGCTCTGCGCAAGCCTTGGTTAGTTATGATGCAACAATGCCTATGTGACTCATGCAGAGCCCGGCTGCCAAATTCGAAACGTCCAGCAATTGCGCCCACACGAAAGCTGCCAGCACTGAAAGCTCTACCTGGTTTTCACTGTCCCTTGGAACTGCATTCGCTGCCGCACAGACATTCGCGGTCCGCAAAAGCCTTGGTTGGTTATGATGCAACAATGCCTATGTGACTCTGGCAGAGCCCGGCTGCCAAATTTGAAACGTCCACTGATTGCGCCCACACGAAATCTGCCAGCACTGAAAGCTCTACCTGGTTTTCACCGTCCCTTGGAACTGCATTCGCTGCCGCACAGACATTCGCGCTCTGCGCAAGCCTTGGTTGGTTATGATGCAACAATGCCTATGTGACTCTGGCAGAGCCCGGCTGCCAAATTTGAAACGTCCAGCGATTGTGCCCACACGAAAGCTGCCAGCACTGAAAGCTATACCTGGTTTTCACTGTCCCTTGGAACTGCATTCGCTGCCGCACAGACATTATCTCTCCGCATAAGCTTTATTTGTTTATGATGCAACAATGCCTATGTGACTCTGGCAGAGCCCGGCTGCCAAATTTGAAACGTCCAGCGATTGCGCCCTCACGAAAGCTGGCAGCACTGAAAGCTCTACCTGGTTTTCACTGTCCCTTGGAACTGCATTCGCTGCCGCACAGACATTCGCGCTCTGCAAAAGCCTTGGTTGGGTATGATGCAACAATGCCTATGTGACTCTCGCAGAGCCCGGCTGCCAAATTTGAATTGTACACCGATTGCGCCCTCACGAAAGCTGCCAACACTGAAAGCTCTACCTGGTTTTCACTGTCCCTTGGAACTGCATTTGCTGCCGCACAGACATTCGCGCTCTGCAGAAGCCTTGGTTGGGTATGATGCAACAATGCCTATGTGACTCTCGCAGAGCACGCTGCCAAATTTGACACGTCCAGCGATTGCGCCCACACGAAAGCTGCCAGCACTGAAAGCTCTACCTGGTTTTCACTGTCCCTTGGAACTGCATTCGCTGCCGCACAGACATTCGCGCTCTGCGCAAGCCTTGGTTGGTTATGATGCAACAATGCCTATGTGACTCATGCAGAGCCCGGCTGCCAAATTCGAAACGTCCAGTAATTGCGCCCACACGAAAGCTGCCAGCACTGAAAGCTCTACCTGGTTTTCACTGTCCCTTGGAACTGAATTCGCTGCCGCACAGACATTATCTCTCCGCATAAGCTTTATTTGTTTATGATGCAACAGTGCCTATGTGACTCTGGCAGAGCCCGGCTGCCAAATTTGAAACGTCCACTGATTGCGCCCACACGAAAGCTGCCAGCACTGAAAGCTCTACCTGGTTTTCACTGTCCCTTGGAACTGCATTCGCTGCCGCACAGACATTCGTGGTCCGCAAAAGCCTTGGTTGGTTATGATGCAACAATGCCTATGTGACTCTCGCAGAGCCCGGCTGCCAAATTTGAAATGTACACCTATTGCGCCCTCACGAAAGCTCCCAGCGCTGAAAGCTCTACCTGGTTTTCACTGTCCCTTGGAACTGCATTCGCTGCCCCACAGACATTCGCTTTCTGCAAAAGTCTGGGTTGGTTATGACGCAACAATGCCTATGTGACTCTCGCAGAGCCCGGCTGCCAAATTTGAATTGTACACCGATTGCGCCCTCACGAAAGCTGCCAGCACTGAAAGCTCTACCTGGTTTTCACCGTCCCTTGGAACTGCATTCGCTGCCGCACAGACATTCGCGCTCTGCGCAAGCCTTGGTTGGTTATGATGCAACAATGCCTATGTGACTCTGGCAGAGCCCGGCTGCCAAATTTGAAATGTACACCGATTGTGCCCACACGAAAGCTGCCAGCACTGAAAGCTCTACCTGGTTTTCACTGTCCCTTGGAACTGCATTCGCTGCCGCACAGACATTATCTCTCCGCATAAGCTTTATTTGTTTATGATGCAACAATGCCTATGTGACTCTGGCACAGCCCGCTGCCAAATTTGAAACGTCCACTGATTGCGCCCACACGAAAGCTGCCAGCACTGAAAGCTCTACCTGGTTTTCACTGTCCCTTGGAACTGCATTCGCTGCCGCACAGACATTCGCGCTCCGCAAAAGCCTTGGTTGGTTATGATGCAACAATGCCTATGTGACTCTGGCAGAACCCGGCTGCCAAATTTGAAATGTCCAGCGATTGCGCCCACACGAAAGCTGCCAGCACTGAAAGCTCTACCTGGTTTTCACTGTCCCTTGGAACTGCATTCGCTGCCGCACAGACATTCGCGCTCCGCAAAAGCCTTGGTTGGTTATGATGCAACAATGCCTATGTGACCCTGGCAGAGCCCGGCTGTCAAATTTGAAACGTCCAGCGATTGCGCCCACACGAAAGCTGCCAGCACTGAAAGCTCTACCTGGTTTTCACTGTCCCTTGGAACTGCATTCGCTGCCGCACAGACATTCGCGCTCCGCAAAAGCCTTGGTTGGTTATGATGCAACAATGCCTATGTGACTCTGGCAGAGCCCGGCTGCCAAATTTGAAACGTCCAGCGATTGCGCCCACACGAAAGCTGCCAGCACTGAAAGCTCTACCTGGTTTTCACTGTCCCTTGGAACTGCATTCGCTGCCGCACAGACATTATCTCTCCGCATAAGCTTTATTTGTTTATGATGCAACAATGCCTATGTGACTCTGGCACAGCCCGCTGCCAAATTTGAAACATCCACTGATTGCGCCCACACGAAAGCTGCCAGCACTGAAAGCTCTACCTGGTTTTCACTGTCCCTTGGAACTGCATTTGCTGCCGCACAGACATTCACGCTCTGCAAAAGCCTTGGTTGGGTATGATGCAACAATGCCTATGTGACTCTCGCAGAGCCCGCTGCCAAATTTGACACGTCCAGCGATTGCGCCCACACGAAATCTGCCAGCACTGAAAGCTCTACCTGGTTTTCACTGTCCCTTGGAACTGCATTCGCTGCTGCACAGACATTCGCGCTCTGCAAAAGCCTTGGTTGGGTATGATGCAACAATGCCTATGTGACTCTCGCACAGCCTGCTGCCAAATTTGAAACGTCCACTGATTGCGCCCACACGAAAGCTGCTAGCACTGAAAGCTCTACCTGGTTTTCACTGTCCCTTGGAACTGCATTCGCTGCCGCACAGACATTCGCGCTCCGCAAAAGCCTTGGTTGGTTATGATGCAACAATGCCTATGTGACTCTGGCAGAACCCGGCTGCCAAATTTGAAATGTCCAGCGATTGCGCCCACACGAAAGCTGCCAGCACTGAAAGCTCTACCTGGTTTTCACTGTCCCTTGGAACTGCATTCGCTGCCGCACAGACATTCGCGCTCCGCAAAAGCCTTGGTTGGTTATGATGCAACAATGCCTATGTGACCCTGGCAGAGCCCGGCTGTCAAATTTGAAACGTCCAGCGATTGCGCCCACACGAAAGCTGCCAGCACTGAAAGCTCTACCTGGTTTTCACTGTCCCTTGGAACTGCATTCGCTGCCGCACAGACATTCGCGCTCTGCGCAAGCCTTGGTTGGTTATGATGCAACAATGCCTATGTGACTCATGCAGAGCCCGGCTGCCAAATTCGAAACGTCCAGCAATTGCGCCCACACGAAAGCTGCCAGCACTGAAAGCTCTACCTGGTTTTCACTGTCCCTTGGAACTGAATTCGCTGCCGCACAGACATTATCTCTCCGCATAAGCTTTATTTGTTTATGATGCAACAATGCCTATGTGACTCTGGCAGAGCCCGGCTGCCAAATTTGAAACGTCCACTGATTGCGCCCACACGAAAGCTGCCAGCACTGAAAGCTCTACCTGGTTTTCACTGTCCCTTGGAACTGCATTCGCTGCCGCACAGACATTCGTGGTCCGCAAAAGCCTTGGTTGGTTATGATGCAACAATGCCTATGTGACTCTCGCAGAGCCCGGCTGCCAAATTTGAAATGTACACCTATTGCGCCCTCACGAAAGCTCCCAGCGCTGAAAGCTCTACCTGGTTTTCACTGTCCCTTGGAACTGCATTCGCTGCCCCACAGACATTCGCTTTCTGCAAAAGTCTGGGTTGGTTATGACGCAACAATGCCTATGTGACTCTCGCAGAGCCCGGCTGCCAAATTTGAATTGTACACCGATTGCGCCCTCACGAAAGCTGCCAGCACTGAAAGCTCTACCTGGTTTTCACCGTCCGTTGGAACTGCATTCGCTGCCGCACAGACATTCGCGCTCTGCGCAAGCCTTGGTTGGTTATGATGCAACAATGCCTATGTGACTCTGGCAGAGCCCGGCTGCCAAATTTGAAATGTACACCGATTGTGCCCACACGAAAGCTGCCAGCACTGAAAGCTCTACCTGGTTTTCACTGTCCCTTGGAACTGCATTCGCTGCCGCACAGACATTATCTCTCCGCATAAGCTTTATTTGTTTATGATGCAACAATGCCTATGTGACTCTGGCACAGCCCGCTGCCAAATTTGAAACGTCCACTGATTGCGCCCACACGAAAGCTGCCAGCACTGAAAGCTCTACCTGGTTTTCACTGTCCCTTGGAACTGCATTCGCTGCCGCACAGACATTCGCGCTCCGCAAAAGCCTTGGTTGGTTATGATGCAACAATGCCTATGTGACTCTGGCAGAACCCGGCTGCCAAATTTGAAATGTCCAGCGATTGCGCCCACACGAAAGCTGCCAGCACTGAAAGCTCTACCTGGTTTTCACTGTCCCTTGGAACTGCATTCGCTGCCGCACAGACATTCGCGCTCCGCAAAAGCCTTGGTTGGTTATGATGCAACAATGCCTATGTGACCCTGGCAGAGCCCGGCTGTCAAATTTGAAACGTCCAGCGATTGCGCCCACACGAAAGCTGCCAGCACTGAAAGCTCTACCTGGTTTTCACTGTCCCTTGGAACTGCATTCGCTGCCGCACAGACATTCGCGCTCCGCAAAAGCCTTGGTTGGTTATGATGCAACAATGCCTATGTGACTCTGGCAGAGCCCGGCTGTCAAATTTGAAACGTCCAGCGATTGCGCCCACACGAAAGCTGCCAGCACTGAAAGCTCTACCTGGTTTTCACTGTCCCTTGGAACTGCATTCGCTGCCGCACAGACATTCGCGCTCTGCGCAAAAGCCTTGGTTGGTTATGATGCAACAATGCCTATGTGACTCTGGCAGAGACCGGCTGCCAAATTTGAAACGTCCAGCGATTGCGCCCACACGAAAGCTGCCAGCACTGAAAGCTCTACCTGGTTTTCACTGTCCCTTGGAACTGCATTCGCTGCCGCACAGACATTATCTCTCCGCATAAGCTTTATTTGTTTATGATGCAACAATGCCTATGTGACTCTGGCACAGCCCGCTGCCAAATTTGAAACATCCACTGATTGCGCCCACACGAAAGCTGCCAGCACTGAAAGCTCTACCTGGTTTTCACTGTCCCTTGGAACTGCATTTGCTGCCGCACAGACATTCACGCTCTGCAAAAGCCTTGGTTGGGTATGATGCAACAATGCCTATGTGACTCTCGCAGAGCCCGCTGCCAAATTTGACACGTCCAGCGATTGCGCCCACACGAAATCTGCCAGCACTGAAAGCTCTACCTGGTTTTCACTGTCCCTTGGAACTGCATTCGCTGCTGCACAGACATTCGCGCTCTGCAAAAGCCTTGGTTGGGTATGATGCAACAATGCCTATGTGACTCTCGCACATCCTGCTGCCAAATTTGAAACGTCCACTGATTGCGCCCACACGAAAGCTGCTAGCACTGAAAGCTCTACCTGGTTTTCACTGTCCCTTGGAACTGCATTCGCTGCCGCACAGACATTCGCGCTCCGCAAAAGCCTTGGTTGGTTATGATGCAACAATGCCTATGTGACTCTGGCAGAACCCGGCTGCCAAATTTGAAATGTCCAGCGATTGCGCCCACACGAAAGCTGCCAGCACTGAAAGCTCTACCTGGTTTTCACTGTCCCTTGGAACTGCATTCGCTGCCGCACAGACATTCGCGCTCCGCAAAAGCCTTGGTTGGTTATGATGCAACAATGCCTATGTGACCCTGGCAGAGCCCGGCTGTCAAATTTGAAACGTCCAGCGATTGCGCCCACACGAAAGCTGCCAGCACTGAAAGCTCTACCTGGTTTTCACTGTCCCTTGGAACTGCATTCGCTGCCGCACAGACATTCGCGCTCTGCGCAAGCCTTGGTTGGTTATGATGCAACAATGCCTATGTGACTCTGGCAGAGCCCGGCTGCCAAATTTGAAACGTCCAGCGATTGCGCCCAGACGAAAGCTGCCAGCACTGAAAGCTCTACCTGGTTTTCACTGTCCCTTGGAACTGCATTCGCTGCCGCACAGACATTCGTGGTCCGCAAAAGCCTTGGTTGGTTATGATTCAACAATGCCTATGTGACTCTGGCAGAGACCGGCTGCCAAATTTGAAATTTACACCTATTGCGCCCACACGAAAGCTGCCAGCACTGAAAGGTCTACCTGGTTTTCACTGTCCCTTGGAACTGCATTCGCTGCCGCACAGACATTCGCGCTCTGCAAAAGCCTTGGTTGGGTATGATGCAACAATGCCTATGTGACTCTCGCAGAGCCCGGCTGCCAAATTTGAATTGTACACCGATTGCGCCCTCACGAAAGCTGCCAGCACTGAAAGCTCTACCTGGTTTTCACTGTCCCTTGGAACTGCATTTGCTGCCGCACAGACATTCGCGCTCTGCAAAAGCCTTGGTTGGGTATGATGCAACAATGCCTATGTGACTCTCGCAGAGCCCGCTGCCAAATTTCACACGTCCAGCGATTGCGCCCACACGAAAGCTGCCAGCACTGAAAGCTCTACCTGGTTTTCACTGTCCCTTGGAACTGCATTCGCTGCTGCACAGACATTCGCGCTCTGCAAAAGCCTTGGTTGGGTATGATGCAACAATGCCTATGTGACTCTCGCACAGCCTGCTGCCAAATTTGAAACGTCCACTGATTGCGCCCACACGAAAGCTGCTAGCACTGAAAGCTCTACCTGGTTTTCACTGTCCCTTGGAACTGCATTCGCTGCCGCACAGACATTCGCGCTCCGCAAAAGCCTTGGTTGGTTATGATGCAACAATGCCTATGTGACTCTGGCAGAGCCCGGCTGCCAAATTTGAAACGTCCAGCGATTGCGCCCACACGAAAGCTGCCAGCACTGAAAGCTCTACCTGGTTTTCACTGTGCATTGGACCTGCATTCGCTGCCGCACAGACATTCGCGCTCCGCAAAAGCCTTGGTTGGTTATGATGCAACAATGCCTATGTGACCCTGGCAGAGCCCGGCTGTCAAATTTGAAACGTCCACCGATTGCGCCCACACGAAAGCTGCCAGCACTGAAAGCTCTACCTGGTTTTCACTGTCCCTTGGAACTGCATTCGCTGCCGCACAGACATTCGCGCTCTGCGCAAGCCTTGGTTGGTTATGATGCAACAATGCCTATGTGACTCTGGCAGAGACCGGCTGCCAAATTTGAAACGTCCAGCGATTGCGCCCACACGAAAGCTGCCAGCACTGAAAGCTCTACCTGGTTTTCACTGTCCCTTGGAACTGCATTCGCTGCCGCACAGACATTCGTGGTCCGCAAAAGCCTTGGTTGGTTATGATTCAACAATGCCTATGTGACTCTGGCAGAGCCCGGCTGCCAAATTTGAAATGTACACCTATTGCGCCCTCACGAAAGCTCCCAGCGCTGAAAGCTCTACCTGGTTTTCACTGTCCCTTGGAACTGCATTCGCTGCCGCACAGACATTCGCTTTCTGCAAAAGTCTGGGTTGGTTATGACGCAACAATGCCTATGTGACTCTGGCAGAGCCCGGCTGCCAAATTTGAATTGTACACCGATTGCGCCCTCACGAAAGCTGCCAGCACTGAAAGCTCTACCTGGTTTTCACTGTCCCTTGGAACTGCATTCGCTGCCGCACAGACATTATCTCTCCGCATAAGCTTTATTTGTTTATGATGCAACAATGCCTATGTGACTCTGGCACAGCCCGCTGCCAAATTTGAAACATCCACTGATTGCGCCCACACGAAAGCTGCCAGCACTGAAAGCTCTACCTGGTTTTCACTGTCCCTTGGAACTGCATTTGCTGCCGCACAGACATTCACGCTCTGCAAAAGCCTTGGTTGGGTATGATGCAACAATGCCTATGTGACTCTCGCAGAGCCCGCTGCCAAATTTGAAACGTCCAGCGATTGCGCCCACACGAAAGCTGCCAGCACTGAAAGCTCTACCTGGTTTTCACTGTCCCTTGGAACTGCATTCGCTGCTGCACAGACATTCGCGCTCTGCAAAAGCCTCGGTTGGGTATGATGCAACAATGCCTATGTGACTCTCGCACAGCCTGCTGCCAAATTTGAAACGTCCACTGATTGCGCCCACACGAAAGCTGCTAGCACTGAAAGCTCTACCTGGTTTTCACTGTCCCTTGGAACTGCATTCGCTGCCGCACAGACATTCGCGCTCCGCAAAAGCCTTGGTTGGTTATGATGCAACAATGCCTATGTGACTCTGGCAGAACCCGGCTGCCAAATTTGAAATGTCCAGCGATTGCGCCCACACGAAAGCTGCCAGCACTGAAAGCTCTACCTGGTTTTCACTGTCCCTTGGAACTGCATTCGCTGCCGCACAGACATTCGCGCTCCGCAAAAGCCTTGGTTGGTTATGATGCAACAATGCCTATGTGACTCTCGCAGAGCCCGGCTGCCAAATTTGAAACGTCCAGCGATTGCGCCCACACGAAAGCTGCCAGCACTGAAAGCTCTACCTGGTTTTCACTGTCCCTTGGAACTGCATTCGCTGCCGCACAGACATTCGCGCTCTGCGCAAGCCTTGGTTGGTTATGATGCAACAATGCCTATGTGACTCATGCAGAGCCCGGCTGCCAAATTCGAAACGTCCAGCAATTGCGCCCACACGAAAGCTGCCAGCACTGAAAGATCTACCTGGTTTTCACTGTCCCTTGGAACTGCATTCGCTGCCGCACAGACATTCGCGCTCTGCGCAAGCCTTGGTTGGTTATGATGCAACAATGCCTATGTGACTCTGGCAGAGCCCGGCTGCCAAATTTGAAACGTCCACTGATTGCGCCCACACGAAAGCTGCCAGCACTGAAAGCTCTACCTGGTTTTCACCGTCCCTTGGAACTGCATTCGCTGCCGCACAGACATTCGCGCTCTGCGCAAGCCTTGGTTGGTTATGATGCAACAATGCCTATGTGACTCTGGCAGAGCCCGGCTGTCAAATTTGAAACGTCCAGCGATTGCGCCCACACGAAAGCTGCCAGCACTGAAAGCTCTACCTGGTTTTCACTGTCCCTTGGAACTGCATTCGCTGCCGCACAGACATTCGCGCTCTGCGCAAGCCTTGGTTGGTTATGATGCAACAATGCCTATGTGACTCTGGCAGAGCCCGGCTGCCAAATTTGAAACGTCCAGCGATTGCGCCCACACGAAAGCTGCCAGCACTGAAAGCTCTACCTGGTTTTCACTGTCCCTTGGAACTGCATTCGCTGCCGCACAGACATTCGTGGTCCGCAAAAGCCTTGGTTGGTTATGATTCAACAATGCCTATGTGACTCTGGCAGAGACCGGCTGCCAAATTTGAAATTTACACCTATTGCGCCCACACGAAAGCTGCCAGCACTGAAAGGTCTACCTGGTTTTCACTGTCCCTTGGAACTGCATTCGCTGCCGCACAGACATTCGCGCTCTGCAAAAGCCTTGGTTGGGTATGATGCAACAATGCCTATGTGACTCTCGCAGAGCCCGGCTGCCAAATTTGAATTGTACACCGATTGCGCCCTCACGAAAGCTGCCAGCACTGAAAGCTCTACCTGGTTTTCACTGTCCCTTGGAACTGCATTTGCTGCCGCACAGACATTCGCGCTCTGCAAAAGCCTTGGTTGGGTATGATGCAACAATGCCTATGTGACTCTCGCAGAGCCCGCTGCCAAATTTCACACGTCCAGCGATTGCGCCCACACGAAAGCTGCCAGCACTGAAAGCTCTACCTGGTTTTCACTGTCCCTTGGAACTGCATTCGCTGCTGCACAGACATTCGCGCTCTGCAAAAGCCTTGGTTGGGTATGATGCAACAATGCCTATGTGACTCTCGCACAGCCTGCTGCCAAATTTGAAACGTCCACTGATTGCGCCCACACGAAAGCTGCTAGCACTGAAAGCTCTACCTGGTTTTCACTGTCCCTTGGAACTGCATTCGCTGCCGCACAGACATTCGCGCTCCGCAAAAGCCTTGGTTGGTTATGATGCAACAATGCCTATGTGACTCTGGCAGAGCCCGGCTGCCAAATTTGAAACGTCCAGCGATTGCGCCCACACGAAAGCTGCCAGCACTGAAAGCTCTACCTGGTTTTCACTGTGCATTGGACCTGCATTCGCTGCCGCACAGACATTCGCGCTCCGCAAAAGCCTTGGTTGGTTATGATGCAACAATGCCTATGTGACCCTGGCAGAGCCCGGCTGTCAAATTTGAAACGTCCACCGATTGCGCCCACACGAAAGCTGCCAGCACTGAAAGCTCTACCTGGTTTTCACTGTCCCTTGGAACTGCATTCGCTGCCGCACAGACATTCGCGCTCTGCGCAAGCCTTGGTTGGTTATGATGCAACAATGCCTATGTGACTCTGGCAGAGACCGGCTGCCAAATTTGAAACGTCCAGCGATTGCGCCCACACGAAAGCTGCCAGCACTGAAAGCTCTACCTGGTTTTCACTGTCCCTTGGAACTGCATTCGCTGCCGCACAGACATTCGTGGTCCGCAAAAGCCTTGGTTGGTTATGATTCAACAATGCCTATGTGACTCTGGCAGAGCCCGGCTGCCAAATTTGAAATGTACACCTATTGCGCCCTCACGAAAGCTCCCAGCGCTGAAAGCTCTACCTGGTTTTCACTGTCCCTTGGAACTGCATTCGCTGCCGCACAGACATTCGCTTTCTGCAAAAGTCTGGGTTGGTTATGACGCAACAATGCCTATGTGACTCTGGCAGAGCCCGGCTGCCAAATTTGAATTGTACACCGATTGCGCCCTCACGAAAGCTGCCAGCACTGAAAGCTCTACCTGGTTTTCACTGTCCCTTGGAACTGCATTCGCTGCCGCACAGACATTCGCGCTCCGCATAAGCTTTATTTGTTTATGATGCAACAATGCCTATGTGACTCTGGCACAGCCCGCTGCCAAATTTGAAACATCCACTGATTGCGCCCACACGAAAGCTGCCAGCACTGAAAGCTCTACCTGGTTTTCACTGTCCCTTGGAACTGCATTCGCTGCCGCACAGACATTCACGCTCTGCAAAAGCCTTGGTTGGGTATGATGCAACAATGCCTATGTGACTCTCGCAGAGCCCGCTGCCAAATTTGAAACGTCCAGCGATTGCGCCCACACGAAAGCTGCCAGCACTGAAAGCTCTACCTGGTTTTCACTGTCCCTTGGAACTGCATTCGCTGCTGCACAGACATTCGCGCTCTGCAAAAGCCTCGGTTGGGTATGATGCAACAATGCCTATGTGACTCTCGCACAGCCTGCTGCCAAATTTGAAACGTCCACTGATTGCGCCCACACGAAAGCTGCTAGCACTGAAAGCTCTACCTGGTTTTCACTGTCCCTTGGAACTGCATTCGCTGCCGCACAGACATTCGCGCTCCGCAAAAGCCTTGGTTGGTTATGATGCAACAATGCCTATGTGACTCTGGCAGAACCCGGCTGCCAAATTTGAAATGTCCAGCGATTGCGCCCACACGAAAGCTGCCAGCACTGAAAGCTCTACCTGGTTTTCACTGTCCCTTGGAACTGCATTCGCTGCCGCACAGACATTCGCGCTCCGCAAAAGCCTTGGTTGGTTATGATGCAACAATGCCTATGTGACCCTGGCAGAGCCCGGCTGTCAAATTTGAAACGTCCAGCGATTGCGCCCACACGAAAGCTGCCAGCACTGAAAGCTCTACCTGGTTTTCACTGTCCCTTGGAACTGCATTCGCTGCCGCACAGACATTCGCGCTCCGCAAAAGCCTTGGTTGGTTATGATGCAACAATGCCTATGTGACTCTGGCAGAGCCCGGCTGCCAAATTTGAAACGTCCAGCGATTGCGCCCACACGAAAGCTACCAGCACTGAAAGCTCTACCTGGTTTTCACTGTCCCTTGGAACTGCATTCGCTGCCGCACAGACATTCGCGCTCCGCAAAAGCCTTGGTTGGTTATGATGCAACAATGCCTATGTGACCCTGGCAGAGCCCGGCTGTCAAATTTGAAACGTCCAGCGATTGCGCCCACACGAAAGCTGCCAGCACTGAAAGCTCTACCTGGTTTTCACTGTCCCTTGGAACTGCATTCGCTGCCGCACAGACATTCGCGCTCTGCAAAAGCCTTGGTTGGGTATGATGCAACAATGCCTATGTGACTCTCGCAGAGCCCGGCTGCCAAATTTGAATTGTACACCGATTGCGCCCTCACGAAAGCTGCCAGCACTGAAAGCTCTACCTGGTTTTCACTGTCCCTTGGAACTGCATTTGCTGCCGCACAGACATTCACGCTCTGCAAAAGCCTTGGTTGGGTATGATGCAACAATGCCTATGTGACTCTCGCAGAGCCCGCTGCCAAATTTGACACGTCCAGCGATTGCGCCCACACGAAAGCTGCCAGCACTGAAAGCTCTACCTGGTTTTCACTGTCCCTTGGAACTGCATTCGCTGCTGCACAGACATTCGCGCTCTGCAAAAGCCTTGGTTGTGTATGATGCAACAATGCCTATGTGACTCTCGCACAGCCTGCTGCCAAATTTGAAACGTCCACTGATTGCGCCCACACGAAAGCTGCTAGCACTGAAAGCTCTACCTGGTTTTCACTGTCCCTTGGAACTGCATTCGCTGCCGCACAGACATTCGCGCTCCGCAAAAGCCTTGGTTGGTTATGATGCAACAATGCCTATGTGACTCTGGCAGAACCCGGCTGACAAATTTGAAACGTCCAGCGATTGCGCCCACACGAAAGCTGCCAGCACTGAAAGCTCTACCTGGTTTTCACTGTCCCTTGGAACTGCATTCGCTGCCGCACAGACATTCGTGGTCCGCAAAAGCCTTGGTTGGTTATGATTCAACAATGCCTATGTGACTCTGGCAGAGCCCGGCTGCCAAATTTGAAATTTACACCTATTGCGCCCACACGAAAGCTGCCAGCACTGAAAGGTCTACCTGGTTTTCACTGTCCCTTGGAACTGCATTCGCTGCCGCACAGACATTCGCGCTCTGCAAAAGCCTTGGTTGGGTATGATGCAACAATGCCTATGTGACTCTGGCAGAGCCCGGCTGCCAAATTTGAATTGTACACCGATTGCGCCCTCACGAAAGCTGCCAGCACTGAAAGCTCTACCTGGTTTTCACTGTCCCTTGGAACTGCATTTGCTGCCGCACAGACATTCGCGCTCTGCAAAAGCCTTGGTTGGGTATGATGCAACAATGCCTATGTGACTCTCGCAGAGCCCGCTGCCAAATTTCACACGTCCAGCGATTGCGCCCACACGAAAGCTGCCAGCACTGAAAGCTCTACCTGGTTTTCACTGTCCCTTGGAACTGCATTCGCTGCCGCACAGACATTATCTCTCCGCATAAGCTTTATTTGTTTATGATGCAACAATGCCTATGTGACTCTGGCACAGCCCGCTGCCAAATTTGAAACGTCCACTGATTGTGCCCACACGAAAGCTGCCAGCACTGAAAGCTCTACCTGGTTTTCACTGTCCCTTGGAACTGCATTCGCTGCCGCACAGACATTCGCGCTCCGCAAAAGCCTTGGTTGGTTATGATGCAACAATGCCTATGTGACTCTGGCAGAGCCCGGCTGCCAAATTTGAAACGTCCAGCGATTGCGCCCACACGAAAGCTGCCAGCACTGAAAGCTCTACCTGGTTTTCACTGTCCCTTGGAACTGCATTCGCTGCCGCACAGACATTCGCGCTCTGCAAAAGCCTTGGTTGGGTATGATGCAACAATGCCTATGTGACTCTGGCAGAGCCCGGCTGCCAAATTTGAATTGTACACCGATTGCACCCTCACGAAAGCTGCCAGCACTGAAAGCTCTACCTGGTTTTCACTGTCCCTTGGAACTGCATTCGCTGCCGCACAGACATTATCTCTCCGCATAAGCTTTATTTGTTTATGATGCAACAATGCCTATGTGACTCTGGCAGAGCCCGGCTGCCAAATTTAAAACGTCCAGCGATTGCGCCCACACGAAAGCTGCCAGCACTGAAAGCTCTACCTGGTTTTCACTGTCCCTTGGAACTGCATTCGCTGCCGTACAGACATTCGCGCTCTGCGCAAGCCTTGGTTGGGTATGATGCAACAATGCCTATGTGACTCTCGCAGAGCCCGGCTGCCAAATTTGAATTGTACACCGATTGCGCCCTCACGAAAGCTGCCAGCACTGAAAGCTCTACCTGGTTTTCACTGTCCCTTGGAACTGCATTTGCTGCCGCACAGACATTCGCGCTCTGCAAAAGCCTTGGTTGGGTATGATGCAACAATGCCTATGTGACTCTCGCAGAGCCCGCTGCCAAATTTGACACGTCCACTGATTGCGCCCACACGAAAGCTGCCAGCACTGAAAGCTCTACCTGGTTTTCACTGTCCCTTGGAACTGCATTCGCTGCCGCACAGACATTCGCGCTCCGCAAAAGCCTTGGTTGGTTATGATGCAACAATGCCTATGTGACTCTGGCAGAGCCCGGCTGCCAAATTCGAAACGTACACCGATTGCGCCCACACGAAAGCTGCCAGCACTGAAAGCTCTACCTGGTTTTCACTGTCCCTTGGAACTGCATTCGCTGCCGCACAGACATTATCTCTCCGCATAAGCTTTATTTGTTTATGATGCAACAATGCCTATGTGACTCTGGCACAGCCCGCTGCCAAATTTGAAACGTCCACTGATTGCGCCCACACGAATGCTGCCAGCACTGAAAGCTCTACCTGGTTTTCACTGTCCCTTGGAACTGCATTCGCTGCCGCACAGACATTCGCTTTCTGCAAAAGTCTGGGTTGGTTATGACGCAACAATGCCTATGTGACTCTGGCAGAGCCCGGCTGCCAAATTTGAATTGTACACCGATTGCGCCCTCACGAAAGCTGCCAGCACTGAAAGCTCTACCTGGTTTTCACTGTCCCTTGGAACTGCATTCGCTGCCGCACAGACAGTCGCGCTCTGCAAAAGCCTTGGTTGGGTATGATGCAACAATGCCTATGTGACTCTCGCAGAGCACGCTGCCAAATTTGAAACGTCCAGCGATTGCGCCCACACGAAAGCTGCCAGCACTGAAAGCTCTACCTGGTTTTCACTGTCCCTTGGAACTGCATTCGCTGCCGCACAGACATTCGCGCTCTGCGCAAGCCTTGGTTGGTTATGACGCAACAATGCCTATGTGACTCTGGCAGATCCCGGCTGCCAAATTTGAAATGTACACCGATTGCGCCCACAAGAAAGCTGCCAGCACTGAAAGCTCTACCTGGTTTTCACTGTCCCTTGGAACTGCATTCGCTGCCGCACAGACATTCGCGCTCCGCAAAAGCCTTGGTTGGTTATGATGCAACAATGCCTATGTGACTCTGGCAGAGCCCCGCTGCCAAATTTGAAACGTCCACTGATTGCGCCCACACGAAAGCTGCCAGCACTGAAAGCTCTACCTGGTTTTCACTGTCCCTTGGAACTGCATTCGCTGCCGCACAGACATTCGCGCTCTGCGCAAGCCTTGGTTGGTTATGATGCAACAATGCCTATGTGACTCTGGCAGAGCCCGGCTGTCAAATTTGAAACGTCCAGCGATTGCGCCCACACGAAAGCTGCCAGCACTGAAAGCTCTACCTGGTTTTCACTGTCCCTTGGAACTGCATTCGCTGCCGCACAGACATTCGCGTTCTGCAAAAGCCTTGGTTGGGTATGATGCAACAATGCCTATGTGACTCTGGCAGCGCCCGGCTTCCAAATTTGAAACGTCCACCGACTGCGCCCACACGAAAGCTGCCAGCACTGAAAGCTCTACGTGGTTTTCACTGTCCCTTGGAACTGCATTCGCTGCCGCACAGACATTCGCGCTCCGCAAAAGCCTTGGTTGGTTATGATGCAACAATGCCTATGTGACTCTGGCAGAGCCCGGCTGCCAAATTTGAAACGTCCAGCGATTGCGCCCACACGAAAGCTGCCAGCACTGAAAGCTCTACCTGGTTTTCACTGTCCCTTGGAACTGCATTCGCTGCCGCACAGACATTCGCGCTCTGCAAAAGCCTTGGTTGGGTATGATGCAACAATGCCTATGTGACTCTCGCAGAGCCCGGCTGCCAAATTTGAATTGTACACCGATTGCGCCCTCACGAAAGCTGCCAGCACTGAAAGCTCTACCTGGTTTTCACTGTCCCTTGGAACTGCATTTGCTGCCGCACAGACATTCGCTTTCTGCAAAAGCCTTGGTTGGGTATGATGCAACAATGCCTATGTGACTCTCGCACAGCCTGCTGCCAAATTTGACACGTCCAGCGATTGCGCCCACACGAAAGCTGCCAGCACTGAAAGCTCTACCTGGTTTTCACTGTCCCTTGGAACTGCATTCGCTGCTGCACAGACATTCGCGCTCTGCAAAAGCCTTGGTTGGGTATGATGCAACAATGCCTATGTGACTCTCGCACAGCCTGCTGCCAAATTTGAAACGTCCACTGATTGCGCCCACACGAAAGCTGCTAGCACTGAAAGCTCTACCTGGTTTTCACTGTCCCTTGGAACTGCATTCGCTGCCGCACAGACATTCACGCTCCGCAAAAGCCTTGGTTGGTTATGATGCAACAATGCCTATGTGACTCTGGCAGAGCCCGGCTGCCAAATTTGAAACGTCCAGCGATTGCGCCCACACGAAAGCTACCAGCACTGAAAGCTCTACCTGGTTTTCACTGTCCCTTGGAACTGCATTCGCTGCCGCACAGACATTCGCGCTCCGCAAAAGCCTTGGTTGGTTATGATGCAACAATGCCTATGTGACCCTGGCAGAGCCCGGCTGTCAAATTTGAAACGTCCAGCGATTGCGCCCACACGAAAGCTGCCAGCACTGAAAGCTCTACCTGGTTTTCACTGTCCCTTGGAACTGCATTCGCTGCCGCACAGACATTCGCGCTCTGCAAAAGCCTTGGTTGGGTATGATGCAACAATGCCTATGTGACTCTCGCAGAGCCCGGCTGCCAAATTTGAATTGTACACCGATTGCGCCCTCACGAAAGCTGCCAGCACTGAAAGCTCTACCTGGTTTTCACTGTCCCTTGGAACTGCATTTGCTGCCGCACAGACATTCACGCTCTGCAAAAGCCTTGGTTGGGTATGATGCAACAATGCCTATGTGACTCTCGCAGAGCCCGCTGCCAAATTTGACACGTCCAGCGATTGCGCCCACACGAAAGCTGCCAGCACTGAAAGCTCTACCTGGTTTTCACTGTCCCTTGGAACTGCATTCGCTGCTGCACAGACATTCGCGCTCTGCAAAAGCCTTGGTTGGGTATGATGCAACAATGCCTATGTGACTCTCGCACAGCCTGCTGCCAAATTTGAAACGTCCACTGATTGCGCCCACACGAAAGCTGCTAGCACTGAAAGCTCTACCTGGTTTTCACTGTCCCTTGGAACTGCATTCGCTGCCGCACAGACATTCGCGCTCCGCAAAAGCCTTGGTTGGTTATGATGCAACAATGCCTATGTGACTCTGGCAGAACCCGGCTGACAAATTTGAAACGTCCAGCGATTGCGCCCACACGAAAGCTGCCAGCACTGAAAGCTCTACCTGGTTTTCACTGTCCCTTGGAACTGCATTCGCTGCCGCACAGACATTCGTGGTCCGCAAAAGCCTTGGTTGGTTATGATTCAACAATGCCTATGTGACTCTGGCAGAGCCCGGCTGCCAAATTTGAAATTTACACCTATTGCGCCCACACGAAAGCTGCCAGCACTGAAAGGTCTACCTGGTTTTCACTGTCCCTTGGAACTGCATTCGCTGCCGCACAGACATTCGCGCTCTGCAAAAGCCTTGGTTGGGTATGATGCAACAATGCCTATGTGACTCTGGCAGAGCCCGGCTGCCAAATTTGAATTGTACACCGATTGCGCCCTCACGAAAGCTGCCAGCACTGAAAGCTCTACCTGGTTTTCACTGTCCCTTGGAACTGCATTTGCTGCCGCACAGACATTCGCGCTCTGCAAAAGCCTTGGTTGGGTATGATGCAACAATGCCTATGTGACTCTCGCAGAGCCCGCTGCCAAATTTCACACGTCCAGCGATTGCGCCCACACGAAAGCTGCCAGCACTGAAAGCTCTACCTGGTTTTCACTGTCCCTTGGAACTGCATTCGCTGCTGCACAGACATTCGCGCTCTGCAAAAGCCTTGGTTGGGTATGATGCAACAATGCCTATGTGACTCTCGCACAGCCTGCTGCCAAATTTGAAACGTCCACTGATTGCGCCCACACGAAAGCTGCTAGCACTGAAAGCTCTACCTGGTTTTCACTGTCCCTTGGAACTGCATTCGCTGCCGCACAGACATTCGCGCTCCGCAAAAGCCTTGGTTGGTTATGATGCAACAATGCCTATGTGACCCTGGCAGAGCCCGGCTGTCAAATTTGAAACGTCCAGCGATTGCGCCCACACGAAAGCTGCCAGCACTGAAAGCTCTACCTGGTTTTCACTGTCCCTTGGAACTGCATTCGCTGCCGCACAGACATTCGCGCTCTGCGCAAGCCTTGGTTGGTTATGACGCAACAATGCCTATGTGACTCTGGCAGAGATCGGCTGCCAAATTTGAAAAGTCCAGCGATTGCGCCCACACGAAAGCTGCCAGCACTGAAAGCTCTACCTGGTTTTCACTGTCCCTTGGAACTGCATTCGCTGCCGCACAGACATTCGCGCTCTGCGCAAGCCTTGGTTGGTTATGACGCAACAATGCCTATGTGACTCTGGCAGAGCCCGGCTGCCAAATTTGAAATGTACACCTATTGCGCCCTCACGAAAGCTCCCAGCGCTGAAAGCTCTACCTGTTTTTCACTGTCCCTTGGAACTGCATTCGCTGCCGCACAGACAGTCGCGCTCTGCAAAAGCCTTGGTTGGGTATGATGCAACAATGCCTATGTGACTCTGGCAGAGCCCGGCTGCCAAATTTGAAATGTACACCGATTGTGCCCACACGAAAGCTGCCAGCACTGAAAGCTCTACCTGGTTTTCACTGTCCCTTGGAACTGCATTCGCTGCCGCACAGACATTCGCGCTCCGCAAAAGCCTTGGTTGGTTATGATGCAACAATGCCTATGTGACTCTCGCAGAGCCCGGCTGCCAAATTTGAAACGTCCAGCAATTGCGCCCACATGAAAGCTGCCAGCACTGAAAGCTCTACCTGGTTTTCACTGTCCCTTGGAACTGCATTCGCTGCCGCACAGACATTCGCGCTCTGCGCAAGCCTTGGTTTGTTATGATGCAACAATGCCTATGTGACTCATGCAGAGCCCGGCTGCCAAATTCGAAACGTCCAGCAATTGCGCCCACACGAAAGCTGCCAGCACTGAAAGCTCTACCTGGTTTTCACTGTCCCTTGGAACTGCATTCGCTGCCGCACAGACATTCGCGCTCTGCGCAAGCCTTGGTTGGTTATGACGCAACAATGCCTATGTGACTCTGGCAGAGCCCGGCTGCCAAATTTGAAATGTACACCGATTGTGCCCACACGAAAGCTGCCAGCACTGAAAGCTCTACCTGGTTTTCACTGTCCCTTGGAACTGCATTCGCTGCCGCACAGACATTCGCGCTCCGCAAAAGCCTTGGTTGGTTATGATGCAACAATGCCTATGTGACTCTGGCAGATCCCGGCTGCCGAATTTGAAACGTCCACTGATTGCTCCCACACGAAATCTGCCAGCACTGAAAGCTCTACCTGGTTTTCACCGTCCCTTGGAACTGCATTCGCTGCCGCACAGACATTCGCGCTCTGCAAAAGCCTTGGTTGGTTATGATGCAACAATGCCTATGTGACTCTGGCAGAGCCCGGCTGCCAAATTTGAAACCTCCACCGATTGCGCCCACACGAAAGCTGCCAGCACTGAAAGCTCTACCTGGTTTTCACTGTCCCTTGGAACTGCATTCGCTGCCGCACAGACATTATCTCTCCGCATAAGCTTTATTTGTTTATGATGCAACAATGCCTATGTGACTCTGGCACAGCCCGCTGCCATATTTGAAACGTCCACTGATTGCGCCCACACGAAAGCTGCCAGCACTGAAAGCTCTACCTGGTTTTCACTGTCCCTTGGAACTGCATTCGCTGCCGCACAGACATTCGCGCTCTGCGCAAGCCTTGGTTGGTTATGATGCAACAATGCCTATGTGACTCTGGCAGAGACCGGCTGCCAAATTTGAAACGTCCAGCGATTGCGCCCACACGAAAGCTGCCAGCACTGAAAGCTCTACCTGGTTTTCACTGTCCCTTGGAACTGCATTCGCTGCCACACAGACATTCGCGCTCTGCAAAAGCCTTGGTTGGGTGTGATGCAACAATGCCTATGTGACTCTGGCAGCGCCCGGCTTCCAAATTTGAAACGTCCAGCGATTGCGCCCACACGAAAGCTGCCAGCACTGAAAGCTCTACCTGGTTTTCACTGTCCCTTGGAACTGCATTCGCTGCGGCACAGACATTCGCGCTCTGCGCAAGCCTTGGTTGGTTATGATGCAACAATGCCTATGTGACTCTGGCAGAGCCCGGCTGCCAAATTTGAAACGTCCAGCGATTGCGCCCACACGAAAGCTGCCAGCACTGAAAGCTCTACCTGGTTTTCACTGTCCCTTGGAACTGCATTCGCTGCCGCACAGACATTCGCGCTCTGCGCAAGCCTTGGTTGGTTATGACGCAACAATGCCTATGTGACTCTGGCAGAGCCCGGCTGCCAAATTTCAAATGTACACCTATTGCGCCCTCACGAAAGCTCCCAGCGCTGAAAGCTCTACCTGTTTTTCACTGTCCCTTGGAACTGCATTCGCTGCCGCACAGACAGTCGCGCTCTGCAAAAGCCTTGGTTGGGTATGATGCAACAATGCCTATGTGACTCTGGCAGAGCCCGGCTGCCAAATTTGAAATGTACACCGATTGTGCCCACACGAAAGCTGCCAGCACTGAAAGCTCTACCTGGTTTTCACTGTCCCTTGGAACTGCATTCGCTGCCGCACAGACATTCGCGCTCCGCAAAAGCCTTGGTTGGTTATGATGCAACAATGCCTATGTGACTCTCGCAGAGCCCGGCTGCCAAATTTGAAACGTCCAGCAATTGCGCCCACATGAAAGCTGCCAGCACTGAAAGCTCTACCTGGTTTTCACTGTCCCTTGGAACTGCATTCGCTGCCGCACAGACATTCGCGCTCTGCGCAAGCCTTGGTTTGTTATGATGCAACAATGCCTATGTGACTCATGCAGAGCCCGGCTGCCAAATTCGAAACGTCCAGCAATTGCGCCCACACGAAAGCTGCCAGCACTGAAAGCTCTACCTGGTTTTCACTGTCCCTTGGAACTGCATTCGCTGCCGCACAGACATTCGCGCTCTGCGCAAGCCTTGGTTGGTTATGACGCAACAATGCCTATGTGACTCTGGCAGAGCCCGGCTGCCAAATTTGAAATGTACACCGATTGTGCCCACACGAAAGCTGCCAGCACTGAAAGCTCTACCTGGTTTTCACTGTCCCTTGGAACTGCATTCGCTGCCGCACAGACATTCGCGCTCCGCAAAAGCCTTGGTTGGTTATGATGCAACAATGCCTATGTGACTCTGGCAGATCCCGGCTGCCGAATTTGAAACGTCCACTGATTGCTCCCACACGAAATCTGCCAGCACTGAAAGCTCTACCTGGTTTTCACCGTCCCTTGGAACTGCATTCGCTGCCGCACAGACATTCGCGCTCTGCAAAAGCCTTGGTTGGTTATGATGCAACAATGCCTATGTGACTCTGGCAGAGCCCGGCTGCCAAATTTGAAACCTCCACCGATTGCGCCCACACGAAAGCTGCCAGCACTGAAAGCTCTACCTGGTTTTCACTGTCCCTTGGAACTGCATTCGCTGCCGCACAGACATTATCTCTCCGCATAAGCTTTATTTGTTTATGATGCAACAATGCCTATGTGACTCTGGCACAGCCCGCTGCCATATTTGAAACGTCCACTGATTGCGCCCACACGAAAGCTGCCAGCACTGAAAGCTCTACCTGGTTTTCACTGTCCCTTGGAACTGCATTCGCTGCCGCACAGACATTCGCGCTCTGCGCAAGCCTTGGTTGGTTATGATGCAACAATGCCTATGTGACTCTGGCAGAGACCGGCTGCCAAATTTGAAACGTCCAGCGATTGCGCCCACACGAAAGCTGCCAGCACTGAAAGCTCTACCTGGTTTTCACTGTCCCTTGGAACTGCATTCGCTGCCACACAGACATTCGCGCTCTGCAAAAGCCTTGGTTGGGTGTGATGCAACAATGCCTATGTGACTCTGGCAGCGCCCGGCTTCCAAATTTGAAACGTCCAGCGATTGCGCCCACACGAAAGCTGCCAGCACTGAAAGCTCTACCTGGTTTTCACTGTCCCTTGGAACTGCATTCGCTGCGGCACAGACATTCGCGCTCTGCGCAAGCCTTGGTTGGTTATGATGCAACAATGCCTATGTGACTCTGGCAGAGCCCGGCTGCCAAATTTGAAACGTCCAGCGATTGCGCCCACACGAAAGCTGCCAGCACTGAAAGCTCTACCTGGTTTTCACTGTCCCTTGGAACTGCATTCGCTGCCGCACAGACATTCGCGCTCTGCGCAAGCCTTGGTTGGTTATGACGCAACAATGCCTATGTGACTCTGGCAGAGCCCGGCTGCCAAATTTCAAATGTACACCTATTGCGCCCTCACGAAAGCTCCCAGCGCTGAAAGCTCTACCTGTTTTTCACTGTCCCTTGGAACTGCATTCGCTGCCGCACAGACAGTCGCGCTCTGCAAAAGCCTTGGTTGGGTATGATGCAACAATGCCTATGTGACTCTGGCAGAGCCCGGCTGCCAAATTTGAAATGTACACCGATTGTGCCCACACGAAAGCTGCCAGCACTGAAAGCTCTACCTGGTTTTCACTGTCCCTTGGAACTGCATTCGCTGCCGCACAGACATTCGCGCTCCGCAAAAGCCTTGGTTGGTTATGATGCAACAATGCCTATGTGACTCTCGCAGAGCCCGGCTGCCAAATTTGAAACGTCCAGCAATTGCGCCCACATGAAAGCTGCCAGCACTGAAAGCTCTACCTGGTTTTCACTGTCCCTTGGAACTGCATTCGCTGCCGCACAGACATTCGCGCTCTGCGCAAGCCTTGGTTTGTTATGATGCAACAATGCCTATGTGACTCATGCAGAGCCCGGCTGCCAAATTCGAAACGTCCAGCAATTGCGCCCACACGAAAGCTGCCAGCACTGAAAGCTCTACCTGGTTTTCACTGTCCCTTGGAACTGCATTCGCTGCCGCACAGACATTCGCGCTCTGCGCAAGCCTTGGTTGGTTATGACGCAACAATGCCTATGTGACTCTGGCAGAGCCCGGCTGCCAAATTTGAAATGTACACCGATTGTGCCCACACGAAAGCTGCCAGCACTGAAAGCTCTACCTGGTTTTCACTGTCCCTTGGAACTGCATTCGCTGCCGCACAGACATTCGCGCTCCGCAAAAGCCTTGGTTGGTTATGATGCAACAATGCCTATGTGACTCTGGCAGATCCCGGCTGCCGAATTTGAAACGTCCACTGATTGCTCCCACACGAAATCTGCCAGCACTGAAAGCTCTACCTGGTTTTCACCGTCCCTTGGAACTGCATTCGCTGCCGCACAGACATTCGCGCTCTGCAAAAGCCTTGGTTGGTTATGATGCAACAATGCCTATGTGACTCTGGCAGAGCCCGGCTGCCAAATTTGAAACCTCCACCGATTGCGCCCACACGAAAGCTGCCAGCACTGAAAGCTCTACCTGGTTTTCACTGTCCCTTGGAACTGCATTCGCTGCCGCACAGACATTATCTCTCCGCATAAGCTTTATTTGTTTATGATGCAACAATGCCTATGTGACTCTGGCACAGCCCGCTGCCATATTTGAAACGTCCACTGATTGCGCCCACACGAAAGCTGCCAGCACTGAAAGCTCTACCTGGTTTTCACTGTCCCTTGGAACTGCATTCGCTGCCGCACAGACATTCGCGCTCTGCGCAAGCCTTGGTTGGTTATGATGCAACAATGCCTATGTGACTCTGGCAGAGACCGGCTGCCAAATTTGAAACGTCCAGCGATTGCGCCCACACGAAAGCTGCCAGCACTGAAAGCTCTACCTGGTTTTCACTGTCCCTTGGAACTGCATTCGCTGCCACACAGACATTCGCGCTCTGCAAAAGCCTTGGTTGGGTGTGATGCAACAATGCCTATGTGACTCTGGCAGCGCCCGGCTTCCAAATTTGAAACGTCCAGCGATTGCGCCCACACGAAAGCTGCCAGCACTGAAAGCTCTACCTGGTTTTCACTGTCCCTTGGAACTGCATTCGCTGCGGCACAGACATTCGCGCTCTGCGCAAGGCTTGGTTGGTTATGATGCAACAATGCCTATGTGACTCTGGCAGAGCCCGGCTGCCAAATTTGAAACGTCCAGCGATTGCGCCCACACGAAAGCTGCCAGCACTGAAAGCTCTACCTGGTTTTCACTGTCCCTTGGAACTGCATTCGCTGCCGCACAGACATTCGCGCTCTGCAAAAGCCTTGGTTGGGTATGATGCAACAATGCCTATGTGACTCTGGCAGAGCCCGGCTGCCAAATTTGAATTGTACACCGATTGCGCCCTCACGAAAGCTGCCAGCACTGAAAGCTCTACCTGGTTTTCACTGTCCCTTGGAACTGCATTTGCTGCCGCACAGACATTCGCGCTCTGCAAAAGCCTTGGCTGGGTATGATGCAACAATGCCTATGTGACTCTGGCAGAGCCCGCTGCCAAATTTGACACGTCCAGCAATTGCGCCCACACGAAAGCTGCCAGCACTGAAAGCTCTACCTGGTTTTCACTGTCCCTTGGAACTGCATTCGCTGCCGCACAGACATTCGCGCTCCGCAAAAGCCTTGGTTGGTTATGATGCAACAATGCCTATGTGACTCTGGCAGAGCCCGGCTGCCAAATTTGAAATGTACACCGATTGTGCCCACACGAAAGCTGCCAGCACTGAAAGCTCTACCTGGTTTTCACTGTCCCTTGGAACTGCATTCGCTGCCGCACAGACATTCGCGCTCCGCAAAAGCCTTGGTTGGTTATGATGCAACAATGCCTATGTGACTCTCGCAGAGCCCGGCTGCCAAATTTGAAACGTCCAGCAATTGCGCCCACATGAAAGCTGCCAGCACTGAAAGCTCTACCTGGTTTTCACTGTCCCTTGGAACTGCATTCGCTGCCGCACAGACATTCGCGCTCTGCGCAAGCCTTGGTTGGTTATGATGCAACAATGCCTATGTGACTCATGCAGAGCCCGGCTGCCAAATTCGAAACGTCC
Organism: Mycteria americana; assembly: GCF_035582795.1. Taxonomy (NCBI): domain Eukaryota; kingdom Metazoa; phylum Chordata; class Aves; order Ciconiiformes; family Ciconiidae; genus Mycteria; species Mycteria americana. The sequence continues at coordinate 1,027,554 of NW_027445609.1, read as the reverse complement.
AGCAATTGCGCCCACACGAAAGCTGCCAGCACTGAAAGCTCTACCTGGTTTTCACTGTCCCTTGGAACTGCATTCGCTGCCGCACACACATTCGTGCTCCGCAAAAGCCTTGGTTGGTTATGATGCAACAATGCCTATGTGACTCTGGCAGAGCCCGGCTGCCAAATTTGAAACGTCCACTGATTGCGCCCACACGAAATCTGCCAGCACTGAAAGCTCTACCTGGTTTTCACCGTCCCTTGGAACTGCATTCGCTGCCGCACAGACATTCGCGATCAGCGCAAGCCTTGGTTGGGTATGATGCAACAATGCCTATGTGACTCTGGCAGAGCCCGGCTGCCAAATTTGAAACCTCCACCGATTGCGCCCACACGAAAGCTGCCAGCACTGAAAGCTCTACCTGGTTTTCACTGTCCCTTGGAACTGCATTCGCTGCCGCACAGACATTATCTCTCCGCATAAGCTTTATTTGTTTATGATGCAACAATGCCTATGTGACTCTGGCACAGCCCGCTGCCATATTTGAAACGTCCACTGATTGCGCCCACACGAAAGCTGCCAGCACTGAAAGCTCTACCTGGTTTTCACTGTCCCTTGGAACTGCATTCGCTGCCGCACAGACATTCGCGCTCTGCGCAAGCCTTGGTTGGTTATGATGCAACAATGCCTATGTGAGTCTGGCAGAGCCCGGCTGCCAAATTTGAAACGTCCAGCGATTGCGCCCACACGAAAGCTGCCAGCACTGAAAGCTCTACCTGGTTTTCACTGTCCCTTGGAACTGCATTCGCTGCCGCACAGACATTCGCGCTCTGCAAAAGCCTTGGTTGGGTGTGATGCAACAATGCCTATGTGACTCTGGCAGCGCCCGGCTTCCAAATTTGAAACGTCCAGCGATTGCGCCCACACGAAAGCTGCCAGCACTGAAAGCTCTACCTGGTTTTCACTGTCCCTTGGAACTGCATTCGCTGCGGCACAGACATTCGCGCTCTGCAAAAGCCTTGGTTGGGTATGATGCAACAATGCCTATGTGACTCTGGCAGAGACCGGCTGCCAAATTTGAATCGTCCAGCGATTGCGCCCACACGAAAGCTGCCAGCACTGAAAGCTCTACCTGGTTTTCACTGTCCCTTGGAACTGCATTCGCTGCCGCACAGACATTCGCGCTCTGCAAAAGCCTTGGTTGGGTATGATGCAACAATGCCTATGTGACTCTGGCAGAGCCCGGCTGCCAAATTTGAATTGTACACCGATTGCGCCCTCACGAAAGCTGCCAGCACTGAAAGCTCTACCTGGTTTTCACTGTCCCTTGGAACTGCATTTGCTGCCGCACAGACATTCGCGCTCTGCAAAAGCCTTGGTTGGGTATGATGCAACAATGCCTATGTGACTCTGGCAGAGCCCGCTGCCAAATTTGACACGTCCAGCAATTGCGCCCACACGAAAGCTGCCAGCACTGAAAGCTCTACCTGGTTTTCACTGTCCCTTGGAACTGCATTCGCTGCCGCACAGACATTCGCGCTCCGCAAAAGCCTTGGTTGGTTATGATGCAACAATGCCTATGTGACTCTGGCAGAGCCCGGCTGCCAAATTTGAAATGTACACCGATTGTGCCCACACGAAAGCTGCCAGCACTGAAAGCTCTACCTGGTTTTCATTGTCCCTTGGAACTGCATTCGCTGCCGCACAGACATTCGCGCTCCGCAAAAGCCTTGGTTGGTTATGATGCAACAATGCCTATGTGACTCTCGCAGAGCCCGGCTGCCAAATTTGAAACGTCCAGCAATTGCGCCCACATGAAAGCTGCCAGCACTGAAAGCTCTACCTGGTTTTCACTGTCCCTTGGAACTGCATTCGCTGCTGCACAGACATTCGCGCTCTGCGCAAGCCTTGGTTGGTTATGATGCAACAATGCCTATGTGACTCATGCAGAGCCCGGCTGACAAATTCGAAACGTCCAGCAATTGCGCCCACACGAAAGCTGCCAGCACTGAAAGCTCTACCTGGTTTTCACTGTCCCTTGGAACTGCATTCGCTGCCGCACACACATTCGTGCTCCGCAAAAGCCTTGGTTGGTTATGATGCAACAATGCCTATGTGACTCTGGCAGAGCCCGGCTGCCAAATTTGAAACGTCCACTGATTGCGCCCACACGAAATCTGCCAGCACTGAAAGCTCTACCTGGTTTTCACCGTCCCTTGGAACTGCATTCGCTGCCGCACAGACATTCGCGCTCTGCAAAAGCCTTGGTTGGTTATGATGCAACAATGCCTATGTGACTCTGGCAGAGACCGGCTGCCAAATTTGAAACGTCCAGCGATTGCGCCCACACGAAAGCTGCCAGCACTGAAAGCTCTACCTGGTTTTCACTGTCCCTTGGAACTGCATTCGCTGCCGCACAGACATTCGCGCTCTGCAAAAGCCTTGGTTGGGTGTGATGCAACAATGCCTATGTGACTCTGGCAGCGCCCGGCTTCCAAATTTGAAAAGTCCAGCGATTGCGCCCACACGAAAGCTGCCAGCACTGAAAGCTCTACCTGGTTTTCACTGTCCCTTGGAACTGCATTCGCTGCGGCACAGACATTCGCGCTCTGCGCAAGCCTTGGTTGGTTATGATGCAACAATGCCTATGTGACTCTGGCAGAGCCCGGCTGCCAAATTTGAAACGTCCAGCGATTGCGCCCACACGAAAGCTGCCAGCACTGAAAGCTCTACCTGGTTTTCACTGTCCCTTGGAACTGCATTCGCTGCCGCACAGACATTCGCGCTCTGCGCAAGCCTTGGTTGGTTATGACGCAACAATGCCTATGTGACTCTGGCAGAGCCCGGCTGCCAAATTTCAAATGTACACCTATTGCGCCCTCACGAAAGCTCCCAGCGCTGAAAGCTCTACCTGTTTTTCACTGTCCCTTGGAACTGCATTCGCTGCCGCACAGACAGTCGCGCTCTGCAAAAGCCTTGGTTGGGTATGATGCAACAATGCCTATGTGACTCTGGCAGAGCCCGGCTGCCAAATTTGAAATGTACACCGATTGTGCCCACACGAAAGCTGCCAGCACTGAAAGCTCTACCTGGTTTTCACTGTCCCTTGGAACTGCATTCGCTGCCGCACAGACATTCGCGCTCCGCAAAAGCCTTGGTTGGTTATGATGCAACAATGCCTATGTGACTCTCGCAGAGCCCGGCTGCCAAATTTGAAACGTCCAGCAATTGCGCCCACATGAAAGCTGCCAGCACTGAAAGCTCTACCTGGTTTTCACTGTCCCTTGGAACTGCATTCGCTGCCGCACAGACATTCGCGCTCTGCGCAAGCCTTGGTTTGTTATGATGCAACAATGCCTATGTGACTCATGCAGAGCCCGGCTGCCAAATTCGAAACGTCCAGCAATTGCGCCCACACGAAAGCTGCCAGCACTGAAAGCTCTACCTGGTTTTCACTGTCCCTTGGAACTGCATTCGCTGCCGCACAGACATTCGCGCTCTGCGCAAGCCTTGGTTGGTTATGACGCAACAATGCCTATGTGACTCTGGCAGAGCCCGGCTGCCAAATTTGAAATGTACACCGATTGTGCCCACACGAAAGCTGCCAGCACTGAAAGCTCTACCTGGTTTTCACTGTCCCTTGGAACTGCATTCGCTGCCGCACAGACATTCGCGCTCCGCAAAAGCCTTGGTTGGTTATGATGCAACAATGCCTATGTGACTCTGGCAGATCCCGGCTGCCGAATTTGAAACGTCCACTGATTGCTCCCACACGAAATCTGCCAGCACTGAAAGCTCTACCTGGTTTTCACCGTCCCTTGGAACTGCATTCGCTGCCGCACAGACATTCGCGCTCTGCAAAAGCCTTGGTTGGTTATGATGCAACAATGCCTATGTGACTCTGGCAGAGCCCGGCTGCCAAATTTGAAACCTCCACCGATTGCGCCCACACGAAAGCTGCCAGCACTGAAAGCTCTACCTGGTTTTCACTGTCCCTTGGAACTGCATTCGCTGCCGCACAGACATTATCTCTCCGCATAAGCTTTATTTGTTTATGATGCAACAATGCCTATGTGACTCTGGCACAGCCCGCTGCCATATTTGAAACGTCCACTGATTGCGCCCACACGAAAGCTGCCAGCACTGAAAGCTCTACCTGGTTTTCACTGTCCCTTGGAACTGCATTCGCTGCCGCACAGACATTCGCGCTCTGCGCAAGCCTTGGTTGGTTATGATGCAACAATGCCTATGTGACTCTGGCAGAGACCGGCTGCCAAATTTGAAACGTCCAGCGATTGCGCCCACACGAAAGCTGCCAGCACTGAAAGCTCTACCTGGTTTTCACTGTCCCTTGGAACTGCATTCGCTGCCACACAGACATTCGCGCTCTGCAAAAGCCTTGGTTGGGTGTGATGCAACAATGCCTATGTGACTCTGGCAGCGCCCGGCTTCCAAATTTGAAACGTCCAGCGATTGCGCCCACACGAAAGCTGCCAGCACTGAAAGCTCTACCTGGTTTTCACTGTCCCTTGGAACTGCATTCGCTGCGGCACAGACATTCGCGCTCTGCGCAAGGCTTGGTTGGTTATGATGCAACAATGCCTATGTGACTCTGGCAGAGCCCGGCTGCCAAATTTGAAACGTCCAGCGATTGCGCCCACACGAAAGCTGCCAGCACTGAAAGCTCTACCTGGTTTTCACTGTCCCTTGGAACTGCATTCGCTGCCGCACAGACATTCGCGCTCTGCAAAAGCCTTGGTTGGGTATGATGCAACAATGCCTATGTGACTCTGGCAGAGCCCGGCTGCCAAATTTGAATTGTACACCGATTGCGCCCTCACGAAAGCTGCCAGCACTGAAAGCTCTACCTGGTTTTCACTGTCCCTTGGAACTGCATTTGCTGCCGCACAGACATTCGCGCTCTGCAAAAGCCTTGGCTGGGTATGATGCAACAATGCCTATGTGACTCTGGCAGAGCCCGCTGCCAAATTTGACACGTCCAGCAATTGCGCCCACACGAAAGCTGCCAGCACTGAAAGCTCTACCTGGTTTTCACTGTCCCTTGGAACTGCATTCGCTGCCGCACAGACATTCGCGCTCCGCAAAAGCCTTGGTTGGTTATGATGCAACAATGCCTATGTGACTCTGGCAGAGCCCGGCTGCCAAATTTGAAATGTACACCGATTGTGCCCACACGAAAGCTGCCAGCACTGAAAGCTCTACCTGGTTTTCACTGTCCCTTGGAACTGCATTCGCTGCCGCACAGACATTCGCGCTCCGCAAAAGCCTTGGTTGGTTATGATGCAACAATGCCTATGTGACTCTCGCAGAGCCCGGCTGCCAAATTTGAAACGTCCAGCAATTGCGCCCACATGAAAGCTGCCAGCACTGAAAGCTCTACCTGGTTTTCACTGTCCCTTGGAACTGCATTCGCTGCCGCACAGACATTCGCGCTCTGCGCAAGCCTTGGTTGGTTATGATGCAACAATGCCTATGTGACTCATGCAGAGCCCGGCTGCCAAATTCGAAACGTCCAGCAATTGCGCCCACACGAAAGCTGCCAGCACTGAAAGCTCTACCTGGTTTTCACTGTCCCTTGGAACTGCATTCGCTGCCGCACACACATTCGTGCTCCGCAAAAGCCTTGGTTGGTTATGATGCAACAATGCCTATGTGACTCTGGCAGAGCCCGGCTGCCAAATTTGAAACGTCCACTGATTGCGCCCACACGAAATCTGCCAGCACTGAAAGCTCTACCTGGTTTTCACCGTCCCTTGGAACTGCATTCGCTGCCGCACAGACATTCGCGATCAGCGCAAGCCTTGGTTGGGTATGATGCAACAATGCCTATGTGACTCTGGCAGAGCCCGGCTGCCAAATTTGAAACCTCCACCGATTGCGCCCACACGAAAGCTGCCAGCACTGAAAGCTCTACCTGGTTTTCACTGTCCCTTGGAACTGCATTCGCTGCCGCACAGACATTATCTCTCCGCATAAGCTTTATTTGTTTATGATGCAACAATGCCTATGTGACTCTGGCACAGCCCGCTGCCATATTTGAAACGTCCACTGATTGCGCCCACACGAAAGCTGCCAGCACTGAAAGCTCTACCTGGTTTTCACTGTCCCTTGGAACTGCATTCGCTGCCGCACAGACATTCGCGCTCTGCGCAAGCCTTGGTTGGTTATGATGCAACAATGCCTATGTGAGTCTGGCAGAGCCCGGCTGCCAAATTTGAAACGTCCAGCGATTGCGCCCACACGAAAGCTGCCAGCACTGAAAGCTCTACCTGGTTTTCACTGTCCCTTGGAACTGCATTCGCTGCCGCACAGACATTCGCGCTCTGCAAAAGCCTTGGTTGGGTGTGATGCAACAATGCCTATGTGACTCTGGCAGCGCCCGGCTTCCAAATTTGAAACGTCCAGCGATTGCGCCCACACGAAAGCTGCCAGCACTGAAAGCTCTACCTGGTTTTCACTGTCCCTTGGAACTGCATTCGCTGCGGCACAGACATTCGCGCTCTGCAAAAGCCTTGGTTGGGTATGATGCAACAATGCCTATGTGACTCTGGCAGAGACCGGCTGCCAAATTTGAATCGTCCAGCGATTGCGCCCACACGAAAGCTGCCAGCACTGAAAGCTCTACCTGGTTTTCACTGTCCCTTGGAACTGCATTCGCTGCCGCACAGACATTCGCGCTCTGCAAAAGCCTTGGTTGGGTATGATGCAACAATGCCTATGTGACTCTGGCAGAGCCCGGCTGCCAAATTTGAATTGTACACCGATTGCGCCCTCACGAAAGCTGCCAGCACTGAAAGCTCTACCTGGTTTTCACTGTCCCTTGGAACTGCATTTGCTGCCGCACAGACATTCGCGCTCTGCAAAAGCCTTGGTTGGGTATGATGCAACAATGCCTATGTGACTCTGGCAGAGCCCGCTGCCAAATTTGACACGTCCAGCAATTGCGCCCACACGAAAGCTGCCAGCACTGAAAGCTCTACCTGGTTTTCACTGTCCCTTGGAACTGCATTCGCTGCCGCACAGACATTCGCGCTCCGCAAAAGCCTTGGTTGGTTATGATGCAACAATGCCTATGTGACTCTGGCAGAGCCCGGCTGCCAAATTTGAAATGTACACCGATTGTGCCCACACGAAAGCTGCCAGCACTGAAAGCTCTACCTGGTTTTCATTGTCCCTTGGAACTGCATTCGCTGCCGCACAGACATTCGCGCTCCGCAAAAGCCTTGGTTGGTTATGATGCAACAATGCCTATGTGACTCTCGCAGAGCCCGGCTGCCAAATTTGAAACGTCCAGCAATTGCGCCCACATGAAAGCTGCCAGCACTGAAAGCTCTACCTGGTTTTCACTGTCCCTTGGAACTGCATTCGCTGCTGCACAGACATTCGCGCTCTGCGCAAGCCTTGGTTGGTTATGATGCAACAATGCCTATGTGACTCATGCAGAGCCCGGCTGACAAATTCGAAACGTCCAGCAATTGCGCCCACACGAAAGCTGCCAGCACTGAAAGCTCTACCTGGTTTTCACTGTCCCTTGGAACTGCATTCGCTGCCGCACACACATTCGTGCTCCGCAAAAGCCTTGGTTGGTTATGATGCAACAATGCCTATGTGACTCTGGCAGAGCCCGGCTGCCAAATTTGAAACGTCCACTGATTGCGCCCACACGAAATCTGCCAGCACTGAAAGCTCTACCTGGTTTTCACCGTCCCTTGGAACTGCATTCGCTGCCGCACAGACATTCGCGCTCTGCAAAAGCCTTGGTTGGTTATGATGCAACAATGCCTATGTGACTCTGGCAGAGACCGGCTGCCAAATTTGAAACGTCCAGCGATTGCGCCCACACGAAAGCTGCCAGCACTGAAAGCTCTACCTGGTTTTCACTGTCCCTTGGAACTGCATTCGCTGCCGCACAGACATTCGCGCTCTGCAAAAGCCTTGGTTGGGTGTGATGCAACAATGCCTATGTGACTCTGGCAGCGCCCGGCTTCCAAATTTGAAAAGTCCAGCGATTGCGCCCACACGAAAGCTGCCAGCACTGAAAGCTCTACCTGGTTTTCACTGTCCCTTGGAACTGCATTCGCTGCGGCACAGACATTCGCGCTCTGCGCAAGCCTTGGTTGGTTATGATGCAACAATGCCTATGTGACTCTGGCAGAGACCGGCTGCCAAATTTGAAACGTCCAGCGATTGCGCCCACACGAAAGCTGCCAGCACTGAAAGCTCTACCTGGTTTTCACTGTCCCTTGGAACTGCATTCGCTGCCGCACAGACATTCGCGCTCTGCAAAAGCCTTGGTTGGGTATGATGCAACAATGCCTATGTGACTCTGGCAGAGCCCGGCTGCCAAATTTGAATTGTACACCGATTGCGCCCTCACGAAAGCTGCCAGCACTGAAAGCTCTACCTGGTTTTCACTGTCCCTTGGAACTGCATTTGCTGCCGCACAGACATTCGCGCTCTGCAAAAGCCTTGGTTGGGTATGATGCAACAATGCCTATGTGACTCTGGCAGAGCCCGCTGCCAAATTTGACACGTCCAGCAATTGCGCCCACACGAAAGCTGCCAGCACTGAAAGCTCTACCTGGTTTTCACTGTCCCTTGGAACTGCATTCGCTGCCGCACAGACATTCGCGCTCCGCAAAAGCCTTGGTTGGTTATGATGCAACAATGCCTATGTGACTCTGGCAGAGCCCGGCTGCCAAATTTGAAACGTCCAGCAATTGCGCCCACATGAAAGCTGCCAGCACTGAAAGCTCTACCTGGTTTTCACTGTCCCTTGGAACTGCATTCGCTGCCGCACAGACATTCGCGCTCTGCGCAAGCCTTGGTTGGTTATGATGCAACAATGCCTATGTGACTCATGGAGAGCCCGGCTGCCAAATTTGAAACATCCAGCAATTGCGCCCACACGAAAGCTGCCAGCACTGAAAGCTCTACCTGGTTTTCACTGTCCCTTGGAACTGCATTCGCTGCCGCACAGACATTCGCGCTCTGCAAAAGCCTTTGTTGGTTATGATGCAACAATGCCTATGTGACTCTGGCAGAGCCCGGCTGCCAAATTTGTAACGTCCACTGATTGCGCCCACACGAAAGCTGCCAGCACTGAAAGCTCTACCTGGTTTTCACCGTCCCTTGGAACTGCATTCGCTGCCGCACAGACATTCGCGCTCTGCGCAAGCCTTGGTTGGTTATGACGCAACAATGCCTATGTGACTCTGGCAGAGCCCGGCTGCCAAATTTGACACGTCCAGCAATTGCGCCCACACGAAAGCTGCCAGCACTGAAAGCTCTACCTGGTTTTCACTGTCCCTTGGAACTGCATTCGCTGCCGCACAGACATTCGCGCTCCGCAAAAGCCTTGGTTGGTTATGATGCAACAATGCCTATGTGACTCTGGCAGAGCCCGGCTGCCAAATTTGAAACGTCCAGCAATTGCGCCCACATGAAAGCTGCCAGCACTGAAAGCTCTACCTGGTTTTCACTGTCCCTTGGAACTGCATTCGCTTCCGCACAGACATTCGCGCTCTGCGCAAGCCTTGGTTGGTTATGATGCAACAATGCCTATGTGACTCATGGAGAGCCCGGCTGCCAAATTTGAATTGTACACCGATTGCGCCCTCACGAAAGCTCCCAGCGCTGAAAGCTCTACCTGGTTTTCACTGTCCCTTGGAACTGCATTTGCTGCCGCACAGACATTCGCGCTCTGCAAAAGCCTTGGTTGGGTATGATGCAACAATGCCTATGTGACTCTCGCAGAGCCCGCTGCCAAATTTCACACGTCCAGCGATTGCGCCCACACGAAAGCTGCCAGCACTGAAAGCTCTACCTGGTTTTCACTGTCCCTTGGAACTGCATTCGCTGCTGCACAGACATTCGCGCTCTGCAAAAGCCTTGGTTGGGTATGATGCAACAATGCCTATGTGACTCTCGCACAGCCTGCTGCCAAATTTGAAACGTCCACTGATTGCGCCCACACGAAAGCTGCTAGCACTGAAAGCTCTACCTGGTTTTCACTGTCCCTTGGAACTGCATTCGCTGCCGCACAGACATTGGCGCTCCGCAAAAGCCTTGGTTGGTTATGATGCAACAATGCCTATGTGACCCTGGCAGAGCCCGGCTGTCAAATTTGAAACGTCCAGCGATTGCGCCCACACGAAAGCTGCCAGCACTGAAAGCTCTACCTGGTTTTCACTGTCCCTTGGAACTGCATTTGCTGCCGCACAGACATTCGCGCTCTGCAAAAGCCTTGGCTGGGTATGATGCAACAATGCCTATGTGACTCTGGCAGAGCCCGCTGCCAAATTTGACACGTCCAGCAATTGCGCCCACACGAAAGCTGCCAGCACTGAAAGCTCTACCTGGTTTTCACTGTCCCTTGGAACTGCATTCGCTGCCGCACAGACATTCGCGCTCCGCAAAAGCCTTGGTTGGTTATGATGCAACAATGCCTATGTGACTCTGGCAGAGCCCGGCTGCCAAATTTGAAATGTACACCGATTGTGCCCACACGAAAGCTGCCAGCACTGAAAGCTCTACCTGGTTTTCACTGTCCCTTGGAACTGCATTCGCTGCCGCACAGACATTCGCGCTCCGCAAAAGCCTTGGTTGGTTATGATGCAACAATGCCTATGTGACTCTCGCAGAGCCCGGCTGCCAAATTTGAAACGTCCAGCAATTGCGCCCACATGAAAGCTGCCAGCACTGAAAGCTCTACCTGGTTTTCACTGTCCCTTGGAACTGCATTCGCTGCCGCACAGACATTCGCGCTCTGCGCAAGCCTTGGTTGGTTATGATGCAACAATGCCTATGTGACTCATGCAGAGCCCGGCTGCCAAATTCGAAACGTCCAGCAATTGCGCCCACACGAAAGCTGCCAGCACTGAAAGCTCTACCTGGTTTTCACTGTCCCTTGGAACTGCATTCGCTGCCGCACAGACATTCGCGCTCCGCAAAAGCCTTGGTTGGTTATGATGCAACAATGCCTATGTGACTCTCGCAGAGCCCGGCTGCCAAATTTGAAACGTCCAGCAATTGCGCCCACATGAAAGCTGCCAGCACTGAAAGCTCTACCTGGTTTTCACTGTCCCTTGGAACTGCATTCGCTGCCGCACAGACATTCGCGCTCTGCGCAAGCCTTGGTTGGTTATGATGCAACAATGCCTATGTGACTCATGCAGAGCCCGGCTGCCAAATTCGAAACGTCCAGCAATTGCGCCCACACGAAAGCTGCCAGCACTGAAAGCTCTACCTGGTTTTCACTGTCCCTTGGAACTGCATTCGCTGCCGCACACACATTCGTGCTCCGCAAAAGCCTTGGTTGGTTATGATGCAACAATGCCTATGTGACTCTGGCAGAGCCCGGCTGCCAAATTTGAAACGTCCACTGATTGCGCCCACACGAAATCTGCCAGCACTGAAAGCTCTACCTGGTTTTCACCGTCCCTTGGAACTGCATTCGCTGCCGCACAGACATTCGCGCTCTGCAAAAGCCTTGGTTGGTTATGATGCAACAATGCCTATGTGACTCTGGCAGAGCCCGGCTGCCAAATTTGAAACCTCCACCGATTGCGCCCACACGAAAGCTGCCAGCACTGAAAGCTCTACCTGGTTTTCACTGTCCCTTGGAACTGCATTCGCTGCCGCACAGACATTATCTCTCCGCATAAGCTTTATTTGTTTATGATGCAACAATGCCTATGTGACTCTGGCACAGCCCGCTGCCATATTTGAAACGTCCACTGATTGCGCCCACACGAAAGCTGCCAGCACTGAAAGCTCTACCTGGTTTTCACTGTCCCTTGGAACTGCATTCGCTGCCGCACAGACATTCGCGCTCTGCGCAAGCCTTGGTTGGTTATGATGCAACAATGCCTATGTGAGTCTGGCAGAGCCCGGCTGCCAAATTTGAAACGTCCAGCGATTGCGCCCACACGAAAGCTGCCAGCACTGAAAGCTCTACCTGGTTTTCACTGTCCCTTGGAACTGCATTCGCTGCCGCACAGACATTCGCGCTCTGCAAAAGCCTTGGTTGGGTGTGATGCAACAATGCCTATGTGACTCTGGCAGCGCCCGGCTTCCAAATTTGAAACGTCCAGCGATTGCGCCCACACGAAAGCTGCCAGCACTGAAAGCTCTACCTGGTTTTCACTGTCCCTTGGAACTGCATTCGCTGCGGCACAGACATTCGCGCTCTGCAAAAGCCTTGGTTGGGTATGATGCAACAATGCCTATGTGACTCTGGCAGAGACCGGCTGCCAAATTTGAATCGTCCAGCGATTGCGCCCACACGAAAGCTGCCAGCACTGAAAGCTCTACCTGGTTTTCACTGTCCCTTGGAACTGCATTCGCTGCCGCACAGACATTCGCGCTCTGCAAAAGCCTTGGTTGGGTATGATGCAACAATGCCTATGTGACTCTGGCAGAGCCCGGCTGCCAAATTTGAATTGTACACCGATTGCGCCCTCACGAAAGCTGCCAGCACTGAAAGCTCTACCTGGTTTTCACTGTCCCTTGGAACTGCATTTGCTGCCGCACAGACATTCGCGCTCTGCAAAAGCCTTGGTTGGGTATGATGCAACAATGCCTATGTGACTCTGGCAGAGCCCGCTGCCAAATTTGACACGTCCAGCAATTGCGCCCACACGAAAGCTGCCAGCACTGAAAGCTCTACCTGGTTTTCACTGTCCCTTGGAACTGCATTCGCTGCCGCACAGACATTCGCGCTCCGCAAAAGCCTTGGTTGGTTATGATGCAACAATGCCTATGTGACTCTGGCAGAGCCCGGCTGCCAAATTTGAAATGTACACCGATTGTGCCCACACGAAAGCTGCCAGCACTGAAAGCTCTACCTGGTTTTCATTGTCCCTTGGAACTGCATTCGCTGCCGCACAGACATTCGCGCTCCGCAAAAGCCTTGGTTGGTTATGATGCAACAATGCCTATGTGACTCTCGCAGAGCCCGGCTGCCAAATTTGAAACGTCCAGCAATTGCGCCCACATGAAAGCTGCCAGCACTGAAAGCTCTACCTGGTTTTCACTGTCCCTTGGAACTGCATTCGCTGCTGCACAGACATTCGCGCTCTGCGCAAGCCTTGGTTGGTTATGATGCAACAATGCCTATGTGACTCATGCAGAGCCCGGCTGCCAAATTCGAAACGTCCAGCAATTGCGCCCACACGAAAGCTGCCAGCACTGAAAGCTCTACCTGGTTTTCACTGTCCCTTGGAACTGCATTCGCTGCCGCACACACATTCGTGCTCCGCAAAAGCCTTGGTTGGTTATGATGCAACAATGCCTATGTGACTCTGGCAGAGCCCGGCTGCCAAATTTGAAACGTCCACTGATTGCGCCCACACGAAATCTGCCAGCACTGAAAGCTCTACCTGGTTTTCACCGTCCCTTGGAACTGCATTCGCTGCCGCACAGACATTCGCGCTCTGCAAAAGCCTTGGTTGGTTATGATGCAACAATGCCTATGTGACTCTGGCAGAGCCCGGCTGCCAAATTTGAAACCTCCACCGATTGCGCCCACACGAAAGCTGCCAGCACTGAAAGCTCTACCTGGTTTTCACTGTCCCTTGGAACTGCATTCGCTGCCGCACAGACATTATCTCTCCGCATAAGCTTTATTTGTTTATGATGCAACAATGCCTATGTGACTCTGGCACAGCCCGCTGCCATATTTGAAACGTCCACTGATTGCGCCCACACGAAAGCTGCCAGCACTGAAAGCTCTACCTGGTTTTCACTGTCCCTTGGAACTGCATTCGCTGCCGCACAGACATTCGCGCTCTGCGCAAGCCTTGGTTGGTTATGATGCAACAATGCCTATGTGACTCTGGCAGAGACCGGCTGCCAAATTTGAAACGTCCAGCGATTGCGCCCACACGAAAGCTGCCAGCACTGAAAGCTCTACCTGGTTTTCACTGTCCCTTGGAACTGCATTCGCTGCCGCACAGACATTCGCGCTCTGCAAAAGCCTTGGTTGGGTGTGATGCAACAATGCCTATGTGACTCTGGCAGCGCCCGGCTTCCAAATTTGAAACGTCCAGCGATTGCGCCCACACGAAAGCTGCCAGCACTGAAAGCTCTACCTGGTTTTCACTGTCCCTTGGAACTGCATTCGCTGCGGCACAGACATTCGCGCTCTGCGCAAGCCTTGGTTGGTTATGATGCAACAATGCCTATGTGACTCTGGCAGAGACCGGCTGCCAAATTTGAAACGTCCAGCGATTGCGCCCACACGAAAGCTGCCAGCACTGAAAGCTCTACCTGGTTTTCACTGTCCCTTGGAACTGCATTCGCTGCCGCACAGACATTCGCGCTCTGCAAAAGCCTTGGTTGGGTATGATGCAACAATGCCTATGTGACTCTGGCAGAGCCCGGCTGCCAAATTTGAATTGTACACCGATTGCGCCCTCACGAAAGCTGCCAGCACTGAAAGCTCTACCTGGTTTTCACTGTCCCTTGGAACTGCATTTGCTGCCGCACAGACATTCGCGCTCTGCAAAAGCCTTGGTTGGGTATGATGCAACAATGCCTATGTGACTCTGGCAGAGCCCGCTGCCAAATTTGACACGTCCAGCAATTGCGCCCACACGAAAGCTGCCAGCACTGAAAGCTCTACCTGGTTTTCACTGTCCCTTGGAACTGCATTCGCTGCCGCACAGACATTCGCGCTCCGCAAAAGCCTTGGTTGGTTATGATGCAACAATGCCTATGTGACTCTGGCAGAGCCCGGCTGCCAAATTTGAAACGTCCAGCAATTGCGCCCACATGAAAGCTGCCAGCACTGAAAGCTCTACCTGGTTTTCACTGTCCCTTGGAACTGCATTCGCTGCCGCACAGACATTCGCGCTCTGCGCAAGCCTTGGTTGGTTATGATGCAACAATGCCTATGTGACTCATGGAGAGCCCGGCTGCCAAATTTGAAACGTCCAGCAATTGCGCCCACACGAAAGCTGCCAGCACTGAAAGCTCTACCTGGTTTTCACTGTCCCTTGGAACTGCATTCGCTGCCGCACAGACATTCGCGCTCTGCAAAAGCCTTTGTTGGTTATGATGCAACAATGCCTATGTGACTCTGGCAGAGCCCGGCTGCCAAATTTGTAACGTCCACTGATTGCGCCCACACGAAAGCTGCCAGCACTGAAAGCTCTACCTGGTTTTCACCGTCCCTTGGAACTGCATTCGCTGCCGCACAGACATTCGCGCTCTGCGCAAGCCTTGGTTGGTTATGACGCAACAATGCCTATGTGACTCTGGCAGAGCCCGGCTGCCAAATTTGACACGTCCAGCAATTGCGCCCACACGAAAGCTGCCAGCACTGAAAGCTCTACCTGGTTTTCACTGTCCCTTGGAACTGCATTCGCTGCCGCACAGACATTCGCGCTCCGCAAAAGCCTTGGTTGGTTATGATGCAACAATGCCTATGTGACTCTGGCAGAGCCCGGCTGCCAAATTTGAAACGTCCAGCAATTGCGCCCACATGAAAGCTGCCAGCACTGAAAGCTCTACCTGGTTTTCACTGTCCCTTGGAACTGCATTCGCTTCCGCACAGACATTCGCGCTCTGCGCAAGCCTTGGTTGGTTATGATGCAACAATGCCTATGTGACTCATGGAGAGCCCGGCTGCCAAATTTGAATTGTACACCGATTGCGCCCTCACGAAAGCTCCCAGCGCTGAAAGCTCTACCTGGTTTTCACTGTCCCTTGGAACTGCATTTGCTGCCGCACAGACATTCGCGCTCTGCAAAAGCCTTGGTTGGGTATGATGCAACAATGCCTATGTGACTCTCGCAGAGCCCGCTGCCAAATTTCACACGTCCAGCGATTGCGCCCACACGAAAGCTGCCAGCACTGAAAGCTCTACCTGGTTTTCACTGTCCCTTGGAACTGCATTCGCTGCTGCACAGACATTCGCGCTCTGCAAAAGCCTTGGTTGGGTATGATGCAACAATGCCTATGTGACTCTCGCACAGCCTGCTGCCAAATTTGAAACGTCCACTGATTGCGCCCACACGAAAGCTGCTAGCACTGAAAGCTCTACCTGGTTTTCACTGTCCCTTGGAACTGCATTCGCTGCCGCACAGACATTGGCGCTCCGCAAAAGCCTTGGTTGGTTATGATGCAACAATGCCTATGTGACCCTGGCAGAGCCCGGCTGTCAAATTTGAAACGTCCAGCGATTGCGCCCACACGAAAGCTGCCAGCACTGAAAGCTCTACCTGGTTTTCACTGTCCCTTGGAACTGCATTCGCTGCCGCACAGACATTCGCGCTCTGCGCAAGCCTTGGTTGGTTATGACGCAACAATGCCTATGTGACTCTGGCAGAGACCGGCTGCCAAATTTGAAACGTCCAGCGATTGCGCCCACACGAAAGCTGCCAGCACTGAAAGCTCTACCTGGTTTTCACTGTCCCTTGGAACTGCATTCGCTGCCGCACAGACATTCGCGCTCTGCGCAAGCCTTGGTTGGTTATGATGCAACAATGCCTATGTGACTCTGGCAGAGCCCGGCTGCCAAATTTGAAATGTACACCTATTGCGCCCTCACGAAAGCTCCCAGCGCTGAAAGCTCTACCTGTTTTTCACTGTCCCTTGGAACTGCATTCGCTGCCGCACAGACAGTCGCGCTCTGCAAAAGCCTTGGTTGGGTATGATGCAACAATGCCTATGTGACTCTCGCAGAGCACGCTGCCAAATTTGAAACGTCCAGCGATTGCGCCCACACGAAAGCTGCCAGCACTGAAAGCTCTACCTGGTTTTCACTGTCCCTTGGAACTGCATTCGCTGCCGCACAGACATTCGCGCTCTGCGCAAGCCTTGGTTGGTTATGACGCAACAATGCCTATGTGACTCTGGCAGAGCCCGGCTGCCAAATTTGAAATGTACACCGATTGTGCCCACACGAAAGCTGCCAGCACTGAAAGCTCTACCTGGTTCTCACTGTCCCTTGGAACTGCATTCGCTGCCGCACAGACATTCGCGCTCCGCAAAAGCCTTGGTTGGTTATGATGCAACAATGCCTATGTGACTCTCGCAGAGCCCGGCTGCCAAATTTGAAACGTCCACTGATTGCGCCCACACGAAATCTGCCAGCACTGAAAGCTCTACCTGGTTTTCACCGTCCCTTGGAACTGCATTCGCTGCCGCACAGACATTCGCGCTCTGCGCAAGCCTTGGTTGGTTATGATGCAACAATGCCTATGTGACTCTGGCAGAGCCCGGCTGCCAAATTTGAAACCTCCACCGATTGCGCCCACACGAAAGCTGCCAGCACTGAAAGCTCTACCTGGTTTTCACTGTCCCTTGGAACTGCATTCGCTGCCGCACAGACATTATCTCTCCGCATAAGCTTTATTTGTTTATGATGCAACAATGCCTATGTGACTCTGGCACAGCCCGCTGCCATATTTGAAACGTCCACTGATTGCGCCCACACGAAAGCTGCCAGCACTGAAAGCTCTACCTGGTTTTCACTGTCCCTTGGAACTGCATTCGCTGCCGCACAGACATTCGCGCTCTGCGCAAGCCTTGGTTGGTTATGATGCAACAATGCCTATGTGACTCTGGCAGAGACCGGCTGCCAAATTTGAAACGTCCAGCGATTGCGCCCACACGAAAGCTGCCAGCACTGAAAGCTCTACCTGGTTTTCACTGTCCCTTGGAACTGCATTCGCTGCCGCACAGACATTCGCGCTCTGCAAAAGCCTTGGTTGGGTGTGATGCAACAATGCCTATGTGACTCTGGCAGCGCCCGGCTTCCAAATTTGAAACGTCCAGCGATTGCGCCCACACGAAAGCTGCCAGCACTGAAAGCTCTACCTGGTTTTCACTGTCCCTTGGAACTGCATTCGCTGCGGCACAGACATTCGCGCTCTGCGCAAGCCTTGGTTGGTTATGATGCAACAATGCCTATGTGACTCTGGCAGAGACCGGCTGCCAAATTTGAAACGTCCAGCGATTGCGCCCACACGAAAGCTGCCAGCACTGAAAGCTCTACCTGGTTTTCACTGTCCCTTGGAACTGCATTCGCTGCCGCACAGACATTCGCGCTCCGCAAAAGCCTTGGTTGGTTATGATGCAACAATTCCTATGTGACTCTGGCAGAGCCCGGCTGCCAAATTTGAAACGTCCAGCAATTGCGCCCACATGAAAGCTGCCAGCACTGAAAGCTCTACCTGGTTTTCACTGTCCCTTGGAACTGCATTCGCTGCCGCACAGACATTCGCGCTCTGCGCAAGCCTTGGTTGGTTATGATGCAACAATGCCTATGTGACTCATGGAGAGCCCGGCTGCCAAATTTGAAACGTCCAGCAATTGCGCCCACACGAAAGCTGCCAGCACTGAAAGATCTACCTGGTTTTCACTGTCCCTTGGAACTGCATTCGCTGCCGCACAGACATTCGCGCTCTGCAAAAGCCTTTGTTGGTTATGATGCAACAATGCCTATGTGACCCTGGCAGAGCCCGGCTGCCAAATTTGAAACGTCCACTGATTGCGCCCACACGAAAGCTGCCAGCACTGAAAGCTCTACCTGGTTTTCACTGTCCCTTGGAACTGCATTCGCTGCCGCACAGACATTCGCGCTCTGCGCAAGCCTTGGTTGGTTATGACGCAACAATGCCTATGTGACTCTGGCATAGCCCGGCTGCCAAATTTGAAACGTCCAGCAATTGCGCCCACACGAAAGCTGCCAGCACTGAAAGATCTACCTGGTTTTCACTGTCCCTTGGAACTGCATTCGCTGCCGCACAGACATTCGCGCTCTGCAAAAGCCTTTGTTGGTTATGATGCAACAATGCCTATGTGACTCTGGCAGAGCCCGGCTGCCAAATTTGAAACGTCCACTGATTGCGCCCACACGAAAGCTGCCAGCACTGAAAGCTCTACCTGGTTTTCACCGTCCCTTGGAACTGCATTCGCTGCCGCACAGACATTCGCGCTCTGCGCAAGCCTTGGTTGGTTATGACGCAACAATGCCTATGTGACTCTGGCAGAGCCCGGCTGCCAAATTTGACACGTCCAGCAATTGCGCCCACACGAAAGCTGCCAGCACTGAAAGCTCTACCTGGTTTTCACTGTCCCTTGGAACTGCATTCGCTGCCGCACAGACATTCGCGCTCCGCAAAAGCCTTGGTTGGTTATGATGCAACAATGCCTATGTGACTCTGGCAGAGCCCGGCTGCCAAATTTGAAACGTCCAGCAATTGCGCCCACATGAAAGCTGCCAGCACTGAAAGCTCTACCTGGTTTTCACTGTCCCTTGGAACTGCATTCGCTTCCGCACAGACATTCGCGCTCTGCGCAAGCCTTGGTTGGTTATGATGCAACAATGCCTATGTGACTCATGGAGAGCCCGGCTGCCAAATTTGAATTGTACACCGATTGCGCCCTCACGAAAGCTCCCAGCGCTGAAAGCTCTACCTGGTTTTCACTGTCCCTTGGAACTGCATTTGCTGCCGCACAGACATTCGCGCTCTGCAAAAGCCTTGGTTGGGTATGATGCAACAATGCCTATGTGACTCTCGCAGAGCCCGCTGCCAAATTTCACACGTCCAGCGATTGCGCCCACACGAAAGCTGCCAGCACTGAAAGCTCTACCTGGTTTTCACTGTCCCTTGGAACTGCATTCGCTGCTGCACAGACATTCGCGCTCTGCAAAAGCCTTGGTTGGGTATGATGCAACAATGCCTATGTGACTCTCGCACAGCCTGCTGCCAAATTTGAAACGTCCACTGATTGCGCCCACACGAAAGCTGCTAGCACTGAAAGCTCTACCTGGTTTTCACTGTCCCTTGGAACTGCATTCGCTGCCGCACAGACATTCGCGCTCCGCGAAAGCCTTGGTTGGTTATGATGCAACAATGCCTATGTGACCCTGGCAGAGCCCGGCTGTCAAATTTGAAACGTCCAGCGATTGCGCCCACACGAAAGCTGCCAGCACTGAAAGCTCTACCTGGTTTTCACTGTCCCTTGGAACTGCATTCGCTGCCGCACAGACATTCGCGCTCTGCGCAAGCCTTGGTTGGTTATGACGCAACAATGCCTATGTGACTCTGGCAGAGCCCGGCTGCCAAATTTGAAATGTACACCGATTGTGCCCACACGAAAGCTGCCAGCACTGAAAGCTCTACCTGGTTCTCACTGTCCCTTGGAACTGCATTCGCTGCCGCACAGACATTCGCGCTCCGCAAAAGCCTTGGTTGGTTATGATGCAACAATGCCTATGTGACTCTCGCAGAGCCCGGCTGCCAAATTTGAAACGTCCAGCAATTGCGCCCACATGAAAGCTGCCAGCACTGAAAGCTCTACCTGGTTTTCACTGTCCCTTGGAACTGCATTCGCTGCCGCACAGACATTCGCGCTCTGCGCAAGCCTTGGTTGGTTATGATGCAACAATGCCTATGTGACTCTGGCAGAGCCCGGCTGCCAAATTTGAAACCTCCACCGATTGCGCCCACACGAAAGCTGCCAGCACTGAAAGCTCTACCTGGTTTTCACTGTCCCTTGGAACTGCATTCGCTGCCGCACAGACATTATCTCTCCGCATAAGCTTTATTTGTTTATGATGCAACAATGCCTATGTGACTCTGGCACAGCCCGCTGCCATATTTGAAACGTCCACTGATTGCGCCCACACGAAAGCTGCCAGCACTGAAAGCTCTACCTGGTTTTCACTGTCCCTTGGAACTGCATTCGCTGCCGCACAGACATTCGCGCTCTGCGCAAGCCTTGGTTGGTTATGATGCAACAATGCCTATGTGACTCTGGCAGAGACCGGCTGCCAAATTTGAAACGTCCAGCGACTGCGCCCACACGAAAGCTGCCAGCACTGAAAGCTCTACCTGGTTTTCACTGTCCCTTGGAACTGCATTCGCTGCCGCACAGACATTCGCGCTCTGCAAAAGCCTTGGTTGGGTGTGATGCAACAATGCCTATGTGACTCTGGCAGCGCCCGGCTTCCAAATTTGAAACGTCCAGCGATTGCGCCCACACGAAAGCTGCCAGCACTGAAAGCTCTACCTGGTTTTCACTGTCCCTTGGAACTGCATTCGCTGCGGCACAGACATTCGCGCTCTGCGCAAGCCTTGGTTGGTTATGATGCAACAATGCCTATGTGACTCTGGCAGAGACCGGCTGCCAAATTTGAAACGTCCAGCGATTGCGCCCACACGAAAGCTGCCAGCACTGAAAGCTCTACCTGGTTTTCACTGTCCCTTGGAACTGCATTCGCTGCCGCACAGACATTCGCGCTCCGCAAAAGCCTTGGTTGGTTATGATGCAACAATGCCTATGTGACTCTGGCAGAGCCCGGCTGCCAAATTTGAAACGTCCAGCAATTGCGCCCAGATGAAAGCTGCCAGCACTGAAAGCTCTACCTGGTTTTCACTGTCCCTTGGAACTGCATTCGCTGCCGCACAGACATTCGCGCTCTGCGCAAGCCTTGGTTGGTTATGATGCAACAATGCCTATGTGACTCATGGAGAGCCCGGCTGCCAAATTTGAAACGTCCAGCAATTGCGCCCACACGAAAGCTGCCAGCACTGAAAGATCTACCTGGTTTTCACTGTCCCTTGGAACTGCATTCGCTGCCGCACAGACATTCGCGCTCTGCAAAAGCCTTTGTTGGTTATGATGCAACAATGCCTATGTGACCCTGGCAGAGCCCGGCTGCCAAATTTGAAACGTCCACTGATTGCGCCCACACGAAAGCTGCCAGCACTGAAAGCTCTACCTGGTTTTCACCGTCCCTTGGAACTGCATTCGCTGCCGCACAGACATTCGCGCTCTGCGCAAGCCTTGGTTGGTTATGACGCAACAATGCCTATGTGACTCTGGCAGAGCCCGGCTGCCAAATTTGACACGTCCAGCAATTGCGCCCACACGAAAGCTGCCAGCACTGAAAGCTCTACCTGGTTTTCACTGTCCCTTGGAACTGCATTCGCTGCCGCACAGACATTCGCGCTCCGCAAAAGCCTTGGTTGGTTATGATGCAACAATGCCTATGTGACTCTGGCAGAGCCCGGCTGCCAAATTTGAATTGTACACCGATTGCGCCCTCACGAAAGCTGCCAGCACTGAAAGCTCTACCTGGTTTTCACTGTCCCTTGGAACTGCATTCGCTTCCGCACAGACATTCGCGCTCTGCGCAAGCCTTGGTTGGTTATGATGCAACAATGCCTATGTGACTCATGGAGAGCCCGGCTGCCAAATTCGAAACGTCCAGCAATTGCGCCCACACGAAAGCTGCCAGCACTGAAAGATCTACCTGGTTTTCACTGTCCCTTGGAACTGCATTCGCTGCCGCACAGACATTCGCGCTCTGCAAAAGCCTTGGTTGGTTATGATGCAACAATGCCTATGTGACTCTGGCAGAGCCCGGCTGCGAAATTTGAAACGTCCACTGATTGCGCCCACACGAAAGCTGCCAGCACTGAAAGCTCTACCTGGTTTTCACCGTCCCTTGGAACTGCATTCGCTGCCGCACAGACATTCGCGCTCTGCGCAAGCCTTGGTTGGTTATGATGCAACAATGCCTATGTGACTCATGGAGAGCCCGGCTGCCAAATTTGAATTGTACACCGATTGCGCCCTCACGAAAGCTCCCAGCGCTGAAAGCTCTACCTGGTTTTCACTGTCCCTTGGAACTGCATTTGCTGCCGCACAGACATTCGCGCTCTGCAAAAGCCTTGGTTGGGTATGATGCAACAATGCCTATGTGACTCTCGCAGAGCCCGCTGCCAAATTTCACACATCCAGCGATTGCGCCCACAAGAAAGCTGCCAGCACTGAAAGCTCTACCTGGTTTTCACTGTCCCTTGGAACTGCATTCGCTGCTGCACAGACATTCGCGCTCTGCAAAAGCCTTGGTTGGGTATGATGCAACAATGCCTATGTGACTCTCGCACAGCCTGCTGCCAAATTTGAAACGTCCACTGATTGCGCCCACACGAAAGCTGCTAGCACTGAAAGCTCTACCTGGTTTTCACTGTCCCTTGGAACTGCATTCGCTGCCGCACAGACATTCGCGCTCCGCAAAAGCCTTGGTTGGTTATGATGCAACAATGCCTATGTGACCCTGGCAGAGCCCGGCTGTCAAATTTGAAACGTCCAGCGATTGCGCCCACACGAAAGCTGCCAGCACTGAAAGCTCTACCTGGTTTTCACTGTCCCTTGGAACTGCATTCGCTGCCGCACAGACATTCGCGCTCTGCGCAAGCCTTGGTTGGTTATGACGCAACAATGCCTATGTGACTCTGGCAGAGACCGGCTGCCAAATTTGAAACGTCCAGCGATTGCGCCCACACGAAAGCTGCCAGCACTGAAAGCTCTACCTGGTTTTCACTGTCCCTTGGAACTGCATTCGCTGCCGCACAGACATTCGCGCTCTGCGCAAGCCTTGGTTGGTTATGATGCAACAATGCCTATGTGACTCTGGCAGAGCCCGGCTGCCAAATTTGAAATGTACACCTATTGCGCCCTCACGAAAGCTCCCAGCGCTGAAAGCTCTACCTGTTTTTCACTGTCCCTTGGAACTGCATTCGCTGCCGCACAGACAGTCGCGCTCTGCAAAAGCCTTGGTTGGGTATGATGCAACAATGCCTATGTGACTCTCGCAGAGCACGCTGCCAAATTTGAAACGTCCAGCGATTGCGCCCACACGAAAGCTGCCAGCACTGAAAGCTCTACCTGGTTTTCACTGTCCCTTGGAACTGCATTCGCTGCCGCACAGACATTCGCGCTCTGCGCAAGCCTTGGTTGGTTATGACGCAACAATGCCTATGTGACTCTGGCAGAGCCCGGCTGCCAAATTTGAAATGTACACCGATTGTGCCCACACGAAAGCTGCCAGCACTGAAAGCTCTACCTGGTTTTCACTGTCCCTTGGAACTGCATTCGCTGCCGCACAGACATTCGCGCTCCGCAAAAGCCTTGGTTGGTTATGATGCAACAATGCCTATGTGACTCTCGCAGAGCCCGGCTGCCAAATTTGAAACGTCCAGCAATTGCGCCCACATGAAAGCTGCCAGCACTGAAAGCTCTACCTGGTTTTCACTGTCCCTTGGAACTGCATTCGCTGCCGCACAGACATTCGCGCTCTGCGCAAGCCTTGGTTGGTTATGATGCAACAATGCCTATGTGACTCATGCAGAGCCCGGCTGCCAAATTCGAAACGTCCAGCAATTGCGCCCACACGAAAGCTGCCAGCACTGAAAGCTCTACCTGGTTTTCACTGTCCCTTGGAACTGCATTCGCTGCCGCACACACATTCGCGCTCCGCAAAAGCCTTGGTTGGTTATGATGCAACAATGCCTATGTGACTCTGGCAGAGCCCGGCTGCCAAATTTGAAACGTCCACTGATTGCGCCCACACGAAATCTGCCAGCACTGAAAGCTCTACCTGGTTTTCACCGTCCCTTGGAACTGCATTCGCTGCCGCACAGACATTCGCGCTCTGCGCAAGCCTTGGTTGGTTATGATGCAACAATGCCTATGTGACTCTGGCAGAGCCCGGCTGCCAAATTTGAAACCTCCACCGATTGCGCCCACACGAAAGCTGCCAGCACTGAAAGCTCTACCTGGTTTTCACTGTCCCTTGGAACTGCATTCGCTGCCGCACAGACATTATCTCTCCGCATAAGCTTTATTTGTTTATGATGCAACAATGCCTATGTGACTCTGGCACAGCCCGCTGCCATATTTGAAACGTCCACTGATTGCGCCCACACGAAAGCTGCCAGCACTGAAAGCTCTACCTGGTTTTCACTGTCCCTTGGAACTGCATTCGCTGCCGCACAGACATTCGCGCTCTGCGCAAGCCTTGGTTGGTTATGATGCAACAATGCCTATGTGACTCTGGCAGCGCCCGGCTTCCAAATTTGAAACGTCCAGCGATTGCGCCCACACGAAAGCTGCCAGCACTGAAAGCTCTACCTGGTTTTCACTGTCCCTTGGAACTGCATTCGCTGCGGCACAGACATTCGCGCTCTGCGCAAGCCTTGGTTGGTTATGATGCAACAATGCCTATGTGACTCTGGCAGAGACCGGCTGCCAAATTTGAAACGTCCAGCGATTGCGCCCACACGAAAGCTGCCAGCACTGAAAGCTCTACCTGGTTTTCACTGTCCCTTGGAACTGCATTCGCTGCCGCACAGACATTCGCGCTCTGCAAAAGCCTTGGTTGGGTATGATGCAACAATGCCTATGTGACTCTGGCAGAGCCCGGCTGCCAAATTTGAATTGTACACCGATTGCGCCCTCACGAAAGCTGCCAGCACTGAAAGCTCTACCTGGTTTTCACTGTCCCTTGGAACTGCATTTGCTGCCGCACAGACATTCGCGCTCTGCAAAAGCCTTGGTTGGGTATGATGCAACAATGCCTATGTGACTCTGGCAGAGCCCGCTGCCAAATTTGACACGTCCAGCAATTGCGCCCACACGAAAGCTGCCAGCACTGAAAGCTCTACCTGGTTTTCACTGTCCCTTGGAACTGCATTTGCTGCCGCACAGACATTCGCGCTCCGCAAAAGCCTTGGTTGGTTATGATGCAACAATGCCTATGTGACTCTGGCAGAGCCCGGCTGCCAAATTTGAAACGTCCAGCAATTGCGCCCACACGAAAGCTGCCAGCACTGAAAGATCTACCTGGTTTTCACTGTCCCTTGGAACTGCATTCGCTGCCGCACAGACATTCGCGCTCTGCAAAAGCCTTTGTTGGTTATGATGCAACAATGCCTATGTGACCCTGGCAGAGCCCGGCTGCCAAATTTGAAACGTCCACTGATTGCGCCCACACGAAAGCTGCCAGCACTGAAAGCTCTACCTGGTTTTCACCGTCCCTTGGAACTGCATTCGCTGCCGCACAGACATTCGCGCTCTGCGCAAGCCTTGGTTGGTTATGACGCAACAATGCCTATGTGACTCTGGCAGAGCCCGGCTGCCAAATTTGACACGTCCAGCAATTGCGCCCACACGAAAGCTGCCAGCACTGAAAGCTCTACCTGGTTTTCACTGTCCCTTGGAACTGCATTCGCTGCCGCACAGACATTCGCGCTCCGCAAAAGCCTTGGTTGGTTATGATGCAACAATGCCTATGTGACTCTGGCAGAGCCCGGCTGCCAAATTTGAAACGTCCAGCAATTGCGCCCACATGAAAGCTGCCAGCACTGAAAGCTCTACCTGGTTTTCACTGTCCCTTGGAACTGCATTCGCTGCCGCACAGACATTCGCGCTCTGCGCAAGCCTTGGTTGGTTATGATGCAACAATGCCTATGTGACTCATGGAGAGCCCGGCTGCCAAATTCGAAACGTCCAGCAATTGCGCCCACACGAAAGCTGCCAGCACTGAAAGATCTACCTGGTTTTCACTGTCCCTTGGAACTGCATTCGCTGCCGCACAGACATTCGCGCTCTGCAAAAGCCTTGGTTGGTTATGATGCAACAATGCCTATGTGACTCTGGCAGAGCCCGGCTGCCAAATTTGAAACGTCCACTGATTGCGCCCACACGAAAGCTGCCAGCACTGAAAGCTCTACCTGGTTTTCACCGTCCCTTGGAACTGCATTCGCTGCCGCACAGACATTCGCGCTCTGCGCAAGCCTTGGTTGGTTATGACGCAACAATGCCTATGTGACTCATGGAGAGCCCGGCTGCCAAATTTGAATTGTACACCGATTGCGCCCTCACGAAAGCTCCCAGCGCTGAAAGCTCTACCTGGTTTTCACTGTCCCTTGGAACTGCATTTGCTGCCGCACAGACATTCGCGCTCTGCAAAAGCCTTGGTTGGGTATGATGCAACAATGCCTATGTGACTCTCGCAGAGCCCGCTGCCAAATTTCACACATCCAGCGATTGCGCCCACACGAAAGCTGCCAGCACTGAAAGCTCTACCTGGTTTTCACTGTCCCTTGGAACTGCATTCGCTGCTGCACAGACATTCGCGCTCTGCAAAAGCCTTGGTTGGGTATGATGCAACAATGCCTATGTGACTCTCGCACAGCCTGCTGCCAAATTTGAAACGTCCACTGATTGCGCCCACACGAAAGCTGCTAGCACTGAAAGCTCTACCTGGTTTTCACTGTCCCTTGGAACTGCATTCGCTGCCGCACAGACATTCGCGCTCCGCAAAAGCCTTGGTTGGTTATGATGCAACAATGCCTATGTGACCCTGGCAGAGCCCGGCTGTCAAATTTGAAACGTCCAGCGATTGCGCCCACACGAAAGCTGCCAGCACTGAAAGCTCTACCTGGTTTTCACTGTCCCTTGGAACTGCATTCGCTGCCGCACAGACATTCGCGCTCTGCGCAAGCCTTGGTTGGTTATGACGCAACAATGCCTATGTGACTCTGGCAGAGACCGGCTGCCAAATTTGAAACGTCCAGCGATTGCGCCCACACGAAAGCTGCCAGCACTGAAAGCTCTACCTGGTTTTCACTGTCCCTTGGAACTGCATTCGCTGCCGCACAGACATTCGCGCTCTGCGCAAGCCTTGGTTGGTTATGATGCAACAATGCCTATGTGACTCTGGCAGAGCCCGGCTGCCAAATTTGAAATGTACACCTATTGCGCCCTCACGAAAGCTCCCAGCGCTGAAAGCTCTACCTGTTTTTCACTGTCCCTTGGAACTGCATTCGCTGCCGCACAGACAGTCGCGCTCTGCAAAAGCCTTGGTTGGGTATGATGCAACAATGCCTATGTGACTCTCGCAGAGCACGCTGCCAAATTTGAAACGTCCAGCGATTGCGCCCACACGAAAGCTGCCAGCACTGAAAGCTCTACCTGGTTTTCACTGTCCCTTGGAACTGCATTCGCTGCCGCACAGACATTCGCGCTCTGCGCAAGCCTTGGTTGGTTATGACGCAACAATGCCTATGTGACTCTGGCAGAGCCCGGCTGCCAAATTTGAAATGTACACCGATTGTGCCCACACGAAAGCTGCCAGCACTGAAAGCTCTACCTGGTTTTCACTGTCCCTTGGAACTGCATTCGCTGCCGCACAGACATTCGCGCTCCGCAAAAGCCTTGGTTGGTTATGATGCAACAATGCCTATGTGACTCTCGCAGAGCCCGGCTGCCAAATTTGAAACGTCCAGCAATTGCGCCCACATGAAAGCTGCCAGCACTGAAAGCTCTACCTGGTTTTCACTGTCCCTTGGAACTGCATTCGCTGCCGCACAGACATTCGCGCTCTGCGCAAGCCTTGGTTGGTTATGATGCAAAAATGCCTATGTGACTCATGCAGAGCCCGGCTGCCAAATTCGAAACGTCCAGCAATTGCGCCCACACGAAAGCTGCCAGCACTGAAAGCTCTACCTGGTTTTCACTGTCCCTTGGAACTGCATTCGCTGCCGCACACACATTCGCGCTCCGCAAAAGCCTTGGTTGGTTATGATGCAACAATGCCTATGTGACTCTGGCAGAGCCCGGCTGCCAAATTTGAAACGTCCACTGATTGCGCCCACACGAAATCTGCCAGCACTGAAAGCTCTACCTGGTTTTCACCGTCCCTTGGAACTGCATTCGCTGCCGCACAGACATTCGCGCTCTGCGCAAGCCTTGGTTGGTTATGATGCAACAATGCCTATGTGACTCTGGCAGAGCCCGGCTGCCAAATTTGAAACCTCCACCGATTGCGCCCACACGAAAGCTGCCAGCACTGAAAGCTCTACCTGGTTTTCACTGTCCCTTGGAACTGCATTCGCTGCCGCACAGACATTATCTCTCCGCATAAGCTTTATTTGTTTATGATGCAACAATGCCTATGTGACTCTGGCACAGCCCGCTGCCATATTTGAAACGTCCACTGATTGCGCCCACACGAAAGCTGCCAGCACTGAAAGCTCTACCTGGTTTTCACTGTCCCTTGGAACTGCATTCGCTGCCGCACAGACATTCGCGCTCTGCGCAAGCCTTGGTTGGTTATGATGCAACAATGCCTATGTGACTCTGGCAGCGCCCGGCTTCCAAATTTGAAACGTCCAGCGATTGCGCCCACACGAAAGCTGCCAGCACTGAAAGCTCTACCTGGTTTTCACTGTCCCTTGGAACTGCATTCGCTGCGGCACAGACATTCGCGCTCTGCGCAAGCCTTGGTTGGTTATGATGCAACAATGCCTATGTGACTCTGGCAGAGACCGGCTGCCAAATTTGAAACGTCCAGCGATTGCGCCCACACGAAAGCTGCCAGCACTGAAAGCTCTACCTGGTTTTCACTGTCCCTTGGAACTGCATTCGCTGCCGCACAGACATTCGCGCTCTGCAAAAGCCTTGGTTGGGTATGATGCAACAATGCCTATGTGACTCTGGCAGAGCCCGGCTGCCAAATTTGAATTGTACACCGATTGCGCCCTCACGAAAGCTGCCAGCACTGAAAGCTCTACCTGGTTTTCACTGTCCCTTGGAACTGCATTTGCTGCCGCACAGACATTCGCGCTCTGCAAAAGCCTTGGTTGGGTATGATGCAACAATGCCTATGTGACTCTGGCAGAGCCCGCTGCCAAATTTGACACGTCCAGCAATTGCGCCCACACGAAAGCTGCCAGCACTGAAAGCTCTACCTGGTTTTCACTGTCCCTTGGAACTGCATTCGCTGCCGCACAGACATTCGCGCTCCGCAAAAGCCTTGGTTGGTTATGATGCAACAATGCCTATGTGACTCTGGCAGAGCCCGGCTGCCAAATTTGAAACGTCCAGCAATTGCGCCCACATGAAAGCTGCCAGCACTGAAAGCTCTACCTGGTTTTCACTGTCCCTTGGAACTGCATTCGCTGCCGCACAGACATTCGCGCTCTGCGCAAGCCTTGGTTGGTTATGATGCAACAATGCCTATGTGACACATGGAGAGCCCGGCTGCCAAATTTGAAACGTCCAGCAATTGCGCCCACACGAAAGCTGCCAGCACTGAAAGATCTACCTGGTTTTCACTGTCCCTTGGAACTGCATTCGCTGCCGCACAGACATTCGCGCTCTGCAAAAGCCTTTGTTGGTTATGATGCAACAATGCCTATGTGACTCTGGCAGAGCCCGGCTGCCAAATTTGAAACGTCCACTGATTGCGCCCACACGAAAGCTGCCAGCACTGAAAGCTCTACCTGGTTTTCACCGTCCCTTGGAACTGCATTCGCTGCCGCACAGACATTCGCGCTCTGCGCAAGCCTTGGTTGGTTATGACGCAACAATGCCTATGTGACTCTGGCAGAGCCCGGCTGCCAAATTTGAAACCTCCACCGATTGCGCCCACACGAAAGCTGCCAGCACTGAAAGCTCTACCTGGTTTTCACTGTCCCTTGGAACTGCATTCGCTGCCGTACAGACATTATCTCTCCGCATAAGCTTTATTTGTTTATGATGCAACAATGCCTATGTGACTCTGGCACAGCCCGCTGCCAAATTTGAAACGTCCACTGATTGCGCCCACACGAAAGCTGCCAGCACTGAAAGCTCTACCTGGTTTTCACTGTCCCTTGGAACTGCATTCGCTGCCGCACAGACATTCGCGCTCCGCAAAAGCCTTGGTTGGGTATGATGCAACAATGCCTATGTGACTCTGGCAGAGCCCGGCTGCCAAATTTGAATTGTACACCGATTGCGCCCTCACGAAAGCTGCCAGCACTGAAAGCTCTACCTGGTTTTCACTGTCCCTTGGAACTGCATTTGCTGCCGCACAGACATTCGCGCTCTGCAAAAGCCTTGGTTGGGTATGATGCAACAATGCCTATGTGACTCTCGCAGAGCCCGCTGCCAAATTTGACACGTCCAGCGATTGCGCCCACACGAAAGCTGCCAGCACTGAAAGCTCTACCTGGTTTTCACTGTCCCTTGGAACTGCATTCGCTGCTGCACAGACATTCGCGCTCTGCAAAAGCCTTGGTTGGGTATGATGCAACAATGCCTATGTGACTCTCGCACAGCTTGCTGCCAAATTTGAAACGTCCACTGATTGCGCCCACACGAAAGCTGCTAGCACTGAAAGCTCTACCTGGTTTTCACTGTCCCTTGGAACTGCATTCGCTGCCGCACAGACATTCGCGCTCCGCAAAAGCCTTGGTTGGTTATGATGCAACAATGCCTATGTGACTCTGGCAGAGCCCGGCTGCCAAATTTGAAACGTCCAGCGATTGCGCCCACACGAAAGCTGCCAGCACTGAAAGCTCTACCTGGTTTTCACTGTCCCTTGGAACTGCATTCGCTGCCGCACAGACATTCGCGCTCCGCAAAAGCCTTGGTTGGTTATGATGCAACAATGCCTATGTGACCCTGGCAGAGCCCGGCTGTCAAATTTGAAACGTCCAGCGATTGCGCCCACACGAAAGCTGCCAGCACTGAAAGCTCTACCTGGTTTTCACTGTCCCTTGGAACTGCATTCGCTGCCGCACAGAGATTCGCGCTCTGCGCAAGCCTTGGTTGGTTATGATGCAACAATGCCTATGTGACTCTGGCAGAGACCGGCTGCCAAATTTGAAACGTCCAGCGATTGCACCCACACGAAAGCTGCCAGCACTGAAAGCTCTACCTGGTTTTCACTGTCCCTTGGAACTGCATTCGCTGCCGCACAGACATTCGTGTTCCGCAAAAGCCTTGGTTGGTTATGATTCAACAATGCCTATGTGACTCTGGCAGAGCCCGGCTGCCAAATTTGAAATGTACACCTATTGCGCCCTCACGAAAGCTCCCAGCGCTGAAAGCTCTACCTGGTTTTCACTGTCCCTTGGAACTGCATTCGCTGCCGCACAGACATTCGCTTTCTGCAAAAGTCTGGGTTGGTTATGACGCAACAATGCCTATGTGACTCTGGCAGAGCCCGGCTGCCAAATTTCAATTGTACACCGATTGCGCCCTCACGAAAGCTGCCAGCACTGAAAGCTCTACCTGGTTTTCACTGTCCCTTGGAACTGCATTCGCTGCCGCACAGACAGTCGCGCTCTGCAAAAGCCTTGGTTGGGTATGATGCAACAATGCCTATGTGACTCTCGCAGAGCACGCTGCCAAATTTGAAACGTCCAGCGATTGCGCCCACACGAAAGCTGCCAGCACTGAAAGCTCTACCTGGTTTTCACTGTCCCTTGGAACTGCATTCGCTGCCGCACAGACATTCGCGCTCTGCGCAAGCCTTGGTTGGTTATGATGCAACAATGCCTATGTGACTCTGGCAGAGCCCGGCTGCCAAATTTGAAACCTCCACCGATTGCGCCCACACGAAAGCTGCCAGCACTGAAAGCTCTACCTGGTTTTCACTGTCCCTTGGAACTGCATTCGCTGCCGCACAGACATTCGCGCTCTGCGCAAGCCTTGGTTGGTTATGACGCAACAATGCCTATGTGACTCTGGCAGAGACCGGCTGCCAAATTTGAAACGTCCACCGCTTGCGCCCACACGAAAGCTGCCAGCACTGAAAGCTCTACCTGGTTTTCACTGTCCCTTGGAACTGCATTCGCTGCCGCACAGACATTCGTGGTCCGCAAAAGCCTTGGTTGGTTATGATTCAACAATGCCTATGTGACTCTGGCAGAGCCCGGCTGCCAAATTTGAAACGTCCACCTATTGCGCCCTCACGAAACCTGCCAGCACTGAAAGCTCTACCTGGTTTTCACCGTCCCTTGGATCTGCATTCGCTGCCGCACAGACATTCGCGCTCTGCGCAAGCCTTGGTTGGTTATGATGCAACAATGCCTATGTGACTCTGGCAGAGCCCGGCTGCCAAATTTGAAACCTCCACCGATTGCGCCCACACGAAAGCTGCCAGCACTGAAAGCTCTACCTGGTTTTCACTGTCCCTTGGAACTGCATTCGCTGCCGCACAGACATTATCTCTCCGCATAAGCTTTATTTGTTTATGATGCAACAATGCCTATGTGACTCTGGCACAGCCCGCTGCCATATTTGAAACGTCCACTGATTGCGCCCACACGAAAGCTGCCAGCACTGAAAGCTCTACCTGGTTTTCACTGTCCCTTGGAACTGCATTCGCTGCCGCACAGACATTCGCGCTCTGCGCAAGCCTTGGTTGGTTATGATGCAACAATGCCTATGTGACTCTGGCAGAGACCGGCTGCCAAATTTGAAACGTCCAGCGATTGCGCCCACACGAAAGCTGCCAGCACTGAAAGCTCTACCTGGTTTTCACTGTCCCTTGGAACTGCATTCGCTGCCGCACAGACATTCGCGCTCTGCAAAAGCCTTGGTTGGGTATGATGCAACAATGCCTATGTGACTCTGGGAGCGCCCGGCTTCCAAATTTGAAACGTCCAGCGATTGCGCCCACACGAAAGCTGCCAGCACTGAAAGCTCTACCTGGTTTTCACTGTCCCTTGGAACTGCATTCGCTGCTGCACAGACATTCGCGCTCTGCAAAAGCCTTGGTTGGGTATGATGCAACAATGCCTATGTGACTCTCGCACAGCCTGCTGCCAAATTTGAAACGTCCACTGATTGCGCCCACACGAAAGCTGCTAGCACTGAAAGCTCTACCTGGTTTTCACTGTCCCTTGGAACTGCATTCGCTGCCGCACAGACATTCGCGCTCCGCAAAAGCCTTGGTTGGTTATGATGCAACAATGCCTATGTGACTCTGGCAGAGCCCGGCTGCCAAATTTGAAACGTCCAGCGATTGCGCCCACACGAAAGC
Source organism: Mycteria americana (assembly GCF_035582795.1). NCBI lineage: Eukaryota > Metazoa > Chordata > Aves > Ciconiiformes > Ciconiidae > Mycteria > Mycteria americana. Next base: position 993,926 of record NW_027445609.1, on the reverse strand, counting down.
TGCCAGCACTGAAAGCTCTACCTGGTTTTCACTGTCCCTTGGAACTGCATTTGCTGCTGCACAGACATTCGCGCTCTGCAAAAGCCTAGGTTGGGTATGATGCAACAATGCCTATGTGACTCTCGCACAGCCCGCTGCCAAATTTGACACGTCCAGCGATTGCGCCCACACGAAAGCTGCCAGCACTGAAAGCTCTACCTGGCTTTCACTGTCCCTTGGAACTGCATTCGCTGCCGCACAGACATTATCTCTCCGCATAAGCTTTATTTGTTTATGATGCAACAATGCCAATGTGACTCTGGCACAGCCCGCTGCCAAATTTGAAACGTCCACTGATTGCGCCCACACGAAAGCTGCCAGCACTGAAAGCTCTACCTGGTTTTCACTGTCCCTTGGAACTGCATTCGCTGCCGTACAGACATTCGCGCTCCGCAAAAGCCTTGGTTGGTTATGATGCAACAATGCCTATGTGACTCTGGCAGAGCCCGGCTGCCAAATTTGAAACGTCCAGCGATTGCGCCCACACGAAAGCTGCCAGCACTGAAAGCTCTACCTGGTTTTCACTGTCCCTTGGAACTGCATTTGCTGCCGCACAGACATTCGCGCTCTGCAAAAGCCTTGGTTGGGTATGATGCAACAATGCCTATGTGACTCTCGCAGAGCCCGCTGCCAAATTTCACACGTCCAGCGATTGCGCCCACACGAAAGCTGCCAGCACTGAAAGCTCTACCTGGTTTTCACTGTCCCTTGGAACTGCATTCGCTGCTGCACAGACATTCGCGCTCTGCAAAAGCCTTGGTTGGGTATGATGCAACAATGCCTATGTGACTCTCGCACAGCCTGCTGCCAAATTTGAAACGTCCACTGATTGCGCCCACACGAAAGCTGCTAGCACTGAAAGCTCTACCTGGTTTTCACTGTCCCTTGGAACTGCATTCGCTGCCGCACAGACATTCGCGCTCCGCAAAAGCCTTGGTTGGTTATGATGCAACAATGCCTATGTGACCCTGGCAGAGCCCGGCTGTCAAATTTGAAACGTCCAGCGATTGCGCCCACACGAAAGCTGCCAGCACTGAAAGCTCTACCTGGTTTTCACTGTCCCTTGGAACTGCATTCGCTGCCGCACAGACATTCGCGCTCTGCGCAAGCCTTGGTTGGTTATGACGCAACAATGCCTATGTGACTCTGGCAGAGACCGGCTGCCAAATTTGAAACGTCCAGCGATTGCGCCCACACGAAAGCTGCCAGCACTGAAAGCTCTACCTGGTTTTCACTGTCCCTTGGAACTGCATTCGCTGCCGCACAGACAGTCGCGCTCTGCAAAAGCCTTGGTTGGGTATGATGCAACAATGCCTATGTGACTCTCGCAGAGCACGCTGCCAAATTTGAAACGTCCAGCGATTGCGCCCACACGAAAGCTGCCAGCACTGAAAGCTCTACCTGGTTTTCACTGTCCCTTGGAACTGCATTCGCTGCCGCACAGACATTCGCGCTCTGCGCAAGCCTTGGTTGGTTATGACGCAACAATGCCTATGTGACTCTGGCAGAGCCCGGCTGCCAAATTTGAAATGTACACCGATTGTGCCCACACGAAAGCTGCCAGCACTGAAAGCTCTACCTGGTTCTCACTGTCCCTTGGAACTGCATTCGCTGCCGCACAGACATTCGCGCTCCGCAAAAGCCTTGGTTGGTTATGATGCAACAATGCCTATGTGACTCTCGCAGAGCCCGGCTGCCAAATTTGAAACGTCCAGCAATTGCGCCCACATGAAAGCTGCCAGCACTGAAAGCTCTACCTGGTTTTCACTGTCCCTTGGAACTGCATTCGCTGCCGCACAGACATTCGCGCTCTGCGCAAGCCTTGGTTGGTTATGATGCAACAATGCCTATGTGACTCATGCAGAGCCCGGCTGCCAAATTCGAAACGTCCAGCAATTGCGCCCACACGAAAGCTGCCAGCACTGAAAGCTCTACCTGGTTTTCACTGTCCCTTGGAACTGCATTCGCTGCCGCACAGACAGTCGCGCTCTGCAAAAGCCTTGGTTGGGTATGATGCAACAATGCCTATGTGACTCTGGCAGAGCCCGGCTGCCAAATTTGAAACGTCCACTGATTGCGCCCACACGAAATCTGCCAGCACTGAAAGTTCTACCTGGTTTTCACCGTCCCTTGGAACTGCATTCGCTGCCGCACAGACATTCGCGCTCTGCGCAAGCCTTGGTTGGTTATGATGCAACAATGCCTATGTGACTCTGGCAGAGCCCGGCTGCCAAATTTGAAACCTCCACCGATTGCGCCCACACGAAAGCTGCCAGCACTGAAAGCTCTACCTGGTTTTCACTGTCCCTTGGAACTGCATTCGCTGCCGCACAGACATTATCTCTCCGCATAAGCTTTATTTGTTTATGATGCAACAATGCCTATGTGACTCTGGCACAGCCCGCTGCCATATTTGAAACGTCCACTGATTGCGCCCACACGAAAGCTGCCAGCACTGAAAGCTCTACCTGGTTTTCACTGTCCCTTGGAACTGCATTCGCTGCCGCACAGACATTCGCGCTCTGCGCAAGCCTTGGTTGGTTATGATGCAACAATGCCTATGTGACTCTGGCAGAGACCGGCTGCCAAATTTGAAACGTCCAGCGATTGCGCCCACACGAAAGCTGCCAGCACTGAAAGCTCTACCTGGTTTTCACTGTCCCTTGGAACTGCATTCGCTGCCGCACAGACATTCGCGCTCTGCAAAAGCCTTGGTTGGGTGTGATGCAACAATGCCTATGTGACTCTGGCAGCGCCCGGCTTCCAAATTTGAAACGTCCAGCGATTGCGCCCACACGAAAGCTGCCAGCACTGAAAGCTCTACCTGGTTTTCACTGTCCCTTGGAACTGCATTCGCTGCGGCACAGACATTCGCGCTCTGCGCAAGCCTTGGTTGGTTATGATGCAACAATGCCTATGTGACTCTGGCAGAGACCGGCTGCCAAATTTGAAACGTCCAGCGATTGCGCCCACACGAAAGCTGCCAGCACTGAAAGCTCTACCTGGTTTTCACTGTCCCTTGGAACTGCATTTGCTGCCGCACAGACATTCGCGCTCTGCAAAAGCCTTGGTTGGGTATGATGCAACAATGCCTATGTGACTCTGGCAGAGCCCGGCTGCCAAATTTGAATTGTACACCGATTGCGCCCTCACGAAAGCTGCCAGCACTGAAAGCTCTACCTGGTTTTCACTGTCCCTTGGAACTGCATTTGCTGCCGCACAGACATTCGCGCTCTGCAAAAGCCTTGGTTGGGTATGATGCAACAATGCCTATGTGACTCTGGCAGAGCCCGCTGCCAAATTTGACACGTCCAGCAATTGCGCCCACACGAAAGCTGCCAGCACTGAAAGCTCTACCTGGTTTTCACTGTCCCTTGGAACTGCATTCGCTGCCGCACAGACATTCGCGCTCCGCAAAAGCCTTGGTTGGTTATGATGCAACAATGCCTATGTGACTCTGGCAGAGCCCGGCTGCCAAATTTGAAACGTCCAGCAATTGCGCCCACATGAAAGCTGCCAGCACTGAAAGCTCTACCTGGTTTTCACTGTCCCTTGGAACTGCATTCGCTGCCGCACAGACATTCGCGCTCTGCGCAAGCCTTGGTTGGTTATGATGCAACAATGCCTATGTGACTCATGGAGAGCCCGGCTGCCAAATTTGAAACGTCCAGCAATTGCGCCCACACGAAAGCTGCCAGCACTGAAAGATCTACCTGGTTTTCACTGTCCCTTGGAACTGCATTCGCTGCCGCACAGACATTCGCGCTCTGCAAAAGCCTTTGTTGGTTATGATGCAACAATGCCTATGTGACTCTGGCAGAGCCCGGCTGCCAAATTTGAAACGTCCACTGATTGCGCCCACACGAAAGCTGCCAGCACTGAAAGCTCTACCTGGTTTTCACCGTCCCTTGGAACTGCATTCGCTGCCGCACAGACATTCGCGCTCTGCGCAAGCCTTGGTTGGTTATGACGCAACAATGCCTATGTGACTCTGGCAGAGCCCGGCTGCCAAATTTGACACGTCCAGCAATTGCGCCCACACGAAAGCTGCCAGCACTGAAAGCTCTACCTGGTTTTCACTGTCCCTTGGAACTGCATTCGCTGCCGCACAGACATTCGCGCTCCGCAAAAGCCTTGGTTGGTTATGATGCAACAATGCCTATGTGACTCTGGCAGAGCCCGGCTGCCAAATTTGAAACGTCCAGCAATTGCGCCCACATGAAAGCTGCCAGCACTGAAAGCTCTACCTGGTTTTCACTGTCCCTTGGAACTGCATTCGCTTCCGCACAGACATTCGCGCTCTGCGCAAGCCTTGGTTGGTTATGATGCAACAATGCCTATGTGACTCATGGAGAGCCCGGCTGCCAAATTCGAAACGTCCAGCAATTGCGCCCACACGAAAGCTGCCAGCACTGAAAGATCTACCTGGTTTTCACTGTCCCTTGGAACTGCATTCGCTGCCGCACAGACATTCGCGCTCTGCAAAAGCCTTGGTTGGTTATGATGCAACAATGCCTATGTGACTCTGGCAGAGCCCGGCTGCCAAATTTGAAATGTACACCGATTGCGCCCACACGAAAGCTGCCAGCACTGAAAGCTCTACCTGGTTTTCACTGTCCCTTGGAACTGCATTCGCTGCCGCACAGACATTCGCGCTCTGCGCAAGCCTTGGTTGGTTATGATGCAACAATGCCTATGTGACTCATGGAGAGCCCGGCTGCCAAATTCGAAACGTCCAGCAATTGCGCCCACACGAAAGCTGCCAGCACTGAAAGATCTACCTGGTTTTCACTGTCCCTTGGAACTGCATTCGCTGCCGCACAGACATTCGCGCTCCGCAAAAGCCTTGGTTGGTTATGATGCAACAATGCCTATGTGACTCTGGCAGAGACCGGCTGCCAAATTTGAAACGTCCAGCGATTGCGCCCACACGAAAGCTGCCAGCACTGAAAGCTCTACCTGGTTTTCACTGTCCCTTGGAACTGCATTCGCTGCCGCACAGACATTCGCGCTCTGCAAAAGCCTTGGTTGGGTATGATGCAACAATGCCTATGTGACTCTGGCAGAGCCCGGCTGCCAAATTTGAATTGTACACCGATTGCGCCCTCACGAAAGCTGCCAGCACTGAAAGCTCTACCTGGTTTTCACTGTCCCTTGGAACTGCATTTGCTGCCGCACAGACATTCGCGCTCTGCAAAAGCCTTGGTTGGGTATGATGCAACAATGCCTATGAGACTCTCGCAGATCCCGCTGCCAAATTTGACACGTCCAGCAATTGCGCCCACACGAAAGCTGCCAGCACTGAAAGCTCTACCTGGTTTTCACTGTCCCTTGGAACTGCATTCGCTGCTGCACAGACATTCGCGCTCTGCAAAAGCCTTGGTTGGGTATGATGCAACAATGCCTATGTGACTCTCGCACAGCCTGCTGCCAAATTTGAAACGTCCACTGATTGCGCCCACACGAAAGCTGCTAGCACTGAAAGCTCTACCTGGTTTTCACTGTCCCTTGGAACTGCATTCGCTGCCGCACAGACATTCGCGCTCCGCAAAAGCCTTGGTTGGTTATGATGCAACAATGCCTATGTGACCCTGGCAGAGCCCGGCTGCCAAATTTGAAACGTCCAGCGATTGCGCCCACACGAAAGCTGCCAGCACTGAAAGCTCTACCTGGTTTTCACTGTCCCTTGGAACTGCATTTGCTGCTGCACAGACATTCGCGCTCTGCAAAAGCCTAGGTTGGGTATGATGCAACAATGCCTATGTGACTCTCGCACAGCCCGCTGCCAAATTTGACACGTCCAGCGATTGCGCCCACACGAAAGCTGCCAGCACTGAAAGCTCTACCTGGTTTTCACTGTCCCTTGGAACTGCATTCGCTGCCGCACAGACATTATCTCTCCGCATAAGCTTTATTTGTTTATGATGCAACAATGCCAATGTGACTCTGGCACAGCCCGCTGCCAAATTTGAAACGTCCACTGATTGCGCCCACACGAAAGCTGCCAGCACTGAAAGCTCTACCTGGTTTTCACTGTCCCTTGGAACTGCATTCGCTGCCGCACAGACATTCGCGCTCCGCAAAAGCCTTGGTTGGTTATGATGCAACAATGCCTATGTGACTCTGGCAGAGCCCGGCTGCCAAATTTGAAACGTCCAGCGATTGCGCCCACACGAAAGCTGCCAGCACTGAAAGCTCTACCTGGTTTTCACTGTCCCTTGGAACTGCATTTGCTGCCGCACAGACATTCGCGCTCTGCAAAAGCCTTGGTTGGGTATGATGCAACAATGCCTATGTGACTCTCGCAGAGCCCGCTGCCAAATTTCACACGTCCAGCGATTGCGCCCACACGAAAGCTGCCAGCACTGAAAGCTCTACCTGGTTTTCACTGTCCCTTGGAACTGCATTCGCTGCTGCACAGACATTCGCGCTCTGCAAAAGCCTTGGTTGGGTATGATGCAACAATGCCTATGTGACTCTCGCACAGCCTGCTGCCAAATTTGAAACGTCCACTGATTGCGCCCACACGAAAGCTGCTAGCACTGAAAGCTCTACCTGGTTTTCACTGTCCCTTGGAACTGCATTCGCTGCCGCACAGACATTCGCGCTCCGCAAAAGCCTTGGTTGGTTATGATGCAACAATGCCTATGTGACCCTGGCAGAGCCCGGCTGTCAAATTTGAAACGTCCAGCGATTGCGCCCACACGAAAGCTGCCAGCACTGAAAGCTCTACCTGGTTTTCACTGTCCCTTGGAACTGCATTCGCTGCCGCACAGACATTCGCGCTCTGCGCAAGCCTTGGTTGGTTATGACGCAACAATGCCTATGTGACTCTGGCAGAGACCGGCTGCCAAATTTGAAACGTCCAGCGATTGCGCCCACACGAAAGCTGCCAGCACTGAAAGCTCTACCTGGTTTTCACTGTCCCTTGGAACTGCATTCGCTGCCGCACAGACAGTCGCGCTCTGCAAAAGCCTTGGTTGGGTATGATGCAACAATGCCTATGTGACTCTCGCAGAGCACGCTGCCAAATTTGAAACGTCCAGCGATTGCGCCCACACGAAAGCTGCCAGCACTGAAAGCTCTACCTGGTTTTCACTGTCCCTTGGAACTGCATTCGCTGCCGCACAGACATTCGCGCTCTGCGCAAGCCTTGGTTGGGTATGACGCAACAATGCCTATGTGACTCTGGCAGAGACCGGCTGCCAAATTTGAAATGTACACCGATTGTGCCCACACGAAAGCTGCCAGCACTGAAAGCTCTACCTGGTTCTCACTGTCCCTTGGAACTGCATTCGCTGCCGCACAGACATTCGCGCTCCGCAAAAGCCTTGGTTGGTTATGATGCAACAATGCCTATGTGACTCTGGCAGAGCCCGGCTGCCAAATTTGAAACGTCCAGCAATTGCGCCCACATGAAAGCTGCCAGCACTGAAAGCTCTACCTGGTTTTCACTGTCCCTTGGAACTGCATTCGCTGCCGCACAGACATTCGCGCTCTGCGCAAGCCTTGGTTGGTTATGATGCAACAATGCCTATGTGACTCTGGCAGAGCCCGGCTGCCAAATTTGAAACCTCCACCGATTGCGCCCACACGAAAGCTGCCAGCACTGAAAGCTCTACCTGGTTTTCACTGTCCCTTGGAACTGCATTCGCTGCCGCACAGACATTATCTCTCCGCATAAGCTTTATTTGTTTATGATGCAACAATGCCTATGTGACTCTGGCACAGCCCGCTGCCATATTTGAAACGTCCACTGATTGCGCCCACACGAAAGCTGCCAGCACTGAAAGCTCTACCTGGTTTTCACTGTCCCTTGGAACTGCATTCGCTGCCGCACAGACATTCGCGCTCTGCGCAAGCCTTGGTTGGTTATGATGCAACAATGCCTATGTGACTCTGGCAGAGACCGGCTGCCAAATTTGAAACGTCCAGCGATTGCGCCCACACGAAAGCTGCCAGCACTGAAAGCTCTACCTGGTTTTCACTGTCCCTTGGAACTGCATTCGCTGCCGCACAGACATTCGCGCTCTGCAAAAGCCTTGGTTGGGTGTGATGCAACAATGCCTATGTGACTCTGGCAGCGCCCGGCTTCCAAATTTGAAACGTCCAGCGATTGCGCCCACACGAAAGCTGCCAGCACTGAAAGCTCTACCTGGTTTTCACTGTCCCTTGGAACTGCATTCGCTGCGGCACAGACATTCGCGCTCTGCGCAAGCCTTGGTTGGTTATGATGCAACAATGCCTATGTGACTCTGGCAGAGACCGGCTGCCAAATTTGAAACGTCCAGCGATTGCGCCCACACGAAAGCTGCCAGCACTGAAAGCTCTACCTGGTTTTCACTGTCCCTTGGAACTGCATTCGCTGCCGCACAGACATTCGCGCTCTGCAAAAGCCTTGGTTGGGTATGATGCAACAATGCCTATGTGACTCTGGCAGAGCCCGGCTGCCAAATTTGAATTGTACACCGATTGCGCCCTCACGAAAGCTGCCAGCACTGAAAGCTCTACCTGGTTTTCACTGTCCCTTGGAACTGCATTTGCTGCCGCACAGACATTCGCGCTCTGCAAAAGCCTTGGTTGGGTATGATGCAACAATGCCTATGTGACTCTGGCAGAGCCCGCTGCCAAATTTGACACGTCCAGCAATTGCGCCCACACGAAAGCTGCCAGCACTGAAAGCTCTACCTGGTTTTCACTGTCCCTTGGAACTGCATTCGCTGCCGCACAGACATTCGCGCTCCGCAAAAGCCTTGGTTGGTTATGATGCAACAATGCCTATGTGACTCTGGCAGAGCCCGGCTGCCAAATTTGAAACGTCCAGCAATTGCGCCCACATGAAAGCTGCCAGCACTGAAAGCTCTACCTGGTTTTCACTGTCCCTTGGAACTGCATTCGCTGCCGCACAGACATTCGCGCTCTGCGCAAGCCTTGGTTGGTTATGATGCAACAATGCCTATGTGACTCATGGAGAGCCCGGCTGCCAAATTTGAAACGTCCAGCAATTGCGCCCACACGAAAGCTGCCAGCACTGAAAGCTCTACCTGGTTTTCACTGTCCCTTGGAACTGCATTCGCTGCCGCACAGACATTCGCGCTCTGCAAAAGCCTTTGTTGGTTATGATGCAACAATGCCTATGTGACTCTGGCAGAGCCCGGCTGCCAAATTTGAAACGTCCACTGATTGCGCCCACACGAAAGCTGCCAGCACTGAAAGCTCTACCTGGTTTTCACTGTCCCTTGGAACTGCATTCGCTGCCGCACAGACATTCGCGCTCTGCGCAAGCCTTAGTTGGTTATGACGCAACAATGCCTATGTGACTCTGGCAGAGCCCGGCTGCCAAATTTGACACGTCCAGCAATTGCGCCCACACGAAAGCTGCCAGCACTGAAAGCTCTACCTGGTTTTCACTGTCCCTTGGAACTGCATTCGCTGCCGCACAGACATTCGCGCTCCGCAAAAGCCTTGGTTGGTTATGATGCAACAATGCCTATGTGACTCTGGCAGAGCCCGGCTGCCAAATTTGAAACGTCCAGCAATTGCGCCCACATGAAAGCTGCCAGCACTGAAAGCTCTACCTGGTTTTCACTGTCCCTTGGAACTGCATTCGCTTCCGCACAGACATTCGCGCTCTGCGCAAGCCTTGGTTGGTTATGATGCAACAATGCCTATGTGACTCATGGAGAGCCCGGCTGCCAAATTCGAAACGTCCAGCAATTGCGCCCACACGAAAGCTGCCAGCACTGAAAGATCTACCTGGTTTTCACTGTCCCTTGGAACTGCATTCGCTGCCGCACAGACATTCGCGCTCTGCAAAAGCCTTGGTTGGTTATGATGCAACAATGCCTATGTGACTCTGGCAGAGCCCGGCTGCCAAATTTGAAATGTACACCGATTGCGCCCACACGAAAGCTGCCAGCACTGAAAGCTCTACCTGGTTTTCACTGTCCCTTGGAACTGCATTCGCTGCCGCACAGACATTCGCGCTCTGCGCAAGCCTTGGTTGGTTATGATGCAACAATGCCTATGTGACTCATGGAGAGCCCGGCTGCCAAATTCGAAACGTCCAGCAATTGCGCCCACACGAAAGCTGCCAGCACTGAAAGATCTACCTGGTTTTCACTGTCCCTTGGAACTGCATTCGCTGCCGCACAGACATTCGCGCTCTGCAAAAGCCTTGGTTGGTTATGATGCAACAATGCCTATGTGACTCTGGCAGAGCCCGGCTGCCAAATTTGAAACGTCCACTGATTGCGCCCACACGAAAGCTGCCAGCACTGAAAGCTCTACCTGGTTTTCACCGTCCCTTGGAACTGCATTCGCTGCCGCACAGACATTCGCGCTCTGCAAAAGCCTTGGTTGGTTATGATGCAACAATGCCTATGTGACTCATGGAGAGCCCGGCTGCCAAATTTGAATTGTACACCGATTGCGCCCTCACGAAAGCTCCCAGCGCTGAAAGCTCTACCTGGTTTTCACTGTCCCTTGGAACTGCATTTGCTGCCGCACAGACATTCGCGCTCTGCAAAAGCCTTGGTTGGGTATGATGCAACAATGCCTATGTGACTCTCGCAGAGCCCGCTGCCAAATTTCACACATCCAGCGATTGCGCCCACACGAAAGCTGCCAGCACTGAAAGCTCTACCTGGTTTTCACTGTCCCTTGGAACTGCATTCGCTGCTGCACAGACATTCGCGCTCTGCAAAAGCCTTGGTTGGGTATGATGCAACAATGCCTATGTGACTCTCGCACAGCCTGCTGCCAAATTTGAAACGTCCACTGATTGCGCCCACACGAAAGCTGCTAGCACTGAAAGCTCTACCTGGTTTTCACTGTCCCTTGGAACTGCATTCGCTGCCGCACAGACATTCGCGCTCCGCAAAAGCCTTGGTTGGTTATGATGCAACAATGCCTATGTGACCCTGGCAGAGCCCGGCTGTCAAATTTGAAACGTCCAGCGATTGCGCCCACACGAAAGCTGCCAGCACTGAAAGCTCTACCTGGTTTTCACTGTCCCTTGGAACTGCATTCGCTGCCGCACAGACATTCGCGCTCTGCGCAAGCCTTGGTTGGTTATGACGAAACAATGCCTATGTGACTCTGGCAGAGACCGGCTGCCAAATTTGAAACGTCCAGCGATTGCGCCCACACGAAAGCTGCCAGCACTGAAAGCTCTACCTGGTTTTCACTGTCCCTTGGAACTGCATTCGCTGCCGCACAGACATTCGCGCTCTGCGCAAGCCTTGGTTGGTTATGATGCAACAATGCCTATGTGACTCTGGCAGAGCCCGGCTGCCAAATTTGAAATGTACACCTATTGCGCCCTCACGAAAGCTCCCAGCGCTGAAAGCTCTACCTGTTTTTCACTGTCCCTTGGAACTGCATTCGCTGCCGCACAGACAGTCGCGCTCTGCAAAAGCCTTGGTTGGGTATGATGCAACAATGCCTATGTGACTCTCGCAGAGCACGCTGCCAAATTTGAAACGTCCAGCGATTGCGCCCACACGAAAGCTGCCAGCACTGAAAGCTCTACCTGGTTTTCACTGTCCCTTGGAACTGCATTCGCTGCCGCACAGACATTCGCGCTCTGCGCAAGCCTTGGTTGGTTATGACGCAACAATGCCTATGTGACTCTGGCAGAGCCCGGCTGCCAAATTTGAAATGTACACCGATTGTGCCCACACGAAAGCTGCCAGCACTGAAAGCTCTACCTGGTTTTCACTGTCCCTTGGAACTGCATTCGCTGCCGCACAGACATTCGCGCTCCGCAAAAGCCTTGGTTGGTTATGATGCAACAATGCCTATGTGACTCTCGCAGAGCCCGGCTGCCAAATTTGAAACGTCCAGCAATTGCGCCCACATGAAAGCTGCCAGCACTGAAAGCTCTACCTGGTTTTCACTGTCCCTTGGAACTGCATTCGCTGCCGCACAGACATTCGCGCTCTGCGCAAGCCTTGGTTGGTTATGATGCAACAATGCCTATGTGACTCATGCAGAGCCCGGCTGCCAAATTCGAAACGTCCAGCAATTGCGCCCACACGAAAGCTGCCAGCACTGAAAGCTCTACCTGGTTTTCACTGTCCCTTGGAACTGCATTCGCTGCCGCACACACATTCGCGCTCCGCAAAAGCCTTGGTTGGTTATGATGCAACAATGCCTATGTGACTCTGGCAGAGCCCGGCTGCCAAATTTGAAACGTCCACTGATTGCGCCCACACGAAATCTGCCAGCACTGAAAGCTCTACCTGGTTTTCACCGTCCCTTGGAACTGCATTCGCTACCGCACAGACATTCGCGCTCTGCGCAAGCCTTGGTTGGTTATGATGCAACAATGCCTATGTGACTCTGGCAGAGCCCGGCTGCCAAATTTGAAACGTCCAGCAATTGCGCCCACATGAAAGCTGCCAGCACTGAAAGCTCTACCTGGTTTTCACTGTCCCTTGGAACTGCATTCGCTTCCGCACAGACATTCGCGCTCTGCGCAAGCCTTGGTTGGTTATGATGCAACAATGCCTATGTGACTCATGGAGAGCCCGGCTGCCAAATTCGAAACGTCCAGCAATTGCGCCCACACGAAAGCTGCCAGCACTGAAAGATCTACCTGGTTTTCACTGTCCCTTGGAACTGCATTCGCTGCCGCACAGACATTCGCGCTCTGCAAAAGCCTTGGTTGGTTATGATGCAACAATGCCTATGTGACTCTGGCAGAGCCCGGCTGCCAAATTTGAAATGTACACCGATTGCGCCCACACGAAAGCTGCCAGCACTGAAAGCTCTACCTGGTTTTCACTGTCCCTTGGAACTGCATTCGCTGCCGCACAGACATTCGCGCTCTGCGCAAGCCTTGGTTGGTTATGATGCAACAATGCCTATGTGACTCATGGAGAGCCCGGCTGCCAAATTCGAAACGTCCAGCAATTGCGCCCACACGAAAGCTGCCAGCACTGAAAGATCTACCTGGTTTTCACTGTCCCTTGGAACTGCATTCGCTGCCGCACAGACATTCGCGCTCTGCAAAAGCCTTGGTTGGTTATGATGCAACAATGCCTATGTGACTCTGGCAGAGCCCGGCTGCCAAATTTGAAACGTCCACTGATTGCGCCCACACGAAAGCTGCCAGCACTGAAAGCTCTACCTGGTTTTCACCGTCCCTTGGAACTGCATTCGCTGCCGCACAGACATTCGCGCTCTGCAAAAGCCTTGGTTGGTTATGATGCAACAATGCCTATGTGACTCATGGAGAGCCCGGCTGCCAAATTTGAATTGTACACCGATTGCGCCCTCACGAAAGCTCCCAGCGCTGAAAGCTCTACCTGGTTTTCACTGTCCCTTGGAACTGCATTTGCTGCCGCACAGACATTCGCGCTCTGCAAAAGCCTTGGTTGGGTATGATGCAACAATGCCTATGTGACTCTCGCAGAGCCCGCTGCCAAATTTCACACATCCAGCGATTGCGCCCACACGAAAGCTGCCAGCACTGAAAGCTCTACCTGGTTTTCACTGTCCCTTGGAACTGCATTCGCTGCTGCACAGACATTCGCGCTCTGCAAAAGCCTTGGTTGGGTATGATGCAACAATGCCTATGTGACTCTCGCACAGCCTGCTGCCAAATTTGAAACGTCCACTGATTGCGCCCACACGAAAGCTGCTAGCACTGAAAGCTCTACCTGGTTTTCACTGTCCCTTGGAACTGCATTCGCTGCCGCACAGACATTCGCGCTCCGCAAAAGCCTTGGTTGGTTATGATGCAACAATGCCTATGTGACCCTGGCAGAGCCCGGCTGTCAAATTTGAAACGTCCAGCGATTGCGCCCACACGAAAGCTGCCAGCACTGAAAGCTCTACCTGGTTTTCACTGTCCCTTGGAACTGCATTCGCTGCCGCACAGACATTCGCGCTCTGCGCAAGCCTTGGTTGGTTATGACGAAACAATGCCTATGTGACTCTGGCAGAGACCGGCTGCCAAATTTGAAACGTCCAGCGATTGCGCCCACACGAAAGCTGCCAGCACTGAAAGCTCTACCTGGTTTTCACTGTCCCTTGGAACTGCATTCGCTGCCGCACAGACATTCGCGCTCTGCGCAAGCCTTGGTTGGTTATGATGCAACAATGCCTATGTGACTCTGGCAGAGCCCGGCTGCCAAATTTGAAATGTACACCTATTGCGCCCTCACGAAAGCTCCCAGCGCTGAAAGCTCTACCTGTTTTTCACTGTCCCTTGGAACTGCATTCGCTGCCGCACAGACAGTCGCGCTCTGCAAAAGCCTTGGTTGGGTATGATGCAACAATGCCTATGTGACTCTCGCAGAGCACGCTGCCAAATTTGAAACGTCCAGCGATTGCGCCCACACGAAAGCTGCCAGCACTGAAAGCTCTACCTGGTTTTCACTGTCCCTTGGAACTGCATTCGCTGCCGCACAGACATTCGCGCTCCGCAAAAGCCTTGGTTGGTTATGACGCAACAATGCCTATGTGACTCTGGCAGAGCCCGGCTGCCAAATTTGAAATGTACACCGATTGTGCCCACACGAAAGCTGCCAGCACTGAAAGCTCTACCTGGTTTTCACTGTCCCTTGGAACTGCATTCGCTGCCGCACAGACATTCGCGCTCCGCAAAAGCCTTGGTTGGTTATGATGCAACAATGCCTATGTGACTCTCGCAGAGCCCGGCTGCCAAATTTGAAACGTCCAGCAATTGCGCCCACATGAAAGCTGCCAGCACTGAAAGCTCTACCTGGTTTTCACTGTCCCTTGGAACTGCATTCGCTGCCGCACAGACATTCGCGCTCTGCGCAAGCCTTGGTTGGTTATGATGCAACAATGCCTATGTGACTCATGCAGAGCCCGGCTGCCAAATTCGAAACGTCCAGCAATTGCGCCCACACGAAAGCTGCCAGCACTGAAAGCTCTACCTGGTTTTCACTGTCCCTTGGAACTGCATTCGCTGCCGCACACACATTCGCGCTCCGCAAAAGCCTTGGTTGGTTATGATGCAACAATGCCTATGTGACTCTGGCAGAGCCCGGCTGCCAAATTTGAAACGTCCACTGATTGCGCCCACACGAAATCTGCCAGCACTGAAAGCTCTACCTGGTTTTCACCGTCCCTTGGAACTGCATTCGCTACCGCACAGACATTCGCGCTCTGCGCAAGCCTTGGTTGGTTATGATGCAACAATGCCTATGTGACTCTGGCAGAGCCCGGCTGCCAAATTTGAAACCTCCACCGATTGCGCCCACACGAAAGCTGCCAGCACTGAAAGCTCTACCTGGTTTTCACTGTCCCTTGGAACTGCATTCGCTGCCGCACAGACATTATCTCTCCGCATAAGCTTTATTTGTTTATGATGCAACAATGCCTATGTGACTCTGGCACAGCCCGCTGCCATATTTGAAACGTCCACTGATTGCGCCCACACGAAAGCTGCCAGCACTGAAAGCTCTACCTGGTTTTCACTGTCCCTTGGAACTGCATTCGCTGCCGCACAGACATTCGCGCTCTGCGCAAGCCTTGGTTGGTTATGATGCAACAATGCCTATGTGACTCTCGCAGAGCCCGGCTTCCAAATTTGAAACGTCCAGCGATTGCGCCCACACGAAAGCTGCCAGCACTGAAAGCTCTACCTGGTTTTCACTGTCCCTTGGAACTGCATTCGCTGCGGCACAGACATTCGCGCTCTGCGCAAGCCTTGGTTGGTTATGATGCAACAATGCCTATGTGACTCTGGCAGAGACCGGCTGCCAAATTTGAAACGTCCAGCGATTGCGCCCACACGAAAGCTGCCAGCACTGAAAGCTCTACCTGGTTTTCACTGTCCCTTGGAACTGCATTTGCTGCCGCACAGACATTCGCGCTCTGCAAAAGCCTTGGTTGGGTATGATGCAACAATGCCTATGTGACTCTGGCAGAGCCCGCTGCCAAATTTGACACGTCCAGCAATTGCGCCCACACGAAAGCTGCCAGCACTGAAAGCTCTACCTGGTTTTCACTGTCCCTTGGAACTGCATTCGCTGCCGCACAGACATTCGCGCTCCGCAAAAGCCTTGGTTGGTTATGATGCAACAATGCCTATGTGACTCTGGCAGAGCCCGGCTGCCAAATTTGAAACGTCCAGCAATTGCGCCCACATGAAAGCTGCCAGCACTGAAAGCTCTACCTGGTTTTCACTGTCCCTTGGAACTGCATTCGCTGCCGCACAGACATTCGCGCTCTGCGCAAGCCTTGGTTGGTTATGATGCAACAATGCCTATGTGACTCATGGAGAGCCCGGCTGCCAAATTTGAAACGTCCAGCAATTGCGCCCACACGAAAGCTGCCAGCACTGAAAGCTCTACCTGGTTTTCACTGTCCCTTGGAACTGCATTCGCTGCCGCACAGACATTCGCGCTCTGCAAAAGCCTTTGTTGGTTATGATGCAACAATGCCTATGTGACTCTGGCAGAGCCCGGCTGCCAAATTTGAAACGTCCACTGATTGCGCCCACACGAAAGCTGCCAGCACTGAAAGCTCTACCTGGTTTTCACCGTCCCTTGGAACTGCATTCGCTGCCGCACAGACATTCGCGCTCTGCGCAAGCCTTGGTTGGTTATGACGCAACAATGCCTATGTGACTCTGGCAGAGCCCGGCTGCCAAATTTGAAACCTCCACCGATTGCGCCCACACGAAAGCTGCCAGCACTGAAAGCTCTACCTGGTTTTCACTGTCCCTTGGAACTGCATTCGCTGCCGCACAGACATTATCTCTCCGCATAAGCTTTATTTGTTTATGATGCAACAATGCCTATGTGACTCTGGCACAGCCCGCTGCCAAATTTGAAACGTCCACTGATTGCGCCCACACGAAAGCTGCCAGCACTGAAAGCTCTACCTGGTTTTCACTGTCCCTTGGAACTGCATTCGCTGCCGCACAGACATTCGCGCTCCGCAAAAGCCTTGGTTGGGTATGATGCAACAATGCCTATGTGACTCTGGCAGAGCCCGGCTGCCAAATTTGAATTGTACACCGATTGCGCCCTCACGAAAGCTGCCAGCACTGAAAGCTCTACCTGGTTTTCACTGTCCCTTGGAACTGCATTTGCTGCCGCACAGACATTCGCGCTCTGCAAAAGCCTTGGTTGGGTATGATGCAACAATGCCTATGTGACTCTCGCAGAGCCCGCTGCCAAATTTGACACGTCCAGCGATTGCGCCCACACGAAAGCTGCCAGCACTGAAAGCTCTACCTGGTTTTCACTGTCCCTTGGAACTGCATTCGCTGCTGCACAGACATTCGCGCTCTGCAAAAGCCTTGGTTGGGTATGATGCAACAATGCCTATGTGACTCTCGCACAGCTTGCTGCCAAATTTGAAACGTCCACTGATTGCGCCCACACGAAAGCTGCTAGCACTGAAAGCTCTACCTGGTTTTCACTGTCCCTTGGAACTGCATTCGCTGCCGCACAGACATTCGCGCTCCGCAAAAGCCTTGGTTGGTTATGATGCAACAATGCCTATGTGACTCTGGCAGAGCCCGGCTGCCAAATTTGAAACGTCCAGCGATTGCGCCCACACGAAAGCTGCCAGCACTGAAAGCTCTACCTGGTTTTCACTGTCCCTTGGAACTGCATTCGCTGCCGCACAGACATTCGCGCTCCGCAAAAGCCTTGGTTGGTTATGATGCAACAATGCCTATGTGACCCTGGCAGAGCCCGGCTGTCAAATTTGAAACGTCCAGCGATTGCGCCCACACGAAATCTGCCAGCACTGAAAGCTCTACCTGGTTTTCACTGTCCCTTGGAACTGCATTCGCTGCCGCACAGAGATTCGCGCTCTGCGCAAGCCTTGGTTGGTTATGATGCAACAATGCCTATGTGACTCTGGCAGAGACCGGCTGCCAAATTTGAAACGTCCAGCGATTGCACGCACACGAAAGCTGCCAGCACTGAAAGCTCTACCTGGTTTTCACTGTCCCTTGGAACTGCATTCGCTGCCGCACAGACATTCGTGTTCCGCAAAAGCCTTGGTTGGTTATGATTCAACAATGCCTATGTGACTCTGGCAGAGCCCGGCTGCCAAATTTGAAATGTACACCTATTGCGCCCTCACGAAAGCTCCCAGCGCTGAAAGCTCTACCTGGTTTTCACTGTCCCTTGGAACTGCATTCGCTGCCGCACAGACATTCGCTTTCTGCAAAAGTCTGGGTTGGTTATGACGCAACAATGCCTATGTGACTCTGGCAGAGCCCGGCTGCCAAATTTCAATTGTACACCGATTGCGCCCTCACGAAAGCTGCCAGCACTGAAAGCTCTACCTGGTTTTCACTGTCCCTTGGAACTGCATTCGCTGCCGCACAGACAGTCGCGCTCTGCAAAAGCCTTGGTTGGGTATGATGCAACAATGCCTATGTGACTCTCGCAGAGCACGCTGCCAAATTTGAAACGTCCAGCGATTGCGCCCACACGAAAGCTGCCAGCACTGAAAGCTCTACCTGGTTTTCACTGTCCCTTGGAACTGCATTCGCTGCCGCACAGACATTCGCGCTCTGCGCAAGCCTTGGTTGGTTATGATGCAACAATGCCTATGTGACTCTGGCAGAGCCCGGCTGCCAAATTCGAAACGTCCAGCAATTGCGCCCACACGAAAGCTGCCAGCACTGAAAGCTCTACCTGGTTTTCACTGTCCCTTGGAACTGCATTCGCTGCCGCACAGACATTATCTCTCCGCATAAGCTTTATTTGTTTATGATGCAACAATGCCTATGTGACTCTGGCAGAGACCGGCTGCCAAATTTGAAACGTCCAGCGATTGCGCCCACACGAAAGCTGCCAGCACTGAAAGCTCTACCTGGTTTTCACTGTCCCTTGGAACTGTATTCGCTGCCGCACAGACATTCGTGGTCCGCAAAAGCCTTGGTTGGTTATGATTCAACAATGCCTATGTGACTCTGGCAGAGCCCGGCTGCCAAATTTGAAACGTCCACCTATTGCGCCCTCACGAAACCTGCCAGCACTGAAAGCTCTACCTGGTTTTCACCGTCCCTTGGATCTGCATTCGCTGCCGCACAGACATTCGCGCTCTGCGCAAGCCTTGGTTGGTTATGATGCAACAATGCCTATGTGACTCTGGCAGAGCCCGGCTGCCAAATTTGAAACCTCCACCGATTGCGCCCACACGAAAGCTGCCAGCACTGAAAGCTCTACCTGGTTTTCACTGTCCCTTGGAACTGCATTCGCTGCCGCACAGACATTATCTCTCCGCATAAGCTTTATTTGTTTATGATGCAACAATGCCTATGTGACTCTGGCACAGCCCGCTGCCATATTTGAAACGTCCACTGATTGCGCCCACACGAAAGCTGCCAGCACTGAAAGCTCTACCTGGTTTTCACTGTCCCTTGGAACTGCATTCGCTGCCGCACAGACATTCGCGCTCTGCAAAAGCCTTGGTTGGGTATGATGCAACAATGCCTATGTGACTCTGGCAGCGCCCGGCTTCCAAATTTGAAACGTCCAGCGATTGCGCCCACACGAAAGCTGCCAGCACTGAAAGCTCTACCTGGTTTTCACTGTCCCTTGGAACTGCATTCGCTGCCGCACAGACATTCGCGCTCCGCAAAAGCCTTGGTTGGTTATGATGCAACAATGCCTATGTGACTCTGGCAGAGACCGGCTGCCAAATTTGAAACGTCCAGCGATTGCGCCCACACGAAAGCTGCCAGCACTGAAAGCTCTACCTGGTTTTCACTGTCCCTTGGAACTGCATTCGCTGCCGCACAGACATTCGCGCTCTGCAAAAGCCTTGGTTGGGTATGATGCAACAATGCCTATGAGACTCTCGCAGATCCCGCTGCCAAATTTGACACGTCCAGCAATTGCGCCCACACGAAAGCTGCCAGCACTGAAAGCTCTACCTGGTTTTCACTGTCCCTTGGAACTGCATTTGCTGCCGCACAGACATTCGCGCTCTGCAAAAGCCTTGGTTGGGTATGATGCAACAATGCCTATGTGACTCTGGCAGAGCCCGCTGCCAAATTTGACACGTCCAGCAATTGCGCCCACACGAAAGCTGCCAGCA
This sequence comes from Mycteria americana, assembly GCF_035582795.1. Classification (NCBI taxonomy): domain Eukaryota; kingdom Metazoa; phylum Chordata; class Aves; order Ciconiiformes; family Ciconiidae; genus Mycteria; species Mycteria americana. The sequence continues at coordinate 973,835 of NW_027445609.1, read as the reverse complement.
CTGAAAGCTCTACCTGGTTTTCACTGTCCCTTGGAACTGCATTCGCTGCCGCACAGACATTATCTCTCCGCATAAGCTTTATTTGTTTATGATGCAACAATGCCTATGTGACTCTGGCACAGCCCGCTGCCATATTTGAAACGTCCACTGATTGCGCCCACACGAAAGCTGCCAGCACTGAAAGCTCTACCTGGTTTTCACTGTCCCTTGGAACTGCATTCGCTGCCGCACAGACATTCGCGCTCTGCGCAAGCCTTGGTTGGGTATGATGCAACAATGCCTATGAGACTCTCGCAGATCCCGCTGCCAAATTTGACACGTCCAGCAATTGCGCCCACACGAAAGCTGCCAGCACTGAAAGCTCTACCTGGTTTTCACTGTCCCTTGGAACTGCATTCGCTGCCGCACAGACATTCGCGCTCCGCAAAAGCCTTGGTTGGTTATGATGCAACAATGCCTATGTGACCCTGGCAGAGCCCGGCTGTCAAATTTGAAACGTCCAGCGATTGCGCCCACACGAAATCTGCCAGCACTGAAAGCTCTACCTGGTTTTCACTGTCCCTTGGAACTGCATTCGCTGCCGCACAGACATTCGTGTTCCGCAAAAGCCTTGGTTGGTTATGATTCAACAATGCCTATGTGACTCTGGCAGAGCCCGGCTGCCAAATTTGAAATGTACACCTATTGCGCCCTCACGAAAGCTCCCAGCGCTGAAAGCTCTACCTGGTTTTCACTGTCCCTTGGAACTGCATTCGCTGCCGCACAGACATTCGCTTTCTGCAAAAGTCTGGGTTGGTTATGACGCAACAATGCCTATGTGACTCTGGCAGAGCCCGGCTGCCAAATTTCAATTGTACACCGATTGCGCCCTCACGAAAGCTGACAGCACTGAAAGCTCTACCTGGTTTTCACTGTCCCTTGGAACTGCATTCGCTGCCGCACAGACAGTCGCGCTCTGCAAAAGCCTTGGTTGGGTATGATGCAACAATGCCTATGTGACTCTCGCAGAGCACGCTGCCAAATTTGAAACGTCCAGCGATTGCGCCCACACGAAAGCTGCCAGCACTGAAAGCTCTACCTGGTTTTCACTGTCCCTTGGAACTGCATTCGCTGCCGCACAGACATTCGCGCTCTGCGCAAGCCTTGGTTGGTTATGATGCAACAATGCCTATGTGACTCTGGCAGAGCCCGGCTGCCAAATTCGAAACGTCCAGCAATTGCGCCCACACGAAAGCTGCCAGCACTGAAAGCTCTACCTGGTTTTCACTGTCCCTTGGAACTGCATTCGCTGCCGCACAGACATTATCTCTCCGCATAAGCTTTATTTGTTTATGATGCAACAATGCCTATGTGACTCTGGCAGAGACCGGCTGCCAAATTTGAAACGTCCAGCGATTGCGCCCACACGAAAGCTGCCAGCACTGAAAGCTCTACCTGGTTTTCACTGTCCCTTGGAACTGTATTCGCTGCCGCACAGACATTCGTGGTCCGCAAAAGCCTTGGTTGGTTATGATTCAACAATGCCTATGTGACTCTGGCAGAGCCCGGCTGCCAAATTTGAAACGTCCACCTATTGCGCCCTCACGAAACCTGCCAGCACTGAAAGCTCTACCTGGTTTTCACCGTCCCTTGGATCTGCATTCGCTGCCGCACAGACATTCGCGCTCTGCGCAAGCCTTGGTTGGTTATGATGCAACAATGCCTATGTGACTCTGGCAGAGCCCGGCTGCCAAATTTGAAACCTCCACCGATTGCGCTCACACGAAAGCTGCCAGCACTGAAAGCTCTACCTGGTTTTCACTGTCCCTTGGAACTGCATTCGCTGCCGCACAGACATTATCTCTCCGCATAAGCTTTATTTGTTTATGATGCAACAATGCCTATGTGACTCTGGCACAGCCCGCTGCCATATTTGAAACGTCCACTGATTGCGCCCACACGAAAGCTGCCAGCACTGAAAGCTCTACCTGGTTTTCACTGTCCCTTGGAACTGCATTCGCTGCCGCACAGACATTCGCGCTCTGCGCAAGCCTTGGTTGGTTATGATGCAACAATGCCTATGTGACTCTGGCAGAGACCGGCTGCCAAATTTGAAACGTCCAGCGATTGCGCCCACACGAAAGCTGCCAGCACTGAAAGCTCTACCTGGTTTTCACTGTCCCTTGGAACTGCATTCGCTGCCGCACAGACATTCGCGCTCTGCAAAAGCCTTGGTTGGGTATGATGCAACAATGCCTATGTGACTCTGGCAGCGCCCGGCTTCCAAATTTGAAACGTCCAGCGATTGTGCCCACACGAAAGCTGCCAGCACTGAAAGCTCTACCTGGTTTTCACTGTCCCTTGGAACTGCATTCGCTGCCGCACAGACATTCGCGCTCCGCAAAAGCCTTGGTTGGTTATGATGCAACAATGCCTATGTGACTCTGGCAGAGACCGGCTGCCAAATTTGAAACGTCCAGCGATTGCGCCCACACGAAAGCTGCCAGCACTGAAAGCTCTACCTGGTTTTCACTGTCCCTTGGAACTGCATTCGCTGCCGCACAGACATTCGCGCTCTGCCAAAGCCTTGGTTGGGTATGATGCAACAATGCCTATGAGACTCTCGCAGATCCCGCTGCCAAATTTGACACGTCCAGCAATTGCGCCCACACGAAAGCTGCCAGCACTGAAAGCTCTACCTGGTTTTCACTGTCCCTTGGAACTGCATTTGCTGCCGCACAGACATTCGCGCTCTGCAAAAGCCTTGGTTGGGTATGATGCAACAATGCCTATGTGACTCTGGCAGAGCCCGCTGCCAAATTTGACACGTCCAGCAATTGCGCCCACACGAAAGCTGCCAGCACTGAAAGCTCTACCTGGTTTTCACTGTCCCTTGGAACTGCATTCGCTGCCGCACAGACATTATCTCTCCGCATAAGCTTTATTTGTTTATGATGCAACAATGCCTATGTGACTCTGGCACAGCCCGCTGCCATATTTGAAACGTCCACTGATTGCGCCCACACGAAAGCTGCCAGCACTGAAAGCTCTACCTGGTTTTCACTGTCCCTTGGAACTGCATTCGCTGCCGCACAGACATTCGCGCTCTGCGCAAGCCTTGGTTGGGTATGATGCAACAATGCCTATGAGACTCTCGCAGATCCCGCTGCCAAATTTGACACGTCCAGCAATTGCGCCCACACGAAAGCTGCCAGCACTGAAAGCTCTACCTGGTTTTCACTGTCCCTTGGAACTGCATTCGCTGCCGCACAGACATTCGCGCTCTGCAAAAGCCTTGGTTGGGTATGATGCAACAATGCCTATGTGACTCTGGCAGAGCCCGCTGCCAAATTTGACACGTCCAGCAATTGCGCCCACACGAAAGCTGCCAGCACTGAAAGCTCTACCTGGTTTTCACTGTCCCTTGGAACTGCATTCGCTGCCGCACAGACATTATCTCTCCGCATAAGCTTTATTTGTTTATGATGCAACAATGCCTATGTGACTCTGGCACAGCCCGCTGCCATATTTGAAACGTCCACTGATTGCGCCCACACGAAAGCTGCCAGCACTGAAAGCTCTACCTGGTTTTCACTGTCCCTTGGAACTGCATTCGCTGCCGCACAGACATTCGCGCTCTGCGCAAGCCTTGGTTGGTTATGATGCAACAATGCCTATGTGACTCTGGCAGAGACCGGCTGCCAAATTTGAAACGTCCAGCGATTGCGCCCACACGAAAGCTGCCAGCACTGAAAGCTCTACCTGGTTTTCACTGTCCCTTGGAACTGCATTCGCTGCCGCACAGACATTCGCGCTCTGCAAAAGCCTTGGTTGGGTATGATGCAACAATGCCTATGTGACTCTGGCAGCGCCCGGCTTCCAAATTTGAAACGTCCAGCGATTGCGCCCACACGAAAGCTGCCAGCACTGAAAGCTCTACCTGGTTTTCACTGTCCCTTGGAACTGCATTCGCTGCCGCACAGACATTCGCGCTCCGCAAAAGCCTTGGTTGGTTATGATGCAACAATGCCTATGTGACTCTGGCAGAGACCGGCTGCCAAATTTGAAACGTCCAGCGATTGCGCCCACACGAAAGCTGCCAGCACTGAAAGCTCTACCTGGTTTTCACTGTCCCTTGGAACTGCATTCGCTGCCGCACAGACATTCGCGCTCTGCAAAAGCCTTGGTTGGGTATGATGCAACAATGCCTATGAGACTCTCGCAGATCCCGCTGCCAAATTTGACACGTCCAGCAATTGCGCCCACACGAAAGCTGCCAGCACTGAAAGCTCTACCTGGTTTTCACTGTCCCTTGGAACTGCATTTGCTGCCGCACAGACATTCGCGCTCTGCAAAAGCCTTGGTTGGGTATGATGCAACAATGCCTATGTGACTCTGGCAGAGCCCGCTGCCAAATTTGACACGTCCAGCAATTGCGCCCACACGAAAGCTGCCAGCACTGAAAGCTCTACCTGGTTTTCACTGTCCCTTGGAACTGCATTCGCTGCCGCACAGACATTCGCGCTCTGCGCAAGCCTTGGTTGGTTATGATGCAACAATGCCTATGTGACTCATGGAGAGCCCGGCTGCCAAATTTGAAACGTCCAGCAATTGCGCCCACACGAAAGCTGCCAGCACTGAAAGATCTACCTGGTTTTCACTGTCCCTTGGAACTGCATTCGCTGCCGCACAGACATTCGCGCTCTGCAAAAGCCTTTGTTGGTTATGATGCAACAATGCCTATGTGACTCTGGCAGAGCCCGGCTGCCAAATTTGAAACGTCCACTGATTGCGCCCACACGAAAGCTGCCAGCACTGAAAGCTCTACCTGGTTTTCACCGTCCCTTGGAACTGCATTCGCTGCCGCACAGACATTCGCGCTCTGCGCAAGCCTTGGTTGGTTATGACGCAACAATGCCTATGTGACTCTGGCAGAGCCCGGCTGCCAAATTTGACACGTCCAGCAATTGCGCCCACACGAAAGCTGCCAGCACTGAAAGCTCTACCTGGTTTTCACTGTCCCTTGGAACTGCATTCGCTGCCGCACAGACATTCGCGCTCCGCAAAAGCCTTGGTTGGTTATGATGCAACAATGCCTATGTGACTCTGGCAGAGCCCGGCTGCCAAATTTGAAACGTCCAGCAATTGCGCCCACATGAAAGCTGCCAGCACTGAAAGCTCTACCTGGTTTTCACTGTCCCTTGGAACTGCATTCGCTTCCGCACAGACATTCGCGCTCTGCGCAAGCCTTGGTTGGTTATGATGCAACAATGCCTATGTGACTCATGGAGAGCCCGGCTGCCAAATTCGAAACGTCCAGCAATTGCGCCCACACGAAAGCTGCCAGCACTGAAAGATCTACCTGGTTTTCACTGTCCCTTGGAACTGCATTCGCTGCCGCACAGACATTCGCGCTCTGCAAAAGCCTTGGTTGGTTATGATGCAACAATGCCTATGTGACTCTGGCAGAGCCCGGCTGCCAAATTTGAAATGTACACCGATTGCGCCCACACGAAAGCTGCCAGCACTGAAAGCTCTACCTGGTTTTCACTGTCCCTTGGATCTGCATTCGCTGCCGCACAGACATTCGCGCTCTGCGCAAGCCTTGGTTGGTTATGATGCAACAATGCCTATGTGACTCTGGCAGAGCCCGGCTGCCAAATTTGAAACCTCCACCGATTGCGCCCACACGAAAGCTGCCAGCACTGAAAGCTCTACCTGGTTTTCACTGTCCCTTGGAACTGCATTCGCTGCCGCACAGACATTATCTCTCCGCATAAGCTTTATTTGTTTATGATGCAACAATGCCTATGTGACTCTGGCACAGCCCGCTGCCATATTTGAAACGTCCACTGATTGCGCCCACACGAAAGCTGCCAGCACTGAAAGCTCTACCTGGTTTTCACTGTCCCTTGGAACTGCATTCGCTGCCGCACAGACATTCGCGCTCTGCGCAAGCCTTGGTTGGTTATGATGCAACAATGCCTATGTGACTCTGGCAGAGACCGGCTGCCAAATTTGAAACGTCCAGCGATTGCGCCCACACGAAAGCTGCCAGCACTGAAAGCTCTACCTGGTTTTCACTGTCCCTTGGAACTGCATTCGCTGCCGCACAGACATTCGCGCTCTGCAAAAGCCTTGGTTGGGTATGATGCAACAATGCCTATGTGACTCTGGCAGCGCCCGGCTTCCAAATTTGAAACGTCCAGCGATTGCGCCCACACGAAAGCTGCCAGCACTGAAAGCTCTACCTGGTTTTCACTGTCCCTTGGAACTGCATTCGCTGCCGCACAGACATTCGCGCTCCGCAAAAGCCTTGGTTGGTTATGATGCAACAATGCCTATGTGACTCTGGCAGAGACCGGCTGCCAAATTTGAAACGTCCAGCGATTGCGCCCACACGAAAGCTGCCAGCACTGAAAGCTCTACCTGGTTTTCACTGTCCCTTGGAACTGCATTCGCTGCCGCACAGACATTCGCGCTCTGCAAAAGCCTTGGTTGGGTATGATGCAACAATGCCTATGAGACTCTCGCAGATCCCGCTGCCAAATTTGACACGTCCAGCAATTGCGCCCACACGAAAGCTGCCAGCACTGAAAGCTCTACCTGGTTTTCACTGTCCCTTGGAACTGCATTTGCTGCCGCACAGACATTCGCGCTCTGCGCAAGCCTTGGTTGGTTATGATGCAACAATGCCTATGTGACTCTGGCAGAGCCCGCTGCCAAATTTGACACGTCCAGCAATTGCGCCCACACGAAAGCTGCCAGCACTGAAAGCTCTACCTGGTTTTCACTGTCCCTTGGAACTGCATTCGCTGCCGCACAGACATTATCTCTCCGCATAAGCTTTATTTGTTTATGATGCAACAATGCCTATGTGACTCTGGCACAGCCCGCTGCCATATTTGAAACGTCCACTGATTGCGCCCACACGAAAGCTGCCAGCACTGAAAGCTCTACCTGGTTTTCACTGTCCCTTGGAACTGCATTCGCTGCCGCACAGACATTCGCGCTCTGCGCAAGCCTTGGTTGGGTATGATGCAACAATGCCTATGAGACTCTCGCAGATCCCGCTGCCAAATTTGACACGTCCAGCAATTGCGCCCACACGAAAGCTGCCAGCACTGAAAGCTCTACCTGGTTTTCACTGTCCCTTGGAACTGCATTCGCTGCCGCACAGACATTCGCGCTCTGCAAAAGCCTTGGTTGGGTATGATGCAACAATGCCTATGTGACTCTGGCAGAGCCCGCTGCCAAATTTGACACGTCCAGCAATTGCGCCCACACGAAAGCTGCCAGCACTGAAAGCTCTACCTGGTTTTCACTGTCCCTTGGAACTGCATTCGCTGCCGCACAGACATTATCTCTCCGCATAAGCTTTATTTGTTTATGATGCAACAATGCCTATGTGACTCTGGCACAGCCCGCTGCCATATTTGAAACGTCCACTGATTGCGCCCACACGAAAGCTGCCAGCACTGAAAGCTCTACCTGGTTTTCACTGTCCCTTGGAACTGCATTCGCTGCCGCACAGACATTCGCGCTCTGCGCAAGCCTTGGTTGGTTATGATGCAACAATGCCTATGTGACTCTGGCAGAGACCGGCTGCCAAATTTGAAACGTCCAGCGATTGCGCCCACACGAAAGCTGCCAGCACTGAAAGCTCTACCTGGTTTTCACTGTCCCTTGGAACTGCATTCGCTGCCGCACAGACATTCGCGCTCTGCAAAAGCCTTGGTTGGGTATGATGCAACAATGCCTATGTGACTCTGGCAGCGCCCGGCTTCCAAATTTGAAACGTCCAGCGATTGCGCCCACACGAAAGCTGCCAGCACTGAAAGCTCTACCTGGTTTTCACTGTCCCTTGGAACTGCATTCGCTGCCGCACAGACATTCGCGCTCCGCAAAAGCCTTGGTTGGTTATGATGCAACAATGCCTATGTGACTCTGGCAGAGACCGGCTGCCAAATTTGAAACGTCCAGCGATTGCGCCCACACGAAAGCTGCCAGCACTGAAAGCTCTACCTGGTTTTCACTGTCCCTTGGAACTGCATTCGCTGCCGCACAGACATTCGCGCTCTGCAAAAGCCTTGGTTGGGTATGATGCAACAATGCCTATGAGACTCTCGCAGATCCCGCTGCCAAATTTGACACGTCCAGCAATTGCGCCCACACGAAAGCTGCCAGCACTGAAAGCTCTACCTGGTTTTCACTGTCCCTTGGAACTGCATTTGCTGCCGCACAGACATTCGCGCTCTGCAAAAGCCTTGGTTGGGTATGATGCAACAATGCCTATGTGACTCTGGCAGAGCCCGCTGCCAAATTTGACACGTCCAGCAATTGCGCCCACACGAAAGCTGCCAGCACTGAAAGCTCTACCTGGTTTTCACTGTCCCTTGGAACTGCATTCGCTGCCGCACAGACATTCGCGCTCCGCAAAAGCCTTGGTTGGTTATGATGCAACAATGCCTATGTGACTCTGGCAGAGCCCGGCTGCCAAATTTGAAACGTCCAGCAATTGCGCCCACATGAAAGCTGCCAGCACTGAAAGCTCTACCTGGTTTTCACTGTCCCTTGGAACTGCATTCGCTGCCGCACAGACATTCGCGCTCTGCGCAAGCCTTGGTTGGTTATGATGCAACAATGCCTATGTGACTCTGGCAGAGCCCGGCTGCCAAATTTGAAACGTCCAGCAATTGCGCCCACACGAAAGCTGCCAGCACTGAAAGATCTACCTGGTTTTCACTGTCCCTTGGAACTGCATTCGCTGCCGCACAGACATTCGCGCTCTGCAAAAGCCTTTGTTGGTTATGATGCAACAATGCCTATGTGACTCTGGCAGAGCCCGGCTGCCAAATTTGAAACGTCCACTGATTGCGCCCACACGAAAGCTGCCAGCACTGAAAGCTCTACCTGGTTTTCACCGTCCCTTGGAACTGCATTCGCTGCCGCACAGACATTCGCGCTCTGCGCAAGCCTTGGTTGGTTATGACGCAACAATGCCTATGTGACTCTGGCAGAGCCCGGCTGCCAAATTTGACACGTCCAGCAATTGCGCCCACACGAAAGCTGCCAGCACTGAAAGCTCTACCTGGTTTTCACTGTCCCTTGGAACTGCATTCGCTGCCGCACAGACATTCGCGCTCCGCAAAAGCCTTGGTTGGTTATGATGCAACAATGCCTATGTGACTCTGGCAGAGCCCGGCTGCCAAATTTGAAACGTCCAGCAATTGCGCCCACATGAAAGCTGCCAGCACTGAAAGCTCTACCTGGTTTTCACTGTCCCTTGGAACTGCATTCGCTTCCGCACAGACATTCGCGCTCTGCGCAAGCCTTGGTTGGTTATGATGCAACAATGCCTATGTGACTCATGGAGAGCCCGGCTGCCAAATTCGAAACGTCCAGCAATTGCGCCCACACGAAAGCTGCCAGCACTGAAAGATCTACCTGGTTTTCACTGTCCCTTGGAACTGCATTCGCTGCCGCACAGACATTCGCGCTCTGCAAAAGCCTTGGTTGGTTATGATGCAACAATGCCTATGTGACTCTGGCAGAGCCCGGCTGCCAAATTTGAAATGTACACCGATTGCGCCCACACGAAAGCTGCCAGCACTGAAAGCTCTACCTGGTTTTCACTGTCCCTTGGAACTGCATTCGCTGCCGCACAGACATTCGCGCTCTGCGCAAGCCTTGGTTGGTTATGATGCAACAATGCCTATGTGACTCATGGAGAGCCCGGCTGCCAAATTCGAAACGTCCAGCAATTGCGCCCACACGAAAGCTGCCAGCACTGAAAGATCTACCTGGTTTTCACTGTCCCTTGGAACTGCATTCGCTGCCGCACAGACATTCGCGCTCTGCAAAAGCCTTGGTTGGTTATGATGCAACAATGCCTATGTGACTCTGGCAGAGCCCGGCTGCCAAATTTGAAACGTCCACTGATTGCGCCCACACGAAAGCTGCCAGCACTGAAAGCTCTACCTGGTTTTCACCGTCCCTTGGAACTGCATTCGCTGCCGCACAGACATTCGCGCTCTGCGCAAGCCTTGGTTGGTTATGATGCAACAATGCCTATGTGACTCATGGAGAGCCCGGCTGCCAAATTTGAATTGTACACCGATTGCGCCCTCACGAAAGCTCCCAGCGCTGAAAGCTCTACCTGGTTTTCACTGTCCCTTGGAACTGCATTTGCTGCCGCACAGACATTCGCGCTCTGCAAAAGCCTTGGTTGGGTATGATGCAACAATGCCTATGTGACTCTCGCAGAGCCCGCTGCCAAATTTGAAACGTCCAGCGATTGCGCCCACACGAAAGCTGCCAGCACTGAAAGCTCTACCTGGTTTTCACTGTCCCTTGGAACTGCATTCGCTGCCGCACAGACATTCGCGCTCCGCAAAAGCCTTGGTTGGTTATGATGCAACAATGCCTATGTGACCCTGGCAGAGCCCGGCTGTCAAATTTGAAACGTCCAGCGATTGCGCCCACACGAAAGCTGCCAGCACTGAAAGCTCTACCTGGTTTTCACTGTCCCTTGGAACTGCATTCGCTGCCGCACAGACATTCGCGCTCTGCGCAAGCCTTGGTTGGTTATGACGAAACAATGCCTATGTGACTCTGGCAGAGACCGGCTGCCAAATTTGAAACGTCCAGCGATTGCGCCCACACGAAAGCTGCCAGCACTGAAAGCTCTACCTGGTTTTCACTGTCCCTTGGAACTGCATTCGCTGCCGCACAGACATTCGCGCTCTGCGCAAGCCTTGGTTGGTTATGATGCAACAATGCCTATGTGACTCTGGCAGAGCCCGGCTGCCAAATTTGAAATGTACACCTATTGCGCCCTCACGAAAGCTCCCAGCGCTGAAAGCTCTACCTGTTTTTCACTGTCCCTTGGAACTGCATTCGCTGCCGCACAGACAGTCGCGCTCTGCAAAAGCCTTGGTTGGGTATGATGCAACAATGCCTATGTGACTCTCGCAGAGCACGCTGCCAAATTTGAAACGTCCAGCGATTGCGCCCACACGAAAGCTGCCAGCACTGAAAGCTCTACCTGGTTTTCACTGTCCCTTGGAACTGCATTCGCTGCCGCACAGACATTCGCGCTCTGCGCAAGCCTTGGTTGGTTATGACGCAACAATGCCTATGTGACTCTGGCAGAGCCCGGCTGCCAAATTTGAAATGTACACCGATTGTGCCCACACGAAAGCTGCAAGCACTGAAAGCTCTACCTGGTTTTCACTGTCCCTTGGAACTGCATTCGCTGCCGCACAGACATTCGCGCTCCGCAAAAGCCTTGGTTGGTTATGATGCAACAATGCCTATGTGACTCTCGCAGAGCCCGGCTGCCAAATTTGAAACGTCCAGCAATTGCGCCCACATGAAAGCTGCCAGCACTGAAAGCTCTACCTGGTTTTCACTGTCCCTTGGAACTGCATTCGCTGCCGCACAGACATTCGCGCTCTGCGCAAGCCTTGGTTGGTTATGATGCAACAATGCCTATGTGACTCATGCAGAGCCCGGCTGCCAAATTCGAAACGTCCAGCAATTGCGCCCACACGAAAGCTGCCAGCACTGAAAGCTCTACCTGGTTTTCACTGTCCCTTGGAACTGCATTCGCTGCCGCACACACATTCGCGCTCCGCAAAAGCCTTGGTTGGTTATGATGCAACAATGCCTATGTGACTCTGGCAGAGCCCGGCTGCCAAATTTGAAACGTCCACTGATTGCGCCCACACGAAATCTGCCAGCACTGAAAGCTCTACCTGGTTTTCACCGTCCCTTGGAACTGCATTCGCTGCCGCACAGACATTCGCGCTCTGCGCAAGCCTTGGTTGGTTATGATGCAACAATGCCTATGTGACTCTGGCAGAGACCGGCTGCCAAATTTGAAACCTCCACCGATTGCGCCCACACGAAAGCTGCCAGCACTGAAAGCTCTACCTGGTTTTCACTGTCCCTTGGAACTGCATTCGCTGCCGCACAGACATTATCTCTCCGCATAAGCTTTATTTGTTTATGATGCAACAATGCCTATGTGACTCTGGCACAGCCCGCTGCCATATTTGAAACGTCCACTGATTGCGCCCACACGAAAGCTGCCAGCACTGAAAGCTCTACCTGGTTTTCACTGTCCCTTGGAACTGCATTCGCTGCCGCACAGACATTCGCGCTCTGCGCAAGCCTTGGTTGGTTATGATGCAACAATGCCTATGTGACTCTCGCAGAGCCCGGCTTCCAAATTTGAAACGTCCAGCGACTGCGCCCACACGAAAGCTGCCAGCACTGAAAGCTCTACCTGGTTTTCACTGTCCCTTGGAACTGCATTCGCTGCGGCACAGACATTCGCGCTCTGCGCAAGCCTTGGTTGGTTATGATGCAACAATGCCTATGTGACTCTGGCAGAGACCGGCTGCCAAATTTGAAACGTCCAGCGATTGCGCCCACACGAAAGCTGCCAGCACTGAAAGCTCTACCTGGTTTTCACTGTCCCTTGGAACTGCATTCGCTGCCGCACAGACATTCGCGCTCTGCAAAAGCCTTGGTTGGGTATGATGCAACAATGCCTATGTGACTCTGGCAGAGCCCGGCTGCCAAATTTGAATTGTACACCGATTGCGCCCTCACGAAAGCTGCCAGCACTGAAAGCTCTACCTGGTTTTCACTGTCCCTTGGAACTGCATTTGCTGCCGCACAGACATTCGCGCTCTGCAAAAGCCTTGGTTGGGTATGATGCAACAATGCCTATGTGACTCTGGCAGAGCCCGCTGCCAAATTTGACACGTCCAGCAATTGCGCCCACACGAAAGCTGCCAGCACTGAAAGCTCTACCTGGTTTTCACTGTCCCTTGGAACTGCATTCGCTGCCGCACAGACATTCGCGCTCCGCAAAAGCCTTGGTTGGTTATGATGCAACAATGCCTATGTGACTCTGGCAGAGCCCGGCTGCCAAATTTGAAACGTCCAGCAATTGCGCCCACATGAAAGCTGCCAGCACTGAAAGCTCTACCTGGTTTTCACTGTCCCTTGGAACTGCATTCGCTGCCGCACAGACATTCGCGCTCTGCGCAAGCCTTGGTTGGTTATGATGCAACAATGCCTATGTGACTCATGGAGAGCCCGGCTGCCAAATTTGAAACGTCCAGCAATTGCGCCCACACGAAAGCTGCCAGCACTGAAAGATCTACCTGGTTTTCACTGTCCCTTGGAACTGCATTCGCTGCCGCACAGACATTCGCGCTCTGCAAAAGCCTTTGTTGGTTATGATGCAACAATGCCTATGTGACTCTGGCAGAGCCCGGCTGCCAAATTTGAAACGTCCACTGATTGCGCCCACACGAAAGCTGCCAGCACTGAAAGCTCTACCTGGTTTTCACCGTCCCTTGGAACTGCATTCGCTGCCGCACAGACATTCGCGCTCTGCCCAAGCCTTGGTTGGTTATGACGCAACAATGCCTATGTGACTCTGGCAGAGCCCGGCTGCCAAATTTGAAACCTCCACCGATTGCGCCCACACGAAAGCTGCCAGCACTGAAAGCTCTACCTGGTTTTCACTGTCCCTTGGAACTGCATTCGCTGCCGTACAGACATTATCTCTCCGCATAAGCTTTATTTGTTTATGATGCAACAATGCCTATGTGACTCTGGCACAGCCCGCTGCCAAATTTGAAACGTCCACTGATTGCGCCCACACGAAAGCTGCCAGCACTGAAAGCTCTACCTGGTTTTCACTGTCCCTTGGAACTGCATTCGCTGCCGCACAGACATTCGCGCTCCGCAAAAGCCTTGGTTGGGTATGATGCAACAATGCCTATGTGACTCTGGCAGAGCCCGGCTGCCAAATTTGAATTGTACACCGATTGCGCCCTCACGAAAGCTGCCAGCACTGAAAGCTCTACCTGGTTTTCACTGTCCCTTGGAACTGCATTTGCTGCCGCACAGACATTCGCGCTCTGCAAAAGCCTTGGTTGGGTATGATGCAACAATGCCTATGTGACTCTCGCAGAGCCCGCTGCCAAATTTGACACGTCCAGCGATTGCGCCCACACGAAAGCTGCCAGCACTGAAAGCTCTACCTGGTTTTCACTGTCCCTTGGAACTGCATTCGCTGCTGCACAGACATTCGCGCTCTGCAAAAGCCTTGGTTGGGTATGATGCAACAATGCCTATGTGACTCTCGCACAGCTTGCTGCCAAATTTGAAACGTCCACTGATTGCGCCCACACGAAAGCTGCTAGCACTGAAAGCTCTACCTGGTTTTCACTGTCCCTTGGAACTGCATTCGCTGCCGCACAGACATTCGCGCTCCGCAAAAGCCTTGGTTGGTTATGATGCAACAATGCCTATGTGACTCTGGCAGAGCCCGGCTGCCAAATTTGAAACGTCCAGCGATTGCGCCCACACGAAAGCTGCCAGCACTGAAAGCTCTACCTGGTTTTCACTGTCCCTTGGAACTGCATTCGCTGCCGCACAGACATTCGCGCTCCGCAAAAGCCTTGGTTGGTTATGATGCAACAATGCCTATGTGACCCTGGCAGAGCCCGGCTGTCAAATTTGAAACGTCCAGCGATTGCGCCCACACGAAATCTGCCAGCACTGAAAGCTCTACCTGGTTTTCACTGTCCCTTGGAACTGCATTCGCTGCCGCACAGAGATTCGCGCTCCGCAAAAGCCTTGGTTGGTTATGATGCAACAATGCCTATGTGACTCATGCAGAGCCCGGCTGCCAAATTCGAAACGTCCAGCAATTGCGCCCACACGAAAGCTGCCAGCACTGAAAGCTCTACCTGGTTTTCACTGTCCCTTGGAACTGCATTCGCTGCCGCACACACATTCGCGCTCCGCAAAAGCCTTGGTTGGTTATGATGCAACAATGCCTATGTGACTCTGGCAGAGCCCGGCTGCCAAATTTGAAACGTCCACTGATTGCGCCCACACGAAATCTGCCAGCACTGAAAGCTCTACCTGGTTTTCACCGTCCCTTGGAACTGCATTCGCTGCCGCACAGACATTCGCTTTCTGCAAAAGTCTGGGTTGGTTATGACGCAACAATGCCTATGTGACTCTGGCAGAGCCCGGCTGCCAAATTTCAATTGTACACCGATTGCGCCCTCACGAAAGCTGCCAGCACTGAAAGCTCTACCTGGTTTTCACTGTCCATTGGAACTGCATTCGCTGCCGCACAGACAGTCGCGCTCTGCAAAAGCCTTGGTTGGGTATGATGCAACAATGCCTATGTGACTCTCGCAGAGCACGCTGCCAAATTTGAAACGTCCAGCGATTGCGCCCACACGAAAGCTGCCAGCACTGAAAGCTCTACCTGGTTTTCACTGTCCCTTGGAACTGCATTCGCTGCCGCACAGACATTCGCGCTCTGCGCAAGCCTTGGTTGGTTATGATGCAACAATGCCTATGTGACTCTGGCAGAGCCCGGCTGCCAAATTCGAAACGTCCAGCAATTGCGCCCACACGAAAGCTGCCAGCACTGAAAGCTCTACCTGGTTTTCACTGTCCCTTGGAACTGCATTCGCTGCCGCACAGACATTATCTCTCCGCATAAGCTTTATTTGTTTATGATGCAACAATGCCTATGTGACTCTGGCAGAGACCGGCTGCCAAATTTGAAACGTCCAGCGATTGCGCCCACACGAAAGCTGCCAGCACTGAAAGCTCTACCTGGTTTTCACTGTCCCTTGGAACTGCATTCGCTGCCGCACAGACATTCGTGGTCCGCAAAAGCCTTGGTTGGTTATGATTCAACAATGCCTATGTGACTCTGGCAGAGCCCGGCTGCCAAATTTGAAACGTCCACCTATTGCGCCCTCACGAAACCTGCCAGCACTGAAAGCTCTACCTGGTTTTCACCGTCCCTTGGATCTGCATTCGCTGCCGCACAGACATTCGCGCTCTGCGCAAGCCTTGGTTGGTTATGATGCAACAATGCCTATGTGACTCTGGCAGAGCCCGGCTGCCAAATTTGAAACCTCCACCGATTGCGCCCACACGAAAGCTGCCAGCACTGAAAGCTCTACCTGGTTTTCACTGTCCCTTGGAACTGCATTCGCTGCCGCACAGACATTATCTCTCCGCATAAGCTTTATTTGTTTATGATGCAACAATGCCTATGTGACTCTGGCACAGCCCGCTGCCATATTTGAAACGTCCACTGATTGCGCCCACACGAAAGCTGCCAGCACTGAAAGCTCTACCTGGTTTTCACTGTCCCTTGGAACTGCATTCGCTGCCGCACAGACATTCGCGCTCTGCGCAAGCCTTGGTTGGTTATGATGCAACAATGCCTATGTGACTCTGGCAGAGACCGGCTGCCAAATTTGAAACGTCCAGCGATTGCGCCCACACGAAAGCTGCCAGCACTGAAAGCTCTACCTGGTTTTCACTGTCCCTTGGAACTGCATTCGCTGCCGCACAGACATTCGCGCTCTGCAAAAGCCTTGGTTGGGTATGATGCAACAATGCCTATGTGACTCTGGCAGCGCCCGGCTTCCAAATTTGAAACGTCCAGCGATTGCGCCCACACGAAAGCTGCCAGCACTGAAAGCTCTACCTGGTTTTCACTGTCCCTTGGAACTGCATTCGCTGCCGCACAGACATTCGCGCTCCGCAAAAGCCTTGGTTGGTTATGATGCAACAATGCCTATGTGACTCTGGCAGAGACCGGCTGCCAAATTTGAAACGTCCAGCGATTGCGCCCACACGAAAGCTGCCAGCACTGAAAGCTCTACCTGGTTTTCACTGTCCCTTGGAACTGCATTCGCTGCCGCACAGACATTCGCGCTCTGCAAAAGCCTTGGTTGGGTATGATGCAACAATGCCTATGAGACTCTCGCAGATCCCGCTGCCAAATTTGACACGTCCAGCAATTGCGCCCACACGAAAGCTGCCAGCACTGAAAGCTCTACCTGGTTTTCACTGTCCCTTGGAACTGCATTCGCTGCTGCACAGACATTCGCGCTCTGCAAAAGCCTTGGTTGGGTATGATGCAACAATGCCTATGTGACTCTCGCACAGCCTGCTGCCAAATTTGAAACGTCCACTGATTGCGCCCACACGAAAGCTGCCAGCACTGAAAGCTCTACCTGGTTTTCACTGTCCCTTGGAACTGCATTCGCTGCCGCACAGACATTATCTCTCCGCATAAGCTTTATTTGTTTATGATGCAACAATGCCAATGTGACTCTGGCACAGCCCGCTGCCAAATTTGAAACGTCCACTGATTGCGCCCACACGAAAGCTGCCAGCACTGAAAGCTCTACCTGGTTTTCACTGTCCCTTGGAACTGCATTCGCTGCCGCACAGACATTCGCGCTCCGCAAAAGCCTTGGTTGGTTATGATGCAACAATGCCTATGTGACTCTGGCAGAGCCCGGCTGCCAAATTTGAAACGTCCAGCGATTGCGCCCACACGAAAGCTGCCAGCACTGAAAGCTCTACCTGGTTTTCACTGTCCCTTGGAACTGCATTCGCTGCCGCACAGAAATTCGCGCTCTGCAAAAGCCTTGGTTGGGTATGATGCAACAATGCCTATGTGACTCTCGCAGAGCCCGGCTGCCAAATTTGAATTGTACACCGATTGCGCCCTCACGAAAGCTGCCAGCAGTGAAAGCTCTACCTGGTTTTCACTGTCCCTTGGAACTGCATTCGCTGCTGCACAGACATTCGCGCTCTGCAAAAGCCTTGGTTGGGTATGATGCAACAATGCCTATGTGACTCTCGCACAGCCTGCTGCCAAATTTGAAACGTCCACTGATTGCGCCCACACGAAAGCTGCTAGCACTGAAAGCTCTACCTGGTTTTCACTGTCCCTTGGAACTGCATTCGCTGCCGCACAGACATTCGCGCTCCGCAAAAGCCTTGGTTGGTTATGATGCAACAATGCCTATGTGACCCTGGCAGAGCCCGGCTGTCAAATTTGAAACGTCCAGCGATTGCGCCCACACGAAAGCTGCCAGCACTGAAAGCTCTACCTGGTTTTCACTGTCCCTTGGAACTGCATTCGCTGCCGCACAGACATTCGCGCTCTGCGCAAGCCTTGGTTGGTTATGACGCAACAATGGCTATGTGACTCTGGCAGAGCCCGGCTGCCAAATTTGAAACGTCCAGCGATTGCGCCCACACGAAAGCTGCCAGCACTGAAAGCTCTACCTGGTTTTCACTGTCCCTTGGACCTGCATTCGTTGCCGCACAGACATTCGCGCTCTGCGCAAGCCTTGGTTGGTTATGATGCAACAATGCCTATGTGACTCTGGCAGAGCCCGGCTGCCAAATTTGAAATGTACACCTATTGCGCCCTCACGAAAGCTCCCAGCGCTGAAAGCTCTACCTGTTTTTCACTGTCCCTTGGAACTGCATTCGCTGCCGCACAGACAGTCGCGCTCTGCGAAAGCCTTGGTTGGGTATGATGCAACAATGCCTATGTGACTCTCGCAGAGCACGCTGCCAAATTTGAAACGTCCAGCGATTGCGCCCACACGAAAGCTGCCAGCACTGAAAGCTCTACCTGGTTTTCACTGTCCCTTGGAACTGCATTCGCTGCCGCACAGACATTCGCGCTCTGCGCAAGCCTTGGTTGGTTATGATGCAACAATGCCTATGTGACTCTGGCAGAGCCCGGCTGCCAAATTTGAAATGTACACCGATTGTGCCCACACGAAAGCTGCCAGCACTGAAAGCTCTACCTGGTTTTCACTGTCCCTTGGAACTGCATTCGCTGCCGCACAGACATTCGCGCTCCGCAAAAGCCTTGGTTGGTTATGATGCAACAATGCCTATGTGACTCTCGCAGAGCCCGGCTGCCAAATTTGAAACGTCCAGCAATTGCGCCCACATGAAAGCTGCCAGCACTGAAAGCTCTACCTGGTTTTCACTGTCCCTTGGAACTGCATTCGCTGCCGCACAGACATTCGCGCTCTGCGCAAGCCTTGGTTGGTTATGATGCAACAATGCCTATGTGACTCATGCAGAGCCCGGCTGCCAAATTCGAAACGTCCAGCAATTGCGCCCACACGAAAGCTGCCAGCACTGAAAGCTCTACCTGGTTTTCACTGTCCCTTGGAACTGCATTCGCTGCCGCACACACATTCGCGCTCCGCAAAAGCCTTGGTTGGTTATGATGCAACAATGCCTATGTGACTCTGGCAGAGCCCGGCTGCCAAATTTGAAACGTCCACTGATTGCGCCCACACGAAATCTGCCAGCACTGAAAGCTCTACCTGGTTTTCACCGTCCTTTGGAACTGCATTCGCTGCCGCACAGACATTCGCGCTCTGCGCAAGCCTTGGTTGGTTATGATGCAACAATGCCTATGTGACTCTGGCAGAGCCCGGCTGCCAAATTTGAAACCTCCACCGATTGCGCCCACACGAAAGCTGCCAGCACTGAAAGCTCTACCTGGTTTTCACTGTCCCTTGGAACTGCATTCGCTGCCGCACAGACATTATCTCTCCGCATAAGCTTTATTTGTTTATGATGCAACAATGCCTATGTGACTCTGGCACAGCCCGCTGCCATATTTGAAACGTCCACTGATTGCGCCCACACGAAAGCTGCCAGCACTGAAAGCTCTACCTGGTTTTCACTGTCCCTTGGAACTGCATTCGCTGCCGCACAGACATTCGCGCTCTGCGCAAGCCTTGGTTGGTTATGATGCAACAATGCCTATGTGACTCTGGCAGAGACCGGCTGCCAAATTTGAAACGTCCAGCGATTGCGCCCACACGAAAGCTGCCAGCACTGAAAGCTCTACCTGGTTTTCACTGTCCCTTGGAACTGCATTCGCTGCCGCACAGACATTCGCGCTCTGCAAAAGCCTTGGTTGGGTGTGATGCAACAATGCCTATGTGACTCTGGCAGCGCCCGGCTTCCAAATTTGAAACGTCCAGCGATTGCGCCCACACGAAAGCTGCCAGCACTGAAAGCTCTACCTGGTTTTCACTGTCCCTTGGAACTGCATTCGCTGCGGCACAGACATTCGCGCTCTGCGCAAGCCTTGGTTGGTTATGATGCAACAATGCCTATGTGACTCTGGCAGAGACCGGCTGCCAAATTTGAAACGTCCAGCGATTGCGCCCACACGAAAGCTGCCAGCACTGAAAGCTCTACCTGGTTTTCACTGTCCCTTGGAACTGCATTCGCTGCCGCACACACATTCGCGCTCTGCAAAAGCCTTGGTTGGGTATGATGCAACAATGCCTATGTGACTCTGGCAGAGCCCGGCTGCCAAATTTGAATTGTACACCGATTGCGCCCTCACGAAAGCTGCCAGCACTGAAAGCTCTACCTGGTTTTCACTGTCCCTTGGAACTGCATTTGCTGCCGCACAGACATTCGCGCTCTGCAAAAGCCTTGGTTGGGTATGATGCAACAATGCCTATGTGACTCTGGCAGAGACCGCTGCCAAATTTGACACGTCCAGCAATTGCGCCCACACGAAAGCTGCCAGCACTGAAAGCTCTACCTGGTTTTCACTGTCCCTTGGAACTGCATTCGCTGCCGCACAGACATTCGCGCTCCGCAAAAGCCTTGGTTGGTTATGATGCAACAATGCCTATGTGACTCTGGCAGAGCCCGGCTGCCAAATTTGAAACGTCCAGCAATTGCGCCCACATGAAAGCTGCCAGCACTGAAAGCTCTACCTGGTTTTCACTGTCCCTTGGAACTGCATTCGCTGCCGCACAGACATTCGCGCTCTGCGCAAGCCTTGGTTGGTTATGATGCAACAATGCCTATGTGACTCATGGAGAGCCCGGCTGCCAAATTTGAAACGTCCAGCAATTGCGCCCACACGAAAGCTGCCAGCACTGAAAGATCTACCTGGTTTTCACTGTCCCTTGGAACTGCATTCGCTGCCGCACAGACATTCGCGCTCTGCAAAAGCCTTTGTTGGTTATGATGCAACAATGCCTATGTGACTCTGGCAGAGCCCGGCTGCCAAATTTGAAACGTCCACTGATTGCGCCCACACGAAAGCTGCCAGCACTGAAAGCTCTACCTGGTTTTCACCGTCCCTTGGAACTGCATTCGCTGCCGCACAGACATTCGCGCTCTGCGCAAGCCTTGGTTGGTTATGACGCAACAATGCCTATGTGACTCTGGCAGAGCCCGGCTGCCAAATTTGACACGTCCAGCAATTGCGCCCACACGAAAGCTGCCAGCACTGAAAGCTCTACCTGGTTTTCACTGTCCCTTGGAACTGCATTCGCTGCCGCACAGACATTCGCGCTCCGCAAAAGCCTTGGTTGGTTATGATGCAACAATGCCTATGTGACTCTGGCAGAGCCCGGCTGCCAAATTTGAAACGTCCAGCAATTGCGCCCACATGAAAGCTGCCAGCACTGAAAGCTCTACCTGGTTTTCACTGTCCCTTGGAACTGCATTCGCTTCCGCACAGACATTCGCGCTCTGCGCAAGCCTTGGTTGGTTATGATGCAACAATGCCTATGTGACTCATGGAGAGCCCGGCTGCCAAATTCGAAACGTCCAGCAATTGCGCCCACACGAAAGCTGCCAGCACTGAAAGATCTACCTGGTTTTCACTGTCCCTTGGAACTGCATTCGCTGCCGCACAGACATTCGCGCTCTGCAAAAGCCTTGGTTGGTTATGATGCAACAATGCCTATGTGACTCTGGCAGAGCCCGGCTGCCAAATTTGAAATGTACACCGATTGCGCCCACACGAAAGCTGCCAGCACTGAAAGCTCTACCTGGTTTTCACTGTCCCTTGGAACTGCATTCGCTGCCGCACAGACATTCGCGCTCCGCAAAAGCCTTGGTTGGTTATGATGCAACAATGCCTATGTGACTCTCGCAGAGCCCGGCTGCCAAATTTGAAATGTACACCTATTGCGCCCTCACGAAAGCTCCCAGCGCTGAAAGCTCTACCTGTTTTTCACTGTCCCTTGGAACTGCATTCGCTGCCGCACAGACAGTCGCGCTCTGCAAAAGCCTTGGTTGGGTATGATGCAACAATGCCTATGTGACTCTCGCAGAGCACGCTGCCAAATTTGAAACGTCCAGCGATTGCGCCCACACGAAAGCTGCCAGCACTGAAAGCTCTACCTGGTTTTCACTGTCCCTTGGAACTGCATTCGCTGCCGCACAGACATTCGCGCTCTGCGCAAGCCTTGGTTGGTTATGACGCAACAATGCCTATGTGACTCTGGCAGAGCCCGGCTGCCAAATTTGAAATGTACACCGATTGTGCCCACACGAAAGCTGCCAGCACTGAAAGCTCTACCTGGTTTTCACTGTCCCTTGGAACTGCATTCGCTGCCGCACAGACATTCGCGCTCCGCAAAAGCCTTGGTTGGTTATGATGCAACAATGCCTATGTGACTCTCGCAGAGCCCGGCTGCCAAATTTGAAACGTCCAGCAATTGCGCCCACATGAAAGCTGCCAGCACTGAAAGCTCTACCTGGTTTTCACTGTCCCTTGGAACTGCATTCGCTGCCGCACAGACATTCGCGCTCTGCGCAAGCCTTGGTTGGTTATGATGCAACAATGCCTATGTGACTCATGCAGAGCCCGGCTGCCAAATTCGAAACGTCCAGCAATTGCGCCCACACGAAAGCTGCCAGCACTGAAAGCTCTACCTGGATTTCACTGTCCCTTGGAACTGCATTCGCTGCCGCACAGACATTCGCGCTCCGCGCAAGCCTTGGTAGGTTATGATGCAACAATGCCTATGTGACTCTGGCAGAGCCCGGCTGCCAAATTTGAAACGTCCACTGATTGCGCCCACACGAAATCTGCCAGCACTGAAAGCTCTACCTGGTTTTCACCGTCCCTTGGAACTGCATTCGCTGCCGCACAGACATTCGCGCTCTGCGCAAGCCTTGGTTGGTTATGATGCAACAATGCCTATGTGACTCTGGCAGAGCCCGGCTGCCAAATTTGAAACCTCCACCGATTGCGCCCACACGAAAGCTGCCAGCACTGAAAGCTCTACCTGGTTTTCACTGTCCCTTGGAACTGCATTCGCTGCCGCACAGACATTATCTCTCCGCATAAGCTTTATTTGTTTATGATGCAACAATGCCTATGTGACTCTGGCACAGCCCGCTGCCATATTTGAAACGTCCACTGATTGCGCCCACACGAAAGCTGCCAGCACTGAAAGCTCTACCTGGTTTTCACTGTCCCTTGGAACTGCATTCGCTGCCGCACAGACATTCGCGCTCTGCGCAAGCCTTGGTTGGTTATGATGCAACAATGCCTATGTGACTCTCGCACAGCCCGGCTGCCAAATTCGAAACGTCCAGCAATTGCGCCCACACGAAAGCTGCCAGCACTGAAAGCTCTACCTGGTTTTCACTGTCCCTTGGAACTGCATTCGCTGCCGCACAGACATTCGCGCTCTGCGCAAGCCTTGGTTGGTTATGATGCAACAATGCCTATGTGACTCTGGCAGAGACCGGCTGCCAAATTTGAAACGTCCAGCGATTGCGCCCACACGAAAGCTGCCAGCACTGAAAGCTCTACCTGTTTTTCACTGTCCCTTGGAACTGCATTCGCTGCCGCACAGACATTCGCGCTCTGCAAAAGCCTTGGTTGGGTATGATGCAACAATGCCTATGTGACTCTGGCAGAGCCCGGCTGCCAAATTTGAATTGTACACCGATTGCGCCCTCACGAAAGCTGCCAGCACTGAAAGCTCTACCTGGTTTTCACTGTCCCTTGGAACTGCATTTGCTGCCGCACAGACATTCGCGCTCTGCAAAAGCCTTGGTTGGGTATGATGCAACAATGCCTATGTGACTCTGGCAGAGCCCGCTGCCAAATTTGACACGTCCAGCAATTGCGCCCACACGAAAGCTGCCAGCACTGAAAGCTCTACCTGGTTTTCACTGTCCCTTGGAACTGCATTCGCTGCCGCACAGACATTCGCGCTCCGCAAAAGCCTTGGTTGGTTATGATGCAACAATGCCTATGTGACTCTGGCAGAGCCCGGCTGCCAAATTTGAAACGTCCAGCAATTGCGCCCACATGAAAGCTGCCAGCACTGAAAGCTCTACCTGGTTTTCACTGTCCCTTGGAACTGCATTCGCTGCCGCACAGACATTCGCGCTCTGCGCAAGCCTTGGTTGGTTATGATGCAACAATGCCTATGTGACTCATGGAGAGCCCGGCTGCCAAATTTGAAACGTCCAGCAATTGCGCCCACACGAAAGCTGCCAGCACTGAAAGATCTACCTGGTTTTCACTGTCCCTTGGAACTGCATTCGCTGCCGCACAGACATTCGCGCTCTGCAAAAGCCTTTGTTGGTTATGATGCAACAATGCCTATGTGACTCTGGCAGAGCCCGGCTGCCAAATTTGAAACGTCCACTGATTGCGCCCACACGAAAGCTGCCAGCACTGAAAGCTCTACCTGGTTTTCACCGTCCCTTGGAACTGCATTCGCTGCCGCACAGACATTCGCGCTCTGCGCAAGCCTTGGTTGGTTATGACGCAACAATGCCTATGTGACTCTGGCAGAGCCCGGCTGCCAAATTTGAAACCTCCACCGATTGCGCCCACACGAAAGCTGCCAGCACTGAAAGCTCTACCTGGTTTTCACTGTCCCTTGGAACTGCATTCGCTGCCGTACAGACATTATCTCTCCGCATAAGCTTTATTTGTTTATGATGCAACAATGCCTATGTGACTCTGGCACAGCCCGCTGCCAAATTTGAAACGTCCACTGATTGCGCCCACACGAAAGCTGCCAGCACTGAAAGCTCTACCTGGTTTTCACTGTCCCTTGGAACTGCATTCGCTGCCGCACAGACATTCGCGCTCCGCAAAAGCCTTGGTTGGGTATGATGCAACAATGCCTATGTGACTCTGGCAGAGCCCGGCTGCCAAATTTGAATTGTGCACCGATTGCGCCCTCACGAAAGCTGCCAGCACTGAAAGCTCTACCTGGTTTTCACTGTCCCTTGGAACTGCATTTGCTGCCGCACAGACATTCGCGCTCTGCAAAAGCCTTGGTTGGGTATGATGCAACAATGCCTATGTGACTCTCGCAGAGCCCGCTGCCAAATTTGACACGTCCAGCGATTGCGCCCACACGAAAGCTGCCAGCACTGAAAGCTCTACCTGGTTTTCACTGTCCCTTGGAACTGCATTCGCTGCTGCACAGACATTCGCGCTCTGCAAAAGCCTTGGTTGGGTATGATGCAACAATGCCTATGTGACTCTCGCACAGCTTGCTGCCAAATTTGAAACGTCCACTGATTGCGCCCACACGAAAGCTGCTAGCACTGAAAGCTCTACCTGGTTTTCACTGTCCCTTGGAACTGCATTCGCTGCCGCACAGACATTCGCGCTCCGCAAAAGCCTTGGTTGGTTATGATGCAACAATGCCTATGTGACCCTGGCAGAGCCCGGCTGTCAAATTTGAAACGTCCAGCGATTGCGCCCACACGAAATCTGCCAGCACTGAAAGCTCTACCTGGTTTTCACTGTCCCTTGGAACTGCATTCGCTGCCGCACAGAGATTCGCGCTCTGCGCAAGCCTTGGTTGGTTATGATGCAACAATGCCTATGTGACTCATGCAGAGCCCGGCTGCCAAATTCGAAACGTCCAGCAATTGCGCCCACACGAAAGCTGCCAGCACTGAAAGCTCTACCTGGTTTTCACTGTCCCTTGGAACTGCATTCGCTGCCGCACACACATTCGCGCTCCGCAAAAGCCTTGGTTGGTTATGATGCAACAATGCCTATGTGACTCTGGCAGAGCCCGGCTGCCAAATTTGAAACGTCCACTGATTGCGCCCACACGAAATCTGCCAGCACTGAAAGCTCTACCTGGTTTTCACCGTCCCTTGGAACTGCATTCGCTGCCGCACAGACATTCGCTTTCTGCAAAAGTCTGGGTTGGTTATGACGCAACAATGCCTATGTGACTCTGGCAGAGCCCGGCTGCCAAATTTCAATTGTACACCGATTGCGCCCTCACGAAAGCTGCCAGCACTGAAAGCTCTACCTGGTTTTCACTGTCCCTTGGAACTGCATTCGCTGCCGCACAGACAGTCGCGCTCTGCAAAAGCCTTGGTTGGGTATGATGCAACAATGCCTATGTGACTCTCGCAGAGCACGCTGCCAAATTTGAAACGTCCAGCGATTGCGCCCACACGAAAGCTGCCAGCACTGAAAGCTCTACCTGGTTTTCACTGTCCCTTGGAACTGCATTCGCTGCCGCACAGACATTCGCGCTCTGCGCAAGCCTTGGTTGGTTATGATGCAACAATGCCTATGTGACTCTGGCAGAGCCCGGCTGCCAAATTCGAAACGTCCAGCAATTGCGCCCACACGAAAGCTGCCAGCACTGAAAGCTCTACCTGGTTTTCACTGTCCCTTGGAACTGCATTCGCTGCCGCACAGACATTATCTCTCCGCATAAGCTTTATTTGTTTATGATGCAACAATGCCTATGTGACTCTGGCAGAGACCGGCTGCCAAATTTGAAACGTCCAGCGATTGCGCCCACACGAAAGCTGCCAGCACTGAAAGCTCTACCTGGTTTTCACTGTCCCTTGGAACTGCATTCGCTGCCGCACAGACATTCGTGGTCCGCAAAAGCCTTGGTTGGTTATGATTCAACAATGCCTATGTGACTCTGGCAGAGCCCGGCTGCCAAATTTGAAACGTCCACCTATTGCGCCCTCACGAAACCTGCCAGCACTGAAAGCTCTACCTGGTTTTCACCGTCCCTTGGATCTGATTTCGCTGCCGCACAGACATTCGCGCTCTGCGCAAGCCTTGGTTGGTTATGATGCAACAATGCCTATGTGACTCTGGCAGAGCCCGGCTGCCAAATTTGAAACCTCCACCGATTGCGCCCACACGAAAGCTGCCAGCACTGAAAGCTCTACCTGGTTTTCACTGTCCCTTGGAACTGCATTCGCTGCCGCACAGACATTATCTCTCCGCATAAGCTTTATTTGTTTATGATGCAACAATGCCTATGTGACTCTGGCACAGCCCGCTGCCATATTTGAAACGTCCACTGATTGCGCCCACACGAAAGCTGCCAGCACTGAAAGCTCTACCTGGTTTTCACTGTCCCTTGGAACTGCATTCGCTGCCGCACAGACATTCGCGCTCTGCGCAAGCCTTGGTTGGTTATGATGCAACAATGCCTATGTGACTCTGGCAGAGACCGGCTGCCAAATTTGAAACGTCCAGCGATTGCGCCCACACGAAAGCTGCCAGCACTGAAAGCTCTACCTGGTTTTCACTGTCCCTTGGAACTGCATTCGCTGCCGCACAGACATTCGCGCTCTGCAAAAGCCTTGGTTGGGTATGATGCAACAATGCCTATGTGACTCTGGCAGCGCCCGGCTTCCAAATTTGAAACGTCCAGCGATTGCGCCCACACGAAAGCTGCCAGCACTGAAAGCTCTACCTGGTTTTCACTGTCCCTTGGAACTGCATTCGCTGCCGCACAGACATTCGCGCTCCGCAAAAGCCTTGGTTGGTTATGATGCAACAATGCCTATGTGACTCTGGCAGAGCCCGGCTGCCAAATTTGAAACGTCCAGCGATTGCGCCCACACGAAAGCTGCCAGCACTGAAAGCTCTACCTGGTTTTCACTGTCCCTTGGAACTGCATTCGCTGCCGCACAGACATTCGCGCTCTGCAAAAGCCTTGGTTGGGTATGATGCAACAATGCCTATGAGACTCTCGCAGATCCCGCTGCCAAATTTGACACGTCCAGCAATTGCGCCCACACGAAAGCTGCCAGCACTGAAAGCTCTACCTGGTTTTCACTGTCCCTTGGAACTGCATTCGCTGCTGCACAGACATTCGCGCTCTGCAAAAGCCTTGGTTGGGTATGATGCAACAATGCCTATGTGACTCTCGCACAGCCTGCTGCCAAATTTGAAACGTCCACTGATTGCGCCCACACGAAAGCTGCCAGCACTGAAAGCTCTACCTGGTTTTCACTGTCCCTTGGAACTGCATTCGCTGCCGCACAGACATTATCTCTCCGCATAAGCTTTATTTGTTTATGATGCAACAATGCCAATGTGACTCTGGCACAGCCCGCTGCCAAATTTGAAACGTCCACTGATTGCGCCCACACGAAAGCTGCCAGCACTGAAAGCTCTACCTGGTTTTCACTGTCCCTTGGAACTGCATTCGCTGCCGCACAGACATTCGCGCTCCGCAAAAGCCTTGGTTGGTTATGATGCAACAATGCCTATGTGACTCTGGCAGAGCCCGGCTGCCAAATTTGAAACGTCCAGCGATTGCGCCCACACGAAAGCTGCCAGCACTGAAAGCTCTACCTGGTTTTCACTGTCCCTTGGAACTGCATTCGCTGCCGCACAGAAATTCGCGCTCTGCAAAAGCCTTGGTTGGGTATGATGCAACAATGCCTATGTGACTCTCGCAGAGCCCGGCTGCCAAATTTGAATTGTACACCGATTGCGCCCTCACGAAAGCTGCCAGCACTGAAAGCTCTACCTGGTTTTCACTGTCCCTTGGAACTGCATTCGCTGCTGCACAGACATTCGCGCTCTGCAAAAGCCTTGGTTGGGTATGATGCAACAATGCCTATGTGACTCTCGCACAGCCTGCTGCCAAATTTGAAACGTCCACTGATTGCGCCCACACGAAAGCTGCTAGCACTGAAAGCTCTACCTGGTTTTCACTGTCCCTTGGACCTGCATTCGTTGCCGCACAGACATTCGCGCTCTGCGCAAGCCTTGGTTGGTTATGATGCAACAATGCCTATGTGACTCTGGCAGAGCCCGGCTGCCAAATTTGAAATGTACACCTATTGCGCCCTCACGAAAGCTCCCAGCGCTGAAAGCTCTACCTGTTTTTCACTGTCCCTTGGAACTGCATTCGCTGCCGCACAGACAGTCGCGCTCTGCAAAAGCCTTGGTTGGGTATGATGCAACAATGCCTATGTGACTCTCGCAGAGCACGCTGCCAAATTTGAAACGTCCAGCGATTGCGCCCACACGAAAGCTGCCAGCACTGAAAGCTCTACCTGGTTTTCACTGTCCCTTGGAACTGCATTCGCTGCCGCACAGACATTCGCGCTCTGCGCAAGCCTTGGTTGGTTATGATGCAACAATGCCTATGTGACTCTGGCAGAGCCCGGCTGCCAAATTTGAAATGTACACCGATTGTGCCCACACGAAAGCTGCCAGCACTGAAAGCTCTACCTGGTTTTCACTGTCCCTTGGAACTGCATTCGCTGCCGCACAGACATTCGCGCTCCGCAAAAGCCTTGGTTGGTTATGATGCAACAATGCCTATGTGACTCTCGCAGAGCCCGGCTGCCAAATTTGAAACGTCCAGCAATTGCGCCCACATGAAAGCTGCCAGCACTGAAAGCTCTACCTGGTTTTCACTGTCCCTTGGAACTGCATTCGCTGCCGCACAGACATTCGCGCTCTGCGCAAGCCTTGGTTGGTTATGATGCAACAATGCCTATGTGACTCATGCAGAGCCCGGCTGCCAAATTCGAAACGTCCAGCAATTGCGCCCACACGAAAGCTGCCAGCACTGAAAGCTCTACCTGGTTTTCACTGTCCCTTGGAACTGCATTCGCTGCCGCACACACATTCGCGCTCCGCAAAAGCCTTGGTTGGTTATGATGCAACAATGCCTATGTGACTCTGGCAGAGCCCGGCTGCCAAATTTGAAACGTCCACTGATTGCGCCCACACGAAATCTGCCAGCACTGAAAGCTCTACCTGGTTTTCACCGTCCTTTGGAACTGCATTCGCTGCCGCACAGACATTCGCGCTCTGCGCAAGCCTTGGTTGGTTATGATGCAACAATGCCTATGTGACTCTGGCAGAGCCCGGCTGCCAAATTTGAAACCTCCACCGATTGCGCCCACACGAAAGCTGCCAGCACTGAAAGCTCTACCTGGTTTTCACTGTCCCTTGGAACTGCATTCGCTGCCGCACAGACATTATCTCTCCGCATAAGCTTTATTTGTTTATGATGCAACAATGCCTATGTGACTCTGGCACAGCCCGCTGCCATATTTGAAACGTCCACTGATTGCGCCCACACGAAAGCTGCCAGCACTGAAAGCTCTACCTGGTTTTCACTGTCCCTTGGAACTGCATTCGCTGCCGCACAGACATTCGCGCTCTGCGCAAGCCTTGGTTGGTTATGATGCAACAATGCCTATGTGACTCTGGCAGAGAAAGGCTGCCAAATTTGAAACGTCCAGTGATTGCGCCCACACGAAAGCTGCCAGCACTGAAAGCTCTACCTGGTTTTCACTGTCCCTTGGAACTGCATTCGCTGCCGCACAGACATTCGCGCTCTGCAAAAGCCTTGGTTGGGTGTGATGCAACAATGCCTATGTGACTCTGGCAGCGCCCGGCTTCCAAATTTGAAACGTCCAGCGATTGCGCCCACACGAAAGCTGCCAGCACTGAAAGCTCTACCTGGTTTTCACTGTCCCTTGGAACTGCATTCGCTGCCGCACAGACATTCGCGCTCTGCGCAAGCCTTGGTTGGTTATGATGCAACAATGCCTATGTGACTCTGGCAGAGACCGGCTGCCAAATTTGAAACGTCCAGCGATTGCGCCCACACGAAAGCTGCCAGCACTGAAAGCTCTACCTGGTTTTCACTGTCCCTTGGAACTGCATTCGCTGCCGCACACACATTCGCGCTCTGCAAAAGCCTTGGTTGGGTATGATGCAACAATGCCTATGTGACTCTGGCAGAGCCCGGCTGCCAAATTTGAATTGTACACCGATTGCGCCCTCACGAAAGCTGCCAGCACTGAAAGCTCTACCTGGTTTTCACTGTCCCTTGGAACTGCATTCGCTGCCGCACAGACATTCGCGCTCTGCAAAAGCCTTTGTTGGTTATGATGCAACAATGCCTATGTGACTCTGGCAGAGCCCGGCTGCCATATTTGAAACGTCCACTGATTGCGCCCACACGAAAGCTGCCAGCACTGAAAGCTCTACCTGGTTTTCACCGTCCCTTGGAACTGCATTCGCTGCCGCACAGACATTCGCGCTCTGCGCAAGCCTTGGTTGGTTATGACGCAACAATGCCTATGTGACTCTGGCAGAGCCCGGCTGCCAAATTTGACACGTCCAGCAATTGCGCCCACACGAAAGCTGCCAGCACTGAAAGCTCTACCTGGTTTTCACTGTCCCTTGGAACTGCATTCGCTGCCGCACAGACATTCGCGCTCCGCAAAAGCCTTGGTTGGTTATGATGCAACAATGCCTATGTGACTCTGGCAGAGCCCGGCTGCCAAATTTGAAACGTCCAGCGATTGCGCCCACACGAAAGCTGCCAGCACTGAAAGCTCTACCTGGTTTTCACTGTCCCTTGGAACTGCATTCGCTTCCGCACAGACATTCGCGCTCTGCGCAAGCCTTGGTTGGTTATGATGCAACAATGCCTATGTGACTCATGGAGAGCCCGGCTGCCAAATTCGAAACGTCCAGCAATTGCGCCCACACGAAAGCTGCCAGCACTGAAAGATCTACCTGGTTTTCACTGTCCCTTGGAACTGCATTCGCTGCCGCACAGACATTCGCGCTCTGCAAAAGCCTTGGTTGGTTATGATGCAACAATGCCTATGTGACTCTGGCAGAGCCCGGCTGCCAAATTTGAAATGTACACCGACTGCGCCCACACGAAAGCTGCCAGCACTGAAAGCTCTACCTGGTTTTCACTGTCCCTTGGAACTGCATTCGCTGCCGCACAGACATTCGCGCTCCGCAAAAGCCTTGGTTGGTTATGATGCAACAATGCCTATGTGACTCTCGCAGAGCCCGGCTGCCAAATTTGAAACGTCCAGCAATTGCGCCCACATGAAAGCTGCCAGCACTGAAAGCTCTACCTGGTTTTCACTGTCCCTTGGAACTGCATTCGCTGCCGCACAGACATTCGCGCTCTGCGCAAGCCTTGGTTGGTTATGATGCAACAATGCCTATGTGACTCATGGAGAGCCCGGCTGCCAAATTCGAAACGTCCAGCAATTGCGCCCACACGAAAGCTGCCAGCACTGAAAGATCTACCTGGTTTTCACTGTCCCTTGGAACTGCATTCGCTGCCGCACAGACATTCGCGCTCTGCAAAAGCCTTGGTTGGTTATGATGCAACAATGCCTATGTGACTCTGGCAGAGCCCGGCTGCCAAATTTGAAACGTGCACTGATTGCGCCCACACGAAAGCTGCCAGCACTGAAAGCTCTACCTGGTTTTCACCGTCCCTTGGAACTGCATTCGCTGCCGCACATACATTCGCGCTCTGCGCAAGCCTTGGTTGGTTATGATGCAACAATGCCTATGTGACTCATGGAGAGCCCGGCTGCCAAATTTGAATTGTACACCGATTGCGCCCTCACGAAAGCTCCCAGCGCTGAAAGCTCTACCTGGTTTTCACTGTCCCTTGGAACTGCATTTGCTGCCGCACAGACATTCGCGCTCTGCAAAAGCCTTGGTTGGGTATGATGCAACAATGCCTATGTGACTCTCGCAGAGCCCGCTGCCAAATTTCACACATCCAGCGATTGCGCCCACACGAAAGCTGCCAGCACTGAAAGCTCTACCTGGTTTTCACTGTCCCTTGGAACTGCATTCGCTGCTGCACAGACATTCGCGCTCTGCAAAAGCCTTGGTTGGGTATGATGCAACAATGCCTATGTGACTCTGGCAGAGCCCGGCTGCCAAATTTGAAACGTCCACCGATTGTGCCCACACGAAAGCTGCCAGCACTGAAACCTCTACCTGGTTTTCACTGTCCCTTGGAACTGCATTCGCTGCCGCACAGACATTCGCGCTCCGCAAAAGCCTTGGTTGGTTATGATGCAACAATGCCTATGTGACTCTCGCAGAGCCCGGCTGCCAAATTTGAAACGTCCAGCAATTGCGCCCACATGAAAGCTGCCAGCACTGAAAGCTCTACCTGGTTTTCACTGTCCCTTGGAACTGCATTCGCTGCCGCACAGACATTCGCGCTCTGCGCAAGCCTTGGTTGGTTATGATGCAACAATGCCTATGTGACTCATGCAGAGCCCGGCTGCCAAATTCGAAACGTCCAGCAATTGCGCCCACACGAAAGCTGCCAGCACTGAAAGCTCTACCTGGTTTTCACTGTCCCTTGGAACTGCATTCGCTGCCGCACACACATTCGCGCTCCGCAAAAGCCTTGGTTGGTTATGATGCAACAATGCCTATGTGACTCTGGCAGAGCCCGGCTGCCAAATTTGAAACGTCCACTGATTGCGCCCACACGAAATCTGCCAGCACTGAAAGCTCTACCTGGTTTTCACCGTCCCTTGGAACTGCATTCGCTGCCGCACAGACATTCGCGCTCTGCGCAAGCCTTGGTTGGTTATGATGCAACAATGCCTATGTGACTCTGGCAGAGCCCGGCTGCCAAATTTGAAACCTCCACCGATTGCGCCCACACGAAAGCTGCCAGCACTGAAAGCTCTACCTGGTTTTCACTGTCCCTTGGAACTGCATTCGCTGCCGCACAGACATTCGCGCTCTGCGCAAGCCTTGGTTGGTTATGACGCAACAATGCCTATGTGACTCTGGCAGAGCCCGGCTGCCAAATTTGAAATGTACACCGATTGTGCCCACACGAAAGCTGCCAGCACTGAAAGCTCTACCTGGTTTTCACTGTCCCTTGGAACTGCATTCGCTGCCGCACAGACATTCGCGCTCTGCGCAAGCCTTGGTTGGTTATGATGCAACAATGCCTATGTGACTCTGGCAGAGACCGGCTGCCAAATTTGAAACGTCCAGCGATTGCGCCCACACGAAAGCTGCCAGCACTGAAAGCTCTGCCTGGTTTTCACTGTCCCTTGGAACTGCATTCGCTGCCGCACAGACATTCGCGCTCTGCAAAAGCCTTGGTTGGGTGTGATGCAACAATGCCTATGTGACTCTGGCAGCGCCCGGCTTCCAAATTTGAAACGTCCAGCGATTGCGCCCACACGAAAGCTGCCAGCACTGAAAGCTCTACCTGGTTTTCACTGTCCCTTGGAACTGCATTCGCTGCGGCACAGACATTCGCGCTCTGCGCAAGCCTTGGTTGGTTATGATGCAACAATGCCTATGTGACTCTGGCAGAGACCGGCTGCCAAATTTGAAACGTCCAGCGATTGCGCCCACACGAAAGCTGCCAGCACTGAAAGCTCTACCTGGTTTTCACTGTCCCTTGGAACTGCATTCGCTGCCGCACAGACATTCGCGCTCTGCAAAAGCCTTGGTTGGGTATGATGCAACAATGCCTATGTGACTCTGGCAGAGCCCGGCTGCCAAATTTGAATTGTACACCGATTGCGCCCTCACGAAAGCTGCCAGCACTGAAAGCTCTACCTGGTTTTCACTGTCCCTTGGAACTGCATTTGCTGCCGCACAGACATTCGCGCTCTGCAAAAGCCTTGGTTGGGTATGATGCAACAATGCCTATGTGACTCTGGCAGAGCCCGGCTGCCAAATTTGAAACGTCCAGCAATTGCGCCCACATGAAAGCTGCCAGCACTGAAAGCTCTACCTGGTTTTCACTGTCCCTTGGAACTGCATTCGCTGCCGCACAGACATTCGCGCTCTGCGCAAGCCTTGGTTGGTTATGATGCAACAATGCCTATGTGACTCATGGAGAGCCCGGCTGCCAAATTTGAAACGTCCAGCAATTGCGCCCACACGAAAGCTGCCAGCACTGAAAGATCTACCTGGTTTTCACTGTCCCTTGGAACTGCATTCGCTGCCGCACAGACATTCGCGCTCTGCAAAAGCCTTTGTTGGTTATGATGCAACAATGCCTATGTGACTCTGGCAGAGCCCGGCTGCCAAATTTGAAACGTCCATTGATTGCGCCCACACGAAAGCTGCCAGCACTGAAAGCTCTACCTGGTTTTCACCGTCCCTTGGAACTGCATTCGCTGCCGCACAGACATTCGCGCTCTGCGCAAGCCTTGGTTGGTTATGACGCAACAATGCCTATGTGACTCTGGCAGAGCCCGGCTGCCAAATTTGAAACCTCCACCGATTGCGCCCACACGAAAGCTGCCAGCACTGAAAGCTCTACCTGGTTTTCACTGTCCCTTGGAACTGCATTCGCTGCCGTACAGACATTATCTCTCCGCATAAGCTTTATTTGTTTATGATGTAACAATGCCTATGTGACTCTGGCACAGCCCGCTGCCAAATTTGAAACGTCCACTGATTGCGCCCACACGAAAGCTGCCAGCACTGAAAGCTCTACCTGGTTTTCACTGTCCCTTGGAACTGCATTCGCTGCCGCACAGACATTCGCGCTCCGCAAAAGCCTTGGTTGGGTATGATGCAACAATGCCTATGTGACTCTGGCAGAGCCCGGCTGCCAAATTTGAAACGTCCAGCGATTGCGCCCACACGAAAGCTGCCAGCACTGAAAGCTCTACCTGGTTTTCACTGTCCCTTGGAACTGCATTCGCTGCCGCACAGACATTCGCGCTCTGCAAAAGCCTTGGTTGGGTATGATGCAACAATGCCTATGTGACTCTCGCAGAGCCCGGCTGCCAAATTTGAATTGTACACCGATTGCGCCCTCACGAAAGCTGCCAGCACTGAAAGCTCTACCTGGTTTTCACTGTCCCTTGGAACTGCATTTGCTGCCGCACAGACATTCGCGCTCTGCAAAAGCCTTGGTTGGGTATGATGCAACAATGCCTATGTGACTCTCGCAGATCCCGCTGCCAAATTTGACACGTCCAGCGATTGCGCCCACACGAAAGCTGCCAGCACTGAAAGCTCTACCTGGTTTTCACTGTCCCTTGGAACTGCATTCGCTGCTGCACAGACATTCGCGCTCTGCAAAAGCCTTGGTTGGGTATGATGCAACAATGCCTATGTGACTCTCGCACAGCTTGCTGCCAAATTTGAAACGTCCACTGATTGCGCCCACACGAAAGCTGCTAGCACTGAAAGCTCTACCTGGTTTTCACTGTCCCTTGGAACTGCATTCGCTGCCGCACAGACATTCGCGCTCCGCAAAAGCCTTGGTTGGTTATGATGCAACAATGCCTATGTGACTCTGGCAGAGCCCGGCTGCCAAATTTGAAACGTCCACTGATTGCGCCCACACGAAAGCTGCCAGCACTGAAAGCTCTACCTGGTTTTCACTGTCCCTTGGAACTGCATTCGCTGCCGCACAGACAGTCGCGCTCTGCAAAAGCCTTGGTTGGGTATGATGCAACAATGCCTATGTGACTCTCGCAGAGCACGCTGCCAAATTTGAAACGTCCAGCGATTGCGCCCACACGAAAGCTGCCAGCACTGAAAGCTCTACCTGGTTTTCACTGTCCCTTGGAACTGCATTCGCTGCCGCACAGACATTCGCGCTCTGCGCAAGCCTTGGTTGGTTATGATGCAACAATGCCTATGTGACTCTGGCAGAGCCCGGCTGCCAAATTTGAAATGTACACCGATTGTGCCCACACGAAAGCTGCCAGCACTGAAAGCTCTACCTGGTTTTCACTGTCCCTTGGAACTGCATTCGCTGCCGCACAGACATTCGCGCTCCGCAAAAGCCTTGGTTGGTTATGATGCAACAATGCCTATGTGACTCTCGCAGAGCCCGGCTGCCAAATTTGAAACGTCCAGCAATTGCGCCCACATGAAAGCTGCCAGCACTGAAAGCTCTACCTGGTTTTCACTGTCCCTTGGAACTGCATTCGCTGCCGCACAGACATTCGCGCTCTGCGCAAGCCTTGGTTGGTTATGATGCAACAATGCCTATGTGACTCATGCAGAGCCCGGCTGCCAAATTCGAAACGTCCAGCAATTGCGCCCACACGAAAGCTGCCAGCACTGAAAGCTCTACCTGGTTTTCACTGTCCCTTGGAACTGCATTCGCTGCCGCACACACATTCGCGCTCCGCAAAAGCCTTGGTTGGTTATGATGCAACAATGCCTATGTGACTCTGGCAGAGCCCGGCTGCCAAATTTGAAACGTCCACTGATTGCGCCCACACGAAATCTGCCAGCACTGAAAGCTCTACCTGGTTTTCACCGTCCCTTGGAACTGCATTCGCTGCCGCACAGACATTCGCGCTCTGCGCAAGCCTTGGTTGGTTATGATGCAACAATGCCTATGTGACTCTGGCAGAGCCCGGCTGCCAAATTTGAAACCTCCACCGATTGCGCCCACACGAAAGCTGCCAGCACTGAAAGCTCTACCTGGTTTTCACTGTCCCTTGGAACTGCATTCGCTGCCGCACAGACATTCGCGCTCTGCGCAAGCCTTGGTTGGTTATGACGCAACAATGCCTATGTGACTCTGGCAGAGCCCGGCTGCCAAATTTGAAATGTACACCGATTGTGCCCACACGAAAGCTGCCAGCACTGAAAGCTCTACCTGGTTTTCACTGTCCCTTGGAACTGCATTCGCTGCCGCACAGACATTCGCGCTCTGCGCAAGCCTTGGTTGGTTATGATGCAACAATGCCTATGTGACTCTGGCAGAGACCGGCTGCCAAATTTGAAACGTCCAGCGATTGCGCCCACACGAAAGCTGCCAGCACTGAAAGCTCTGCCTGGTTTTCACTGTCCCTTGGAACTGCATTCGCTGCCGCACAGACATTCGCGCTCTGCAAAAGCCTTGGTTGGGTGTGATGCAACAATGCCTATGTGACTCTGGCAGCGCCCGGCTTCCAAATTTGAAACGTCCAGCGATTGCGCCCACACGAAAGCTGCCAGCACTGAAAGCTCTACCTGGTTTTCACTGTCCCTTGGAACTGCATTCGCTGCGGCACAGACATTCGCGCTCTGCGCAAGCCTTGGTTGGTTATGATGCAACAATGCCTATGTGACTCTGGCAGAGACCGGCTGCCAAATTTGAAACGTCCAGCGATTGCGCCCACACGAAAGCTGCCAGCACTGAAAGCTCTACCTGGTTTTCACTGTCCCTTGGAACTGCATTCGCTGCCGCACAGACATTCGCGCTCTGCAAAAGCCTTGGTTGGGTATGATGCAACAATGCCTATGTGACTCTGGCAGAGCCCGGCTGCCAAATTTGAATTGTACACCGATTGCGCCCTCACGAAATCTGCCAGCACTGAAAGCTCTACCTGGTTTTCACTGTCCCTTGGAACTGCATTTGCTGCCGCACAGACATTCGCGCTCTGCAAAAGCCTTGGTTGGGTATGATGCAACAATGCCTATGTGACTCTGGCAGAGCCCGGCTGCCAAATTTGAAACGTCCAGCAATTGCGCCCACATGAAAGCTGCCAGCACTGAAAGCTCTACCTGGTTTTCACTGTCCCTTGGAACTGCATTCGCTGCCGCACAGACATTCGCGCTCTGCGCAAGCCTTGGTTGGTTATGATGCAACAATGCCTATGTGACTCATGGAGAGCCCGGCTGCCAAATTTGAAACGTCCAGCAATTGCGCCCACACGAAAGCTGCCAGCACTGAAAGATCTACCTGGTTTTCACTGTCCCTTGGAACTGCATTCGCTGCCGCACAGACATTCGCGCTCTGCAAAAGCCTTTGTTGGTTATGATGCAACAATGCCTATGTGACTCTGGCAGAGCCCGGCTGCCAAATTTGAAACGTCCATTGATTGCGCCCACACGAAAGCTGCCAGCACTGAAAGCTCTACCTGGTTTTCACCGTCCCTTGGAACTGCATTCGCTGCCGCACAGACATTCGCGCTCTGCGCAAGCCTTGGTTGGTTATGACGCAACAATGCCTATGTGACTCTGGCAGAGCCCGGCTGCCAAATTTGAAACCTCCACCGATTGCGCCCACACGAAAGCTGCCAGCACTGAAAGCTCTACCTGGTTTTCACTGTCCCTTGGAACTGCATTCGCTGCCGTACAGACATTATCTCTCCGCATAAGCTTTATTTGTTTATGATGTAACAATGCCTATGTGACTCTGGCACAGCCCGCTGCCAAATTTGAAACGTCCACTGATTGCGCCCACACGAAAGCTGCCAGCACTGAAAGCTCTACCTGGTTTTCACTGTCCCTTGGAACTGCATTCGCTGCCGCACAGACATTCGCGCTCCGCAAAAGCCTTGGTTGGGTATGATGCAACAATGCCTATGTGACTCTGGCAGAGCCCGGCTGCCAAATTTGAAACGTCCAGCGATTGCGCCCACACGAAAGCTGCCAGCACTGAAAGCTCTACCTGGTTTTCACTGTCCCTTGGAACTGCATTCGCTGCCGCACAGACATTCGCGCTCTGCAAAAGCCTTGGTTGGGTATGATGCAACAATGCCTATGTGACTCTCGCAGAGCCCGGCTGCCAAATTTGAATTGTACACCGATTGCGCCCTCACGAAAGCTGCCAGCACTGAAAGCTCTACCTGGTTTTCACTGTCCCTTGGAACTGCATTTGCTGCCGCACAGACATTCGCGCTCTGCAAAAGCCTTGGTTGGGTATGATGCAACAATGCCTATGTGACTCTCGCAGATCCCGCTGCCAAATTTGACACGTCCAGCGATTGCGCCCACACGAAAGCTGCCAGCACTGAAAGCTCTACCTGGTTTTCACTGTCCCTTGGAACTGCATTCGCTGCTGCACAGACATTCGCGCTCTGCAAAAGCCTTGGTTGGGTATGATGCAACAATGCCTATGTGACTCTCGCACAGCTTGCTGCCAAATTTGAAACGTCCACTGATTGCGCCCACACGAAAGCTGCTAGCACTGAAAGCTCTACCTGGTTTTCACTGTCCCTTGGAACTGCATTCGCTGCCGCACAGACATTCGCGCTCCGCAAAAGCCTTGGTTGGTTATGATGCAACAATGCCTATGTGACTCTGGCAGAGCCCGGCTGCCAAATTTGAAACGTCCACTGATTGCGCCCACACGAAAGCTGCCAGCACTGAAAGCTCTACCTGGTTTTCACTGTCCCTTGGAACTGCATTCGCTGCCGCACAGACAGTCGCGCTCTGCAAAAGCCTTGGTTGGGTATGATGCAACAATGCCTATGTGACTCTCGCAGAGCACGCTGCCAAATTTGAAACGTCCAGCGATTGCGCCCACACGAAAGCTGCCAGCACTGAAAGCTCTACCTGGTTTTCACTGTCCCTTGGAACTGCATTCGCTGCCGCACAGACATTCGCGCTCTGCGCAAGCCTTGGTTGGTTATGATGCAACAATGCCTATGTGACTCTGGCAGAGCCCGGCTGCCAAATTTGAAATGTACACCGATTGTGCCCACACGAAAGCTGCCAGCACTGAAAGCTCTACCTGGTTTTCACTGTCCCTTGGAACTGCATTCGCTGCCGCACAGACATTCGCGCTCCGCAAAAGCCTTGGTTGGTTATGATGCAACAATGCCTATGTGACTCTCGCAGAGCCCGGCTGCCAAATTTGAAACGTCCAGCAATTGCGCCCACATGAAAGCTGCCAGCACTGAAAGCTCTACCTGGTTTTCACTGTCCCTTGGAACTGCATTCGCTGCCGCACAGACATTCGCGCTCTGCGCAAGCCTTGGTTGGTTATGATGCAACAATGCCTATGTGACTCATGCAGAGCCCGGCTGCCAAATTCGAAACGTCCAGCAATTGCGCCCACACGAAAGCTGCCAGCACTGAAAGCTCTACCTGGTTTTCACTGTCCCTTGGAACTGCATTCGCTGCCGCACACACATTCGCGCTCCGCAAAAGCCTTGGTTGGTTATGATGCAACAATGCCTATGTGACTCTGGCAGAGCCCGGCTGCCAAATTTGAAACGTCCACTGATTGCGCCCACACGAAATCTGCCAGCACTGAAAGCTCTACCTGGTTTTCACCGTCCTTTGGAACTGCATTCGCTGCCGCACAGACATTCGCGCTCTGCGCAAGCCTTGGTTGGTTATGATGCAACAATGCCTATGTGACTCTGGCAGAGCCCGGCTGCCAAATTTGAAACCTCCACCGATTGCGCCCACACGAAAGCTGCCAGCACTGAAAGCTCTACCTGGTTTTCACTGTCCCTTGGAACTGCATTCGCTGCCGCACAGACATTATCTCTCCGCATAAGCTTTATTTGTTTATGATGCAACAATGCCTATGTGACTCTGGCACAGCCCGCTGCCATATTTGAAACGTCCACTGATTGCGCCCACACGAAAGCTGCCAGCACTGAAAGCTCTACCTGGTTTTCACTGTCCCTTGGAACTGCATTCGCTGCCGCACAGACATTCGCGCTCTGCGCAAGCCTTGGTTGGTTATGATGCAACAATGCCTATGTGACTCTGGCAGAGACCGGCTGCCAAATTTGAAACGTCCAGTGATTGCGCCCACACGAAAGCTGCCAGCACTGAAAGCTCTACCTGGTTTTCACTGTCCCTTGGAACTGCATTCGCTGCCGCACAGACATTCGCGCTCTGCAAAAGCCTTGGTTGGGTGTGATGCAACAATGCCTATGTGACTCTGGCAGCGCCCGGCTTCCAAATTTGAAACGTCCAGCGATTGCGCCCACACGAAAGCTGCCAGCACTGAAAGCTCTACCTGGTTTTCACTGTCCCTTGGAACTGCATTCGCTGCGGCACAGACATTCGCGCTCTGCGCAAGCCTTGGTTGGTTATGATGCAACAATGCCTATGTGACTCTGGCAGAGACCGGCTGCCAAATTTGAAACGTCCAGCGATTGCGCCCACACGAAAGCTGCCAGCACTGAAAGCTCTACCTGGTTTTCACTGTCCCTTGGAACTGCATTCGCTGCCGCACACACATTCGCGCTCTGCAAAAGCCTTGGTTGGGTATGATGCAACAATGCCTATGTGACTCTGGCAGAGCCCGGCTGCCAAATTTGAATTGTACACCGATTGCGCCCTCACGAAAGCTGCCAGCACTGAAAGCTCTACCTGGTTTTCACTGTCCCTTGGAACTGCATTCGCTGCCGCACAGACATTCGCGCTCTGCAAAAGCCTTTGTTGGTTATGATGCAACAATGCCTATGTGACTCTGGCAGAGCCCGGCTGCCAAATTTGAAACGTCCACTGATTGCGCCCACACGAAAGCTGCCAGCACTGAAAGCTCTACCTGGTTTTCACCGTCCCTTGGAACTGCATTCGCTGCCGCACAGACATTCGCGCTCTGCGCAAGCCTTGGTTGGTTATGACGCAACAATGCCTATGTGACTCTGGCAGAGCCCGGCTGCCAAATTTGACACGTCCAGCAATTGCGCCCACACGAAAGCTGCCAGCACTGAAAGCTCTACCTGGTTTTCACTGTCCCTTGGAACTGCATTCGCTGCCGCACAGACATTCGCGCTCCGCAAAAGCCTTGGTTGGTTATGATGCAACAATGCCTATGTGACTCTGGCAGAGCCCGGCTGCCAAATTTGAAACGTCCAGCAATTGCGCCCACATGAAAGCTGCCAGCACTGAAAGCTCTACCTGGTTTTCACTGTCCCTTGGAACTGCATTCGCTTCCGCACAGACATTCGCGCTCTGCGCAAGCCTTGGTTGGTTATGATGCAACAATGCCTATGTGACTCATGGAGAGCCCGGCTGCCAAATTCGAAACGTCCAGCAATTGCGCCCACACGAAAGCTGCCAGCACTGAAAGATCTACCTGGTTTTCACTGTCCCTTGGAACTGCATTCGCTGCCGCACAGACATTCGCGCTCTGCAAAAGCCTTGGTTGGTTATGATGCAACAATGCCTATGTGACTCTGGCAGAGCCCGGCTGCCAAATTTGAAATGTACACCGACTGCGCCCACACGAAAGCTGCCAGCACTGAAAGCTCTACCTGGTTTTCACTGTCCCTTGGAACTGCATTCGCTGCCGCACAGACATTCGCGCTCCGCAAAAGCCTTGGTTGGTTATGATGCAACAATGCCTATGTGACTCTCGCAGAGCCCGGCTGCCAAATTTGAAACGTCCAGCAATTGCGCCCACATGAAAGCTGCCAGCACTGAAAGCTCTACCTGGTTTTCACTGTCCCTTGGAACTGCATTCGCTGCCGCACAGACATTCGCGCTCTGCGCAAGCCTTGGTTGGTTATGATGCAACAATGCCTATGTGACTCATGGAGAGCCCGGCTGCCAAATTCGAAACGTCCAGCAATTGCGCCCACACGAAAGCTGCCAGCACTGAAAGATCTACCTGGTTTTCACTGTCCCTTGGAACTGCATTCGCTGCCGCACAGACATTCGCGCTCTGCAAAAGCCTTGGTTGGTTATGATGCAACAATGCCTATGTGACTCTGGCAGAGCCCGGCTGCCAAATTTGAAACGTGCACTGATTGCGCCCACACGAAAGCTGCCAGCACTGAAAGCTCTACCTGGTTTTCACCGTCCCTTGGAACTGCATTCGCTGCCGCACAGACATTCGCGCTCTGCGCAAGCCTTGGTTGGTTATGATGCAACAATGCCTATGTGACTCATGGAGAGCCCGGCTGCCAAATTTGAATTGTACACCGATTGCGCCCTCACGAAAGCTCCCAGCGCTGAAAGCTCTACCTGGTTTTCACTGTCCCTTGGAACTGCATTTGCTGCCGCACAGACATTCGCGCTCTGCAAAAGCCTTGGTTGGGTATGATGCAACAATGCCTATGTGACTCTCGCAGAGCCCGCTGCCAAATTTCACACATCCAGCGATTGCGCCCACACGAAAGCTGCCAGCACTGAAAGCTCTACCTGGTTTTCACTGTCCCTTGGAACTGCATTCGCTGCTGCACAGACATTCGCGCTCTGCAAAAGCCTTGGTTGGGTATGATGCAACAATGCCTATGTGACTCTGGCAGAGCCCGGCTGCCAAATTTGAAACGTCCACCGATTGTGCCCACACGAAAGCTGCCAGCACTGAAACCTCTACCTGGTTTTCACTGTCCCTTGGAACTGCATTCGCTGCCGCACAGACATTCGCGCTCCGCAA
Organism: Mycteria americana; assembly: GCF_035582795.1. NCBI lineage: Eukaryota > Metazoa > Chordata > Aves > Ciconiiformes > Ciconiidae > Mycteria > Mycteria americana. The sequence goes on along the minus strand of NW_027445609.1, from coordinate 930,036 downwards.
AAGCCTTGGTTGGTTATGATGCAACAATGCCTATGTGACTCTCGCAGAGCCCGGCTGCCAAATTTGAAACGTCCAGCAATTGCGCCCACATGAAAGCTGCCAGCACTGAAAGCTCTACCTGGTTTTCACTGTCCCTTGGAACTGCATTCGCTGCCGCACAGACATTCGCGCTCTGCGCAAGCCTTGGTTGGTTATGATGCAACAATGCCTATGTGACTCATGCAGAGCCCGGCTGCCAAATTCAAAACGTCCAGCAATTGCGCCCACACGAAAGCTGCCAGCACTGAAAGCTCTACCTGGTTTTCACTGTCCCTTGGAACTGCATTCGCTGCCGCACACACATTCGCGCTCCGCAAAAGCCTTGGTTGGTTATGATGCAACAATGCCTATGTGACTCTGGCAGAGCCCGGCTGCCAAATTTGAAACGTCCACTGATTGCGCCCACACGAAATCTGCCAGCACTGAAAGCTCTACCTGGTTTTCACCGTCCCTTGGAACTGCATTCGCTGCCGCACAGACATTCGCGCTCTGCGCAAGCCTTGGTTGGTTATGATGCAACAATGCCTATGTGACTCTGGCAGAGCCCGGCTGCCAAATTTGAAACCTCCACCGATTGCGCCCACACGAAAGCTGCCAGCACTGAAAGCTCTACCTGGTTTTCACTGTCCCTTGGAACTGCATTCGCTGCCGCACAGACATTCGCGCTCTGCGCAAGCCTTGGTTGGTTATGACGCAACAATGCCTATGTGACTCTGGCAGAGCCCGGCTGCCAAATTTGAAATGTACACCGATTGTGCCCACACGAAAGCTGCCAGCACTGAAAGCTCTACCTGGTTTTCACTGTCCCTTGGAACTGCATTCGCTGCCGCACAGACATTCGCGCTCTGCGCAAGCCTTGGTTGGTTATGATGCAACAATGCCTATGTGACTCTGGCAGAGACCGGCTGCCAAATTTGAAACGTCCAGCGATTGCGCCCACACGAAAGCTGCCAGCACTGAAAGCTCTGCCTGGTTTTCACTGTCCCTTGGAACTGCATTCGCTGCCGCACAGACATTCGCGCTCTGCAAAAGCCTTGGTTGGGTGTGATGCAACAATGCCTATGTGACTCTGGCAGAGACCGGCTGCCAAATTTGAAACGTCCAGCGATTGCGCCCACACGAAAGCTGCCAGCACTGAAAGCTCTACCTGGTTTTCACTGTCCCTTGGAACTGCATTCGCTGCCGCACAGACATTCGCGCTCTGCAAAAGCCTTGGTTGGGTATGATGCAACAATGCCTATGTGACTCTGGCAGAGCCCGGCTGCCAAATTTGAATTGTACACCGATTGCGCCCTCACGAAAGCTGCCAGCACTGAAAGCTCTACCTGGTTTTCACTGTCCCTTGGAACTGCATTTGCTGCCGCACAGACATTCGCGCTCTGCAAAAGCCTTGGTTGGGTATGATGCAACAATGCCTATGTGACTCTGGCAGAGCCCGGCTGCCAAATTTGAAACGTCCAGCAATTGCGCCCACATGAAAGCTGCCAGCACTGAAAGCTCTACCTGGTTTTCACTGTCCCTTGGAACTGCATTCGCTGCCGCACAGACATTCGCGCTCTGCGCAAGCCTTGGTTGGTTATGATGCAACAATGCCTATGTGACTCATGGAGAGCCCGGCTTCCAAATTTGAAACGTCCAGCGATTGCGCCCACACGAAAGCTGCCAGCACTGAAAGCTCTACCTGGTTTTCACTGTCCCTTGGAACTGCATTCGCTGCGGCACAGACATTCGCGCTCTGCGCAAGCCTTGGTTGGTTATGATGCAACAATGCCTATGTGACTCTGGCAGAGACCGGCTGCCAAATTTGAAACGTCCAGCGATTGCGCCCACACGAAAGCTGCCAGCACTGAAAGCTCTACCTGGTTTTCACTGTCCCTTGGAACTGCATTCGCTGCCGCACAGACATTCGCGCTCTGCAAAAGCCTTGGTTGGGTATGATGCAACAATGCCTATGTGACTCTGGCAGAGCCCGGCTGCCAAATTTGAATTGTACACCGATTGCGCCCTCACGAAAGCTGCCAGCACTGAAAGCTCTACCTGGTTTTCACTGTCCCTTGGAACTGCATTTGCTGCCGCACAGACATTCGCGCTCTGCAAAAGCCTTGGTTGGGTATGATGCAACAATGCCTATGTGACTCTGGCAGAGCCCGGCTGCCAAATTTGAAACGTCCAGCAATTGCGCCCACATGAAAGCTGCCAGCACTGAAAGCTCTACCTGGTTTTCACTGTCCCTTGGAACTGCATTCGCTGCCGCACAGACATTCGCGCTCTGCGCAAGCCTTGGTTGGTTATGATGCAACAATGCCTATGTGACTCATGGAGAGCCCGGCTGCCAAATTTGAAACGTCCAGCAATTGCGCCCACACGAAAGCTGCCAGCACTGAAAGATCTACCTGGTTTTCACTGTCCCTTGGAACTGCATTCGCTGCCGCACAGACATTCGCGCTCTGCAAAAGCCTTTGTTGGTTATGATGCAACAATGCCTATGTGACTCTGGCAGAGCCCGGCTGCCAAATTTGAAACGTCCACTGATTGCGCCCACACGAAAGCTGCCAGCACTGAAAGCTCTACCTGGTTTTCACCGTCCCTTGGAACTGCATTCGCTGCCGCACAGACATTCGCGCTCTGCGCAAGCCTTGGTTGGTTATGACGCAACAATGCCTATGTGACTCTGGCAGAGCCCGGCTGCCAAATTTGAAACCTCCACCGATTGCGCCCACACGAAAGCTGCCAGCACTGAAAGCTCTACCTGGTTTTCACTGTCCCTTGGAACTGCATTCGCTGCCGTACAGACATTATCTCTCCGCATAAGCTTTATTTGTTTATGATGTAACAATGCCTATGTGACTCTGGCACAGCCCGCTGCCAAATTTGAAACGTCCACTGATTGCGCCCACACGAAAGCTGCCAGCACTGAAAGCTCTACCTGGTTTTCACTGTCCCTTGGAACTGCATTCGCTGCCGCACAGACATTCGCGCTCCGCAAAAGCCTTGGTTGGGTATGATGCAACAATGCCTATGTGACTCTGGCAGAGCCCGGCTGCCAAATTTGAAACGTCCAGCGATTGCGCCCACACGAAAGCTGCCAGCACTGAAAGCTCTACCTGGTTTTCACTGTCCCTTGGAACTGCATTCGCTGCCGCACAGACATTCGCGCTCTGCAAAAGCCTTGGTTGGGTATGATGCAACAATGCCTATGTGACTCTCGCAGAGCCCGGCTGCCAAATTTGAATTGTACACCGATTGCGCCCTCACGAAAGCTGCCAGCACTGAAAGCTCTACCTGGTTTTCACTGTCCCTTGGAACTGCATTTGCTGCCGCACAGACATTCGCGCTCTGCAAAAGCCTTGGTTGGGTATGATGCAACAATGCCTATGTGACTCTCGCAGATCCCGCTGCCAAATTTGACACGTCCAGCGATTGCGCCCACACGAAAGCTGCCAGCACTGAAAGCTCTACCTGGTTTTCACTGTCCCTTGGAACTGCATTCGCTGCTGCACAGACATTCGCGCTCTGCAAAAGCCTTGGTTGGGTATGATGCAACAATGCCTATGTGACTCTCGCACAGCTTGCTGCCAAATTTGAAACGTCCACTGATTGCGCCCACACGAAAGCTGCTAGCACTGAAAGCTCTACCTGGTTTTCACTGTCCCTTGGAACTGCATTCGCTGCCGCACAGACATTCGCGCTCCGCAAAAGCCTTGGTTGGTTATGATGCAACAATGCCTATGTGACTCTGGCAGAGCCCGGCTGCCAAATTTGAAACGTCCAGCGATTGCGCCCACACGAAAGCTGCCAGCACTGAAAGCTCTACCTGGTTTTCACTGTCCCTTGGAACTGCATTCGCTGCCGCACAGACATTCGCGCTCCGCAAAAGCCTTGGTTGGTTATGATGCAACAATGCCTATGTGACCCTGGCAGAGCCCGGCTGTCAAATTTGAAACGTCCAGCGATTGCGCCCACACGAAAGCTGCCAGCACTGAAAGCTCTACCTGGTTTTCACTGTCCCTTGGAACTGCATTCGCTGCCGCACAGAGATTCGCGCTCTGCGCAAGCCTTGGTTGGTTATGATGCAACAATGCCTATGTGACTCTGGCAGAGACCGGCTGCCAAATTTGAAACGTCCAGCGATTGCACCCACACGAAAGCTGCCAGCACTGAAAGCTCTACCTGGTTTTCACTGTCCCTTGGAACTGCATTCGCTGCCGCACAGACATTCGTGTTCCGCAAAAGCCTTGGTTGGTTATGATTCAACAATGCCTATGTGACTCTGGCAGAGCCCGGCTGCCAAATTTGAAATGTACACCTATTGCGCCCTCACGAAAGCTCCCAGCGCTGAAAGCTCTACCTGGTTTTCACTGTCCCTTGGAACTGCATTCGCTGCCGCACAGACATTCGCTTTCTGCAAAAGTCTGGGTTGGTTATGACGCAACAATGCCTATGTGACTCTGGCAGAGCCCGGCTGCCAAATTTCAATTGTACACCGATTGCGCCCTCACGAAAGCTGCCAGCACTGAAAGCTCTACCTGGTTTTCACTGTCCCTTGGAACTGCATTTGCTGCCGCACAGACAGTCGCGCTCTGCAAAAGCCTTGGTTGGGTATGATGCAACAATGCCTATGTGACTCTCGCAGAGCACGCTGCCAAATTTGAAACGTCCAGCGATTGCGCCCACACGAAAGCTGCCAGCACTGAAAGCTCTACCTGGTTTTCACTGTCCCTTGGAACTGCATTCGCTGCCGCACAGACATTCGCGCTCTGCGCAAGCCTTGGTTGGTTATGATGCAACAATGCCTATGTGACTCTGGCAGAGCCCGGCTGCCAAATTCGAAACGTCCAGCAATTGCGCCCACACGAAAGCTGCCAGCACTGAAAGCTCTACCTGGTTTTCACTGTCCCTTGGAACTGCATTCGCTGCCGCACAGACATTATCTCTCCGCATAAGCTTTATTTGTTTATGATGCAACAATGCCTATGTGACTCTGGCAGAGACCGGCTGCCAAATTTGAAACGTCCAGCGATTGCGCCCACACGAAAGCTGCCAGCACTGAAAGCTCTACCTGGTTTTCACTGTCCCTTGGAACTGCATTCGCTGCCGCACAGACATTCGTGGTCCGCAAAAGCCTTGGTTGGTTATGATTCAACAATGCCTATGTGACTCTGGCAGAGCCCGGCTGCCAAATTTGAAACGTCCACCTATTGCGCCCTCACGAAACCTGCCAGCACTGAAAGCTCTACCTGGTTTTCACCGTCCCTTGGATCTGCATTCGCTGCCGCACAGACATTCGCGCTCTGCGCAAGCCTTGGTTGGTTATGATGCAACAATGCCTATGTGACTCTGGCAGAGCCCGGCTGCCAAATTTGAAACCTCCAGCGATTGCGCCCACACGAAAGCTGCCAGCACTGAAAGCTCTACCTGGTTTTCACTGTCCCTTGGAACTGCATTCGCTGCCGTACAGACATTATCTCTCCGCATAAGCTTTATTTGTTTATGATGCAACAATGCCTATGTGACTCTGGCACAGCCCGCTGCCAAATTTGAAACGTCCACTGATTGCGCCCACACGAAAGCTGCCAGCACTGAAAGCTCTACCTGGTTTTCACTGTCCCTTGGAACTGCATTCGCTGCCGCACAGACATTCACGCTCCGCAAAAGCCTTGGTTGGTTATGATGCAACAATGCCTATGTGACTCTGGCAGAGCCCGGCTGCCAAATTTGAAACGTCCAGCGATTGCGCCCACACGAAAGCTGCCAGCACTGAAAGCTCTACCTGGTTTTCACTGTCCCTTGGAACTGCATTCGCTGCCGCACAGACATTCGCGCTCTGCAAAAGCCTTGGTTGGGTATGATGCAACAATGCCTATGTGACTCTCGCAGAGCCCGGCTGCCAAATTTGAATTGTACACCGATTGCGCCCTCACGAAAGCTGCCAGCACTGAAAGCTCTACCTGGTTTTCACTGTCCCTTGGAACTGCATTTGCTGCCGCACAGACATTCGCGCTCTGCAAAAGCCTTGGTTGGGTATGATGCAACAATGCCTATGTGACTCTCGCAGAGCCCGCTGCCAAATTTGACACGTCCAGCGATTGCGCCCACACGAAAGCTGCCAGCACTGAAAGCTCTACCTGGTTTTCACTGTCCCTTGGAACTGCATTCGCTGCTGCACAGACATTCGCGCTCTGCAAAAGCCTTGGTTGGGTATGATGCAACAATGCCTATGTGACTCTCGCACAGCCTGCTGCCAAATTTGAAACGTCCACTGATTGCGCCCACACGAAAGCTGCTAGCACTGAAAGCTCTACCTGGTTTTCACTGTCCCTTGGAACTGCATTCGCTGCCGCACAGACATTCGCGCTCCGCAAAAGCCTTGGTTGGTTATGATGCAACAATGCCTATGTGACTCTGGCAGAGCCCGGCTGCCAACTTTGAAACGTCCAGCGATTGCGCCCACACGAAAGCTGCCAGCACTGAAAGCTCTACCTGGTTTTCACTGTCCCTTGGAACTGCATTCGCTGCCGCACAGACATTCGCGCTCCGCAAAAGCCTTGGTTGGTTATGATGCAACAATGCCTATGTGACCCTGGCAGAGCCCGGCTGTCAAATTTGAAACTTCCAGCGATTGCGCCCACACGAAAGCTGCCAGCACTGAAAGCTCTACCTGGTTTTCACTGTCCCTTGGAACTGCATTCGCTGCCGCACAGACATTCGCGCTCTGCGCAAGCCTTGGTTGGTTATGATGCAACAATGCCTATGTGACTCTGGCAGAGACCGGCTGCCAAATTTGAAACGTCCAGCGATGGCGCCCACACGAAAGCTGCCAGCACTGAAAGCTCTACCTGGTTTTCACTGTCCCTTGGAACTGCATTCGCTGCCGCACAGACATTCGTGTTCCGCAAAAGCCTTGGTTGGTTATGATTCAACAATGCCTATGTGACTCTGGCAGAGCCCGGCTGCCAAATTTGAAATGTACACCTATTGCGCCCTCACGAAAGCTCCCAGCGCTGAAAGCTCTACCTGGTTTTCACTGTCCCTTGGAACTGCATTCGCTGCCGCACAGACATTCGCTTTCTGCAAAAGTCTGGGTTGGTTATGACGCAACAATGCCTATGTGACTCTGGCAGAGCCCGGCTGCCAAATTTGACACGTCCAGCAATTGCGCCCACACGAAAGCTGCCAGCACTGAAAGCTCTACCTGGTTTTCACTGTCCCTTGGAACTGCATTCGCTTCCGCACAGACATTCGCGCTCTGCGCAAGCCTTGGTTGGTTATGATGCAACAATGCCTATGTGACTCATGGAGAGCCCGGCTGCCAAATTCGAAACGTCCAGCAATTGCGCCCACACGAAAGCTGCCAGCACTGAAAGATCTACCTGGTTTTCACTGTCCCTTGGAACTGCATTCGCTGCCGCACAGACATTCGCGCTCTGCAAAAGCCTTGGTTGGTTATGATGCAACAATGCCTATGTGACTCTGGCAGAGCCCGGCTGCCAAATTTGAAACCTCCAGCGATTGCGCCCACACGAAAGCTGCCAGCACTGAAAGCTCTACCTGGTTTTCACTGTCCCTTGGAACTGCATTCGCTGCCGCACAGACATTCGCGCTCCGCAAAAGCCTTGGTTGGTTATGATGCAACAATGCCTATGTGACTCTCGCAGAGCCCGGCTGCCAAATTTGAAACGTCCAGCAATTGCGCCCACATGAAAGCTGCCAGCACTGAAAGCTCTACCTGGTTTTCACTGTCCCTTGGAACTGCATTCGCTGCCGCACAGACATTCGCGCTCTGCGCAAGCCTTGGTTGGTTATGATGCAACAATGCCTATGTGACTCATGGAGAGCCCGGCTGCCAAATTCGAAACGTCCAGCAATTGCGCCCACACGAAAGCTGCCAGCACTGAAAGATCTACCTGGTTTTCACTGTCCCTTGGAACTGCATTCGCTGCCGCACAGACATTCGCGCTCTGCAAAAGCCTTGGTTGGTTATGATGCAACAATGCCTATGTGACTCTGGCAGAGCCCGGCTGCCAAATTTGAAACGTCCACTGATTGCGCCCACACGAAAGCTGCCAGCACTGAAAGCTCTACCTGGTTTTCACCGTCCCTTGGAACTGCATTCGCTGCCGCACAGACATTCGCGCTCTGCGCAAGCCTTGGTTGGTTATGATGCAACAATGCCTATGTGACTCTGGCAGAGCCCGGCTGCCAAATTTGAAACCTCCAGCGATTGCGCCCACACGAAAGCTGCCAGCACTGAAAGCTCTACATGGTTTTCACTGTCCCTTGGAACTGCATTCGCTGCCGTACAGACATTATCTCTCCGCATAAGCTTTATTTGTTTATGATGCAACAATACCTATGTGACTCTGGCACAGCCCGCTGCCAAATTTGAAACGTCCACTGATTGCGCCCACACGAAAGCTGCCAGCACTGAAAGCTCTACCTGGTTTTCACTGTCCCTTGGAACTGCATTCGCTGCCGCACAGACATTCGCGCTCCGCAAAAGCCTTGGTTGGGTATGATGCAACAATGCCTATGTGACTCTGGCAGAGCCCGGCTGCCAAATTTGAAATGTCCAGCGATTGCGCCCACACGAAAGCTGCCAGCACTGAAAGCTCTACCTGGTTTTCACTGTCCCTTGGAACTGCATTCGCTGCCGCACAGACATTCGCGCTCTGCAAAAGCCTTGGTTGGGTATGATGCAACAATGCCTATGTGACTCTCGCAGAGCCCGGCTGCCAAATTTGAATTGTACACCGATTGCGCCCTCACGAAAGCTGCCAGCACTGAAAGCTCTACCTGGTTTTCACTGTCCCTTGGAACTGCATTTGCTGCCGCACAGACATTCGCGCTCTGCAAAAGCCTTGGTTGGGTATGATGCAACAATGCCTATGTGACTCTCGCAGAGCCCGCTGCCAAATTTGACACGTCCAGCGATTGCGCCCACACGAAAGCTGCCAGCACTGAAAGCTCTACCTGGTTTTCACTGTCCCTTGGAACTGCATTCGCTGCTGCACAGACATTCGCGCTCTGCAAAAGCCTTGGTTGGGTATGATGCAACAATGCCTATGTGACTCTCGCACAGCTTGCTGCCAAATTTGAAACGTCCACTGATTGCGCCCACACGAAAGCTGCTAGCACTGAAAGCTCTACCTGGTTTTCACTGTCCCTTGGAACTGCATTCGCTGCCGCACAGACATTCGCGCTCCGCAAAAGCCTTGGTTGGTTATGATGCAACAATGCCTATGTGACCCTGGCAGAGCCCGGCTGTCAAATTTGAAACGTCCAGCGATTGCGCCCACACGAAAGCTGCCAGCACTGAAAGCTCTACCTGGTTTTCACTGTCCCTTGGAACTGCATTCGCTGCCGCACAGACATTCGCGCTCTGCAAAAGCCTTGGTTGGGTATGATGCAACAATGCCTATGTGACTCTGGCAGAGACCGGCTGCCAAATTTGAAACGTCCAGCGATTGCACCCACACGAAAGCTGCCAGCACTGAAAGCTCTACCTGGTTTTCACTGTCCCTTGGAACTGCATTCGCTGCCGCACAGACATTCGTGTTCCGCAAAAGCCTTGGTTGGTTATGATTCAACAATGCCTATGTGACTCTGGCAGAGCCCGGCTGCCAAATTTGAAATGTACACCTATTGCGCCCTCACGAAATCTCCCAGCGCTGAAAGCTCTACCTGGTTTTCACTGTCCCTTGGAACTGCATTCGCTGCCGCACAGACATTCGCTTTCTGCAAAAGTCTGGGTTGGTTATGACGCAACAATGCCTATGTGACTCTGGCAGAGCCCGGCTGCCAAATTTCAATTGTACACCGATTGCGCCCTCACGAAAGCTGCCAGCACTGAAAGCTCTACCTGGTTTTCACTGTCCCTTGGAACTGCATTCGCTGCCGCACAGACATTCGCGCTCTGCAAAAGCCTTGGTTGGGTATGATGCAACAATGCCTATGTGACTCTCGCAGAGCCCGGCTGCCAAATTTGAATTGTACACCGATTGCGCCCTCACGAAAGCTGCCAGCACTGAAAGCTCTACCTGGTTTTCACTGTCCCTTGGAACTGCATTCGCTGCCGCACAGACATTCGCGCTCTGCAAAAGCCTTGGTTGGGTATGATGCAACAATGCCTATGTGACTCTGGCAGAGCCCGGCTGCCAAATTCGAAACGTCCAGCAATTGCGCCCACACGAAAGCTGCCAGCACTGAAAGCTCTACCTGGTTTTCACTGTCCCTTGGAACTGCATTCGCTGCCACACAGACATTATCTCTCCGCATAAGTTTTATTTGTTTATGATGCAACAATGCCTATGTGACTCTGGCAGAGACCGGCTGCCAAATTTGAAACGTCCAGCGATTGCGCCCACACGAAAGCTGCCAGCACTGAAAGCTCTACCTGGTTTTCACTGTCCCTTGGAACTGCATTCGCTGCCGCACAGACATTCGTGGTCCGCAAAAGCCTTGGTTGGTTATGATTCAACAATGCCTATGTGACTCTGGCAGAGCCCGGCTGCCAAATTTGAAACGTCCACCTATTGCGCCCTCACGAAACCTGCCAGCACTGAAAGCTCTACCTGGTTTTCACCGTCCCTTGGATCTGCATTCGCTGCCGCACAGACATTCGCGCTCTGCGCAAGCCTTGGTTGGTTATGATGCAACAATGCCTATGTGACTCTGGCAGAGCCCGGCTGCCAAATTTGAAACCTCCACCGATTGCGCCCACACGAAAGCTGCCAGCACTGAAAGCTCTACCTGGTTTTCACTGTCCCTTGGAACTGCATTCGCTGCCGCACAGACATTATCTCTCCGCATAAGCTTTATTTGTTTATGATGCAACAATGCCTATGTGACTCTGGCACAGCCCGCTGCCATATTTGAAACGTCCACTGATTGCGACCACACGAAAGCTGCCAGCACTGAAAGCTCTACCTGGTTTTCACTGTCCCTTGGAACTGCATTCGCTGCCGCACAGACATTCGCGCTCTGCGCAAGCCTTGGTTGGTTATGATGCAACAATGCCTATGTGACTCTGGCAGAGACCGGCTGCCAAATTTGAAACGTCCAGCGATTGCGCCCACACGAAAGCTGCCAGCACTGAAAGCTCTACCTGGTTTTCACTGTCCCTTGGAACTGCATTCGCTGCCGCACAGACATTCGCGCTCTGCAAAAGCCTTGGTTGGGTATGATGCAACAATGCCTATGTGACTCTGGCAGCGCCCGGCTTCCAAATTTGAAACGTCCAGCGATTGCGCCCACACGAAAGCTGCCAGCACTGAAAGCTCTACCTGGTTTTCACTGTCCCTTGGAACTGCATTCGCTGCCGCACAGACATTCGCGCTCCGCAAAAGCCTTGGTTGGTTATGATGCAACAATGCCTATGTGACTCTGGCAGAGACCGGCTGCCAAATTTGAAACGTCCAGCGATTGCGCCCACACGAAAGCTGCCAGCACTGAAAGCTCTACCTGGTTTTCACTGTCCCTTGGAACTGCATTCGCTGCCGCACAGACATTCGCGCTCTGCAAAAGCCTTGGTTGGGTATGATGCAACAATGCCTATGTGACTCTGGCAGAGCCCGGCTGCCAAATTTGAATTGTACACCGATTGCGCCCTCACGAAAGCTGCCAGCACTGAAAGCTCTACCTGGTTTTCACTGTCCCTTGGAACTGCATTTGCTGCCGCACAGACATTCGCGCTCTGCAAAAGCCTTGGTTGGGTATGATGCAACAATGCCTATGAGACTCTCGCAGATCCCGCTGCCAAATTTGACACATCCAGCAATTGCGCCCACACGAAAGCTGCCAGCACTGAAAGCTCTACCTGGTTTTCACTGTCCCTTGGAACTGCATTCGCTGCTGCACAGACATTCGCGCTCTGCAAAAGCCTTGGTTGGGTATGATGCAACAATGCCTATGTGACTCTCGCACAGCCTGCTGCCAAATTTGAAACGTCCACTGATTGCGCCCACACGAAAGCTGCTAGCACTGAAAGCTCTACCTGGTTTTCACTGTCCCTTGGAACTGCATTCGCTGCCGCACAGACATTCGCGCTCCGCAAAAGCCTTGGTTGGTTATGATGCAACAATGCCTATGTGACTCTGGCAGAGCCCGGCTGCCAAATTTGAAACGTCCAGCGATTGCGCCCACACGAAAGCTGCCAGCACTGAAAGCTCTACCTGGTTTTCACTGTCCCTTGGAACTGCATTTGCTGCTGCACAGACATTCGCGCTCTGCAAAAGCCTTGGTTGGGTATGATGCAACAATGCCTATGTGACTCTCGCAGAGCCCGCTGCCAAATTTGACACGTCCAGCGATTGCGCCCACACGAAAGCTGCCAGCACTGAAAGCTCTACCTGGTTTTCACTGTCCCTTGGAACTGCATTCGCTGCCGCACAGACATTATCTCTCCGCATAAGCTTTATTTGTTTATGATGCAACAATGCCAATGTGACTCTGGCACAGCCCGCTGCCAAATTTGAAACGTCCACTGATTGCGCCCACACGAAAGCTGCCAGCACTGAAAGCTCTACCTGGTTTTCACTGTCCCTTGGAACTGCATTCGCTGCCGCACAGACATTCGCGCTCCGCAAAAGCCTTGGTTGGTTATGATGCAACAATGCCTATGTGACTCTGGCAGAGCCCGGCTGCCAAATTTGAAACGTCCAGCGATTGCGCCCACACGAAAGCTGCCAGCACTGAAAGCTCTACCTGGTTTTCACTGTCCCTTGGAACTGCATTTGCTGCCGCACAGACATTCGCGCTCTGCAAAAGCCTTGGTTGGGTATGATGCAACAATGCCTATGTGACTCTCGCAGAGCCCGCTGCCAAATTTGACACGTCCAGCGATTGCGCCCACACGAAAGCTGCCAGCACTGAAAGCTCTACCTGGTTTTCACTGTCCCTTGGAACTGCATTCGCTGCCGCACAGACATTCGCGCTCCGCAAAAGCCTTGGTTGGTTATGATGCAACAATGCCTATGTGACCCTGGCAGAGCCCGGCTGTCAAATTTGAAACGTCCAGCGATTGCGCCCACACGAAAGCTGCCAGCACTGAAAGCTCTACCTGGTTTTCACTGTCCCTTGGAACTGCATTCGCTGCCGCACAGAGATTCGCGCTCTGCGCAAGCCTTGGTTGGTTATGATGCAACAATGCCTATGTGACTCTGGCAGAGACCGGCTGCCAAATTTGAAACGTCCAGCGATTGCACCCACACGAAAGCTGCCAGCACTGAAAGCTCTACCTGGTTTTCACTGTCCCTTGGAACTGCATTCGCTGCCGCACAGACATTCGTGTTCCGCAAAAGCCTTGGTTGGTTATGATTCAACAATGCCTATGTGACTCTGGCAGAGCCCGGCTGCCAAATTTGAAATGTACACCTATTGCGCCCTCACGAAAGCTCCCAGCGCTGAAAGCTCTACCTGGTTTTCACTGTCCCTTGGAACTGCATTCGCTGCCGCACAGACATTCGCTTTCTGCAAAAGTCTGGGTTGGTTATGACGCAACAATGCCTATGTGACTCTGGCAGAGACCGGCTGCCAAATTTCAATTGTACACCGATTGCGCCCTCACGAAAGCTGCCAGCACTGAAAGCTCTACCTGGTTTTCACTGTCCCTTGGAACTGCATTCGCTGCCGCACAGACAGTCGCGCTCTGCAAAAGCCTTGGTTGGGTATGATGCAACAATGCCTATGTGACTCTCGCAGAGCACGCTGCCAAATTTGAAACGTCCAGCGATTGCGCCCACACGAAAGCTGCCAGCACTGAAAGCTCTACCTGGTTTTCACTGTCCCTTGGAACTGCATTCGCTGCCGCACAGACATTCGCGCTCTGCGCAAGCCTTGGTTGGTTATGATGCAACAATGCCTATGTGACTCTGGCAGAGCCCGGCTGCCAAATTCGAAACGTCCAGCAATTGCGCCCACACGAAAGCTGCCAGCACTGAAAGCTCTACCTGGTTTTCACTGTCCCTTGGAACTGCATTCGCTGCCACACAGACATTATCTCTCCGCATAAGCTTTATTTGTTTATGATGCAACAATGCCTATGTGACTCTGGCAGAGACCGGCTGCCAAATTTGAAACGTCCAGCGATTGCGCCCACACGAAAGCTGCCAGCACTGAAAGCTCTACCTGGTTTTCACTGTCCCTTGGAACTGCATTCGCTGCCGCACAGACATTCGCGCTCTGCGCAAGCCTTGGTTGGTTATGATGCAACAATGCCTATGTGACTCTGGCAGAGCCCGGCTGCCAAATTTGAAACGTCCAGCGATTGCGCCCACACGAAAGCTGCCAGCACTGAAAGCTCTACCTGGTTTTCACTGTCCCTTGGAACTGCATTCGCTGCCGCACAGACATTATCTCTCCGCATAAGCTTTATTTGTTTATGATGCAACAATGCCTATGTGACTCTGGCACAGCCCGCTGCCATATTTGAAACGTCCACTGATTGCGACCACACGAAAGCTGCCAGCACTGAAAGCTCTACCTGGTTTTCACTGTCCCTTGGAACTGCATTCGCTGCCGCACAGACATTCGCGCTCTGCGCAAGCCTTGGTTGGTTATGATGCAACAATGCCTATGTGACTCTGGCAGAGACCGGCTGCCAAATTTGAAACGTCCAGCGATTGCGCCCACACGAAAGCTGCCAGCACTGAAAGCTCTACCTGGTTTTCACTGTCCCTTGGAACTGCATTCGCTGCCGCACAGACATTCGCGCTCTGCAAAAGCCTTGGTTGGGTATGATGCAACAATGCCTATGTGACTCTGGCAGCGCCCGGCTTCCAAATTTGAAACGTCCAGCGATTGCGCCCACACGAAAGCTGCCAGCACTGAAAGCTCTACCTGGTTTTCACTGTCCCTTGGAACTGCATTCGCTGCCGCACAGACATTCGCGCTCCGCAAAAGCCTTGGTTGGTTATGATGCAACAATGCCTATGTGACTCTGGCAGAGACCGGCTGCCAAATTTGAAACGTCCAGCGATTGCGCCCACACGAAAGCTGCCAGCACTGAAAGCTCTACCTGGTTTTCACTGTCCCTTGGAACTGCATTCGCTGCCGCACAGACATTCGCGCTCTGCAAAAGCCTTGGTTGGGTATGATGCAACAATGCCTATGTGACTCTGGCAGAGCCCGGCTGCCAAATTTGAATTGTACACCGATTGCGCCCTCACGAAAGCTGCCAGCACTGAAAGCTCTACCTGGTTTTCACTGTCCCTTGGAACTGCATTTGCTGCCGCACAGACATTCGCGCTCTGCAAAAGCCTTGGTTGGGTATGATGCAACAATGCCTATGAGACTCTCGCAGATCCCGCTGCCAAATTTGACACGTCCAGCAATTGCGCCCACACGAAAGCTGCCAGCACTGAAAGCTCTACCTGGTTTTCACTGTCCCTTGGAACTGCATTCGCTGCTGCACAGACATTCGCGCTCTGCAAAAGCCTTGGTTGGGTATGATGCAACAATGCCTATGTGACTCTCGCACAGCCTGCTGCCAAATTTGAAACGTCCACTGATTGCGCCCACACGAAAGCTGCTAGCACTGAAAGCTCTACCTGGTTTTCACTGTCCCTTGGAACTGCATTCGCTGCCGCACAGACATTCGCGCTCCGCAAACCCTTGGTTGGTTATGATGCAACAATGCCTATGTGACTCTGGCAGAGCCCGGCTGCCAAATTTGAAACGTCCAGCGATTGCGCCCACACGAAAGCTGCCAGCACTGAAAGCTCTACCTGGTTTTCACTGTCCCTTGGAACTGCATTTGCTGCTGCACAGACATTCGCGCTCTGCAAAAGCCTTGGTTGGGTATGATGCAACAATGCCTATGTGACTCTCGCAGAGCCCGCTGCCAAATTTGACACGTCCAGCGATTGCGCCCACACGAAAGCTGCCAGCACTGAAAGCTCTACCTGGTTTTCACTGTCCCTTGGAACTGCATTCGCTGCCGCACAGACATTATCTCTCCGCATAAGCTTTATTTGTTTATGATGCAACAATGCCAATGTGACTCTGGCACAGCCCGCTGCCAAATTTGAAACGTCCACTGATTGCGCCCACACGAAAGCTGCCAGCACTGAAAGCTCTACCTGGTTTTCACTGTCCCTTGGAACTGCATTCGCTGCCGCACAGACATTCGCGCTCCGCAAAAGCCTTGGTTGGTTATGATGCAACAATGCCTATGTGACTCTGGCAGAGCCCGGCTGCCAAATTTGAAACGTCCAGCGATTGCGCCCACACGAAAGCTGCCAGCACTGAAAGCTCTACCTGGTTTTCACTGTCCCTTGGAACTGCATTCGCTGCCGCACAGAAATTCGCGCTCTGCAAAAGCCTTGGTTGGGTATGATGCAACAATGCCTATGTGACTCTCGCAGAGCCCGGCTGCCAAATTTGAATTGTACACCGATTGCGCCCTCACGAAAGCTGCCAGCACTGAAAGCTCTACCTGGTTTTCACTGTCCCTTGGAACTGCATTTGCTGCCGCACAGACATTCGCGCTCTGCAAAAGCCTTGGTTGGGTATGATGCAACAATGCCTATGTGACTCTCGCAGAGCCCGCTGCCAAATTTGACACGTCCAGCGATTGCGCCCACACGAAAGCTGCCAGCACTGAAAGCTCTACCTGGTTTTCACTGTCCCTTGGAACTGCATTCGCTGCTGCACAGACATTCGCGCTCTGCAAAAGCCTTGGTTGGGTATGATGCAACAATGCCTATGTGACTCTCGCACAGCCTGCTGCCAAATTTGAAACGTCCACTGATTGCGCCCACACGAAAGCTGCTAGCACTGAAAGCTCTACCTGGTTTTCACTGTCCCTTGGAACTGCATTCGCTGCCGCACAGACATTCGCGCTCCGCAAAAGCCCTGGTTGGTTATGATGCAACAATGCCTATGTGACTCTGGCAGAGCCCGGCTGCCAAATTTGAAACGTCCAGCGATTGCGCCCACACGAAAGCTGCCAGCACTGAAAGCTCTACCTGGTTTTCACTGTCCCTTGGAACTGCATTCGCTGCCGCACAGACATTCGCGCTCCGCAAAAGCCTTGGTTGGGTATGATGCAACAATGCCTATGTGACCCTGGCAGAGCCCGGCTGTCAAATTTGAAACGTCCAGCGATTGCGCCCACACGAAAGCTGCCAGCACTGAAAGCTCTACCTGGTTTTCACTGTCCCTTGGAACTGCATTCGCTGCCGCACAGACATTCGCGCTCTGCGCAAGCCTTGGTTGGTTATGATTCAACAATGCCTATGTGACTCTGGCAGAGCCCGGCTGCCAAATTTCAATTGTACACCGATTGCGCCCTCACGAAAGCTGCCAGCACTGAAAGCTCTACCTGGTTTTCACTGTCCCTTGGAACTGCATTCGCTGCCGCACAGACAGTCGCGCTCTGCAAAAGCCTTGGTTGGGTATGATGCAACAACGCCTATGTGACTCTCGCAGATCCCGCTGCCAAATTTGACACGTCCAGCAATTGCGCCCACACGAAAGCTGCCAGCACTGAAAGCTCTACCTGGTTTTCACTGTCCCTTGGAACTGCATTCGCTGCTGCACAGATATTCGCGCTCTGCAAAAGCCTTGGTTGGTTATGATGCAACAATGCCTATGTGACTCTGGCAGAGCCCGGCTGCCAAATTTGAAACGTCCAGCGATTGCGCCCACACGAAAGCTGCCAGCACTGAAAGCTCTACCTGGTTTTCACTGTCCCTTGGAACTGCATTTGCTGCCGCACAGACATTCGCGCTCTGCAAAAGCCTTGGTTGGGTATGATGCAACAATGCCTATGTGACTCTCGCAGAGGCCGCTGCCAAATTCGAAACGTCCAGCGATTGCGCCCACACGAAACCTGCCAGCACTGAAAGCTCTACCTGGTTTTCACTGTCCCTTGGAACTGCATTCGCTGCCGCACAGACATTATCTCTCCGCATAAGCTTTATTTGTTTATGATGCAACAATGCCTATGTGACTCTGGCACAGCCCGCTGCCAAATTTGAAACGTCCACTGATTGCGCCCACACGAATGCTGCCAGCACTGAAAGCTCTACCTGGTTTTCACTGTCCCTTGGAACTGCATTCGCTGCCGCACAGACATTCGCTTTCTTCAAAAGTCTGGGTTGGTTATGATTCAACAATGCCTATGTGACTCTGGCAGAGCCCGGCTGCCAAATTTGAAATGTACACCTATTGTGCCCTCACGAAAGCTCCCAGCGCTGAAAGCTCTACCTGGTTTTCACTGTCCCTTGGAACTGCATTCGCTGCCGCACAGACATTCGCTTTCTGCAAAAGTCTTGGTTGGTTATGACGCAACAATGCCTATGTGACTCTGGCAGAGCCCGGCTGCCAAATTTCAATTGTACACCGATTGCGCCCTCACGAAAGCTGCCAGCACTGAAAGCTCTACCTGGTTTTCACTGTCCCTTGGAACTGCATTCGCTGCCGCACAGACAGTCGCGCTCTGCGCAAGCCTTGGTTGGGTATGATGCAACAACGCCTATGTGACTCTCGCAGATCCCGCTGCCAAATTTGACACGTCCAGCAATTGCGCCCACACGAAAGCTGCCAGCACTGAAAGCTCTACCTGGTTTTCACTGTCCCTTGGAACTGCATTCGCTGCCGCACAGACAGTCGCGCTCTGCAAAAGCCTTGGTTGGGTATGATGCAACAACGCCTATGTGACTCTCGCAGATCCCGCTGCCAAATTTGACACGTCCAGCAATTGCGCCCACACGAAAGCTGCCAGCACTGAAAGCTCTACCTGGTTTTCACTGTCCCTTGGAACTGCATTCGCTGCTGCACAGATATTCGCGCTCTGCAAAAGCCTTGGTTGGTTATGATGCAACAATGCCTATGTGACTCTGGCAGAGCCCGGCTGCCAAATTTGAAACGTCCAGCGATTGCGCCCACACGAAAGCTGCCAGCACTGAAAGCTCTACCTGGTTTTCACTGTCCCTTGGAACTGCATTTGCTGCCGCACAGACATTCGCGCTCTGCAAAAGCCTTGGTTGGGTATGATGCAACAATGCCTATGTGACTCTCGCAGAGGCCGCTGCCAAATTCGAAACGTCCAGCGATTGCGCCCACACGAAACCTGCCAGCACTGAAAGCTCTACCTGGTTTTCACTGTCCCTTGGAACTGCATTCGCTGCCGCACAGACATTATCTCTCCGCATAAGCTTTATTTGTTTATGATGCAACAATGCCTATGTGACTCTGGCACAGCCCGCTGCCAAATTTGAAACGTCCACTGATTGCGCCCACACGAATGCTGCCAGCACTGAAAGCTCTACCTGGTTTTCACTGTCCCTTGGAACTGCATTCGCTGCCGCACAGACATTCGCTTTCTTCAAAAGTCTGGGTTGGTTATGATTCAACAATGCCTATGTGACTCTGGCAGAGCCCGGCTGCCAAATTTGAAATGTACACCTATTGTGCCCTCACGAAAGCTCCCAGCGCTGAAAGCTCTACCTGGTTTTCACTGTCCCTTGGAACTGCATTCGCTGCCGCACAGACATTCGCTTTCTGCAAAAGTCTTGGTTGGTTATGACGCAACAATGCCTATGTGACTCTGGCAGAGCCCGGCTGCCAAATTTCAATTGTACACCGATTGCGCCCTCACGAAAGCTGCCAGCACTGAAAGCTCTACCTGGTTTTCACTGTCCCTTGGAACTGCATTCGCTGCCGCACAGACAGTCGCGCTCTGCGCAAGCCTTGGTTGGGTATGATGCAACAACGCCTATGTGACTCTCGCAGATCCCGCTGCCAAATTTGACACGTCCAGCAATTGCGCCCACACGAAAGCTGCTAGCACTGAAAGCTCTACCTGGTTTTCACTGTCCCTTGGAACTGCATTCGCTGCTGCACAGACATTCGCGCTCTGCAAAAGCCTTGGTTGGGTATGATGCAACAATGCCTATGTGACTCTCGCACAGCCTGCTGCCAAATTTGAAACGTCCACTGATTGCGCCCACACGAAAGCTGCTAGCACTGAAAGCTCTACCTGGTTTTCACTGTCCCTTGGAACTGCATTCGCTGCCGCACAGACATTCACGCTCCGCAAAAGCCTTGGTTGGTTATGATGCAACAATGCCTATGTGACTCTGGCAGAGCCCGGCTGCCAAATTTGAAACGTCCAGCGATTGCGCCCACACGAAAGCTGCCAGCACTGAAAGCTCTACCTGGTTTTCACTGTCCCTTGGAACTGCATTTGCTGCCGCACAGACATTCGCGCTCTGCAAAAGCCTTGGTTGGGTATGATGCAACAATGCCTATGTGACTCTCGCAGAGCCCGCTGCCAAATTTGACACGTCCAGCGATTGCGCCCACACGAAAGCTGCCAGCACTGAAAGCTCTACCTGGTTTTCACTGTCCCTTGGAACTGCATTCGCTGCCGCACAGACATTATCTCTCCGCATAAGCTTTATTTGTTTATGATGCAACAATGCCTATGTGACTCTGGCACAGCCCGCTGCCAAATTTGAATTGTACACCGATTGCGCCCTCACGAAAGCTGCCAGCACTGAAAGCTCTACCTGGTTTTCACTGTCCCTTGGAACTGCATTCGCTGCCGCACAGACAGTCGCGCTCTGCAAAAGCCTTGGTTGGGTATGATGCAACAATTCCTATGTGACTCTCGCAGAGCACGCTGCCAAATTTGAAACGTCCAGCGATTGCGCCCACACGAAAGCTGCCAGCACTGAAAGCTCTACCTGGTTTTCACTGTCCCTTGGAACTGCATTCGCTGCCGCACAGACATTCGCGCTCTGCGCAAGCCTTGGTTGGTTATGACGCAACAATGCCTATGTGACTCTGGCAGAGCCCGGCTGCCAAATTTGAAATGTACACCGATTGCGCCCACACGAAAGCTGCCAGCACTGAAAGCTCTACCTGGTTTTCACTGTCCCTTGGAACTGCATTCGCTGCCGCACAGACATTCGCGCTCCGCAAAAGCCTTGGTTGGTTATGATGCAACAATGCCTACGTGACTCTCGCAGAGCCCGGCTGCCAAATTTGAAACGTCCAGCAATTGCGCCCACATGAAAGCTGCCAGCACTGAAAGATCTACCTGGTTTTCACTGTCCCTTGGAACTGCATTCGCTGCCGCACAGACATTCGCGCTCTGCGCAAGCCTTGGTTGGTTATGATGCAACAATGCCTATGTGACTCTGGCAGAGCCCGGCTGCCAAATTCGAAACGTCCACTGATTGCGCCCACACGAAAGCTGCCAGCACTGAAAGATCTACCTGGTTTTCACTGTCCCTTGGAACTGCATTCGCTGCCGCACAGACATTCGCGCTCTGCAAAAGCCTTGGTTGGGTATGATGCAACAATGCCTATGTGACTCTGGCAGAGCCCGGCTGCCAAATTTGAAACGTCCACTGATTGCGCCCACACGAAAGCTGCCAGCACTGAAAGCTCTACCTGGTTTTTACCGTCCCTTGGAACTGCATTCGCTGCCGCACAGACATTCGCGCTCTGCGCAAGCCTTGGTTGGTTATGATGCAACAATGCCTATGTGACTCTGGCAGAGCCCGGCTGCCAAATTTGAAACCTCCACCGATTGCGCCCACACGAAAGCTGCCAGCACTGAAAGCTCTACCTGGTTTTCACTGTCCCTTGGAACTGCATTCGCTGCCGTACAGACATTATCTCTCCGCATAAGCTTTATTTGTTTATGATGCAACAATGCCTATGTGACTCTGGCACAGCCCGCTGCCAAATTTGAAACGTCCACTGATTGCGCCCACACGAAAGCTGCCAGCACTGAAAGCTCTACCTGGTTTTCACTGTCCCTTGGAACTGCATTCGCTGCCGCACAGACATTCGCGCTCCGCAAAAGCCTTGGTTGGTTATGATGCAACAATGCCTATGTGACTCTGGCAGAGCCCGGCTGCCAAATTTGAAACGTCCAGCGATTGCGCCCACACGAAAGCTGCCAGCACTGAAAGCTCTACCTGGTTTTCACTGTCCCTTGGAACTGCATTCGCTGCCGCACAGACATTCTTGCTCTGCAAAAGCCTTGGTTGGGTATGATGCAACAATGCCTATGTGACTCTCGCAGAGCCCGGCTGCCAAATTTGAATTGTACACCGATTGCGCCCTCACGAAAGCTGCCAGCACTGAAAGCTCTACCTGGTTTTCACTGTCCCTTGGAACTGCATTTGCTGCCGCACAGACATTCGCGCTCTGCAAAAGCCTTGGTTGGGTATGATGCAACAATGCCTATGTGACTCTCGCAGAGCCCGCTGCCAAATTTGACACGTCCAGCGATTGCGCCCACACGAAAGCTGCCAGCACTGAAAGCTCTACCTGGTTTTCACTGTCCCTTGGAACTGCATTCGCTGCTGCACAGACATTCGCGCTCTGCAAAAGCCTTGGTTGGGTATGATGCAACAATGCCTATGTGACTCTCGCACAGCCTGCTGTCAAATTTGAAACGTCCACTGATTGCGCCCACACGAAAGCTGCTAGCACTGAAAGCTCTACCTGGTTTTCACTGTCCCTTGGAACTGCATTCGCTGCCGCACAGACATTCGCGCTCCGCAAAAGCCTTGGTTGGTTATGATGCAACAATGCCTATGTGACTCTGGCAGAGCCCGGCTGCCAAATTTGAAACGTCCAGCGATTGCGCCCACACGAAAGCTGCCAGCACTGAAAGCTCTACCTGGTTTTCACTGTCCCTTGGAACTGCATTCGCTGCCGCACAGACATTCGCGCTCCGCAAAAGCCTTGGTTGGTTATGATGCAACAATGCCTATGTGACCCTGGCAGAGCCCGGCTGTCAAATTTGAAACTTCCAGCGATTGCGCCCACACGAAAGCTGCCAGCACTGAAAGCTCTACCTGGTTTTCACTGTCCCTTGGAACTGCATTCGCTGCCGCACAGACATTCGCGCTCTGCGCAAGCCTTGGTTGGTTATGATGCAACAATGCCTATGTGACTCATGCAGAGCCCGGCTGCCAAATTCGAAACGTCCAGCGATGGCGCCCACACGAAAGCTGCCAGCACTGAAAGCTCGACCTGGTTTTCACTGTCCCTTGGAACTGCATTCGCTGCCGCACAGACATTCGTGGTCCGCAAAAGCCTTGGTTGGTTATGATTCAACAATGCCTATGTGACTCTGGCAGAGCCCGTCTGCCAAATTTGAAATGTACACCTATTGCGCCCTCACGAAAGCTGCCAGCGCTGAAAGCTCTACCTGGTTTTCACTGTCCCTTGGAACTGCATTCGCTGCCGCACAGACATTCGCTTTCTGCAAAAGTCTGGGTTGGTTATGACGCAACAATGCCTATGTGACTCTGGCAGAGCCCGGCTGCCAAATTTGAATTGTACACCGATTGCGCCCTCACGAAAGCTGCCAGCACTGAAAGCTCTACCTGGTTTTCACTGTCCCTTGGAACTGCATTCGCTGCCGCACAGACAGTCGCGCTCTGCAAAAGCCTTGGTTGGGTATGATGCAACAATTCCTATGTGACTCTCGCAGAGCACGCTGCCAAATTTGAAACGTCCAGCGATTGCGCCCACACGAAAGCTGCCAGCACTGAAAGCTCTACCTGGTTTTCACTGTCCCTTGGAACTGCATTCGCTGCCGCACAGACATTCGCGCTCTGCGCAAGCCTTGGTTGGTTATGACGCAACAATGCCTATGTGACTCTGGCAGAGCCCGGCTGCCAAATTTGAAATGTACACCGATTGCGCCCACACGAAAGCTGCCAGCACTGAAAGCTCTACCTGGTTTTCACTGTCCCTTGGAACTGCATTCGCTGCCGCACAGACATTCGCGCTCCGCAAAAGCCTTGTTTGGTTATGATGCAACAATGCCTATGTGACTCTGGCAGAGCCCGGCTGCCAAATTTGAAACGTCCAGTGATTGCGCCCACACGAAAGCTGCCAGCACTGAAAGCTCTACCTGGTTTTCCCCGTCCCTTGGAACTGCATTCGCTGCCGCACAGACATTCGCGCTCTGCGCAAGCCTTTGCTGGTTATGATGCAACAATGCCTATGTGACTCTGGCAGAGACCGGCTGCCAAATTTGAAACCTCCACCGATTGCGCCCACACGAAAGCTGCCAGCACTGAAAGCTCTACCTGGTTTTCACTGTCCCTTGGAACTGCATTCGCTGCCGCACAGACATTATCTCTCCGCATAAGCTTTATTTGTTTATGATGCAACAATGCCTATGTGACTCTGGCACAGCCCGCTGCCAAATTTGAAACGTCCACTGATTGCGCCCACACGAAAGCTGCCAGCACTGAAAGCTCTACCTGGTTTTCACTGTCCCTTGGAACTGCATTCGCTGCCGCACAGACATTCGCGCTCTGCGCAAGCCTTGGTTGGTTATGATGCAACAATGCCTATGTGACTCTGGCAGAGACCGGCTGCCAAATTTGAAACGTCCAGCGATTGCGCCCACACGAAAGCTGCCAGCACTGAAAGCTCTACCTGGTTTTCACTGTCCCTTGGAACTGCATTCGCTGCCGCACAGACATTCGCGTTCTGCAAAAGCCTTGGTTGGGTATGATGCAACAATGCCTATGTGACTCTGGCAGCGCCCGGCTTCCAAATTTGAAACGTCCAGCGATTGCGCCCACACGAAAGCTGCCAGCACTGAAAGCTCTACCTGGTTTTCACTGTCCCTTGGAACTGCATTCGCTGCCGCACAGACATTCGCGCTCCGCAAAAGCCTTGGTTGGTTATGATGCAACAATGCCTATGTGACTCTGGCAGAGCCCGGCTGCCAAATTTGAAACGTCCAGCGATTGCGCCCACACGAAAGCTGCCAGCACTGAAAGCTCTACCTGGTTTTCACTGTCCCTTGGAACTGCATTCGCTGCCGCACAGACATTCGCGCTCCGCAAAAGCCTTGGTTGGTTATGATGCAACAATGCCTATGTGACTCTGGCAGAGCCCGGCTGCCAAATTTGAAACGTCCAGCGATTGCGCCCACACGAAAGCTGCCAGCACTGAAAGCTCTACCTGGTTTTCACTGTCCCTTGGAACTGCATTCGCTGCCGCACAGACATTCGCGCTCTGCAAAAGCCTTGGTTGGGTATGATGCAACAATGCCTATGTGACTCTCGCAGAGCCCGGCTGCCAAATTTGAATTGTACACCGATTGCGCCCTCACGAAAGCTGCCAGCACTGAAAGCTCTACCTGGTTTTCACTGTCCCTTGGAACTGCATTTGCTGCCGCACAGACATTCGCGCTCTGCAAAAGCCTTGGTTGGGTATGATGCAACAATGCCTATGTGACTCTCGCAGAGCCCGCTGCCAAATTTGACACGTCCAGCGATTGCGCCCACACGAAAGCTGCCAGCACTGAAAGCTCTACCTGGTTTTCACTGTCCCTTGGAACTGCATTCGCTGCTGCACAGACATTCGCGCTCTGCAAAAGCCTTGGTTGGGTATGATGCAACAATGCCTATGTGACTCTCGCACAGCCTGCTGCCAAATTTGAAACGTCCACTGATTGCGCCCACACGAAAGCTGCTAGCACTGAAAGCTCTACCTGGTTTTCACTGTCCCTTGGAACTGCATTCGCTGCCGCACAGACATTCGCGCTCCGCAAAAGCCTTGGTTGGTTATGATGCAACAATGCCTATGTGACTCTGGCAGAGCCCGGCTGCCAAATTTGAAACGTCCAGCGATTGCGCCCACACGAAAGCTGCCAGCACTGAAAGCTCTACCTGGTTTTCACTGTCCCTTGGAACTGCATTCGCTGCCGCACAGACATTCGCGCTCCGCAAAAGCCTTGGTTGGTTATGATGCAACAATGCCTATGTGACTGTGGCAGAGCCCGGCTGTCAAATTTGAAACTTCCAGCGATTGCGCCCACACGAAAGCTGCCAGCACTGAAAGCTCTACCTGGTTTTCACTGTCCCTTGGAACTGCATTCGCTGCCGCACAGACATTCGCGCTCTGCGCAAGCCTTGGTTGGTTATGATGCAACAATGCCTATGTGACTCTGGCAGAGACCGGCTGCCAAATTTGAAACGTCCAGCGATGGCGCCCACACGAAAGCTGCCAGCACTGAAAGCTCTACCTGGTTTTCACTGTCCCTTGGAACTGCATTCGCTGCCGCACAGATATTCGTGTTCCGCAAAAGCCTTGGTTGGTTATGATTCAACAATGCCTATGTGACTCTGGCAGAGCCCGGCTGCCAAATTTGAAATGTACACCTATTGCGCCCTCACGAAAGCTCCCAGCGCTGAAAGCTCTACCTGGTTTTCACTGTCCCTTGGAACTGCATTCGCTGCCGCACAGACATTCGCTTTCTGCAAAAGTCTGGGTTGGTTATGACGCAACAATGCCTATGTGACTCTGGCAGAGCCCGGCTGCCAAATTTCAATTGTACACCGATTGCGCCCTCACGAAAGCTGCCAGCACTGAAAGCTCTACCTGGTTTTCACTGTCCCTTGGAACTGCATTCGCTGCCGCACAGACAGTCGCGCTCTGCAAAAGCCTTGGTTGGGTATGATGCAACAATGCCTATGTGACTCTCGCAGAGCACGCTGCCAAATTTGAAACGTCCAGCGATTGAGCCCACACGAAAGCTGCCAGCACTGAAAGCTCTACCTGGTTTTCACTGTCCCTTGGAACTGCATTCGCTGCCGCACAGACATTCGCGCTCTGCGCAAGCCTTGGTTGGTTATGACGCAACAATGCCTATGTGACTCTGGCAGAGCCCGGCTGCCAAATTTGAAATGTACACCGATTGCGCCCACACGAAAGCTGCCAGCACTGAAAGCTCTACCTGGTTTTCACTGTCCCTTGGAACTGCATTCGCTGCCGCACAGACATTCGCGCTCCGCAAAAGCCTTGGTTGGTTATGATGCAACAATACCTATGTGACTCTCGCAGAGCCCGGCTGCCAAATTTGAAACGTCCAGCAATTGCGCCCACACGAAAGCTGCCAGCACTGAAAGCTCTACCTGGTTTTCACTGTCCCTTGGAACTGCATTCGCTGCCGCACAGACATTCGCGCTCTGCGCCAGCCTTGGTTGGTTATGATGCAACAATGCCTATGTGACTCATGCAGAGCCCGTCTGCCAAATTCGAAACGTCCAGCGATTGCGCCCACACGAAAGCTGCCAGCACTGAAAGCTCGACCTGGTTTTCACTGTCCCTTGGAACTGCATTCGCTGCCGCACAGACATTCGTGGTCCGCAAAAGCCTTGGTTGGTTATGATTCAACAATGCCTATGTGACTCTGGCAGAGCCCGTCTGCCAAATTTGAAATGTACACCTATTGCGCCCTCACGAAAGCTGCCAGCGCTGAAAGCTCTACCTGGTTTTCACTGTCCCTTGGAACTGCATTCGCTGCCGCACAGACATTCGCTTTCTGCAAAAGTCTGGGTTGGTTATGACGCACCAATGCCTATGTGACTCTGGCAGAGCCCGGCTGCCAAATTTGAATTGTACACCGATTGCGCCCTCACGAAAGCTGCCAGCACTGAAAGCTCTACCTGGTTTTCACTGTCCCTTGGAACTGCATTCGCTGCCGCACAGACATTCGCGCTCCGCAAAAGCCTTGTTTGGTTATGATGCAACAATGCCTATGTGACTCTGGCAGAGCCCGGCTGCCAAATTTGAAACGTCCAGTGATTGCGCCCACACGAAAGCTGCCAGCACTGAAAGCTCTACCTGGTTTTCACCGTCCCTTGGAACTGCATTCGCTGCCGCACAGACATTCGCGCTCTGCGCAAGTCTTTGCTGGTTATGATGCAACAATGCCTATGTGACTCTGGCAGAGACCGGCTGCCAAATTTGAAACCTCCACCGATTGCGCCCACACGAAAGCTGCCAGCACTGAAAGCTCTACCTGGTTTTCACTGTCCCTTGGAACTGCATTCGCTGCCGCACAGACATTATCTCTCCGCATAAGCTTTATTTGTTTATGATGCAACAATGCCTATGTGACTCTGGCACAGCCCGCTGCCAAATTTGAAACGTCCACTGATTGCGCCCACACGAAAGCTGCCAGCACTGAAAGCTCTACCTGGTTTTCACTGTCCCTTGGAACTGCATTCGCTGCCGCACAGACATTCGCGCTCTGCGCAAGCCTTGGTTGGTTATGATGCAACAATGCCTATGTGACTCTGGCAGAGACCGGCTGCCAAATTTGAAACGTCCAGCGATTGCGCCCACACGAAAGCTGCCAGCACTGAAAGCTCTACCTGGTTTTCACTGTCCCTTGGAACTGCATTCGCTGCCGCACAGACATTCGCGTTCTGCAAAAGCCTTGGTTGGGTATGATGCAACAATGCCTATGTGACTCTGGCAGCGCCCGGCTTCCAAATTTGAAACGTCCAGCGATTGCGCCCACACGAAAGCTGCCAGCACTGAAAGCTCTACCTGGTTTTCACTGTCCCTTGGAACTGCATTCGCTGCCGCACAGACATTCGCGCTCCGCAAAAGCCTTGGTTGGTTATGATGCAACAATGCCTATGTGACTCTGGCAGAGCCCGGCTGCCAAATTTGAAACGTCCAGCGATTGCGCCCACACGAAAGCTGCCAGCACTGAAAGCTCTACCTGGTTTTCACTGTCCCTTGGAACTGCATTCGCTGCCGCACAGACATTCGCGCTCCGCAAAAGCCTTGGTTGGTTATGATGCAACAATGCCTATGTGACTCTGGCAGAGCCCGGCTGCCAAATTTGAAACGTCCAGCGATTGCGCCCACACGAAAGCTGCCAGCACTGAAAGCTCTACCTGGTTTTCACTGTCCCTTGGAACTGCATTCGCTGCCGCACAGACATTCGCGCTCTGCAAAAGCCTTGGTTGGGTATGATGCAACAATGCCTATGTGACTCTCGCAGAGCCCGGCTGCCAAATTTGAATTGTACACCGATTGCGCCCTCACGAAAGCTGCCAGCACTGAAAGCTCTACCTGGTTTTCACTGTCCTTTGGAACTGCATTTGCTGCCGCACAGACATTCGCGCTCTGCAAAAGCCTTGGTTGGGTATGATGCAACAATGCCTATGTGACTCTCGCAGAGCCCGCTGCCAAATTTGACACGTCCAGCGATTGCGCCCACACGAAAGCTGCCAGCACTGAATGCTCTACCTGGTTTTCACTGTCCCTTGGAACTGCATTCGCTGCTGCACAGACATTCGCGCTCTGCAAAAGCCTTGGTTGGGTATGATGCAACAATGCCTATGTGACTCTCGCACAGCCTGCTGCCAAATTTGAAACGTCCAGCGATTGCGCCCACACGAAAGCTGCTAGCACTGAAAGCTCTACCTGGTTTTCACTGTCCCTTGGAACTGCATTCGCTGCCGCACAGACATTCGCGCTCCGCAAAAGCCTTGGTTGGTTATGATGCAACAATGCCTATGTGACTCTGGCAGAGCCCGGCTGCCAAATTTGAAACGTCCAGCGATTGCGCCCACACGAAAGCTGCCAGCACTGAAAGCTCTACCTGGTTTTCACTGTCCCTTGGAACTGCATTCGCTGCCGCACAGACATTCGCGCTCCGCAAAAGCCTTGGTTGGTTATGATGCAACAATGCCTATGTGACCCTGGCAGAGCCCGGCTGTCAAATTTGAAACGTCCAGCGATTGCGCCCACACGAAAGCTGCCAGCACTGAAAGCTCTACCTGGTTTTCACTGTCCCTTGGAACTGCATTCGCTGCCGCACAGACATTCGCGCTCTGCGCAAGCCTTGGTTGGTTATGAGGCAACAATGCCTATGTGACTCATGCAGAGCCCGGCTGCCAAATTCGAAACGTCCAGCAATTGCGCCCACACGAAAGCTGCCAGCACTGAAAGATCTACCTGGTTTTCACTGTCCCTTGGAACTGCATTCGCTGCCGCACAGACATTCGCGCTCTGCAAAAGCCTTGGTTGGTTATGATGCAACAATGCCTATGTGACTCTGGCAGAGCCCGGCTGCCAAATTTGAAACGTCCACTGATTGCGCCCACACGAAAGCTGCCAGCACTGAAAGCTCTACCTGGTTTTCACCGTCCCTTGGAACTGCATTCGCTGCGGCACAGACATTCGCGCTCTGCGCAAGCCTTGGTTGGTTATGATGCAACAATGCCTATGTGACTCTGGCAGAGCCCGGCTGCCAAATTTGAAACCTCCACCGATTGCGCCCACACGAAAGCTGCCAGCACTGAAAGCTCTACCTGGTTTTCACTGTCCCTTGGAACTGCATTCGCTGCCGCACAGACATTATCTCTCCTCATAAGCTTTATTTTTTTATGATGCAACAATGCCTATGTGACTCTGGCACAGCCCGCTGCCATATTTGAAACGTCCACTGATTGCGCCCACACGAAAGCTGCCAGCACTGAAAGCTCTACCTGGTTTTCACTGTCCCTTGGAACTGCATTCGCTGCCGCACAGACATTCGCGCTCTGCGCAAGCCTTGGTTGGTTATGATGCAACAATGCCTATGTGACTCTGGCAGAGACCGGCTGCCAAATTTGAAACGTCCAGCGATTGCGCCCACACGAAAGCTGCCAGCACTGAAAGCTCTACCTGGTTTTCACTGTCCCTTGGAACTGCATTCGCTGCCGCACAGACATTCGCGCTCTGCAAAAGCCTTGGTTGGGTATGATGCAACAATGCCTATGTGACTCTGGCAGCGCCCGGCTTCCAAATTTGAAACGTCCAGCGATTGCGCCCACACGAAAGCTGCCAGCACTGAAAGCTCTACCTGGTTTTCACTGTCCCTTGGAACTGCATTTGCTGCCGCACAGACATTCGCGCTCTGCAAAAGCCTTGGTTGGGTATGGTGCAACAATGCCTATGTGACTCTCGCAGATCCCGCTGCCAAATTTGACACATCCAGCAATTGCGCCCACACGAAAGCTGCCAGCACTGAAAGCTCTACCTGGTTTTCACTGTCCCTTGGAACTGCATTCGCTGCCGCACAGACATTCGCGCTCTGCAAAAGCCTTGGTTCGGTATGATGCAACAATGCCTATGTGACTCTGGCAGAGCCCGGCTGCCAAATTTGAATTGTACACCGATTGCGCCCTCACGAAAGCTGCCAGCACTGAAAGCTCTACCTGGTTTTCACTGTCCCTTGGAACTGCATTTGCTGCCGCACAGACATTCGCGCTCTGCAAAAGCCTTGGTTGGGTATGATGCAACAATGCCTATGAGACTCTCGCAGATCCCGCTGCCAAATTTGAAACGTCCAGCAATTGCGCCCACACGAAAGCTGCCAGCACTGAAAGCTCTACCTGGTTTTCACTGTCCCTTGGAACTGCATTCGCTGCTGCACAGACATTCGCGCTCTGCAAAAGCCTTGGTTGGGTATGATGCAACAATGCCTATGTGACTCTCGCACAGCCTGCTGCCAAATTTGAAACGTCCACTGATTGCGCCCACACGAAAGCTGCTAGCACTGAAAGCTCTACCTGGTTTTCACTGTCCCTTGGAACTGCATTCGCTGCCGCACAGACATTCGCGCTCCGCAAAAGCCTTGGTTGGTTATGATGCAACAATGCCTATGTGACTCTGGCAGAGCCCGGCTGCCAAATTTGAAACGTCCAGCGATTGCGCCCACACGAAAGCTGCCAGCACTGAAAGCTCTACCTGGTTTTCACTGTCCCTTGGAACTGCATTTGCTGCCGCACAGACATTCGCGCTCTGCAAAAGCCTTGGTTGGGTATGATGCAACAATGCCTATGTGACTCTCGCAGAGCCCGCTGCCAAATTTGACACGTCCAGCGATTGCGCCCACACGAAAGCTGCCAGCACTGAAAGCTCTACCTGGTTTTCACTGTCCCTTGGAACTGCATTCGCTGCCGCACAGACATTATCTCTCCGCATAAGCTTTATTTGTTTATGATGCAACAATGCCTATGTGACTCTGGCACAGCCCGCTGCCAAATTTGAAACGTCCAGCGATTGCGCCCACACGAAAGCTGCCAGCACTGAAAGCTCTACCTGGTTTTCACTGTCCCTTGGAACTGCATTCGCTGCCGCACAGACATTCGCGCTCTGCAAAAGCCTTGGTTGGGTATGATGCAACAATGCCTATGTGACTCTCGCAGAGCCCGGCTGCCAAATTTGAATTGTACACCGATTGCGCCCTCACGAAAGCTGCCAGCACTGAAAGCTCTACCTGGTTTTCACTGTCCCTTGGAACTGCATTTGCTGCCGCACAGACATTCGCGCTCTGCAAAAGCCTTGGTTGGGTATGATGCAACAATGCCTATGTGACTCTCGCAGAGCCCGCTGCCAAATTTGACACGTCCACTGATTGCGCCCACACGAAAGCTGCTAGCACTGAAAGCTCTACCTGGTTTTCACTGTCCCTTGGAACTGCATTCGCTGCCGCACAGACATTCGCGCTCCGCAAAAGCCTTGGTTGGTTATGATGCAACAATGCCTATGTGACTCTGGCAGAGCCCGGCTGCCAAATTTGAAACGTCCAGCGATTGCGCCCACACGAAAGCTGCCAGCACTGAAAGCTCTACCTGGTTTTCACTGTCCCTTGGAACTGCATTCGCTGCCGCACAGACATTCGCGCTCCGCAAAAGCCTTGGTTGGTTATGATGCAACAATGCCTATGTGACCCTGGCAGAGCCCGGCTGTCAAATTTGAAACGTCCAGCGATTGCGCCCACACGAAAGCTGCCAGCACTGAAAGCTCTACCTGGTTTTCACTGTCCCTTGGAACTGCATTCGCTGCCGCACAGACATTCGCGCTCTGCAAAAGCCTTGGTTGGTTATGATGCAACAATGCCTATGTGACTCTGGCAGAGACCGGCTGCCAAATTTGAAACGTCCAGCGATTGCGCCCACACGAAAGCTGCCAGCACTGAAAGCTCTACCTGGATTTCATTGTCCCTTGGAACTGCATTCGCTGCCGCACAGACATTCGTGTTCCGCAAAAGCCTTGGTTGGTTATGATTCAACAATGCCTATTTGACTCTGGCAGAGCCCGGCTGCCAAATTTGAAATGTACACCTATTGCGCCCTCAGGAAAGCTCCCAGCGCTGAAAGCTCTACCTGGTTTTCACTGTCCCTTGGAACTGCATTCGCTGCCGCACAGACATTCGCTTTCTGCAAAAGTCTGGGTTGGTTATGACGCAACAATGCCTATGTGACTCTGGCAGAGCCCGGCTGCCAAATTTCAATTGTACACCGATTGCGCCCTCACGAAAGCTGCCAGCACTGAAAGCTCTACCTGGTTTTCACTGTCCCTTGGAACTGCATTCGCTGCCGCACAGACATTCGCGCTCTGCAAAAGCCTTGGTTGGGTATGATGCAACAATGCCTATGTGACTCTGGCAGAGCCCGGCTGCCAAATTTGAAACGTCCACTGATTGCGCCCACACGAGAGCTGCTAGCACTGAAAGCTCTACCTGGTTTTCACTGTCCCTTGGAACTGCATTCGCTGCCGCACAGACATTCGCGCTCCGCAAAAGCCTTGGTTGGTTATGATGCAACAATGCCTATGTGACCCTGGCAGAGCCCGGCTCTCAAATTTGAAACGTCCAGCGATTGCGCCCACACGAAAGCTGCCAGCACTGAAAGCTCTACCTGGTTTTCACTGTCCCTTGGAACTGCATTCGCTGCCGCACAGACATTATCTCTCCGCATAAGCTTTATTTGTTTATGATGCAACAATGCCTATGTGACTCTGGCACAGCCCGCTGCCAAATTTGAAACGTCCACTGATTGCGCCCACACGAAAGCTGCCAGCACTGAAAGCTCTACCTGGTTTTCACTGTCCCTTGGAACTGCATTCGCTGCCGCACAGACATTCGCGCTCTGCGCAAGCCTTGGTTGGTTATGATGCAACAATACCTATGTGACTCTGGCAGAGCCCGGCTGCCAAATTTGAAACGTCCAGCGATTGCGCCCACACGAAAGCTGCCAGCACTGAAAGCTCTACCTGGTTTTCACTGTCCCTTGGAACTGCATTTGCTGCCGCACAGACATTCGCGCTCTGCAAAAGCCTTGGTTGGGTATGATGCAACAATGCCTATGTGACTCTGGCAGAGCCCGGCTGCCAAATTTGACACGTCCAGCGATTGCGCCCACACGAAAGCTGCCAGCACTGAAAGCTCTACCTGGTTTTCACTGTCCCTTGGAACTGCATTCGCTGCTGCACAGACATTCGCGCTCTGCAAAAGCCTTGGTTGGGTATGATGCAACAATGCCTTTGTGACTCTCGCACAGCCTGCTGCCAAATTTGAAACGTCCACTGATTGCGCCCACACGAAAGCTGCTAGCACTGAAAGCTCTACCTGGTTTTCACTGTCCCTTGGAACTGCATTCGCTGCCGCACAGACATTCGCGCTCCGCAAAAGCCTTGGTTGGTTATGATGCAACAATGCCTATGTGACCCTGGCAGAGCCCGGCTGTCAAATTTGAAACGTCCAGCGATTGCGCCCACACGAAAGCTGCCAGCACTGAAAGCTCTACCTGGTTTTCACTGTCCCTTGGAACTGCATTCGCTGCCGCACAGACATTCGCGCTCTGCTCAAGCCTTGGTTGGTTATGACACAACAATGCCTATGTGACTCTGGCAGAGCCCGGCTGCCAAATTTGAAATGTACACCGATTGCGCCCACACGAAAGCTGCCAGCACTGAAAGCTCTACCTGGTTTTCACTATCCCTTGGAACTGCATTCGCTGCCGCACAGACATTCGCGCTCCGCGCAAGCCTTGGTTGGTTATGATGCAACAATGCCTATGTGACTCTCGCAGAGCCCGGCTGCCAAATTTGAAACGTCCAGCAATTGCGCCCACATGAAAGCTGCCAGCACTGAAAGCTCTACCTGGTTTTCACTGTCCCTTGGAACTGCATTCGCTGCCGCACAGACATTCGCGCTCTGCGCAAGCCTTGGTTGGTTATGATGCAACAATGCCTATGTGACTCATGCAGAGCCCGGCTGCCAAATTCGAAACGTCCAGCAATTGCGCCCACACGAAAGCTGCCAGCACTGAAAGCTCTACCTGGTTTTCACTGTCCCTTGGAACTGCATTCGCTGCCGCACAGACATTCACGGTCCGCAAAAGCCTTGGTTGTTTATGATGCAACAATGCCTATGTGACTCTGGCAGAGCCCGGCTGCCAAATTTGAAACGTCCACTGATTGCGCCGACACGAAAGCTGCCAGCACTGAAAGCTCTACCTGGTTTTCACTGTCCCTTGGAACTGCATTCGCTGCCGAACAGACATTCGTGGTCCGCAAAAGCCTTGGTTGGTTATGATTCAACAATGCCTATGTGACTCTGGCAGAGCCCGGCTGCCAAATTTGAAATGTACACCTATTGCGCCCTCACGAAAGCTCCCAGCGCTGAAAGCTCTACCTGGTTTTCACTGTCCCTTGGAACTGCATTCGCTGCCGCACAGACATTCGCTTTCTGCAAATGTCTGGGTTGGTTATGACGCAACAATGCCTATGTGACTCTGGCAGAGCCCGGCTGCCAAATTTGAATTGTACACCGATTGCGCCCTCACGAAAGCTGCCAGCACTGAAAGCTCTACCTGGTTTTCACTGTCCCTTGGAACTGCATTCGCTGCCGCACAGACATTCGCGCTCTGCGCAAGCCTTGGTTGGTTATGATGCAACAATGCCTATGTGACTCTGGCAGAGCCCGGCTGCCAAATTTGAAACCTCCACCGATTGCGCCCACACGAAAGCTGCCAGCACTGAAAGCTCTACCTGGTTTTCACTGTCCCTTGGAACTGCATTCGCTGCCGCACAGACATTATCTCTCCGCATAAGCTTTATTTGTTTATGATGCAACAATGCCTATGTGACTCTGGCACAGCCCGCTGCCAAATTTGAAACGTCCACTGATTGCGCCCACACGAAAGCTGCCAGCACTGAAAGCTCTACCTGGTTTTCACTGTCCCTTGGAACTGCATTCGCTGCTGCACAGACTTTCGCGCTCCGCAAAAGCCTTGGTTGGTTATGATGCAACAATGCCTATGTGACTCTGGCAGAGCCCGGCTGCCAAATTTGAAACGTCCAGCGATTGCGCCCACACGAAAGCTGCCAGCACTGAAAGCTCTACCTGGTTTTCACTGTCCCTTGGAACTGCATTCGCTGCCGCACAGACATTCGCGCTCTGCAAAAGCCTTGGTTGGGTATGATGCAACAATGCCTATGTGACTCTCGCAGAGCCCGGCTGCCAAATTTGAATTGTACACCGATTGCGCCCTCACGAAAGCTGCCAGCACTGAAAGCTCTACCTGGTTTTCACTGTCCCTTGGAACTGCATTTGCTGCCGCACAGACATTCGCGCTCTGCAAAAGCCTTGGTTGGGTATGATGCAACAATGCCTATGTGACTCTCGCAGAGCCCGCTGCCAAATTTGACACGTCCACTGATTGCGCCCACACGAAAGCTGCTAGCACTGAAAGCTCTACCTGGTTTTCACTGTCCCTTGGAACTGCATTCGCTGCCGCACAGACATTCGCGCTCCGCAAAAGCCTTGGTTGGTTATGATGCAACAATGCCTATGTGACTCTGGCAGAGCCCGGCTGCCAAATTTGAAACCTCCAGCGATTGCGCCCACACGAAAGCTGCCAGCACTGAAAGCTCTACCTGGTTTTCACTGTCCCTTGGAACTGCATTCGCTGCCGCACAGACATTCGCGCTCCGCAAAAGCCTTGGTTGGTTATGATGCAACAATGCCTATGTGACCCTGGCAGAGCCCGGCTGTCAAATTTGAAACTTCCAGCGATTGCGCCCACACGAAAGCTGCCAGCACTGAAAGCTCTACCTGGTTTTCACTGTCCCTTGGAACTGCATTTGCTGCCGCACAGACATTCGCGCTCTGCGCAAGCCTTGGTTGGTTATGATGCAACAATGCCTATGTGACTCTGGCAGAGACCGGCTGCCAAATTTGAAACGTCCAGCGATGGCGCCCACACGAAAGCTGCCAGCACTGAAAGCTCTACCTGGTTTTCACTGTCCCTTGGAACTGCATTCGCTGCCGCACAGACATTCGTGTTCCGCAAAAGCCTTGGTTGGTTATGATTCAACAATGCCTATGTGACTCTGGCAGAGCCCGGCTGCCAAATTTGAAATGTACACCTATTGCGCCCTCACGAAAGCTCCCAGCGCTGAAAGCTCTACCTGGTTTTCACTGTCCCTTGGAACTGCATTCGCTGCCGCACAGACATTCGCTTTCTGCAAAAGTCTGGGTTGGTTATGACGCAACAATGCCTATGTGACTCTGGCAGAGCCCGGCTGCCAAATTTCAATTGTACACCGATTGCGCCCTCACGAAAGCTGCCAGCACTGAAAGCTCTACCTGGTTTTCACTGTCCCTTGGAACTGCATTCGCTGCCGCACAGACAGTCGCGCTCTGCAAAAGCCTTGGTTGGGTATGATGCAACAATGCCTATGTGACTCTCGCAGAGCACGCTGCCAAATTTGAAACGTCCAGCGATTGCGCCCACACGAAAGCTGCCAGCACTGAAAGCTCTACCTGGTTTTCACTGTCCCTTGGAACTGCATTCGCTGCCGCACAGACATTCGCGCTCTGCGCAAGCCTTGGTTGGTTATGACGCAACAATGCCTATGTGACTCTGGCAGAGCCCGGCTGCCAAATTTGAAATGTACACCGATTGCGCCCACACGAAAGCTGCCAGCACTGAAAGCTCTACCTGGTTTTCACTGTCCCTTGGAACTGCATTCGCTGCCGCACAGACATTCGCGCTCCGCAAAAGCCTTGGTTGGGTATGATGCAACAATGCCTATGTGACTCTTGCAGAGCCCGGCTGCCAAATTTGAATTGTACACCGATTGCGCCCTCACGAAAGCTGCCAGCACTGAAAGCTCTACCTGGTTTTCACTGTCCTTTGGAACTGCATTTGCTGCCGCACAGACATTCGCGCTCTGCAAAAGCCTTGGTTGGGTATGATGCAACAATGCCTATGTGACTCTGGCAGAGACCGGCTGCCAAATTTGAAACCTCCACCGATTGCGCCCACACGAAAGCTGCCAGCACTGAAAGCTCTACCTGGTTTTCACTGTGCCTTGGAACTGCATTCGCTGCCGCACAGACATTATCTCTCCGCATAAGCTTTATTTGTTTATGATGCAACAATGCCTATGTGACTCTGGCACAGCCCGCTGCCAAATTTGAAACGTCCACTGATTGCGCCCACACGAAAGCTGCCAGCACTGAAAGCTCTACCTGGTTTTCACTGTCCCTTGGAACTGCATTCGCTGCCGCACAGACATTCGCGCTCTGCGCAAGCCTTGGTTGGTTATGATGCAACAATGCCTATGTGACTCTGGCAGAGACCGGCTGCCAAATTTGAAACGTCCAGCGATTGCGCCCACACGAAAGCTGCCAGCACTGAAAGCTCTACCTGGTTTTCACTGTCCCTTGGAACTGCATTCGCTGCCGCACAGACATTCGCGTTCTGCAAAAGCCTTGGTTGGGTATGATGCAACAATGCCTATGTGACTCTGGCAGCGCCCGGCTTCCAAATTTGAAACGTCCAGCGATTGCGCCCACACGAAAGCTGCCAGCACTGAAAGCTCTACCTGGTTTTCACTGTCCCTTGGAACTGCATTCGCTGCCGCACAGACATTCGCGCTCCGCAAAAGCCTTGGTTGGTTATGATGCAACAATGCCTATGTGACTCTGGCAGAGCCCGGCTGCCAAATTTGAAACGTCCAGCGATTGCGCCCACACGAAAGCTGCCAGCACTGAAAGCTCTACCTGGTTTTCACTGTCCCTTGGAACTGCATTCGCTGCCGCACAGACATTAGCGCTCCGCAAAAGCCTTGGTTGGTTATGATGCAACAATGCCTATGTGACTCTGGCAGAGCCCGGCTGCCAAATTTGAAATGTACACCGATTGCGCCCACACGAAAGCTGCCAGCACTGAAAGCTCTACCTGGTTTTCACTGTCCCTTGGAACTGCATTCGCTGCCGCACAGACATTCGCGCTCCGCAAAAGCCTTGTTTGGTTATGATGCAACAATGCCTATGTGACTCTGGCAGAGCCCGGCTGCCAAATTTGAAACGTCCAGTGATTGCGCCCACACGAAAGCTGCCAGCACTGAAAGCTCTACCTGGTTTTCACCGTCCCTTGGAACTGCATTCGCTGCCGCACAGACATTCGCGCTCTGCGCAAGCCTTTGCTGGTTATGATGCAACAATGCCTATGTGACTCTGGCAGAGACCGGCTGCCAAATTTGAAACCTCCACCGATTGCGCCCACACGAAAGCTGCCAGCACTGAAAGCTCTACCTGGTTTTCACTGTCCCTTGGAACTGCATTCGCTGCCGCACAGACATTATCTCTCCGCATAAGCTTTATTTGTTTATGATGCAACTATGCCTATGTGACTCTGGCACAGCCCGCTGCCAAATTTGAAACGTCCACTGATTGCGCCCACACGAAAGCTGCCAGCACTGAAAGCTCTACCTGGTTTTCACTGTCCCTTGGAACTGCATTCGCTGCCGCACAGACATTCGCGCTCTGCGCAAGCCTTGGTTGGTTATGATGCAACAATGCCTATGTGACTCTGGCAGAGACCGGCTGCCAAATTTGAAACGTCCAGCGATTGCGCCCACACGAAAGCTGCCAGCACTGAAAGCTCTACCTGGTTTTCACTGTCCCTTGGAACTGCATTCGCTGCCGCACAGACATTCGCGTTCTGCAAAAGCCTTGGTTGGGTATGATGCAACAATGCCTATGTGACTCTGGCAGCGCCCGGCTGCCAAATTTGAAACGTCCAGCGATTGCGCCCACACGAAAGCTGCCAGCACTGAAAGCTCTACCTGGTTTTCACTGTCCCTTGGAACTGCATTCGCTGCCGCACCGACATTCGCGGTCCGCAAAAGCCTTGGTTGGTTATGATGCAACAATGCCTATGTGACTCTGGCAGAGCCCGGCTGCCAAATTTGAAACGTCCAGCGATTGCGCCCACACGAAAGCTGCCAGCACTGAAAGCTCTACCTGGTTTTCACTGTCCCTTGGAACTGCATTCGCTGCCGCACAGACATTCACGCTCCGCAAAAGCCTTGGTTGGTTATGATGCAACAATGCCTATGTGACTCTGGCAGAGCCCGGCTGCCAAATTTGAAACGTCCAGCGATTGCGCCCACACGAAAGCTGCCAGCACTGAAAGCTCTACCTGGTTTTCACTGTCCCTTGGAACTGCATTCGCTGCCGCACAGACATTAGCGCTCCGCAAAAGCCTTGGTTGGTTATGACGCAACAATGCCTATGTGACTCTGGCAGAGCCCGGCTGCCAAATTTGAAATGTACACCGATTGCGCCCACACGAAAGCTGCCAGCACTGAAAGCTCTACCTGGTTTTCACTGTCCCTTGGAACTGCATTCGCTGCCGCACAGGCATTCGCGCTCCGCAAAAGCCTTGTTTGGTTATGATGCAACAATGCCTATGTGACTCTGGCAGAGCCCGGCTGCCAAATTTGAAACGTCCAGTGATTGCGCCCACACGAAAGCTGCCAGCACTGAAAGCTCTACCTGGTTTTCACCGTCCCTTGGAACTGCATTCGCTGCCGCACAGACATTCGCGCTCTGCGCAAGCCTTTGCTGGTTATGATGCAACAATGCCTATGTGACTCTGGCAGAGACCGGCTGCCAAATTTGAAACCTCCACCGATTGCGCCCACACGAAAGCTGCCAGCACTGAAAGCTCTACCTGGT
Organism: Mycteria americana; assembly: GCF_035582795.1. Taxonomy (NCBI): domain Eukaryota; kingdom Metazoa; phylum Chordata; class Aves; order Ciconiiformes; family Ciconiidae; genus Mycteria; species Mycteria americana. The sequence goes on along the minus strand of NW_027445609.1, from coordinate 889,391 downwards.
TTTCACTGTCCCTTGGAACTGCATTCGCTGCCGCACAGACATTAGCGCTCCGCAAAAGCCTTGGTTGGTTATGATGCAACAATGCCTATGTGACTCTGGCAGAGCCCGGCTGCCAAATTTGAAATGTACACCGATTGCGCCCACACGAAAGCTGCCAGCACTGAAAGCTCTACCTGGTTTTCACTGTCCCTTGGAACTGCATTCGCTGCCGCACAGACATTCGCGCTCCGCAAAAGCCTTGTTTGGTTATGATGCAACAATGCCTATGTGACTCTGGCAGAGCCCGGCTGCCAAATTTGAAACGTCCAGTGATTGCGCCCACACGAAAGCTGCCAGCACTGAAAGCTCTACCTGGTTTTCACCGTCCCTTGGAACTGCATTCGCTGCCGCACAGACATTCGCGCTCTGCGCAAGCCTTTGCTGGTTATGATGCAACAATGCCTATGTGACTCTGGCAGAGACCGGCTGCCAAATTTGAAACCTCCACCGATTGCGCCCACACGAAAGCTGCCAGCACTGAAAGCTCTACCTGGTTTTCACTGTCCCTTGGAACTGCATTCGCTGCCGCACAGACATTATCTCTCCGCATAAGCTTTATTTGTTTATGATGCAACTATGCCTATGTGACTCTGGCACAGCCCGCTGCCAAATTTGAAACGTCCACTGATTGCGCCCACACGAAAGCTGCCAGCACTGAAAGCTCTACCTGGTTTTCACTGTCCCTTGGAACTGCATTCGCTGCCGCACAGACATTCGCGCTCTGCGCAAGCCTTGGTTGGTTATGATGCAACAATGCCTATGTGACTCTGGCAGAGACCGGCTGCCAAATTTGAAACGTCCAGCGATTGCGCCCACACGAAAGCTGCCAGCACTGAAAGCTCTACCTGGTTTTCACTGTCCCTTGGAACTGCATTCGCTGCCGCACAGACATTCGCGTTCTGCAAAAGCCTTGGTTGGGTATGATGCAACAATGCCTATGTGACTCTGGCAGCGCCCGGCTGCCAAATTTGAAACGTCCAGCGATTGCGCCCACACGAAAGCTGCCAGCACTGAAAGCTCTACCTGGTTTTCACTGTCCCTTGGAACTGCATTCGCTGCCGCACCGACATTCGCGGTCCGCAAAAGCCTTGGTTGGTTATGATGCAACAATGCCTATGTGACTCTGGCAGAGCCCGGCTGCCAAATTTGAAACGTCCAGCGATTGCGCCCACACGAAAGCTGCCAGCACTGAAAGCTCTACCTGGTTTTCACTGTCCCTTGGAACTGCATTCGCTGCCGCACAGACATTCGCGCTCCGCAAAAGCCTTGGTTGGTTATGATGCAACAATGCCTATGTGACTCTGGCAGAGCCCGGCTGCCAAATTTGAAACGTCCAGCGATTGCGCCCACACGAAAGCTGCCAGCACTGAAAGCTCTACCTGGTTTTCACTGTCCCTTGGAACTGCATTCGCTGCCGCACAGACATTAGCGCTCCGCAAAAGCCTTGGTTGGTTATGACGCAACAATGCCTATGTGACTCTGGCAGAGCCCGGCTGCCAAATTTGAAATGTACACCGATTGCGCCCACACGAAAGCTGCCAGCACTGAAAGCTCTACCTGGTTTTCACTGTCCCTTGGAACTGCATTCGCTGCCGCACAGACATTCGCGCTCCGCAAAAGCCTTGTTTGGTTATGATGCAACAATGCCTATGTGACTCTGGCAGAGCCCGGCTGCCAAATTTGAAACGTCCAGTGATTGCGCCCACACGAAAGCTGCCAGCACTGAAAGCTCTACCTGGTTTTCACCGTCCCTTGGAACTGCATTCGCTGCCGCACAGACATTCGCGCTCTGCGCAAGCCTTTGCTGGTTATGATGCAACAATGCCTATGTGACTCTGGCAGAGACCGGCTGCCAAATTTGAAATGTACACCGATTGCGCCCACACGAAAGCTGCCAGCACTGAAAGCTCTACCTGGTTTTCACTGTCCCTTGGAACTGCATTCGCTGCCGCACAGACATTCGCGCTCCGCAAAAGCCTTGTTTGGTTATGATGCAACAATGCCTATGTGACTCTGGCAGAGCCCGGCTGCCAAATTTGAAACGTCCAGTGATTGCGCCCACACGAAAGCTGCCAGCACTGAAAGCTCTACCTGGTTTTCACCGTCCCTTGGAACTGCATTCGCTGCCGCACAGACATTCGCGCTCTGCGCAAGCCTTTGCTGGTTATGATGCAACAATGCCTATGTGACTCTGGCAGAGACCGGCTGCCAAATTTGAAACCTCCACCGATTGCGCCCACACGAAAGCTGCCAGCACTGAAAGCTCTACCTGGTTTTCACTGTCCCTTGGAACTGCATTCGCTGCCGCACAGACATTATCTCTCCGCATAAGCTTTATTTGTTTATGATGCAACTATGCCTATGTGACTCTGGCACAGCCCGCTGCCAAATTTGAAACGTCCACTGATTGCGCCCACACGAAAGCTGCCAGCACTGAAAGCTCTACCTGGTTTTCACTGTCCCTTGGAACTGCATTCGCTGCCGCACAGACATTCGCGCTCTGCGCAAGCCTTGGTTGGTTATGATGCAACAATGCCTATGTGACTCTGGCAGAGACCGGCTGCCAAATTTGAAACGTCCAGCGATTGCGCCCACACGAAAGCTGCCAGCACTGAAAGCTCTACCTGGTTTTCACTGTCCCTTGGAACTGCATTCGCTGCCGCACAGACATTCGCGTTCTGCAAAAGCCTTGGTTGGGTATGATGCAACAATGCCTATGTGACTCTGGCAGCGCCCGGCTGCCAAATTTGAAACGTCCAGCGATTGCGCCCACACGAAAGCTGCCAGCACTGAAAGCTCTACCTGGTTTTCACTGTCCCTTGGAACTGCATTCGCTGCCGCACCGACATTCGCGGTCCGCAAAAGCCTTGGTTGGTTATGATGCAACAATGCCTATGTGACTCTGGCAGAGCCCGGCTGCCAAATTTGAAACGTCCAGCGATTGCGCCCACACGAAAGCTGCCAGCACTGAAAGCTCTACCTGGTTTTCACTGTCCCTTGGAACTGCATTCGCTGCCGCACAGACATTCGCGCTCCGCAAAAGCCTTGGTTGGTTATGATGCAACAATGCCTATGTGACTCTGGCAGAGCCCGGCTGCCAAATTTGAAACGTCCAGCGATTGCGCCCACACGAAAGCTGCCAGCACTGAAAGCTCTACCTGGTTTTCACTGTCCCTTGGAACTGCATTCGCTGCCGCACAGACATTAGCGCTCCGCAAAAGCCTTGGTTGTTTATGACGCAACAATGCCTATGTGACTCTGGCAGAGCCCGGCTGCCAAATTTGAAATGTACACCGATTGCGCCCACACGAAAGCTGCCAGCACTGAAAGCTCTACCTGGTTTTCACTGTCCCTTGGAACTGCATTCGCTGCCGCACAGACATTCGCGCTCCGCAAAAGCCTTGTTTGGTTATGATGCAACAATGCCTATGTGACTCTGGCAGAGCCCGGCTGCCAAATTTGAAACGTCCAGTGATTGCGCCCACACGAAAGCTGCCAGCACTGAAAGCTCTACCTGGTTTTCACCGTCCCTTGGAACTGCATTCGCTGCCGCACAGACATTCGCGCTCTGCGCAAGCCTTTGCTGGTTATGATGCAACAATGCCTATGTGACTCTGGCAGAGACCGGCTGCCAAATTTGAAACCTCCACCGATTGCGCCCACACGAAAGCTGCCAGCACTGAAAGCTCTACCTGGTTTTCACTGTCCCTTGGAACTGCATTCGCTGCCGCACAGACATTAGCGCTCCGCAAAAGCCTTGGTTGGTTATGATGCAACAATGCCTATGTGACTCTGGCAGAGCCCGGCTGCCAAATTTGAAATGTACACCGATTGCGCCCACACGAAAGCTGCCAGCACTGAAAGCTCTACCTGGTTTTCACTGTCCCTTGGAACTGCATTCGCTGCCGCACAGACATTCGCGCTCCGCAAAAGCCTTGTTTGGTTATGATGCAACAATGCCTATGTGACTCTGGCAGAGCCCGGCTGCCAAATTTGAAACGTCCAGTGATTGCGCCCACACGAAAGCTGCCAGCACTGAAAGCTCTACCTGGTTTTCACCGTCCCTTGGAACTGCATTCGCTGCCGCACAGACATTCGCGCTCTGCGCAAGCCTTTGCTGGTTATGATGCAACAATGCCTATGTGACTCTGGCAGAGACCGGCTGCCAAATTTGAAACCTCCACCGATTGCGCCCACACGAAAGCTGCCAGCACTGAAAGCTCTACCTGGTTTTCACTGTCCCTTGGAACTGCATTCGCTGCCGCACAGACATTCGCTTTCTGCAAAAGTCTGGGTTGGTTATGACGCAACAATGCCTATGTGACTCTGGCAGAGCCCGGCTGCCAAATTTGAATTGTACACCGATTGCGCCCTCACGAAAGCTGCCAGCACTGAAAGCTCTACCTGGTTTTCACTGTCCCTTGGAACTGCATTCGCTGCCGCACAGACATTCGCGCTCCGCAAAAGCCTTGTTTGGTTATGATGCAACAATGCCTATGTGACTCTGGCAGAGCCCGGCTGCCAAATTTGAAACGTCCAGTGATTGCGCCCACACGAAAGCTGCCAGCACTGAAAGCTCTACCTGGTTTTCACCGTCCCTTGGAACTGCATTCGCTGCCGCACAGACATTCGCGCTCTGCGCAAGCCTTTGCTGGTTATGATGCAACAATGCCTATGTGACTCTGGCAGAGACCGGCTGCCAAATTTGAAACCTCCACCGATTGCGCCCACACGAAAGCTGCCAGCACTGAAAGCTCTACCTGGTTTTCACTGTCCCTTGGAACTGCATTCGCTGCCGCACAGACATTATCTCTCCGCATAAGCTTTATTTGTTTATGATGCAACAATGCCTATGTGACTCTGGCACAGCCCGCTGCCAAATTTGAAACGTCCACTGATTGCGCCCACACGAAAGCTGCCAGCACTGAAAGCTCTACCTGGTTTTCACTGTCCCTTGGAACTGCATTCGCTGCCGCACAGACATTCGCGCTCTGCGCAAGCCTTGGTTGGTTATGATGCAACAATGCCTATGTGACTCTGGCAGAGACCGGCTGCCAAATTTGAAACGTCCAGCGATTGCGCCCACACGAAAGCTGCCAGCACTGAAAGCTCTACCTGGTTTTCACTGTCCCTTGGAACTGCATTCGCTGCCGCACAGACATTCGCGTTCTGCAAAAGCCTTGGTTGGGTATGATGCAACAATGCCTATGTGACTCTGGCAGCGCCCGGCTTCCAAATTTGAAACGTCCAGCGATTGCGCCCACACGAAAGCTGCCAGCACTGAAAGCTCTACCTGGTTTTCACTGTCCCTTGGAACTGCATTCGCTGCCGCACAGACATTCGCGCTCCGCAAAAGCCTTGGTTGGTTATGATGCAACAATGCCTATGTGACTCTGGCAGAGCCCGGCTGCCAAATTTGAAACGTCCAGCGATTGCGCCCACACGAAAGCTGCCAGCACTGAAAGCTCTACCTGGTTTTCACTGTCCCTTGGAACTGCATTCGCTGCCGCACAGACATTCGCGCTCCGCAAAAGCCTTGGTTGGTTATGATGCAACAATGCCTATGTGACTCTGGCAGAGCCCGGCTGCCAAATTTGAAACGTCCAGCGATTGCGCCCACACGAAAGCTGCCAGCACTGAAAGCTCTACCTGGTTTTCACTGTCCCTTGGAACTGCATTCGCTGCCGCACAGACATTCGCGCTCTGCAAAAGCCTTGGTTGGGTATGATGCAACAATGCCTATGTGACTCTCGCAGAGCCCGGCTGCCAAATTTGAATTGTACACCGATTGCGCCCTCACGAAAGCTGCCAGCACTGAAAGCTCTACCTGGTTTTCACTGTCCTTTGGAACTGCATTTGCTGCCGCACAGACATTCGCGCTCTGCAAAAGCCTTGGTTGGGTATGATGCAACAATGCCTATGTGACTCTCGCAGAGCCCGCTGCCAAATTTGACACGTCCAGCGATTGCGCCCACACGAAAGCTGCCAGCACTGAATGCTCTACCTGGTTTTCACTGTCCCTTGGAACTGCATTCGCTGCTGCACAGACATTCGCGCTCTGCAAAAGCCTTGGTTGGGTATGATGCAACAATGCCTATGTGACTCTCGCACAGCCTGCTGCCAAATTTGAAACGTCCAGCGATTGCGCCCACACGAAAGCTGCTAGCACTGAAAGCTCTACCTGGTTTTCACTGTCCCTTGGAACTGCATTCGCTGCCGCACAGACATTCGCGCTCCGCAAAAGCCTTGGTTGGTTATGATGCAACAATGCCTATGTGACTCTGGCAGAGCCCGGCTGCCAAATTTGAAACGTCCAGCGATTGCGCCCACACGAAAGCTGCCAGCACTGAAAGCTCTACCTGGTTTTCACTGTCCCTTGGAACTGCATTCGCTGCCGCACAGACATTCGCGCTCCGCAAAAGCCTTGGTTGGTTATGATGCAACAATTCCTATGTGACCCTGGCAGAGCCCGGCTGTCAAATTTGAAACGTCCAGCGATTGCGCCCACACGAAAGCTGCCAGCACTGAAAGCTCTACCTGGTTTTCACTGTCCCTTGGAACTGCATTCGCTGCCGCACAGACATTCGCGCTCTGCGCAAGCCTTGGTTGGTTATGAGGCAACAATGCCTATGTGACTCATGCAGAGCCCGGCTGCCAAATTCGAAACGTCCAGCAATTGCGCCCACACGAAAGCTGCCAGCACTGAAAGATCTACCTGGTTTTCACTGTCCCTTGGAACTGCATTCGCTGCCGCACAGACATTCGCGCTCTGCAAAAGCCTTGATTGGTTATGATGCAACAATGCCTATGTGACTCTGGCAGAGCCCGGCTGCCAAATTTGAAACGTCCACTGATTGCGCCCACACGAAAGCTGCCAGCACTGAAAGCTCTACCTGGTTTTCACCGTCCCTTGGAACTGCATTCGCTGCGGCACAGACATTCGCGCTCTGCGCAAGCCTTGGTTGGTTATGATGCAACAATGCCTATGTGACTCTGGCAGAGCCCGGCTGCCAAATTTGAAACCTCCACCGATTGCGCCCACACGAAAGCTGCCAGCACTGAAAGCTCTACCTGGTTTTCACTGTCCCTTGGAACTGCATTCGCTGCCGCACAGACATTATCTCTCCTCATAAGCTTTATTTTTTTATGATGCAACAATGCCTATGTGACTCTGGCACAGCCCGCTGCCATATTTGAAACGTCCACTGATTGCGCCCACACGAAAGCTGCCAGCACTGAAAGCTCTACCTGGTTTTCACTGTCCCTTGGAACTGCATTCGCTGCCGCACAGACATTCGCGCTCTGCGCAAGCCTTGGTTGGTTATGATGCAACAATGCCTATGTGACTCTGGCAGAGACCGGCTGCCAAATTTGAAACGTCCAGCGATTGCGCCCACACGAAAGCTGCCAGCACTGAAAGCTCTACCTGGTTTTCACTGTCCCTTGGAACTGCATTCGCTGCCGCACAGACATTCGCGCTCTGCAAAAGCCTTGGTTGGGTATGATGCAACAATGCCTATGTGACTCTGGCAGCGCCCGGCTTCCAAATTTGAAACGTCCAGCGATTGCGCCCACACGAAAGCTGCCAGCACTGAAAGCTCTACCTGGTTTTCACTGTCCCTTGGAACTGCATTTGCTGCCGCACAGACATTCGCGCTCTGCAAAAGCCTTGGTTGGGTATGGTGCAACAATGCCTATGTGACTCTCGCAGATCCCGCTGCCAAATTTGACACATCCAGCAATTGCGCCCACACGAAAGCTGCCAGCACTGAAAGCTCTACCTGGTTTTCACTGTCCCTTGGAACTGCATTCGCTGCCGCACAGACATTCGCGCTCTGCAAAAGCCTTGGTTCGGTATGATGCAACAATGCCTATGTGACTCTGGCAGAGCCCGGCTGCCAAATTTGAATTGTACACCGATTGCGCCCTCACGAAAGCTGCCAGCACTGAAAGCTCTACCTGGTTTTCACTGTCCCTTGGAACTGCATTCGCTGCCGCACAGACATTCGCGCTCCGCAAAAGCCTTGGTTGGTTATGATGCAACAATGCCTATGTGACTCTGGCAGAGCCCGGCTGCCAAATTTGACACGTCCAGCGATTGCGCCCACACGAAAGCTGCCAGCACTGAAAGCTCTACCTGGTTTTCACTGTCCCTTGGAACTGCATTCGCTGCCGCACAGACATTATCTCTCCGCATAAGCTTTATTTGTTTATGATGCAACAATGCCTATGTGACTCTGGCACAGCCCGCTGCCAAATTTGAAACGTCCAGCGATTGCGCCCACACGAAAGCTGCCAGCACTGAAAGCTCTACCTGGTTTTCACTGTCCCTTGGAACTGCATTCGCTGCCGCACAGACATTCGCGCTCTGCAAAAGCCTTGGTTGGGTATGATGCAACAATGCCTATGTGACTCTCGCAGAGCCCGGCTGCCAAATTTGAATTGTACACCGATTGCGCCCTCACGAAAGCTGCCAGCACTGAAAGCTCTACCTGGTTTTCACTGTCCCTTGGAACTGCATTTGCTGCCGCACAGACATTCGCGCTCTGCAAAAGCCTTGGTTGGGTATGATGCAACAATGCCTATGTGACTCTCGCAGAGCCCGCTGCCAAATTTGACACGTCCACTGATTGCGCCCACACGAAAGCTGCTAGCACTGAAAGCTCTACCTGGTTTTCACTGTCCCTTGGAACTGCATTCGCTGCCGCACAGACATTCGCGCTCCGCAAAAGCCTTGGTTGGTTATGATGCAACAATGCCTATGTGACTCTGGCAGAGCCCGGCTGCCAAATTTGAAACGTCCAGCGATTGCGCCCACACGAAAGCTGCCAGCACTGAAAGCTCTACCTGGTTTTCACTGTCCCTTGGAACTGCATTCGCTGCCGCACAGACATTCGCGCTCCGCAAAAGCCTTGGTTGGTTATGATGCAACAATGCCTATGTGACCCTGGCAGAGCCCGGCTGTCAAATTTGAAACGTCCAGCGATTGCGCCCACACGAAAGCTGCCAGCACTGAAAGCTCTACCTGGTTTTCACTGTCCCTTGGAACTGCATTCGCTGCCGCACAGACATTCGCGCTCTGCAAAAGCCTTGGTTGGTTATGATGCAACAATGCCTATGTGACTCTGGCAGAGACCGGCTGCCAAATTTGAAACGTCCAGCGATTGCGCCCACACGAAAGCTGCCAGCACTGAAAGCTCTACCTGGATTTCATTGTCCCTTGGAACTGCATTCGCTGCCGCACAGACATTCGTGTTCCGCAAAAGCCTTGGTTGGTTATGATTCAACAATGCCTATTTGACTCTGGCAGAGCCCGGCTGCCAAATTTGAAATGTACACCTATTGCGCCCTCAGGAAAGCTCCCAGCGCTGAAAGCTCTACCTGGTTTTCACTGTCCCTTGGAACTGCATTCGCTGCCGCACAGACATTCGCTTTCTGCAAAAGTCTGGGTTGGTTATGACGCAACAATGCCTATGTGACTCTGGCAGAGCCCGGCTGCCAAATTTCAATTGTACACCGATTGCGCCCTCACGAAAGCTGCCAGCACTGAAAGCTCTACCTGGTTTTCACTGTCCCTTGGAACTGCATTCGCTGCCGCACAGACATTCGCGCTCTGCAAAAGCCTTGGTTGGGTATGATGCAACAATGCCTATGTGACTCTGGCAGAGCCCGGCTGCCAAATTTGAAACGTCCACTGATTGCGCCCACACGAGAGCTGCTAGCACTGAAAGCTCTACCTGGTTTTCACTGTCCCTTGGAACTGCATTCGCTGCCGCACAGACATTCGCGCTCCGCAAAAGCCTTGGTTGGTTATGATGCAACAATGCCTATGTGACCCTGGCAGAGCCCGGCTCTCAAATTTGAAACGTCCAGCGATTGCGCCCACACGAAAGCTGCCAGCACTGAAAGCTCTACCTGGTTTTCACTGTCCCTTGGAACTGCATTCGCTGCCGCACAGACATTATCTCTCCGCATAAGCTTTATTTGTTTATGATGCAACAATGCCTATGTGACTCTGGCACAGCCCGCTGCCAAATTTGAAACGTCCACTGATTGCGCCCACACGAAAGCTGCCAGCACTGAAAGCTCTACCTGGTTTTCACTGTCCCTTGGAACTGCATTCGCTGCCGCACAGACATTCGCGCTCTGCGCAAGCCTTGGTTGGTTATGATGCAACAATACCTATGTGACTCTGGCAGAGCCCGGCTGCCAAATTTGAAACGTCCAGCGATTGCGCCCACACGAAAGCTGCCAGCACTGAAAGCTCTACCTGGTTTTCACTGTCCCTTGGAACTGCATTTGCTGCCGCACAGACATTCGCGCTCTGCAAAAGCCTTGGTTGGGTATGATGCAACAATGCCTATGTGACTCTGGCAGAGCCCGGCTGCCAAATTTGACACGTCCAGCGATTGCGCCCACACGAAAGCTGCCAGCACTGAAAGCTCTACCTGGTTTTCACTGTCCCTTGGAACTGCATTCGCTGCTGCACAGACATTCGCGCTCTGCAAAAGCCTTGGTTGGGTATGATGCAACAATGCCTTTGTGACTCTCGCACAGCCTGCTGCCAAATTTGAAACGTCCACTGATTGCGCCCACACGAAAGCTGCTAGCACTGAAAGCTCTACCTGGTTTTCACTGTCCCTTGGAACTGCATTCGCTGCCGCACAGACATTCGCGCTCCGCAAAAGCCTTGGTTGGTTATGATGCAACAATGCCTATGTGACCCTGGCAGAGCCCGGCTGTCAAATTTGAAACGTCCAGCGATTGCGCCCACACGAAAGCTGCCAGCACTGAAAGCTCTACCTGGTTTTCACTGTCCCTTGGAACTGCATTCGCTGCCGCACAGACATTCGCGCTCTGCTCAAGCCTTGGTTGGTTATGACGCAACAATGCCTATGTGACTCTGGCAGAGCCCGGCTGCCAAATTTGAAATGTACACCGATTGCGCCCACACGAAAGCTGCCAGCACTGAAAGCTCTACCTGGTTTTCACTATCCCTTGGAACTGCATTCGCTGCCGCACAGACATTCGCGCTCCGCGCAAGCCTTGGTTGGTTATGATGCAACAATGCCTATGTGACTCTCGCAGAGCCCGGCTGCCAAATTTGAAACGTCCAGCAATTGCGCCCACATGAAAGCTGCCAGCACTGAAAGCTCTACCTGGTTTTCACTGTCCCTTGGAACTGCATTCGCTGCCGCACAGACATTCGCGCTCTGCGCAAGCCTTGGTTGGTTATGATGCAACAATGCCTATGTGACTCATGCAGAGCCCGGCTGCCAAATTCGAAACGTCCAGCAATTGCGCCCACACGAAAGCTGCCAGCACTGAAAGCTCTACCTGGTTTTCACTGTCCCTTGGAACTGCATTCGCTGCCGCACAGACATTCGCGGTCCGCAAAAGCCTTGGTTGTTTATGATGCAACAATGCCTATGTGACTCTGGCAGAGCCCGGCTGCCAAATTTGAAACGTCCACTGATTGCGCCGACACGAAAGCTGCCAGCACTGAAAGCTCTACCTGGTTTTCACTGTCCCTTGGAACTGCATTCGCTGCCGAACAGACATTCGTGGTCCGCAAAAGCCTTGGTTGGTTATGATTCAACAATGCCTATGTGACTCTGGCAGAGCCCGGCTGCCAAATTTGAAATGTACACCTATTGCGCCCTCACGAAAGCTCCCAGCGCTGAAAGCTCTACCTGGTTTTCACTGTCCCTTGGAACTGCATTCGCTGCCGCACAGACATTCGCTTTCTGCAAATGTCTGGGTTGGTTATGACGCAACAATGCCTATGTGACTCTGGCAGAGCCCGGCTGCCAAATTTGAATTGTACACCGATTGCGCCCTCACGAAAGCTGCCAGCACTGAAAGCTCTACCTGGTTTTCACTGTCCCTTGGAACTGCATTCGCTGCCGCACAGACATTCGCGCTCTGCGCAAGCCTTGGTTGGTTATGATGCAACAATGCCTATGTGACTCTGGCAGAGCCCGGCTGCCAAATTTGAAACCTCCACCGATTGCGCCCACACGAAAGCTGCCAGCACTGAAAGCTCTACCTGGTTTTCACTGTCCCTTGGAACTGCATTCGCTGCCGCACAGACATTATCTCTCCGCATAAGCTTTATTTGTTTATGATGCAACAATGCCTATGTGACTCTGGCACAGCCCGCTGCCAAATTTGAAACGTCCACTGATTGCGCCCACACGAAAGCTGCCAGCACTGAAAGCTCTACCTGGTTTTCACTGTCCCTTGGAACTGCATTCGCTGCTGCACAGACTTTCGCGCTCCGCAAAAGCCTTGGTTGGTTATGATGCAACAATGCCTATGTGACTCTGGCAGAGCCCGGCTGCCAAATTTGAAACGTCCAGCGATTGCGCCCACACGAAAGCTGCCAGCACTGAAAGCTCTACCTGGTTTTCACTGTCCCTTGGAACTGCATTCGCTGCCGCACAGACATTCGCGCTCTGCAAAAGCCTTGGTTGGGTATGATGCAACAATGCCTATGTGACTCTCGCAGAGCCCGGCTGCCAAATTTGAATTGTACACCGATTGCGCCCTCACGAAAGCTGCCAGCACTGAAAGCTCTACCTGGTTTTCACTGTCCCTTGGAACTGCATTTGCTGCCGCACAGACATTCGCGCTCTGCAAAAGCCTTGGTTGGGTATGATGCAACAATGCCTATGTGACTCTCGCAGAGCCCGCTGCCAAATTTGACACGTCCACTGATTGCGCCCACACGAAAGCTGCTAGCACTGAAAGCTCTACCTGGTTTTCACTGTCCCTTGGAACTGCATTCGCTGCCGCACAGACATTCGCGCTCCGCAAAAGCCTTGGTTGGTTATGATGCAACAATGCCTATGTGACTCTGGCAGAGCCCGGCTGCCAAATTTGAAACCTCCAGCGATTGCGCCCACACGAAAGCTGCCAGCACTGAAAGCTCTACCTGGTTTTCACTGTCCCTTGGAACTGCATTCGCTGCCGCACAGACATTCGCGCTCCGCAAAAGCCTTGGTTGGTTATGATGCAACAATGCCTATGTGACCCTGGCAGAGCCCGGCTGTCAAATTTGAAACTTCCAGCGATTGCGCCCACACGAAAGCTGCCAGCACTGAAAGCTCTGCCTGGTTTTCACTGTCCCTTGGAACTGCATTTGCTGCCGCACAGACATTCGCGCTCTGCGCAAGCCTTGGTTGGTTATGATGCAACAATGCCTATGTGACTCTGGCAGAGACCGGCTGCCAAATTTGAAACGTCCAGCGATGGCGCCCACACGAAAGCTGCCAGCACTGAAAGCTCTACCTGGTTTTCACTGTCCCTTGGAACTGCATTCGCTGCCGCACAGACATTCGTGTTCCGCAAAAGCCTTGGTTGGTTATGATTCAACAATGCCTATGTGACTCTGGCAGAGCCCGGCTGCCAAATTTGAAATGTACACCTATTGCGCCCTCACGAAAGCTCCCAGCGCTGAAAGCTCTACCTGGTTTTCACTGTCCCTTGGAACTGCATTCGCTGCCGCACAGACATTCGCTTTCTGCAAAAGTCTGGGTTGGTTATGACGCAACAATGCCTATGTGACTCTGGCAGAGCCCGGCTGCCAAATTTCAATTGTACACCGATTGCGCCCTCACGAAAGCTGCCAGCACTGAAAGCTCTACCTGGTTTTCACTGTCCCTTGGAACTGCATTCGCTGCCGCACAGACAGTCGCGCTCTGCAAAAGCCTTGGTTGGGTATGATGCAACAATGCCTATGTGACTCTCGCAGAGCACGCTGCCAAATTTGAAACGTCCAGCGATTGCGCCCACACGAAAGCTGCCAGCACTGAAAGCTCTACCTGGTTTTCACTGTCCCTTGGAACTGCATTCGCTGCCGCACAGACATTCGCGCTCTGCGCAAGCCTTGGTTGGTTATGACGCAACAATGCCTATGTGACTCTGGCAGAGCCCGGCTGCCAAATTTGAAATGTACACCGATTGCGCCCACACGAAAGCTGCCAGCACTGAAAGCTCTACCTGGTTTTCACTGTCCCTTGGAACTGCATTCGCTGCCGCACAGACATTCGCGCTCCGCAAAAGCCTTGTTTGGTTATGATGCAACAATGCCTATGTGACTCTGGCAGAGCCCGGCTGCCAAATTTGAAACGTCCAGTGATTGCGCCCACACGAAAGCTGCCAGCACTGAAAGCTCTACCTGGTTTTCACCGTCCCTTGGAACTGCATTCGCTGCCGCACAGACATTCGCGCTCTGCGCAAGCCTTTGCTGGTTATGATGCAACAATGCCTATGTGACTCTGGCAGAGACCGGCTGCCAAATTTGAAACCTCCACCGATTGCGCCCACACGAAAGCTGCCAGCACTGAAAGCTCTACCTGGTTTTCACTGTCCCTTGGAACTGCATTCGCTGCCGCACAGACATTATCTCTCCGCATAAGCTTTATTTGTTTATGATGCAACTATGCCTATGTGACTCTGGCACAGCCCGCTGCCAAATTTGAAACGTCCACTGATTGCGCCCACACGAAAGCTGCCAGCACTGAAAGCTCTACCTGGTTTTCACTGTCCCTTGGAACTGCATTCGCTGCCGCACAGACATTCGCGCTCTGCGCAAGCCTTGGTTGGTTATGATGCAACAATGCCTATGTGACTCTGGCAGAGACCGGCTGCCAAATTTGAAACGTCCAGCGATTGCGCCCACACGAAAGCTGCCAGCACTGAAAGCTCTACCTGGTTTTCACTGTCCCTTGGAACTGCATTCGCTGCCGCACAGACATTCGCGTTCTGCAAAAGCCTTGGTTGGGTATGATGCAACAATGCCTATGTGACTCTGGCAGCGCCCGGCTGCCAAATTTGAAACGTCCAGCGATTGCGCCCACACGAAAGCTGCCAGCACTGAAAGCTCTACCTGGTTTTCACTGTCCCTTGGAACTGCATTCGCTGCCGCACCGACATTCGCGGTCCGCAAAAGCCTTGGTTGGTTATGATGCAACAATGCCTATGTGACTCTGGCAGAGCCCGGCTGCCAAATTTGAAACGTCCAGCGATTGCGCCCACACGAAAGCTGCCAGCACTGAAAGCTCTACCTGGTTTTCACTGTCCCTTGGAACTGCATTCGCTGCCGCACAGACATTCGCGCTCTGCAAAAGCCTTGGTTGGGTATGATGCAACAATGCCTATGTGACTCTCGCAGAGCCCGGCTGCCAAATTTGAATTGTACACCGATTGCGCCCTCACGAAAGCTGCCAGCACTGAAAGCTCTACCTGGTTTTCACTGTCCTTTGGAACTGCATTTGCTGCCGCACAGACATTCGCGCTCTGCAAAAGCCTTGGTTGGGTATGATGCAACAATGCCTATGTGACTCTGGCAGAGACCGGCTGCCAAATTTGAAACCTCCACCGATTGCGCCCACACGAAAGCTGCCAGCACTGAAAGCTCTACCTGGTTTTCACTGTGCCTTGGAACTGCATTCGCTGCCGCACAGACATTATCTCTCCGCATAAGCTTTATTTGTTTATGATGCAACAATGCCTATGTGACTCTGGCACAGCCCGCTGCCAAATTTGAAACGTCCACTGATTGCGCCCACACGAAAGCTGCCAGCACTGAAAGCTCTACCTGGTTTTCACTGTCCCTTGGAACTGCATTCGCTGCCGCACAGACATTCGCGCTCTGCGCAAGCCTTGGTTGGTTATGATGCAACAATGCCTATGTGACTCTGGCAGAGACCGGCTGCCAAATTTGAAACGTCCAGCGATTGCGCCCACACGAAAGCTGCCAGCACTGAAAGCTCTACCTGGTTTTCACTGTCCCTTGGAACTGCATTCGCTGCCGCACAGACATTCGCGTTCTGCAAAAGCCTTGGTTGGGTATGATGCAACAATGCCTATGTGACTCTGGCAGCGCCCGGCTTCCAAATTTGAAACGTCCAGCGATTGCGCCCACACGAAAGCTGCCAGCACTGAAAGCTCTACCTGGTTTTCACTGTCCCTTGGAACTGCATTCGCTGCCGCACAGACATTCGCGCTCCGCAAAAGCCTTGGTTGGTTATGATGCAACAATGCCTATGTGACTCTGGCAGAGCCCGGCTGCCAAATTTGAAACGTCCAGCGATTGCGCCCACACGAAAGCTGCCAGCACTGAAAGCTCTACCTGGTTTTCACTGTCCCTTGGAACTGCATTCGCTGCCGCACAGACATTCGCGCTCTGCAAAAGCCTTGGTTGGGTATGATGCAACAATGCCTATGTGACTCTCGCAGAGCCCGGCTGCCAAATTTGAATTGTACACCGATTGCGCCCTCACGAAAGCTGCCAGCACTGAAAGCTCTACCTGGTTTTCACTGTCCTTTGGAACTGCATTTGCTGCCGCACAGACATTCGCGCTCTGCAAAAGCCTTGGTTGGGTATGATGCAACAATGCCTATGTGACTCTCGCAGAGCCCGCTGCCAAATTTGACACGTCCAGCGATTGCGCCCACACGAAAGCTGCCAGCACTGAATGCTCTACCTGGTTTTCACTGTCCCTTGGAACTGCATTCGCTGCTGCACAGACATTCGCGCTCTGCAAAAGCCTTGGTTGGGTATGATGCAACCATGCCTATGTGACTCTCGCACAGCCTGCTGCCAAATTTGAAACGTCCAGCGATTGCGCCCACACGAAAGCTGCTAGCACTGAAAGCTCTACCTGGTTTTCACTGTCCCTTGGAACTGCATTCGCTGCCGCACAGACATTCGCGCTCCGCAAAAGCCTTGGTTGGTTATGATGCAACAATGCCTATGTGACTCTGGCAGAGCCCGGCTGCCAAATTTGAAACGTCCAGCGATTGCGCCCACACGAAAGCTGCCAGCACTGAAAGCTCTACCTGGTTTTCACTGTCCCTTGGAACTGCATTCGCTGCCGCACAGACATTCGCGCTCCGCAAAAGCCTTGGTTGGTTATGATGCAACAATGCCTATGTGACCCTGGCAGAGCCCGGCTGTCAAATTTGAAACGTCCAGCGATTGCGCCCACACGAAAGCTGCCAGCACTGAAAGCTCTACCTGGTTTTCACTGTCCCTTGGAACTGCATTCGCTGCCGCACAGACATTCGCGCTCTGCGCAAGCCTTGGTTGGTTATGATGCAACAATGCCTATGTGACTCATGCAGAGCCCGGCTGCCAAATTCGAAACGTCCAGCAATTGCGCCCACACGAAAGCTGCCAGCACTGAAAGCTCTACCTGGTTTTCACCGTCCCTTGGAACTGCATTCGCTGCGGCACAGACATTCGCGCTCTGCGCAAGCCTTGGTTGGGTATGATGCAACAATGCCTATGTGACTCTGGCAGAGCCCGGCTGCCAAATTTGAAACCTCCACCGATTGCGCCCACACGAAAGCTGCCAGCACTGAAAGCTCTACCTGGTTTTCACTGTCCCTTGGAACTGCATTCGCTGCCGCACAGACATTATCTCTCCTCATAAGCTTTATTTTTTTATGATGCAACAATGCCTATGTGACTCTGGCACAGCCCGCTGCCATATTTGAAACGTCCACTGATTGCGCCCACACGAAAGCTGCCAGCACTGAAAGCTCTACCTGGTTTTCACTGTCCCTTGGAACTGCATTCGCTGCCGCACAGACATTCGCGCTCTGCGCAAGCCTTGGTTGGTTATGATGCAACAATGCCTATGTGACTCTGGCAGAGACCGGCTGCCAAATTTGAAACGTCCAGCGATTGCGCCCACACGAAAGCTGCCAGCACTGAAAGCTCTACCTGGTTTTCACTGTCCCTTGGAACTGCATTCGCTGCCGCACAGACATTCGCGCTCTGCAAAAGCCTTGGTTGGGTATGATGCAACAATGCCTATGTGACTCTGGCAGCGCCCGGCTTCCAAATTTGAACCGTCCAGCGATTGCGCCCACACGAAAGCTGCCAGCACTGAAAGCTCTACCTGGTTTTCACTGTCCCTTGGAACTGCATTCGCTGCCGCACAGACATTCGCGCTCTGCAAAAGCCTTGGTTGGGTATGATGCAACAATGCCTATGTGACTCTCGCAGATCCCGCTGCCAAATTTGACACGTCCAGCAATTGCGCCCACACGAAAGCTGCCAGCACTGAAAGCTCTACCTGGTTTTCACTGTCCCTTGGAACTGCATTCGCTGCCGCACAGACATTCGCGCTCTGCAAAAGCCTTGGTTCGGTATGATGCAACAATGCCTATGTGACTCTGGCAGAGCCCGGCTGCCAAATTTGAATTGTACACCGATTGCGCCCTCACGAAAGCTGCCAGCACTGAAAGCTCTACCTGGTTTTCACTGTCCCTTGGAACTGCATTTGCTGCCGCACAGACATTCGCGCTCTGCAAAAGCCTTGGTTGGGTATGATGCAACAATGCCTATGAGACTCTCGCAGATCCCGCTGCCAAATTTGACACGTCCAGCAATTGCGCCCACACGAAAGCTGCCAGCACTGAAAGCTCTACCTGGTTTTCACTGTCCCTTGGAACTGCATTCGCTGCTGCACAGACATTCGCGCTCTGCAAAAGCCTTGGTTGGGTATGATGCAACAATGCCTATGTGACTCTCGCACAGCCTGCTGCCAAATTTGAAACGTCCACTGATTGCGCCCACACGAAAGCTGCTAGCACTGAAAGCTCTACCTGGTTTTCACTGTCCCTTGGAACTGCATTCGCTGCCGCACAGACATTCGCGCTCCGCAAAAGCCTTGGTTGGTTATGATGCAACAATGCCTATGTGACTCTGGCAGAGCCCGGCTGCCAAATTTGAAACGTCCAGCGATTGCGCCCACACGAAAGCTGCCAGCACTGAAAGCTCTACCTGGTTTTCACTGTCCCTTGGAACTGCATTCGCTGCCGCACAGACATTCGCGCTCTGCGCAAGCCTTGGTTGGTTATGATGCAACAATGCCTATGTGACTCTGGCAGAGACCGGCTGCCAAATTTGAAACGTCCAGCGATGGCGCCCACACGAAAGCTGCCAGCACTGAAAGCTCTACCTGGTTTTCACTGTCCCTTGGAACTGCATTCGCTGCCGCACAGATATTCGTGTTCCGCAAAAGCCTTGGTTGGTTATGATTCAACAATGCCTATGTGACTCTGGCAGAGCCCGGCTGCCAAATTTGAAATGTACACCTATTGCGCCCTCACGAAAGCTCCCAGCGCTGAAAGCTCTACCTGGTTTTCACTGTCCCTTGGAACTGCATTCGCTGCCGCACAGACATTCGCTTTCTGCAAAAGTCTGGGTTGGTTATGACGCAACAATGCCTATGTGACTCTGGCAGAGCCCGGCTGCCAAATTTCAATTGTACACCGATTGCGCCCTCACGAAAGCTGCCAGCACTGAAAGCTCTACCTGGTTTTCACTGTCCCTTGGAACTGCATTCGCTGCCGCACAGACAGTCGCGCTCTGCAAAAGCCTTGGTTGGGTATGATGCAACAATGCCTATGTGACTCTCGCAGAGCACGCTGCCAAATTTGAAACGTCCAGCGATTGCGCCCACACGAAAGCTGCCAGCACTGAAAGCTCTACCTGGTTTTCACTGTCCCTTGGAACTGCATTCGCTGCCGCACAGACATTCGCGCTCTGCGCAAGCCTTGGTTGGTTATGACGCAACAATGCCTATGTGACTCTGGCAGAGCCCGGCTGCCAAATTTGAAATGTACACCGATTGCGCCCACACGAAAGCTGCCAGCACTGAAAGCTCTACCTGGTTTTCACTGTCCCTTGGAACTGCATTCGCTGCCGCACAGACATTCGCGCTCCGCAAAAGCCTTGGTTGGTTATGATGCAACAATACCTATGTGACTCTCGCAGAGCCCGGCTGCCAAATTTGAAACGTCCAGCAATTGCGCCCACACGAAAGCTGCCAGCACTGAAAGCTCTACCTGGTTTTCACTGTCCCTTGGAACTGCATTCGCTGCCGCACAGACATTCGCGCTCTGCGCCAGCCTTGGTTGGTTATGATGCAACAATGCCTATGTGACTCATGCAGAGCCCGGCTGCCAAATTCGAAACGTCCAGCGATTGCGCCCACACGAAAGCTGCCAGCACTGAAAGCTCGACCTGGTTTTCACTGTCCCTTGGAACTGCATTCGCTGCCGCACAGACATTCGTGGTCCGCAAAAGCCTTGGTTGGTTATGATTCAACAATGCCTATGTGACTCTGGCAGAGCCCGTCTGCCAAATTTGAAATGTACACCTATTGCGCCCTCACGAAAGCTGCCAGCGCTGAAAGCTCTACCTGGTTTTCACTGTCCCTTGGAACTGCATTCGCTGCCGCACAGACATTCGCTTTCTGCAAAAGTCTGGGTTGGTTATGACGCAACAATGCCTATGTGACTCTGGCAGAGCCCGGCTGCCAAATTTGAATTGTACACCGATTGCGCCCTCACGAAAGCTGCCAGCACTGAAAGCTCTACCTGGTTTTCACTGTCCCTTGGAACTGCATTCGCTGCCGCACAGACATTCGCGCTCCGCAAAAGCCTTGTTTGGTTATGATGCAACAATGCCTATGTGACTCTGGCAGAGCCCGGCTGCCAAATTTGAAACGTCCAGTGATTGCGCCCACACGAAAGCTGCCAGCACTGAAAGCTCTACCTGGTTTTCACCGTCCCTTGGAACTGCATTCGCTGCCGCACAGACATTCGCGCTCTGCGCAAGCCTTTGCTGGTTATGATGCAACAATGCCTATGTGACTCTGGCAGAGACCGGCTGCCAAATTTGAAACCTCCATCGATTGCGCCCACACGAAAGCTGCCAGCACTGAAAGCTCTACCTGGTTTTCACTGTCCCTTGGAACTGCATTCGCTGCCGCACAGACATTATCTCTCCGCATAAGCTTTATTTGTTTATGATGCAACAATGCCTATGTGACTCTGGCACAGCCCGCTGCCAAATTTGAAACGTCCACTGATTGCGCCCACACGAAAGCTGCCAGCACTGAAAGCTCTACCTGGTTTTCACTGTCCCTTGGAACTGCATTCGCTGCCGCACAGACATTCGCGCTCTGCGCAAGCCTTGGTTGGTTATGATGCAACAATGCCTATGTGACTCTGGCAGAGACCGGCTGCCAAATTTGAAACGTCCAGCGATTGCGCCCACACGAAAGCTGCCAGCACTGAAAGCTCTACCTGGTTTTCACTGTCCCTTGGAACTGCATTCGCTGCCGCACAGACATTCGCGTTCTGCAAAAGCCTTGGTTGGGTATGATGCAACAATGCCTATGTGACTCTGGCAGCGCCCGGCTTCCAAATTTGAAACGTCCAGCGATTGCGCCCACACGAAAGCTGCCAGCACTGAAAGCTCTACCTGGTTTTCACTGTCCCTTGGAACTGCATTCGCTGCCGCACAGACATTCGCGCTCCGCAAAAGCCTTGGTTGGTTATGATGCAACAATGCCTATGTGACTCTGGCAGAGCCCGGCTGCCAAATTTGAAACGTCCAGCGATTGCGCCCACACGAAAGCTGCCAGCACTGAAAGCTCTACCTGGTTTTCACTGTCCCTTGGAACTGCATTCGCTGCCGCACAGACATTCGCGCTCCGCAAAAGCCTTGGTTGGTTATGATGCAACAATGCCTATGTGACTCTGGCAGAGCCCGGCTGCCAAATTTGAAACGTCCAGCGATTGCGCCCACACGAAAGCTGCCAGCACTGAAAGCTCTACCTGGTTTTCACTGTCCCTTGGAACTGCATTCGCTGCCGCACAGACATTCGCGCTCTGCAAAAGCCTTGGTTGGGTATGATGCAACAATGCCTATGTGACTCTCGCAGAGCCCGGCTGCCAAATTTGAATTGTACACCGATTGCGCCCTCACGAAAGCTGCCAGCACTGAAAGCTCTACCTGGTTTTCACTGTCCTTTGGAACTGCATTTGCTGCCGCACAGACATTCGCGCTCTGCAAAAGCCTTGGTTGGGTATGATGCAACAATGCCTATGTGACTCTCGCAGAGCCCGCTGCCAAATTTGACACGTCCAGCGATTGCGCCCACACGAAAGCTGCCAGCACTGAATGCTCTACCTGGTTTTCACTGTCCCTTGGAACTGCATTCGCTGCTGCACAGACATTCGCGCTCTGCAAAAGCCTTGGTTGGGTATGATGCAACAATGCCTATGTGACTCTCGCACAGCCTGCTGCCAAATTTGAAACGTCCAGCGATTGCGCCCACACGAAAGCTGCTAGCACTGAAAGCTCTACCTGGTTTTCACTGTCCCTTGGAACTGCATTCGCTGCCGCACAGACATTCGCGCTCCGCAAAAGCCTTGGTTGGTTATGATGCAACAATGCCTATGTGACTCTGGCAGAGCCCGGCTGCCAAATTTGAAACGTCCAGCGATTGCGCCCACACGAAAGCTGCCAGCACTGAAAGCTCTACCTGGTTTTCACTGTCCCTTGGAACTGCATTCGCTGCCGCACAGACATTCGCGCTCCGCAAAAGCCTTGGTTGGTTATGATGCAACAATGCCTATGTGACCCTGGCAGAGCCCGGCTGTCAAATTTGAAACGTCCAGCGATTGCGCCCACACGAAAGCTGCCAGCACTGAAAGCTCTACCTGGTTTTCACTGTCCCTTGGAACTGCATTCGCTGCCGCACAGACATTCGCGCTCTGCGCAAGCCTTGGTTGGTTATGAGGCAACAATGCCTATGTGACTCATGCAGAGCCCGGCTGCCAAATTCGAAACGTCCAGCAATTGCGCCCACACGAAAGCTGCCAGCACTGAAAGATCTACCTGGTTTTCACTGTCCCTTGGAACTGCATTCGCTGCCGCACAGACATTCGCGCTCTGCAAAAGCCTTGGTTGGTTATGATGCAACAATGCCTATGTGACTCTGGCAGAGCCCGGCTGCCAAATTTGAAACGTCCACTGATTGCGCCCACACGAAAGCTGCCAGCACTGAAAGCTCTACCTGGTTTTCACCGTCCCTTGGAACTGCATTCGCTGCGGCACAGACATTCGCGCTCTGCGCAAGCCTTGGTTGGTTATGATGCAACAATGCCTATGTGACTCTGGCAGAGCCCGGCTGCCAAATTTGAAACCTCCACCGATTGCGCCCACACGAAAGCTGCCAGCACTGAAAGCTCTACCTGGTTTTCACTGTCCCTTGGAACTGCATTCGCTGCCGCACAGACATTATCTCTCCTCATAAGCTTTATTTTTTTATGATGCAACAATGCCTATGTGACTCTGGCACAGCCCGCTGCCATATTTGAAACGTCCACTGATTGCGCCCACACGAAAGCTGCCAGCACTGAAAGCTCTACCTGGTTTTCACTGTCCCTTGGAACTGCATTCGCTGCCGCACAGACATTCGCGCTCTGCGCAAGCCTTGGTTGGTTATGATGCAACAATGCCTATGTGACTCTGGCAGAGACCGGCTGCCAAATTTGAAACGTCCAGCGATTGCGCCCACACGAAAGCTGCCAGCACTGAAAGCTCTACCTGGTTTTCACTGTCCCTTGGAACTGCATTCGCTGCCGCACAGACATTCGCGCTCTGCAAAAGCCTTGGTTGGGTATGATGCAACAATGCCTATGTGACTCTGGCAGCGCCCGGCTTCCAAATTTGAAACGTCCAGCGATTGCGCCCACACGAAAGCTGCCAGCACTGAAAGCTCTACCTGGTTTTCACTGTCCCTTGGAACTGCATTTGCTGCCGCACAGACATTCGCGCTCTGCAAAAGCCTTGGTTGGGTATGGTGCAACAATGCCTATGTGACTCTCGCAGATCCCGCTGCCAAATTTGACACATCCAGCAATTGCGCCCACACGAAAGCTGCCAGCACTGAAAGCTCTACCTGGTTTTCACTGTCCCTTGGAACTGCATTCGCTGCCGCACAGACATTCGCGCTCTGCAAAAGCCTTGGTTCGGTATGATGCAACAATGCCTATGTGACTCTGGCAGAGCCCGGCTGCCAAATTTGAATTGTACACCGATTGCGCCCTCACGAAAGCTGCCAGCACTGAAAGCTCTACCTGGTTTTCACTGTCCCTTGGAACTGCATTTGCTGCCGCACAGACATTCGCGCTCTGCAAAAGCCTTGGTTGGGTATGATGCAACAATGCCTATGAGACTCTCGCAGATCCCGCTGCCAAATTTGAAACGTCCAGCAATTGCGCCCACACGAAAGCTGCCAGCACTGAAAGCTCTACCTGGTTTTCACTGTCCCTTGGAACTGCATTCGCTGCTGCACAGACATTCGCGCTCTGCAAAAGCCTTGGTTGGGTATGATGCAACAATGCCTATGTGACTCTCGCACAGCCTGCTGCCAAATTTGAAACGTCCACTGATTGCGCCCACACGAAAGCTGCTAGCACTGAAAGCTCTACCTGGTTTTCACTGTCCCTTGGAACTGCATTCGCTGCCGCACAGACATTCGCGCTCCGCAAAAGCCTTGGTTGGTTATGATGCAACAATGCCTATGTGACTCTGGCAGAGCCCGGCTGCCAAATTTGAAACGTCCAGCGATTGCGCCCACACGAAAGCTGCCAGCACTGAAAGCTCTACCTGGTTTTCACTGTCCCTTGGAACTGCATTTGCTGCCGCACAGACATTCGCGCTCTGCAAAAGCCTTGGTTGGGTATGATGCAACAATGCCTATGTGACTCTCGCAGAGCCCGCTGCCAAATTTGACACGTCCAGCGATTGCGCCCACACGAAAGCTGCCAGCACTGAAAGCTCTACCTGGTTTTCACTGTCCCTTGGAACTGCATTCGCTGCCGCACAGACATTATCTCTCCGCATAAGCTTTATTTGTTTATGATGCAACAATGCCTATGTGACTCTGGCACAGCCCGCTGCCAAATTTGAAACGTCCAGCGATTGCGCCCACACGAAAGCTGCCAGCACTGAAAGCTCTACCTGGTTTTCACTGTCCCTTGGAACTGCATTCGCTGCCGCACAGACATTCGCGCTCTGCAAAAGCCTTGGTTGGGTATGATGCAACAATGCCTATGTGACTCTCGCAGAGCCCGGCTGCCAAATTTGAATTGTACACCGATTGCGCCCTCACGAAAGCTGCCAGCACTGAAAGCTCTACCTGGTTTTCACTGTCCCTTGGAACTGCATTTGCTGCCGCACAGACATTCGCGCTCTGCAAAAGCCTTGGTTGGGTATGATGCAACAATGCCTATGTGACTCTCGCAGAGCCCGCTGCCAAATTTGACACGTCCACTGATTGCGCCCACACGAAAGCTGCTAGCACTGAAAGCTCTACCTGGTTTTCACTGTCCCTTGGAACTGCATTCGCTGCCGCACAGACATTCGCGCTCCGCAAAAGCCTTGGTTGGGTATGATGCAACAATGCCTATGTGACTCTCGCAGAGCCCGCTGCCAAATTTGACACGTCCAGCGATTGCGCCCACACGAAAGCTGCCAGCACTGAATGCTCTACCTGGTTTTCACTGTCCCTTGGAACTGCATTCGCTGCTGCACAGACATTCGCGCTCTGCAAAAGCCTTGGTTGGGTATGATGCAACAATGCCTATGTGACTCTCGCACAGCCTGCTGCCAAATTTGAAACGTCCAGCGATTGCGCCCACACGAAAGCTGCTAGCACTGAAAGCTCTACCTGGTTTTCACTGTCCCTTGGAACTGCATTCGCTGCCGCACAGACATTCGCGCTCCGCAAAAGCCTTGGTTGGTTATGATGCAACAATGCCTATGTGACTCTGGCAGAGCCCGGCTGCCAAATTTGAAACGTCCAGCGATTGCGCCCACACGAAAGCTGCCAGCACTGAAAGCTCTACCTGGTTTTCACTGTCCCTTGGAACTGCATTCGCTGCCGCACAGACATTCGCGCTCCGCAAAAGCCTTGGTTGGTTATGATGCAACAATGCCTATGTGACCCTGGCAGAGCCCGGCTGTCAAATTTGAAACGTCCAGCGATTGCGCCCACACGAAAGCTGCCAGCACTGAAAGCTCTACCTGGTTTTCACTGTCCCTTGGAACTGCATTCGCTGCCGCACAGACATTCGCGCTCTGCGCAAGCCTTGGTTGGTTATGAGGCAACAATGCCTATGTGACTCATGCAGAGCCCGGCTGCCAAATTCGAAACGTCCAGCAATTGCGCCCACACGAAAGCTGCCAGCACTGAAAGATCTACCTGGTTTTCACTGTCCCTTGGAACTGCATTCGCTGCCGCACAGACATTCGCGCTCTGCAAAAGCCTTGGTTGGTTATGATGCAACAATGCCTATGTGACTCTGGCAGAGCCCGGCTGCCAAATTTGAAACGTCCACTGATTGCGCCCACACGAAAGCTGCCAGCACTGAAAGCTCTACCTGGTTTTCACCGTCCCTTGGAACTGCATTCGCTGCGGCACAGACATTCGCGCTCTGCGCAAGCCTTGGTTGGTTATGATGCAACAATGCCTATGTGACTCTGGCAGAGCCCGGCTGCCAAATTTGAAACGTCCAGCGATTGCGCCCACACGAAAGCTGCCAGCACTGAAAGCTCTACCTGGTTTTCACTGTCCCTTGGAACTGCATTCGCTGCCGCACAGACATTATCTCTCCGCATAAGCTTTATTTGTTTATGATGCAACAATGCCTATGTGACTCTGGCACAGCCCGCTGCCAAATTTGAAACGTCCACTGATTGCGCCCACACGAAAGCTGCCAGCACTGAAAGCTCTACCTGGTTTTCACTGTCCCTTGGAACTGCATTCGCTGCCGCACAGACATTCGCGCTCTGCGCAAGCCTTGGTTGGTTATGATGCAACAATACCTATGTGACTCTGGCAGAGCCCGGCTGCCAAATTTGAAACGTCCAGCGATTGCGCCCACACGAAAGCTGCCAGCACTGAAAGCTCTACCTGGTTTTCACTGTCCCTTGGAACTGCATTTGCTGCCGCACAGACATTCGCGCTCTGCAAAAGCCTTGGTTGGGTATGATGCAACAATGCCTATGTGACTCTGGCAGAGCCCGGCTGCCAAATTTGACACGTCCAGCGATTGCGCCCACACGAAAGCTGCCAGCACTGAAAGCTCTACCTGGTTTTCACTGTCCCTTGGAACTGCATTCGCTGCCGCACAGACATTCGCGCTCCGCAAAAGCCTTGGTTGGTTATGATGCAACAATGCCTATGTGACCCTGGCAGAGCCCGGCTGTCAAATTTGAAACGTCCAGCGATTGCGCCCACACGAAAGCTGCCAGCACTGAAAGCTCTACCTGGTTTTCACTGTCCCTTGGAACTGCATTCGCTGCCGCACAGACATTCGCGCTCTGCTCAAGCCTTGGTTGGTTATGACGCAACAATGCCTATGTGACTCTGGCAGAGCCCGGCTGCCAAATTTGAAATGTACACCGATTGCGCCCACACGAAAGCTGCCAGCACTGAAAGCTCTACCTGGTTTTCACTATCCCTTGGAACTGCATTCGCTGCCGCACAGACATTCGCGCTCCGCGCAAGCCTTGGTTGGTTATGATGCAACAATGCCTATGTGACTCTCGCAGAGCCCGGCTGCCAAATTTGAAACGTCCAGCAATTGCGCCCACATGAAAGCTGCCAGCACTGAAAGCTCTACCTGGTTTTCACTGTCCCTTGGAACTGCATTCGCTGCCGCACAGACATTCGCGCTCTGCGCAAGCCTTGGTTGGTTATGATGCAACAATGCCTATGTGACTCATGCAGAGCCCGGCTGCCAAATTCGAAACGTCCAGCAATTGCGCCCACACGAAAGCTGCCAGCACTGAAAGCTCTACCTGGTTTTCACTGTCCCTTGGAACTGCATTCGCTGCCGCACAGACATTCGCGGTCCGCAAAAGCCTTGGTTGTTTATGATGCAACAATGCCTATGTGACTCTGGCAGAGCCCGGCTGCCAAATTTGAAACGTCCACTGATTGCGCCGACACGAAAGCTGCCAGCACTGAAAGCTCTACCTGGTTTTCACTGTCCCTTGGAACTGCATTCGCTGCCGCACAGACATTCGCGCTCTGCGCAAGCCTTGGTTGGTTATGATGCAACAATGCCTATGTGACTCTGGCAGAGCCCGGCTGCCAAATTTGAAACCTCCACCGATTGCGCCCACACGAAAGCTGCCAGCACTGAAAGCTCTACCTGGTTTTCACTGTCCCTTGGAACTGCATTCGCTGCCGCACAGACATTATCTCTCCGCATAAGCTTTATTTGTTTATGATGCAACAATGCCTATGTGACTCTGGCACAGCCCGCTGCCAAATTTGAAACGTCCACTGATTGCGCCCACACGAAAGCTGCCAGCACTGAAAGCTCTACCTGGTTTTCACTGTCCCTTGGAACTGCATTCGCTGCTGCACAGACTTTCGCGCTCCGCAAAAGCCTTGGTTGGTTATGATGCAACAATGCCTATGTGACTCTGGCAGAGCCCGGCTGCCAAATTTGAAACGTCCAGCGATTGCGCCCACACGAAAGCTGCCAGCACTGAAAGCTCTACCTGGTTTTCACTGTCCCTTGGAACTGCATTCGCTGCCGCACAGACATTCGCGCTCTGCAAAAGCCTTGGTTGGGTATGATGCAACAATGCCTATGTGACTCTCGCAGAGCCCGGCTGCCAAATTTGAATTGTACACCGATTGCGCCCTCACGAAAGCTGCCAGCACTGAAAGCTCTACCTGGTTTTCACTGTCCCTTGGAACTGCATTTGCTGCCGCACAGACATTCGCGCTCTGCAAAAGCCTTGGTTGGGTATGATGCAACAATGCCTATGTGACTCTCGCAGAGCCCGCTGCCAAATTTGACACGTCCACTGATTGCGCCCACACGAAAGCTGCTAGCACTGAAAGCTCTACCTGGTTTTCACTGTCCCTTGGAACTGCATTCGCTGCCGCACAGACATTCGCGCTCCGCAAAAGCCTTGGTTGGTTATGATGCAACAATGCCTATGTGACTCTGGCAGAGCCCGGCTGCCAAATTTGAAACCTCCAGCGATTGCGCCCACACGAAAGCTGCCAGCACTGAAAGCTCTACCTGGTTTTCACTGTCCCTTGGAACTGCATTCGCTGCCGCACAGACATTCGCGCTCCGCAAAAGCCTTGGTTGGTTATGATGCAACAATGCCTATGTGACCCTGGCAGAGCCCGGCTGTCAAATTTGAAACTTCCAGCGATTGCGCCCACACGAAAGCTGCCAGCACTGAAAGCTCTACCTGGTTTTCACTGTCCCTTGGAACTGCATTTGCTGCCGCACAGACATTCGCGCTCTGCGCAAGCCTTGGTTGGTTATGATGCAACAATGCCTATGTGACTCTGGCAGAGACCGGCTGCCAAATTTGAAACGTCCAGCGATGGCGCCCACACGAAAGCTGCCAGCACTGAAAGCTCTACCTGGTTTTCACTGTCCCTTGGAACTGCATTCGCTGCCGCACAGACATTCGTGTTCCGCAAAAGCCTTGGTTGGTTATGATTCAACAATGCCTATGTGACTCTGGCAGAGCCCGGCTGCCAAATTTGAAATGTACACCTATTGCGCCCTCACGAAAGCTCCCAGCGCTGAAAGCTCTACCTGGTTTTCACTGTCCCTTGGAACTGCATTCGCTGCCGCACAGACATTCGCTTTCTGCAAAAGTCTGGGTTGGTTATGACGCAACAATGCCTATGTGACTCTGGCAGAGCCCGGCTGCCAAATTTCAATTGTACACCGATTGCGCCCTCACGAAAGCTGCCAGCACTGAAAGCTCTACCTGGTTTTCACTGTCCCTTGGAACTGCATTCGCTGCCGCACAGACAGTCGCGCTCTGCAAAAGCCTTGGTTGGGTATGATGCAACAATGCCTATGTGACTCTCGCAGAGCACGCTGCCAAATTTGAAACGTCCAGCGATTGCGCCCACACGAAAGCTGCCAGCACTGAAAGCTCTACCTGGTTTTCACTGTCCCTTGGAACTGCATTCGCTGCCGCACAGACATTCGCGCTCTGCGCAAGCCTTGGTTGGTTATGACGCAACAATGCCTATGTGACTCTGGCAGAGCCCGGCTGCCAAATTTGAAATGTACACCGATTGCGCCCACACGAAAGCTGCCAGCACTGAAAGCTCTACCTGGTTTTCACTGTCCCTTGGAACTGCATTCGCTGCCGCACAGACATTCGCGCTCCGCAAAAGCCTTGTTTGGTTATGATGCAACAATGCCTATGTGACTCTGGCAGAGCCCGGCTGCCAAATTTGAAACGTCCAGTGATTGCGCCCACACGAAAGCTGCCAGCACTGAAAGCTCTACCTGGTTTTCACCGTCCCTTGGAACTGCATTCGCTGCCGCACAGACATTCGCGCTCTGCGCAAGCCTTTGCTGGTTATGATGCAACAATGCCTATGTGACTCTGGCAGAGACCGGCTGCCAAATTTGAAACCTCCACCGATTGCGCCCACACGAAAGCTGCCAGCACTGAAAGCTCTACCTGGTTTTCACTGTCCCTTGGAACTGCATTCGCTGCCGCACAGACATTATCTCTCCGCATAAGCTTTATTTGTTTATGATGCAACTATGCCTATGTGACTCTGGCACAGCCCGCTGCCAAATTTGAAACGTCCACTGATTGCGCCCACACGAAAGCTGCCAGCACTGAAAGCTCTACCTGGTTTTCACTGTCCCTTGGAACTGCATTCGCTGCCGCACAGACATTCGCGCTCTGCGCAAGCCTTGGTTGGTTATGATGCAACAATGCCTATGTGACTCTGGCAGAGACCGGCTGCCAAATTTGAAACGTCCAGCGATTGCGCCCACACGAAAGCTGCCAGCACTGAAAGCTCTACCTGGTTTTCACTGTCCCTTGGAACTGCATTCGCTGCCGCACAGACATTCGCGTTCTGCAAAAGCCTTGGTTGGGTATGATGCAACAATGCCTATGTGACTCTGGCAGCGCCCGGCTGCCAAATTTGAAACGTCCAGCGATTGCGCCCACACGAAAGCTGCCAGCACTGAAAGCTCTACCTGGTTTTCACTGTCCCTTGGAACTGCATTCGCTGCCGCACCGACATTCGCGGTCCGCAAAAGCCTTGGTTGGTTATGATGCAACAATGCCTATGTGACTCTGGCAGAGCCCGGCTGCCAAATTTGAAACGTCCAGCGATTGCGCCCACACGAAAGCTGCCAGCACTGAAAGCTCTACCTGGTTTTCACTGTCCCTTGGAACTGCATTCGCTGCCGCACAGACATTCGCGCTCTGCAAAAGCCTTGGTTGGGTATGATGCAACAATGCCTATGTGACTCTCGCAGAGCCCGGCTGCCAAATTTGAATTGTACACCGATTGCGCCCTCACGAAAGCTGCCAGCACTGAAAGCTCTACCTGGTTTTCACTGTCCTTTGGAACTGCATTTGCTGCCGCACAGACATTCGCGCTCTGCAAAAGCCTTGGTTGGGTATGATGCAACAATGCCTATGTGACTCTGGCAGAGACCGGCTGCCAAATTTGAAACCTCCACCGATTGCGCCCACACGAAAGCTGCCAGCACTGAAAGCTCTACCTGGTTTTCACTGTGCCTTGGAACTGCATTCGCTGCCGCACAGACATTATCTCTCCGCATAAGCTTTATTTGTTTATGATGCAACAATGCCTATGTGACTCTGGCACAGCCCGCTGCCAAATTTGAAACGTCCACTGATTGCGCCCACACGAAAGCTGCCAGCACTGAAAGCTCTACCTGGTTTTCACTGTCCCTTGGAACTGCATTCGCTGCCGCACAGACATTCGCGCTCTGCGCAAGCCTTGGTTGGTTATGATGCAACAATGCCTATGTGACTCTGGCAGAGACCGGCTGCCAAATTTGAAACGTCCAGCGATTGCGCCCACACGAAAGCTGCCAGCACTGAAAGCTCTACCTGGTTTTCACTGTCCCTTGGAACTGCATTCGCTGCCGCACAGACATTCGCGTTCTGCAAAAGCCTTGGTTGGGTATGATGCAACAATGCCTATGTGACTCTGGCAGCGCCCGGCTTCCAAATTTGAAACGTCCAGCGATTGCGCCCACACGAAAGCTGCCAGCACTGAAAGCTCTACCTGGTTTTCACTGTCCCTTGGAACTGCATTCGCTGCCGCACAGACATTCGCGCTCCGCAAAAGCCTTGGTTGGTTATGATGCAACAATGCCTATGTGACTCTGGCAGAGCCCGGCTGCCAAATTTGAAACGTCCAGCGATTGCGCCCACACGAAAGCTGCCAGCACTGAAAGCTCTACCTGGTTTTCACTGTCCCTTGGAACTGCATTCGCTGCCGCACAGACATTCGCGCTCTGCAAAAGCCTTGGTTGGGTATGATGCAACAATGCCTATGTGACTCTCGCAGAGCCCGGCTGCCAAATTTGAATTGTACACCGATTGCGCCCTCACGAAAGCTGCCAGCACTGAAAGCTCTACCTGGTTTTCACTGTCCTTTGGAACTGCATTTGCTGCCGCACAGACATTCGCGCTCTGCAAAAGCCTTGGTTGGGTATGATGCAACAATGCCTATGTGACTCTCGCAGAGCCCGCTGCCAAATTTGACACGTCCAGCGATTGCGCCCACACGAAAGCTGCCAGCACTGAATGCTCTACCTGGTTTTCACTGTCCCTTGGAACTGCATTCGCTGCTGCACAGACATTCGCGCTCTGCAAAAGCCTTGGTTGGGTATGATGCAACCATGCCTATGTGACTCTCGCACAGCCTGCTGCCAAATTTGAAACGTCCAGCGATTGCGCCCACACGAAAGCTGCTAGCACTGAAAGCTCTACCTGGTTTTCACTGTCCCTTGGAACTGCATTCGCTGCCGCACAGACATTCGCGCTCCGCAAAAGCCTTGGTTGGTTATGATGCAACAATGCCTATGTGACTCTGGCAGAGCCCGGCTGCCAAATTTGAAACGTCCAGCGATTGCGCCCACACGAAAGCTGCCAGCACTGAAAGCTCTACCTGGTTTTCACTGTCCCTTGGAACTGCATTCGCTGCCGCACAGACATTCGCGCTCCGCAAAAGCCTTGGTTGGTTATGATGCAACAATGCCTATGTGACCCTGGCAGAGCCCGGCTGTCAAATTTGAAACGTCCAGCGATTGCGCCCACACGAAAGCTGCCAGCACTGAAAGCTCTACCTGGTTTTCACTGTCCCTTGGAACTGCATTCGCTGCCGCACAGACATTCGCGCTCTGCGCAAGCCTTGGTTGGTTATGATGCAACAATGCCTATGTGACTCATGCAGAGCCCGGCTGCCAAATTCGAAACGTCCAGCAATTGCGCCAACACGAAAGCTGCCAGCACTGAAAGCTCTACCTGGTTTTCACCGTCCCTTGGAACTGCATTCGCTGCGGCACAGACATTCGCGCTCTGCGCAAGCCTTGGTTGGGTATGATGCAACAATGCCTATGTGACTCTGGCAGAGCCCGGCTGCCAAATTTGAAACCTCCACCGATTGCGCCCACACGAAAGCTGCCAGCACTGAAAGCTCTACCTGGTTTTCACTGTCCCTTGGAACTGCATTCGCTGCCGCACAGACATTATCTCTCCTCATAAGCTTTATTTTTTTATGATGCAACAATGCCTATGTGACTCTGGCACAGCCCGCTGCCATATTTGAAACGTCCACTGATTGCGCCCACACGAAAGCTGCCAGCACTGAAAGCTCTACCTGGTTTTCACTGTCCCTTGGAACTGCATTCGCTGCCGCACAGACATTCGCGCTCTGCGCAAGCCTTGGTTGGTTATGATGCAACAATGCCTATGTGACTCTGGCAGAGACCGGCTGCCAAATTTGAAACGTCCAGCGATTGCGCCCACACGAAAGCTGCCAGCACTGAAAGCTCTACCTGGTTTTCACTGTCCCTTGGAACTGCATTCGCTGCCGCACAGACATTCGCGCTCTGCAAAAGCCTTGGTTGGGTATGATGCAACAATGCCTATGTGACTCTGGCAGCGCCCGGCTTCCAAATTTGAACCGTCCAGCGATTGCGCCCACACGAAAGCTGCCAGCACTGAAAGCTCTACCTGGTTTTCACTGTCCCTTGGAACTGCATTCGCTGCCGCACAGACATTCGCGCTCTGCAAAAGCCTTGGTTGGGTATGATGCAACAATGCCTATGTGACTCTCGCAGATCCCGCTGCCAAATTTGACACGTCCAGCAATTGCGCCCACACGAAAGCTGCCAGCACTGAAAGCTCTACCTGGTTTTCACTGTCCCTTGGAACTGCATTCGCTGCCGCACAGACATTCGCGCTCTGCAAAAGCCTTGGTTCGGTATGATGCAACAATGCCTATGTGACTCTGGCAGAGCCCGGCTGCCAAATTTGAATTGTACACCGATTGCGCCCTCACGAAAGCTGCCAGCACTGAAAGCTCTACCTGGTTTTCACTGTCCCTTGGAACTGCATTTGCTGCCGCACAGACATTCGCGCTCTGCAAAAGCCTTGGTTGGGTATGATGCAACAATGCCTATGAGACTCTCGCAGATCCCGCTGCCAAATTTGACACGTCCAGCAATTGCGCCCACACGAAAGCTGCCAGCACTGAAAGCTCTACCTGGTTTTCACTGTCCCTTGGAACTGCATTCGCTGCTGCACAGACATTCGCGCTCTGCAAAAGCCTTGGTTGGGTATGATGCAACAATGCCTATGTGACTCTCGCACAGCCTGCTGCCAAATTTGAAACGTCCACTGATTGCGCCCACACGAAAGCTGCTAGCACTGAAAGCTCTACCTGGTTTTCACTGTCCCTTGGAACTGCATTCGCTGCCGCACAGACATTCGCGCTCCGCAAAAGCCTTGGTTGGTTATGATGCAACAATGCCTATGTGACTCTGGCAGAGCCCGGCTGCCAAATTTGAAACGTCCAGCGATTGCGCCCACACGAAAGCTGCCAGCACTGAAAGCTCTACCTGGTTTTCACTGTCCCTTGGAACTGCATTCGCTGCCGCACAGACATTCGCGCTCCGCAAAAGCCTTGGTTGGTTATGATGCAACAATGCCTATGTGACCCTGGCAGAGCCCGGCTGTCAAATTTGAAACGTCCAGCGATTGCGCCCACACGAAAGCTGCCAGCACTGAAAGCTCTACCTGGTTTTCACTGTCCCTTGGAACTGCATTCGCTGCCGCACAGACATTCGCGCTCTGCAAAAGCCTTGGTTGGTTATGATGCAACAATGCCTATGTGACTCTGGCAGAGCCCGGCTGCCAAATTTGAAACGTCCAGCGATTGCGCCCACACGAAAGCTGCCAGCACTGAAAGCTCTACCTGGTTTTCACTGTCCCTTGGAACTGCATTTGCTGCCGCACAGACATTCGCGCTCTGCAAAAGCCTTGGTTGGGTATGATGCAACAATGCCTATGTGACTCTCGCAGAGCCCGCTGCCAAATTTGACACGTCCAGCGATTGCGCCCACACGAAAGCTGCCAGCACTGAAAGCTCTACCTGGTTTTCACTGTCCCTTGGAACTGCATTCGCTGCCGCACAGACATTATCTCTCCGCATAAGCTTTATTTGTTTATGATGCAACAATGCCTATGTGACTCTGGCACAGCCCGCTGCCAAATTTGAAACGTCCACTGATTGCGCCCACACGAATGCTGCCAGCACTGAAAGCTCTACCTGGTTTTCACTGTCCCTTGGAACTGCATTCGCTGCCGCACAGACATTCGCTTTCTGCAAAAGTCTGGGTTGGTTATGACGCAACAATGCCTATGTGACTCTGGCAGAGCCCGGCTGCCAAATTTGAATTGTACACCGATTGCGCCCTCACGAAAGCTGCCAGCACTGAAAGCTCTACCTGGTTTTCACTGTCCCTTGGAACTGCATTCGCTGCCGCACAGACAGTCGCGCTCTGCAAAAGCCTTGGTTGGGTATGATGCAACAATGCCTATGTGACTCTCGCAGAGCACGCTGCCAAATTTGAAACGTCCAGCGATTGCGCCCACACGAAAGCTGCCAGCACTGAAAGCTCTACCTGGTTTTCACTGTCCCTTGGAACTGCATTCGCTGCCGCACAGACATTCGCGCTCCGCAAAAGCCTTGGTTGGTTATGATGCAACAATGCCTATGTGACTCTGGCAGAGCCCGGCTACCAAATTTGAAACGTCCAGCAATTGCGCCCACATGAAAGCTGCCAGCACTGAAAGCTCTACCTGGTTTTCACTGTCCCTTGGAACTGCATTCGCTGCTGCACAGACATTCGCGCTCTGCGCAAGCCTTGGTTGGTTATGATGCAACAATGCCTATGTGACTCATGCAGAGCCCGGCTGTCAAATTCGAAACGTCCAGCAATTGCGCCCACACGAAAGCTGCCAGCACTGAAAGCTCTACCTGGTTTTCACTGTCCCTTGGAACTGCATTCGCTGCCACACAGACATTCGCGTTCTGCAAAAGCCTTGGTTGGGTATGATGCAACAATGCCTATGTGACTCTGGCAGCGCCCGGCTTCCAAATTTGAAACGTCCAGCGATTGCGCCCACACGAAAGCTGCCAGCACTGAAAGCTCTACCTGGTTTTCACTGTCCCTTGGATCTGCATTCGCTGCCGCACAGACATTCGCGCTCCGCAAAAGCCTTGGTTGGTTATGATGCAACAATGCCTATGTGACTCTGGCAGAGCCCGGCTGCCAAATTTGAAACGTCCAGCGATTGCGCCCACACGAAAGCTGCCAGCACTGAAAGCTCTACCTGGTTTTCACTGTCCCTTGGAACTGCATTCGCTGCCGCACAGACATTCGCGCTCTGCAAAAGCCTTGGTTGGGTATGATGCAACAATGCCTATGTGACTCTCGCAGAGCCCGGCTGCCAAATTTGAATTGTACACCGATTGCGCCCTCACGAAAGCTGCCAGCACTGAAAGCTCTACCTGGTTTTCACTGTCCTTTGGAACTGCATTTGCTGCCGCACAGACATTCGCGCTCTGCAAAAGCCTTGGTTGGGTATGATGCAACAATGCCTATGTGACTCTCGCAGAGCCCGCTGCCAAATTTGACACGTCCAGCGATTGCGCCCACACGAAAGCTGCCAGCACTGAATGCTCTACCTGGTTTTCACTGTCCCTTGGAACTGCATTCGCTGCTGCACAGACATTCGCGCTCTGCAAAACCCTTGGTTGGGTATGATGCAACCATGCCTATGTGACTCTCGCACAGCCTGCTGCCAAATTTGAAACGTCCAGCGATTGCGCCCACACGAAAGCTGCTAGCACTGAAAGCTCTACCTGGTTTTCACTGTCCCTTGGAACTGCATTCGCTGCCGCACAGACATTCGCGCTCCGCAAAAGCCTTGGTTGGTTATGATGCAACAATGCCTATGTGACTCTGGCAGAGCCCGGCTGCCAAATTTGAAACGTCCAGCGATTGCGCCCACACGAAAGCTGCCAGCACTGAAAGCTCTACCTGGTTTTCACTGTCCCTTGGAACTGCATTCGCTGCCGCACAGACATTCGCGCTCCGCAAAAGCCTTGGTTGGTTATGATGCAACAATGCCTATGTGACCCTGGCAGAGCCCGGCTGTCAAATTTGAAACGTCCAGCGATTGCGCCCACACGAAAGCTGCCAGCACTGAAAGCTCTACCTGGTTTTCACTGTCCCTTGGAACTGCATTCGCTGCCGCACAGACATTCGCGCTCTGCGCAAGCCTTGGTTGGTTATGATGCAACAATGCCTATGTGACTCATGCAGAGCCCGGCTGCCAAATTCGAAACGTCCAGCAATTGCGCCCACACGAAAGCTGCCAGCACTGAAAGCTCTACCTGGTTTTCACCGTCCCTTGGAACTGCATTCGCTGCGGCACAGACATTCGCGCTCTGCGCAAGCCTTGGTTGGGTATGATGCAACAATGCCTATGTGACTCTGGCAGAGCCCGGCTGCCAAATTTGAAACCTCCACCGATTGCGCCCACACGAAAGCTGCCAGCACTGAAAGCTCTACCTGGTTTTCACTGTCCCTTGGAACTGCATTCGCTGCCGCACAGACATTATCTCTCCTCATAAGCTTTATTTTTTTATGATGCAACAATGCCTATGTGACTCTGGCACAGCCCGCTGCCATATTTGAAACGTCCACTGATTGCGCCCACACGAAAGCTGCCAGCACTGAAAGCTCTACCTGGTTTTCACTGTCCCTTGGAACTGCATTCGCTGCCGCACAGACATTCGCGCTCTGCGCAAGCCTTGGTTGGTTATGATGCAACAATGCCTATGTGACTCTGGCAGAGACCGGCTGCCAAATTTGAAACGTCCAGCGATTGCGCCCACACGAAAGCTGCCAGCACTGAAAGCTCTACCTGGTTTTCACTGTCCCTTGGAACTGCATTCGCTGCCGCACAGACATTCGCGCTCTGCAAAAGCCTTGGTTGGGTATGATGCAACAATGCCTATGTGACTCTGGCAGCACCCGGCTTCCAAATTTGAACCGTCCAGCGATTGCGCCCACACGAAAGCTGCCAGCACTGAAAGCTCTACCTGGTTTTCACTGTCCCTTGGAACTGCATTCGCTGCCGCACAGACATTCGCGCTCTGCAAAAGCCTTGGTTGGGTATGATGCAACAATGCCTATGTGACTCTCGCAGATCCCGCTGCCAAATTTGACACGTCCAGCAATTGCGCCCACACGAAAGCTGCCAGCACTGAAAGCTCTACCTGGTTTTCACTGTCCCTTGGAACTGCATTCGCTGCCGCACAGACATTCGCGCTCTGCAAAAGCCTTGGTTCGGTATGATGCAACAATGCCTATGTGACTCTGGCAGAGCCCGGCTGCCAAATTTGAATTGTACACCGATTGCGCCCTCACGAAAGCTGCCAGCACTGAAAGCTCTACCTGGTTTTCACTGTCCCTTGGAACTGCATTTGCTGCCGCACAGACATTCGCGCTCTGCAAAAGCCTTGGTTGGGTATGATGCAACAATGCCTATGAGACTCTCGCAGATCCCGCTGCCAAATTTGACACGTCCAGCAATTGCGCCCACACGAAAGCTGCCAGCACTGAAAGCTCTACCTGGTTTTCACTGTCCCTTGGAACTGCATTCGCTGCTGCACAGACATTCGCGCTCTGCAAAAGCCTTGGTTGGGTATGATGCAACAATGCCTATGTGACTCTCGCACAGCCTGCTGCCAAATTTGAAACGTCCACTGATTGCGCCCACACGAAAGCTGCTAGCACTGAAAGCTCTACCTGGTTTTCACTGTCCCTTGGAACTGCATTCGCTGCCGCACAGACATTCGCGCTCCGCAAAAGCCTTGGTTGGTTATGATGCAACAATGCCTATGTGACTCTGGCAGAGCCCGGCTGCCAAATTTGAAACGTCCAGCGATTGCGCCCACACGAAAGCTGCCAGCACTGAAAGCTCTACCTGGTTTTCACTGTCCCTTGGAACTGCATTCGCTGCCGCACAGACATTCGCGCTCCGCAAAAGCCTTGGTTGGTTATGATGCAACAATGCCTATGTGACCCTGGCAGAGCCCGGCTGTCAAATTTGAAACGTCCAGCGATTGCGCCCACACGAAAGCTGCCAGCACTGAAAGCTCTACCTGGTTTTCACTGTCCCTTGGAACTGCATTCGCTGCCGCACAGACATTCGCGCTCTGCAAAAGCCTTGGTTGGTTATGATGCAACAATGCCTATGTGACTCTGGCAGAGCCCGGCTGCCAAATTTGAAACGTCCAGCGATTGCGCCCACACGAAAGCTGCCAGCACTGAAAGCTCTACCTGGTTTTCACTGTCCCTTGGAACTGCATTTGCTGCCGCACAGACATTCGCGCTCTGCAAAAGCCTTGGTTGGGTATGATGCAACAATGCCTATGTGACTCTCGCAGAGCCCGCTGCCAAATTTGACACGTCCAGCGATTGCGCCCACACGAAAGCTGCCAGCACTGAAAGCTCTACCTGGTTTTCACTGTCCCTTGGAACTGCATTCGCTGCCGCACAGACATTATCTCTCCGCATAAGCTTTATTTGTTTATGATGCAACAATGCCTATGTGACTCTGGCACAGCCCGCTGCCAAATTTGAAACGTCCACTGATTGCGCCCACACGAATGCTGCCAGCACTGAAAGCTCTACCTGGTTTTCACTGTCCCTTGGAACTGCATTCGCTGCCGCACAGACATTCGCTTTCTGCAAAAGTCTGGGTTGGTTATGACGCAACAATGCCTATGTGACTCTGGCAGAGCCCGGCTGCCAAATTTGAATTGTACACCGATTGCGCCCTCACGAAAGCTGCCAGCACTGAAAGCTCTACCTGGTTTTCACTGTCCCTTGGAACTGCATTCGCTGCCGCACAGACAGTCGCGCTCTGCAAAAGCCTTGGTTGGGTATGATGCAACAATGCCTATGTGACTCTCGCAGAGCACGCTGCCAAATTTGAAACGTCCAGCGATTGCGCCCACACGAAAGCTGCCAGCACTGAAAGCTCTACCTGGTTTTCACTGTCCCTTGGAACTGCATTCGCTGCTGCACAGACATTCGCGCTCTGCGCAAGCCTTGGTTGGTTATGATGCAACAATGCCTATGTGACTCATGCAGAGCCCGGCTGCCAAATTCGAAACGTCCAGCAATTGCGCCCACACGAAAGCTGCCAGCACTGAAAGATCTACCTGGTTTTCACTGTCCCTTGGAACTGCATTCGCTGCCGCACAGACATTCGCGCTCTGCAAAAGCCTTGGTTGGTTATGATGCAACAATGCCTATGTGACTCTGGCAGAGCCCGGCTGCCAAATTTGAAACGTCCACTGATTGCGCCCACACGAAACCTGCCAGCACTGAAAGCTCTACCTGGTTTTCACCGTCCCTTGGAACTAGTTGCATTCGCTGCCGCACAGACATTCGCGCTCTGCGCAAGCCTTGGTTGGTTATGATGCAACAATGCCTATGTGACTCTGGTAGAGCCCGGCTGCCAAATTTGAAACCTCCACCGATTGCGCCCACACGAAAGCTGCCAGCACTGAAAGCTCTACCTGGTTTTCACTGTCCCTTGGAACTGCATTCGCTGCCGCACAGACATTATCTCTCCGCATAAGCTTTATTTGTTTATGATGCAACAATGCCTATGTGACTCTGGCACAGCCCGCTGCCAAATTTGAAACGTCCACTGATTGCGCCCACACGAAAGCTGCCAGCACTGAAAGCTCTACCTGGTTTTCACTGTCCCTTGGAACTGCATTCGCTGCCGCACAGACATTCGCGCTCTGCAAAAGCCTTGGTTGGGTATGATGCAACAATGCCTATGTGACTCTGGCAGAGCCCGGCTGCCAAATTTGAAACGTCCACTGATTGCGCCCACACGAGAGCTGCTAGCACTGAAAGCTCTACCTGGTTTTCACTGTCCCTTGGAACTGCATTCGCTGCCGCACAGACATTCGCGCTCCGCAAAAGCCTTGGTTGGTTATGATGCAACAATGCCTATGTGACTCTGGCAGAGCCCGGCTGCCAAATTTGAAACGTCCAGCGATTGCGCCCACACGAAAGCTGCCAGCACTGAAAGCTCTACCTGGTTTTCACTGTCCCTTGGAACTGCATTCGCTGCCGCACAGACATTCGCGCTCCGCAAAAGCCTTGGTTGGTTATGATGCAACAATGCCTATGTGACCCTGGCAGAGCCCGGCTCTCAAATTTGAAACGTCCAGCGATTGCGCCCACACGAAAGCTGCCAGCACTGAAAGCTCTACCTGGTTTTCACTGTCCCTTGGAACTGCATTCGCTGCCGCACAGACATTATCTCTCCGCATAAGCTTTATTTGTTTATGATGCAACAATGCCTATGTGACTCTGGCACAGCCCGCTGCCAAATTTGAAACGTCCACTGATTGCGCCCACACGAAAGCTGCCAGCACTGAAAGCTCTACCTGGTTTTCACTGTCCCTTGGAACTGCATTCGCTGCCGCACAGACATTCGCGCTCTGCGCAAGCCTTGGTTGGTTATGATGCAACAATACCTATGTGACTCTGGCAGAGCCCGGCTGCCAAATTTGAAACGTCCAGCGATTGCGCCCACACGAAAGCTGCCAGCACTGAAAGCTCTACCTGGTTTTCACTGTCCCTTGGAACTGCATTTGCTGCCGCACAGACATTCGCGCTCTGCAAAAGCCTTGGTTGGGTATGATGCAACAATGCCTATGTGACTCTCGCAGAGCCCGCTGCCAAATTTGACACGTCCAGCGATTGCGCCCACACGAAAGCTGCCAGCACTGAAAGCTCTACCTGGTTTTCACTGTCCCTTGGAACTGCATTCGCTGCTGCACAGACATTCGCGCTCTGCAAAAGCCTTGGTTGGGTATGATGCAACAATGCCTTTGTGACTCTCGCACAGCCTGCTGCCAAATTTGAAACGTCCACTGATTGCGCCCACACGAAAGCTGCCAGCACTGAAAGCTCTACCTGGTTTTCACTGTCCCTTGGAACTGCATTCGCTGCCGCACAGACATTCGCGCTCCGCAAAAGCCTTGGTTGGTTATGATGCAACAATGCCTATGTGACCCTGGCAGAGCCCGGCTGTCAAATTTGAAACGTCCAGCGATTGCGCCCACACGAAAGCTGCCAGCACTGAAAGCTCTACCTGGTTTTCACTGTCCCTTGGAACTGCATTCGCTGCCGCACAGACATTCGCGCTCTGCTCAAGCCTTGGTTGGTTATGACGCAACAATGCCTATGTGACTCTGGCAGAGCCCGGCTGCCAAATTTGAAATGTACACCGATTGCGC
This sequence comes from Mycteria americana, assembly GCF_035582795.1. Lineage (NCBI taxonomy): Eukaryota > Metazoa > Chordata > Aves > Ciconiiformes > Ciconiidae > Mycteria > Mycteria americana. The sequence continues at coordinate 846,768 of NW_027445609.1, read as the reverse complement.
CCACACGAAAGCTGCCAGCACTGAAAGCTCTACCTGGTTTTCACTGTCCCTTGGAACTGCATTCGCTGCCGCACAGACATTCGCGCTCCGCGCAAGCCTTGGTTGGTTATGATGCAACAATGCCTATGTGACTCTCGCAGAGCCCGGCTGCCAAATTTGAAACGTCCAGCAATTGCGCCCACATGAAAGCTGCCAGCACTGAAAGCTCTACCTGGTTTTCACTGTCCCTTGGAACTGCATTCGCTGCCGCACAGACATTCGCGCTCTGCGCAAGCCTTGGTTGGTTATGATGCAACAATGCCTATGTGACTCATGCAGAGCCCGGCTGCCAAATTCGAAACGTCCAGCAATTGCGCCCACACGAAAGCTGCCAGCACTGAAAGCTCTACCTGGTTTTCACTGTCCCTTGGAACTGCATTCGCTGCCGCACAGACATTCGCGGTCCGCAAAAGCCTTGGTTGGTTATGATTCAACAATGCCTATGTGACTCTGGCAGAGCCCGGCTGCCAAATTTGAAATGTACACCTATTGCGCCCTCACGAAAGCTCCCAGCGCTGAAAGCTCTACCTGGTTTTCACTGTCCCTTGGAACTGCATTCGCTGCCGCACAGACATTCGCTTTCTGCAAATGTCTGGGTTGGTTATGACGCAACAATGCCTATGTGACTCTGGCAGAGCCCGGCTGCCAAATTTGAATTGTACACCGATTGCGCCCTCACGAAAGCTGCCAGCACTGAAAGCTCTACCTGGTTTTCACTGTCCCTTGGAACTGCATTCGCTGCCGCACAGACATTCGCGCTCTGCGCAAGCCTTGGTTGGTTATGATGCAACAATGCCTATGTGACTCTGGCAGAGCCCGGCTGCCAAATTTGAAACCTCCACCGATTGCGCCCACACGAAAGCTGCCAGCACTGAAAGCTCTACCTGGTTTTCACTGTCCCTTGGAACTGCATTCGCTGCCGCACAGACATTATCTCTCCGCATAAGCTTTATTTGTTTATGATGCAACAATGCCTATGTGACTCTGGCACAGCCCGCTGCCAAATTTGAAACGTCCACTGATTGCGCCCACACGAAAGCTGCCAGCACTGAAAGCTCTACCTGGTTTTCACTGTCCCTTGGAACTGCATTCGCTGCCGCACAGACATTCGCGCTCCGCAAAAGCCTTGGTTGGTTATGATGCAACAATGCCTATGTGACTCTGGCAGAGCCCGGCTGCCAAATTTGAAACGTCCAGCGATTGCACCCACACGAAAGCTGCCAGCACTGAAAGCTCTACCTGGTTTTCACTGTCCCTTGGAACTGCATTCGCTGCCGCACAGACATTCGCTTTCTGCAAAAGTCTGGGTTGGTTATGACGCAACAATGCCTATGTGACTCTGGCAGAGCCCGGCTGCCAAATTTCAATTGTACACCGATTGCGCCCTCACCAAAGCTGCCAGCACTGAAAGCTCTACCTGGTTTTCACTGTCCCTTGGAACTGCATTCGCTGCCGCACAGACAGTCGCGCTCTGCAAAAGCCTTGGTTGGGTATGATGCAACAATGCCTATGTGACTCTCGCAGAGCACGCTGCCAAATTTGAAACGTCCAGCGATTGCGCCCACACGAAAGCTGCCAGCACTGAAAGCTCTACCTGGTTTTCACTGTCCCTTGGAACTGCATTCGCTGCCGCACAGACATTCGCGCTCTGCGCAAGCCTTGGTTGGTTATGACGCAACAATGCCTATGTGACTCTGGCAGAGCCCGGCTGCCAAATTTGAAATGTACACCGATTGCGCCCACACGAAAGCTGCCAGCACTGAAAGCTCTACCTGGTTTTCACTGTCCCTTGGAACTGCATTCGCTGCCGCACAGACATTCGCGCTCCGCAAAAGCCTTGGTTGTTTATGATGCAACAATGCCTATGTGACTCATGCAGAGCCCGGCTGCCAAATTCGAAACTTCCAGCAATTGCGCCCACACGAAAGCTGCCAGCACTGAAAGCTCTACCTGGTTTTCACTGTCCCTTGGAACTGCATTCGCTGCCGCACAGACATTATCTCTCCGCATAAGCTTTATTTGTTTATGATGCAACAATACCTATGTGACTCTGGCAGAGACCGGCTGCCAAATTTGAAACGTCCAGCGATTGCGCCCACACGAAAGCTGCCAGCACTGAAAGCTCTACCTGGTTTTCACTGTCCCTTGGAACTGCATTCGCTGCCGCACAGACATTCGTGGTCCGCAAAAGCCTTGGTTGGTTATGATTCAACAATTCCTATGTGACTCTCGCAGAGCCCTGCTGCCAAATTTGAAATGTACACCTATTGCGCCCTCACGAAAGCTGCCAGCGCTGAAAGCTCTACCTGGTTTTCACTGTCCCTTGGAACTGCATTCGCTGCCGCACAGACATTCGCTTTCTGCAAAAGTCTGGGTTGGTTATGACGCAACAATGCCTATGTGACTCTGGCACAGCCCGGCTGCCAAATTTGAATTGTACACCGATTGCGCCCTCACGAAAGCTGCCAGCACTGAAAGCTCTACCTGGTTTTCACTGTCCCTTGGAACTGCATTCGCTGCCGCACAGACAGTCGCGCTCTGCAAAAGCCTTGGTTGGGTATGATGCAACAATGCCTATGTGACTCTCGCAGAGCACGCTGCCAAATTTGAAACGTCCAGCGATTGCGCCCACACGAAAGCTGCCAGCACTGAAAGCTCTACCTGGTTTTCACTGTCCCTTGGAACTGCATTCGCTGCCGCACAGACATTCGCGCTCTGCGCAAGCCTTGGTTGGTTATGACGCAACAATGCCTATGTGACTCTGGCAGAGCCCGGCTGCCAAATTTGAAATGTACACCGATTGCGCCCACACGAAAGCTGCCAGCACTGAAAGCTCTACCTGGTTTTCACTGTCCCTTGGAACTGCATTCGCTGCCGCACAGACATTCGCGCTCCGCAAAAGCCTTGGTTGGTTATGATGCAACAATGCCTATGTGACTCTGGCAGAGCCCGGCTGCCAAATTTGAAACGTCCACTGATTGCGCCCACATGAAAGCTGCCAGCACTGAAAGCTCTACCTGGTTTTCACTGTCCCTTGGAACTGCATTTGCTGCCGCACAGACATTCGCGCTCTGCAAAAGCCTTGGTTGGGTATGATGCAACAATGCCTATGTGACTCTCGCAGAGCCCGCTGCCAAATTTGACACGTCCAGCGATTGCGCCCACACGAAAGCTGCCAGCACTGAAAGCTCTACCTGTTTTTCACTGTCCCTTGGAACTGCATTCGCTGCTGCACAGACATTCGCGCTCTGCAAAAGCCTTGGTTGGGTATGATGCAACAATGCCTATGTGACTCTCGCACAGCCTGCTGCCAAATTTGAAACGTCCACTGATTGCGCCCACACGAAAGCTGCTAGCACTGAAAGCTCTACCTGGTTTTCACTGTCCCTTGGAACTGCATTCGCTGCCGCACAGACATTCGCGCTCCGCAAAAGCCTTGGTTGGTTATGATGCAACAATGCCTATGTGACTCTGGCAGAGCCCGGCTGCCAAATTTGAAACGTCCAGCGATTGCGCCCACACGAAAGCTGCCAGCACTGAAAGCTCTACCTGGTTTTCACTGTCCCTTGGAACTGCATTCGCTGCCGCACAGACAGTCGCGCTCTGCAAAGCCTTGGTTGGGTATGATGCAACAACGCCTATGTGACTCTCGCAGAGCCCGCTGCCAAATTTGACACGTCCAGCGATTGCGCCCACACGAAAGCTGCCAGCACTGAAAGCTCTACCTGGTTTTCACTGTCCCTTGGAACTGCATTCGCTGCTGCACAGACATTCGCGCTCTGCAAAAGCCTTGGTTGGGTATGATTCAACAATGCCTATGTGACTCTGGCAGAGCCCGGCTGCCAAATTTGAAATGTACACCTATTGCGCCCTCACGAAAGCTCCCAGCGCTGAAAGCTCTACCTGGTTTTCACTGTCCCTTGGAACTGCATTCGCTGCCGCACAGACATTAGCTTTCTGCAAATGTCTGGGTTGGTTATGACGCAACAATGCCTATGTGACTCTGGCAGAGCCCGGCTGCCAAATTTGAATTGTACACCGATTGCGCCCTCACGAAAGCTGCCAGCACTGAAAGCTCTACCTGGTTTTCACTGTCCCTTGGAACTGCATTCGCTGCCGCACAGACAGTCGCGCTCTGCAAAAGCCTTGGTTGGGTATGATGCAACAATGCCTATGTGACTCTCGCAGAGCACGCTGCCAAATTTGAAACGTCCACTGATTGCGCCCACACGAAAGCTGCCAGCACTGAAAGCTCTACCTGGTTTTCACTGTCCCTTGGAACTGCATTCGCTGCCGCACAGACATTATCTCTCCGCATAAGCTTTATTTGTTTATGATGCAACAATGCCTATGTGACTCTGGCACAGCCCGCTGCCAAATTTGAAACGTCCACTGATTGCGCCCACACGAAAGCTGCCAGCACTGAAAGCTCTACCTGGTTTTCACTGTCCCTTGGAACTGCATTCGCTGCCGCACAGACATTCGCGCTCTGCGCAAGCCTTGGTTGGTTATGATGCAACAATACCTATGTGACTCTGGCAGAGACCGGCTGCCAAATTTGAAACGTCTAGCGATTGCGCCCACACGAAAGCTGCCATCACTGAAAGCTCTACCTGGTTTTCACTGTCCCTTGGAACTGCATTCGCTGCCGCACAGACATTCGTGGTCCGCAAAAGCCTTGGTTGGTTATGATGCAACAATGCCTATGTGACTCTGGCAGAGCCCGGCTGCCAAATTTGAAACGTCCAGCGATTGCGCCCACACGAAAGATGCCAGCACTGAAAGCTCTACCTGGTTTTCACTGTCCCTTGGAACTGCATTCGCTGCCGCACAGACATTCGCGCTCTGCAAAAGCCTTGGTTGGGTATGATGCAACAATGCCTATGTGACTCTCGCAGAGCCCGGCTGCCAAATTTGAAACGTACAGCGATTGCGCCCACACGAAAGCTGCCAGCACTGAAAGCTCTACCTGGTTTTCACTGTCCCTTGGAACTGCATTTGCTGCCACACAGACATTTGCGCTCTGCAAAAGCCTTGGTTGGGTATGATGCAACAATGCCTATGTGACTCTCGCAGAGCCCGCTGCCAAATTTGACACGTCCAGCGATTGCGCCCACACGAAAGCTGCCAGAACTGAAAGCTCTACCTGGTTTTCACTGTCCCTTGGAACTGCATTCGCTGCTGCACAGACATTCGCGCTCTGCAAAAGCCTTGGTTGGGTATGATGCAACAATGCCTATGTGACTCTGGCAGAGCCCGGCTGCCAAATTTGAAACGTCCACTGATTGCGCCCACACGAGAGCTGCTAGCACTGAAAGCTCTACCTGGTTTTCACTGTCCCTTGGAACTGCATTCGCTGCCGCACAGACATTCGCGCTCCGCAAAAGCCTTGGTTGGTTATGATGCAACAATGCCTATGTGACTCTGGCAGAGCCCGGCTGCCAAATTTGAAACGTCCAGCGATTGCGCCCACACGAAAGCTGCCAGCACTGAAAGCTCTACCTGGTTTTCACTGTCCCTTGGAACTGCATTCGCTGCCGCACAGACATTCGCGCTCCGCAAAAGCCTTGGTTGGTTATGATGCAACAATGCCTATGTGACCCTGGCAGAGCCCGGCTGTCAAATTTGAAACGTCCAGCGATTGCGCCCACACGAAAGCTGCCAGCACTGAAAGCTCTACCTGGTTTTCACTGTCCCTTGGAACTGCATTCGCTGCCGCACAGACATTCGCGCTCTGCAAAAGCCTTGGTTGGTTATGATGCAACAATGCCTATGTGACTCTGGCAGAGCCCGGCTGCCAAATTTGAAACGTCCAGCGATTGCGCCCACACGAAAGCTGCCAGCACTGAAAGCTCTACCTGGTTTTCACTGTCCCTTGGAACTGCATTTGCTGCCGCACAGACATTCGCGCTCTGCAAAAGCCTTGGTTGGGTATGATGCAACAATGCCTATGTGACTCTCGCAGAGCCCGCTGCCAAATTTGACACGTCCAGCGATTGCGCCCACACGAAAGCTGCCAGCACTGAAAGCTCTACCTGGTTTTCACTGTCCCTTGGAACTGCATTCGCTGCCGCACAGACATTATCTCTCCGCATAAGCTTTATTTGTTTATGATGCAACAATGCCTATGTGACTCTGGCACAGCCCGCTGCCAAATTTGAAACGTCCACTGATTGCGCCCACACGAATGCTGCCAGCACTGAAAGCTCTACCTGGTTTTCACTGTCCCTTGGAACTGCATTCGCTGCCGCACAGACATTCGCTTTCTGCAAAAGTCTGGGTTGGTTATGACGCAACAATGCCTATGTGACTCTGGCAGAGCCCGGCTGCCAAATTTGAATTGTACACCGATTGCGCCCTCACGAAAGCTGCCAGCACTGAAAGCTCTACCTGGTTTTCACTGTCCCTTGGAACTGCATTCGCTGCCGCACAGACAGTCGCGCTCTGCAAAAGCCTTGGTTGGGTATGATGCAACAATGCCTATGTGACTCTCGCAGAGCACGCTGCCAAATTTGAAACGTCCAGCGATTGCGCCCACACGAAAGCTGCCAGCACTGAAAGCTCTACCTGGTTTTCACTGTCCCTTGGAACTGCATTCGCTGCTGCACAGACATTCGCGCTCTGCAAAAGCCTTGGTTGGTTATGATGCAACAATGCCTATGTGACTCTGGCAGAGCCCGGCTGCCAAATTTGAAACGTCCACTGATTGCGCCCACACGAAACCTGCCAGCACTGAAAGCTCTACCTGGTTTTCACCGTCCCTTGGAACTAGTTGCATGCGCTGCCGCACAGACATTCGCGCTCTGCGCAAGCCTTGGTTGGTTATGATGCAACAATGCCTATGTGACTCTGGTAGAGCCCGGCTGCCAAATTTGAAACCTCCACCGATTGCGCCCACACGAAAGCTGCCAGCACTGAAAGCTCTACCTGGTTTTCACTGTCCCTTGGAACTGCATTCGCTGCCGCACAGACATTATCTCTCCGCATAAGCTTTATTTGTTTATGATGCAACAATGCCTATGTGACTCTGGCACAGCCCGCTGCCAAATTTGAAACGTCCACTGATTGCGCCCACACGAAAGCTGCCAGCACTGAAAGCTCTACCTGGTTTTCACTGTCCCTTGGAACTGCATTCGCTGCTGCACAGACATTCGCGCTCCGCAAAAGCCTTGGTTGGTTATGATGCAACAATGCCTATGTGACTCTGGCAGAGCCCGGCTGCCAAATTTGAAACGTCCAGCGATTGCGCCCACACGAAAGCTGCCAGCACTGAAAGCTCTACCTGGTTTTCACTGTCCCTTGGAACTGCATTTGCTGCCGCACAGACATTCGCGCTCTGCAAAAGCCTTGGTTGGGTATGATGCAACAATGCCTATGTGACTCTCGCAGAGCCCGCTGCCAAATTTGACACGTCCACTGATTGCGCCCACACGAAAGCTGCCAGCACTGAAAGCTCTACCTGGTTTTCACTGTCCCTTGGAACTGCATTCGCTGCCGCACAGACATTCGCGCTCCGCAAAAGCCTTGGTTGGTTATGATGCAACAATGCCTATGTGACCCTGGCAGAGCCCGGCTGTCAAATTTGAAACGTCCAGCGATTGCGCCCACACGAAAGCTGCCAGCACTGAAAGCTCTACCTGGTTTTCACTGTCCCTTGGAACTGCATTCGCTGCCGCACAGACATTCGCGCTCTGCGCAAGCCTTGGTTGGTTATGATGCAACAATGCCTATGTGACTCTGGCAGAGACCGGCTGCCAAATTTGAAACGTCCAGCGATTGCGCCCACACGAAAGCTGCCAGCACTGAAAGCTCTACCTGGATTTCATTGTCCCTTGGAACTGCATTCGCTGCCGCACAGACATTCGTGTTCCGCAAAAGCCTTGGTTGGTTATGATTCAACAATGCCTATGTGACTCTGGCAGAGCCCGGCTGCCAAATTTGAAATGTACACCTATTGCGCCCTCACGAAAGCTCCCAGCGCTGAAAGCTCTACCTGGTTTTCACTGTCCCTTGGAACTGCATTCGCTGCCGCACAGACATTCGCTTTCTGCAAAAGTCTGGGTTGGTTATGACGCAACAATGCCTATGTGACTCTGGCAGAGCCCGGCTGCCAAATTTCAATTGTACACCGATTGCGCCCTCACGAAAGCTGCCAGCACTGAAAGCTCTACCTGGTTTTCACTGTCCCTTGGAACTGCATTCGCTGCCGCACAGACATTCGCGCTCTGCAAAAGCCTTGGTTGGGTATGATGCAACAATGCCTATGTGACTCTGGCAGAGCCCGGCTGCCAAATTTGAAACGTCCACTGATTGCGCCCACACGAGAGCTGCTAGCACTGAAAGCTCTACCTGGTTTTCACTGTCCCTTGGAACTGCATTCGCTGCCGCACAGACATTCGCGCTCCGCAAAAGCCTTGGTTGGTTATGATGCAACAATGCCTATGTGACTCTGGCAGAGCCCGGCTGCCAAATTTGAAACGTCCAGCGATTGCGCCCACACGAAAGCTGCCAGCACTGAAAGCTCTACCTGGTTTTCACTGTCCCTTGGAACTGCATTCGCTGCCGCACAGACATTCGCGCTCCGCAAAAGCCTTGGTTGGTTATGATGCAACAATGCCTATGTGACCCTGGCAGAGCCCGGCTCTCAAATTTGAAACGTCCAGCGATTGCGCCCACACGAAAGCTGCCAGCACTGAAAGCTCTACCTGGTTTTCACTGTCCCTTGGAACTGCATTCGCTGCCGCACAGACATTATCTCTCCGCATAAGCTTTATTTGTTTATGATGCAACAATGCCTATGTGACTCTGGCACAGCCCGCTGCCAAATTTGAAACGTCCACTGATTGCGCCCACACGAAAGCTGCCAGCACTGAAAGCTCTACCTGGTTTTCACTGTCCCTTGGAACTGCATTCGCTGCCGCACAGACATTCGCGCTCTGCGCAAGCCTTGGTTGGTTATGATGCAACAATACCTATGTGACTCTGGCAGAGCCCGGCTGCCAAATTTGAAACGTCCAGCGATTGCGCCCACACGAAAGCTGCCAGCACTGAAAGCTCTACCTGGTTTTCACTGTCCCTTGGAACTGCATTTGCTGCCGCACAGACATTCGCGCTCTGCAAAAGCCTTGGTTGGGTATGATGCAACAATGCCTATGTGACTCTCGCAGAGCCCGCTGCCAAATTTGACACGTCCAGCGATTGCGCCCACACGAAAGCTGCCAGCACTGAAAGCTCTACCTGGTTTTCACTGTCCCTTGGAACTGCATTCGCTGCTGCACAGACATTCGCGCTCTGCAAAAGCCTTGGTTGGGTATGATGCAACAATGCCTTTGTGACTCTCGCACAGCCTGCTGCCAAATTTGAAACGTCCACTGATTGCGCCCACACGAAAGCTGCCAGCACTGAAAGCTCTACCTGGTTTTCACTGTCCCTTGGAACTGCATTCGCTGCCGCACAGACATTCGCGCTCCGCAAAAGCCTTGGTTGGTTATGATGCAACAATGCCTATGTGACCCTGGCAGAGCCCGGCTGTCAAATTTGAAACGTCCAGCGATTGCGCCCACACGAAAGCTGCCAGCACTGAAAGCTCTACCTGGTTTTCACTGTCCCTTGGAACTGCATTCGCTGCCGCACAGACATTCGCGCTCTGCTCAAGCCTTGGTTGGTTATGACGCAACAATGCCTATGTGACTCTGGCAGAGCCCGGCTGCCAAATTTGAAATGTACACCGATTGCGCCCACACGAAAGCTGCCAGCACTGAAAGCTCTACCTGGTTTTCACTGTCCCTTGGAACTGCATTCGCTGCCGCACAGACATTCGCGCTCCGCGCAAGCCTTGGTTGGTTATGATGCAACAATGCCTATGTGACTCTCGCAGAGCCCGGCTGCCAAATTTGAAACGTCCAGCAATTGCGCCCACATGAAAGCTGCCAGCACTGAAAGCTCTACCTGGTTTTCACTGTCCCTTGGAACTGCATTCGCTGCCGCACAGACATTCGCGCTCTGCGCAAGCCTTGGTTGGTTATGATGCAACAATGCCTATGTGACTCATGCAGAGCCCGGCTGCCAAATTCGAAACGTCCAGCAATTGCGCCCACACGAAAGCTGCCAGCACTGAAAGCTCTACCTGGTTTTCACTGTCCCTTGGAACTGCATTCGCTGCCGCACAGACATTCGCGGTCCGCAAAAGCCTTGGTTGGTTATGATTCAACAATGCCTATGTGACTCTGGCAGAGCCCGGCTGCCAAATTTGAAATGTACACCTATTGCGCCCTCACGAAAGCTCCCAGCGCTGAAAGCTCTACCTGGTTTTCACTGTCCCTTGGAACTGCATTCGCTGCCGCACAGACATTCGCTTTCTGCAAATGTCTGGGTTGGTTATGACGCAACAATGCCTATGTGACTCTGGCAGAGCCCGGCTGCCAAATTTGAATTGTACACCGATTGCGCCCTCACGAAAGCTGCCAGCACTGAAAGCTCTACCTGGTTTTCACTGTCCCTTGGAACTGCATTCGCTGCCGCACAGACATTCGCGCTCTGCGCAAGCCTTGGTTGGTTATGATGCAACAATGCCTATGTGACTCTGGCAGAGCCCGGCTGCCAAATTTGAAACCTCCACCGATTGCGCCCACACGAAAGCTGCCAGCACTGAAAGCTCTACCTGGTTTTCACTGTCCCTTGGAACTGCATTCGCTGCCGCACAGACATTATCTCTCCGCATAAGCTTTATTTGTTTATGATGCAACAATGCCTATGTGACTCTGGCACAGCCCGCTGCCAAATTTGAAACGTCCACTGATTGCGCCCACACGAAAGCTGCCAGCACTGAAAGCTCTACCTGGTTTTCACTGTCCCTTGGAACTGCATTCGCTGCCGCACAGACATTCGCGCTCCGCAAAAGCCTTGGTTGGTTATGATGCAACAATGCCTATGTGACTCTGGCAGAGCCCGGCTGCCAAATTTGAAACGTCCAGCGATTGCGCCCACACGAAAGCTGCCAGCACTGAAAGCTCTACCTGGTTTTCACTGTCCCTTGGAACTGCATTCGCTGCCGCACAGACATTCGCGCTCCGCAAAAGCCTTGGTTGGTTATGATGCAACAATGCCTATGTGACCCTGGCAGAGCCCGGCTGTCAAATTTGAAACGTCCAGCGATTGCGCCCACACGAAAGCTGCCAGCACTGAAAGCTCTACCTGGTTTTCACTGTCCCTTGGAACTGCATTCGCTGCCGCACAGACATTCGCGCTCTGCGCAAGCCTTGGTTGGTTATGATGCAAAAATGCCTATGTGACTCTGGCAGAGCCCGGCTGCCAAATTTGAAATGTACACCTATTGCGCCCTCACGAAAGCTCCCAGCGCTGAAAGCTCTACCTGGTTTTCACTGTCCCTTGGAACTGCATTCGCTGCCGCACAGACATTCGCTTTCTGCAAAAGTCTGGGTTGGTTATGACGCAACAATGCCTATGTGACTCTGGCAGAGCCCGGCTGCCAAATTTCAATTGTACACCGATTGCGCCCTCACCAAAGCTGCCAGCACTGAAAGCTCTACCTGGTTTTCACTGTCCCTTGGAACTGCATTCGCTGCCGCACAGACAGTCGCGCTCTGCAAAAGCCTTGGTTGGGTATGATGCAACAATGCCTATGTGACTCTCGCAGAGCACGCTGCCAAATTTGAAACGTCCAGCGATTGCGCCCACACGAAAGCTGCCAGCACTGAAAGCTCTACCTGGTTTTCACTGTCCCTTGGAACTGCATTCGCTGCCGCACAGACATTCGCGCTCTGCGCAAGCCTTGGTTGGTTATGACGCAACAATGCCTATGTGACTCTGGCAGAGCCCGGCTGCCAAATTTGAAATGTACACCGATTGCGCCCACACGAAAGCTGCCAGCACTGAAAGCTCTACCTGGTTTTCACTGTCCCTTGGAACTGCATTCGCTGCCGCACAGACATTCGCGCTCCGCAAAAGCCTTGGTTGGTTATGATGCAACAATGCCTATGTGACTCATGCAGAGCCCGGCTGCCAAATTCGAAACTTCCAGCAATTGCGCCCACACGAAAGCTGCCAGCACTGAAAGCTCTACCTGGTTTTCACTGTCCCTTGGAACTGCATTCGCTGCCGCACAGACATTATCTCTCCGCATAAGCTTTATTTGTTTATGATGCAACAATACCTATGTGACTCTGGCAGAGACCGGCTGCCAAATTTGAAACGTCCAGCGATTGCGCCCACACGAAAGCTGCCAGCACTGAAAGCTCTACCTGGTTTTCACTGTCCCTTGGAACTGCATTCGCTGCCGCACAGACATTCGTGGTCCGCAAAAGCCTTGGTTGGTTATGATTCAACAATGCCTATGTGACTCTCGCAGAGCCCTGCTGCCAAATTTGAAATGTACACCTATTGCGCCCTCACGAAAGCTGCCAGCGCTGAAAGCTCTACCTGGTTTTCACTGTCCCTTGGAACTGCATTCGCTGCCGCACAGACATTCGCTTTCTGCAAAAGTCTGGGTTGGTTATGACGCAACAATGCCTATGTGACTCTGGCACAGCCCGGCTGCCAAATTTGAATTGTACACCGATTGCGCCCTCACGAAAGCTGCCAGCACTGAAAGCTCTACCTGGTTTTCACTGTCCCTTGGAACTGCATTCGCTGCCGCACAGACAGTCGCGCTCTGCAAAAGCCTTGGTTGGGTATGATGCAACAATGCCTATGTGACTCTCGCAGAGCACGCTGCCAAATTTGAAACGTCCAGCGATTGCGCCCACACGAAAGCTGCCAGCACTGAAAGCTCTACCTGGTTTTCACTGTCCCTTGGAACTGCATTCGCTGCCGCACAGACATTCGCGCTCTGCGCAAGCCTTGGTTGGTTATGACGCAACAATGCCTATGTGACTCTGGCAGAGCCCGGCTGCCAAATTTGAAATGTACACCGATTGCGCCCACACGAAAGCTGCCAGCACTGAAAGCTCTACCTGGTTTTCACTGTCCCTTGGAACTGCATTCGCTGCCGCACAGACATTCGCGCTCCGCAAAAGCCTTGGTTGGTTATGATGCAACAATGCCTATGTGACTCTGGCAGAGCCCGGCTGCCAAATTTGAAACGTCCACTGATTGCGCCCACATGAAAGCTGCCAGCACTGAAAGCTCTACCTGGTTTTCACTGTCCCTTGGAACTGCATTTGCTGCCGCACAGACATTCGCGCTCTGCAAAAGCCTTGGTTGGGTATGATGCAACAATGCCTATGTGACTCTCGCAGAGCCCGCTGCCAAATTTGACACGTCCAGCGATTGCGCCCACACGAAAGCTGCCAGCACTGAAAGCTCTACCTGTTTTTCACTGTCCCTTGGAACTGCATTCGCTGCTGCACAGACATTCGCGCTCTGCAAAAGCCTTGGTTGGGTATGATGCAACAATGCCTATGTGACTCTCGCACAGCCTGCTGCCAAATTTGAAACGTCCACTGATTGCGCCCACACGAAAGCTGCTAGCACTGAAAGCTCTACCTGGTTTTCACTGTCCCTTGGAACTGCATTCGCTGCCGCACAGACATTCGCGCTCCGCAAAAGCCTTGGTTGGTTATGATGCAACAATGCCTATGTGACTCTGGCAGAGCCCGGCTGCCAAATTTGAAACGTCCAGCGATTGCGCCCACACGAAAGCTGCCAGCACTGAAAGCTCTACCTGGTTTTCACTGTCCCTTGGAACTGCATTCGCTGCCGCACAGACAGTCGCGCTCTGCAAAGCCTTGGTTGGGTATGATGCAACAACGCCTATGTGACTCTCGCAGAGCCCGCTGCCAAATTTGACACGTCCAGCGATTGCGCCCACACGAAAGCTGCCAGCACTGAAAGCTCTACCTGGTTTTCACTGTCCCTTGGAACTGCATTCGCTGCTGCACAGACATTCGCGCTCTGCAAAAGCCTTGGTTGGGTATGATTCAACAATGCCTATGTGACTCTGGCAGAGCCCGGCTGCCAAATTTGAAATGTACACCTATTGCGCCCTCACGAAAGCTCCCAGCGCTGAAAGCTCTACCTGGTTTTCACTGTCCCTTGGAACTGCATTCGCTGCCGCACAGACATTAGCTTTCTGCAAATGTCTGGGTTGGTTATGACGCAACAATGCCTATGTGACTCTGGCAGAGCCCGGCTGCCAAATTTGAATTGTACACCGATTGCGCCCTCACGAAAGCTGCCAGCACTGAAAGCTCTACCTGGTTTTCACTGTCCCTTGGAACTGCATTCGCTGCCGCACAGACAGTCGCGCTCTGCAAAAGCCTTGGTTGGGTATGATGCAACAATGCCTATGTGACTCTCGCAGAGCACGCTGCCAAATTTGAAACGTCCACTGATTGCGCCCACACGAAAGCTGCCAGCACTGAAAGCTCTACCTGGTTTTCACCGTCCCTTGGAACTGCATTCGCTGCCGCACAGACATTCGCGCTCTGCGCAAGCCTTGGTTGGTTATGATGCAACAATGCCTATGTGACTCTGGCAGAGCCCGGCTGCCAAATTTGAAACCTCCAGCGATTGCGCCCACACGAAAGCTGCCAGCACTGAAAGCTCTACCTGGTTTTCACTGTCCCTTGGAACTGCATTCGCTGCCGCACAGACATTATCTCTCCGCATAAGCTTTATTTGTTTATGATGCAACAATGCCTATGTGACTCTGGCACAGCCCGCTGCCAAATTTGAAACGTCCACTGATTGCGCCCACACGAAAGCTGCCAGCACTGAAAGCTCTACCTGGTTTTCACTGTCCCTTGGAACTGCATTCGCTGCCGCACAGACATTCGCGCTCTGCGCAAGCCTTGGTTGGTTATGATGCAACAATACCTATGTGACTCTGGCAGAGACCGGCTGCCAAATTTGAAACGTCTAGCGATTGCGCCCACACGAAAGCTGCCATCACTGAAAGCTCTACCTGGTTTTCACTGTCCCTTGGAACTGCATTCGCTGCCGCACAGACATTCGTGGTCCGCAAAAGCCTTGGTTGGTTATGATGCAACAATGCCTATGTGACTCTGGCAGAGCCCGGCTGCCAAATTTGAAACGTCCAGCGATTGCGCCCACACGAAAGCTGCCAGCACTGAAAGCTCTACCTGGTTTTCACTGTCCCTTGGAACTGCATTCGCTGCCGCACAGACATTCGCGCTCTGCAAAAGCCTTGGTTGGGTATGATGCAACAATGCCTATGTGACTCTCGCAGAGCCCGGCTGCCAAATTTGAAACGTACAGCGATTGCGCCCACACGAAAGCTGCCAGTACTGAAAGCTCTACCTGGTTTTCACTGTCCCTTGGAACTGCATTTGCTGCCGCACAGACATTTGCGCTCTGCAAAAGCCTTGGTTGGGTATGATGCAACAATGCCTATGTGACTCTCGCAGAGCCCGCTGCCAAATTTGACACGTCCAGCGATTGCGCCCACACGAAAGCTGCCAGCACTGAAAGCTCTACCTGGTTTTCACTGTCCCTTGGAACTGCATTCGCTGCTGCACAGACATTCGCGCTCTGCAAAAGCCTTGGTTGGGTATGATGCAACAATGCCTATGTGACTCTGGCAGAGCCCGGCTGCCAAATTTGAAACGTCCACTGATTGCGCCCACACGAGAGCTGCTAGCACTGAAAGCTCTACCTGGTTTTCACTGTCCCTTGGAACTGCATTCGCTGCCGCACAGACATTCGCGCTCCGCAAAAGCCTTGGTTGGTTATGATGCAACAATGCCTATGTGACTCTGGCAGAGCCCGGCTGCCAAATTTGAAACGTCCAGCGATTGCGCCCACACGAAAGCTGCCAGCACTGAAAGCTCTACCTGGTTTTCACTGTCCCTTGGAACTGCATTCGCTGCCGCACAGACATTCGCGCTCCGCAAAAGCCTTGGTTGGTTATGATGCAACAATGCCTATGTGACCCTGGCAGAGCCCGGCTCTCAAATTTGAAACGTCCAGCGATTGCGCCCACACGAAAGCTGCCAGCACTGAAAGCTCTACCTGGTTTTCACTGTCCCTTGGAACTGCATTCGCTGCCGCACAGACATTATCTCTCCGCATAAGCTTTATTTGTTTATGATGCAACAATGCCTATGTGACTCTGGCACAGCCCGCTGCCAAATTTGAAACGTCCACTGATTGCGCCCACACAAAGCTGCCAGCACTGAAAGCTCTACCTGGTTTTCACTGTCCCTTGGAACTGCATTCGCTGCCGCACAGACATTCGCGCTCTGCGCAAGCCTTGGTTGGTTATGATGCAACAATGCCTTTGTGACTCTCGCACAGCCTGCTGCCAAATTTGAAACGTCCACTGATTGCGCCCACACGAAAGCTGCTAGCACTGAAAGCTCTACCTGGTTTTCACTGTCCCTTGGAACTGCATTCACTGCCGCACAGACATTCGCGCTCCGCAAAAGCCTTGGTTGGTTATGATGCAACAATGCCTATGTGACCCTGGCAGAGCCCGGCTGTCAAATTTGAAACGTCCAGCGATTGCGCCCACACGAAAGCTGCCAGCACTGAAAGCTCTACCTGGTTTTCACTGTCCCTTGGAACTGCATTCGCTGCCGCACAGACATTCGCGCTCTGCGCAAGCCTTGGTTGGTTATGACGCAACAATGCCTATGTGACTCTGGCAGAGCCCGGCTGCCAAATTTGAAATGTACACCGATTGCGCCCACACGAAAGCTGCCAGCACTGAAAGCTCTACCTGGTTTTCACTGTCCCTTGGAACTGCATTCGCTGCCGCACAGACATTCGCGCTCCGCGCAAGCCTTGGTTGGTTATGATGCAACAATGCCTATGTGACTCTCGCAGAGCCCGGCTGCCAAATTTGAAACGTCCAGCAATTGCGCCCACACGAAAGCTGCCAGCACTGAAAGCTCTACCTGGTTTTCACTGTCCCTTGGAACTGCATTCGCTGCCGCACAGACATTCGCGGTCCGCAAAAGCCTTGGTTGTTTATGATGCAACAATGCCTATGTGACTCTGGCAGAGCCCGGCTGCCAAATTTGAAACGTCCACTGATTGCGCCGACACGAAAGCTGCCAGCACTGAAAGCTCTACCTGGTTTTCACTGTCCCTTGGAACTGCATTCGCTGCCGAACAGACATTCGCGCTCTGCAAAAGCCTTGGTTGGTTATGATTCAACAATGCCTATGTGACTCTGGCAGAGCCCGGCTGCCAAATTTGAAATGTACACCTATTGCGCCCTCACGAAAGCTCCCAGCGCTGAAAGCTCTACCTGGTTTTCACTGTCCCTTGGAACTGCATTCGCTGCCGCACAGACATTCGCTTTCTGCAAATGTCTGGGTTGGTTATGACGCAACAATGCCTATGTGACTCTGGCAGAGCCCGGCTGCCAAATTTGAATTGTACACCGATGGCGCCCTCACGAAAGCTGCCAGCACTGAAAGCTCTACCTGGTTTTCACTGTCCCTTGGAACTGCATTCGCTGCCGCACAGACAGTCGCGCTCTGCAAAAGCCTTGGTTGGTTATGATGCAACAATGCCTATGTGACTCTCGCAGAGCACGCTGCCAGATTTGAAACGTCCAGCAATTGCGCCCACATGAAAGCTGCCAGCACTGAAAGCTCTACCTGGTTTTCACTGTCCCTTGGAACTGCATTCGCTGCCGCACAGACATTCGCGCTCTGCGCAAGCCTTGGTTGGTTATGATGCAACAATGCCTATGTGACTCATGCAGAGCCCGGCTGCCAAATTCGAAAAGTCCAGCAATTGCGCCCACACGAAAGCTGCCAGCACTGAAAGCTCTACCTGGTTTTCACTGTCCCTTGGAACTGCATTCGCTGCCGCACAGACATTCGCGGTCCGCAAAAGCCTTGGTTGTTTATGATGCAACAATGCCTATGTGACTCTGGCAGAGCCCGGCTGCCAAATTTGAAACGTCCACTGATTGCGCCGACACGAAAGCTGCCAGCACTGAAAGCTCTACCTGGTTTTCACCGTCCCTTGGAACTGCATTCGCTGCCGCACAGACATTCGCGCTCTGCGCAAGCCTTGGTTGGTTATGATGCAACAATGCCTATGTGACTCTGGCAGAGCCCGGCTGCCAAATTTGAAACCTCCACCGATTGCGCCCACACGAAAGCTGCCAGCACTGAAAGCTCTACCTGGTTTTCACTGTCCCTTGGAACTGCATTCGCTGCCGCACAGACATTATCTCTCCGCATAAGCTTTATTTGTTTATGATGCAACAATGCCTATGTGACTCTGGCACAGCCCGCTGCCAAATTTGAAACGTCCACTGATTGCGCCCACACGAAAGCTGCCAGCACTGAAAGCTCTACCTGGTTTTCACTGTCCCTTGGAACTGCATTCGCTGCCGCACCGACATTCGCGTTCTGCAAAAGCCTTGGTTGGGTATGATGCAACAATGCCTATGTGACTCTGGCAGAGCCCGGCTTCCAAATTTGAAAAGTCCACCGATTGCGCCCACACGAAAGCTGCCAGCACTGAAAGCTCTACCTGGTTTTCACTGTCCCTTGGAACTGCATTCGCTGCCGCACAGACATTCGCGCTCTGCAAAAGCCTTGGTTGGGTATGATGCAACAATGCCTATGTGACTCTGGCAGAGCCAGGCTGCCAAATTTGAATTGTACACCGATTGCGCCCTCACGAAAGCTTCCAGCACTGAAAGCTCTACCTGGTTTTCACTGTCCCTTGGAACTGCATTCGCTGCTGCACAGACATTCGCGCTCTGCAAAAGCCTTGGTTGGGTATGATGCAACAATGCCTATGTGACTCTCGCACAGCCTGCTGCCAAATTTGAAACGTCCACTGATTGCGCCCACACGAAAGCTGCTAGCACTGAAAGCTCTACCTGGTTTTCACTGTCCCTTGGAACTGCATTTGCTGCGGCACAGACATTCGCGCTCCGCAAAAGCCTTGGTTGGTTATGATGCAACAATGCCTATGTGACTCTGGCAGAGACCGGCTGCCAAATTTGAAACGTCTAGCGATTGCGCCCACACGAAAGCTGCCAGCACTGAAAGCTCTACCTGGTTTTCACTGTCCCTTGGAACTGCATTCGCTGCCGCACAGACATTCGTGGTCCGCAAAAGCCTTGGTTGGTTATGATGCAACAATGCCTATGTGACTCTGGCAGAGCCCGGCTGCCAAATTTGAAACGTCCAGCGATTGCGCCCACACGAAAGCTGCCAGCACTGAAAGCTCTACCTGGTTTTCACTGTCCCTTGGAACTGCATTCGCTGCCGCACAGACATTCGCGCTCTGCAAAAGCCTTGGTTGGGTATGATGCAACAATGCCTATGTGACTCTCGCAGAGCCCGGCTGCCAAATTTGAAACGTCCAGCGATTGCGCCCACACGAAAGCTGCCAGCACTGAAAGCTCTACCTGGTTTTCACTGTCCCTTGGAACTGCATTTGCTGCCGCACAGACATTTGCGCTCTGCAAAAGCCTTGGTTGGGTATGATGCAACAATGCCTATGTGACTCTCGCAGAGCCCGCTGCCAAATTTGACACGTCCAGCGATTGCGCCCACACGAAAGCTGCCAGCACTGAAAGCTCTACCTGGTTTTCACTGTCCCTTGGAACTGCATTCGCTGCTGCACAGACATTCGCGCTCTGCAAAAGCCTTGGTTGTTTATGATGCAACAATGCCTATGTGACTCTGGCAGAGCCCGGCTGCCAAATTTGAAACGTCCACTGATTGCGCCGACACGAAAGCTGCCAGCACTGAAAGCTCTACCTGGTTTTCACTGTCCCTTGGAACTGCATTCGCTGCCGAACAGACATTCGCGCTCTGCAAAAGCCTTGGTTGGTTATGATTCAACAATGCCTATGTGACTCTGGCAGAGCCCGGCTGCCAAATTTGAAATGTACACCTATTGCGCCCTCACGAAAGCTCCCAGCGCTGAAAGCTCTACCTGGTTTTCACTGTCCCTTGGAACTGCATTCGCTGCCGCACAGACATTCGCTTTCTGCAAATGTCTGGGTTGGTTATGACGCAACAATGCCTATGTGACTCTGGCAGAGCCCGGCTGCCAAATTTGAATTGTACACCGATGGCGCCCTCACGAAAGCTGCCAGCACTGAAAGCTCTACCTGGTTTTCACTGTCCCTTGGAACTGCATTCGCTGCCGCACAGACAGTCGCGCTCTGCAAAAGCCTTGGTTGGTTATGATGCAACAATGCCTATGTGACTCTGGCAGAGCACGCTGCCAGATTTGAAACGTCCAGCAATTGCGCCCACATGAAAGCTGCCAGCACTGAAAGCTCTACCTGGTTTTCACTGTCCCTTGGAACTGCATTCGCTGCCGCACAGACATTCGCGCTCTGCGCAAGCCTTGGTTGGTTATGATGCAACAATGCCTATGTGACTCATGCAGAGCCCGGCTGCCAAATTCGAAACGTCCAGCAATTGCGCCCACACGAAAGCTGCCAGCACTGAAAGCTCTACCTGGTTTTCACTGTCCCTTGGAACTGCATTCGCTGCCGCACAGACATTCGCGGTCCGCAAAAGCCTTGGTTGTTTATGATGCAACAATGCCTATGTGACTCTGGCAGAGCCCGGCTGCCAAATTTGAAACGTCCACTGATTGCGCCGACACGAAAGCTGCCAGCACTGAAAGCTCTACCTGGTTTTCACCGTCCCTTGGAACTGCATTCGCTGCCGCACAGACATTCGCGCTCTGCGCAAGCCTTGGTTGGTTATGATGCAACAATGCCTATGTGACTCTGGCAGAGCCCGGCTGCCAAATTTGAAACCTCCACCGATTGCGCCCACACGAAAGCTGCCAGCACTGAAAGCTCTACCTGGTTTTCACTGTCCCTTGGAACTGCATTCGCTGCCGCACAGACATTATCTCTCCGCATAAGCTTTATTTGTTTATGATGCAACAATGCCTATGTGACTCTGGCACAGCCCGCTGCCAAATTTGAAACGTCCACTGATTGCGCCCACACGAAAGCTGCCAGCACTGAAAGCTCTACCTGGTTTTCACTGTCCCTTGGAACTGCATTCGCTGCCGCACAGACATTCGCGCTCCGCAAAAGCCTTGGTTGGGTATGATGCAACAATGCCTATGTGACTCTGGCAGAGACCGGCTGCCAAATTTGAAACGTCCAGCGATTGCGCCCACACGAAAGCTGCCAGCACTGAAAGCTCTACCTGGTTTTCACTGTCCCTTGGAACTGCATTCGCTGCCGCACCGACATTCGCGTTCTGCAAAAGCCTTGGTTGGGTATGATGCAACAATGCCTATGTGACTCTGGCAGCGCCCGGCTTCCAAATTTGAAAAGTCCACCGATTGCGCCCACACGAAAGCTGCCAGCACTGAAAGCTCTACCTGGTTTTCACTGTCCCTTGGAACTGCATTCGCTGCTGCACAGACATTCGCGCTCTGCAAAAGCCTTGGTTGGGTATGATGCAACAATGCCTTTGTGACTCTCGCACAGCCTGCTGCCAAATTTGAAACGTCCACTGATTGCGCCCACACGAAAGCTGCCAGCACTGAAAGCTCTACCTGGTTTTCACTGTCCCTTGGAACTGCATTCGCTGCCGCACAGACATTCGCGCTCCGCAAAAGCCTTGGTTGGTTATGATGCAACAATGCCTATGTGACTCTGGCAGAGCCCGGCTGCCAAATTTGAAACGTCCACTGATTGCGCCGACACGAAAGCTGCCAGCACTGAAAGCTCTACCTGGTTTTCACTGTCCCTTGGAACTGCATTCGCTGCCGCACAGACATTCGCGCTCTGCAAAAGCCTTGGTTGGTTATGATTCAACAATGCCTATGTGACTCTGGCAGAGCCCGGCTGCCAAATTTGAAATGTACACCTATTGCGCCCTCACGAAAGCTCCCAGCGCTGAAAGCTCTACCTGGTTTTCACTGTCCCTTGGAACTGCATTCGCTGCCGCACAGACATTCGCTTTCTGCAAATGTCTGGGTTGGTTATGACGCAACAATGCCTATGTGACTCTGGCAGAGCCCGGCTGCCAAATTTGAATTGTACACCGATGGCGCCCTCACGAAAGCTGCCAGCACTGAAAGCTCTACCTGGTTTTCACTGTCCCTTGGAACTGCATTCGCTGCCGCACAGACAGTCGCGCTCTGCAAAAGCCTTTGTTGGTTATGATGCAACAATGCCTATGTGACTCTCGCAGAGCACGCTGCCAGATTTGAAACGTCCAGCAATTGCGCCCACATGAAAGCTGCCAGCACTGAAAGCTCTACCTGGTTTTCACTGTCCCTTGGAACTGCATTCGCTGCCGCACAGACATTCGCGCTCTGCGCAAGCCTTGGTTGGTTATGATGCAACAATGCCTATGTGACTCATGCAGAGCCCGGCTGCCAAATTCGAAACGTCCAGCAATTGCGCCCACACGAAAGCTGCCAGCACTGAAAGCTCTACCTGGTTTTCACTGTCCCTTGGAACTGCATTCGCTGCCGCACAGACATTCGCGGTCCGCAAAAGCCTTGGTTGTTTATGATGCAACAATGCCTATGTGACTCTGGCAGAGCCCGGCTGCCAAATTTGAAACGTCCACTGATTGCGCCGACACGAAAGCTGCCAGCACTGAAAGCTCTACCTGGTTTTCACCGTCCCTTGGAACTGCATTCGCTGCCGCACAGACATTCGCGCTCTGCGCAAGCCTTGGTTGGTTATGATGCAACAATGCCTATGTGACTCTGGCAGAGCCCGGCTGCCAAATTTGAAACCTCCACCGATTGCGCCCACACGAAAGCTGCCAGCACTGAAAGCTCTACCTGGTTTTCACTGTCCCTTGGAACTGCATTCGCTGCCGCACAGACATTATCTCTCCGCATAAGCTTTATTTGTTTATGATGCAACAATGCCTATGTGACTCTGGCACAGCCCGCTGCCAAATTTGAAACGTCCACTGATTGCGCCCACACGAAAGCTGCCAGCACTGAAAGCTCTACCTGGTTTTCACTGTCCCTTGGAACTGCATTCGCTGCCGCACAGACATTCGCGCTCCGCAAAAGCCTTGGTTGGTTATGATGCAACAATGCCTATGTGACTCTGGCAGAGACCGGCTGCCAAATTTGAAACGTCCAGCGATTGCGCCCACACGAAAGCTGCCAGCACTGAAAGCTCTACCTGGTTTTCACTGTCCCTTGGAACTGCATTCGCTGCCGCACCGACATTCGCGTTCTGCAAAAGCCTTGGTTGGGTATGATGCAACAATGCCTATGTGACTCTGGCAGCGCCCGGCTTCCAAATTTGAAAAGTCCACCGATTGCGCCCACACGAAAGCTGCCAGCACTGAAAGCTCTACCTGGTTTTCACTGTCCCTTGGAACTGCATTCGCTGCCGCACAGACATTCGCGCTCTGCAAAAGCCTTGGTTGGGTATGATGCAACAATGCCTATGTGACTCTGGCAGAGCCAGGCTGCCAAATTTGAATTGTACACCGATTGCGCCCTCACGAAAGCTGCCAGCACTGAAAGCTCTACCTGGTTTTCACTGTCCCTTGGAACTGCATTCGCTGCTGCACAGACATTCGCGCTCTGCAAAAGCCTTGGTTGGGTATGATGCAACAATGCCTATGTGACTCTCGCACAGCCTGCTGCCAAATTTGAAACGTCCACTGATTGCGCCCACACGAAAGCTGCTAGCACTGAAAGCTCTACCTGGTTTTCACTGTCCCTTGGAACTGCATTTGCTGCGGCACAGACATTCGCGCTCCGCAAAAGCCTTGGTTGGTTATGATGCAACAATGCCTATGTGACTCTGGCAGAGACCGGCTGCCAAATTTGAAACGTCTAGCGATTGCGCCCACACGAAAGCTGCCAGCACTGAAAGCTCTACCTGGTTTTCACTGTCCCTTGGAACTGCATTCGCTGCCGCACAGACATTCGTGGTCCGCAAAAGCCTTGGTTGGTTATGATGCAACAATGCCTATGTGACTCTGGCAGAGCCCGGCTGCCAAATTTGAAACGTCCAGCGATTGCGCCCACACGAAAGCTGCCAGCACTGAAAGCTCTACCTGGTTTTCACTGTCCCTTGGAACTGCATTCGCTGCCGCACAGACATTCGCGCTCTGCAAAAGCCTTGGTTGGGTATGATGCAACAATGCCTATGTGACTCTCGCAGAGCCCGGCTGCCAAATTTGAAACGTCCAGCGATTGCGCCCACACGAAAGCTGCCAGCACTGAAAGCTCTACCTGGTTTTCACTGTCCCTTGGAACTGCATTTGCTGCCGCACAGACATTTGCGCTCTGCAAAAGCCTTGGTTGGGTATGATGCAACAATGCCTATGTGACTCTCGCAGAGCCCGCTGCCAAATTTGACACGTCCAGCGATTGCGCCCACACGAAAGCTGCCAGCACTGAAAGCTCTACCTGGTTTTCACTGTCCCTTGGAACTGCATTCGCTGCTGCACAGACATTCGCGCTCTGCAAAAGCCTTGGTTGGGTATGATGCAACAATGCCTATGTGACTCTGGCAGAGCCCGGCTGCCAAATTTGAAACGTCCACTGATTGCGCCCACACGAGAGCTGCTAGCACTGAAAGCTCTACCTGGTTTTCACTGTCCCTTGGAACTGCATTCGCTGCCGCACAGACATTCGCGCTCCGCAAAAGCCTTGGTTGGTTATGATGCAACAATGCCTATGTGACTCTGGCAGAGCCCGGCTGCCAAATTTGAAACGTCCAGCGATTGCGCCCACACGAAAGCTGCCAGCACTGAAAGCTCTACCTGGTTTTCACTGTCCCTTGGAACTGCATTCGCTGCCGCACAGACATTCGCGCTCCGCAAAAGCCTTGGTTGGTTATGATGCAACAATGCCTATGTGACCCTGGCAGAGCCCGGCTCTCAAATTTGAAACGTCCAGCGATTGCGCCCACACGAAAGCTGCCAGCACTGAAAGCTCTACCTGGTTTTCACTGTCCCTTGGAACTGCATTCGCTGCCGCACAGACATTATCTCTCCGCATAAGCTTTATTTGTTTATGATGCAACAATGCCTATGTGACTCTGGCACAGCCCGCTGCCAAATTTGAAACGTCCACTGATTGCGCCCACACAAAGCTGCCAGCACTGAAAGCTCTACCTGGTTTTCACTGTCCCTTGGAACTGCATTCGCTGCCGCACAGACATTCGCGCTCTGCGCAAGCCTTGGTTGGTTATGATGCAACAATGCCTTTGTGACTCTCGCACAGCCTGCTGCCAAATTTGAAACGTCCACTGATTGCGCCCACACGAAAGCTGCTAGCACTGAAAGCTCTACCTGGTTTTCACTGTCCCTTGGAACTGCATTCGCTGCCGCACAGACATTCGCGCTCCGCAAAAGCCTTGGTTGGTTATGATGCAACAATGCCTATGTGACCCTGGCAGAGCCCGGCTGTCAAATTTGAAACGTCCAGCGATTGCGCCCACACGAAAGCTGCCAGCACTGAAAGCTCTACCTGGTTTTCACTGTCCCTTGGAACTGCATTCGCTGCCGCACAGACATTCGCGCTCTGCGCAAGCCTTGGTTGGTTATGACGCAACAATGCCTATGTGACTCTGGCAGAGCCCGGCTGCCAAATTTGAAATGTACACCGATTGCGCCCACACGAAAGCTGCCAGCACTGAAAGCTCTACCTGGTTTTCACTGTCCCTTGGAACTGCATTCGCTGCCGCACAGACATTCGCGCTCCGCGCAAGCCTTGGTTGGTTATGATGCAACAATGCCTATGTGACTCTCGCAGAGCCCGGCTGCCAAATTTGAAACGTCCAGCAATTGCGCCCACACGAAAGCTGCCAGCACTGAAAGCTCTACCTGGTTTTCACTGTCCCTTGGAACTGCATTCGCTGCCGCACAGACATTCGCGGTCCGCAAAAGCCTTGGTTGTTTATGATGCAACAATGCCTATGTGACTCTGGCAGAGCCCGGCTGCCAAATTTGAAACGTCCACTGATTGCGCCGACACGAAAGCTGCCAGCACTGAAAGCTCTACCTGGTTTTCACTGTCCCTTGGAACTGCATTCGCTGCCGAACAGACATTCGCGCTCTGCAAAAGCCTTGGTTGGTTATGATTCAACAATGCCTATGTGACTCTGGCAGAGCCCGGCTGCCAAATTTGAAATGTACACCTATTGCGCCCTCACGAAAGCTCCCAGCGCTGAAAGCTCTACCTGGTTTTCACTGTCCCTTGGAACTGCATTCGCTGCCGCACAGACATTCGCTTTCTGCAAATGTCTGGGTTGGTTATGATGCAACAATGCCTATGTGACTCTGGCAGAGCCCGGCTGCCAAATTTGAATTGTACACCGATGGCGCCCTCACGAAAGCTGCCAGCACTGAAAGCTCTACCTGGTTTTCACTGTCCCTTGGAACTGCATTCGCTGCCGCACAGACAGTCGCGCTCTGCAAAAGCCTTGGTTGGTTATGATGCAACAATGCCTATGTGACTCTCGCAGAGCACGCTGCCAGATTTGAAACGTCCAGCAATTGCGCCCACATGAAAGCTGCCAGCACTGAAAGCTCTACCTGGTTTTCACTGTCCCTTGGAACTGCATTCGCTGCCGCACAGACATTCGCGCTCTGCGCAAGCCTTGGTTGGTTATGATGCAACAATGCCTATGTGACTCATGCAGAGCCCGGCTGCCAAATTTGAAATGTACACCGATTGCGCCCACACGAAAGCTGCCAGCACTGAAAGCTCTACCTGGTTTTCACTGTCCCTTGGAACTGCATTCGCTGCCGCACAGACATTCGCGCTCCGCGCAAGCCTTGGTTGGTTATGATGCAACAATGCCTATGTGACTCTCGCAGAGCCCGGCTGCCAAATTTGAAACGTCCAGCAATTGCGCCCACACGAAAGCTGCCAGCACTGAAAGCTCTACCTGGTTTTCACTGTCCCTTGGAACTGCATTCGCTGCCGCACAGACATTCGCGGTCCGCAAAAGCCTTGGTTGTTTATGATGCAACAATGCCTATGTGACTCTGGCAGAGCCCGGCTGCCAAATTTGAAACGTCCACTGATTGCGCCGACACGAAAGCTGCCAGCACTGAAAGCTCTACCTGGTTTTCACTGTCCCTTGGAACTGCATTCGCTGCCGAACAGACATTCGCGCTCTGCAAAAGCCTTGGTTGGTTATGATTCAACAATGCCTATGTGACTCTGGCAGAGCCCGGCTGCCAAATTTGAAATGTACACCTATTGCGCCCTCACGAAAGCTCCCAGCGCTGAAAGCTCTACCTGGTTTTCACTGTCCCTTGGAACTGCATTCGCTGCCGCACAGACATTCGCTTTCTGCAAATGTCTGGGTTGGTTATGATGCAACAATGCCTATGTGACTCTGGCAGATCCCGGCTGCCAAATTTGAATTGTACACCGATGGCGCCCTCACGAAAGCTGCCAGCACTGAAAGCTCTACCTGGTTTTCACTGTCCCTTGGAACTGCATTCGCTGCCGCACAGACAGTCGCGCTCTGCAAAAGCCTTGGTTGGTTATGATGCAACAATGCCTATGTGACTCTCGCAGAGCACGCTGCCAGATTTGAAACGTCCAGCAATTGCGCCCACATGAAAGCTGCCAGCACTGAAAGCTCTACCTGGTTTTCACTGTCCCTTGGAACTGCATTCGCTGCCGCACAGACATTCGCGCTCTGCGCAAGCCTTGGTTGGTTATGATGCAACAATGCCTATGTGACTCATGCAGAGCCCGGCTGCCAAATTCGAAACGTCCAGCAATTGCGCCCACACGAAAGCTGCCAGCACTGAAAGCTCTACCTGGTTTTCACTGTCCCTTGGAACTGCATTCGCTGCCGCACAGACATTCGCGGTCCGCAAAAGCCTTGGTTGTTTATGATGCAACAATGCCTATGTGACTCTGGCAGAGCCCGGCTGCAAAATTTGAAACGTCCACTGATTGCGCCGACACGAAAGCTGCCAGCACTGAAAGCTCTACCTGGTTTTCACCGTCCCTTGGAACTGCATTCGCTGCCGCACAGACATTCGCGCTCTGCGCAAGCCTTGGTTGGTTATGATGCAACAATGCCTATGTGACTCTGGCAGAGCCCGGCTGCCAAATTTGAAACCTCCACCGATTGCGCCCACACGAAAGCTGCCAGCACTGAAAGCTCTACCTGGTTTTCACTGTCCCTTGGAACTGCATTCGCTGCCGCACAGACATTATCTCTCCGCATAAGCTTTATTTGTTTATGATGCAACAATGCCTATGTGACTCTGGCACAGCCCGCTGCCAAATTTGAAACGTCCACTGATTGCGCCCACACGAAAGCTGCCAGCACTGAAAGCTCTACCTGGTTTTCACTGTCCCTTGGAACTGCATTCGCTGCCGCACAGACATTCGCGCTCCGCAAAAGCCTTGGTTGGTTATGATGCAACAATGCCTATGTGACTCTGGCAGAGACCGGCTGCCAAATTTGAAACGTCCAGCGATTGCGCCCACACGAAAGCTGCCAGCACTGAAAGCTCTACCTGGTTTTCACTGTCCCTTGGAACTGCATTCGCTGCCGCACCGACATTCGCGTTCTGCAAAAGCCTTGGTTGGGTATGATGCAACAATGCCTATGTGACTCTGGCAGCGCCCGGCTTCCAAATTTGAAAAGTCCACCGATTGCGCCCACACGAAAGCTGCCAGCACTGAAAGCTCTACCTGGTTTTCACTGTCCCTTGGAACTGCATTCGCTGCCGCACAGACATTCGCGCTCTGCAAAAGCCTTGGTTGGGTATGATGCAACAATGCCTATGTGACTCTGGCAGAGCCAGGCTGCCAAATTTGAATTGTACACCGATTGCGCCCTCACGAAAGATGCCAGCACTGAAAGCTCTACCTGGTTTTCACTGTCCCTTGGAACTGCATTCGCTGCTGCACAGACATTCGCGCTCTGCAAAAGCCTTGGTTGGGTATGATGCAACAATGCCTATGTGACTCTCGCACAGCCTGCTGCCAAATTTGAAACGTCCACTGATTGCGCCCACACGAAAGCTGCTAGCACTGAAAGCTCTACCTGGTTTTCACTGTCCCTTGGAACTGCATTTGCTGCCGCACAGACATTCGCGCTCCGCAAAAGCCTTGGTTGGTTATGATGCAACAATGCCTATGTGACTCTGGCAGAGCCCGGCTGCCAAATTTGAAACGTCCAGCGATTGCGCCCACACGAAAGCTGCCAGCACTGAAAGCTCTACCTGGTTTTCACTGTCCCTTGGAACTGCATTCGCTGCCGCACAGACATTCGCGCTCCGCAAAAGCCTTGGTTGGTTATGATGCAACAATGCCTATGTGACTCTGGCAGAGCCCGGCTGCCAAATTTGAAACGTCCAGCGATTGCGCCCACACGAAAGCTGCCAGCACTGAAAGCTCTACCTGGTTTTCACTGTCCCTTGGAACTGCATTCGCTGCCGCACAGACATTCGCGCTCCGCAAAAGCCTTGGTTGGTTATGATGCAACAATGCCTATGTGACCCTGGCAGAGCCCGGCTGTCAAATTTGAAACGTCCAGCGATTGCGCCCACACGAAAGCTGCCAGCACTGAAAGCTCTACCTGGTTTTCACTGTCCCTTGGAACTGCATTCGCTGCCGCACAGACATTCGCGCTCTGCGCAAGCCTTGGTTGGTTATGATGCAACAATGCCTATGTGACTCTGGCAGAGCCCGGCTGCCAAATTTGAAACGTCCAGCGATTGCGCCCACACGAAAGCTGCCAGCACTGAAAGGTCTACCTGGTTTTCACTGTCCCTTGGAACTGCATTCGCTGCCGCACAGACATTCGCGCTCTGCAAAAGCCTTGGTTGGGTATGATGCAACAATGCCTATGTGACTCTCGCAGAGCCCGGCTGCCAAATTTGAATTGTACACCGATTGCGCCCTCACGAAAGCTGCCAGCACTGAAAGCTCTACCTGGTTTTCACTGTCCCTTGGAACTGCATTCGCTGCTGCACAGACATTCGCGCTCTGCAAAAGCCTTTGTTGGGTATGATGCAACAATGCCTATGTGACTCTCGCACAGCCTGCTGCCAAATTTGAAACGTCCACTGATTGCGCCCACACGAAAGCTGCTAGCACTGAAAGCTCTACCTGGTTTTCACTGTCCCTTGGAACTGCATTTGCTGCCGCACAGACATTCGCGCTCCGCAAAAGCCTTGGTTGGTTATGATGCAACAATGCCTATGTGACTCTGGCAGAGCCCGGCTGCCAAATTTGAAACGTCCAGCGATTGCGCCCACACGAAAGCTGCCAGCACTGAAAGCTCTACCTGGTTTTCACTGTCCCTTGGAACTGCATTCGCTGCCGCACAGACATTCGCGCTCCGCAAAAGCCTTGGTTGGTTATGATGCAACAATGCCTATGTGACTCTGGCAGAGCCCGGCTGCCAAATTTGAAACGTCCAGCGATTGCGCCCACACGAAAGCTGCCAGCACTGAAAGCTCTACCTGGTTTTCACTGTCCCTTGGAACTGCATTCGCTGCCGCACAGACATTCGCGCTCCGCAAAAGCCTTGGTTGGTTATGATGCAACAATGCCTATGTGACCCTGGCAGAGCCCGGCTGTCAAATTTGAAACGTCCAGCGATTGCGCCCACACGAAAGCTGCCAGCACTGAAAGCTCTACCTGGTTTTCACTGTCCCTTGGAACTGCATTCGCTGCCGCACAGACATTCGCGCTCTGCGCAAGCCTTGGTTGGTTATGATGCAACAATGCCTATGTGACTCTGGCAGAGCCCGGCTGCCAAATTTGAAACGTCCAGCGATTGTGCCCACACGAAAGCTACCAGCACTGAAAGCTCTACCTGGTTTTCACTGTCCCTTGGAAATGCATTCGCTGCCGCACAGACATTCGCGCTCTGCGCAAGCCTTGGTTGGTTATGATGCAACAATGCCTATGTGACTCTGGCAGAGCCCGGCTGCCAAATTTGAAACGTCCAGCGATTGTGCCCACACGAAAGCTGCCAGCACTGAAAGCTCTACCTGGTTTTCACTGTCCCTTGGAACTGCATTCGCTGCCGCACAGACATTCGTGGTCCGCAAAAGCCTTGGTTGGTTATGATTCAACAATGCCTATGTGACTCTGGCAGAGCCCGGCTGCCAAATTTGAAATTTACACCTATTGCGCCCACACGAAAGCTGCCAGCACTGAAAGGTCTACCTGGTTTTCACTGTCCCTTGGAACTGCATTCGCTGCCGCACAGACATTCGCGCTCTGCAAAAGCCTTGGTTGGGTATGATGCAACAATGCCTATGTGACTCTCGCAGAGCCCGGCTGCCAAATTTGAATTGTACACCGATTGCGCCCTCACGAAAGCTGCCAGCACTGAAAGCTCTACCTGGTTTTCACTGTCCCTTGGAACTGCATTTGCTGCCGCACAGACATTCGCGCTCTGCAAAAGCCTTGGTTGGGTATGATGCAACAATGCCTATGTGACTCTCGCAGAGCCCGGCTGCCAAATTTGACACGTCCAGCGATTGCGCCCACACGAAAGCTGCCAGCACTGAAAGCTCTAACTGGTTTTGACTGTCCCTTGGAACTGCATTCGCTGCTGCACAGACATTCGCGCTCTGCAAAAGCCTTGGTTGGGTATGATGCAACAATGCCTATGTGACTCTCGCACAGCCTGCTGCCAAATTTGAAACGTCCACTGATTGCGCCCACACGAAAGCTGCTAGCACTGAAAGCTCTACCTGGTTTTCACTGTCCCTTGGAACTGCATTCGCTGCCGCACAGACATTCGCTTTCTGAAAAAGTCTGGGTTGGTTATGACGCAACAATGCCTATGTGACTCTGGCAGAGCCCGGCTGCCAAATTTCAATTGTACACCGATTGCGCCCTCACGAAAGCTGCCAGCACTGAAAGCTCTACCTGGTTTTCACTGTCCCTTGGAACTGCATTCGCTGCCGCACAGACATTCGCGCTCTGCGCAAGCCTTGGTTGGGTATGATGCAACAATGCCTATGTGACTCTCGCAGAGCACGCTGCCAAATTTGAAACGTCCAGCGATTGCGCCCACACGAAAGCTGCCAGCACTGAAAGCTCTACCTGGTTTTCACTGTCCCTTGGAACTGCATTCGCTGCCGCACAGACATTCGCGCTCTGCGCAAGCCTTGGTTGGTTATGACGCAACAATGCCTATGTGACTCTGGCACAGCCCGCTGCCAAATTTGAAACGTCCACTGATTGCGCCCACACGAAAGCTGCCAGCACTGAAAGCTCTACCTGGTTTTCACTGTCCCTTGGAACTGCATTCGCTGCCGCACAGACATTCGCGCTCTGCGCAAGCCTTGGTTGGGTATGATGCAACAATGCCTATGTTACTCTCGCAGAGCACGCTGCCAAATTTCAAACGTCCAGCGATTGCGCCCACACGAAAGCTGCCAGCACTGAAAGCTCTACCTGGTTTTCACTGTCCCTTGGAACTGCATTCGCTGCCGCACAGACATTCGCGCTCCGCAAAAGCCTTGGTTGGTTATGATGCAACAATGCCTATGTGACTCTGGCAGAGCCCGGCTGCCAAATTTGAAACGTCCAGCGATTGCGCCCACACGAAAGCTGCCAGCACTGAAAGCTCTACCTGGTTTTCACTGTCCCTTGGAACTGCATTCGCTGCCGCACAGACATTCGCGGTCCGCAAAAGCCTTGGTTGGTTATGATGCAACAATGCCTATGTGACCCTGGCAGAGCCCGGCTGTCAAATTTGAAACGTCCAGCGATTGCGCCCACACGAAAGCTGCCAGCACTGACAGCTCTACCTGGTTTTCACTGTCCCTTGGAACTGCATTCGCTGCCGCACAGACATTCGCGCTCTGCGCAAGCCTTGGTTGGTTATGATGCAACAATGCCTATGTGACTCTGGCAGAGACCGGCTGCCAAATTTGAAACGTCCAGCGACTGCGCCCACACGAAAGCTACCAGCACTGAAAGCTCTACCTGGTTTTCACTGTCCCTTGGAACTGCATTCGCTGCCGCACAGACATTCGTGGTCCGCAAAAGCCTTGGTTGGGTATGATTCAACAATGCCTATGTGACTCTGGCAGAGCCCGGCTGCCAAATTTGAAATGTACACCTATTGCGCCCTCACGAAAGCTCCCAGCGCTGAAAGCTCTACCTGGTTTTCACTGTCCCTTGGAACTGCATTCGCTGCCGCACAGACATTCGCTTTCTGCAAATGTCTGGGTTGGTTATGACGCAACAATTCCTATGTGACTCTGGCAGAGCCCGGCTGCCAAATTTGAATTGTGCACCGATTGCGCCCTCACGAAAGCTGCCAGCACTGAAAGCTCTACCTGGTTTTCACTGTCCCTTGGAACTGCATTCGCTGCCGCACAGACAGTCGCGCTCTGCAAAAGCCTTGGTTGGGTATGATGCAACAATGCCTATGTGACTCTGGCAGAGCCCGGCTGCCAAATTTGAAACGTCCAGCGATTGCGCCCACACGAAAGCTGCCAGCACTGAAAGCTCTACCTGGTTTTCACTGTCCCTTGGAACTGCATTCGCTGCTGCACAGACATTCGCGCTCTGCAAAAGCCTTGGTTGGTTATGACGCAACAATGCCTATGTGACTCTCGCACAGCCTGCTGCCAAATTTGAAACGTCCACTGATTGCGCCCACACGAAAGCTGCTAGCACTGAAAGCTCTACCTGGTTTTCACTGTCCCTTGGAACTGCATTCGCTGCCGCACAGACATTCGCGCTCCGCAAAAGCCTTGGTTGGTTATGATGCAACAATGCCTATGTGACTCTGGCAGAGCCCGGCTGCCAAATTTGAAACGTCCAGCGATTGCGCCCACACGAAAGCTGCCAGCACTGAAAGCTCTACCTGGTTTTCACTGTCCCTTGGAACTGCATTCGCTGCCGCACAGACATTCGCGCTCCGCAAAAGCCTTGGTTGGTTATGATGCAACAATGCCTATGTGACCCTGGCAGAGCCCGGCAGTGATATTTGAAACGTCCAGCGATTGCGCCCACACGAAAGCTGCCAGCACTGAAAGCTCTACCTGGTTTTCACTGTCCCTTGGAACTGCATTCGCTGCTGCACAGACATTCGCGCTCTGCAAAAGCCTTGGTTGGGTATGATGCAACAATGCCTATGTGACTCTGGCAGAGCCCGGCTGCCAAATTTGAAACGTCCACTGATTGCGCCCACACGAAAGCTGCTAGCACTGAAAGCTCTACCTGGTTTTCACTGTCCCTTGGAACTGCATTCGCTGCCGCACAGACATTCGCGCTCCGCAAAAGCCTTGGTTGGTTATGATGCAACAATGCCTATGTGACTCTGGCAGAGCCCGGCTGCCAAATTTGAAACGTCCAGCGATTGCGCCCACACGAAAGCTGCCAGCACTGAAAGCTCTACCTGGTTTTCACTGTCCCTTGGAACTGCATTCGCTGCCGCACAGACATTCGTGGTCCGCAAAAGCCTTGGTTGGTTATGATTCAACAATGCCTATGTGACTCTGGCAGAGCCCGGCTGCCAAATTTGAAATTTACACCTATTGCGCCCACACGAAAGCTGCCAGCACTGAAAGGTCTACCTGGTTTTCACTGTCCCTTGGAACTGCATTCGCTGCCGCACAGACATTCGTGGTCCGCAAAAGCCTTGGTTGGTTATGATTCAACAATGCCTATGTGACTCTGGCAGAGCCCGGCTGCCAAATTTGAAATTTACACCTATTGCGCCCACACGAAAGCTGCCAGCACTGAAAGGTCTACCTGGTTTTCACTGTCCCTTGGAACTGCATTCGCTGCCGCACAGACATTCGCGCTCTGCAAAAGCCTTGGTTGGGTATGATGCAACAATGCCTATGTGACTCTCGCAGAGCCCGGCTGCCAAATTTGAATTGTACACCGATTGCGCCCTCACGAAAGCTGCCAGCACTGAAAGCTCTACCTGGTTTTCACTGTCCCTTGGAACTGCATTTGCTGCCGCACAGACATTCGCGCTCTGCAAAAGCCTTGGTTGGGTATGATGCAACAATGCCTATGTGACTCTCGCAGAGCCCGCTGCCAAATTTGACACGTCCAGCGATTGCGCCCACACGAAAGCTGCCAGCACTGAAAGCTCTACCTGGTTTTGACTGTCCCTTGGAACTGCATTCGCTGCTGCACAGACATTCGCGCTCTGCAAAAGCCTTGGTTGGGTATGATGCAACAATGCCTATGTGACTCTCGCACAGCCTGCTGCCAAATTTGAAACGTCCACTGATTGCGCCCACACGAAAGCTGCTAGCACTGAAAGCTCTACCTGGTTTTCACTGTCCCTTGGAACTGCATTCGCTGCCGCACAGACATTCGCGCTCCGCAAAAGCCTTGGTTGGTTATGATGCAACAATGCCTATGTGACTCTGGCAGAGCCCGGCTGCCAAATTTGAAACGTCCAGCGATTGCGCCCACACGAAAGCTGCCAGCACTGAAAGCTCTACCTGGTTTTCACTGTCCCTTGGAACTGCATTCGCTGCCGCACAGACATTCGCGCTCCGCAAAAGCCTTGGTTGGTTATGATGCAACAATGCCTATGTGACCCTGGCAGAGCCCGGCTGTCAAATTTGAAACGTCCAGCGATTGCGCCCACACGAAAGCTGCCAGCACTGACAGCTCTACCTGGTTTTCACTGTCCCTTGGAACTGCATTCGCTGCCGCACAGACATTCGCGCTCTGCGCAAGCCTTGGTTGGTTATGATGCAACAATGCCTATGTGACTCTGGCAGAGACCGGCTGCCAAATTTGAAATGTACACCTATTGCGCCCTCACGAAAGCTCCCAGCGCTGAAAGCTCTACCTGGTTTTCACTGTCCCTTGGAACTGCATTCGCTGCCGCACAGACATTCGCTTTCTGCAAATGTCTGGGTTGGTTATGACGCAACAATGCCTATGTGACTCTGGCAGAGCCCGGCTGCCAAATTTGAATTGTGCACCGATTGCGCCCTCACGAAAGCTGCCAGCACTGAAAGCTCTACCTGGTTTTCACTGTCCCTTGGAACTGCATTCGCTGCCGCACAGACAGTCGCGCTCTGCAAAAGCCTTGGTTGGGTATGATGCAACAATGCCTATGTGACTCTGGCAGAGCCCGGCTGCCAAATTTGAAACGTCCAGCGATTGCGCCCACACGAAAGCTGCCAGCACTGAAAGCTCTACCTGGTTTTCACTGTCCCTTGGAACTGCATTCGCTGCTGCACAGACATTCGCGCTCTGCAAAAGCCTTGGTTGGTTATGACGCAACAATGCCTATGTGACTCTCGCACAGCCTGCTGCCAAATTTGAAACGTCCACTGATTGCGCCCACACGAAAGCTGCTAGCACTGAAAGCTCTACCTGGTTTTCACTGTCCCTTGGAACTGCATTCGCTGCCGCACAGACATTCGCGCTCCGCAAAAGCCTTGGTTGGTTATGATGCAACAATGCCTATGTGACTCTGGCAGAGCCCGGCTGCCAAATTTGAAACGTCCAGCGATTGCGCCCACACGAAAGCTGCCAGCACTGAAAGCTCTACCTGGTTTTCACTGTCCCTTGGAACTGCATTCGCTGCCGCACAGACATTCGCGCTCCGCAAAAGCCTTGGTTGGTTATGATGCAACAATGCCTATGTGACCCTGGCAGAGCCCGGCAGTCATATTTGAAACGTCCAGCGATTGCGCCCACACGAAAGCTGCCAGCACTGAAAGCTCTACCTGGTTTTCACTGTCCCTTGGAACTGCATTCGCTGCTGCACAGACATTCGCGCTCTGCAAAAGCCTTGGTTGGGTATGATGCAACAATGCCTATGTGACTCTGGCAGAGCCCGGCTGCCAAATTTGAAACGTCCACTGATTGCGCCCACACGAAAGCTGCTAGCACTGAAAGCTCTACCTGGTTTTCACTGTCCCTTGGAACTGCATTCGCTGCCGCACAGACATTCGCGCTCCGCAAAAGCCTTGGTTGGTTATGATGCAACAATGCCTATGTGACTCTGGCAGAGCCCGGCTGCCAAATTTGAAACGTCCAGCGATTGCGCCCACACGAAAGCTGCCAGCACTGAAAGCTCTACCTGGTTTTCACTGTCCCTTGGAACTGCATTCGCTGCCGCACAGACATTCGCGCTCTGCGCAAGCCTTGGTTGGTTATGATGCAACAATGCCTATGTGACTCTGGCAGAGCCCGGCTGCCAAATTTGAAACGTCCAGAGATTGCGCCCACACGAAAGCTGCCAGCACTGAAAGCTCTACCTGGTTTTCACTGTCCCTTGGAACTGCATTCGCTGCCGCACAGACATTCGTGGTCCGCAAAAGCCTTGGTTGGTTATGATTCAACAATGCCTATGTGACTCTGGCAGAGCCCGGCTGCCAAATTTGAAATTTACACCTATTGCGCCCACACGAAAGCTGCCAGCACTGAAAGCTCTACCTGGTTTTCACTGTCCCTTGGAACTGCATTTGCTGCCGCACAGACATTCGCGCTCTGCAAAAGCCTTGGTTGGGTATGATGCAACAATGCCTATGTGACTCTCGCAGAGCCCGGCTGCCAAATTTGAATTGTACACCGATTGCGCCCTCACGAAAGCTGCCAGCACTGAAAGCTCTACCTGGTTTTCACTGTCCCTTGGAACTGCATTTGCTGCCGCACAGACATTCGCGCTCTGCAAAAGCCTTGGTTGGGTATGATGCAACAATGCCTATGTGACTCTCGCAGAGCCCGCTGCCAAATTTGACACGTCCAGCGATTGCGCCCACACGAAAGCTGCCAGCACTGAAAGCTCTACCTGGTTTTGACTGTCCCTTGGAACTGCATTCGCTGCTGCACAGACATTCGCGCTCTGCAAAAGCCTTGGTTGGGTATGATGCAACAATGCCTATGTGACTCTCGCACAGCCTGCTGCCAAATTTGAAACGTCCACTGATTGCGCCCACACGAAAGCTGCTAGCACTGAAAGCTCTACCTGGTTTTCACTGTCCCTTGGAACTGCATTCGCTGCCGCACAGACATTCGCGCTCCGCAAAAGCCTTGGTTGGTTATGATGCAACAATGCCTATGTGACTCTGGCAGAGCCCGGCTGCCAAATCTGAAACGTCCAGCGATTGCGCCCACACGAAAGCTGCCAGCACTGAAAGCTCTACCTGGTTTTCACTGTCCCTTGGAACTGCATTCGCTGCCGCACAGACATTCGGGCTCTGCGCAAGCCTTGGTTGGTTATGATGCAACAATGCCTATGTGACTCTGGCAGAGACCGGCTGCCAAATTTGAAACGTCCAGCGATTGCGCCCACACGAAAGCTGCCAGCACTGAAAGCTCTACCTGGTTTTCACTGTCCCTTGGAACTGCATTCGCTGCCGCACAGACATTCGTGGTCCGCAAAAGCCTTGGTTGGTTATGATTCAACAATGCCTATGTGACTCTGGCAGAGCCCGGCTGCCAAATTTGAAATGTACACCTATTGCGCCCTCACGAAAGCTCCCAGCGCTGAAAGCTCTACCTGGTTTTCACTGTCCCTTGGAACTGCATTCGCTGCCGCACAGACATTCGCTTTCTGCAAATGTCTGGGTTGGTTATGACGCAACAATGCCTATGTGACTCTGGCAGAGCCCGGCTGCCAAATTTGAATTGTACACCGATTGCGCCCTCACGAAAGCTGCCAGCACTGAAAGCTCTACCTGGTTTTCACTGTCCCTTGGAACTGCATTCGCTGCCGCACAGACAGTCGCGCTCTGCAAAAGCCTTGGTTGGGTATGATGCAACAATGCCTATGTGACTCTCGCAGAGCACGCTGCAAAATTTGAAACGTCCAGCGATTGCGCCCACACGAAAGCTGCCAGCACTGAAAGCTCTGCCTGGTTTTCACTGTCCCTTGGAACTGCATTCGCTGCCGCACAGACATTCGCGCTCTGCGCAAGCCTTGGTTGGTTATGACGCAACAATGCCTATGTGACTCTGGCAGAGCCCGGCTGCCAAATTTGAAATGTACACCGATTGCGCCCACACGAAAGCTGCCAGCACTGAAAGCTCTACCTGGTTTTCACTGTCCCTTGGAACTGCATTCGCTGCCGCACAGACATTCGCGCTCCGCAAAAGCCTTGGTTGGATATGATGCAACAATGCCTATGTGACTCTGGCAGAGCTCGGCTGCCAAATTTGAAACGTCCAGCGATTGCGCCCACACGAAAGCTGCCAGCACTGAAAGCTCTACCTGGTTTTCACTGTCCCTTGGAACTGCATTCGCTGCCGCACAGACATTCGCGGTCCGCAAAAGCCTTGGTTGGTTATGATGCAACAATGCCTATGTGACTCTGGCAGAGCCCGGCTGCCAAATTTGAAACGTCCACTGATTGCGCCGACACGAAAGCTGCCAGCACTGAAAGCTCTACCTGGTTTTCACTGTCCCTTGGAACTGCATTCGCTGCCGCACAGACATTCGCGCTCTGCGCAAGCCTTGGTTGGTTATGATGCAACAATGCCTATGTGACTCTGGCAGAGCCCGGCTGCCAAATTTGAAACCTCCACCGATTGCGCCCACACGAAAGCTGCCAGCACTGAAAGCTCTACCTGGTTTTCACTGTCCCTTGGAACTGCATTCGCTGCCGCACAGACATTATCTCTCCGCATAAGCTTTATTTGTTTATGATGCAACAATGCCTATGTGACTCTGGCACAGCCCGCTGCCAAATTTGAAACGTCCACTGATTGCGCCCACACGAAAGCTGCCAGCACTGAAAGCTCTACCTGGTTTTCACTGTCCCTTGGAACTGCATTCGCTGCCGCACAGACATTCGCGCTCTGCGCAAGCCTTGGTTGGTTATGATGCAACAATGCCTATGTGACTCTGGCAGAGCCCAGCTGCCAAATTTGAAACGTCCAGCGATTGCGCCCACACGAAAGCTGCCAGCACTGAAAGCTCTACCTGGTTTTCACTGTCCCTTGGAACTGCATTCGCTGCCGCACAGACATTCGCGTTCTGCAAAAGCCTTGGTTGGGTATGATGCAACAATGCCTATGTGACTCTGGCAGCGCCCGGCTTCCAAATTTGAAACGTCCACCGATTGCGCCCACACGAAAGCTGCCAGCACTGAAAGCTCTACCTGGTTTTCACTGTCCCTTGGAACTGCATTCGCTGCCGCACAGACATTCGCGCTCCGCAAAAGCCTTGGTTGGTTATGATGCAACAATGCCTATGTGACTCTGGCAGAGCCCGGCTGCCAAATTTGAAACGTCCAGCGATTGCGCCCACACGAAAGCTGCCAGCACTGAAAGCTCTACCTGGTTTTCACTGTCCCTTGGAACTGCATTCGCTGCCGCACAGACATTCGCGCTCTGCAAAAGCCTTGGTTGGGTATGATGCAACAATGCCTATGTGACTCTGGCAGAGCCCGCTGCCAAATTTGAATTGTACACCGATTGCGCCCTCACGAAAGCTGCCAGCACTGAAAGCTCTACCTGGTTTTCACTGTCCCTTGGAACTGCATTCGCTGCTGCACAGACATTCGCGCTCTGCAAAAGCCTTGGTTGGGTATGATGCAACAATGCCTATGTGACTCTCGCACAGCCTGCTGCCAAATTTGAAACGTCCACTGATTGCGCCACACGAAAGCTGCTAGCACTGAAAGCTCTACCTGGTTTTCACTGTCCCTTGGAACTGCATTTGCTGCCGCACAGACATTCGCGCTCCGCAAAAGCCTTGGTTGGTTATGATGCAACAATGCCTATGTGACTCTGGCAGAGCCCGGCTGCCAAATTTGAAACGTCCAGCGATTGCGCCCACACGAAAGCTGCCAGCACTGAAAGCTCTACCTGGTTTTCACTGTCCCTTGGAACTGCATTCGCTGCCGCACAGACATTCGCGCTCCGCAAAAGCCTTGGTTGATTATGATGCAACAATGCCTATGTGACTCTGGCAGAGCCCGGCTGCCAAATTTGAAACGTCCAGCGATTGCGCCCACACGAAAGCTGCCAGCACTGAAAGCTCTACCTGGTTTTCACTGTCCCTTGGAACTGCATTCGCTGCCGCACAGACATTCGCGGTCCGCAAAAGCCTTGGTTGGTTATGATGCAACAATGCCTATGTGACTCTGGCAGAGCCCGGCTGCCAAATTTGAAACGTCCACTGATTGCGCCGACACGAAAGCTGCCAGCACTGAAAGCTCTACCTGGTTTTCACCGTCCCTTGGAACTGCATTCGCTGCCGCACAGACATTCGCGCTCTGCGCAAACCTTGGTTGGTTATGATGCAACAATGCCTATGTGACTCTGGCAGAGCCCGGCTGCCAAATTTGAAACCTCCACCGATTGCGCCCACACGAAAGCTGCCAGCACTGAAAGCTCTACCTGGTTTTCACTGTCCCTTGGAACTGCATTCGCTGCCGCACAGACATTATCTCTCCGCATAAGCTTTATTTGTTTATGATGCAACAATGCCTATGTGACTCTGGCACAGCCCGCTGCCAAATTTGAAACGTCCACTGATTGCGCCCACACGAAAGCTGCCAGCACTGAAAGCTCTACCTGGTTTTCACTGTCCCTTGGAACTGCATTCGCTGCCGCACAGACATTCGCGCTCTGCGCAAGCCTTCGTTGGTTATGATGCAACAATGCCTATGTGACTCTGGCAGAGACCGGCTGCCAAATTTGAAACGTCCAGCGATTGCGCCCACACGAAAGCTGCCAGCACTGAAAGCTCTACCTGGTTTTCACTGTCCCTTGGAACTGCATTCGCTGCCGCACAGACATTCGCGTTCTGCAAAAGCCTTGGTTGGGTATGATGCAACAATGCCTATGTGACTCTGGCAGCGCCCGGCTTCCAAATTTGAAACGTCCACCGATTGCGCCCACACGAAAGCTGCCAGCACTGAAAGCTCTACCTGGTTTTCACTGTCCCTTGGAACTGCATTCGCTGCCGCACAGACATTCGCGCTCCGCAAAAGCCTTGGTTGGTTATGATGCAACAATGCCTATGTGACTCTGGCAGAGCCCGGCTGCCAAATTTGAAACGTCCAGCGATTGCGCCCACACGAAAGCTGCCAGCACTGAAAGCTCTACCTGGTTTTCACTGTCCCTTGGAACTGCATTCGCTGCTGCACAGACATTCGCGCTCTGCAAAAGCCTTGGTTGGGTATGATGCAACAATGCCTATGTGACTCTCGCACAGCCTGCTGCCAAATTTGAAACGTCCACTGATTGCGCCCACACGAAAGCTGCTAGCACTGAAAGCTCTACCTGGTTTTCACTGTCCCTTGGAACTGCATTTGCTGCCGCACAGACATTCGCGCTCCGCAAAAGCCTTGGTTGGTTATGATGCAACAATGCCTATGTGACTCTGGCAGAGCCCGGCTGCCAAATTTGAAACGTCCAGCGATTGCGCCCACACGAAAGCTGCCAGCACTGAAAGCTCTACCTGGTTTTCACTGTCCCTTGGAACTGCATTCGCTGCCGCACAGACATTCGCGCTCCGC
This sequence comes from Mycteria americana, assembly GCF_035582795.1. NCBI lineage: Eukaryota > Metazoa > Chordata > Aves > Ciconiiformes > Ciconiidae > Mycteria > Mycteria americana. Next base: position 804,376 of record NW_027445609.1, on the reverse strand, counting down.
AAAAGCCTTGGTTGGTTATGATGCAACAATGCCTATGTGACTCTGGCAGAGCCCGGCTGCCAAATTTGAAACGTCCAGCGATTGCGCCCACACGAAAGCTGCCAGCACTGAAAGCTCTACCTGGTTTTCACTGTCCCTTGGAACTGCATTCGCTGCCGCACAGACATTCGCGCTCCGCAAAAGCCTTGGTTGGTTATGATGCAACAATGCCTATGTGACCCTGGCAGAGCCCGGCTGTCAAATTTGAAACGTCCAGCGATTGCGCCCACACGAAAGCTGCCAGCACTGAAAGCTCTACCTGGTTTTCACCGTCCCTTGGAACTGCATTCGCTGCCGCACAGACATTCGCGCTCTGCGCAAGCCTTGGTTGGTTATGATGCAACAATGCCTATGTGACTCTGGCAGAGCCCGGCTGCCAAATTTGAAACCTCCACCGATTGCGCCCACACGAAAGCTGCCAGCACTGAAAGCTCTACCTGGTTTTCACTGTCCCTTGGAACTGCATTCGCTGCCGCACAGACATTATCTCTCCGCATAAGCTTTATTTGTTTATGATGCAACAATGCCTATGTGACTCTGGCACAGCCCGCTGCCAAATTTGAAACATCCACTGATTGCGCCCACACGAAAGCTGCCAGCACTGAAAGCTCTACCTGGTTTTCACTGTCCCTTGGAACTGCATTCGCTGCCGCCCAGACATTCGCGGTCCGCAAAAGCCTTGGTTGGTTATGATGCAACAATGCCTATGTGACTCTGGCAGAGCCCGGCTGCCAAATTTGAAACGTCCACTGATTGCGCCCACACGAAAGCTGCCAGCACTGAAAGCTCTACCTGGTTTTCACCGTCCCTTGGAACTGCATTCGCTGCCGCACAGACATTCGCGCTCTGCGCAAGCCTTGGTTGGTTATGATGCAACAATGCCTATGTGACTGTGGCAGAGCCCGGCTGCCAAATTTGAAACCTCCACCGATTGCGCCCACACGAAAGCTGCCAGCACTGAAAGCTCTACCTGGTTTTCACTGTCCCTTGGAACTGCATTCGCTGCCGCACAGACATTATCTCTCCGCATAAGCTTTATTTGTTTATGATGCAACAATGCCTATGTGACTCTGGCACAGCCCGCTGCCAAATTTGAAACGTCCACTGATTGCGCCCACATGAAAGCTGCCAGCACTGAAAGCTCTACCTGGTTTTCACTGTCCCTTGGAACTGCATTCGCTGCCGCACAGACATTCGCGCTCTGCGCAAGCCTTGGTTGGTTATGATGCAACAATGCCTATGTGACTCTGGCAGAGACCGGCTGCCAAATTTGAAACGTCCAGCGATTGCGCCCACACGAAAGCTGCCAGCACTGAAAGCTCTACCTGGTTTTCACTGTCCCTTGGAACTGCATTCGCTGCCGCACAGACATTCGCGTTCTGCAAAAGCCTTGGTTGGGTATGATGCAACAATGCCTATGTGACTCTGGCAGCGCCCGGCTTCCAAATTTGAAACGTCCACCGATTGCGCCCACACGAAAGCTGCCAGCACTGAAAGCTCTACCTGGTTTTCACTGTCCCTTGGAACTGCATTTGCTGCCGCACAGACATTCGCGCTCTGCAAAAGCCTTGGTTGGGTATGATGCAACAATGCCTATGTGACTCTCGCACAGCCTGCTGCCAAATTTGAAACGTCCACTGATTGCGCCCACACGAAAGCTGCTAGCACTGAAAGCTCTACCTGGTTTTCACTGTCCCTTGGAACTGCATTTGCTGCCGCACAGACATTCGCGCTCCGCAAAAGCCTTGGTTGGTTATGATGCAACAATGCCTATGTGACTCTGGCAGAGCCCGGCTGCCAAATTTGAAACGTCCAGCGATTGCGCCCACACGAAAGCTGCCAGCACTGAAAGCTCTACCTGGTTTTCACTGTCCCTTGGAACTGCATTCGCTGCCGCACAGACATTCGCGCTCCGCAAAAGCCTTGGTTGGTTATGATGCAACAATGCCTATGTGACTCTGGCAGAGCCCGGCTGCCAAATTTGAAACGTCCAGCGATTGCGCCCACACGAAAGCTGCCAGCACTGAAAGCTCTACCTGGTTTTCACTGTCCCTTGGAACTGCATTCGCTGACGCACAGACATTCGCGCTCTGCGCAAGCCTTGGTTGGTTATGATGCAACAATGCCTATGTGACTCTGGCAGAGCCCGGCTGCCAAATTTGAAACGTCCAGCGATTGCGCCCACACGAAAGCTGCCAGCACTGAAAGCTCTACCTGGTTTTCACTGTCCCTTGGAACTGCATTCGCTGCCGCACAGACATTCGTGGTCCGCAAAAGCCTTGGTTGGTTATGATTCAACAATGCCTATGTGACTCTGGCAGAGCCCGGCTGCCAAATTTGAAATTTACACCTATTGCGCCCACACGAAAGCTGCCAGCACTGAAAGCTCTACCTGGTTTTCACTGTCCCTTGGAACTGCATTTGCTGCCGCACAGACATTCGCGCTCTGCAAAAGCCTTGGTTGGGTATGATGCAACAATGCCTATGTGACTCTCGCAGAGCCCGCTGCCAAATTTCACACGTCCAGCGATTGCGCCCACACGAAAGCTGCCAGCACTGAAAGCTCTACCTGGTTTTGACTGTCCCTTGGAACTGCATTCGCTGCTGCACAGACATTCGCGCTCTGCAAAAGTCTTGGTTGGGTATGATGCAACAATGCCTATGTGACTCTCGCACAGCCTGCTGCCAAATTTGAAACGTCCACTGATTGCGCCCACACGAAAGCTGCTAGCACTGAAAGCTCTACCTGGTTTTCACTGTCCCTTGGAACTGCATTCGCTGCCGCACAGACATTCGCGCTCCGCAAAAGCCTTGGTTGGTTATGATGCAACAATGCCTATGTGACTCTGGCAGAGCCCGGCTGCCAAATTTGAAACGTCCAGCGATTGCGCCCACACGAAAGCTGCCAGCACTGAAAGCTCTACCTGGTTTTCACTGTCCCTTGGAACTGCATTCGCTGCCGCACAGACATTCGCGCTCCGCAAAAACCTTGGTTGGTTATGATGCAACAATGCCTATGTGACCCTGGCAGAGCCCGGCTGTCAAATTTGAAACGTCCAGCGATTGCGCCCACACGAAAGCTGCCAGCACTGACAGCTCTACCTGGTTTTCACTGTCCCTTGGAACTGCACTCGCTGCCGCACAGACATTCGTGGTCCTCAAAAGCCTTGGTTGGTTATGATTCAACAATGCCTATGTGACTCTGGCAGAGCCCGGCTGCCAAATTTGAAATGTACACCTATTGCGCCCTCACGAAAGCTCCCAGCGCTGAAAGCTCTACCTGGTTTTCACTGTCCCTTGGAACTGCATTCGCTGCCGCACAGACATTCGCTTTCTGCAAAAGTCTGGGTTGGTTATGACGCAACAATGCCTATGTGACTCTGGCAGAGCCCGGCTGCCAAATTTCAATTGTACACCGATTGCGCCCTCACGAAAGCTGCCAGCACTGAAAGCTCTACCTGGTTTTCACTGTCCCTTGGAACTGCATTCGCTGCCGCACAGACATTCGCGCTCTGCGCAAGCCTTGGTTGGGTATGATGCAACAATGCCTATGTTACTCTGGCAGAGCCCGGCTGCCAAATTTGAAATGTACACCGATTGTGCCCACACGAAAGCTGCCAGCACTGAAAGCTCTACCTGGTTTTCACTGTCCCTTGGAACTGCATTCGCTGCCGCACAGACATTATCTCTCCGCATAAGCTTTATTTGTTTATGATGCAACAATGCCTATGTGACTCTGGCACAGCCCGCTGCCAAATTTGAAACGTCCACTGATTGCGCCCACACGAAAGCTGCCAGCACTGAAAGCTCTACCTGGTTTTCACTGTCCCTTGGAACTGCATTCGCTGCCGCACAGACATTCGCGCTCTGCGCAAGCCTTGGTTGGTTATGATGCAACAATGCCTATGTGACTCTGGCAGAGCCCGGCTGCTAAATTTGAAACGTCCAGCGATTGCGCCCACACGAAAGCTGCCAGCACTGAAAGCTCTACCTGGTTTTCACTGTCCCTTGGAACTGCATTCGCTGCCGCACAGACATTCGCTTTCTGCAAATGTCTGGGTTGGTTATGACGCAACAATGCCTATGTGACTCTGGCAGAGCCCGGCTGCCAAATTTGAATTGTACACCGATTGCGCCCTCACGAAAGCTGCCAGCACTGAAAGCTCTACCTGGTTTTCACTGTCCCTTGGAACTGCATTCGCTGCCGCACAGACAGTCGCGCTCTGCAAAAGCCTTGGTTGGGTATGATGCAACAATGCCTATGTGACTCTCGCAGAGCCCGGCTGCCAAATTTGAATTGTACACCGATTGCGCCCTCACGAAAGCTGCCAGCACTGAAAGCTCTACCTGGTTTTCACTGTCCCTTGGAACTGCATTTGCTGCCGCACAGACATTCGCGCTCTGCAAAAGCCTTGGTTGGGTATGATGCAACAATGCCTATGTGACTCTCGCAGAGCCCGGCTGCCAAATTTGACACGTCCAGCGATTGCGCCCACACGAAAGCTGCCAGCACTGAAAGCTCTAACTGGTTTTGACTGTCCCTTGGAACTGCATTCGCTGCTGCACAGACATTCGCGCTCTGCAAAAGCCTTGGTTGGGTATGATGCAACAATGCCTATGTGACTCTCGCACAGCCTGCTGCCAAATTTGAAACGTCCACTGATTGCGCCCACACGAAAGCTGCTAGCACTGAAAGCTCTACCTGGTTTTCACTGTCCCTTGGAACTGCATTCGCTGCCGCACAGACATTCGCTTTCTGAAAAAGTCTGGGTTGGTTATGACGCAACAATGCCTATGTGACTCTGGCAGAGCCCGGCTGCCAAATTTCAATTGTACACCGATTGCGCCCTCACGAAAGCTGCCAGCACTGAAAGCTCTACCTGGTTTTCACTGTCCCTTGGAACTGCATTCGCTGCCGCACAGACATTCGCGCTCTGCGCAAGCCTTGGTTGGGTATGATGCAACAATGCCTATGTGACTCTCGCAGAGCACGCTGCCAAATTTGAAACGTCCAGCGATTGCGCCCACACGAAAGCTGCCAGCACTGAAAGCTCTACCTGGTTTTCACTGTCCCTTGGAACTGCATTCGCTGCCGCACAGACATTCGCGCTCTGCGCAAGCCTTGGTTGGTTATGACGCAACAATGCCTATGTGACTCTGGCACAGCCCGCTGCCAAATTTGAAACGTCCACTGATTGCGCCCACACGAAAGCTGCCAGCACTGAAAGCTCTACCTGGTTTTCACTGTCCCTTGGAACTGCATTCGCTGCCGCACAGACATTCGCGCTCTGCGCAAGCCTTGGTTGGGTATGATGCAACAATGCCTATGTTACTCTCGCAGAGCACGCTGCCAAATTTCAAACGTCCAGCGATTGCGCCCACACGAAAGCTGCCAGCACTGAAAGCTCTACCTGGTTTTCACTGTCCCTTGGAACTGCATTCGCTGCCGCACAGACATTCGCGCTCCGCAAAAGCCTTGGTTGGTTATGATGCAACAATGCCTATGTGACTCTGGCAGAGCCCGGCTGCCAAATTTGAAACGTCCAGCGATTGCGCCCACACGAAAGCTGCCAGCACTGAAAGCTCTACCTGGTTTTCACTGTCCCTTGGAACTGCATTCGCTGCCGCACAGACATTCGCGGTCCGCAAAAGCCTTGGTTGGTTATGATGCAACAATGCCTATGTGACCCTGGCAGAGCCCGGCTGTCAAATTTGAAACGTCCAGCGATTGCGCCCACACGAAAGCTGCCAGCACTGACAGCTCTACCTGGTTTTCACTGTCCCTTGGAACTGCATTCGCTGCCGCACAGACATTCGCGCTCTGCGCAAGCCTTGGTTGGTTATGATGCAACAATGCCTATGTGACTCTGGCAGAGACCGGCTGCCAAATTTGAAACGTCCAGCGACTGCGCCCACACGAAAGCTACCAGCACTGAAAGCTCTACCTGGTTTTCACTGTCCCTTGGAACTGCATTCGCTGCCGCACAGACATTCGTGGTCCGCAAAAGCCTTGGTTGGGTATGATTCAACAATGCCTATGTGACTCTGGCAGAGCCCGGCTGCCAAATTTGAAATGTACACCTATTGCGCCCTCACGAAAGCTCCCAGCGCTGAAAGCTCTACCTGGTTTTCACTGTCCCTTGGAACTGCATTCGCTGCCGCACAGACATTCGCTTTCTGCAAATGTCTGGGTTGGTTATGACGCAACAATTCCTATGTGACTCTGGCAGAGCCCGGCTGCCAAATTTGAATTGTGCACCGATTGCGCCCTCACGAAAGCTGCCAGCACTGAAAGCTCTACCTGGTTTTCACTGTCCCTTGGAACTGCATTCGCTGCCGCACAGACAGTCGCGCTCTGCAAAAGCCTTGGTTGGGTATGATGCAACAATGCCTATGTGACTCTGGCAGAGCCCGGCTGCCAAATTTGAAACGTCCAGCGATTGCGCCCACACGAAAGCTGCCAGCACTGAAAGCTCTACCTGGTTTTCACTGTCCCTTGGAACTGCATTCGCTGCTGCACAGACATTCGCGCTCTGCAAAAGCCTTGGTTGGTTATGACGCAACAATGCCTATGTGACTCTCGCACAGCCTGCTGCCAAATTTGAAACGTCCACTGATTGCGCCCACACGAAAGCTGCTAGCACTGAAAGCTCTACCTGGTTTTCACTGTCCCTTGGAACTGCATTCGCTGCCGCACAGACATTCGCGCTCCGCAAAAGCCTTGGTTGGTTATGATGCAACAATGCCTATGTGACTCTGGCAGAGCCCGGCTGCCAAATTTGAAACGTCCAGCGATTGCGCCCACACGAAAGCTGCCAGCACTGAAAGCTCTACCTGGTTTTCACTGTCCCTTGGAACTGCATTCGCTGCCGCACAGACATTCGCGCTCCGCAAAAGCCTTGGTTGGTTATGATGCAACAATGCCTATGTGACCCTGGCAGAGCCCGGCAGTGATATTTGAAACGTCCAGCGATTGCGCCCACACGAAAGCTGCCAGCACTGAAAGCTCTACCTGGTTTTCACTGTCCCTTGGAACTGCATTCGCTGCTGCACAGACATTCGCGCTCTGCAAAAGCCTTGGTTGGGTATGATGCAACAATGCCTATGTGACTCTGGCAGAGCCCGGCTGCCAAATTTGAAACGTCCACTGATTGCGCCCACACGAAAGCTGCTAGCACTGAAAGCTCTACCTGGTTTTCACTGTCCCTTGGAACTGCATTCGCTGCCGCACAGACATTCGCGCTCCGCAAAAGCCTTGGTTGGTTATGATGCAACAATGCCTATGTGACTCTGGCAGAGCCCGGCTGCCAAATTTGAAACGTCCAGCGATTGCGCCCACACGAAAGCTGCCAGCACTGAAAGCTCTACCTGGTTTTCACTGTCCCTTGGAACTGCATTCGCTGCCGCACAGACATTCGTGGTCCGCAAAAGCCTTGGTTGGTTATGATTCAACAATGCCTATGTGACTCTGGCAGAGCCCGGCTGCCAAATTTGAAATTTACACCTATTGCGCCCACACGAAAGCTGCCAGCACTGAAAGGTCTACCTGGTTTTCACTGTCCCTTGGAACTGCATTCGCTGCCGCACAGACATTCGTGGTCCGCAAAAGCCTTGGTTGGTTATGATTCAACAATGCCTATGTGACTCTGGCAGAGCCCGGCTGCCAAATTTGAAATTTACACCTATTGCGCCCACACGAAAGCTGCCAGCACTGAAAGGTCTACCTGGTTTTCACTGTCCCTTGGAACTGCATTCGCTGCCGCACAGACATTCGCGCTCTGCAAAAGCCTTGGTTGGGTATGATGCAACAATGCCTATGTGACTCTCGCAGAGCCCGGCTGCCAAATTTGAATTGTACACCGATTGCGCCCTCACGAAAGCTGCCAGCACTGAAAGCTCTACCTGGTTTTCACTGTCCCTTGGAACTGCATTTGCTGCCGCACAGACATTCGCGCTCTGCAAAAGCCTTGGTTGGGTATGATGCAACAATGCCTATGTGACTCTCGCAGAGCCCGCTGCCAAATTTGACACGTCCAGCGATTGCGCCCACACGAAAGCTGCCAGCACTGAAAGCTCTACCTGGTTTTGACTGTCCCTTGGAACTGCATTCGCTGCTGCACAGACATTCGCGCTCTGCAAAAGCCTTGGTTGGGTATGATGCAACAATGCCTATGTGACTCTCGCACAGCCTGCTGCCAAATTTGAAACGTCCACTGATTGCGCCCACACGAAAGCTGCTAGCACTGAAAGCTCTACCTGGTTTTCACTGTCCCTTGGAACTGCATTCGCTGCCGCACAGACATTCGCGCTCCGCAAAAGCCTTGGTTGGTTATGATGCAACAATGCCTATGTGACTCTGGCAGAGCCCGGCTGCCAAATTTGAAACGTCCAGCGATTGCGCCCACACGAAAGCTGCCAGCACTGAAAGCTCTACCTGGTTTTCACTGTCCCTTGGAACTGCATTCGCTGCCGCACAGACATTCGCGCTCCGCAAAAGCCTTGGTTGGTTATGATGCAACAATGCCTATGTGACCCTGGCAGAGCCCGGCTGTCAAATTTGAAACGTCCAGCGATTGCGCCCACACGAAAGCTGCCAGCACTGACAGCTCTACCTGGTTTTCACTGTCCCTTGGAACTGCATTCGCTGCCGCACAGACATTCGCGCTCTGCGCAAGCCTTGGTTGGTTATGATGCAACAATGCCTATGTGACTCTGGCAGAGACCGGCTGCCAAATTTGAAATGTACACCTATTGCGCCCTCACGAAAGCTCCCAGCGCTGAAAGCTCTACCTGGTTTTCACTGTCCCTTGGAACTGCATTCGCTGCCGCACAGACATTCGCTTTCTGCAAATGTCTGGGTTGGTTATGACGCAACAATGCCTATGTGACTCTGGCAGAGCCCGGCTGCCAAATTTGAATTGTGCACCGATTGCGCCCTCACGAAAGCTGCCAGCACTGAAAGCTCTACCTGGTTTTCACTGTCCCTTGGAACTGCATTCGCTGCCGCACAGACAGTCGCGCTCTGCAAAAGCCTTGGTTGGGTATGATGCAACAATGCCTATGTGACTCTGGCAGAGCCCGGCTGCCAAATTTGAAACGTCCAGCGATTGCGCCCACACGAAAGCTGCCAGCACTGAAAGCTCTACCTGGTTTTCACTGTCCCTTGGAACTGCATTCGCTGCTGCACAGACATTCGCGCTCTGCAAAAGCCTTGGTTGGTTATGACGCAACAATGCCTATGTGACTCTCGCACAGCCTGCTGCCAAATTTGAAACGTCCACTGATTGCGCCCACACGAAAGCTGCTAGCACTGAAAGCTCTACCTGGTTTTCACTGTCCCTTGGAACTGCATTCGCTGCCGCACAGACATTCGCGCTCCGCAAAAGCCTTGGTTGGTTATGATGCAACAATGCCTATGTGACTCTGGCAGAGCCCGGCTGCCAAATTTGAAACGTCCAGCGATTGCGCCCACACGAAAGCTGCCAGCACTGAAAGCTCTACCTGGTTTTCACTGTCCCTTGGAACTGCATTCGCTGCCGCACAGACATTCGCGCTCCGCAAAAGCCTTGGTTGGTTATGATGCAACAATGCCTATGTGACCCTGGCAGAGCCCGGCAGTCATATTTGAAACGTCCAGCGATTGCGCCCACACGAAAGCTGCCAGCACTGAAAGCTCTACCTGGTTTTCACTGTCCCTTGGAACTGCATTCGCTGCTGCACAGACATTCGCGCTCTGCAAAAGCCTTGGTTGGGTATGATGCAACAATGCCTATGTGACTCTGGCAGAGCCCGGCTGCCAAATTTGAAACGTCCACTGATTGCGCCCACACGAAAGCTGCTAGCACTGAAAGCTCTACCTGGTTTTCACTGTCCCTTGGAACTGCATTCGCTGCCGCACAGACATTCGCGCTCCGCAAAAGCCTTGGTTGGTTATGATGCAACAATGCCTATGTGACTCTGGCAGAGCCCGGCTGCCAAATTTGAAACGTCCAGCGATTGCGCCCACACGAAAGCTGCCAGCACTGAAAGCTCTACCTGGTTTTCACTGTCCCTTGGAACTGCATTCGCTGCCGCACAGACATTCGCGCTCTGCGCAAGCCTTGGTTGGTTATGATGCAACAATGCCTATGTGACTCTGGCAGAGCCCGGCTGCCAAATTTGAAACGTCCAGAGATTGCGCCCACACGAAAGCTGCCAGCACTGAAAGCTCTACCTGGTTTTCACTGTCCCTTGGAACTGCATTCGCTGCCGCACAGACATTCGTGGTCCGCAAAAGCCTTGGTTGGTTATGATTCAACAATGCCTATGTGACTCTGGCAGAGCCCGGCTGCCAAATTTGAAATTTACACCTATTGCGCCCACACGAAAGCTGCCAGCACTGAAAGCTCTACCTGGTTTTCACTGTCCCTTGGAACTGCATTTGCTGCCGCACAGACATTCGCGCTCTGCAAAAGCCTTGGTTGGGTATGATGCAACAATGCCTATGTGACTCTCGCAGAGCCCGGCTGCCAAATTTGAATTGTACACCGATTGCGCCCTCACGAAAGCTGCCAGCACTGAAAGCTCTACCTGGTTTTCACTGTCCCTTGGAACTGCATTTGCTGCCGCACAGACATTCGCGCTCTGCAAAAGCCTTGGTTGGGTATGATGCAACAATGCCTATGTGACTCTCGCAGAGCCCGCTGCCAAATTTGACACGTCCAGCGATTGCGCCCACACGAAAGCTGCCAGCACTGAAAGCTCTACCTGGTTTTGACTGTCCCTTGGAACTGCATTCGCTGCTGCACAGACATTCGCGCTCTGCAAAAGCCTTGGTTGGGTATGATGCAACAATGCCTATGTGACTCTCGCACAGCCTGCTGCCAAATTTGAAACGTCCACTGATTGCGCCCACACGAAAGCTGCTAGCACTGAAAGCTCTACCTGGTTTTCACTGTCCCTTGGAACTGCATTCGCTGCCGCACAGACATTCGCGCTCCGCAAAAGCCTTGGTTGGTTATGATGCAACAATGCCTATGTGACTCTGGCAGAGCCCGGCTGCCAAATCTGAAACGTCCAGCGATTGCGCCCACACGAAAGCTGCCAGCACTGAAAGCTCTACCTGGTTTTCACTGTCCCTTGGAACTGCATTCGCTGCCGCACAGACATTCGGGCTCTGCGCAAGCCTTGGTTGGTTATGATGCAACAATGCCTATGTGACTCTGGCAGAGACCGGCTGCCAAATTTGAAACGTCCAGCGATTGCGCCCACACGAAAGCTGCCAGCACTGAAAGCTCTACCTGGTTTTCACTGTCCCTTGGAACTGCATTCGCTGCCGCACAGACATTCGTGGTCCGCAAAAGCCTTGGTTGGTTATGATTCAACAATGCCTATGTGACTCTGGCAGAGCCCGGCTGCCAAATTTGAAATGTACACCTATTGCGCCCTCACGAAAGCTCCCAGCGCTGAAAGCTCTACCTGGTTTTCACTGTCCCTTGGAACTGCATTCGCTGCCGCACAGACATTCGCTTTCTGCAAATGTCTGGGTTGGTTATGACGCAACAATGCCTATGTGACTCTGGCAGAGCCCGGCTGCCAAATTTGAATTGTACACCGATTGCGCCCTCACGAAAGCTGCCAGCACTGAAAGCTCTACCTGGTTTTCACTGTCCCTTGGAACTGCATTCGCTGCCGCACAGACAGTCGCGCTCTGCAAAAGCCTTGGTTGGGTATGATGCAACAATGCCTATGTGACTCTCGCAGAGCACGCTGCAAAATTTGAAACGTCCAGCGATTGCGCCCACACGAAAGCTGCCAGCACTGAAAGCTCTGCCTGGTTTTCACTGTCCCTTGGAACTGCATTCGCTGCCGCACAGACATTCGCGCTCTGCGCAAGCCTTGGTTGGTTATGACGCAACAATGCCTATGTGACTCTGGCAGAGCCCGGCTGCCAAATTTGAAATGTACACCGATTGCGCCCACACGAAAGCTGCCAGCACTGAAAGCTCTACCTGGTTTTCACTGTCCCTTGGAACTGCATTCGCTGCCGCACAGACATTCGCGCTCCGCAAAAGCCTTGGTTGGATATGATGCAACAATGCCTATGTGACTCTGGCAGAGCTCGGCTGCCAAATTTGAAACGTCCAGCGATTGCGCCCACACGAAAGCTGCCAGCACTGAAAGCTCTACCTGGTTTTCACTGTCCCTTGGAACTGCATTCGCTGCCGCACAGACATTCGCGGTCCGCAAAAGCCTTGGTTGGTTATGATGCAACAATGCCTATGTGACTCTGGCAGAGCCCGGCTGCCAAATTTGAAACGTCCACTGATTGCGCCGACACGAAAGCTGCCAGCACTGAAAGCTCTACCTGGTTTTCACTGTCCCTTGGAACTGCATTCGCTGCCGCACAGACATTCGCGCTCTGCGCAAGCCTTGGTTGGTTATGATGCAACAATGCCTATGTGACTCTGGCAGAGCCCGGCTGCCAAATTTGAAACCTCCACCGATTGCGCCCACACGAAAGCTGCCAGCACTGAAAGCTCTACCTGGTTTTCACTGTCCCTTGGAACTGCATTCGCTGCCGCACAGACATTATCTCTCCGCATAAGCTTTATTTGTTTATGATGCAACAATGCCTATGTGACTCTGGCACAGCCCGCTGCCAAATTTGAAACGTCCACTGATTGCGCCCACACGAAAGCTGCCAGCACTGAAAGCTCTACCTGGTTTTCACTGTCCCTTGGAACTGCATTCGCTGCCGCACAGACATTCGCGCTCTGCGCAAGCCTTGGTTGGTTATGATGCAACAATGCCTATGTGACTCTGGCAGAGCCCAGCTGCCAAATTTGAAACGTCCAGCGATTGCGCCCACACGAAAGCTGCCAGCACTGAAAGCTCTACCTGGTTTTCACTGTCCCTTGGAACTGCATTCGCTGCCGCACAGACATTCGCGTTCTGCAAAAGCCTTGGTTGGGTATGATGCAACAATGCCTATGTGACTCTGGCAGCGCCCGGCTTCCAAATTTGAAACGTCCACCGATTGCGCCCACACGAAAGCTGCCAGCACTGAAAGCTCTACCTGGTTTTCACTGTCCCTTGGAACTGCATTCGCTGCCGCACAGACATTCGCGCTCCGCAAAAGCCTTGGTTGGTTATGATGCAACAATGCCTATGTGACTCTGGCAGAGCCCGGCTGCCAAATTTGAAACGTCCAGCGATTGCGCCCACACGAAAGCTGCCAGCACTGAAAGCTCTACCTGGTTTTCACTGTCCCTTGGAACTGCATTCGCTGCCGCACAGACATTCGCGCTCTGCAAAAGCCTTGGTTGGGTATGATGCAACAATGCCTATGTGACTCTGGCAGAGCCCGCTGCCAAATTTGAATTGTACACCGATTGCGCCCTCACGAAAGCTGCCAGCACTGAAAGCTCTACCTGGTTTTCACTGTCCCTTGGAACTGCATTCGCTGCTGCACAGACATTCGCGCTCTGCAAAAGCCTTGGTTGGGTATGATGCAACAATGCCTATGTGACTCTCGCACAGCCTGCTGCCAAATTTGAAACGTCCACTGATTGCGCCACACGAAAGCTGCTAGCACTGAAAGCTCTACCTGGTTTTCACTGTCCCTTGGAACTGCATTTGCTGCCGCACAGACATTCGCGCTCCGCAAAAGCCTTGGTTGGTTATGATGCAACAATGCCTATGTGACTCTGGCAGAGCCCGGCTGCCAAATTTGAAACGTCCAGCGATTGCGCCCACACGAAAGCTGCCAGCACTGAAAGCTCTACCTGGTTTTCACTGTCCCTTGGAACTGCATTCGCTGCCGCACAGACATTCGCGCTCCGCAAAAGCCTTGGTTGATTATGATGCAACAATGCCTATGTGACTCTGGCAGAGCCCGGCTGCCAAATTTGAAACGTCCAGCGATTGCGCCCACACGAAAGCTGCCAGCACTGAAAGCTCTACCTGGTTTTCACTGTCCCTTGGAACTGCATTCGCTGCCGCACAGACATTCGCGGTCCGCAAAAGCCTTGGTTGGTTATGATGCAACAATGCCTATGTGACTCTGGCAGAGCCCGGCTGCCAAATTTGAAACGTCCACTGATTGCGCCGACACGAAAGCTGCCAGCACTGAAAGCTCTACCTGGTTTTCACCGTCCCTTGGAACTGCATTCGCTGCCGCACAGACATTCGCGCTCTGCGCAAACCTTGGTTGGTTATGATGCAACAATGCCTATGTGACTCTGGCAGAGCCCGGCTGCCAAATTTGAAACCTCCACCGATTGCGCCCACACGAAAGCTGCCAGCACTGAAAGCTCTACCTGGTTTTCACTGTCCCTTGGAACTGCATTCGCTGCCGCACAGACATTATCTCTCCGCATAAGCTTTATTTGTTTATGATGCAACAATGCCTATGTGACTCTGGCACAGCCCGCTGCCAAATTTGAAACGTCCACTGATTGCGCCCACACGAAAGCTGCCAGCACTGAAAGCTCTACCTGGTTTTCACTGTCCCTTGGAACTGCATTCGCTGCCGCACAGACATTCGCGCTCTGCGCAAGCCTTCGTTGGTTATGATGCAACAATGCCTATGTGACTCTGGCAGAGACCGGCTGCCAAATTTGAAACGTCCAGCGATTGCGCCCACACGAAAGCTGCCAGCACTGAAAGCTCTACCTGGTTTTCACTGTCCCTTGGAACTGCATTCGCTGCCGCACAGACATTCGCGTTCTGCAAAAGCCTTGGTTGGGTATGATGCAACAATGCCTATGTGACTCTGGCAGCGCCCGGCTTCCAAATTTGAAACGTCCACCGATTGCGCCCACACGAAAGCTGCCAGCACTGAAAGCTCTACCTGGTTTTCACTGTCCCTTGGAACTGCATTCGCTGCCGCACAGACATTCGCGCTCCGCAAAAGCCTTGGTTGGTTATGATGCAACAATGCCTATGTGACTCTGGCAGAGCCCGGCTGCCAAATTTGAAACGTCCAGCGATTGCGCCCACACGAAAGCTGCCAGCACTGAAAGCTCTACCTGGTTTTCACTGTCCCTTGGAACTGCATTCGCTGCTGCACAGACATTCGCGCTCTGCAAAAGCCTTGGTTGGGTATGATGCAACAATGCCTATGTGACTCTCGCACAGCCTGCTGCCAAATTTGAAACGTCCACTGATTGCGCCCACACGAAAGCTGCTAGCACTGAAAGCTCTACCTGGTTTTCACTGTCCCTTGGAACTGCATTTGCTGCCGCACAGACATTCGCGCTCCGCAAAAGCCTTGGTTGGTTATGATGCAACAATGCCTATGTGACTCTGGCAGAGCCCGGCTGCCAAATTTGAAACGTCCAGCGATTGCGCCCACACGAAAGCTGCCAGCACTGAAAGCTCTACCTGGTTTTCACTGTCCCTTGGAACTGCATTCGCTGCCGCACAGACATTCGCGCTCCGCAAAAGCCTTGGTTGGTTATGATGCAACAATGCCTATGTGACCCTGGCAGAGCCCGGCTGTCAAATTTGAAACGTCCAGCGATTGCGCCCACACGAAAGCTGCCAGCACTGAAAGCTCTACCTGGTTTTCACCGTCCCTTGGAACTGCATTCGCTGCCGCACAGACATTCGCGCTCTGCGCAAGCCTTGGTTGGTTATGATGCAACAATGCCTATGTGACTCTGGCAGAGCCCGGCTGCCAAATTTGAAACCTCCACCGATTGCGCCCACACGAAAGCTGCCAGCACTGAAAGCTCTACCTGGTTTTCACTGTCCCTTGGAACTGCATTCGCTGCCGCACAGACATTATCTCTCCGCATAAGCTTTATTTGTTTATGATGCAACAATGCCTATGTGACTCTGGCACAGCCCGCTGCCAAATTTGAAACATCCACTGATTGCGCCCACACGAAAGCTGCCAGCACTGAAAGCTCTACCTGGTTTTCACTGTCCCTTGGAACTGCATTCGCTGCCGCCCAGACATTCGCGGTCCGCAAAAGCCTTGGTTGGTTATGATGCAACAATGCCTATGTGACTCTGGCAGAGCCCGGCTGCCAAATTTGAAACGTCCACTGATTGCGCCCACACGAAAGCTGCCAGCACTGAAAGCTCTACCTGGTTTTCACCGTCCCTTGGAACTGCATTCGCTGCCGCACAGACATTCGCGCTCTGCGCAAGCCTTGGTTGGTTATGATGCAACAATGCCTATGTGACTGTGGCAGAGCCCGGCTGCCAAATTTGAAACCTCCACCGATTGCGCCCACACGAAAGCTGCCAGCACTGAAAGCTCTACCTGGTTTTCACTGTCCCTTGGAACTGCATTCGCTGCCGCACAGACATTATCTCTCCGCATAAGCTTTATTTGTTTATGATGCAACAATGCCTATGTGACTCTGGCACAGCCCGCTGCCAAATTTGAAACGTCCACTGATTGCGCCCACATGAAAGCTGCCAGCACTGAAAGCTCTACCTGGTTTTCACTGTCCCTTGGAACTGCATTCGCTGCCGCACAGACATTCGCGCTCTGCGCAAGCCTTGGTTGGTTATGATGCAACAATGCCTATGTGACTCTGGCAGAGACCGGCTGCCAAATTTGAAACGTCCAGCGATTGCGCCCACACGAAAGCTGCCAGCACTGAAAGCTCTACCTGGTTTTCACTGTCCCTTGGAACTGCATTCGCTGCCGCACAGACATTCGCGTTCTGCAAAAGCCTTGGTTGGGTATGATGCAACAATGCCTATGTGACTCTGGCAGCGCCCGGCTTCCAAATTTGAAACGTCCACCGATTGCGCCCACACGAAAGCTGCCAGCACTGAAAGCTCTACCTGGTTTTCACTGTCCCTTGGAACTGCATTTGCTGCCGCACAGACATTCGCGCTCTGCAAAAGCCTTGGTTGGGTATGATGCAACAATGCCTATGTGACTCTCGCACAGCCTGCTGCCAAATTTGAAACGTCCACTGATTGCGCCCACACGAAAGCTGCTAGCACTGAAAGCTCTACCTGGTTTTCACTGTCCCTTGGAACTGCATTTGCTGCCGCACAGACATTCGCGCTCCGCAAAAGCCTTGGTTGGTTATGATGCAACAATGCCTATGTGACTCTGGCAGAGCCCGGCTGCCAAATTTGAAACGTCCAGCGATTGCGCCCACACGAAAGCTGCCAGCACTGAAAGCTCTACCTGGTTTTCACTGTCCCTTGGAACTGCATTCGCTGCCGCACAGACATTCGCGCTCCGCAAAAGCCTTGGTTGGTTATGATGCAACAATGCCTATGTGACTCTGGCAGAGCCCGGCTGCCAAATTTGAAACGTCCAGCGATTGCGCCCACACGAAAGCTGCCAGCACTGAAAGCTCTACCTGGTTTTCACTGTCCCTTGGAACTGCATTCGCTGACGCACAGACATTCGCGCTCTGCGCAAGCCTTGGTTGGTTATGATGCAACAATGCCTATGTGACTCTGGCAGAGCCCGGCTGCCAAATTTGAAACGTCCAGCGATTGCGCCCACACGAAAGCTGCCAGCACTGAAAGCTCTACCTGGTTTTCACTGTCCCTTGGAACTGCATTCGCTGCCGCACAGACATTCGTGGTCCGCAAAAGCCTTGGTTGGTTATGATTCAACAATGCCTATGTGACTCTGGCAGAGCCCGGCTGCCAAATTTGAAATTTACACCTATTGCGCCCACACGAAAGCTGCCAGCACTGAAAGCTCTACCTGGTTTTCACTGTCCCTTGGAACTGCATTTGCTGCCGCACAGACATTCGCGCTCTGCAAAAGCCTTGGTTGGGTATGATGCAACAATGCCTATGTGACTCTCGCAGAGCCCGCTGCCAAATTTCACACGTCCAGCGATTGCGCCCACACGAAAGCTGCCAGCACTGAAAGCTCTACCTGGTTTTGACTGTCCCTTGGAA
This sequence comes from Mycteria americana, assembly GCF_035582795.1. Classification (NCBI taxonomy): domain Eukaryota; kingdom Metazoa; phylum Chordata; class Aves; order Ciconiiformes; family Ciconiidae; genus Mycteria; species Mycteria americana. The sequence continues at coordinate 786,460 of NW_027445609.1, read as the reverse complement.
CTGCATTCGCTGCTGCACAGACATTCGCGCTCTGCAAAAGTCTTGGTTGGGTATGATGCAACAATGCCTATGTGACTCTCGCACAGCCTGCTGCCAAATTTGAAACGTCCACTGATTGCGCCCACACGAAAGCTGCTAGCACTGAAAGCTCTACCTGGTTTTCACTGTCCCTTGGAACTGCATTCGCTGCCGCACAGACATTCGCGCTCCGCAAAAGCCTTGGTTGGTTATGATGCAACAATGCCTATGTGACTCTGGCAGAGCCCGGCTGCCAAATTTGAAACGTCCAGCGATTGCGCCCACACGAAAGCTGCCAGCACTGAAAGCTCTACCTGGTTTTCACTGTCCCTTGGAACTGCATTCGCTGCCGCACAGACATTCGCGCTCCGCAAAAACCTTGGTTGGTTATGATGCAACAATGCCTATGTGACCCTGGCAGAGCCCGGCTGTCAAATTTGAAACGTCCAGCGATTGCGCCCACACGAAAGCTGCCAGCACTGACAGCTCTACCTGGTTTTCACTGTCCCTTGGAACTGCACTCGCTGCCGCACAGACATTCGTGGTCCTCAAAAGCCTTGGTTGGTTATGATTCAACAATGCCTATGTGACTCTGGCAGAGCCCGGCTGCCAAATTTGAAATGTACACCTATTGCGCCCTCACGAAAGCTCCCAGCGCTGAAAGCTCTACCTGGTTTTCACTGTCCCTTGGAACTGCATTCGCTGCCGCACAGACATTCGCTTTCTGCAAAAGTCTGGGTTGGTTATGACGCAACAATGCCTATGTGACTCTGGCAGAGCCCGGCTGCCAAATTTCAATTGTACACCGATTGCGCCCTCACGAAAGCTGCCAGCACTGAAAGCTCTACCTGGTTTTCACTGTCCCTTGGAACTGCATTCGCTGCCGCACAGACATTCGCGCTCTGCGCAAGCCTTGGTTGGGTATGATGCAACAATGCCTATGTTACTCTGGCAGAGCCCGGCTGCCAAATTTGAAATGTACACCGATTGTGCCCACACGAAAGCTGCCAGCACTGAAAGCTCTACCTGGTTTTCACTGTCCCTTGGAACTGCATTCGCTGCCGCACAGACATTATCTCTCCGCATAAGCTTTATTTGTTTATGATGCAACAATGCCTATGTGACTCTGGCACAGCCCGCTGCCAAATTTGAAACGTCCACTGATTGCGCCCACACGAAAGCTGCCAGCACTGAAAGCTCTACCTGGTTTTCACTGTCCCTTGGAACTGCATTCGCTGCCGCACAGACATTCGCGCTCTGCGCAAGCCTTGGTTGGTTATGATGCAACAATGCCTATGTGACTCTGGCAGAGCCCGGCTGCTAAATTTGAAACGTCCAGCGATTGCGCCCACACGAAAGCTGCCAGCACTGAAAGCTCTACCTGGTTTTCACTGTCCCTTGGAACTGCATTCGCTGCCGCACAGACATTCGCTTTCTGCAAATGTCTGGGTTGGTTATGACGCAACAATGCCTATGTGACTCTGGCAGAGCCCGGCTGCCAAATTTGAATTGTACACCGATTGCGCCCTCACGAAAGCTGCCAGCACTGAAAGCTCTACCTGGTTTTCACTGTCCCTTGGAACTGCATTCGCTGCCGCACAGACAGTCGCGCTCTGCAAAAGCCTTGGTTGGGTATGATGCAACAATGCCTATGTGACTCTCGCAGAGCACGCTGCCAAATTTGAAACTTCCAGCAATTGCGCCCACACGAAAGCTGCCAGCACTGAAAGCTCTACCTGGTTTTCACTGTCCCTTGGAACTGCATTCGCTGCCGCACAGACATTCGCGCTCTGCGCAAGCCTTGGTTGGTTATGACGCAACAATGCCTATGTGACTCTGGCAGAGCCCGGCTGCCAAATTTGAAATGTACACCGATTGCGCCCACACGAAAGCTGCCAGCACTGAAAGCTCTACCTGGTTTTCACTGTCCCTTGGAACTGCATTCGCTGCCGCACAGACATTCGCGTTCTGCAAAAGCCTTGGTTGGGTATGATGCAACAATGCCTATGTGACTCTGGCAGCGCCCGGCTTCCAAATTTGAAACGTCCACCGATTGCGCCCACACGAAAGCTGCCAGCACTGAAAGCTCTACCTGGTTTTCACTGTCCCTTGGAACTGCATTTGCTGCCGCACAGACATTCGCGCTCTGCAAAAGCCTTGGTTGGGTATGATGTAACAATGCCTATGTGACTCTCGCACAGCCTGCTGCCAAATTTGAAACGTCCACTGATTGCGCCCACACGAAAGCTGCTAGCACTGAAAGCTCTACCTGGTTTTCACTGTCCCTTGGAACTGCATTTGCTGCCGCACAGACATTCGCGCTCTGCAAAAGCCTTGGTTGGGTATGATGCAACAATGCCTATGTGACTCTCGCAGAGCCCGCTGCCAAATTTCACACGTCCAGCGATTGCGCCCACACAAAAGCTGCCAGCACTGAAAGCTCTACCTGGTTTTGACTGTCCCTTGGAACTGCATTCGCTGCTGCACAGACATTCGCGCTCTGCAAAAGTCTTGGTTGGGTATGATGCAACAATGCCTATGTGACTCTCGCACAGCCTGCTGCCAAATTTGAAACGTCCACTGATTGCGCCCACACGAAAGCTGCTAGCACTGAAAGCTCTACCTGGTTTTCACTGTCCCTTGGAACTGCATTCGCTGCCGCACAGACATTCGCGCTCCGCAAAAGCCTTGGTTGGTTATGATGCAACAATGCCTATGTGACTCTGGCAGAGCCCGGCTGCCAAATTTGAAACGTCCAGCGATTGCGCCCACACGAAAGCTGCCAGCACTGAAAGCTCTACCTGGTTTTCACTGTCCCTTGGAACTGCATTCGCTGCCGCACAGACATTCGCGCTCCGCAAAAGCCTTGGTTGGTTATGATGCAACAATGCCTATGTGACCCTGGCAGAGCCCGGCTGTCAAATTTGAAACGTCCAGCGATTGCGCCCACACGAAAGCTGCCAGCACTGACAGCTCTACCTGGTTTTCACTGTCCCTTGGAACTGCATTCGCTGCCGCACAGACATTCGTGGTCCTCAAAAGCCTTGGTTGGTTATGATTCAACAATGCCTATGTGACTCTGGCAGAGCCCGGCTGCCAAATTTGAAATGTACACCTATTGCGCCCTCACGAAAGCTCCCAGCGCTGAAAGCTCTACCTGGTTTTCACTGTCCCTTGGAACTGCATTCGCTGCCGCACAGACATTCGCTTTCTGCAAAAGTCTGGGTTGGTTATGACGCAACAATGCCTATGTGACTCTGGCAGAGCCCGGCTGCCAAATTTCAATTGTACACCGATTGCGCCCTCACGAAAGCTGCCAGCACTGAAAGCTCTACCTGGTTTTCACTGTCCCTTGGAACTGCATTCGCTGCCGCACAGACATTCGCGCTCTGCGCAAGCCTTGGTTGGGTATGATGCAACAATGCCTATGTTACTCTCGCAGAGCACGCTGCCAAATTTGAAACGTCCAGCGATTGCGCCCACACGAAAGCTGCCAGCACTGAAAGCTCTACCTGGTTTTCACTGTCCCTTGGAACTGCATTCGCTGCCGCACAGACATTCGCGCTCTGCGCAAGCCTTGGTTGATTATGACGCAACAATGCCTATGTGACTCTGGCAGAGCCCGGCTGCCAAATTTGAAATGTACACCGATTGCGCCCACACGAAAGCTGCCAGCACTGAAAGCTCTACCTGGTTTTCACTGTCCCTTGGAACTGCATTCGCTGCCGCACAGACATTATCTCTCCGCATAAGCTTTATTTGTTTATGATGCAACAATGCCTATGTGACTCTGGCACAGCCCGCTGCCAAATTTGAAACGTCCACTGATTGCGCCCACACGAAAGCTGCCAGCACTGAAAGCTCTACCTGGTTTTCACTGTCCCTTGGAACTGCATTCGCTGCCGCACAGACATTCGCGCTCTGCGCAAGCCTTGGTTGGTTATGATGCAACAATGCCTATGTGACTCTGGCAGAGCCCGGCTGCTAAATTTGAAACGTCCAGCGATTGCGCCCACACGAAAGCTGCCAGCACTGAAAGCTCTACCTGGTTTTCACTGTCCCTTGGAACTGCATTCGCTGCCGCACAGACATTCGCTTTCTGCAAATGTCTGGGTTGGTTATGACGCAACAATGCCTATGTGACTCTGGCAGAGCCCGCTGACAAATTTGAATTGTACACCGATTGCGCCCTCACGAAAGCTGCCAGCACTGAAAGCTCTACCTGGTTTTCACTGTCCCTTGGAACTGCATTCGCTGCCGCACAGACAGTCGCGCTCTGCAAAAGCCTTGGTTGGGTATGATGCAACAATGCCTATGTGACTCTCGCAGAGCACGCTGCCAAATTTGAAACTTCCAGCGATTGCGCCCACACGAAAGCTGCCAGCACTGAAAGCTCTACCTGGTTTTCACTGTCCCTTGGAACTGCATTCGCTGCCGCACAGACATTCGCGCTCTGCGCAAGCCTTGGTTGGTTATGACGCAACAATGCCTATGTGACTCTGGCAGAGCCCGGCTGCCAAATTTGAAATGTACACCGATTGCGCCCACACGAAAGCTGCCAGCACTGAAAGCTCTACCTGGTTTTCACTGTCCCTTGGAACTGCATTCGCTGCCGCACAGACATTCGCGTTCTGCAAAAGCCTTGGTTGGGTATGATGCAACAATGCCTATGTGACTCTGGCAGCGCCCGGCTTCCAAATTTGAAACGTCCACCGATTGCGCCCACACGAAAGCTGCCAGCACTGAAAGCTCTACCTGGTTTTCACTGTCCCTTGGAACTGCATTTGCTGCCGCACAGACATTCGCGCTCTGCAAAAGCCTTGGTTGGGTATGATGTAACAATGCCTATGTGACTCTCGCACAGCCTGCTGCCAAATTTGAAACGTCCACTGATTGCGCCCACACGAAAGCTGCTAGCACTGAAAGCTCTACCTGGTTTTCACTGTCCCTTGGAACTGCATTTGCTGCCGCACAGACATTCGCGCTCTGCAAAAGCCTTGGTTGGGTATGATGCAACAATGCCTATGTGACTCTCGCAGAGCCCGCTGCCAAATTTCACACGTCCAGCGATTGCGCCCACACGAAAGCTGCCAGCACTGAAAGCTCTACCTGGTTTTGACTGTCCCTTGGAACTGCATTCGCTGCTGCACAGACATTCGCGCTCTGCAAAAGTCTTGGTTGGGTATGATGCAACAATGCCTATGTGACTCTCGCACAGCCTGCTGCCAAATTTGAAACGTCCACTGATTGCGCCCACACGAAAGCTGCTAGCACTGAAAGCTCTACCTGGTTTTCACTGTCCCTTGGAACTGCATTCGCTGCCGCACAGACATTCGCGCTCCGCAAAAGCCTTGGTTGGTTATGATGCAACAATGCCTATGTGACTCTGGCAGAGCCCGGCTGCCAAATTTGAAACGTCCAGCGATTGCGCCCACACGAAAGCTGCCAGCACTGAAAGCTCTACCTGGTTTTCACTGTCCCTTGGAACTGCATTCGCTGCCGCACAGACATTCGTGGTCCGCAAAAGCCTTGGTTGGTTATGATTCAACAATGCCTATGTGACCCTGGCAGAGCCCGGCTGTCAAATTTGAAACGTCCAGCGATTGCGCCCACACGAAAGCTGCCAGCACTGACAGCTCTACCTGGTTTTCACTGTCCCTTGGAACTGCATTCGCTGCCGCACAGACATTCGTGGTCCTCAAAAGCCTTGGTTGGTTATGATTCAACAATGCCTATGTGACTCTGGCAGAGCCCGGCTGCCAAATTTGAAATGTACACCTATTGCGCCCTCACGAAAGCTCCCAGCGCTGAAAGCTCTACCTGGTTTTCACTGTCCCTTGGAACTGCATTCGCTGCCGCACAGACATTCGCTTTCTGCAAAAGTCTGGGTTGGTTATGACGCAACAATGCCTATGTGACTCTGGCAGAGCCCGGCTGCCAAATTTCAATTGTACACCGATTGCGCCCTCACGAAAGCTGCCAGCACTGAAAGCTCTACCTGGTTTTCACTGTCCCTTGGAACTGCATTCGCTGCCGCACAGACATTCGCGCTCTGCGCAAGCCTTGGTTGGGTATGATGCAACAATGCCTATGTTACTCTCGCAGAGCACGCTGCCAAATTTGAAACGTCCAGCGATTGCGCCCACACGAAAGCTGCCAGCACTGAAAGCTCTACCTGGTTTTCACTGTCCCTTGGAACTGCATTCGCTGCCGCACAGACATTCGCGCTCTGCGCAAGCCTTGGTTGATTATGACGCAACAATGCCTATGTGACTCTGGCAGAGCCCGGCTGCCAAATTTGAAATGTACACCGATTGCGCCCACACGAAAGCTGCCAGCACTGAAAGCTCTACCTGGTTTTCACTGTCCCTTGGAACTGCATTCGCTGCCGCACAGACATTATCTCTCCGCATAAGCTTTATTTGTTTATGATGCAACAATGCCTATGTGACTCTGGCACAGCCCGCTGCCAAATTTGAAACGTCCACTGATTGCGCCCACACGAAAGCTGCCAGCACTGAAAGCTCTACCTGGTTTTCACTGTCCCTTGGAACTGCATTCGCTGCCGCACAGACATTCGCGCTCTGCGCAAGCCTTGGTTGGTTATGATGCAACAATGCCTATGTGACTCTGGCAGAGCCCGGCTGCTAAATTTGAAACGTCCAGCGATTGCGCCCACACGAAAGCTGCCAGCACTGAAAGCTCTACCTGGTTTTCACTGTCCCTTGGAACTGCATTCGCTGCCGCACAGACATTCGCGCTCTGCGCAAGCCTTGGTTGGTTATGACGCAACAATGCCTATGTGACTCTGGCAGAGCCCGGCTGCCAAATTTGAAATGTACACCGATTGCGCCCACACGAAAGCTGCCAGCACTGAAAGCTCTACCTGGTTTTCACTGTCCCTTGGAACTGCATTCGCTGCCGCACAGACATTCGCGTTCTGCAAAAGCCTTGGTTGGGTATGATGCAACAATGCCTATGTGACTCTGGCAGCGCCCGGCTTCCAAATTTGAAACGTCCACCGATTGCGCCCACACGAAAGCTGCCAGCACTGAAAGCTCTACCTGGTTTTCACTGTCCCTTGGAACTGCATTTGCTGCCGCACAGACATTCGCGCTCTGCAAAAGCCTTGGTTGGGTATGATGTAACAATGCCTATGTGACTCTCGCACAGCCTGCTGCCAAATTTGAAACGTCCACTGATTGCGCCCACACGAAAGCTGCTAGCACTGAAAGCTCTACCTGGTTTTCACTGTCCCTTGGAACTGCATTCGCTGCCGCACAGACATTCGCGCTCTGCAAAAGCCTTGGTTGGGTATGATGCAACAATGCCTATGTTACTCTCGCAGAGCACGCTGCCAAATTTGAAACGTCCAGCGATTGCGCCCACACGAAAGCTGCCAGCACTGAAAGCTCTACCTGGTTTTCACTGTCCCTTGGAACTGCATTCGCTGCCGCACAGACATTCGCGCTCTGCGCAAGCCTTGGTTGATTATGACGCAACAATGCCTATGTGACTCTGGCAGAGCCCGGCTGCCAAATTTGAAATGTACACCGATTGCGCCCACACGAAAGCTGCCAGCACTGAAAGCTCTACCTGGTTTTCACTGTCCCTTGGAACTGCATTCGCTGCCGCACAGACATTATCTCTCCGCATAAGCTTTATTTGTTTATGATGCAACAATGCCTATGTGACTCTGGCACAGCCCGCTGCCAAATTTGAAACGTCCACTGATTGCGCCCACACGAAAGCTGCCAGCACTGAAAGCTCTACCTGGTTTTCACTGTCCCTTGGAACTGCATTCGCTGCCGCACAGACATTCGCGCTCTGCGCAAGCCTTGGTTGGTTATGATGCAACAATGCCTATGTGACTCTGGCAGAGCCCGGCTGCTAAATTTGAAACGTCCAGCGATTGCGCCCACACGAAAGCTGCCAGCACTGAAAGCTCTACCTGGTTTTCACTGTCCCTTGGAACTGCATTCGCTGCCGCACAGACATTCGCTTTCTGCAAATGTCTGGGTTGGTTATGACGCAACAATGCCTATGTGACTCTGGCAGAGCCCGGCTGCCAAATTTGAATTGTACACCGATTGCGCCCTCACGAAAGCTGCCAGCACTGAAAGCTCTACCTGGTTTTCACTGTCCCTTGGAACTGCATTCGCTGCCGCACAGACAGTCGCGCTCTGCAAAAGCCTTGGTTGGGTATGATGCAACAATGCCTATGTGACTCTCGCAGAGCACGCTGCCAAATTTGAAACTTCCAGCGATTGCGCCCACACGAAAGCTGCCAGCACTGAAAGCTCTACCTGGTTTTCACTGTCCCTTGGAACTGCATTTGCTGCCGCACAGACATTCGCGCTCTGCAAAAGCCTTGGTTGGGTATGATGTAACAATGCCTATGTGACTCTCGCACAGCCTGCTGCCAAATTTGAAACGTCCACTGATTGCGCCCACACGAAAGCTGCTAGCACTGAAAGCTCTACCTGGTTTTCACTGTCCCTTGGAACTGCATTTGCTGCCGCACAGACATTCGCGCTCTGCAAAAGCCTTGGTTGGGTATGATGCAACAATGCCTATGTGACTCTCGCAGAGCCCGCTGCCAAATTTCACACGTCCAGCGATTGCGCCCACACGAAAGCTGCCAGCACTGAAAGCTCTACCTGGTTTTGACTGTCCCTTGGAACTGCATTCGCTGCTGCACAGACATTCGCGCTCTGCAAAAGTCTTGGTTGGGTATGATGCAACAATGCCTATGTGACTCTCGCACAGCCTGCTGCCAAATTTGAAACGTCCACTGATTGCGCCCACACGAAAGCTGCTAGCACTGAAAGCTCTACCTGGTTTTCACTGTCCCTTGGAACTGCATTCGCTGCCGCACAGACATTCGCGCTCCGCAAAAGCCTTGGTTGGTTATGATGCAACAATGCCTATGTGACTCTCGCACAGCCTGCTGCCAAATTTGAAACGTCCACTGATTGCGCCCACACGAAAGCTGCTAGCACTGAAAGCTCTACCTGGTTTTCACTGTCCCTTGGAACTGCATTTGCTGCCGCACAGACATTCGCGCTCTGCAAAAGCCTTGGTTGGGTATGATGCAACAATGCCTATGTGACTCTCGCAGAGCCCGCTGCCAAATTTCACACGTCCAGCGATTGCGCCCACACGAAAGCTGCCAGCACTGAAAGCTCTACCTGGTTTTGACTGTCCCTTGGAACTGCATTCGCTGCTGCACAGACATTCGCGCTCTGCAAAAGTCTTGGTTGGGTATGATGCAACAATGCCTATGTGACTCTCGCACAGCCTGCTGCCAAATTTGAAACGTCCACTGATTGCGCCCACACGAAAGCTGCTAGCACTGAAAGCTCTACCTGGTTTTCACTGTCCCTTGGAACTGCATTCGCTGCCGCACAGACATTCGCGCTCCGCAAAAGCCTTGGTTGGTTATGATGCAACAATGCCTATGTGACTCTGGCAGAGCCCGGCTGCCAAATTTGAAACGTCCAGCGATTGCGCCCACACGAAAGCTGCCAGCACTGAAAGCTCTACCTGGTTTTCACTGTCCCTTGGAACTGCATTCGCTGCCGCACAGACATTCGCGGTCCGCAAAAGCCTTGGTTGGTTATGATGCAACAATGCCTATGTGACTCTGGCAGAGCCCGGCTGCCAAATTTGAAACGTCCAGCGATTGCGCCCACACGAAAGCTGCCAGCACTGAAAGCTCTACCTGGTTTTCACTGTCCCTTGGAACTGCATTCGCTGCCGCACAGACATTCGCGCTCTGCAAAAGCCTTGGTTGGGTATGATGCAACAATGCCTATGTGACTCTCGCAGAGCCCGGCTGCCAAATTTGAATTGTACACCGATTGCGCCCTCACGAAAGCTGCCAGCACTGAAAGCTCTACCTGGTTTTCACTGTCCCTTGGAACTGCATTCGCTGCTGCACAGACATTCGCGCTCTGCAAAAGCCTTGGTTGGGTATGATGCAACAATGCCTATGTGACTCTCGCACAGCCTGCTGCCAAATTTGAAACGTCCACTGATTGCGCCCACACGAAAGCTGCTAGCACTGAAAGCTCTACCTGGTTTTCACTGTCCCTTGGAACTGCATTTGCTGCCGCACAGACATTCGCGCTCCGCAAAAGCCTTGGTTGGTTATGATGCAACAATGCCTATGTGACTCTGGCAGAGCCCGGCTGCCAAATTTGAAACGTCCAGCGATTGCGCCCACACGAAAGCTGCCAGCACTGAAAGCTCTACCTGGTTTTCACTGTCCCTTGGAACTGCATTCGCTGCCGCACAGACATTATCTCTCCGCATAAGCTTTATTTGTTTATGATGCAACAATGCCTATGTGACTCTGGCACAGCCCGCTGCCAAATTTGAAACGTCCACTGATTGCGCCCACACGAAAGCTGCCAGCACTGAAAGCTCTACCTGGTTTTCACTGTCCCTTGGAACTGCATTCGCTGCCGCACAGACATTCGCGCTCTGCGCAAGCCTTGGTTGGTTATGATGCAACAATGCCTATGTGACTCTGGCAGAGACCGGCTGCCAAATTTGAAACGTCCAGCGATTGCGCCCACACGAAAGCTGCCAGCACTGAAAGCTCTACCTGGATTTCACTGTCCCTTGGAACTGCATTCGCTGCCGCACAGACATTCGCGTTCTGCAAAAGCCTTGGTTGGGTATGATGCAACAATGCCTATGTGACTCTGGCAGAGCCCGGCTGCCAAATTTGAAACGTCCAGCGATTGCGCCCACACGAAAGCTGCCAGCACTGAAAGCTCTACCTGGTTTTCACTGTCCCTTGGAACTACATTCGCTGCCGCACAGACATTCGTTCTCCGCAAAAGCCTTGGTTGGTTATGATGCAACAATGCCTATGTGACTCTGGCAGAGCCCGGCTGCCAAATTTGAAACGTCCAGCGATTGCGCCCACACGAAAGCTGCCAGCACTGAAAGCTCTACCTGGTTTTCACTGTCCCTTGGAACTGCATTCGCTGCCGCACAGACATTCGCGCTCTGCAAAAGCCTTGGTTGGGTATGATGCAACAATGCCTATGTTACTCTCGCAGAGCACGCTGCCAAATTTGAAACGTCCAGCGATTGCGCCCACACGAAAGCTGCCAGCACTAAAAGCTCTACCTGGTTTTCACTGTCCCTTGGAACTGCATTCGCTGCCGCACAGACATTCGCGCTCTGCGCAAGCCTTGGTTGATTATGACGCAACAATGCCTATGTGACTCTGGCAGAGCCCGGCTGCCAAATTTGAAATGTACACCGATTGCGCCCACACGAAAGCTGCCAGCACTGAAAGCTCTACCTGGTTTTCACTGTCCCTTGGAACTGCATTCGCTGCCGCACAGACATTATCTCTCCGCATAAGCTTTATTTGTTTATGATGCAACAATGCCTATGTGACTCTGGCACAGCCCGCTGCCAAATTTGAAACGTCCAGCGATTGCGCCCACACGAAAGCTGCCAGCACTGAAAGCTCTACCTGGTTTTCACTGTCCCTTGGAACTGCATTCGCTGCCGCACAGACATTCGCGCTCCGCAAAAGCCTTGGTTGGTTATGATGCAACAATGCCTATGTGACCCTGGCAGAGCCCGGCTGTCAAATTTGAAACGTCCAGCGATTGCGCCCACACAAAAGCTGCCAGCACTGAAAGCTCTACCTGGTTTTGACTGTCCCTTGGAACTGCATTCGCTGCTGCACAGACATTCGCGCTCTGCAAAAGCCTTGGTTGGGTATGATGCAACAATGCCTATGTGACTCTGGCAGAGCCCGGCTGCCAAATTTGAAACGTCCACTGATTGCGCCCACACGAAAGCTGCTAGCACTGAAAGCTCTACCTGGTTTTAACTGTCCCTTGGAACTGCATTCGCTGCCGCACAGACATTCGCGCTCCGCAAAAGCCTTGGTTGGTTATGATGCAACAATGCCTATGTGACTCTGGCAGAGCCCGGCTGCCAAATTTGAAACGTCCAGCGATTGCGCCCACACGAAAGCTGCCAGCACTGAAAGCTCTACCTGGTTTTCACTGTCCCTTGGAACTGCATTCGCTGCCGCACAGACATTCGCGCTCCGCAAAAGCCTTGGTTGGTTATGATGCAACAATGCCTATGTGACCCTGGCAGAGCCCGGCTGTCAAATTTGAAACGTCCAGCGATTGCGCCCACACGAAAGCTGCCAGCACTGAAAGCTCTACCTGGTTTTCACTGTCCCTTGGAACTGCATTCGCTGCCGCACAGACATTCGCGCTCTGCGCAAGCCTTGGTTGGTTATGATGCAACAATGCCTATGTGACTCTGGCAGAGCCCGGCTGCCAAATTTGAAACCTCCACCGATTGCGCCCACACGAAAGCTGCCAGCACTGAAAGCTCTACCTGGTTTTCACTGTCCCTTGGAACTGCATTCGCTGCCGCACAGACATTCGTGGTCCGCAAAAGCCTTGGTTGGTTATGATTCAACAATGCCTATGTGACTCTGGCAGAGCCCGGCTGCCAAATTTGAAATGTACACCTATTGCGCCCTCACGAATGCTCCCAGCGCTGAAAGCTCTACCTGGTTTTCACTGTCCCTTGGAACTGCATTCGCTGCCGCACAGACATTCGCTCTCTGCAAATGTCTGGGTTGGTTATGACGCAACAATGCCTATGTGACTCTGGCAGAGCCCGGCTGCCAAATTTGAATTGTACACCGATTGCGCCCTCACGAAAGCTGCCAGCACTGAATGCTCTACCTGGTTTTCACTGTCCCTTGGAACTGCATTCGCTGCCGCACAGACAGTCGCGCTCTGCAAAAGCCTTGGTTGGGTATGATGCAACAATGCCTATGTGACTCTCGCAGAGCCCGGCTGCCAAATTTGAAACGTCCAGCAATTGCGCCCACATGAAAGCTGCCAGCACTGAAAGCTCTACCTGGTTTTCACTGTCCCTTGGAACTGCATTCGCTGCCGCACAGACATTCGCGCTCTGCGCAAGCCTTGGTTGGTTATGATGCAACAATGCCTATGTGACTCATGCAGAGCCCGGCTGCCAAATTCGAAACGTCCAGCAATTGCGCCCACACGAAAGCTGCCAGCACTGAAAGCTCTACCTGGTTTTCACTGTCCCTTGGAACTGCATTCGCTGCCGCACAGACATTCGCGGTCCGCAAAAGCCTTGGTTGGTTATGATGCAACAATGCCTATGTGACTCTGGCAGAGCCCGGCTGCCAAATTTGAAACGTCCAGCGATTGCGCCCACACGAAAGCTGCCAGCACTGAAAGCTCTACCTGGTTTTCACCGTCCCTTGGAACTGCATTCGCTGCCGCACAGACATTCGCGCTCTGCGCAAGCCTTGGTTGGTTATGATGCAACAATGCCTATGTGACTCTGGCAGAGCCCGGCTGCCAAATTTGAAACCCCCACCGATTGCGCCCACACGAAAGCTGCCAGCACTGAAAGCTCTACCTGGATTTCACTGTCCCTTGGAACTGCATTTGCTGCCGCACAGACATTCGCGCTCTGCAAAAGCCTTGGTTGGGTATGATGCAACAATGCCTATGTGACTCTCGCAGAGCCCGCTGCCAAATTTGACACGTCCAGCGATTGCGCCCACACGAAAGCTGCCAGCACTGAAAGCTCTACCTGGTTTTCACTGTCCCTTGGAACTGCATTCGCTGCCGCACAGACATTCGCGCTCTGCGCAAGCCTTGGTTGGTTATGATGCAACAATGCCTATGTGACTCTGGCAGAGACCGGCTGCCAAATTTGAAACGTCCAGAGATTGCGCCCACACGAAAGCTGCCAGCACTGAAAGCTCTACCTGGTTTTCACTGTCCCTTGGAACTGCATTCGCTGCCGCACAGACATTCGCGCTCTGCGCAAGCCTTGGTTGGGTATGATGCAACAATGCCTATGTGACTCTGGCAGCGCCCGGCTTCCAAATTTGAAACGTCCACCGATTGCGCCCACACGAAAGCTGCCAGCACTGAAAGCTCTACCTGGTTTTCACTGTCCCTTGGAACTGCATTCGCTGCCGCACAGACATTCGCGCTCCGCAAAAGCCTTGGTTGGTTATGATGCAACAATGCCTATGTGACTCTGGCAGAGCCCGGCTGCCAAATTTGAAACGTCCAGCGATTGCGCCCACACGAAAGCTGCCAGCACTGAAAGCTCTACCTGGTTTTCACTGTCCCTTGGAACTGCATTCGCTGCCGCACAGACATTCGCGCTCTGCAAAAGCCTTGGTTGGGTATGATGCAACAATGCCTATGTGACTCTCGCAGAGCCCGGCTGCCAAATTTGAATTGTACACCGATTGCGCCCTCACGAAAGCTGCCAGCACTGAAAGCTCTACCTGGTTTTCACTGTCCCTTGGAACTGCATTCACTGCTGCACAGACATTCGCGCTCCGCAAAAGCCTTGGTTGGGTATGATGCAACAATGCCTATGTGACTCTCGCACAGCCTGCTGCCAAATTTGAAACGTCCACTGATTGCGCCCACACGAAAGCTGCTAGCACTGAAAGCTCTACCTGGTTTTCACTGTCCCTTGGAACTGCATTTGCTGCCGCACAGACATTCGCGCTCCGCAAAAGCCTTGGTTGGTTATGATGCAACAATGCCTATGTGACTCTGGCAGAGCCCGGCTGCCAAATTTGAAACGTCCAGCGATTGCGCCCACACGAAAGCTGCCAGCACTGAAAGCTCTACCTGGTTTTCACTGTCCCTTGGAACTGCATTCGCTGCCGCACAGACATTCGCGCTCCGCAAAAGCCTTGGTTGGTTATGATGCAACAATGCCTATGTGACTCTGGCAGAGCCCGGCTGCCAAATTTGAAACGTCCAGCGATTGCGCCCACACGAAAGCTGCCAGCACTGAAAGCTCTACCTGGTTTTCACTGTCCCTTGGAACTGCATTCGCTGCCGCACAGACATTCGCGCTCCGCAAAAGCCTTGGTTGGTTATGATGCAACAATGCCTATGTGACCCTGGCAGAGCCCGGCTGTCAAATTTGAAACGTCCAGCGATTGCGCCCACACGAAAGCTGCCAGCACTGAAAGCTCTACCTGGTTTTCACTGTCCCTTGGAACTGCATTCGCTGCCGCACAGACATTCGCGCTCTGCGCAAGCCTTGGTTGGTTATGATGCAACAATGCCTATGTGACTCTCGCAGAGCCCGGCTGCCAAATTTGAAACGTCCAGCGATTGCGCCCACACGAAAGCTGCCAGCACTGAAAGCTCTACCTGGTTTTCACTGTCCCTTGGAACTGCATTCGCTGCCGCACAGACATTCGTGGTCCGCAAAAGCCTTGGTTGGTTATGATTCAACAATGCCTATGTGACTCTGGCAGAGCCCGGCTGCCAAATTTGAAATTTACACCGATTGCGCCCACACGAAAGCTGCCAGCACTGAAAGGTCTACCTGGTTTTCACTGTCCCTTGGAACTTCATTCGCTGCCGCACAGACATTCGCGCTCTGCAAAAGCCTTGGTTGGGTATGATGCAACAATGTATATGTGACTCTCGCAGAGCCCGGCTGCCAAATTTGAATTGTACACCGATTGCGCCCTCACGAAAGCTGCCAGCACTGAAAGCTCTACCTGGTTTTCACTGTCCCTTGGAACTGCATTTGCTGCCGCACAGACATTCGCGCTCTGCAAAAGCCTTGGTTGGGTATGATGCAACAATGCCTATGTGACTCTCGCAGAGCCCGCTGCCAAATTTGACACGTCCAGCGATTGCGCCCACACGAAAGCTGCCAGCACTGAAAGCTCTACCTGGTTTTGACTGTCCCTTGGAACTGCATTCGCTGCTGCACAGACATTCGCGCTCTGCAAAAGCCTTGGTTGCGTATGATGCAACAATGCCTATGTGACTCTCGCACAGCCTGCTGCCAAATTTGAAACGTCCACTGATTGCGCCCACACGAAAGCTGCTAGCACTGAAAGCTCTACCTGGTTTTCACTGTCCCTTGGAACTGCATTCGCTGCCGCACAGACATTCGCGGTCCGCAAAAGCCTTGGTTGGTTATGATGCAACAATGCCTATGTGACTCTGGCAGAGCCCGGCTGCCAAATTTGAAACGTCCAGCGATTGCGCCCACACGAAAGCTGCCAGCACTGAAAGCTCTACCTGGTTTTCACTGTCCCTTGGAACTGCATTCGCTGCCGCACAGACATTCGCGCTCCGCAAAAGCCTTGGTTGGTTATGATGCAACAATGCCTATGTGACCCTGGCAGAGCCCGGCTGTCAAATTTGAAACGTCCAGCGATTGCGCCCACACGAAAGCTGCCAGCACTGAAAGCTCTACCTGGTTTTCACTGTCCCTTGGAACTGCATTCGCTGCCGCACAGACATTCGCGCTCTGCGCAAGCCTTGGTTGATTATGACGCAACAATGCCTATGTGACTCTGGCAGAGCCCGGCTGCCAAATTTGAAATGTACACCGATTGCGCCCACACGAAAGCTGCCAGCACTGAAAGCTCTACCTGGTTTTCACTGTCCCTTGGAACTGCATTCGCTGCCGCACAGACATTATCTCTCCGCATAAGCTTTATTTGTTTATGATGCAACAATGCCTATGTGACTCTGGCACAGCCCGCTGCCAAATTTGAAACGTCCAGCGATTGCGCCCACACGAAAGCTGCCAGCACTGAAAGCTCTACCTGGTTTTCACTGTCCCTTGGAACTGCATTCGCTGCCGCACAGACATTCGCGCTCCGCAAAAGCCTTGGTTGGTTATGATGCAACAATGCCTATGTGACCCTGGCAGAGCCCGGCTGTCAAATTTGAAACGTCCAGCGATTGCGCCCACACAAAAGCTGCCAGCACTGAAAGCTCTACCTGGTTTTGACTGTCCCTTGGAACTGCATTCGCTGCTGCACAGACATTCGCGCTCTGCAAAAGCCTTGGTTGGGTATGATGCAACAATGCCTATGTGACTCTGGCAGAGCCCGGCTGCCAAATTTGAAACGTCCACTGATTGCGCCCACACGAAAGCTGCTAGCACTGAAAGCTCTACCTGGTTTTAACTGTCCCTTGGAACTGCATTCGCTGCCGCACAGACATTCGCGCTCCGCAAAAGCCTTGGTTGGTTATGATGCAACAATGCCTATGTGACTCTGGCAGAGCCCGGCTGCCAAATTTGAAACGTCCAGCGATTGCGCCCACACGAAAGCTGCCAGCACTGAAAGCTCTACCTGGTTTTCACTGTCCCTTGGAACTGCATTCGCTGCCGCACAGACATTCGCGCTCCGCAAAAGCCTTGGTTGGTTATGATGCAACAATGCCTATGTGACCCTGGCAGAGCCCGGCTGTCAAATTTGAAACGTCCAGCGATTGCGCCCACACGAAAGCTGCCAGCACTGAAAGCTCTACCTGGTTTTCACTGTCCCTTGGAACTGCATTCGCTGCCGCACAGACATTCGCGCTCTGCGCAAGCCTTGGTTGGTTATGATGCAACAATGCCTATGTGACTCTGGCAGAGCCCGGCTGCCAAATTTGAAACCTCCACCGATTGCGCCCACACGAAAGCTGCCAGCACTGAAAGCTCTACCTGGTTTTCACTGTCCCTTGGAACTGCATTCGCTGCCGCACAGACATTCGTGGTCCGCAAAAGCCTTGGTTGGTTATGATTCAACAATGCCTATGTGACTCTGGCAGAGCCCGGCTGCCAAATTTGAAATGTACACCTATTGCGCCCTCACGAATGCTCCCAGCGCTGAAAGCTCTACCTGGTTTTCACTGTCCCTTGGAACTGCATTTGCTGCCGCACAGACATTCGCTCTCTGCAAATGTCTGGGTTGGTTATGACGCAACAATGCCTATGTGACTCTGGCAGAGCCCGGCTGCCAAATTTGAATTGTACACCGATTGCGCCCTCACGAAAGCTGCCAGCACTGAATGCTCTACCTGGTTTTCACTGTCCCTTGGAACTGCATTCGCTGCCGCACAGACAGTCGCGCTCTGCAAAAGCCTTGGTTGGGTATGATGCAACAATGCCTATGTGACTCTCGCAGAGCCCGGCTGCCAAATTTGAAACGTCCAGCAATTGCGCCCACATGAAAGCTGCCAGCACTGAAAGCTCTACCTGGTTTTCACTGTCCCTTGGAACTGCATTCGCTGCCGCACAGACATTCGCGCTCTGCGCAAGCCTTGGTTGGTTATGATGCAACAATGCCTATGTGACTCATGCAGAGCCCGGCTGCCAAATTCGAAACGTCCAGCAATTGCGCCCACACGAAAGCTGCCAGCACTGAAAGCTCTACCTGGTTTTCACTGTCCCTTGGAACTGCATTCGCTGCCGCACAGACATTCGCGGTCCGCAAAAGCCTTGGTTGGTTATGATGCAACAATGCCTATGTGACTCTGGCAGAGCCCGGCTGCCAAATTTGAAACGTCCAGCGATTGCGCCCACACGAAAGCTGCCAGCACTGAAAGCTCTACCTGGTTTTCACCGTCCCTTGGAACTGCATTCGCTGCCGCACAGACATTCGCGCTCTGCGCAAGCCTTGGTTGGTTATGATGCAACAATGCCTATGTGACTCTGGCAGAGCCCGGCTGCCAAATTTGAAACCCCCACCGATTGCGCCCACACGAAAGCTGCCAGCACTGAAAGCTCTACCTGGATTTCACTGTCCCTTGGAACTGCATTTGCTGCCGCACAGACATTCGCGCTCTGCAAAAGCCTTGGTTGGGTATGATGCAACAATGCCTATGTGACTCTCGCAGAGCCCGCTGCCAAATTTGACACGTCCAGCGATTGCGCCCACACGAAAGCTGCCAGCACTGAAAGCTCTACCTGGTTTTCACTGTCCCTTGGAACTGCATTCGCTGCCGCACAGACATTCGCGCTCTGCGCAAGCCTTGGTTGGTTATGATGCAACAATGCCTATGTGACTCTGGCAGAGACCGGCTGCCAAATTTGAAACGTCCAGAGATTGCGCCCACACGAAAGCTGCCAGCACTGAAAGCTCTACCTGGTTTTCACTGTCCCTTGGAACTGCATTCGCTGCCGCACAGACATTCGCGCTCTGCGCAAGCCTTGGTTGGGTATGATGCAACAATGCCTATGTGACTCTGGCAGCGCCCGGCTTCCAAATTTGAAACGTCCACCGATTGCGCCCACACGAAAGCTGCCAGCACTGAAAGCTCTACCTGGTTTTCACTGTCCCTTGGAACTGCATTCGCTGCCGCACAGACATTCGCGCTCCGCAAAAGCCTTGGTTGGTTATGATGCAACAATGCCTATGTGACTCTGGCAGAGCCCGGCTGCCAAATTTGAAACGTCCAGCGATTGCGCCCACACGAAAGCTGCCAGCACTGAAAGCTCTACCTGGTTTTCACTGTCCCTTGGAACTGCATTCGCTGCCGCACAGACATTCGCGCTCTGCAAAAGCCTTGGTTGGGTATGATGCAACAATGCCTATGTGACTCTCGCAGAGCCCGGCTGCCAAATTTGAATTGTACACCGATTGCGCCCTCACGAAAGCTGCCAGCACTGAAAGCTCTACCTGGTTTTCACTGTCCCTTGGAACTGCATTCACTGCTGCACAGACATTCGCGCTCCGCAAAAGCCTTGGTTGGGTATGATGCAACAATGCCTATGTGACTCTCGCACAGCCTGCTGCCAAATTTGAAACGTCCACTGATTGCGCCCACACGAAAGCTGCTAGCACTGAAAGCTCTACCTGGTTTTCACTGTCCCTTGGAACTGCATTTGCTGCCGCACAGACATTCGCGCTCCGCAAAAGCCTTGGTTGGTTATGATGCAACAATGCCTATGTGACTCTGGCAGAGCCCGGCTGCCAAATTTGAAACGTCCAGCGATTGCGCCCACACGAAAGCTGCCAGCACTGAAAGCTCTACCTGGTTTTCACTGTCCCTTGGAACTGCATTCGCTGCCGCACAGACATTCGCGCTCCGCAAAAGCCTTGGTTGGTTATGATGCAACAATGCCTATGTGACTCTGGCAGAGCCCGGCTGCCAAATTTGAAACGTCCAGCGATTGCGCCCACACGAAAGCTGCCAGCACTGAAAGCTCTACCTGGTTTTCACTGTCCCTTGGAACTGCATTCGCTGCCGCACAGACATTCGCGCTCCGCAAAAGCCTTGGTTGGTTATGATGCAACAATGCCTATGTGACCCTGGCAGAGCCCGGCTGTCAAATTTGAAACGTCCAGCGATTGCGCCCACACGAAAGCTGCCAGCACTGAAAGCTCTACCTGGTTTTCACTGTCCCTTGGAACTGCATTCGCTGCCGCACAGACATTCGCGCTCTGCGCAAGCCTTGGTTGGTTATGATGCAACAATGCCTATGTGACTCTCGCACAGCCCGGCTGCCAAATTTGAAACGTCCAGCGATTGCGCCCACACGAAAGCTGCCAGCACTGAAAGCTCTACCTGGTTTTCACTGTCCCTTGGAACTGCATTCGCTGCCGCACAGACATTCGTGGTCCGCAAAAGCCTTGGTTGGTTATGATTCAACAATGCCTATGTGACTCTGGCAGAGCCCGGCTGCCAAATTTGAAATTTACACCGATTGCGCCCACACGAAAGCTGCCAGCACTGAAAGGTCTACCTGGTTTTCACTGTCCCTTGGAACTTCATTCGCTGCCGCACAGACATTCGCGCTCTGCAAAAGCCTTGGTTGGGTATGATGCAACAATGTATATGTGACTCTCGCAGAGCCCGGCTGCCAAATTTGAATTGTACACCGATTGCGCCCTCACGAAAGCTGCCAGCACTGAAAGCTCTACCTGGTTTTCACTGTCCCTTGGAACTGCATTTGCTGCCGCACAGACATTCGCGCTCTGCAAAAGCCTTGGTTGGGTATGATGCAACAATGCCTATGTGACTCTCGCAGAGCCCGCTGCCAAATTTGACACGTCCAGCGATTGCGCCCACACGAAAGCTGCCAGCACTGAAAGCTCTACCTGGTTTTGACTGTCCCTTGGAACTGCATTCGCTGCTGCACAGACATTCGCGCTCTGCAAAAGCCTTGGTTGCGTATGATGCAACAATGCCTATGTGACTCTCGCACAGCCTGCTGCCAAATTTGAAACGTCCACTGATTGCGCCCACACGAAAGCTGCTAGCACTGAAAGCTCTACCTGGTTTTCACTGTCCCTTGGAACTGCATTCGCTGCCGCACAGACATTCGCGGTCCGCAAAAGCCTTGGTTGGTTATGATGCAACAATGCCTATGTGACTCTGGCAGAGCCCGGCTGCCAAATTTGAAACGTCCAGCGATTGCGCCCACACGAAAGCTGCCAGCACTGAAAGCTCTACCTGGTTTTCACTGTCCCTTGGAACTGCATTCGCTGCCGCACAGACATTCGCGCTCCGCAAAAGCCTTGGTTGGTTATGATGCAACAATGCCTATGTGACCCTGGCAGAGCCCGGCTGTCAAATTTGAAACGTCCAGCGATTGCGCCCACACGAAAGCTGCCAGCACTGAAAGCTCTACCTGGTTTTCACTGTCCCTTGGAACTGCATTCGCTGCCGCACAGACATTCGCGCTCTGCGCAAGCCTTGGTTGGTTATGATGCAACAATGCCTATGTGACTCTCGCACAGCCCGGCTGCCAAATTTGAAACGTCCAGCGATTGCGCCCACACGAAAGCTGCCAGCACTGAAAGCTCTACCTGGTTTTCACTGTCCCTTGGAACTGCATTCGCTGCCGCACAGACATTCGTGGTCCGCAAAAGCCTTGGTTGGTTATGATTCAACAATGCCTATGTGACTCTGGCAGAGCCCGGCTGCCAAATTTGAAACCCCCACCGATTGCGCCCACACGAAAGCTGCCAGCACTGAAAGCTCTACCTGGATTTCACTGTCCCTTGGAACTGCATTTGCTGCCGCACAGACATTCGCGCTCTGCAAAAGCCTTGGTTGGGTATGATGCAACAATGCCTATGTGACTCTCGCAGAGCCCGCTGCCAAATTTGACACGTCCAGCGATTGCGCCCACACGAAAGCTGCCAGCACTGAAAGCTCTACCTGGTTTTCACTGTCCCTTGGAACTGCATTCGCTGCCGCACAGACATTCGCGCTCTGCGCAAGCCTTGGTTGGTTATGATGCAACAATGCCTATGTGACTCTGGCAGAGACCGGCTGCCAAATTTGAAACGTCCAGAGATTGCGCCCACACGAAAGCTGCCAGCACTGAAAGCTCTACCTGGTTTTCACTGTCCCTTGGAACTGCATTCGCTGCCGCACAGACATTCGCGCTCTGCGCAAGCCTTGGTTGGGTATGATGCAACAATGCCTATGTGACTCTGGCAGCGCCCGGCTTCCAAATTTGAAACGTCCACCGATTGCGCCCACACGAAAGCTGCCAGCACTGAAAGCTCTACCTGGTTTTCACTGTCCCTTGGAACTGCATTCGCTGCCGCACAGACATTCGCGCTCCGCAAAAGCCTTGGTTGGTTATGATGCAACAATGCCTATGTGACTCTGGCAGAGCCCGGCTGCCAAATTTGAAACGTCCAGCGATTGCGCCCACACGAAAGCTGCCAGCACTGAAAGCTCTACCTGGTTTTCACTGTCCCTTGGAACTGCATTCGCTGCCGCACAGACATTCGCGCTCTGCAAAAGCCTTGGTTGGGTATGATGCAACAATGCCTATGTGACTCTCGCAGAGCCCGGCTGCCAAATTTGAATTGTACACCGATTGCGCCCTCACGAAAGCTGCCAGCACTGAAAGCTCTACCTGGTTTTCACTGTCCCTTGGAACTGCATTCACTGCTGCACAGACATTCGCGCTCCGCAAAAGCCTTGGTTGGGTATGATGCAACAATGCCTATGTGACTCTCGCACAGCCTGCTGCCAAATTTGAAACGTCCACTGATTGCGCCCACACGAAAGCTGCTAGCACTGAAAGCTCTACCTGGTTTTCACTGTCCCTTGGAACTGCATTTGCTGCCGCACAGACATTCGCGCTCCGCAAAAGCCTTGGTTGGTTATGATGCAACAATGCCTATGTGACTCTGGCAGAGCCCGGCTGCCAAATTTGAAACGTCCAGCGATTGCGCCCACACGAAAGCTGCTAGCACTGAAAGCTCTACCTGGTTTTCACTGTCCCTTGGAACTGCATTCGCTGCCGCACAGACATTCGCGCTCCGCAAAAGCCTTGGTTGGTTATGATGCAACAATGCCTATGTGACTCTGGCAGAGCCCGGCTGCCAAATTTGAAACGTCCAGCGATTGCGCCCACACGAAAGCTGCCAGCACTGAAAGCTCTACCTGGTTTTCACTGTCCCTTGGAACTGCATTCGCTGCCGCACAGACATTCGCGCTCCGCAAAAGCCTTGGTTGGTTATGATGCAACAATGCCTATGTGACCCTGGCAGAGCCCGGCTGTCAAATTTGAAACGTCCAGCGATTGCGCCCACACGAAAGCTGCCAGCACTGAAAGCTCTACCTGGTTTTCACTGTCCCTTGGAACTGCATTCGCTGCCGCACAGACATTCGCGCTCTGCGCAAGCCTTGGTTGGTTATGATGCAACAATGCCTATGTGACTCTCGCACAGCCCGGCTGCCAAATTTGAAACGTCCAGCGATTGCGCCCACACGAAAGCTGCCAGCACTGAAAGCTCTACCTGGTTTTCACTGTCCCTTGGAACTGCATTCGCTGCCGCACAGACATTCGTGGTCCGCAAAAGCCTTGGTTGGTTATGATTCAACAATGCCTATGTGACTCTGGCAGAGGCCGGCTGCCAAATTTGAAATTTACACCGATTGCGCCCACACGAAAGCTGCCAGCACTGAAAGGTCTACCTGGTTTTCACTGTCCCTTGGAACTTCATTCGCTGCCGCACAGACATTCGCGCTCTGCAAAAGCCTTGGTTGGGTATGATGCAACAATGCCTATGTGACTCTCGCAGAGCCCGGCTGCCAAATTTGAATTGTACACCGATTGCGCCCTCACGAAAGCTGCCAGCACTGAAAGCTCTACCTGGTTTTCACTGTCCCTTGGAACTGCATTTGCTGCCGCACAGACATTCGCGCTCTGCAAAAGCCTTGGTTGGGTATGATGCAACAATGCCTATGTGACTCTCGCAGAGCCCGCTGCCAAATTTGACACGTCCAGCGATTGCGCCCACACGAAAGCTGCCAGCACTGAAAGCTCTACCTGGTTTTGACTGTCCCTTGGAACTGCATTCGCTGCTGCACAGACATTCGCGCTCTGCAAAAGCCTTGGTTGCGTATGATGCAACAATGCCTATGTGACTCTCGCACAGCCTGCTGCCAAATTTGAAACGTCCACTGATTGCGCCCACACGAAAGCTGCTAGCACTGAAAGCTCTACCTGGTTTTCACTGTCCCTTGGAACTGCATTCGCTGCCGCACAGACATTCGCGCTCCGCAAAAGCCTTGGTTGGTTATGATGCAACAATGCCTATGTGACTCTGGCAGAGCCCGGCTGCCAAATTTGAAACGTCCAGCGATTGCGCCCACACGAAAGCTGCCAGCACTGAAAGCTCTACCTGGTTTTCACTGTCCCTTGGAACTGCATTCGCTGCCGCACAGACATTCGCGCTCCGCAAAAGCCTTGGTTGGTTATGATGCAACAATGCCTATGTGACCCTGGCAGAGCCCGGCTGTCAAATTTGAAACGTCCAGCGATTGCGCCCACACGAAAGCTGCCAGCACTGAAAGCTCTACCTGGTTTTCACTGTCCCTTGGAACTGCATTCGCTGCCGCACAGACATTCGCGCTCTGCGCAAGCCTTGGTTGGTTATGATGCAACAATGCCTATGTGACTCTCGCACAGCCCGGCTGCCAAATTTGAAACGTCCAGCGATTGCGCCCACACGAAAGCTGCCAGCACTGAAAGCTCTACCTGGTTTTCACTGTCCCTTGGAACTGCATTCGCTGCCGCACAGACATTCGTGGTCCGCAAAAGCCTTGGTTGGTTATGATTCAACAATGCCTATGTGACTCTGGCAGAGCCCGGCTGCCAAATTTGAAATGTACACCTATTGCGCCCTCACGAAAGCTCCCAGCGCTGAAAGCTCTACCTGGTTTTCACTGTCCCTTGGAACTGCATTCGCTGCCGCACAGACAGTCGCGCTCTGCAAAAGCCTTGGTTGGGTATGATGCAACAATGCCTATGTGACTCTCGCAGAGCACGCTGCCAAATTTGAAACGTCCAGCGATTGCGCCCACACGAAAGCTGCCAGCACTGAAAGCTCTACCTGGTTTTCACTGTCCCTTGGAACTGCATTCGCTGCCGCACAGACATTCGCGCTCCGCAAAAGCCTTGGTTGGTTATGATGCAACAATGCCTATGTGACTCTCGCAGAGCCCGGCTGCCAAATTTGAAACGTCCAGCGATTGCGCCCACACGAAAGCTGCCAGCACTGAAAGCTCTACCTGGTTTTCACTGTCCCTTGGAACTGCATTCGCTGCCTCACAGACATTCGCGCTCCGCAAAAGCCTTGGTTGGTTATGATGCAACAATGCCTATGTGACCCTGGCAGAGCCCGGCTGTCAAATTTGAAACGTCCAGCGATTGCGCCCACACGAAAGCTGCCAGCACTGAAAGCTCTACCTGGTTTTCACTGTCCCTTGGAACTGCATTCGCTGCCGCACAGACATTCGCGCTCTACGCAAGCCTTGGTTGGTTATGATGCAACAATGCCTATGTGACCCTGGCAGAGCCCGGCTGTCAAATTTGAAACGTCCACTGATTGCGCCCACACGAAAGCTGCTAGCACTGAAAGCTCTACCTGGTTTTCACTGTCCCTTGGAACTGCATTCGCTGCCGCACAGACATTCGCGCTCCGCAAAAGCCTTGGTTGGTTATGATGCAACAATGCCTATGTGACCCTGGCAGAGCCCGGCTGTCAAATTTGAAACGTCCAGCGATTGCGCCCACACGAAAGCTGCCAGCACTGAAAGCTCTACCTGGTTTTCACTGTCCCTTGGAACTGCATTCGCTGCCGCACAGACATTCGCGCTCTGCGCAAGCCTTGGTTGGTTATGATGCAACAATGCCTATGTGACCCTGGCAGAGCCCGGCTGTCAAATTTGAAACGTCCAGCGATTGCGCCCACACGAAAGCTGCCAGCACTGAAAGCTCTACCTGGTTTTCACTGTCCCTTGGAACTGCATTCGCTGCCGCACAGACATTCGTGGTCCGCAAAAGCCTTGGTTGGTTATGATTCAACAATGCCTATGTGACTCTGGCAGAGCCCGGCTGCCAAATTTGAAATGTACACCTATTGCGCCCTCACGAATGCTCCCAGCGCTGAAAGCTCTACCTGGTTTTCACTGTCCCTTGGAACTGCATTCGCTGCCGCACAGACATTCGCTTTCTGCAAAAGTCTGGGTTGGTTATGACGCAACAATGCCTATGTGACTCTGGCAGAGCCAGGCTGCCAAATTTCAATTGTACACCGATTGCGCCCTCACGAAAGCTGCCAGCACTGAAAGCTCTACCTGGTTTTCACTGTCCCTTGGAACTGCATTCGCTGCCGCAGAGACATTCGCGCTCTGCAAAAGCCTTGGTTGGGTATGATGCAACAATGCCTATGTGACTCTCGCAGAGCCCGGCTGCCAAATTTGAATTGTACACCGATTGCGCCCTCACGAAAGCTGCCAGCACTGAAAGCTCTACCTGGTTTTCACTGTCCCTTGGAACTGCATTTGCTGCCGCACAGACATTCGCGCTCTGCAAAAGCCTTGGTTGGGT
Source organism: Mycteria americana (assembly GCF_035582795.1). Taxonomy (NCBI): domain Eukaryota; kingdom Metazoa; phylum Chordata; class Aves; order Ciconiiformes; family Ciconiidae; genus Mycteria; species Mycteria americana. The sequence goes on along the minus strand of NW_027445609.1, from coordinate 759,751 downwards.
ATGATGCAACAATGCCTATGTGACTCTCGCAGAGCCCGCTGCCAAATTTGACACGTCCAGCGATTGCGCCCACACGAAAGCTGCCAGCACTGAAAGCTCTACCTGGTTTTGACTGTCCCTTGGAACTGCATTCGCTGCTGCACAGACATTCGCGCTCTGCAAAAGCCTTGGTTGCGTATGATGCAACAATGCCTATGTGACTCTCGCACAGCCTGCTGCCAAATTTGAAACGTCCACTGATTGCGCCCACACGAAAGCTGCTAGCACTGAAAGCTCTACCTGGTTTTCACTGTCCCTTGGAACTGCATTCGCTGCCGCACAGACATTCGCGGTCCGCAAAAGCCTTGGTTGGTTATGATGCAACAATGCCTATGTGACTCTGGCAGAGCCCGGCTGCCAAATTTGAAACGTCCAGCGATTGCGCCCACACGAAAGCTGCCAGCACTGAAAGCTCTACCTGGTTTTCACTGTCCCTTGGAACTGCATTCGCTGCCGCACAGACATTCGCGCTCCGCAAAAGCCTTGGTTGGTTATGATGCAACAATGCCTATGTGACCCTGGCAGAGCCCGGCTGTCAAATTTGAAACGTCCAGCGATTGCGCCCACACGAAAGCTGCCAGCACTGAAAGCTCTACCTGGTTTTCACTGTCCCTTGGAACTGCATTCGCTGCCGCACAGACATTCGCGCTCTGCGCAAGCCTTGGTTGGTTATGATGCAACAATGCCTATGTGACTCTCGCACAGCCCGGCTGCCAAATTTGAAACGTCCAGCGATTGCGCCCACACGAAAGCTGCCAGCACTGAAAGCTCTACCTGGTTTTCACTGTCCCTTGGAACTGCATTCGCTGCCGCACAGACATTCGTGGTCCGCAAAAGCCTTGGTTGGTTATGATTCAACAATGCCTATGTGACTCTGGCAGAGCCCGGCTGCCAAATTTGAAATGTACACCTATTGCGCCCTCACGAAAGCTCCCAGCGCTGAAAGCTCTACCTGGTTTTCACTGTCCCTTGGAACTGCATTCGCTGCCGCACAGACAGTCGCGCTCTGCAAAAGCCTTGGTTGGGTATGATGCAACAATGCCTATGTGACTCTCGCAGAGCACGCTGCCAAATTTGAAACGTCCAGCGATTGCGCCCACACGAAAGCTGCCAGCACTGAAAGCTCTACCTGGTTTTCACTGTCCCTTGGAACTGCATTCGCTGCCGCACAGACATTCGCGCTCCGCAAAAGCCTTGGTTGGTTATGATGCAACAATGCCTATGTGACTCTCGCAGAGCCCGGCTGCCAAATTTGAAACGTCCAGCGATTGCGCCCACACGAAAGCTGCCAGCACTGAAAGCTCTACCTGGTTTTCACTGTCCCTTGGAACTGCATTCGCTGCCTCACAGACATTCGCGCTCCGCAAAAGCCTTGGTTGGTTATGATGCAACAATGCCTATGTGACCCTGGCAGAGCCCGGCTGTCAAATTTGAAACGTCCAGCGATTGCGCCCACACGAAAGCTGCCAGCACTGAAAGCTCTACCTGGTTTTCACTGTCCCTTGGAACTGCATTCGCTGCCGCACAGACATTCGCGCTCTACGCAAGCCTTGGTTGGTTATGATGCAACAATGCCTATGTGACCCTGGCAGAGCCCGGCTGTCAAATTTGAAACGTCCACTGATTGCGCCCACACGAAAGCTGCTAGCACTGAAAGCTCTACCTGGTTTTCACTGTCCCTTGGAACTGCATTCGCTGCCGCACAGACATTCGCGCTCCGCAAAAGCCTTGGTTGGTTATGATGCAACAATGCCTATGTGACCCTGGCAGAGCCCGGCTGTCAAATTTGAAACGTCCAGCGATTGCGCCCACACGAAAGCTGCCAGCACTGAAAGCTCTACCTGGTTTTCACTGTCCCTTGGAACTGCATTCGCTGCCGCACAGACATTCGCGCTCTGCGCAAGCCTTGGTTGGTTATGATGCAACAATGCCTATGTGACCCTGGCAGAGCCCGGCTGTCAAATTTGAAACGTCCAGCGATTGCGCCCACACGAAAGCTGCCAGCACTGAAAGCTCTACCTGGTTTTCACTGTCCCTTGGAACTGCATTCGCTGCCGCACAGACATTCGTGGTCCGCAAAAGCCTTGGTTGGTTATGATTCAACAATGCCTATGTGACTCTGGCAGAGCCCGGCTGCCAAATTTGAAATGTACACCTATTGCGCCCTCACGAATGCTCCCAGCGCTGAAAGCTCTACCTGGTTTTCACTGTCCCTTGGAACTGCATTCGCTGCCGCACAGACATTCGCTTTCTGCAAAAGTCTGGGTTGGTTATGACGCAACAATGCCTATGTGACTCTGGCAGAGCCAGGCTGCCAAATTTCAATTGTACACCGATTGCGCCCTCACGAAAGCTGCCAGCACTGAAAGCTCTACCTGGTTTTCACTGTCCCTTGGAACTGCATTCGCTGCCGCAGAGACATTCGCGCTCTGCAAAAGCCTTGGTTGGGTATGATGCAACAATGCCTATGTGACTCTCGCAGAGCCCGCTGCCAAATTTGAAACGTCCAGCGATTGCGCCCACACGAAAGCTGCCAGCACTGAAAGCTCTACCTGGTTTTCACTGTCCCTTGGAACTGCATTCGCTGCCGCACAGACATTCGCGCTCTGCGCAAGCCTTGGTTGGTTATGATGCAACAATGCCTATGTGACTCTGGCAGAGCCCGGCTGCCAAATTTGAAATGTACACCGATTGCGCCCACACGAAAGCTGCCAGCACTGAAAGCTCTACCTGGTTTTCACTGTCCCTTGGAACTGCATTCGCTGCCGCACAGACATTCGCGCTCCGCAAAAGCCTTGGTTGGTTATGATGCAACAATGCCTATGTGACTCTCGCAGAGCCCGGCTGCCAAATTTGAAACGTCCAGCGATTGCGCCCACACGAAAGCTGCCAGCACTGAAAGCTCTACCTGGTTTTCACTGTCCCTTGGAACTGCATTCGCTGCCGCACAGACAGTCGCGCTCTGCAAAAGCCTTGGTTGGGTATGATGCAACAATGCCTATGTGACTCTCGCAGAGCCCGCTGCCAAATTTGACACGTCCAGCGATTGCACCCACACGAAAGCTGCCAGCACTGAAAGCTCTACCTGGTTTTCACTGTCCCTTGGAACTGTATTCGCTGCTGCACAGACATTCGCGCTCTGCAAAAGCCTTGGTTGGGTATGATGCAACAATGCCTATGTGACTCTCGCACAGCCTGCTGCCAAATTTGAAACGTCCACTGATTGCGCCCACACGAAAGCTGCTAGCACTGAAAGCTCTACCTGGTTTTCACCGTCCCTTGGAACTGCATTCGCTGCCGCACAGACATTCGCGCTCCGCAAAAGCCTTGGTTGGTTATGATGCAACAATGCCTATGTGACTCTGGCAGAGCCCGGCTGCCAAATTTGAAACGTCCAGCGATTGCGCCCACACGAAAGCTGCCAGCACTGAAAGCTCTACCTGGTTTTCACTGTCCCTTGGAACTGCATTCGCTGCCGCACAGACATTCGCGCTCCGCAAAAGCCTTGGTTGGTTATGATGCAACAATGCCTATGTGACTCTGGCAGAGCCCGGCTGCCAAATTTGAAACCTCCAGCGATTGCGCCCACACGAAAGCTGCCAGCACTGAAAGCTCTACCTGGTTTTCACTGTCCCTTGGAACTGCATTCGCTGCCGCACAGACATTCGCGCTCTGCGCAAGCCTTGGTTGGTTATGATGCAACAATTCCTATGTGACTCTGGCAGAGACCGGCTGCCAAATTTGAAACGTCCAGCGATTGCGCCCACACGAAAGCTGCCAGCACTGAAAGCTCTACCTGGTTTTCACTGTCCCTTGGAACTGCATTCGCTGCCGCACAGACATTCGTGGTCCGCAAAAGCCTTGGTTGGTTATGATTCAACAATGCCTATGTGACTCTGGCAGAGCCCGGCTGCCAAATTTGAAATGTACACCTATTGCGCCCTCACGAATGCTCCCAGCGCTGAAAGCTCTACCTGGTTTTCACTGTCCCTTGGAACTGCATTCGCTGCCGCACAGACATTCGCTTTCTGCAAAAGTCTGGGATGGTTATGACGCAACAATGCCTATGTGACTCTGGCAGAGCCCGGCTGCCAAATTTCAATTGTACACCGATTGCGCCCTCACGAAAGCTGCCAGCACTGAAAGCTCTACCTGGTTTTCACTGTCCCTTGGAACTGCATTCGCTGCCGCACAGACAGTCGCGCTCTGCAAAAGCCTTGGTTGGGTATGATGCAACAATGCCTATGTGACTCTCGCAGAGCCCGCTGCCAAATTTGAAACGTCCAGCGATTGCGCCCACACGAAAGCTGCCAGCACTGAAAGCTCTACCTGGTTTTCACTGTCCCTTGGAAGTGCATTCGCTGCCGCACAGACATTCGCGCTCTGCGCAAGCCTTGGTTGGTTATGATGCAACAATGCCTATGTGACTCTGGCAGAGCCCGGCTGCCAAATTTTAAATGTACACCGATTGCGCCCACACGAAAGCTGCCAGCACTGAAAGCTCTACCTGGTTTTCACTGTCCCTTGGAACTGCATTCGCTGCCGCACAGACATTCGCGCTCCGCAAAAGCCTTGGTTGGGTATGATGCAACAATGCCTATGTGACTCTGGCAGCGCCCGGCTTCCAAATTTGAAACGTCCAGCGATTGCGCCCACACGAAAGCTGCCAGCACTGAAAGCTCTACCTGGTTTTCACTGTCCCTTGGAACTGCATTTGCTGCCGCACAGACATTCGCGCTCTGCAAAAGCCTTGGTTGGGTATGATGCAACAATGCCTATGTGACTCTCGCAGAGCCCGCTGCCAAATTTGACACGTCCAGCGATTGCACCCACACGAAAGCTGACAGCACTGAAAGCTCTACCTGGTTTTCACTGTCCCTTGGAACTGCATTCGCTGCTGCACAGACATTCGCGCTCTGCAAAAGCCTTGGTTGGGTATGATGCAACAATGCCTATGTGACTCTCGCACAGCCTGCTGCCAAATTTGAAACGTCCACTGATTGCGCCCACACGAAAGCTGCTAGCACTGAAAGCTCTACCTGGTTTTCACCGTCCCTTGGAACTGCATTCGCTGCCGCACAGACATTCGCGCTCCGCAAAAGCCTTGGTTGGTTATGATGCAACAATGCCTATGTGACCCTGGCAGAGCCCGGCTGTCAAATTTGAAACGTCCAGCGATTGCGCCCACACGAAAGCTGCCAGCACTGAAAGCTCTACCTGGTTTTCACTGTCCCTTGGAACTGCATTCGCTGCCGCACAGACATTCGCGCTCTGCGCAAGCCTTGGTTGGTTATGATGCAACAATGCCTATGTGACCCTGGCAGAGCCCGGCTGTCAAATTTGAAACGTCCAGCGATTGCGCCCACACGAAAGCTGCCAGCACTGAAAGCTCTACCTGGTTTTCACTGTCCCTTGGAACTGCATTCGCTGCCGCACAGACATTCGTGGTCCGCAAAAGCCTTGGTTGGTTATGATTCAACAATGCCTATGTGACTCTGGCAGAGCCCGGCTGCCAAATTTGAAATGTACACCTATTGCGCCCTCACGAATGCTCCCAGCGCTGAAAGCTCTACCTGGTTTTCACTGTCCCTTGGAACTGCATTCGCTGCCGCACAGACATTCGCTTTCTGCAAAAGTCTGGGTTGGTTATGACGCAACAATGCCTATGTGACTCTGGCAGAGCCCGGCTGCCAAATTTCAATTGTACACCTATTGCGCCCTCACGAAAGCTGCCAGCACTGAAAGCTCTACCTGGTTTTCACTGTCCCTTGGAACTGCATTCGCTGCCGCACAGACATTCGCGCTCTGCAAAAGCCTTGGTTGGTTATGATGCAACAATGCCTATGTGACTCTCGCAGAGCCCGGCTGCCAAATTTGAAACGTCCAGCGATTGCGCCCACACGAAAGCTGCCAGCACTGAAAGCTCTACCTGGTTTTCACTGTCCCTTGGAACTGCATTCGCTGCCGCACAGACATTCGCGCTCTGCGCAAGCCTTGGTTGGTTATGATGCAACAATGCCTATGTGACTCTGGCAGAGCCCGGCTGCCAAATTTGAAATGTACACCGATTGCGCCCACACGAAAGCTGCCAGCACTGAAAGCTCTACCTGGTTTTCACTGTCCCTTGGAACTGCATTCGCTGCTGCACAGACATTCGCGCTCTGCAAAAGCCTTGGTTGGGTATGATGCAACAATGCCTATGTGACTCTCGCACAGCCTGCTGCCAAATTTGAAACGTCCAGCGATTGCGCCCACACGAAAGCTGCTAGCACTGAAAGCTCTACCTGGTTTTCACCGTCCCTTGGAACTGCATTCGCTGCCGCACAGACATTCGCGCTCCGCAAAAGCCTTGGTTGGTTATGATGCAACAATGCCTATGTGACTCTGGCAGAGCCCGGCTGCCAAATTTGAAACGTCCAGCGATTGCGCCCACACGAAAGCTGCCAGCACTGAAAGCTCTACCTGGTTTTCACTGTCCCTTGGAACTGCATTCGCTGCCGCACAGACAGTCGCGCTCTGCAAAAGCCTTGGTTGGGTATGATGCAACAATGCCTATGTGACTCTCGCAGAGCCCGCTGCCAAATTTGACACGTCCAGCGATTGCACCCACACGAAAGCTGCCAGCACTGAAAGCTCTACCTGGTTTTCACTGTCCCTTGGAACTGCATTCGCTGCTGCACAGACATTCGCGCTCTGCAAAAGCCTTGGTTGGGTATGATGCAACAATGCCTATGTGACTCTCACAGAGCCCGGCTGCCAAATTTGAAACGTCCACTGATTGCGCCCACACGAAAGCTGCTAGCACTGAAAGCTCTACCTGGTTTTCACTGTCCCTTGGAACTGCATTCGCTGCCGCACAGACATTCGCGACTGCAAAAGCCTTGGTTGGTTATGATGCAACAATGCCTATGTGACCCTGGCAGAGCCCGGCTGTCAAATTTGAAACGTCCAGCGATTGCGCCCACACGAAAGCTGCCAGCACTGAAAGCTCTACCTGGTTTTCACTGTCCCTTGGAACTGCATTCGCTGCCGCACAGACATTCGCGCTCTGCGCAAGCCTTGGTTGGTTATGATGCAACAATGCCTATGTGACCCTGGCAGAGCCCGGCTGTCAAATTTGAAACGTCCAGCGATTGCGCCCACACGAAAGCTGCCAGCACTGAAAGCTCTACCTGGTTTTCACTGTCCCTTGGAACTGCATTCGCTGCCGCACAGACATTCGTGGTCCGCAAAAGCCTTGGTTGGTTATGATTCAACAATGCCTATGTGACTCTGGCAGAGCCCGGCTGCCAAATTTGAAATGTACACCTATTGCGCCCTCACGAATGCTCCCAGCGCTGAAAGCTCTACCTGGTTTTCACTGTCCCTTGGAAATGCATTCGCTGCCGCACAGACATTCGCTTTCTGCAAAAGTCTGGGTTGGTTATGACGCAACAATGCCTATGTGACTCTGGCAGAGCCAGGCTGCCAAATTTCAATTGTACACCGATTGCGCCCTCACGAAAGCTGCCAGCACTGAAAGCTCTACCTGGTTTTCACTGTCCCTTGGAACTGCATTCGCTGCCGCACAGACAGTCGCGCTCTGCAAAAGCCTTGGTTGGGTATGATGCAACAATGCCTATGTGACTCTCGCAGAGCCCGCTGCCAAATTTGAAACGTCCAGCGATTGCGCCCACACGAAAGCTGCCAGCACTGAAAGCTCTACCTGGTTTTCACTGTCCCTTGGAACTGCATTCGCTGCCGCACAGACATTCGCGCTCTGCGCAAGCCTTGGTTGGTTATGATGCAACAATGCCTATGTGACTCTGGCAGAGCCCGGCTGCCAAATTTGAAATGTACACCGATTGCGCCCACACGAAAGCTGCCAGCACTGAAAGCTCTACCTGGTTTTCACTGTCCCTTGGAACTGCATTCGCTGCCGCACAGACATTCGCGCTCCGCAAAAGCCTTGGTTGGTTATGATGCAACAATGCCTATGTGACTCTGGCAGAGCCCGGCTGCCAAATTTGAAACGTCCAGCGATTGCGCCCACACGAAAGCTGCCAGCACTGAAAGCTCTACCTGGTTTTCACTGTCCCTTGGAACTGCATTCGCTGCCGCAGAGACATTCGCGCTCTGCAAAAGCCTTGGTTGGGTATGATGCAACAATGCCTATGTGACTCTCGCAGAGCCCGCTGCCAAATTTGACACGTCCAGCGATTGCACCCACACGAAAGCTGCCAGCACTGAAAGCTCTACCTGGTTTTCACTGTCCCTTGGAACTGTATTCGCTGCTGCACAGACATTCGCGCTCTGCAAAAGCCTTGGTTGGGTATGATGCAACAATGCCTATGTGACTCTCGCACAGCCTGCTGCCAAATTTGAAACGTCCACTGATTGCGCCCACACGAAAGCTGCTAGCACTGAAAGCTCTACCTGGTTTTCACCGTCCCTTGGAACTGCATTCGCTGCCGCACAGACATTCGCGCTCCGCAAAAGCCTTGGTTGGTTATGATGCAACAATGCCTATGTGACTCTGGCAGAGCCCGGCTGCCAAATTTGAAACGTCCAGCGATTGCGCCCACACGAAAGCTGCCAGCACTGAAAGCTCTACCTGGTTTTCACTGTCCCTTGGAACTGCATTCGCTGCCGCACAGACATTCGCGCTCCGCAAAAGCCTTGGTTGGTTATGATGCAACAATGCCTATGTGACCCTGGCAGAGCCCGGCTGTCAAATTTGAAACCTCCAGCGATTGCGCCCACACGAAAGCTGCCAGCACTGAAAGCTCTACCTGGTTTTCACTGTCCCTTGGAACTGCATTCGCTGCCGCACAGACATTCGCGCTCTGCGCAAGCCTTGGTTGGTTATGATGCAACAATTCCTATGTGACTCTGGCAGAGACCGGCTGCCAAATTTGAAACGTCCAGCGATTGCGCCCACACGAAAGCTGCCAGCACTGAAAGCTCTACCTGGTTTTCACTGTCCCTTGGAACTGCATTCGCTGCCGCACAGACATTCGTGGTCCGCAAAAGCCTTGGTTGGTTATGATTCAACAATGCCTATGTGACTCTGGCAGAGCCCGGCTGCCAAATTTGAAATGTACACCTATTGCGCCCTCACGAATGCTCCCAGCGCTGAAAGCTCTACCTGGTTTTCACTGTCCCTTGGAACTGCATTCGCTGCCGCACAGACATTCGCTTTCTGCAAAAGTCTGGGTTGGTTATGACGCAACAATGCCTATGTGACTCTGGCAGAGCCCGGCTGCCAAATTTCAATTGTACACCGATTGCGCCCTCACGAAAGCTGCCAGCACTGAAAGCTCTACCTGGTTTTCACTGTCCCTTGGAACTGCATTCGCTGCCGCACAGACAGTCGCGCTCTGCAAAAGCCTTGGTTGGGTATGATGCAACAATGCCTATGTGACTCTCGCAGAGCCCGCTGCCAAATTTGAAACGTCCAGCGATTGCGCCCACACGAAAGCTGCCAGCACTGAAAGCTCTACCTGGTTTTCACTGTCCCTTGGAAGTGCATTCGCTGCCGCACAGACATTCGCGCTCTGCGCAAGCCTTGGTTGGTTATGATGCAACAATGCCTATGTGACTCTGGCAGAGCCCGGCTGCCAAATTTGAAATGTACACCGATTGCGCCCACACGAAAGCTGCCAGCACTGAAAGCTCTACCTGGTTTTCACTGTCCCTTGGAACTGCATTCGCTGCCGCACAGACATTCGCGCTCCGCAAAAGCCTTGGTTGGGTATGATGCAACAATGCCTATGTGACTCTGGCAGCGCCCGGCTTCCAAATTTGAAACGTCCAGCGATTGCGCCCACACGAAAGCTGCCAGCACTGAAAGCTCTACCTGGTTTTCACTGTCCCTTGGAACTGCATTCGCTGCCGCACAGACATTCGCGCTCTGCGCAAGCCTTGGTTGGTTATGATGCAACAATGCCTATGTGACTCTGGCAGAGCCCGGCTGCCAAATTTGAAACGTCCAGCGATTGCGCCCACACGAAAGCTGCCAGCACTGAAAGCTCTACCTGGTTTTCACTGTCCCTTGGAACTGCATTCGCTGCCGCACAGACATTATCTCTCCGCATAAGCTTTATTTGTTTATGATGCAACAATGCCTATGTGACCCTGGCAGAGCCCGGCTGTCAAATTTGAAACGTCCAGCGATTGCGCCCACACGAAAGCTGCCAGCACTGAAAGCTCTACCTGGTTTTCACTGTCCCTTGGAACTGCATTCGCTGCCGCACAGACATTCGCGCTCTGCGCAAGCCTTGGTTGGTTATGATGCAACAATGCCTATGTGACCCTGGCAGAGCCCGGCTGTCAAATTTGAAACGTCCAGCGATTGCGCCCACACGAAAGCTGCCAGCACTGAAAGCTCTACCTGGTTTTCACTGTCCCTTGGAACTGCATTCGCTGCCGCACAGACATTCGTGGTCCGCAAAAGCCTTGGTTGGTTATGATTCAACAATGCCTATGTGACTCTGGCAGAGCCCGGCTGCCAAATTTGAAATGTACACCTATTGCGCCCTCACGAATGCTCCCAGCGCTGAAAGCTCTACCTGGTTTTCACTGTCCCTTGGAACTGCATTCGCTGCCGCACAGACATTCGCTTTCTGCAAAAGTCTGGGTTGGTTATGACGCAACAATGCCTATGTGACTCTGGCAGAGCCAGGCTGCCAAATTTCAATTGTACACCGATTGCGCCCTCACGAAAGCTGCCAGCACTGAAAGCTCTACCTGGTTTTCACTGTCCCTTGGAACTGCATTCGCTGCCGCAGAGACATTCGCGCTCTGCAAAAGCCTTGGTTGGGTATGATGCAACAATGCCTATGTGACTCTCGCAGAGCCCGCTGCCAAATTTGAAACGTCCAGCGATTGCGCCCACACGAAAGCTGCCAGCACTGAAAGCTCTACCTGGTTTTCACTGTCCCTTGGAACTGCATTCGCTGCCGCACAGACATTCGCGCTCTGCGCAAGCCTTGGTTGGTTATGATGCAACAATGCCTATGTGACTCTGGCAGAGCCCGGCTGCCAAATTTGAAATGTACACCGATTGCGCCCACACGAAAGCTGCCAGCACTGAAAGCTCTACCTGGTTTTCACTGTCCCTTGGAACTGCATTCGCTGCCGCACAGACATTCGCGCTCCGCAAAAGCCTTGGTTGGTTATGATGCAACAATGCCTATGTGACTCTGGCAGAGCCCGGCTGCCAAATTTGAAACGTCCAGCGATTGCGCCCACACGAAAGCTGCCAGCACTGAAAGCTCTACCTGGTTTTCACTGTCCCTTGGAACTGCATTCGCTGCCGCACAGACATTCGCGCTCTGCAAAAGCCTTGGTTGGGTATGATGCAACAATGCCTATGTGACTCTCGCAGAGCCCGCTGCCAAATTTGACACGTCCAGCGATTGCACCCACACGAAAGCTGCCAGCACTGAAAGCTCTACCTGGTTTTCACTGTCCCTTGGAACTGTATTCGCTGCTGCACAGACATTCGCGCTCTGCAAAAGCCTTGGTTGGGTATGATGCAACAATGCCTATGTGACTCTCGCACAGCCTGCTGCCAAATTTGAAACGTCCACTGATTGCGCCCACACGAAAGCTGCTAGCACTGAAAGCTCTACCTGGTTTTCACCGTCCCTTGGAACTGCATTCGCTGCCGCACAGACATTCGCGCTCCGCAAAAGCCTTGGTTGGTTATGATGCAACAATGCCTATGTGACTCTGGCAGAGCCCGGCTGCCAAATTTGAAACGTCCAGCGATTGCGCCCACACGAAAGCTGCCAGCACTGAAAGCTCTACCTGGTTTTCACTGTCCCTTGGAACTGCATTCGCTGCCGCACAGACATTCGCGCTCCGCAAAAGCCTTGGTTGGTTATGATGCAACAATGCCTATGTGACTCTGGCAGAGCCCGGCTGCCAAATTTGAAACCTCCAGCGATTGCGCCCACACGAAAGCTGCCAGCACTGAAAGCTCTACCTGGTTTTCACTGTCCCTTGGAACTGCATTCGCTGCCGCACAGACATTCGCGCTCTGCGCAAGCCTTGGTTGGTTATGATGCAACAATTCCTATGTGACTCTGGCAGAGACCGGCTGCCAAATTTGAAACGTCCAGCGATTGCGCCCACACGAAAGCTGCCAGCACTGAAAGCTCTACCTGGTTTTCACTGTCCCTTGGAACTGCATTCGCTGCCGCACAGACATTCGTGGTCCGCAAAAGCCTTGGTTGGTTATGATTCAACAATGCCTATGTGACTCTGGCAGAGCCCGGCTGCCAAATTTGAAATGTACACCTATTGCGCCCTCACGAATGCTCCCAGCGCTGAAAGCTCTACCTGGTTTTCACTGTCCCTTGGAACTGCATTCGCTGCCGCACAGACATTCGCTTTCTGCAAAAGTCTGGGATGGTTATGACGCAACAATGCCTATGTGACTCTGGCAGAGCCCGGCTGCCAAATTTCAATTGTACACCGATTGCGCCCTCACGAAAGCTGCCAGCACTGAAAGCTCTACCTGGTTTTCACTGTCCCTTGGAACTGCATTCGCTGCCGCACAGACAGTCGCGCTCTGCAAAAGCCTTGGTTGGGTATGATGCAACAATGCCTATGTGACTCTCGCAGAGCCCGCTGCCAAATTTGAAACGTCCAGCGATTGCGCCCACACGAAAGCTGCCAGCACTGAAAGCTCTACCTGGTTTTCACTGTCCCTTGGAAGTGCATTCGCTGCCGCACAGACATTCGCGCTCTGCGCAAGCCTTGGTTGGTTATGATGCAACAATGCCTATGTGACTCTGGCAGAGCCCGGCTGCCAAATTTTAAATGTACACCGATTGCGCCCACACGAAAGCTGCCAGCACTGAAAGCTCTACCTGGTTTTCACTGTCCCTTGGAACTGCATTCGCTGCCGCACAGACATTCGCGCTCCGCAAAAGCCTTGGTTGGGTATGATGCAACAATGCCTATGTGACTCTGGCAGCGCCCGGCTTCCAAATTTGAAACGTCCAGCGATTGCGCCCACACGAAAGCTGCCAGCACTGAAAGCTCTACCTGGTTTTCACTGTCCCTTGGAACTGCATTTGCTGCCGCACAGACATTCGCGCTCTGCAAAAGCCTTGGTTGGGTATGATGCAACAATGCCTATGTGACTCTCGCAGAGCCCGCTGCCAAATTTGACACGTCCAGCGATTGCACCCACACGAAAGCTGACAGCACTGAAAGCTCTACCTGGTTTTCACTGTCCCTTGGAACTGCATTCGCGGCTGCACAGACATTCGCGCTCTGCAAAAGCCTTGGTTGGGTATGATGCAACAATGCCTATGTGACTCTCGCACAGCCTGCTGCCAAATTTGAAACGTCCACTGATTGCGCCCACACGAAAGCTGCTAGCACTGAAAGCTCTACCTGGTTTTCACCGTCCCTTGGAACTGCATTCGCTGCCGCACAGACATTCGCGCTCCGCAAAAGCCTTGGTTGGTTATGATGCAACAATGCCTATGTGACCCTGGCAGAGCCCGGCTGTCAAATTTGAAACGTCCAGCGATTGCGCCCACACGAAAGCTGCCAGCACTGAAAGCTCTACCTGGTTTTCACTGTCCCTTGGAACTGCATTCGCTGCCGCACAGACATTCGCGCTCTGCGCAAGCCTTGGTTGGTTATGATGCAACAATGCCTATGTGACCCTGGCAGAGCCCGGCTGTCAAATTTGAAACGTCCAGCGATTGCGCCCACACGAAAGCTGCCAGCACTGAAAGCTCTACCTGGTTTTCACTGTCCCTTGGAACTGCATTCGCTGCCGCACAGACATTCGTGGTCCGCAAAAGCCTTGGTTGGTTATGATTCAACAATGCCTATGTGACTCTGGCAGAGCCCGGCTGCCAAATTTGAAATGTACACCTATTGCGCCCTCACGAATGCTCCCAGCGCTGAAAGCTCTACCTGGTTTTCACTGTCCCTTGGAACTGCATTCGCTGCCGCACAGACATTCGCTTTCTGCAAAAGTCTGGGTTGGTTATGACGCAACAATGCCTATGTGACTCTGGCAGAGCCCGGCTGCCAAATTTCAATTGTACACCTATTGCGCCCTCACGAAAGCTGCCAGCACTGAAAGCTCTACCTGGTTTTCACTGTCCCTTGGAACTGCATTCGCTGCCGCACAGACATTCGCGCTCTGCAAAAGCCTTGGTTGGGTATGATGCAACAATGCCTATGTGACTCTCGCAGAGCCCGCTGCCAAATTTGAAACGTCCAGCGATTGCGCCCACACGAAAGCTGCCAGCACTGAAAGCTCTACCTGGTTTTCACTGTCCCTTGGAACTGCATTCGCTGCCGCACAGACATTCGCGCTCTGCGCAAGCCTTGGTTGGTTATGATGCAACAATGCCTATGTGACTCTGGCAGAGCCCGGCTGCCAAATTTGAAATGTACACCGATTGCGCCCACACGAAAGCTGCCAGCACTGAAAGCTCTACCTGGTTTTCACTGTCCCTTGGAACTGCATTCGCTGCTGCACAGACATTCGCGCTCTGCAAAAGCCTTGGTTGGGTATGATGCAACAATGCCTATGTGACTCTCGCACAGCCTGCTGCCAAATTTGAAACGTCCAGCGATTGCGCCCACACGAAAGCTGCTAGCACTGAAAGCTCTACCTGGTTTTCACCGTCCCTTGGAACTGCATTCGCTGCCGCACAGACATTCGCGCTCCGCAAAAGCCTTGGTTGGTTATGATGCAACAATGCCTATGTGACTCTGGCAGAGCCCGGCTGCCAAATTTGAAACGTCCAGCGATTGCGCCCACACAAAAGCTGCCAGCACTGAAAGCTCTACCTGGTTTTCACTGTCCCTTGGAACTGCATTCGCTGCCGCACAGACAGTCGCGCTCTGCAAAAGCCTTGGTTGGGTATGATGCAACAATGCCTATGTGACTCTCGCAGAGCCCGCTGCCAAATTTGACACGTCCAGCGATTGCACCCACACGAAAGCTGCCAGCACTGAAAGCTCTACCTGGTTTTCACTGTCCCTTGGAACTGCATTCGCTGCTGCACAGACATTCGCGCTCTGCAAAAGCCTTGGTTGGGTATGATGCAACAATGCCTATGTGACTCTCACAGAGCCCGGCTGCCAAATTTGAAACGTCCACTGATTGCGCCCACACGAAAGCTGCTAGCACTGAAAGCTCTACCTGGTTTTCACTGTCCCTTGGAACTGCATTCGCTGCCGCACAGACATTCGCGACTGCAAAAGCCTTGGTTGGTTATGATGCAACAATGCCTATGTGACCCTGGCAGAGCCCGGCTGTCAAATTTGAAACGTCCAGCGATTGCGCCCACACGAAAGCTGCCAGCACTGAAAGCTCTACCTGGTTTTCACTGTCCCTTGGAACTGCATTCGCTGCCGCACAGACATTCGCGCTCTGCGCAAGCCTTGGTTGGTTATGATGCAACAATGCCTATGTGACCCTGGCAGAGCCCGGCTGTCAAATTTGAAACGTCCAGCGATTGCGCCCACACGAAAGCTGCCAGCACTGAAAGCTCTACCTGGTTTTCACTGTCCCTTGGAACTGCATTCGCTGCCGCACAGACATTCGTGGTCCGCAAAAGCCTTGGTTGGTTATGATTCAACAATGCCTATGTGACTCTGGCAGAGCCCGGCTGCCAAATTTGAAATGTACACCTATTGCGCCCTCACGAATGCTCCCAGCGCTGAAAGCTCTACCTGGTTTTCACTGTCCCTTGGAAATGCATTCGCTGCCGCACAGACATTCGCTTTCTGCAAAAGTCTGGGTTGGTTATGACGCAACAATGCCTATGTGACTCTGGCAGAGCCAGGCTGCCAAATTTCAATTGTACACCGATTGCGCCCTCACGAAAGCTGCCAGCACTGAAAGCTCTACCTGGTTTTCACTGTCCCTTGGAACTGCATTCGCTGCCGCACAGACAGTCGCGCTCTGCAAAAGCCTTGGTTGGGTATGATGCAACAATGCCTATGTGACTCTCGCAGAGCCCGCTGCCAAATTTGAAACGTCCAGCGATTGCGCCCACACGAAAGCTGCCAGCACTGAAAGCTCTACCTGGTTTTCACTGTCCCTTGGAACTGCATTCGCTGCCGCACAGACAGTCGCGCTCTGCGCAAGCCTTGGTTGGTTATGATGCAACAATGCCTATGTGACTCTGGCAGAGCCCGGCTGCCAAATTTGAAATGTACACCGATTGCGCCCACACGAAAGCTGCCAGCACTGAAAGCTCTACCTGGTTTTCACTGTCCCTTGGAACTGCATTCGCTGCCGCACAGACATTCGCGCTCCGCAAAAGCCTTGGTTGGTTATGATGCAACAATGCCTATGTGACTCTGGCAGAGCCCGGCTGCCAAATTTGAAACGTCCAGCGATTGCGCCCACACGAAAGCTGCCAGCACTGAAAGCTCTACCTGGTTTTCACTGTCCCTTGGAACTGCATTCGCTGCCGCAGAGACATTCGCGCTCTGCAAAAGCCTTGGTTGGGTATGATGCAACAATGCCTATGTGACTCTCGCAGAGCCCGCTGCCAAATTTGACACGTCCAGCGATTGCACCCACACGAAAGCTGCCAGCACTGAAAGCTCTACCTGGTTTTCACTGTCCCTTGGAACTGTATTCGCTGCTGCACAGACATTCGCGCTCTGCAAAAGCCTTGGTTGGGTATGATGCAACAATGCCTATGTGACTCTCGCACAGCCTGCTGCCAAATTTGAAACGTCCACTGATTGCGCCCACACGAAAGCTGCTAGCACTGAAAGCTCTACCTGGTTTTCACCGTCCCTTGGAACTGCATTCGCTGCCGCACAGACATTCGCGCTCCGCAAAAGCCTTGGTTGGTTATGATGCAACAATGCCTATGTGACTCTGGCAGAGCCCGGCTGCCAAATTTGAAACGTCCAGCGATTGCGCCCACACGAAAGCTGCCAGCACTGAAAGCTCTACCTGGTTTTCACTGTCCCTTGGAACTGCATTCGCTGCCGCACAGACATTCGCGCTCCGCAAAAGCCTTGGTTGGTTATGATGCAACAATGCCTATGTGACCCTGGCAGAGCCCGGCTGTCAAATTTGAAACCTCCAGCGATTGCGCCCACACGAAAGCTGCCAGCACTGAAAGCTCTACCTGGTTTTCACTGTCCCTTGGAACTGCATTCGCTGCCGCACAGACATTCGCGCTCTGCGCAAGCCTTGGTTGGTTATGATGCAACAATTCCTATGTGACTCTGGCAGAGACCGGCTGCCAAATTTGAAACGTCCAGCGATTGCGCCCACACGAAAGCTGCCAGCACTGAAAGCTCTACCTGGTTTTCACTGTCCCTTGGAACTGCATTCGCTGCCGCACAGACATTCGTGGTCCGCAAAAGCCTTGGTTGGTTATGATTCAACAATGCCTATGTGACTCTGGCAGAGCCCGGCTGCCAAATTTGAAATGTACACCTATTGCGCCCTCACGAATGCTCCCAGCGCTGAAAGCTCTACCTGGTTTTCACTGTCCCTTGGAACTGCATTCGCTGCCGCACAGACATTCGCTTTCTGCAAAAGTCTGGGTTGGTTATGACGCAACAATGCCTATGTGACTCTGGCAGAGCCCGGCTGCCAAATTTCAATTGTACACCGATTGCGCCCTCACGAAAGCTGCCAGCACTGAAAGCTCTACCTGGTTTTCACTGTCCCTTGGAACTGCATTCGCTGCCGCACAGACAGTCGCGCTCTGCAAAAGCCTTGGTTGGGTATGATGCAACAATGCCTATGTGACTCTCGCAGAGCCCGCTGCCAAATTTGAAACGTCCAGCAATTGCGCCCACACGAAAGCTGCCAGCACTGAAAGCTCTACCTGGTTTTCACTGTCCCTTGGAAGTGCATTCGCTGCCGCACAGACATTCGCGCTCTGCGCAAGCCTTGGTTGGTTATGATGCAACAATGCCTATGTGACTCTGGCAGAGCCCGGCTGCCAAATTTGAAATGTACACCGATTGCGCCCACACGAAAGCTGCCAGCACTGAAAGCTCTACCTGGTTTTCACTGTCCCTTGGAACTGCATTCGCTGCCGCACAGACATTCGCGCTCCGCAAAAGCCTTGGTTGGGTATGATGCAACAATGCCTATGTGACTCTGGCAGCGCCCGGCTTCCAAATTTGAAACGTCCAGCGATTGCGCCCACACGAAAGCTGCCAGCACTGAAAGCTCTACCTGGTTTTCACTGTCCCTTGGAACTGCATTCGCTGCCGCACAGACATTCGCGCTCTGCGCAAGCCTTGGTTGGTTATGATGCAACAATGCCTATGTGACTCTGGCAGAGCCCGGCTGCCAAATTTGAAACGTCCAGCGATTGCGCCCACACGAAAGCTGCCAGCACTGAAAGCTCTACCTGGTTTTCACTGTCCCTTGGAACTGCATTCGCTGCCGCACAGACATTATCTCTCCGCATAAGCTTTATTTGTTTATGATGCAACAATGCCTATGTGACTCTGGCAGAGACCGGCTGCCAAATTTGAAACGTCCAGCGATTGCGCCCACACGAAAGCTGCCAGCACTGAAAGCTCTACCTGGTTTTCACTGTCCCTTGGAACTGCATTCGCTGCCGCACAGACATTCGCGCTCCGCAAAAGCCTTGGTTGGTTATGATTCAACAATGCCTATGTGACTCTGGCAGAGCCCGGCTGCCAAATTTGAAATGTACACATATTGCGCCCTCACGAAAGCTCCCAGCGCTGAAAGCTCTACCTGGTTTTCACTGTCCCTTGGAACTGCATTCGCTGCCGCACAGACATTCGCTTTCTGCAAAAGTCTGGGTTGGTTATGACGCAACAATGCCTATGTGACTCTGGCAGAGCCCGGCTGCCAAATTTGAATTGTACACCGATTGCGCCCTCACGAAAGCTGCCAGCACTGAAAGCTCTACCTGGTTTTCACTGTCCCTTGGAACTGCATTCGCTGCCGCACAGACAGTCACGCTCTGCAAAAGCCTTGGTTGGGTATGATGCAACAATGCCTATGTGACTCTCGCAGAGCACGCTGCCAAATTTGAAACGTCCAGCGATTGCGCCCACACGAAAGCTGCCAGCACTGAAAGCTCTACCTGGTTTTCACTGTCCCTTGGAACTGCATTCGCTGCCGCACAGACATTCGCGCTCTGCGCAAGCCTTGGTTGGTTATGATGCAACAATGCCTATGTGACTCTGGCAGAGCCCGGCTGCCAAATTTGAAATGTACACCGATTGCGCCCACACGAAAGCTGCCAGCACTGAAAGCTCTACCTGGTTTTCACTGTCCCTTGGAACTGCATTCGCTGCCGCACAGACATTCGCGCTCTGCTCAAGCCTGGTTGGTTATGACGCAACAATGCCTATGTGACTCATGCAGAGCCCGGCTGCCAAATTCGAAACGTCCAGCGATTGCGCCCACACGAAAGCTGCCAGTACTGAAAGCTCTACCTGGTTTTCACTGTCCCTTGGAACTGCATTCGCTGCCGCACAGACATTCGCGCTCTGCAAAAGCCTTGGTTGGTTATGATGCAACAATGCCTATGTGACTCTGGCAGAGCCCGGCTGCCAAATTTGAAACCTCCACTGATTGCGCCCACACGAAAGCTGCCAGCACTGAAAGCTCTACCTGGTTTTCACTGTCCCTTGGAACTGCATTCGCTGCCGCACAGACATTCGCGCTCCGCAAAAGCCTTGGTTGGTTATGATTCAACAATGCCTATGTGACTCTGGCAGAGCCCGGCTGCCAAATTTGAAATGTACACATATTGCGCCCTCACGAAAGCTCCCAGCGCTGAAAGCTCTACCTGGTTTTCACTGTCCCTTGGAACTGCATTCGCTGCCGCACAGACATTCGCTTTCTGCAAAAGTCTGGGTTGGTTATGACGCAACAATGCCTATGTGACTCTGGCAGAGCCCGGCTGCCAAATTTGAATTGTACACCGATTGCGCCCTCACGAAAGCTGCCAGCACTGAAAGCTCTACCTGGTTTTCACTGTCCCTTGGAACTGCATTCGCTGCCGCACAGACAGTCACGCTCTGCAAAAGCCTTGGTTGGGTATGATGCAACAATGCCTATGTGACTCTCGCAGAGCACGCTGCCAAATTTGAAACGTCCAGCGATTGCGCCCACACGAAAGCTGCCAGCACTGAAAGCTCTACCTGGTTTTCACTGTCCCTTGGAACTGCATTCGCTGCCGCACAGACATTCGCGCTCTGCGCAAGCCTTGGTTGGTTATGACGCAACAATGCCTATGTGACTCTGGCAGAGCCCGGCTGCCAAATTTGAAATGTACACCGATTGCGCCCACACGAAAGCTGCCAGCACTGAAAGCTCTACCTGGTTTTCACTGTCCCTTGGAACTGCATTCGCTGCCGCACAGACATTCGCGCTCTGCTCAAGCCTGGTTGGTTATGACGCAACAATGCCTATGTGACTCATGCAGAGCCCGGCTGCCAAATTCGAAACGTCCAGCGATTGCGCCCACACGAAAGCTGCCAGTACTGAAAGCTCTACCTGGTTTTCACTGTCCCTTGGAACTGCATTCGCTGCCGCACAGACATTCGCGCTCTGCAAAAGCCTTGGTTGGTTATGATGCAACAATGCCTATGTGACTCTGGCAGAGCCCGGCTGCCAAATTTGAAACCTCCACTGATTGCGCCCACACGAAAGCTGCCAGCACTGAAAGCTCTACCTGGTTTTCACCGTCCCTTGGAACTGCATTCGCTGCCGCACAGACATTCGCGCTCTGCGCAAGCCTTGGTTGGTTATGATGCAACAATGCCTATGTGACTCTGGCAGAGCCCGGCTGCCAAATTTGAAACCTCCACCGATTGCGCCCACACGAAAGCTGCCAGCACTGAAAGCTCTACCTGGTTTTCACTGTCCCTTGGAACTGCATTCGCTGCCGCACAGACATTCGCGCTCCGCAAAACCCTTGGTTGGTTATGATGCAACAATGCCTATGTGACTCTGGCAGAGCCCGGCTGCCAAATTTGAAACGTCCAGCGATTGCGCCCACACGAAAGCTGCCAGCACTGAAAGCTCTACCTGGTTTTCACTGTCCCTTGGAACTGCATTCGCTGCCACACAGACATTCGCGCTCCGCAAAAGCCTTGGTTGGTTATGATGCAACAATGCCTATGTGACCCTGGCAGAGCCCGGCTGTCAAATTTGAAACGTCCAGCGATTGCGCCCACACGAAAGCTGCCAGCACTGAAAGCTCTACCTGGTTTTCACTGTCCCTTGGAACTGCATTCGCTGCTGCACAGACATTCGCGCTCTGCAAAAGCCTTGGTTGGGTATGATGCAACAATGCCTATGTGACTCTGGCAGAGCCCTGCTGCCAAATTTGAAACGTCCACTGATTGCGCCCACACGAAAGCTGCTAGCACTGAAAGCTCTACCTGGTTTTCACTGTCCCTTGGAACTGCATTCGCTGCCGCACAGACATTCGCGCTCCGCAAAAGCCTTGGTTGGTTATGATGCAACAATGCCTATGGGACTCTGGCAGAGCCCGGCTGCCAAATTTGAAACGTCCAGCGATTGCGCCCACACGAAAGCTGCCAGCACTGAAAGCTCTACCTGGTTTTCACTGTCCCTTGGAACTGCATTCGCTGCCGCACAGACAGTCGCGCTCTGCAAAAACCTTGGTTGGTTATGATGCAACAATGCCTATGTGACCCTGGCAGAGCCCGGCTGTCAAATTTGAAACGTCCAGCGATTGCGCCCACACGAAAGCTGCCAGCACTGAAAGCTCTACCTGGTTTTCACTGTCCCTTGGAACTGCATTCGCTGCCGCACAGACATTCGCGCTCTGCGCAAGCCTTGGTTGGTTATGATGCAACAATGCCTATGTGACTCTGGCAGAGCCCGGCTGCCAAATTTGAAACGTCCAGCGATTGCGCCCACACGAAAGCTGCCAGCACTGAAAGCTCTACCTGGTTTTCACTGTCCCTTGGAACTGCATTCGCTGCCGCACAGACATTCGTGGTCCGCAAAAGCCTTGGTTGGTTATGATTCAACAATGCCTATGTGACTCTGGCAGAGCCCGGCTGCCAAATTTGAAATGTACACCGATTGCGCCCACACGAAAGCTGCCAGCACTGAAAGCTCTACCTGGTTTTCACTGTCCCTTGGAACTGCATTCGCTGCCGCACAGACATTCGCGCTCTGCAAAAGCCTTGGTTGGGTATGATGCAACAATGCCTATGTGACTCTCGCAGAGCCCGCTGCCAAATTTGAATTGTACACCGATTGCGCCCTCACGAAAGCTGCCAGCACTGAAAGCTCTACCTGGTTTTCACTGTCCCTTGGAACTGCATTTGCTGCCGCACAGACATTCGCGCTCTGCAAAAGCCTTGGTTGGGTATGATGCAACAATGCCTATGTGACTCTCGCAGAGCCCGCTGACAAATTTGACACGTCCAGCGATTGCGCCCACACGAAAGCTCCCAGCACTGAAAGCTCTACCTGGTTTTCACTGTCCCTTGGAACTGCATTCGCTGCTGCACAGACATTCGCGCTCTGCAAAAGCCTTGGTTGGGTATGATGCAACAATGCCTATGTGACTCTCGCACAGCCTGCTGCCAAATTTGAAACGTCCACTGATTGCGCCCACACGAAAGCTGCTAGCACTGAAAGCTCTACCTGGTTTTCACTGTCCCTTGGAACTGCATTCGCTGCCGCACAGACATTCGCGCTCCGCAAAAGCCTTGGTTGGTTATGATGCAACAATGCCTATGTGACTCTGGCAGAGCCCGGCTGCCAAATTTGAAACGTCCAGCGATTGCGCCCACACGAAAGCTGCCAGCACTGAAAGCTCTACCTGGTTTTCACTGTCCCTTGGAACTGCATTCGCTGCCGCACAGACATTCGCGCTCTGCGCAAGCCTTGGTTGGTTATGATGCAACAATGCCTATGTGACTCTGGCAGAGCCCGGCTGCCAAATTTGAAACGTCCAGCGATTGCGCCCACACGAAAGCTGCCAGCACTGAAAGCTCTACCTGGTTTTCACTGTCCCTTGGAACTGCATTCGCTGCCGCACAGACATTCGTGGTCCGCAAAAGCCTTGGTTGGTTATGATTCAACAATGCCTATGTGACTCTGGCAGAGCCCGGCTGCCAAATTTGAAATGTACACCGATTGCGCCCACACGAAAGCTGCCAGCACTGAAAGCTCTACCTGGTTTTCACTGTCCCTTGGAACTGCATTCGCTGCCGCACAGACATTCGCGCTCTGCAAAAGCCTTGGTTGGGTATGATGCAACAATGCCTATGTGACTCTCGCAGAGCCCGCTGCCAAATTTGAATTGTACACCGATTGCGCCCTCACGAAAGCTGCCAGCACTGAAAGCTCTACCTGGTTTTCACTGTCCCTTGGAACTGCATTTGCTGCCGCACAGACATTCGCGCTCTGCAAAAGCCTTGGTTGGGTATGATGCAACAATGCCAATGTGACTCTCGCAGAGCCCGCTGACAAATTTGACACGTCCAGCGATTGCGCCCACACGAAAGCTCCCAGCACTGAAAGCTCTACCTGGTTTTCACTGTCCCTTGGAACTGCATTCGCTGCTGCACAGACATTCGCGCTCTGCAAAAGCCTTGGTTGGGTATGCTGCAACAATGCCTATGTGACTCTCGCACAGCCTGCTGCCAAATTTGAAACCTCCACTGATTGCGCCCACACGAAAGCTGCTAGCACTGAAAGCTCTACCTGGTTTTCACTGTCCCTTGGAACTGCATTCGCTGCCGCACAGACATTCGCGCTCCGCAAAAGCCTTGGTTGGTTATGATGCAACAATGCCTATGTGACTCTGGCAGAGCCCGGCTGCCAAATTTGAAACGTCCAGCGATTGCGCCCACACGAAAGCTGCCAGCACTGAAAGCTCTACCTGGTTTTCACTGTCCCTTGGAACTGCATTCGCTGCCGCACAGACATTCGCGCTCTGCGCAAGCCTTGGTTGGTTATGATGCAACAATGCCTCTGTGACTCTGGCAGAGCCCGGCTGCCAAATTTGAAATGTACACCTATTGCGCCCTCACGAAAGCTCCCAGCGCTGAAAGGTCTACCTGGTTTTCACTGTCCCTTGGAACTGCATTCGCTGCCGCACAGACATTCGCTTTCTGCAAAAGCCTTGGTTGGTTATGACGCAACAATGCCTATGTGACTCTGGCAGAGCCCGGCTGCCAAATTTCAATTGTACACCGATTGCGCCCACACGAAAGCTGCCAGCACTGAAAGCTCTACCTGGTTTTCACTGTCCCTTGGAACTGCATTCGCTGCCACACAGACATTCGCGCTCTGCGCAAGCCTTGGTTGGTTATGACGCAACAATGCCTATGTGACTCTTGCAGAGCCCGGCTGCCAAATTTGAAATGTACACCGATTGCGCCCACACGAAAGCTGCCAGCACTGAAAGCTCTACCTGGTTTTCACTGTCCCTTGGAACTGCATTCGCTGCCGCACAGACATTCGCGCTCTGCTCAAGCCTGGTTGGTTATGACGCAACAATGCCTATGTGACTCATGCAGAGCCCGGCTGCCAAATTCGAAACGTCCAGCGATTGCGCCCACACGAAAGCTGCCAGTACTGAAAGCTCTACCTGGTTTTCACTGTCCCTTGGAACTGCATTCGCTGCCGCACAGACATTCGCGCTCTGCAAAAGCCTTGGTTGGTTATGATGCAACAATGCCTATGTGACTCTGGCAGAGCCCGGCTGCCAAATTTGAAACCTCCACTGATTGCGCCCACACGAAAGCTGCCAGCACTGAAAGCTCTACCTGGTTTTCACCGTCCCTTGGAACTGCATTCGCTGCCGCACAGACATTCGCGCTCTGCGCAAGCCTTGGTTGGTTATGATGCAACAATGCCTATGTGACTCTGGCAGAGCCCGGCTGCCAAATTTGAAACCTCCACCGATTGCGCCCACACGAAAGCTGCCAGCACTGAAAGCTCTACCTGGTTTTCACTGTCCCTTGGAACTGCATTCGCTGCTGCACAGACATTCGCGCTCTGCAAAAGCCTTGGTTGGGTATGATGCAACAATGCCTATGTGACTCTCGCACAGCCTGCTGCCAAATTTGAAACGTCCACTGATTGCACCCACACGAAAGCTGCTAGCACTGAAAGCTCTACCTGGTTTTCACTGTCCCTTGGAACTGCATTCGCTGCCGCACAGACATTCGCGCTCCGCAAAAGCCTTGGTTGGTTATGATGCAACAATGCCTATGTGACTCTGGCAGAGCCCGGCTGCCAAATTTGAAACGTCCAGCGATTGCGCCCACACGAAAGCTGCCAGCACTGAAAGCTCTACCTGGTTTTCACTGTCCCTTGGAACTGCATTCGCTGCCGCACAGACATTCGCGCTCTGCAAAACCCTTGGTTGGTTATGATGCAACAATGCCTATGTGACTCTGGCAGAGCCCGGCTGCCAAATTTGAAACCTCCACTGATTGCGCCCACACGAAAGCTGCCAGCACTGAAAGCTCTACCTGGTTTTCACTGTCCCTTGGAACTGCATTTGCTGCCGCACAGACATTCGCGCTCTGCAAAAGCCTTGGTTGGGTATGATGCAACAATGCCTATGTGACTCTCGCAGAGCCCGGCTGCCAAATTTGACACGTCCAGCGATTGCACCCACACGAAAGCTGCCAGCACTGAAAGCTCTACCTGGTTTTCACTGTCCCTTGGAACTGCATTCGCTGCTGCACAGACATTCGCGCTCTGCAAAAGCCTTGGTTGGGTATGATGCAACAATGCCTATGTGACTCTCGCACAGCCTGCTGCCAAATTTGAAACGTCCACTGATTGCACCCACACGAAAGCTGCTAGCACTGAAAGCTCTTCCTGGTTTTCACTGTCCCTTGGAACTGCATTCGCTGCCGCACAGACATTCGCGCTCCGCAAAAGCCTTGGTTGGTTATGATGCAACAATGCCTATGTGACTCTGGCAGAGCCCGGCTGCCAAATTTAAAACGTCCAGCAATTGCGCCCACACGAAAGCTGCCAGCACTGAAAGCTCTACCTGGTTTTCACTGTCCCTTGGAACTGCATTCGCTGCCGCACAGACATTCGCGCTCTGCAAAAGCCTTGGTTGGTTATGATGCAACAATGCCTATGTGACCCTGGCAGAGCCCGGCTGTCAAATTTGAAACGTCCAGCGATTGCGCCCACACGAAAGCTGCCAGCACTGAAAGCTCTACCTGGTTTTCACTGTCCCTTGGAACTGCATTCGCTGCCGCACAGACATTCGCGCTCTGCACAAGCCTTGGTTGGTTATGATGCAACAATGCCTATGTGACTCTGGCAGAGACCGGCTGCCAAATTTGAAACGTCCAGCGATTGCGCCCACACGAAAGCTGCCAGCACTGAAAGCTCTACCTGGTTTTCACTGTCCCTTGGAACTGCATTCGCTGCCGCACAGACATTCGTGGTCCGCAAAAGCCTTGGTTGGTTATGATTCAACAATGCCTATGTGACTCTGGCAGAGCCCGGCTGCCAAATTTGAAATGTACACCTATTGCGCCCTCACGAATGCTCCCAGCGCTGAAAGCTCTACCTGGTTTTCACTGTCCCTTGGAACTGCATTCGCTGCCGCACAGACATTCGCGCTCTGCAAAAGTCTGGGTTGGTTATGACGCAAAAATGCCTATGTGCCTCTGGCAGAGCCCGGCTGCCAAATTTCAATTGTACACCGATTGCGCCCTCACGAAAGCTGCCAGCACTGAAAGCTCTACCTGGTTTTCACTGTCCCTTGGAACTGCATTCGCTGCCGCACAGACAGTCGCGCTCTGCAAAAGCCTTGGTTGGGTATGATGCAACAATGCCTATGTGACTCTCGCAGAGCCCGCTGCCAAATTTGAAACGTCCAGCGATTGCGCCCACACGAAAGCTGCCAGCACTGAAAGCTCTACCTGGTTTTCACTGTCCCTTGGAACTGCATTCGCTGCCGCACAGACATTCGCGCTCTGCGCAAGCCTTGGTTGGTTATGATGCAACAATGCCTATGTGACTCTCGCAGAGCCCGGCTGCCAAATTTGAAACGTCCAGCAATTGCGCCCACACGAAAGCTGCCAGCACTGAAAGCTCTACCTGGTTTTCACTGTCCCTTGGAACTGCATTCGCTGCCGCACAGACATTCGCTTTCTGCAAAAGCCTTGGTTGGTTATGACGCAACAATGCCTATGTGACTCTGGCAGAGCCCGGCTGCCAAATTTCATTTGTACACCGATTGCGCCCTCACGAAAGCTGCCAGCACTGAAAGCTCTACCTGGTTTTCACTGTCCCTTGGAACTGCATTCGCTGCCGCACAGACATTCGCGCTCTGCGCAAGCCTTGGTTGGGTATGATGCAACAATGCCTATGTGACTCTCGCAGAGCACGCTGCCAAATTTGAAACGTCCAGCGATTGCGCCCACACGAAAGCTGCCAGCACTGAAAGCTCTACCTGGTTTTCACTGTCCCTTGGAACTGCATTCGCTGCCGCACAGACATTCGCGCTCTGCGCAAGCCTTGGTTGGTTATGATGCAACAATGCCTATGTGACTCTGGCAGAGCCCGGCTGCCAAATTCGAAACGTCCAGCGATTGCGCCCACACGAAAGCTGCCAGCACTGAAAGCTCTACCTGGTTTTCACTGTCCCTTGGAACTGCATTCGCTGCCGCACAGACATTCGCGTTCTGCAAAAGCCTTGGTTGGGTATGATGCAACAATGCCTATGTGACTCTGGCCGCGCCCGGCTTCCAAATTTGAAACGTCCACCGATTGCGCCCACACGAAAGCTGCCAGCACTGAAAGCTCTACCTGGTTTTCACTGTCCCTTGGAACTGCATTCGCTGCCGCACAGACATTCGCTCTCCGCAAAAGCCTTGGTTGGTTATGATGCAACAATGCCTATGTGACTCTGGCAGAGCCCGGCTGCCAAATTTGAAACGTCCAGCGATTGCGCCCACACGAAAGCTGCCAGCACTGAAAGCTCTACCTGGTTTTCACTGTCCCTTGGAACTGCATTCGCTGCCGCACAGACATTCGCGCTCTGCAAAAGCCTTGGTTGGGTATGATGCAACAATGCCTATGTGACTCTCGCAGAGCCCGCTGACAAATTTGACACGTCCAGCGATTGCGCCCACACGAAAGCTGCCAGCACTGAAAGCTCTACCTGGTTTTCACTGTCCCTTGGAACTGCATTTGCTGCCGCACAGACATTCGCGCTCTGCAAAAGCCTTGGTTGGGTATGATGCAACAATGCCTATGTGACTCTCGCAGAGCCCGCTGCCAAATTTGACACGTCCAGCGATTGCACCCACACGAAAGCTGCCAGCACTGAAAGCTCTACCTGGTTTTCACTGTCCCTTGGAACTGCATTCGCTGCTGCACAGACATTCGCGCTCTGCAAAAGCCTTGGTTGGGTATGATGCAACAATGCCTATGTGACTCTCGCACAGCCTGCTGCCAAATTTGAAACGTCCACTGATTGCACCCACACGAAAGCTGCTAGCACTGAAAGCTCTACCTGGTTTTCACTGTCCCTTGGAACTGCATTCGCTGCCGCACAGACATTCGCGCTCCGCAAAAGCCTTGGTTGGTTATGATGCAACAATTCCTATGTGACTCTGGCAGAGCCCGGCTGCCAAATTTGAAACGTCCAGCAATTGCGCCCACACGAAAGCTGCCAGCACTGAAAGCTCTACCTGGTTTTCACTGTCCCTTGGAACTGCATTCGCTGCCGCACAGACATTCGCGCTCCGCAAAAGCCTTGGTTGGTTATGATGCAACAATGCCTATGTGACTCTGGCAGAGCCCGGCTGCCAAATTTGAAACGTCCAGCGATTGCGCCCACACGAAAGCTGCCAGCACTGAAAGCTCTACCTGGTTTTCACTGTCCCTTGGAACTGCATTCGCTGCCGCACAGACATTCGCGCTCCGCAAAAACCTTGGTTGGTTATGATGCAACAATGCCTATGTGACCCTGGCAGAGCCCGGCTGTCAAATTTGAAACGTCCAGCGATTGCGCCCACACGAAAGCTGCCAGCACTGAAAGCTCTACCTGGTTTTCACTGTCCCTTGGAACTGCATTCGCTGCTGCACAGACATTCGCGCTCTGCGCAAGCCTTGGTTGGTTATGATGCAACAATGCCTATGTGACTCTGGCAGAGCCCAGCTGCCAAATTTGAAACGTCCAGCGATTGCGCCCACACGAAAGCTGCCAGCACTGAAAGCTCTACCTGGTTTTCACTGTCCCTTGGAACTGCATTCGCTGCCGCACAGACATTCGTGGTCCGCAAAAGCCTTGGTTGGTTATGATGCAACAATGCCTATGTGACTCTGGCAGAGCCCGGCTGCCAAATTTGAAATTTACACCTATTGCGCCCACACGAAAGCTGCCAGCACTGAAAGGTCTACCTGGTTTTCACTGTCCCTTGGAACTGCATTCGCTGCCGCACAGACATTCGCGCTCTGCAAAAGCCTTGGTTGGGTATGATGCAACAATGCCTATGTGACTCTCGCAGAGCCCGGCTGCCAAATTTGAATTGTACACCGATTGCGCCCTCACGAAAGCTGCCAGCACTGAAAGCTCTACCTGGTTTTCACTGTCCCTTGGAACTGCATTCGCTGCCGCACAGACATTCGCGCTCTGCAAAAGCCTTGGTTGGGTATGATGCAACAATGCCTATGTGACTCTCGCAGAGCCCGCTGCCAAATTTGACACGTCCAGCGATTGCGCCCACACGAAAGCTGCCAGCACTGAAAGCTCTACCTGGTTTTCACTGTCCCTTGGAACTGCATTCGCTGCCGCACAGACATTCGCGCTCTGCGCAAGCCTTGGTTGGTTATGATGCAACAATGCCTATGTGACTCTGGCAGAGCCCGGCTGCCAAATTTGAAACGTCCAGCGATTGCGCCCACACGAAAGCTGCCAGCACTGAAAGCTCTACCTGGTTTTCACTGTCCCTTGGAACTGCATTCGCTGCCGCACAGACATTCGCGCTCCGCAAAAGCCTTGGTTGGTTATGATGCAACAATGCCTATGTGACTCTCGCAGAGCCCGGCTGCCAAATTTGAAACGTCCAGCAATTGCGCCCACACGAAAGCTGCCAGCACTGAAAGCTCTACCTGGTTTTCACTGTCCCTTGGAACTGCATTCGCTGCCGCACAGACATTCGCGCTCTGCGCAAGCCTTGGTTGGTTATGATGCAACAATGCCTATGTGACTCTGGCAGAGCCCGGCTGCCAAATTTGAAACGTCCAGCGATTGCGCCCACACGAAAGCTGCCAGCACTGAAAGCTCTACCTGGTTTTCACTGTCCCTTGGAACTGCATTCGCTGCCGCACAGACATTCGCACTCTGCAAAAGCCTTGGTTGGTTATGATGCAACAATGCCTATGTGACTCTAGCAGCGCCCGGCTTCCAAATTTGAAACGTCCAGCGATTGCGCCCACACGAAAGCTGCCAGCACTGAAAGCTCTACCTGGTTTTCACTGTCCCTTGGAACTGCATTCGCTGCCGCACAGACATTCGTGGTCCGCAAAAGCCTTGGTTGGTTATGATGCAACAATGCCTATGTGACTCTGGCAGAGCCCGGCTGCCAAATTTGAAACGTCCAGCGATTGCGCCCACACGAAAGCTGCCAGCACTGAAAGCTCTACCTGGTTTTCACTGTCCCTTGGAACTGCATTCGCTGCCACACAGACATTCGCGCTCTGCGCAAGCCTTGGTTGGTTATGATGCAACAATGCCTATGTGACTCTGGCAGAGCCCGGCTGCCAAATTTGAAATCTCCACCGATTGCGCCCACACGAAAGCTGCCAGCACTGAAAGCTCTACCTGGTTTTCACTGTCCCTTGGAACTGCATTCGCTGCCGCACAGACATTCGCGCTCCGCAAAAGCCTTGGTTGGTTATGATGCAACAATGCCTATGTGACTCTCGCAGAGCCCGGCTGCCAAATTTGAAACGTCCAGCAATTGCGCCCACACGAAAGCTGCCAGCACTGAAAGCTCTACCTGGTTTTCACTGTCCCTTGGAACTGCATTCGCTGCCGCACAGACATTCGCGCTCTGCGCAAGCCTTGGTTGGTTATGATGCAACAATGCCTATGTGACTCTGGCAGAGCCCGGCTGCCAAATTTGAAACGTCCAGCGATTGCGCCCACACGAAAGCTGCCAGCACTGAAAGCTCTACCTGGTTTTCACTGTCCCTTGGAACTGCATTCGCTGCCGCACAGACATTCGCGCTCCGCAAAAACCTTGGTTGGTTATGATGCAACAATGCCTATGTGACCCTGGCAGAGCCCCGCTGTCAAATTTGAAACGTCCAGCGATTGCGCCCACACGAAAGCTGCTAGCACTGAAAGCTCTACCTGGTTTTCACTGTCCCTTGGAACTGCATTCGCTGCCGCACAGACATTCGCGCTCTGCGCAAGCCTTGGTTGGTTATGATGCAACAATGCCTATGTGACTCTGGCAGAGCCCGGCTGCCAAATTTGAAACGTCCAGCGATTGCGCCCACACGAAAGCTGCCAGCACTGAAAGCTCTACCTGGTTTTCACTGTCCCTTGGAACTGCATTCGCTGCCGCACAGACATTCGTGGTCCGCAAAAGCCTTGGTTGGTTATGATGCAACAATGCCTATGTGACTCTGGCAGAGCCCGGCTGCCAAATTTGAAATTTACACCTATTGCGCCCACACGAAAGCTGCCAGCACTGAAAGGTCTACCTGGTTTTCACTGTCCCTTGGAACTGCATTCGCTGCCGCACAGACATTCGCTTTCTGCAAAAGCCTTGGTTGGGTATGATGCAACAATGCCTATGTGACTCTCGCAGAGCCCGGCTGCCAAATTTGAATTGTACACCGATTGCGCCCTCACGAAAGCTGCCAGCACTGAAAGCTCTACCTGGTTTTCACTGTCCCTTGGAACTGCATTCGCTGCCGCACAGACATTCGCGCTCTGCAAAAGCCTTGGTTGGGTATGATGCAACAATGCCTATGTGACTCTCGCAGAGCCCGCTGACAAATTTGACACGTCCAGCGATTGCGCCCACACGAAAGCTGCCAGCACTGAAAGCTCTACCTGGTTTTCACTGTCCCTTGGAACTGCATTCGCTGCCGCACAGACATTCGCGCTCTGCGCAAGCCTTGGTTGGGTATGATGCAACAATGCCTATGTGACTCTCGCACAGCCTGCTGCCAAATTTGAAACGTCCACTGATTGCGCCCACACGAAAGCTGCTAGCACTGAAAGCTCTACCTGGTTTTCACTGTCCCTTGGAACTGCATTCGCTGCCGCACAGACATTCGCGCTCCGCAAAAGCCTTGGTTGGTTATGATGCAACAATGCCTATGTGACTCTGGCAGAGCCCGGCTGCCAAATTTGAAACGTCCAGCGATTGCGCCCACACGAAAGCTGCCAGCACTGAAAGCTCTACCTGGTTTTCACTGTCCCTTGGAACTGCATTCGCTGCCGCACAGACATTCGCGCTCCGCAAAAGCCTTGGTTGGTTATGATGCAACAATGCCTATGTGACACTGGCAGAGCCCGGCTGCCAAATTTGAAACGTCCAGCGATTGCGCCCACACGAAAGCTGCCAGCACTGAAAGCTCTACCTGGTTTTCACTGTCCCTTGGAACTGCATTCGCTGCCGCACAGACATTCGCGCTCTGCGCAAGCCTTGGTTGGTTATGATGCAACAATGCCTATGTGACTCTGGCAGAGCCCGGCTGCCAAATTTGAAATCTCCACCGATTGCGCCCACACGAAAGCTGCCAGCACTGAAAGCTCTACCTGGTTTTCACTGTCCCTTGGAACTGCATTCGCTGCCGCACAGACATTCGCGCTCCGCAAAAGCCTTGGTTGGTTATGATGCAACAATGCCTATGTGACTCTCGCAGAGCCCGGCTGCCAAATTTGAAACGTCCAGCAATTGCGCCCACACGAAAGCTGCCAGCACTGAAAGCTCTACCTGGTTTTCACTGTCCCTTGGAACTGCATTCGCTGCCGCACAGACATTCGCGCTCTGCGCAAGCCTTGGTTGGTTATGATGCAACAATGCCTATGTGACTCTGGCAGAGCCCGGCTGCCAAATTTGAAACGTCCAGCGATTGCGCCCACACGAAAGCTGCCAGCACTGAAAGCTCTACCTGGTTTTCACTGTCCCTTGGAACTGCATTCGCTGCCGCACAGACATTCGCGCTCCGCAAAAACCTTGGTTGGTTATGATGCAACAATGCCTATGTGACCCTAGCAGAGCCCGGCTGTCAAATTTGAAACGTCCACTGATTGCGCCCACACGAAAGCTGCTAGCACTGAAAGCTCTACCTGGTTTTCACTGTCCCTTGGAACTGCATTCGCTGCCGCACAGACATTCGCGCTCTGCGCAAGCCTTGGTTGGTTATGATGCAACAATGCCTATGTGACTCTGGCAGAGCCCGGCTGCCAAATTTGAAACGTCCAGCGATTGCGCCCACACGAAAGCTGCCAGCACTGAAAGCTCTACCTGGTTTTCACTGTCCCTTGGAACTGCATTTGCTGCCGCACAGACATTCGTGGTCCGCAAAAGCCTTGGTTGGTTATGATGCAACAATGCCTATGTGACTCTGGCAGAGCCCGGCTGCCAAATTTGAAATTTACACCTATTGCGCCCACACGAAAGCTGCCAGCACTGAAAGGTCTACCTGGTTTTCACTGTCCCTTGGAACTGCATTCGCTGCCGCACAGACATTCGCTTTCTGCAAAAGCCTTGGTTGGGTATGATGCAACAATGCCTATGTGACTCTCGCAGAGCCCGGCTGCCAAATTTGAATTGTACACCGATTGCGCCCTCACGAAAGCTGCCAGCACTGAAAGCTCTACCTGGTTTTCACTGTCCCTTGGAACTGCATTCGCTGCCGCACAGACATTCGCGCTCTGCGCAAGCCTTGGTTGGTTATGATGCAACAATGCCTATGTGACTCTCGCAGAGCCCGCTGACAAATTTGACACGTCCAGCGATTGCGCCCACACGAAAGCTGCCAGCACTGAAAGCTCTACCTGGTTTTCACTGTCCCTTGGAACTGCATTCGCTGCCGCACAGACATTCGCGCTCTGCGCAAGCCTTGGTTGGGTATGATGCAACAATGCCTATGTGACTCTCGCACAGCCTGCTGCCAAATTTGAAACGTCCACTGATTGCGCCCACACGAAAGCTGCTAGCACTGAAAGCTCTACCTGGTTTTCACTGTCCCTTGGAACTGCATTCGCTGCCGCACAGACATTCGCGCTCCGCAAAAGCCTTGGTTGGTTATGATGCAACAATGCCTATGTGACTCTGGCAGAGCCCGGCTGCCAAATTTGAAACGTCCAGCGATTGCGCCCACACGAAAGCTGCCAGCACTGAAAGCTCTACCTGGTTTTCACTGTCCCTTGGAACTGCATTCGCTGCCGCACAGACATTCGCGCTCCGCAAAAGCCTTGGTTGGTTATGATGCAACAATGCCTATGTGACACTGGCAGAGCCCGGCTGTCAAATTTGAAACGTCCAGCGATTGCGCCCACACGAAAGCTGCCAGCACTGAAAGCTCTACCTGGTTTTCACTGTCCCTTGGAACTGCATTCGCTGCCGCACAGACATTCGCGCTCTGCGCAAGCCTTGGTTGGTTATGATGCAACAATGCCTATGTGACTCTGGCAGAGACCGGCTGCCAAATCTGAAACGTCCAGCGATTGCGCCCACACGAAAGCTGCTAGCACTGAAAGCTCTACCTGGTTTTCACTGTCCCTTGGAACTGCATTCGCTGCCGCACAGACATTCGTGGTCCGCAAAAGCCTTGGTTGGTTATGATGCAACAATGCCTATGTGACTCTGGCAGAGCCCGGCTGCCAAATTTGAAACGTCCAGCGATTGCGCCCACACGAAAGCTGCCAGCACTGAAAGCTCTACCTGGTTTTCACTGTCCCTTGGAACTGCATTCGCTGCCGCACAGACATTCGTGGTCCGCAAAAGCCTTGGTTGGTTATGATGCAACAATGCCTATGTGACTCTGGCAGAGCCCGGCTGCCAAATTTGAAATTTACACCTATTGCGCCCACACGAAAGCTGCCAGCACTGAAAGGTCTACCTGGTTTTCACTGTCCCTTGGAACTGCATTCGCTGCCGCACAGACATTCGCGCTCTGCAAAAGCCTTGGTTGGGTATGATGCAACAATGCCTATGTGACTCTCGCAGAGCCCGGCTGCCAAATTTGAATTGTACACCGATTGCGCCCTCACGAAAGCTGCCAGCACTGAAAGCTCTACCTGGTTTTCACTGTCCCTTGGAACTGCATTCGCTGCCGCACAGACATTCGCGCTCTGCAAAAGCCTTGGTTGGGTATGATGCAACAATGCCTATGTGACTCTCGCAGAGCCCGCTGACAAATTTGACACGTCCAGCGATTGCGCCCACACGAAAGCTGCCAGCACTGAAAGGTCTACCTGGATTTCACTGTCCCTTGGAACTGCATTCGCTGCCGCACAGACATTCGCGCTCTGCAAAAGCCTTGGTTGGGTATGATGCAACAATGCCTATGTGACTCTCGCACAGCCTGCTGCCAAATTTGAAACGTCCACTGATTGCGCCCACACGAAAGCTGCTAGCACTGAAAGCTCTACCTGGTTTTCACTGTCCCTTGGAACTGCATTCGCTGCCGCACAGACATTCGCGCTCCGCAAAAGCCTTGGTTGGTTATGATGCAACAATGCCTATGTGACTCTGGCAGAGCCCGGCTGCCAAATTTGAAACGTCCAGCGATTGCGCCCACACGAAAGCTGCCAGCACTGAAAGCTCTACCTGGTTTTCACTGTCCCTTGGAACTGCATTCGCTGCCGCACAGACATTCGCGCTCCGCAAAAGCCTTGGTTGGTTATGATGCAACAATGCCTATGTGACCCTGGCAGAGCCCGGCTGTCAAATTTGAAACGTCCAGCGATTGCGCCCACACGAAAGCTGCCAGCACTGAAAGCTCTACCTGGTTTTCACTGTCCCTTGGAACTGCATTCGCTGCCGCACAGACATTCGCGCTCTGCGCAAGCCTTGGTTGGTTATGATGCAACAATGCCTATGTGACTCTGGCAGAGACCGGCTGCCAAATCTGAAACGTCCAGCGATTGCGCCCACACGAAAGCTGCTAGGACTGAAAGCTCTACCTCGTTTTCACTGTCCCTTGGAACTGCATTCGCTGCTGCACAGACATTCGTGGTCCGCAAAAGCCTTGGTTGGTTATGATTCAACAATGCCTATGTGACTCTGGCAGAGCCCGGCTGCCAAATTTGAAATGTACACCTATTGCGCCCTCACGAAAGCTCCCAGCGCTGAAAGCTCTACCTGGTTTTCACTGTCCCTTGGAACTGCATTCGCTGCCGCACAGACATTCGCTTTCTGCAAAAGTGTTGGTTGGTTATGACGCAACAATGCCTATGTGACTCTGGCAGAGCCCGGCTGCCAAATTTGAATTGTACACCGATTGCGCCCTCACGAAAGCTGCCAGCACTGAAAGCTCTACCTGGTTTTCACTGTCCCTTGGAACTGCATTCGCTGCCGCAGAGACATTCGCGCTCTGCGCAAGCCTTGGTTGGGTATGATGCGACAATGCCTATGTGACTCTCGCAGAGCACGCTGCCAAATTTGAAACGTCCAGCGATTGCGCCCACACGAAAGCTGCCAGCACTGAAAGCTCTGCCTGGTTTTCACTGTCCCTTGGAACTGCATTCGCTGCCGCACAGACATTCGCGCTCTGCGCAAGCCTTGGTTGGTTATGACGCAACAATGCCTATGTGACTCTGGCAGAGCCCGGCTGCCAAATTTGAAATGTACACCGATTGCGCCCACACGAAAGCTGCCAGCACTGAAAGCTCTACCTGGTTTTCACTGTCCCTTGGAACTGCATTCGCTGCCGCACAGACATTCGCGCTCTGCAAAAGCCTTGGTTGGGTATGATGCAACAATGCCTATGTGACTCTTGCAGAGCCCGGCTGCCAAATTTGAAACGTCCAGCAATTGCGCCCACATGAAAGCTGCCAGCACTGAAAGCTCTACCTGGTTTTCACTGTCCCTTGGAACTGCATTCGCTGCCGCACAGACATTCGCGCTCTGCGCAAGCCTTGGTTGGTTATGATGCAACAATGCCTATGTGACTCTCGCACAGCCTGCTGCCAAATTTGAAACGTCCACTGATTGCGCCCACACGAAAGCTGCTAGCACTGAAAGCTCTACCTGGTTTTCACTGTCCCTTGGAACTGCATTCGCTGCCGCACAGACATTCGCGCTCCGCAAAAGCCTTGGTTGGTTATGATGCAACAATGCCTATGTGACTCTGGCAGAGCCCGGCTGCCAAATTTGAAATTTACACCTATTGCGCCCACACGAAAGCTGCCAGCACTGAAAGCTCTACCTGGTTTTCACTGTCCCTTGGAACTGCATTCGCTGCCGCACAGACATTCGCGCTCCGCAAAAGCCTTGGTTGGTTATGATGCAACAATGCCTATGTGACTCTGGCAGAGCCCGGCTGTCAAATTTGAAACGTCCAGCGATTGCGCCCACACGAAAGCTGCCAGCACTGAAAGCTCTACCTGGT
Source organism: Mycteria americana (assembly GCF_035582795.1). Taxonomy (NCBI): domain Eukaryota; kingdom Metazoa; phylum Chordata; class Aves; order Ciconiiformes; family Ciconiidae; genus Mycteria; species Mycteria americana. The sequence goes on along the minus strand of NW_027445609.1, from coordinate 722,142 downwards.
TTTCACTGTCCCTTGGAACTGCATTCGCTGCCGCACAGACATTCGCGCTCTGCGCAAGCCTTGGTTGGTTATGATGCAACAATGCCTATGTGACTCTGGCAGAGACCGGCTGCCAAATTTGAAACGTCCAGCGATTGCGCCCACACGAAAGCTGCCAGCACTGAAAGCTCTACCTGGTTTTCACTGTCCCTTGGAACTGCATTCGCTGCCGCACAGACATTCGTGGTCCGCAAAAGCCTTGGTTGGTTATGATTCAACAATGCCTATGTGACTCTGGCAGAGCCCGGCTGCCAAATTTGAAATGTACACCTATTGCGCCCTCACGAAAGCTCCCAGCGCTGAAAGCTCTACCTGGTTTTCACTGTCCCTTGGAACTGCATTCGCTGCCGCACAGACATTCGATTTCTGCAAAAGTCTGGGTTGGTTATGACGCAACAATGCCTATGTGACTCTGGCAGAGCCCGGCTGCCAAATTTCAATTGTACACCGATTGCGCCCTCACGAAAGCTGCCAGCACTGAAAGCTCTACCTGGTTTTCACTGTCCCTTGGAACTGCATTCGCTGCCGCACAGACATTCGCGCTCTGCGCAAGCCTTGGTTGGGTATGATGCAACAATGCCTATGTGACTCTCGCAGAGCACGCTGCCAAATTTGAAACGTCCAGCGATTGCGCCCACACGAAAGCTGCCAGCACTGAAAGCTCTACCTGGTTTTCACTGTCCCTTGGAACTGCATTCGCTGCCGCACAGACATTCGCGCTCTGCGCAAGCCTTGGTTGGTTATGACGCAACAATGCCTATGTGACTCTGGCAGAGCCCGGCTGCCAAATTTGAAATGTACACCGATTGCGCCCACACGAAAGCTGCCAGCACTGAAAGCTCTACCTGGTTTTCACTGTCCCTTGGAACTGCATTCGCTGCCGCACAGACATTATCTCTCCGCATAAGCTTTATTTGTTTATGATGCAACAATGCCTATGTGACTCTGGCACAGCCCGCTGCCAAATTTGAAACGTCCACTGATTGCGCCCACACGAAAGCTGCCAGCACTGAAAGCTCTACCTGGTTTTCACTGTCCCTTGGAACTGCATTCGCTGCCGCACAGACATTCGCGCTCTGCGCAAGCCTTTGTTGGTTATGATGCAACAATGCCTATGTGACTCTGGCAGAGCCCGGCTGCCAAATTCGAAACGTCCAGCGATTGCGCCCACACGAAAGCTGCCAGCACTGAAAGCTCTACCTGGTTTTCACTGTCCCTTGGAACTGCATTCGCTGCCGCACAGACATTCGCGCTCTGCAAAAGCCTTGGTTGGGTATGATGCAACAATGCCTATGTGACTCTGGCAGAGCCCGGCTGCCAAATTTGAAACGTCCAGCGATTGCGCCCACACGAAAGCTGCCAGCACTGAAAGCTCTACCTGGTTTTCACTGTCCCTTGGAACTGCATTTGCTGCCGCACAGACATTCGCGCTCTGCAAAAGCCTTGCTTGGGTATGATGCAACAATGCCTATGTGACTCTCGCAGAGCCCGCTGCCAAATTTGACACGTCCAGCGATTGCACCCACACGAAAGCTGCCAGCACTGAAAGCTCTACCTGGTTTTCACTGTCCCTTGGAACTGCATTCGCTGCCGCACAGACATTCGCGCTCTGCAAAAGCCTTGGTTGGTTATGATGCAACAATGCCTATGTGACTCTCGCAGAGCCCGGCTGCCAAATTTGAATTGTACACCGATTGCGTCCTCACGAAAGCTGCCAGCACTGAAAGCTCTACCTGGTTTTCACTGTCCCTTGGAACTGCATTCGCTGCTGCACAGACATTCGCGCTCTGCAAAAGCCTTGGTTGGGTATGATGTAACAATGCCTATGTGACTCTCGCACAGCCTGCTGCCAAATTTGAAACGTCCACTGATTGCGCCCACACGAAAGCTTCTAGCACTGAAAGCTCTACCTGGTTTTCACTGTCCCTTGGAACTGCATTCGCTGCCGCACAGACATTCGCGCTCCGCAAAAGCCTTGGTTGGTTATGATGCAACAATGCCTATGTGACTCTCGCAGAGCCCGGCTGCCAAATTTGAAACGTCCAGCGATTGCGCCCACACGAAAGCTGCCAGCACTGAAAGCTCTACCTGGTTTTCACTGTCCCTTGGAACTGCATTCGCTGCCGCACAGACATTCGCGCTCCGCAAAAGCCTTGGTTGGTTATGATGCAACAATGCCTATGTGACCCTGGCAGAGCCCGGCTGTCAAATTTGAAACGTCCACCGATTGCGCCCACACGAAAGCTGCCAGCACTGAAAGCTCTACCTGGTTTTCACTGTCCCTTGGAACTGCATTCGCTGCCGCACAGACAGTCGCGCTCTGCAAAAGCCTTGGTTGGGTATGATGCAACAATGCCTATGTGACTCTGGCAGAGACCGGCTGCCAAATTTGAAACGTCAAGCGATTGCGCCCACACGAAAGCTGCCAGCACTGAAAGCTCTACCTGGTTTTCACTGTCCCTTGGAACTGCATTCGCTGCCGCACAGACATTCGTGGTCCGCAAAAGCCTTGGTTGGTTATGATTCAACAATGCCTATGTGACTCTGGCAGAGCCCGGCTGCCAAATTTGAAATGTACACCTATTGCGCCCTCACGAAAGCTCCCAGCGCTGAAAGCTCTACCTGGTTTTCACTGTCCCTTGGAACTGCATTCGCTGCCGCACAGACATTCTCTATCTGCAAAAGTCTTGGTTGGTTATGACGCAACAATGCCTATGTGACTCTGGCAGAGCCCGGCTGCCAAATTTGAATTGTACACTGATTGCGCCCTCACGAAAGCTGCCAGCACTGAAAGCTCTACCTGGTTTTCACTGTCCCTTGGAACTGCATTCGCTGCCGCACAGACAGTCGCGCTCTGCAAAAGCCTTGGTTGGGTATGATGCAACAATGCCTATGTGACTCTCGCAGAGCACGCTGCCAAATTTGAAACGTCCAGCGATTGCGCCCACACGAAAGCTGCCAGCACTGAAAGCTCTACCTGGTTTTCACTGTCCCTTGGAACTGCATTCGCTGCCGCACAGACATTCGCGCTCTGCGCAAGCCTTGGTTGGTTATGACGCAACAATGCCTATGTGACTCTGGCAGAGCCCGGCTGCCAAATTTAAAATGTACACCGATTGCGACCACACGAAAGCTGCCAGCACTGAAAGCTCTACCTGGTTTTCACTGTCCCTTGGAACTGCATTCGCTGCCGCACAGACATTCGCGGTCCGCAAAAGCCTTGGTTGGTTATGATGCAACAATGCCTATGTGACTCTGGCAGAGCCCGGCTGCCAAATTTGAAACGTCCAGCGATTGCGCCCACACGAAAGCTGCCAGCACTGAAAGCTCTACCTGGTTTTCACTGTCCCTTGGAACTGCATTCGCTGCCGCACAGACATTCGCGGTCCGCAAAAGTCTTGGTTGGTTATGATGCAACAATGCCTATGTGACTCTCGCAGAGCCCGGCTGCCAAATTTGAAATGTACACCTATTGCGCCCTCACGAAAGCCGCCAGCGCTGAAAGCTCTACCTGGTTTTCACTGTCCCTTGGAACTGCATTCGCTGCTGCACAGACATTCGCGCTTTGCGCAAGCCATGGCTGGTTATAAAGCAACAATGCCTATGTGACTCTGGCAGAGACCGGCTGCCAAATTTGAAACGTCCAGCGATTGCGCCCACACGAAAGCTGCCAGCACGGAAAGCTCTACCTGGTTTTCACTGTCCCTTGGAACTGCATTCGCTGCCGCACAGACATTTGCGCTCTGCGCAAGCCTTGGTTGGTTATGATGCAACAATACCTTTGTGACTCTGGCAGAGCCCGGCTGCCAAATTTGAAACGTCCAGCGATTGCGCCCACACGAAAGCTGCCAGCACTGAAAGCTCTACCTGGTTTTCACTGTCCCTTGGAACTGCATTCGCTGCCGCACAGACATTCGCGCTTTGCGCAAGCCTTGGTTGGTTATAAAGCAACAATGCCTATGTGACTCTGGCAGAGCCCGGCTGCCAAATTTGAAACGTCCAGCGATTGCGCCCACACGAAAGCTGCCAGCACTGAAAGCTCTACCTGGTTTTCACTGTCCCTTGGAACTGCATTCGCTGCCGCACAGACATTCGTGGTCCGCAAAAGCCTTGGTTGGTTATGATGCAACAATGCCTATGTGACTCATGCAGAGCCCGGCTGCCAAATTTGAAACGTCCAGCGATTGCGCCCAGACAAAAGCTGCCAGCACTGAAAGCTCTACCTGGTTTTCACTGTCCCTTGGAACTGCATTCGCTTCCGCACAGACATTCGCGGTCCGCAAAAGCCTTGGTTGGTTATGATGCAACAATGCCTATGTGACTCTGGCAGAGCCCGGCTGCCAAATTTGAAACGTCCAGCGATTGCGCCCACACGAAAGCTGCCAGCACTGAAAGCTCTACCTGGTTTTCACTGTCCCTTGGAACTGCATTCGCTGCCGCACAGACATTCGTGGTCCGCAAAAGCCTTGGTTGGTTATGATTAAACAATGCCTATGTGACTCTCGCAGAGCCCGCTGCCAAATTTGAAACGTCCACCGATTGCGCCCACACGAAAGCTGCCAGCACTGAAAGGTCTACCTGGATTTCACTGTCCCTTGGAACTGCATTCGCTGCCGCACAGACATTATCTCTCCGCATAAGCTTTATTTGTTTATGATGCAACAATGCCTATGTGAATCTGGCAGAACCCGGCTGCCAAATTTGAAACGTCCAGCGATTGCGCCCACACGAAAGCTGCCAGCACTGAAAGCTCTACCTGGTTTTCACTGTCCCTTGGAACTGCATTCGCTGCCGCACAGACATTCGTGGTCCGCAAAAGCCTTGGTTGGTTATGATTCAACAATGCCTATGTGACTCTGGCAGAGCCCGGCTGCCAAATTTGAAATGTACACCTATTGCGCCCTCACGAAAGCTCCCAGCGCTGAAAGCTCTACCTGGTTTTCACTGTCCCATGGAACTGCATTCGCTGCCGCACAGACATTCGCTTTCTGCAAAAGTCTGGGTTGGTTATGACGCAACAATGCCTATGTGACTCTGGCAGAGCCCGGCTGCCAAATTTGAATTGTACACTGATTGCGCCCTCACGAAAGCTGCCAGCACTGAAAGCTCTACCTGGTTTTCACTGTCCCTTGGAACTGCATTCGCTGCCGCACAGACAGTCGCGCTCTGCAAAAGCCTTGGTTGGGTATGATGCAACAATGCCTATGTGACTCTCGCAGAGCACGCTGCCAAATTTGAAACGTCCAGCGATTGCGCCCACACGAAAGCTGCCAGCACTGAAAGCTCTACCTGGTTTTCACTGTCCCTTGGAACTGCATTCGCTGCCGCACAGACATTCGCGCTCTGCGCAAGCCTTGGTTGGTTATGACGCAACAATGCCTATGTGACTCTGGCAGAGCCCGGCTGCCAAATTTGAAATGTACACCGATTGCGACCACACGAAAGCTGCCAGCACTGAAAGCTCTACCTGGTTTTCACTGTCCCTTGGAACTGCATTCGCTGCCGCACAGACATTCGCCCTCTGCGCAAGCCTTGGTTGGTTATGATGCAACAATGCCTATGTGACTCTGGCAGAGCCCGGCTGCCAAATTCGAAACGTCCAGCGATTGCGCCCACACGAAAGCTGCCAGCACTGAAAGCTCAACCTGGATTTCACTGTCCCTTGGAACTGCATTCGCTGCCGCACAGACATTCGCGGTCCGCAAAAGTCTTGGTTGGTTATGATGCAACAATGCCTATGTGACTCTCGCAGAGCCCGGCTGCCAAATTTGAAATGTACACCTATTGCGCCCTCACGAAACCCGCCAGCGCTGAAAGCTCTACCTGGTTTTCACTGTCCCTTGGAACTGCATTCGCTGCTGCACAGACATTCGCGCTTTGCGCAAGCCATGGCTGGTTATAAAGCAACAATGCCTATGTGACTCTGGCAGAGACCGGCTGCCAAATTTGAAACGTCCAGCGATTGCGCCCACAAGAAAGCTGCCAGCACGGAAAGCTCTACCTGGTTTTCACTGTCCCTTGGAACTGCATTCGCTGCCGCACAGACATTTGCGGTCTGCGCAAGCCTTGGTTGGTTATGATGCAACAATACCTTTGTGACTCTGGCAGAGCCCGGCTGCCAAATTTGAAACGTCCAGCGATTGCGCCCACACGAAAGCTGCCAGCACTGAAAGCTCTACCTGGTTTTCACTGTCCCTTGGAACTGCATTCGCTGCCGCACAGACATTCGCGCTTTGCGCAAGCCATGGTTGGTTATAAAGCAACAATGCCTATGTGACTCTGGCAGAGCCCGGCTGCCAAATTTGAAACGTCCAGCGATTGCGCCCACACGAAAGCTGCCAGCACTGAAAGCTCTACCTGGTTTTCACTGTCCCTTGGAACTGCATTCGCTGCCGCACAGACATTCGTGGTCCGCAAAAGCCTTGGTTGGTTATGATGCAACAATGCCTATGTGACTCATGCAGAGCCCGGCTGCCAAATTTGAAACGTCCAGCGATTGCGCCCAGACAAAAGCTGCCAGCACTGAAAGCTCTACCTGGTTTTCACTGTCCCTTGGAACTGCATTCGCTTCCGCACAGACATTCGTGGTCCGCAAAAGCCTTGGTTGGTTATGATTAAACAATGCCTATGTGACTCTCGCAGAGCCCGCTGCCAAATTTGAAACGTCCACCGATTGCGCCCACACGAAAGCTGCCAGCACTGAAAGGTCTACCTGGATTTCACTGTCCCTTGGAACTGCATTCGCTGCCGCACAGACATTATCTCTCCGCATAAGCTTTATTTGTTTATGATGCAACAATGCCTATGTCAATCTGGCAGAACCCGGCTGCCAAATTTGAAACGTCCAGCGATTGCGCCCACATGATAGCTGCCAGCACTGAAAGCTCTAGCTGGTTTTCTCTGTCCCTTGGAACTGCATTCGCTGCCGCACAGACATTCGCGGTCCGCAAAAGCCTTGGTTGGTTATGATGCAACAATTGCTATGTGACTCTCGCAGAGCCCGGCTGCCAAATTCGAAATGTCCAGCGATTGCGCCCACACGAAAGCTGCCAGCACTGAAAGCTCTGCCTGGTTTTCACTGTCCCTTGGAACTGCATTCGCTGCCGCACAGACATTCGCGCTCTGCAAAAGCCTTGGTTGGGTATATGCAAGAATGCCTATGTGACTCTCGCAGAGCCCGGCTGCCAAATTTGAAACGTCCACTGATTGCGCCCACACGAAAGCTGCCAGCACTGAACGCTCTACCTGGTTTACACTGTCCCTTGGAACTGCATTCGCTGCCGCACAGACATTCGCGCTCTGCGCAAGCCTTGGCTGGTTATGATGCAACAATGCCTATGTGACTCTGGCAGAGCCAGGCTGCCAAATTTGAAATGTACACCGATTGCGCCCACACGAAAGCTGCCAGCACTGAAAGCTCTACCTGGTTTTCACTGTCCCTTGGAACTGCATTCGCTGCCGCACAGACATTCGCGCTCTGCAAAAGCCTTGGTTGGTTATGACGCAACAATGCCTATGTGACTCTCGCACAGCCCGCTGCCAAATTTGAAACGTCCAGAGATTGCGCCCACACGAAAGCTGCCAGCACTGAAAGCTCTACCTGGTTTTCACTGTCCCTTGGAACTGCATTCGCTGCCGCACACACATTCGCGCTCTGCGCAAGCCTTGGTTGGTTATGATGCAACAATGCCTATGTGACTCTGGCAGAGCCCGGCTGCCAAATTTGAAACGTCCAGCGATTGCGCCCACACGAAAGCTGCCAGCACTGAAAGTTCTACCTGGTTTTCACTGTCCCTTGGAACTGCATTCGCTGCCGCACAGACATTCGCTTTCTGCAAAAGTCTTGGTTGGTTATGATGCAACAATGCCTATGTGACTCTGGCAGAGCCCGGCTGCCAAATTTGAAACGTCCAGCGATTGCGCCCACACGAAAGCTGCCAGCACTGAAAGCTCTACCTGGATTTCACTGTCCCTTGGAACTGCATTCGCTGCCGCACAGACATTCGTGCTCTGCGCAAGCCTTGGTTGGTTATGATGTAACAATGCCTATGTGACTCTCGCCGAGCCCGGCTGCCAAATTTGACACGTCCACTGATTGCGCGCACACGAAAGCTGCCAGCACTGAAAGCTCTACCTGGTTTTCACTGTCCCTTGGAACTGCATTCGCTGCCGCACAGACATTCGCGCTCTGCGCAAGCCTTGGTTGGTTATGATGCAACAATGCCTATGTGACTCTGGCAGAGCCCGGCTGCCAAATTCGAAACGTCCAGCGATTGCGCCCACACGAAAGCTGCCAGCACTGAAAGCTCTACCTGGTTTTCACTGTCCCTTGGAACTGCATTCGCTGCCGCACAGACATTCGCGCTCCGCAAAAGCCTTGGTTGGTTATGATGCAACAATGCCTATGTGACTCTCGCAGAGCCCGGCTGCCAAATTCGAAACGTCCACCGATTGCGCCCACACGAAAGCTGCCAGCACTGAAAGCTCTGCCTGGATTTCACTGTCCCTTGGAACAGCATTCGCTGCCGCACAGACATTCGCGCTCTTCGCAAGCCTTGGTTGGTTATGATGCAACAATGCCTATGTGACTCTCGCAGAGCCCGGCTGCCAAATTTGAAACGTCCACTGATTGCGCCCACACGAAAGCTGCCAGCACTGAAAGCTCTACCTGGTTTTCACTGTCCCTTGGAACTGCATTCGCTGCCGCACAGACATTCGCGCTTTGCGCAAGCCTTGGTTGGTTATAAAGCAACAATGCCTATGTGACTCTCGCAGAGCCCGCTGCCAAATTTGAAACGTCCAGCGATTGCGCCCACATGAAAGCTGCCAGCACTGAAAGCTCTACCTGCTTTTTCACTGTCCCTTGGAACTGCATTCGCTGCCGCACAGACATTCGCTCTGCGCAAAAGCCTTGGTTGGTTATGATGCAACAATGCCTATGTGACTCTGGCAGAGCCCGGCTGCCAAATTTGAAACGTCCAGCGATTGCGCCCACACGAAAGCTGCCAGCACTGAAAGCTCTACCTGGTTTTCACTGTCCCTTGGAACTGCATTCGCTGCCGCACAGACATTCGCTCTGCGCAAAAGCCTTGGTTGGTTATGATGCAACAATGCCTATGTGACTCTGGCAGAGCCCGGCTGCCAAATTTGAAACGTCCAGCGATTGCGCCCACACGAAAGCTGCCAGCACTGAAAGCTCTACCTGGATTTCACTGTCCCTTGGAACTGCATTCGCTGCCGCACAGACATTCGCGCTCCGCGCAAGCCTTGGTTGGTTATGATGCAACAATGCCTATGTGACTCTCGCAGAGCCCGGCTGCCAAATTTGAAACATGCACTGATTGTGCCCACACGAAAGCTGCCAGCACTGAAAGCTCTACCTGGTTTTCACTGTCCCTTGGAACTGCATTCGCTGCCGCACAGACATTCGCGCTCTGCACAAGCCTTGGTTGGTTATGATGCAACAATGCCTATGTGACTCATGCAGAGCCCGGCTGCCAAATTTGAAACGTCCAGCGATTGCGCCCAGACAAAAGCTGCCAGCACTGAAAGCTCTACCTGGTTTTCTCTGTCCCTTGGAACTGCATTCGCTGCCGCACAGACATTCGCGGTCCGCAAAAGCCTTGGTTGGTTATGATGCAACAATTGCTATGTGACTCTCGCAGAGCCCGGCTGCCAAATTCGAAATATCCAGCGATTGCGCCCACACGAAAGCTGCCAGCACTGAAAGCTCTACCTGGTTTTCACTGTCCCTTGGAACTGCATTCGCTGCCGCACAGACATTCGCGCTCTGCAAAAGCCTTGGTTGGGTATATGCAAGAATGCCTATGTGACTCTCGCAGAGCCCGGCTGCCAAATTTGAATCGTCCACTGATTGCGCCCACACGAAAGCTGCCAGCACTGAAAGCTCTACCTGGTTTTCACTGTCCCTTGGAACTGCATTCGCTGCCGCACAGACATTCGCGCTCTGCGCAAGCCTTGGTTGGTTATGACGCAACAATGCCTATGTGACTCTCGCACAGCCCGCTGCCAAATTTGAAACGTCCAGAGATTGCGCCCACACGAATGCTCCCAGCACTGAAAGCTCTACCTGGTTTTCACTGTCCCTTGGAACTGCATTCGCTGCCGCACAGACATTCGCGCTCTGCAAAAGCCTTGGTTGGGTATGATGCAACAATGCCTATGTGACTCTGGCAGAGCCCGGCTGCCAAATTTGAAACGTCCAGCGATTGCGCCCACACGAAAGCTGCCAGCACTGAAAGCTCTACCTGGTTTTCACTGTCCCTTGGAACTGCATTTGCTGCCGCACAGACATTCGCGCTCTGCAAAAGCCTTGGTTGGGTATGATGCAACAATGCCTATGTGACTCTCGCAGAGCCCGCTGCCAAATTTGACACGTCCAGCGATTGCACCCACACGAAAGCTGCCAGCACTGAAAGCTCTACCTGGTTTTCACTGTCCCTTGGAACTGCATTCGCTGCTGCACAGACATTCGCGCTCTGCAAAAGCCTTGGTTGGGTATGATGCAACAATGCCTATGTGACTCTCGCACAGCCTGCTGCCAAATTTGAAACGTCCACTGATTGCACCCACACGAAAGCTGCTAGCACTGAAAGCTCTACCTGGTTTTCACTGTCCCTTGGAACTGCATTCGCTGCCGCACAGACATTCGCGCTCCGCAAAAGCCTTGGTTGGTTATGATGCAACAATGCCTATGTGACTCTGGCAGAGCCCGGCTGCCAAATTTGAAACGTCCAGCGATTGAGCCCACACGAAAGCTGCCAGCACTGAAAGCTCTACCTGGTTTTCACTGTCCCTTGGAACTGCATTCGCTGCCGCACAGACATTCTGGTCCGCAAAAGCCTTGGTTGGTTATGATTCAACAATGCCTATGTGACTCTGGCAGAGCCCGGCTGCCAAATTTGAAATGTACACCTATTGCGCCCTCACGAATGCTCCCAGCGCTGAAAGCTCTACCTGGTTTTCACTGTCCCTTGGAACTGCATTCGCTGCCGCACAGACATTCGCTTTCTGCAAAAGTCTGGGTTGGTTATGACGCAACAATGCCTATGTGACTCTGGCAGAGCCCGGCTGCCAAATTTGAATTGTACACCGATTGCGCCCTCACGAAAGCTGCCAGCACTGAAAGCTCTACCTGGTTTTCACTGTCCCTTGGAACTGCATTCGCTGCCGCACAGACAGTCACGCTCTGCAAAAGCCTTGGTTGGGTATGATGCAACAATGCCTATGTGACTCTGGCAGAGCCCGGCTGCCAAATTTGAAACGTCCACTGATTGCGCCCACACGAAAGCTGCTAGCACTGAAAGCTCTACCTGGTTTTCACTGTCCCTTGGAACTGCATTCGCTGCCGCACAGACATTCGCGCTCCGCAAAAGCCTTGGTTGGTTATGATGCAACAATGCCTATGTGACTCTGGCAGAGCCCGGCTGCCAAATTTGAAACGTCAAGCGATTGCGCCCACACGAAAGCTGCCAGCACTGAAAGCTCTACCTGGTTTTCACTGTCCCTTGGAACTGCATTCGCTGCCGCACAGACATTCGCGCTCCGCAAAAACCTTGGTTGGTTATGATGCAACAATGCCTATGTGACCCTGGCAGAGCCCGGCTGTCAAATTTGAAACGTCCAGCGATTGCGCCCATACGAAAGCTGCCAGCACTGAAAGCTCTACCTGGTTTTCACTGTCCCTTGGAACTGCATTCGCTGCCGCACAGACATTCGCGCTCTGCGCAAGCCTTGGTTGGTTATGATGCAACAATGCCTATGTGACTCTGGCAGAGCCCGGCTGCCAAATTTGAAACGTCCAGCGATTGCGCCCACACGAAAGCTGCCAGCACTGAAAGCTCTACCTGGTTTTCACTGTCCCTTGGAACTGCATTCGCTGCCGCACAGACATTCGTGGTCCGCAAAAGCCTTGGTTGGTTATGATTCAACAATGCCTATGTGACTCTGGCAGAGCCCGACTGCCAAATTTGAAATTTACACCTATTGCGCCCACACGAAAGCTTTCAGCACTGAAAGGTCTACCTGGTTTTCACTGTCCCTTGGAACTGCATTCGCTGCCGCACAGACATTCGCGCTCTGCAAAAGCCTTGGTTGGGTATGATGCAACAATGCCTATGTGACTCTCGCAGAGCCCGGCTGCCAAATTTGAATTGTACACCGATTGCGCCCTCACGAAAGCTGCCAGCACTGAAAGCTCTACCTGGTTTTCACTGTCCCTTGGAACTGCATTTGCTGCCGCACAGACATTCGCGCTCTGCAAAAGCCTTGGTTGGGTATGATGCAACAATGCCTATGTGACTCTCGCAGAGCCCGCTGCCAAATTTGACACGTCCAGCGATTGCGCCCACACGAAAGCTGCCAGCACTGAAAGCTCTACCTGGTTTTCACTGTCCCTTGGAACTGCATTCGCTGCCGCACAGACATTCGCGCTCTGCGCAAGCCTTGGTTGGTTATGATGCAACAATGCCTATGTGACTCTGGCAGAGCCCGGCTGCCAAATTTGAAATCTCCACCGATTGCGCCCACACGAAAGCTGCCAGCACTGAAAGCTCTACCTGGTTTTCACTGTCCCTTGGAACTGCATTCGCTGCCGCACAGACATTCGCGCTCCGCAAAAGCCTTGGTTGGTTATGATGCAACAATGCCTATGTGACTCTCGCAGAGCCCGGCTGCCAAATTTGAAACGTCCAGCAATTGCGCCCACACGAAAGCTGCCAGCACTGAAAGCTCAACCTGGATTTCACTGTCCCTTGGAACTGCATTCGCTGCCGCACAGACATTCGCGCTCTGCGCAAGCCTTGGTTGGTTATGATGCAACAATGCCTATGTGACTCTGGCAGAGCCCGGCTGCCAAATTTGAAACGTCCAGCGATTGCGCCCACACGAAAGCTGCCAGCACTGAAAGCTCTACCTGGTTTTCACTGTCCCTTGGAACTGCATTCGCTGCCGCACAGACATTCGCACTCTGCAAATGCCTTGGTTGGTTATGATGCAACAATGCCTATGTGACTCTGGCAGCGCCCGGCTTCCAAATTTGAAACGTCCAGCGATTGCGCCCACACGAAAGCTGCCAGCACTGAAAGCTCTACCTGGTTTTCACTGTCCCTTGGAACTGCATTCGCTGCCGCACAGACATTCGCGCTCTGCAAAAGCCTTGGTTGGGTATGATGCAACAATGCCTATGTGACTCTCGCAGAGCCCGGCTGCCAAATTTGAAACGTCCACTGATTGCGCCCACACGAAAGCTGCTAGCACTGAAAGCTCTACCTGGTTTTCACTGTCCCTTGGAACTGCATTCGCTGCCGCACAGACATTCGCGCTCCGCAAAAGCCTTGGTTGGTTATGATGCAACAATGCCTATGTGACTCTCGCAGAGCCCGGCTGCCAAATCTGAATTGTACACCGATTGCGCCCTCACGAAAGCTGCCAGCACTGAAAGCTCTACCTGGTTTTCACTGTCCCTTGGAACTGCATTCGCTGCCGCACAGACATTCGCGCTCCGCAAAAACCTTGGTTGGTTATGATGCAACAATGCCTATGTGACCCTGGCAGAGCCCGGCTGTCAAATTTGAAACGTCCAGCGATTGCGCCCACACGAAAGCTGCCAGCACTGAAAGCTCTACCTGGTTTTCACTGTCCCTTGGAACTGCATTCGCTGCCGCACAGACATTCGCGCTCTGCGCAAGCCTTGGTTGGTTATGATGCAACAATGCCTATGTGACTCTGGCAGAGCCCGGCTGCCAAATTTGAAACGTCCAGCGATTGCGCCCACACGAAAGCTGCCAGCACTGAAAGCTCTACCTGGTTTTCACTGTCCCTTGGAACTGCATTCGCTGCCGCACAGACAGTCACGCTCTGCAAAAGCCTTGGTTGGGTATGATGCAACAATGCCTATGTGACTCTGGCAGAGCCCGGCTGCCAAATTTGAAACGTCCACTGATTGCGCCCACACGAAAGCTGCTAGCACTGAAAGCTCTACCTGGTTTTCACTGTCCCTTGGAACTGCATTCGCTGCCGCACAGACATTCGCGCTCCGCAAAAGCCTTGGTTGGTTATGATGCAACAATGCCTATGTGACTCTGGCAGAGCCCGGCTGCCAAATTTGAAACGTCCAGCGATTGCGCCCACACGAAAGCTGCCAGCACTGAAAGCTCTACCTGGTTTTCACTGTCCCTTGGAACTGCATTCGCTGCCGCACAGACATTCGCGCTCCGCAAAAACCTTGGTTGGGTATGATGCAACAATGCCTATGTGACCCTGGCAGAGCCCGGCTGCCAAATTTGAAACGTCCAGCGATTGCGCCCACACGAAAGCTGCCAGCACTGAAAGCTCTACCTGGTTTTCACTGTCCCTTGGAACTGCATTCGCTGCCGCACAGACATTCTCGCTCTGCGCAAGCCTTGGTTGGTTATGATGCAACAATGCCTATGTGACTCTCGCAGAGCCCGGCTGCCAAATTTGAAACGTCCAGCGATTGCGCCCACACGAAAGCTGCCAGCACTGAAAGCTCTACCTGGTTTTCACTGTCCCTTGGAACTGCATTCGCTGCCGCACAGACATTCGTGGTCCGCAAAAGCCTTGGTTGGTTATGATTCAACAATGCCTATGTGACTCTGGCAGAGCCCGACTGCCAAATTTTAAATTTACACCTATTGCGCCCACACGAAAGCTTTCAGCACTGAAAGGTCTACCTGGTTTTCACTGTCCCTTGGAACTGCATTCGCTGCCGCACAGACATTCGCGCTCTGCAAAAGCCTTGGTTGGGTATGATGCAACAATGCCTATGTGACTCTCGCAGAGCCCGGCTGCCAAATTTGAATTGTACACCGATTGCGCCCTCACGAAAGCTGCCAGCACTGAAAGCTCTACCTGGTTTTCACTGTCCCTTGGAACTGCATTTGCTGCCGCACAGACATTCGCGCTCTGCAAAAGCCTTGGTTGGGTATGATGCAACAATGCCTATGTGACTCTCGCAGAGCCCGCTGCCAAATTTGACACGTCCAGCGATTGCGCCCACACGAAAGCTGCCAGCACTGAAAGCTCTACCTGGTTTTCACTGTCCCTTGGAACTGCATTCGCTGCCGCACAGACATTCGCGCTCTGCGCAAGCCTTGGTTGGTTATGATGCAACAATGCCTATGTGACTCTGGCAGAGCCCGGCTGCCAAATTTGAAATCTCCACCGATTGCGCCCACACGAAAGCTGCCAGCACTGAAAGCTCTACCTGGTTTTCACTGTCCCTTGGAACTGCATTCGCTGCCGCACAGACATTCGCGCTCCGCAAAAGCCTTGGTTGGTTATGATGCAACAATGCCTATGTGACTCTCGCAGAGCCCGGCTGCCAAATTTGAAACGTCCAGCAATTGCACCCACACGAAAGCTGCCAGCACTGAAAGCTCAACCTGGATTTCACTGTCCCTTGGAACTGCATTCGCTGCCGCACAGACATTCGCGCTCTGCGCAAGCCTTGGTTGGTTATGATGCAACAATGCCTATGTGACTCTGGCAGAGCCCGGCTGCCAAATTTGAAACGTCCAGCGATTGCGCCCACACGAAAGCTGCCAGCACTGAAAGCTCTACCTGGTTTTCACTGTCCCTTGGAACTGCATTCGCTGCCGCACAGACATTCGCACTCTGCAAAAGCCTTGGTTGGTTATGATGCAACAATGCCTATGTGACTCTGGCAGCGCCCGGCTTCCAAATTTGAAACGTCCAGCGATTGCGCCCACACGAAAGCTGCCAGCACTGAAAGCTCTACCTGGTTTTCACTGTCCCTTGGAACTGCATTCGCTGCCGCACAGACATTCGCGCTCTGCGCAAGCCTTGGTTGGGTATGATGCAACAATGCCTATGTGACTCTGGCAGAGCCCGGCTGCCAAATTTGAAACGTCCACTGATTGCGCCCACACGAAAGCTGCTAGCACTGAAAGCTCTACCTGGTTTTCACTGTCCCTTGGAACTGCATTCGCTGCCGCACAGACATTCGCGCTCCTCAAAAGCCTTGGTTGGTTATGATGCAACAATGCCTATGTGACTCTGGCAGAGCCCGGCTGCCAAATTTGAAACGTCCAGCGATTGCGCCCACACGAAAGCTGCCAGCACTGAAAGCTCTACCTGGTTTTCACTGTCCCTTGGAACTGCATTCGCTGCCGCACAGACATTCGCGCTCCGCAAAAACCTTGGTTGGTTATGATGCAACAATGCCTATGTGACCCTGGCAGAGCCCGGCTGTCAAATTTGAAACGTCCAGCGATTGCGCCCACACGAAAGCTGCCAGCACTGAAAGCTCTACCTGGTTTTCACTGTCCCTTGGAACTGCATTCGCTGCCGCACAGACATTCGCGCTCTGCGCAAGCCTTGGTTGGTTATGATGCAACAATGCCTATGTGACTCTGGCAGAGCCCGGCTGCCAAATTTGAAACGTCCAGCGATTGCGCCCACACGAAAGCTGCCAGCACTGAAAGCTCTACCTGGTTTTCACTGTCCCTTGGAACTGCATTCGCTGCCGCACAGACATTAGTGGTCCGCAAAAGCCTTGGTTGGTTATGATGCAACAATGCCTATGTGACTCTGGCAGAGCCCGGCTGCCAAATTTGAAATTTACACTTATTGCGCCCACACGAAAGCTGCCAGCACTGAAAGCTCTACCTGGTTTTCACTGTCCCTTGGAACTGCATTCGCTGCCGCACAGACATTCGCGCTCTGCAAAAGCCTTGGTTGGGTATGATGCAACAATGCCTATGTGACTCTCGCAGAGCCCGGCTGCCAAATTTGAATTGTACACCGATTGCGCCCTCACGAAAGCTGCCAGCACTGAAAGCTCTACCTGGTTTTCACTGTCCCTTGGAACTGCATTTGCTGCCGCACAGACATTCGCGCTCTGCAAAAGCCTTGGTTGGGTATGATGCAACAATGCCTATGTGACTCTGGCAGAGCCCGGCTGCCAAATTTGAAACGTCCAGCGATTGCGCCCACACGAAAGCTGCCAGCACTGAAAGCTCTACCTGGTTTTCACTGTCCCTTGGAACTGCATTCGCTGCCGCACAGACATTCGCGCTCCGCAAAAGCCTTGGTTGGTTATGATGCAACAATGCCTATGTGACTCTGGCAGAGCCCGGCTGCCAAATTTGAAACGTCCAGCGATTGCGCCCACACGAAAGCTGCCAGCACTGAAAGCTCTACCTGGTTTTCACTGTCCCTTGGAACTGCATTCGCTGCCGCACAGACATTCGCGCTCCGCAAAAGCCTTGGTTGGGTATGATGCAACAATGCCTATGTGACCCTGGCAGAGCCCGGCTGTCAAATTTGAAACGTCCAGCGATTGCGCCCACACGAAAGCTGCCAGCACTGAAAGCTCTACCTGGTTTTCACTGTCCCTTGGAACTGCATTCGCTGCCGCACAGACATTCGTGGTCCGCAAAAGCCTTGGTTGGTTATGATTCAACAATGCCTATGTGACTCTGGCAGAGCCCGGCTGCCAAATTTGAAATGTACACCTATTGCACCCTCACGAAAGCTCCCAGCGCTGAAAGCTCTACCTGGTTTTCACTGTCCCTTGGAACTGCATTCGCTGCCGCACAGACATTCGCTTTCTGCAAAAGTGTTGGTTGGTTATGACGCAACAATGCCTATGTGACTCTGGCAGAGCCCGGCTGCCAAATTTGAATTGTACACCGATTGCGCCCTCACGAAAGCTGCCAGCACTGAAAGCTCTACATGGTTTTCACTGTCCCTTGGAACTGCATTCGCTGCCGCAGAGACATTCGCGCTCTGCAAAAGCCTTGGTTGGGTATGATGCAACAATGCCTATGTGACTCTCGCAGAGCACGCTGCCAAATTTGAAACGTCCAGCGATTGCGCCCACACGAAAGCTGCCAGCACTGAAAGCTCTACCTGGTTTTCACTGTCCCTTGGAACTGCATTCGCTGCCGCACAGACATTCGCGCTCTGCAAAAGCCTTGGTTGGTTATGATGCAACAATGCCTATGTGACTCTCGCAGAGCCCGGCTGCCAAATTTGAAACGTCCAGCAATTGCGCCCACATGAAAGCTGCCAGCACTGAAAGCTCTACCTGGTTTTCACTGTCCCTTGGAACTGCATTCGCTGCCGCACAGACATTCGCGCTCTGCAAAAGCCTTGGTTGGTTATGATGCAACAATGCCTATGTGACTCTCGCACAGCCTGCTGCCAAATTTGAAACGTCCACTGATTGCGCCCACACGAAAGCTGCTAGCACTGAAAGCTCTACCTGGTTTTCACTGTCCCTTGGAACTGCATTCGCTGCCGCACAGACATTCGCGCTCCGCAAAAGCCTTGGTTGGTTATGATGCAACAATGCCTATGTGACTCTGGCAGAACCCGGCTGCCAAATTTGAAACGTCCAGCGATTGCGCCCACACGAAAGCTGCCAGCACTGAAAGCTCTACCTGGTTTTCACTGTCCCTTGGAACTGCATTCGCTGCCGCACAGACATTCTGGTCCGCAAAAGCCTTGGTTGGTTATGATTCAACAATGCCTATGTGACTCTGGCAGAGCCCGGCTGCCAAATTTGAAAGGTACACCTATTGCGCCCTCACGAATGCTCCCAGCGCTGAAAGCTCTACCTGGTTTTCACTGTCCCTTGGAACTGCATTCGCTGCCGCACAGACATTCGCGCTCCGCAAAAGCCTTGGTTGGTTATGATGCAACAATGCCTATGTGACTCTGGCAGAGCCCGGCTGCCAAATTTGAAACGTCCAGCGATTGCGCCCACACGAAAGCTGCCAGCACTGAAAGCTCTACCTGGTTTTCACTGTCCCTTGGAACTGCATTCGCTGCCGCACAGACATTCGCGCTCCGCAAAAACCTTGGTTGGTTATGATGCAACAATGCCTATGTGACCCTGGCAGAGCCCGGCTGTCAAATTTGAAACGTCCAGCGATTGCGCCCACACGAAAGCTGCCAGCACTGAAAGCTCTACCTGGTTTTCACTGTCCCTTGGAACTGCATTCGCTGCCGCACAGACATTCGCGCTCTGCGCAAGCCTTGGTTGGTTATGATGCAACAATGCCTATGTGACTCTGGCAGAGCCCGGCTGCCAAATTTGAAACGTCCAGCGATTGCGCCCACACGAAAGCTGCCAGCACTGAAAGCTCTACCTGGTTTTCACTGTCCCTTGGAACTGCATTCGCTGCCGCACAGACATTCGTGGTCCGCAAAAGCCTTGGTTGGTTATGATTCAACAATGCCTATGTGACTCTGGCAGAGCCCGACTGCCAAATTTGAAATTTACACCTATTGCGCCCACACGAAAGCTTTCAGCACTGAAAGGTCTACCTGGTTTTCACTGTCCCTTGGAACTGCATTCGCTGCCGCACAGACATTCGCGCTCTGCAAAAGCCTTGGTTGGGTATGATGCAACAATGCCTATGTGACTCTCGCAGAGCCCGGCTGCCAAATTTGAATTGTACACCGATTGCGCCCTCACGAAAGCTGCCAGCACTGAAAGCTCTACCTGGTTTTCACTGTCCCTTGGAACTGCATTTGCTGCCGCACAGACATTCGCGCTCTGCAAAAGCCTTGGTTGGGTAAGATGCAACAATGCCTATGTGACTCTCGCAGAGCCCGCTGCCAAATTTGACACGTCCAGCGATTGCGCCCACACGAAAGCTGCCAGCACTGAAAGCTCTACCTGGTTTTCACTGTCCCTTGGAACTGCATTCGCTGCCGCACAGACATTCGCGCTCTGCGCAAGCCTTGGTTGGTTATGATGCAACAATGCTTATGTGACTCTGGCAGAGCCCGGCTGCCAAATTTGAAATCTCCACCGATTGCGCCCACACGAAAGCTGCCAGCACTGAAAGCTCTACCTGGATTTCACTGTCCCTTGGAACTGCATTCGCTGCCGCACAGACATTCGCGCTCTGCGCAAGCCTTGGTTGGTTATGATGCAACAATGCCTATGTGACTCTGGCAGAGCCCGGCTGCCAAATTTGAAACGTCCAGCGATTGCGCCCACACGAAAGCTGCCAGCACTGAAAGCTCTACCTGGTTTTCACTGTCCCTTGGAACTGCATTCGCTGCCGCACAGACATTCGCGGTCCGCAAAAGCCTTGGTTGGTTATGATGCAACAATGCCTATGTGACTCTGGCAGCGCCCGGCTTCCAAATTTGAAACGTCCAGCGATTGCGCCCACACGAAAGCTGCCAGCACTGAAAGCTCTACCTGGTTTTCACTGTCCCTTGGAACTGCATTCGCTGCCGCACAGACATTCGCGCTCTGCAAAAGCCTTGGTTGGGTATGATGCAACAATGCCTATGTGACTCTGGCAGAGCCCGGCTGCCAAATTTGAAACGTCCACTGATTGCGCCCACACGAAAGCTGCTAGCACTGAAAGCTCTACCTGGTTTTCACTGTCCCTTGGAACTGCATTCGCTGCCGCACAGACATTCGTGGTCCGCAAAAGCCTTGGTTGGTTATGATGCAACAATGCCTATGTGACTCTGGCAGAGCCCGGCTGCCAAATTTGAAACGTCCAGCGATTGCGCCCACACGAAAGCTGCCAGCACTGAAAGCTCTACCTGGTTTTCACTGTCCCTTGGAACTGCATTCGCTGCCGCACAGACATTCGCGCTCCGCAAAAACCTTGGTTGGTTATGATGCAACAATGCCTATGTGACCCTGGCAGAGCCCGGCTGTCAAATTTGAAACGTCCAGCGATTGCGCCCACACGAAAGCTGCCAGCACTGAAAGCTCTACCTGGTTTTCACTGTCCCTTGGAACTGCATTCGCTGCCGCACAGACATTCGCGCTCTGCGCAAGCCTTGGTTGGTTATGATGCAACAATGCCTATGTGACTCTGGCAGAGCCCGGCTGCCAAATTTGAAACGTCCAGCGATTGCGCCCTCACGAAAGCTGCCAGCACTGAAAGCTCTACCTGGTTTTCACTGTCCCTTGGAACTGCATTCGCTGCCGCACAGACAGTCACGCTCTGCAAAAGCCTTGGTTGGGTATGATGCAACAATGCCTATGTGACTCTGGCAGAGCCCGGCTGCCAAATTTGAAACGTCCACTGATTGCGCCCACACGAAAGCTGCTAGCACTGAAAGCTCTACCTGGTTTTCACTGTCCCTTGGAACTGCATTCGCTGCCGCACAGACATTCGCGCTCCGCAAAAGCCTTGGTTGGTTATGATGCAACAATGCCTATGTGACTCTGGCAGAGCCCGGCTGCCAAATTTGAAACGTCCAGCGATTGCGCCCACACGAAAGCTGCCAGCACTGAAAGCTCTACCTGGTTTTCACTGTCCCTTGGAACTGCATTCGCTGCCGCACAGACATTCGCGCTCCGCAAAAACCTTGGTTGGTTATGATGCAACAATGCCTATGTGACCCTGGCAGAGCCCGGCTGTCAAATTTGAAACGTCCAGCGATTGCGCCCACACGAAAGCTGCCAGCACTGAAAGCTCTACCTGGTTTTCACTGTCCCTTGGAACTGCATTCGCTGCCGCACAGACATTCGCGCTCTGCGCAAGCCTTGGTTGGTTATGATGCAACAATGCCTATGTGACTCTGGCAGAGCCCGGCTGCCAAATTTGAAATCTCCACCGATTGCGCCCACACGAAAGCTGCCAGCACTGAAAGCTCTACCTGGTTTTCACTGTCCCTTGGAACTGCATTCGCTGCCGCACAGACATTCGTGGTCCGCAAAAGCCTTGGTTGGTTATGATTCAACAATGCCTATGTGACTCTGGCAGAGCCCGACTGCCAAATTTTAAATTTACACCTATTGCGCCCACACGAAAGCTTTCAGCACTGAAAGGTCTACCTGGTTTTCACTGTCCCTTGGAACTGCATTCGCTGCCGCACAGACATTCGCGCTCTGCAAAAGCCTTGGTTGGGTATGATGCAACAATGCCTATGTGACTCTCGCAGAGCCCGGCTGCCAAATTTGAATTGTACACCGATTGCGCCCTCACGAAAGCTGCCAGCACTGAAAGCTCTACCTGGTTTTCACTGTCCCTTGGAACTGCATTTGCTGCCGCACAGACATTCGCGCTCTGCAAAAGCCTTGGTTGGGTATGATGCAACAATGCCTATGTGACTCTCGCAGAGCCCGCTGCCAAATTTGACACGTCCAGCGATTGCGCCCACACGAAAGCTGCCAGCACTGAAAGCTCTACCTGGTTTTCACTGTCCCTTGGAACTGCATTCGCTGCCGCACAGACATTCGCGCTCTGCGCAAGCCTTGGTTGGTTATGATGCAACAATGCCTATGTGACTCTGGCAGAGCCCGGCTGCCAAATTTGAAATCTCCACCGATTGCGCCCACACGAAAGCTGCCAGCACTGAAAGCTCTACCTGGTTTTCACTGTCCCTTGGAACTGCATTCGCTGCCGCACAGACATTCGCGCTCCGCAAAAGCCTTGGTTGGTTATGATGCAACAATGCCTATGTGACTCTCGCAGAGCCCGGCTGCCAAATTTGAAACGTCCAGCAATTGCGCCCACACGAAAGCTGCCAGCACTGAAAGCTCAACCTGGATTTCACTGTCCCTTGGAACTGCATTCGCTGCCGCACAGACATTCGCGCTCTGCGCAAGCCTTGGTTGGTTATGATGCAACAATGCCTATGTGACTCTGGCAGAGCCCGGCTGCCAAATTTGAAACGTCCAGCGATTGCGCCCACACGAAAGCTGCCAGCACTGAAAGCTCAACCTGGTTTTCACTGTCCCTTGGAACTGCATTCGCTGCCGCACAGACATTCGCACTCTGCAAAAGCCTTGGTTGGTTATGATGCAACAATGCCTATGTGACTCTGGCAGCGCCCGGCTTCCAAATTTGAAACGTCCAGCGATTGCGCCCACACGAAAGCTGCCAGCACTGAAAGCTCTACCTGGTTTTCACTGTCCCTTGGAACTGCATTCGCTGCCGCACAGACATTCGCGCTCTGCAAAAGCCTTGGTTGGGTATGATGCAACAATGCCTATGTGACTCTCGCAGAGCCCGGCTGCCAAATTTGAATTGTACACCGATTGCGCCCTCACGAAAGCTGCCAGCACTGAAAGCTCTACCTGGTTTTCACTGTCCCTTGGAACTGCATTTGCTGCCGCACAGACATTCGCGCTCTGCAAAAGCCTTGGTTGGGTATGATGCAACAATGCCTATGTGACTCTCGCAGAGCCCGCTGCCAAATTTGACACGTCCAGCGATTGCGCCCACACGAAAGCTGCCAGCACTGAAAGCTCTACCTGGTTTTCACTGTCCCTTGGAACTGCATTCGCTGCCGCACAGACATTCGCGCTCTGCGCAAGCCTTGGTTGGTTATGATGCAACAATGCCTATGTGACTCTGGCAGAGCCCGGCTGCCAAATTTGAAATCTCCACCGATTGCGCCCACACGAAAGCTGCCAGCACTGAAAGCTCTACCTGGTTTTCACTGTCCCTTGGAACTGCATTCGCTGCCGCACAGACATTCGCGCTCCGCAAAAGCCTTGGTTGGTTATGATGCAACAATGCCTATGTGACTCTCGCAGAGCCCGGCTGCCAAATTTGAAACGTCCAGCAATTGCGCCCACACGAAAGCTGCCAGCACTGAAAGCTCAACCTGGATTTCACTGTCCCTTGGAACTGCATTCGCTGCCGCACAGACATTCGCGCTCTGCGCAAGCCTTGGTTGGTTATGATGCAACAATGCCTATGTGACTCTGGCAGAGCCCGGCTGCCAAATTTGAAACGTCCAGCGATTGCGCCCACACGAAAGCTGCCAGCACTGAAAGCTCAACCTGGTTTTCACTGTCCCTTGGAACTGCATTCGCTGCCGCACAGACATTCGCACTCTGCAAAAGCCTTGGTTGGTTATGATGCAACAATGCCTATGTGACTCTGGCAGCGCCCGGCTTCCAAATTTGAAACGTCCAGCGATTGCGCCCACACGAAAGCTGCCAGCACTGAAAGCTCTACCTGGTTTTCACTGTCCCTTGGAACTGCATTCGCTGCCGCACAGACATTCGCGCTCTGCAAAAGCCTTGGTTGGGTATGATGCAACAATGCCTATGTGACTCTGGCAGAGCCCGGCTGCCAAATTTGAAACGTCCACTGATTGCGCCCACACGAAAGCTGCTAGCACTGAAAGCTCTACCTGGTTTTCACTGTCCCTTGGAACTGCATTCGCTGCCGCACAGACATTCGCGCTCCGCAAAAGCCTTGGTTGGTTATGATGCAACAATGCCTATGTGACTCTGGCAGAGCCCGGCTGCCAAATTTGAAACGTCCAGCGATTGCGCCCACACGAAAGCTGCCAGCACTGAAAGCTCTACCTGGTTTTCACTGTCCCTTGGAACTGCATTCGCTGCCGCACAGACATTCGCGCTCTGCGCAAGCCTTGGTTGGTTATGATGCAACAATGCCTATGTGACTCTGGCAGAGCCCGGCTGCCAAATTTGAAATCTCCACCGATTGCGCCCACACGAAAGCTGCCAGCACTGAAAGCTCTACCTGGTTTTCACTGTCCCTTGGAACTGCATTCGCTGCCGCACAGACATTCGCGCTCCGCAAAAGCCTTGGTTGGTTATGATGCAACAATGCCTATGTGACTCTCGCAGAGCCCGGCTGCCAAATTTGAAACGTCCAGCAATTGCGCCCACACGAAAGCTGCCAGCACTGAAAGCTCAACCTGGATTTCACTGTCCCTTGGAACTGCATTCGCTGCCGCACAGACATTCGCGCTCTGCGCAAGCCTTGGTTGGTTATGATGCAACAATGCCTATGTGACTCTGGCAGAGCCCGGCTGCCAAATTTGAAACGTCCAGCGATTGCGCCCACACGAAAGCTGCCAGCACTGAAAGCTCTACCTGGTTTTCACTGTCCCTTGGAACTGCATTCGCTGCCGCACAGACATTCGCACTCTGCAAAAGCCTTGGTTGGTTATGATGCAACAATGCCTATGTGACTCTCGCAGAGCCCGGCTGCCAAATTTGAAACGTCCAGCGATTGCGCCCACACGAAAGCTGCCAGCACTGAAAGCTCTACCTGGTTTTCACTGTCCCTTGGAACTGCATTCGCTGCCGCACAGACATTCGCGCTCTGCAAAAGCCTTGGTTGGGTATGATGCAACAATGCCTATGTGACTCTGGCAGAGCCCGGC
This sequence comes from Mycteria americana, assembly GCF_035582795.1. NCBI lineage: Eukaryota > Metazoa > Chordata > Aves > Ciconiiformes > Ciconiidae > Mycteria > Mycteria americana. The sequence continues at coordinate 696,957 of NW_027445609.1, read as the reverse complement.
TGCCAAATTTGAAACGTCCACTGATTGCGCCCACACGAAAGCTGCTAGCACTGAAAGGTCTACCTGGTTTTCACTGTCCCTTGGAACTGCATTCGCTGCCGCACAGACATTCGCGCTCCGCAAAAGCCTTGGTTGGTTATGATGCAACAATGCCTATGTGACTCTGGCAGAGCCCGGCTGCCAAATTTGAAACGTCCAGCGATTGCGCCCACACGAAAGCTGCCAGCACTGAAAGCTCTACCTGGTTTTCACTGTCCCTTGGAACTGCATTCGCTGCCGCACAGACATTCGCGCTCCGCAAAAACCTTGGTTGGTTATGATGCAACAATGCCTATGTGACCCTGGCAGAGCCCGGCTGTCAAATTTGAAACGTCCAGCGATTGCGCCCACACGAAAGCTGCTAGCACTGAAAGCTCTACCTGGTTTTCACTGTCCCTTGGAACTGCATTCGCTGCCGCACAGACATTCGCGCTCTGCGCAAGCCTTGGTTGGTTATGATGCAACAATGCCTATGTGACTCTGGCAGAGCCCGGCTGCCAAATTTGAAACGTCCAGCGATTGCGCCCACACGAAAGCTGCCAGCACTGAAAGCTCTACCTGGTTTTCACTGTCCCTTGGAACTGCATTCGCTGCCGCACAGACATTCGTGGTCCGCAAAAGCCTTGGTTGGTTATGATGCAACAATGCCTATGTGACTCTGGCAGAGCCCGGCTGCCAAATTTGAAATTTACACCTATTGCGCCCACACGAAAGCTGCCAGCACTGAAAGCTCTACCTGGTTTTCACTGTCCCTTGGAACTGCATTCGCTGCCGCACAGACATTCGCGCTCTGCAAAAGCCTTGGTTGGGTATGATGCAACAATGCCTATGTGACTCTCGCAGAGCCCGGCTGCCAAATTTGAATTGTACACCGATTGCGCCCTCACGAAAGCTGCCAGCACTGAAAGCTCTACCTGGTTTTCACTGTCCCTTGGAACTGCATTTGCTGCCGCACAGACATTCGCGCTCTGCAAAAGCCTTGGTTGGGTATGATGCAACAATGCCTATGTGACTCTGGCAGAGCCCGGCTGCCAAATTTGAAACGTCCAGCGATTGCGCCCACACGAAAGCTGCCAGCACTGAAAGCTCTACCTGGTTTTCACTGTCCCTTGGAACTGCATTCGCTGCCGCACAGACATTCGCGCTCCGCAAAAGCCTTGGTTGGTTATGATGCAACAATGCCTATGTGACTCTGGCAGAGCCCGGCTGCCAAATTTGAAACGTCCAGCGATTGCGCCCACACGAAAGCTGCCAGCACTGAAAGCTCTACCTGGTTTTCACTGTCCCTTGGAACTGCATTCGCTGCCGCACAGACATTCGCGCTCCGCAAAAGCCTTGGTTGGTTATGATGCAACAATGCCTATGTGACCCTGGCAGAGCCCGGCTGTCAAATTTGAAACGTCCAGCGATTGCGCCCACACGAAAGCTGCCAGCACTGAAAGCTCTACCTGGTTTTCACTGTCCCTTGGAACTGCATTCGCTGCCGCACAGACATTCGCGCTCTGCGCAAGCCTTGGTTGGTTATGATGCAACAATGCCTATGTGACTCTGGCAGAGACCGGCTGCCAAATCTGAAACGTCCAGCGATTGCGCCCACACGAAAGCTGCTAGCACTGAAAGCTCTACCTGGTTTTCACTGTCCCTTGGAACTGCATTCGCTGCCGCACAGACATTCGTGGTCCGCAAAAGCCTTGGTTGGTTATGATTCAACAATGCCTATGTGACTCTGGCAGAGCCCGGCTGCCAAATTTGAAATGTACACCTATTGCACCCTCACGAAAGCTCCCAGCGCTGAAAGCTCTACCTGGTTTTCACTGTCCCTTGGAACTGCATTCGCTGCCGCACAGACATTCGCTTTCTGCAAAAGTGTTGGTTGGTTATGACGCAACAATGCCTATGTGACTCTGGCAGAGCCCGGCTGCCAAATTTGAATTGTACACCGATTGCGCCCTCACGAAAGCTGCCAGCACTGAAAGCTCTACCTGGTTTTCACTGTCCCTTGGAACTGCATTCGCTGCCGCACAGACATTCGCGCTCTGCAAAAGCCTTGGTTGGGTATGATGCAACAATGCCTATGTGACTCTCGCAGAGCACGCTGCCAAATTTGAAACGTCCAGCGATTGCGCCCACACGAAAGCTGCCAGCACTGAAAGCTCTACCTGGTTTTCACTGTCCCTTGGAACTGCATTCGCTGCCGCACAGACATTCGCGCTCTGCAAAAGCCTTGGTTGGTTATGATGCAACAATGCCTATGTGACTCTCGCAGAGCCCGGCTGCCAAATTTGAAACGTCCAGCAATTGCGCCCACATGAAAGCTGCCAGCACTGAAAGCTCTACCTGGTTTTCACTGTCCCTTGGAACTGCATTCGCTGCCGCACAGACATTCGCGCTCTGCGCAAGCCTTGGTTGGTTATGATGCAACAATGCCTATGTGACTCTCGCACAGCCTGCTGCCAAATTTGAAACGTCCACTGATTGCGTCCACACGAAAGCTGCTAGCACTGAAAGCTCTACCTGGTTTTCACTGTCCCTTGGAACTGCATTCGCTGCCGCACAGACATTCGCGCTCCGCAAAAGCCTTGGTTGGTTATGATGCAACAATGCCTATGTGACTCTGGCAGAGCCCGGCTGCCAAATTTGAAACGTCCAGCGATTGCGCCCACACGAAAGCTGCCAGCACTGAAAGCTCTACCTGGTTTTCACTGTCCCTTGGAACTGCATTCGCTGCCGCACAGACATTCGCGCTCCGCAAAAGCCTTGGTTGGTTATGATGCAACAATGCCTATGTGACCCTGGCAGAGCCCGGCTGTCAAATTTGAAACGTCCAGCGATTGCGCCCACACGAAAGCTGCCAGCACTGACAGCTCTACCTGGTTTTCACTGTCCCTTGGAACTGCATTCGCTGCCGCACAGACATTCGCGCTCTGCAAAAGCCTTGGTTGGGTATGATGCAACAATGCCTATGTGACTCTGGCAGAGCCCGGCTGCCAAATTTGAAACGTCCAGCGATTGCGCCCACACGAAAGCTGCCAGCACTGAAAGCTCTACCTGGTTTTCACTGTCCCTTGGAACTGCATTCGCTGCCGCACAGACATTCGTGGTCCGCAAAAGCCTTGGTTGGTTATGATTCAACAATGCCTATGTGACTCTGGCAGAGCCCGGCTGCCAAATTTGAAATGTACACCTATTGCGCCCTCACGAAAGCTCCCAGCGCTGAAAGCTCTACCTGGTTTTCACTGTCCCTTGGAACTGCATTCGCTGCCGCACAGACATTCGCTTTCTGCAAAAGCCTTGGTTGGTTATGACGCAACAATGCCTATGTGACTCTGGCAGAGCCCGGCTGCCAAATTTCAATTGTACACCGATTGCGCCCTCACGAAAGCTGCCAGCACTGAAAGCTCTACCTGGTTTTCACTGTCCCTTGGAACTGCATTCGCTGCCGCACAGACATTCGCGCTCTGCGCAAGCCTTGGTTGGGTATGATGCAACAATGCCTATGTGACTCTCGCAGAGCACGCTGCCAAATTTGAAACGTCCAGCGATTGCGCCCACACGAAAGCTGCCAGCACTGAAAGCTCTACCTGGTTTTCACTGTCCCTTGGAACTGCATTCGCTGCCGCACAGACATTCGCGCTCTGCAAAAGCCTTGGTTGGGTATGATGCAACAATGCCTATGTGACTCTGGCAGAGCCCGGCTGCCAAATTTGAAATGTACACCGATTGCGCCCACACGAAAGCTGCCAGCACTGAAAGCTCTACCTGGTTTTCACTGTCCCTTGGAACTGCATTCGCTGCCGCACAGACATTATCTCTCCGCATAAGCTTTATTTGTTTATGATGCAACAATGCCTATGTGACTCTGGCACAGCCCGCTGCCAAATTTGAAACGTCCACTGATTGCGCCCACACGAAAGCTGCCAGCACTGAAAGCTCTACCTGGTTTTCACTGTCCCTTGGAACTGCATTCGCTGCCGCACAGACATTCGCGCTCTGCGCAAGCCTTGGTTGGTTATGATGCAACAATGCCTATGTGACTCTGGCAGAGCCCGGCTGCCAAATTCGAAACGTCCAGCGATTGCGCCCACACGAAAGCTGCCAGCACTGAAAGCTCTACCTGGTTTTCACTGTCCCTTGGAACTGCATTCGCTGCCGCACAGACATTCGCGTTCTGCAAAAGCCTTGGTTGGGTATGATGCAACAATGCCTATGTGACTCTGGCAGCGCCCGGCTTCCAAATTTGAAACGTCCACCGATTGCGCCCACACGAAAGCTGCCAGCACTGAAAGCTCTACCTGGTTTTCACTGTCCCTTGGAACTGCATTCGCTGCCGCACAGACATTCGCTCTCCGCAAAAGCCTTGGTTGGTTATGATGCAACAATGCCTATGTGACTCTGGCAGAGCCCGGCTGCCAAATTTGAAACGTCCAGCGATTGCGCCCACACGAAAGCTGCCAGCACTGAAAGCTCTACCTGGTTTTCACTGTCCCTTGGAACTGCATTTGCTGCCGCACAGACATTCGCGCTCTGCAAAAGCCTTGCTTGGGTATGATGCAACAATGCCTATGTGACTCTCGCAGAGCCCGCTGCCAAATTTCACACGTCCAGCGATTGCGCCCACACGAAAGCTGCCAGCACTGAAAGCTCTACCTGGTTTTCACTGTCCCTTGGAACTGCATTCGCTGCTGCACAGACATTCGCGCTCTGCAAAAGCCTTGGTTGGGTATGATGCAACAATGCCTATGTGACTCTCGCACAGCCTGCTGCCAAATTTGAAACGTCCACTGATTGCGCCCACACGAAAGCTGCTAGCACTGAAAGCTCTACCTGGTTTTCACTGTCCCTTGGAACTGCATTCGCTGCCGCACAGACATTCGCGCTCCGCAAAAGCCTTGGTTGGTTATGATGCAACAATGCCTATGTGACTCTGGCAGAGCCCGGCTGCCAAATTTGAAACGTCCAGCGATTGCGCCCACACGAAAGCTGCCAGCACTGAAAGCTCTACCTGGTTTTCACTGTCCCTTGGAACTGCATTCGCTGCCGCACAGACATTCGCTTTCTGCAAAAGTCTGGGTTGGTTATGACGCAATAATGCCTATGTGACTCTGGCAGAGCCCGGCTGTCAAATTTCAATTGTACACCGATTGCGCCCTCACGAAAGCTGCCAGCACTGAAAGCTCTACCTGGTTTTCACTGTCCCTTGGAACTGCATTCGCTGCCGCAGAGACAGTCGCGCTCTGCAAAAGCCTTGGTTGGGTATGATGCAACAATGCCTATGTGACTCTCGCAGAGCCCGCTGCCAAATTTGAAACGTCCAGCGATTGCGCCCACACGAAAGCTGCCAGCACTGAAAGCTCTACCTGGTTTTCACTGTCCCTTGGAACTGCATTCGCTGCCGCACAGACATTCGTGGTCCGCAAAAGCCTTGGTTGGTTATGATGCAACAATGCCTATGTGACTCTGGCAGAGCCCGGCTGCCAAATTTGAAACCTCCACCGATTGCGCCCACACGAAAGCTGCCAGCACTGAAAGCTCTACCTGGTTTTCACTGTCCCTTGGAACTGCATTCGCTGCCGCACAGACATTCGCGCTCTGCGCAAGCCTTGGTTGGTTATGATGCAACAATGCCTATGTGACTCTGGCAGAGCCCGGCTGCCAAATTTGAAACGTCCAGCGATTGCGCCCACACGAAAGCTGCCAGCACTGAAAGCTCTACCTGGTTTTCACTGTCCCTTGGAACTGCATTCGCTGCCGCACAGACATTCGCGCTCCGCAAAAGCCTTGGTTGGTTATGATGCAACAATGCCTATGTGACTCTGGCAGAGCCCGGCTGCCAAATTTGAAACGTCCAGCGATTGCGCCCACACGAAAGCTGCCAGCACTGAAAGCTCTACCTGGTTTTCACTGTCCCTTGGAACTGCATTCGCTGCCGCACAGACATTCGCGCTCTGCGCAAGCCTTGGTTGGTTATGATGCAACAATGCCTATGTGACTCTGGCAGAGCCCGGCTGCCAAATTTGAAATCTCCACCGATTGCGCCCACACGAAAGCTGCCAGCACTGAAAGCTCTACCTGGTTTTCACTGTCCCTTGGAACTGCATTCGCTGCCGCACAGACATTCGCGCTCCGCAAAAGCCTTGGTTGGTTATGATGCAACAATGCCTATGTGACTCTCGCAGAGCCCGGCTGCCAAATTTGAAACGTCCAGCAATTGCGCCCACACGAAAGCTGCCAGCACTGAAAGCTCAACCTGGATTTCACTGTCCCTTGGAACTGCATTCGCTGCCGCACAGACATTCGCGCTCCGCAAAAGCCTTGGTTGGTTATGATGCAACAATGCCTATGTGACTCTGGCAGAGCCCGGCTGCCAAATTTGAAACGTCCAGCGATTGCGCCCACACGAAAGCTGCCAGCACTGAAAGCTCTACCTGGTTTTCACTGTCCCTTGGAACTGCATTCGCTGCCGCACAGACATTCGCGCTCCGCAAAAACCTTGGTTGGTTATGATGCAACAATGCCTATGTGACCCTGGCAGAGCCCGGCTGTCAAATTTGAAACGTCCAGCGATTGCGCCCACACGAAAGCTGCCAGCACTGAAAGCTCTACCTGGTTTTCACTGTCCCTTGGAACTGCATTCGCTGCCGCACAGACATTCGCGCTCTGCGCAAGCCTTGGTTGGGTATGATGCAACAATGCCTATGTGACTCTGGCAGAGCCCGGCTGCCAAATTTGAAACGTCCAGCGATTGCGCCCACACGAAAGCTGCCAGCACTGAAAGCTCTACCTGGTTTTCACTGTCCCTTGGAACTGCATTCGCTGCCGCACAGACATTCGTGGTCCGCAAAAGCCTTGGTTGGTTATGATGCAACAATGCCTATGTGACTCTGGCAGAGCCCGGCTGCCAAATTTGAAATTTACACCTATTGCGCCCACACGAAAGCTGCCAGCACTGAAAGCTCTACCTGGTTTTCACTGTCCCTTGGAACTGCATTCGCTGCCGCACAGACATTCGCGCTCTGCAAAAGCCTTGGTTGGGTATGATGCAACAATGCCTATGTGACTCTCGCAGAGCCCGGCTGCCAAATTTGAATTGTACACCGATTGCGCCCTCACGAAAGCTGCCAGCACTGAAAGCTCTACCTGGTTTTCACTGTCCCTTGGAACTGCATTTGCTGCCGCACAGACATTCGCGCTCTGCAAAAGCCTTGGTTGGGTATGATGCAACAATGCCTATGTGACTCTGGCAGAGCCCGGCTGCCAAATTTGAAACGTCCAGCGATTGCGCCCACACGAAAGCTGCCAGCACTGAAAGCTCTACCTGGTTTTCACTGTCCCTTGGAACTGCATTCGCTGCCGCACAGACATTCGCGCTCCGCAAAAGCCTTGGTTGGTTATGATGCAACAATGCCTATGTGACTCTGGCAGAGCCCGGCTGCCAAATTTGAAACGTCCAGCGATTGCGCCCACACGAAAGCTGCCAGCACTGAAAGCTCTACCTGGTTTTCACTGTCCCTTGGAACTGCATTCGCTGCCGCACAGACATTCGCGCTCCGCAAAAGCCTTGGTTGGTTATGATGCAACAATGCCTATGTGACCCTGGCAGAGCCCGGCTGTCAAATTTGAAACGTCCAGCGATTGCGCCCACACGAAAGCTGCCAGCACTGAAAGCTCTACCTGGTTTTCACTGTCCCTTGGAACTGCATTCGCTGCCGCACAGACATTCGCGCTCTGCGCAAGCCTTGGTTGGTTATGATGCAACAATGCCTATGTGACTCTGGCAGAGACCGGCTGCCAAATCTGAAACGTCCAGCGATTGCGCCCACACGAAAGCTGCTAGCACTGAAAGCTCTACCTGGTTTTCACTGTCCCTTGGAACTGCATTCGCTGCCGCACAGACATTCGTGGTCCGCAAAAGCCTTGGTTGGTTATGATTCAACAATGCCTATGTGACTCTGGCAGAGCCCGGCTGCCAAATTTGAAATGTACACCTATTGCACCCTCACGAAAGCTCCCAGGGCTGAAAGCTCTACCTGGTTTTCACTGTCCCTTGGAACTGCATTCGCTGCCGCACAGACATTCGCTTTCTGCAAAAGTGTTGGTTGGTTATGACGCAACAATGCCTATGTGACTCTGGCAGAGCCCGGCTGCCAAATTTGAATTGTACACCGATTGCGCCCTCACGAAAGCTGCCAGCACTGAAAGCTCTACCTGGTTTTCACTGTCCCTTGGAACTGCATTCGCTGCCGCACAGACATTCGCGCTCTGCAAAAGCCTTGGTTGGGTATGATGCAACAATGCCTATGTGACTCTCGCAGAGCACGCTGCCAAATTTGAAACGTCCAGCGATTGCGCCCACACGAAAGCTGCCAGCACTGAAAGCTCTACCTGGTTTTCACTGTCCCTTGGAACTGCATTCGCTGCCGCACAGACATTCGCGCTCTGCAAAAGCCTTGGTTGGTTATGATGCAACAATGCCTATGTGACTCTCGCAGAGCCCGGCTGCCAAATTTGAAACGTCCAGCAATTGCGCCCACATGAAAGCTGCCAGCACTGAAAGCTCTACCTGGTTTTCACTGTCCCTTGGAACTGCATTCGCTGCCGCACAGACATTCGCGCTCTGCGCAAGCCTTGGTTGGTTATGATGCAACAATGCCTATGTGACTCTCGCACAGCCTGCTGCCAAATTTGAAACGTCCACTGATTGCGTCCACACGAAAGCTGCTAGCACTGAAAGCTCTACCTGGTTTTCACTGTCCCTTGGAACTGCATTCGCTGCCGCACAGACATTCGCGCTCCGCAAAAGCCTTGGTTGGTTATGATGCAACAATGCCTATGTGACTCTGGCAGAGCCCGGCTGCCAAATTTGAAACGTCCAGCGATTGCGCCCACACGAAAGCTGCCAGCACTGAAAGCTCTACCTGGTTTTCACTGTCCCTTGGAACTGCATTCGCTGCCGCACAGACATTCGCTTTCTGCAAAAGCCTTGGTTGGTTATGACGCAACAATGCCTATGTGACTCTGGCAGAGCCCGGCTGCCAAATTTCAATTGTACACCGATTGCGCCCTCACGAAAGCTGCCAGCACTGAAAGCTCTACCTGGTTTTCACTGTCCCTTGGAACTGCATTCGCTGCCGCACAGACATTCGCGCTCTGCGCAAGCCTTGGTTGGGTATGATGCAACAATGCCTATGTGACTCTCGCAGAGCACGCTGCCAAATTTGAAACGTCCAGCGATTGCGCCCACACGAAAGCTGCCAGCACTGAAAGCTCTACCTGGTTTTCACTGTCCCTTGGAACTGCATTCGCTGCCGCACAGACATTCGCGCTCTGCGCAAGCCTTGGTTGGTTATGACGCAACAATGCCTATGTGACTCTGGCAGAGCCCGGCTGCCAAATTTGAAATGTACACCGATTGCGCCCACACGAAAGCTGCCAGCACTGAAAGCTCTACCTGGTTTTCACTGTCCCTTGGAACTGCATTCGCTGCCGCACAGACATTATCTCTCCGCATAAGCTTTATTTGTTTATGATGCAACAATGCCTATGTGACTCTGGCACAGCCCGCTGCCAAATTTGAAACGTCCACTGATTGCGCCCACACGAAAGCTGCCAGCACTGAAAGCTCTACCTGGTTTTCACTGTCCCTTGGAACTGCATTCGCTGCCGCACAGACATTCGCGCTCTGCGCAAGCCTTGGTTGGTTATGATGCAACAATGCCTATGTGACTCTGGCAGAGCCCGGCTGCCAAATTCGAAACGTCCAGCGATTGCGCCCACACGAAAGCTGCCAGCACTGAAAGCTCTACCTGGTTTTCACTGTCCCTTGGAACTGCATTCGCTGCCGCACAGACATTCGCGTTCTGCAAAAGCCTTGGTTGGGTATGATGCAACAATGCCTATGTGACTCTGGCAGCGCCCGTCTTCCAAATTTGAAACGTCCACCGATTGCGCCCACACGAAAGCTGCCAGCACTGAAAGCTCTACCTGGTTTTCACTGTCCCTTGGAACTGCATTCGCTGCCGCACAGACATTCGCTCTCCGCAAAAGCCTTGGTTGGTTATGATGCAACAATGCCTATGTGACTCTGGCAGAGCCCGGCTGCCAAATTTGAAACGTCCAGCGATTGCGCCCACACGAAAGCTGCCAGCACTGAAAGCTCTACCTGGTTTTCACTGTCCCTTGGAACTGCATTTGCTGCCGCACAGACATTCGCGCTCTGCAAAAGCCTTGCTTGGGTATGATGCAACAATGCCTATGTGACTCTCGCAGAGCCCGCTGCCAAATTTCACACGTCCAGCGATTGCGCCCACACGAAAGCTGCCAGCACTGAAAGCTCTACCTGGTTTTCACTGTCCCTTGGAACTGCATTCGCTGCTGCACAGACATTCGCGCTCTGCAAAAGCCTTGGTTGGGTATGATGCAACAATGCCTATGTGACTCTCGCACAGCCTGCTGCCAAATTTGAAACGTCCACTGATTGCGCCCACACGAAAGCTGCTAGCACTGAAAGCTCTACCTGGTTTTCACTGTCCCTTGGAACTGCATTCGCTGCCGCACAGACATTCGCGCTCCGCAAAAGCCTTGGTTGGTTATGATGCAACAATGCCTATGTGACTCTGGCAGAGCCCGGCTGCCAAATTTGAAACGTCCAGCGATTGCGCCCACACGAAAGCTGCCAGCACTGAAAGCTCTACCTGGTTTTCACTGTCCCTTGGAACTGCATTCGCTGCCGCACAGACATTCGCTTTCTGCAAAAGTCTGGGTTGGTTATGACGCAATAATGCCTATGTGACTCTGGCAGAGCCCGGCTGCCAAATTTCAATTGTACACCGATTGCGCCCTCACGAAAGCTGCCAGCACTGAAAGCTCTACCTGGTTTTCACTGTCCCTTGGAACTGCATTCGCTGCCGCAGAGACAGTCGCGCTCTGCAAAAGCCTTGGTTGGGTATGATGCAACAATGCCTATGTGACTCTCGCAGAGCCCGCTGCCAAATTTGAAACGTCCAGCGATTGCGCCCACACGAAAGCTGCCAGCACTGAAAGCTCTACCTGGTTTTCACTGTCCCTTGGAACTGCATTCGCTGCCGCACAGACATTCGCGCTCCGCAAAAGCCTTGGTTGGTTATGATGCAACAATGCCTATGTGACTCTGGCAGAGCCCGGCTGCCAAATTTGAAACGTCCAGCGATTGCGCCCACACGAAAGCTGCCAGCACTGTAAGCTCTACCTGGTTTTCACTGTCCCTTGGAACTGCATTCGCTGCCGCACAGACATTCGCGCTCCGCAAAAGCCTTGGTTGGTTATGATGCAACAATGCCTATGTGACCCTGGCAGAGCCCGGCTGTCAAATTTGAAACGTCCAGCGATTGCGCCCACACGAAAGCTGCCAGCACTGAAAGCTCTACCTGGTTTTCACTGTCCCTTGGAACTGCATTCGCTGCCGCACAGACATTCGCGCTCTGCGCAAGCCTTGGTTGGTTATGATGCAACAATGCCTATGTGACTCTGGCAGAGACCGGCTGCCAAATCTGAAACGTCCAGCGATTGCGCCCACACGAAAGCTGCTAGCACTGAAAGCTCTACCTGGTTTTCACTGTCCCTTGGAACTGCATTCGCTGCCGCACAGACATTCGTGGTCCGCAAAAGCCTTGGTTGGTTATGATTCAACAATGCCTATGTGACTCTGGCAGAGCCCGGCTGCCAAATTTGAAATGTACACCTATTGCACCCTCACGAAAGCTCCCAGCGCTGAAAGCTCTACCTGGTTTTCACTGTCCCTTGGAACTGCATTCGCTGCCGCACAGACATTCGCTTTCTGCAAAAGTGTTGGTTGGTTATGACGCAACAATGCCTATGTGACTCTGGCAGAGCCCGGCTGCCAAATTTGAATTGTACACCGATTGCGCCCTCACGAAAGCTGCCAGCACTGAAAGCTCTACCTGGTTTTCACTGTCCCTTGGAACTGCATTCGCTGCCGCACAGACATTCGCACTCTGCAAAAGCCTTGGTTGGGTATGATGCAACAATGCCTATGTGACTCTCGCAGAGCACGCTGCCAAATTTGAAACGTCCAGCGATTGCGCCCACACGAAAGCTGCCAGCACTGAAAGCTCTACCTGGTTTTCACTGTCCCTTGGAACTGCATTCGCTGCCGCACAGACATTCGCGCTCTGCAAAAGCCTTGGTTGGGTATGATGCAACAATGCCTATGTGACTCTCGCAGAGCCCGGCTGCCAAATTTGAAACGTCCAGCAATTGCGCCCACATGAAAGCTGCCAGCACTGAAAGCTCTACCTGGTTTTCACTGTCCCTTGGAACTGCATTCGCTGCCGCACAGACATTCGCGCTCTGCGCAAGCCTTGGTTGGTTATGATGCAACAATGCCTATGTGACTCTCGCACAGCCTGCTGCCAAATTTGAAACGTCCACTGATTGCGTCCACACGAAAGCTGCTAGCACTGAAAGCTCTACCTGGTTTTCACTGTCCCTTGGAACTGCATTCGCTGCCGCACAGACATTCGCGCTCCGCAAAAGCCTTGGTTGGTTATGATGCAACAATGCCTATGTGACTCTGGCAGAGCCCGGCTGCCAAATTTGAAACGTCCAGCGATTGCGCCCACACGAAAGCTGCCAGCACTGAAAGCTCTACCTGGTTTTCACTGTCCCTTGGAACTGCATTCGCTGCCGCACAGACATTCGCTTTCTGCAAAAGCCTTGGTTGGTTATGACGCAACAATGCCTATGTGACTCTGGCAGAGCCCGGCTGCCAAATTTCAATTGTACACCGATTGCGCCCTCACGAAAGCTGCCAGCACTGAAAGCTCTACCTGGTTTTCACTGTCCCTTGGAACTGCATTCGCTGCCGCACAGACATTCGCGCTCTGCGCAAGCCTTGGTTGGGTATGATGCAACAATGCCTATGTGACTCTCGCAGAGCACGCTGCCAAATTTGAAACGTCCAGCGATTGCGCCCACACGAAAGCTGCCAGCACTGAAAGCTCTACCTGGTTTTCACTGTCCCTTGGAACTGCATTCGCTGCCGCACAGACATTCGCGCTCTGCGCAAGCCTTGGTTGGTTATGACGCAACAATGCCTATGTGACTCTGGCAGAGCCCGGCTGCCAAATTTGAAATGTACACCGATTGCGCCCACACGAAAGCTGCCAGCACTGAAAGCTCTACCTGGTTTTCACTGTCCCTTGGAACTGCATTCGCTGCCGCACAGACATTATCTCTCCGCATAAGCTTTATTTGTTTATGATGCAACAATGCCTATGTGACTCTGGCACAGCCCGCTGCCAAATTTGAAACGTCCACTGATTGCGCCCACACGAAAGCTGCCAGCACTGAAAGCTCTACCTGGTTTTCACTGTCCCTTGGAACTGCATTCGCTGCCGCACAGACATTCGCGCTCTGCGCAAGCCTTGGTTGGTTATGATGCAACAATGCCTATGTGACTCTGGCAGAGCCCGGCTGCCAAATTCGAAACGTCCAGCGATTGCGCCCACACGAAAGCTGCCAGCACTGAAAGCTCTACCTGGTTTTCACTGTCCCTTGGAACTGCATTCGCTGCCGCACAGACATTCGCGTTCTGCAAAAGCCTTGGTTGGGTATGATGCAACAATGCCTATGTGACTCTGGCAGCGCCCGTCTTCCAAATTTGAAACGTCCACCGATTGCGCCCACACGAAAGCTGCCAGCACTGAAAGCTCTACCTGGTTTTCACTGTCCCTTGGAACTGCATTCGCTGCCGCACAGACATTCGCTCTCCGCAAAAGCCTTGGTTGGTTATGATGCAACAATGCCTATGTGACTCTGGCAGAGCCCGGCTGCCAAATTTGAAACGTCCAGCGATTGCGCCCACACGAAAGCTGCCAGCACTGAAAGCTCTACCTGGTTTTCACTGTCCCTTGGAACTGCATTTGCTGCCGCACAGACATTCGCGCTCTGCAAAAGCCTTGCTTGGGTATGATGCAACAATGCCTATGTGACTCTCGCAGAGCCCGCTGCCAAATTTCACACGTCCAGCGATTGCGCCCACACGAAAGCTGCCAGCACTGAAAGCTCTACCTGGTTTTCACTGTCCCTTGGAACTGCATTCGCTGCTGCACAGACATTCGCGCTCTGCAAAAGCCTTGGTTGGGTATGATGCAACAATGCCTATGTGACTCTCGCACAGCCTGCTGCCAAATTTGAAACGTCCACTGATTGCGCCCACACGAAAGCTGCTAGCACTGAAAGCTCTACCTGGTTTTCACTGTCCCTTGGAACTGCATTCGCTGCCGCACAGACATTCGCGCTCCGCAAAAGCCTTGGTTGGTTATGATGCAACAATGCCTATGTGACTCTGGCAGAGCCCGGCTGCCAAATTTGAAACGTCCAGCGATTGCGCCCACACGAAAGCTGCCAGCACTGAAAGCTCTACCTGGTTTTCACTGTCCCTTGGAACTGCATTCGCTGCCGCACAGACATTCGCTTTCTGCAAAAGTCTGGGTTGGTTATGACGCAATAATGCCTATGTGACTCTGGCAGAGCCCGGCTGCCAAATTTCAATTGTACACCGATTGCGCCCTCACGAAAGCTGCCAGCACTGAAAGCTCTACCTGGTTTTCACTGTCCCTTGGAACTGCATTCGCTGCCGCAGAGACAGTCGCGCTCTGCAAAAGCCTTGGTTGGGTATGATGCAACAATGCCTATGTGACTCTCGCAGAGCCCGCTGCCAAATTTGAAACGTCCAGCGATTGCGCCCACACGAAAGCTGCCAGCACTGAAAGCTCTACCTGGTTTTCACTGTCCCTTGGAACTGCATTCGCTGCCGCACAGACATTCGTGGTCCGCAAAAGCCTTGGTTGGTTATGATGCAACAATGCCTATGTGACTCTGGCAGAGCCCGGCTGCCAAATTTGAAACCTCCACCGATTGCGCCCACACGAAAGCTGCCAGCACTGAAAGCTCTACCTGGTTTTCACTGTCCCTTGGAACTGCATTCGCTGCCGCACAGACATTCGCGCTCCGCAAAAGCCTTGGTTGGTTATGATGCAACAATGCCTATGTGACTCTGGCAGAGCCCGGCTGCCAAATTTGAAACGTCCAGCAATTGCGCCCACACGAAAGCTGCCAGCACTGAAAGCTCTACCTGGTTTTCACTGTCCCTTGGAACTGCATTCGCTGCCGCACAGACATTCGCGCTCTGCGCAAGCCTTGGTTGGTTATGATGCAACAATGCCTATGTGACTCTGGCAGAGCCCGGCTGCCAAATTTGAAACGTCCAGCGATTGCGCCCACACGAAAGCTGCCAGCACTGAAAGCTCTACCTGGTTTTCACTGTCCCTTGGAACTGCATTCGCTGCCGCACAGACATTCGCACTCTGCAAAAGCCTTGGTTGGTTATGATGCAACAATGCCTATGTGACTCTGGCAGCGCCCGGCTGCCAAATTTGAAACGTCCAGCGATTGCGCCCACACGAAAGCTGCCAGCACTGAAAGCTCTACCTGGTTTTCACTGTCCCTTGGAACTGCATTCGCTGCCGCACAGACATTCGCGCTCTGCAAAAGCCTTGGTTGGGTATGATGCAACAATGCCTATGTGACTCTCGCAGAGCCCGGCTGCCAAATTTGAATTGTACACCGATTGCGCCCTCACGAAAGCTGCCAGCACTGAAAGCTCTACCTGGTTTTCACTGTCCCTTGGAACTGCATTCGCTGCTGCACAGACATTCGCGCTCTGCAAAAGCCTTGGTTGGGTATGATGTAACAATGCCTATGTGACTCTCGCACAGCCTGCTGCCAAATTTGAAACGTCCACTAATTGCGCCCACACGAAAGCTGCTAGCACTGAAAGCTCTACCTGGTTTTCACTGTCCCTTGGAACTGCATTCGCTGCCGCACAGACATTCGCGGTCCGCAAAAGCCTTGGTTGGTTATGATGCAACAATGCCTATGTGACTCATGCAGAGCCCGGCTGTCAAATTTGAAACGTCCACCGATTGCGCCCACACGAAAGCTGCCAGCACTGAAAGCTCTACCTGGTTTTCACTGTCCCTTGGAACTGCATTCGCTGCCGCACAGACAGTCGCGCTCTGCAAAAGCCTTGGTTGGTTATGATGCAACAATGCCTATGTGACTCTGGCAGAGACCGGCTGCCAAATTTGAAACGTCAAGCGATTGCGCCCAGACAAAAGCTGCCAGCACTGAAAGCTCTACCTGGTTTTCACTGTCCCTTGGAACTGCATTCGCTGCCGCACAGACATTCGTGGTCCGCAAAAGCCTTGGTTGGTTATGATTCAACAATGCCTATGTGACTCTGGCAGAGCCCGGCTGCCAAATTTGAAATGTACACCTATTGCGCCCTCACGAAAGCTCCCAGCACTGAAAGCTCTACCTGGTTTTCACTGTCCCTTGGAACTGCATTCGCTGCCGCACAGACATTCGCGCTCTGCGCAAGCCTTGGTTGGTTATGACGCAACAATGCCTATGTGACTCTGGCAGAGCCCGGCTGCCAAATTTGAAATGTACACCGATTGCGACCACACGAAAGCTGCCAGCACTGAAAGCTCTACCTGGTTTTCACTGTCCCTTGGAACTGCATTCGCTGCCGCACAGACATTCGCGCTCTGCGCAAGCCTTGGTTGGTTATGATGCAACAATGCCTATGTGACTCATGCAGAGCACGGCTTCCAAATTCGAAATGTCCAGCAATTGCGCCCACACGAAAGCTGCCAGCACTGAAAGCTCTACCTGGTTTTCACTGTCCCTTGGAACTGCATTTGCTGCCGCACAGACATTCGCGCTATGCAAAAGCCTTGGTTGGTTATGATGCAACAATGCCTATGTGACTCTGGCAGAGCCCGGCTGCCAAATTCGAAACGTCCAGCGATTGCGCCCACACGAAAGCTGCCAGCACTGAAAGCTCAACCTGGATTTCACTGTCCCTTGGAACTGCATTCGCTGCCGCACAGACATTCGCGGTCCGCAAAAGTCTTGGTTGGTTATGATGCAACAATGCCTATGTGACTCTCGCAGAGCCCGGCTGCCAAATTTGAAATGTACACCTATTGCGCCCTCACGAAAGCCGCCAGCGCTGAAAGCTCTACCTGGTTTTCACTGTCCCTTGGAACTGCATTCGCTGCTGCACAGACATTCGCGCTTTGCGCAAGCCATGGCTGGTTATAAAGCAACAATGCCTATGTGACTCTGGCAGAGCCCGGCTGCCAAATTTGAAACGTCCAGCGATTGCGCCCACACGAAAGCTGCCAGCACGGAAAGCTCTACCTGGTTTTCACTGTCCCTTGGAACTGCATTCGCTGCCGCACAGACATTTGCGCTCTGCGCAAGCCTTGGTTGGTTATGATGCAACAATACCTTTGTGACTTTGGCAGCGCCCGGCTGCCAAATTTGAAACGTCCAGCGATTGCGCCCACACGAAAGCTGCCAGCACTGAAAGCTCTACCTGGTTTTCACTGTCCCTTGGAACTGCATTCGCTGCCGCACAGACATTCGTGGTCCGCAAAAGCCTTGGTTGGTTATGATGCAACAATGCCTATGTGACTCATGCAGAGCCCGGCTGCCAAATTTGAAACGTCCAGCGATTGCGCCCAGACAAAAGCTGCCAGCACTGAAAGCTCTACCTGGTTTTCACTGTCCCTTGGAACTGCATTCGCTTCCGCACAGACATTCGCGGTCCGCAAAAGCCTTGGTTGGTTATGATGCAACAATGCCTATGTGACTCTGGCAGAGCCCGGCTGCCAAATTTGAAACGTCCAGCGATTGCGCCCACACGAAAGCTGCCAGCACTGAAAGCTCTACCTGGTTTTCACTGTCCCTTGGAACTGCATTCGCTGCCGCACAGACATTCGCGCTCTGCGCAAGCCTTGGTTGGTTATGATGCAACAATGCCTATGTGACTCATGCAGAGCACGGCTTCCAAATTCGAAATGTCCAGCAATTGCGCCCACACGAAAGCTGCCAGCACTGAAAGCTCTACCTGGTTTTCACTGTCCCTTGGAACTGCATTTGCTGCCGCACAGACATTCGCGCTATGCAAAAGCCTTGGTTGGTTATGATGCAACAATGCCTATGTGACTCTGGCAGAGCCCGGCTGCCAAATTCGAAACGTCCAGCGATTGCGCCCACACGAAAGCTGCCAGCACTGAAAGCTCAACCTGGATTTCACTGTCCCTTGGAACTGCATTCGCTGCCGCACAGACATTCGCGGTCCGCAAAAGTCTTGGTTGGTTATGATGCAACAATGCCTATGTGACTCTCGCAGAGCCCGGCTGCCAAATTTGAAATGTACACCTATTGCGCCCTCACGAAAGCCGCCAGCGCTGAAAGCTCTACCTGGTTTTCACTGTCCCTTGGAACTGCATTCGCTGCTGCACAGACATTCGCGCTTTGCGCAAGCCATGGCTGGTTATAAAGCAACAATGCCTATGTGACTCTGGCAGAGCCCGGCTGCCAAATTTGAAACGTCCAGCGATTGCGCCCACACGAAAGCTGCCAGCACGGAAAGCTCTACCTGGTTTTCACTGTCCCTTGGAACTGCATTCGCTGCCGCACAGACATTTGCGCTCTGCGCAAGCCTTGGTTGGTTATGATGCAACAATACCTATGTGACTCTGGCAGAGCCCGGCTGCCAAATTCGAAACGTCCAGCGATTGCTCCCACACGAAAGCTGCCAGCACGGAAAGCTCTACCTGGTTTTCACTGTCCCTTGGAACTGCATTCGCTGCTGCACAGACATTCGCGCTTTGCGCAAGCCATGGCTGGTTATAAAGCAACAATGCCTATGTGACTCTGGCAGAGCCCGGCTGCCAAATTTGAAACGTCCAGCGATTGCGCCCACACGAAAGCTGCCAGCACGGAAAGCTCTACCTGGTTTTCACTGTCCCTTGGAACTGCATTCGCTGCCGCACAGACATTTGCGCTCTGCGCAAGCCTTGGTTGGTTATGATGCAACAATACCTTTGTGACTCTGGCAGCGCCCGGCTGCCAAATTTGAAACGTCCAGCGATTGCGCCCACACGAAAGCTGCCAGCACTGAAAGCTCTACCTGGTTTTCACTGTCCCTTGGAACTGCATTCGCTGCCGCACAGACATTCGTGGTCCGCAAAAGCCTTGGTTGGTTATGATGCAACAATGCCTATGTGACTCATGCAGAGCCCGGCTGCCAAATTTGAAACGTCCAGCGATTGCGCCCAGACAAAAGCTGCCAGCACTGAAAGCTCTACCTGGTTTTCACTGTCCCTTGGAACTGCATTCGCTTCCGCACAGACATTCGCGGTCCGCAAAAGCCTTGGTTGGTTATGATGCAACAATGCCTATGTGACTCTGGCAGAGCCCGGCTGCCAAATTTGAAACGTCCAGCGATTGCGCCCACACGAAAGCTGCCAGCACTGAAAGCTCTACCTGGTTTTCACTGTCCCTTGGAACTGCATTCGCTGCCGCACAGACATTCGCGCTCTGCGCAAGCCTTGGTTGGTTATGATGCAACAATGCCTATGTGACTCATGCAGAGCACGGCTTCCAAATTCGAAATGTCCAGCAATTGCGCCCACACGAAAGCTGCCAGCACTGAAAGCTCTACCTGGTTTTCACTGTCCCTTGGAACTGCATTTGCTGCCGCACAGACATTCGCGCTATGCAAAAGCCTTGGTTGGTTATGATGCAACAATGCCTATGTGACTCTGGCAGAGCCCGGCTGCCAAATTCGAAACGTCCAGCGATTGCGCCCACACGAAAGCTGCCAGCACTGAAAGCTCAACCTGGATTTCACTGTCCCTTGGAACTGCATTCGCTGCCGCACAGACATTCGCGGTCCGCAAAAGTCTTGGTTGGTTATGATGCAACAATGCCTATGTGACTCTCGCAGAGCCCGGCTGCCAAATTTGAAATGTACACCTATTGCGCCCTCACGAAAGCCGCCAGCGCTGAAAGCTCTACCTGGTTTTCACTGTCCCTTGGAACTGCATTCGCTGCTGCACAGACATTCGCGCTTTGCGCAAGCCATGGCTGGTTATAAAGCAACAATGCCTATGTGACTCTGGCAGAGCCCGGCTGCCAAATTTGAAACGTCCAGCGATTGCGCCCACACGAAAGCTGCCAGCACGGAAAGCTCTACCTGGTTTTCACTGTCCCTTGGAACTGCATTCGCTGCCGCACAGACATTTGCGCTCTGCGCAAGCCTTGGTTGGTTATGATGCAACAATACCTTTGTGACTCTGGCAGAGCCCGGCTGCCAAATTTGAAACGTCCAGCGATTGCGCCCACACGAAAGCTGCCAGCACTGAAAGCTCTACCTGGTTTTCACTGTCCCTTGGAACTGCATTCGCTGCCGCACAGACATTCGTGGTCCGCAAAAGCCTTGGTTGGTTATGATGCAACAATGCCTATGTGACTCATGCAGAGCCCGGCTGCCAAATTTGAAACGTCCAGCGATTGCGCCCAGACAAAAGCTGCCAGCACTGAAAGCTCTACCTGGTTTTCACTGTCCCTTGGAACTGCATTCGCTTCCGCACAGACATTCGCGGTCCGCAAAAGCCTTGGTTGGTTATGATGCAACAATGCCTATGTGACTCTGGCAGAGCCCGGCTGCCAAATTTGAAACGTCCAGCGATTGCGCCCACACGAAAGCTGCCAGCACTGAAAGCTCTACCTGGTTTTCACTGTCCCTTGGAACTGCATTCGCTGCCGCACAGACATTCGTGGTCCGCAAAAGCCTTGGTTGGTTATGATTAAACAATGCCTATGTGACTCTCGCAGAGCCCGCTGCCAAATTTGAAACGTCCACCGATTGCGCCCACACGAAAGCTGCCAGCACTGAAAGGTCTACCTGGATTTCACTGTCCCTTGGAACTGCATTCGCTGCCGCACAGTCATTATCTCTCCGCATAAGCTTTATTTGTTTATGATGCAACAATGCCTATGTGAATCTGGCAGAACCCGGCTGCCAAATTTGAAACGTCAAGCGATTGCGCCCAGACAAAAGCTGCCAGCACTGAAAGCTCTACCTGGTTTTCACTGTCCCTTGGAACTGCATTCGCTGCCGCACAGACATTCGTGGTCCGCAAAAGCCTTGGTTGGTTATGATTCAACAATGCCTATGTGACTCTGGCAGAGCCCGGCTGCCAAATTTGAAATGTACACCTATTGCGCCCTCACGAAAGCTCCCAGCACTGAAAGCTCTACCTGGTTTTCACTGTCCCTTGGAACTGCATTCGCTGCCGCACAGACATTCGCGCTCTGCGCAAGCCTTGGTTGGTTATGACGCAACAATGCCTATGTGACTCTGGCAGAGCCCGGCTGCCAAATTTGAAATGTACACCGATTGCGACCACACGAAAGCTGCCAGCACTGAAAGCTCTACCTGGTTTTCACTGTCCCTTGGAACTGCATTCGCTGCCGCACAGACATTCGCGCTCTGCGCAAGCCTTGGTTGGTTATGATGCAACAATGCCTATGTGACTCATGCAGAGCACGGCTTCCAAATTCGAAATGTCCAGCAATTGCGCCGACACGAAAGCTGCCAGCACTGAAAGCTCTACCTGGTTTTCACTGTCCCTTGGAACTGCATTTGCTGCCGCACAGACATTCGCGCTATGCAAAAGCCTTGGTTGGTTATGATGCAACAATGCCTATGTGACTCTGGCAGAGCCCGGCTGCCAAATTCGAAACGTCCAGCGATTGCGCCCACACGAAAGCTGCCAGCACTGAAAGCTCAACCTGGATTTCACTGTCCCTTGGAACTGCATTCGCTGCCGCACAGACATTCGCGGTCCGCAAAAGTCTTGGTTGGTTATGATGCAACAATGCCTATGTGACTCTCGCAGAGCCCGGCTGCCAAATTTGAAATGTACACCTATTGCGCCCTCACGAAAGCCGCCAGCGCTGAAAGCTCTACCTGGTTTTCACTGTCCCTTGGAACTGCATTCGCTGCTGCACAGACATTCGCGCTTTGCGCAAGCCATGGCTGGTTATAAAGCAACAATGCCTATGTGACTCTGGCAGAGCCCGGCTGCCAAATTTGAAACGTCCAGCGATTGCGCCCACACGAAAGCTGCCAGCACGGAAAGCTCTACCTGGTTTTCACTGTCCCTTGGAACTGCATTCGCTGCCGCACAGACATTTGCGCTCTGCGCAAGCCTTGGTTGGTTATGATGCAACAATACCTTTGTGACTCTGGCAGCGCCCGGCTGCCAAATTTGAAACGTCCAGCGATTGCGCCCACACGAAAGCTGCCAGCACTGAAAGCTCTACCTGGTTTTCACTGTCCCTTGGAACTGCATTCGCTGCCGCACAGACATTCGTGGTCCGCAAAAGCCTTGGTTGGTTATGATGCAACAATGCCTATGTGACTCATGCAGAGCCCGGCTGCCAAATTTGAAACGTCCAGCGATTGCGCCCAGACAAAAGCTGCCAGCACTGAAAGCTCTACCTGGTTTTCACTGTCCCTTGGAACTGCATTCGCTTCCGCACAGACATTCGCGGTCCGCAAAAGCCTTGGTTGGTTATGATGCAACAATGCCTATGTGACTCTGGCAGAGCCCGGCTGCCAAATTTGAAACGTCCAGCGATTGCGCCCACACGAAAGCTGCCAGCACTGAAAGCTCTACCTGGTTTTCACTGTCCCTTGGAACTGCATTCGCTGCCGCACAGACATTCGAGCTCTGCGCAAGCCTTGGTTGGTTATGATGCAACAATGCCTATGTGACTCATGCAGAGCACGGCTTCCAAATTCGAAATGTCCAGCAATTGCGCCCACACGAAAGCTGCCAGCACTGAAAGCTCTACCTGGTTTTCACTGTCCCTTGGAACTGCATTTGCTGCCGCACAGACATTCGCGCTATGCAAAAGCCTTGGTTGGTTATGATGCAACAATGCCTATGTGACTCTGGCAGAGCCCGGCTGCCAAATTCGAAACGTCCAGCGATTGCGCCCACACGAAAGCTGCCAGCACTGAAAGCTCAACCTGGATTTCACTGTCCCTTGGAACTGCATTCGCTGCCGCACAGACATTCGCGGTCCGCAAAAGTCTTGGTTGGTTATGATGCAACAATGCCTATGTGACTCTCGCAGAGCCCGGCTGCCAAATTTGAAATGTACACCTATTGCGCCCTCACGAAAGCCGCCAGCGCTGAAAGCTCTACCTGGTTTTCACTGTCCCTTGGAACTGCATTCGCTGCTGCACAGACATTCGCGCTTTGCGCAAGCCATGGCTGGTTATAAAGCAACAATGCCTATGTGACTCTGGCAGAGCCCGGCTGCCAAATTTGAAACGTCCAGCGATTGCGCCCACACGAAAGCTGCCAGCACGGAAAGCTCTACCTGGTTTTCACTGTCCCTTGGAACTGCATTCGCTGCCGCACAGACATTTGCGCTCTGCGCAAGCCTTGGTTGGTTATGATGCAACAATACCTTTGTGACGCTGGCAGAGCCCGGCTGCCAAATTTGAAACGTCCAGCGATTGCGCCCACACGAAAGCTGCCAGCACTGAAAGCTCTACCTGGTTTTCACTGTCCCTTGGAACTGCATTCGCTGCCGCACAGACATTCGTGGTCCGCAAAAGCCTTGGTTGGTTATGATGCAACAATGCCTATGTGACTCATGCAGAGCCCGGCTGCCAAATTTGAAACGTCCAGCGATTGCGCCCAGACAAAAGCTGCCAGCACTGAAAGCTCTACCTGGTTTTCACTGTCCCTTGGAACTGCATTCGCTTCCGCACAGACATTCGCGGTCCGCAAAAGCCTTGGTTGGTTATGATGCAACAATGCCTATGTGACTCTGGCAGAGCCCGGCTGCCAAATTTGAAACGTCCAGCGATTGCGCCCACACGAAAGCTGCCAGCACTGAAAGCTCTACCTGGTTTTCACTGTCCCTTGGAACTGCATTCGCTGCCGCACAGACATTCGCGATCCGCAAAAGCCTTGGTTGGTTATGATGCAACAATGCCTATGTGACTCTGGCAGAGCCCGGCTGCCAAATTTGAAACGTCCAGCGATTGCGCCCACACGAAAGCTGCCAGCACTGAAAGCTCTACCTGGTTTTCACTGTCCCTTGGAACTGCATTCGCTTCCGCACAGACATTCGCGGTCCGCAAAAGCCTTGGTTGGTTATGATGCAACAATGCCTATGTGACTCTGGCAGAGCCCGGCTGCCAAATTTGAAACGTCCAGCGATTGCGCCCACACGAAAGCTGCCAGCACTGAAAGCTCTACCTGGTTTTCACTGTCCCTTGGAACTGCATTCGCTGCCGCACAGACATTCGCGCTCTGCGCAAGCCTTGGTTGGTTATGATGCAACAATGCCTATGTGACTCATGCAGAGCACGGCTTCCAAATTCGAAATGTCCAGCAATTGCGCCCACACGAAAGCTGCCAGCACTGAAAGCTCTACCTGGTTTTCACTGTCCCTTGGAACTGCATTTGCTGCCGCACAGACATTCGCGCTATGCAAAAGCCTTGGTTGGTTATGATGCAACAATGCCTATGTGACTCTGGCAGAGCCCGGCTGCCAAATTCGAAACGTCCAGCGATTGCGCCCACACGAAAGCTGCCAGCACTGAAAGCTCAACCTGGATTTCACTGTCCCTTGGAACTGCATTCGCTGCCGCACAGACATTCGCGGTCCGCAAAAGTCTTGGTTGGTTATGATGCAACAATGCCTATGTGACTCTCGCAGAGCCCGGCTGCCAAATTTGAAATGTACACCTATTGCGCCCTCACGAAAGCCGCCAGCGCTGAAAGCTCTACCTGGTTTTCACTGTCCCTTGGAACTGCATTCGCTGCTGCACAGACATTCGCGCTTTGCGCAAGCCATGGCTGGTTATAAAGCAACAATGCCTATGTGACTCTGGCAGAGCCCGGCTGCCAAATTTGAAACGTCCAGCGATTGCGCCCACACGAAAGCTGCCAGCACGGAAAGCTCTACCTGGTTTTCACTGTCCCTTGGAACTGCATTCGCTGCCGCACAGACATTTGCGCTCTGCGCAAGCCTTGGTTGGTTATGATGCAACAATACCTTTGTGACTCTGGCAGCGCCCGGCTGCCAAATTTGAAACGTCCAGCGATTGCGCCCACACGAAAGCTGCCA
This sequence comes from Mycteria americana, assembly GCF_035582795.1. Classification (NCBI taxonomy): domain Eukaryota; kingdom Metazoa; phylum Chordata; class Aves; order Ciconiiformes; family Ciconiidae; genus Mycteria; species Mycteria americana. The sequence goes on along the minus strand of NW_027445609.1, from coordinate 671,835 downwards.
GCACTGAAAGCTCTACCTGGTTTTCACTGTCCCTTGGAACTGCATTCGCTGCCGCACAGACATTCGTGGTCCGCAAAAGCCTTGGTTGGTTATGATGCAACAATGCCTATGTGACTCATGCAGAGCCCGGCTGCCAAATTTGAAACGTCCAGCGATTGCGCCCAGACAAAAGCTGCCAGCACTGAAAGCTCTACCTGGTTTTCACTGTCCCTTGGAACTGCATTCGCTTCCGCACAGACATTCGCGGTCCGCAAAAGCCTTGGTTGGTTATGATGCAACAATGCCTATGTGACTCTGGCAGAGCCCGGCTGCCAAATTTGAAACGTCCAGCGATTGCGCCCACACGAAAGCTGCCAGCACTGAAAGCTCTACCTGGTTTTCACTGTCCCTTGGAACTGCATTCGCTGCCGCACAGACATTCGAGCTCTGCGCAAGCCTTGGTTGGTTATGATGCAACAATGCCTATGTGACTCATGCAGAGCACGGCTTCCAAATTCGAAATGTCCAGCAATTGCGCCCACACGAAAGCTGCCAGCACTGAAAGCTCTACCTGGTTTTCACTGTCCCTTGGAACTGCATTTGCTGCCGCACAGACATTCGCGCTATGCAAAAGCCTTGGTTGGTTATGATGCAACAATGCCTATGTGACTCTGGCAGAGCCCGGCTGCCAAATTCGAAACGTCCAGCGATTGCGCCCACACGAAAGCTGCCAGCACTGAAAGCTCAACCTGGATTTCACTGTCCCTTGGAACTGCATTCGCTGCCGCACAGACATTCGCGGTCCGCAAAAGTCTTGGTTGGTTATGATGCAACAATGCCTATGTGACTCTCGCAGAGCCCGGCTGCCAAATTTGAAATGTACACCTATTGCGCCCTCACGAAAGCCGCCAGCGCTGAAAGCTCTACCTGGTTTTCACTGTCCCTTGGAACTGCATTCGCTGCTGCACAGACATTCGCGCTTTGCGCAAGCCATGGCTGGTTATAAAGCAACAATGCCTATGTGACTCTGGCAGAGCCCGGCTGCCAAATTTGAAACGTCCAGCGATTGCGCCCACACGAAAGCTGCCAGCACGGAAAGCTCTACCTGGTTTTCACTGTCCCTTGGAACTGCATTCGCTGCCGCACAGACATTTGCGCTCTGCGCAAGCCTTGGTTGGTTATGATGCAACAATACCTTTGTGACTCTGGCAGAGCCCGGCTGCCAAATTTGAAACGTCCAGCGATTGCGCCCACACGAAAGCTGCCAGCACTGAAAGCTCTACCTGGTTTTCACTGTCCCTTGGAACTGCATTCGCTGCCGCACAGACATTCGTGGTCCGCAAAAGCCTTGGTTGGTTATGATGCAACAATGCCTATGTGACTCATGCAGAGCCCGGCTGCCAAATTTGAAACGTCCAGCGATTGCGCCCAGACAAAAGCTGCCAGCACTGAAAGCTCTACCTGGTTTTCACTGTCCCTTGGAACTGCATTCGCTTCCGCACAGACATTCGCGGTCCGCAAAAGCCTTGGTTGGTTATGATGCAACAATGCCTATGTGACTCTGGCAGAGCCCGGCTGCCAAATTTGAAACGTCCAGCGATTGCGCCCACACGAAAGCTGCCAGCACTGAAAGCTCTACCTGGTTTTCACTGTCCCTTGGAACTGCATTCGCTGCCGCACAGACATTCGCGGTCCGCAAAAGCCTTGGTTGGTTATGATGCAACAATGCCTATGTGACTCTGGCAGAGCCCGGCTGCCAAATTTGAAACGTCCAGCGATTGCGCCCACACGAAAGCTGCCAGCACTGAAAGCTCTACCTGGTTTTCACTGTCCCTTGGAACTGCATTCGCTTCCGCACAGACATTCGCGGTCCGCAAAAGCCTTGGTTGGTTATGATGCAACAATGCCTATGTGACTCTGGCAGAGCCCGGCTGCCAAATTTGAAACGTCCAGCGATTGCGCCCACACGAAAGCTGCCAGCACTGAAAGCTCTACCTGGTTTTCACTGTCCCTTGGAACTGCATTCGCTGCCGCACAGACATTCGCGCTCTGCGCAAGCCTTGGTTGGTTATGATGCAACAATGCCTATGTGACTCATGCAGAGCACGGCTTCCAAATTCGAAATGTCCAGCAATTGCGCCCACACGAAAGCTGCCAGCACTGAAAGCTCTACCTGGTTTTCACTGTCCCTTGGAACTGCATTTGCTGCCGCACAGACATTCGCGCTATGCAAAAGCCTTGGTTGGTTATGATGCAACAATGCCTATGTGACTCTGGCAGAGCCCGGCTGCCAAATTCGAAACGTCCAGCGATTGCGCCCACACGAAAGCTGCCAGCACTGAAAGCTCAACCTGGATTTCACTGTCCCTTGGAACTGCATTCGCTGCCGCACAGACATTCGCGGTCCGCAAAAGTCTTGGTTGGTTATGATGCAACAATGCCTATGTGACTCTCGCAGAGCCCGGCTGCCAAATTTGAAATGTACACCTATTGCGCCCTCACGAAAGCCGCCAGCGCTGAAAGCTCTACCTGGTTTTCACTGTCCCTTGGAACTGCATTCGCTGCTGCACAGACATTCGCGCTTTGCGCAAGCCATGGCTGGTTATAAAGCAACAATGCCTATGTGACTCTGGCAGAGCCCGGCTGCCAAATTTGAAACGTCCAGCGATTGCGCCCACACGAAAGCTGCCAGCACGGAAAGCTCTACCTGGTTTTCACTGTCCCTTGGAACTGCATTCGCTGCCGCACAGACATTTGCGCTCTGCGCAAGCCTTGGTTGGTTATGATGCAACAATACCTTTGTGACTCTGGCAGAGCCCGGCTGCCAAATTTGAAACGTCCAGCGATTGCGCCCACACGAAAGCTGCCAGCACTGAAAGCTCTACCTGGTTTTCACTGTCCCTTGGAACTGCATTCGCTGCCGCACAGACATTCGTGGTCCGCAAAAGCCTTGGTTGGTTATGATGCAACAATGCCTATGTGACTCATGCAGAGCCCGGCTGCCAAATTTGAAACGTCCAGCGATTGCGCCCAGACAAAAGCTGCCAGCACTGAAAGCTCTACCTGGTTTTCACTGTCCCTTGGAACTGCATTCGCTTCCGCACAGACATTCGCGGTCCGCAAAAGCCTTGGTTGGTTATGATGCAACAATGCCTATGTGACTCTGGCAGAGCCCGGCTGCCAAATTTGAAACGTCCAGCGATTGCGCCCACACGAAAGCTGCCAGCACTGAAAGCTCTACCTGGTTTTCACTGTCCCTTGGAACTGCATTCGCTGCCGCACAGACATTCGTGGTCCGCAAAAGCCTTGGTTGGTTATGATTAAACAATGCCTATGTGACTCTCGCAGAGCCCGCTGCCAAATTTGAAACGTCCACCGATTGCGCCCACACGAAAGCTGCCAGCACTGAAAGGTCTACCTGGATTTCACTGTCCCTTGGAACTGCATTCGCTGCCGCACAGTCATTATCTCTCCGCATAAGCTTTATTTGTTTATGATGCAACAATGCCTATGTGAATCTGGCAGAACCCGGCTGCCAAATTTGAAACGTCCAGCGATTGCGCCCACATGATAGCTGCCAGCACTGAAAGCTCTAGCTGGTTTTCTCTGTCCCTTGGAACTGCATTCGCTGCCGCACAGACATTCGCGGTCCGCAAAAGCCTTGGTTGGTTATGATGCAACAATTGCTATGTGACTCTCGCAGAGCCCGGCTGCCAAATTCGAAATGTCCAGCGATTGCGCCCACACGAAAGCTGCCAGCACTGAAAGCTCTGCCTGGTTTTCACTGTCCCTTGGAACTGCATTCGCTGCCGCACAGACATTCGCGCTCTGCAAAAGCCTTGGTTGGGTATATGCAAGAATGCCTATGTGACTCTCGCAGAGCCCGGCTGCCAAATTTGAAACGTCCACTGATTGCGCCCACACGAAAGCTGCCAGCACTGAAAGCTCTACCTGGTTTACACTGTCCCTTGGAACTGCATTCGCTGCCGCACAGACATTCGCGCTCTGCGCAAGCCTTGGCTGGTTATGATGCAACAATGCCTATGTGACTCTGGCAGAGCCAGGCTGCCAAATTTGAAATGTACACCGATTGCGCCCACACGAAAGCTGCCAGCACTGAAAGCTCTACCTGGTTTTCACTGTCCCTTGGAACTGCATTCGCTGCCGCACACACATTCGCGCTCTGCAAAAGCCTTGGTTGGTTATGACGCAACAATGCCTATGTGACTCTGGCAGAGCCCGGCTGCCAAATTTGAAACGTCCAGAGATTGCGCCCACACGAAAGCTGCCAGCACTGAAAGCTCTACCTGGTTTTCACTGTCCCTTGGAACTGCATTCGCTGCCGCACACACATTCGCGCTCTGCGCAAGCCTTGGTTGGTTATGATGCAACAATGCCTATGTGACTCTGGCAGAGCCCGGCTGCCAAATTTGAAACGTCCAGCGATTGCGCCCACACGAAAGCTGCCAGCACTGAAAGCTCTACCTGGTTTTCACTGTCCCTTGGAACTGCATTCGCTGCCGCACAGACATTCGCTTTCTGCAAAAGTCTTGGTTGGTTATGATGCAACAATGCCTATGTGACTCTGGCAGAGCCCGGCTGCCAAATTTGAAACGTCCAGCGATTGCGCCCACACGAAAGCTGCCAGCACTGAAAGCTCTACCTGGATTTCACTGTCCCTTGGAACTGCATTCGCTGCCGCACAGACATTCGTGCTCTGCGCAAGCCTTGGTTGGTTATGATGTAACAATGCCTATGTGACTCTCGCAGAGCCCGGCTGCCAAATTTGACACGTCCACTGATTGCGCGCACACGAAAGCTGCCAGCACTGAAAGCTCTACCTGGTTTTCACTGTCCCTTGGAACTGCATTCGCTGCCGCACAGACATTCGCGCTCTGCGCAAGCCTTGGTTGGTTATGATGCAACAATACCTATGTGACTCTGGCAGAGCCCGGCTGCCAAATTCGAAACGTCCAGCGATTGCGCCCACACGAAAGCTGCCAGCACTGAAAGCTCTACCTGGTTTTCACTGTCCCTTTGAACTGCATTCGCTGCCGCACAGACATTCGCGCTCCGCAAAAGCCTTGGTTGGTTATGATGCAACAATGCCTATGTGACTCTCGCAGAGCCCGGCTGCCAAATTCGAAACGTCCACCGATTGCGACCACACGAAAGCTGCCAGCACTGAAAGCTCTACCTGGATTTCACTGTCCCTTGGAACTGCATTCGCTGCCGCACAGACATTCGCGCTCTTCGCAAGCCTTGGTTGGTTATGATGCAACAATGCCTATGTGACTCTCGCAGAGCCCGGCTGCCAAATTTGAAACGTCCACTGATTGCGCCCACACGAAAGCTGCCAGCACTGAAAGCTCTACCTGGTTTTCACTGTCCCTTGGAACTGCATTCGCTGCCGCACAGACATTCGCGCTTTGCGCAAGCCTTGGTTGGTTATAAAGCAACAATGCCTATGTGACTCTCGCAGAGCCCGCTGCCAAATTTGAAACGTCCAGCGATTGCGCCCACATGAAAGCTGCCAGCACTGAAAGCTCTACCTGGTTTTCACTGTCCCTTGGAACTGCATTTGCTGCCGCACAGACATTCGCGCTATGCAAAAGCCTTGGTTGGTTATGATGCAACAATGCCTATGTGACTCTGGCAGAGCCCGGCTGCCAAATTCGAAACGTCCAGCGATTGCGCCCACACGAAAGCTGCCAGCACTGAAAGCTCAACCTGGATTTCACTGTCCCTTGGAACTGCATTCGCTGCCGCACAGACATTCGCGGTCCGCAAAAGTCTTGGTTGGTTATGATGCAACAATGCCTATGTGACTCTCGCAGAGCCCGGCTGCCAAATTTGAAATGTACACCTATTGCGCCCTCACGAAAGCCGCCAGCGCTGAAAGCTCTACCTGGTTTTCACTGTCCCTTGGAACTGCATTCGCTGCTGCACAGACATTCGCGCTTTGCGCAAGCCATGGCTGGTTATAAAGCAACAATGCCTATGTGACTCTGGCAGAGCCCGGCTGCCAAATTTGAAACGTCCAGCGATTGCGCCCACACGAAAGCTGCCAGCACGGAAAGCTCTACCTGGTTTTCACTGTCACTTGGAACTGCATTCGCTGCCGCACAGACATTTGCGCTCTGCGCAAGCCTTGGTTGGTTATGATGCAACAATACCTTTGTGACTCTGGCAGCGCCCGGCTGCCAAATTTGAAACGTCCAGCGATTGCGCCCACACGAAAGCTGCCAGCACTGAAAGCTCTACCTGGTTTTCACTGTCCCTTGGAACTGCATTCGCTGCCGCACAGACATTCGTGGTCCGCAAAAGCCTTGGTTGGTTATGATGCAACAATGCCTATGTGACTCATGCAGAGCCCGGCTGCCAAATTTGAAACGTCCAGCGATTGCGCCCAGACAAAAGCTGCCAGCACTGAAAGCTCTACCTGGTTTTCACTGTCCCTTGGAACTGCATTCGCTTCCGCACAGACATTCGCGGTCCGCAAAAGCCTTGGTTGGTTATGATGCAACAATGCCTATGTGACTCTGGCAGAGCCCGGCTGCCAAATTTGAAACGTCCAGCGATTGCGCCCACACGAAAGCTGCCAGCACTGAAAGCTCTACCTGGTTTTCACTGTCCCTTGGAACTGCATTCGCTGCCGCACAGACATTCGCGCTCTGCGCAAGCCTTGGTTGGTTATGATGCAACAATGCCTATGTGACTCATGCAGAGCACGGCTTCCAAATTCGAAATGTCCAGCAATTGCGCCCACACGAAAGCTGCCAGCACTGAAAGCTCTACCTGGTTTTCACTGTCCCTTGGAACTGCATTTGCTGCCGCACAGACATTCGCGCTATGCAAAAGCCTTGGTTGGTTATGATGCAACAATGCCTATGTGACTCTGGCAGAGCCCGGCTGCCAAATTCGAAACGTCCAGCGATTGCGCCCACACGAAAGCTGCCAGCACTGAAAGCTCAACCTGGATTTCACTGTCCCTTGGAACTGCATTCGCTGCCGCACAGACATTCGCGGTCCGCAAAAGTCTTGGTTGGTTATGATGCAACAATGCCTATGTGACTCTCGCAGAGCCCGGCTGCCAAATTTGAAATGTACACCTATTGCGCCCTCACGAAAGCCGCCAGCGCTGAAAGCTCTACCTGGTTTTCACTGTCCCTTGGAACTGCATTCGCTGCTGCACAGACATTCGCGCTTTGCGCAAGCCATGGCTGGTTATAAAGCAACAATGCCTATGTGACTCTGGCAGAGCCCGGCTGCCAAATTTGAAACGTCCAGCGATTGCGCCCACACGAAAGCTGCCAGCACGGAAAGCTCTACCTGGTTTTCACTGTCCCTTGGAACTGCATTCGCTGCCGCACAGACATTTGCGCTCTGCGCAAGCCTTGGTTGGTTATGATGCAACAATACCTTTGTGACTCTGGCAGCGCCCGGCTGCCAAATTTGAAACGTCCAGCGATTGCGCCCAGACAAAAGCTGCCAGCACTGAAAGCTCTACCTGGTTTTCACTGTCCCTTGGAACTGCATTCGCTTCCGCACAGACATTCGCGGTCCGCAAAAGCCTTGGTTGGTTATGATGCAACAATGCCTATGTGACTCTGGCAGAGCCCGGCTGCCAAATTTGAAACGTCCAGCGATTGCGCCCACACGAAAGCTGCCAGCACTGAAAGCTCTACCTGGTTTTCACTGTCCCTTGGAACTGCATTCGCTGCCGCACAGACATTCGTGGTCCGCAAAAGCCTTGGTTGGTTATGATTAAACAATGCCTATGTGACTCTCGCAGAGCCCGCTGCCAAATTTGAAACGTCCACCGATTGCGCCCACACGAAAGCTGCCAGCACTGAAAGCTCTACCTGGTTTTCACTGTCCCTTGGAACTGCATTCGCTGCCGCACACACATTCGCGCTCTGCAAAAGCCTTGGTTGGTTATGATGCAACAATGCCTATGTGACTCTGGCAGAGCCCGGCTGCCAAATTTGAAACGTCCAGCGATTGCGCCCACACGAAAGCTGCCAGCACTGAAAGCTCTACCTGGTTTTCACTGTCCCTTGGAACTGCATTCGCTGCCGCACAGACATTCGCTTTCTGCAAAAGTCTTGGTTGGTTATGATGCAACAATGCCTATGTGACTCTGGCAGAGCCCGGCTGCCAAATTTGAAACGTCCAGCGATTGCGCCCACACGAAAGCTGCCAGCACTGAAAGCTCTACCTGGTTTTCACTGTCCCTTGGAACTGCATTCGCTGCCGCACAGACATTCGCGCTCTGCGCAAGCCTTGGTTGGTTATGATGCAACAATACCTATGTGACTCTGGCAGAGCCCGGCTGCCAAATTCGAAACGTCCAGCGATTGCGCCCACACGAAAGCTGCCAGCACTGAAAGCTCTACCTGGTTTTCACTGTCCCTTTGAACTGCATTCGCTGCCGCACAGACATTCGCGCTCCGCAAAAGCCTTGGTTGGTTATGATGCAACAATGCCTATGTGACTCTCGCAGAGCCCGGCTGCCAAATTCGAAATGTCCACCGATTGCGCCCACACGAAAGCTGCCAGCACTGAAAGCTCTACCTGGATTTCACTGTCCCTTGGAACTGCATTCGCTGCCGCACAGACATTCGCGCTCTTCGCAAGCCTTGGTTGGTTATGATGCAACAATGCCTATGTGACTCTCGCAGAGCCCGGCTGCCAAATTTGAAACGTCCACTGATTGCGCCCACACGAAAGCTGCCAGCACTGAAAGCTCTACCTGGTTTTCACTGTCCCTTGGAACTGCATTCGCTGCCGCACAGACATTCGCGCTTTGCGCAAGCCTTGGTTGGTTATAAAGCAACAATGCCTATGTGACTCTCGCAGAGCCCGCTGCCAAATTTGAAACGTCCAGCGATTGCGCCCACATGAAAGCTGCCAGCACTGAAAGCTCTACCTGGTTTTCACTGTCCCTTGGAACTGCATTCGCTGCCGCACAGACATTCGCTCTGCGCAAAAGCCTTGGTTGGTTATGATGCAACAATGCCTATGTGACTCTCGCAGAGCCCGGCTGCCAAATTTGAAACGTCCAGCGATTGCGCCCACACGAAAGCTGCCAGCACTGAAAGCTCTACCTGGTTTTCACTGTCCCTTGGAACTGCATTCGCTGCCGCACAGACATTCGCTTTCTGCAAAAGTCTTGGTTGGTTATGATGCAACAATGCCTGTGTGACTCTGGCAGAGCCCGGCTGCCAAATTTGAAATGTCCAGCGATTGCGCCCACACGAAAGCTGCCAGCACTGAAAGCTCTACCTGGATTTCACTGTCCCTTGGAACTGCATTCGCTGCCGCACAGACATTCGCGCTCTGCGCAAGCCTTGGTTGGTTATGATGTAACAATGCCTATGTGACTCTCGCAGAGCCCGGCTGCCAAATTTGAAACGTCCACTGATTGCGCGCACACGAAAGCTGCCAGCACTGAAAGCTCTACCTGGTTTTCACTGTCCCTTGGAACTGCATTCGCTGCCGCACAGACATTCGCGCTCTGCCCAAGCCTTGGTTGGTTATGATGCAACAATGCCTATGTGACTCTCGCAGAGCCCGCTGCCAAATTTGAAACGTCCAGCGATTGCGCCCACATGAAAGCTGCCAGCACTGAAAGCTCTACCTGGTTTTCACTGTCCCTTGGAACTGCATTCGCTGCCGCACAGACATTCGCTCTGCGCAAAAGCCTTGGTTGGTTATGATGCAACAATGCCTATGTGACTCTGGCAGAGCCCGGCTGCCAAATTTGAAACGTCCAGCGATTGCGCCCACACGAAAGCTGCCAGCACTGAAAGCTCTACCTGGTTTTCACTGTCCCTTGGAACTGCATTCGCTGCCGCACAGACATTCGCTTTCTGCAAAAGTCTTGGTTGGTTATGATGCAACAATGCCTATGTGACTCTGGCAGAGCCCGGCTGCCAAATTTGAAACCTCCACCGATTGCGCCCACACGAAAGCTGCCAGCACTGAAAGCTCTACCTGGATTTCACTGTCCCTTGGAACTGCATTCGCTGCCGCACAGACATTCGCGCTCCGCGCAAGCCTTGGTTGGTTATGATGCAACAATGCCTATGTGACTCTCGCAGAGCCCGGCTGCCAAATTTGAAACGTCCACTGATTGCGCCCACACGAAAGCTGCCAGCACTGAAAGCTCTACCTGGTTTTCACTGTCCCTTGGAACTGCATTCGCTGCCGCACAGACATTCGCGCTTTGCGCAAGCCTTGGTTGGTTATAAAGCAACAATGCCTATGTGACTCTCGCAGAGCCCGCTGCCAAATTTGAAACGTCCAGCGATTGCGCCCACATGAAAGCTGCCAGCACTGAAAGCTCTACCTGGTTTTCACTGTCCCTTGGAACTGCATTCGCTGCCGCACAGACATTCGCTCTGCGCAAAAGCCTTGGTTGGTTATGATGCAACAATGCCTATGTGACTCTCGCAGAGCCCGGCTGCCAAATTTGAAACGTCCAGCGATTGCGCCCACACGAAAGCTGCCAGCACTGAAAGCTCTACCTGGTTTTCACTGTCCCTTGGAACTGCATTCGCTGCCGCACGGACATTCGCTTTCTGCAAAAGTCTTGGTTGGTTATGATGCAACAATGCCTGTGTGACTCTGGCAGAGCCCGGCTGCCAAATTTGAAATGTCCAGCGATTGCGCCCACACGAAAGCTGCCAGCACTGAAAGCTCTACCTGGATTTCACTGTCCCTTGGAACTGCATTCGCTGCCGCACAGACATTCGCGCTCTGCGCAAGCCTTGGTTGGTTATGATGTAACAATGCCTATGTGACTCTCGCAGAGCCCGGCTGCCAAATTTGAAACGTCCACTGATTGCGCGCACACGAAAGCTGCCAGCACTGAAAGCTCTACCTGGTTTTCACTGTCCCTTGGAACTGCATTCGCTGCCGCACAGACATTCGCGCTCTGCCCAAGCCTTGGTTGGTTATGATGCAACAATGCCTATGTGACTCTGGCAGAGCCCGGCTGCCAAATTCGAAACGTCCAGCGATTGCGCCCACACGAAAGCTGCCAGCACTGAAAGCTCTACCTGGATTTCACTGTCCCTTGGAACTGCATTCGCTGCCGCACAGACATTCGCGCTCTGCAAAAGCCTTGGTTGGTTATGATGCAACAATGCCTATGTGACTCTCGCAGAGCCCGGCTGCCAAATTTGAAACGTCCACTGATTGCGCGCACACGAAAGCTGCCAGCACTGAAAGCTCTACCTGGTTTTCACTGTCCCTTGGAACTGCATTCGCTGCCGCACAGACATTCGCGATCTGCGCAAGCCTTGGTTGGTTATGACGCAACAATGGCTATGTGACTCTGGCAGAGCCCGGCTGCCAAATTCGAAACGTCCAGCGATTGCGCCCACACGAAAGCTGCCAGCACTGAAAGCTCTACCTGGTTTTCACTGTCCCTTGGAACTGCATTCGCTGCCGCACAGACATTCGCTCTCCGCAAAAGCCTTGGTTGGTTATGATGCAACAATGCCTATGTGACTCTGGCAGAGCCCGGCTGCCAAATTTGAAACGTCCAGCGATTGCGCCCACATGAAAGCTGCCAGCACTGAAAGCTCTACCTGGATTTCACTGTCCCTTGGAACTGCATTCGCTGCCGCACAGACATTCGCGCTCTTCGCAAGCCTTGGTTGGTTATGATGCAACAATGCCTATGTGACTCTCGCAGAGCCCGGCTGCCAAATTTGAAACGTCCACTGATTGCGCCCACACGAAAGCTGCCAGCACTGAAAGCTCTACCTGGTTTTCACTGTCCCTTGGAACTGCATTCGCTGCCGCACAGACATTCGCACTTTGCGCAAGCCTTGGTTGGTTATAAAGCAACAATGCCTATGTGACTCTCGCAGAGCCCGCTGCCAAATTTGAAACGTCCAGCGATTGCGCCCACATGAAAGCTGCCAGCACTGAAAGCTCTACCTGGTTTTCACTGTCCCTTGGAACTGCATTCGCTGCCGCACAGACATTCGCTCTGCGCAAAAGCCTTGGTTGGTTATGATGCAACAATGCCTATGTGACTCTGGCAGAGCCCGGCTGCCAAATTTGAAACGTCCAGCGATTGCGCCCACACGAAAGCTGCCAGCACTGAAAGCTCTACCTGGTTTTCACTGTCCCTTGGAACTGCATTCGCTGCCGCACAGACATTCGCTTTCTGCAAAAGTCTTGGTTGGTTATGATGCAACAATGCCTATGTGACTCTGGCAGAGCCCGGCTGCCAAATTTGAAACCTCCACCGATTGCGCCCACACGAAAGCTGCCAGCACTGAAAGCTCTACCTGGATTTCACTGTCCCTTGGAACTGCATTCGCTGCCGCACAGACATTCGCGCTCCGCGCAAGCCTTGGTAGGTTATGATGCAACAATGCCTATGTGACTCTCGCAGAGCCCGGCTGCCAAATTTGAAACATCCACTGATTGCGCCCACACGAAAGCTGCCAGCACTGAAAGCTCTACCTGGTTTTCACTGTCCCTTGGAACTGCATTCGCTGCCGCACAGACATTCGCGCTCTGCACAAGCCTTGGTTGGTTATGATGCAACAATGCCTATGTGACTCATGCAGAGCCCGGCTGCCAAATTTGAAACGTCCAGCGATTGCGCCCAGACAAAAGCTGCCAGCACTGAAAGCTCTACCTGGTTTTTACTGTCCCTTGGAACTGCATTCGCTTCCGCACAGACATTCGCGGTCCGCAAAAGCCTTGGTTGGTTATGATGCAACAATGCCTATGTGACTCTGGCAGAGCCCGGCTGCCAAATTCGAAACGTCCAGCGATTGCGCCCACACGAAAGCTGCCAGCACTGAAAGCTCTACCTGGTTTTCACTGTCCCTTGGAACTGCATTCGCTGCCGCACAGACATTCATGGTCCGCAAAAGCCTTGGTTGGTTATGATGCAACAATGCCTATGTGACTCTCGCGGAGCCCGCTGCCAAATTTGAAACGTCCACCGATTGCGCCCACACGAAAGCTGCCAGCACTGAAAGGTCTACCTGGATTTCACTGTCCCTTGGAACTGCATTCGCTGCCGCACAGACATTATCTCTCCGCATAAGCTTTATTTGTTTATGATGCAACAATGCCTATGTGACTCTGGCAGAACCCGGCTGCCAAATTTGAAACGTCCAGCGATTGCGCCCACACGAAAGCTGCCAGCACTGAAAGCTCTACCTGGATTTCACTGTCCCTTGGAACTGCATTCGCTGCCGCACAGACATTCGCGCTCTTCGCAAGCCTTGGTTGGTTATGATGCAACAATGCCTATGTGACTCTCGCAGAGCCCGGCTGCCAAATTTGAAACGTCCACTGATTGCGCCCACACGAAAGCTGCCAGCACTGAAAGCTCTACCTGGTTTTCACTGTCCCTTGGAACTGCATTCGCTGCCGCACAGACATTCGCGCTTTGCGCAAGCCTTGGTTGGTTATAAAGCAACAATGCCTATGTGACTCTCGCAGAGCCCGCTGCCAAATTTGAAACGTCCAGCGATTGCGCCCACATGAAAGCTGCCAGCACTGAAAGCTCTACCTGGTTTTCACTGTCCCTTGGAACTGCATTCGCTGCCGCACAGACATTCGCTCTGCGCAAAAGCCTTGGTTGGTTATGATGCAACAATGCCTATGTGACTCTGGCAGAGCCCGGCTGCCAAATTTGAAACGTCCAGCGATTGCGCCCACACGAAAGCTGCCAGCACTGAAAGCTCTACCTGGTTTTCACTGTCCCTTGGAACTGCATTCGCTGCCGCACAGACATTCGCACTTTGCGCAAGCCTTGGTTGGTTATAAAGCAACAATGCCTATGTGACTCTCGCAGAGCCCGCTGCCAAATTTGAAACGTCCAGCGATTGCGCCCACATGAAAGCTGCCAGCACTGAAAGCTCTACCTGGTTTTCACTGTCCCTTGGAACTGCATTCGCTGCCGCACAGACATTCGCTCTGCGCAAAAGCCTTGGTTGGTTATGATGCAACAATGCCTATGTGACTCTGGCAGAGCCCGGCTGCCAAATTTGAAACGTCCAGCGATTGCGCCCACACGAAAGCTGCCAGCACTGAAAGCTCTACCTGGTTTTCACTGTCCCTTGGAACTGCATTCGCTGCCGCACAGACATTCGCTTTCTGCAAAAGTCTTGGTTGGTTATGATGCAACAATGCCTATGTGACTCTGGCAGAGCCCGGCTGCCAAATTTGAAACCTCCACCGATTGCGCCCACACGAAAGCTGCCAGCACTGAAAGCTCTACCTGGATTTCACTGTCCCTTGGAACTGCATTCGCTGCCGCACAGACATTCGCGCTCCGCGCAAGCCTTGGTAGGTTATGATGCAACAATGCCTATGTGACTCTCGCAGAGCCCGGCTGCCAAATTTGAAACATCCACTGATTGCGCCCACACGAAAGCTGCCAGCACTGAAAGCTCTACCTGGTTTTCACTGTCCCTTGGAACTGCATTCGCTGCCGCACAGACATTCGCGCTCTGCACAAGCCTTGGTTGGTTATGATGCAACAATGCCTATGTGACTCATGCAGAGCCCGGCTGCCAAATTTGAAACGTCCAGCGATTGCGCCCAGACAAAAGCTGCCAGCACTGAAAGCTCTACCTGGTTTTTACTGTCCCTTGGAACTGCATTCGCTTCCGCACAGACATTCGCGGTCCGCAAAAGCCTTGGTTGGTTATGATGCAACAATGCCTATGTGACTCTGGCAGAGCCCGGCTGCCAAATTCGAAACGTCCAGCGATTGCGCCCACACGAAAGCTGCCAGCACTGAAAGCTCTACCTGCTTTTCACTGTCCCTTGGAACTGCATTCGCTGCCGCACAGACATTCATGGTCCGCAAAAGCCTTGGTTGGTTATGATGCAACAATGCCTATGTGACTCTCGCGGAGCCCGCTGCCAAATTTGAAACGTCCACCGATTGCGCCCACACGAAAGCTGCCAGCACTGAAAGGTCTACCTGGATTTCACTGTCCCTTGGAACTGCATTCGCTGCCGCACAGACATTATCTCTCCGCATAAGCTTTATTTGTTTATGATGCAACAATGCCTATGTGACTCTGGCAGAACCCGGCTGCCAAATTTGAAACGTCCAGCGATTGCGCCCACACGAAAGCTGCCAGCACTGAAAGCTCTACCTGGATTTCACTGTCCCTTGGAACTGCATTCGCTGCCGCACAGACATTCGCGCTCTTCGCAAGCCTTGGTTGGTTATGATGCAACAATGCCTATGTGACTCTGGCAGAGCCCGGCTGCCAAATTTGAAACGTCCACTGATTGCGCCCACACGAAAGCTGCCAGCACTGAAAGCTCTACCTGGTTTTCACTGTCCCTTGGAACTGCATTCGCTGCCGCACAGACATTCGCGCTTTGCGCAAGCCTTGGTTGGTTATAAAGCAACAATGCCTATGTGACTCTCGCAGAGCCCGCTGCCAAATTTGAAACGTCCAGCGATTGCGCCCACATGAAAGCTGCCAGCACTGAAAGCTCTACCTGGTTTTCACTGTCCCTTGGAACTGCATTCGCTGCCGCACAGACATTCGCTCTCCGCAAAAGCCTTGGTTGGTTATGATGTAACAATGCCTATGTGACTCTCGCAGAGCCCGGCTGCCAAATTTGAAACGTCCACTGATTGCGCGCACACGAAAGCTGCCAGCACTGAAAGCTCTACCTGGTTTTCACTGTCCCTTGGAACTGCATTCGCTGCCGCACAGACATTCGCGCTCTGCCCAAGCCTTGGTTGGTTATGATGCAACAATGCCTATGTGACTCTGGCAGAGCCCGGCTGCCAAATTCGAAACGTCCAGCGATTGCGCCCACACGAAAGCTGCCAGCACTGAAAGCTCTACCTGGATTTCACTGTCCCTTGGAACTGCATTCGCTGCCGCACAGACATTCGCGCTCTGCAAAAGCCTTGGTTGGTTATGATGCAACAATGCCTATGTGACTCTCGCAGAGCCCGGCTGCCAAATTTGAAACGTCCACTGATTGCGCGCACACGAAAGCTGCCAGCACTGAAAGCTCTACCTGGTTTTCACTGTCCCTTGGAACTGCATTCGCTGCCGCACAGACATTCGCGATCTGCGCAAGCCTTCGTTGGTTATGACGCAACAATGGCTATGTGACTCTGGCAGAGCCCGGCTGCCAAATTCGAAACGTCCAGCGATTGCGCCCACACGAAAGCTGCCAGCACTGAAAGCTCTACCTGGTTTTCACTGTCCCTTGGAACTGCATTCGCTGCCGCACAGACATTCGCTCTCCGCAAAAGCCTTGGTTGGTTATGATGCAACAATGCCTATGTGACTCTGGCAGAGCCCGGCTGCCAAATTTGAAACGTCCAGCGATTGCGCCCACATGAAAGCTGCCAGCACTGAAAGCTCTACCTGGATTTCACTGTCCCTTGGAACTGCATTCGCTGCCGCACAGACATTCGCGCTCTTCGCAAGCCTTGGTTGGTTATGATGCAACAATGCCTATGTGACTCTCGCAGAGCCCGGCTGCCAAATTTGAAACGTCCACTGATTGCGCCCACACGAAAGCTGCCAGCACTGAAAGCTCTACCTGGTTTTCACTGTCCCTTGGAACTGCATTCGCTGCCGCACAGACATTCGCACTTTGCGCAAGCCTTGGTTGGTTATAAAGCAACAATGCCTATGTGACTCTCGCAGAGCCCGCTGCCAAATTTGAAACGTCCAGCGATTGCGCCCACATGAAAGCTGCCAGCACTGAAAGCTCTACCTGGTTTTCACTGTCCCTTGGAACTGCATTCGCTGCCGCACAGACATTCGCTCTGCGCAAAAGCCTTGGTTGGTTATGATGCAACAATGCCTATGTGACTCTGGCAGAGCCCGGCTGCCAAATTTGAAACGTCCAGCGATTGCGCCCACACGAAAGCTGCCAGCACTGAAAGCTCTACCTGGTTTTCACTGTCCCTTGGAACTGCATTCGCTGCCGCACAGACATTCGCTTTCTGCAAAAGTCTTGGTTGGTTATGATGCAACAATGCCTATGTGACTCTGGCAGAGCCCGGCTGCCAAATTTGAAACCTCCACCGATTGCGCCCACACGAAAGCTGCCAGCACTGAAAGCTCTACCTGGATTTCACTGTCCCTTGGAACTGCATTCGCTGCCGCACAGACATTCGCGCTCCGCGCAAGCCTTGGTAGGTTATGATGCAACAATGCCTATGTGACTCTCGCAGAGCCCGGCTGCCAAATTTGAAACATCCACTGATTGCGCCCACACGAAAGCTGCCAGCACTGAAAGCTCTACCTGGTTTTCACTGTCCCTTGGAACTGCATTCGCTGCCGCACAGACATTCGCGCTCTGCACAAGCCTTGGTTGGTTATGATGCAACAATGCCTATGTGACTCATGCAGAGCCCGGCTGCCAAATTTGAAACGTCCAGCGATTGCGCCCAGACAAAAGCTGCCAGCACTGAAAGCTCTACCTGGTTTTTACTGTCCCTTGGAACTGCATTCGCTTCCGCACAGACATTCGCGGTCCGCAAAAGCCTTGGTTGGTTATGATGCAACAATGCCTATGTGACTCTGGCAGAGCCCGGCTGCCAAATTCGAAACGTCCAGCGATTGCGCCCACACGAAAGCTGCCAGCACTGAAAGCTCTACCTGGTTTTCACTGTCCCTTGGAACTGCATTCGCTGCCGCACAGACATTCATGGTCCGCAAAAGCCTTGGTTGGTTATGATGCAACAATGCCTATGTGACTCTCGCGGAGCCCGCTGCCAAATTTGAAACGTCCACCGATTGCGCCCACACGAAAGCTGCCAGCACTGAAAGGTCTACCTGGATTTCACTGTCCCTTGGAACTGCATTCGCTGCCGCACAGACATTATCTCTCCGCATAAGCTTTATTTGTTTATGATGCAACAATGCCTATGTGACTCTGGCAGAACCCGGCTGCCAAATTTGAAACGTCCAGCGATTGCGCCCACACGAAAGCTGCCAGCACTGAAAGCTCTACCTGGTTTTCACTGTCCCTTGGAACTGCATTCGCTGCCGCACAGACATTCGCGCTCTGCAAAAGCCTTGGTTGGGTATATGCAAGAATGCCTATGTGACTCTCGCAGATCCCGCTGCCAAATTTGAAACGTCCACTGATTGCGCCCACACGAAAGCTGCCAGCACTGAAAGCTCTGCCTGGTTTTCACTGTCCCTTGGAACTGCATTCGCTGCCGCACAGACATTCGCGCTCTGCGCAAGCCTTGGTTGGTTATGACGCAACAATGCCTATGTGACTCTGGCAGAGACCGGCTGCCAAATTTGAAACGTCCAGCAATTGCGCCCACACGAAACCTGCCAGCACTGAAAGCTCTACCTGGTTTTCACTGTCCCTTGGAACTGCATTCGCTGCCGCACAGACATTCGCTTTCTGCAAAAGTCTTGGTTGGTTATGATGCAACAATGCCTATGTGACTCTGGCAGAGCCCGGCTGCCAAATTTGAAACGTCCAGCGATTGCGCCCACACGAAAGCTGCCAGCACTGAAAGCTCTACCTGGTTTTCACTGTCCCTTGGAACTGCATTCGCTGCCGCACAGACATTCGCGCTCTGCAAAAGCCTTGGTTGGGTATATGCAAGAATGCCTATGTGACTCTCGCAGAGCCCGCTGCCAAATTTGAAACGTCCACTGATTGCGCCCACACGAAAGCTGCCAGCACTGAAGGCTCTACCTGGTTTTCACTGTCCCTTGGAACTGCATTCGCTGCCGCACAGACATTATCTCTCCGCATAAGCTTTATTTGTTTATGATGCAACAATGCCTATGTGACTCTGGCAGAACCCGGCTGCCAAATTTGACACGGCCAGCGATTGCGCCCACACGAAAGCTGCCTGCACTGAAAGCTCTACCTGGTTTTCACTGTCCCTTGGAACTGCATTCGCTGCCGCACAGATATTCGCGCTCTGCAAAAGCCTTGGTTGGTTATGATGCAACAATGCCTATGTGACTCTGGCAGAGCCCGGCTGCCAAATTTGAAACGTCCAGCGATTGCGCCCACATGAAAGCTGCCAGCACTGAAAGCTCTACCTGGATTTCACTGTCCCTTGGAACTGCATTCGCTGCCGCACAGACATTCGCGCTCTTCGCAAGCCTTGGTTGGTTATGATGCAACAATGCCTATGTGACTCTCGCAGAGCCCGGCTGCCAAATTTGAAACGTCCACTGATTGCGCCCACACGAAAGCTGCCAGCACTGAAAGCTCTACCTGGTTTTCACTGTCCCTTGGAACTGCATTCGCTGCCGCACAGACATTCGCACTTTGCGCAAGCCTTGGTTGGTTATAAAGCAACAATGCCTATGTGACTCTCGCAGAGCCCGCTGCCAAATTTGAAACGTCCAGCGATTGCGACCACATGAAAGCTGCCAGCACTGAAAGCTCTACCTGGTTTTCACTGTCCCTTGGAACTGCATTCGCTGCCGCACAGACATTCGCTCTGCGCAAAAGCCTTGGTTGGTTATGATGCAACAATGCCTATGTGACTCTGGCAGAGCCCGGCTGCCAAATTTGAAACGTCCAGCGATTGCGCCCACACGAAAGCTGCCAGCACTGAAAGCTCTACCTGGTTTTCACTGTCCCTTGGAACTGCATTCGCTGCCGCACAGACATTCGCTTTCTGCAAAAGTCTTGGTTGGTTATGATGCAACAATGCCTATGTGACTCTGGCAGAGCCCGGCTGCCAAATTTGAAACGTCCAGCGATTGCGCCCACACGAAAGCTGCCAGCACTGAAAGCTCTACCTGGTTTTCACTGTCCCTTGGAACTGCATTCGCTGCCGCACAGACATTCGCGCTCCGCGCAAGCCTTGGTTGGTTATGATGCAACAATGCCTATGTGACTCTCGCAGAGCCCGGCTGCCAAATTTGAAACATCCACTGATTGCGCCCACACGAAAGCTGCCAGCACTGAAAGCTCTACCTGGTTTTCACTGTCCCTTGGAACTGCATTCGCTGCCGCACAGACATTCGCGCTCTGCACAAGCCTTGGTTGGTTATGATGCAACAATGCCTATGTGACTCATGCAGAGCCCGGCTGCCAAATTTGAAACGTCCAGCGATTGCGCCCAGACAAAAGCTGCCAGCACTGAAAGCTCTACCTGGTTTTTACTGTCCCTTGGAACTGCATTCGCTTCCGCACAGACATTCGCGGTCCGCAAAAGCCTTGGTTGGTTATGATGCAACAATGCCTATTTGACTCTGGCAGAGCCCGGCTGCCAAATTCGAAACGTCCAGCGATTGCGCCCACACGAAAGCTGCCAGCACTGAAAGCTCTACCTGGTTTTCACTGTCCCTTGGAACTGCATTCGCTGCCGCACAGACATTCGTGGTCCGCAAAAGCCTTGGTTGGTTATGATGCAACAATGCCTATGTGACTCTCGCGGAGCCCGCTGCCAAATTTGAAACCTCCACCGATTGCGCCCACACGAAAGCTGCCAGCACTGAAAGGTCTACCTGGATTTCACTGTCCCTTGGAACTGCATTCGCTGCCGCACAGACATTATCTCTCCGCATAAGCTTTATTTGTTTATGATGCAACAATGCCTATGTGACTCTGGCAGAACCCGGCTGCCAAATTTGAAACGTCCAGCGATTGCGCCCACACGAAAGCTGCCAGCACTGAAAGATCTACCTGGTTTTCACTGTCCCTTGGAACTGCATTCGCTGCCGCACAGACATTCGCGCTCTGCGCAAGCCTTGGTTGGTTATGACGCAACAATGCCTATGTGACTCTGGCAGAGCCCGGCTGCCAAATTTGAAACGTCCAGCGATTGCGCCCACACGAAAGCTGCCAGCACTGAAAGCTCTACCTGGTTTTCACTGTCCCTTGGAACTGCATTCGCTGCCGCACAGACATTCGCGGTCCGCAAAAGCCTTGGTTGGTTATGATGCAACAATGGCTATGTGACTGTCGCAGAGCCCGGCTGCCAAATTCAAAACGTCCAGCGATTGCGCCCACACGAAAGCTGCCAGCACTGAAAGCTCTACCTGGTTTTCACTGTCCCTTGGAACTGCATTCGCTGCCGCACAGACATTCGCGCTCTGCAAAAGCCTTGGTTGGGTATATGCAAGAATGCCTATGTGACTCTCGCAGAGCCCGCTGCCAAATTTGAAACGTCCACTGATTGCGCCCACACGAAAGGCGCCAGCACTGAAAGCTCTACCTGGTTTTCACTGTCCCTTGGAACTGCATTCGCTGCCGCACAGACATTCGCGCTCTGCGCAAGCCTTGGTTGGTTATGACGCAACAATGCCTATGTGACTCTGGCAGAGACCGGCTGCCAAATTTGAAACGTCCAGCGATTGCGCCCACACGAAAGCTGCCAGCACTGAAAGCTCTACCTGGTTTTCACTGTCCCTTGGAACTGCATTCGCTGCCGCACAGACATTCGCTTTCTGCAAAAGTCTTGGTTGGTTATGATGCAACAATGCCTATGTGACTCTGGCAGAGCCCGGCTGCCAAATTTGAAACGTCCAGCGATTGCGCCCACACGAAAGCTGCCGGCACTGAAAGCTCTACCTGGTTTTCACTGTCCCTTGGAACTGCATTCGCTGCCGCACAGACATTCGCGCTCCGCAAAAGCCTTGGTTGGTTATGATGCAACAATGCCTATGTGACTCTCGCAGAGCCCGGCTGCCAAATTCAAAACGTCCACCGATTGCGCCCACACGAAAGCTGCCAGCACTGAAAGCTCTGCCTGGTTTTCACTGTCCCTTGGAACTGCATTCGCTGCCGCACAGACATTCGCGCTCCGCAAAAGCCTTGGTTGGGTATATGCAAGAATGCCTATGTGACTCTCGCAGAGCCCGGCTGCCAAATTCGAAACGTCCACTGATTGCGCCCACACGAAAGCTGCCAGCACTGAAAGCTCTACCTGGTTTTCACTGTCCCTTGGAACTGCATTCGCTGCCGCACAGACATTCGCGCTCTGCGCAAGCCTTTGCTGGTTATGATGCAACAATGCCTATGTGACTCTCGCAGAGCCCGGCTGCCAAATTTGAAATGTACACCGATTGCGCCCACACGAAAGCTGCCAGCACTGAAAGCTCTACCTGGTTTTCACTGTGCCTTGGAACTGCATTCGCTGCCGCACAGACATTCGCGCTCTGCAAAAGCCTTGGTTGGGTATGATGCAACAATGCCTATGTGACTCTCGCACAGCCTGCTGCCAAATTTGAAACGTCCAGCGATTGCGCCCACACGAAAGCTGCCAGCACTGAACGCTCTACCTGGTTTTCACTGTCCCTTGGAACTGCATTCGCTGCCGCACAGACATTCGCGCTCCGCAAAAGCCTTGGTTGGTTATGATGCAACAATGCCTATGTGACTCTGGCAGAGCCCGGCTGCCAAATTTGAAACGTCCAGCGATTGCGCCCACACGAAAGCTGCCAGCACTGAAAGCTCTACCTGGTTTTCACTGTCCCTTGGAACTGCATTCGCTGCCGCACAGACATTCGCGCTCTGCAAAAGCCTTGGTTGGGTATATGCAAGAATGCCTATGTGACTCTCGCAGAGCCCGCTGCCAAATTTGAAACGTCCAGCGATTGCGCCCACACGAAAGCTGCCAGCACTGAAGGCTCTACCTGGTTTTCACTGTCCCTTGGAACTGCATTCGCTGCCGCACAGACATTATCTCTCCGCATAAGCTTTATTTGTTTATGATGCAACAATGCCTATGTGACTCTGGCAGAACCCGGCTGCCAAATTTGACACGTCCAGCGATTGCGCCCACACGAAAGCTGCCAGCACTGAAAGCTCTACCTGGTTTTCACTGTCCCTTGGAACTGCATTCGCTGCCGCACAGATATTCGCGCTCTGCAAAAGCCTTGGTTGGTTATGATGCAACAATGCCTATGTGACTCTGGCAGAGCCCGGCTGCCAAATTTGAAACGTCCAGCGATTGCGCCCACATGAAAGCTGCCAGCACTGAAAGCTCTACCTGGATTTCACTGTCCCTTGGAACTGCATTCGCTGCCGCACAGACATTCGCGCTCTTCGCAAGCCTTGGTTGGTTATGATGCAACAATGCCTATGTGACTCTCGCAGAGCCCGGCTGCCAAATTTGAAACGTCCACTGATTGCGCCCACACGAAAGCTGCCAGCACTGAAAGCTCTACCTGGTTTTCACTGTCCCTTGGAACTGCATTCGCTGCCGCACAGACATTCGCACTTTGCGCAAGCCTTGGTTGGTTATAAAGCAACAATGCCTATGTGACTCTCGCAGAGCCCGCTGCCAAATTTGAAACGTCCAGCGATTGCGCCCACATGAAAGCTGCCAGCACTGAAAGCTCTACCTGGTTTTCACTGTCCCTTGGAACTGCATTCGCTGCCGCACAGACATTCGCTCTGCGCAAAAGCCTTGGTTGGTTATGATGCAACAATGCCTATGTGACTCTGGCAGAGCCCGGCTGCCAAATTTGAAACGTCCAGCGATTGCGCCCACACGAAAGCTGCCAGCACTGAAAGCTCTACCTGGTTTTCACTGTCCCTTGGAACTGCATTCGCTGCCGCACAGACATTCGCTTTCTGCAAAAGTCTTGGTTGGTTATGATGCAACAATGCCTATGTGACTCTGGCAGAGCCCGGCTGCCAAATTTGAAACGTCCAGCGATTGCGCCCACACGAAAGCTGCCAGCACTGAAAGCTCTACCTGGTTTTCACTGTCCCTTGGAACTGCATTCGATGCCGCACAGACATTCGCGCTCCGCGCAAGCCTTGGTTGGTTATGATGCAACAATGCCTATGTGACTCTCGCAGAGCCCGGCTGCCAAATTTGAAACATCCACTGATTGCGCCCACACGAAAGCTGCCAGCACTGAAAGCTCTACCTGGTTTTCACTGTCCCTTGGAACTGCATTCGCTGCCGCACAGACATTCGCGCTCTGCACAAGCCTTGGTTGGTTATGATGCAACAATGCCTATGTGACTCATGCAGAGCCCGGCTGCCAAATTTGAAACGTCCAGCGATTGCGCCCAGACAAAAGCTGCCAGCACTGAAAGCTCTACCTGGTTTTTACTGTCCCTTGGAACTGCATTCGCTTCCGCACAGACATTCGCGGTCCGCAAAAGCCTTGGTTGGTTATGATGCAACAATGCCTATGTGACTCTGGCAGAGCCCGGCTGCCAAATTCGAAACGTCCAGCGATTGCGCCCACACGAAAGCTGCCAGCACTGAAAGCTCTACCTGGTTTTCACTGTCCCTTGGAACTGCATTCGCTGCCGCACAGACATTCGTGGTCCGCAAAAGCCTTGGTTGGTTATGATGCAACAATGCCTATGTGACTCTCGCGGAGCCCGCTGCCAAATTTGAAACCTCCACCGATTGCGCCCACACGAAAGCTGCCAGCACTGAAAGGTCTACGTGGATTTCACTGTCCCTTGGAACTGCATTCGCTGCCGCACAGACATTATCTCTCCGCATAAGCTTTATTTGTTTATGATGCAACAATGCCTATGTGACTCTGGCAGAACCCGGCTGCCAAATTTGAAACGTCCAGCGATTGCGCCCACACGAAAGCTGCCAGCACTGAAAGATCTACCTGGTTTTCACTGTCCCTTGGAACTGCATTCGCTGCCGCACAGACATTCGCGCTCTGCGCAAGCCTTGGTTGGTTATGACGCAACAATGCCTATGTGACTCTGGCAGAGACCGGCTGCCAAATTTGAAACGTCCAGCAATTGCGCCCACACGAAAGCTGCCAGCACTGAAAGCTCTACCTGGTTTTCACTGTCCCTTGGAACTGCATTCGCTGCCGCACAGACATTCGCGGTCCGCAAAAGCCTTGGTTGGTTATGATGCAACAATGGCTATGTGACTGTCGCAGAGCCCGGCTGCCAAATTTGAAACGTCCAGCGATTGCGCCCACACGAAAGCTGCCAGCACTGAAAGCTCTGCCTGGTTTTCACTGTCCCTTGGAACTGCATTCGCTGCCGCACAGACATTCGCGCTCTGCAAAAGCCTTGGTTGGGTATATGCAAGAATGCCTATGTGACTCTCGCAGAGCCCGCTGCCAAATTTGAAACGTCCACTGATTGCGCCCACACGAAAGGCGCCAGCACTGAAAGCTCTACCTGGTTTTCACTGTCCCTTGGAACTGCATTCGCTGCCGCACAGACATTCGCGCTCTGCGCAAGCCTTGGTTGGTTATGACGCAACAATGCCTATGTGACTCTGGCAGAGACCGGCTGCCAAATTTGAAACGTCCAGCGATTGCGCCCACACGAAAGCTGCCGGCACTGAAAGCTCTACCTGGTTTTCACTGTCCCTTGGAACTGCATTCGCTGCCGCACAGACATTCGCGCTCCGCAAAAGCCTTGGTTGGTTATGATGCAACAATGCCTATGTGACTCTCGCAGAGCCCGGCTGCCAAATTCAAAACGTCCACCGATTGCGCCCACACGAAAGCTGCCAGCACTGAAAGCTCTGCCTGGTTTTCACTGTCCCTTGGAACTGCATTCGCTGCCGCACAGACATTCGCGCTCTGCAAAAGCCTTGGTTGGGTATATGCAAGAATGCCTATGTGACTCTCGCAGAGCCCGGCTGCCAAATTCGAAACGTCCACTGATTGCGCCCACACGAAAGCTGCCAGCACTGAAAGCTCTACCTGGTTTTCACTGTCCCTTGGAACTGCATTCGCTGCCGCACAGACATTCGCGCTGTGCGCAAGCCTTTGCTGGTTATGATGCAACAATGCCTATGTGACTCTCGCAGAGCCCGGCTGCCAAATTTGAAATGTACACCGATTGCGCCCACACGAAAGCTGCCAGCACTGAAAGCTCTACCTGGTTTTCACTGTGCCTTGGAACTGCATTCGCTGCCGCACAGACATTCGCGCTCTGCAAAAGCCTTGGTTGGGTATGATGCAACAATGCCTATGTGACTCTCGCACAGCCTGCTGCCAAATTTGAAACGTCCAGCGATTGCGCCCACACGAAAGCTGCCAGCACTGAACGCTCTACCTGGTTTTCACTGTCCCTTGGAACTGCATTCGCTGCCGCACAGACATTCGCGCTCCGCAAAAGCCTTGGTTGGTTATGATGCAACAATGCCTATGTGACTCTGGCAGAGCCCGGCTGCCAAATTTGAAACGTCCAGCGATTGCGCCCACACGAAAGCTGCCAGCACTGAAAGCTCTACCTGGTTTTCACTGTCCCTTGGAACTGCATTCGCTGCCGCACAGACATTATCTCTCCGCATAAGCTTTATTTGTTTATGATGCAACAATGCCTATGTGACTCTGGCAGAACCCGGCTGCCAAATTTGACACGTCCAGCGATTGCGCCCACACGAAAGCTGCCTGCACTGAAAGCTCTACCTGGTTTTCACTGTCCCTTGGAACTGCATTCGCTGCCGCACAGATATTCGCGCTCTGCAAAAGCCTTGGTTGGTTATGATGCAACAATGCCTATGTGACTCTGGCAGAGCCCGGCTGCCAAATTTGAAACGTCCAGCGATTGCGCCCACATGAAAGCTGCCAGCACTGAAAGCTCTACCTGGATTTCACTGTCCCTTGGAACTGCATTCGCTGCCGCACAGACATTCGCGCTCTTCGCAAGCCTTGGTTGGTTATGATGCAACAATGCCTATGTGACTCTCGCAGAGCCCGGCTGCCAAATTTGAAACGTCCACTGATTGCGCCCACACGAAAGCTGCCAGCACTGAAAGCTCTACCTGGTTTTCACTGTCCCTTGGAACTGCATTCGCTGCCGCACAGACATTCGCACTTTGCGCAAGCCTTGGTTGGTTATAAAGCAACAATGCCTATGTGACTCTCGCAGAGCCCGCTGCCAAATTTGAAACGTCCAGCGATTGAGCCCACATGAAAGCTGCCAGCACTGAAAGCTCTACCTGGTTTTCACTGTCCCTTGGAACTGCATTCGCTGCCGCACAGACATTCGCTCTGCGCAAAAGCCTTGGTTGGTTATGATGCAACAATGCCTATGTGACTCTGGCAGAGCCCGGCTGCCAAATTTGAAACGTCCAGCGATTGCGCCCACACGAAAGCTGCCAGCACTGAAAGCTCTACCTGGTTTTCACTGTCCCTTGGAACTGCATTCGCTGCCGCACAGACATTCGCTTTCTGCAAAAGTCTTGGTTGGTTATGATGCAACAATGCCTATGTGACTCTGGCAGAGCCCGGCTGCCAAATTTGAAACGTCCAGCGATTGCGCCCACACGAAAGCTGCCAGCACTGAAAGCTCTACCTGGTTTTCACTGTCCCTTGGAACTGCATTCGCTGCCGCACAGACATTCGCGCTCCGCGCAAGCCTTGGTTGGTTATGATGCAACAATGCCTATGTGACTCTCGCAGAGCCCGGCTGCCAAATTTGAAACATCCACTGATTGCGCCCACACGAAAGCTGCCAGCACTGAAAGCTCTACCTGGTTTTCACTGTCCCTTGGAACTGCATTCGCTGCCGCACAGACATTCGCGCTCTGCACAAGCCTTGGTTGGTTATGATGCAACAATGCCTATGTGACTCATGCAGAGCCCGGCTGCCAAATTTGAAACGTCCAGCGATTGCGCCCAGACAAAAGCTGCCAGCACTGAAAGCTCTACCTGGTTTTTACTGTCCCTTGGAACTGCATTCGCTTCCGCAAAGACATTCGCGGTCCGCAAAAGCCTTGGTTGGTTATGATGCAACAATGCCTATGTGACTCTGGCAGAGCCCGGCTGCCAAATTCGAAACGTCCAGCGATTGCGCCCACACGAAAGCTGCCAGCACTGAAAGCTCTACCTGGTTTTCACTGTCCCTTGGAACTGCATTCGCTGCCGCACAGACATTCGTGGTCCGCAAAAGCCTTGGTTGGTTATGATGCAACAATGCCTATGTGACTCTCGCGGAGCCCGCTGCCAGATTTGAAACCTCCACCGAATGCGCCCACACGAAAGCTGCCAGCCCTGAAAGGTCTACCTGGATTTCACTGTCCCTTGGAACTGCATTCGCTGCCGCACAGACATTATCTCTCCGCATAAGCTTTATTTGTTTATGATGCAACAATGCCTATGTGACTCTGGCAGAACCCGGCTGCCAAATTTGAAACGTCCAGCGATTGCGCCCACACGAAAGCTGCCAGCACTGAAAGATCTACCTGGTTTTCACTGTCCCTTGGAACTGCATTCGCTGCCGCACAGACATTCGCGCTCTGCGCAAGCCTTGGTTGGTTATGATGCAACAATGACTATGTGACTCTGGCAGAGCCCGGCTGCCAAATTCGAAACGTCCAGCGATTGCGCCCACACGAAAGCTGCCAGCACTGAAAGCTCTACCTGGTTTTCACTGTCCCTTGGAACTGCATTCGCTGCCGCACAGACATTCGCGCTCTGCAAAAGCCTTGGTTGGGTATATGCAAGAATGCCTATGTGACTCTCGCAGAGCCCGCTGCCAAATTTGAAACGTCCACTGATTGCGCCCACACGAAAGCTGCCAGCACTGAAAGCTCTACCTGGTTTTCACTGTCCCTTGGAACTGCATTCGCTGCCGCACAGACATTCGCGCTCTGCGCAAGCCTTGGTTGGTTATGACGCAACAATGCCTATGTGACTCTGGCAGAGACCGGCTGCCAAATTTGAAACGTCCAGCAATTGCGCCCACACGAAAGCTGCCAGCACTGAAAGCTCTACCTGGTTTTCACTGTCCCTTGGAACTGCATTCGCTGCCGCACAGACATTCGCTTTCTGCAAAAGTCTTGGTTGGTTATGATGCAACAATGCCTATGTGACTCTGGCAGAGCCCGGCTGCCAAATTTGAAACGTCCAGCGATTGCGCCCACACGAAAGCTGCCAGCACTGAAAGCTCTACCTGGTTTTCACTGTCCCTTGGAACTGCATTCGCTGCCGCACAGACATTCGCGGTCCGCAAAAGCCTTGGTTGGTTATGATGCAACAATGGCTATGTGACTGTCGCAGAGCCCGGCTGCCAAATTCAAAACGTCCAGCGATTGCGCCCACACGAAAGCTGCCAGCACTGAAAGCTCTGCCTGGTTTTCACTGTCCCTTGGAACTGCATTCGCTGCCGCACAGACATTCGCGCTCTGCAAAAGCCTTGGTTGGGTATATGCAAGAATGCCTATGTGACTCTCGCAGAGCCCGGCTGCCAAATTTGAAACGTCCACTGATTGCGCCCACACGAAAGCTGCCAGCACTGAAAGCTCTACCTGGTTTTCACTGTCCCTTGGAACTGCATTTGCTGCCGCACAGACATTCGCGCTCTGCGCAAGCCTTTGCTGGTTATGATGCAACAATGCCTATGTGACTCTCGCAGAGCCCGGCTGCCAAATTTGAAATGTACACCGATTGCGCCCACACGAAAGCTGCCAGCACTGAAAGCTCTACCTGGTTTTCACTGTGCCTTGGAACTGCATTCGCTGCCGCACAGACATTCGCGCTCTGCAAAAGCCTTGGTTGGGTATGATGCAACAATGCCTATGTGACTCTGGCAGAGCCCGGCTGCCAAATTTGAAACGTCCAGCAATTGCGCCCACACGAAAGCTGCCAGCACTGAAAGCTCTACCTGGTTTTCACTGTCCCTTGGAACTGCATTCGCTGCCGCACAGACATTCGCGCTCTGCGCAAGCCTTGGTTGGTTATGATGCAACAATGCCTATGTGACTCTGGCAGAGCCCGGCTGCCAAATTTGAAACGTCCAGCGATTGCGCCCACACGAAAGCTGCCAGCACTGAAAGCTCTACCTGGTTTTCACTGTCCCTTGGAACTGCATTCGCTGCCGCACAGACATTCGCACTCTGCAAAAGCCTTGGTTGGGTATGATGCAACAATGCCTATGTGACTCTCGCACAGCCTGCTGCCAAATTTGAAACGTCCAGCGATTGCGCCCACACGAAAGCTGCCAGCACTGAACGCTCTACCTGGTTTTCACTGTCCCTTGGAACTGCATTCGCTGCCGCACAGACATTCGCGCTCTTCGCAAGCCTTGGTTGGTTATGACGCAACAATGCCTATGTGACTCTGGCAGAGCCCGGCTGCCAAATTTGAAACGTCCAGCGATTGCGCCCACACGAAAGCTGCCAGCACTGAAAGCTCTACCTGGTTTTCACTGTCCCTTGGAACTGCATTCGCTGCCGCACAGACATTCGCGCTCTGCAAAAGCCTTGGTTGGGTATATGCAAGAATGCCTATGTGACTCTCGCAGAGCCCGCTGCCAAATTTGAAACGTCCACTGATTGCGCCCACACGAAAGCTGCCAGCACTGAAGGCTCTACCTGGTTTTCACTGTCCCATGGAACTGCATTCGCTGCCGCACAGACATTATCTCTCCGCATAAGCTTTATTTGTTTATGATGCAACAATGCCTATGTGACTCTGGCAGAGCCCGGCTGCCAAATTTGAAACGTCCAGCGATTGCGCCCACACGAAAGCTGCCAGCACTGAAAGCTCTACCTGGTTTTCACTGTCCCTTGGAACTGCATTCGCTGCCGCACAGACATTATCACTCCGCATAAGCTTTATTTGTTTATGATGCAACAATGCCTATGTGACTCTGGCAGAACCCGGCTGCCAAATTTGAAACGTCCAGCGATTGCGCCCACATGAAAGCTGCCTGCACTGAAAGCTCTACCTGGTTTTCACTGTCCCTTGGAACTGCATTCGCTGCCGCACAGACATTCGCGCTCTGCGCAAGCCTTGGCTGGTTATGATGCAACAATGCCTATGTGACTCTCGCAGAGCCCGGCTGCCAAATTTGAAATGTACACTGATTGCACCCTCACGAAAGCTGCCAGCACTGAAAGCTCTACCTGGATTTCACTGTCCCTTGGAACTGCATTCGCTGCCGCACAGACATTCTCGCTCCGCAAAAGTCTTGGTTGGTTATGATGCAACAATGCCTATGTGACTCTCGCAGAGACCGGCTGCCAAATTTGAAACGTCCAGCGATTGCGCCCACACGAAAGCTGCCAGCACTGAAAGCTCTACCTGGATTTCACTGTCCCTTGGAACTGCATTCGCTGCCGCACAGACATTCGCGGTCCGCAAAAGCCTTGGTTGGTTATGATGCAACAATGCCTATGTGACTCTCGCAGAGCCCTCTGCCAAATTCGAAACGTCCAGCGATTGCGCCCACACGAAAGCTGCCAGCACTGAAAGCTCTACCTGGTTTTCACTGTCCCTTGGAACTGCATTCGCTGCCGCACAGACATTATGTCTCCGCATAAGCTTTATTTGTTTATGATGCAACAATGCCTATGTGACTCTGGCAGAACCCCGCTGTCAAATTTGAAACGTCCACTGATTGCGCCCACATAATAGCTGCCAGCACTGAAAGCTCTACCTGGTTTTCACTGTCCCTTGGAACTGCATTCGCTGCCGCACAGACATTCGCGGTCCGCAAAAGCCTTGGTTGGTTATGATGCAACAATGCCTATGTGACTCTGGCAGAGCCCGGCTGCCAAATTTGAAACGTCCAGCGATTGCGCCCACACGAAAGCTGCCAGCACTGAAAGCTCTACCTGGATTTCACTGTCCCTTGGAACTGCATTCGCTGCCGCACAGACATTCGCGCTCTGCAAAAGCCTTGGTTGGGTATATGCAAGAATGCCTATGTGACTCTCGCAGAGCCCGCTGCCAAATTTGAGACGTCCACTAATTGCGCCCACACGAAAGCTGCCAGCACTGAAAGCTCTGCCTGGTTTTCACTGTCCCTTGGAACTGCATTCGCTGCCGCACAGACATTCGCGCTCTGCGCAAGCCTTTGCTGGTTATGATGCAACAATGCCTATGTGACTCTCGCAGAGCCCGGCTGCCAAATTTGAAATCTACACCGATTGCGCCCACACGAAAGCTGCCAGCACTGAAAGCTCTACCTGGATTTCACTGTCCCTTGGAACTGCATTCGCTGCCGCACAGACATTCGCGCTCTGCAAAAGCCTTGGTTGGGTATGATGCAACAATGCCTATGTGACTCTCGCACAGCCTGCTGCCAAATTTGAAACGTCCAGCGATTGCGCCCACACGAAAGCTGCCAGCACTGAACGCTCTACCTGGTTTTCACTGTCCCTTGGAACTGCATTCGCTGCCGCACAGACATTCGCGCTCTGCGCAAGCCTTGGTTGGTTATGACGCAACAATGCCTATGTGACTCTGGCAGAGCCCGGCTGCCAAATTTGAAACGTCCAGCGATTGCGCCCACACGAAAGCTGCCAGCACTGAAAGCTCTACCTGGTTTTCACTGTCCCTTGGAACTGCATTCGCTGCCGCACAGACATTCGCGCTCTGCAATAGCCTTGGTTGGGTATATGCAAGAATGCCTATGTGACTCTCGCAGAGCCCGCTGCCAAATTTGAAACGTCCACTGATTGCGCCCACACGAAAGCTGCCAGCACTGAAGGCTCTACCTGGTTTTCACTGTCCCTTGGAACTGCATTCGCTGCCGCACAGACATTATCTCTCCGCATAAGCTTTATTTGTTTATGATGCAACAATGCCTATGTGACTCTGGCAGAACCAGGCTGCCAAATTTGACACGTCCAGCGATTGCGCCCACACGAAAGCTGCCTGCACTGATAGCTCTACCTGGTTTTCACTGTCCCTTGGAACTGCATTCGCTGCCGCACAGACATTCGCGCTCTGCAAAAGCCTTGGTTGGTTATGATGCAACAATGCCTATGTGACTCTGGCAGAGCCCGGCTGCCAAATTTGAAACGTCCACTGATTGCGCCCACACGAAAGCTGCCAGCACTGAAAGCTCTACCTGGTTTTTACTGTCCCTTGGAACTGCATTCGCTGCCGCACAGACATTCGCGCTCTGCGCAAGCCTTGGCTGGTTATGATGCAACAATGCCTATGTGACTCTCGCACAGCCCGCTGCCAAATTTGAAACGTCCAGAAATTGCGCCCACACGAAAGCTGCCAGCACTGAAAGGTCTACCTGGATTTCACTGTCCCTTGGAACTGCATTCGCTGCCGCACAGACATTCGCGCTCTGCGCAAGCATTGGTTGGTTATGATGCAACAATGCCTATGTGACTCTGGCAGAGTCCGGCTGCCAAATTTGAAACGTCCAGCGATTGCGCCCACACGAAAGCTGCCAGCACTGAAAGCTCTGCCTGGTTTTCACTGTCCCTTGGAACTGCATTCGCTGCCGCACAGACATTCGCGCTCTGCAAAAGCCTTGGTTGGGTATATGCAAGAATGCCTATGTGACTCTCGCAGAGCCCGGCTGCCAAATTTGAAACGTCCACTGATTGCGCCCACACGAAAGCTGCCAGCACTGAAAGCTCTACCTGGTTTTCACTGTCCCTTGGAACTGCATTTGCTGCCGCACAGACATTCGCGCTCTGCGCAAGCCTTTGCTGGTTATGATGCAACAATGCCTATGTGACTCTCGCAGAGCCCGGCTGCCAAATTTGAAATGTACACCGATTGCGCCCACACGAAAGCTGCCAGCACTGAAAGCTCTACCTGGTTTTCACTGTCCCTTGGAACTGCATTCGCTGCCGCACAGACATTCGCGCTCTGCAATAGCCTTGGTTGGGTATATGCAAGAATGCCTATGTGACTCTCGCAGAGCCCGCTGCCAAATTTGAAACGTCCACTGATTGCGCCCACACGAAAGCTGCCAGCACTGAAGGCTCTACCTGGTTTTCACTGTCCCTTGGAACTGCATTCGCTGCCGCACAGACATTATCTCTCCGCATAAGCTTTATTTGTTTATGATGCAACAATGCCTATGTGACTCTGGCAGAACCAGGCTGCCAAATTTGACACGTCCAGCGATTGCGCCCACACGAAAGCTGCCTGCACTGATAGCTCTACCTGGTTTTCACTGTCCCTTGGAACTGCATTCGCTGCCGCACAGACATTCGCGCTCTGCAAAAGCCTTGGTTGGTTATGATGCAACAATGCCTATGTGACTCTGGCAGAGCCCGGCTGCCAAATTTGAAACGTCCACTGATTGCGCCCACACGAAAGCTGCCAGCACTGAAAGCTCTACCTGGTTTTTACTGTCCCTTGGAACTGCATTCGCTGCCGCACAGACATTCGCGCTCTGCGCAAGCCTTGGCTGGTTATGATGCAACAATGCCTATGTGACTCTCGCACAGCCCGCTGCCAAATTTGAAACGTCCAGAAATTGCGCCCACACGAAAGCTGCCAGCACTGAAAGGTCTACCTGGATTTCACTGTCCCTTGGAACTGCATTCGCTGCCGCACAGACATTCGCGCTCTGCGCAAGCATTGGTTGGTTATGATGCAACAATGCCTATGTGACTCTGGCAGAGTCCGGCTGCCAAATTTGAAACGTCCAGCGATTGCGCCCACACGAAAGCTGCCAGCACTGAAAGCTCTGCCTGGTTTTCACTGTCCCTTGGAACTGCATTCGCTGCCGCACAGACATTCGCGCTCTGCAAAAGCCTTGGTTGGGTATATGCAAGAATGCCTATGTGACTCTCGCAGAGCCCGGCTGCCAAATTTGAAACGTCCACTGATTGCGCCCACACGAAAGCTGCCAGCACTGAAAGCTCTACCTGGTTTTCACTGTCCCTTGGAACTGCATTTGCTGCCGCACAGACATTCGCGCTCTGCGCAAGCCTTTGCTGGTTATGATGCAACAATGCCTATGTGACTCTCGCAGAGCCCGGCTGCCAAATTTGAAATGTACACCGATTGCGCCCACACGAAAGCTGCCAGCACTGAAAGCTCTACCTGGTTTTCACTGTGCCTTGGAACTGCATTCGCTGCCGCACAGACATTCGCGCTCTGCAAAAGCCTTGGTTGGGTATGATGCAACAATGCCTATGTGACTCTGGCAGAGCCCGGCTGCCAAATTTGAAACGTCCAGCAATTGCGCCCACACGAAAGCTGCCAGCACTGAAAGCTCTACCTGGTTTTCACTGTCCCTTGGAACTGCATTCGCTGCCGCACAGACATTCGCGCTCTGCGCAAGCCTTGGTTGGTTATGATGCAACAATGCCTATGTGACTCTGGCAGAGACCGGCTGCCAAATTTGAAACGTCCAGCGATTGCGCCCACACGAAAGCTGCCAGCACTGAAAGCTCTACCTGGTTTTCACTGTCCCTTGGAACTGCATTCGCTGCCGCACAGACATTCGCACTCTGCAAAAGCCTTGGTTGGGTATGATGCAACAATGCCTATGTGACTCTCGCACAGCCTGCTGCCAAATTTGAAACGTCCAGCGATTGCGCCCACACGAAAGCTGCCAGCACTGAACGCTCTACCTGGTTTTCACTGTCCCTTGGAACTGCATTCGCTGCCGCACAGACATTCGCGCTCTTCGCAAGCCTTGGTTGGTTATGACGCAACAATGCCTATGTGACTCTGGCAGAGCCCGGCTGCCAAATTTGAAACGTCCAGCGATTGCGCCCACACGAAAGCTGCCAGCACTGAAAGCTCTACCTGGTTTTCACTGTCCCTTGGAACTGCATTCGCTGCCGCACAGACATTCGCGCTCTGCAAAAGCCTTGGTTGGGTATATGCAAGAATGCCTATGTGACTCTCGCAGAGCCCGCTGCCAAATTTGAAACGTCCACTGATTGCGCCCACACGAAAGCTGCCAGCACTGAAGGCTCTACCTGGTTTTCACTGTCCCATGGAACTGCATTCGCTGCCGCACAGACATTATCTCTCCGCATAAGCTTTATTTGTTTATGATGCAACAATGCCTATGTGACTCTGGCAGAGCCCGGCTGCCAAATTTGAAACGTCCAGCGATTGCGCCCACACGAAAGCTGCCAGCACTGAAAGCTCTACCTGGTTTTCACTGTCCCTTGGAACTGCATTCGCTGCCGCACAGACATTATCACTCCGCATAAGCTTTATTTGTTTATGATGCAACAATGCCTATGTGACTCTGGCAGAACCCGGCTGCCAAATTTGAAACGTCCAGCGATTGCGCCCACATGAAAGCTGCCTGCACTGAAAGCTCTACCTGGTTTTCACTGTCCCTTGGAACTGCATTCGCTGCCGCACAGACATTCGCGCTCTGCGCAAGCCTTGGCTGGTTATGATGCAACAATGCCTATGTGACTCTCGCACAGCCCGCTGCCAAATTTGAAACGTCCAGAAATTGCGCCCACACGAAAGCTGCCAGCACTGAAAGCTCTACCTGGTTTTCACTGTCCCTTGGAACTGCATTCGCTGCCGCACAGACATTCGCTTTCTGCAAAAGTCTTGGTTGGTTATGATGCAACAATGCCTATGTGACTCTCGCAGAGCCCGGCTGCCAAATTTGAAATGTACACTGATTGCACCCTCACGAAAGCTGCCAGCACTGAAAGCTCTACCTGGATTTCACTGTCCCTTGGAACTGCATTCGCTGCCGCACAGACATTCTCGCTCCGCAAAAGTCTTGGTTGGTTATGATGCAACAATGCCTATGTGACTCTCGCAGAGACCGGCTGCCAAATTTGAAACGTCCAGCGATTGCGCCCACACGAAAGCTGCCAGCACTGAAAGCTCTACCTGGTTTTCACTGTCCCTTGGAACTGCATTCGCTGCCGCACAGACATTCGCGGTCCGCAAAAGCCTTGGTTGGTTATGATGCAACAATGCCTATGTGACTCTGGCAGAGCCCGGCTGCCAAATTTGAAACGTCCAGCGATTGCGCCCACACGAAAGCTGCCAGCACTGAAAGCTCTACCTGGATTTCACTGTCCCTTGGAACTGCATTCGCTGCCGCACAGACATTCGCGCTCTGCAAAAGCCTTGGTTGGGTATATGCAAGAATGCCTATGTGACTCTCGCAGAGCCCGCTGCCAAATTTGAGACGTCCACTAATTGCGCCCACACGAAAGCTGCCAGCACTGAAAGCTCTGCCTGGTTTTCACTGTCCCTTGGAACTGCATTCGCTGCCGCACAGACATTCGCGCTCTGCGCAAGCCTTTGCTGGTTATGATGCAACAATGCCTATGTGACTCTCGCAGAGCCCGGCTGCCAAATTTGAAATGTACACCGATTGCGCCCACACGAAAGCTGCCAGCACTGAAAGCTCTACCTGGATTTCACTGTCCCTTGGAACTGCATTCGCTGCCGCACAGACATTCGCGCTCTGCAAAAGCCTTGGTTGGGTATGATGCAACAATGCCTATGTGACTCTCGCACAGCCTGCTGCCAAATTTGAAACGTCCAGCGATTGCGCCCACACGAAAGCTGCCAGCACTGAACGCTCTACCTGGTTTTCACTGTCCCTTGGAACTGCATTCGCTGCCGCACAGACATTCGCGCTCTGCGCAAGCCTTGGTTGGTTATGACGCAACAATGCCTATGTGACTCTGGCAGAGCCCGGCTGCCAAATTTGAAACGTCCAGCGATTGCGCCCACACGAAAGCTGCCAGCACTGAAAGCTCTACCTGGTTTTCACTGTCCCTTGGAACTGCATTCGCTGCCGCACAGACATTCGCGCTCTGCAATAGCCTTGGTTGGGTATATGCAAGAATGCCTATGTGACTCTCGCAGAGCCCGCTGCCAAATTTGAAACGTCCACTGATTGCGCCCACACGA
The DNA here is from genome assembly GCF_035582795.1 of Mycteria americana. Taxonomy (NCBI): domain Eukaryota; kingdom Metazoa; phylum Chordata; class Aves; order Ciconiiformes; family Ciconiidae; genus Mycteria; species Mycteria americana. Next base: position 634,348 of record NW_027445609.1, on the reverse strand, counting down.
AAGCTGCCAGCACTGAAGGCTCTACCTGGTTTTCACTGTCCCTTGGAACTGCATTCGCTGCCGCACAGACATTATCTCTCCGCATAAGCTTTATTTGTTTATGATGCAACAATGCCTATGTGACTCTGGCAGAACCCGGCTGCCAAATTTGACACGTCCAGCGATTGCGCCCACACGAAAGCTGCCTGCACTGATAGCTCTACCTGGTTTTCACTGTCCCTTGGAACTGCATTCGCTGCCGCACAGACATTCGCGCTCTGCGCAAGCCTTGGCTGGTTATGATGCAACAATGCCTATGTGACTCTCGCACAGCCCGCTGCCAAATTTGAAACGTCCAGAAATTGCGCCCACACGAAAGCTGCCAGCACTGAAAGGTCTACCTGGATTTCACTGTCCCTTGGAACTGCATTCGCTGCCGCACAGACATTCGCGCTCTGCGCAAGCATTGGTTGGTTATGATGCAACAATGCCTATGTGACTCTGGCAGAGTCCGGCTGCCAAATTTGAAACGTCCAGCGATTGCGCCCACACGAAAGCTGCCAGCACTGAAAGCTCTACCTGGTTTTCACTGTCCCTTGGAACTGCATTCTCTGCCGCACAGACATTCGCGGTCCGCAAAAGCCTTGGTTGGTTATGATGCAACAATGCCTATGTGACTCTCGCAGAACCCGCTGCCAAATTTGAAACGTCCACTGATTGCGCCCACACGAAAGCTGCCAGCACTGAAAGCTCTACCTGGTTTTCACTGTCCCTTGGAACTGCATTCGCTGCCGCACAGACATTCGCGCTCTGCGCAAGCCTTGGTTGGTTATGACGCAACAATGCCTATGTGACTCTGGCAGAGACCGGCTGCCAAATTTGAAACGTCCAGCGATTGCGCCCACACGAAAGCTGCCAGCACTGAAAGCTCTACCTGGTTTTCACTGTCCCTTGGAACTGCATTCGCTGCCGCACAGACATTCGCTTTCTGCAAAAGTCTTGGTTGGTTATGATGCAACAATGCCTATGTGACTCTGGCAGAGCCCGGCTGCCAAATTTGAAACGTCCAGCGATTGCGCCCACACGAAAGCTGCCAGCACTGAAAGCTCTACCTGGTTTTCACTGTCCCTTGGAACTGCATTCGCTGCCGCACAGACATTCGCGCTCCGCAAAAGTCTTGGTTGGTTATGATGCAACAATGCCTATGTGACTCTCGCAGAGCCCGGCTGCCAAATTTGAAACGTCCAGCGATTGCGCCCACATAATAGCTGCCAGCACTGTAAGCTCTACCTGGTTTTCACTGTCCCTTGGAACTGCATTCGCTGCCGCACAGACATTCGCGGTCCGCAAAAGTCTTGGTTGGTTATGACGCAACAATGCCTATGTGACTCTCGCAGAGCCCGGCTGCCAAATTTGAAACGTCCACTGATTGCGCCCACACGAAAGCTGCCAGCACTGAAAGCTCTACCTGGTTTTCACTGTCCCTTGGAACTGCATTCGCTGCCGCACAGACATTCGCGCTCTGCGCAAGCCTTGGTTGGTTATGACGCAACAATGCCTATGTGACTCTGGCAGAGCCCGGCTGCCAAATTTGAAACGTCCAGCGATTGCGCCCACACGAAAGCTGCCAGCACTGAAAGCTCTACCTGGTTTTCACTGTCCCTTGGAACTGCATTCGCTGCCGCACAGACATTCGCGCTCTGCAAAAGCCTTGGTTGGGTATATGCAAGAATGCCTATGTGACTCTCGCAGAGCCCGCTGCCAAATTTGAAACGTCCACTGATTGCGCCCACACGAAAGCTGCCAGCACTGAAGGCTCTACCTGGTTTTCACTGTCCCTTGGAACTGCATTCGCTGCCGCACAGACATTATCTCTCGGCATAAGCTTTATTTGTTTATGATGCAACAATGCCTATGTCACTCTGGCAGAACCCGGCTGCCAAATTTGAAACGTCCAGCGATTGCGCCCACACGAAAGCTGCCTGCACTGAAAGCTCTACCTGGTTTTCACTGTCCCTTGGAACTGCATTCGCTGCCGCACAGACATTCGCGCTCTGCAAAAGCCTTGGTTGGTTATGATGCAACAATGCCTATGTGACTCTGGCAGAGCCCGGCTGCCAAATTCGAAACGTCCAGCGATTGCGCCCACACGAAAGCTGCCAGCACTGAAAGCTCTACCTGGTTTTCACTGTCCCTTGGAACTGCATTCGCTGCCGCACAGACATTCGCGCTCTGCGCAAGCCTTGGTGGGTTATGATGCAACAATGCCTATGTGACTCTGGCAGAGCCCGGCTGCCAAATTCGAAACGTCCAGCGATTGCGCCCACACGAAAGCTGCCAGCACTGAAAGCTCTACCTGGTTTTCACTGTCCCTTGGAACTGCATTCTCTGCCGCACAGACATTCGCGGTCCGCAAAACCCTTGGTTGGTTATGATGCAACAATGCCTATGTGACTCTCGCAGAGCCCTCTTCCAAATTTGAAACGTCCACCGATTGCGCCCACACGAAAGCTGCCAGCACTGAACGCTCTGCCTGGTTTTCACTGTCCCTTGGAACTGCATTCGCTGCCGCACAGACATTCGCGCTCTTCGCAAGCCTTGGTTGGTTATGATGCAACAATGCCTATGTGACTCTGGCAGAACCCGGCTGCCAAATTTGACACGTCCAGCGATTGCGCCCACACGAAAGCTGCCAGCACTTAAAGCTCTACCTGGTTTTCACTGTCCCTTGGAACTGCATTCGCTGCCGCACAGACATTCGCGCTTTGCGCAAGCCTTGGTTGGTTATGACGCAACAATGCCTATGTGACTCTGGCAGAGCCCGGCTGCCAAATTTGAAACGTCCAGCGATTGCGCCCACACGAAAGCTGCCAGCACTGAAAGCTCTACCTGGTTTTCACTGTCTCTTGGAACTGCATTCGCTGCCGCACAGACATTCGCGCTCTGCGCAAGCCTTGGTTGGTTATGATGCAACAATGCCTATGTGACTCTCGCAGAGCCCGGCTGCCAAATTTGAAACGTCCAGCGATTGCGCCCACACGAAAGCTGCCAGCACTGAAAGCTCTACCTGGTTTTCACTGTCCCTTGGAACTGCATTCGCTGCCGCACAGACATTATCTCTCCGCATAAGCTTTATTTGTTTATGATGCAACAATGCCTATGTGACTCTGGCAGAACCCGGCTGCCAAATTTGAAACGTCCAGCGATTGCGCCCACACGAAAGCTGCCTGCACTGAAAGCTCTACCTGGTTTTCACTGTCCCTTGGAACTGCATTCGCTGCCGCACAGACATTCGCGCTCTGCAAAAGCCTTGGTTGGGTATGATGCAACAATGCCTATGTGACTCTGGCAGAGCCCGGCTGCCAAATTTGAAACGTCCAGCGATTGCGCCCACACGAAAGCTGCCAGCACTGAAAGCTCTACCTGGATTTCACTGTCCCTTGGAACTGCATTCGCTGCCGCACAGACATTCGCGCTCTGCGCAAGCCTTGGCTGGTTATGATGCAACAATGCCTATGTGACTCTCGCACAGCCCGCTGCCAAATTTGAAACGTCCAGAAATTTCGCCCACACGAAAGCTGCCAGCACTGAAAGCTCTACCTGGATTTCACTGTCCCTTGGAACTGCATTCGCTGCCGCACAGACATTCGCGCTCTGCGCAAGCCTTGGTTGGTTATGATGCAACAATGCCTATGTGACTCTGGCAGAGAGGGGCTGCCAAATTTGAAACGTCCAGTGATTGCGCCCACACGAAAGCTGCCAGCACTGAAAGCTCTACCTGGTTTTCACTGTCCCTTGGAACTGCATTCGCTGCCGCACAGACATTCGCTTTCTGCAAAAGTCTTGGTTGGTTATGATGCAACAATGCCTATGTGACTCTGGCAGAGGCCTGCTGCCAAATTTGAAACGTCCAGCGATTGCGCCCACACGAAAGCTGCCAGCACTGAAAGCTCTACCTGGATTTCACTGTCCCTTGGAACTGCATTCGCTGCCGCACAGACATTCGCGCTCTGCAAAAGCCTTGGTTGGGTATATGCAAGAATGCCTATGTGACTCTCGCAGAGCCCGGCTGCCAAATTTGAAACGTCCACTGATTGCGCCCACACGAAAGCTGCCAGCACTGAAAGCTCTACCTGGTTTTTACTGTCCCTTGGAACTGCATTCGCTGCCGCACAGAAATTCGCGCTCTGCGCAAGCCTTGGCTGGTTATGATGCAACAATGCCTATATGACTCTCGCACAGCCCGCTGCCAAATTTGAAACGTCCAGAAATTGAGCCCAAACGAAAGCTGCCAGCACTGAAAGCTCTACCTGGTTTTCGCTGTCCCTTGGAACTGCATTCGCTGCCGCACAGACATTCGCGCTCTGCAAAAGCCTTGGTTGGGTATATGCAAGAATACCTATGTGACTCTCGCAGAGCCCGCTGCCAAATTTGAAACGTCCACTGATTGCGCCCACACGAAAGCTGCCAGCACTGAAAGCTCTACCTGGTTTTTACTGTCCCTTGGAACTGCATTCGCTGCCGCACAGACATTCGCGCTCTGCAAAAGCCTTGGTTGGTTATGATGCAACAATGCCTATGTGACTCTGGCAGAGCCCGGCTGCCAAATTTGAAACGTCCACTGATTGCGCCCACACGAAAGCTGCCAGCACTGAAAGCTCTACCTGGTTTTTACTGTCCCTTGGAACTGCATTCGCTGCCGCACAGACATTCGCGCTCTGCGCAAGCCTTGGCTGGTTATGATGCAACAATGCCTATGTGACTCTCGCACAGCCCGCTGCCAAATTTGAAACGTCCAGAAATTGCGCCCACACGAAAGCTGCCAGCACTGAAAGCTCTACCTGGTTTTCACTGTCCCTTGGAACTGCATTCGCTGCCGCACAGACATTCGCGCTCTGCGCAAGCCTTGGTTGGTTATGATGCAACAATGCCTATGTGACTCTGGCAGAGCCCGGCTGCCAAATTTGAAACGTCCAGCGATTGCGCCCACACGAAAGCTGCCAGCACTGAAAGCTCTACCTGGTTTTCACTGTCCCTTGGAACTGCATTCTCTGCCGCACAGACATTCGCGGTCCGCAAAAGCCTTGGTTGGTTATGATGCAACAATGCCTATGTGACTCTCGCAGAGCCCTCTTCCAAATTTGAAACGTCCACCGATTGCGCCCACACGAAAGCTGCCAGCACTGAAAGCTCTGCCTGGTTTTCACTGTCCCTTGGAACTGCATTCGCTGCCGCACAGACATTCGCGCTCTTCGCAAGCCTTGGTTGGTTATGATGCAACAATGCCTATGTGACTCTGGCAGAGCCCGGGCGCCAAATTTGAAACGTCCACTGATTGCGCCCACACGAAAGCTGCCAGCACTGAAAGCTCTACCTGGTTTTCACTGTCCCATGGAACTGCATTCGCTGCCGCACAGACATTCGCGCTTTGCGCAAGCCTTGGTTGGTTATAAAGCAACAATGCCTATGTGACTCTGGCAGAGCCCGGCTGCCAAATTTGAAACGTCCAGCGATTGCGCCCACACGAAAGCTGCCAGCACTGAAAGCTCTACCTGGATTTCACTGTCCCTTGGAACTGCATTCGCTGCCGCACAGACATTCGCGCTCTGCGCAAGCCTTGGTTGGTTATGATGCAACAATGCCTATGTGACTCTGGCAGAGCCCGGCTGCCAAATTTGAAACATCCACTGATTGCGCCCACACGAAAGCTGCCAGCACTGAAAGCTCTACCTGGTTTTCACTGTCCCTTGGAACTGCATTCGCTGCCGCACAGACATTATCTCTCCGCATAAGCTTTATTTGTTTATGATGCAACAATGTCTATGTGACTCTGGCAGAACCCGGCTGCCAAATTTGGAACGTCCAGCGATTGCGCCCACACGAAAGCTGCCTGCACTGAAAGCTCTACCTGGTTTTCACTGTCCCTTGGAACTGCATTCGCTGCCGCACAGACATTCGCGCTCTGCAAAAGCCTTGGTTGGTTATGATGCAACAATGCCTATGTGACTCTGGCAGAGCCCGGCTGCCAAATTTGAAACGTCCAGCGATTGCGCCCACACGAAAGCTGCCAGCACTGAAAGCTCTACCTGGTTTTCACTGTCCCTTGGAACTGCATTCTCTGCCGCACAGACATTCGCGGTCAGCAAAAGCCTTGGTTGGTTATGATGCAACAATGCCTATGTGACTCTCGCAGAGGCCTCTTCCAAATTTGAAACATCCACCGATTGCGCCCACACGAAGGCTGCCAGCGCTGAAAGCTCTGCCTGGTTTTCACTGTCCCTTGGAACTGCATTCGCTGCCGCACAGACATTCGCGCTCTTCGCAAGCCTTGGTTGGTTATGATGCAACAATGCCTATGTGACTCTCGCAGAGCCCGGCTGCCAAATTTGAAACGTCCACTGATTGCGCCCACACGAAAGCTGCCAGCACTGAAAGCTCTACCTGGTTTTCACTGTCCCTTGGAACTGCATTCGCTGCCGCACAGACATTCGCGCTTTGCGCAAGCCTTGGTTGGTTATAAAGCAACAATGCCTATGTGACTCTGGCAGAGCCCGGCTGCCAAATTTGAAACGTCCAGCGATTGCGCCCACACGAAAGCTGCCAGCACTGAAAGCTCTACCTGGATTTCACTGTCCCTTGGAACTGCAGTCGCTGCCGCACAGACATTCGCGCTCTGCGCAAGCCTTGGTTGGTTATGATGCAACAATGCCTATGTGACTCTGGCAGAGCCCGGCTGCCAAATTTGAAACATCCACTGATTGCGCCCACACAAAAGCTGCCAGCACTGAAAGCTCTACCTGGTTTTCACTGTCCCTTGGAACTGCATTCGCTGCCGCACAGACATTATCTCTCCGCATAAGCTTTATTTGTTTATGATGCAACAATGCCTATGTGACTCTGGCAGAACCCGGCTGCCAAATTTGAAACGTCCAGCGATTGCGCCCACACGAAAGCTGCCTGCACTGAAAGCTCTACCTGGTTTTCACTGTCCCTTGGAACTGCATTCGCTGCCGCACAGACATTCGCGCTCTGCGCAAGCCTTGGCTGGTTATGATGCAACAATGCCTATGTGACTCTCGCACAGCCCGCTGCCAAATTTGAAACGTCCAGAAATTGCGCCCACACGAAAGCTGCCAGCACTGAAAGCTCTACCTGGTTTTCACTGTCCCTTGGAACTGCATTCGCTGCCGCACAGACATTCGCGCTCTGCGCAAGCCTTGGTTGGTTATGATGCAACAATGCCTATGTGACTCTGGCAGAGCCCGGCTGCCAAATTTGAAACGTCCAGCGATTGCGCCCACACGAAAGCTGCCAGCACTGAAAGCTCTACCTGGTTTTCACTGTCCCTTGGAACTGCATTCTCTGCCGCACAGACATTCGCGGTCCGCAAAAGCCTTGGTTGGTTATGATGCAACAATGCCTATGTGACTCTCGCAGAGCCCTCTTCCAAATTTGAAACGTCCACCGATTGCGCCCACACGAAAGCTGCCAGCACTGAAAGCTCTGCCTGGTTTTCACTGTCCCTTGGAACTGCATTCGCTGCCGCACAGACATTCGCGCTCTTCGCAAGCCTTGGTTGGTTATGATGCAACAATGCCTATGTGACTCTCGCAGAGCCCGGCTGCCAAATTTGAAACGTCCACTGATTGCGCCCACACGAAAGCTGCCAGCACTGAAAGCTCTACCTGGTTTTCACTGTCCCTTGGAACTGCATTCGCTGCCGCACAGACATTCGCGCTTTGCGCAAGCCTTGGTTGGTTATAAAGCAACAATGCCTATGTGACTCTGGCAGAGCCCGGCTGCCAAATTTGAAACGTCCAGCGATTGCGCCCACACGAAAGCTGCCAGCACTGAAAGCTCTACCTGGATTTCACTGTCCCTTGGAACTGCATTCGCTGCCGCACAGACATTCGCGCTCTGCGCAAGCCTTGGTTGGTTATGATGCAACAATGCCTATGTGACTCTGGCAGAGCCCGGCTGCCAAATTTGAAACATCCACTGATTGCGCCCACACGAAAGCTGCCAGCACTGAAAGCTCTACCTGGTTTTCACTGTCCCTTGGAACTGCATTCGCTGCCGCACAGACATTATCTCTCCGCATAAGCTTTATTTGTTTATGATGCAACAATGCCTATGTGACTCTGGCAGAACCCGGCTGCCAAATTTGAAACGTCCAGCGATTGCGCCCACACGAAAGCTGCCAGCACTGAAAGCTCTACCTGGTTTTCACTGTCCCTTGGAACTGCATTCGCTGCCGCACAGACATTCGCGCTCTGCAAAAGCCTTGGTTGGTTATGATGCAACAATGCCTATGTGACTCTGGCAGAGCCCGGCTGCCAAATTTGAAACGTCCAGCGATTGCGCCCACACGAAAGCTGCCAGCACTGAAAGCTCTACCTGGTTTTCACTGTCCCTTGGAACTGCATTCTCTGCCGCACAGACATTCGCGGTCAGCAAAAGCCTTGGTTGGTTATGATGCAACAATGCCTATGTGACTCTCGCAGAGGCCTCTTCCAAATTTGAAACATCCACCGATTGCGCCCACACGAAAGCTGCCAGCACTGAAAGCTCTGCCTGGTTTTCACTGTCCCTTGGAACTGCATTCGCTGCCGCACAGACATTCGCGCTCTTCGCAAGCCTTGGTTGGTTATGATGCAACAATGCCTATGTGACTCTCGCAGAGCCCGGCTGCCAAATTTGAAACGTCCACTGATTGCGCCCACACGAAAGCTGCCAGCACTGAAAGCTCTACCTGGTTTTCACTGTCCCTTGGAACTGCATTCGCTGCCGCACAGACATTCGCTTTCTGCAAAAGTCTTGGTTGGTTATGATGCAACAATGCCTATGTGACTCTGGCAGAGCCCGGCTGCCAAATTTGAAACGTCCAGCGATTGCGCCCACACGAAAGCTGCCAGCACTGAAAGCTCTACCTGGTTTTCACTGTCCCTTGGAACTGCATTCTCTGCCGCACAGACATTCGCGGTCCGCAAAAGCCTTGGTTGGTTATGATGCAACAATGCCTATGTGACTCTCGCAGAGCCCTCTTCCAAATTTGAAACGTCCACCGATTGCGCCCACACGAAAGCTGCCAGCACTGAAAGCTCTGCCTGGTTTTCACTGTCCCTTGGAACTGCATTCGCTGCCGCACAGACATTCGCGCTCTTCGCAAGCCTTGGTTGGTTATGATGCAACAATGCCTATGTGACTCTGGCAGAGCCCGGGCGCCAAATTTGAAACGTCCACTGATTGCGCCCACACGAAAGCTGCCAGCACTGAAAGCTCTACCTGGTTTTCACTGTCCCATGGAACTGCATTCGCTGCCGCACAGACATTCGCGCTTTGCGCAAGCCTTGGTTGGTTATAAAGCAACAATGCCTATGTGACTCTGGCAGAGCCCGGCTGCCAAATTTGAAACGTCCAGCGATTGCGCCCACACGAAAGCTGCCAGCACTGAAAGCTCTACCTGGATTTCACTGTCCCTTGGAACTGCATTCGCTGCCGCACAGACATTCGCGCTCTGCGCAAGCCTTGGTTGGTTATGATGCAACAATGCCTATGTGACTCTGGCAGAGCCCGGCTGCCAAATTTGAAACATCCACTGATTGCGCCCACACGAAAGCTGCCAGCACTGAAAGCTCTACCTGGTTTTCACTGTCCCTTGGAACTGCATTCGCTGCCGCACAGACATTATCTCTCCGCATAAGCTTTATTTGTTTATGATGCAACAATGCCTATGTGACTCTGGCAGAACCCGGCTGCCAAATTTGGAACGTCCAGCGATTGCGCCCACACGAAAGCTGCCTGCACTGAAAGCTCTACCTGGTTTTCACTGTCCCTTGGAACTGCATTCGCTGCCGCACAGACATTCGCGCTCTGCAAAAGCCTTGGTTGGTTATGATGCAACAATGCCTATGTGACTCTGGCAGAGCCCGGCTGCCAAATTTGAAACGTCCAGCGATTGCGCCCACACGAAAGCTGCCAGCACTGAAAGCTCTACCTGGTTTTCACTGTCCCTTGGAACTGCATTCTCTGCCGCACAGACATTCGCGGTCAGCAAAAGCCTTGGTTGGTTATGATGCAACAATGCCTATGTGACTCTCGCAGAGGCCTCTTCCAAATTTGAAACATCCACCGATTGCGCCCACACGAAGGCTGCCAGCGCTGAAAGCTCTGCCTGGTTTTCACTGTCCCTTGGAACTGCATTCGCTGCCGCACAGACATTCGCGCTCTTCGCAAGCCTTGGTTGGTTATGATGCAACAATGCCTATGTGACTCTCGCAGAGCCCGGCTGCCAAATTTGAAACGTCCACTGATTGCGCCCACACGAAAGCTGCCAGCACTGAAAGCTCTACCTGGTTTTCACTGTCCCTTGGAACTGCATTCGCTGCCGCACAGACATTCGCGCTTTGCGCAAGCCTTGGTTGGTTATAAAGCAACAATGCCTATGTGACTCTGGCAGAGCCCGGCTGCCAAATTTGAAACGTCCAGCGATTGCGCCCACACGAAAGCTGCCAGCACTGAAAGCTCTACCTGGATTTCACTGTCCCTTGGAACTGCAGTCGCTGCCGCACAGACATTCGCGCTCTGCGCAAGCCTTGGTTGGTTATGATGCAACAATGCCTATGTGACTCTGGCAGAGCCCGGCTGCCAAATTTGAAACATCCACTGATTGCGCCCACACAAAAGCTGCCAGCACTGAAAGCTCTACCTGGTTTTCACTGTCCCTTGGAACTGCATTCGCTGCCGCACAGACATTATCTCTCCGCATAAGCTTTATTTGTTTATGATGCAACAATGCCTATGTGACTCTGGCAGAACCCGGCTGCCAAATTTGAAACGTCCAGCGATTGCGCCCACACGAAAGCTGCCTGCACTGAAAGCTCTACCTGGTTTTCACTGTCCCTTGGAACTGCATTCGCTGCCGCACAGACATTCGCGCTCTGCGCAAGCCTTGGCTGGTTATGATGCAACAATGCCTATGTGACTCTCGCACAGCCCGCTGCCAAATTTGAAACGTCCAGAAATTGCGCCCACACGAAAGCTGCCAGCACTGAAAGCTCTACCTGGTTTTCACTGTCCCTTGGAACTGCATTCGCTGCCGCACAGACATTCGCGCTCTGCGCAAGCCTTGGTTGGTTATGATGCAACAATGCCTATGTGACTCTGGCAGAGCCCGGCTGCCAAATTTGAAACGTCCAGCGATTGCGCCCACACGAAAGCTGCCAGCACTGAAAGCTCTACCTGGTTTTCACTGTCCCTTGGAACTGCATTCGCTGCCGCACAGACATTCGCGGTCCGCAAAAGCCTTGGTTGGTTATGATGCAACAATGCCTATGTGACTCTCGCAGAGCCCTCTTCCAAATTTGAAACGTCCACCGATTGCGCCCACACGAAAGCTGCCAGCACTGAAAGCTCTGCCTGGTTTTCACTGTCCCTTGGAACTGCATTCGCTGCCGCACAGACATTCGCGCTCTTCGCAAGCCTTGGTTGGTTATGATGCAACAATGCCTATGTGACTCTCGCAGAGCCCGGCTGCCAAATTTGAAACGTCCACTGATTGCGCCCACACGAAAGCTGCCAGCACTGAAAGCTCTACCTGGTTTTCACTGTCCCTTGGAACTGCATTCGCTGCCGCACAGACATTCGCGCTTTGCGCAAGCCTTGGTTGGTTATAAAGCAACAATGCCTATGTGACTCTGGCAGAGCCCGGCTGCCAAATTTGAAACGTCCAGCGATTGCGCCCACACGAAAGCTGCCAGCACTGAAAGCTCTACCTGGATTTCACTGTCCCTTGGAACTGCATTCGCTGCCGCACAGACATTCGCGCTCTGCGCAAGCCTTGGTTGGTTATGATGCAACAATGCCTATGTGACTCTGGCAGAGCCCGGCTGCCAAATTTGAAACATCCACTGATTGCGCCCACACGAAAGCTGCCAGCACTGAAAGCTCTACCTGGTTTTCACTGTCCCTTGGAACTGCATTCGCTGCCGCACAGACATTATCTCTCCGCATAAGCTTTATTTGTTTATGATGCAACAATGCCTATGTGACTCTGGCAGAACCCGGCTGCCAAATTTGAAACGTCCAGCGATTGCGCCCACACGAAAGCTGCCAGCACTGAAAGCTCTACCTGGTTTTCACTGTCCCTTGGAACTGCATTCGCTGCCGCACAGACATTCGCGCTCTGCAAAAGCCTTGGTTGGTTATGATGCAACAATGCCTATGTGACTCTGGCAGAGCCCGGCTGCCAAATTTGAAACGTCCAGCGATTGCGCCCACACGAAAGCTGCCAGCACTGAAAGCTCTACCTGGTTTTCACTGTCCCTTGGAACTGCATTCTCTGCCGCACAGACATTCGCGGTCAGCAAAAGCCTTGGTTGGTTATGATGCAACAATGCCTATGTGACTCTCGCAGAGGCCTCTTCCAAATTTGAAACATCCACCGATTGCGCCCACACGAAAGCTGCCAGCACTGAAAGCTCTGCCTGGTTTTCACTGTCCCTTGGAACTGCATTCGCTGCCGCACAGACATTCGCGCTCTTCGCAAGCCTTGGTTGGTTATGATGCAACAATGCCTATGTGACTCTCGCAGAGCCCGGCTGCCAAATTTGAAACGTCCACTGATTGCGCCCACACGAAAGCTGCCAGCACTGAAAGCTCTACCTGGTTTTCACTGTCCCTTGGAACTGCATTCGCTGCCGCACAGACATTCGCTTTCTGCAAAAGTCTTGGTTGGTTATGATGCAACAATGCCTATGTGACTCTGGCAGAGCCCGGCTGCCAAATTTGAAACGTCCAGCGATTGCGCCCACACGAAAGCTGCCAGCACTGAAAGCTCTACCTGGATTTCACTGTCCCTTGGAACTGCATTCGCTGCCGCACAGACATTCGCGCTCTGCGCAAGCCTTGGTTGGTTATGATGCAACAATGCCTATGTGACTCTCGCAGAGCCCGGCTGCCAAATTTGAAACATCCAGTGATTGCGCCCACACGAAAGCTGCCAGCTCTGAAAGCTCTACCTGGTTTTCACTGTCCCTTGGAACTGCATTCGCTGCCGCACAGACATTATCTCTCCGCATAAGCTTTATTTGTTTATGATGCAACAATGCCTATGTGACTCTGGCAGAACCCGGCTGCCAAATTTGAAACGTCCAGCGATTGCGCCCACACGAAAGCTGCCTGCACTGAAAGCTCTACCTGGTTTTCACTGTCCCTTGGAACTGCATTCGCTGCCGCACAGACATTCGCGCTCTGCAAAAGCCTTGGTTGGTTATGATGCAACAATGCCTATGTGACTCTGGCAGAGCCCGGCTGCCAAATTTGAAACGTCCACTGATTGCGCCCACACGAAAGCTGCCAGCACTGAAAGCTCTACCTGGTTTTCACTGTCCCTTGGAACTGCATTCGCTGCCGCACAGACATTCGCGCTCTGCGCAAGCCTTGGTTGGGTATGATGCAACAATGCCTATGTGACTCTCGCACAGCCCGCTGCCAAATTTGAAACGTCCAGAAATTGCGCCCACACGAAAGCTGCCAGCACTGAAAGCTCTACCTGGTTTTCACTGTCCCTTGGAACTGCATTCGCTGCCGCACAGACATTCGCGCTCTGCGCAAGCCTTGGTTGGTTATGATGCAACAATGCCTATGTGACTCTGGCAGAGCCCGGCTGCCAAATTTGAAACGTCCAGCGATTGCGCCCACACGAAAGCTGCCAGCACTGAAAGCTCTACCTGGATTTCACTGTCCCTTGGAACTGCATTCGCTGCCGCACAGACATTCGCGGTCCGCAAAAGCCTTGGTTGGTTATGATGCAACAATGCCTATGTGACTCTGGCAGAGGCCTGCTGCCAAATTTGAAACGTCCAGCGATTGCGCCCACACGAAAGCTGCCAGCACTGAAAGCTCTACCTGGATTTCACTGTCCCTTGGAACTGCATTCGCTGCCGCACAGACATTCGCGCTCTGCAAAAGCCTTGGTTGGGTATATGCAAGAATGCCTATGTGATTCTCGCAGAGCCCGGCTGCCAAATTTGAAACGTCCACTGATTGCGCCCTCACGAAAGCTGCCAGCACTGAAAGCTCTACCTGGTTTTCACTGTCCCTTGGAACTGCATTCGCTGCCGCACAGAAATTCGCGCTCTGCGCCAGCCTTGGCTTGTTATGATGCAACAATGCCTATGTGACTCTCGCACAGCCCGCTGCCAAATTTGAAACGTCCAGAAATTGATCCCACACGAAAGCTGCCAGCACTGAACGCTCTACCTGGTTTTCACTGTCCCTTGGAACTGCATTCGCTGCCGCACAGACATTCGCGCTCTGCGCAAGCCTTGGTTGGTTATGACGCAACAATGCCTATGTGACTCTCGCAGAGCCCGGCTGCCAAATTTGAAATGTACACCGATTGCGCCCACACGAAAGCTGCCAGCACTGAAAGCTCTACCTGGTTTTCACTGTCCCTTGGAACTGCATTCGCTGCCGCACAGACATTCGCGCTCTGCAAAAGCCTTGGTTCGGTATGATGCAACAATGCCTATGTGACTCTCGCACAGCCTGCTGCCAAATTTGAAACGTCCAGCGATTGCGCCCACACGAAAGCTGCCAGCACTGAAAGCTCTACCTGGATTTCACTGTCCCTTGGAACTGCATTCGCTGCCGCACAGACATTCGCGGTCCGCAAAAGTCTTGGTTGGTTATGATGCAACAATGCCTATGTGACTCTCGCAGAGCCCGGCTGCCAAATTTGAAACGTCCACCGATTGCGCCCACACGAAAGCTGCCAGCACTGAAAGCTCTGCCTGGTTTTCACTGTCCCTTGGAACTGCATTCGCTGCCGCACAGACATTCGCGCTCTTCGCAAGCCTTGGTTGGTTATGATGCAACAATGCCTATGTGACTCTCGCAGAGCCCGGCTGCCAAATTTGAAACGTCCACTGATTGCGCCCACACGAAAGCTGCCAGCACTGAAAGCTCTACCTGGTTTTCACTGTCCCTTGGAACTGCATTCGCTGCCGCACAGACATTCGCGCTTTGCGCAAGCCTTGGTTGGTTATAAAGCAACAATGCCTATGTGACTCTGGCAGAGACCGGCTGCCAAATTAGAAACGTCCAGCGATTGCACCCACACGAAAGCTGCCAGCACTGAAAGCTCTACCTGGTTTTCACTGTCCCTTGGAACTGCATTCGCTGCCGCACAGACATTCGTGGTCCGCAAAAGCCTTGGTTGGTTATGATTCAACAATGCCTATGTGACTCTCGAAGAGCCCGCTGCCAAATTTGAAACGTCCAGCGATTGCGCCCACATGAAAGCTGCCAGCACTGAAAGCTCTACCTGGTTTTCACTGTCCCTTGGAACTGCATTCGCTGCCGCACAGACATTCGCTCTGCGCAAAAGCCTTGGTTGGTTATGATGCAACAATGCCTATGTGACTCTGGCAGAGCCCGGCTGCCAAATTTGAAACGTCCAGCGATTGCGCCCACACGAAAGCTGCCAGCACTGAAAGCTCTACCTGGTTTTCACTGTCCCTTGGAACTGCATTCGCTGCCGCACAGACTTTCGCTTTCTGCAAAAGCCTTGGTTGGTTATGATGCAACAATGCCTATGTGACTCTGGCAGAGCCCGGCTGCCAAATTTGAAACGTCCAGCGATTGCGCCCACACGAAAGCTGCCAGCACTGAAAGCTCTACCTGGATTTCACTGTCCCTTGGAACTGCATTCGCTGCCGCACAGACATTCGCGCTCTGCGCAAGCCTTGGTTGGTTATGATGCAACAATGCCTATGTGACTCTCGCAGAGCCCGGCTGCCAAATTTGAAACATCCACTGATTGCGCCCACACGAAAGCTGCCAGCACTGAAAGCTCTACCTGGTTTTCACTGTCCCTTGGAACTGCATTCGCTGCCGCACAGACATTCGCGCTCTGCACAAGCCTTGGTTGGTTATGATGCAACAATGCCTATGTGACTCATGCAGAGCCCGGCTGCCAAATTTGAAACGTCCAGCGATTGCGCCCAAACAAAAGCTGCCAGCACTGAAAGCTCTACCTGGTTTTCACTGTCCCTTGGAACTGCATTCGCTTCCGCACAGACATTCGCGGTCCGCAAAAGCCTTGGTTGGTTATGATGCAACAATGCCTATGTGACTCTGGCAGAGCCCGGCTGCCAAATTCGAAACGTCCAGCGATTGCGCCCACACGAAAGCTGCCAGCACTGAAAGCTCTACCTGGTTTTCACTGTCCCTTGGAACTGCATTCGCTGCCGCACAGACATTCGTGGTCCGCAAAAGCCTTGGTTGTTTATGATTAAACAATGCCTATGTGACTCTCCCAGAGCCCGCTGCCAAATTTGAAACGTCCACCGATTGCGCCCACACGAAAGCTGCCAGCACTGAAAGGTCTACCTGGATTTCACTGTCCCTTGGAACTGCATTCGCTGCCGCACAGACATTATCTCTCCGCATAAGCTTTATTTGTTTATGATGCAGCAATGCCTATGTGACTCTGGCAGAACCCGGCTGCCAAATTTGAAACGTCCAGCGATTGCGCCCACATGATAGCTGCCAGCACTGAAAGCTCTGCCTGGTTTTCACTGTCCCTTGGAACTGCATTCGCTGCCGCACAGACATTCGCGCTCTGCAAAAGCCTTGGTTGGGTATATGCAAGAATGCCTATGTGACTCTCGCAGAGCGCGGCTGCCAAATTTGAAACGTCCAGCGATTGCGCCCACACGAAAGCTGCCAGCACTGAAAGCTCTACCTGGTTTTCACTGTCCCTTGGAACTGCATTCGCTGCCGCATAGACATTCGCGCTCTGCGCAAGCCTTGCCTGGTTATGATGCAACAATGCCTATGTGACTCTGGTAGAGCCCGGCTGCCAAATTTGAAACGTCCAGCGATTGCACCCACACGAAAGCTGCCAGCACTGAAAGCTCTACCTGGTTTTCACTGTCCCTTGGAACTGCATTCGCTGCCGCACAGACATTCGTGGTCCGCAAAAGCCTTGGTTGGTTATGATTCAACAATGCCTATGTGACTCTCGCAGAGCCCGCTGCCAAATTTGAAACGTCCAGCGATTGCGCCCACATGAAAGCTGCCAGCACTGAAAGCTCTACCTGGTTTTCACTGTCCCTTGGAACTGCATTCGCTGCCGCACAGACATTCGCGCTCTGCGCAAGCCTTGGTTGGTTATGATGCAACAATGCCTATGTGACTCTGGCAGAGCCCGGCTGCCAAATTTGAAACGTCCAGCGATTGCGCCCACACGAAAGCTGCCAGCACTGAAAGCTCTACCTGGTTTTCACTGTCCCTTGGAACTGCATTCTCTGCCGCACAGACATTCGCGGTCCGCAAAAGCCTTGGTTGGTTATGATGCAACAATGCCTATGTGACTCTCGCAGAGCCCTCTTCCAAATTTGAAACGTCCACCGATTGCGCCCACACGAAAGCTGCCAGCACTGAAAGCTCTGCCTGGTTTTCACTGTCCCTTGGAACTGCATTCGCTGCCGCACAGACATTCGCGCTCTTCGCAAGCCTTGGTTGGTTATGATGCAACAATGCCTATGTGACTCTGGCAGAGCCCGGGCGCCAAATTTGAAACGTCCACTGATTGCGCCCACACGAAAGCTGCCAGCACTGAAAGCTCTACCTGGTTTTCACTGTCCCTTGGAACTGCATTCGCTGCCGCACAGACATTCGCGCTTTGCGCAAGCCTTGGTTGGTTATAAAGCAACAATGCCTATGTGACTCTGGCAGAGCCCGGCTGCCAAATTTGAAACGTCCAGCGATTGCGCCCACACGAAAGCTGCCAGCACTGAAAGCTCTACCTGGATTTCACTGTCCCTTGGAACTGCATTCGCTGCCGCACAGACATTCGCGCTCTGCGCAAGCCTTGGTTGGTTATGATGCAACAATGCCTATGTGACTCTGGCAGAGCCCGGCTGCCAAATTTGAAACATCCACTGATTGCGCCCACACGAAAGCTGCCAGCACTGAAAGCTCTACCTGGTTTTCACTGTCCCTTGGAACTGCATTCGCTGCCGCACAGACATTCGCGCTCTGCAAAAGCCTTGGTTGGTTATGATGCAACAATGCCTATGTGACTCTGGCAGAGCCCGGCTGCCAAATTTGAAACGTCCAGCGATTGCGCCCACACGAAAGCTGCCAGCACTGAAAGCTCTACCTGGTTTTCACTGTCCCTTGGAACTGCATTCTCTGCCGCACAGACATTCGCGGTCAGCAAAAGCCTTGGTTGGTTATGATGCAACAATGCCTATGTGACTCTCGCAGAGGCCTCTTCCAAATTTGAAACATCCACCGATTGCGCCCACACGAAGGCTGCCAGCGCTGAAAGCTCTGCCTGGTTTTCACTGTCCCTTGGAACTGCATTCGCTGCCGCACAGACATTCGCGCTCTTCGCAAGCCTTGGTTGGTTATGATGCAACAATGCCTATGTGACTCTCGCAGAGCCCGGCTGCCAAATTTGAAACGTCCACTGATTGCGCCCACACGAAAGCTGCCAGCACTGAAAGCTCTACCTGGTTTTCACTGTCCCTTGGAACTGCATTCGCTGCCGCACAGACATTCGCGCTTTGCGCAAGCCTTGGTTGGTTATAAAGCAACAATGCCTATGTGACTCTGGCAGAGCCCGGCTGCCAAATTTGAAACGTCCAGCGATTGCGCCCACACGAAAGCTGCCAGCACTGAAAGCTCTACCTGGATTTCACTGTCCCTTGGAACTGCAGTCGCTGCCGCACAGACATTCGCGCTCTGCGCAAGCCTTGGTTGGTTATGATGCAACAATGCCTATGTGACTCTGGCAGAGCCCGGCTGCCAAATTTGAAACATCCACTGATTGCGCCCACACAAAAGCTGCCAGCACTGAAAGCTCTACCTGGTTTTCACTGTCCCTTGGAACTGCATTCGCTGCCGCACAGACATTATCTCTCCGCATAAGCTTTATTTGTTTATGATGCAACAATGCCTATGTGACTCTGGCAGAACCCGGCTGCCAAATTTGAAACGTCCAGCGATTGCGCCCACACGAAAGCTGCCTGCACTGAAAGCTCTACCTGGTTTTCACTGTCCCTTGGAACTGCATTCGCTGCCGCACAGACATTCGCGCTCTGCAAAAGCCTTGGTTGGTTATGATGCAACAATGCCTATGTGACTCTGGCAGAGCCCGGCTGCCAAATTTGAAACGTCCACTGATTGCGCCCACACGAAAGCTGCCAGCACTGAAAGCTCTACCTGGTTTTCACTGTCCCTTGGAACTGCATTCGCTGCCGCACAGACATTCGCGCTCTGCGCAAGCCTTGGTTGGGTATGATGCAACAATGCCTATGTGACTCTCGCACAGCCCGCTGCCAAATTTGAAACGTCCAGAAATTGCGCCCACACGAAAGCTGCCAGCACTGAAAGCTCTACCTGGTTTTCACTGTCCCTTGGAACTGCATTCGCTGCCGCACAGACATTCGCGCTCTGCGCAAGCCTTGGTTGGTTATGATGCAACAATGCCTATGTGACTCTGGCAGAGCCCGGCTGCCAAATTTGAAACGTCCAGCGATTGCGCCCACACGAAAGCTGCCAGCACTGAAAGCTCTACCTGGATTTCACTGTCCCTTGGAACTGCATTCGCTGCCGCACAGACATTCGCGGTCCGCAAAAGCCTTGGTTGGTTATGATGCAACAATGCCTATGTGACTCTGGCAGAGGCCTGCTGCCAAATTTGAAACGTCCAGCGATTGCGCCCACACGAAAGCTGCCAGCACTGAAAGCTCTACCTGGATTTCACTGTCCCTTGGAACTGCATTCGCTGCCGCACAGACATTCGCGCTCTGCAAAAGCCTTGGTTGGGTATATGCAAGAATGCCTATGTGATTCTCGCAGAGCCCGGCTGCCAAATTTGAAACGTCCACTGATTGCGCCCTCACGAAAGCTGCCAGCACTGAAAGCTCTACCTGGTTTTCACTGTCCCTTGGAACTGCATTCGCTGCCGCACAGAAATTCGCGCTCTGCGCCAGCCTTGGCTTGTTATGATGCAACAATGCCTATGTGACTCTCGCACAGCCCGCTGCCAAATTTGAAACGTCCAGAAATTGAGCCCACACGAAAGCTGCCAGCACTGAACGCTCTACCTGGTTTTCACTGTCCCTTGGAACTGCATTCGCTGCCGCACAGACATTCGCGCTCTGCGCAAGCCTTGGTTGGTTATGACGCAACAATGCCTATGTGACTCTCGCAGAGCCCGGCTGCCAAATTTGAAATGTACACCGATTGCGCCCACACGAAAGCTGCCAGCACTGAAAGCTCTACCTGGTTTTCACTGTCCCTTGGAACTGCATTCGCTGCCGCACAGACATTCGCGCTCTGCAAAAGCCTTGGTTCGGTATGATGCAACAATGCCTATGTGACTCTCGCACAGCCTGCTGCCAAATTTGAAACGTCCAGCGATTGCGCCCACACGAAAGCTGCCAGCACTGAAAGCTCTACCTGGATTTCACTGTCCCTTGGAACTGCATTCGCTGCCGCACAGACATTCGCGGTCCGCAAAAGTCTTGGTTGGTTATGATGCAACAATGCCTATGTGACTCTCGCAGAGCCCGGCTGCCAAATTTGAAACGTCCACCGATTGCGCCCACACGAAAGCTGCCAGCACTGAAAGCTCTGCCTGGTTTTCACTGTCCCTTGGAACTGCATTCGCTGCCGCACAGACATTCGCGCTCTTCGCAAGCCTTGGTTGGTTATGATGCAACAATGCCTATGTGACTCTCGCAGAGCCCGGCTGCCAAATTTGAAACGTCCACTGATTGCGCCCACACGAAAGCTGCCAGCACTGAAAGCTCTACCTGGTTTTCACTGTCCCTTGGAACTGCATTCGCTGCCGCACAGACATTCGCGCTTTGCGCAAGCCTTGGTTGGTTATAAAGCAACAATGCCTATGTGACTCTGGCAGAGACCGGCTGCCAAATTAGAAACGTCCAGCGATTGCACCCACACGAAAGCTGCCAGCACTGAAAGCTCTACCTGGTTTTCACTGTCCCTTGGAACTGCATTCGCTGCCGCACAGACATTCGTGGTCCGCAAAAGCCTTGGTTGGTTATGATTCAACAATGCCTATGTGACTCTCGCAGAGCCCGCTGCCAAATTTGAAACGTCCAGCGATTGCGCCCACATGAAAGCTGCCAGCACTGAAAGCTCTACCTGGTTTTCACTGTCCCTTGGAACTGCATTCGCTGCCGCACAGACATTCGCTCTGCGCAAAAGCCTTGGTTGGTTATGATGCAACAATGCCTATGTGACTCTGGCAGAGCCCGGCTGCCAAATTTGAAACGTCCAGCGATTGCGCCCACACGAAAGCTGCCAGCACTGAAAGCTCTACCTGGTTTTCACTGTCCCTTGGAACTGCATTCGCTGCCGCACAGACTTTCGCTTTCTGCAAAAGCCTTGGTTGGTTATGATGCAACAATGCCTATGTGACTCTGGCAGAGCCCGGCTGCCAAATTTGAAACGTCCAGCGATTGCGCCCACACGAAAGCTGCCAGCACTGAAAGCTCTACCTGGATTTCACTGTCCCTTGGAACTGCATTCGCTGCCGCACAGACATTCGCGCTCTGCGCAAGCCTTGGTTGGTTATGATGCAACAATGCCTATGTGACTCTCGCAGAGCCCGGCTGCCAAATTTGAAACATCCACTGATTGCGCCCACACGAAAGCTGCCAGCACTGAAAGCTCTACCTGGTTTTCACTGTCCCTTGGAACTGCATTCGCTGCCGCACAGACATTCGCGCTCTGCACAAGCCTTGGTTGGTTATGATGCAACAATGCCTATGTGACTCATGCAGAGCCCGGCTGCCAAATTTGAAACGTCCAGCGATTGCGCCCAAACAAAAGCTGCCAGCACTGAAAGCTCTACCTGGTTTTCACTGTCCCTTGGAACTGCATTCGCTTCCGCACAGACATTCGCGGTCCGCAAAAGCCTTGGTTGGTTATGATGCAACAATGCCTATGTGACTCTGGCAGAGCCCGGCTGCCAAATTCGAAACGTCCAGCGATTGCGCCCACACGAAAGCTGCCAGCACTGAAAGCTCTACCTGGTTTTCACTGTCCCTTGGAACTGCATTCGCTGCCGCACAGACATTCGTGGTCCGCAAAAGCCTTGGTTGTTTATGATTAAACAATGCCTATGTGACTCTCGCAGAGCCCGCTGCCAAATTTGAAACGTCCACCGATTGCGCCCACACGAAAGCTGCCAGCACTGAAAGGTCTACCTGGATTTCACTGTCCCTTGGAACTGCATTCGCTGCCGCACAGACATTATCTCTCCGCATAAGCTTTATTTGTTTATGATGCAGCAATGCCTATGTGACTCTGGCAGAACCCGGCTGCCAAATTTGAAACGTCCAGCGATTGCGCCCACATGATAGCTGCCAGCACTGAAAGCTCTGCCTGGTTTTCACTGTCCCTTGGAACTGCATTCGCTGCCGCACAGACATTCGCGCTCTGCAAAAGCCTTGGTTGGGTATATGCAAGAATGCCTATGTGACTCTCGCAGAGCGCGGCTGCCAAATTTGAAACGTCCAGCGATTGCGCCCACACGAAAGCTGCCAGCACTGAAAGCTCTACCTGGTTTTCACTGTCCCTTGGAACTGCATTCGCTGCCGCATAGACATTCGCGCTCTGCGCAAGCCTTGCCTGGTTATGATGCAACAATGCCTATGTGACTCTGGTAGAGCCCGGCTGCCAAATTTGAAACGTCCAGCGATTGCACCCACACGAAAGCTGCCAGCACTGAAAGCTCTACCTGGTTTTCACTGTCCCTTGGAACTGCATTCGCTGCCGCACAGACATTCGTGGTCCGCAAAAGCCTTGGTTGGTTATGATTCAACAATGCCTATGTGACTCTCGCAGAGCCCGCTGCCAAATTTGAAACGTCCAGCGATTGCGCCCACATGAAAGCTGCCAGCACTGAAAGCTCTACCTGGTTTTCACTGTCCCTTGGAACTGCATTCGCTGCCGCACAGACATTCGCGCTCTGCGCAAGCCTTGGTTGGTTATGATGCAACAATGCCTATGTGACTCTGGCAGAGCCCGGCTGCCAAATTTGAAACGTCCAGCGATTGCGCCCACACGAAAGCTGCCAGCACTGAAAGCTCTACCTGGTTTTCACTGTCCCTTGGAACTGCATTCTCTGCCGCACAGACATTCGCGGTCCGCAAAAGCCTTGGTTGGTTATGATGCAACAATGCCTATGTGACTCTCGCAGAGCCCTCTTCCAAATTTGAAACGTCCACCGATTGCGCCCACACGAAAGCTGCCAGCACTGAAAGCTCTGCCTGGTTTTCACTGTCCCTTGGAACTGCATTCGCTGCCGCACAGACATTCGCGCTCTTCGCAAGCCTTGGTTGGTTATGATGCAACAATGCCTATGTGACTCTGGCAGAGCCCGGGCGCCAAATTTGAAACGTCCACTGATTGCGCCCACACGAAAGCTGCCAGCACTGAAAGCTCTACCTGGTTTTCACTGTCCCTTGGAACTGCATTCGCTGCCGCACAGACATTCGCGCTTTGCGCAAGCCTTGGTTGGTTATAAAGCAACAATGCCTATGTGACTCTGGCAGAGCCCGGCTGCCAAATTTGAAACGTCCAGCGATTGCGCCCACACGAAAGCTGCCAGCACTGAAAGCTCTACCTGGATTTCACTGTCCCTTGGAACTGCATTCGCTGCCGCACAGACATTCGCGCTCTGCGCAAGCCTTGGTTGGTTATGATGCAACAATGCCTATGTGACTCTGGCAGAGCCCGGCTGCCAAATTTGAAACATCCACTGATTGCGCCCACACGAAAGCTGCCAGCACTGAAAGCTCTACCTGGTTTTCACTGTCCCTTGGAACTGCATTCGCTGCCGCACAGACATTCGCGCTCTGCAAAAACCTTGGTTGGTTATGATGCAACAATGCCTATGTGACTCTGGCAGAGCCCGGCTGCCAAATTTGAAACGTCCAGCGATTGCGCCCACACGAAAGCTGCCAGCACTGAAAGCTCTACCTGGTTTTCACTGTCCCTTGGAACTGCATTCTCTGCCGCACAGACATTCGCGGTCAGCAAAAGCCTTGGTTGGTTATGATGCAACAATGCCTATGTGACTCTCGCAGAGGCCTCTTCCAAATTTGAAACATCCACCGATTGCGCCCACACGAAGGCTGCCAGCGCTGAAAGCTCTGCCTGGTTTTCACTGTCCCTTGGAACTGCATTCGCTGCCGCACAGACATTCGCGCTCTTCGCAAGCCTTGGTTGGTTATGATGCAACAATGCCTATGTGACTCTCGCAGAGCCCGGCTGCCAAATTTGAAACGTCCACTGATTGCGCCCACACGAAAGCTGCCAGCACTGAAAGCTCTACCTGGTTTTCACTGTCCCTTGGAACTGCATTCGCTGCCGCACAGACATTCGCGCTTTGCGCAAGCCTTGGTTGGTTATAAAGCAACAATGCCTATGTGACTCTGGCAGAGCCCGGCTGCCAAATTTGAAACGTCCAGCGATTGCGCCCACACGAAAGCTGCCAGCACTGAAAGCTCTACCTGGATTTCACTGTCCCTTGGAACTGCAGTCGCTGCCGCACAGACATTCGCGCTCTGCGCAAGCCTTGGTTGGTTATGATGCAACAATGCCTATGTGACTCTGGCAGAGCCCGGCTGCCAAATTTGAAACATCCACTGATTGCGCCCACACAAAAGCTGCCAGCACTGAAAGCTCTACCTGGTTTTCACTGTCCCTTGGAACTGCATTCGCTGCCGCACAGACATTATCTCTCCGCATAAGCTTTATTTGTTTATGATGCAACAATGCCTATGTGACTCTGGCAGAACCCGGCTGCCAAATTTGAAACGTCCAGCGATTGCGCCCACACGAAAGCTGCCTGCACTGAAAGCTCTACCTGGTTTTCACTGTCCCTTGGAACTGCATTCGCTGCCGCACAGACATTCGCGCTCTGCGCAAGCCTTGGCTGGTTATGATGCAACAATGCCTATGTGACTCTCGCACAGCCCGCTGCCAAATTTGAAACGTCCAGAAATTGCGCCCACACGAAAGCTGCCAGCACTGAAAGCTCTACCTGGTTTTCACTGTCCCTTGGAACTGCATTCGCTGCCGCACAGACATTCGCGCTCTGCGCAAGCCTTGGTTGGTTATGATGCAACAATGCCTATGTGACTCTGGCAGAGCCCGGCTGCCAAATTTGAAACGTCCAGCGATTGCGCCCACACGAAAGCTGCCAGCACTGAAAGCTCTACCTGGTTTTCACTGTCCCTTGGAACTGCATTCTCTGCCGCACAGACATTCGCGGTCCGCAAAAGCCTTGGTTGGTTATGATGCAACAATGCCTATGTGACTCTCGCAGAGCCCTCTTCCAAATTTGAAACGTCCACCGATTGCGCCCACACGAAAGCTGCCAGCACTGAAAGCTCTGCCTGGTTTTCACTGTCCCTTGGAACTGCATTCGCTGCCGCACAGACATTCGCGCTCTTCGCAAGCCTTGGTTGGTTATGATGCAACAATGCCTATGTGACTCTCGCAGAGCCCGGCTGCCAAATTTGAAACGTCCACTGATTGCGCCCACACGAAAGCTGCCAGCACTGAAAGCTCTACCTGGTTTTCACTGTCCCTTGGAACTGCATTCGCTGCCGCACAGACATTCGCGCTTTGCGCAAGCCTTGGTTGGTTATAAAGCAACAATGCCTATGTGACTCTGGCAGAGCCCGGCTGCCAAATTTGAAACGTCCAGCGATTGCGCCCACACGAAAGCTGCCAGCACTGAAAGCTCTACCTGGATTTCACTGTCCCTTGGAACTGCATTCGCTGCCGCCCAGACATTCGCGCTCTGCGCAAGCCTTGGTTGGTTATGATGCAACAATGCCTATGTGACTCTGGCAGAGCCCGGCTGCCAAATTTGAAACATCCACTGATTGCGCCCACACGAAAGCTGCCAGCACTGAAAGCTCTACCTGGTTTTCACTGTCCCTTGGAACTGCATTCGCTGCCGCACAGACATTATCTCTCCGCATAAGCTTTATTTGTTTATGATGCAACAATGCCTATGTGACTCTGGCAGAACCCGGCTGCCAAATTTGAAACGTCCAGCGATTGCGCCCACACGAAAGCTGCCAGCACTGAAAGCTCTACCTGGTTTTCACTGTCCCTTGGAACTGCATTCGCTGCCGCACAGACATTCGCGCTCTGCAAAAGCCTTGGTTGGTTATGATGCAACAATGCCTATGTGACTCTGGCAGAGCCCGGCTGCCAAATTTGAAACGTCCAGCGATTGCGCCCACACGAAAGCTGCCAGCACTGAAAGCTCTACCTGGTTTTCACTGTCCCTTGGAACTGCATTCTCTGCCGCACAGACATTCGCGGTCAGCAAAAGCCTTGGTTGGTTATGATGCAACAATGCCTATGTGACTCTCGCAGAGGCCTCTTCCAAATTTGAAACATCCACCGATTGCGCCCACACGAAAGCTGCCAGCACTGAAAGCTCTGCCTGGTTTTCACTGTCCCTTGGAACTGCATTCGCTGCCGCACAGACATTCGCGCTCTTCGCAAGCCTTGGTTGGTTATGATGCAACAATGCCTATGTGACTCTCGCAGAGCCCGGCTGCCAAATTTGAAACGTCCACTGATTGCGCCCACACGAAAGCTGCCAGCACTGAAAGCTCTACCTGGTTTTCACTGTCCCTTGGAACTGCATTCGCTGCCGCACAGACATTCGCTTTCTGCAAAAGTCTTGGTTGGTTATGATGCAACAATGCCTATGTGACTCTGGCAGAGCCCGGCTGCCAAATTTGAAACGTCCAGCGATTGCGCCCACACGAAAGCTGCCAGCACTGAAAGCTCTACCTGGATTTCACTGTCCCTTGGAACTGCATTCGCTGCCGCACAGACATTCGCGCTCTGCGCAAGCCTTGGTTGGTTATGATGCAACAATGCCTATGTGACTCTCGCAGAGCCCGGCTGCCAAATTTGAAACATCCACTGATTGCGCCCACACGAAAGCTGCCAGCTCTGAAAGCTCTACCTGGTTTTCACTGTCCCTTGGAACTGCATTCGCTGCCGCACAGACATTATCTCTCCGCATAAGCTTTATTTGTTTATGATGCAACAATGCCTATGTGACTCTGGCAGAACCCGGCTGCCAAATTTGAAACGTCCAGCGATTGCGCCCACACGAAAGCTGCCTGCACTGAAAGCTCTACCTGGTTTTCACTGTCCCTTGGAACTGCATTCGCTGCCGCACAGACATTCGCGCTCTGCAAAAGCCTTGGTTGGTTATGATGCAACAATGCCTATGTGACTCTGGCAGAGCCCGGCTGCCAAATTTGAAACGTCCACTGATTGCGCCCACACGAAAGCTGCCAGCACTGAAAGCTCTACCTGGTTTTCACTGTCCCTTGGAACTGCATTCGCTGCCGCACAGACATTCGCGCTCTGCGCAAGCCTTGGCTGGTTATGATGCAACAATGCCTATGTGACTCTCGCACAGCCCGCTGCCAAATTTGAAACGTCCAGAAATTGCGCCCACACGAAAGCTGCCAGCACTGAAAGCTCTACCTGGATTTCACTGTCCCTTGGAACTGCATTCGCTGCCGCACAGACATTCGCGCTCTGCGCAAGCCTTGGTTGGTTATGATGCAACAATGCCTATGTGACTCTCGCAGAGCCCGGCTGCCAAATTTGAAACATCCACTGATTGCGCCCACACGAAAGCTGCCAGCTCTGAAAGCTCTACCTGGTTTTCACTGTCCCTTGGAACTGCATTCGCTGCCGCACAGACATTATCTCTCCGCATAAGCTTTATTTGTTTATGATGCAACAATGCCTATGTGACTCTGGCAGAACCCGGCTGCCAAATTTGAAACGTCCAGCGATTGCGCCCACACGAAAGCTGCCTGCACTGAAAGCTCTACCTGGTTTTCACTGTCCCTTGGAACTGCATTCGCTGCCGCACAGATATTCGCGCTCTGCAAAAGCCTTGGTTGGTTATGATGCAACAATGCCTATGTGACTCTGGCAGAGCCCGGCTGCCAAATTTGAAACGTCCACTGATTGCGCCCACACGAAAGCTGCCAGCACTGAAAGCTCTACCTGGTTTTCACTGTCCCTTGGAACTGCATTCGCTGCCGCACAGACATTCGCGCTCTGCGCAAGCCTTGGCTGGTTATGATGCAACAATGCCTATGTGACTCTCGCACAGCCCGCTGCCAAATTTGAAACGTCCAGAAATTGCGCCCACACGAAAGCTGCCAGCACTGAAAGCTCTACCTGGTTTTCACTGTCCCTTGGAACTGCATTCGCTGCCGCACAGACATTCGCGCTCTGCGCAAGCCTTGGTTGGTTATGATGCAACAATGCCTATGTGACTCTGGCAGAGCCCGGCTGCCAAATTTGAAACGTCCAGCGATTGCGCCCACACGAAAGCTGCCAGCACTGAAAGCTCTACCTGGATTTCACTGTCCCTTGGAACTGCATTCGCTGCCGCACAGACATTCGCGGTCCGCAAAAGCCTTGGTTGGTTATGATGCAACAATGCCTATGTGACTCTGGCAGAGGCCTGCTGCCAAATTTGAAACGTCCAGCGATTGCGCCCACACGAAAGCTGCCAGCACTGAAAGCTCTACCTGGATTTCACTGTCCCTTGGAACTGCATTCGCTGCCGCACAGACATTCGCGCTCTGCAAAAGCCTTGGTTGGGTATATGCAAGAATGCCTATGTGATTCTCGCAGAGCCCGGCTGCCAAATTTGAAACGTCCACTGATTGCGCCCTCACGAAAGCTGCCAGCACTGAAAGCTCTACCTGGTTTTCACTGTCCCTTGGAACTGCATTCGCTGCCGCACAGAAATTCGCGCTCTGCGCCAGCCTTGGCTTGTTATGATGCAACAATGCCTATGTGACTCTCGCACAGCCCGCTGCCAAATTTGAAACGTCCAGAAATTGAGCCCACACGAAAGCTGCCAGCACTGAACGCTCTACCTGGTTTTCACTGTCCCTTGGAACTGCATTCGCTGCCGCACAGACATTCGCGCTCTGCGCAAGCCTTGGTTGGTTATGACGCAACAATGCCTATGTGACTCTCGCAGAGCCCGGCTGCCAAATTTGAAATGTACACCGATTGCGCCCACACGAAAGCTGCCAGCACTGAAAGCTCTACCTGGTTTTCACTGTCCCTTGGAACTGCATTCGCTGCCGCACAGACATTCGCGCTCTGCAAAAGCCTTGGTTCGGTATGATGCAACAATGCCTATGTGACTCTCGCACAGCCTGCTGCCAAATTTGAAACGTCCAGCGATTGCGCCCACACGAAAGCTGCCAGCACTGAAAGCTCTACCTGGATTTCACTGTCCCTTGGAACTGCATTCGCTGCCGCACAGACATTCGCGGTCCGCAAAAGTCTTGGTTGGTTATGATGCAACAATGCCTATGTGACTCTCGCAGAGCCCGGCTGCCAAATTTGAAACGTCCAGCGATTGCGCCCACACGAAAGCTGCCAGCACTGAAAGCTCTACCTGGTTTTCACTGTCCCTTGGACCTGCATTCTCTGCCGCACAGACATTCGCGGTCCGCAAAAGCCTTGGTTGGTTATGATGCAACAATGCCTATGTGACTCTCGCAGAGCCCTCTTCCAAATTTGAAACGTCCACCGATTGCGCCCACACGAAAGCTGCCAGCACTGAAAGCTCTGCCTGGTTTTCACTGTCCCTTGGAACTGCATTCGCTGCCGCACAGACATTCGCGCTCTTCGCAAGCCTTGGTTGGTTATGATGCAACAATGCCTATGTGACTCTCGCAGAGCCCGGCTGCCAAATTCGAAACGTCCACTGATTGCGCCCACACGAAAGCTGCCAGCACTGAAAGCTCTACCTGGTTTTCACTGTCCCTTGGAACTGCATTCGCTGCCGCACAGACATTCGCGCTTTGCGCAAGCCTTGGTTGGTTATAAAGCAACAATGCCTATGTGACTCTGGCAGAGACCGGCTGCCAAATTAGAAACGTCCAGCGATTGCACCCACACGAAAGCTGCCAGCACTGAAAGCTCTACCTGGTTTTCACTGTCCCTTGGAACTGCATTCGCTGCCGCACAGACATTCGTGGTCCGCAAAAGCCTTGGTTGGTTATGATTCAACAATGCCTATGTGACTCTCGCAGAGCCCGCTGCCAAATTTGAAACGTCCAGCGATTGCGCCCACATGAAAGCTGCCAGCACTGAAAGCTCTACCTGGTTTTCACTGTCCCTTGGAACTGCATTCGCTGCCGCACAGACATTCGCTCTGCGCAAAAGCCTTGGTTGGTTATGATGCAACAATGCCTATGTGACTCTGGCAGAGCCCGGCTGCCAAATTTGAAACGTCCAGCGATTGCGCCCACACGAAAGCTGCCAGCACTGAAAGCTCTACCTGGTTTTCACTGTCCCTTGGAACTGCATTCGCTGCCGCACAGACTTTCGCTTTCTGCAAAAGCCTTGGTTGGTTATGATGCAACAATGCCTATGTGACTCTGGCAGAGCCCGGCTGCCAAATTTGAAACGTCCAGCGATTGCGCCCACACGAAAGCTGCCAGCACTGAAAGCTCTACCTGGATTTCACTGTCCCTTGGAACTGCATTCGCTGCCGCACAGACATTCGCGCTCTGCGCAAGCCTTGGTTGGTTATGATGCAACAATGCCTATGTGACTCTCGCAGAGCCCGGCTGCCAAATTTGAAACATCCACTGATTGCGCCCACACGAAAGCTGCCAGCACTGAAAGCTCTACCTGGTTTTCACTGTCCCTTGGAACTGCATTCGCTGCCGCACAGACATTCGCGCTCTGCACAAGCCTTGGTTGGTTATGATGCAACAATGCCTATGTGACTCATGCAGAGCCCGGCTGCCAAATTTGAAACGTCCAGCGATTGCGCCCAAACAAAAGCTGCCAGCACTGAAAGCTCTACCTGGTTTTCACTGTCCCTTGGAACTGCATTCGCTTCCGCACAGACATTCGCGGTCCGCAAAAGCCTTGGTTGGTTATGATGCAACAATGCCTATGTGACTCTGGCAGAGCCCGGCTGCCAAATTCGAAACGTCCAGCGATTGCGCCCACACGAAAGCTGCCAGCACTGAAAGCTCTACCTGGTTTTCACTGTCCCTTGGAACTGCATTCGCTGCCGCACAGACATTCGTGGTCCGCAAAAGCCTTGGTTGTTTATGATTAAACAATGCCTATGTGACTCTCGCAGAGCCCGCTGCCAAATTTGAAACGTCCACCGATTGCGCCCACACGAAAGCTGCCAGCACTGAAAGGTCTACCTGGATTTCACTGTCCCTTGGAACTGCATTCGCTGCCGCACAGACATTATCTCTCCGCATAAGCTTTATTTGTTTATGATGCAGCAATGCCTATGTGACTCTGGCAGAACCCGGCTGCCAAATTTGAAACGTCCAGCGATTGCGCCCACATGATAGCTGCCAGCACTGAAAGCTCTGCCTGGTTTTCACTGTCCCTTGGAACTGCATTCGCTGCCGCACAGACATTCGCGCTCTGCAAAAGCCTTGGTTGGGTATATGCAAGAATGCCTATGTGACTCTCGCAGAGCGCGGCTGCCAAATTTGAAACGTCCAGCGATTGCGCCCACACGAAAGCTGCCAGCACTGAAAGCTCTACCTGGTTTTCACTGTCCCTTGGAACTGCATTCGCTGCCGCATAGACATTCGCGCTCTGCGCAAGCCTTGCCTGGTTATGATGCAACAATGCCTATGTGACTCTGGTAGAGCCCGGCTGCCAAATTTGAAACGTCCAGCGATTGCACCCACACGAAAGCTGCCAGCACTGAAAGCTCTACCTGGTTTTCACTGTCCCTTGGAACTGCATTCGCTGCCGCACAGACATTCGTGGTCCGCAAAAGCCTTGGTTGGTTATGATTCAACAATGCCTATGTGACTCTCGCAGAGCCCGCTGCCAAATTTGAAACGTCCAGCGATTGCGCCCACATGAAAGCTGCCAGCACTGAAAGCTCTACCTGGTTTTCACTGTCCCTTGGAACTGCATTCGCTGCCGCACAGACATTCGCTCTGCGCAAAAGCCTTGGTTGGTTATGATGCAACAATGCCTATGTGACTCTGGCAGAGCCCGGCTGCCAAATTTGAAACCTCCACCGATTGCGCCCACACGAAAGCTGCCAGCACTGAAAGCTCTACCTGGTTTTCACTGTCCCTTGGAACTGCATTCGCTGCCGCACAGACATTCGCGCTTTGCGCAAGCCTTGGTTGGTTATAAAGCAACAATGCCTATGTGACTCTGGCAGAGACCGGCTGCCAAATTTGAAACGTCCAGCGATTGCACCCACACGAAAGCTGCCAGCACTGAAAGCTCTACCTGGTTTTCACTGTCCCTTGGAACTGCATTCGCTGCCGCACAGACATTCGTGGTCCGCAAAAGCCTTGGTTGGTTATGATTCAACAATGCCTATGTGACTCTCGCAGAGCCCGCTGCCAAATTTGAAACGTCCAGCGATTGCGCCCACATGAAAGCTGCCAGCACTGAAAGCTCTACCGGGTTTTCACTGTCCCTTGGAACTGCATTCGCTGCCGCACAGACTTTCGCTTTCTGCAAAAGCCTTGGTTGGTTATGATGCAACAATGCCTATGTGACTCTGGCAGAGCCCGGCTGCCAAATTTGAAACGTCCAGCGATTGCGCCCACACGAAAGCTGCCAGCACTGAAAGCTCTACCTGGATTTCACTGTCCCTTGGAACTGCATTCGCTGCCGCACAGACATTCGCGCTCTGCGCAAGCCTTGGTTGGTTATGATGCAACAATGCCTATGTGACTCTCGCAGAGCCCGGCTGCTAAATTTGAAACATCCACTGATTGCGCCCACACGAAAGCTGCCAGCACTGAAAGCTCTACCTGGTTTTCACTGTCCCTTGGAACTGCATTCGCTGCCGCACAGACATTCGCGCTCTGCACAAGCCTTGGTTGGTTATAATGCAACAATGCCTATGTGACTCATGCAGAGCCCGGCTGCCAAATTTGAAACGTCCAGCGATTGCGCCCAAACAAAAGCTGCCAGCACTGAAAGCTCTACCTGGTTTTCACTGTCCCTTGGAACTGCATTCGCTTCCGCACAGACATTCGCGGTCCGCAAAAGCCTTGGTTGGTTATGATGCAACAATGCCTATGTGACTCTGGCAGAGCCCGGCTGCCAAATTCGAAACGTCCAGCGATTGCGCCCACACGAAAGCTGCCAGCACTGAAAGCTCTACCTGGTTTTCACTGTCCCTTGGAACTGCATTCGCTGCCGCATAGACATTCGCGCTCTGCGCAAGCCTTGCCTGGTTATGATGCAACAATGCCTATGTGACTCTGGTAGAGCCCGGCTGCCAAATTTGAAACGTCCAGCGATTGCACCCACACGAAAGCTGCCAGCACTGAAAGCTCTACCTGGTTTTCACTGTCCCTTGGAACTGCATTCGCTGCCGCACAGACATTCGTGGTCCGCAAAAGCCTTGGTTGGTTATGATTCAACAATGCCTATGTGACTCTCGCAGAGCCCGCTGCCAAATTTGAAACGTCCAGCGATTGCGCCCACATGAAAGCTGCCAGCACTGAAAGCTCTACCTGGTTTACACTGTCCCTTGGAACTGCATTCGCTGCCGCACAGACATTCGCTCTGCGCAAAAGCCTTGGTTGGTTATGATGCAACAATGCCTATGTGACTCTGGCAGAGCCCGGCTGCCAAATTTGAAACGTCCAGCGATTGCGCCCAAACAAAAGCTGCCAGCACTGAAAGCTCTACCTGGTTTTCACTGTCCCTTGGAACTGCATTCGCTTCCGCACAGACATTCGCGGTCCGCAAAAGCCTTGGTTGGTTATGATGCAACAATGCCTATGTGACTCTGGCAGAGCCCGGCTGCCAAATTCGAAACGTCCAGCGATTGCGCCCACACGAAAGCTGCCAGCACTGAAAGCTCTACCTGGTTTTCACTGTCCCTTGGAACTGCATTCGCTGCCGCACAGACATTCGTGGTCCGCAAAAGCCTTGGTTGGTTATGATTAAACAATGCCTATGTGACTCTCGCAGAGCCCGCTGCCAAATTTGAAACGTCCACCGATTGCGCCCACACGAATGCTGCCAGCACTGAAAGGTCTACCTGGATTTCACTGTCCCTTGGAACTGCATTCGCTGCCGCACAGACATTATCTCTCCGCATAAGCTTTATTTGTTTATGATGCAGCAATGCCTATGTGACTCTGGCAGAACCCGGCTGCCAAATTTGAAACGTCCAGCGATTGCGCCCACATGATAGCTGCCAGCACTGAAAGCTCTGCCTGGTTTTCACTGTCCCTTGGAACTGCATTCGCTGCCGCACAGACATTCGCGCTCTGCAAAAGCCTTGGTTGGGTATATGCAAGAATGCCTATGTGACTCTCGCAGAGCGCGGCTGCCAAATTTGAAACGTCCACTGATTGCGCCCACACGAAAGCTGCCAGCACTGAAAGCTCTACCTGGTTTTCACTGTCCCTTGGAACTGCATTCGCTGCCGCACAGACATTCGCGCTCTGCGCAAGCCTTGGCTGGTTATGATGCAACAATGCCTATGTGACTCTGGCAGAGCCCGGCTGCCAAATTTGAAATGTACACCGATTGCGCCCACACGAAAGCTGCCAGCACTGAAAGCTCTACCTGGATTTCACTGTCCCTTGGAACTGCATTCGCTGCCGCACAGACATTCGCACTCTGCAAAAGCCTTGGTTGGTTATGACGCAACAATGCCTATGTGACTCTCGCACAGCCCGCTGCCAAATTTGAAACGTCCAGAGATTGCGCCCACACGAAAGCTGCCAGCACTGAAAGCTCTACCTGGTTTTCACTGTCCCTTGGAACTGCATTCGCTGCCGCACAGACATTCGCGCTCTTCGCAAGCCTTGGTTGGTTATGATGCAACAATGCCTATGTGAATCTGGCAGAGCCCGGCTGCCAAATTTGAAACGTCCAGCGATTGCGCCCACACGAAAGCTGCTAGCACTGAAAGCTCTACCTGGATTTCACTGTCCCTTGGAACTGCATTCGCTGCCGCACAGACATTCGCGCTCTGCGCCAGCCTTGGTTGGTTATGATGCAACAATGCCTATGTGACTCTCGCAGAGCCCGGCTGCCAAATTTGAAACGTCCACTGATTGCGCGCACACGAAAGTTGCCAGCACTGAAAGCTCTACCTGGTTTTCACTGTCCCTTGGAACTGCATTCGCTGCCGCACAGACATTCGCGCTCTGCGCAAGCCTTGGTTGGTTATGATGCAACAATGCCTATGTGACTCTCGCAGAGCCCGGCTGCCAAATTTGAAACGTCCACTGATTGCGCGCACACGAAAGCTGCCAGCACTGAAAGCTCTACCTGGTTTTCACTGTCCCTTGGAACTGCATTCGATGCCGCACAGACATTCGCGCTCTGCAAAAGCCTTGGTTGGTTATGATGCAACAATGCCTATGTGACTCTGGCAGAGCCCGGCTGCCAAATTTGAAACGTCCACTGATTGCGCCCACACGAAAGCTGCCAGCACTGAAAGCTCTACCTGGTTTTCACTGTCCCTTGGAACTGCATTCGCTGCCGCACAGACATTCGCGCTCTGCGCAAGCCTTAGTTGATTATGATGCAACAATGCCTATGTGACTCTGGCAGAGCCCGGCTGCCAAATTCGAAACGTCCAGCGATTGCGCCCACACGAAAGCTGCCAGCACTGAAAGCTCTACCTGGTTTTCACTGTCCCTTGGAACTGCATTCGCTGCCGCACAGACATTCGCTTTCTCCAAAAGTCTTGGTTGGTTATGATGCAACAATGCCTATGTGACTCTGGCAGAGCCCGGCTGCCAAATTTGAAACGTCCAGCGATTGCGCCCACATGAAAGCTGCCAGCACTGAAAGCTCTACCTGGATTTCACTGTCCCTTGGAACTGCATTCGCTGCCGCACAGACATTCGCGCTCTTCGCAAGCCTTGGTTGGTTATGATGCAACAATGCCTATGTGACTCTCGCAGAGCCCGGCTGCCAAATTTGAAACGTCCACTGATTGCGCCCACACGAAAGCTGCCAGCACTGAAAGCTCTACCTGGTTTTCACTGTCCCTTGGAACTGCATTCGCTGCCGCACAGACATTCGCGCTTTGCGCAAGCCTTGGTTGGTTATAAAGCAACAATGCCTATGTGACTCTGGCAGAACCCGGCTGCCAAATTTGAAACGTCCAGCGATTGCGCCCACATGATAGCTGCCAGCACTGAAAGCTCTACCTGGTTTTCTCTGTCCCTTGGAACTGCATTCGCTGCCGCACAGACATTCGCGGTCCGCAAAAGCCTTGGTTGGTTATGATGCAACAATTGCTATGTGACTCTCGCAGAGCCCGGCTGCCAATTTCGAAATGTCCAGCGATTGCGCCCACACGAAAGCTGCCAGCACTGAAAGCTCTGCCTGGTTTTCACTGTCCCTTGGAACTGCATTCGCTGCTGCACAGACATTCGCGCTCTGCAAAAGCCTTGGTTGGGTATATGCAAGAATGCCTGTGTGACTCTGGCAGAGCCCGGCTGCCAAATTTGAAACGTCCAGCGATTGCGCCCACACGAAAGCTGCCAGCACTGAAAGCTCTACCTGGTTTTCACTGTCCCTTGGAACTGCATTCGCTGCCGCACAGACATTCGCGCTCCGCGCAAGACTTGGCTGGTTATGATGCAACAATGCCTATGTGACTCTGGCAGAGCCCGGCTGCCAAATTTGAAATGTACACTGATTGCGCCCACACGAAAGCTGCCAGCACTGAAAGGTCTACCTGGTTTTCACTGTCCCTTGGAACTGCATTCGCTGCCGCACAGACATTCGCGCTCTGCAAAAGCCTTGGTTGGTTATGATGCAACAATGCCTATGTGACTCTCGCAGAGCCCGGCTGCCAAATTTGAAACGTCCACTGATTGCGCGCACACGAAAGCTGCCAGCACTGAAAGCTCTACCTGGTTTTCACTGTCCCTTGGAACTGCATTCGCTGCCGCACAGACATTCGCGCTCTGCGCAAGCCTTGGTTGGTTATGATGCAACAATGCCTATGTGACTCTGGCAGAGCCCGGCTGCCAAATTTGAAACGTCCAGCGATTGCGCCCACATGAAAGCTGCCAGCACTGAAAGCTCTACCTGGTTTTCACTGTCCCTTGGAACTGCATTCGATGCCGCACAGACATTCGCTTTCTGCAAAAGTCTTGGTTGTTTATGATGCAACAATGCCTATGTGACTCTGGCAGAGCCCGGCTGCCAAATTTGAAACGTCCAGCGATTGCGCCCACATGAAAGCTGCCAGCACTGAAAGCTCTACCTGGATTTCACTGTCCCTTGGAACTGCATTCGCTGCCGCACAGACATTCGCGCTCTTCGCAAGCCTTGGTTGGTTATGATGCAACAATGCCTATGTGACTCTGGCAGAGCCCGGCTGCCAAATTTGAAACGTCCACTGATTGCGCGCACACGAAAGCTGCCAGCACTGAAAGCTCTACCTGGTTTTCACTGTCCCTTGGAACTGCATTCGCTGCCGCACAGACATTCGCGCTCTGCGCAAGCCTTGGTTGGTTATGATGCAACAATGCCTATGTGACTCTGGCAGAGCCCGGCTGCCAAATTCGAAACGTCCAGTGATTGCGCCCACACGAAAGCTGCCAGCACTGAAAGCTCTACCTGGTTTTCACTGTCCCTTGGAACTGCATTCGCTGCCGCACAGATATTCGTGGTCCGCAAAAGCCTTGGTTGGTTATGATGCAACAATGCCTATGTGACTCTCGCAGAGCCCGGCTGCCAAATTTGAAACGTCCAGCGATTGCGCCCACATGAAAGCTGCCAGCACTGAAAGCTCTACCTGGATTTCACTGTCCCTTGGAACTGCATTCGCTGCCGCACAGACATTCGCGGTCCGCAAAAGTCTTGGTTGGTTATGATGCAACAATGCCTATGTGACTCTCGCAGAGCCCGGCTGCCAAATTTGAAACGTCCAGCGATTGCGCCCACACGAAAGCTGCCAGCACTGAAAGCTCTACCTGGTTTTCACTGTCCCTTGGACCTGCATTCTCTGCCGCACAGACATTCGCGGTCCGCAAAAGCCTTGGTTGGTTATGATGCAACAATGCCTATGTGACTCTCGCAGAGCCCTCTTCCAAATTTGAAACGTCCACCGATTGCGCCCACACGAAAGCTGCCAGCACTGAAAGCTCTGCCTGGTTTTCACTGTCCCTTGGAACTGCATTCGCTGCCGCACAGACATTCGCGCTCTTCGCAAGCCTTGGTTGGTTATGATGCAACAATGCCTATGTGACTCTCGCAGAGCCCGGCTGCCAAATTTGAAACGTCCACTGATTGCGCCCACACGAAAGCTGCCAGCACTGAAAGCTCTACCTGGTTTTCACTGTCCCTTGGAACTGCATTCGCTGCCGCACAGACATTCGCGCTTTGCGCAAGCCTTGGTTGGTTATAAAGCAACAATGCCTATGTGACTCTGGCAGAGACCGGCTGCCAAATTTGAAACGTCCAGCGATTGCACCCACACGAAAGCTGCCAGCACTGAAAGCTCTACCTGGTTTTCACTGTCCCTTGGAACTGCATTCGCTGCCGCACAGACATTCGTGGTCCGCAAAAGCCTTGGTTGGTTATGATTCAACAATGCCTATGTGACTCTCGCAGAGCCCGCTGCCAAATTTGAAACGTCCAGCGATTGCGCCCACATGAAAGCTGCCAGCACTGAAAGCTCTACCTGGTTTTCACTGTCCCTTGGAACTGCATTCGCTGCCGCACAGACATTCGCTCTGCGCAAAAGCCTTGGTTGGTTATGATGCAACAATGCCTATGTGACTCTGGCAGAGCCCGGCTGCCAAATTCGAAACGTCCAGTGATTGCGCCCACACGAAAGCTGCCAGCACTGAAAGCTCTACCTGGTTTTCACTGTCCCTTGGAACTGCATTCGCTGCCGCACAGATATTCGTGGTCCGCAAAAGCCTTGGTTGGTTATGATGCAACAATGCCTATGTGACTCTCGCAGAGCCCGGCTGCCAAATTTGAAACGTCCAGCGATTGCGCCCACATGAAAGCTGCCAGCACTGAAAGCTCTACCTGGATTTCACTGTCCCTTGGAACTGCATTCGCTGCCGCACAGACATTCGCGGTCCGCAAAAGTCTTGGTTGGTTATGATGCAACAATGCCTATGTGACTCTCGCAGAGCCCGGCTGCCAAATTTGAAACGTCCAGCGATTGCGCCCACACGAAAGCTGCCAGCACTGAAAGCTCTACCTGGTTTTCACTGTCCCTTGGACCTGCATTCTCTGCCGCACAGACATTCGCGGTCCGCAAAAGCCTTGGTTGGTTATGATGCAACAATGCCTATGTGACTCTCGCAGAGCCCTCTTCCAAATTTGAAACGTCCACCGATTGCGCCCACACGAAAGCTGCCAGCACTGAAAGCTCTGCCTGGTTTTCACTGTCCCTTGGAACTGCATTCGCTGCCGCACAGACATTCGCGCTCTTCGCAAGCCTTGGTTGGTTATGATGCAACAATGCCTATGTGACTCTCGCAGAGCCCGGCTGCCAAATTTGAAACGTCCACTGATTGCGCCCACACGAAAGCTGCCAGCACTGAAAGCTCTACCTGGTTTTCACTGTCCCTTGGAACTGCATTCGCTGCCGCACAGACATTCGCGCTTTGCGCAAACCTTGGTTGGTTATAAAGCAACAATGCCTATGTGACTCTGGCAGAGACCGGCTGCCAAATTTGAAACGTCCAGCGATTGCACCCACACGAAAGCTGCCAGCACTGAAAGCTCTACCTGGTTTTCACTGTCCCTTGGAACTGCATTCGCTGCCGCACAGACATTCGTGGTCCGCAAAAGCCTTGGTTGGTTATGATTCAACAATGCCTATGTGACTCTCGCAGAGCCCGCTGCCAAATTTGAAACGTCCAGCGATTGCGCCCACATGAAAGCTGCCAGCACTGAAAGCTCTACCTGGTTTTCACTGTCCCTTGGAACTGCATTCGCTGCCGCACAGACATTCGCTCTGCGCAAAAGCCTTGGTTGGTTATGATGCAACAATGCCTATGTGACTCTGGCAGAGCCCGGCTGCCAAATTCGAAACGTCCAGCGATTGCGCCCACACGAAAGCTGCCAGCACTGAAAGCTCTACCTGGTTTTCACTGTCCCTTGGAACTGCATTCGCTGCCGCACAGACTTTCGCTTTCTGCAAAAGCCTTGGTTGGTTATGATGCAGCAATGCCTATGTGACTCTGGCAGAACCCGGCTGCCAAATTTGAAACGTCCAGCGATTTCGCCCACATGATAGCTGCCAGCACTGAAAGCTCTGCCTGGTTTTCACTGTCCCTTGGAACTGCATTCGCTGCCGCACAGACATTCGCGCTCTGCAAAGCCTTGGTTGGGTATATGCAAGAATGCCTATGTGACTCTCGCAGAGCGCGGCTGCCAAATTTGAAAAGTCCACTGATTGCGCCCACACTAAAGCTGCCAGCACTGAAAGCTCTACCTGGTTTTCACTGTCCCTTGGAACTGCATTCGCTGCCGCATAGACATTCGCGCTCTGCGCAAGCCTTGCCTGGTTATGATGCAACAATGCCTATGTGACTCTGGTAGAGCCCGGCTGCCAAATTTGAAACGTCCAGCGATTGCGCCCACACGAAAGCTGCCAGCACTGAAAGCTCTACCTGGTTTTCACTGTCCCTTGGAACTGCATTCGCTGCCGCACAGACATTCGTGGTCCGCAAAAGCCTTGGTTGGTTATGATGCAACAATGCCTATGTGACTCTGGCAGAGCCCGGCTGCCAAATTTGAAACGTCCAGCGATTGCGCCCACACGAAAGCTGCCAGCACTGAAAGCTCTACCTGGATTTCACTGTCCCTTGGAACTGCTTTCGCTGCCGCACAGACATTCGCGCTCTGCGCAAGCCTTGGTTGGTTATGATGCAACAATGCCTATGTGACTCTCCCAGAGCCTGGCTGCCAAATTTGAAACATCCACTGATTGCGCCCACACGAAAGCTGCCAGCACTGAAAGCTCTACCTGGTTTTCACTGTCCCTTGGAACTGCATTCGCTGCCGCACAGACATTCGCGCTCTGCACAAGCCTTGGTTGGTTATGATGCAACAATTCCTATGTGACTCATGCAGAGCCCGGCTGCCAAATTTGAAACGTCCAGCGATTGCGCCCAAACAAAAGCTGCCAGCACTGAAAGCTCTACCTGGTTTTCACTGTCCCTTGGAACTGCATTCGCTTCCGCACAGACATTCGCGGTCCGCAAAAGCCTTGGTTGGTTATGATGCAACAATGCCTATGTGACTCTGGCAGAGCCCGGCTGCCAAATTCGAAACGTCCAGCGATTGCGCCCACACGAAAGCTGCCAGCACTGAAAGCTCTACCTGGTTTTCACTGTCCCTTGGAACTGCATTCGCTGCCGCACAGACATTCGTGGTCCGCAAAAGCCTTGGTTGGTTATGATTAAACAATGCCTATGTGACTCTCGCA
Organism: Mycteria americana; assembly: GCF_035582795.1. Classification (NCBI taxonomy): domain Eukaryota; kingdom Metazoa; phylum Chordata; class Aves; order Ciconiiformes; family Ciconiidae; genus Mycteria; species Mycteria americana. Next base: position 592,809 of record NW_027445609.1, on the reverse strand, counting down.
GAGCCCGCTGCCAAATTTGAAACGTCCACCGATTGCGCCCACACGAATGCTGCCAGCACTGAAAGGTCTACCTGGATTTCACTGTCCCTTGGAACTGCATTCGCTGCCGCACAGACATTATCTCTCCGCATAAGCTTTATTTGTTTATGATGCAGCAATTCCTATGTGACTCTGGCAGAACCCGGCTGCCAAATTTGAAACGTCCAGCGATTGCGCCCACATGATAGCTGGCAGCACTGAAAGCTCTGCCTGGTTTTCACTGTCCCTTGGAACTGCATTCGCTGCCGCACAGACATTCGCGCTCTGCGCAAGCCTTGGTTGGTTATGATGCAAGAATGCCTATGTGACTCTCGCAGAGCGCGGCTGCCAAATTTGAAACGTCCAGTGATTGCGCCCACACGAAAGCTGCCAGCACTGAAAGCTCTACCTGGTTTTCACTGTCCCTTGGAACTGCATTCGCTGCCGCACAGACATTCGCGCTCTGCGCAAGCCTTGGCTGGTTATGATGCAACAATGCCTATGTGACTCTGGCAGAGCCCGGCTGCCAAATTTGAAATGTACACCGATTGCGCCCACACGAAAGCTGCCAGCACTGAAAGCTCTACCTGGATTTCACTGTCCCTTGGAACTGCATTCGCTGCCGCACAGACATTCGCGCTCTGCAAAAGCCTTGGTTGGTTATGACGCAACAATGCCTATGTGACTCTCGCACAGCCCGCTGCCAAATTTGAAACGTCCAGAGATTGCGCCCACACGAAAGCTGCCAGCACTGAAAGCTCTACCTGGTTTTCACTGTCCCTTGGAACTGCATTCGCTGCCGCACAGACATTCGCGCTCCGCAAAAGCCTTGGTTGGTTATGATGCAACAATGCCTATGTGACTCTGGCAGAGCCCGGCTGCCAAATTTGAAACGTCCAGCGATTGCGCCCACACGAAAGCTGCTAGCACTGAAAGCTCTACCTGGATTTCACTGTCCCTTGGAACTGCATTCGCTGCCGCACAGACATTCGCGCTCTGCGCCAGCCTTGGTTGGTTATGATGCAACAATGCCTATGTGACTCTCGCAGAGCCCGGCTGCCAAATTTGAAACGTCCACTGATTGCGCGCACACGAAAGTTGCCAGCACTGAAAGCTCTACCTGGTTTTCACTGTCCCTTGGAACTGCATTCGCTGCCGCACAGACATTCGCGCTCTGCGCAAGCCTTGGTTGGTTATGATGCAACAATGCCTATGTGACTCTCGCAGAGCCCGGCTGCCAAATTTGAAACGTCCACTGATTGCGCGCACACGAAAGCTGCCAGCACTGAAAGCTCTACCTGGTTTTCACTGTCCCTTGGAACTGCATTCGATGCCGCACAGACATTCGCGCTCTGCAAAAGCCTTGGTTGGTTATGATGCAACAATGCCTATGTGACTCTGGCAGAGCCCGGCTGCCAAATTTGAAACGTCCACTGATTGCGCGCACACGAAAGCTGCCAGCACTGAAAGCTCTACCTGGTTTTCACTGTCCCTTGGAACTGCATTCGCTGCCGCACAGACATTCGCGCTCTGCGCAAGCCTTAGTTGATTATGATGCAACAATGCCTATGTGACTCTGGCAGAGCCCGGCTGCCAAATTCGAAACGTCCAGCGATTGCGCCCACACGAAAGCTGCCAGCACTGAAAGCTCTACCTGGTTTTCACTGTCCCTTGGAACTGCATTCTCTGCCGCACAGACATTCGCTTTCTCCAAAAGTCTTGGTTGGTTATGATGCAACAATGCCTATGTGACTCTGGCAGAGCCCGGCTTCCAAATTTGAAACGTCCAGCGATTGCGCCCACATGAAAGCTGCCAGCACTGAAAGCTCTACCTGGATTTCACTGTCCCTTGGAACTGCATTCGCTGCCGCACAGACATTCGCGCTCTTCGCAAGCCTTGGTTGGTTATGATGCAACAATGCCTATGTGACTCTCGCAGAGCCCGGCTGCCAAATTTGAAACGTCCACTGATTGCGCCCACACGAAAGCTGCCAGCACTGAAAGCTCTACCTGGTTTTCACTGTCCCTTGGAACTGCATTCGCTGCCGCACAGACATTCGCGCTTTGCGCAAGCCTTGGTTGGTTATAAAGCAACAATGCCTATGTGACTCTGGCAGAACCCGGCTGCCAAATTTGAAACGTCCAGCGATTGCGCCCACATGATAGCTGCCAGCACTGAAAGCTCTACCTGGTTTTCTCTGTCCCTTGGAACTGCATTCGCTGCCGCACAGACATTCGCGGTCCGCAAAAGCCTTGCTTGGTTATGATGCAACAATTGCTATGTGACTCTCGCAGAGCCCGGCTGCCAATTTCGAAATGTCCAGCGATTGCGCCCACACGAAAGCTGCCAGCACTGAAAGCTCTGCCTGGTTTTCACTGTCCCTTGGAACTGCATTCGCTGCCGCACAGACATTCGCGCTCTGCAAAAGCCTTGGTTGGGTATATGCAAGAATGCCTGTGTGACTCTGGCAGAGCCCGGCTGCCAAATTCGAAACGTCCAGCGATTGCGCCCACACGAAAGCTGCCAGCACTGAAAGCTCTACCTGGTTTTCACTGTCCCTTGGAACTGCATTCGCTGCCGCACAGACATTCGCGCTCCGCGCAAGACTTGGCTGGTTATGATGCAACAATGCCTATGTGACTCTGGCAGAGCCCGGCTGCCAAATTTGAAATGTACACTGATTGCGCCCACACGAAAGCTGCCAGCACTGAAAGGTCTACCTGGTTTTCACTGTCCCTTGGAACTGCATTCGCTGCCGCACAGACATTCGCGCTCTGCAAAAGCCTTGGTTGGTTATGATGCAACAATGCCTATGTGACTCTCGCAGAGCCCGGCTGCCAAATTTGAAACGTCCACTGATTGCGCGCACACGAAAGCTGCCAGCACTGAAAGCTCTACCTGGTTTTCACTGTCCCTTGGAACTGCATTCGATGCCGCACAGACATTCGCGCTCTGCAAAAGCCTTGGTTGGTTATGATGCAACAATGCCTATGTGACTCTGGCAGAGCCCGGCTGCCAAATTTGAAACGTCCACTGATTGCGCGCACACGAAAGCTGCCAGCACTGAAAGCTCTACCTGGTTTTCACTGTCCCTTGGAACTGCATTCGCTGCCGCACAGACATTCGCGCTCTGCGCAAGCCTTAGTTGATTATGATGCAACAATGCCTATGTGACTCTGGCAGAGCCCGGCTGCCAAATTCGAAACGTCCAGCGATTGCGCCCACACGAAAGCTGCCAGCACTGAAAGCTCTACCTGGTTTTCACTGTCCCTTGGAACTGCATTCTCTGCCGCACAGACATTCGCTTTCTCCAAAAGTCTTGGTTGGTTATGATGCAACAATGCCTATGTGACTCTGGCAGAGCCCGGCTGCCAAATTTGAAACGTCCAGCGATTGCGCCCACATGAAAGCTGCCAGCACTGAAAGCTCTACCTGGATTTCACTGTCCCTTGGAACTGCATTCGCTGCCGCACAGACATTCGCGCTCTTCGCAAGCCTTGGTTGGTTATGATGCAACAATGCCTATGTGACTCTCGCAGAGCCCGGCTGCCAAATTTGAAACGTCCACTGATTGCGCCCACACGAAAGCTGCCAGCACTGAAAGCTCTACCTGGTTTTCACTGTCCCTTGGAACTGCATTCGCTGCCGCACAGACATTCGCGCTTTGCGCAAGCCTTGGTTGGTTATAAAGCAACAATGCCTATGTGACTCTGGCAGAACCCGGCTGCCAAATTTGAAACGTCCAGCGATTGCGCCCACATGATAGCTGCCAGCACTGAAAGCTCTACCTGGTTTTCTCTGTCCCTTGGAACTGCATTCGCTGCCGCACAGACATTCGCGGTCCGCAAAAGCCTTGCTTGGTTATGATGCAACAATTGCTATGTGACTCTCGCAGAGCCCGGCTGCCAATTTCGAAATGTCCAGCGATTGCGCCCACACGAAAGCTGCCAGCACTGAAAGCTCTGCCTGGTTTTCACTGTCCCTTGGAACTGCATTCGCTGCCGCACAGACATTCGCGCTCTGCAAAAGCCTTGGTTGGGTATATGCAAGAATGCCTGTGTGACTCTGGCAGAGCCCGGCTGCCAAATTCGAAACGTCCAGCGATTGCGCCCACACGAAAGCTGCCAGCACTGAAAGCTCTACCTGGTTTTCACTGTCCCTTGGAACTGCATTCGCTGCCGCACAGACATTCGCGCTCCGCGCAAGACTTGGCTGGTTATGATGCAACAATGCCTATGTGACTCTGGCAGAGCCCGGCTGCCAAATTTGAAATGTACACTGATTGCGCCCACACGAAAGCTGCCAGCACTGAAAGGTCTACCTGGTTTTCACTGTCCCTTGGAACTGCATTCGCTGCCGCACAGACATTCGCGCTCTGCAAAAGCCTTGGTTGGTTATGATGCAACAATGCCTATGTGACTCTCGCAGAGCCCGGCTGCCAAATTTGAAACGTCCACTGATTGCGCGCACACGAAAGCTGCCAGCACTGAAAGCTCTACCTGGTTTTCACTGTCCCTTGGAACTGCATTCGCTGCCGCACAGACATTCGCGCTCTGCGCAAGCCTTGGTTGGTTATGATGCAACAATGCCTATGTGACTCTGGCAGAGCCCGGCTGCCAAATTTGAAACGTCCAGCGATTGCGCCCACATGAAAGCTGCCAGCACTGAAAGCTCTACCTGGTTTTCACTGTCCCTTGGAACTGCATTCGATGCCGCACAGACATTCGCTTTCTGCAAAAGTCTTGGTTGTTTATGATGCAACAATGCCTATGTGACTCTGGCAGAGCCCGGCTGCCAAATTTGAAACGTCCAGCGATTGCGCCCACATGAAAGCTGCCAGCACTGAAAGCTCTACCTGGATTTCACTGTCCCTTGGAACTGCATTCGCTGCCGCACAGACATTCGCGCTCTTCGCAAGCCTTGGTTGGTTATGATGCAACAATGCCTATGTGAATCTGGCAGAGCCCGGCTGCCAAATTTGAAACGTCCAGCGATTGCGCCCACACGAAAGCTGCTAGCACTGAAAGCTCTACCTGGATTTCACTGTCCCTTGGAACTGCATTCGCTGCCGCACAGACATTCGCGCTCTGCGCCAGCCTTGGTTGGTTATGATGCAACAATGCCTATGTGACTCTCGCAGAGCCCGGCTGCCAAATTTGAAACGTCCACTGATTGCGCGCACACGAAAGTTGCCAGCACTGAAAGCTCTACCTGGTTTTCACTGTCCCTTGGAACTGCATTCGCTGCCGCACAGACATTCGCGCTCTGCGCAAGCCTTGGTTGGTTATGATGCAACAATGCCTATGTGACTCTCGCAGAGCCCGGCTGCCAAATTTGAAACGTCCACTGATTGCGCGCACACGAAAGCTGCCAGCACTGAAAGCTCTACCTGGTTTTCACTGTCCCTTGGAACTGCATTCGATGCCGCACAGACATTCGCGCTCTGCAAAAGCCTTGGTTGGTTATGATGCAACAATGCCTATGTGACTCTGGCAGAGCCCGGCTGCCAAATTTGAAACGTCCACTGATTGCGCGCACACGAAAGCTGCCAGCACTGAAAGCTCTACCTGGTTTTCACTGTCCCTTGGAACTGCATTCGCTGCCGCACAGACATTCGCGCTCTGCGCAAGCCTTAGTTGATTATGATGCAACAATGCCTATGTGACTCTGGCAGAGCCCGGCTGCCAAATTTGAAACGTCCAGCGATTGCGCCCACATGAAAGCTGCCAGCACTGAAAGCTCTACCTGGATTTCACTGTCCCTTGGAACTGCATTCGCTGCCGCACAGACATTCGCGCTCTTCGCAAGCCTTGGTTGGTTATGATGCAACAATGCCTATGTGACTCTCGCAGAGCCCGGCTGCCAAATTTGAAACGTCCACTGATTGCGCCCACACGAAAGCTGCCAGCACTGAAAGCTCTACCTGGTTTTCACTGTCCCTTGGAACTGCATTCGCTGCCGCACAGACATTCGTGCTTTGCGCAAGCCTTGGTTGGTTATAAAGCAACAATGCCTATGTGACTCTGGCAGAACCCGGCTGCCAAATTTGAAACGTCCAGCGATTGCGCCCACATGATAGCTGCCAGCACTGAAAGCTCTACCTGGTTTTCTCTGTCCCTTGGAACTGCATTCGCTGCCGCACAGACATTCGCGGTCCGCAAAAGCCTTGGTTGGTTATGATGCAACAATTGCTATGTGACTCTCGCAGAGCCCGGCTGCCAATTTCGAAATGTCCAGCGATTGCGCCCACACGAAAGCTGCCAGCACTGAAAGGTCTACCTGGTTTTCACTGTCCCTTGGAACTGCATTCGCTGCCGCACAGACATTCGCGCTCTGCAAAAGCCTTGGTTGGGTATATGCAAGAATGCCTGTGTGACTCTGGCAGAGCCCGGCTGCCAAATTTGAAACGTCCAGCGATTGCGCCCACACGAAAGCTGCCAGCACTGAAAGCTCTACCTGGTTTTCACTGTCCCTTGGAACTGCATTCGCTGCCGCACAGACATTCGCGCTCCGCGCAAGACTTGGCTGGTTATGATGCAACAATGCCTATGTGACTCTGGCAGAGCCCGGCTGCCAAATTTGAAATGTACACTGATTGCGCCCACACGAAAGCTGCCAGCACTGAAAGGTCTACCTGGTTTTCACTGTCCCTTGGAACTGCATTCGCTGCCGCACAGACATTCGCGCTCTGCAAAAGCCTTGGTTGGTTATGATGCAACAATGCCTATGTGACTCTCGCAGAGCCCGGCTGCCAAATTTGAAACGTCCACTGATTGCGCGCACACGAAAGCTGCCAGCACTGAAAGCTCTACCTGGTTTTCACTGTCCCTTGGAACTGCATTCGCTGCCGCACAGACATTCGCGCTCTGCGCAAGCCTTGGTTGGTTATGATGCAACAATGCCTATGTGACTCTGGCAGAGCCCGGCTGCCAAATTTGAAACGTCCAGCGATTGCGCCCACATGAAAGCTGCCAGCACTGAAAGCTCTACCTGGTTTTCACTGTCCCTTGGAACTGCATTCGATGCCGCACAGACATTCGCTTTCTGCAAAAGTCTTGGTTGTTTATGATGCAACAATGCCTATGTGACTCTGGCAGAGCCCGGCTGCCAAATTTGAAACGTCCAGCGATTGCGCCCACATGAAAGCTGCCAGCACTGAAAGCTCTACCTGGATTTCACTGTCCCTTGGAACTGCATTCGCTGCCGCACAGACATTCGCGCTCTTCGCAAGCCTTGGTTGGTTATGATGCAACAATGCCTATGTGACTCTGGCAGAGTCCGGCTGCCAAATTTGAAACGTCCACTGATTGCGCGCACACGAAAGCTGCCAGCACTGAAAGCTCTACCTGGTTTTCACTGTCCCTTGGAACTGCATTCGCTGCCGCACAGACATTCGCGCTCTGCGCAAGCCTTGGTTGGTTATGATGCAACAATGCCTATGTGACTCTGGCAGAGCCCGGCTGCCAAATTCGAAACGTCCAGTGATTGCGCCCACACGAAAGCTGCCAGCACTGAAAGCTCTACCTGGTTTTCACTGTCCCTTGGAACTGCATTCGCTGCCGCACAGATATTCGTGGTCCGCAAAAGCCTTGGTTGGTTATGATGCAACAATGCCTATGTGACTCTCGCAGAGCCCGGCTGCCAAATTTGAAACGTCCAGCGATTGCGCCCACATGAAAGCTGCCAGCACTGAAAGCTCTACCTGGATTTCACTGTCCCTTGGAACTGCATTCGCTGCCGCACAGACATTCGCGGTCCGCAAAAGTCTTGGTTGGTTATGATGCAACAATGCCTATGTGACTCTCGCAGAGCCCGGCTGCCAAATTTGAAACGTCCAGCGATTGCGCCCACACGAAAGCTGCCAGCACTGAAAGCTCTACCTGGTTTTCACTGTCCCTTGGACCTGCATTCTCTGCCGCACCGACATTCGCGGTCCGCAAAAGCCTTGGTTGGTTATGATGCAACAATGCCTATGTGACTCTCGCAGAGCCCTCTTCCAAATTTGAAACGTCCACCGATTGCGCCCACACGAAAGCTGCCAGCACTGAAAGCTCTGCCTGGTTTTCACTGTCCCTTGGAACTGCATTCGCTGCCGCACAGACATTCGTGGTCCGCAAAAGCCTTGGTTGGTTATGATGCAACAATGCCTATGTGACTCTCGCAGAGCCCGCTGCCAAATTTGAAACGTCCACCGATTGCGCCCACACGAATGCTGCCAGCACTGAAAGGTCTACCTGGATTTCACTGTCCCTTGGAACTGCATTCGCTGCCGCACAGACATTATCTCTCCGCATAAGCTTTATTTGTTTATGATGCAGCAATTCCTATGTGACTCTGGCAGAACCCGGCTGCCAAATTTGAAACGTCCAGCGATTGCGCCCACATGATAGCTGGCAGCACTGAAAGCTCTGCCTGGTTTTCACTGTCCCTTGGAACTGCATTCGCTGCCGCACAGACATTCGCGCTCTGCGCAAGCCTTGGTTGGTTATGATGCAAGAATGCCTATGTGACTCTCGCAGAGCGCGGCTGCCAAATTTGAAACGTCCACTGATTGCGCCCACACGAAAGCTGCCAGCACTGAAAGCTCTACCTGGTTTTCACTGTCCCTTGGAACTGCATTCGCTGCCGCACAGACATTCGCGCTCTGCGCAAGCCTTGGCTGGTTATGATGCAACAATGCCTATGTGACTCTGGCAGAGCCCGGCTGCCAAATTTGAAATGTACACCGATTGCGCCCACACGAAAGCTGCCAGCACTGAAAGCTCTACCTGGATTTCACTGTCCCTTGGAACTGCATTCGCTGCCGCACAGACATTCGCGCTCTGCAAAAGCCTTGGTTGGTTATGACGCAACAATGCCTATGTGACTCTCGCACAGCCCGCTGCCAAATTTGAAACGTCCAGAGATTGCGCCCACACGAAAGCTGCCAGCACTGAAAGCTCTACCTGGTTTTCACTGTCCCTTGGAACTGCATTCGCTGCCGCACAGACATTCACGCTCCGCAAAAGCCTTGGTTGGTTATGATGCAACAATGCCTATGTGACTCTGGCAGAGCCCGGCTGCCAAATTTGAAACGTCCAGCGATTGCGCCCACACGAAAGCTGCTAGCACTGAAAGCTCTACCTGGATTTCACTGTCCCTTGGAACTGCATTCGCTGCCGCACAGACATTCGCGCTCTGCGCAAGCCTTGGTTGGTTATGATGCAACAATGCCTATGTGACTCTCGCAGAGCCCGGCTGCCAAATTTGAAACGTCCACTGATTGCGCGCACACGAAAGTTGCCAGCACTGAAAGCTCTACCTGGTTTTCACTGTCCCTTGGAACTGCATTCGCTGCCGCACAGACATTCGCGCTCTGCGCAAGCCTTGGTTGGTTATGATGCAACAATGCCTATGTGACTCTCGCAGAGCCCGGCTGCCAAATTTGAAACGTCCACTGATTGCGCGCACACGAAAGCTGCCAGCACTGAAAGCTCTACCTGGTTTTCACTGTCCCTTGGAACTGCATTCGCTGCCGCACAGACATTCGCGCTCTGCGCAAGCCTTAGTTGGTTATGATGCAACAATGCCTATGTGACTCTGGCAGAGCCCGGCTGCCAAATTCGAAACGTCCAGCGATTGCGCCCACACGAAAGCTGCCAGCACTGAAAGCTCTACCTGGTTTTCACTGTCCCTTGGAACTGCATTCTCTGCCGCACAGACATTCGCTTTCTCCAAAAGTCTTGGTTGGTTATGATGCAACAATGCCTATGTGACTCTGGCAGAGCCCGGCTGCCAAATTTGAAACGTCCAGCGATTGCGCCCACATGAAAGCTGCCAGCACTGAAAGCTCTACCTGGATTTCACTGTCCCTTGGAACTGCATTCGCTGCCGCACAGACATTCGCGCTCTTCGCAAGCCTTGGTTGGTTATGATGCAACAATGCCTATGTGACTCTCGCAGAGCCCGGCTGCCAAATTTGAAACGTCCACTGATTGCGCCCACACGAAAGCTGCCAGCACTGAAAGCTCTACCTGGTTTTCACTGTCCCTTGGAACTGCATTCGCTGCCGCACAGACATTCGCGCTTTGCGCAAGCCTTGGTTGGTTATAAAGCAACAATGCCTATGTGACTCTGGCAGAACCCGGCTGCCAAATTTGAAACGTCCAGCGATTGCGCCCACATGATAGCTGCCAGCACTGAAAGCTCTACCTGGTTTTCTCTGTCCCTTGGAACTGCATTCGCTGCCGCACAGACATTCGCGGTCCGCAAAAGCCTTGGTTGGTTATGATGCAACAATTGCTATGTGACTCTCGCAGAGCCCGGCTGCCAATTTCGAAATGTCCAGCGATTGCGCCCACACGAAAGCTGCCAGCACTGAAAGCTCTGCCTGGTTTTCACTGTCCCTTGGAACTGCATTCGCTGCCGCACAGACATTCGCGCTCTGCAAAAGCCTTGGTTGGTTATGATGCAACAATGCCTATGTGACTCTGGCAGAGCCCGGCTGCCAAATTTGAAACGTCCAGCGATTGCGCCCACACGAAAGATGCTAGCACTGAAAGCTCTACCTGGATTTCACTGTCCCTTGGAACTGCATTCGCTGCCGCACAGACATTCGCGCTCTGCGCAAGCCTTGGTTGGTTATGATGCAACAATGCCTATGTAACTCTCGCAGAGCCCGGCTGCCAAATTTGAAACGTCCACTGATTGCGCGCACACGAAAGTTGCCAGCACTGAAAGCTCTACCTGGTTTTCACTGTCCCTTGGAACTGCATTCGCTGCCGCACAGACATTAGCGCTCTGCGCAAGCCTTGGTTGGTTATGATGCAACAATGCCTATGTGACTCTGGCAGAGCCCGGCTGCCAAATTCGAAACGTCCAGCGATTGCGCCCACACGAAAGCTGCCAGCACTGAAAGCTCTACCTGGTTTTCACTGTCCCTTGAAACTGCATTCGCTGCCGCACAGACATTCGCGCTCTGCAAAAGCCTTGGTTGGTTATGATGCAACAATGCCTATGTGACTCTCGCAGAGCCCGGCTGCCAAATTTGAAACGTCCACTGATTGCGCGCACACGAAAGCTGCCAGCACTGAAAGATCTACCTGGTTTTCACTGTCCCTTGGAACTGCATTCGCTGCCGCACAGACATTCGCGCTCTGCGCAAGCCTTGGTTGGTTATGATGCAACAATGCCTATGTGACTCTGGCAGAGCCCGGCTGCCAAATTCGAAACGTCCAGCGATTGCGCCCACACGAAAGCTGCCAGCACTGAAAGCTCTACCTGGTTTTCACTGTCCCTTGGAACTGCATTCGCTGCCGCACAGACATTCGTGGTCCGCAAAAGCCTTGGTTGGTTATGATTAAACAATGCCTATGTGACTCTCGCAGAGCCCGCTGCCAAATTTGAAACGTCCACCGATTGCGCCCACACGAATGCTGCCAGCACTGAAAGGTCTACCTGGATTTCACTGTCCCTTGGAACTGCATTCGCTGCCGCACAGACATTATCTCTCCGCATAAGCTTTATTTGTTTATGATGCAGCAATTCCTATGTGACTCTGGCAGAACCCGGCTGCCAAATTTGAAACGTCCAGCGATTGCGCCCACACGAAAGCTGCCAGCACTGAAAGCTCTACCTGGATTTCACTGTCCCTTGGAACTGCATTCGCTGCCGCACAGACATTCGCGCTTTGCGCAAGCCTTAGTTGATTATGATGCAACAATGCCTATGTGACTCTGTCAGAGCCCGGCTGCCAAATTCGAAACGTCCAGCGATTGCGCCCACACGAAAGCTGCCAGCACTGAAAGCTCTACCTGGTTTTCACTGTCCCTTGGAACTGCATTCGCTGCCGCACAGACATTCGCTTTCTGCAAAAGTCTTGGTTGGTTATGATGCAACAATGCCTATGTGACTCTGGCAGAGCCCGGCTGCCAAATTTGAAACGTCCAGCGATTGCGCCCACATGAAAGCTGCCAGCACTGAAAGCTCTACCTGGATTTCACTGTCCCTTGGAACTGCATTCGCTGCCGCACAGACATTCGCTCTGCGCAAAAGCCTTGGTTGGTTATGATGCAACAATGCCTATGTGAGTCTCGCACAGCCCACTGCCAAATTTGAAACGTCCAGCGATTGCGCCCACACGAAAGCTGCCAGCACTGAAAGCTCTACCTGGTTTTCACTGTCCCTTGGAACTGCATTCGCTGCCGCACAGACGTTCGCGGTCCGCAAAAGCCTTGGTTGGTTATGATGCAACAGTTCCTATGTGACTCTCGCAGAGCCCGGCTGCCAAATTTGAAACGTCCACTGATTGCGCCCACACGAAAGCTGCCAGCACTGAAAGCTCTACCTGGTTTTCACTGTCCCTTGGAACTGCATTCGCTGCCGCACAGACATTCGCGCTCTGCGCAAGACTTGGTTGGTTATGATGCAACAATGCCTATGTGACTCTGGCAGAGCCCGGCTGCCAAATTCGAAACGTCCAGCGATTGCGCCCACACGAAAGCTGCCAGCACTGAAAGCTCTACCTGGTTTTCACTGTCCCTTGGAACTGTATTCGCTGCTGCACAGACATTCGCGGTCCGCAAAAGCCTTGGTTGGTTATGATGCAACAATGCCTATGTGAGTCTCACACAGCCCGCGGCCAAATTTGAAACGTCCACTGATTGCGCCCACACGAAAGCTGCCAGCACTGAAAGTTCTACCTGGTTTTCACTGTCCCTTGGAACTGCATTCGCTGCCGCACATATATTCGCGCTCTGCAAAAGCCTTGGTTGGTTATGATGCAACAATGCCTATGTGACTCTCGCAGAGCCCGGCTGCCAAATTCGAAACGTCCAACGATTGCGCCCACACGAAAGCTGCCAGCACTGAAAGCTCTACCTGGTTTTCACTGTCCCTTGGAACTGCATTCGCTGCCGCACAGACATTCGCGCTCCGCAAAAGCCTTGGTTGGTTATGATGCAACAATGCCTATGTGACTCTCGCAGAGCCCGGCTGCCAAATTTGAAACGTCCACTGATTGCGCCCACACGAAAGCTGCCAGCACTGAAAGCTCTACCTGGTTTTCACTGTCCCTTGGAACTGCATTCGCTGCCGCACAGACATTTGCGCTCTGCGCAAGCCTTTGTTGGTTATGATGCAACAATGCCTATGTGACTCTCGCAGAGCCCAGCTGCCAAATTCGAAACGTCCAGCGATTGCGACCACACGACAGCTGCCAGCACTGAAAGGTCTACCTGGATTTCACTGTCCCTTGGAACTGCATTCGCTGCCGCACAGACATTCACGCTCTGCGCAAGCCTTGGTTGGTTATGATGCAACAATGCCTAAGTGACTCTGGCACTGCCCGGCTGCCAAATTTGAAACGTCCAGCGATTGCGCCCACACGAAAGCTGCCAGCACTGAAAGCTCTACCTGGTTTTCACTGTCCCTTGGAACTTCATTCGCTGCCGCACAGACATTCGCGCTCCGCAAAAGCCTTGGTTGGTTATGATGCAACAATGCCTATGTGAGTCTCGCAGAGACCGGCTGCCAAATTTGAAACGTCCAGCGATTGCGCCCACACGAAAGCTGCCAGCACTGAAAGCTCTACCTGGTTTTCACTGTCCCTTGGAACTGCATTCGCTGCCGCACAGACATTCACGCTCCGCGCAAGCCTTGGTTGGTTATGATGCAACAATGCCTATGTGAGTCTCGCACAGCCCACTGCCAAATTTAAAACGTCCACTGATTGCGTCCACACGAAAGCTGCCAGCACTGAAAGCTCTACCTGGTTTTCACTGTCCCTTGGAACTGCATTCGCTGCCTCACAGACATTTGCGCTTTGCAAAAGCCTTGGTTGGGTATGAAGCAACAATGCCTATGTGACTCTGGCAGAGCCCGGCTGCCAAATTCGAAACTTCCAGCGATTGCTCCCACACGAAAGCTGCCAGCACTGAAAGCTCTACCTGGTTTTCACTGTCCCTTGGAACTGCATTCGCTACCGCACAGACATTCACGCTCTGCGCAAGCCTTGGTTGGTTATGATGCAACAATGCCTATGTGACTCTGGCACAGCCCGGCTGCAAAATTCGAAACGTCCAGCGATTGCGCCCACACGAAAGCTGCCAGCACTGAAAGCTCTACCTGGTTTTCACTATCCCTTGGAACTGCATTCGCTGCCGCACAGACATTATCGCTCCGCATAAGCTTTCTTTGTTTATGATGCAACAATGCCTATGTGACTCTGGCAGAGCCCGGCTGCCAAATTTGAAACGTCCAGCGATTGCGCCCACACGAAAGCTGCCAGCACTGAAAGCTCTACCTGGTTTTCACTGTCCCTTGGAACTTCATTCGCTGCCGCACAGACATTCGCGCTCCGCAAAAGCCTTGGTTGGTTATGATGCAACAATGCCTATGCGACTCTCGCAGAGCCCGGCTGCCAAATTCGAAACGTCCACTGATTGCGCCCACACGAAAGCTGCCAGCACTGAAAGCTCTACCTGGTTTTCACTGTCCCTTGGAACTGCATTCGCTGCCGCACAGACATTCGCGCTCTGCGCAAACCTTGGTTGGTTATGATGCAACAATGCCTATGTGACTCATGCAGAGCCCGGCTGCCAAATTTGAAACGTCCAGCGATTGCGCCCACACGAAAGCTGCCAGCACTGAAAGCTCTACCTGGTTTTCACTGTCCCTTGGAACTGCATTCGCTGCCGCACAGACATTCGCGCTCTGCAAAAGCCTTGGTTGGTTATGATGCAACAATGCCTATGTGACTCTGGCAGAGCCCGGCTGCCAATTTTGAAACGTCCAGCGATTGCGCCCACACGAAAGCTGCCAGCACTGAAAGCTCTACCTGGTTTTCACTGTCCCTTGGAACTGCATTCGCTGCCGCACAGACATTCGCGCTCTGCGCAAGCCTTGGTTGGTTATGATGCAACAATGCCTATGTGACTCTGGCAGAGCCCGGCTGCCAAATTTGAAACGTCCAGCGATTGCGCGCACACGAAAGCTGCCAGCACTGAAAGCTCTACCTGGATTCACTGTCCCTTGGAACTGCATTCGCTGCCGCACAGACATTCACGCTCTGCGCAAGCCTTGGTTGGTTATGATGCAACAATGCCTATGTGACTCTCGCAGAGAGCGGCTGCCAAATTTGAAACGTCCAGTGATTGCGCCCACACGAAAGCTGCCAGCACTGAAAGCTCTACCTGGTTTTCAATGTCCCTTGGAACTGCATTCGCTGCCGCACAGACATTCGCGCTCTGCGCAAGCCTTGGTTGGTTATGAAGCAACAATGCCTATGTGACTCTGGCAGAGACCGGCTGCCAAATTCGAAACATCCAGCGATTGCACCCACACGAAAGCTGCCAGCACTGAAAGCTCTACCTGGATTTCACTGTCCCTTGGAACTGCATTCGCTGCCGCACAGACATTATCGCTCCGCATAAGCTTTCTTTGTTTATGATGCAACAATGCCTATGTGACTCTGGCAGAGCCCGGCTGCCAAATTTGAAACGTCCAGCGATTGCGCCCACACGAAAGCTGCCAGCACTGAAAGCTCTACCTGGTTTTCACTGTCCCTTGGAACTGCATTCGCTGCCGCACAGACATTCGCGCTCCGCAAAAGCCTTGGTTGGTTATGATGCAACAATGCCTATGTGACTCTCGCAGAGCCCGGCTGCCAAATTCGAAATGTCCAGCGATTGCGCCCACACGAAAGCTGCCAGCACTGAAAGCTCTACCTGGTTTTCACTGTCCCTTGGAACTGCATTCGCTGCCGCACAGACATTCGCGCTCTGCGCAAGCCTTGGTTGGTTATGATGCAACAATGCCTATGTGACTCTGGCAGAGCCCGGCTGCCAAATTTGAAACGTCCAGCGATTGCGCCCACACGAAAGCTGCCAGCACTGAAAGCTCTACCTGGTTTTCACTGTCCCTTGGAACTGCATTCGTTGCCGCACAGACATTATCTCTCCGTAAAAGCTTTATTTGTTTATGATGCAACAATGCCTATGTGACTCTCGCAGAGCCCGGCTGCCAAATTTGAAACGTCCAGCGATTGCGCCCACACGAAAGCTGCCAGCACTGAAAGCTCTACCTGGTTTTCACTGTCCCTTGGAACTGCATACGCTGCCGCACAGACATTCGCGCTCTGCGCAAGCCTTGGTTGGTTATGATGCAACAATGCCTATGTGACTCTGGCAGAGCCCGGCTGCCAAATTTGAAACGTCCAGCGATTGCGCGCACACGAAAGCTGCCAGCACTGAAAGCTCTACCTGGATTCACAGTCCCTTGGAACTGCATTCGCTGCCGCACAGACATTCGCGCTCTGCGCAAGCCTTGGTTGGTTATGATGCAACAATGCCTATGTGACTCTGGCAGAGCCCGGCTGCCAAATTCGAAACATCCAGCGATTGCACCCACACGAAAGCTGCCAGCACTGAAAGCTCTACTTGGATTTCACTGTCCCTTGGAACTGCATTCGCTGCCGCACAGACATTATCGCTCCGCATAAGCTTTATTCGTTTATGATGCAACAATGCCTATGTGACTCTGGCAGAGCCCGGCTGCCAAATTTGAAACGTACAGCGATTGCGCCCACACGAAAGCTGCCAGCACTGAAAGCTCTACCTGGTTTTCACTGTCCCTTGGAACTGCATTCGCTGCCGCACAGACATTCGCGCTCCGCAAAAGCCTTGGTTGGTTATGATGCAACAATGCCTATGTGACTCTCGCAGAGCCCGGCTGCCAAATTCGAAACGTCCAGCGATTGCGCCCACACGAAAGCTGCCAGCACTGAAAGCTCTACCTGGTTTTCACTGTCCCTTGGAACTGCATTCGCTGCCGCACAGACATTCGCGCTCTGCGCAAGCCTTGGTTGGTTATGATGCAACAATGCCTATGTGACTCTCGCAGAGCCCGGCTGCCAAATTTGAAACGTCCAGCGATTGCGCCCACACGAAAGCTGCCAGCACTGAAAGCTCTACCTGGTTTTCACTGTCCCTTGGAACTGCATTCGCTGCCGCACAGACGTTCGCGGTCCGCAAAAGCCTTGGTTGGTTATGATGCAACAGTTCCTATGTGACTCTCGCAGAGCCCGGCTGCCAAATTTGAAACGTCCACTGATTGCGCCCACACGAAAGCTGCCAGCACTGAAAGCTCTACCTGGTTTTCACTGTCCCTTGGAACTGCATTCGCTGCCGCACAGACATTTGCGCTCTGCGCAAGCCTTGGTTGGGTATGAAGCAACAATGCCTATGTGACTCTGGCAGAGCCCGGCTGCCAAATTCGAAACGTCCAGCGATTGCGCCCACACGAAAGCTGCCAGCACTGAAAGCTCTACCTGGTTTTCACTGTCCCTTGGAACTGTATTCGCTGCTGCACAGACATTCGCGGTCCGCAAAAGCCTTGGTTGGTTATGATGCAACAATGCCTATGTGAGTCTCACACAGCCCGCTGCCAAATTTAAAACGTCCACTGATTGCGCCCACACGAAAGCTGCCAGCACTGAAAGTTCTACCTGGTTTTCACTGTCCCTTGGAACTGCATTCGCTGCCGCACATATATTCGCGCTCTGCAAAAGCCTTGGTTGGTTATGATGCAACAATGCCTATGTGACTCTCGCAGAGCCCGGCTGCCAAATTCGAAACGTCCAACGATTGCGCCCACACGAAAGCTGCCAGCACTGAAAGCTCTACCTGGTTTTCACTGTCCCTTGGAACTGCATTCGCTGCCGCACAGACATTCGCGCTCCGCAAAAGCCTTGGTTGGTTATGATGCAACAATGCCTATGTGACTCTCGCAGAGACCGGCTGCCAAATTTGAAACATCCAGCGATCGCGCCCACACGAAAGCTGCCAGCACTGAAAGCTCTACCTGGATTTCACTGTCCCTTGGAACTTCATTCGCTGCCGCACAGACATTATCTCTCCGCATAAGCTTTATTTGTTTATGATGCAACAATGCCTATGTGACTCTGGCAGAGCCTGGCTGCCAAATTTGAAACGTCCAGCGATTGCGCCCACACGAAAGCTGCCAGCACTGAAAGCTCTACCTGGTTTTCACTGTCCCTTGGAACTTCATTCGCTGCCGCACAGACATTCGCGCTCCGCAAAAGCCTTGGTTGGTTATGATGCAACAATGCCTATGTGAGTCTCACACAGCCCGCTGCCAAATTTAAAACGTCCACTGATTGCGCCCACACGAAAGCTGACAGCACTGAAAGTTCTACCTGGTTTTCACTGTCCCTTGGAACTGCATTCGCTGCCGCACATATATTCGCGCTCTGCAAAAGCCTTGGTTGGTTATGATGCAACAATGCCTATGTGACTCTCGCAGAGCCCGGCTGCCAAATTCGAAACGTCCAACGATTGCGCCCACACGAAAGCTGCCAGCACTGAAAGCTCTCCCTGGTTTTCACTGTCCCTTGGAACTGCATTCGCTGCCGCACAGACATTAGCGCTCTGCGCAAGCCTTTGTTTGTTTATGATGCAACAATGCCTATGTGACTCTCGCAGAGCCCGGCTTCCAAATTTGAAACGTCCAGCGATTGCACCCACACGAAAGCTGCCAGCACTGAAAGCACTACCTGGTTTTCACTGTCCCTTGGAACTGCATTCGTTGCCGCACAGACATTATCTCTCCGTAAAAGCTTTATTTGTTTATGATGCAACAATGCCTATGTGACTCTCGCAGAGCCCGGCTGCCAAATTTGAAACGTCCAGCGATTGCGCCCACACGAAAGCTGCCAGCACTGAAAGCTCTACCTGGTTTTCACTGTCCCTTGGAACTGCTTTCGCTGTCACACAGACATTCGCGCTCTGCAAAAGCCTTGGTTGGGTATGATGCAACAATGCCTATGTGACTCTGCAGAGCCCGCTGCCAAATACGAAACGTCCAGCGATTGCGCCCACATGAAAGCTGCCAGCACTGAAAGCTCTACCTGGTTTTCACTGTCCCTTGAACTGCATTCGCTGCCGCACAGACATTCGCGACTGCAAAAGCCTTTGTTGGTTATGATGCAACAATGCCTATGTGACTCTCGCACGCCCCGGCTGCCAAATTTGAAACGTCCAGCGATTGCGCCCACACGAAACCTGCCAGCACTGAAAGCTCTACCTGGTTTTCACTGTCCCTTGGAACTGCATTCGCTGCCGCACAGACATTCGCGCTCTGCGCAAGCCTTGGTTGGTTATGATGCAACAATGCCTATGTGACTCTCGCAGAGCCCGGCTGCCAAATTTGAAATGTACACCGATTGCGCCCACACGAAAGCTGCCAGCAATGAAAGTTCTACCTGGTTTTCACTGTCCCTTGGAACTGCATTCGCTGCCGCACAGACATTCGCGCTCTGCAAAAGCCTTGGTTGGGTATGAAGCAACAATGCCTATGTGACTCTGGCAGAGACCGGCTGCCAAATTTGAAACGTCCAGCGATTGCGCCCACACGAAAGCTGCCAGCACTGAAAGCTCTACCTGGTTTTCACTGTACCTTGGAACTGCATTCGCTGCCGCACAGACATTATCGCTCCGCATAAGTTTTATTCGTTTATGATGCAACAATGCCTATGTGACTCTGGCAGAGCCCGGCTGCCAAATTTGAAACGTCCAGCGATTGCGCCCACACGAAAGCTGCCAGCACTGAAAGGTCTACCTGGTTTTCACTGTCCCTTGGAACTGCATTCGCTGCCGCACAGACATTCGCGCTCTGCAAAAGCCTTGGTTGGTTATGATGCAACAATGCCTATGTGACTCTCGCAGAGCCCGGCTGCCAAATTTGAAACGTCCAGCGATTGCGCCCACACGAAAGCTGCCAGCACTGAAAGCTCTACCTGGATTTCACTGTCCCTTGGAACTGCATTCGCTGCCGCACAGACATTCGCGCTCTGCGCAAGCCTTGGTTGGTTATGATGCAACAATGCCTATGTGACTCTGGCAGAGCCCGGCTGCCAAATTTGAAACCTCCAGCGATTGCGCCCACACGAAAGCTGCCAGCACTGAAAGCTCTACCTGCTTTTCACTGTCCCTTGGAACTGCATTCGCTGCCGCACAGACATTCGCGACTGCAAAAGCCTTGGTTGGTTATGATGCAACAATGCCTATGTGACTCTCGCAGAGCCCGGCTGCCAAATTCGAAACGTCCACTGATTGCGCCCACACGAAAGCTGCCAGCACTGAAAGCTCTACCTGGTTTTCACTGTCCCTTGGAACTGCATTCGCTGCCGCACAGACATTCGCGCTCCGCAAAAGCCTTGGTTGGTTATGATGCAACAATGCCTATGCGACTCTCGCAGAGCCCGGCTGCCAAATTCGAAACGTCCACTGATTGCGCCCACACGAAAGCTGCCAGCACTGAAAGCTCTACCTGGTTTTCACTGTCCCTTGGAACTGCATTCGCTGCCGCACAGACATTCGCGCTCTGCGCAAACCTTGGTTGGTTATGATGCAACAATGCCTATGTGACTCATGCAGAGCCCGGCTGCCAAATTTGAAACGTCCAGCGATTGCGCCCACACGAAAGCTGCCAGCACTGAAAGCTCTACCTGGTTTTCACTGTCCCTTGGAACTGCATTCGCTGCCGCACAGACATTCGCGCTCTGCAAAAGCCTTGGTTGGTTATGATGCAACAATGCCTATGTGACTCTGGCAGAGCCCGGCTGCCAAATTTGAAACGTCCAGCGATTGCGCCCACACGAAAGCTGCCAGCACTGAAAGCTCTACCTGGTTTTCACTGTCCCTTGGAACTGCATTCGCTGCCGCACAGACATTCGCGCTCTGCGCAAGCCTTGGTTGGTTATGATGCAACAATGCCTATGTGACTCTGGCAGAGCCCGGCTGCCAAATTTGAAACGTCCAGCGATTGCGCGCACACGAAAGCTGCCAGCACTGAAAGCTCTACCTGGATTCACTGTCCCTTGGAACTGCATTCGCTGCCGCACAGACATTCACGCTCTGCGCAAGCCTTGGTTGGTTATGATGCAACAATGCCTATGTGACTCTCGCAGAGAGCGGCTGCCAAATTTGAAACGTCCAGTGATTGCGCCCACACGAAAGCTGCCAGCACTGAAAGCTCTACCTGGTTTTCAATGTCCCTTGGAACTGCATTCGCTGCCGCACAGACATTCGCGCTCTGCGCAAGCCTTGGTTGGTTATGAAGCAACAATGCCTATGTGACTCTGGCAGAGACCGGCTGCCAAATTCGAAACATCCAGCGATTGCACCCACACGAAAGCTGCCAGCACTGAAAGCTCTACCTGGATTTCACTGTCCCTTGGAACTGCATTCGCTGCCGCACAGACATTATCGCTCCGCATAAGCTTTCTTTGTTTATGATGCAACAATGCCTATGTGACTCTGGCAGAGCCCGGCTGCCAAATTTGAAACGTCCAGCGATTGCGCCCACACGAAAGCTGCCAGCACTGAAAGCTCTACCTGGTTTTCACTGTCCCTTGGAACTTCATTCGCTGCCGCACAGACATTCGCGCTCCGCAAAAGCCTTGGTTGGTTATGATGCAACAATGCCTATGTGACTCTCGCAGAGCCCGGCTGCCAAATTCGAAACGTCCAGTGATTGCGCCCACACGAAAGCTGCCAGCACTGAAAGCTCTACCTGGTTTTCACTGTCCCTTGGAACTGCATTCGTTGCCGCACAGACATTATCTCTCCGTAAAAGCTTTATTTGTTTATGATGCAACAATGCCTATGTGACTCTCGCAGAGCCCGGCTGCCAAATTTGAAACGTCCAGCGATTGCGCCCACACGAAAGCTGCCAGCACTGAAAGCTCTACCTGGTTTTCACTGTCCCTTGGAACTGCTTTCGCTGTCACACAGACATTCGCGCTCTGCAAAAGCCTTGGTTGGGTATGATGCAACAATGCCTATGTGACTCTGCAGAGCCCGCTGCCAAATACGAAACGTCCAGCGATTGCGCCCACATGAAAGCTGCCAGCACTGAAAGCTCTACCTGGTTTTCACTGTCCCTTGAACTGCATTCGCTGCCGCACAGACATTCGCGACTGCAAAAGCCTTTGTTGGTTATGATGCAACAATGCCTATGTGACTCTCGCACGCCCCGGCTGCCAAATTTGAAACGTCCAGCGATTGCGCCCACACGAAACCTGCCAGCACTGAAAGCTCTACCTGGTTTTCACTGTCCCTTGGAACTGCATTCGCTGCCGCACAGACATTCGCGCTCTGCGCAAGCCTTGGTTGGTTATGATGCAACAATGCCTATGTGACTCTCGCAGAGCCCGGCTGCCAAATTTGAAATGTACACCGATTGCGCCCACACGAAAGCTGCCAGCAATGAAAGTTCTACCTGGTTTTCACTGTCCCTTGGAACTGCATTCGCTGCCGCACAGACATTCGCGCTCTGCAAAAGCCTTGGTTGGGTATGAAGCAACAATGCCTATGTGACTCTGGCAGAGACCGGCTGCCAAATTTGAAACGTCCAGCGATTGCGCCCACACGAAAGCTGCCAGCACTGAAAGCTCTACCTGGTTTTCACTGTACCTTGGAACTGCATTCGCTGCCGCACAGACATTATCGCTCCGCATAAGTTTTATTCGTTTATGATGCAACAATGCCTATGTGACTCTGGCAGAGCCCGGCTGCCAAATTTGAAACGTCCAGCGATTGCGCCCACACGAAAGCTGCCAGCACTGAAAGGTCTACCTGGTTTTCACTGTCCCTTGGAACTGCATTCGCTGCCGCACAGACATTCGCGCTCTGCAAAAGCCTTGGTTGGTTATGATGCAACAATGCCTATGTGACTCTCGCAGAGCCCGGCTGCCAAATTTGAAACGTCCAGCGATTGCGCCCACACGAAAGCTGCCAGCACTGAAAGCTCTACCTGGATTTCACTGTCCCTTGGAACTGCATTCGCTGCCGCACAGACATTCGCGCTCTGCGCAAGCCTTGGTTGGTTATGATGCAACAATGCCTATGTGACTCTGGCAGAGCCCGGCTGCCAAATTTGAAACCTCCAGCGATTGCGCCCACACGAAAGCTGCCAGCACTGAAAGCTCTACCTGCTTTTCACTGTCCCTTGGAACTGCATTCGCTGCCGCACAGACATTCGCGACTGCAAAAGCCTTGGTTGGTTATGATGCAACAATGCCTATGTGACTCTCGCAGAGCCCGGCTGCCAAATTCGAAACGTCCACTGATTGCGCCCACACGAAAGCTGCCAGCACTGAAAGCTCTACCTGGTTTTCACTGTCCCTTGGAACTGCATTCGCTGCCGCACAGACATTCGCGCTCCGCAAAAGCCTTGGTTGGTTATGATGCAACAATGCCTATGCGACTCTCGCAGAGCCCGGCTGCCAAATTCGAAACGTCCACTGATTGCGCCCACACGAAAGCTGCCAGCACTGAAAGCTCTACCTGGTTTTCACTGTCCCTTGGAACTGCATTCGCTGCCGCACAGACATTCGCGCTCTGCGCAAACCTTGGTTGGTTATGATGCAACAATGCCTATGTGACTCATGCAGAGCCCGGCTGCCAAATTTGAAACGTCCAGCGATTGCGCCCACACGAAAGCTGCCAGCACTGAAAGCTCTACCTGGTTTTCACTGTCCCTTGGAACTGCATTCGCTGCCGCACAGACATTCGCGCTCTGCAAAAGCCTTGGTTGGTTATGATGCAACAATGCCTATGTGACTCTGGCAGAGCCCGGCTGCCAAATTTGAAACGTCCAGCGATTGCGCCCACACGAAAGCTGCCAGCACTGAAAGCTCTACCTGGTTTTCACTGTCCCTTGGAACTGCATTCGCTGCCGCACAGACATTCGCGCTCTGCGCAAGCCTTGGTTGGTTATGATGCAACAATGCCTATGTGACTCTGGCAGAGCCCGGCTGCCAAATTTGAAACGTCCAGCGATTGCGCGCACACGAAAGCTGCCAGCACTGAAAGCTCTACCTGGATTCACTGTCCCTTGGAACTGCATTCGCTGCCGCACAGACATTCACGCTCTGCGCAAGCCTTGGTTGGTTATGATGCAACAATGCCTATGTGACTCTCGCAGAGAGCGGCTGCCAAATTTGAAACGTCCAGTGATTGCGCCCACACGAAAGCTGCCAGCACTGAAAGCTCTACCTGGTTTTCAATGTCCCTTGGAACTGCATTCGCTGCCGCACAGACATTCGCGCTCTGCGCAAGCCTTGGTTGGTTATGAAGCAACAATGCCTATGTGACTCTGGCAGAGACCGGCTGCCAAATTCGAAACATCCAGCGATTGCACCCACACGAAAGCTGCCAGCACTGAAAGCTCTACCTGGATTTCACTGTCCCTTGGAACTGCATTCGCTGCCGCACAGACATTATCGCTCCGCTTAAGCTTTCTTTGTTTATGATGCAACAATGCCTATGTGACTCTGGCAGAGCCCGGCTGCCAAATTTGAAACGTCCAGCGATTGCGCCCACACGAAAGCTGCCAGCACTGAAAGCTCTACCTGGTTTTCACTGTCCCTTGGAACTTCATTCGCTGCCGCACAGACATTCGCGCTCCGCAAAAGCCTTGGTTGGTTATGATGCAACAATGCCTATGTGACTCTCGCAGAGCCCGGCTGCCAAATTCGAAACGTCCAGTGATTGCGCCCACACGAAAGCTGCCAGCACTGAAAGCTCTACCTGGTTTTCACTGTCCCTTGGAACTGCATTCGCTGCCGCACAGACATTCGCGCTCCGCAAAAGCCTTGGTTGGTTATGATGCAACAATGCCTATGTGACTCTCGCAGAGCCCGGCTGCCAAATTCGAAATGTCCAGCGATTGCGCCCACACGAAAGCTGCCAGCACTGAAAGCTCTACCTGGTTTTCACTGTCCCTTGGAACTGCATTTGCTGCCGCACAGACATTCGCGCTCTGCGCAAGCCTTGGTTGGTTATGATGCAACAATGCCTATGTGACTCTGGCAGAGCCCGGCTGCCAAATTTGAAACGTCCAGCGATTGCGCCCACACGAAAGCTGCCAGCACTGAAAGCTCTACCTGGTTTTCACTGTCCCTTGGAACTTCATTCGCTGCCGCACAGACATTCGCGCTCCGCAAAAGCCTTGGTTGGTTATGATGCAACAATGCCTATGTGACTCTCGCAGAGCCCGGCTGCCAAATTCGAAACGTCCAGCGATTGCGCCCACACGAAAGCTGCCAGCACTGAAAGCTCTACCTGGTTTTCACTGTCCCTTGGAACTGCATTCGCTGCCGCACAGACATTCGCGCTCTGCGCAAGCCTTGGTTGGTTATGATGCAACAATGCCTATGTGACTCTGGCAGAGCCCGGCTGCCAAATTTGAAACGTCCAGCGATTGCGCGCACACGAAAGCTGCCAGCACTGAAAGCTCTACCTGGATTCACAGTCCCTTGGAACTGCATTCGCTGCCGCACAGACATTCACGCTCTGCGCAAGCCTTGGTTGGTTATGATGCAACAATGCCTATGTGACTCTCGCAGAGAGCGGCTGCCAAATTTGAAACGTCCAGTGATTGCGCCCACACGAAAGCTGCCAGCACTGAAAGCTCTACCTGGTTTTCAATGTCCCTTGGAACTGCATTCGCTGCCGCACAGACATTCGCGCTCTGCGCAAGCCTTGGTTGGTTATGATGCAACAATGCCTATGTGACTCTGGCAGAGCCCGGCTGCCAAATTCGAAACATCCAGCGATTGCACCCACACGAAAGCTGCCAGCACTGAAAGCTCTACATGGATTTCACTGTCCCTTGGAACTGCATTCGCTGCCGCACAGACATTATCGCTCCGCATAAGCTTTATTTGTTTATGATGCAACAATGCCTATGTGACTCTCGCAGAGCCCGGCTGCCAAATTTGAAACGTCCAGCGATTGCGCCCACACGAAAGCTGCCAGCACTGAAAGCTCTACCTGGTTTTCACTGTCCCTTGGAACTGCATTCACTGCCGCACAGACATTCGCGCTCTGCAAAAGCCTTGGTTGGTTATGATGCAACAATGCCTATGTGACTCTGGCAGAGCCCGGCTGCCAAATTCGAAACATCCAGCGATTGCACCCACACGAAAGCTGCCAGCACTGAAAGCTCTACTTGGATTTCACTGTCCCTTGGAACTGCATTCGCTGCCGCACAGACATTATCGCTCCGCATAAGCTTTATTCGTTTATGATGCAACAATGCCTATGTGACTCTGGCAGAGCCCGGCTGCCAAATTTGAAACGTACAGCGATTGCGCCCACACGAAAGCTGCCAGCACTGAAAGCTCTACCTGGTTTTCACTGTCCCTTGGAACTGCATTCGCTGCCGCACAGACATTCGCGCTCCGCAAAAGCCTTGGTTGGTTATGATGCAACAATGCCTATGTGACTCTCGCAGAGCCCGGCTGCCAAATTCGAAACGTCCAGCGATTGCGCCCACACGAAAGCTGCCAGCACTGAAAGCTCTACCTGGTTTTCACTGTCCCTTGGAACTGCATTCGCTGCCGCACAGACATTCGCGCTCTGCGCAAGCCTTGGTTGGTTATGATGCAACAATGCCTATGTGACTCTGGCAGAGCCCGGCTGCCAAATTTGAAACGTCCAGCGATTGCGCCCACACGAAAGCTGCCAGCACTGAAAGCTCTACCTGGTTTTCACTGTCCCTTGGAACTGCATTCGCTGCCGCACAGACGTTCGCGGTCCGCAAAAGCCTTGGTTGGTTATGATGCAACAGTTCCTATGTGACTCTCGCAGAGCCCGGCTGCCAAATTTGAAACGTCCACTGATTGCGCCCACACGAAAGCTGCCAGCACTGAAAGCTCTACCTGGTTTTCACTGTCCCTTGGAACTGCATTCGCTGCCGCACAGACATTTGCGCTCTGCGCAAGCCTTGGTTGGGTATGAAGCAACAATGCCTATGTGACTCTGGCAGAGCCCGGCTGCCAAATTCGAAACGTCCAGCGATTGCGCCCACACGAAAGCTGCCAGCACTGAAAGCTCTACCTGGTTTTCACTGTCCCTTGGAACTGTATTCGCTGCTGCACAGACATTCGCGGTCCGCAAAAGCCTTGGTTGGTTATGATGCAACAATGCCTATGTGAGTCTCACACAGCCCGCTGCCAAATTTAAAACGTCCACTGATTGCGCCCACACGAAAGCTGCCAGCACTGAAAGTTCTACCTGGTTTTCACTGTCCCTTGGAACTGCATTCGCTGCCGCACATATATTCGCGCTCTGCAAAAGCCTTGGTTGGTTATGATGCAACAATGCCTATGTGACTCTCGCAGAGCCCGGCTGCCAAATTCGAAACGTCCAACGATTGCGCCCACACGAAAGCTGCCAGCACTGAAAGCTCTACCTGGTTTTCACTGTCCCTTGGAACTGCATTCGCTGCCGCACAGACATTCGCGCTCCGCAAAAGCCTTGGTTGGTTATGATGCAACAATGCCTATGTGACTCTCGCAGAGACCGGCTGCCAAATTTGAAACATCCAGCGATCGCGCCCACACGAAAGCTGCCAGCACTGAAAGCTCTACCTGGTTTTCACTGTCCCTTGGAACTTCATTCGCTGCCGCACAGACATTATCTCTCCGCATAAGCTTTATTTGTTTATGATGCAACAATGCCTATGTGACTCTGGCAGAGCCTGGCTGCCAAATTTGAAACGTCCAGCGATTGCGCCCACACGAAAGCTGCCAGCACTGAAAGCTCTACCTGGTTTTCACTGTCCCTTGGAACTTCATTCGCTGCCGCACAGACATTCGCGCTCCGCAAAAGCCTTGGTTGGTTATGATGCAACAATGCCTATGTGAGTCTCACACAGCCCGCTGCCAAATTTAAAACGTCCACTGATTGCGCCCACACGAAAGCTGACAGCACTGAAAGTTCTACCTGGTTTTCACTGTCCCTTGGAACTGCATTCGCTGCCGCACATATATTCGCGCTCTGCAAAAGCCTTGGTTGGTTATGATGCAACAATGCCTATGTGACTCTCGCAGAGCCCGGCTGCCAAATTCGAAACGTCCAACGATTGCGCCCACACGAAAGCTGCCAGCACTGAAAGCTCTCCCTGGTTTTCACTGTCCCTTGGAACTGCATTCGCTGCCGCACAGACATTAGCGCTCTGCGCAAGCCTTTGTTTGTTTATGATGCAACAATGCCTATGTGACTCTCGCAGAGCCCGGCTTCCAAATTTGAAACGTCCAGCGATTGCACCCACACGAAAGCTGCCAGCACTGAAAGCACTACCTGGTTTTCACTGTCCCTTGGAACTGCATTCGTTGCCGCACAGACATTATCTCTCCGTAAAAGCTTTATTTGTTTATGATGCAACAATGCCTATGTGACTCTCGCAGAGCCCGGCTGCCAAATTTGAAACGTCCAGCGATTGCGCCCACACGAAAGCTGCCAGCACTGAAAGCTCTACCTGGTTTTCACTGTCCCTTGGAACTGCTTTCGCTGTCACACAGACATTCGCGCTCTGCAAAAGCCTTGGTTGGGTATGATGCAACAATGCCTATGTGACTCTGCAGAGCCCGCTGCCAAATACGAAACGTCCAGCGATTGCGCCCACATGAAAGCTGCCAGCACTGAAAGCTCTACCTGGTTTTCACTGTCCCTTGAACTGCATTCGCTGCCGCACAGACATTCGCGACTGCAAAAGCCTTTGTTGGTTATGATGCAACAATGCCTATGTGACTCTCGCACGGCCCGGCTGCCAAATTTGAAACGTCCAGCGATTGCGCCCACACGAAACCTGCCAGCACTGAAAGCTCTACCTGGTTTTCACTGTCCCTTGGAACTGCATTCGCTGCCGCACAGACATTCGCGCTCTGCGCAAGCCTTGGTTGGTTATGATGCAACAATGCCTATGTGACTCTCGCAGAGCCCGGCTGCCAAATTTGAAATGTACACCGATTGCGCCCACACGAAAGCTGCCAGCAATGAAAGTTCTACCTGGTTTTCACTGTCCCTTGGAACTGCATTCGCTGCCGCACAGACATTCGCGCTCTGCAAAAGCCTTGGTTGGGTATGAAGCAACAATGCCTATGTGACTCTGGCAGAGACCGGCTGCCAAATTTGAAACGTCCAGCGATTGCGCCCACACGAAAGCTGCCAGCACTGAAAGCTCTACCTGGTTTTCACTGTACCTTGGAACTGCATTCGCTGCCGCACAGACATTATCGCTCCGCATAAGCTTTATTCGTTTATGATGCAACAATGCCTATGTGACTCTGGCAGAGCCCGGCTGCCAAATTTGAAACGTCCAGCGATTGCGCCCACACGAAAGCTGCCAGCACTGAAAGGTCTACCTGGTTTTCACTGTCCCTTGGAACTGCATTCGCTGCCGCACAGACATTCGCGCTCTGCAAAAGCCTTGGTTGGTTATGATGCAACAATGCCTATGTGACTCTCGCAGAGCCCGGCTGCCAAATTTGAAACGTCCAGCGATTGCGCCCACACGAAAGCTGCCAGCACTGAAAGCTCTACCTGGATTTCACTGTCCCTTGGAACTGCATTCGCTGCCGCACAGACATTCGCGCTCTGCGCAAGCCTTGGTTGGTTATGATGCAACAATGCCTATGTGACTCTGGCAGAGCCCGGCTGCCAAATTTGAAACGTCCAGCGATTGCGCCCACACGAAAGCTGCCAGCACTGAAAGCTCTACCTGGTTTTCACTGTCCCTTGGAACTGCATTCGCTGCCGCACAGACATTCACGCTCTGCGCAAGCCTTCGTTGGTTATGATGCAACAATGCCTATGTGACTCTCGCAGAGACCGGCTGCCAAATTTGAAACGTCCAGCGATCGCGCCCACACGAAAGCTGCCAGCACTGAAAGCTCTACCTGGTTTTCACTGTCCCTTGGAACTGCATTCGCTGCCGCACAGACATTCACGCTCTGCGCAAGCCTTGGTTGGTTATGATGCAACAATGCCTATGTGACTCTGGCAGAGCCCGGCTGCCAAATTTGAAACCTCCAGCGATTGCGCCCACACGAAAGCTGCCAGCACTGAAAGCTCTACCTGCTTTTCACTGTCCCTTGGAACTGCATTCGCTGCCGCACAGACATTCGCGACTGCAAAAGCCTTGGTTGGTTATGATGCAACAATGCCTATGTGACTCTCGCAGAGCCCGGCTGCCAAATTCGAAACGTCCACTGATTGCGCCCACACGAAAGCTGCCAGCACTGAAAGCTCTACCTGGTTTTCACTGTCCCTTGGAACTGCATTCGGTGCCGCACAAACATTATCTCTCTGCATAAGCTTTATTTGTTTATGATGCAACAATGCCTATGTGACTCTGGCAGAGCCTGGCTGCCAAATTTGAAACGTCCAGCGATTGCGCCCACACGAAAGCTGCCAGCACTGAAAGCTCTACCTGGTTTTCACTGTCCCTTGGAACTGCATTCGCTGCCGCACAGACATTATCGCTCCGCAAAAGCCTTGGTTGGTTATGATGCAACAATGCCTATGTGAGTCTCGCACAGCCCACTGCCAAATTTAAAACGTCCACTGATTGCGCCCACACGAAAGCTGCCAGCACTGAAAGCTCTACCTGGTTTTCACTGTCCCTTGGAACTGCATTCGCTGCCGCACAGACATTTGCGCTTTGCAAAAGCCTTGGTTGGGTACGAAGCAACAATGCCTATGTGACTCTGGCAGAGCCCGGCTGCCAAATTCGAAACGTCCAGCGATTGCTCCCACACGAAAGCTGCCAGCACTGAAAGCTCTACCTGGTTTTCACTGTCCCTTGGAACTGCATTCGCTGCCGCACAGACATTCACGCTCTGCGTAACCCTTGGTTGGTTATGATGCAACAATGCCTATGTGACTCTGGCACAGCCCGGCTGCCAAATTCGAAACGTCCAGCGATTGCGCCCACACGAAAGCTGCCAGCACTGAAAGCTCTACCTGGTTTTCACTGTCCCTTGGAACTGCATTCGCTGCCGCACAGACATTCACGCTCTGCGCAAGCCTTGGTTGGTTATGATGCAATAATGCCTATGTGACTCTGGCAGAGCCCGGCTGCCAAATTCGAAACGTCCAGCGATTGCGCCCATACGAAAGCTGCCAGCACTGAAAGATCTACCTGGTTTTCACTGTCCCTTGGAACTTCATTCGCTGCCGCACAGACATTCGCGCTCCGCAAAAGCCTTGGTTGGTTATGATGCAACAATGCCTATGTGACTCTGGCAGAGCCCGGCTGCCAAATTCGAAACGTCCAGTGATTGCGCCCACACGAAAGCTGCCAGCACTGAAAGCTCTACCTGGATTTCACTGTCCCTTGGAACTGCATTCGCTGCCGCACAGACATTATCGCTCCGCATAAGCTTTATTTGTTTCTGATGCAACAATGCCTATGTGACTCTCGCAGAGACCGGCTGCCAAATTTGAAACGTCCAGCGATTGCGCCCACACGAAAGCTGCCAGCACTGAAAGCTCTACCTGGTTTTCACTGTCCCTTGGAACTGCATTCGCTGCCGCACAGACATTCGCGCTCTGCGCAAGCCTTGGTTGGTTATGATGCAACAATGCCTATGTGACTCTGGCAGAGCCCGGCTGCCAAATTTGAAACGTCCAGCGATTGCGCCCACACGAAAGCTGCCAGCACTGAAAGCTCTACCTGGTTTTCACTGTCCCTTGGAACTGCATTCGCTGCCGCACAGACACTCACACTCTGCGCAAGCCTTGGTTGGTTATGATGCAACAATGCCTATGTGACTCTCGCAGAGACCGGCTGCCAAATTTGAAACGTCCAGCGATCGCGCCCACACGAAACCTGCCAGCACTGAAAGCTCTACCTGGTTTTCACTGTCCCTTGGAACTGCATTCGCTGCCGCACAGACATTCACGCTCTGCGCAAGCCTTGGTTGGTTATGATGCAACAATGTCTATGTGACTCTGGCAGAGCCCGGCTGCCAAATTTGAAACGTCCAGCGATTGCGCCCACACGAAAGCTGCCAGCACTGAAAGCTCTACCTGGTTTTCACTGTCCCTTGGAACTGCATTCGCTGCCGCACAGACATTTGCGCTTTGCAAAAGCCTTGGTTGGGTACGAAGCAACAATGCCTATGTGACTCTGGCAGAGCCCGGCTGCCAAATTCGAAACGTCCAGCGATTGCTCCCACACGAAAGCTGCCAGCACTGAAAGCTCTACCTGGATTTCACTGTCCCTTGGAACTGCATTCGCTGCCGCACAGACATTCACGCTCTGCGCAACCCTTGGTTGGTTATGATGCAACAATGCCTATGTGACTCTGGCACAGCCCGGCTGCCAAATTCGAAACGTCC
This sequence comes from Mycteria americana, assembly GCF_035582795.1. Classification (NCBI taxonomy): domain Eukaryota; kingdom Metazoa; phylum Chordata; class Aves; order Ciconiiformes; family Ciconiidae; genus Mycteria; species Mycteria americana. The sequence goes on along the minus strand of NW_027445609.1, from coordinate 560,598 downwards.
AGCGATTGCGCCCACACGAAAGCTGCCAGCACTGAAAGCTCTACCTGGTTTTCACTGTCCCTTGGAACTGCATTCGCTGCCGCACAGACATTCACGCTCTGCGCAAGCCTTGGTTGCTTATGATGCAATAATGCCTATGTGACTCTGGCAGAGCCCGGCTGCCAAATTCGAAACGTCCAGCGATTGCGCCCATACGAAAGCTGCCAGCACTGAAAGCTCTACCTGGTTTTCACTGTCCCTTGGAACTTCATTCGCTGCCGCACAGACATTCGCGCTCCGCAAAAGCCTTGGTTGGTTATGATGCAAGAATGCCTATGTGACTCTGCAGAGCCCGGCTGCCAAATTCGAAACGTCCAGTGATTGCGCCCACACGAAAGCTGCCAGCACTGAAAGCTCTACCTGGATTTCACTGTCCCTTGGAACTGCATTCGCTGCCGCACAGACATTATCGCTCCGCATAAGCTTTATTTGTTTCTGATGCAACAATGCCTATGTGACTCTCGCAGAGACCGGCTGCCAAATTTGAAACGTCCAGCGATTGCGCCCACACGAAAGCTGCCAGCACTGAAAGCTCTACCTGGTTTTCACTGTCCCTTGGAACTGCATTCGCTGCCGCACAGACATTCGCGCTCTGCGCAAGCCTTGGTTGGTTATGATGCAACAATGCCTATATGACTCTCGCAGAGACCGGCTGCCAAATTTGAAACGTCCAGCGATCGCGCCCACACGAAACCTGCCAGCACTGAAAGGTCTACCTGGTTTTCACTGTCCCTTGGAACTGCATTCGCTGCCGCACAGACATTCACGCTCTGCGCAAGCCTTGGTTGGTTATGATGCAACAATGTCTATGTGACTCTGGCAGAGCCCGGCTGCCAAATTTGAAACGTCCAGCGATTGCGCCCACACGAAAGCTGCCAGCACTGAAAGCTCTACCTGTTTTTCACTGTCCCTTGGAACTGCATTCGCTGCCGCACAGACATTCGCGCTCTGCGCAAGCCTTGGTTGGTTATGATGCAACAATGCCTATGTGACACTGGTAGAGCCCGGCTGCCAAATTCGAAACGTCCAGCGATTGCGCCCACACGAAAGCTGCCAGCACTGAAAGCTCTACCTGGTTTTCACTGTCCCTTGGAACTGCATTCGCTGCCGCACAGACATTCACGCTCTGCGCAAGCCTTGGTTGGTTATGATGCAACAATGCCTATGTGACTCTGGCAGAGACCGGCTGCCAAATTTGAAACGTCCAGCGACTGCGCCCACACGAAAGCTGCCAGCACTGAAAGCTCTACCTGGTTTTCAATGTCCCTTGGAACTGCATTCGCTGCCGCACAGACATTCGCGCTCTGCGCAAGTCTTGGTTGGTTATGATGCAACAATGCCTATGTGACTCTGGCAGAGCCCGGCTGCCAAATTTGAAACATTGACCGATTGCGCCCACACGAAAGCTGCCAGCACTGAAAGCTCTACCTGGTTTTCACTGTCCCTTGGAACTGCATTCGCTGCCGCACAGACATTCGCGGTCCGCAAAAGCCTTGGTTGGTTATGATGCAACAATGCCTATGTGAGTCTCGCACAGCCCACTGCCAAATTTAAAACGTCCACTGATTGCGCCCACACGAAAGCTGCCAGCACTGAAAGCTCTACCTGGATTTCACTGTCCCTTGGAACTGCATTCGCTGCCGCACAGACATTCACGCACTGCGCAAGCCTTGGTTGGGTATGATGCAACAATGCCTATGTGACTCTCGCAGAGCCTGGCTGCCAAATTCGAAACGTCCAGCGATTGCACCCACACGAAAGCTGCCAGCACTGAAAGCTCTACCTGGATTTCACTGTCCCTTGGAACTGCATTCGCTGCCGCACAGACATTATCTCTCCGCATAAGCTTTATTTGTTTATGATGCAACAATGCCTATGTGACTCTGGCAGAGCCCGGCTGCCAAATTTGAAACGTCCAGCGATTGCGCCCACACGAAAGCTGCCAGCACTGAAAGCTCTACCTGGTTTTCACTGTCCCTTGGAACTGCATTCGCTGCCGCACAGACATTAGCGCTCTGCGCAAGCCTTGGTTGGTTATGATGCAACAATGCCTATGTGACTCTCGCAGAGCCCGGCTGCCAAATTTGAAATGTACACCGATTGCGCCCACACGAAAGCTGCCAGCACTGAAAGTTCTACCTGGTTTTCACTGTCCCTTGGAACTGCATTCGCTGCCGCACAGACATTCGCGCTCTGCAAAAGCCTTGGTTGGTTATGATGCAACAATGCCTATGTGACTCTGGCAGAGCCCGGCTGCCAAATTCGAAACGTCCAGTGATTGCGCCCACACGAAAGCTGCCAGCACTGAAAGCTCTACCTGGATTTCACTGTCCCTTGGAACTGCATTCGCTGCCGCACAGACATTATCGCTCCGCATAAGCTTTATTTGTTTCTGATGCAACAATGCCTATGTGACTCTCGCAGAGACCGGCTGCCAAATTTGAAACGTCCAGCGATTGCGCCCACACGAAAGCTGCCAGCACTGAAAGCTCTACCTGGTTTTCACTGTCCCTTGGAACTGCATTCACTGCCGCACAGACATTCGCGACTGCAAAAGCCTTGGTTGGTTATGATGCAACAATGCCTATGTGACTCTCGCACGGCCCGGCTGCCAAATTTGAAACGTCCAGCGATTGCGCCCACACGAAAGCTGCCAGCACTGAAAGCTCTACCTGGTTTTCACTGTCCCTTGGAACTGCATTCGCTGCCGCACAGACATTCGCGCTCTGCGCAAGCCTTGGTTGGTTATGATGCAACAATGCCTATGTGACTCTGGCAGAGCCCGGCTGCCAAATTCGAAACGTCCAGCGATTGCGCCCATACGAAAGCTGCCAGCACTGAAAGCTCTACCTGGTTTTCACTGTCCCTTGGAACTTCATTCGCTGCCGCACAGACATTCGCGCTCCGCAAAAGCCTTGGTTGGTTATGATGCAACAATGCCTATGTGACTCTGGCAGAGCCCGGCTGCCAAATTTGAAACGTCCACTGATTGCGCCCACACGAAAGCTGCCAGCACTGAAAGCTCTACCTGGTTTTCACTGTCCCTTGGAACTGCATTCGCTGCCGCACAGACATTCGCGCTCTGCGCAAGCCTTTGTTGGTTATGATGCAACAATGCCTATGTGACTCTCGCAGAGCCCGGCTGCCAAATTTGAAACGTCCAGCGATTGCACCCACACGAAAGCTGCCAGCACTGAAAGCACTACCTGGTTTTCACTGTCCCTTGGAACTGCATTCGCTGCCGCACAGACATTATCTCTCCGCAAAAGCTTTATTTGTTTATGATGCAACAATGCCTATGTGACTCTCGCAGAACCCGGCTGCCAAATTTGAAACGTCCAGCGATTGCGCCCACACGAAAGCTGCCAGCACTGAAAGCTCTACCTGGTTTTCACTGTCCCTTGGAACTTCATTCGCTGCCGCACAGACATTCGCGCTCCGCAAAAGCCTTGGTTGGTTATGATGCAACAATGCCTATGTGACTCTCGCACGGCCCGGCTGCCAAATTTGAAACGTCCAGCGATTGCGCCCACACGAAAGCTGCCAGCACTGAAAGCTCTACCTGGTTTTCACTGTCCCTTGGAACTGCATTCGCTGCCGCACAGACATTCGCGCTCTGCGCAAGCCTTGGTTGGTTATGATGCAACAATGCCTATGTGACTCTCGCAGAGCCCGGCTGCCAAATTTGAAACGTCCACTGATTGCGCCCACACGAAAGCTGCCAGCACTGAAAGCTCTACCTGGTTTTCACTGTCCCTTGGAACTGCATTCGCTGCCGCACAGACATTCGCGCTCTGCGCAAGCCTTGGTTGGTTATGATGCAACAATGCCTATGTGACTCTCGCAGAGCCCGGCTGCCAAATTTGAAACGTCCAGCGATTGCACCCACACGAAAGCTGCCAGCACTGAAAGCTCTACCTGGTTTTCACTGTCCCTTGGAACTGCATTCGCTGCCGCACAGACATTATCTCTCCGCAAAAGCTTTATTTGTTTATAATGCAACAATGCCTATGTGACTCTCGCAGAGCCCGGCTGCCAAATTTGAAACGTCCAGCGATTGCGCCCACACGAAAGCTGCCAGCACTGAAAGCTCTACCTGGTTTTCACTGTCCCTTGGAACTGCTTTCGCTGCCACACAGACATTCGCGCTCTGCAAAAGCCTTGGTTGGGTATGAAGCAACAATGCCTATGTGACTCTCGCAGAGCCCAGCACCCAAATTCGAAACGTCCAGCGATTGCGCCCACACGAAAGCTGCCAGCACTGAAAGCTCTACCTGGTTTTCACTGTCCCTTGGAACTGCATTCGCTGCCGCACAGACATTCGCGCTCTGCGCAAGCCTTGGTTGGTTATGATGCAACAATGCCTATGTGACTCTCGCAGAGCCCGGCTGCCAAATTTGAAACGTCCACTGATTGCGCCCACACGAAAGCTGCCAGCACTGAAAGCTCTACCTGGTTTTCACTGTCCCTTGGAACTGCATTCGCTGCCGCACAGACATTCGCGCTCTGCGCAAGCCTTGGTTGGTTATGATGCAACAATGCCTATGTGACTCTCGCAGAGCCCGGCTGCCAAATTTGAAACGTCCAGCGATTACACCCACACGAAAGCTGCCAGCACTGAAAGCTCTACCTGGTTTTCACTGTCCCTTGGAACTGCATTCGCTGCCGCACAGACATTATCTCTCCGCAAAAGCTTTATTTGTTTATAATGCAACAATGCCTATGTGACTCTCGCAGAGCCCGGCTGCCAAATTTGAAACGTCCAGCGATTGCGCCCACACGAAAGCTGCCAGCACTGAAAGCTCTACCTGGTTTTCACTGTCCCTTGGAACTGCTTTCGCTGCCACACAGACATTCGCGCTCTGCAAAAGCCTTGGTTGGGTATGATGCAACAATGCCTATGTGACTCTCGCAGAGCCCAGCACCCAAATTCGAAACGTCCAGCGATTGCGCCCACACGAAAGCTGCCAGCACTGAAAGTTGTACCTGGTTTTCACTGTCCCTTGAACTGCATTCGCTGCCGCACAGACATTCGCGACTGCAAAAGCCTTGGTTGGTTATGATGCAACAATGCCTATGTGACTCTCGCACGGCCCGGCTGCCAAATTTGAAACGTCCAGCGATTGCGCCCACACGAAAGCTGCCAGCACTGAAAGCTCTACCTGGTTTTCACTGTCCCTTGGAACTGCATTCGCTGCCGCACAGACATTCGCGCTCTGCGCAAGCCTTGGTTGGTTATGATGCAACAATGCCTATGTGACTCTCGCAGAGCCCGGCTGCCAAATTTGAAATGTACACCGATTGCGCCCACACGAAAGCTGCCAGCACTGAAAGTTCTACCTGGTTTTCACTGTCCCTTGGAACTGCATTCGCTGCCGCACAGACATTCGCGCTCTGCAAAAGCCTTGGTTGGGTATGAAGCAACAATGCCTATGTGACTCTGGCAGAGCCCGGCTGCCAAATTTGAAACGTCCAGCGATTGCGCCCACACGAAAGCTGCCAGCACTGAAAGCTCTACCTGGTTTTCACTGTACCTTGGAACTGCATTCGCTGCCGCACAGACATTATCGCTCCGCATAAGCTTTATTCGTTTATGATGCAACAATGCCTATGTGACTCTGGCAGAGCCCGGCTGCCAAATTTGAAACGTCCAGCGATTGCGCCCACACGAAAGCTGCCAGCACTGAAAGCTCTACCTGGTTTTCACTGTCCCTTGGAACTGCATTCACTGCCGCACAGACATTCGCGCTCTGCAAAAGCCTTGGTTGGTTATGATGCAACAATGCCTATGTGACTCTGGCAGAGCCCGGCTGCCAAATTTGAAACGTCCAGCGATTGCGCCCACACGAAAGCTGCCAGCACTGAAAGCTCTACCTGGATTTCACTGTCCCTTGGAACTGCATTCGCTGCCGCACAGACATTCGCGCTCTGCGCAAGCCTTGGTTGGTTATGATGCAACAATGCCTATGTGACTCTGGCAGAGCCCGGCTGCCAAATTCGAAACGTCCAGCGATTGCGCCCATACGAAAGCTGCCAGCACTGAAAGCTCTACCTGGTTTTCACTGTCCCTTGGAACTTCATTCGCTGCCGCACAGACATTCGCGCTCCGCAAAAGCCTTGGTTGGTTATGATGCAACAATGCCTATGTGACTCTGGCAGAGCCCGGCTGCCAAATTTGAAACGTCCACTGATTGCGCCCACACGAAAGCTGCCAGCACTGAAAGCTCTACCTGGTTTTCACTGTCCCTTGGAACTGCATTCGCTGCCGCACAGACATTCGCGCTCTGCGCAAGCCTTTGTTGGTTATGGTGCAACAATGCCTATGTGACTCTCGCAGAGCCCGGCTGCCAAATTTGAAACGTCCAGCGATTGCACCCACACGAAAGCTGCCAGCACTGAAAGCACTACCTGGTTTTCACTGTCCCTTGGAACTGCATTCGCTGCCGCACAGACATTATCTCTCCGCAAAAGCTTTATTTGTTTATGATGCAACAATGCCTATGTGACTCTCGCAGAACCCGGCTGCCAAATTTGAAACGTCCAGCGATTGCGCCCATACGAAAGCTGCCAGCACTGAAAGCTCTACCTGGTTTTCAGTGTCCCTTGGAACTTCATTCGCTGCCGCACAGACATTCGCGCTCCGCAAAAGCCTTGGTTGGGTATGAAGCAACAATGCCTATGTGACTCTCGCAGAGCCCAGCACCCAAATTCGAAACGTCCAGCGATTGCGCCCACACGAAAGCTGCCAGCACTGAAAGCTCTACCTGGTTGTCACTGTCCCTTGGAACTGCATTCGCTGCCGCACAGACATTCGCGCTCTGCGCAAGCCTTGGTTGGTTATGATGCAACAATGCCTATGTGACTCTGGCAGAGCCCGGCTGCCAAATTCGAAACGTCCAGCGATTGCGCCCACACGAAAGCTGCCAGCACTGAAAGCTCTACCTGGTTTTCACTGTCCCTTGGAACTGCATTCGCTGCCGCACAGACATTCACGCTCTGCGCAAGCCTTGGTTGGTTATGATGCAACAATGCCTATGTGACTCTGGCACAGCCCGGCTGCCAAATTCGAAACGTCCAGCGATTGCGCCCACACGAAAGCTGCCAGCACTGAAAGCTCTACCTGGTTTTCACTGTCCCTTGGAACTGCATTCGCTGCCGCACAGACATTTGCGCTTTGCAAAAGCCTTGGTTGGTTATGATGCAACAATGCCTATGTGACTCTGGCAGAGCCCGGCTGCCAAATTCGAAACGTCCAGCGATTGCGACCATACGAAAGCTGCCAGCACTGAAAGCTCTACCTGGTTTTCACTGTCCCTTGGAACTTCATTCGCTGCCGCACAGACATTCGCGCTCCGCAAAAGCCTTGGTTGGTTATGATGCAACAATGCCTATGTGACTCTGGCAGAGCCCGGCTGCCAAATTCGAAACGTCCAGTGATTGCGCCCACACGAAAGCTGCCAGCACTGAAAGCTCTACCTGGTTTTCACTGTCCCTTGGAACTGCATTCGCTGCCGCACAGACATTTGCGCTTTGCAAAAGCCTTGGTTGGGTACGAAGCAACAATGCCTATGTGACTCTGGCAGAGCCTGGCTGCCAAATTCGAAACGTCCAGCGATTGCTCCCACACGAAAGCTGCCAGCACTGAAAGCTCTACCTGGTTTTCACTGTCCCTTGGAACTGCATTCGCTGCCGCACAGACATTCACGCTCAGCGCAAGCCTTGGTTGGTTATGATGCAACAATGCCTATGTGACTCTGGCACAGCCCGGCTGCCAAATTCGAAACGTCCAGCGATTGCGCCCACACGAAAGCTGCCAGCACTGAAAGCTCTACCTGGTTTTCACTGTCCCTTGGAACTGCATTCGCTGCCGCACAGACATTCACGCTCTGCGCAAGCCTTGGTTGGTTATGATGCAACAATGCCTATGTGACTCTGGCAGAGCCCGGCTGCCAAATTCGAAACGTCCAGCGATTGCGCCCATACGAAAGCTGCCAGCACTGAAAGCTCTACCTGGTTTTCACTGTCCCTTGGAACTTCATTCGCTGCCGCACAGACATTCGCGCTCCGCAAAAGCCTTGGTTGGTTATGATGCAACAATGCCTATGTGACTCTCGCAGAGCCCGGCTGCCAAATTCGAAACGTCCAGTGATTGCGCCCACACGAAAGCTGCCAGCACTGAAAGCTCTACCTGGATTTCACTGTCCCTTGGAACTGCATTCGCTGCCGCACAGACATTATCGCTCCGCAAAAGCTTTATTTGTTTCTGATGCAACAATGCCTATGTGACTCTCGCAGAGCCCGGCTGCCAAATTTGAAACGTCCAGCGATTGCGCCCACACGAAAGCTGCCAGCACTGAAAGCTCTACCTGGTTTTCACTGTCCCTTGGAACTGCATTCACTGCCGCACAGACATTCGCGACTGCAAAAGCCTTGGTTGGTTAAGATGCAACAATGCCTATGTGACTCTCGCACGGCCCGGCTGCCAAATTTGAAACGTCCAGCGATTGCGCCCACACGAAAGCTGCCAGCACTGAAAGCTCTACCTGGTTTTCACTGTCCCTTGGAACTGCATTCGCTGCCGCACAGACATTCGCGCTCTGCGCAAGCCTTCGTTGGTTATGATGCAACAATGCCTATGTGACTCTGGCAGAGCCCGGCTGCCAAATTCGAAACGTCCAGCGATTGCGCCCACACGAAAGCTGCCAGCACTGAAAGCTCTACCTGGTTTTCACTGTCCCTTGGAACTGCATTCGCTGCCGCACAGACATTCACGCTCTGCGCAAGCCTTGGTTGGTTATGATGCAACAATGCCTATGTGACTCTGGCACAGCCCGGCTGCCAAATTCGAAACGTCCAGCGATTGCGCCCACACGAAAGCTGCCAGCACTGAAAGCTCTACCTGGTTTTCACTGTCCCTTGGAACTGCATTCGCTGCCGCACAGACATTTGCGCTTTGCAAAAGCCTTGGTTGGTTATGATGCAACAATGCCTATGTGACTCTGGCAGAGCCCGGCTGCCAAATTCGAAACGTCCAGCGATTGCGACCATACGAAAGCTGCCAGCACTGAAAGCTCTACCTGGTTTTCACTGTCCCTTGGAACTTCATTCGCTGCCGCACAGACATTCGCGCTCCGCAAAAGCCTTGGTTGGTTATGATGCAACAATGCCTATGTGACTCTGGCAGAGCCCGGCTGCCAAATTCGAAACGTCCAGTGATTGCGCCCACACGAAAGCTGCCAGCACTGAAAGCTCTACCTGGATTTCACTGTCCCTTGGAACTGCATTCGCTGCCGCACAGACATTATCGCTCCGCATAAGCTTTATTTGTTTCTGATGCAACAATGCCTATGTGACTCTCGCAGAGACCGGCTGCCACATTTGAAACGTCCAGCGATTGCGCCCACACGAAAGCTGCCAGCACTGAAAGCTCTACCTGGTTTTCACTGTCCCTTGGAACTGCATTCACTGCCACACAGACATTCGCGACTGCAAAAGCCTTGGTTGGTTATGATGCAACAATGCCTATGTGACTCTCGCAGAGACCGGCTGCCAAATTTGAAACGTCCAGCGATTGCGCCCACACGAAAGCTGCCAGCACTGAAAGCTCTACCTGGTTTTCACTGTCCCTTGGAACTGCATTCGCTGCCGCACAGACATTCGCGCTCTGCGCAAGCCTTGGTTGGTTATGATGCAACAATGCCTATGTGAGTCTCGCACAGCCCACTGCCAAATTTAAAACGTCCACTGATTGCGCCCACACGAAAGCTGCCAGCACTGAAAGCTCTACCTGGTTTTCACTGTCCCTTGGAACTGCATTCGCTGCCGCACAGACATTTGCGCTTTGCAAAAGCCTTGGTTGGGTACGAAGCAACAATGCCTATGTGACTCTGGCAGAGCCTGGCTGCCAAATTCGAAACGTCCAGCGATTGCTCCCACACGAAAGCTGCCAGCACTGAAAGCTCTACCTGGTTTTCACTGTCCCTTGGAACTGCATTCGCTGCCGCACAGACATTCACGCTCAGCGCAAGCCTTGGTTGGTTATGATGCAACAATGCCTATGTGACTCTGGCACAGCCCGGCTGCCAAATTCGAAACGTCCAGCGATTGCGCCCACACGAAAGCTGCCAGCACTGAAAGCTCTACGTGGTTTTCACTGTCCCTTGGAACTGCATTCGCTGCCGCACAGACATTCACGCTCTGCGCAAGCCTTGGTTGGTTATGATGCAACAATGCCTATGTGACTCTGGCAGAGCCCGGCTGCCAAATTCGAAACGTCCAGCGATTGCGCCCATACGAAAGCTGCCAGCACTGAAAGCTCTACCTGGTTTTCACTGTCCCTTGGAACTTCATTCGCTGCCGCACAGACATTCGCGCTCCGCAAAAGCCTTGGTTGGTTATGATGCAACAATGCCTATGTGACTCTCGCAGAGCCCGGCTGCCAAATTCGAAACGTCCAGTGATTGCGCCCACACGAAAGCTGCCAGCACTGAAAGCTCTACCTGGATTTCACTGTCCCTTGGAACTGCATTCGCTGCCGCACAGACATTATCGCTCCGCATAAGCTTTATTTGTTTCTGATGCAACAATGCCTATGTGACTCTCGCAGAGCCCGGCTGCCAAATTTGAAACGTCCAGCGATTGCGCCCACACGAAAGCTGCCAGCACTGAAAGCTCTACCTGGTTTTCACTGTCCCTTGGAACTGCATTCACTGCCGCACAGACATTCGCGACTGCAAAAGCCTTGGTTGGTTAAGATGCAACAATGCCTATGTGACTCTCGCACGGCCCGGCTGCCAAATTTGAAACGTCCAGCGATTGCGCCCACACGAAAGCTGCCAGCACTGAAAGCTCTACCTGGTTTTCACTGTCCCTTGGAACTGCATTCGCTGCCGCACAGACATTCGCGCTCTGCGCAAGCCTTCGTTTGTTATGATGCAACAATGCCTATGTGACTCTGGCAGAGCCCGGCTGCCAAATTCGAAACGTCCAGCGATTGCGCCCACACGAAAGCTGCCAGCACTGAAAGCTCTACCTGGTTTTCACTGTCCCTTGGAACTGCATTCGCTGCCGCACAGACATTCACGCTCTGCGCAAGCCTTGGTTGGTTATGATGCAACAATGCCTATGTGACTCTGGCACAGCCCGGCTGCCAAATTCGAAACGTCCAGCGATTGCGCCCACACGAAAGCTGCCAGCACTGAAAGCTCTACCTGGTTTTCACTGTCCCTTGGAACTGCATTCGCTGCCGCACAGACATTTGCGCTTTGCAAAAGCCTTGGTTGGTTATGATGCAACAATGCCTATGTGACTCTGGCAGAGCCCGGCTGCCAAATTCGAAACGTCCAGCGATTGCGACCATACGAAAGCTGCCAGCACTGAAAGCTCTACCTGGTTTTCACTGTCCCTTGGAACTTCATTCGCTGCCGCACAGACATTCGCGCTCCGCAAAAGCCTTGGTTGGTTATGATGCAACAATGCCTATGTGACTCTGGCAGAGCCCGGCTGCCAAATTCGAAACGTCCAGTGATTGCGCCCACACGAAAGCTGCCAGCACTGAAAGCTCTACCTGGATTTCACTGTCCCTTGGAACTGCATTCGCTGCCGCACAGACATTATCGCTCCGCATAAGCTTTATTTGTTTCTGATGCAACAATGCCTATGTGACTCTCGCAGAGACCGGCTGCCAAATTTGAAACGTCCAGCGATTGCGCCCACACGAAAGCTGCCAGCACTGAAAGCTCTACCTGGTTTTCACTGTCCCTTGGAACTGCATTCACTGCCACACAGACATTCGCGACTGCAAAAGCCTTGGTTGGTTATGATGCAACAATGCCTATGTGACTCTGGCAGAGCCCGGCTGCCAAATTCGAAACGTCCAGCGATTGCGCCCATACGAAAGCTGCCAGCACTGAAAGCTCTACCTGGTTTTCACTGTCCCTTGGAACTTCATTCGCTGCCGCACAGACATTCGCGCTCCGCAAAAGCCTTGGTTGGTTATGATGCAACAATGCCTATGTGACTCTGGCAGAGCCCGGCTGCCAAATTTGAAACGTCCACTGATTGCGCCCACACGAAAGCTGCCAGCACTGAAAGCTCTACCTGGTTTTCACTGTCCCTTGGAACTGCATTCGCTGCCGCACAGACATTCGCGCTCTGCGCAAGCCTTGGTTGGTTATGATGCAACAATGCCTATGTGACTCTCGCAGAGCCCGGCTGCCAAATTTGAAACGTCCAGCGATTGCACCCACACGAAAGCTGCCAGCACTGAAAGCACTACCTGGTTTTCACTGTCCCTTGGAACTGCATTCGCTGCCGCACAGACATTATCTCTCCGCAAAAGCTTTATTTGTTTATGATGCAACAATGCCTATGTGACTCTCGCAGAGCCCGGCTGCCAAATTTGAAACGTCCAGCGATTGCGCCCACACGAAAGCTGCCAGCACTGAAAGCTCTACCTGGTTTTCACTGTCCCTTGGAACTGCTTTCGCTGCCACACAGACATTCGCGCTCTGCAAAAGCCTTGGTTGGGTATGAAGCAACAATGCCTATGTGACTCTCGCAGAGCCCAGCACCCAAATTCGAAACGTCCAGCGATTGCGCCCACACGAAAGCTGCCAGCACTGAAAGCTCTACCTGGTTTTCACTGTCCCTTGGAACTGCATTTGCTGCCGCACAGACATTCGCGCTCTGCGCAAGCCTTGGTTGGTTATGATGCAACAATGCCTATGTGACTCTGAAGAGCCCGCTGCCAAATTCGAAACGTCCAGCGATTGCGCCCACACGAAAGCTGCCAGCACTGAAAGCTCTACCTGGTTTTCACTGTCCCTTGAACTGCATTCGCTGCCGCACAGACATTCGCGACTGCAAAAGCCTTGGTTGGTTATGATGCAACAATGCCTATGTGACTCTCGCACGGCCCGGCTGCCAAATTTGAAACGTCCAGCGATTGCGCCCACACGAAAGCTGCCAGCACTGAAAGCTCTACCTGGATTTCACTGTCCCTTGGAACTGCATTCGCTGCCGCACAGACATTATCTCTCCGCAAAAGCTTTATTTGTTTATAATGCAACAATGCCTATGTGACTCTCGCAGAGCCCGGCTGCCAAATTTGAAACGTCCAGCGATTGCGCCCACACGAAAGCTGCCAGCACTGAAAGCTCTACCTGGTTTTCACTGTCCCTTGGAACTGCTTTCGCTGCCACACAGACATTCGCGCTCTGCAAAAGCCTTGGTTGGGTATGAAGCAACAATGCCTATGTGACTCTCGCAGAGCCCAGCACCCAAATTCGAAACGTCCAGCGATTGCGCCCACACGAAAGCTGCCAGCACTGAAAGCTCTACCTGGTTTTCACTGTCCCTTGGAACTGCATTCGCTGCCGCACAGACATTCGCGCTCTGCGCAAGCCTTGGTTGGTTATGATGCAACAATGCCTATGTGACTCTGGCAGAGCCCGGCTGCCAAATTCGAAACGTCCAGCGATTGCGCCCACACGAAAGCTGCCAGCACTGAAAGCTCTACCTGGTTTTCACTGTCCCTTGGAACTGCATTCGCTGCCGCACAGACATTCACGCTCTGCGCAAGCCTTGGTTGGTTATGATGCAACAATGCCTATGTGACTCTGGCACAGCCCGGCTGCCAAATTCGAAACGTCCAGTGATTGCGCCCACACGAAAGCTGCCAGCACTGAAAGCTCTACCTGGTTTTCACTGTCCCTTGGAACTGCATTCGCTGCCGCACAGACATTTGCGCTTTGCAAAAGCCTTGGTTGGTTATGATGCAACAATGCCTATGTGACTCTGGCAGAGCCCAGCTGCCAAATTCGAAACTTCCAGCGATTGCGACCATACGAAAGCTGCCAGCACTGAAAGCTCTACCTGGTTTTCACTGTCCCTTGGAACTTCATTCGCTGCCGCACAGACATTCGCGCTCCGCAAAAGCCTTGGTTGGTTATGATGCAACAATGCCTATGTGACTCTGGCAGAGCCCGGCTGCCAAATTCGAAACGTCCAGTGATTGCGCCCACACGAAAGCTGCCAGCACTGAAAGCTCTACCTGGATTTCACTGTCCCTTGGAACTGCATTCGCTGCCGCACAGACATTATCGCTCCGCATAAGCTTTATTTGTTTCTGATGCAACAATGCCTATGTGACTCTCGCAGAGACCGGCTGCCAAATTTGAAACGTCCAGCGATTGCGCCCACACGAAAGCTGCCAGCACTGAAAGCTCTACCTGGTTTTCACTGTCCCTTGGAACTGCATTCACTGCCGCACAGACATTCGCGACTGCAAAAGCCTTGGTTGGTTATGATGCAACAATGCCTATGTGACTCTCGCACAGCCCGGCTGCCAAATTTGAAACGTCCAGCGATTGCGCCCACACGAAAGCTGCCAGCACTGAAAGCTCTACCTGGTTTTCACTGTCCCTTGGAACTGCATTCGCTGCCGCACAGACATTCGCGCTCTGCGCAAGCCTTGGTTGGTTATGATGCAACAATGCCTATGTGACTCTGGCAGAGCCCGGCTGCCAAATTCGAAACGTCCAGCGATTGCGCCCATACGAAAGCTGCCAGCACTGAAAGCTCTACCTGGTTTTCACTGTCCCTTGGAACTGCTTTCGCTGCCACACAGACATTCGCGCTCTGCAAAAGCCTTGGTTGGGTATGAAGCAACAATGCCTATGTGACTCTCGCAGAGCCCAGCACCCAAATTCGAAACGTCCAGCGATTGCGCCCACACGAAAGCTGCCAGCACTGAAAGCTCTACCTGGTTGTCACTGTCCCTTGGAACTGCATTCGCTGCCGCACAGACATTCACGCTCTGCGCAAGCCTTGGTTGGTTATGATGCAACAATGCCTATGTGACTCTGGCACAGCCCGGCTGCCAAATTCGAAACGTCCAGCGATTGCGCCCACACGAAAGCTGCCAGCACTGAAAGCTCTACCTGGTTTTCACTGTCCCTTGGAACTGCATTCGCTGCCGCACAGACATTTGCGCTTTGCAAAAGCCTTGGTTGGTTATGATGCAACAATGCCTATGTGACTCTGGCAGAGCCCGGCTGCCAAATTCGAAACGTCCAGCGATTGCGACCATACGAAAGCTGCCAGCACTGAAAGCTCTACCTGGTTTTCACTGTCCCTTGGAACTTCATTCGCTGCTGCACAGACATTCGCGCTCCGCAAAAGCCTTGGTTGGTTATGATGCAACAATGCCTATGTGACTCTGGCAGAGCCCGGCTGCCAAATTCGAAACGTCCAGTGATTGCGCCCATACGAAAGCTGCCAGCACTGAAAGCTCTACCTGGATTTCACTGTCCCTTGGAACTGCATTCGCTGCCGCACAGACATTATCGCTCCGCATAAGCTTTATTTGTTTCTGATGCAACAATGCCTATGTGACTCTCGCAGAGACCGGCTGCCAAATTTGAAACGTCCAGCGATTGCGCCCACACGAAAGCTGCCAGCACTGAAAGCTCTACCTGGTTTTCACTGTCCCTTGGAACTGCATTCACTGCCGCACAGACATTCGCGACTGCAAAAGCCTTGGTTGGTTATGATGCAACAATGCCTATGTGACTCTCGCACGGCCCGGCTGCCAAATTTGAAACGTCCAGCGATTGCGCCCACACGAAAGCTGCCAGCACTGAAAGCTCTACCTGGTTTTCACTGTCCCTTGGAACTGCATTCGCTGCCGCACAGACATTCGCGCTCTGCGCAAGCCTTGGTTGGTTATGATGCAACAATGCCTATGTGAGTCTCGCACAGCCCACTGCCAAATTTAAAACGTCCACTGATTGCGCCCACACGAAAGCTGCCAGCACTGAAAGCTCTACCTGGTTTTCACTGTCCCTTGGAACTGCATTCGCTGCCGCACAGACATTTGCGCTTTGCAAAAGCCTTGGTTGGGTACGAAGCAACAATGCCTATGTGACTCTGGCAGAGCCTGGCTGCCAAATTCGAAACGTCCAGCGATTGCTCCCACACGAAAGCTGCCAGCACTGAAAGCTCTACCTGGTTTTCACTGTCCCTTGGAACTGCATTCGCTGCCGCACAGACATTCGCGCTCTGCGCAAGCCTTCGTTGGTTATGATGCAACAATGCCTATGTGACTCTGGCAGAGCCCGGCTGCCAAATTCGAAACGTCCAGCGATTGCGCCCACACGAAAGCTGCCAGCACTGAAAGCTCTACCTGGTTTTCACTGTCCCTTGGAACTGCATTCGCTGCCGCACAGACATTCACGCTCTGCGCAAGCCTTGGTTGGTTATGATGCAACAATGCCTATGTGACTCTGGCACAGCCCGGCTGCCAAATTCGAAACGTCCAGCGATTGCGCCCACACGAAAGCTGCCAGCACTGAAAGCTCTACCTGGTTTTCACTGTCCCTTGGAACTGCATTCGCTGCCGCACAGACATTTGCGCTTTGCAAAAGCCTTGGTTGGTTATGATGCAACAATGCCTATGTGACTCTGGCAGAGCCCGGCTGCCAAATTCGAAACGTCCAGCGATTGCGACCATACGAAAGCTGCCAGCACTGAAAGCTCTACCTGGTTTTCACTGTCCCTTGGAACTTCATTCGCTGCCGCACAGACATTCGCGCTCCGCAAAAGCCTTGGTTGGTTATGATGCAACAATGCCTATGTGACTCTGGCAGAGCCCGGCTGCCAAATTCGAAACGTCCAGTGATTGCGCCCACACGAAAGCTGCCAGCACTGAAAGCTCTACCTGGATTTCACTGTCCCTTGGAACTGCATTCGCTGCCGCACAGACATTATCGCTCCGCATAAGCTTTATTTGTTTCTGATGCAACAATGCCTATGTGACTCTCGCAGAGACCGGCTGCCAAATTTGAAACGTCCAGCGATTGCGCCCACACGAAAGCTGCCAGCACTGAAAGCTCTACCTGGTTTTCACTGTCCCTTGGAACTGCATTCACTGCCACACAGACATTCGCGACTGCAAAAGCCTTGGTTGGTTATGATGCAACAATGCCTATGTGACTCTGGCAGAGCCCGGCTGCCAAATTCGAAACGTCCAGCGATTGAGCCCATACGAAAGCTGCCAGCACTGAAAGCTCTACCTGGTTTTCACTGTCCCTTGGAACTTCATTCGCTGCCGCACAGACATTCGCGCTCCGCAAAAGCCTTGGTTGGTTATGATGCAACAATGCCTATGTGACTCTGGCAGAGCCCGGCTGCCAAATTTGAAACGTCCACTGATTGCGCCCACACGAAAGCTGCCAGCACTGAAAGCTCTACCTGGTTTTCACTGTCCCTTGGAACTGCATTCGCTGCCGCACAGACATTCGCGCTCTGCGCAAGCCTTGGTTGGTTATGATGCAACAATGCCTATGTGACTCTCGCAGAGCCCGGCTGCCAAATTTGAAACGTCCAGCGATTGCACCCACACGAAAGCTGCCAGCACTGAAAGCACTACCTGGTTTTCACTGTCCCTTGGAACTGCATTCTCTGCCGCACAGACATTATCTCTCCGCAAAAGCTTTATTTGTTTATGATGCAACAATGCCTATGTGACTCTCGCAGAGCCCGGCTGCCAAATTTGAAACGTCCAGCGATTGCGCCCACACGAAAGCTGCCAGCACTGAAAGCTCTACCTGGTTTTCACTGTCCCTTGGAACTGCTTTCGCTGCCACACAGACATTCGCGCTCTGCAAAAGCCTTGGTTGGGTATGAAGCAACAATGCCTATGTGACTCTCGCAGAGCCCAGCACCCAAATTCGAAACGTCCAGCGATTGCGCCCACACGAAAGCTGCCAGCACTGAAAGCTCTACCTGGTTTTCACTGTCCCTTGGAACTGCATTTGCTGCCGCACAGACATTCGCGCTCTGCGCAAGCCTTGGTTGGTTATGATGCAACAATGCCTATGTGACTCTGAAGAGCCCGCTGCCAAATTCGAAACGTCCAGCGATTGCGCCCACACGAAAGCTGCCAGCACTGAAAGCTCTACCTGGTTTTCAATGTCCCTTGAACTGCATTCGCTGCCGCACAGACATTCGCGACTGCAAAAGCCTTGGTTGGTTATGATGCAACAATGCCTATGTGACTCTCGCACGGCCCGGCTGCCAAATTTGAAACGTCCAGCGATTGCGCCCACACGAAAGCTGCCAGCACTGAAAGCTCTACCTGGATTTCACTGTCCCTTGGAACTGCATTCGCTGCCGCACAGACATTATCTCTCCGCAAAAGCTTTATTTGTTTATAATGCAACAATGCCTACGTGACTCTCGCAGAGCCCGGCTGCCAAATTTGAAACGTCCAGCGATTGCGCCCACACGAAAGCTGCCAGCACTGAAAGCTCTACCTGGTTTTCACTGTCCCTTGGAACTGCTTTCGCTGCCACACAGACATTCGCGCTCTGCAAAAGCCTTGGTTGGGTATGAAGCAACAATGCCTATGTGACTCTCGCAGAGCCCAGCACCCAAATTCGAAACGTCCAGCGATTGCGCCCACACGAAAGCTGCCAGCACTGAAAGCTCTACCTGGTTTTCACTGTCCCTTGGAACTGCATTCGCTGCCGCACAGACATTCGCGCTCTGCGCAAGCCTTGGTTGGTTATGATGCAACAATGCCTATGTGACTCTGGCAGAGCCCGGCTGCCAAATTCGAAACGTCCAGCGATTGCGCCCACACGAAAGCTGCCAGCACTGAAAGCTCTACCTGGTTTTCACTGTCCCTTGGAACTGCATTCGCTGCCGCACAGACATTCACGCTCTGCGCAAGCCTTGGTTGGTTATGATGCAACAATGCCTATGTGACTCTGGCACAGCCCGGCTGCCAAATTCGAAACGTCCAGTGATTGCGCCCACACGAAAGCTGCCAGCACTGAAAGCTCTACCTGGTTTTCACTGTCCCTTGGAACTGCATTCGCTGCCGCACAGACATTTGCGCTTTGCAAAAGCCTTGGTTGGTTATGATGCAACAATGCCTATGTGACTCTGGCAGAGCCCAGCTGCCAAATTCGAAACTTCCAGCGATTGCGACCATACGAAAGCTGCCAGCACTGAAAGCTCTACCTGGTTTTCACTGTCCCTTGGAACTTCATTCGCTGCCGCACAGACATTCGCGCTCCGCAAAAGCCTTGGTTGGTTATGATGCAACAATGCCTATGTGACTCTGGCAGAGCCCGGCTGCCAAATTTGAAACGTCCAGCGATTGCGCCCACACGAAAGCTGCCAGCACTGAAAGCTCTACCTGGTTTTCACTGTCCCTTGGAACTGCATTCGCTGCCGCACAGACATTCGCGCTCTGCAAAAGCCTTTGTTGGTTATGATGCAACAATGACTATGTGACTCTCGCAGAGCCCGGCTGCCAAATTTGAAACGTCCAGCGATTGCACCCACACGAAAGCTGCCAGCACTGAAAGCACTACCTGGTTTTCACTGTCCCTTGGAACTGCATTCGCTGCCGCACAGACATTATCTCTCCGCAAAAGCTTTATTTGTTTATGATGCAACAATGCCTATGTGACTCTGGCAGAGCCCGGCTGCCAAATTCGAAACGTCCAGTGATTGCGCCCACACGAAAGCTGCCAGCACTGAAAGCTCTACCTGGATTTCACTGTCCCTTGGAACTGCATTCGCTGCCGCACAGACATTATCGCTCCGCATAAGCTTTATTTGTTTCTGATGCAACAATGCCTATGTGACTCTCGCAGAGACCGGCTGCCAAATTTGAAACGTCCAGCGATTGCGCCCACACGAAAGCTGCCAGCACTGAAAGCTCTACCTGGTTTTCACTGTCCCTTGGAACTGCATTCACTGCCGCACAGACATTCGCGACTGCAAAAGCCTTGGTTGGTTATGATGCAACAATGCCTATGTGAATCTCGCACGGCCCGGCTGCCAAATTTGAAACGTCCAGCGATTGCGCCCACACGAAAGCTGCCAGCACTGAAAGCTCTACCTGGTTTTCACTGTCCCTTGGAACTGCATTCGCTGCCGCACAGACATTCGCGCTCTGCGCAAGCCTTCGTTGGTTATGATGCAACAATGCCTATGTGACTCTGGCAGAGCCCGGCTGCCAAATTCGAAACGTCCAGCGATTGCGCCCATACGAAAGCTGCCAGCACTGAAAGCTCTACCTGGTTTTCACTGTCCCTTGGAACTTCATTCGCTGCCGCACAGACATTCGCGCTCCGCAAAAGCCTTGGTTGGTTATGATGCAACAATGCCTATGTGACTCTGGCAGAGCCCGGCTGCCAAATTTGAAACGTCCACTGATTGCGCCCACACGAAAGCTGCCAGCACTGAAAGCTCTACCTGGTTTTCACTGTCCCTTGGAACTGCATTCGCTGCCGCACAGACATTCGCGCTCTGCAAAAGCCTTTGTTGGTTATGATGCAACAATGACTATGTGACTCTCGCAGAGCCCGGCTGCCAAATTTGAAACGTCCAGCGATTGCACCCACACGAAAGCTGCCAGCACTGAAAGCACTACCTGGTTTTCACTGTCCCTTGGAACTGCATTCGCTGCCGCACAGACATTATCTCTCCGCAAAAGCTTTATTTGTTTATGATGCAACAATGCCTATGTGACTCTCGCAGAGCCCGGCTGCCAAATTTGAAACGTCCAGCGATTGCGCCCACACGAAAGCTGCCAGCACTGAAAGCTCTACCTGGTTTTCACTGTCCCTTGGAACTGCTTTCGCTGCCACACAGACATTCGCGCTCTGCAAAAGCCTTGGTTGGGTATGAAGCAACAATGCCTATGTGACTCTCGCAGAGCCCAGCACCCAAATTCGAAACGTCCAGCGATTGCGCCCACACGAAAGCTGCCAGCACTGAAACCTCTACCTGGTTTTCACTGTCCCTTGGAACTGCATTTGCTGCCGCACAGACATTCGCGCTCTGCGCAAGCCTTGGTTGGTTATGATGCAACAATGCCTATGTGACTCTGAAGAGCCCGCTGCCAAATTCGAAACGTCCAGCGATTGCGCCCACACGAAAGCTGCCAGCACTGAAAGCTCTACCTGGTTTTCACTGTCCCTTGAACTGCATTCGCTGCCGCACAGACATTCGCGACTGCAAAAGCCTTGGTTGGTTATGATGCAACAATTCCTATGTGACTCTCGCACGGCCCGGCTGCCAAATTTGAAACGTCCAGCGATTGCGCCCACACGAAAGCTGCCAGCACTGAAAGCTCTACCTGGTTTTCACTGTCCCTTGGAACTGCATTCGCTGCCGCACAGACATTCGCGCTCTGCGCAAGCCTTGGTTGGTTATGATGCAACAATGCCTATGTGACTCTCGCAGAGCCCGGCTGCCAAATTTGAAACGTCCACTGATTGCGCCCACACGAAAGCTGCCAGCACTGAAAGCTCTACCTGGTTTTCATTGTCCCTTGGAACTGCATTCGCTGCCGCACAGACATTCGCGCTCTGCGCAAGCCTTGGTTGGTTATGATGCAACAATGCCTATGTGACTCTCGCAGAGCCCGGCTGCCAAATTTGAAACGTCCAGCGATTGCACCCACACGAAAGCTGCCAGCACTGAAAGCACTACCTGGTTTTCACTGTCCCTTGGAACTGCATTCGCTGCCGCACAGACATTATCTCTCCGCAAAAGCTTTATTTGTTTATAATGCAACAATGCCTATGTGACTCTCGCAGAGCCCGGCTGCCAAATTTGAAATGTACACCGATTGCGCCCACACGAAAGCTGCCAGCACTGAAAGTTCTACCTGGTTTTCACTGTCCCTTGGAACTGCATTCGCTGCCGCACAGATATTCGCGCTCTGCAAAAGCCTTGGTTGGGTATGAAGCAACATTGCCTATGTGACTCTGGCAGAGACCGGCTGCCAAATTTGAAACGTCCAGCGATTGCGCCCACACGAAAGCTGCCAGCACTGAAAGCTCTACCTGGTTTTCACTGTACCTTGGAACTGCATTCGCTGTCGCACAGACATTATCGCTCCGCATAAGCTTTATTCGTTTATGATGCAACAATGCCTATGTGACTCTGGCAGAGCCCGGCTGCCAAATTTGAAACGTCCAGCGATTGCGCCCACACGAAAGCTGCCAGCACTGAAAGGTCTACCTGGATTTCACTGTCCCTTGGAACTGCATTCACTGCCGCACAGACATTCGCGCTCTGCGCAAGCCTTGGTTGGTTATGATGCAACAATGCCTATGTGACTCTGAAGAGCCCGCTGCCAAATTCGAAACGTCCAGCGATTGCGCCCACACGAAAGCTGCCAGCACTGAAAGCTCTACCTGGTTTTCACTGTCCCTTGAACTGCATTCGCTGCCGCACAGACATTCGCGACTGCAAAAGCCTTGGTTGGTTATGATGCAACAATGCCTATGTGACTCTCGCACGGCCCGGCTGCCAAATTTGAAACGTCCAGCGATTGCGCCCACACGAAAGCTGCCAGCACTGAAAGCTCTACCTGGTTTTCACTGTCCCTTGGAACTGCATTCGCTGCCGCACAGACATTCGCGCTCTGCGCAAGCCTTGGTTGGTTATGATGCAACAATGCCTATGTGACTCTCGCAGAGCCCGGCTGCCAAATTTGAAACGTCCACTGATTGCGCCCACACGAAAGCTGCCAGCACTGAAAGCTCTACCTGGTTTTCACTGTCCCTTGGAACTGCATTCGCTGCCGCACAGACATTCGCGCTCTGCGCAAGCCTTTGTTGGTTATGATGCAACAATGCCTATGTGACTCTCGCAGAGCCCGGCTGCCAAATTTGAAACGTCCAGCGATTGCACCCACACGAAAGCTGCCAGCACTGAAAGCACTACCTGGTTTTCACTGTCCCTTGGAACTGCATTCGCTGCCGCACAGACATTATCTCTCCGCAAAAGCTTTATTTGTTTATAATGCAACAATGCCTATGTGACTCTCGCAGAGCCTGGCTGCCAAATTTGAAACGTCCAGCGATTGCGCCCACACGAAAGCTGCCAGCACTGAAAGCTCTACCTGCTTTTCACTGTCCCTTGGAACTGCTTTCGCTGCCACACAGACATTCGCGCTCTGCAAAAGCCTTGGTTGGGTATGAAGCAACAATGCCTATGTGACTCTCGCAGAGACCAGCACCCAAATTCGAAACGTCCAGCGATTGCGCCCACACGAAAGCTGCCAGCACTGAAAGCTCTACCTGGTTTTCACTGTCCCTTGGAACTGCATTTGCTGCCGCACAGACATTCGCGCTCTGCGCAAGCCTTGGTTGGTTATGATGCAACAATGCCTATGTGACTCTGCAGAGCCCGCTGCCAAATTCGAAACGTCCAGCGCTTGCGCCCACACGAAAGCTGCCAGCACTGAAAGCTCTACCTGGTTTTCACTGTCCCTTGAACTGCATTCGCTGCCGCACAGACATTCGCGACTGCAAAAGCCTTGGTTGGTTATGATGCAACAATGCCTATGTGACTCTCGCACGGCCCGGCTGCCAAATTTGAAACGTCCAGCGATTGCGCCCACACGAAAGCTGCCAGCACTGAAAGCTCTACCTGGTTTTCACTGTCCCTTGGAACTGCATTCGCTGCCGCACAGACATTCGCGCTCTGCGCAAGCCTTGGTTGGTTATGATGCAACAATGCCTATGTGACTCTCGCAGAGCCCGGCTGCCAAATTTGAAATGTACACCGATTGCGCCCACACGAAAGCTGCCAGCACTGAAAGTTCTACCTGGTTTTCACTGTCCCTTGGAACTGCATTCGCTGCCGCACAGACATTCGCGCTCTGCAAAAGCCTTGGTTGGGTATGATGCAACAATGCCTATGTGACTCTGGCAGAGACCGGCTGCCAAATTTGAAACGTCCAGCGATTGCGCCCACACGAAAGCTGCCAGCACTGAAAGCTCTACCTGGATTTCACTGTCCCTTGGAACTGCATTCGCTGCCGCACAGACATTCGCGCTCTGCGCAAGCCTTGGTTGGTTATGATGCAACAATGCCTATGTGACTCTGGCAGAGCCCGGCTGCCAAATTTGAAACGTCCAGCGATTGCGCCCACACGAAAGCTGCCAGCACTGAAAGCTCTACCTGGTTTTCACTGTCCCTTGGAACTGCATTCACTGCCGCACAGACATTCGCGCTCTGCAAAAGCCTTGGTTGGTTATGATGCAACAATGCCTATGTGACTCTGGCAGAGCCCGGCTGCCAAATTTGAAACGTCCAGCGATTGCGCCCACACGAAAGCTGCCAGCACTGAAAGCTCTACCTGGTTTTCACTGTCCCTTGGAACTGCATTCGCTGCCGCACAGACATTATCGCTCCGCAAAAGCCTTGGTTGGTTATGATGCAACAATGCCTATGTGAGTCTCGCACAGCCCACTGCCAAATTTAAAACGTCCACTGATTGCGCCCACACGAAAGCTGCCAGCACTGAAAGCTCTACCTGGTTTTCACTGTCCCTTGGAACTGCATTCGCTGCCGCACAGACATTTGCGCTTTGCAAAAGCCTTGGTTGGGTACGAAGCAACAATGCCTATGTGACTCTGGCAGAGCCCGGCTGCCAAATTCGAAACGTCCAGCGATTGCTCTCACACGAAAGCTGCCAGCACTGAAAGCTCTACCTGGTTTTCACTGTCCCTTGGAACTGCATTCGCTGCCGCACAGACATTCACGCTCTGCGCAAGCCTTGGTTGGTTATGATGCAACAATGCCTATGTGACTCTGGCAGAGCCCGGCTGCCAAATTCGAAACGTCCAGCGATTGCGCCCACACGAAAGCTGCCAGCACTGAAAGCTCTACCTGGTTTTCACTGTCCCTTGGAACTGCATTCGCTGCCGCACAGACATTCACGCTCTGCGCAAGCCTTGGTTGGTTATGATGCAACAATGCCTATGTGACTCTGGCAGAGCCCGGCTGCCAAATTCGAAACGTCCAGCGATTGCGCCCACACGAAAGCTGCCAGCACTGAAAGCTCTCCCTGGTTTTCACTGTCCCTTGGAACTGCATTCACTGCCGCACAGACATTCGCGCTCTGCAAAAGCCTTGGTTGGTTATGATGCAACAATGCCTATGTGACTCTCGCAGAGCCCGGCTGCCAAATTTGAAACGTCCAGCGATTGCGCCCACACGAAAGCTGCCAGCACTGAAAGCTCTACCTGGTTTTCACTGTCCCTTGGAACTGCATTCGCTGCCGCACAGACATTATCGCTCCGCATAAGCTTTATTCGTTTATGATGCAACAATGCCTATGTGACTCTGGCAGAGCCCGGCTGCCAAATTTGAAACGTCCAGCGATTGCGCCCACACGAAAGCTGCCAGCACTGAAAGCTCTACCTGGTTTTCACTGTCCCTTGGAACTGCATTCACTGCCGCACAGACATTCGCGCTCTGCAAAAGCCTTGGTTGGTTATGATGCAACAATGCCTATGTGACTCTGGCAGAGCCCGGCTGCCAAATTTGAAACGTCCAGCGATTGCGCCCACACGAAAGCTGCCAGCACTGAAAGCTCTACCTGGATTTCACTGTCCCTTGGAACTGCATTCGCTGCCGCACAGACATTCGCGCTCTGCGCAAGCCTTGGTTGGTTATGATGCAACAATGCCTATGTGACTCTGGCAGAGCCCGGCTGCCAAATTTGAAACGACCAGCGATTGCGCCCACACGAAAGCTGCCAGCACTGAAAGCTCTACCTGGTTTTCACTGTCCCTTGGAACTGCATTCGCTGCCGCACAGACATTATCGCTCCGCAAAAGCCTTGGTTGGTTATGATGCAACAATGCCTATGTGAGTCTCGCACAGCCCACTGCCAAATTTAAAACGTCCACTGATTGCGCCCACACGAAAGCTGCCAGCACTGAAAGCTCTACCTGGTTTTCACTGTCCCTTGGAACTGCATTCGCTGCCGCACAGACATTTGCGCTTTGCAAAAGCCTTGGTTGGGTACGAAGCAACAATGCCTATGTGACTCTGGCAGAGCCCGGCTGCCAAATTCGAAACGTCCAGCGATTGCTCCCACACGAAAGCTGCCAGCACTGAAAGCTCTACCTGGTTTTCACTGTCCCTTGGAACTGCATTCGCTGCCGCACAGACATTCACGCTCTGCGCAAGCCTTGGTTGGTTATGATGCAACAATGCCTATGTGACTCTGGCAGAGCCCGGCTGCCAAATTCGAAACGTCCAGCGATTGCGCCCACACGAAAGCTGCCAGCACTGAAAGCTCTACCTGGATTTCACTGTCCCTTGGAACTGCATTCGCTGCCGCACAGACATTATCGCTCCGCATAAGCTTTATTTGTTTCTGATGCAACAATGCCTATGTGACTCTCGCAGAGACCGGCTGCCAAATTTGAAACGTCCAGCGATTGCGCCCACACGAAAGCTGCCAGCACTGAAAGCTCTACCTGGTTTTCACTGTCCCTTGGAACTGCATTCACTGCCACACAGACATTCGCGACTGCAAAAGCCTTGGTTGGTTATGATGCAACAATGCCTATGTGACTCTCGCACGGCCCGGCTGCCAAATTTGAAACGTCCAGCGATTGCGCCCACACGAAAGCTGCCAGCACTGAAAGCTCTACCTGGTTTTCACTGTCCCTTGGAACTGCATTCGCTGCCGCACAGACATTCGCGCTCTGCGCAAGCCTTGGTTGGTTATGATGCAACAATGCCTATGTGACTCTGGCAGAGCCCGGCTGCCAAATTCGAAACGTCCAGCGATTGCGCCCATACGAAAGCTGCCAGCACTGAAAGCTCTACCTGGTTTTCACTGTCCCTTGGAACTTCATTCGCTGCCGCACAGACATTCGCGCTCCGCAAAAGCCTTGGTTGGTTATGATGCAACAATGCCTATGTGACTCTGGCAGAGCCCGGCTGCCAAATTCGAAACGTCCACTGATTGCGCCCACACGAAAGCTGCCAGCACTGAAAGCTCTACCTGGTTTTCACTGTCCCTTGGAACTGCATTCGCTGCCGCACAGACATTCGCGCTCTGCGCAAGCCTTTGTTGGTTATGATGCAACAATGCCTATGTGACTCTCGCAGAGCCCGACTGCCAAATTTGAAACGTCCAGCGATTGCACCCACACGAAAGCTGCCAGCACTGAAAGCACTACCTGGTTTTCACTGTCCCTTGGAACTGCATTCGCTGCCGCACAGACATTATCTCTCCGCAAAAGCTTTATTTGTTTATGATGCAACAATGCCTATGTGACTCTCACAGAGCCCGGCTGCCAAATTTGAAACGTCCAGCGATTGCGCCCACACGAAAGCTGCCAGCACTGAAAGCTCTACCTGGTTTTCACTGTCCCTTGGAACTGCTTTCGCTGCCACACAGACATTCGCGCTCTGCAAAAGCCTTGGTTGGGTATGAAGCAACAATGCCTATGTGACTCTCGCAGAGCCCAGCACCCAAATTCGAAACGTCCAGCGATTGCGCCCACACGAAAGCTGCCAGCACTGAAAGCTCTACCTGGTTTTCACTGTCCCTTGGAACTGCATTTGCTGCCGCACAGACATTCGCGCTCTGCGCAAGCCTTGGTTGGTTATGATGCAACAATGCCTATGTGACTCTGAAGAGCCCGCTGCCAAATTCGAAACGTCCAGCGATTGTGCCCACACGAAAGCTGCCAGCACTGAAAGCTCTACCTGGTTTTCACTGTCCCTTGAACTGCATTCGCTGCCGCACAGACATTCGCGACTGCAAAAGCCTTGGTTGGTTATGATGCAACAATGCCTATGTGACTCTCGCACGGCCCGGCTGCCAAATTTGAAACATCCAGCGATTGCGCCCACACGAAAGCTGCCAGCACTGAAAGCTCTACCTGGTTTTCACTGTCCCTTGGAACTGCATTCGCTGCCGCACAGACATTCGCGCTCTGCGCAAGCCTTGGTTGGTTATGATGCAACAATGCCTATGTGACTCTCGCAGAGCCCGGCTGCCAAATTTGAAACGTCCACTGATTGCGCCCACACGAAAGCTGCCAGCACTGAAAGCTCTACCTGGTTTTCACTGTCCCTTGGAACTGCATTCGCTGCCGCACAGACATTCGCGCTCTGCGCAAGCCTTTGTTGGTTATGATGCAACAATGCCTATGTGACTCTCGCAGAGCCCGGCTGCCAAATTTGAAACGTCCAGCGATTGCACCCACACGAAAGCTGCCAGCACTGAAAGCACTACCTGGTTTTCACTGTCCCTTGGAACTGCATTCGCTGCCGCACAGACATTATCTCTCCGCAAAAGCTTTATTTGTTTATAATGCAACAATGCCTATGTGACTCTCGCAGAGCCTGGCTGCCAAATTTGAAACGTCCAGCGATTGCGCCCACACGAAAGCTGCCAGCACTGAAAGCTCTACCTGCTTTTCACTGTCCCTTGGAACTGCTTTCGCTGCCACACAGACATTCGCGCTCTGCAAAAGCCTTGGTTGGGTATGAAGCAACAATGCCTATGTGACTCTCGCAGAGACCAGCACCCAAATTCGAAACGTCCAGCGATTGCGCCCACACGAAAGCTGCCAGCACTGAAAGCTCTACCTGGTTTTCACTGTCCCTTGGAACTGCATTTGCTGCCGCACAGACATTCGCGCTCTGCGCAAGCCTTGGTTGGTTATGATGCAACAATGCCTATGTGACTCTGCAGAGCCCGCTGCCAAATTCGAAACGTCCAGCGCTTGCGCCCACACGAAAGCTGCCAGCACTGAAAGCTCTACCTGGTTTTCACTGTCCCTTGAACTGCATTCGCTGCCGCACAGACATTCGCGACTGCAAAAGCCTTGGTTGGTTATGATGCAACAATGCCTATGTGACTCTCGCACGGCCCGGCTGCCAAATTTGAAACGTCCAGCGATTGCGCCCACACGAAAGCTGCCAGCACTGAAAGCTCTACCTGGTTTTCACTGTCCCTTGGAACTGCATTCGCTGCCGCACAGACATTCGCGCTCTGCGCAAGCCTTGGTTGGTTATGATGCAACAATGCCTATGTGACTCTCGCAGAGCCCGGCTGCCAAATTTGAAATGTACACCGATTGCGCCCACACGAAAGCTGCCAGCACTGAAAGCTCTACCTGGTTTTCACTGTCCCTTGGAACTGCATTCGCTGCCGCACAGACATTCGCGCTCTGCAAAAGCCTTGGTTGGGTATGATGCAACAATGCCTATGTGACTCTGGCAGAGACCGGCTGCCAAATTTGAAACGTCCAGCGATTGCGCCCACACGAAAGCTGCCAGCACTGAAAGCTCTACCTGGATTTCACTGTCCCTTGGAACTGCATTCGCTGCCGCACAGACATTCGCGCTCTGCGCAAGCCTTGGTTGGTTATGATGCAACAATGCCTATGTGACTCTGGCAGAGCCCGGCTGCCAAATTTGAAACGTCCAGCGATTGCGCCCACACGAAAGCTGCCAGCACTGAAAGCTCTACCTGGTTTTCACTGTCCCTTGGAACTGCATTCACTGCCGCACAGACATTCGCGCTCTGCAAAAGCCTTGGTTGGTTATGATGCAACAATGCCTATGTGACTCTGGCAGAGCCCGGCTGCCAAATTTGAAACGTCCAGCGATTGCGCCCACACGAAAGCTGCCAGCACTGAAAGCTCTACCTGGTTTTCACTGTCCCTTGGAACTGCATTCGCTGCCGCACAGACATTATCGCTCCGCAAAAGCCTTGGTTGGTTATGATGCAACAATGCCTATGTGAGTCTCGCACAGCCCACTGCCAAATTTAAAACGTCCACTGATTGCGCCCACACGAAAGCTGCCAGCACTGAAAGCTCTACCTGGTTTTCACTGTCCCTTGGAACTGCATTCGCTGCCGCACAGACATTTGCGCTTTGCAAAAGCCTTGGTTGGGTACGAAGCAACAATGCCTATGTGACTCTGGCAGAGCCCGGCTGCCAAATTCGAAACGTCCAGCGATTGCTCCCACACGAAAGCTGCCAGCACTGAAAGCTCTACCTGGTTTTCACTGTCCCTTGGAACTGCATTCGCTGCCGCACAGACATTCACGCTCTGCGCAAGCCTTGGTTGGTTATGATGCAACAATGCCTATGTGACTCTGGCAGAGCCCGGCTGCCAAATTCGAAACGTCCAGCGATTGCGCCCACACGAAAGCTGCCAGCACTGAAAGCTCTACCTGGTTTTCACTGTCCCTTGGAACTGCATTCGCTGCCGCACAGACATTCACGCTCTGCGCAAGCCTTGGTTGGTTATGATGCAACAATGCCTATGTGACTCTGGCAGAGCCCGGCTGCCAAATTCGAAACGTCCAGCGATTGCGCCCATACGAAAGCTGCCAGCACTGAAAGCTCTACCTGGTTTTCACTGTCCCTTGGAACTGCATTCGCTGCCGCACAGACATTCGCGCTCCGCAAAAGCCTTGGTTGGTTATGATGCAACAATGCCTATGTGACTCTGGCAGAGCCCGGCTGCCAAATTCGAAACGTCCAGTGATTGCGCCCACACGAAAGCTGCCAGCACTGAAAGCTCTACCTGGATTTCACTGTCCCTTGGAACTGCATTCGCTGCCGCACAGACATTATCGCTCCGCATAAGCTTTATTTGTTTCTGATGCAACAATGCCTATGTGACTCTCGCAGAGACCGGCTGCCAAATTTGAAACGTCCAGCGATTGCGCCCACACGAAAGCTGCCAGCACTGAAAGCTCTACCTGGTTTTCACTGTCCCTTGGAACTGCATTCACTGCCGCACAGACATTCGCGCTCTGCAAAAGCCTTGGTTGGTTATGATGCAACAATGCCTATGTGACTCTCGCAGAGCCCGGCTGCCAAATTTGAAACGTCCAGCGATTGCGCCCACACGAAAGCTGCCAGCACTGAAAGCCTTACCTGGTTTTTACTGTACCTTGGAACTGCATTCGCTGCCGCACAGACATTATCGCTCCGCATAAGCTTTATTCGTTTATGATGCAACAATGCCTATGTGACTCTGGCAGAGCCCGGCTGCCAAATTTGAAACGTCCAGCGATTGCGCCCACACGAAAGCTGCCAGCACTGAAAGCTCTACCTGGTTTTCACTGTCCCTTGGAACTGCATTCACTGCCGCACAGACATTCGCGCTCTGCAAAAGCCTTGGTTGGTTATGATGCAACAATGCCTATGTGACTCTGGCAGAGCCCGGCTGCCAAATTTGAAACGTCCAGCGATTGCGCCCACACGAAAGCTGCCAGCACTGAAAGCTCTACCTGGATTTCACTGTCCCTTGGAACTGCATTCGCTGCCGCACAGACATTCGCGCTCTGCGCAAGCCTTGGTTGGTTATGATGCAACAATGCCTATGTGACTCTGGCAGAGCCCGGCTGCCAAATTTGAAACGTCCAGCGATTGCGCCCACACGAAAGCTGCCAGCACTGAAAGCTCTACCTGGTTTTCACTGTCCCTTGGAACTGCATTCGCTGCCGCACAGACATTATCGCTCCGCAAAAGCCTTGGTTGGTTATGATGCAACAATGCCTATGTGAGTCTCGCACAGCCCAGCTGCCAAATTTGAAACGTCCACTGATTGCGCCGACACGAAAGCTGCCAGCACTGAAAGCTCTACCTGGTTTTCACTGTCCCTTGGAACTGCATTCGCTGCCGCACAGACATTTGCGCTTTGCAAAAGCCTTGGTTGGGTACGAAGCAACAATGCCTATGTGACTCTGGCAGAGCCCGGCTGCCAAATTCGAAACGTCCAGCGATTGCTCCCACACGAAAGCTGCCAGCACTGAAAGCTCTATCTGGTTTTCACTGTCCCTTGGAACTGTATTCGCTGCCGCACAGACATTCACGCTCTGCGCAAGCCTTGGTTGGTTATGATGCAACAATGCCTATGTGACTCTGGCAGAGCCCGGCTGCCAAATTCGAAACGTCCAGCGATTGCGCCCACACGAAAGCTGCCAGCACTGAAAGCTCTACCTGGATTTCACTGTCCCTTGGAACTGCATTCGCTGCCGCACAGACATTATCGCTCCGCATAAGCTTTATTTGTTTCTGATGCAACAATGCCTATGTGACTCTCGCAGAGACCGGCTGCCAAATTTGAAACGTCCAGCGATTGCGCCCACACGAAAGCTGCCAGCACTGAAAGCTCTACCTGGTTTTCACTGTCCCTTGGAACTGCATTCACTGCCACACAGACATTCGCGACTGCAAAAGCCTTGGTTGGTTATGATGCAACAATGCCTATGTGACTCTCGCACGGCCCGGCTGCCAAATTTGAAACGTCCAGCGATTGCGCCCACACGAAAGCTGCCAGCACTGAAAGCTCTACCTGGTTTTCACTGTCCCTTGGAACTGCATTCGCTGCCGCACAGACATTCGCGCTCTGCGCAAGCCTTGGTTGGTTATGATGCAACAATGCCTATGTGACTCTGGCAGAGCCCGGCTGCCAAATTCGAAACGTCCAGCGATTGCGCCCATACGAAAGCTGCCAGCACTGAAAGCTCTACCTGGTTTTCACTGTCCCTTGGAACTTCATTCGCTGCCGCACAGACATTCGCGCTCCGCAAAAGCCTTGGTTGGTTATGATGCAACAATGCCTATGTGACTCTGGCAGAGCCCGGCTGCCAAATTTGAAACGTCCACTGATTGCGCCCACACGAAAGCTGCCAGCACTGAAAGCTCTACCTGGTTTTCACTGTCCCTTGGAACTGCATTCGCTGCCGCACAGACATTCGCGCTCTGCGCAAGCCTTTGTTGGTTATGATGCAACAATGCCTATGTGACTCTGGCAGAGCCCGGCTGCCAAATTTGAAACGTCCAGCGATTGCACCCACACGAAAGCTGCCAGCACTGAAAGCACTACCTGGTTTTCACTGTCCCTTGGAACTGCATTCGCTGCCGCACAGACATTATCTCTCCGCAAAAGCTTTATTTGTTTATGATGCAACAATGCCTATGTGACTCTCGCAGAGCCCGGCTGCCAAATTTGAAACGTCCAGCGATTGCGCCCACACGAAAGCTGCCAGCACTGAAAGCTCTACCTGGTTTTCACTGTCCCTTGGAACTGCTTTCGCTGCCACACAGACATTCGCGCTCTGCAAAGGCCTTGGTTGGGTATGAAGCAACAATGCCTATGTGACTCTCGCAGAGCCCAGCACCCAAATTCGAAACGTCCAGCGATTGCGCCCACACGAAAGCTGCCAGCACTGAAAGCTCTACCTGGTTTTCACTGTCCCTTGGAACTGCATTTGCTGCCGCACAGACATTCGCGCTCTGCGCAAGCCTTGGTTGGTTATGATGCAACAATGCCTATGTGACTCTGAAGAGCCCGCTGCCAAATTCGAAACGTCCAGCGATTGCGCCCACACGAAAGCTGCCAGCACTGAAAGCTCTACCTGGTTTTCACTGTCCCTTGAACTGCATTCGCTGCCGCACAGACATTCGCGACTGCAAAAGCCTTGGTTGGTTATGATGCAACAATGCCTATGTGACTCTCGCACGGCCCGGCTGCCAAATTTGAAACGTCCAGCGATTGCGCCCACACGAAAGCTGCCAGCACTGAAAGCTCTACCTGGTTTTCACTGTCCCTTGGAACTGCATTCGCTGCCGCACAGACATTCGCGCTCTGCGCAAGCCTTGGTTGGTTATGATGCAACAATGCCTATGTGACTCTCGCAGAGCCCGGCTGCCAAATTTCAAACGTCCAGCGATTGCGCCCACACGAAAGCTGCCAGCACTGAAAGCTCTACCTGGTTTTCACTGTACCTTGGAACTGCATTCGCTGCCGCACAGACATTATCGCTCCGCATAAGCTTTATTCGTTTATGATGCAACAATGCCTATGTGACTCTGGCAGAGCCCGGCTGCCAAATTTGAAACGTCCAGCGATTGCGCCCACACGAAAGCTGCCAGCACTGAAAGCTCTACCTGGTTTTCACTGTCCCTTGGAACTGCATTCACTGCCGCACAGACATTCGCGCTCTGCAAAAGCCTTGGTTGGTTATGATGCAACAATGCCTATGTGACTCTGGCAGAGCCCGGCTGCCAAATTTGAAACGTCCAGCGATTGCGCCCACACGAAAGCTGCCAGCACTGAAAGCTCTACCTGGATTTCACTGTCCCTTGGAACTGCATTCGCTGCCGCACAGACATTCGCGCTCTGCGCAAGCCTTGGTTGGTTATGATGCAACAATGCCTATGTGACTCTGGCAGAGCCCGGCTGCCAAATTTGAAACGTCCAGCGATTGCGCCCACACGAAAGCTGCCAGCACTGAAAGCTCTACCTGGTTTTCACTGTCCCTTGGAACTGCTTTCGCTGCCACACAGACATTCGCGCTCTGCAAAAGCCTTGGTTGGGTATGAAGCAACAATGCCTATGTGACTCTCGCAGAGCCCAGCACCCAAATTCGAAACGTCCAGCGATTGCGCCCACACGAAAGCTGCCAGCACTGAAAGCTCTACCTGGTTTTCACTGTGCCTTGGAACTGCATTTGCTGCCGCACAGACATTCGCGCTCTGCGCAAGCCTTGATTGGTTATGATGCAACAATGCCTATGTGAGTCTCGCACAGCCCACTGCCAAATTCGAAACGTCCAGCGATTGCGCCCACACGAAAGCTGCCAGCACTGAAAGCTCTACCTGGTTTTCACTGTCCCTTGAACTGCATTCGCTGCCGCACAGACATTCGCGACTGCAAAAGCCTTGGTTGGTTATGATGCAACAATGCCTATGTGACTCTCGCACGGCCCGGCTGCCAAATTTGAAACGTCCAGCGATTGCGCCCACACGAAAGCTGCCAGCACTGAAAGCTCTACCTGGTTTTCACTGTCCCTTGGAACTGCATTCGCTGCCGCACAGACATTCGCGCTCTGCGCAAGCCTTGGTTGGTTATGATGCAACAATGCCTATGTGACTCTCGCAGAGCCCGGCTGCCAAATTTGAAACGTCCAGCGATTGCGCCCACACGAAAGCTGCCAGCACTGAAAGCTCTACCTGGTTTTCACTGTACCTTGGAACTGCATTCGCTGCCGCACAGACATTATCGCTCCGCATAAGCTTTATTTGTTTATAATGCAGCAATGCCTATGTGACTCTGGCAGAGCCCGGCTGCCAAATTTGAAACGTCCAGCGATTGCGCCCACACGAAAGCTGCCAGCACTGAAAGCTCTACCTGGTTTTCACTGTCCCTTGGAACTGCATTCACTGCCGCACAGACATTCGCGCTCTGCAAAAGCCTTGGTTGGTTATGATGCAACAATGCCTATGTGACTCTGGCAGAGCCCGGCTGCCAAATTTGAAACGTCCAGCGATTGCGCCCACACGAAAGCTGCCAGCACTGAAAGCTCTACCTGGATTTCACTGTCCCTTGGAACTGCATTCGCTGCCGCACAGACATTCGCGCTCTGCGCAAGCCTTGGTTGGTTATGATGCAACAATGCCTATGTGACTCTGGCAGAGCCCGGCTGCCAAATTTGAAACGTCCAGCGATTGCGCCCACACGAAAGCTGCCAGCACTGAAAGCTCTACCTGGTTTTCACTGTCCCTTGGAACTGCATTCACTGCCGCACAGACATTATCGCTCCGCAAAAGCCTTGGTTGGTTATGATGCAACAATGCCTATGTGAGTCTCGCACAGCCCACTGCCAAATTTAAAACGTCCACTGATTGCGCCCACACGAAAGCTGCCAGCACTGAAAGCTCTACCTGGTTTTCACTGTCCCTTGGAACTGCATTCGCTGCCGCACAGACATTTGCGCTTTGCAAAAGCCTTGGTTGGGTACGAAGCAACAATGCCTATGTGACTCTGGCAGAGCCCGGCTGCCAAATTCGAAACGTCCAGCGATTGCTCCCACACGAAAGCTGCCAGCACTGAAAGCTCTACCTGGTTTTCACTGTCCCTTGGAACTGCATTCGCTGCCGCACAGACATTCACGCTCTGCGCAAGCCTTGGTTGGTTATGATGCAACAATGCCTATGTGACTCTGGCAGAGCCCGGCTGCCAAATTCGAAACGTCCAGCGATTGCGCCCACACGAAAGCTGCCAGCACTGAAAGCTCTACCTGGATTTCACTGTCCCTTGGAACTGCATTCGCTGCCGCACAGACATTATCGCTCCGCATAAGCTTTATTTGTTTCTGATGCAACAATGCCTATGTGACTCTCGCAGAGACCGGCTGCCAAATTTGAAACGTCCAGCGATTGCGCCCACACGAAAGCTGCCAGCACTGAAAGCTCTACCTGGTTTTCACTGTCCCTTGGAACTGCATTCGCTGCCGCACAGACATTCGCGCTCTGCGCAAGCCTTGGTTGGTTATGATGCAACAATGCCTATGTGACTCTGGCAGAGCCCGGCTGCCAAATTCGAAACGTCCAGCGATTGCGCCCATACGAAAGCTGCCAGCACTGAAAGCTCTACCTGGTTTTCACTGTCCCTTGGAACTTCATTCGCTGCCGCACAGACATTCGCGCTCCGCAAAAGCCTTGGTTGGTTATGATGCAACAATGCCTATGTGACTCTGGCAGAGCCCGGCTGCCAAATTTGAAACGTCCACTGTTTGCGCCCACACGAAAGCTGCCAGCACTGAAAGCTCTACCTGGTTTTCACTGTCCCTTGGAACTGCATTCGCTGCCGCACAGACATTCGCGCTCTGCGCAAGCCTTTGTTGGTTATGATGCAACAATGCCTATGTGACTCTCGCAGAGCCCGACTGCCAAATTTGAAACGTCCAGCGATTGCACCCACACGAAAGCTGCCAGCACTGAAAGCACTACCTGGTTTTCACTGTCCCTTGGAACTGCATTCGCTGCCGCACAGACATTATCTCTCCGCAAAAGCTTTATTTGTTTATGATGCAACAATGCCTATGTGACTCTCGCAGAGCCCGGCTGCCAAATTTGAAACGTCCAGCGATTGCGCCCACACGAAAGCTGCCAGCACTGAAAGCTCTACCTGGTTTTCACTGTCCCTTGGAACTGCTTTTGCTGCCACACAGACATTCGCGCTCTGCAAAAGCCTTGGTTGGGTATGAAGCAACAATGCCTATGTGACTCTCGCAGAGCCCAGCACCCAAATTCGAAACGTCCAGCGATTGCGCCCACACGAAAGCTGCCAGCACTGAAAGCTCTACCTGGTTTTCACTGTCCCTTGGAACTGCATTTGCTGCCGCACAGACATTCGCGCTCTGCGCAAGCCTTGGTTGGTTATGATGCAACAATGCCTATGTGACTCTGAAGAGCCCGCTGCCAAATTCAAAACGTCCAGCGATTGCGCCCACACGAAAGCTGCCAGCACTGAAAGCTCTACCTGGTTTTCACTGTCCCTTGAACTGCATTCGCTGCCGCACAGACATTCGCGACTGCAAAAGCCTTGGTTGGTTATGATGCAACAATGCCTATGTGACTCTCGCACGGCCCGGCTGCCAAATTTGAAACGTCCAGCGATTGCGCCCACACGAAAGCTGCCAGCACTGAAAGCTCTACCTGGTTTTCACTGTCCCTTGGAACTTCATTCGCTGCCGCACAGACATTCGCGCTCTGCGCAAGCCTTGGTTGGTTATGATGCAACAATGCCTATGTGACTCTCGCAGAGCCCGGCTGCCAAATTTCAAACGTCCACTGATTGCGCCCACACGAAAGCTGCCAGCACTGAAAGCTCTACCTGGTTTTCACTGTCCCTTGGAACTGCATTCGCTGCCGCACAGACATTCGCGCTCTGCGCAAGCCTTGGTTGGTTATGATGCAATAATGCCTATGTGACTCTCGCAGAGCCCGGCTGCCAAATTTGAAACGTCCAGCGATTGCACCCACACGAAAGCTGCCAGCACTGAAAGCACTACCTGGTTTTCACTGTCCCTTGGAACTGCATTCGCTGCCGCACAGACATTATCTCTCCGCAAAAGCTTTATTTGTTTATAATGCAACAATGCCTATGTGACTCTCGCAGAGCCCGGCTGCCAAATTTGAAACGTCCAGCGATTGCGCCCACACGAAAGCTGCCAGCACTGAAAGCTCTACCTGGTTTTCACTGTCCCTTGGAACTGCTTTCGCTGCCACACAGA
This sequence comes from Mycteria americana, assembly GCF_035582795.1. NCBI lineage: Eukaryota > Metazoa > Chordata > Aves > Ciconiiformes > Ciconiidae > Mycteria > Mycteria americana. The sequence goes on along the minus strand of NW_027445609.1, from coordinate 522,656 downwards.
CATTCGCGCTCTGCAAAAGCCTTGGTTGGGTATGAAGCAACAATGCCTATGTGACTCTCGCAGAGCCCAGCACCCAAATTCGAAACGTCCAGCGATTGCGCCCACACGAAAGCTGCCAGCACTGAAAGCTCTACCTGGTTTTCACTGTCCCTTGGAACTGCATTCGCTGCCACACAGACATTCGCGACTGCAAAAGCCTTGGTTGGTTATGATGCAACAATGCCTATGTGACTCTCGCACGGCCCGGCTGCCAAATTTGAAACGTCCAGCGATTGCGCCCACACGAAAGCTGCCAGCACTGAAAGCTCTACCTGGTTTTCACTGTCCCTTGGAACTGCATTCGCTGCCGCACAGACATTCGCGCTCTGCGCAAGCCTTGGTTGGTTATGATGCAACAATGCCTATGTGACTCTGGCAGAGCCCGGCTGCCAAATTCGAAACGTCCAGCGATTGCGCCCATACGAAAGCTGCCAGCACTGAAAGCTCTACCTGGTTTTCACTGTCCCTTGGAACTTCATTCGCTGCCGCACAGACATTCGCGCTCCGCAAAAGCCTTGGTTGGTTATGATGCAACAATGCCTATGTGACTCTGGCAGAGCCCGGCTGCCAAATTTGAAACGTCCACTGATTGCGCCCACACGAAAGCTGCCAGCACTGAAAGCTCTACCTGGTTTTCACTGTCCCTTGGAACTGCATTCGCTGCCGCACAGACATTCGCGCTCTGCGCAAGCCTTTGTTGGTTATGATGCAACAATGCCTATGTGACTCTCGCAGAGCCCGACTGCCAAATTTGAAACGTCCAGCGATTGCACCCACACGAAAGCTGCCAGCACTGAAAGCACTACCTGGTTTTCACTGTCCCTTGGAACTGCATTCGCTGCCGCACAGACATTATCTCTCCGCAAAAGCTTTATTTGTTTATGATGCAACAATGCCTATGTGACTCTCGCAGAGCCCGGCTGCCAAATTTGAAACGTCCAGCGATTGCGCCCACACGAAAGCTGCCAGCACTGAAAGCTCTACCTGGTTTTCACTGTCCCTTGGAACTGCTTTCGCTGCCACACAGACATTCGCGCTCTGCAAAAGCCTTGGTTGGGTATGAAGCAACAATGCCTATGTGACTCTCGCAGAGCCCAGCACCCAAATTCGAAACGTACAGCGATTGCGCCCACACGAAAGCTGCCAGCACTGAAAGCTCTACCTGGTTTTCACTGTCCCTTGGAACTGCATTTGCTGCCGCACAGACATTCGCGCTCTGCGCAAGCCTTGGTTGGTTATGATGCAACAATGCCTATGTGACTCTGAAGAGCCCGCTGCCAAATTCGAAACGTCCAGCGATTGCGCCCACACGAAAGCTGCCAGCACTGAAAGCTCTACCTGGTTTTCACTGTCCCTTGAACTGCATTCGCTGCCGCACAGACATTCGCGACTGCAAAAGCCTTGGTTGGTTATGATGCAACAATGCCTATGTGACTCTCGCACGGCCCGGCTGCCAAATTTGAAACGTCCAGCGATTGCGCCCACACGAAAGCTGCCAGCACTGAAAGCTCTACCTGGTTTTCACTGTCCCTTGGAACTGCATTCGCTGCCGCACAGACATTCGCGCTCTGCGCAAGCCTTGGTTGGTTATGATGCAACAATGCCTATGTGACTCTCGCAGAGCCCGGCTGCCAAATTTCAAACGTCCAGCGATTGCGCCCACACGAAAGCTGCCAGCACTGAAAGCTCTACCTGGTTTTCACTGTACCTTGGAACTGCATTCGCTGCCGCACAGACATTATCGCTCCGCATAAGCTTTATTCGTTTATGATGCAACAATGCCTATGTGACTCTGGCAGAGCCCGGCTGCCAAATTTGAAACGTCCAGCGATTGCGCCCACACGAAAGCTGCCAGCACTGAAAGCTCTACCTGGTTTTCACTGTCCCTTGGAACTGCATTCACTGCCGCACAGACATTCGCGCTCTGCAAAAGCCTTGGTTGGTTATGATGCAACAATGCCTATGTGACTCTGGCAGAGCCCGGCTGCCAAATTTGAAACGTCCAGCGATTGCGCCCACACGAAAGCTGCCAGCACTGAAAGCTCTACCTGGATTTCACTGTCCCTTGGAACTGCATTCGCTGCCGCACAGACATTCGCGCTCTGCGCAAGCCTTGGTTGGTTATGATGCAACAATGCCTATGTGACTCTGGCAGAGCCCGGCTGCCAAATTTGAAACGTCCAGCGATTGCGCCCACACGAAAGCTGCCAGCACTGAAAGCTCTACCTGGTTTTCACTGTCCCTTGGAACTGCTTTCGCTGCCACACAGACATTCGCGCTCTGCAAAAGCCTTGGTTGGGTATGAAGCAACAATGCCTATGTGACTCTCGCAGAGCCCAGCACCCAAATTCGAAACGTCCAGCGATTGCGCCCACACGAAAGCTGCCAGCACTGAAAGCTCTACCTGGTTTTCACTGTCCCTTGGAACTGCATTTGCTGCCGCACAGACATTCGCGCTCTGCGCAAGCCTTGGTTGGTTATGATGCAACAATGCCTATGTGAGTCTCGCACAGCCCACTGCCAAATTCGAAACGTCCAGCGATTGCGCCCACACGAAAGCTGCCAGCACTGAAAGCTCTACCTGGTTTTCACTGTCCCTTGAACTGCATTCGCTGCCGCACAGACATTCGCGACTGCAAAAGCCTTGGTTGGTTATGATGCAACAATGCCTATGTGACTCTCGCACGGCCCGGCTGCCAAATTTGAAACGTCCAGCGATTGCGCCCACACGAAAGCTGCCAGCACTGAAAGCTCTACCTGGTTTTCACTGTCCCTTGGAACTGCATTCGCTGCCGCACAGACATTCGCGCTCTGCGCAAGCCTTGGTTGGTTATGATGCAACAATGCCTATGTGACTCTCGCAGAGCCCGGCTGCCAAATTTGAAACGTCCAGCGATTGCGCCCACACGAAAGCTGCCAGCACTGAAAGCTCTACCTGGTTTTCACTGTACCTTGGAACTGCATTCGCTGCCGCACAGACATTATCGCTCCGCATAAGCTTTATTCGTTTATGATGCAACAATGCCTATGTGACTCTGGCAGAGCCCGGCTGCCAAATTTGAAACGTCCAGCGATTGCGCCCACACGAAAGCTGCCAGCACTGAAAGCTCTACCTGGTTTTCACTGTCCCTTGGAACTGCATTCACTGCCGCACAGACATTCGCGCTCTGCAAAAGCCTTGGTTGGTTATGATGCAACAATGCCTATGTGACTCTGGCAGAGCCCGGCTGCCAAATTTGAAACGTCCAGCGATTGCGCCCACACGAAAGCTGCCAGCACTGAAAGCTCTACCTGGATTTCACTGTCCCTTGGAACTGCATTCGCTGCCGCACAGACATTCGCGCTCTGCGCAAGCCTTGGTTGGTTATGATGCAACAATGCCTATGTGACTCTGGCAGAGCCCGGCTGCCAAATTTGAAACGTCCAGCGATTGCGCCCACACGAAAGCTGCCAGCACTGAAAGCTCTACCTGGTTTTCACTGTCCCTTGGAACTGCATTCGCTGCCGCACAGACATTATCGCTCCGCAAAAGCCTTGGTTGGTTATGATGCAACAATGCCTATGTGAGTCTCGCACAGCCCACTGCCAAATTTAAAACGTCCACTGATTGCGCCCACACGAAAGCTGCCAGCACTGAAAGCTCTACCTGGTTTTCACTGTCCCTTGGAACTGCATTCGCTGCCGCACAGACATTTGCGCTGTGCAAAAGCCTTGGTTGGGTACGAAGCAACAATGCCTATGTGACTCTGGCAGAGCCCGGCTGCCAAATTCGAAACGTCCAGCGATTGCTCCCACACGAAAGCTGCCAGCACTGAAAGCTCTACCTGGTTTTCACTGTCCCTTGGAACTGCATTCGCTGCCGCACAGACATTCACGCTCTGCGCAAGCCTTGGTTGGTTATGATGCAACAATGCCTATGTGACTCTGGCAGAGCCCGGCTGCCAAATTCGAAACGTCCAGCGATTGCGCCCACACGAAAGCTGCCAGCACTGAAAGCTCTACCTGGATTTCACTGTCCCTTGGAACTGCATTCGCTGCCGCACAGACATTATCGCTCCGCATAAGCTTTATTTGTTTCTGATGCAACAATGCCTATGTGACTCTCGCAGAGACCGGCTGCCAAATTTGAAACGTCCAGCGATTGCGCCCACACGAAAGCTGCCAGCACTGAAAGCTCTACCTGGTTTTCACTGTCCCTTGGAACTGCATTCGCTGCCGCACAGACATTCGCGCTCTGCGCAAGCCTTGGTTGGTTATGATGCAACAATGCCTATGTGACTCTGGCAGAGCCCGGCTGCCAAATTCGAAACGTCCAGCGATTGCGCCCATACGAAAGCTGCCAGCACTGAAAGCTCTACCTGGTTTTCACTGTCCCTTGGAACTTCATTCGCTGCCGCACAGACATTCGCGCTCCGCAAAAGCCTTGGTTGGTTATGATGCAACAATGCCTATGTGACTCTGGCAGAGCCCGGCTGCCAAATTTGAAACGTCCACTGATTGCGCCCACACGAAAGCTGCCAGCACTGAAAGCTCTACCTGGTTTTCACTGTCCCTTGGAACTGCATTCGCTGCCGCACAGACATTCGCGCTCTGCGCAAGCCTTTGTTGGTTATGATGCAACAATGCCTATGTGACTCTCGCAGAGCCCGACTGCCAAATTTGAAACGTCCAGCGATTGCACCCACACGAAAGCTGCCAGCACTGAAAGCACTACCTGGTTTTCACTGTCCCTTGGAACTGCATTCGCTGCCGCACAGACATTATCTCTCCGCAAAAGCTTTATTTGTTTATGATGCAACAATGCCTATGTGACTCTCGCAGAGCCCGGCTGCCAAATTTGAAACGTCCAGCGATTGCGCCCACACGAAAGCTGCCAGCACTGAAAGCTCTACCTGGTTTTCACTGTCCCTTGGAACTGCATTCACTGCCGCACAGACATTCGCGCTCTGCGCAAGCCTTGGTTGGTTATGATGCAACAATGCCTATGTGACTCTGGCAGAGCCCGGCTGCCAAATTTGAAACGTCCAGCGATTGCGCCCACACGAAAGCTGCCAGCACTGAAAGCTCTACCTGGATTTCACTGTCCCTTGGAACTGCATTCGCTGCCGCACAGACATTCGCGCTCTGCGCAAGCCTTGGTTGGTTATGATGCAACAATGCCTATGTGACTCTGGCAGAGCCCGGCTGCCAAATTTGAAACGTCCAGCGATTGCGCCCACACGAAAGCTGCCAGCACTGAAAGCTCTACCTGGTTTTCACTGTCCCTTGGAACTGCATTCGCTGCCGCACAGACATTATCGCTCCGCAAAAGCCTTGGTTGGTTATGATGCAACAATGCCTATGTGAGTCTCGCACAGCCCACTGCCAAATTTAAAACGTCCACTGATTGCGCCCACACGAAAGCTGCCAGCACTGAAAGCTCTACCTGGTTTTCACTGTCCCTTGGAACTGCATTCGCTGCCGCACAGACATTTGCGCTTTGCAAAAGCCTTGGTTGGGTACGAAGCAACAATGCCTATGTGACTCTGGCAGAGCCCGGCTGCCAAATTCGAAACGTCCAGCGATTGCTCCCACACGAAAGCTGCCAGCACTGAAAGCTCTACCTGGTTTTCACTGTCCCTTGGAACTGCATTCGCTGCCGCACAGACATTCACGCTCTGCGCAAGCCTTGGTTGGTTATGATGCAACAATGCCTATGTGACTCTGGCAGAGCCCGGCTGCCAAATTCGAAACGTCCAGCGATTGCGCCCACACGAAAGCTGCCAGCACTGAAAGCTCTACCTGGATTTCACTGTCCCTTGGAACTGCATTCGCTGCCGCACAGACATTATCGCTCCGCATAAGCTTTATTTGTTTCTGATGCAACAATGCCTATGTGACTTTCGCAGAGACCGGCTGCCAAATTTGAAACGTCCAGCGATTGCGCCCACACGAAAGCTGCCAGCACTGAAAGCTCTACCTGGTTTTCACTGTCCCTTGGAACTGCATTCACTGCCACACAGACATTCGCGACTGCAAAAGCCTTGGTTGGTTATGATGCAACAATGCCTATGTGAGTCTCGCACAGCCCACTGCCAAATTTAAAACGTCCACTGATTGCGCCCACACGAAAGCTGCCAGCACTGAAAGCTCTACCTGGTTTTCACTGTCCCTTGGAACTGCATTCGCTGCCGCACAGACATTTGCGCTGTGCAAAAGCCTTGGTTGGGTACGAAGCAACAATGCCTATGTGACTCTGGCAGAGCCCGGCTGCCAAATTCGAAACGTCCAGCGATTGCTCCCACACGAAAGCTGCCAGCACTGAAAGCTCTACCTGGTTTTCACTGTCCCTTGGAACTGCATTCGCTGCCGCACAGACATTCACGCTCTGCGCAAGCCTTGGTTGGTTATGATGCAACAATGCCTATGTGACTCTGGCAGAGCCCGGCTGCCAAATTCGAAACGTCCAGCGATTGCGCCCACACGAAAGCTGCCAGCACTGAAAGCTCTACCTGGATTTCACTGTCCCTTGGAACTGCATTCGCTGCCGCACAGACATTATCGCTCCGCATAAGCTTTATTTGTTTCTGATGCAACAATGCCTATGTGACTCTCGCAGAGACCGGCTGCCAAATTTGAAACGTCCAGCGATTGCGCCCACACGAAAGCTGCCAGCACTGAAAGCTCTACCTGGTTTTCACTGTCCCTTGGAACTGCATTCGCTGCCGCACAGACATTCGCGCTCTGCGCAAGCCTTGGTTGGTTATGATGCAACAATGCCTATGTGACTCTGGCAGAGCCCGGCTGCCAAATTCGAAACGTCCAGCGATTGCGCCCATACGAAAGCTGCCAGCACTGAAAGCTCTACCTGGTTTTCACTGTCCCTTGGAACTTCATTCGCTGCCGCACAGACATTCGCGCTCCGCAAAAGCCTTGGTTGGTTATGATGCAACAATGCCTATGTGACTCTGGCAGAGCCCGGCTGCCAAATTTGAAACGTCCACTGATTGCGCCCACACGAAAGCTGCCAGCACTGAAAGCTCTACCTGGTTTTCACTGTCCCTTGGAACTGCATTCGCTGCCGCACAGACATTCGCGCTCTGCGCAAGCCTTTGTTGGTTATGATGCAACAATGCCTATGTGACTCTCGCAGAGCCCGACTGCCAAATTTGAAACGTCCAGCGATTGCACCCACACGAAAGCTGCCAGCACTGAAAGCACTACCTGGTTTTCACTGTCCCTTGGAACTGCATTCGCTGCCGCACAGACATTATCTCTCCGCAAAAGCTTTATTTGTTTATGATGCAACAATGCCTATGTGACTCTCGCAGAGCCCGGCTGCCAAATTTGAAACGTCCAGCGATTGCGCCCACACGAAAGCTGCCAGCACTGAAAGCTCTACCTGGTTTTCACTGTCCCTTGGAACTGCTTTTGCTGCCACACAGACATTCGCGCTCTGCAAAAGCCTTGGTTGGGTATGAAGCAACAATGCCTATGTGACTCTCGCAGAGCCCAGCACCCAAATTCGAAACGTCCAGCGATTGCGCCCACACGAAAGCTGCCAGCACTGAAAGCTCTACCTGGTTTTCACTGTCCCTTGGAACTGCATTTGCTGCCGCACAGACATTCGCGCTCTGCGCAAGCCTTGGTTGGTTATGATGCAACAATGCCTATGTGACTCTGAAGAGCCCGCTGCCAAATTCAAAACGTCCAGCGATTGCGCCCACACGAAAGCTGCCAGCACTGAAAGCTCTACCTGGTTTTCACTGTCCCTTGAACTGCATTCGCTGCCGCACAGACATTCGCGACTGCAAAAGCCTTGGTTGGTTATGATGCAACAATGCCTATGTGACTCTCGCACGGCCCGGCTGCCAAATTTGAAACGTCCAGCGATTGCGCCCACACGAAAGCTGCCAGCACTGAAAGCTCTACCTGGTTTTCACTGTCCCTTGGAACTGCATTCGCTGCCGCACAGACATTCGCGCTCTGCGCAAGCCTTGGTTGGTTATGATGCAACAATGCCTATGTGACTCTCGCAGAGCCCGGCTGCCAAATTTCAAACGTCCACTGATTGCGCCCACACGAAAGCTGCCAGCACTGAAAGCTCTACCTGGTTTTCACTGTCCCTTGGAACTGCATTCGCTGCCGCACAGACATTCGCGCTCTGCGCAAGCCTTGGTTGGTTATGATGCAACAATGCCTATGTGACTCTCGCAGAGCCCGGCTGCCAAATTTGAAACGTCCAGCGATTGCACCCACACGAAAGCTGCCAGCACTGAAAGCACTACCTGGTTTTCACTGTCCCTTGGAACTGCATTCGCTGCCGCACAGACATTATCTCTCCGCAAAAGCTTTATTTGTTTATAATGCAACAATGCCTATGTGACTCTCGCAGAGCCCGGCTGCCAAATTTGAAACGTCCAGCGATTGCGCCCACACGAAAGCTGCCAGCACTGAAAGCTCTACCTGGTTTTCACTGTCCCTTGGAACTGCTTTCGCTGCCACACAGACATTCGCGCTCTGCAAAAGCCTTGGTTGGGTATGAAGCAACAATGCCTATGTGACTCTCGCAGAGCCCAGCACCCAAATTGAAAACGTCCAGCGATTGCGCCCACACGAAAGCTGCCAGCACTGAAAGCTCTACCTGGTTTTCACTGTCCCTTGGAACTGCATTCGCTGCCGCACAGACATTCGCGACTGCAAAAGCCTTGGTTGGTTATGATGCAACAATGCCTATGTGACTCTCGCACGGCCCGGCTGCCAAATTTGAAACGTCCAGCGATTGCGCCCACACGAAAGCTGCCAGCACTGAAAGCTCTACCTGGTTTTCACTGTCCCTTGGAACTGCATTCGCTGCCGCACAGACATTCGCGACTGCAAAAGCCTTGGTTGGTTATGATGCAACAATGCCTATGTGACTCTCGCACGGCCCGGCTGCCAAATTTGAAACGTCCAGCGATTGCGCCCACACGAAAGCTGCCAGCACTGAAAGCTCTACCTGGTTTTCACTGTCCCTTGGAACTGCATTCGCTGCCGCACAGACATTCGCGCTCTGCGCAAGCCTTGGTTGGTTATGATGCAACAATGCCTATGTGACTCTCGCAGAGCCCGGCTGCCAAATTTCAAACGTCCAGCGATTGCGCCCACACGAAAGCTGCCAGCACTGAAAGCTCTACCTGGTTTTCACTGTACCTTGGAACTGCATTCGCTGCCGCACAGACATTATCGCTCCGCATAAGCTTTATTCGTTTATGATGCAACAATGCCTATGTGACTCTGGCAGAGCCCGGCTGCCAAATTTGAAACGTCCAGCGATTGCGCCCACACGAAAGCTGCCAGCACTGAAAGCTCTACCTGGTTTTCACTGTCCCTTGGAACTGCATTCACTGCCGCACAGACATTCGCGCTCTGCAAAAGCCTTGGTTGGTTATGATGCAACAATGCCTATGTGACTCTGGCAGAGCCCGGCTGCCAAATTTGAAACGTCCAGCGATTGCGCCCACACGAAAGCTGCCAGCACTGAAAGCTCTACCTGGATTTCACTGTCCCTTGGAACTGCATTCGCTGCCGCACAGACATTCGCGCTCTGCGCAAGCCTTGGTTGGTTATGATGCAACAATGCCTATGTGACTCTGGCAGAGCCCGGCTGCCAAATTTGAAACGTCCAGCGATTGCGCCCACACGAAAGCTGCCAGCACTGAAAGCTCTACCTGGTTTTCACTGTCCCTTGGAACTGCTTTCGCTGCCACACAGACATTCGCGCTCTGCAAAAGCCTTGGTTGGGTATGAAGCAACAATGCCTATGTGACTCTCGCAGAGCCCAGCACCCAAATTCGAAACGTCCAGCGATTGCGCCCACACGAAAGCTGCCAGCACTGAAACCTCTACCTGGTTTTCACTGTCCCTTGGAACTGCATTTGCTGCCGCACAGACATTCGCGCTCTGCGCAAGCCTTGGTTGGTTATGATGCAACAATGCCTATGTGACTCTGAAGAGCCCGCTGCCAAATTCGAAACGTCCAGCGATTGCGCCCACACGAAAGCTGCCAGCACTGAAAGCTCTACCTGGTTTTCACTGTCCCTTGAACTGCATTCGCTGCCGCACAGACATTCGCGACTGCAAAAGCCTTGGTTGGTTATGATGCAACAATGCCTATGTGACTCTCGCACGGCCCGGCTGCCAAATTTGAAACGTCCAGCGATTGCGCCCACACGAAAGCTGCCAGCACTGAAAGCTCTACCTGGTTTTCACTGTCCCTTGGAACTGCATTCGCTGCCGCACAGACATTCGCGCTCTGCGCAAGCCTTGGTTGGTTATGATGCAACAATGCCTATGTGACTCTCGCAGAGCCCGGCTGCCAAATTTGAAACGTCCAGCGATTGCGCCCACACGAAAGCTGCCAGCACTGAAAGCTCTACCTGGTTTTCACTGTACCTTGGAACTGCATTCGCTGCCGCACAGACATTATCGCTCCGCATAAGCTTTATTCGTTTATGATGCAACAATGCCTATGTGACTCTGGCAGAGCCCGGCTGCCAAATTTGAAACGTCCAGCGATTGCGCCCACACGAAAGCTGCCAGCACTGAAAGCTCTACCTGGTTTTCACTGTCCCTTGGAACTGCATTCACTGCCGCACAGACATTCGCGCTCTGCAAAAGCCTTGGTTGGTTATGATGCAACAATGCCTATGTGACTCTGGCAGAGCCCGGCTGCCAAATTTGAAACGTCCAGCGATTGCGCCCACACGAAAGCTGCCAGCACTGAAAGCTCTACCTGGTTTTCACTGTCCCTTGGAACTGCATTCGCTGCCGCACAGACATTCGCGCTCTGCGCAAGCCTTGGTTGGTTATGATGCAACAATGCCTATGTGACTCTGGCAGAGCCCGGCTGCCAAATTTGAAACGTCCAGCGATTGCGCCCACACGAAAGCTGCCAGCACTGAAAGCTCTACCTGGTTTTCACTGTCCCTTGGAACTGCATTCGCTGCCGCACAGACATTATCGCTCCGCAAAAGCCTTGGTTGGTTATGATGCAACAATGCCTATGTGAGTCTCGCACAGCCCACTGCCAAATTTAAAACGTCCACTGATTGCGCCCACACGAAAGCTGCCAGCACTGAAAGCTCTACCTGGTTTTCACTGTCCCTTGGAACTGCATTCGCTGCCGCACAGACATTTGCGCTTTGCAAAAGCCTTGGTTGGGTACGAAGCAACAATGCCTATGTGACTCTGGCAGAGCCCGGCTGCCAAATTCGAAACGTCCAGCGATTGCTCCCACACGAAAGCTGCCAGCACTGAAAGCTCTACCTGGTTTTCACTGTCCCTTGGAACTGCATTCGCTGCCGCACAGACATTCACGCTCTGCGCAAGCCTTGGTTGGTTATGATGCAACAATGCCTATGTGACTCTGGCAGAGCCCGGCTGCCAAATTCGAAACGTCCAGCGATTGCGCCCACACGAAAGCTGCCAGCACTGAAAGCTCTACCTGGATTTCACTGTCCCTTGGAACTGCATTCGCTGCCGCACAGACATTATCGCTCCGCATAAGCTTTATTTGTTTCTGATGCAACAATGCCTATGTGACTCTCGCAGAGACCGGCTGCCAAATTTGAAACGTCCAGCGATTGCGCCCACACGAAAGCTGCCAGCACTGAAAGCTCTACCTGGTTTTCACTGTCCCTTGGAACTGCATTCGCTGCCGCACAGACATTCGCGCTCTGCGCAAGCCTTGGTTGGTTATGATGCAACAATGCCTATGTGACTCTGGCAGAGCCCGGCTGCCAAATTCGAAACGTCCAGCGATTGCGCCCATACGAAAGCTGCCAGCACTGAAAGCTCTACCTGGTTTTCACTGTCCCTTGGAACTTCATTCGCTGCCGCACAGACATTCGCGCTCCGCAAAAGCCTTGGTTGGTTATGATGCAACAATGCCTATGTGACTCTGGCAGAGCCCGGCTGCCAAATTTGAAACGTCCACTGATTGCGCCCACACGAAAGCTGCCAGCACTGAAAGCTCTACCTGGTTTTCACTGTCCCTTGGAACTGCATTCGCTGCCGCACAGACATTCGCGCTCTGCGCAAGCCTTTGTTGGTTATGATGCAACAATGCCTATGTGACTCTCGCAGAGCCCGACTGCCAAATTTGAAACGTCCAGCGATTGCACCCACACGAAAGCTGCCAGCACTGAAAGCACTACCTGGTTTTCACTGTCCCTTGGAACTGCATTCGCTGCCGCACAGACATTATCTCTCCGCAAAAGCTTTATTTGTTTATGATGCAACAATGCCTATGTGACTCTCGCAGAGCCCGGCTGCCAAATTTGAAACGTCCAGCGATTGCGCCCACACGAAAGCTGCCAGCACTGAAAGCTCTACCTGGTTTTCACTGTCCCTTGGAACTGCTTTCGCTGCCACACAGACATTCGCGCTCTGCAAAAGCCTTTGTTGGGTATGAAGCAACAATGCCTATGTGACTCTCGCAGAGCCCAGCACCCAAATTCGAAACGTCCAGCGATTGCGCCCACACGAAAGCTGCCAGCACTGAAAGCTCTACCTGGTTTTCACTGTCCCTTGGAACTGCATTTGCTGCCGCACAGACATTCGCGCTCTGCGCAAGCCTTGGTTGGTTATGATGCAACAATGCCTATGTGACTCTGAAGAGCCCGCTGCCAAATTCGAAACGTCCAGCGATTGCGCCCACACGAAAGCTGCCAGCACTGAAAGCTCTACCTGGTTTTCACTGTCCCTTGAACTGCATTCGCTGCCGCACAGACATTCGCGACTGCAAAAGCCTTGGTTGGTTATGATGCAACAATGCCTATGTGACTCTCGCACGGCCCGGCTGCCAAATTTGAAACGTCCAGCGATTGCGCCCACACGAAAGCTGCCAGCACTGAAAGCTCTACCTGGTTTTCACTGTCCCTTGGAACTGCATTCGCTGCCGCACAGACATTCGCGCTCTGCGCAAGCCTTGGTTGGTTATGATGCAACAATGCCTATGTGACTCTCGCAGAGCCCGGCTGCCAAATTTCAAACGTCCACTGATTGCGCCCACACGAAAGCTGCCAGCACTGAAAGCTCTACCTGGTTTTCACTGTCCCTTGGAACTGCATTCGCTGCCGCACAGACATTATCGCTCTGCGCAAGCCTTGGTTGGTTATGATGCAACAATGCCTATGTGACTCTCGCAGAGCCCGGCTGCCAAATTTGAAACGTCCAGCGATTGCACCCACACGAAAGCTGCCAGCACTGAAAGCACTACCTGGTTTTCACTGTCCCTTGGAACTGCATTCGCTGCCGCACAGACATTATCTCTCCGCAAAAGCTTTATTTGTTTATAATGCAACAATGCCTATGTGACTCTCGCAGAGCCCGGCTGCCAAATTTGAAACGTCCAGCGATTGCGCCCACACGAAAGCTGCCAGCACTGAAAGCTCTACCTGGTTTTCACTGTCCCTTGGAACTGCTTTCGCTGCCACACAGACATTCGCGCTCTGCAAAAGCCTTGGTTGGGTATGAAGCAACAATGCCTATGTGACTCTCGCAGAGCCCAGCACCCAAATTCGAAACGTCCAGCGATTGCGCCCACACGAAAGCTGCCAGCACTGAAAGCTCTACCTGGTTTTCACTGTCCCTTGGAACTGCATTCGCTGCCGCACAGACATTCGCGACTGCAAAAGCCTTGGTTGGTTATGATGCAACAATGCCTATGTGACTCTCGCACGGCCCGGCTGCCAAATTTGAAACGTCCAGCGATTGCGCCCACACGAAAGCTGCCAGCACTGAAAGCTCTACCTGGTTTTCACTGTCCCTTGGAACTGCATTCGCTGCCGCACAGACATTCGCGCTCTGCGCAAGCCTTGGTTGGTTATGATGCAACAATGCCTATGTGACTCTGGCAGAGCCCGGCTGCCAAATTCGAAACGTCCAGCGATTGCGCCCATACGAAAGCTGCCAGCACTGAAAGCTCTACCTGGTTTTCACTGTCCCTTGGAACTGCATTCGCTGCCGCACAGACATTCGCGCTCTGCAAAAGCCTTTGTTGGTTATGATGCAACAATGCCTATGTGACTCTGGCAGAGCCCGGCTGCCAAATTTGAAACGTCCAGCGATTGCACCCACACGAAAGCTGCCAGCACTGAAAGCACTACCTGGTTTTCACTGTCCCTTGGAACTGCATTCGCTGCCGCACAGACATTATCTCTCCGCAAAAGCTTTATTTGTTTATGATGCAACAATGCCTATGTGACTCTCGCAGAGCCCGGCTGCCAAATTTGAAACGTCCAGCGATTGCGCCCACACGAAAGCTGCCAGCACTGAAAGCTCTACCTGGTTTTCACTGTCCCTTGGAACTGCTTTCGCTGCCACACAGACATTCGCGCTCTGCAAAAGCCTTGGTTGGGTATGAAGCAACAATGCCTATGTGACTCTCGCAGAGCCCAGCACCCAAATTCGAAACGTCCAGCGATTGCGCCCACACGAAAGCTGCCAGCACTGAAAGCTCTACCTGGTTTTCACTGTCCCTTGGAACTGCATTTGCTGCCGCACAGACATTCGCGCTCTGCGCAAGCCTTGGTTGGTTATGATGCAACAATGCCTATGTGACTCTGAAGAGCCCGCTGCCAAATTCGAAACGTCTAGCGATTGCGCCCACACGAAAGCTGCCAGCACTGAAAGCTCTACCTGGTTTTCACTGTCCCTTGAACTGCATTCGCTGCCGCACAGACATTCGCGACTGCAAAAGCCTTGGTTGGTTATGATGCAACAATGCCTGTGTGACTCTCGCACGGCCCGGCTGCCAAATTTGAAACGTCCAGCGATTGCGCCCACACGAAAGCTGCCAGCACTGAAAGCTCTACCTGGTTTTCACTGTCCCTTGGAACTGCATTCGCTGCCGCACAGACATTCGCGCTCTGCGCAAGCCTTGGTTGGTTATGATGCAACAATGCCTATGTGACTCTCGCAGAGCCCGGCTGCCAAATTTGAAACGTCCACTGATTGCGCCCACACGAAAGCTGCCAGCACTGAAAGCTCTACCTGGTTTTCACTGTCCCTTGGAACTGCATTCGCTGCCGCACAGACATTCGCGCTCTGCGCAAGCCTTTGTTGGTTATGATGCAACAATGCCTATGTGACTCTCGCAGAGCCCGGCTGCCAAATTTGAAACGTCCAGCGATTGCACCCACACGAAAGCTGCCAGCACTGAAAGCACTACCTGGTTTTCACTGTCCCTTGGAACTGCATTCGCTGCCGCACAGACATTATCTCTCCGCAAAAGCTTTATTTGTTTATAATGCAACAATGGCTATGTGACTCTCGCAGAGCCTGGCTGCCAAATTTGAAACGTCCAGCGATTGCGCCCACACGAAAGCTGCCAGCACTGAAAGCTCTACCTGGTTTTCACTGTCCCTTGGAACTGCTTTCGCTGCCACACAGACATTCGCGCTCTGCAAAAGCCTTGGTTGGGTATGAAGCAACAATGCCTATGTGACTCTCGCAGAGCCCAGCACCCAAATTCGAAACGTCCAGCGATTGCGCCCACACGAAAGCTGCCAGCACTGAAAGCTCTACCTGGTTTTCACTGTCCCTTGGAACTGCATTTGCTGCCGCACAGACATTCGCGCTCTGCGCAAGCCTTGGTTGGTTATGATGCAACAATGCCTATGTGACTCTGCAGAGCCCGCTGCCAAATTCGAAACGTCCAGCGATTGCGCCCACACGAAAGCTGCCAGCACTGAAAGCTCTACCTGGTTTTCACTGTCCCTTGAACTGCATTCGCTGCCGCACAGACATTCGCGACTGCAAAAGCCTTGGTTGGTTATGATGCAACAATGCCTATGTGACTCTCGCACGGCCCGGCTGCCAAATTTGAAACATCCAGCGATTGCGCCCACACGAAAGCTGCCAGCACTGAAAGCTCTACCTGGTTTTCACTGTCCCTTGGAACTGCATTCGCTGCCGCACAGACATTCGCGCTCTGCGCAAGCCTTGGTTGGTTATGATGCAACAATGCCTATGTGACTCTCGCAGAGCCCGGCTGCCAAATTTGAAATGTACACCGATTGCGCCCACACGAAAGCTGCCAGCACTGAAAGTTCTACCTGGTTTTCACTGTCCCTTGGAACTGCATTCGCTGCCGCACAGACATTCGCGCTCTGCAAAAGCCTTTGTTGGTTATGATGCAACAATGCCTATGTGACTCTGGCAGAGACCGGCTGCCAAATTTGAAACGTTCAGCGATTGCGCCCACACGAAAGCTGCCAGCACTGAAAGCTCTACCTGGTTTTCACTGTACCTTGGAACTGCATTCGCTGCCGCACAGACATTATCGCTCCGCATAAGCTTTATTCGTTTATGATGCAACAATGCCTATGTGACTCTGGCAGAGCCCGGCTGCCAAATTTGAAACGTCCAGCGATTGCGCCCACACGAAAGCTGCCAGCACTGAAAGCTCTACCTGGTTTTCACTGTCCCTTGGAACTGCATTCACTGCCGCACAGACATTCGCGCTCTGCAAAAGCCTTGGATGGTTATGATGCAACAATGCCTATGTGACTCTGGCAGAGCCCGGCTGCCAAATTTGAAACGTCCAGCGATTGCGCCCACACGAAAGCTGCCAGCACTGAAAGCTCTACCTGGATTTCACTGTCCCTTGGAACTGCATTCGCTGCCGCACAGACATTCGCGCTCTGCGCAAGCCTTGGTTGGTTATGATGCAACAATGCCTATGTGACTCTGGCAGAGCCCGGCTGCCAAATTTGAAACGTCCAGCGATTGCGCCCACACGAAAGCTGCCAGCACTGAAAGCTCTACCTGGTTTTCACTGTCCCTTGGAACTGCATTCACTGCCGCACAGACATTCGCGCTCTGCAAAAGCCTTGGTTGGTTATGATGCAACAATGCCTACGTGACTCTGGCAGAGCCCGGCTGCCAAATTCGAAACGTCCAGTGATTGCGCCCACACGAAAGCTGCCAGCACTGAAAGCTCTACCTGGTTTTCACTGTCCCTTGGAACTGCATTCGCTGCCGCACAGACATTATCGCTCCGCAAAAGCCTTGGTTGGTTATGATGCAACAATGCCTATGTGAGTCTCGCACAGCCCACTGCCAAATTTAAAACGTCCACTGATTGCGCCCACACGAAAGCTGCCAGCACTGAAAGCTCTACCTGGTTTTCACTGTCCCTTGGAACTGCATTCGCTGCCACACAGACATTCGCGCTCTGCAAAAGCCTTGGTTGGGTATGAAGCAACAATGCCTATGTGACTCTCGCAGAGCCCAGCACCCAAATTCGAAACGTCCAGCGATTGCGCCCACACGAAAGCTGCCAGCACTGAAAGCTCTACCTGGTTTTCACTGTCCCTTGGAACTGCATTCGCTGCCGCACAGACATTCGCGCTCTGCGCAAGCCTTGGTTGGTTATGATGCAACAATGCCTATGTGACTCTGGCAGAGCCCGGCTGCCAAATTCGAAACGTCCAGCGATTGCGCCCACACGAAAGCTGCCAGCACTGAAAGCTCTACCTGGTTTTCACTGTCCCTTGGAACTGCATTCGCTGCCGCACAGACATTCACGCTCTGCGCAAGCCTTGGTTGGTTATGATGCAACAATGCCTATGTGACTCTGGCACAGCCCGGCTGCCAAATTCGAAACGTGCAGCGATTGCGCCCACACGAAAGCTGCCAGCACTGAAAGCTCTACCTGGTTTTCACTGTCCCTTGGAACTGCATTCGCTGCCGTACAGACATTCGCGCTCCGCAAAAGCCTTGGTTGGTTATGATGCAACAATGCCTATGTGACTCTGGCAGAGCCCGGCTGCCAAATTCGAAACGTCCAGTGATTGCGCCCACACGAAAGCTGCCAGCACTGAAAGCTCTACCTGGATTTCACTGTCCCTTGGAACTGCATTCGCTGCCGCACAGACATTATCGCTCCGCATAAGCTTTATTTGTTTCTGATGCAACAATGCCTATGTGACTCTCGCAGAGACCGGCTGCCAAATTTGAAACGTCCAGCGATTGCGCCCACACGAAAGCTGCCAGCACTGAAAGCTCTACCTGGTTTTCACTGTCCCTTGGAACTGCATTCACTGCCGCACAGACATTCGCGACTGCAAAAGCCTTGGTTGGTTATGATGCAACAATTCCTATGTGACTCTCGCACGGCCCGGCTGCCAAATTTGAAACGTCCAGCGATTGCGCCCACACGAAAGCTGCCAGCACTGAAAGCTCTACCTGGTTTTCACTGTCCCTTGGAACTGCATTCGCTGCCGCACAGACATTCGTGCTCTGCGCAAGCCTTGGTTGGTTATGATGCAACAATGCCTATGTGACTCTGGCAGAGCCCGGCTGCCAAATTCGAAACGTCCAGCGATTGCGCCCATACGAAAGCTGCCAGCACTGAAAGCTCTACCTGGTTTTCACTGTCCCTTGGAACTGCATTCGCTGCCGCACAGACATTCGCGCTCCGCAAAAGCCTTGGTTGGGTATGAAGCAACATTGCCTATGTGACTCTGGCAGAGACCGGCTGCCAAATTTGAAACGTCCAGCGATTGCGCCCACACGAAAGCTGCCAGCACTGAAAGCTCTACCTGGTTTTCACTGTACCTTGGAACTGCATTCGCTGCCGCACAGACATTATCGCTCCGCATAAGCTTTATTCGTTTATGATGCAACAATGCCTATGTGACTCTGGCAGAGCCCGGCTGCCAAATTTGAAACGTCCAGCGATTGCGCCCACACGAAAGCTGCCAGCACTGAAAGCTCTACCTGGTTTTCACTGTCCCTTGGAACTGCATTCACTGCCGCACAGACATTCGCGCTCTGCGCAAGCCTTGGTTGGTTATGATGCAACAATGCCTATGTGACTCTGAAGAGCCCGCTGCCAAATTCGAAACGTCCAGCGATTGCGCCCACACGAAAGCTGCCAGCACTGAAAGCTCTACCTGGTTTTCACTGTCCCTTGAACTGCATTCGCTGCCGCACAGACATTCGCGACTGCAAAAGCCTTGGTTGGTTATGGTGCAACAATGCCTATGTGACTCTCGCACGGCCCGGCTGCCAAATTTGAAACGTCCAGCGATTGCGCCCACACGAAAGCTGCCAGCACTGAAAGCTCTACCTGGTTTTCACTGTCCCTTGGAACTGCATTCGCTGCCGCACAGACATTCGCGCTCTGCGCAAGCCTTGGTTGGTTATGATGCAACAATGCCTATGTGACTCTCGCAGAGCCCGGCTGCCAAATTTGAAACGTCCACTGATTGCGCCCACACGAAAGCTGCCAGCACTGAAAGCTCTACCTGGTTTTCACTGTCCCTTGGAACTGCATTCGCTGCCGCACAGACATTCGCGCTCTGCGCAAGCCTTTGTTGGTTATGATGCAACAATGCCTATGTGACTCTCGCAGAGCCCGGCTGCCAAATTTGAAACGTCCAGCGATTGCACCCACACGAAAGCTGCCAGCACTGAAAGCACTACCTGGTTTTCACTGTCCCTTGGAACTGCATTCGCTGCCGCACAGACATTATCTCTCCGCAAAAGCTTTATTTGTTTATAATGCAACAATGGCTATGTGACTCTCGCAGAGCCTGGCTGCCAAATTTGAAACGTCCAGCGATTGCGCCCACACGAAAGCTGCCAGCACTGAAAGCTCTACCTGGTTTTCACTGTCCCTTGGAACTGCTTTTGCTGCCACACAGACATTCGCGCTCTGCAAAAGCCTTGGTTGGGTATGAAGCAACAATGCCTATGTGACTCTCGCAGAGCCCAGCACCCAAATTCGAAACGTCCAGCGATTGCGCCCACACGAAAGCTGCCAGCACTGAAAGCTCTACCTGGTTTTCACTGTCCCTTGGAACTGCATTTGCTGCCGCACAGACATTCGCGCTCTGCGCAAGCCTTGGTTGGTTATGATGCAACAATGCCTATGTGACTCTGCAGAGCCCGCTGCCAAATTCGAAACGTCCAGCGATTGCGCCCACACGAAAGCTGCCAGCACTGAAAGCTCTACCTGGTTTTCACTGTCCCTTGAACTGCATTCGCTGCCGCACAGACATTCGCGACTGCAAAAGCCTTGGTTGGTTATGATGCAACAATGCCTATGTGACTCTCGCACGGCCCGGCTGCCAAATTTAAAACGTCCAGCGATTGCGCCCACACGAAAGCTGCCAGCACTGAAAGCTCTACCTGGTTTTCACTGTCCCTTGGAACTGCATTCGCTGCCGCACAGACATTCGCGCTCTGCGCAAGCCTTGGTTGGTTATGATGCAACAATGCCTATGTGACTCTCGCAGAGCCCGGCTGCCAAATTTGAAATGTACACCGATTGCGCCCACACGAAAGCTGCCAGCACTGAAAGTTCTACCTGGTTTTCACTGTCCCTTGGAACTGCATTCGCTGCCGCACAGACATTCGCGCTCTGCAAAAGCCTTGGTTGGGTATGATGCAACAATGCCTATGTGACTCTGGCAGAGACCGGCTGCCAAATTTGAAACGTCCAGCGATTGCGCCCACACGAAAGCTGCCAGCACTGAAAGCTCTACCTGGTTTTCACTGTCCCTTGGAACTGCATTCACTGCCGCACAGACATTCGCGCTCTGCGCAAGCCTTGGTTGGTTATGATGCAACAATGCCTATGTGACTCTGAAGAGCCCGCTGCCAAATTCGAAACGTCCAGCGATTGCGCCCACACGAAAGCTGCCAGCACTGAAAGCTCTACCTGGTTTTCACTGTCCCTTGAACTGCATTCGCTGCCGCACAGACATTCGCGACTGCAAAAGCCTTGGTTGGTTATGGTGCAACAATGCCTATGTGACTCTCGCACGGCCCGGCTGCCAAATTTGAAACGTCCAGCGATTGCGCCCACACGAAAGCTGCCAGCACTGAAAGCTCTACCTGGTTTTCACTGTCCCTTGGAACTGCATTCGCTGCCGCACAGACATTCGCGCTCTGCGCAAGCCTTGGTTGGTTATGATGCAACAATGCCTATGTGACTCTCGCAGAGCCCGGCTGCCAAATTTGAAACGTCCACTGATTGCGCCCACACGAAAGCTGCCAGCACTGAAAGCTCTACCTGGTTTTCACTGTCCCTTGGAACTGCATTCGCTGCCGCACAGACATTCGCGCTCTGCGCAAGCCTTTGTTGGTTATGATGCAACAATGCCTATGTGACTCTCGCAGAGCCCGGCTGCCAAATTTGAAACGTCCAGCGATTGCACCCACACGAAAGCTGCCAGCACTGAAAGCACTACCTGGTTTTCACTGTCCCTTGGAACTGCATTCGCTGCCGCACAGACATTATCTCTCCGCAAAAGCTTTATTTGTTTATAATGCAACAATGGCTATGTGACTCTCGCAGAGCCTGGCTGCCAAATTTGAAACGTCCAGCGATTGCGCCCACACGAAAGCTGCCAGCACTGAAAGCTCTACCTGGTTTTCACTGTCCCTTGGAACTGCTTTTGCTGCCACACAGACATTCGCGCTCTGCAAAAGCCTTGGTTGGGTATGAAGCAACAATGCCTATGTGACTCTCGCAGAGCCCAGCACCCAAATTCGAAACGTCCAGCGATTGCGCCCACACGAAAGCTGCCAGCACTGAAAGCTCTACCTGGTTTTCACTGTCCCTTGGAACTGCATTTGCTGCCGCACAGACATTCGCGCTCTGCGCAAGCCTTGGTTGGTTATGATGCAACAATGCCTATGTGACTCTGCAGAGCCCGCTGCCAAATTCGAAACGTCCAGCGATTGCGCCCACACGAAAGCTGCCAGCACTGAAAGCTCTACCTGGTTTTCACTGTCCCTTGAACTGCATTCGCTGCCGCACAGACATTCGCGACTGCAAAAGCCTTGGTTGGTTATGATGCAACAATGCCTATGTGACTCTCGCACGGCCCGGCTGCCAAATTTAAAACGTCCAGCGATTGCGCCCACACGAAAGCTGCCAGCACTGAAAGCTCTACCTGGTTTTCACTGTCCCTTGGAACTGCATTCGCTGCCGCACAGACATTCGCGCTCTGCGCAAGCCTTGGTTGGTTATGATGCAACAATGCCTATGTGACTCTCGCAGAGCCCGGCTGCCAAATTTGAAATGTACACCGATTGCGCCCACACGAAAGCTGCCAGCACTGAAAGTTCTACCTGGTTTTCACTGTCCCTTGGAACTGCATTCGCTGCCGCACAGACATTCGCGCTCTGCAAAAGCCTTGGTTGGGTATGATGCAACAATGCCTATGTGACTCTGGCAGAGACCGGCTGCCAAATTTGAAACGTCCAGCGATTGCGCCCACACGAAAGCTGCCAGCACTGAAAGCTCTACCTGGTTTTCACTGTACCTTGGAACTGCATTCGCTGCCGCACAGACATTATCGCTCCGCATAAGATTTATTCGTTTATGATGCAACAATGCCTATGTGACTCTGGCAGAGCCCGGCTGCCAAATTTGAAACGTCCAGCGATTGCGCCCACACGAAAGCTGCCAGCACTGAAAGCTCTACCTGGTTTTCACTGTCCCTTGGAACTGCATTCACTGCCGCACAGACATTCGCGCTCTGCAAAAGCCTTGGATGGTTATGATGCAACAATGCCTATGTGACTCTGGCAGAGCCCGGCTGCCAAATTTGAAACGTCCAGCGATTGCGCCCACACGAAAACTGCCAGCACTGAAAGCTCTACCTGGATTTCACTGTCCCTTGGAACTGCATTCGCTGCCGCACAGACATTCGCGCTCTGCGCAAGCCTTGGTTGGTTATGATGCAACAATGCCTATGTGACTCTGGCAGAGCCCGGCTGCCAAATTTGAAACGTCCACTGATTGCGCCCACACGAAAGCTGCCAGCACTGAAAGCTCTACCTGGTTTTCACTGTCCCTTGGAACTGCATTCACTGCCGCACAGACATTCGCGCTCTGCAAAAGCCTTGGTTGGTTATGATGCAACAATGCCTATGTGACTCTGGCAGAGCCCGGCTGCCAAATTCGAAACGTCCAGTGATTGCGCCCACACGAAAGCTGCCAGCACTGAAAGCTCTACCTGGTTTTCACTGTCCCTTGGAACTGCATTCGCTGCCGCACAGACATTATCGCTCCGCAAAAGCCTTGGTTGGTTATGATGCAACAATGCCTATGTGAGTCTCGCACAGCCCACTGCCAAATTTAAAACGTCCACTGATTGCGCCCACACGAAAGCTGCCAGCACTGAAAGCTCTACCTGGTTTTCACTGTCCCTTGGAACTGCATTCGCTGCCGCACAGACATTCGCGCTCTGCAAAAGCCTTGGTTGGGTATGAAGCAACAATGCCTATGTGACTCTCGCAGAGCACAGCACCCAAATTCGAAACGTCCAGCGATTGCGCCCACACGAAAGCTGCCAGCACTGAAAGCTCTACCTGGATTTCACTGTCCCTTGGAACTGCATTCGCTGCCGCACAGACATTATCGCTCCGCATAAGCTTTATTTGTTTCTGATGCAACAATGCCTATGTGACTCTCGCAGAGACCGGCTGCCAAATTTGAAACGTCCAGCGATTGCGCCCACACGAAAGCTGCCAGCACTGAAAGCTCTACCTGGTTTTCACTGTCCCTTGGAACTGCATTCACTGCCGCACAGACATTCACGACTGCAAAAGCCTTGGTTGGTTATGATGCAACAATGCCTATGTGACTCTCGCACGGCCCGGCTGCCAAATTTGAAACGTCCAGCGATTGCGCCCACACGAAAGCTGCCAGCACTGAAAGCTCTACCTGGTTTTCACTGTCCCTTGGAACTGCATTCGCTGCCGCACAGACATTCGCGCTCTGCGCAAGCCTTGGTTGGTTATGATGCAACAATGCCTATGTGACTCTGGCAGAGCCCGGCTGCCAAATTCGAAACGTCCAGCGATTGCGCCCATACGAAAGCTGCCAGCACTGAAAGCTCTACCTGGTTTTCACTGTCCCTTGGAACTGCATTCGCTGCCGCACAGACATTCGCGCTCCGCAAAAGCCTTGGTTGGTTATGATGCAACAATGCCTATGTGACTCTGGCAGAGCCCGGCTGCCAAATTTGAAACGTCCACTGATTGCGCCCACACGAAAGCTGCCAGCACTGAAAGCTCTACCTGGTTTTCACTGTCCCTTGGAACTGCATTCGCTGCCGCACAGACATTCGCGCTCTGCAAAAGCCTTTGTTGGTTATGATGCAACAATGCCTATGTGACTCTGGCAGAGCCCGGCTGCCAAATTTGAAACGTCCAGCGATTGCACCCACACGAAAGCTGCCAGCACTGAAAGCACTACCTGGTTTTCACTGTCCCTTGGAACTGCATTCGCTGCCGCACAGACATTATCTCTCCGCAAAAGCTTTATTTGTTTATGATGCAACAATGCCTATGTGACTCTCGCAGAGCCCGGCTGCCAAATTTGAAACGTCCAGCGATTGCGCCCACACGAAAGCTGCCAGCACTGAAAGCTCTACCTGGTTTTCACTGTCCCTTGGAACTGCTTTCGCTGCCACACAGACATTCGCGCTCTGCAAAAGCCTTGGTTGGGTATGAAGCAACAATGCCTATGTGACTCTCGCAGAGCCCAGCACCCAAATTCGAAACGTCCAGCGATTGCGCCCACACGAAAGCTGCCAGCACTGAAAGCTCTACCTGGTTTTCACTGTCCCTTGGAACTGCATTTGCTGCCGCACAGACATTCGCGCTCTGCGCAAGCCTTGGTTGGTTATGATGCAACAATGCCTATGTGACTCTGAAGAGCCCGCTGCCAAATTCGAAAGGTCCAGCGATTGCGCCCACACGAAAGCTGCCAGCACTGAAAGCTCTACCTGGTTTTCACTGTCCCTTGAACTGCATTCGCTGCCGCACAGACATTCGCGACTGCAAAAGCCTTGGTTGGTTATGATGCAACAATGCCTATGTGACTCTGGCAGAGCCCGGCTGCCAAATTTGAAACGTCCACTGATTGCGCCCACACGAAAGCTGCCAGCACTGAAAGCTCTACCTGGTTTTCACTGTCCCTTGGAACTGCATTCGCTGCCGCACAGACATTCGCGCTCTGCAAAAGCCTTTGTTGGTTATGATGCAACAATGCCTATGTGACTCTGGCAGAGCCCGGCTGCCAAATTTGAAACGTCCAGCGATTGCACCCACACGAAAGCTGCCAGCACTGAAAGCACTACCTGGTTTTCACTGTCCCTTGGAACTGCATTCGCTGCCGCACAGACATTATCTCTCCGCAAAAGCTTTATTTGTTTATGATGCAACAATGCCTATGTGACTCTCGCAGAGCCCGGCTGCCAAATTTGAAACGTCCAGCGATTGCGCCCACACGAAAGCTGCCAGCACTGAAAGCTCTACCTGGTTTTCACTGTCCCTTGGAACTGCTTTCGCTGCCACACAGACATTCGCGCTCTGCAAAAGCCTTGGTTGGGTATGAAGCAACAATGCCTATGTGACTCTCGCAGAGCCCAGCACCCAAATTCGAAACGTCCAGCGATTGCGCCCACACGAAAGCTGCCAGCACTGAAAGCTCTACCTGGTTTTCACTGTCCCTTGGAACTGCATTTGCTGCCGCACAGACATTCGCGCTCTGCGCAAGCCTTGGTTGGTTATGATGCAACAATGCCTATGTGACTCTGAAGAGCCCGCTGCCAAATTCGAAAGGTCCAGCGATTGCGCCCACACGAAAGCTGCCAGCACTGAAAGCTCTACCTGGTTTTCACTGTCCCTTGAACTGCATTCGCTGCCGCACAGACATTCGCGACTGCAAAAGCCTTGGTTGGTTATGATGCAACAATGCCTGTGTGACTCTCGCACGGCCCGGCTGCCAAATTTGAAACGTCCAGCGATTGCGCCCACACGAAAGCTGCCAGCACTGAAAGCTCTACCTGGTTTTCACTGTCCCTTGGAACTGCATTCGCTGCCGCACAGACATTCGCGCTCTGCGCAAACCTTGGTTGGTTATGATGCAACAATGCCTATGTGACTCTCGCAGAGCCCGGCTGCCAAATTTGAAACGTCCACTGATTGCGCCCACACGAAAGCTGCCAGCACTGAAAGCTCTACCTGGTTTTCATTGTCCCTTGGAACTGCATTCGCTGCCGCACAGACATTCGCGCTCTGCGCAAGCCTTGGTTGGTTATGATGCAACAATGCCTATGTGACTCTCGCAGAGCCCGGCTGCCAAATTTGAAACGTCCAGCGATTGCACCCACACGAAAGCTGCCAGCACTGAAAGCACTACCTGGTTTTCACTGTCCCTTGGAACTGCATTCGCTGCCGCACAGACATTATCTCTCCGCAAAAGCTTTATTTGTTTATAATGCAACAATGCCTATGTGACTCTCGCAGAGCCCGGCTGCCAAATTTGAAACGTCCAGCGATTGCGCCCACACGAAAGCTGCCAGCACTGAAAGCTCTACCTGGTTTTCACTGTCCCTTGGAACTGCTTTCGCTGCCACACAGACATTCGCGCTCTGCAAAAGCCTTGGTTGGGTATGAAGCAACAATGCCTATGTGACTCTCGCAGAGCCCAGCACCCAAATTCGAAACGTCCAGCGATTGCGCCCACACGAAAGCTGCCAGCACTGAAAGCTCTACCTGGTTTTCACTGTCCCTTGGAACTGCATTCGCTGCCGCACAGACATTCGCGCTCTGCGCAAGCCTTGGTTGGTTATGATGCAACAATGCCTATGTGACTCTGCAGAGCCCGCTGCCAAATTCGAAACGTCCAGCGATTGCGCCCACACGAAAGCTGCCAGCACTGAAAGCTCTACCTGGTTTTCACTGTCCCTTGAACTGCATTCGCTGCCGCACAGACATTCGCGACTGCAAAAGCCTTGGTTGGTTATGATGCAACAATGCCTATGTGACTCTCGCACGGCCCGGCTGCCAAATTTGAAACGTCCAGCGATTGCGCCCACACGAAAGCTGCCAGCACTGAAAGCTCTACCTGGTTTTCACTGTCCCTTGGAACTGCATTCGCTGCCGCACAGACATTCGCGCTCTGCGCAAGCCTTGGTTGGTTATGATGCAACAATGCCTATGTGACTCTCGCAGAGCCCGGCTGCCAAATTTGAAATGTACACCGATTGCGCCCACACGAAAGCTGCCAGCACTGAAAGTTCTACCTGGTTTTCACTGTCCCTTGGAACTGCATTCGCTGCCGCACAGACATTCGCGCTCTGCAAAAGCCTTGGTTGGGTATGAAGCAACATTGCCTATGTGACTCTGGCAGAGACCGGCTGCCAAATTTGAAACGTCCAGCGATTGCGCCCACACGAAAGCTGCCAGCACTGAAAGCTCTACCTGGTTTTCACTGTACCTTGGAACTGCATTCGCTGCCGCACAGACATTATCGCTCCGCATAAGCTTTATTCGTTTATGATGCAACAATGCCTATGTGACTCTGGCAGAGCCCGGCTGCCAAATTTGAAACGTCCAGCGATTGCGCCCACACGAAAGCTGCCAGCACTGAAAGCTCTACCTGGTTTTCACTGTCCCTTGGAACTGCATTCACTGCCGCACAGACATTCGCGCTCTGCGCAAGCCTTGGTTGGTTATGATGCAACAATGCCTATGTGACTCTGAAGAGCCCGCTGCCAAATTCGAAACGTCCAGCGATTGCGCCCACACGAAAGCTGCCAGCACTGAAAGCTCTACCTGGTTTTCACTGTCCCTTGAACTGCATTCGCTGCCGCACAGACATTCGCGACTGCAAAAGCCTTGGTTGGTTATGATGCAACAATGCCTATGTGACTCTCGCACGGCCCGGCTGCCAAATTTGAAACG
Organism: Mycteria americana; assembly: GCF_035582795.1. NCBI lineage: Eukaryota > Metazoa > Chordata > Aves > Ciconiiformes > Ciconiidae > Mycteria > Mycteria americana. Next base: position 494,873 of record NW_027445609.1, on the reverse strand, counting down.
TCCAGCGATTGCGCCCACACGAAAGCTGCCAGCACTGAAAGCTCTACCTGGTTTTCACTGTCCCTTGGAACTGCATTCGCTGCCGCACAGACATTCGCGCTCTGCGCAAGCCTTGGTTGGTTATGATGCAACAATGCCTATGTGACTCTCGCAGAGCCCGGCTGCCAAATTTGAAACGTCCACTGATTGCGCCCACACGAAAGCTGCCAGCACTGAAAGCTCTACCTGGTTTTCACTGTCCCTTGGAACTGCATTCGCTGCCGCACAGACATTCGCGCTCTGCAAAAGCCTTTGTTGGTTATGATGCAACAATGCCTATGTGACTCTCGCAGAGCCCGGCTGCCAAATTTGAAACGTCCAGCGATTGCACCCACACGAAAGCTGCCAGCACTGAAAGCACTACCTGGTTTTCACTGTCCCTTGGAACTGCATTCGCTGCCGCACAGACATTATCTCTCCGCAAAAGCTTTATTTGTTTATAATGCAACAATGGCTATGTGACTCTCGCAGAGCCTGGCTGCCAAATTTGAAACGTCCAGCGATTGCGCCCACACGAAAGCTGCCAGCACTGAAAGCTCTACCTGGTTTTCACTGTCCCTTGGAACTGCTTTCGCTGCCACACAGACATTCGCGCTCTGCAAAAGCCTTGGTTGGGTATGAAGCAACAATGCCTATGTGACTCTCGCAGAGCCCAGCACCCAAATTCGAAACGTCCAGCGATTGCGCCCACACGAAAGCTGCCAGCACTGAAAGCTCTACCTGGTTTTCACTGTCCCTTGGAACTGCATTTGCTGCCGCACAGACATTCGCGCTCTGCGCAAGCCTTGGTTGGTTATGATGCAACAATGCCTATGTGACTCTGCAGAGCCCGCTGCTAAATTCGAAACGTCCAGCGCTTGCGCCCACACGAAAGCTGCCAGCACTGAAAGCTCTACCTGGTTTTCACTGTCCCTTGAACTGCATTCGCTGCCGCACAGACATTCGCGACTGCAAAAGCCTTGGTTGGTTATGATGCAACAATGCCTATGTGACTCTCGCACGGCCCGGCTGCCAAATTTGAAACGTCCAGCGATTGCGCCCACACGAAAGCTGCCAGCACTGAAAGCTCTACCTGGTTTTCACTGTCCCTTGGAACTGCATTCGCTGCCGCACAGACATTCGCGCTCTGCGCAAGCCTTGGTTGGTTATGATGCAACAATGCCTATGTGACTCTCGCAGAGCCCGGCTGCCAAAATTGAAATGTACACCGATTGCGCCCACACGAAAGCTGCCAGCACTGAAAGTTCTACCTGGTTTTCACTGTCCCTTGGAACTGCATTCGCTGCCGCACAGACATTCGCGCTCTGCAAAAGCCTTGGTTGGGTATGATGCAACAATGCCTATGTGACTCTGGCAGAGACCGGCTGCCAAATTTGAAACGTTCAGCGATTGCGCCCACACGAAAGCTGCCAGCACTGAAAGCTCTACCTGGATTTCACTGTCCCTTGGAACTGCATTCGCTGCCGCACAGACATTCGCGCTCTGCGCAAGCCTTGGTTGGTTATGATGCAACAATGCCTATGTGACTCTGGCAGAGCCCGGCTGCCAAATTTGAAACGTCCAGCGATTGCGCCCACACGAAAGCTGCCAGCACTGAAAGCTCTACCTGGTTTTCACTGTCCCTTGGAACTGCATTCACTGCCGCACAGACATTCGCGCTCTGCAAAAGCCTTGGTTGGTTATGATGCAACAATGCCTATGTGACTCTGGCAGAGCCCGGCTGCCAAATTCGAAACGTCCAGTGATTGCGCCCACACGAAAGCTGCCAGCACTGAAAGCTCTACCTGGTTTTCACTGTCCCTTGGAACTGCATTCGCTGCCGCACAGACATTATCGCTCCGCAAAAGCCTTGGTTGGTTATGATGCAACAATGCCTATGTGAGTCTCGCACAGCCCACTGCCAAATTTAAAACGTCCACTGATTGCGCCCACACGAAAGCTGCCAGCACTGAAAGCTCTACCTGGTTTTCACTGTCCCTTGGAACTGCATTCGCTGCCGCACAGACATTTGCGCTTTGCAAAAGCCTTGGTTGGGTACGAAGCAACAATGCCTATGTGACTCTGGCAGAGCCCGGCTGCCAAATTCGAAACGTCCAGCGATTGCTCCCACACGAAAGCTGCCAGCACTGAAAGCTCTACCTGGTTTTCACTGTCCCTTGGAACTGCATTCGCTGCCGCACAGACATTCACGCTCTGCGCAAGCCTTGGTTGGTTATGATGCAACAATGCCTATGTGACTCTGGCAGAGCCCGGCTGCCAAATTCGAAACGTCCAGCGATTGCGCCCACACGAAAGCTGCCAGCACTGAAAGCTCTACCTGGTTTTCACTGTCCCTTGGAACTGCATTCGCTGCCGCACAGACATTCACGCTCTGCGCAAGCCTTGGTTGGTTATGATGCAACAATGCCTATGTGACTCTGGCAGAGCCCGGCTGCCAAATTCGAAACGTCCAGCGATTGCGCCCATACGAAAGCTGCCAGCACTGAAAGCTCTACCTGGTTTTCACTGTCCCTTGGAACTGCATTCGCTGCCGCACAGACATTCGCGCTCCGCAAAAGCCTTGGTTGGTTATGATGCAACAATGCCTATGTGACTCTGGCAGAGCCCGGCTGCCAAATTCGAAACGTCCAGTGATTGCGCCCACACGAAAGCTGCCAGCACTGAAAGCTCTACCTGGATTTCACTGTCCCTTGGAACTGCATTCGCTGCCGCACAGACATTATCGCTCCGCATAAGCTTTATTTGTTTCTGATGCAACAATGCCTATGTGACTCTCGCAGAGACCGGCTGCCAAATTTGAAACGTCCAGCGATTGCGCCCACACGAAAGCTGCCAGCACTGAAAGCTCTACCTGGTTTTCACTGTCCCTTGGAACTGCATTCGCTGCCGCACAGACATTCGCGCTCTGCGCAAGCCTTGGTTGGTTATGATGCAACAATGCCTATGTGACTCTGGCAGAGCCCGGCTGCCAAATTTGAAACGTCCAGCGATTGCGCCCACACGAAAGCTGCCAGCACTGAAAGCTCTACCTGGTTTTCACTGTCCCTTGGAACTGCATTCGCTGCCGCACAGACATTATCGCTCCGCAAAAGCCTTGGTTGGTTATGATGCAACAATGCCTATGTGAGTCTCGCACAGCCCACTGCCAAATTTAAAACGTCCACTGATTGCGCCCACACGAAAGCTGCCAGCACTGAAAGCTCTACCTGGTTTTCACTGTCCCTTGGAACTGCATTCGCTGCCGCACAGACATTTGCGCTTTGCAAAAGCCTTGGTTGGGTACGAAGCAACAATGCCTATGTGACTCTGGCAGAGCCCGGCTGCCAAATTCGAAACGTCCAGCGATTGCTCCCACACGAAAGCTGCCAGCACTGAAAGCTCTACCTGGTTTTCACTGTCCCTTGGAACTGCATTCGCTGCCGCACAGACATTCACGCTCTGCGCAAGCCTTGGTTGGTTATGATGCAACAATGCCTATGTGACTCTGGCAGAGCCCGGCTGCCAAATTCGAAACGTCCAGCGATTGCGCCCACACGAAAGCTGCCAGCACTGAAAGCTCTACCTGGTTTTCACTGTCCCTTGGAACTGCATTCGCTGCCGCACAGACATTCACGCTCTGCGCAAGCCTTGGTTGGTTATGATGCAACAATGCCTATGTGACTCTGGCAGAGCCCGGCTGCCAAATTCGAAACGTCCAGCGATTGCGCCCATACGAAAGCTGCCAGCACTGAAAGCTCTACCTGGTTTTCACTGTCCCTTGGAACTGCATTCGCTGCCGCACAGACATTCGCGCTCCGCAAAAGCCTTGGTTGGTTATGATGCAACAATGCCTATGTGACTCTGGCAGAGCCCGGCTGCCAAATTCGAAACGTCCAGCGATTGCGCCCACACGAAAGCTGCCAGCACTGAAAGCTCTACCTGGATTTCACTGTCCCTTGGAACTGCATTCGCTGCCGCACAGACATTATCGCTCCGCATAAGCTTTATTTGTTTCTGATGCAACAATGCCTATGTGACTCTCGCACGGCCCGGCTGCCAAATTTGAAACGTCCAGCGATTGCGCCCACACGAAAGCTGCCAGCACTGAAAGCTCTACCTGGTTTTCACTGTCCCTTGGAACTGCATTCGCTGCCGCACAGACATTCGCGCTCTGCGCAAGCCTTTGTTGGTTATGATGCAACAATGCCTATGTGACTCTCGCAGAGCCCGGCTGCCAAATTCGAAACGTCAAGCGATTGCGCCCACACGAAAGCTGCCAGCACTGAAAGCTCTACCTGGTTTTCACTGTCCCTTGGAACTGCATTCGCTGCCGCACAGACATTCACGCTCTGCGCAAGCCTTGGTTGGTTATGATGCAACAATGCCTATGTGACTCTGGCAGAGCCCGGCTGCCAAATTTGAAACGTCCAGCGATTGCGCCCACACGAAAGCTGCCAGCACTGAAAGCTCTACCTGGTTTTCACTGTCCCTTGGAACTGCATTCGCTGCCGCACAGACATTCGCGCTCTGCGCAAGCCTTGGTTGGTTATGATGCAACAATGCCTATGTGACTCTGGTAGAGCCCGGCTGCCAAATTTGAAACGTCCAGCGACTGCGCCCACACGAAAGCTGCCAGCACTGAAAGCTCTACCTGGTTTTCAATGTCCCTTGGAACTGCATTCGCTGCCGCACAGACATTCGCGCTCTGCGCAAGTCTTGGTTGGTTATGATGCAACAATGCCTATGTGACTCTGGCAGAGCCCGGCTGCCAAATTTGAAACATTGACCGATTGCGCCCACACGAAAGCTGCCAGCACTGAAAGCTCTACCTGGATTTCACTGTCCCTTGGAACTGCATTCACTGCCGCACAGACATTCGCGCTCTGCAAAAGCCTTGGTTGGTTATGATGCAACAATGCCTATGTGACTCTGGCAGAGCCCGGCTGCCAAATTTGAAACGTCCAGCCATTGCGCCCACACGAAAGCTGCCAGCACTGAAAGCTCTACCTGGATTTCACTGTCCCTTGGAACTGCATTCGCTGCCGCACAGACATTCGCGCTCTGCGCAAGCCTTGGTTGGTTATGATGCAACAATGCCTATGTGACTCTGGCAGAGCCCGGCTGCCAAATTTGAAACGTCCAGCGATTGCGCCCACACGAAAGCTGCCAGCACTGAAAGCTCTACCTGGTTTTCACTGTCCCTTGGAACTGCATTCACTGCCGCACAGACATTCGCGCTCTGCAAAAGCCTTGGTTGGTTATGATGCAACAATGCCTATGTGACTCTGGCAGAGCCCGGCTGTCAAATTTGAAACGTCCAGCGATTGCGCCCACACGAAAGCTGCCAGCACTGAAAGCTCTACCTGGTTTTCACTGTCCCTTGGAACTGCATTCGCTGCCGCACAGACATTATCGCTCCGCAAAAGCCTTGGTTGGTTATGATGCAACAATGCCTATGTGAGTCTCGCACAGCCCACTGCCAAATTTAAAACGTCCACTGATTGCGCCCACACGAAAGCTGCCAGCACTGAAAGCTCTACCTGGTTTTCACTGTCCCTTGGAACTGCATTCGCTGCCGCACAGACATTTGCGCTTTGCAAAAGCCTTGGTTGGGTACGAAGCAACAATGCCTATGTGACTCTGGCAGAGCCCGGCTGCCAAATTCGAAACGTCCAGCGATTGCTCCCACACGAAAGCTGCCAGCACTGAAAGCTCTACCTGGTTTTCACTGTCCCTTGGAACTGCATTCGCTGCCGCACAGACATTCACGCTCTGCGCAAGCCTTGGTTGGTTATGATGCAACAATGCCTATGTGACTGGCAGAGCCCGGCTGCCAAATTCGAAACGTCCAGCGATTGCGCCCACACGAAAGCTGCCAGCACTGAAAGCTCTACCTGGTTTTCACTGTCCCTTGGAACTGCATTCGCTGCCGCACAGACATTCACGCTCTGCGCAAGCCTTGGTTGGTTATGATGCAACAATGCCTATGTGACTCTGGCAGAGCCCGGCTGCCAAATTCGAAACGTCCAGCGATTGCGCCCATACGAAAGCTGCCAGCACTGAAAGCTCTACCTGGTTTTCACTGTCCCTTGGAACTGCATTCGCTGCCGCACAGACATTCGCGCTCCGCAAAAGCCTTGGTTGGTTATGATGCAACAATGCCTATGTGACTCTGGCAGAGCCCGGCTGCCAAATTCGAAACGTCCAGTGATTGCGCCCACACGAAAGCTGCCAGCACTGAAAGGTCTACCTGGATTTCACTGTCCCTTGGAACTGCATTCGCTGCCGCACAGACATTATCGCTCCGCATAAGCTTTATTTGTTTCTGATGCAACAATGCCTATGTGACTCTCGCAGAGACCGGCTGCCAAATTTGAAACGTCCAGCGATTGCGCCCACACGAAAGCTGCCAGCACTGAAAGCTCTACCTGGTTTTCACTGTCCCTTGGAACTGCATTCGCTGCCGCACAGACATTCGCGCTCTGCAAAAGCCTTGGTTGGTTATGATGCAACAATGCCTATGTGAGTCTCCCACAGCCCACTGCCAAATTTAAAACGTCCACTGATTGCGCCCACACGAAAGCTGCCAGCACTGAAAGCTCTACCTGGTTTTCACTGTCCCTTGGAACTGCATTCGCTGCCGCACAGACATTTGCGCTTTGCAAAAGCCTTGGTTGGGTATGAAGCAACAATGCCTATGTGACTCTGGCAGAGCCCGGCTGCCAAATTCGAAACGTCCAGCGATTGCTCCCACACGAAAGCTGCCAGCACTGAAAGCTCTACCTGATTTTCACTGTCCCTTGGAACTGCATTCGCTGCCGCACAGACATTCACGCTCTGCGCAAGCCTTGGTTGGTTATGATGCAACAATGCCTATGTGACTCTGGCAGAGACCGGCTGCCAAATTTGAAACATTGACCGATTGCGCCCACACGAAAGCTGCCAGCACTGAAAGCTCTACCTGGTTTTCACTGTCCCTTGGAACTGCATTCGCTGCCGCACAGACATTCGCGGTCCGCAAAAGCCTTGGTTGGTTATGATGCAACAATGCCTATGTGAGTCTCGCACAGCCCACTGCCAAATTTAAAACGTCCACTGATTGCGCCCACACGAAAGCTGCCAGCACTGAAAGCTCTACCTGGTTTTCACTGTCCCTTGGAACTGCATTCGCTGCCGCACAGACATTCGCGCTCTGCGCAAGCCTTGGTTGGTTATGATGCAACAATGCCTATGTGACTCTGCAGAGCCCGCTGCCAAATTCGAAACGTCCAGCGATTGCGCCCACACGAAAGCTGCCAGCACTGAAAGCTCTACCTGGTTTTCACTGTCCCTTGAACTGCATTCGCTGCCGCACAGACATTCGCGACTGCAAAAGCCTTGGTTGGTTATGATGCAACAATGCCTATGTGACTCTCGCACGGCCCGGCTGCCAAATTCGAAACGTCCAGCGATTGCGCCCACACGAAAGCTGCCAGCACTGAAAGCTCTACCTGGTTTTCACTGTCCCTTGGAACTGCATTCGCTGCCGCACAGACATTCGCGCTCTGCGCAAGCCTTGGTTGGTTATGATGCAACAATGCCTATGTGACTCTGGCAGAGCCCGGCTGCCAAATTTGAAACGTCCAGCGATTGCGCCCACACGAAAGCTGCCAGCACTGAAAGCTCTACCTGGTTTTCACTGTCCCTTGGAACTGCATTCGCTGCCGCACAGACATTATCGCTCCGCAAAAGCCTTGGTTGGTTATGATGCAACAATGCCTATGTGAGTCTCGCACAGCCCACTGCCAAATTTAAAACGTCCACTGATTGCGCCCACACGAAAGCTGCCAGCACTGAAAGCTCTACCTGGTTTTCACTGTCCCTTGGAACTGCATTCGCTGCCGCACAGACATTTGCGCTTTGCAAAAGCCTTGGTTGGGTACGAAGCAACAATGCCTATGTGACTCTGGCAGAGCCCGGCTGCCAAATTCGAAACGTCCAGCGATTGCTCCCACACGAAAGCTGCCAGCACTGAAAGCTCTACCTGGTTTTCACTGTCCCTTGGAACTGCATTCGCTGCCGCACAGACATTCACGCTCTGCGCAAGCCTTGGTTGGTTATGATGCAACAATGCCTATGTGACTCTGGCAGAGCCCGGCTGCCAAATTCGAAACGTTCAGCGATTGCGCCCACACGAAAGCTGCCAGCACTGAAAGCTCTACCTGGTTTTCACTGTCCCTTGGAACTGCATTCGCTGCCGTACAGACATTCACGCTCTGCGCAAGCCTTGGTTGGTTATGATGCAACAATGCCTATGTGACTCTGGCAGAGCCCGGCTGCCAAATTCGAAACGTCCAGCGATTGCGCCCATACGAAAGCTGCCAGCACTGAAAGCTCTACCTGGTTTTCACTGTCCCTTGGAACTGCATTCGCTGCCGCACAGACATTCGCGCTCCGCAAAAGCCTTGGTTGGTTATGATGCAACAATGCCTATGTGACTCTGGCAGAGCCCAGCTGCCAAATTCGAAACGTCCAGTGATTGCGCCCACACGAAAGCTGCCAGCACTGAAAGCTCTACCTGGATTTCACTGTCCCTTGGAACTGCATTCGCTGCCGCACAGACATTATCGCTCCGCATAAGCTTTATTTGTTTCTGATGCAACAATGCCTATGTGACTCTCGCAGAGACCGGCTGCCAAATTTGAAACGTCCAGCGATTGCGCCCACACGAAAGCTGCCAGCACTGAAAGCTCTACCTGGTTTTCACTGTCCCTTGGAACTGCATTCACTGCCGCACAGACATTCGCGCTCTGCAAAAGCCTTGGTTGGTTATGATGCAACAATGCCTATGTGACTCTCGCAGAGCCCGGCTGCCAAATTTGAAACGTCCAGCGATTGCGCCCACACGAAAGCTGCCAGCACTGAAAGCTCTACCTGGTTTTCACTGTCCCTTGGAACTGCATTCGCTGCCGCACAGACATTCGCGCTCTGCGCAAGCCTTGGTTGGTTATGATGCAACAATGCCTATGTGACTCTCGCAGAGCCCGGCTGCCAAATTCGAAACGTCCAGCGATTGCGCCCAACGAAAGCTGCCAGCACTGAAAGCTCTACCTGGTTTTCACTGTCCCTTGGAACTGCATTCACTGCCGCACAGACACTCACGCTCTGCGCAAGCCTTGGTTGGTTATGATGCAACAATGCCTATGTGACTCTCGCAGAGACCGGCTGCCAAATTTGAAACGTCCAGCGATCGCGCCCACACAAAACCTGCCAGCACTGAAAGCTCTACCTGGTTTTCACTGTCCCTTGGAACTGCATTCGCTGCCGCACAGACATTCACGCTCTGCGCAAGCCTTGGTTGGTTATGATGCAACAATGCCTATGTGACTCTGGCAGAGCCCGGCTGCCAAATTTGAAACGTCCAGCGATTGCGCCCACACGAAAGCTGCCAGCACTGAAAGCTCTACCTGGTTTTCACTGTCCCTTGGAACTGCATTCGCTGCCGCACAGACATTCGCGCTCTGCGCAAGCCTTGGTTGGTTATGATGCAACAATGCCTATGTGACTCTCGCAGAGACCGGCTGCCAAATTTGAAACGTCCACTGATTGCGCCCACACGAAAGCTGCCAGCACTGAAAGCTCTACCTGGTTTTCACTGTCCCTTGGAACTGCATTCGCTGCCGCACAGACATTCGCGCTCTGCGCAAGCCTTTGTTGGTTATGATGCAACAATGCCTATGTGACTCTCGCAGAGCCCGGCTGCCAAATTTGAAACGTCCAGCGATTGCACCCACACGAAAGCTGCCAGCACTGAAAGCACTACCTGGTTTTCACTGTCCCTTGGAACTGCATTCGCTGCCGCACAGACATTATCTCTCCGCAAAAGCTTTATTTGTTTATGATGCAACAATGCCTATGTGACTCTCGCAGAGCCCGGCTGCCAAATTTGAAACGTCCAGCGATTGCGCCCACACGAAAGCTGCCAGCACTGAAAGCTCTACCTGGTTTTCACTGTCCCTTGGAACTGCTTTCGCTGCCACACAGACATTCGCGCTCTGCAAAAGCCTTGGTTGGGTATGAAGCAACAATGCCTATGTGACTCTCGCAGAGCCCAGCACCCAAATTCGAAACGTCCAGCGATTGCGCCCACACGAAAGCTGCCAGCACTGAAAGCTCTACCTGGTTTTCACTGTCCCTTGGAACTGCATTTGCTGCCGCACAGACATTCGCGCTCTGCGCAAGCCTTGGTTGGTTATGATGCAACAATGCCTATGTGACTCTGCAGAGCCCGCTGCCAAATTCGAAACGTCCAGCGATTGCGCCCACACGAAAGCTGCCAGCACTGAAAGCTCTACCTGGTTTTCACTGTCCCTTGAACTGCATTCGCTGCCGCACAGACATTCGCGACTGCAAAAGCCTTGGTTGGTTATGATGCAACAATGCCTATGTGACTCTCGCACGGCCCGGCTGCCAAATTTGAAACGTCCAGCGATTGCGCCCACACGAAAGCTGCCAGCACTGAAAGCTCTACCTGGTTTTCACTGTCCCTTGGAACTGCATGCGCTGCCGCACAGACATTCGCGCTCTGCGCAAGCCTTGGTTGGTTATGATGCAACAATGCCTATGTGACTCTCGCAGAGCCCGGCTGCCAAATTTGAAATGTACACCGATTGCGCCCACACGAAAGCTGCCAGCACTGAAAGTTCTACCTGGTTTTCACTGTCCCTTGGAACTGCATTCGCTGCCGCACAGACATTCGCGCTCTGCAAAAGCCTTGGTTGGGTATGAAGCAACAATGCCTATGTGACTCTGGCAGAGACCGGCTGCCAAATTTGAAACGTCCAGCGATTTGCCCACACGAAAGCTGCCAGCACTGAAAGCTCTACCTGGTTTTCACTGTACCTTGGAACTGCATTCGCTGCCGCACAGACATTATCGCTCCGCATAAGCTTTATTCGTTTATGATGCAACAATGCCTATGTGACTCTGGCAGAGCCCGGCTGCCAAATTTGAATCGTCCAGCGATTGCGCCCACACGAAAGCTGCCAGCACTGAAAGCTCTACCTGGTTTTCACTGTCCCTTGGAACTTCATTCGCTGCCGCACAGACATTTGCGCTCCGCAAAAGCCTTGGTTGGTTATGATGCAACAATGCCTATGTGACTCTCGCAGAGCCCGGCTGCCAAATTCGAAACGTCCACTGATTGCGCCCACACGAAAGCTGCCAGCACTGAAAGCTCTACCTGGTTTTCACTGTCCCTTGGAACTGCATTCGGTGCCGCACAAGCATTATCTCTCCGCATAAGCTTTATTTGTTTATGATGCAACAATGCCTATTTGACTCTGGCAGAGACCGGCTGCCAAATTTGAAACGTCCAGCGATTGCGCCCACACGAAAGCTGCCAGCACTGAAAGCTCTACCTGGTTTTCACTGTCCCTTGGAACTGCATTCGCTGCCGCACAGACATTATCGCTCCGCAAAAGCCTTGGTTGGTTATGATGCAACAATGCCTATGTGAGTCTCGCACAGCCCACTGCCAAATTTAAAACGTCCAGTGATTGCGCCCACACGAAAGCTGCCAGCACTGAAAGCTCTACCTGGTTTTCACTGTCCCTTGAACTGCATTCGCTGCCGCACAGACATTCGCGACCGCAAAAGCCTTGGTTGGTTATGATGCAACAATGCCTATGTGACTCTCGCACGGCCCGGCTGCCAAATTTGAAACGTCCAGCGATTGCGCCCACACGAAAGCTGCCAGCACTGAAAGCTCTACCTAGTTTTCACTGTCCCTTGGAACTGCATTCGCTGCCGCACAGACATTCGCGCTCTGCGCAAGCCTTGGTTGGTTATGATGCAACAATGCCTATGTGACTCTCGCAGAGCCCGGCTGCCAAATTTGAAATGTACACCGATTGCGCCCACACGAAAGCTGCCAGCACTGAAAGTTCTACCTGGTTTTCACTGTCCCTTGGAACTGCATTCGCTGCCGCACAGACATTCGCGCTCTGCAAAAGCCTTGGTTGGGTATGAAGCAACAATGCCTATGTGACTCTGGCAGAGCCCGGCTGCCAAATTTGAAACGTCCAGCGATTGCGCCCACACGAAAGCTGCCAGCACTGAAAGCTCTACCTGGTTTTCACTGTACCTTGGAACTGCATTCGCTGCCGCACAGACATTATCGCTCCGCATAAGCTTTATTCGTTTATGATGCAACAATGCCTATGTGACTCTGGCAGAGCCCGGCTGCCAAATTTGAAACGTCCAGCGATTGCGCCCACACGAAAGCTGCCAGCACTGAAAGCTCTACCTGGTTTTCACTGTCCCTTGGAACTGCATTCACTGCCGCACAGACATTCGCGCTCTGCAAAAGCCTTGGTTGGTTATGATGCAACAATGCCTATGTGATTCTGGCAGAGCCCGGCTGCCAAATTTGAAACGTCCAGCGATTGCGCCCATACGAAAGCTGCCAGCACTGAAAGCTCTACCTGGTTTTCACTGTCCCTTGGAACTGCATTCGCTGCCGCACAGACATTCACGCTCTGCGCAAGCCTTGGTTGGTTATGATGCAACAATGCCTATGTGACTCTCGCAGAGACCGGCTGCCAAATTTGAAATGTCCAGCGATCGCGCCCACACGAAAGCTGCCAGCACTGAAAGCTCTACCTGGTTTTCACTGCCCCTTGGAACTGCATTCGCTGCCGCACAGACATTCACGCTCTGCGCAAGCCTTGGTTGGTTATGATGCAACAATGCCTATGTGACTCTGGCAGAGCCCGGCTGCCAAATTTGAAACGTCCAGCGATTGCGCCCACACGAAAGCTGCCAGCACTGAAAGCTCTACCTGGTTTTCACTGTCCCTTGGAACTTCATTCGCTGCCGCACAGACATTCGCGCTCCGCAAAAGCCTTGGTTGGTTATGATGCAACAATGCCTATGTGACTCTGGCAGAGCCCGGCTGCCAAATTCGAAACGTCCACTGATTGCGCCCACACGAAAGCTGCCAGCACTGAAAGCTCTACCTGGTTTTCACTGTCCCTTGGAACTGCATTCGGTGCCGCACAAGCATTATCTCTCCGCATAAGCTTTATTTGTTTATGATGCAACAATGCCTATTTGACTCTGGCAGAGACCGGCTGCCAAATTTGAAACGTCCAGCGATTGCGCCCACACGAAAGCTGCCAGCACTGAAAGCTCTACCTGGTTTTCACTGTCCCTTGGAACTGCATTCGCTGCCGCACAGACATTATCGCTCCGCAAAAGCCTTGGTTGGTTATGATGCAACAATGCCTATGTGAGTCTCGCACAGCCCACTGCCAAATTTAAAACGTCCACTGATTGCGCCCACACGAAAGCTGCCAGCACTGAAAGCTCTACCTGGTTTTCACTGTCCCTTGGAACTGCATTCGCTGCCGCACAGACATTTGCGCTTTGCAAAAGCCTTGGTTGGGTACGAAGCAACAATGCCTATGTGACTCTGGCAGAGCCCGGCTGCCAAATTCGAAACGTCCAGCGATTGCTCCCACACGAAAGCTGCCAGCACTGAAAGATCTACCTGCTTTTCACTGTCCCTTGGAACTGCATTCGCTGCCGCACAGACATTCACGCTCTGCGCAAGCCTTGGTTGGTTATGATGCAACAATGCCTATGTGACTCTGGCAGAGCCCAGCTGCCAAATTCGAAACGTCCAGCGATTGCGCCCATACGAAAGCTGCCAGCACTGAAAGCTCTACCTGGTTTTCACTGTCCCTTGGAACTGCATTCGCTGCCGCACAGACATTCGCGCTCCGCAAAAGCCTTGGTTGGTTATGATGCAACAATGCCTATGTGACTCTGGCAGAGCCCAGCTGCCAAATTCGAAACGTCCAGTGATTGCGCCCACACGAAAGCTGCCAGCACTGAAAGCTCTACCTGGATTTCACTGTCCCTTGGAACTGCATTCGCTGCCGCACAGACATTATCGCTCCGCATAAGCTTTATTTGTTTCTGATGCAACAATGCCTATGTGACTCTCGCAGAGACCGGCTGCCAAATTTGAAACGTCCAGCGATTGCGCCCACACGAAAGCTGCCAGCACTGAAAGCTCTACCTGGTTTTCACTGTCCCTTGGAACTGCATTCACTGCCGCACAGACATTCGCGCTCTGCAAAAGCCTTGGTTGGTTATGATGCAACAATGCCTATGTGACTCTGGCAGAGCCCGGCTGCCAAATTTGAAACGTCCAGCGATTGCGCCCACACGAAAGCTGCCAGCACTGAAAGCTCTACCTGGATTTCACTGTCCCTTGGAACTGCTTTCGCTGCCACACAGACATTCGCGCTCTGCAAAAGCCTTGGTTGGGTATGAAGCAACAATGCCTATGTGACTCTCGCAGAGCCCAGCACCCAAATTCGAAACGTCCAGCGATTGCTCCCACACGAAAGCTGCCAGCACTGAAAGCTCTACCTGGTTTTCACTGTCCCTTGGAACTGCATTTGCTGCCGCACAGACATTCGCGCTCTGCGCAAGCCTTGGTTGGTTATGATGCAACAATGCCTATGTGACTCTGCAGAGCCCGCTGCCAAATTCGAAACGTCCAGCGATTGCGCCCACACGAAAGCTGCCAGCACTGAAAGCTCTACCTGGTTTTCACTGTCCCTTGGAACTGCATTCGCTGCCGCACAGACATTCGCGCTCTGCAAAAGCCTTGGTTGGGTATGAAGCAACAATGCCTATGTGACTCTGGCAGAGACCGGCTGCCAAATTTGAAACGTCCAGCGATTGCGCCCACACGAAAGCTGCCAGCACTGAAAGCTCTACCTGGTTTTCACTGTACCTTGGAACTGCATTCGCTGCCGCACAGACATTATCGCTCCGCATAAGCTTTATTCGTTTATGATGCAACAATGCCTATGTGACTCTGGCAGAGCCCGGCTGCCAAATTTGAAACGTCCAGCGATTGCGCCCACACGAAAGCTGCCAGCACTGAAAGCTCTACCTGGTTTTCACTGTCCCTTGGAACTGCATTCACTGCCGCACAGACATTCGCGCTCTGCAAAAGCCTTGGTTGGTTATGATGCAACAATGCCTATGTGACTCTGGCAGAGCCCGGCTGCCAAATTTGAAACGTCCAGCGATCGCGCCCACACGAAAGCTGCCAGCACTGAAAGCTCTACCTGGTTTTCACTGTCCCTTGGAACTGCATTCGCTGCCGCACAGACATTCACGCTCTGCGCAAGCCTTGGTTGGTTATGATGCAACAATGCCTATGTGACTCTGGCAGAGCCCGGCTGCCAAATTTGAAACGTCCAGCGATTGCGCCCACACGAAAGCTGCCAGCACTGAAAGCTCTACCTGGTTTTCACTGTCCCTTGGAACTTCATTCGCTGCCGCACAGACATTCGCGCTCCGCAAAAGCCTTGGTTGGTTATGATGCAACAATGCCTATGTGACTCTCGCAGAGCCCGGCTGCCAAATTCGAAACGTCCACTGATTGCGCCCACACGAAAGCTGCCAGCACTGAAAGCTCTGCCTGGTTTTCACTGTCCCTTGGAACTGCATTCGGTGCCGCACAAGCATTATCTCTCCGCATAAGCTTTATTTGTTTATGATGCAACAATGCCTATTTGACTCTGGTAGAGACCGGCTGCCAAATTTGAAACGTCCAGCGATTGCGCCCACACGAAAGCTGCCAGCACTGAAAGCTCTACCTGGTTTTCACTGTCCCTTGGAACTGCATTCGCTGCCGCACAGACATTATCGCTCCGCAAAAGCCTTGGTTGGTTATGATGCAACAATGCCTATGTGAGTCTCGCACAGCCCACTGCCAAATTTAAAACGTCCACTGATTGCGCCCACACGAAAGCTGCCAGCACTGAAAGCTCTACCTGGTTTTCACTGTCCCTTGGAACTGCATTCGCTGCCGCACAGACATTAGCGCTCTGCGCAAGCCTTGGTTGGGTATGAAGGAACAATGCCTATGTGACTCTCGCAGAGCCCGGCTGCCAAATTCGAAACGTCCAGCGATTGCGCCCACACGAAAGCTGCCAGCACTGAAAGCTCTACCTGCTTTTCACTGTCCCTTGGAACTGCATTCGCTGCCACACAGACATTCGCGCTCTGCAAAAGCCTTGGTTGGTTATGATGCAACAATGCCTATGTGACTCTCGCAGAGCCCGGCTGCCAAATTTGAAATGTACACCGATTGCGCCCACACGAAAGCTGCCAGCACTGAAAGCTCTACCTGGTTTTCTCTACCTTGGAACTTCATTCGCTGCCGCACAGACATTCGCGCTCCGCAAAAGCCTTGGTTGGTTATGATGCAACAATGCCTATGTGACTCTCGCAGAGCCCGGCTGCCAAATTCGAAACGTCCAGTGATTGCGCCCACACGAAAGCTGCCAGCACTGAAAGCTCTACCTGGATTTCACTGTCCCTTGGAACTGCATTCGCTGCCGCACAGACATTATCGCTCCGCATAAGCTTTATTTGTTTATGATGCAACAATGCCTATGTGACTCTCGCAGAGCCCGGCTGCCAAATTTGAAACGTCCAGCGATTGCGCCCACACGAAAGCTGCCAGCACTGAAAGCTCTACCTGGTTTTCACTGTCCCTTGGAACTGCATTCACTGCCGCACAGACATTCGCGCTCTGCAAAAGCCTTGGTTGGTTATGATGCAACAATGCCTATGTGACTCTCGCAGAGACCGGCTGCCAAATTTGAAACGTCCAGCGATTGCGCCCACACGAAAGCTGCCAGCACTGAAAGCTCTACCTGGTTTTCACTGTCCCTTGGAACTGCATTCGCTGCCGCACAGACATTCGCGCTCTGCGCAAGCCTTGGTTGGTTATGATGCAACAATGCCTATGTGACTCTGGCAGAGCCCGGCTGCCAAATTCGAAACGTCCAGCGACTGCGCCCACACGAAACCTGCCAGCACTGAAAGCTCTACCTGGTTTTCACTGTCCCTTGGAACTGCATTCGCTGCCGCACAGACATTCGCGCTCTGCGCAAGCCTTGGTTGGTTATGATGCAACAATGCCTATGTGACTCTCGCAGAGACCGGCTGCCAAATTTGAAACGTCCAGCGATTGCGCCCACACGAAAGCTGCCAGCACTGAAAGCTCTACCTGGTTTTCACTGTCCCTTGGAACTGCATTCGCTGCCGCACAGACATTATCGCTCCGCAAAAGCCTTGGTTGGTTATGATGCAACAATGCCTATGTGAGTCTCCCACAGCCCACTGCCAAATTTAAAACGTCCACTGATTGCGCCCACACGAAAGCTGCCAGCACTGAAAGCTCTACCTGGTTTTCACTGTCCCTTGGAACTGCATTCGCTGCCGCACAGACATTTGCGCTTTGCAAAAGCCTTGGTTGGGTATGAAGCAACAATGCCTATGTGACTCTGGCAGAGCCCGGCTGCCAAATTCGAAACGTCCAGCGATTGCGCCCACACGAAAGCTGCCAGCACTGAAAGCTCTACCTGGTTTTCACTGTCCCTTGGAACTTCATTCGCTGCCGCACAGACATTCGCGCTCCGCAAAAGCCTTGGTTGGTTATGATGCAACAATGCCTATGTGACTCTGGCAGAGCCCGGCTGCCAAATTCGAAACGTCCACTGATTGCGCCCACACGAAAGCTGCCAGCACTGAAAGCTCTACCTGGTTTTCACTGTCCCTTGGAACTGCATTCGGTGCCGCACAAGCATTATCTCTCCGCATAAGCTTTATTTGTTTATGATGCAACAATGCCTATTTGACTCTGGCAGAGACCGGCTGCCAAATTTGAAACGTCCAGCGATTGCGCCCACACGAAAGCTGCCAGCACTGAAAGCTCTACCTGGTTTTCACTGTCCCTTGGAACTGCATTCGCTGCCGCACAGACATTATCGCTCCGCAAAAGCCTTGGTTGGTTATGATGCAACAATGCCTATGTGAGTCTCGCACAGCCCACTGCCAAATTTAAAACGTCCACTGATTGCGCCCACACGAAAGCTGCCAGCACTGAAAGCTCTACCTGGTTTTCACTGTCCCTTGGAACTGCATTCGCTGCCGCACAGACATTTGCGCTTTGCAAAAGCCTTGGTTGGGTACGAAGCAACAATGCCTATGTGACTCTGGCAGAGCCCGGCTGCCAAATTCGAAACGTCCAGCGATTGCTCCCACACGAAAGCTGCCAGCACTGAAAGATCTACCTGCTTTTCACTGTCCCTTGGAACTGCATTCGCTGCCGCACAGACATTCACGCTCTGCGCAAGCCTTGGTTGGTTATGATGCAACAATGCCTATGTGACTCTGGCAGAGCCCAGCTGCCAAATTCGAAACGTCCAGCGATTGCGCCCATACGAAAGCTGCCAGCACTGAAAGCTCTACCTGGTTTTCACTGTCCCTTGGAACTGCATTCGCTGCCGCACAGACATTCGCGCTCCGCAAAAGCCTTGGTTGGTTATGATGCAACAATGCCTATGTGACTCTGGCAGAGCCCAGCTGCCAAATTCGAAACGTCCAGTGATTGCGCCCACACGAAAGCTGCCAGCACTGAAAGCTCTACCTGGATTTCACTGTCCCTTGGAACTGCATTCGCTGCCGCACAGACATTATCGCTCCGCATAAGCTTTATTTGTTTCTGATGCAACAATGCCTATGTGACTCTCGCAGAGACCGGCTGCCAAATTTGAAACGTCCAGCGATTGCGCCCACACGAAAGCTGCCAGCACTGAAAGCTCTACCTGGTTTTCACTGTCCCTTGGAACTGCATTCACTGCCGCACAGACATTCGCGCTCTGCAAAAGCCTTGGTTGGTTATGATGCAACAATGCCTATGTGACTCTGGCAGAGCCCGGCTGCCAAATTTGAAACGTCCAGCGATTGCGCCCACACGAAAGCTGCCAGCACTGAAAGCTCTACCTGGATTTCACTGTCCCTTGGAACTGCTTTCGCTGCCACACAGACATTCGCGCTCTGCAAAAGCCTTGGTTGGGTATGAAGCAACAATGCCTATGTGACTCTCGCAGAGCCCAGCACCCAAATTCGAAACGTCCAGCGATTGCTCCCACACGAAAGCTGCCAGCACTGAAAGCTCTACCTGGTTTTCACTGTCCCTTGGAACTGCATTTGCTGCCGCACAGACATTCGCGCTCTGCGCAAGCCTTGGTTGGTTATGATGCAACAATGCCTATGTGACTCTGCAGAGCCCGCTGCCAAATTCGAAACGTCCAGCGATTGCGCCCACACGAAAGCTGCCAGCACTGAAAGCTCTACCTGGTTTTCACTGTCCCTTGGAACTGCATTCGCTGCCGCACAGACATTCGCGCTCTGCAAAAGCCTTGGTTGGGTATGAAGCAACAATGCCTATGTGACTCTGGCAGAGACCGGCTGCCAAATTTGAAACGTCCAGCGATTGCGCCCACACGAAAGCTGCCAGCACTGAAAGCTCTACCTGGTTTTCACTGTACCTTGGAACTGCATTCGCTGCCGCACAGACATTATCGCTCCGCATAAGCTTTATTCGTTTATGATGCAACAATGCCTATGTGACTCTGGCAGAGCCCGGCTGCCAAATTTGAAACGTCCAGCGATTGCGCCCACACGAAAGCTGCCAGCACTGAAAGCTCTACCTGGTTTTCACTGTCCCTTGGAACTGCATTCACTGCCGCACAGACATTCGCGCTCTGCAAAAGCCTTGGTTGGTTATGATGCAACAATGCCTATGTGACTCTGGCAGAGCCCGGCTGCCAAATTTGAAACGTCCAGCGATCGCGCCCACACGAAAGCTGCCAGCACTGAAAGCTCTACCTGGTTTTCACTGTCCCTTGGAACTGCATTCGCTGCCGCACAGACATTCACGCTCTGCGCAAGCCTTGGTTGGTTATGATGCAACAATGCCTATGTGACTCTGGCAGAGCCCGGCTGCCAAATTTGAAACGTCCAGCGATTGCGCCCACACGAAAGCTGCCAGCACTGAAAGCTCTACCTGGTTTTCACTGTCCCTTGGAACTTCATTCGCTGCCGCACAGACATTCGCGCTCCGCAAAAGCCTTGGTTGGTTATGATGCAACAATGCCTATGTGACTCTCGCAGAGCCCGGCTGCCAAATTCGAAACGTCCACTGATTGCGCCCACACGAAAGCTGCCAGCACTGAAAGCTCTGCCTGGTTTTCACTGTCCCTTGGAACTGCATTCGGTGCCGCACAAGCATTATCTCTCCGCATAAGCTTTATTTGTTTATGATGCAACAATGCCTATTTGACTCTGGTAGAGACCGGCTGCCAAATTTGAAACGTCCAGCGATTGCGCCCACACGAAAGCTGCCAGCACTGAAAGCTCTACCTGGTTTTCACTGTCCCTTGGAACTGCATTCGCTGCCGCACAGACATTATCGCTCCGCAAAAGCCTTGGTTGGTTATGATGCAACAATGCCTATGTGAGTCTCGCACAGCCCACTGCCAAATTTAAAACGTCCACTGATTGCGCCCACACGAAAGCTGCCAGCACTGAAAGCTCTACCTGGTTTTCACTGTCCCTTGGAACTGCATTCGCTGCCGCACAGACATTAGCGCTCTGCGCAAGCCTTGGTTGGGTATGAAGGAACAATGCCTATGTGACTCTCGCAGAGCCCGGCTGCCAAATTCGAAACGTCCAGCGATTGCGCCCACACGAAAGCTGCCAGCACTGAAAGCTCTACCTGCTTTTCACTGTCCCTTGGAACTGCATTCGCTGCCACACAGACATTCGCGCTCTGCAAAAGCCTTGGTTGGTTATGATGCAACAATGCCTATGTGACTCTCGCAGAGCCCGGCTGCCAAATTTGAAATGTACACCGATTGCGCCCACACGAAAGCTGCCAGCACTGAAAGCTCTACCTGGTTTTCTCTACCTTGGAACTTCATTCGCTGCCGCACAGACATTCGCGCTCCGCAAAAGCCTTGGTTGGTTATGATGCAACAATGCCTATGTGACTCTCGCAGAGCCCGGCTGCCAAATTCGAAACGTCCAGTGATTGCGCCCACACGAAAGCTGCCAGCACTGAAAGCTCTACCTGGATTTCACTGTCCCTTGGAACTGCATTCGCTGCCGCACAGACATTATCGCTCCGCATAAGCTTTATTTGTTTATGATGCAACAATGCCTATGTGACTCTCGCAGAGCCCGGCTGCCAAATTTGAAACGTCCAGCGATTGCGCCCACACGAAAGCTGCCAGCACTGAAAGCTCTACCTGGTTTTCACTGTCCCTTGGAACTGCATTCACTGCCGCACAGACATTCGCGCTCTGCAAAAGCCTTGGTTGGTTATGATGCAACAATGCCTATGTGACTCTCGCAGAGACCGGCTGCCAAATTTGAAACGTCCAGCGATTGCGCCCACACGAAAGCTGCCAGCACTGAAAGCTCTACCTGGTTTTCACTGTCCCTTGGAACTGCATTCGCTGCCGCACAGACATTCGCGCTCTGCGCAAGCCTTGGTTGGTTATGATGCAACAATGCCTATGTGACTCTGGCAGAGCCCGGCTGCCAAATTCGAAACGTCCAGCGACTGCGCCCACACGAAACCTGCCAGCACTGAAAGCTCTACCTGGTTTTCACTGTCCCTTGGAACTGCATTCGCTGCCGCACAGACATTCGCGCTCTGCGCAAGCCTTGGTTGGTTATGATGCAACAATGCCTATGTGACTCTCGCAGAGACCGGCTGCCAAATTTGAAACGTCCAGCGATTGCGCCCACACGAAAGCTGCCAGCACTGAAAGCTCTACCTGGTTTTCACTGTCCCTTGGAACTGCATTCGCTGCCGCACAGACATTATCGCTCCGCAAAAGCCTTGGTTGGTTATGATGCAACAATGCCTATGTGAGTCTCCCACAGCCCACTGCCAAATTTAAAACGTCCACTGATTGCGCCCACACGAAAGCTGCCAGCACTGAAAGCTCTACCTGGTTTTCACTGTCCCTTGGAACTGCATTCGCTGCCGCACAGACATTTGCGCTTTGCAAAAGCCTTGGTTGGGTATGAAGCAACAATGCCTATGTGACTCTGGCAGAGCCCGGCTGCCAAATTCGAAACGTCCAGCGATTGCTCCCACACGAAAGCTGCCAGCACTGAAAGCTCTACCTGATTTTCACTGTCCCTTGGAACTGCATTCGCTGCCGCACAGACATTCGCGCTCTGCGCAAGCCTTGGTTGGTTATGATGCAACAATGCCTATGTGACTCTGGCACAGCCCGGTGCCAAATTCGAAACGTCCAGCGATTGCGCCCACACGAAAGCTGCCAGCACTGAAAACTCTACCTGGTTTTCACTGTCCCTTGGAACTGCATTCGCTGCCGCACAGACATTATCGCTCCGCATAAGCTTTCTTTGTTTATGATGCAACAATGCCTATGTAACTCTGGCAGAGCCCGGCTGCCAAATTTGAAACGTCCAGCGATTGCGCCCACACGAAAGCTGCCAGCACTGAAAGCTCTACCTGGTTTTCACTGTCCCTTGGAACTGCATTCGCTGCCGCACAGACATTCGAGCTCTGCGCAAGCCTTGGTTGGTTATGATGCAACAATGCCTATGTGACTCTGGCAGAGCCCGGTTGCCAAATTCGAAACGTCCAGCGATTGCACCCACACGAAAGCTGCCAGCACTGAAAGCTCTACCTGGATTTCACTGTCCCTTGGAACTGCATTCGCTGCCGCACAGACATTATCGCTCCGCATAAGCTTTATTTGTTTATGATGCAACAATGCCTATGTGACTCTGGCAGAGCCCGGCTGCCAAATTTGAAACGTCCAGCGATTGCGCCCACACGAAAGCTGCCAGCACTGAAAGCTCTACCTGGTTTTCACTGTCCCTTGGAACTGCATTCGCTGCCGCACAGACATTCGCGCTCTGCGCAAGCCTTGGTTGGTTATGATGCAACAATGCCTATGTGACTCTCGCAGAGACCGGCTGCCAAATTTGAAACGTCCAGCGATTGCGCCCACACGAAAGCTGCCAGCACTGAAAGCTCTACCTGGTTTTCACTGTCCCTTGGAACTGCATTCGCTGCCGCACAGACATTATCGCTCCGCAAAAACCTTGGTTGGTTATGATGCAACAATGCCTATGTGAGTCTCCCACAGCCCACTGCCAAATTTAAAACGTCCACTGATTGCGCCCACACGAAAGCTGCCAGCACTGAAAGCTCTACCTGGTTTTCACTGTCCCTTGGAACTGCATTCGCTGCCGCACAGACATTTGCGCTTTGCAAAAGCCTTGGTTGGGTATGAAGCAACAATGCCTATGTGACTCTGGCAGAGCCCGGCTGCCAAATTCGAAACGTCCAGCGATTGCTCCCACACGAAAGCTGCCAGCACTGAAAGCTCTACCTGATTTTCACTGTCCCTTGGAACTGCATTCGCTGCCGCACAGACATTCGCGCTCTGCGCAAGCCTTGGTTGGTTATGATGCAACAATGCCTATGTGACTCTGGCACAGCCCGGTGCCAAATTCGAAACGTCCAGCGATTGCGCCCACACGAAAGCTGCCAGCACTGAAAACTCTACCTGGTTTTCACTGTCCCTTGGAACTGCATTCGCTGCCGCACAGACATTATCGCTCCGCATAAGCTTTCTTTGTTTATGATGCAACAATGCCTATGTAACTCTGGCAGAGCCCGGCTGCCAAATTTGAAACGTCCAGCGATTGCGCCCACACGAAAGCTGCCAGCACTGAAAGCTCTACCTGGTTTTCACTGTCCCTTGGAACTGCATTCGCTGCCGCACAGACATTCGAGCTCTGCGCAAGCCTTGGTTGGTTATGATGCAACAATGCCTATGTGACTCTGGCAGAGCCCGGTTGCCAAATTCGAAACGTCCAGCGATTGCACCCACACGAAAGCTGCCAGCACTGAAAGCTCTACCTGGATTTCACTGTCCCTTGGAACTGCATTCGCTGCCGCACAGACATTATCGCTCCGCATAAGCTTTATTTGTTTATGATGCAACAATGCCTATGTGACTCTGGCAGAGCCCGGCTGCCAAATTTGAAACGTCCAGCGATTGCGCCCACACGAAAGCTGCCAGCACTGAAAGCTCTACCTGGTTTTCACTGTCCCTTGGAACTGCATTCGCTGCCGCACAGACATTCGCGCTCTGCGCAAGCCTTGGTTGGTTATGATGCAACAATGCCTATGTGACTCTCGCAGAGACCGGCTGCCAAATTTGAAACGTCCAGCGATTGCGCCCACACGAAAGCTGCCAGCACTGAAAGCTCTACCTGGATTTCACTGTCCCTTGGAACTGCATTCGCTGCCGCACAGACATTATCGCTCCGCATAAGCTTTATTTGTTTATGATGCAATAAAGCCTATGTGACTCTGGCAGAGCCTGGCTGCCAAATTTGAAACGTCCAGCGATTGCGCCCACACGAAAGCTGCCAGCACTGAAAGCTCTACCTGGTTTTCACTGTCCCTTGGAACTGCATTCGCTGCCGCACAGACATTAGCGCTCTGCGCAAGCCTTGGTTGGGTATGAAGGAACAATGCCTATGTGACTCTCGCAGAGCCCGGCTGCCAAATTCGAAACGTCCAGCGATTGCGCCCACACGAAAGCTGCCAGCACTGAAAGCTCTACCTGGTTTTCACTGTCCCTTGGAACTGCATTCGCTGCCACACAGACATTCGCGCTCTGCAAAAGCCTTGGTTGGTTATGATGCAACAATGCCTATGTGACTCTCGCAGAGCCCGGCTGCCAAATTTGAAATGTACACCAATTGCGCCCACACGAAAGCTGCCAGCACTGAAAGCTCTACCTGGATTTCACTGTCCCTTGGAACTGCATTCGCTGCCGCACAGACATTATCGCTCCGCATAAGCTTTATTTGTTTCTGATGCAACAATGCCTATGTGACTCTCGCAGAGACCGGCTGCCAAATTTGAAACGTCCAGCGATTGCGCCCACACGAAAGCTGCCAGCACTGAAAGCTCTACCTGGTTTTCACTGTCCCTTGGAACTGCATTCACTGCCGCACAGACATTCGCGCTCTGCAAAAGCCTTGGTTGGTTATGATGCAACAATGCCTATGTGACTCTCGCAGAGCCCGGCTGCCAAATTTGAAACGTCCAGCGATTGCGCCCACACGAAAGCTGCCAGCACTGAAAGCTCTACCTGGTTTTCACTGTCCCTTGGAACTGCATTCATTGCCGCACAGACATTCGCGCTCTGCGCAAGCCTTTGTTGGTTATGATGCAACAATGCCTATGTGACTCTCGCAGAGCCCGGCTGCCAAATTCGAAACGTCAAGCGATTGCGCCCACACGAAAGCTGCCAGCACTGAAAGCTCTACCTGGTTTTCACTGTCCCTTGGAACTGCATTCGCTGCCGCACAGACATTCACGCTCTGCGCAAGCCTTGGTTGGTTATGATGCAACAATGCCTATGTGACTCTGGCACAGCCCGGCTGCCAAATTAGAAACGTCCAGCGATTGCACCCACACGAAAGCTGCCAGCACTGAAAGCTCTACCTCGATTTCACTGTCCCTTGGAACTGCATTCGCTGCCGCACAGACATTCACGCACTGCGCAAGCCTTGGTTGGTTATGATGCAACAATGCCTATGTGACTCTGGCAGAGGCCGGCTGCCAAATTTGAAACGTCCAGCGATTGCACCCACACGAAAGCTGCCAGCACTGAAAGCTCTACCTGGTTTTCAATGCCCCTTGGAACTGCATTCGCTGCCGCACAGACATTCGCGCTCTGCGCAAGCCTTGGTTGGTTTTGATGCGACAATGCCTATGTGACTCTGGCAGAGCCCGGCTGCCAAATTCGAAACGTCCAGCGATTGCACCCACACGAAAGCTGCCAGCACTGAAAGCTCTACCTGGTTTTCACTGTCCCTTGGAACTGCATTCGCTGCTGCACAGACATTATCTCTCCGCAAAAGCTTTATTTGTTTACGATGCAACAATACCTATGTGACTCTGGCAGAGACCGGCTGCCAAATTTGAAATGTCCAGCGATTGCGCCCACACGAAAGCTGCCAGCACTGAAAGCTCTACCTGGATTTCACTGTCCCTTGGAACTGCATTCGCTGCCGCACAGACATTATCGCTCCGCATAAGCTTTATTTGTTTATGATGCAACAATGCCTATGTGACTCTGGCAGAGCCCGGCTGCCAAATTTGAAACGTCCAGCGATCGCGCCCACACGAAACCTGCCAGCACTGAAAGGTCTACCTGGTTTTCACTGTCCCTTGGAACTGCATTCGCTGCCGCACAGACATTAGCGCTCTGCGCAAGCCTTGGTTGGGTATGAAGGAACAATGCCTATGTGACTCTCGCAGAGCCCGGCTGCCAAATTCGAAACGTCCAGCGATTGCGCCCACACGAAAGCTGCCAGCACTGAAAGCTCTACCTGGTTTTCACTGTCCCTTGGAACTGCATTCGCTGCCACACAGACATTCGCGCTCTGCAAAAGCCTCGGTTGGTTATGATGCAACAATGCCTATGTGACTCTCGCAGAGCCCGGCTGCCAAATTTGAAATGTACACCGATTGCGCCCACACGAAAGCTGCCAGCACTGAAAGTTCTACCTGGTTTTCACTGTCCCTTGGAACTGCATTCGCTGCCGCACAGACATTCGCGCTCTGCAAAAGCCTTGGTTGGTTATGATGCAACAATGCCTATGTGACTCTGGCAGAGCCCGGCTGCCAAATTTGAAACGTCCAGCGATTGCGCCCACACGAAAGCTGCCAGCACTGAAAGCTCTACCTGGTTTTCACTGTCCCTTGGAACTGCATTCACTGCCACACAGACATTCGCGCTCTGCAAAAGCCTTGGTTGGTTATGATGCAACAATGCCTATGTGACTCTCGCAGAGCCCGGCTGCCAAATTTGAAACGTCCAGCGATTGCGCCCACACGAAAGCTGCCAGCACTGAAAGCTCTACCTGGTTTTCACTGTCCCTTGGAACTGCATTCGCTGCCGCACAGACATTCGCGCTCTGCGCAAGCCTTGGTTGGTTATGATGCAACAATGCCTATGTGACTCTCGCAGAGCCCGGCTGCCAAATTCGAAACGTCCAGCGATTGCGCCCACACGAAAGCTGCCAGCACTGAAAGCTCTACCTGGTTTTCACTGTCCCTTGGAACTGCATTCGCTGCCGCACAGACACTCACGCTCTTCGCAAGCCTTGGTTGGTTATGATGCAACAATGCCTATGTGACTCTGGCAGAGCCCGGCTGCCAAATTTGAAACGTCCAGCGATCGCGCCCACACGAAACCTGCCAGCACTGAAAGCTCTACCTGGTTTTCACTGTCCCTTGGAACTGCATTCGCTGCCGCACAGACATTCACGCTCTGCGCAAGCCTTGGTTGGTTATGATGCAACAATGCCTATGTGACTCTGGCAGAGCCCGGCTGCCAAATTTGAAACGTCCAGCGATTGCGCCCACACGAAAGCTGCCAGCACTGAAAGCTCTACCTGGATTTCACTGTCCCTTGGAACTGCATTCGCTGCCGCACAGACATTCGCGCTCTGCGCAAGCCTTGGTTGGTTATGATGCAACAATGCCTATGTGACTCTGGTAGAGCCCGGCTGCCAAATTCGAAACGTCCAGCGATTGCGCCCACACGAAAGCTGCCAGCACTGAAAGCTCTACCTGGTTTTCACTGTCCCTTGGAACTGCATTCGCTGCCGCACAGACATTCACGCTCTGCGCAAGCCTTGGTTGGTTATGATGCAACAATGCCTATGTGACTCTGGCAGAGCCCGGCTGCCAAATTTGAAACATTGACCGATTGCGCCCACACGAAAGCTGCCAGCACTGAAAGCTCGACCTGGTTTTCACTGCCCCTTGGAACTGCATTCGCTGCCGCACAGACATTCGCGGTCCGCAAAAGCCTTGGTTGGTTATGATGCAACAATGCCTATGTGAGTCTCGCACAGCCCACTGCCAAATTTAAAACGTCCACTGATTGCGCCCACACGAAAGCTGCCAGCACTGAAAGCTCTACCTGGTTTTCACTGTCCCTTGGAACTGCATTCGCTGCCGCACAGACATTTGCGCTTTGCAAAAGCCTTGGTTGGGTATGAAGCAACAATGCCTATGTGACTCTGGCAGAGCCCGGCTGCCAAATTCGAAACGTCCAGCGATTGCTCCCACACGAAAGCTGCCAGCACTGAAAGCTCTACCTGCTTTTCACTGTCCCTTGGAACTGCATTCGCTGCCGCACAGACATTCGCGCTCTGCGCAAGCCTTGGTTGGTTATGATGCAACAATGCCTATGTGACTCTGGCACAGCCCGGCTGCCAAATTCGAAACGTCCAGCGAATGCGCCCACACGAAAGCTGCCAGCACTGAAAGCTCTACCTGGATTTCACTGTCCCTTGGAACTGCATTCGCTGCCGCACAGACATTCACGCACTGCGCAAGCCTTGGTTGGTTATGATGCAACAATGCCTATGTGACTCTCGCAGAGACCGGCTGCCAAATTTGAAACGTCCAGCGATTGCGCCCACACGAAAGCTGCCAGCACTGAAAGCTCTACCTGGTTTTCAATGCCCCTTTGAACTGCATTCGCTGCCGCACAGACATTCGCGCTCTGCGCAAGCCTTGGTTGGTTATGATGCGACAATGCCTATGTGACTCTGGCAGAGCCCGGCTGCCAAATTCGAAACGTCCAGCGATTGCACCCACACGAAAGCTGCCAGCACTGAAAGCTCTACCTGGTTTTCACTGTCCCTTGGAACTGCATTCGCTGCTGCACAGACATTATCTCTCCGCAAAAGCTTTATTTGTTTACGATGCAACAATACCTATGTGACTCTGGCAGAGACCGGCTGCCAAATTTGAAATGTCCAGCGATTGCGCCCACACGAAAGCTGCCAGCACTGAAAGCTCTACCTGGTTTTCACTGTCCCTTGGAACTGCATTCGCTGCCGCACAGACATTATCGCTCCGCATAAGCTTTCTTTGTTTATGATGCAACAATGCCTATGTGACTCTGGCAGAGCCCGGCTGCCAAATTTGAAACGTCCAGCGATTGCGCCCACACGAAAGCTGCCAGCACTGAAAGCTCTACCTGGTTTTCACTGTCCCTTGGAACTGCATTCGCTGCCGCACAGACATTAGCGCTCTGCGCAAGCCTTGGTTGGGTATGAAGGAACAATGCCTATGTGACTCTCGCAGAGCCCGGCTGCCAAATTCGAAACGTCCAGCGATTGCGCCCACACGAAAGCTGCCAGCACTGAAAGCTCTACCTGCTTTTCACTGTCCCTTGGAACTGCATTCGCTGCCACACAGACATTCGCGCTCTGCAAAAGCCTTGGTTGGTTATGATGCAACAATGCCTATGTGACTCTCGCAGAGCCCGGCTGCCAAATTCGAAACGTCCAGCGATTGCGCCCACACGAAAGCTGCCAGCACTGAAAGCTCTACCTGGTTTTCTCTACCTTGGAACTTCATTCGCTGCCGCACAGACATTCGCGCTCCGCAAAAGCCTTGGTTGGTTATGATGCAACAATGCCTATGTGACTCTCGCAGAGCCCGGCTGCCAAATTCGAAACGTCCAGCGATTGCGCCCACACGAAAGCTGCCAGCACTGAAAGCTCTACCTGGATTTCACTGTCCCTTGGAACTGCATTCGCTGCCGCACAGACATTATCGCTCCGCATAAGCTTTATTTGTTTATGATGCAACAATGCCTATGTGACTCTCGCAGAGCCCGGCTGCCAAATTTGAAACGTCCAGCGATTGCGCCCACACGAAAGCTGCCAGCACTGAAAGCTCTACCTGGTTTTCACTGTCCCTTGGAACTGCATTCACTGCCGCACAGACATTCGCGCTCTGCAAAAGCCTTGGTTGGTTATGATGCAACAATGCCTATGTGACTCTCGCAGAGACCGGCTGCCAAATTTGAAACGTCCAGCGATTGCGCCCACACGAAAGCTGCCAGCACTGAAAGCTCTACCTGGTTTTCACTGTCCCTTGGAACTGCATTCGCTGCCGCACAGACATTCGCGCTCTGCGCAAGCCTTGGTTGGTTATGATGCAACAATGCCTATGTGACTCTGGCAGAGCCCGGCTGCCAAATTCGAAACGTCCAGCGACTGCGCCCACACGAAAGCTGCCAGCACTGAAAGCTCTACCTGGTTTTCACTGTCCCTTGGAACTGCATTCGCTGCCGCACAGACATTCGCGCTCTGCGCAAGCCTTGGTTGGTTATGATGCAACAATGCCTATGTGACTCTGGCAGAGCCCGGCTGCCAAATTCGAAACGTCCAGCGATTGCGCCCACACGAAAGCTGCCAGCACTGAAAGCTCTACCTGGATTTCACTGTCCCTTGGAACTGCATTCGCTGCCGCACAGACATTATCGCTCCGCATAAGCTTTATTTGTTTATGATGCAATAAAGCCTATGTGACTCTGGCAGAGCCTGGCTGCCAAATTTGAAACGTCCAGCGATTGCGCCCACACGAAAGCTGCCAGCACTGAAAGCTCTACCTGGTTTTCACTGTCCCTTGGAACTGCATTCGCTGCCGCACAGACATTAGCGCTCTGCGCAAGCCTTGGTTGGGTATGAAGGAACAATGCCTATGTGACTCTCGCAGAGCCCGGCTGCCAAATTCGAAACGTCCAGCGATTGCGCCCACACGAAAGCTGCCAGCACTGAAAGCTCTACCTGGTTTTCACTGTCCCTTGGAACTGCATTCGCTGCCACACAGACATTCGCGCTCTGCAAAAGCCTTGGTTGGTTATGATGCAACAATGCCTATGTGACTCTCGCAGAGCCCGGCTGCCAAATTTGAAATGTACACCAATTGCGCCCACACGAAAGCTGCCAGCACTGAAAGCTCTACCTGGATTTCACTGTCCCTTGGAACTGCATTCGCTGCCGCACAGACATTATCGCTCCGCATAAGCTTTATTTGTTTCTGATGCAACAATGCCTATGTGACTCTGGCAGAGACCGGCTGCCAAATTCGAAACGTCCAGCGATTGCACCCACACGAAAGCTGCCAGCACTGAAAGCTCTACCTGGTTTTCACTGTCCCTTGGAACTGCATTCGCTGCTGCACAGACATTATCTCTCCGCAAAAGCTTTATTTGTTTACGATGCAACAATACCTATGTGACTCTGGCAGAGACCGGCTGCCAAATTTGAAATGTCCAGCGATTGCGCCCACACGAAAGCTGCCAGCACTGAAAGCTCTACCTGGATTTCACTGTCCCTTGGAACTGCATTCGCTGCCGCACAGACATTATCGCTCCGCATAAGCTTTATTTGTTTATGATGCAACAATGCCTATGTGACTCTGGCAGAGCCCGGCTGCCAAATTTGAAACGTCCAGCGATCGCGCCCACACGAAACCTGCCAGCACTGAAAGGTCTACCTGGTTTTCACTGTCCCTTGGAACTGCATTCGCTGCCGCACAGACATTAGCGCTCTGCGCAAGCCTTGGTTGGGTATGAAGGAACAATGCCTATGTGACTCTCGCAGAGCCCGGCTGCCAAATTCGAAACGTCCAGCGATTGCGCCCACACGAAAGCTGCCAGCACTGAAAGCTCTACCTGGTTTTCACTGTCCCTTGGAACTGCATTCGCTGCCACACAGACATTCGCGCTCTGCAAAAGCCTCGGTTGGTTATGATGCAACAATGCCTATGTGACTCTCGCAGAGCCCGGCTGCCAAATTTGAAATGTACACCGATTGCGCCCACACGAAAGCTGCCAGCACTGAAAGTTCTACCTGGTTTTCACTGTCCCTTGGAACTGCATTCGCTGCCGCACAGACATTCGCGCTCTGCAAAAGCCTTGGTTGGTTATGATGCAACAATGCCTATGTGACTCTGGCAGAGCCCGGCTGCCAAATTCGAAACGTCCAGCGATTGCGCCCACACGAAAGCTGCCAGCACTGAAAGCTCTACCTGGATTTCACTGTCCCTTGGAACTGCATTCGCTGCCGCACAGACATTATCGCTCCGCATAAGCTTTATTTGTTTCTGATGCAACAATGCCTATGTGACTCTCGCAGAGACCGGCTGCCAAATTTGAAACGTCCAGCGATTGCGCCCACACGAAAGCTGCCAGCACTGAAAGCTCTACCTGGTTTTCACTGTCCCTTGGAACTGCATTCACTGCCACACAGACATTCGCGCTCTGCAAAAGCCTTGGTTGGTTATGATGCAACAATGCCTATGTGACTCTCGCAGAGCCCGGCTGCCAAATTTGAAACGTCCAGCGATTGCGCCCACACGAAAGCTGCCAGCACTGAAAGCTCTACCTGGTTTTCACTGTCCCTTGGAACTGCATTCGCTGCCGCACAGACATTCGCGCTCTGCGCAAGCCTTGGTTGGTTATGATGCAACAATGCCTATGTGACTCTTGCAGAGCCCGGCTGCCAAATTCGAAACGTCCAGCGATTGCGCCCACACGAAAGCTGCCAGCACTGAAAGCTCTACCTGGTTTTCACTGTCCCTTGGAACTGCATTCGCTGCCGCACAGACACTCACGCTCTTCGCAAGCCTTGGTTGGTTATGATGCAACAATGCCTATGTGACTCTGGCAGAGCCCGGCTGCCAAATTTGAAACGTCCAGCGATCGCGCCCACACGAAACCTGCCAGCACTGAAAGCTCTACCTGGTTTTCACTGTCCCTTGGAACTGCATTCGCTGCCGCACAGACATTCACGCTCTGCGCAAGCCTTGGTTGGTTATGATGCAACAATGCCTATGTGACTCTGGCAGAGCCCGGCTGCCAAATTTGAAACGTCCAGCGATTGCGCCCACACGAAAGCTGCCAGCACTGAAAGCTCTACCTGGATTTCACTGTCCCTTGGAACTGCATTCGCTGCCGCACAGACATTCGCGCTCTGCGCAAGCCTTGGTTGGTTATGATGCAACAATGCCTATGTGACTCTGGTAGAGCCCGGCTGCCAAATTCGAAACGTCCAGCGATTGCGCCCACACGAAAGCTGCCAGCACTGAAAGCTCTACCTGGTTTTCACTGTCCCTTGGAACTGCATTCGCTGCCGCACAGACATTCACGCTCTGCGCAAGCCTTGGTTGGTTATGATGCAACAATGCCTATGTGACTCTGGCAGAGCCCGGCTGCCAAATTTGAAACATTGACCGATTGCGCCCACACGAAAGCTGCCAGCACTGAAAGCTCTACCTGGTTTTCACTGCCCCTTGGAACTGCATTCGCTGCCGCACAGACATTCGCGGTCCGCAAAAGCCTTGGTTGGTTATGATGCAACAATGCCTATGTGAGTCTCGCACAGCCCACTGCCAAATTTAAAACGTCCACTGATTGCGCCCACACGAAAGCTGCCAGCACTGAAAGCTCTACCTGGTTTTCACTGTCCCTTGGAACTGCATTCGCTGCCGCACAGACATTTGCGCTTTGCAAAAGCCTTGGTTGGGTATGAAGCAACAATGCCTATGTGACTCTGGCAGAGCCCGGCTGCCAAATTCGAAACGTCCAGCGATTGCTCCCACACGAAAGCTGCCAGCACTGAAAGCTCTACCTGCTTTTCACTGTCCCTTGGAACTGCATTCGCTGCCGCACAGACATTCGCGCTCTGCGCAAGCCTTCGTTGGTTATGATGCAACAATGCCTATGTGACTCTGGCACAGCCCGGCTGCCAAATTCGAAACGTCCAGCGAATGCGCCCACACGAAAGCTGCCAGCACTGAAAGCTCTACCTGGATTTCACTGTCCCTTGGAACTGCATTCGCTGCCGCACAGACATTCACGCACTGCGCAAGCCTTGGTTGGTTATGATGCAACAATGCCTATGTGACTCTCGCAGAGACCGGCTGCCAAATTTGAAACGTCCAGCGATTGCGCCCACACGAAAGCTGCCAGCACTGAAAGCTCTACCTGGTTTTCAATGCCCCTTTGAACTGCATTCGCTGCCGCACAGACATTCGCGCTCTGCGCAAGCCTTGGTTGGTTATGATGCGACAATGCCTATGTGACTCTGGCAGAGCCCGGCTGCCAAATTCGAAACGTCCAGCGATTGCACCCACACGAAAGCTGCCAGCACTGAAAGCTCTACCTGGTTTTCACTGTCCCTTGGAACTGCATTCGCTGCTGCACAGACATTATCTCTCCGCAAAAGCTTTATTTGTTTACGATGCAACAATACCTATGTGACTCTGGCAGAGACCGGCTGCCAAATTTGAAATGTCCAGCGATTGCGCCCACACGAAAGCTGCCAGCACTGAAAGCTCTACCTGGTTTTCACTGTCCCTTGGAACTGCATTCGCTGCCGCACAGACATTATCGCTCCGCATAAGCTTTCTTTGTTTATGATGCAACAATGCCTATGTGACTCTGGCAGAGCCCGGCTGCCAAATTTGAAACGTCCAGCGATTGCGCCCACACGAAAGCTGCCAGCACTGAAAGCTCTACCTGGTTTTCACTGTCCCTTGGAACTGCATTCGCTGCCGCACAGACATTAGCGCTCTGCGCAAGCCTTGGTTGGGTATGAAGGAACAATGCCTATGTGACTCTCGCAGAGCCCGGCTGCCAAATTCGAAACGTCCAGCGATTGCGCCCACACGAAAGCTGCCAGCACTGAAAGCTCTACCTGCTTTTCACTGTCCCTTGGAACTGCATTCGCTGCCACACAGACATTCGCGCTCTGCAAAAGCCTTGGTTGGTTATGATGCAACAATGCCTATGTGACTCTCGCAGAGCCCGGCTGCCAAATTCGAAACGTCCAGCGATTGCGCCCACACGAAAGCTGCCAGCACTGAAAGCTCTACCTGGTTTTCTCTACCTTGGAACTTCATTCGCTGCCGCACAGACATTCGCGCTCCGCAAAAGCCTTGGTTGGTTATGATGCAACAATGCCTATGTGACTCTCGCAGAGCCCGGCTGCCAAATTCGAAACGTCCAGCGATTGCGCCCACACGAAAGCTGCCAGCACTGAAAGCTCTACCTGGATTTCACTGTCCCTTGGAACTGCATTCGCTGCCGCACAGACATTATCGCTCCGCATAAGCTTTATTTGTTTATGATGCAACAATGCCTATGTGACTCTCGCAGAGCCCGGCTGCCAAATTTGAAACGTCCAGCGATTGCGCCCACACGAAAGCTGCCAGCACTGAAAGCTCTACCTGGTTTTCACTGTCC
Organism: Mycteria americana; assembly: GCF_035582795.1. Classification (NCBI taxonomy): domain Eukaryota; kingdom Metazoa; phylum Chordata; class Aves; order Ciconiiformes; family Ciconiidae; genus Mycteria; species Mycteria americana. The sequence continues at coordinate 459,792 of NW_027445609.1, read as the reverse complement.
CTTGGAACTGCATTCACTGCCGCACAGACATTCGCGCTCTGCAAAAGCCTTGGTTGGTTATGATGCAACAATGCCTATGTGACTCTCGCAGAGACCGGCTGCCAAATTTGAAACGTCCAGCGATTGCGCCCACACGAAAGCTGCCAGCACTGAAAGCTCTACCTGGTTTTCACTGTCCCTTGGAACTGCATTCGCTGCCGCACAGACATTCGCGCTCTGCGCAAGCCTTGGTTGGTTATGATGCAACAATGCCTATGTGACTCTGGCAGAGCCCGGCTGCCAAATTCGAAACGTCCAGCGACTGCGCCCACACGAAAGCTGCCAGCACTGAAAGCTCTACCTGGTTTTCACTGTCCCTTGGAACTGCATTCGCTGCCGCACAGACATTCGCGCTCTGCGCAAGCCTTGGTTGGTTATGATGCAACAATGCCTATGTGACTCTCGCAGAGACCGGCTGCCAAATTTGAAACGTCCAGCGATTGCGCCCACACGAAAGCTGCCAGCACTGAAAGCTCTACCTGGTTTTCACTGTCCCTTGGAACTGCATTCGCTGCCGCACAGACATTATCGCTCCGCAAAAGCCTTGGTTGGTTATGATGCAACAATGCCTATGTGAGTCTCCCACAGCCCACTGCCAAATTTAAAACGTCCACTGATTGCGCCCACACGAAAGCTGCCAGCACTGAAAGCTCTACCTGGTTTTCACTGTCCCTTGGAACTGCATTCGCTGCCGCACAGACATTTGCGCTTTGCAAAAGCCTTGGTTGGGTATGAAGCAACAATGCCTATGTGACTCTGGCAGAGCCCGGCTGCCAAATTCGAAACGTCCAGCGATTGCTCCCACACGAAAGCTGCCAGCACTGAAAGCTCTACCTGATTTTCACTGTCCCTTGGAACTGCATTCGCTGCCGCACAGACATTCACGCTCTGCGCAAGCCTTGGTTGGTTATGATGCAACAATGCCTATGTGACTCTGGCACAGCCCGGTGCCAAATTCGAAACGTCCAGCGATTGCGCCCACACGAAAGCTGCCAGCACTGAAAACTCTACCTGGTTTTCACTGTCCCTTGGAACTGCATTCGCTGCCGCACAGACATTATCGCTCCGCATAAGCTTTCTTTGTTTATGATGCAACAATGCCTATGTAACTCTGGCAGAGCCCGGCTGCCAAATTTGAAACGTCCAGCGATTGCGCCCACACGAAAGCTGCCAGCACTGAAAGCTCTACCTGGTTTTCACTGTCCCTTGGAACTGCATTCACTGCCGCACAGACATTCGCGCTCTGCAAAAGCCTTGGTTGGTTATGATGCAACAATGCCTATGTGACTCTCGCAGAGACCGGCTGCCAAATTTGAAACGTCCAGCGATTGCGCCCACACGAAAGCTGCCAGCACTGAAAGCTCTACCTGGTTTTCACTGTCCCTTGGAACTGCATTCGCTGCCGCACAGACATTCGCGCTCTGCGCAAGCCTTGGTTGGTTATGATGCAACAATGCCTATGTGACTCTGGCAGAGCCCGGCTGCCAAATTCGAAACGTCCAGCGACTGCGCCCACACGAAAGCTGCCAGCACTGAAAGCTCTACCTGGTTTTCACTGTCCCTTGGAACTGCATTCGCTGCCGCACAGACATTCGCGCTCTGCGCAAGCCTTGGTTGGTTATGATGCAACAATGCCTATGTGACTCTCGCAGAGACCGGCTGCCAAATTTGAAACGTCCAGCGATTGCGCACACACGAAAGCTGCCAGCACTGAAAGCTCTACCTGGTTTTCACTGTCCCTTGGAACTGCATTCGCTGCCGCACAGACATTATCGCTCCGCAAAAGCCTTGGTTGGTTATGATGCAACAATGCCTATGTGAGTCTCCCACAGCCCACTGCCAAATTTAAAACGTCCACTGATTGCGCCCACACGAAAGCTGCCAGCACTGAAAGCTCTACCTGGTTTTCACTGTCCCTTGGAACTGCATTCGCTGCCGCACAGACATTTGCGCTTTGCAAAAGCCTTGGTTGGGTATGAAGCAACAATGCCTATGTGACTCTGGCAGAGCCCGGCTGCCAAATTCGAAACGTCCAGCGATTGCTCCCACACGAAAGCTGCCAGCACTGAAAGCTCTACCTGATTTTCACTGTCCCTTGGAACTGCATTCGCTGCCGCACAGACATTCACGCTCTGCGCAAGCCTTGGTTGGTTATGATGCAACAATGCCTATGTGACTCTGGCACAGCCCGGTGCCAAATTCGAAACGTCCAGCGATTGCGCCCACACGAAAGCTGCCAGCACTGAAAACTCTACCTGGTTTTCACTGTCCCTTGGAACTGCATTCGCTGCCGCACAGACATTATCGCTCCGCATAAGCTTTCTTTGTTTATGATGCAACAATGCCTATGTAACTCTGGCAGAGCCCGGCTGCCAAATTTGAAACGTCCAGCGATTGCGCCCACACGAAAGCTGCCAGCACTGAAAGCTCTACCTGGTTTTCACTGTCCCTTGGAACTGCATTCGCTGCCGCACAGACATTCGAGCTCTGCGCAAGCCTTGGTTGGTTATGATGCAACAATGCCTATGTGACTCTGGCAGAGCCCGGTTGCCAAATTCGAAACGTCCAGCGATTGCACCCACACGAAAGCTGCCAGCACTGAAAGCTCTACCTGGATTTCACTGTCCCTTGGAACTGCATTCGCTGCCGCACAGACATTATCGCTCCGCATAAGCTTTATTTGTTTATGATGCAACAATGCCTATGTGACTCTGGCAGAGCCCGGCTGCCAAATTTGAAACGTCCAGCGATTGCGCCCACACGAAAGCTGCCAGCACTGAAAGCTCTACCTGGTTTTCACTGTCCCTTGGAACTGCATTCGCTGCCGCACAGACATTCGCGCTCTGCGCAAGCCTTGGTTGGTTATGATGCAACAATGCCTATGTGACTCTCGCAGAGACCGGCTGCCAAATTTGAAACGTCCAGCGATTGCGCCCACACGAAAGCTGCCAGCACTGAAAGCTCTACCTGGATTTCACTGTCCCTTGGAACTGCATTCGCTGCCGCACAGACATTATCGCTCCGCATAAGCTTTATTTGTTTATGATGCAATAAAGCCTATGTGACTCTGGCAGAGCCTGGCTGCCAAATTTGAAACGTCCAGCGATTGCGCCCACACGAAAGCTGCCAGCACTGAAAGCTCTACCTGGTTTTCACTGTCCCTTGGAACTGCATTCGCTGCCGCACAGACATTAGCGCTCTGCGCAAGCCTTGGTTGGGTATGAAGGAACAATGCCTATGTGACTCTCGCAGAGCCCGGCTGCCAAATTCGAAACGTCCAGCGATTGCGCCCACACGAAAGCTGCCAGCACTGAAAGCTCTACCTGGTTTTCACTGTCCCTTGGAACTGCATTCGCTGCCACACAGACATTCGCGCTCTGCAAAAGCCTTGGTTGGTTATGATGCAACAATGCCTATGTGACTCTCGCAGAGCCCGGCTGCCAAATTTGAAACGTCCAGCGATTGCGCCCACACGAAAGCTGCCAGCACTGAAAGCTCTACCTGGTTTTCACTGTCCCTTGGAACTGCATTCGCTGCCGCACAGACATTCGCGCTCTGCGCAAGCCTTTGTTGGTTATGATGCAACAATGCCTATGTGACTCTCGCAGAGCCCGGCTGCCAAATTCGAAACGTCAAGCGATTGCGCCCACACGAAAGCTGCCAGCACTGAAAGCTCTACCTGGTTTTCACTGTCCCTTGGAACTGCATTCGCTGCCGCACAGACACTCACGCTCTGCGCAAGCCTTGGTTGGTTATGATGCAACAATGCCTATGTGACTCTCGCAGAGACCGGCTGCCAAATTTGAAACGTCCAGCGATTGCGCCCACACGAAACCTGCCAGCACTGAAAGCTCTACCTGGTTTTCACTGTCCCTTGGAACTGCATTCGCTGCCGCACAGACATTCACGCTCTGCGCAAGCCTTGGTTGGTTATGATGCAACAATGCCTATGTGACTCTCGCAGAGACCGGCTGCCAAATTTGAAACGTCCAGCGATTGCGCCCACACGAAAGCTGCCAGCACTGAAAGCTCTACCTGGTTTTCACTGTCCCTTGGAACTGCATTCGCTGCCGCACAGACATTCGCGCTCTGCGCAAGCCTTGGTTGGTTATGATGCAACAATGCCTATGTGACTCTGGTAGAGCCCGGCTGCCAAATTTGAAACGTCCAGCGACTGCGCCCACACGAAAGCTGCCAGCACTGAAAGCTCTACCTGGTTTTCAATGTCCCTTGGAACTGCATTCGCTGCCGCACAGACATTCGCGCTCTGCGCAAGTCTTGGTTGGTTATGATGCAACAATGCCTATGTGACTCTGGCAGAGCCCGGCTGCCAAATTTGAAACATTGACCGATTGCGCCCACACGAAAGCTGCCAGCACTGAAAGCTCTACCTGGTTTTCACTGTCCCTTGGAACTGCATTCACTGCCGCACAGACATTCGCGCTCTGCAAAAGCCTTGGTTGGTTATGATGCAACAATGCCTATGTGACTCTCGCAGAGCCCGGCTGCCAAATTTGAAACGTCCAGCGATTGCGCCCACACGAAAGCTGCCAGCACTGAAAGCTCTACCTGGTTTTCACTGTCCCTTGGAACTGCATTCGCTGCCGCACAGACATTCACGCTCTGCGCAAGCCTTGGTTGGTTATGATGCAACAATGCCTATGTGACTCTCGCAGAGCCCGGCTGCCAAATTCGAAACGTCCAGCGATTGCGCCCACACGAAAGCTGCCAGCACTGAAAGCTCTACCTGGTTTTCACTGTCCCTTGGAACTGCATTCACTGCCGCACAGACATTCGCGCTCTGCAAAAGCCTTGGTTGGTTATGATGCAACAATGCCTATGTGACTCTGGCAGAGCCCGGCTGCCAAATTTGAAACGTCTAGCCATTGCGCCCACACGAAAGCTGCCAGCACTGAAAGCTCTACCTGGATTTCACTGTCCCTTGGAACTGCATTCGCTGCCGCACAGACATTCGCGCTCTGCGCAAGCCTTGGTTGGTTATGATGCAACAATGCCTATGTGACTCTGGCAGAGCCCGGCTGCCAAATTTGAAACGTCCAGCGATTGCGCCCACACGAAAGCTGCCAGCACTGAAAGCTCTACCTGGTTTTCACTGTCCCTTGGAACTGCATTCGCTGCCGCACAGACATTTGCGCTTTGCAGAAGCCTTGGTTGGGTATGAAGCAACAATGCCTATGTGACTCTGGCAGAGCCCGGCTGCCAAATTCGAAACGTCCAGCGATTGCTCCCACACGAAAGCTGCCAGCACTGAAAGCTCTACCTGCTTTTCACTGTCCCTTGGAACTGCATTCGCTGCCGCACAGACATTCGCGCTCTGCGCAAGCCTTCGTTGGTTATGATGCAACAATGCCTATGTGACTCTGGCACAGCCCGGCTGCCAAATTCGAAACGTCCAGCGAATGCGCCCACACGAAAGCTGCCAGCACTGAAAGCTCTACCTGGATTTCACTGTCCCTTGGAACTGCATTCGCTGCCGCACAGACTTTCACGCACTGCGCAAGCCTTGGTTGGTTATGATGCAACAATGCCTATGTGACTCTCGCAGAGACCGGCTGCCAAATTTGAAACGTCCAGCGATTGCGCCCACACGAAAGCTGCCAGCACTGAAAGCTCTACCTGGTTTTCAATGCCCCTTTGAACTGCATTCGCTGCCGCACAGACATTCGCGCTCTGCGCAAGCCTTGGTTGGTTATGATGCGACAATGCCTATGTGCCTCTGGCAGAGCCCGGTTGCCAAATTCGAAACGTCCAGCGATTGCACCCACACGAAAGCTGCCAGCACTGAAAGCTCTACCTGGATTTCACTGTCCCTTGGAACTGCATTCGCTGCCGCACAGACATTATCGCTCCGCATAAGCTTTATTTGTTTATGATGCAACAATGCCTATGTGACTCTGGCAGAGCCCGGCTGCCAAATTTGAAACGTCCAGCGATTGCGCCCACACGAAAGCTGCCAGCACTGAAAGCTCTACCTGGTTTTCACTGTCCCTTGGAACTGCATTCGCTGCCGCACAGACATTCGCGCTCTGCGCAAGCCTTGGTTGGTTATGATGCAACAATGCCTATGTGACTCTCGCAGAGACCGGCTGCCAAATTTGAAACGTCCAGCGATTGCGCCCACACGAAAGCTGCCAGCACTGAAAGCTCTACCTGGATTTCACTGTCCCTTGGAACTGCATTCGCTGCCGCACAGACATTATCGCTCCGCATAAGCTTTATTTGTTTATGATGCAATAAAGCCTATGTGACTCTGGCAGAGCCTGGCTGCCAAATTTGAAACGTCCAGCGATTGCGCCCACACGAAAGCTGCCAGCACTGAAAGCTCTACCTGGTTTTCACTGTCCCTTGGAACTGCATTCGCTGCCGCACAGACATTAGCGCTCTGCGCAAGCCTTGGTTGGGTATGAAGGAACAATGCCTATGTGACTCTCGCAGAGCCCGGCTGCCAAATTCGAAACGTCCAGCGATTGCGCCCACACGAAAGCTGCCAGCACTGAAAGCTCTACCTGGTTTTCACTGTCCCTTGGAACTGCATTCGCTGCCACACAGACATTCGCGCTCTGCAAAAGCCTTGGTTGGTTATGATGCAACAATTCCTATGTGACTCTCGCAGAGCCCGGCTGCCAAATTTGAAATGTACACCAATTGCGCCCACACGAAAGCTGCCAGCACTGAAAGCTCTACCTGGATTTCACTGTCCCTTGGAACTGCATTCGCTGCCGCACAGACATTATCGCTCCGCATAAGCTTTATTTGTTTCTGATGCAACAATGCCTATGTGACTCTCGCAGAGACCGGCTGCCAAATTTGAAACGTCCAGCGATTGCGCCCACACGAAAGCTGCCAGCACTGAAAGCTCTACCTGGTTTTCACTGTCCCTTGGAACTGCATTCACTGCCGCACAGACATTCGCGCTCTGCAAAAGCCTTGGTTGGTTATGATGCAACAATGCCTATGTGACTCTGGCAGAGCCCGGCTGCCAAATTTGAAACGTCCAGCGATTGCGCCCACACGAAAGCTGCCAGCACTGAAAGCTCTACCTGGTTTTCACTGTCCCTTGGAACTGCATTCGCTGCCGCACAGACATTCGCGCTCTGCGCAAGCCTTTGTTGGTTATGATGCAACAATGCCTATGTGACTCTCGCAGAGCCCGGCTGCCAAATTCGAAACGTCAAGCGATTGCGCCCACACGAAAGCTGCCAGCACTGAAAGCTCTACCTGGTTTTCACTGTCCCTTGGAACTGCATTCGCTGCCGCACAGACACTCACGCTCTGCGCAAGCCTTGGTTGGTTATGATGCAACAATGCCTATGTGACTCTCGCAGAGAACGGCTGCCAAATTTGAAACGTCCAGCGATCGCGCCCACACGAAACCTGCCAGCACTGAAAGCTCTACCTGGTTTTCACTGTCCCTTGGAACTGCATTCGCTGCCGCACAGACATTCACGCTCTGCGCAAGCCTTGGTTGGTTATGATGCAACAATGCCTATGTGACTCTCGCAGAGACCGGCTGCCAAATTTGAAACGTCCAGCGATTGCGCCCACACGAAAGCTGCCAGCACTGAAAGCTCTACCTGGTTTTCACTGTCCCTTGGAACTGCATTCGCTGCCGCACAGACATTCGCGCTCTGCGCAAGCCTTGGTTGGTTATGATGCAACAATGCCTATGTGACTCTGGTAGAGCCCGGCTGCCAAATTTGAAACGTCCAGCGACTGCGCCCACACGAAAGCTGCCAGCACTGAAAGCTCTACCTGGTTTTCAATGTCCCTTGGAACTGCATTCGCTGCCGCACAGACATTCGCGCTCTGCGCAAGTCTTGGTTGGTTATGATGCAACAATGCCTATGTGACTCTGGCAGAGCCCGGCTGCCAAATTTGAAACATTGACCGATTGCGCCCACACGAAAGCTGCCAGCACTGAAAGCTCTACCTGGTTTTCACTGTCCCTTGGAACTGCATTCACTGCCGCACAGACATTCGCGCTCTGCAAAAGCCTTGGTTGGTTATGATGCAACAATGCCTATGTGACTCTCGCAGAGCCCGGCTGCCAAATTTGAAACGTCCAGCGATTGCGCCCACACGAAAGCTGCCAGCACTGAAAGCTCTACCTGGTTTTCACTGTCCCTTGGAACTGCATTCGCTGCCGCACAGACATTCGCGCTCTTCGCAAGCCTTGGTTGGTTATGATGCAACAATGCCTATGTGACTCTGGCAGAGCCCGGCTGCCAAATTCGAAACGTCCAGCGATTGCGCCCACACGAAAGCTGCCAGCACTGAAAGCTCTACCTGGTTTTCACTGTCCCTTGGAACTGCATTCACTGCCGCACAGACATTCGCGCTCTGCAAAAGCCTTGGTTGGTTATGATGCAACAATGCCTATGTGACTCTGGCAGAGCCCGGCTGCCAAATTTGAAACGTCTAGCCATTGCGCCCACACGAAAGCTGCCAGCACTGAAAGCTCTACCTGGATTTCACTGTCCCTTGGAACTGCATTCGCTGCCGCACAGACATTCGCGCTCTGCGCAAGCCTTGGTTGGTTATGATGCAACAATGCCTATGTGACTCTGGCAGAGCCCGGCTGCCAAATTTGAAACGTCCAGCGATTGCGCCCACACGAAAGCTGCCAGCACTGAAAGCTCTACCTGGTTTTCACTGTCCCTTGGAACTGCATTCGCTGCCGCACAGACATTTGCGCTTTGCAAAAGCCTTGGTTGGGTATGAAGCAACAATGCCTATGTGACTCTGGCAGAGCCCGGCTGCCAAATTCGAAACGTCCAGCGATTGCTCCCACACGAAAGCTGCCAGCACTGAAAGCTCTACCTGCTTTTCACTGTCCCTTGGAACTGCATTCGCTGCCGCACAGACATTCGCGCTCTGCGCAAGCCTTCGTTGGTTATGATGCAACAATGCCTATGTGACTCTCGCAGAGCCCGGCTGCCAAATTCGAAACGTCCAGCGAATGCGCCCACACGAAAGCTGCCAGCACTGAAAGCTCTACCTGGATTTCACTGTCCCTTGGAACTGCATTCGCTGCCGCACAGACATTCACGCACTGCGCAAGCCTTGGTTGGTTATGATGCAACAATGCCTATGTGACTGTCGCAGAGACCGGCTGCCAAATTTGAAACGTCCAGCGATTGCGCCCACACGAAAGCTGCCAGCACTGAAAGCTCTACCTGGTTTTCAATGCCCCTTTGAACTGCATTCGCTGCCGCACAGACATTCGCGCTCTGCGCAAGCCTTGGTTGGTTATGATGCGACAATGCCTATGTGACTCTGGCAGAGCCCGGCTGCCAAATTCGAAACGTCCAGCGATTGCACCCACACGAAAGCTGCCAGCACTGAAAGCTCTACCTGGTTTTCACTGTCCCTTGGAACTGCATTCGCTGCTGCACAGACATTATCTCTCCGCAAAAGCTTTATTTGTTTACGATGCAACAATACCTATGTGACTCTGGCAGAGACCGGCTGCCAAATTTGAAATGTCCAGCGATTGCGCCCACACGAAAGCTGCCAGCACTGAAAGCTCTACCTGGTTTTCACTGTCCCTTGGAACTGCATTCGCTGCCGCACAGACATTATCGCTCCGCATAAGCTTTCTTTGTTTATGATGCAACAATGCCTATGTGACTCTGGCAGAGCCCGGCTGCCAAATTTGAAACGTCCAGCGATTGCGCCCACACGAAAGCTGCCAGCACTGAAAGCTCTACCTGGTTTTCACTGTCCCTTGGAACTGCATTCGCTGCCGCACAGACATTAGCGCTCTGCGCAAGCCTTGGTTGGGTATGAAGGAACAATGCCTATGTGACTCTCGCAGAGCCCGGCTGCCAAATTCGAAACGTCCAGCGATTGCGCCCACACGAAAGCTGCCAGCACTGAAAGCTCTACCTGCTTTTCACTGTCCCTTGGAACTGCATTCGCTGCCACACAGACATTCGCGCTCTGCAAAAGCCTTGGTTGGTTATGATGCAACAATGCCTATGTGACTCTCGCAGAGCCCGGCTGCCAAATTCGAAACGTCCAGCGATTGCGCCCACACGAAAGCTGCCAGCACTGAAAGCTCTACCTGGTTTTCTCTACCTTGGAACTTCATTCGCTGCCGCACAGACATTCGCGCTCCGCAAAAGCCTTGGTTGGTTATGATGCAACAATGCCTATGTGACTCTCGCAGAGCCCGGCTGCCAAATTCGAAACGTCCAGTGATTGCGCCCACACGAAAGCTGCCAGCACTGAAAGCTCTACCTGGATTTCACTGTCCCTTGGAACTGCATTCGCTGCCGCACAGACATTATCGCTCCGCATAAGCTTTATTTGTTTATGATGCAACAATGCCTATGTGACTCTCGCAGAGCCCGGCTGCCAAATTTGAAACGTCCAGCGATTGCGCCCACACGAAAGCTGCCAGCACTGAAAGCTCTACCTGGTTTTCACTGTCCCTTGGAACTGCATTCACTGCCGCACAGACATTTGCGCTTTGCAAAAGCCTTGGTTGGGTATGAAGCAACAATGCCTATGTGACTCTGGCAGAGCCCGGCTGCCAAATTCGAAACGTCCAGCGATTGCTCCCACACGAAAGCTGCCAGCACTGAAAGCTCTACCTGCTTTTCACTGTCCCTTGGAACTGCATTCGCTGCCGCACAGACATTCGCGCTCTGCGCAAGCCTTCGTTGGTTATGATGCAACAATGCCTATGTGACTCTCGCAGAGCCCGGCTGCCAAATTCGAAACGTCCAGCGAATGCGCCCACACGAAAGCTGCCAGCACTGAAAGCTCTACCTGGATTTCACTGTCCCTTGGAACTGCATTCGCTGCCGCACAGACATTCACGCACTGCGCAAGCCTTGGTTGGTTATGATGCAACAATGCCTATGTGACTCTCGCAGAGACCGGCTGCCAAATTTGAAACGTCCAGCGATTGCGCCCACACGAAAGCTGCCAGCACTGAAAGCTCTACCTGGTTTTCAATGCCCCTTTGAACTGCATTCGCTGCCGCACAGACATTCGCGCTCTGCGCAAGCCTTGGTTGGTTATGATGCGACAATGCCTATGTGACTCTGGCAGAGCCCGGCTGCCAAATTCGAAACGTCCAGCGATTGCACCCACACGAAAGCTGCCAGCACTGAAAGCTCTACCTGGTTTTCACTGTCCCTTGGAACTGCATTCGCTGCTGCACAGACATTATCTCTCCGCAAAAGCTTTATTTGTTTACGATGCAACAATACCTATGTGACTCTGGCAGAGACCGGCTGCCAAATTTGAAATGTCCAGCGATTGCGCCCACACGAAAGCTGCCAGCACTGAAAGCTCTACCTGGTTTTCACTGTCCCTTGGAACTGCATTCGCTGCCGCACAGACATTATCGCTCCGCATAAGCTTTCTTTGTTTATGATGCAACAATGCCTATGTGACTCTGGCAGAGCCCGGCTGCCAAATTTGAAACGTCCAGCGATTGCGCCCACACGAAAGCTGCCAGCACTGAAAGCTCTACCTGGTTTTCACTGTCCCTTGGAACTGCATTCGCTGCCGCACAGACATTAGCGCTCTGCGCAAGCCTTGGTTGGGTATGAAGGAACAATGCCTATGTGACTCTCGCAGAGCCCGGCTGCCAAATTCGAAACGTCCAGCGATTGCGCCCACACGAAAGCTGCCAGCACTGAAAGCTCTACCTGCTTTTCACTGTCCCTTGGAACTGCATTCGCTGCCGCACAGACATTCGCGCTCTGCAAAAGCCTTGGTTGGTTATGATGCAACAATGCCTATGTGACTCTCGCAGAGCCCGGCTGCCAAATTCGAAACGTCCAGCGATTGCGCCCACACGAAAGCTGCCAGCACTGAAAGCTCTACCTGGTTTTCTCTACCTTGGAACTTCATTCGCTGCCGCACAGACATTCGCGCTCCGCAAAAGCCTTGGTTGGTTATGATGCAACAATGCCTATGTGACTCTCGCAGAGCCCGGCTGCCAAATTCGAAACGTCCAGTGATTGCGCCCACACGAAAGCTGCCAGCACTGAAAGCTCTACCTGGATTTCACTGTCCCTTGGAACTGCATTCGCTGCCGCACAGACATTATCGCTCCGCATAAGCTTTATTTGTTTATGATGCAACAATGCCTATGTGACTCTCGCAGAGCCCGGCTGCCAAATTTGAAACGTCCAGCGATTGCGCCCACACGAAAGCTGCCAGCACTGAAAGCTCTACCTGGTTTTCACTGTCCCTTGGAACTGCATTCACTGCCGCACAGACATTCGCGCTCTGCAAAAGCCTTGGTTGGTTATGATGCAACAATGCCTATGTGACTCTCGCAGAGACCGGCTGCCAAATTTGAAACGTCCAGCGATTGCGCCCACACGAAAGCTGCCAGCACTGAAAGCTCTACCTGGTTTTCACTGTCACTTGGAACTGCATTCGCTGCCGCACAGACATTCGCGCTCTGCGCAAGCCTTGGTTGGTTATGATGCAACAATGCCTATGTGACTCTGGCAGAGCCCGGCTGCCAAATTCGAAACGTCCAGCGACTGCGCCCACACGAAAGCTGCCAGCACTGAAAGCTCTACCTGGTTTTCACTGTCCCTTGGAACTGCATTCGCTGCCGCACAGACATTCGCGCTCTGCGCAAGCCTTGGTTGGTTATGATGCAACAATGCCTATGTGACTCTCGCAGAGACCGGCTGCCAAATTTGAAACGTCCAGCGATTGCGCCCACACGAAAGCTGCCAGCACTGAAAGCTCTACCTGGTTTTCACTGTCCCTTGGAACTGCATTCGCTGCCGCACAGACATTATCGCTCCGCAAAAGCCTTGGTTGGTTATGATGCAACAATGCCTATGTGAGTCTCCCACAGCCCACTGCCAAATTTAAAACGTCCACTGATTGCGCCCACACGAAAGCTGCCAGCACTGAAAGCTCTACCTGGTTTTCACTGTCCCTTGGAACTGCATTCGCTGCCGCACAGACATTTGCGCTTTGCAAAAGCCTTGGTTGGGTATGAAGCAACAATGCCTATGTGACTCTGGCAGAGCCCGGCTGCCAAATTCGAAACGTCCAGCGATTGCTCCCACACGAAAGCTGCCAGCACTGAAAGCTCTACCTGATTTTCACTGTCCCTTGGAACTGCATTCGCTGCCGCACAGACATTCACGCTCTGCGCAAGCCTTGGTTGGTTATGATGCAACAATGCCTATGTGACTCTGGCACAGCCCGGTGCCAAATTCGAAACGTCCAGCGATTGCGCCCACACGAAAGCTGCCAGCACTGAAAACTCTACCTGGTTTTCACTGTCCCTTGGAACTGCATTCGCTGCCGCACAGACATTATCGCTCCGCATAAGCTTTCTTTGTTTATGATGCAACAATGCCTATGTAACTCTGGCAGAGCCCGGCTGCCAAATTTGAAACGTCCAGCGATTGCGCCCACACGAAAGCTGCCAGCACTGAAAGCTCTACCTGGTTTTCACTGTCCCTTGGAACTGCATTCGCTGCCGCACAGACATTCGAGCTCTGCGCAAGCCTTGGTTGGTTATGATGCAACAATGCCTATGTGACTCTGGCAGAGCCCGGTTGCCAAATTCGAAACGTCCAGCGATTGCACCCACACGAAAGCTGCCAGCACTGAAAGCTCTACCTGGATTTCACTGTCCCTTGGAACTGCATTCGCTGCCGCACAGACATTATCGCTCCGCATAAGCTTTATTTGTTTATGATGCAACAATGCCTATGTGACTCTGGCAGAGCCCGGCTGCCAAATTTGAAACGTCCAGCGATTGCGCCCACACGAAAGCTGCCAGCACTGAAAGCTCTACCTGGTTTTCACTGTCCCTTGGAACTGCATTCGCTGCCGCACAGACATTCGCGCTCTGCGCAAGCCTTGGTTGGTTATGATGCAACAATGCCTATGTGACTCTCGCAGAGACCGGCTGCCAAATTTGAAACGTCCAGCGATTGCGCCCACACGAAAGCTGCCAGCACTGAAAGCTCTACCTGGATTTCACTGTCCCTTGGAACTGCATTCGCTGCCGCACAGACATTATCGCTCCGCATAAGCTTTATTTGTTTATGATGCAATAAAGCCTATGTGACTCTGGCAGAGCCTGACTGCCAAATTTGAAACGTCCAGCGATTGCGCCCACACGAAAGCTGCCAGCACTGAAAGCTCTACCTGGTTTTCACTGTCCCTTGGAACTGCATTCGCTGCCGCACAGACATTAGCGCTCTGCGCAAGCCTTGGTTGGGTATGAAGGAACAATGCCTATGTGACTCTCGCAGAGCCCGGCTGCCAAATTCGAAACGTCCAGCGATTGCGCCCACACGAAAGCTGCCAGCACTGAAAGCTCTACCTGGTTTTCACTGTCCCTTGGAACTGCATTCGCTGCCACACAGACATTCGCGCTCTGCAAAAGCCTTGGTTGGTTATGATGCAACAATGCCTATGTGACTCTCGCAGAGCCCGGCTGCCAAATTTGAAATGTACACCAATTGCGCCCACACGAAAGCTGCCAGCACTGAAAGCTCTACCTGGATTTCACTGTCCCTTGGAACTGCATTCGCTGCCGCACAGACATTATCGCTCCGCATAAGCTTTATTTGTTTCTGATGCAACAATGCCTATGTGACTCTCGCAGAGACCGGCTGCCAAATTTGAAACGTCCAGCGATTGCGCCCACACGAAAGCTGCCAGCACTGAAAGCTCTACCTGGTTTTCACTGTCCCTTGGAACTGCATTCACTGCCGCACAGACATTCGCGCTCTGCAAAAGCCTTGGTTGGTTATGATGCAACAATGCCTATGTGACTCTGGCAGAGCCCGGCTGCCAAATTTGAAACGTCCAGCGATTGCGCCCACACGAAAGCTGCCAGCACTGAAAGCTCTACCTGGTTTTCACTGTCCCTTGGAACTGCATTCGCTGCCGCACAGACATTCGCGCTCTGCGCAAGCCTTTGTTGGTTATGATGCAACAATGCCTATGTGACTCTCGCAGAGCCCGGCTGCCAAATTCGAAACGTCAAGCGATTGCGCCCACACGAAAGCTGCCAGCACTGAAAGCTCTACCTGGTTTTCACTGTCCCTTGGAACTGCATTCGCTGCCGCACAGACACTCACGCTCTGCGCAAGCCTTGGTTGGTTATGATGCAACAATGCCTATGTGACTCTCGCAGAGACCGGCTGCCAAATTTGAAACGTCCAGCGATCGCGCCCACACGAAACCTGCCAGCACTGAAAGCTCTACCTGGTTTTCACTGTCCCTTGGAACTGCATTCGCTGCCGCACAGACATTCACGCTCTGCGCAAGCCTTGGTTGGTTATGATGCAACAATGCCTATGTGACTCTCGCAGAGACCGGCTGCCAAATTTGAAACGTCCAGCGATTGCGCCCACACGAAAGCTGCCAGCACTGAAAGCTCTACCTGGTTTTCACTGTCCCTTGGAACTGCATTCGCTGCCGCACAGACATTCGCGCTCTGCGCAAGCCTTGGTTGGTTATGATGCAACAATGCCTATGTGACTCTGGTAGAGCCCGGCTGCCAAATTTGAAACGTCCAGCGACTGCGCCCACACGAAAGCTGCCAGCACTGAAAGCTCTACCTGGTTTTCAATGTCCCTTGGAACTGCATTCGCTGCCGCACAGACATTCGCGCTCTGCGCAAGTCTTGGTTGGTTATGATGCAACAATGCCTATGTGACTCTGGCAGAGCCCGGCTGCCAAATTTGAAACATTGACCGATTGCGCCCACACGAAAGCTGCCAGCACTGAAAGCTCTACCTGGTTTTCACTGTCCCTTGGAACTGCATTCACTGCCGCACAGACATTCGCGCTCTGCAAAAGCCTTGGTTGGTTATGATGCAACAATGCCTATGTGACTCTCGCAGAGCCCGGCTGCCAAATTTGAAACGTCCAGCGATTGCGCCCACACGAAAGCTGCCAGCACTGAAAGCTCTACCTGGTTTTCACTGTCCCTTGGAACTGCATTCGCTGCCGCACAGACATTCACGCTCTGCGCAAGCCTTGGTTGGTTATGATGCAACAATGCCTATGTGACTCTCGCAGAGCCCGGCTGCCAAATTCGAAACGTCCAGCGATTGCGCCCACACGAAAGCTGCCAGCACTGAAAGCTCTACCTGGTTTTCACTGTCCCTTGGAACTGCATTCACTGCCGCACAGACATTCGCGCTCTGCAAAAGCCTTGGTTGGTTATGATGCAACAATGCCTATGTGACTCTGGCAGAGCCCGGCTGCCAAATTTGAAACGTCTAGCCATTGCGCCCACACGAAAGCTGCCAGCACTGAAAGCTCTACCTGGATTTCACTGTCCCTTGGAACTGCATTCGCTGCCGCACAGACATTCGCGCTCTGCGCAAGCCTTGGTTGGTTATGATGCAACAATGCCTATGTGACTCTGGCAGAGCCCGGCTGCCAAATTTGAAACGTCCAGCGATTGCGCCCACACGAAAGCTGCCAGCACTGAAAGCTCTACCTGGTTTTCACTGTCCCTTGGAACTGCATTCACTGCCGCACAGACATTCGCGCTCTGCAAAAGCCTTGGTTGGTTATGATGCAACAATGCCTATGTGACTCTGGCAGAGCCCGGCTGCCAAATTTGAAACGTCCAGCGATTGCGCCCACACGAAAGCTGCCAGCACTGAAAGCTCTACCTGGTTTTCACTGTCCCTTGGAACTGCATTCGCTGCCGCACAGACATTATCGCTCCGCAAAAGCCTTGGTTGGTTATGATGCAACAATGCCTATGTGAGTCTCGCACAGCCCACTGCCAAATTTAAAACGTCCACTGATTGCGCCCACACGAAAGCTGCCAGCACTGAAAGCTCTACCTGGTTTTCACTGTCCCTTGGAACTGCATTCGCTGCCGCACAGACATTTGCGCTTTGCAAAAGCCTTGGTTGGGTACGAAGCAACAATGCCTATGTGACTCTGGCAGAGCCCGGCTGCCAAATTCGAAACGTCCAGCGATTGCTCCCACACGAAAGCTGCCAGCACTGAAAGCTCTACCTGGTTTTCACTGTCCCTTGGAACTGCATTCGCTGCCGCACAGACATTCGCGCTCTGCGCAAGCCTTGGTTGGTTATGATGCAACAATGCCTATGTGACTCTGCAGAGCCCGCTGCCAAATTCGAAACGTCCAGCGATTGCGCCCACACGAAAGCTGCCAGCACTGAAAGCTCTACCTGGTTTTCACTGTCCCTTGAACTGCATTCGCTGCCGCACAGACATTCGCGACTGCAAAAGCCTTGGTTGGTTATGATGCAACAATGCCTATGTGACTCTCGCACGGCCCGGCTGCCAAATTTGAAACGTCCAGCGATTGCGCCCACACGAAAGCTGCCAGCACTGAAAGCTCTACCTGGTTTTCACTGTCCCTTGGAACTGCATTCGCTGCCGCACAGACATTATCGCTCCGCAAAAGCCTTGGTTGGTTATGATGCAACAATGCCTATGTGAGTCTCGCACAGCCCACTGCCAAATTTAAAACGTCCACTGATTGCGCCCACACGAAAGCTGCCAGCACTGAAAGCTCTACCTGGTTTTCACTGTCCCTTGGAACTGCATTCGCTGCCGCACAGACATTTGCGCTTTGCAAAAGCCTTGGTTGGGTACGAAGCAACAATGCCTATGTGACTCTGGCAGAGCCCGGCTGCCAAATTCGAAACGTCCAGCGATTGCGCCCACACGAAAGCTGCCAGCACTGAAAGCTCTACCTGGTTTTCACTGTCCCTTGGAACTGCATTCGCTGCCGCACAGACATTCACGCTCTGCGCAAGCCTTGGTTGGTTATGATGCAACAATGCCTATGTGACTCTGGCAGAGCCCGGCTGCCAAATTCGAAACGTCCAGCGATTGCGCCCATACGAAAGCTGCCAGCACTGAAAGCTCTACCTGGTTTTCACTGTCCCTTGGAACTGCATTCGCTGCCGCACAGACATTCGCGCTCCGCAAAAGCCTTGGTTGGTTATGATGCAACAATGCCTATGTGACTCTGGCAGAGCCCAGCTGCCAAATTCGAAACGTCCAGTGATTGCGCCCACACGAAAGCTGCCAGCACTGAAAGCTCTACCTGGATTTCACTGTCCCTTGGAACTGCATTCGCTGCCGCACAGACATTATCGCTCCGCATAAGCTTTATTTGTTTCTGATGCAACAATGCCTATGTGACTCTCGCAGAGACCGGCTGCCAAATTTGAAACGTCCAGCGATTGCGCCCACACGAAAGCTGCCAGCACTGAAAGCTCTACCTGGTTTTCACTGTCCCTTGGAACTGCATTCGCTGCCGCACAGACATTCGCGCTCTGCAAAAGCCTTGGTTGGTTATGATGCAACAATGCCTATGTGACTCTCGCAGAGCCCGGCTGCCAAATTTGAAACGTCCAGCGATTGCGCCCACACGAAAGCTGCCAGCACTGAAAGCTCTACCTGGTTTTCACTGTCCCTTGGAACTGCATTCGCTGCCGCACAGACATTCGCGCTCTGCGCAAGCCTTGGTTGGTTATGATGCAACAATGCCTATGTGACTCTGGCAGAGCCCGGCTGCCAAATTCGAAACGTCCAGCGACTGCGCCCACACGAAAGCTGCCAGCACTGAAAGCTCTACCTGGTTTTCACTGTCCCTTGGAACTGCATTCGCTGCCGCACAGACATTCGCGCTCTGCGCAAGCCTTGGTTGGTTATGATGCAACAATGCCTATGTGACTCTCGCAGAGACCGGCTGCCAAATTTGAAACGTCCAGCGATTGCGCCCACACGAAAGCTGCCAGCACTGAAAGCTCTACCTGGTTTTCACTGTCCCTTGGAACTGCATTCGCTGCCGCACAGACATTATCGCTCCGCAAAAGCCTTGGTTGGTTATGATGCAACAATGCCTATGTGAGTCTCCCACAGCCCACTGCCAAATTTAAAACGTCCACTGATTGCGCCCACACGAAAGCTGCCAGCACTGAAAGCTCTACCTGGTTTTCACTGTCCCTTGGAACTGCATTCGCTGCCGCACAGACATTTGCGCTTTGCAAAAGCCTTGGTTGGGTATGAAGCAACAATGCCTATGTGATTCTGGCAGAGCCCGGCTGCCAAATTCTAAACGTCCAGCGATTGCTCCCACACGAAAGCTGCCAGCACTGAAAGCTCTACCTGATTTTCACTGTCCCTTGGAACTGCATTCGCTGCCGCACAGACATTCACGCTCTGCGCAAACCTTGGTTGGTTATGATGCAACAATGCCTATGTGACTCTGGCACAGCCCGGTGCCAAATTCGAAACGTCCAGCGATTGCGCCCACACGAAAGCTGCCAGCACTGAAAACTCTACCTGGTTTTCACTGTCCCTTGGAACTGCATTCGCTGCCGCACAGACATTATCGCTCCGCATAAGCTTTATTTGTTTCTGATGCAACAATGCCTATGTGACTCTCGCAGAGACCGGCTGCCAAATTTGAAACGTCCAGCGATTGCGCCCACACGAAAGCTGCCAGCACTGAAAGCTCTACCTGGTTTTCACTGTCCCTTGGAACTGCATTCACTGCCGCACAGACATTCGCGCTCTGCAAAAGCCTTGGTTGGTTATGATGCAACAATGCCTATGTGACTCTCGCAGAGCCCGGCTGCCAAATTTGAAACGTCCAGCGATTGCGCCCACACGAAAGCTGCCAGCACTGAAAGCTCTACCTGGTTTTCACTGTCCCTTGGAACTGCATTCGCTGCCGCACAGACATTCGCGCTCTGCGCAAGCCTTGGTTGGTTATGATGCAACAATGCCTATGTGACTCTGGCAGAGCCCGGCTGCCAAATTCGAAACGTCCAGCGACTGCGCCCACACGAAAGCTGCCAGCACTGAAAGCTCTACCTGGTTTTCACTGTCCCTTGGAACTGCATTCGCTGCCGCACAGACATTCGCGCTCTGCGCAAGCCTTGGTTGGTTATGATGCAACAATGCCTATGTGACTCTCGCAGAGACCGGCTGCCAAATTTGAAACGTCCAGCGATTGCGCCCACACGAAAGCTGCCAGCACTGAAAGCTCTACCTGGTTTTCACTGTCCCTTGGAACTGCATTCGCTGCCGCACAGACATTATCGCTCCGCAAAAGCCTTGGTTGGTTATGATGCAACAATGCCTATGTGAGTCTCCCACAGCCCACTGCCAAATTTAAAACGTCCACTGATTGCGCCCACACGAAAGCTGCCAGCACTGAAAGCTCTACCTGGTTTTCACTGTCCCTTGGAACTGCATTCGCTGCCGCACAGACATTTGCGCTTTGCAAAAGCCTTGGTTGGGTATGAAGCAACAATGCCTATGTGATTCTGGCAGAGCCCGGCTGCCAAATTCGAAACGTCCAGCGATTGCTCCCACACGAAAGCTGCCAGCACTGAAAGCTCTACCTGATTTTCACTGTCCCTTGGAACTGCATTCGCTGCCGCACAGACATTCACGCTCTGCGCAAGCCTTGGTTGGTTATGATGCAACAATGCCTATGTGACTCTGGCACAGCCCGGTGCCAAATTCGAAACGTCCAGCGATTGCGCCCACACGAAAGCTGCCAGCACTGAAAACTCTACCTGGTTTTCACTGTCCCTTGGAACTGCATTCGCTGCCGCACAGACATTATCGCTCCGCATAAGCTTTCTTTGTTTATGATGCAACAATGCCTATGTAACTCTGGCAGAGCCCGGCTGCCAAATTTGAAACGTCCAGCGATTGCGCCCACACGAAAGCTGCCAGCACTGAAAGCTCTACCTGGTTTTCACTGTCCCTTGGAACTGCATTCGCTGCCGCACAGACATTCGAGCTCTGCGCAAGCCTTGGTTGGTTATGATGCAACAATGCCTATGTGACTCTGGCAGAGCCCGGTTGCCAAATTCGAAACGTCCAGCGATTGCACCCACACGAAAGCTGCCAGCACTGAAAGCTCTACCTGGATTTCACTGTCCCTTGGAACTGCATTCGCTGCCGCACAGACATTATCGCTCCGCATAAGCTTTATTTGTTTATGATGCAACAATGCCTATGTGACTCTGGCAGAGCCCGGCTGCCAAATTTGAAACGTCCAGCGATTGCGCCCACACGAAAGCTGCCAGCACTGAAAGCTCTACCTGGTTTTCACTGTCCCTTGGAACTGCATTCGCTGCCGCACAGACATTCGCGCTCTGCGCAAGCCTTGGTTGGTTATGATGCAACAATGCCTATGTGACTCTGCAGAGCCCGCTGCCAAATTCGAAACGTCCAGCGATTGCGCCCACACGAAAGCTGCCAGCACTGAAAGCTCTACCTGGTTTTCACTGTCCCTTGAACTGCATTCGCTGCCGCACAGACATTCGCGACTGCAAAAGCCTTGGTTGGTTATGATGCAACAATGCCTATGTGACTCTCGCACGGCCCGGCTGCCAAATTTGAAACGTCCAGCGATTGCGCCCACACGAAAGCTGCCAGCACTGAAAGCTCTACCTGGTTTTCACTGTCCCTTGGAACTGCATTCGCTGCCGCACAGACATTATCGCTCCGCAAAAGCCTTGGTTGGTTATGATGCAACAATGCCTATGTGAGTCTCGCACAGCCCGGCTGCCAAATTTAAAACGTCCACTGATTGCGCCCACACGAAAGCTGCCAGCACTGAAAGCTCTACCTGGTTTTCACTGTCCCTTGGAACTGCATTCGCTGCCGCACAGACATTATCGCTCCGCAAAAGCCTTGGTTGGTTATGATGCAACAATGCCTATGTGAGTCTCGCACAGCCCACTGCCAAATTTAAAACGTCCACTGATTGCGCCCACACGAAAGCTGCCAGCACTGAAAGCTCTACCTGGTTTTCACTGTCCCTTGGAACTGCATTCGCTGCCGCACAGACATTTGCGCTTTGCAAAAGCCTTGGTTGGGTACGAAGCAACAATGCCTATGTGACTCTGGCAGAGCCCGGCTGCCAAATTCGAAACGTCCAGCGATTGCGCCCACACGAAAGCTGCCAGCACTGAAAGCTCTACCTGGTTTTCACTGTCCCTTGGAACTGCATTCGCTGCCGTACAGACATTCACGCTCTGCGCAAGCCTTGGTTGGTTATGATGCAACAATGCCTATGTGACTCTCGCAGAGCCCGGCTGCCAAATTCGAAACGTCCAGCGATTGCGCCCATACGAAAGCTGCCAGCACTGAAAGCTCTACCTGGTTTTCACTGTCCCTTGGAACTGCATTCGCTGCCGCACAGACATTCGCGCTCCGCAAAAGCCTTGGTTGGTTATGATGCAACAATGCCTATGTGACTCTGGCAGAGCCCAGCTGCCAAATTCGAAACGTCCAGTGATTGCGCCCACACGAAAGCTGCCAGCACTGAAAGCTCTACCTGGATTTCACTGTCCCTTGGAACTGCATTCGCTGCCGCACAGACATTATCGCTCCGCATAAGCTTTATTTGTTTCTGATGCAACAATGCCTATGTGACTCTCGCAGAGACAGGCTGCCAAATTTGAAACGTCCAGCGATTGCGCCCACACGAAAGCTGCCAGCACTGAAAGCTCTACCTGGTTTTCACTGTCCCTTGGAACTGCATTCACTGCCGCACAGACATTCGCGCTCTGCAAAAGCCTTGGTTGGTTATGATGCAACAATGCCTATGTGACTCTCGCAGAGCCCGGCTGCCAAATTTGAAACGTCCAGCGATTGCGCCCACACGAAAGCTGCCAGCACTGAAAGCTCTACCTGGTTTTCACTGTCCCTTGGAACTGCATTCGCTGCCGCACAGACATTCGCGCTCTGCGCAAGCCTTGGTTGGTTATGATGCAACAATGCCTATGTGACTCTCGCAGAGCCCGGCTGCCAAATTCGAAACGTCCAGCGATTGCGCCCAACGAAAGCTGCCAGCACTGAAAGCTCTACCTGGTTTTCACTGTCCCTTGGAACTGCATTCGCTGCCGCACAGACACTCACGCTCTGCGCAAGCCTTGGTTGGTTATGATGCAACAATGCCTATGTGACTCTCGCAGAGACCGGCTGCCAAATTTGAAACGTCCAGCGATCGCGCCCACACAAAACCTGCCAGCACTGAAAGCTCTACCTGGTTTTCACTGTCCCTTGGAACTGCATTCGCTGCCGCACAGACATTCACGCTCTGCGCAAGCCTTGGTTGGTTATGATGCAACAATGCCTATGTGACTCTGGCAGAGCCCGGCTGCCAAATTTGAAACGTCCAGCGATTGCGCCCACACGAAAGCTGCCAGCACTGAAAGCTCTACCTGGTTTTCACTGTCCCTTGGAACTGCATTCGCTGCCGCACAGACATTCGCGCTCTGCGCAAGCCTTGGTTGGTTATGATGCAACAATGCCTATGTGACTCTCGCAGAGCCCGGCTGCCAAATTTGAAACGTCCACTGATTGCGCCCACACGAAAGCTGCCAGCACTGAAAGCTCTACCTGGTTTTCACTGTCCCTTGGAACTGCATTCGCTGCCGCACAGACATTTGCGCTTTGCAAAAGCCTTGGTTGGGTACGAAGCAACAATGCCTATGTGACTCTGGCAGAGCCCGGCTGCCAAATTCGAAATGTCCAGCGATTGCTCCCACACGAAAGCTGCCAGCACTGAAAGCTCTACCTGGTTTTCACTGTCCCTTGGAACTGCATTCGCTGCCGCACAGACATTCACGCTCTGCGCAAGCCTTGGTTGGTTATGATGCAACAATGCCTATGTGACTCTGGCAGAGCCCGGCTGCCAAATTCGAAACGTCCAGCGATTGCGCCCACACGAAAGCTGCCAGCACTGAAAGCTCTACCTGGTTTTCACTGTCCCTTGGAACTGCATTCGCTGCCGCACAGACATTCACGCTCTGCGCAAGCCTTGGTTGGTTATGATGCAACAATGCCTATGTGACTCTGGCAGAGCCCGGCTGCCAAATTCGAAACGTCCAGCGATTGCGCCCACACGAAAGCTGCCAGCACTGAAAGCTCTACCTGGTTTTCACTGTCCCTTGGAACTGCATTCGCTGCCGCACAGACATTCGCGCTCCGCAAAAGCCTTGGTTGGTTATGATGCAACAATGCCTATGTGACTCTGGCAGAGCCCGGCTGCCAAATTCGAAACGTCCAGTGATTGCGCCCACACGAAAGCTGCCAGCACTGAAAGCTCTACCTGGTTTTCACTGTCCCTTGGAACTGCATTCACTGCCGCACAGACATTCGCGCTCTGCAAAAGCCTTGGTTGGTTATGATGCAACAATGCCTATGTGAGTCTCCCACAGCCCACTGCCAAATTTAAAACGTCCACTGATTGCGCCCACACGAAAGCTGCCAGCACTGAAAGCTCTACCTGGTTTTCACTGTCCCTTGGAACTGCATTCGCTGCCGCACAGACATTTGCGCTTTGCAAAAGCCTTGGTTGGGTATGAAGCAACAATGCCTATGTGACTCTGGCAGAGCCCGGCTGCCAAATTCGAAACGTCCAGCGATTGCTCCCACACGAAAGCTGCCAGCACTGAAAGCTCTACCTGATTTTCACTGTCCCTTGGAACTGCATTCGCTGCCGCACAGACATTCACGCTCTGCGCAAGCCTTGGTTGGTTATGATGCAACAATGCCTATGTGACTCTGGCAGAGACCGGCTGCCAAATTTGAAACATTGACCGATTGCGCCCACACGAAAGCTGCCAGCACTGAAAGCTCTACCTGGTTTTCACTGTCCCTTGGAACTGCATTCGCTGCCGCACAGACATTCGCGGTCCGCAAAAGCCTTGGTTGGTTATGATGCAACAATGCCTATGTGAGTCTCGCACAGCCCACTGCCAAATTTAAAACGTCCACTGATTGCGCCCACACGAAAGCTGCCAGCACTGAAAGCTCTACCTGGTTTTCACTGTCCCTTGGAACTGCATTCGCTGCCGCACAGACATTCGCGCTCTGCGCAAGCCTTGGTTGGTTATGATGCAACAATGCCTATGTGACTCTGCAGAGCCCGCTGCCAAATTCGAAACGTCCAGCGATTGCGCCCACACGAAAGCTGCCAGCACTGAAAGCTCTACCTGGTTTTCACTGTCCCTTGAACTGCATTCGCTGCCGCACAGACATTCGCGACTGCAAAAGCCTTGGTTGGTTATGATGCAACAATGCCTATGTGACTCTCGCACGGCCCGGCTGCCAAATTTGAAACGTCCAGCGATTGCGCCCACACGAAAGCTGCCAGCACTGAAAGCTCTACCTGGTTTTCACTGTCCCTTGGAACTGCATTCGCTGCCGCACAGACATTCGCGCTCTGCGCAAGCCTTGGTTGGTTATGATGCAACAATGCCTATGTGACTCTCGCAGAGCCCGGCTGCCAAATTTGAAACGTCCAGCGATTGCGCCCACACGAAAGCTGCCAGCACTGAAAGCTCTACCTGGTTTTCACTGTCCCTTGGAACTGCATTCGCTGCCGCACAGACATTTGCGCTCCGCAAAAGCCTTGGTTGGTTATGATGCAACAATGCCTATGTGAGTCTCGCACAGCCCACTGCCAAATTTAAAACGTCCACTGATTGCGCCCACACGAAAGCTGCCAGCACTGAAAGCTCTACCTGGTTTTCACTGTCCCTTGGAACTGCATTCGCTGCCGCACAGACATTTGCGCTTTGCAAAAGCCTTGGTTGGTTTCGAAGCAACAATGCCTATGTGACTCTGGCAGAGCCCGGCTGCCAAATTCGAAACGTCCAGCGATTGCGCCCACACGAAAGCTGCCAGCACTGAAAGCTCTACCTGGTTTTCACTGTCCCTTGGAACTGCATTCGCTGCCGTACAGACATTAACGCTCTGCGCAAGCCTTGGTTGGTTATGATGCAACAATGCCTATGTGACTCTGGCAGAGCCCGGCTGCCAAATTCGAAACGTCCAGCGATTGCGCCCATACGAAAGCTGCCAGCACTGAAAGCTCTACCTGCTTTTCACTGTCCCTTGGAACTGCATTCGCTGCCGCACAGACATTCGCGCTCCGCAAAAGCCTTGGTTGGTTATGATGCAACAATGCCTATGTGACTCTGGCAGAGCCCAGCTGCCAAATTCGAAACGTCCAGTGATTGCGCCCACACGAAAGCTGCCAGCACTGAAAGCTCTACCTGGATTTCACTGTCCCTTGGAACTGCATTCGCTGCCGCACAGACATTATCGCTCCGCATAAGCTTTATTTGTTTCTGATGCAACAATGCCTATGTGACTCTCGCAGAGACCGGCTGCCAAATTTGAAACGTCCAGCGATTGCGCCCACACGAAAGCTGCCAGCACTGAAAGCTCTACCTGGTTTTCACTGTCCCTTGGAACTGCATTCACTGCCGCACAGACATTCGCGCTCTGCAAAAGCCTTGGTTGGTTATGATGCAACAATGCCTATGTGACTCTGGCAGAGCCCGGCTGCCAAATTTGAAACGTCCAGCGATTGCGCCCACACGAAAGCTGCCAGCACTGAAAGCT
The DNA here is from genome assembly GCF_035582795.1 of Mycteria americana. Classification (NCBI taxonomy): domain Eukaryota; kingdom Metazoa; phylum Chordata; class Aves; order Ciconiiformes; family Ciconiidae; genus Mycteria; species Mycteria americana. The sequence continues at coordinate 433,323 of NW_027445609.1, read as the reverse complement.
CTACCTGGTTTTCACTGTCCCTTGGAACTGCATTCGCTGCCGCACAGACATTCGCGCTCTGCGCAAGCCTTGGTTGGTTATGATGCAACAATGCCTATGTGACTCTGGCAGAGCCCGGCTGCCAAATTCGAAACGTCCAGCGACTGCGCCCACACGAAAGCTGCCAGCACTGAAAGCTCTACCTGGTTTTCACTGTCCCTTGGAACTGCATTCGCTGCCGCACAGACATTCGCGCTCTGCGCAAGCCTTGGTTGGTTATGATGCAACAATGCCTATGTGACTCTCGCAGAGACCGGCTGCCAAATTTGAAACGTCCAGCGATTGCGCCCACACGAAAGCTGCCAGCACTGAAAGCTCTACCTGGTTTTCACTGTCCCTTGGAACTGCATTCGCTGCCGCACAGACATTATCGCTCCGCAAAAGCCTTGGTTGGTTATGATGCAACAATGCCTATGTGAGTCTCCCACAGCCCACTGCCAAATTTAAAACGTCCACTGATTGCGCCCACACGAAAGCTGCCAGCACTGAAAGCTCTACCTGGTTTTCACTGTCCCTTGGAACTGCATTCGCTGCCGCACAGACATTTGCGCTTTGCAAAAGCCTTGGTTGGGTATGAAGCAACAATGCCTATGTGATTCTGGCAGAGCCCGGCTGCCAAATTCGAAACGTCCAGCGATTGCTCCCACACGAAAGCTGCCAGCACTGAAAGCTCTACCTGATTTTCACTGTCCCTTGGAACTGCATTCGCTGCCGCACAGACATTCACGCTCTGCGCAAGCCTTGGTTGGTTATGATGCAACAATGCCTATGTGACTCTGGCACAGCCCGGTGCCAAATTCGAAACGTCCAGCGATTGCGCCCACACGAAAGCTGCCAGCACTGAAAACTCTACCTGGTTTTCACTGTCCCTTGGAACTGCATTCGCTGCCGCACAGACATTCGCGCTCCGCATAAGCTTTCTTTGTTTATGATGCAACAATGCCTATGTAACTCTGGCAGAGCCCGGCTGCCAAATTTGAAACGTCCAGCGATTGCGCCCACACGAAAGCTGCCAGCACTGAAAGCTCTACCTGGTTTTCACTGTCCCTTGGAACTGCATTCGCTGCCGCACAGACATTCGAGCTCTGCGCAAGCCTTGGTTGGTTATGATGCAACAATGCCTATGTGACTCTGGCAGAGCCCGGTTGCCAAATTCGAAACGTCCAGCGATTGCACCCACACGAAAGCTGCCAGCACTGAAAGCTCTACCTGGATTTCACTGTCCCTTGGAACTGCATTCGCTGCCGCACAGACATTATCGCTCCGCATAAGCTTTATTTGTTTATGATGCAACAATGCCTATGTGACTCTGGCAGAGCCCGGCTGCCAAATTTGAAACGTCCAGCGATTGCGCCCACACGAAAGCTGCCAGCACTGAAAGCTCTACCTGGTTTTCACTGTCCCTTGGAACTGCATTCGCTGCCGCACAGACATTCGCGCTCTGCGCAAGCCTTGGTTGGTTATGATGCAACAATGCCTATGTGACTCTCGCAGAGACCGGCTGCCAAATTTGAAACGTCCAGCGATTGCGCCCACACGAAAGCTGCCAGCACTGAAAGCTCTACCTGGATTTCACTGTCCCTTGGAACTGCATTCGCTGCCGCACAGACATTATCGCTCCGCATAAGCTTTATTTGTTTATGATGCAATAAAGCCTATGTGACTCTCGCAGAGCCTGGCTGCCAAATTTGAAACGTCCAGCGATTGCGCCCACACGAAAGCTGCCAGCACTGAAAGCTCTACCTGGTTTTCACTGTCCCTTGGAACTGCATTCGCTGCCGCACAGACATTAGCGCTCTGCGCAAGCCTTGGTTGGGTATGAAGGAACAATGCCTATGTGACTCTCGCAGAGCCCGGCTGCCAAATTCGAAACGTCCAGCGATTGCGCCCACACGAAAGCTGCCAGCACTGAAAGCTCTACCTGGTTTTCACTGTCCCTTGGAACTGCATTCGCTGCCACACAGACATTCGCGCTCTGCAAAAGCCTTGGTTGGTTATGATGCAACAATGCCTATGTGACTCTCGCAGAGCCCGGCTGCCAAATTTGAAATGTACACCAATTGCGCCCACACGAAAGCTGCCAGCACTGAAAGCTCTACCTGGATTTCACTGTCCCTTGGAACTGCATTCGCTGCCGCACAGACATTATCGCTCCGCATAAGCTTTATTTGTTTCTGATGCAACAATGCCTATGTGACTCTCGCAGAGACCGGCTGCCAAATTTGAAACGTCCAGCGATTGCGCCCACACGAAAGCTGCCAGCACTGAAAGCTCTACCTGGTTTTCACTGTCCCTTGGAACTGCATTCACTGCCGCACAGACATTCGCGCTCTGCAAAAGCCTTGGTTGGTTATGATGCAACAATGCCTATGTGACTCTGGCAGAGCCCGGCTGCCAAATTTGAAACGTCCAGCGATTGCGCCCACATGAAAGCTGCCAGCACTGAAAGCTCTACCTGGTTTTCACTGTCCCTTGGAACTGCATTCGCTGCCGCACAGACATTCGCGCTCTGCGCAAGCCTTTGTTGGTTATGATGCAACAATGCCTATGTGACTCTCGCAGAGCCCGGCTGCCAAATTCGAAACGTCAAGCGATTGCGCCCACACGAAAGCTGCCAGCACTGAAAGCTCTACCTGGTTTTCACTGTCCCTTGGAACTGCATTCGCTGCCGCACAGACACTCACGCTCTGCGCAAGCCTTGGTTGGTTATGATGCAACAATGCCTATGTGACTCTCGCAGAGACCGGCTGCCAAATTTGAAACGTCCAGCGATCGCGCCCACACGAAACCTACCAGCACTGAAAGCTCTACCTGGTTTTCACTGTCCCTTGGAACTGCATTCGCTGCCGCACAGACATTCACGCTCTGCGCAAGCCTTGGTTGGTTATGATGCAACAATGCCTATGTGACTCTCGCAGAGACCGGCTGCCAAATTTGAAACGTCCAGCGATTGCGCCCACACGAAAGCTGCCAGCACTGAAAGCTCTACCTGGTTTTCACTGTCCCTTGGAACTGCATTCGCTGCCGCACAGACATTCGCGCTCTGCGCAAGCCTTGGTTGGTTATGATGCAACAATGCCTATGTGACTCTGGTAGAGCCCGGCTGCCAAATTTGAAACGTCCAGCGACTGCGCCCACACGAAAGCTGCCAGCACTGAAAGCTCTACCTGGTTTTCAATGTCCCTTGGAACTGCATTCGCTGCCGCACAGACATTCGCGCTCTGCGCAAGTCTTGGTTGGTTATGATGCAACAATGCCTATGTGACTCTGGCAGAGCCCGGCTGCCAAATTTGAAACATTGACCGATTGCGCCCACACGAAAGCTGCCAGCACTGAAAGCTCTACCTGGTTTTCACTGTCCCTTGGAACTGCATTCACTGCCGCACAGACATTCGCGCTCTGCAAAAGCCTTGGTTGGTTATGATGCAACAATGCCTATGTGACTCTCGCAGAGCCCGGCTGCCAAATTTGAAACGTCCAGCGATTGCGCCCACACGAAAGCTGCCAGCACTGAAAGCTCTACCTGGTTTTCACTGTCCCTTGGAACTGCATTCGCTGCCGCACAGACATTCACGCTCTGCGCAAGCCTTGGTTGGTTATGATGCAACAATGCCTATGTGACTCTCGCAGAGCCCGGCTGCCAAATTTGAAACGTCCAGCCATTGCGCCCACACGAAAGCTGCCAGCACTGAAAGCTCTACCTGGATTTCACTGTCCCTTGGAACTGCATTCGCTGCCGCACAGACATTCGCGCTCTGCGCAAGCCTTGGTTGGTTATGATGCAACAATGCCTATGTGACTCTGGCAGAGCCCGGCTGCCAAATTTGAAACGTCCAGCGATTGCGCCCACACAAAAGCTGCCAGCACTGAAAGCTCTACCTGGTTTTCACTGTCCCTTGGAACTGCATTCACTGCCGCACAGACATTCGCGCTCTGCAAAAGCCTTGGTTGGTTATGATGCAACAATGCCTATGTGACTCTGGCAGAGCCCGGCTGCCAAATTTGAAACGTCCAGCGATTGCGCCCACACGAAAGCTGCCAGCACTGAAAGCTCTACCTGGTTTTCACTGTCCCTTGGAACTGCATTCGCTGCCGCACAGACATTATCGCTCCGCAAAAGCCTTGGTTGGTTATGATGCAACAATGCCTATGTGAGTCTCGCACAGCCCACTGCCAAATTTAAAACGTCCACTGATTGCGCCCACACGAAAGCTGCCAGCACTGAAAGCTCTACCTGGTTTTCACTGTCCCTTGGAACTGCATTCGCTGCCGCACAGACATTTGCGCTTTGCAAAAGCCTTGGTTGGGTACGAAGCAACAATGCCTATGTGACTCTGGCAGAGCCCGGCTGCCAAATTCGAAACGTCCAGCGATTGCTCCCACACGAAAGCTGCCAGCACTGAAAGCTCTACCTGGTTTTCACTGTCCCTTGGAACTGCATTCGCTGCCGCACAGACATTCACGCTCTGCGCAAGCCTTGGTTGGTTATGATGCAACAATGCCTATGTGACTCTGGCAGAGCCCGGCTGCCAAATTCGAAACGTCCAGCGATTGCGCCCACACGAAAGCTGCCAGCACTGAAAGCTCTACCTGGTTTTCACTGTCCCTTGGAACTGCATTCGCTGCCGCACAGACATTCACGCTCTGCGCAAGCCTTGGTTGGTTATGATGCAACAATGCCTATGTGACTCTCGCAGAGCCCGGCTGCCAAATTCGAAACGTCCAGCGATTGCTCCCACACGAAAGCTGCCAGCACTGAAAGCTCTACCTGGTTTTCACTGTCCCTTGGAACTGCATTCGCTGCCGCACAGACATTCGCGCTCCGCAAAAGCCTTGGTTGGTTATGATGCAACAATGCCTATGTGACTCTGGCAGAGCCCGGCTGCCAAATTCGAAACGTCCAGTGATTGCGCCCACACGAAAGCTGCCAGCACTGAAAGGTCTACCTGGATTTCACTGTCCCTTGGAACTGCATTCGCTGCCGCACAGACATTATCGCTCCGCATAAGCTTTATTTGTTTCTGATGCAACAATGCCTATGTGACTCTCGCAGAGACCGGCTGCCAAATTTGAAACGTCCATCGATTGCGCCCACACGAAAGCTGCCAGCACTGAAAGCTCTACCTGGTTTTCACTGTCCCTTGGAACTGCATTCACTGCCGCACAGACATTCGCGCTCTGCAAAAGCCTTGGTTGGTTATGATGCAACAATGCCTATGTGAGTCTCCCACAGCCCACTGCCAAATTTAAAACGTCCACTGATTGCGCCCACACGAAAGCTGCCAGCACTGAAAGCTCTACCTGGTTTTCACTGTCCCTTGGAACTGCATTCGCTGCCGCACAGACATTTGCGCTTTGCAAAAGCCTTGGTTGGGTATGAAGCAACAATGCCTATGTGACTCTGGCAGAGCCCGGCTGCCAAATTCGAAACGTCCAGCGATTGCTCCCACACGAAAGCTGCCAGCACTGAAAGCTCTACCTGATTTTCACTGTCCCTTGGAACTGCATTCGCTGCCGCACAGACATTCACGCTCTGCGCAAGCCTTGGTTGGTTATGATGCAACAATGCCTATGTGACTCTGGCAGAGACCGGCTGCCAAATTTGAAACATTGACCGATTGCGCCCACACGAAAGCTGCCAGCACTGAAAGCTCTACCTGGTTTTCACTGTCCCTTGGAACTGCATTCGCTGCCGCACAGACATTCGCGGTCCGCAAAAGCCTTGGTTGGTTATGATGCAACAATGCCTATGTGAGTCTCCCACAGCCCACTGCCAAATTTAAAACGTCCACTGATTGCGCCCACACGAAAGCTGCCAGCACTGAAAGCTCTACCTGGTTTTCACTGTCCCTTGGAACTGCATTCGCTGCCGCACAGACATTCGCGCTCTGCGCAAGCCTTGGTTGGTTATGATGCAACAATGCCTATGTGACTCTGCAGAGCCCGCTGCCAAATTCGAAACGTCCAGCGATTGCGCCCACACGAAAGCTGCCAGCACTGAAAGCTCTACCTGGTTTTCACTGTCCCTTGAACTGCATTCGCTGCCGCACAGACATTCGCGACTGCAAAAGCCTTGGTTGGTTATGATGCAACAATGCCTATGTGACTCTCGCACGGCCCGGCTGCCAAATTTGAAACGTCCAGCGATTGCGCCCACACGAAAGCTGCCAGCACTGAAAGCTCTACCTGGTTTTCACTGTCCCTTGGAACTGCATTCGCTGCCGCACAGACATTCGCGCTCTGCGCAAGGCTTGGTTAGTTATGATGCAACAATGCCTATGTGACTCTCGCAGAGCCCGGCTGCCAAATTTGAAACGTCCAGCGATTGCGCCCACACGAAAGCTGCCAGCACTGAAAGCTCTACCTGGTTTTCACTGTCCCTTGGAACTGCATTCGCTGCCGCACAGACATTATCGCTCCGCAAAAGCCTTGGTTGGTTATGATGCAACAATGCCTATGTGAGTCTCGCACAGCCCACTGCCAAATTTAAAACGTCCACTGATTGCGCCCACACGAAAGCTGCCAGCACTGAAAGCTCTACCTGGTTTTCACTGTCCCTTGGAACTGCATTCGCTGCCGCACAGACATTTGCGCTTTGCAAAAGCCTTGGTTGGGTACGAAGCAACAATGCCTATGTGACTCTGGCAGAGCCCGGCTGCCAAATTCGAAACGTCCAGCGATTGCGCCCACACGAAAGCTGCCAGCACTGAAAGCTCTACCTGGTTTTCACTGTCCCTTGGAACTGCATTCGCTGCCGTACAGACATTCACGCTCTGCGCAAGCCTTGGTTGGTTATGATGCAACAATGCCTATGTGACTCTGGCAGAGCCCGGCTGCCAAATTCGAAACGTCCAGCGATTGCGCCCATACGAAAGCTGCCAGCACTGAAAGCTCTACCTGGTTTTCACTGTCCCTTGGAACTGCATTCGCTGCCGCACAGACATTCGCGCTCCGCAAAAGCCTTGGTTGGTTATGATGCAACAATGCCTATGTGACTCTGGCAGAGCCCAGCTGCCAAATTCGAAACGTCCAGTGATTGCGCCCACACGAAAGCTGCCAGCACTGAAAGCTCTACCTGGATTTCACTGTCCCTTGGAACTGCATTCGCTGCCGCACAGACATTATCGCTCCGCATAAGCTTTATTTGTTTCTGATGCAACAATGCCTATGTGACTCTCGCAGAGACCGGCTGCCAAATTTGAAACGTCCAGCGATTGCGCCCACACGAAAGCTGCCAGCACTGAAAGCTCTACCTGGTTTTCACTGTCCCTTGGAACTGCATTCACTGCCGCACAGACATTCGCGCTCTGCAAAAGCCTTGGTTGGTTATGATGCAACAATGCCTATGTGACTCTCGCAGAGCCCGGCTGCCAAATTTGAAACGTCCAGCGATTGCGCCCACACGAAAGCTGCCAGCACTGAAAGCTCTACCTGGTTTTCACTGTCCCTTGGAACTGCATTCGCTGCCGCACAGACATTCGCGCTCTGCGCAAGCCTTGGTTGGTTATGATGCAACAATGCCTATGTGACTCTCGCAGAGCCCGGCTGCCAAATTCGAAACGTCCAGCGATTGCGCCCAACGAAAGCTGCCAGCACTGAAAGCTCTACCTGGTTTTCACTGTCCCTTGGAACTGCATTCGCTGCCGCACAGACACTCACGCTCTGCGCAAGCCTTGGTTGGTTATGATGCAACAATGCCTATGTGACTCTCGCAGAGACCGGCTGCCAAATTTGAAACGTCCAGCGATCGCGCCCACACAAAACCTGCCAGCACTGAAAGCTCTACCTGGTTTTCACTGTCCCTTGGAACTGCATTCGCTGCCGCACAGACATTCACGCTCTGCGCAAGCCTTGGTTGGTTATGATGCAACAATGCCTATGTGACTCTGGCAGAGCCCGGCTGCCAAATTTGAAACGTCCAGCGATTGCGCCCACACGAAAGCTGCCAGCACTGAAAGCTCTACCTGGTTTTCACTGTCCCTTGGAACTGCATTCGCTGCCGCACAGACATTCGCGCTCTGCGCAAGCCTTGGTTGGTTATGATGCAACAATGCCTATGTGACTCTCGCAGAGCCCGGCTGCCAAATTTGAAACGTCCACTGATTGCGCCCACACGAAAGCTGCCAGCACTGAAAGCTCTACCTGGTTTTCACTGTCCCTTGGAACTGCATTCGCTGCCGCACAGACATTTGCGCTTTGCAAAAGCCTTGGTTGGGTACGAAGCAACAATGCCTATGTGACTCTGGCAGAGCCCGGCTGCCAAATTCGAAACGTCCAGCGATTGCTCCCACACGAAAGCTGCCAGCACTGAAAGCTCTACCTGGTTTTCACTGTCCCTTGGAACTGCATTCGCTGCCGCACAGACATTCACGCTCTGCGCAAGCCTTGGTTGGTTATGATGCAACAATGCCTATGTGACTCTGGCAGAGCCCGGCTGCCAAATTCGAAACGTCCAGCGATTGCGCCCACACGAAAGCTGCCAGCACTGAAAGCTCTACCTGGTTTTCACTGTCCCTTGGAACTGCATTCGCTGCCGCACAGACATTCACGCTCTGCGCAAGCCTTGGTTGGTTATGATGCAACAATGCCTATGTGACTCTGGCAGAGCCCGGCTGCCAAATTCGAAACGTCCAGCGATTGCGCCCATACGAAAGCTGCCAGCACTGAAAGCTCTACCTGGTTTTCACTGTCCCTTGGAACTGCATTCGCTGCCGCACAGACATTCGCGCTCCGCAAAAGCCTTGGTTGGTTATGATGCAACAATGCCTATGTGACTCTGGCAGAGCCCGGCTGCCAAATTCGAAACGTCCAGTGATTGCGCCCACACGAAAGCTGCCAGCACTGAAAGGTCTACCTGGATTTCACTGTCCCTTGGAACTGCATTCGCTGCCGCACAGACATTATCGCTCCGCATAAGCTTTATTTGTTTCTGATGCAACAATGCCTATGTGACTCTCGCAGAGACCGGCTGCCAAATTTGAAACGTCCAGCGATTGCGCCCACACGAAAGCTGCCAGCACTGAAAGCTCTACCTGGTTTTCACTGTCCCTTGGAACTGCATTCACTGCCGCACAGACATTCGCGCTCTGCAAAAGCCTTGGTTGGTTATGATGCAACAATGCCTATGTGAGTCTCCCACAGCCCACTGCCAAATTTAAAACGTCCACTGATTGCGCCCACACGAAAGCTGCCAGCACTGAAAGCTCAACCTGGTTTTCACTGTCCCTTGGAACTGCATTCGCTGCCGCACAGACATTTGCGCTTTGCAAAAGCCTTGGTTGGGTATGAAGCAACAATGCCTATGTGACTCTGGCAGAGCCCGGCTGCCAAATTCGAAACGTCCAGCGATTGCTCCCACACGAAAGCTGCCAGCACTGAAAGCTCTACCTGATTTTCACTGTCCCTTGGAACTGCATTCGCTGCCGCACAGACATTCACGCTCTGCGCAAGCCTTGGTTGGTTATGATGCAACAATGCCTATGTGACTCTGGCAGAGACCGGCTGCCAAATTTGAAACATTGACCGATTGCGCCCACACGAAAGCTGCCAGCACTGAAAGCTCTACCTGGTTTTCACTGTCCCTTGGAACTGCATTCGCTGCCGCACAGACATTCGCGGTCCGCAAAAGCCTTGGTTGGTTATGATGCAACAATGCCTATGTGAGTCTCGCACAGCCCACTGCCAAATTTAAAACGTCCACTGATTGCGCCCACACGAAAGCTGCCAGCACTGAAAGCTCTACCTGGTTTTCACTGTCCCTTGGAACTGCATTCGCTGCCGCACAGACATTCGCGCTCTGCGCAAGCCTTGGTTGGTTATGATGCAACAATGCCTATGTGACTCTGCAGAGCCCGCTGCCAAATTCGAAACGTCCAGCGATTGCGCCCACACGAAAGCTGCCAGCACTGAAAGCTCTACCTGGTTTTCACTGTCCCTTGAACTGCATTCGCTGCCGCACAGACATTCGCGACTGCAAAAGCCTTGGTTGGTTATGATGCAACAATGCCTATGTGACTCTCGCACGGCCCGGCTGCCAAATTTGAAACGTCCAGCGATTGCGCCCACACGAAAGCTGCCAGCACTGAAAGCTCTACCTGGTTTTCACTGTCCCTTGGAACTGCATTCGCTGCCGCACAGACATTCGCGCTCTGCGCAAGCCTTGGTTGGTTATGATGCAACAATGCCTATGTGACTCTCGCAGAGCCCGGCTGCCAAATTTGAAACGTCCAGCGATTGCGCCCACACGAAAGCTGCCAGCACTGAAAGCTCTACCTGGTTTTCACTGTCCCTTGGAACTGCATTCGCTGCCGCACAGACATTTGCGCTCCGCAAAAGCCTTGGTTGGTTATGATGCAACAATGCCTATGTGACTCTCGCAGAGCCCGGCTGCCAAATTTGAAATGTACACCAATTGCGCCCACACGAAAGCTGCCAGCACTGAAAGCTCTACCTGGATTTCACTGTCCCTTGGAACTGCATTCGCTGCCGCACAGACATTATCGCTCCGCATAAGCTTTATTTGTTTCTGATGCAACAATGCCTATGTGACTCTCGCAGAGACCGGCTGCCAAATTTGAAACGTCCAGCGATTGCGCCCACACGAAAGCTGCCAGCACTGAAAGCTCTACCTGGTTTTCACTGTCCCTTGGAACTGCATTCACTGCCGCACAGACATTCGCGCTCTGCAAAAGCCTTGGTTGGTTATGATGCAACAATGCCTATGTGACTCTGGCAGAGCCCGGCTGCCAAATTTGAAACGTCCAGCGATTGCGCCCACACGAAAGCTGCCAGCACTGAAAGCTCTACCTGGTTTTCACTGTCCCTTGGAACTGCATTCGCTGCCGCACAGACATTCGCGCTCTGCGCAAGCCTTTGTTGGTTATGATGCAACAATGCCTATGTGACTCTCGCAGAGCCCGGCTGCCAAATTCGAAACGTCAAGCGATTGCGCCCACACGAAAGCTGCCAGCACTGAAAGCTCTACCTGGTTTTCACTGTCCCTTGGAACTGCATTCGCTGCCGCACAGACACTCACGCTCTGCGCAAGCCTTGGTTGGTTATGATGCAACAATGCCTATGTGACTCTCGCAGAGACCGGCTGCCAAATTTGAAACGTCCAGCGATCGCGCCCACACGAAACCTGCCAGCACTGAAAGCTCTACCTGGTTTTCACTGTCCCTTGGAACTGCATTCGCTGCCGCACAGACATTCACGCTCTGCGCAAGCCTTGGTTGGTTATGATGCAACAATGCCTATGTGACTCTCGCAGAGACCGGCTGCCAAATTTGAAACGTCCAGCGATTGCGCCCACACGAAAGCTGCCAGCACTGAAAGCTCTACCTGGTTTTCACTGTCCCTTGGAACTGCATTCGCTGCCGCACAGACATTCGCGCTCTGCGCAAGCCTTGGTTGGTTATGATGCAACAATGCCTATGTGACTCTGGTAGAGCCCGGCTGCCAAATTTGAAACGTCCAGCGACTGCGCCCACACGAAAGCTGCCAGCACTGAAAGCTCTACCTGGTTTTCAATGTCCCTTGGAACTGCATTCGCTGCCGCACAGACATTCGCGCTCTGCGCAAGTCTTGGTTGGTTATGATGCAACAATGCCTATGTGACTCTGGCAGAGCCCGGCTGCCAAATTTGAAACATTGACCGATTGCGCCCACACGAAAGCTGCCAGCACTGAAAGCTCTACCTGGTTTTCACTGTCCCTTGGAACTGCATTCACTGCCGCACAGACATTCGCGCTCTGCAAAAGCCTTGGTTGGTTATGATGCAACAATGCCTATGTGACTCTCGCAGAGCCCGGCTGCCAAATTTGAAACGTCCAGCGATTGCGCCCACACGAAAGCTGCCAGCACTGAAAGCTCTACCTGGTTTTCACTGTCCCTTGGAACTGCATTCGCTGCCGCACAGACATTCACGCTCTGCGCAAGCCTTGGTTGGTTATGATGCAACAATGCCTATGTGACTCTCGCAGAGCCCGGCTGCCAAATTCGAAACGTCCAGCGATTGCGCCCACACGAAAGCTGCCAGCACTGAAAGCTCTACCTGGTTTTCACTGTCCCTTGGAACTGCATTCACTGCCGCACAGACATTCGCGCTCTGCAAAAGCCTTGGTTGGTTATGATGCAACAATGCCTATGTGACTCTGGCAGAGCCCGGCTGCCAAATTTGAAACGTCTAGCCATTGCGCCCACACGAAAGCTGCCAGCACTGAAAGCTCTACCTGGATTTCACTGTCCCTTGGAACTGCATTCGCTGCCGCACAGACATTCGCGCTCTGCGCAAGCCTTGGTTGGTTATGATGCAACAATGCCTATGTGACTCTGGCAGAGCCCGGCTGCCAAATTTGAAACGTCCAGCGATTGCGCCCACACGAAAGCTGCCAGCACTGAAAGCTCTACCTGGTTTTCACTGTCCCTTGGAACTGCATTCACTGCCGCACAGACATTCGCGCTCTGCAAAAGCCTTGGTTGGTTATGATGCAACAATGCCTATGTGACTCTGGCAGAGCCCGGCTGCCAAATTTGAAACGTCCAGCGATTGCGCCCACACGAAAGCTGCCAGCACTGAAAGCTCTACCTGGTTTTCACTGTCCCTTGGAACTGCATTCGCTGCCGCACAGACATTATCGCTCCGCAAAAGCCTTGGTTGGTTATGATGCAACAATGCCTATGTGAGTCTCGCACAGCCCACTGCCAAATTTAAAACGTCCACTGATTGCGCCCACACGAAAGCTGCCAGCACTGAAAGCTCTACCTGGTTTTCACTGTCCCTTGGAACTGCATTCGCTGCCGCACAGACATTTGCGCTTTGCAAAAGCCTTGGTTGGGTACGAAGCAACAATGCCTATGTGACTCTGGCAGAGCCCGGCTGCCAAATTCGAAACGTCCAGCGATTGCTCCCACACGAAAGCTGCCAGCACTGAAAGCTCTACCTGGTTTTCACTGTCCCTTGGAACTGCATTCGCTGCCGCACAGACATTCGCGCTCTGCGCAAGCCTTGGTTGGTTATGATGCAACAATGCCTATGTGACTCTGCAGAGCCCGCTGCCAAATTCGAAACGTCCAGCGATTGCGCCCACACGAAAGCTGCCAGCACTGAAAGCTCTACCTGGTTTTCACTGTCCCTTGAACTGCATTCGCTGCCGCACAGACATTCGCGACTGCAAAAGCCTTGGTTGGTTATGATGCAACAATGCCTATGTGACTCTCGCACGGCCCGGCTGCCAAATTTGAAACGTCCAGCGATTGCGCCCACACGAAAGCTGCCAGCACTGAAAGCTCTACCTGGTTTTCACTGTCCCTTGGAACTGCATTCGCTGCCGCACAGACATTATCGCTCCGCAAAAGCCTTGGTTGGTTATGATGCAACAATGCCTATGTGAGTCTCGCACAGCCCACTGCCAAATTTAAAACGTCCACTGATTGCGCCCACACGAAAGCTGCCAGCACTGAAAGCTCTACCTGGTTTTCACTGTCCCTTGGAACTGCATTCGCTGCCGCACAGACATTTGCGCTTTGCAAAAGCCTTGGTTGGGTACGAAGCAACAATGCCTATGTGACTCTGGCAGAGCCCGGCTGCCAAATTCGAAACGTCCAGCGATTGCGCCCACACGAAAGCTGCCAGCACTGAAAGCTCTACCTGGTTTTCACTGTCCCTTGGAACTGCATTCGCTGCCGCACAGACATTCACGCTCTGCGCAAGCCTTGGTTGGTTATGATGCAACAATGCCTATGTGACTCTGGCAGAGCCCGGCTGCCAAATTCGAAACGTCCAGCGATTGCGCCCATACGAAAGCTGCCAGCACTGAAAGCTCTACCTGGTTTTCACTGTCCCTTGGAACTGCATTCGCTGCCGCACAGACATTCGCGCTCCGCAAAAGCCTTGGTTGGTTATGATGCAACAATGCCTATGTGACTCTGGCAGAGCCCAGCTGCCAAATTCGAAACGTCCAGTGATTGCGCCCACACGAAAGCTGCCAGCACTGAAAGCTCTACCTGGATTTCACTGTCCCTTGGAACTGCATTCGCTGCCGCACAGACATTATCGCTCCGCATAAGCTTTATTTGTTTCTGATGCAACAATGCCTATGTGACTCTCGCAGAGACCGGCTGCCAAATTTGAAACGTCCAGCGATTGCGCCCACACGAAAGCTGCCAGCACTGAAAGCTCTACCTGGTTTTCACTGTCCCTTGGAACTGCATTCGCTGCCGCACAGACATTCGCGCTCTGCAAAAGCCTTGGTTGGTTATGATGCAACAATGCCTATGTGACTCTCGCAGAGCCCGGCTGCCAAATTTGAAACGTCCAGCGATTGCGCCCACACGAAAGCTGCCAGCACTGAAAGCTCTACCTGGTTTTCACTGTCCCTTGGAACTGCATTCGCTGCCGCACAGACATTCGCGCTCTGCGCAAGCCTTGGTTGGTTATGATGCAACAATGCCTATGTGACTCTGGCAGAGCCCGGCTGCCAAATTCGAAACGTCCAGCGACTGCGCCCACACGAAAGCTGCCAGCACTGAAAGCTCTACCTGGTTTTCACTGTCCCTTGGAACTGCATTCGCTGCCGCACAGACATTCGCGCTCTGCGCAAGCCTTGGTTGGTTATGATGCAACAATGCCTATGTGACTCTCGCAGAGACCGGCTGCCAAATTTGAAACGTCCAGCGATTGCGCCCACACGAAAGCTGCCAGCACTGAAAGCTCTACCTGGTTTTCACTGTCCCTTGGAACTGCATTCGCTGCCGCACAGACATTATCGCTCCGCAAAAGCCTTGGTTGGTTATGATGCAACAATGCCTATGTGAGTCTCCCACAGCCCACTGCCAAATTTAAAACGTCCACTGATTGCGCCCACACGAAAGCTGCCAGCACTGAAAGCTCTACCTGGTTTTCACTGTCCCTTGGAACTGCATTCGCTGCCGCACAGACATTTGCGCTTTGCAAAAGCCTTGGTTGGGTATGAAGCAACAATGCCTATGTGATTCTGGCAGAGCCCGGCTGCCAAATTCTAAACGTCCAGCGATTGCTCCCACACGAAAGGTGCCAGCACTGAAAGCTCTACCTGATTTTCACTGTCCCTTGGAACTGCATTCGCTGCCGCACAGACATTCACGCTCTGCGCAAACCTTGGTTGGTTATGATGCAACAATGCCTATGTGACTCTGGCACAGCCCGGTGCCAAATTCGAAACGTCCAGCGATTGCGCCCACACGAAAGCTGCCAGCACTGAAAACTCTACCTGGTTTTCACTGTCCCTTGGAACTGCATTCGCTGCCGCACAGACATTATCGCTCCGCATAAGCTTTATTTGTTTCTGATGCAACAATGCCTATGTGACTCTCGCAGAGACCGGCTGCCAAATTTGAAACGTCCAGCGATTGCGCCCACACGAAAGCTGCCAGCACTGAAAGCTCTACCTGGTTTTCACTGTCCCTTGGAACTGCATTCACTGCCGCACAGACATTCGCGCTCTGCAAAAGCCTTGGTTGGTTATGATGCAACAATGCCTATGTGACTCTCGCAGAGCCCGGCTGCCAAATTTGAAACGTCCAGCGATTGCGCCCACACGAAAGCTGCCAGCACTGAAAGCTCTACCTGGTTTTCACTGTCCCTTGGAACTGCATTCGCTGCCGCACAGACATTCGCGCTCTGCGCAAGCCTTGGTTGGTTATGATGCAACAATGCCTATGTGACTCTGGCAGAGCCCGGCTGCCAAATTCGAAACGTCCAGCGACTGCGCCCACACGAAAGCTGCCAGCACTGAAAGCTCTACCTGGTTTTCACTGTCCCTTGGAACTGCATTCGCTGCCGCACAGACATTCGCGCTCTGCGCAAGCCTTGGTTGGTTATGATGCAACAATGCCTATGTGACTCTCGCAGAGACCGGCTGCCAAATTTGAAACGTCCAGCGATTGCGCCCACACGAAAGCTGCCAGCACTGAAAGCTCTACCTGGTTTTCACTGTCCCTTGGAACTGCATTCGCTGCCGCACAGACATTATCGCTCCGCAAAAGCCTTGGTTGGTTATGATGCAACAATGCCTATGTGAGTCTCCCACAGCCCACTGCCAAATTTAAAACGTCCACTGATTGCGCCCACACGAAAGCTGCCAGCACTGAAAGCTCTACCTGGTTTTCACTGTCCCTTGGAACTGCATTCGCTGCCGCACAGACATTTGCGCTTTGCAAAAGCCTTGGTTGGGTATGAAGCAACAATGCCTATGTGATTCTGGCAGAGCCCGGCTGCCAAATTCGAAACGTCCAGCGATTGCTCCCACACGAAAGCTGCCAGCACTGAAAGCTCTACCTGATTTTCACTGTCCCTTGGAACTGCATTCGCTGCCGCACAGACATTCACGCTCTGCGCAAGCCTTGGTTGGTTATGATGCAACAATGCCTATGTGACTCTGGCACAGCCCGGTGCCAAATTCGAAACGTCCAGCGATTGCGCCCACACGAAAGCTGCCAGCACTGAAAACTCTACCTGGTTTTCACTGTCCCTTGGAACTGCATTCGCTGCCGCACAGACATTATCGCTCCGCATAAGCTTTCTTTGTTTATGATGCAACAATGCCTATGTAACTCTGGCAGAGCCCGGCTGCCAAATTTGAAACGTCCAGCGATTGCGCCCACACGAAAGCTGCCAGCACTGAAAGCTCTACCTGGTTTTCACTGTCCCTTGGAACTGCATTCGCTGCCGCACAGACATTCGAGCTCTGCGCAAGCCTTGGTTGGTTATGATGCAACAATGCCTATGTGACTCTGGCAGAGCCCGGTTGCCAAATTCGAAACGTCCAGCGATTGCACCCACACGAAAGCTGCCAGCACTGAAAGCTCTACCTGGATTTCACTGTCCCTTGGAACTGCATTCGCTGCCGCACAGACATTATCGCTCCGCATAAGCTTTATTTGTTTATGATGCAACAATGCCTATGTGACTCTGGCAGAGCCCGGCTGCCAAATTTGAAACGTCCAGCGATTGCGCCCACACGAAAGCTGCCAGCACTGAAAGCTCTACCTGGTTTTCACTGTCCCTTGGAACTGCATTCGCTGCCGCACAGACATTCGCGCTCTGCGCAAGCCTTGGTTGGTTATGATGCAACAATGCCTATGTGACTCTGCAGAGCCCGCTGCCAAATTCGAAACGTCCAGCGATTGCGCCCACACGAAAGCTGCCAGCACTGAAAGCTCTACCTGGTTTTCACTGTCCCTTGAACTGCATTCGCTGCCGCACAGACATTCGCGACTGCAAAAGCCTTGGTTGGTTATGATGCAACAATGCCTATGTGACTCTCGCACGGCCCGGCTGCCAAATTTGAAACGTCCAGCGATTGCGCCCACACGAAAGCTGCCAGCACTGAAAGCTCTACCTGGTTTTCACTGTCCCTTGGAACTGCATTCGCTGCCGCACAGACATTATCGCTCCGCAAAAGCCTTGGTTGGTTATGATGCAACAATGCCTATGTGAGTCTCGCACAGCCCGGCTGCCAAATTTAAAACGTCCACTGATTGCGCCCACACGAAAGCTGCCAGCACTGAAAGCTCTACCTGGTTTTCACTGTCCCTTGGAACTGCATTCGCTGCCGCACAGACATTATCGCTCCGCAAAAGCCTTGGTTGGTTATGATGCAACAATGCCTATGTGAGTCTCGCACAGCCCACTGCCAAATTTAAAACGTCCACTGATTGCGCCCACACGAAAGCTGCCAGCACTGAAAGCTCTACCTGGTTTTCACTGTCCCTTGGAACTGCATTCGCTGCCGCACAGACATTTGCGCTTTGCAAAAGCCTTGGTTGGGTACGAAGCAACAATGCCTATGTGACTCTGGCAGAGCCCGGCTGCCAAATTCGAAACGTCCAGCGATTGCGCCCACACGAAAGCTGCCAGCACTGAAAGCTCTACCTGGTTTTCACTGTCCCTTGGAACTGCATTCGCTGCCGTACAGACATTCACGCTCTGCGCAAGCCTTGGTTGGTTATGATGCAACAATGCCTATGTGACTCTCGCAGAGCCCGGCTGCCAAATTCGAAACGTCCAGCGATTGCGCCCATACGAAAGCTGCCAGCACTGAAAGCTCTACCTGGTTTTCACTGTCCCTTGGAACTGCATTCGCTGCCGCACAGACATTCGCGCTCCGCAAAAGCCTTGGTTGGTTATGATGCAACAATGCCTATGTGACTCTGGCAGAGCCCAGCTGCCAAATTCGAAACGTCCAGTGATTGCGCCCACACGAAAGCTGCCAGCACTGAAAGCTCTACCTGGATTTCACTGTCCCTTGGAACTGCATTCGCTGCCGCACAGACATTATCGCTCCGCATAAGCTTTATTTGTTTCTGATGCAACAATGCCTATGTGACTCTCGCAGAGACAGGCTGCCAAATTTGAAACGTCCAGCGATTGCGCCCACACGAAAGCTGCCAGCACTGAAAGCTCTACCTGGTTTTCACTGTCCCTTGGAACTGCATTCACTGCCGCACAGACATTCGCGCTCTGCAAAAGCCTTGGTTGGTTATGATGCAACAATGCCTATGTGACTCTCGCAGAGCCCGGCTGCCAAATTTGAAACGTCCAGCGATTGCGCCCACACGAAAGCTGCCAGCACTGAAAGCTCTACCTGGTTTTCACTGTCCCTTGGAACTGCATTCGCTGCCGCACAGACATTCGCGCTCTGCGCAAGCCTTGGTTGGTTATGATGCAACAATGCCTATGTGACTCTCGCAGAGCCCGGCTGCCAAATTCGAAACGTCCAGCGATTGCGCCCAACGAAAGCTGCCAGCACTGAAAGCTCTACCTGGTTTTCACTGTCCCTTGGAACTGCATTCGCTGCCGCACAGACACTCACGCTCTGCGCAAGCCTTGGTTGGTTATGATGCAACAATGCCTATGTGACTCTCGCAGAGACCGGCTGCCAAATTTGAAACGTCCAGCGATCGCGCCCACACAAAACCTGCCAGCACTGAAAGCTCTACCTGGTTTTCACTGTCCCTTGGAACTGCATTCGCTGCCGCACAGACATTCACGCTCTGCGCAAGCCTTGGTTGGTTATGATGCAACAATGCCTATGTGACTCTGGCAGAGCCCGGCTGCCAAATTTGAAACGTCCAGCGATTGCGCCCACACGAAAGCTGCCAGCACTGAAAGCTCTACCTGGTTTTCACTGTCCCTTGGAACTGCATTCGCTGCCGCACAGACATTCGCGCTCTGCGCAAGCCTTGGTTGGTTATGATGCAACAATGCCTATGTGACTCTCGCAGAGCCCGGCTGCCAAATTTGAAACGTCCACTGATTGCGCCCACACGAAAGCTGCCAGCACTGAAAGCTCTACCTGGTTTTCACTGTCCCTTGGAACTGCATTCGCTGCCGCACAGACATTTGCGCTTTGCAAAAGCCTTGGTTGGGTACGAAGCAACAATGCCTATGTGACTCTGGCAGAGCCCGGCTGCCAAATTCGAAATGTCCAGCGATTGCTCCCACACGAAAGCTGCCAGCACTGAAAGCTCTACCTGGTTTTCACTGTCCCTTGGAACTGCATTCGCTGCCGCACAGACATTCACGCTCTGCGCAAGCCTTGGTTGGTTATGATGCAACAATGCCTATGTGACTCTGGCAGAGCCCGGCTGCCAAATTCGAAACGTCCAGCGATTGCGCCCACACGAAAGCTGCCAGCACTGAAAGCTCTACCTGGTTTTCACTGTCCCTTGGAACTGCATTCGCTGCCGCACAGACATTCACGCTCTGCGCAAGCCTTGGTTGGTTATGATGCAACAATGCCTATGTGACTCTGGCAGAGCCCGGCTGCCAAATTCGAAACGTCCAGCGATTGCGCCCACACGAAAGCTGCCAGCACTGAAAGCTCTACCTGGTTTTCACTGTCCCTTGGAACTGCATTCGCTGCCGCACAGACATTCGCGCTCCGCAAAAGCCTTGGTTGGTTATGATGCAACAATGCCTATGTGACTCTGGCAGAGCCCGGCTGCCAAATTCGAAACGTCCAGTGATTGCGCCCACACGAAAGCTGCCAGCACTGAAAGGTCTACCTGGATTTCACTGTCCCTTGGAACTGCATTCGCTGCCGCACAGACATTATCGCTCCGCATAAGCTTTATTTGTTTCTGATGCAACAATGCCTATGTGACTCTCGCAGAGACCGGCTGCCAAATTTGAAACGTCCAGCGATTGCGCCCACACGAAAGCTGCCAGCACTGAAAGCTCTACCTGGTTTTCACTGTCCCTTGGAACTGCATTCACTGCCGCACAGACATTCGCGCTCTGCAAAAGCCTTGGTTGGTTATGATGCAACAATGCCTATGTGAGTCTCCCACAGCCCACTGCCAAATTTAAAACGTCCACTGATTGCGCCCACACGAAAGCTGCCAGCACTGAAAGCTCTACCTGGTTTTCACTGTCCCTTGGAACTGCATTCGCTGCCGCACAGACATTTGCGCTTTGCAAAAGCCTTGGTTGGGTATGAAGCAACAATGCCTATGTGACTCTGGCAGAGCCCGGCTGCCAAATTCGAAACGTCCAGCGATTGCTCCCACACGAAAGCTGCCAGCACTGAAAGCTCTACCTGATTTTCACTGTCCCTTGGAACTGCATTCGCTGCCGCACAGACATTCACGCTCTGCGCAAGCCTTGGTTGGTTATGATGCAACAATGCCTATGTGACTCTGGCAGAGACCGGCTGCCAAATTTGAAACATTGACCGATTGCGCCCACACGAAAGCTGCCAGCACTGAAAGCTCTACCTGGTTTTCACTGTCCCTTGGAACTGCATTCGCTGCCGCACAGACATTCGCGGTCCGCAAAAGCCTTGGTTGGTTATGATGCAACAATGCCTATGTGAGTCTCGCACAGCCCACTGCCAAATTTAAAACGTCCACTGATTGCGCCCACACGAAAGCTGCCAGCACTGAAAGCTCTACCTGGTTTTCACTGTCCCTTGGAACTGCATTCGCTGCCGCACAGACATTCGCGCTCTGCGCAAGCCTTGGTTGGTTATGATGCAACAATGCCTATGTGACTCTGCAGAGCCCGCTGCCAAATTCGAAACGTCCAGCGATTGCGCCCACACGAAAGCTGCCAGCACTGAAAGCTCTACCTGGTTTTCACTGTCCCTTGAACTGCATTCGCTGCCGCACAGACATTCGCGACTGCAAAAGCCTTGGTTGGTTATGATGCAACAATGCCTATGTGACTCTCGCACGGCCCGGCTGCCAAATTTGAAACGTCCAGCGATTGCGCCCACACGAAAGCTGCCAGCACTGAAAGCTCTACCTGGTTTTCACTGTCCCTTGGAACTGCATTCGCTGCCGCACAGACATTCGCGCTCTGCGCAAGCCTTGGTTGGTTATGATGCAACAATGCCTATGTGACTCTCGCAGAGCCCGGCTGCCAAATTTGAAACGTCCAGCGATTGCGCCCACACGAAAGCTGCCAGCACTGAAAGCTCTACCTGGTTTTCACTGTCCCTTGGAACTGCATTCGCTGCCGCACAGACATTTGCGCTCCGCAAAAGCCTTGGTTGGTTATGATGCAACAATGCCTATGTGAGTCTCGCACAGCCCACTGCCAAATTTAAAACGTCCACTGATTGCGCCCACACGAAAGCTGCCAGCACTGAAAGCTCTACCTGGTTTTCACTGTCCCTTGGAACTGCATTCGCTGCCGCACAGACATTTGCGCTTTGCAAAAGCCTTGGTTGGTTTCGAAGCAACAATGCCTATGTGACTCTGGCAGAACCCGGCTGCCAAATTCGAAACGTCCAGCGATTGCGCCCACACGAAAGCTGCCAGCACTGAAAGCTCTACCTGGTTTTCACTGTCCCTTGGAACTGCATTCGCTGCCGTACAGACATTAACGCTCTGCGCAAGCCTTGGTTGGTTATGATGCAACAATGCCTATGTGACTCTGGCAGAGCCCGGCTGCCAAATTCGAAACGTCCAGCGATTGCGCCCATACGAAAGCTGCCAGCACTGAAAGCTCTACCTGCTTTTCACTGTCCCTTGGAACTGCATTCGCTGCCGCACAGACATTCGCGCTCCGCAAAAGCCTTGGTTGGTTATGATGCAACAATGCCTATGTGACTCTGGCAGAGCCCAGCTGCCAAATTCGAAACGTCCAGTGATTGCGCCCACACGAAAGCTGCCAGCACTGAAAGCTCTACCTGGATTTCACTGTCCCTTGGAACTGCATTCGCTGCCGCACAGACATTATCGCTCCGCATAAGCTTTATTTGTTTCTGATGCAACAATGCCTATGTGACTCTCGCAGAGACCGGCTGCCAAATTTGAAACGTCCAGCGATTGCGCCCACACGAAAGCTGCCAGCACTGAAAGCTCTACCTGGTTTTCACTGTCCCTTGGAACTGCATTCACTGCCGCACAGACATTCGCGCTCTGCAAAAGCCTTGGTTGGTTATGATGCAACAATGCCTATGTGACTCTGGCAGAGCCCGGCTGCCAAATTTGAAACGTCCAGCGATTGCGCCCACACGAAAGCTGCCAGCACTGAAAGCTCTACCTGGTTTTCACTGTCCCTTGGAACTGCATTCGCTGCCGCACAGACATTCGCGCTCTGCGCAAGCCTTGGTTGGTTATGATGCAACAATGCCTATGTGACTCTGGCAGAGCCCGGCTGCCAAATTCGAAACGTCCAGCGACTGCGCCCACACGAAAGCTGCCAGCACTGAAAGCTCTACCTGGTTTTCACTGTCCCTTGGAACTGCATTCGCTGCCGCACAGACATTCGCGCTCTGCGCAAGCCTTGGTTGGTTATGATGCAACAATGCCTATGTGACTCTCGCAGAGACCGGCTGCCAAATTTGAAACGTCCAGCGATTGCGCCCACACGAAAGCTGCCAGCACTGAAAGCTCTACCTGGTTTTCACTGTCCCTTGGAACTGCATTCGCTGCCGCACAGACATTATCGCTCCGCAAAAGCCTTGGTTGGTTATGATGCAACAATGCCTATGTGAGTCTCCCACAGCCCACTGCCAAATTTAAAACGTCCACTGATTGCGCCCACACGAAAGCTGCCAGCACTGAAAGCTCTACCTGGTTTTCACTGTCCCTTGGAACTGCATTCGCTGCCGCACAGACATTTGCGCTTTGCAAAAGCCTTGGTTGGGTATGAAGCAACAATGCCTATGTGATTCTGGCAGAGCCCGGCTGCCAAATTCGAAACGTCCAGCGATTGCTCCCACACGAAAGCTGCCAGCACTGAAAGCTCTACCTGATTTTCACTGTCCCTTGGAACTGCATTCGCTGCCGCACAGACATTCACGCTCTGCGCAAGCCTTGGTTGGTTATGATGCAACAATGCCTATGTGACTCTGGCACAGCCCGGTGCCAAATTCGAAACGTCCAGCGATTGCGCCCACACGAAAGCTGCCAGCACTGAAAACTCTACCTGGTTTTCACTGTCCCTTGGAACTGCATTCGCTGCCGCACAGACATTCGCGCTCCGCATAAGCTTTCTTTGTTTATGATGCAACAATGCCTATGTAACTCTGGCAGAGCCCGGCTGCCAAATTTGAAACGTCCAGCGATTGCGCCCACACGAAAGCTGCCAGCACTGAAAGCTCTACCTGGTTTTCACTGTCCCTTGGAACTGCATTCGCTGCCGCACAGACATTCGAGCTCTGCGCAAGCCTTGGTTGGTTATGATGCAACAATGCCTATGTGACTCTGGCAGAGCCCGGTTGCCAAATTCGAAACGTCCAGCGATTGCACCCACACGAAAGCTGCCAGCACTGAAAGCTCTACCTGGATTTCACTGTCCCTTGGAACTGCATTCGCTGCCGCACAGACATTATCGCTCCGCATAAGCTTTATTTGTTTATGATGCAACAATGCCTATGTGACTCTGGCAGAGCCCGGCTGCCAAATTTGAAACGTCCAGCGATTGCGCCCACACGAAAGCTGCCAGCACTGAAAGCTCTACCTGGTTTTCACTGTCCCTTGGAACTGCATTCGCTGCCGCACAGACATTCGCGCTCTGCGCAAGCCTTGGTTGGTTATGATGCAACAATGCCTATGTGACTCTCGCAGAGACCGGCTGCCAAATTTGAAACGTCCAGCGATTGCGCCCACACGAAAGCTGCCAGCACTGAAAGCTCTACCTGGATTTCACTGTCCCTTGGAACTGCATTCGCTGCCGCACAGACATTATCGCTCCGCATAAGCTTTATTTGTTTATGATGCAATAAAGCCTATGTGACTCTCGCAGAGCCTGGCTGCCAAATTTGAAACGTCCAGCGATTGCGCCCACACGAAAGCTGCCAGCACTGAAAGCTCTACCTGGTTTTCACTGTCCCTTGGAACTGCATTCGCTGCCGCACAGACATTAGCGCTCTGCGCAAGCCTTGGTTGGGTATGAAGGAACAATGCCTATGTGACTCTCGCAGAGCCCGGCTGCCAAATTCGAAACGTCCAGCGATTGCGCCCACACGAAAGCTGCCAGCACTGAAAGCTCTACCTGGTTTTCACTGTCCCTTGGAACTGCATTCGCTGCCACACAGACATTCGCGCTCTGCAAAAGCCTTGGTTGGTTATGATGCAACAATGCCTATGTGACTCTCGCAGAGCCCGGCTGCCAAATTTGAAATGTACACCAATTGCGCCCACACGAAAGCTGCCAGCACTGAAAGCTCTACCTGGATTTCACTGTCCCTTGGAACTGCATTCGCTGCCGCACAGACATTATCGCTCCGCATAAGCTTTATTTGTTTCTGATGCAACAATGCCTATGTGACTCTCGCAGAGACCGGCTGCCAAATTTGAAACGTCCAGCGATTGCGCCCACACGAAAGCTGCCAGCACTGAAAGCTCTACCTGGTTTTCACTGTCCCTTGGAACTGCATTCACTGCCGCACAGACATTCGCGCTCTGCAAAAGCCTTGGTTGGTTATGATGCAACAATGCCTATGTGACTCTGGCAGAGCCCGGCTGCCAAATTTGAAACGTCCAGCGATTGCGCCCACATGAAAGCTGCCAGCACTGAAAGCTCTACCTGGTTTTCACTGTCCCTTGGAACTGCATTCGCTGCCGCACAGACATTCGCGCTCTGCGCAAGCCTTTGTTGGTTATGATGCAACAATGCCTATGTGACTCTCGCAGAGCCCGGCTGCCAAATTCGAAACGTCAAGCGATTGCGCCCACACGAAAGCTGCCAGCACTGAAAGCTCTACCTGGTTTTCACTGTCCCTTGGAACTGCATTCGCTGCCGCACAGACACTCACGCTCTGCGCAAGCCTTGGTTGGTTATGATGCAACAATGCCTATGTGACTCTCGCAGAGACCGGCTGCCAAATTTGAAACGTCCAGCGATCGCGCCCACACGAAACCTACCAGCACTGAAAGCTCTACCTGGTTTTCACTGTCCCTTGGAACTGCATTCGCTGCCGCACAGACATTCACGCTCTGCGCAAGCCTTGGTTGGTTATGATGCAACAATGCCTATGTGACTCTCGCAGAGACCGGCTGCCAAATTTGAAACGTCCAGCGATTGCGCCCACACGAAAGCTGCCAGCACTGAAAGCTCTACCTGGTTTTCACTGTCCCTTGGAACTGCATTCGCTGCCGCACAGACATTCGCGCTCTGCGCAAGCCTTGGTTGGTTATGATGCAACAATGCCTATGTGACTCTGGTAGAGCCCGGCTGCCAAATTTGAAACGTCCAGCGACTGCGCCCACACGAAAGCTGCCAGCACTGAAAGCTCTACCTGGTTTTCAATGTCCCTTGGAACTGCATTCGCTGCCGCACAGACATTCGCGCTCTGCGCAAGTCTTGGTTGGTTATGATGCAACAATGCCTATGTGACTCTGGCAGAGCCCGGCTGCCAAATTTGAAACATTGACCGATTGCGCCCACACGAAAGCTGCCAGCACTGAAAGCTCTACCTGGTTTTCACTGTCCCTTGGAACTGCATTCACTGCCGCACAGACATTCGCGCTCTGCAAAAGCCTTGGTTGGTTATGATGCAACAATGCCTATGTGACTCTCGCAGAGCCCGGCTGCCAAATTTGAAACGTCCAGCGATTGCGCCCACACGAAAGCTGCCAGCACTGAAAGCTCTACCTGGTTTTCACTGTCCCTTGGAACTGCATTCGCTGCCGCACAGACATTCACGCTCTGCGCAAGCCTTGGTTGGTTATGATGCAACAATGCCTATGTGACTCTCGCAGAGCCCGGCTGCCAAATTTGAAACGTCCAGCCATTGCGCCCACACGAAAGCTGCCAGCACTGAAAGCTCTACCTGGATTTCACTGTCCCTTGGAACTGCATTCGCTGCCGCACAGACATTCGCGCTCTGCGCAAGCCTTGGTTGGTTATGATGCAACAATGCCTATGTGACTCTGGCAGAGCCCGGCTGCCAAATTTGAAACGTCCAGCGATTGCGCCCACACAAAAGCTGCCAGCACTGAAAGCTCTACCTGGTTTTCACTGTCCCTTGGAACTGCATTCACTGCCGCACAGACATTCGCGCTCTGCAAAAGCCTTGGTTGGTTATGATGCAACAATGCCTATGTGACTCTGGCAGAGCCCGGCTGCCAAATTTGAAACGTCCAGCGATTGCGCCCACACGAAAGCTGCCAGCACTGAAAGCTCTACCTGGTTTTCACTGTCCCTTGGAACTGCATTCGCTGCCGCACAGACATTATCGCTCCGCAAAAGCCTTGGTTGGTTATGATGCAACAATGCCTATGTGAGTCTCGCACAGCCCACTGCCAAATTTAAAACGTCCACTGATTGCGCCCACACGAAAGCTGCCAGCACTGAAAGCTCTACCTGGTTTTCACTGTCCCTTGGAACTGCATTCGCTGCCGCACAGACATTTGCGCTTTGCAAAAGCCTTGGTTGGGTACGAAGCAACAATGCCTATGTGACTCTGGCAGAGCCCGGCTGCCAAATTCGAAACGTCCAGCGATTGCTCCCACACGAAAGCTGCCAGCACTGAAAGCTCTACCTGGTTTTCACTGTCCCTTGGAACTGCATTCGCTGCCGCACAGACATTCACGCTCTGCGCAAGCCTTGGTTGGTTATGATGCAACAATGCCTATGTGACTCTGGCAGAGCCCGGCTGCCAAATTCGAAACGTCCAGCGATTGCGCCCACACGAAAGCTGCCAGCACTGAAAGCTCTACCTGGTTTTCACTGTCCCTTGGAACTGCATTCGCTGCCGCACAGACATTCACGCTCTGCGCAAGCCTTGGTTGGTTATGATGCAACAATGCCTATGTGACTCTCGCAGAGCCCGGCTGCCAAATTCGAAACGTCCAGCGATTGCTCCCACACGAAAGCTGCCAGCACTGAAAGCTCTACCTGGTTTTCACTGTCCCTTGGAACTGCATTCGCTGCCGCACAGACATTCGCGCTCCGCAAAAGCCTTGGTTGGTTATGATGCAACAATGCCTATGTGACTCTGGCAGAGCCCGGCTGCCAAATTCGAAACGTCCAGTGATTGCGCCCACACGAAAGCTGCCAGCACTGAAAGGTCTACCTGGATTTCACTGTCCCTTGGAACTGCATTCGCTGCCGCACAGACATTATCGCTCCGCATAAGCTTTATTTGTTTCTGATGCAACAATGCCTATGTGACTCTCGCAGAGACCGGCTGCCAAATTTGAAACGTCCATCGATTGCGCCCACACGAAAGCTGCCAGCACTGAAAGCTCTACCTGGTTTTCACTGTCCCTTGGAACTGCATTCACTGCCGCACAGACATTCGCGCTCTGCAAAAGCCTTGGTTGGTTATGATGCAACAATGCCTATGTGAGTCTCCCACAGCCCACTGCCAAATTTAAAACGTCCACTGATTGCGCCCACACGAAAGCTGCCAGCACTGAAAGCTCTACCTGGTTTTCACTGTCCCTTGGAACTGCATTCGCTGCCGCACAGACATTTGCGCTTTGCAAAAGCCTTGGTTGGGTATGAAGCAACAATGCCTATGTGACTCTGGCAGAGCCCGGCTGCCAAATTCGAAACGTCCAGCGATTGCTCCCACACGAAAGCTGCCAGCACTGAAAGCTCTACCTGATTTTCACTGTCCCTTGGAACTGCATTCGCTGCCGCACAGACATTCACGCTCTGCGCAAGCCTTGGTTGGTTATGATGCAACAATGCCTATGTGACTCTGGCAGAGACCGGCTGCCAAATTTGAAACATTGACCGATTGCGCCCACACGAAAGCTGCCAGCACTGAAAGCTCTACCTGGTTTTCACTGTCCCTTGGAACTGCATTCGCTGCCGCACAGACATTCGCGGTCCGCAAAAGCCTTGGTTGGTTATGATGCAACAATGCCTATGTGAGTCTCCCACAGCCCACTGCCAAATTTAAAACGTCCACTGATTGCGCCCACACGAAAGCTGCCAGCACTGAAAGCTCTACCTGGTTTTCACTGTCCCTTGGAACTGCATTCGCTGCCGCACAGACATTCGCGCTCTGCGCAAGCCTTGGTTGGTTATGATGCAACAATGCCTATGTGACTCTGCAGAGCCCGCTGCCAAATTCGAAACGTCCAGCGATTGCGCCCACACGAAAGCTGCCAGCACTGAAAGCTCTACCTGGTTTTCACTGTCCCTTGAACTGCATTCGCTGCCGCACAGACATTCGCGACTGCAAAAGCCTTGGTTGGTTATGATGCAACAATGCCTATGTGACTCTCGCACGGCCCGGCTGCCAAATTTGAAACGTCCAGCGATTGCGCCCACACGAAAGCTGCCAGCACTGAAAGCTCTACCTGGTTTTCACTGTCCCTTGGAACTGCATTCGCTGCCGCACAGACATTCGCGCTCTGCGCAAGGCTTGGTTAGTTATGATGCAACAATGCCTATGTGACTCTCGCAGAGCCCGGCTGCCAAATTTGAAACGTCCAGCGATTGCGCCCACACGAAAGCTGCCAGCACTGAAAGCTCTACCTGGTTTTCACTGTCCCTTGGAACTGCATTCGCTGCCGCACAGACATTATCGCTCCGCAAAAGCCTTGGTTGGTTATGATGCAACAATGCCTATGTGAGTCTCGCACAGCCCACTGCCAAATTTAAAACGTCCACTGATTGCGCCCACACGAAAGCTGCCAGCACTGAAAGCTCTACCTGGTTTTCACTGTCCCTTGGAACTGCATTCGCTGCCGCACAGACATTTGCGCTTTGCAAAAGCCTTGGTTGGGTACGAAGCAACAATGCCTATGTGACTCTGGCAGAGCCCGGCTGCCAAATTCGAAACGTCCAGCGATTGCGCCCACACGAAAGCTGCCAGCACTGAAAGCTCTACCTGGTTTTCACTGTCCCTTGGAACTGCATTCGCTGCCGTACAGACATTCACGCTCTGCGCAAGCCTTGGTTGGTTATGATGCAACAATGCCTATGTGACTCTGGCAGAGCCCGGCTGCCAAATTCGAAACGTCCAGCGATTGCGCCCATACGAAAGCTGCCAGCACTGAAAGCTCTACCTGGTTTTCACTGTCCCTTGGAACTGCATTCGCTGCCGCACAGACATTCGCGCTCCGCAAAAGCCTTGGTTGGTTATGATGCAACAATGCCTATGTGACTCTGGCAGAGCCCAGCTGCCAAATTCGAAACGTCCAGTGATTGCGCCCACACGAAAGCTGCCAGCACTGAAAGCTCTACCTGGATTTCACTGTCCCTTGGAACTGCATTCGCTGCCGCACAGACATTATCGCTCCGCATAAGCTTTATTTGTTTCTGATGCAACAATGCCTATGTGACTCTCGCAGAGACCGGCTGCCAAATTTGAAACGTCCAGCGATTGCGCCCACACGAAAGCTGCCAGCACTGAAAGCTCTACCTGGTTTTCACTGTCCCTTGGAACTGCATTCACTGCCGCACAGACATTCGCGCTCTGCAAAAGCCTTGGTTGGTTATGATGCAACAATGCCTATGTGACTCTCGCAGAGCCCGGCTGCCAAATTTGAAACGTCCAGCGATTGCGCCCACACGAAAGCTGCCAGCACTGAAAGCTCTACCTGGTTTTCACTGTCCCTTGGAACTGCATTCGCTGCCGCACAGACATTCGCGCTCTGCGCAAGCCTTGGTTGGTTATGATGCAACAATGCCTATGTGACTCTCGCAGAGCCCGGCTGCCAAATTCGAAACGTCCAGCGATTGCGCCCAACGAAAGCTGCCAGCACTGAAAGCTCTACCTGGTTTTCACTGTCCCTTGGAACTGCATTCGCTGCCGCACAGACACTCACGCTCTGCGCAAGCCTTGGTTGGTTATGATGCAACAATGCCTATGTGACTCTCGCAGAGACCGGCTGCCAAATTTGAAACGTCCAGCGATCGCGCCCACACAAAACCTGCCAGCACTGAAAGCTCTACCTGGTTTTCACTGTCCCTTGGAACTGCATTCGCTGCCGCACAGACATTCACGCTCTGCGCAAGCCTTGGTTGGTTATGATGCAACAATGCCTATGTGACTCTGGCAGAGCCCGGCTGCCAAATTTGAAACGTCCAGCGATTGCGCCCACACGAAAGCTGCCAGCACTGAAAGCTCTACCTGGTTTTCACTGTCCCTTGGAACTGCATTCGCTGCCGCACAGACATTCGCGCTCTGCGCAAGCCTTGGTTGGTTATGATGCAACAATGCCTATGTGACTCTCGCAGAGCCCGGCTGCCAAATTTGAAACGTCCACTGATTGCGCCCACACGAAAGCTGCCAGCACTGAAAGCTCTACCTGGTTTTCACTGTCCCTTGGAACTGCATTCGCTGCCGCACAGACATTTGCGCTTTGCAAAAGCCTTGGTTGGGTACGAAGCAACAATGCCTATGTGACTCTGGCAGAGCCCGGCTGCCAAATTCGAAACGTCCAGCGATTGCTCCCACACGAAAGCTGCCAGCACTGAAAGCTCTACCTGGTTTTCACTGTCCCTTGGAACTGCATTCGCTGCCGCACAGACATTCACGCTCTGCGCAAGCCTTGGTTGGTTATGATGCAACAATGCCTATGTGACTCTGGCAGAGCCCGGCTGCCAAATTCGAAACGTCCAGCGATTGCGCCCACACGAAAGCTGCCAGCACTGAAAGCTCTACCTGGTTTTCACTGTCCCTTGGAACTGCATTCGCTGCCGCACAGACATTCACGCTCTGCGCAAGCCTTGGTTGGTTATGATGCAACAATGCCTATGTGACTCTGGCAGAGCCCGGCTGCCAAATTCGAAACGTCCAGCGATTGCGCCCATACGAAAGCTGCCAGCACTGAAAGCTCTACCTGGTTTTCACTGTCCCTTGGAACTGCATTCGCTGCCGCACAGACATTCGCGCTCCGCAAAAGCCTTGGTTGGTTATGATGCAACAATGCCTATGTGACTCTGGCAGAGCCCGGCTGCCAAATTCGAAACGTCCAGTGATTGCGCCCACACGAAAGCTGCCAGCACTGAAAGGTCTACCTGGATTTCACTGTCCCTTGGAACTGCATTCGCTGCCGCACAGACATTATCGCTCCGCATAAGCTTTATTTGTTTCTGATGCAACAATGCCTATGTGACTCTCGCAGAGACCGGCTGCCAAATTTGAAACGTCCAGCGATTGCGCCCACACGAAAGCTGCCAGCACTGAAAGCTCTACCTGGTTTTCACTGTCCCTTGGAACTGCATTCACTGCCGCACAGACATTCGCGCTCTGCAAAAGCCTTGGTTGGTTATGATGCAACAATGCCTATGTGAGTCTCCCACAGCCCACTGCCAAATTTAAAACGTCCACTGATTGCGCCCACACGAAAGCTGCCAGCACTGAAAGCTCAACCTGGTTTTCACTGTCCCTTGGAACTGCATTCGCTGCCGCACAGACATTTGCGCTTTGCAAAAGCCTTGGTTGGGTATGAAGCAACAATGCCTATGTGACTCTGGCAGAGCCCGGCTGCCAAATTCGAAACGTCCAGCGATTGCTCCCACACGAAAGCTGCCAGCACTGAAAGCTCTACCTGATTTTCACTGTCCCTTGGAACTGCATTCGCTGCCGCACAGACATTCACGCTCTGCGCAAGCCTTGGTTGGTTATGATGCAACAATGCCTATGTGACTCTGGCAGAGACCGGCTGCCAAATTTGAAACATTGACCGATTGCGCCCACACGAAAGCTGCCAGCACTGAAAGCTCTACCTGGTTTTCACTGTCCCTTGGAACTGCATTCGCTGCCGCACAGACATTCGCGGTCCGCAAAAGCCTTGGTTGGTTATGATGCAACAATGCCTATGTGAGTCTCGCACAGCCCACTGCCAAATTTAAAACGTCCACTGATTGCGCCCACACGAAAGCTGCCAGCACTGAAAGCTCTACCTGGTTTTCACTGTCCCTTGGAACTGCATTCGCTGCCGCACAGACATTCGCGCTCTGCGCAAGCCTTGGTTGGTTATGATGCAACAATGCCTATGTGACTCTGCAGAGCCCGCTGCCAAATTCGAAACGTCCAGCGATTGCGCCCACACGAAAGCTGCCAGCACTGAAAGCTCTACCTGGTTTTCACTGTCCCTTGAACTGCATTCGCTGCCGCACAGACATTCGCGACTGCAAAAGCCTTGGTTGGTTATGATGCAACAATGCCTATGTGACTCTCGCACGGCCCGGCTGCCAAATTTGAAACGTCCAGCGATTGCGCCCACACGAAAGCTGCCAGCACTGAAAGCTCTACCTGGTTTTCACTGTCCCTTGGAACTGCATTCGCTGCCGCACAGACATTCGCGCTCTGCGCAAGCCTTGGTTGGTTATGATGCAACAATGCCTATGTGACTCTCGCAGAGCCCGGCTGCCAAATTTGAAACGTCCAGCGATTGCGCCCACACGAAAGCTGCCAGCACTGAAAGCTCTACCTGGTTTTCACTGTCCCTTGGAACTGCATTCGCTGCCGCACAGACATTTGCGCTCCGCAAAAGCCTTGGTTGGTTATGATGCAACAATGCCTATGTGAGTCTCGCACAGCCCACTGCCAAATTTAAAACGTCCACTGATTGCGCCCACACGAAAGCTGCCAGCACTGAAAGCTCTACCTGGTTTTCACTGTCCCTTGGAACTGCATTCGCTGCCGCACAGACATTTGCGCTTTGCAAAAGCCTTGGTTGGGTACGAAGCAACAATGCCTATGTGACTCTGGCAGAGCCCGGCTGCCAAATTCGAAACGTCCAGCGATTGCGCCCACACGAAAGCTGCCAGCACTGAAAGCTCTACCTGGTTTTCACTGTCCCTTGGAACTGCATTCGCTGCCGTACAGACATTCACGCTCTGCGCAAGCCTTGGTTGGTTATGATGCAACAATGCCTATGTGACTCTGGCAGAGCCCGGCTGCCAAATTCGAAACGTCCAGCGATTGCGCCCATACGAAAGCTGCCAGCACTGAAAGCTCTACCTGGTTTTCACTGTCCCTTGGAACTGCATTCGCTGCCGCACAGACATTCGCGCTCCGCAAAAGCCTTGGTTGGTTATGATGCAACAATGCCTATGTGACTCTGGCAGAGCCCGGCTGCCAAATTCGAAACGTCCAGTGATTGCGCCCACACGAAAGCTGCCAGCACTGAAAGGTCTACCTGGATTTCACTGTCCCTTGGAACTGCATTCGCTGCCGCACAGACATTATCGCTCCGCATAAGCTTTATTTGTTTCTGATGCAACAATGCCTATGTGACTCTCGCAGAGACCGGCTGCCAAATTTGAAACGTCCAGCGATTGCGCCCACACGAAAGCTGCCAGCACTGAAAGCTCTACCTGGTTTTCACTGTCCCTTGGAACTGCATTCACTGCCGCACAGACATTCGCGCTCTGCAAAAGCCTTGGTTGGTTATGATGCAACAATGCCTATGTGAGTCTCCCACAGCCCACTGCCAAATTTAAAACGTCCACTGATTGCGCCCACACGAAAGCTGCCAGCACTGAAAGCTCTACCTGGTTTTCACTGTCCCTTGGAACTGCATTCGCTGCCGCACAGACATTTGCGCTTTGCAAAAGCCTTGGTTGGGTATGAAGCAACAATGCCTATGTGACTCTGGCAGAGCCCGGCTGCCAAATTCGAAACGTCCAGCGATTGCTCCCACACGAAAGCTGCCAGCACTGAAAGCTCTACCTGATTTTCACTGTCCCTTGGAACTGCATTCGCTGCCGCACAGACATTCACGCTCTGCGCAAGCCTTGGTTGGTTATGATGCAACAATGCCTATGTGACTCTGGCAGAGACCGGCTGCCAAATTTGAAACATTGACCGATTGCGCCCACACGAAAGCTGCCAGCACTGAAAGCTCTACCTGGTTTTCACTGTCCCTTGGAACTGCATTCGCTGCCGCACAGACATTCGCGGTCCGCAAAAGCCTTGGTTGGTTATGATGCAACAATGCCTATGTGAGTCTCGCACAGCCCACTGCCAAATTTAAAACGTCCACTGATTGCGCCCACACGAAAGCTGCCAGCACTGAAAGCTCTACCTGGTTTTCACTGTCCCTTGGAACTGCATTCGCTGCCGCACAGACATTCGCGCTCTGCGCAAGCCTTGGTTGGTTATGATGCAACAATGCCTATGTGACTCTCGCAGAGACCGGCTGCCAAATTTGAAACGTCCAGCGATTGCGCCCACACGAAAGCTGCCAGCACTGAAAGCTCTACCTGGATTTCACTGTCCCTTGGAACTGCATTCGCTGCCGCACAGACATTATCGCTCCGCATAAGCTTTATTTGTTTATGATGCAATAAAGCCTATGTGACTCTGGCAGAGCCTGGCTGCCAAATTTGAAACGTCCAGCGATTGCGCCCACACGAAAGCTGCCAGCACTGAAAGCTCTACCTGGTTTTCACTGTCCCTTGGAACTGCATTCGCTGCCGCACAGACATTAGCGCTCTGCGCAAGCCTTGGTTGGGTATGAAGGAACAATGCCTATGTGACTCTCGCAGAGCCCGGCTGCCAAATTCGAAACGTCCAGCGATTGCGCCCACACGAAAGCTGCCAGCACTGAAAGCTCTACCTGGTTTTCACTGTCCCTTGGAACTGCATTCGCTGCCACACAGACATTCGCGCTCTGCAAAAGCCTTGGTTGGTTATGATGCAACAATGCCTATGTGACTCTCGCAGAGCCCGGCTGCCAAATTTGAAATGTACACCAATTGCGCCCACACGAAAGCTGCCAGCACTGAAAGCTCTACCTGGATTTCACTGTCCCTTGGAACTGCATTCGCTGCCGCACAGACATTATCGCTCCGCATAAGCTTTATTTGTTTCTGATGCAACAATGCCTATGTGACTCTCGCAGAGACCGGCTGCCAAATTTGAAACGTCCAGCGATTGCGCCCACACGAAAGCTGCCAGCACTGAAAGCTCTACCTGGTTTTCACTGTCCCTTGGAACTGCATTCACTGCCGCACAGACATTCGCGCTCTGCAAAAGCCTTGGTTGGTTATGATGCAACAATGCCTATGTGACTCTGGCAGAGCCCGGCTGCCAAATTTGAAACGTCCAGCGATTGCGCCCACACGAAAGCTGCCAGCACTGAAAGCTCTACCTGGTTTTCACTGTCCCTTGGAACTGCATTCGCTGCCGCACAGACATTCGCGCTCTGCGCAAGCCTTGGTTGGTTATGATGCAACAATGCCTATGTGACTCTCGCAGAGACCGGCTGCCAAATTTGAAACGTCCAGCGATCGCGCCCACACGAAACCTGCCAGCACTGAAAGCTCTACCTGGTTTTCACTGTCCCTTGGAACTGCATTCGCTGCCGCACAGACATTCACGCTCTGCGCAAGCCTTGGTTGGTTATGATGCAACAATGCCTATGTGACTCTCGCAGAGACCGGCTGCCAAATTTGAAACGTCCAGCGATTGCGCCCACACGAAAGCTGCCAGCACTGAAAGCTCTACCTGGTTTTCACTGTCCCTTGGAACTGCATTCGCTGCCGCACAGACATTCGCGCTCTGCGCAAGCCTTGGTTGGTTATGATGCAACAATGCCTATGTGACTCTGGTAGAGCCCGGCTGCCAAATTTGAAACGTCCAGCGACTGCGCCCACACGAAAGCTGCCAGCACTGAAAGCTCTACCTGGTTTTCAATGTCCCTTGGAACTGCATTCGCTGCCGCACAGACATTCGCGCTCTGCGCAAGTCTTGGTTGGTTATGATGCAACAATGCCTATGTGACTCTGGCAGAGCCCGGCTGCCAAATTTGAAACATTGACCGATTGCGCCCACACGAAAGCTGCCAGCACTGAAAGCTCTACCTGGTTTTCACTGTCCCTTGGAACTGCATTCACTGCCGCACAGACATTCGCGCTCTGCAAAAGCCTTGGTTGGTTATGATGCAACAATGCCTATGTGACTCTCGCAGAGCCCGGCTGCCAAATTTGAAACGTCCAGCGATTGCGCCCACACGAAAGCTGCCAGCACTGAAAGCTCTACCTGGTTTTCACTGTCCCTTGGAACTGCATTCACTGCCGCACAGACATTCGCGCTCTGCAAAAGCCTTGGTTGGTTATGATGCAACAATGCCTATGTGACTCTGGCAGAGCCCGGCTGCCAAATTTGAAACGTCTAGCCATTGCGCCCACACGAAAGCTGCCAGCACTGAAAGCTCTACCTGGATTTCACTGTCCCTTGGAACTGCATTCGCTGCCGCACAGACATTCGCGCTCTGCGCAAGCCTTGGTTGGTTATGATGCAACAATGCCTATGTGACTCTGGCAGAGCCCGGCTGCCAAATTTGAAACGTCCAGCGATTGCGCCCACACGAAAGCTGCCAGCACTGAAAGCTCTACCTGGTTTTCACTGTCCCTTGGAACTGCATTCGCTGCCGCACAGACATTTGCGCTTTGCAAAAGCCTTGGTTGGGTATGAAGCAACAATGCCTATGTGACTCTGGCAGAGCCCGGCTGCCAAATTCGAAACGTCCAGCGATTGCTCCCACACGAAAGCTGCCAGCACTGAAAGCTCTACCTGCTTTTCACTGTCCCTTGGAACTGCATTCGCTGCCGCACAGACATTCGCGCTCTGCGCAAGCCTTCGTTGGTTATGATGCAACAATGCCTATGTGACTCTGGCACAGCCCGGCTGCCAAATTCGAAACGTCCAGCGAATGCGCCCACACGAAAGCTGCCAGCACTGAAAGCTCTACCTGGATTTCACTGTCCCTTGGAACTGCATTCGCTGCCGCACAGACATTCACGCACTGCGCAAGCCTTGGTTGGTTATGATGCAACAATGCCTATGTGACTCTCGCAGAGACCGGCTGCCAAATTTGAAACGTCCAGCGATTGCGCCCACACGAAAGCTGCCAGCACTGAAAGCTCTACCTGGTTTTCAATGCCCCTTTGAACTGCATTCGCTGCCGCACAGACATTCGCGCTCTGCGCAAGCCTTGGTTGGTTATGATGCGACAATGCCTATGTGACTCTGGCAGAGCCCGGCTGCCAAATTCGAAACGTCCAGCGATTGCACCCACACGAAAGCTGCCAGCACTGAAAGCTCTACCTGGTTTTCACTGTCCCTTGGAACTGCATTCGCTGCTGCACAGACATTATCTCTCCGCAAAAGCTTTATTTGTTTACGATGCAACAATACCTATGTGACTCTGGCAGAGACCGGCTGCCAAATTTGAAATGTCCAGCGATTGCGCCCACACGAAAGCTGCCAGCACTGAAAGCTCTACCTGGTTTTCACTGTCCCTTGGAACTGCATTCGCTGCCGCACAGACATTATCGCTCCGCATAAGCTTTCTTTGTTTATGATGCAACAATGCCTATGTGACTCTGGCAGAGCCCGGCTGCCAAATTTGAAACGTCCAGCGATTGCGCCCACACGAAAGCTGCCAGCACTGAAAGCTCTACCTGGTTTTCACTGTCCCTTGGAACTGCATTCGCTGCCGCACAGACATTAGCGCTCTGCGCAAGCCTTGGTTGGGTATGAAGGAACAATGCCTATGTGACTCTCGCAGAGCCCGGCTGCCAAATTCGAAACGTCCAGCGATTGCGCCCACACGAAAGCTGCCAGCACTGAAAGCTCTACCTGCTTTTCACTGTCCCTTGGAACTGCATTCGCTGCCACACAGACATTCGCGCTCTGCAAAAGCCTTGGTTGGTTATGATGCAACAATGCCTATGTGACTCTCGCAGAGCCCGGCTGCCAAATTCGAAACGTCCAGCGATTGCGCCCACACGAAAGCTGCCAGCACTGAAAGCTCTACCTGGTTTTCTCTACCTTGGAACTTCATTCGCTGCCGCACAGACATTCGCGCTCCGCAAAAGCCTTGGTTGGTTATGATGCAACAATGCCTATGTGACTCTCGCAGAGCCCGGCTGCCAAATTCGAAACGTCCAGTGATTGCGCCCACACGAAAGCTGCCAGCACTGAAAGCTCTACCTGGATTTCACTGTCCCTTGGAACTGCATTCGCTGCCGCACAGACATTATCGCTCCGCATAAGCTTTATTTGTTTATGATGCAACAATGCCTATGTGACTCTCGCAGAGCCCGGCTGCCAAATTTGAAACGTCCAGCGATTGCGCCCACACGAAAGCTGCCAGCACTGAAAGCTCTACCTGGTTTTCACTGTCCCTTGGAACTGCATTCACTGCCGCACAGACATTCGCGCTCTGCAAAAGCCTTGGTTGGTTATGATGCAACAATGCCTATGTGACTCTCGCAGAGACCGGCTGCCAAATTTGAAACGTCCAGCGATTGCGCCCACAAGAAAGCTGCCAGCACTGAAAGCTCTACCTGGTTTTCACTGTCCCTTGGAACTGCATTCGCTGCCGCACAGACATTCGCGCTCTGCGCAAGCCTTGGTTGGTTATGATGCAACAATGCCTATGTGACTCTGGCAGAGCCCGGCTGCCAAATTCGAAACGTCCAGCGACTGCGCCCACACGAAAGCTGCCAGCACTGAAAGCTCTACCTGGTTTTCACTGTCCCTTGGAACTGCATTCGCTGCCGCACAGACATTCGCGCTCTGCGCAAGCCTTGGTTGGTTATGATGCAACAATGCCTATGTGACTCTCGCAGAGACCGGCTGCCAAATTTGAAACGTCCAGCGATTGCGCCCACACGAAAGCTGCCAGCACTGAAAGCTCTACCTGGTTTTCACTGTCCCTTGGAACTGCATTCGCTGCCGCACAGACATTATCGCTCCGCAAAAGCCTTGGTTGGTTATGATGCAACAATGCCTATGTGAGTCTCCCACAGCCCACTGCCAAATTTAAAACGTCCACTGATTGCGCCCACACGAAAGCTGCCAGCACTGAAAGCTCTACCTGGTTTTCACTGTCCCTTGGAACTGCATTCGCTGCCGCACAGACATTTGCGCTTTGCAAAAGCCTTGGTTGGGTATGAAGCAACAATGCCTATGTGACTCTGGCAGAGCCCGGCTGCCAAATTCGAAACGTCCAGCGATTGCTCCCACACGAAAGCTGCCAGCACTGAAAGCTCTACCTGATTTTCACTGTCCCTTGGAACTGCATTCGCTGCCGCACAGACATTCACGCTCTGCGCAAGCCTTGGTTGGTTATGATGCAACAATGCCTATGTGACTCTGGCACAGCCCGGTGCCAAATTCGAAACGTCCAGCGATTGCGCCCACACGAAAGCTGCCAGCACTGAAAGCTCTACCTGGTTTTCACTGTCCCTTGGAACTGCATTCGCTGCCGCACAGACATTCGAGCTCTGCGCAAGCCTTGGTTGGTTATGATGCAACAATGCCTATGTGACTCTGGCAGAGCCCGGTTGCCAAATTCGAAACGTCCAGCGATTGCACCCACACGAAAGCTGCCAGCACTGAAAGCTCTACCTGGATTTCACTGTCCCTTGGAACTGCATTCGCTGCCGCACAGACATTATCGCTCCGCATAAGCTTTATTTGTTTATGATGCAACAATGCCTATGTGACTCTGGCAGAGCCCGGCTGCCAAATTTGAAACGTCCAGCGATTGCGCCCACACGAAAGCTGCCAGCACTGAAAGCTCTACCTGGTTTTCACTGTCCCTTGGAACTGCATTCGCTGCCGCACAGACATTCGCGCTCTGCGCAAGCCTTGGTTGGTTATGATGCAACAATGCCTATGTGACTCTCGCAGAGACCGGCTGCCAAATTTGAAACGTCCAGCGATTGCGCCCACACGAAAGCTGCCAGCACTGAAAGCTCTACCTGGATTTCACTGTCCCTTGGAACTGCATTCGCTGCCGCACAGACATTATCGCTCCGCATAAGCTTTATTTGTTTATGATGCAATAAAGCCTATGTGACTCTGGCAGAGCCTGGCTGCCAAATTTGAAACGTCCAGCGATTGCGCCCACACGAAAGCTGCCAGCACTGAAAGCTCTACCTGGTTTTCACTGTCCCTTGGAACTGCATTCGCTGCCGCACAGACATTAGCGCTCTGCGCAAGCCTTGGTTGGGTATGAAGGAACAATGCCTATGTGACTCTCGCAGAGCCCGGCTGCCAAATTCGAAACGTCCAGCGATTGCGCCCACACGAAAGCTGCCAGCACTGAAAGCTCTACCTGGTTTTCACTGTCCCTTGGAACTGCATTCGCTGCCACACAGACATTCGCGCTCTGCAAAAGCCTTGGTTGGTTATGATGCAACAATGCCTATGTGACTCTCGCAGAGCCCGGCTGCCAAATTTGAAATGTACACCAATTGCGCCCACACGAAAGCTGCCAGCACTGAAAGCTCTACCTGGATTTCACTGTCCCTTGGAACTGCATTCGCTGCCGCACAGACATTATCGCTCCGCATAAGCTTTATTTGTTTCTGATGCAACAATGCCTATGTGACTCTCGCAGAGACCGGCTGCCAAATTTGAAACGTCCAGCGATTGCGCCCACACGAAAGCTGCCAGCACTGAAAGCTCTACCTGGTTTTCACTGTCCCTTGGAACTGCATTCACTGCCGCACAGACATTCGCGCTCTGCAAAAGCCTTGGTTGGTTATGATGCAACAATGCCTATGTGACTCTGGCAGAGCCCGGCTGCCAAATTTGAAACGTCCAGCGATTGCGCCCACACGAAAGCTGCCAGCACTGAAAGCTCTACCTGGTTTTCACTGTCCCTTGGAACTGCATTCGCTGCCGCACAGACATTCGCGCTCTGCGCAAGCCTTTGTTGGTTATGATGCAACAATGCCTATGTGACTCTCGCAGAGCCCGGCTGCCAAATTCGAAACGTCAAGCGATTGCGCCCACACGAAAGCTGCCAGCACTGAAAGCTCTACCTGGTTTTCACTGTCCCTTGGAACTGCATTCGCTGCCGCACAGACACTCACGCTCTGCGCAAGCCTTGGTTGGTTATGATGCAACAATGCCTATGTGACTCTCGCAGAGACCGGCTGCCAAATTTGAAACGTCCAGCGATCGCGCCCACACGAAACCTGCCAGCACTGAAAGCT
Source organism: Mycteria americana (assembly GCF_035582795.1). Classification (NCBI taxonomy): domain Eukaryota; kingdom Metazoa; phylum Chordata; class Aves; order Ciconiiformes; family Ciconiidae; genus Mycteria; species Mycteria americana. Next base: position 391,913 of record NW_027445609.1, on the reverse strand, counting down.
CTACCTGGTTTTCACTGTCCCTTGGAACTGCATTCGCTGCCGCACAGACATTCACGCTCTGCGCAAGCCTTGGTTGGTTATGATGCAACAATGCCTATGTGACTCTCGCAGAGACCGGCTGCCAAATTTGAAACGTCCAGCGATTGCGCCCACACGAAAGCTGCCAGCACTGAAAGCTCTACCTGGTTTTCACTGTCCCTTGGAACTGCATTCGCTGCCGCACAGACATTCGCGCTCTGCGCAAGCCTTGGTTGGTTATGATGCAACAATGCCTATGTGACTCTGGTAGAGCCCGGCTGCCAAATTTGAAACGTCCAGCGACTGCGCCCACACGAAAGCTGCCAGCACTGAAAGCTCTACCTGGTTTTCAATGTCCCTTGGAACTGCATTCGCTGCCGCACAGACATTCGCGCTCTGCGCAAGTCTTGGTTGGTTATGATGCAACAATGCCTATGTGACTCTGGCAGAGCCCGGCTGCCAAATTTGAAACATTGACCGATTGCGCCCACACGAAAGCTGCCAGCACTGAAAGCTCTACCTGGTTTTCACTGTCCCTTGGAACTGCATTCACTGCCGCACAGACATTCGCGCTCTGCAAAAGCCTTGGTTGGTTATGATGCAACAATGCCTATGTGACTCTCGCAGAGCCCGGCTGCCAAATTTGAAACGTCCAGCGATTGCGCCCACACGAAAGCTGCCAGCACTGAAAGCTCTACCTGGTTTTCACTGTCCCTTGGAACTGCATTCGCTGCCGCACAGACATTCACGCTCTGCGCAAGCCTTGGTTGGTTATGATGCAACAATGCCTATGTGACTCTCGCAGAGCCCGGCTGCCAAATTCGAAACGTCCAGCGATTGCGCCCACACGAAAGCTGCCAGCACTGAAAGCTCTACCTGGTTTTCACTGTCCCTTGGAACTGCATTCACTGCCGCACAGACATTCGCGCTCTGCAAAAGCCTTGGTTGGTTATGATGCAACAATGCCTATGTGACTCTGGCAGAGCCCGGCTGCCAAATTTGAAACGTCTAGCCATTGCGCCCACACGAAAGCTGCCAGCACTGAAAGCTCTACCTGGATTTCACTGTCCCTTGGAACTGCATTCGCTGCCGCACAGACATTCGCGCTCTGCGCAAGCCTTGGTTGGTTATGATGCAACAATGCCTATGTGACTCTGGCAGAGCCCGGCTGCCAAATTTGAAACGTCCAGCGATTGCGCCCACACGAAAGCTGCCAGCACTGAAAGCTCTACCTGGTTTTCACTGTCCCTTGGAACTGCATTCACTGCCGCACAGACATTCGCGCTCTGCAAAAGCCTTGGTTGGTTATGATGCAACAATGCCTATGTGACTCTGGCAGAGCCCGGCTGCCAAATTTGAAACGTCCAGCGATTGCGCCCACACGAAAGCTGCCAGCACTGAAAGCTCTACCTGGTTTTCACTGTCCCTTGGAACTGCATTCGCTGCCGCACAGACATTATCGCTCCGCAAAAGCCTTGGTTGGTTATGATGCAACAATGCCTATGTGAGTCTCGCACAGCCCACTGCCAAATTTAAAACGTCCACTGATTGCGCCCACACGAAAGCTGCCAGCACTGAAAGCTCTACCTGGTTTTCACTGTCCCTTGGAACTGCATTCGCTGCCGCACAGACATTTGCGCTTTGCAAAAGCCTTGGTTGGGTACGAAGCAACAATGCCTATGTGACTCTGGCAGAGCCCGGCTGCCAAATTCGAAACGTCCAGCGATTGCTCCCACACGAAAGCTGCCAGCACTGAAAGCTCTACCTGGTTTTCACTGTCCCTTGGAACTGCATTCGCTGCCGCACAGACATTCACGCTCTGCGCAAGCCTTGGTTGGTTATGATGCAACAATGCCTATGTGACTCTGGCAGAGCCCGGCTGCCAAATTCGAAACGTCCAGCGATTGCGCCCACACGAAAGCTGCCAGCACTGAAAGCTCTACCTGGTTTTCACTGTCCCTTGGAACTGCATTCGCTGCCGCACAGACATTCACGCTCTGCGCAAGCCTTGGTTGGTTATGATGCAACAATGCCTATGTGACTCTCGCAGAGCCCGGCTGCCAAATTCGAAACGTCCAGCGATTGCTCCCACACGAAAGCTGCCAGCACTGAAAGCTCTACCTGGTTTTCACTGTCCCTTGGAACTGCATTCGCTGCCGCACAGACATTCGCGCTCCGCAAAAGCCTTGGTTGGTTATGATGCAACAATGCCTATGTGACTCTGGCAGAGCCCGGCTGCCAAATTCGAAACGTCCAGCGATTGCGCCCACACGAAAGCTGCCAGCACTGAAAGCTCTACCTGGATTTCACTGTCCCTTGGAACTGCATTCGCTGCCGCACAGACATTATCGCTCCGCATAAGCTTTATTTGTTTATGATGCAATAAAGCCTATGTGACTCTGGCAGAGCCTGGCTGCCAAATTTGAAACGTCCAGCGATTGCGCCCACACGAAAGCTGCCAGCACTGAAAGCTCTACCTGGTTTTCACTGTCCCTTGGAACTGCATTCGCTGCCGCACAGACATTAGCGCTCTGCGCAAGCCTTGGTTGGGTATGAAGGAACAATGCCTATGTGACTCTCGCAGAGCCCGGCTGCCAAATTCGAAACGTCCAGCGATTGCGCCCACACGAAAGCTGCCAGCACTGAAAGCTCTACCTGGTTTTCACTGTCCCTTGGAACTGCATTCGCTGCCACACAGACATTCGCGCTCTGCAAAAGCCTTGGTTGGTTATGATGCAACAATGCCTATGTGACTCTCGCAGAGCCCGGCTGCCAAATTTGAAATGTACACCAATTGCGCCCACACGAAAGCTGCCAGCACTGAAAGCTCTACCTGGATTTCACTGTCCCTTGGAACTGCATTCGCTGCCGCACAGACATTATCGCTCCGCATAAGCTTTATTTGTTTCTGATGCAACAATGCCTATGTGACTCTCGCAGAGACCGGCTGCCAAATTTGAAACGTCCAGCGATTGCGCCCACACGAAAGCTGCCAGCACTGAAAGCTCTACCTGGTTTTCACTGTCCCTTGGAACTGCATTCACTGCCGCACAGACATTCGCGCTCTGCAAAAGCCTTGGTTGGTTATGATGCAACAATGCCTATGTGACTCTGGCAGAGCCCGGCTGCCAAATTTGAAACGTCCAGCGATTGCGCCCACACGAAAGCTGCCAGCACTGAAAGCTCTACCTGGTTTTCACTGTCCCTTGGAACTGCATTCGCTGCCGCACAGACATTCACGCTCTGCGCAAGCCTTGGTTGGTTATGATGCAACAATGCCTATGTGACTCTCGCAGAGCCCGGCTGCCAAATTCGAAACGTCAAGCGATTGCGCCCACACGAAAGCTGCCAGCACTGAAAGCTCTACCTGGTTTTCACTGTCCCTTGGAACTGCATTCGCTGCCGCACAGACACTCACGCTCTGCGCAAGCCTTGGTTGGTTATGATGCAACAATGCCTATGTGACTCTCGCAGAGACCGGCTGCCAAATTTGAAACGTCCAGCGATTGCGCCCACACGAAAGCTGCCAGCACTGAAAGCTCTACCTGGTTTTCACTGTCCCTTGGAACTGCATTCGCTGCCGCACAGACATTCGCGCTCTGCGCAAGCCTTGGTTGGTTATGATGCAACAATGCCTATGTGACTCTGGTAGAGCCCGGCTGCCAAATTTGAAACGTCCAGCGACTGCGCCCACACGAAAGCTGCCAGCACTGAAAGCTCTACCTGGTTTTCAATGTCCCTTGGAACTGCATTCGCTGCCGCACAGACATTCGCGCTCTGCGCAAGTCTTGGTTGGTTATGATGCAACAATGCCTATGTGACTCTGGCAGAGCCCGGCTGCCAAATTTGAAACATTGACCGATTGCGCCCACACGAAAGCTGCCAGCACTGAAAGCTCTACCTGGTTTTCACTGTCCCTTGGAACTGCATTCACTGCCGCACAGACATTCGCGCTCTGCAAAAGCCTTGGTTGGTTATGATGCAACAATGCCTATGTGACTCTCGCAGAGCCCGGCTGCCAAATTTGAAACGTCCAGCGATTGCGCCCACACGAAAGCTGCCAGCACTGAAAGCTCTACCTGGTTTTCACTGTCCCTTGGAACTGCATTCGCTGCCGCACAGACATTCACGCTCTGCGCAAGCCTTGGTTGGTTATGATGCAACAATGCCTATGTGACTCTCGCAGAGCCCGGCTGCCAAATTCGAAACGTCCAGCGATTGCGCCCACACGAAAGCTGCCAGCACTGAAAGCTCTACCTGGTTTTCACTGTCCCTTGGAACTGCATTCACTGCCGCACAGACATTCGCGCTCTGCAAAAGCCTTGGTTGGTTATGATGCAACAATGCCTATGTGACTCTGGCAGAGCCCGGCTGCCAAATTTGAAACGTCTAGCCATTGCGCCCACACGAAAGCTGCCAGCACTGAAAGCTCTACCTGGATTTCACTGTCCCTTGGAACTGCATTCGCTGCCGCACAGACATTCGCGCTCTGCGCAAGCCTTCGTTGGTTATGATGCAACAATGCCTATGTGACTCTGGCACAGCCCGGCTGCCAAATTCGAAACGTCCAGCGAATGCGCCCACACGAAAGCTGCCAGCACTGAAAGCTCTACCTGGATTTCACTGTCCCTTGGAACTGCATTCGCTGCCGCACAGACATTCACGCACTGCGCAAGCCTTGGTTGGTTATGATGCAACAATGCCTATGTGACTCTCGCAGAGACCGGCTGCCAAATTTGAAACGTCCAGCGATTGCGCCCACACGAAAGCTGCCAGCACTGAAAGCTCTACCTGGTTTTCAATGCCCCTTTGAACTGCATTCGCTGCCGCACAGACATTCGCGCTCTGCGCAAGCCTTGGTTGGTTATGATGCGACAATGCCTATGTGACTCTGGCAGAGCCCGGCTGCCAAATTCGAAACGTCCAGCGATTGCACCCACACGAAAGCTGCCAGCACTGAAAGCTCTACCTGGTTTTCACTGTCCCTTGGAACTGCATTCGCTGCTGCACAGACATTATCTCTCCGCAAAAGCTTTATTTGTTTACGATGCAACAATACCTATGTGACTCTGGCAGAGACCGGCTGCCAAATTTGAAATGTCCAGCGATTGCGCCCACACGAAAGCTGCCAGCACTGAAAGCTCTACCTGGTTTTCACTGTCCCTTGGAACTGCATTCGCTGCCGCACAGACATTATCGCTCCGCATAAGCTTTCTTTGTTTATGATGCAACAATGCCTATGTGACTCTGGCAGAGCCCGGCTGCCAAATTTGAAACGTCCAGCGATTGCGCCCACACGAAAGCTGCCAGCACTGAAAGCTCTACCTGGTTTTCACTGTCCCTTGGAACTGCATTCGCTGCCGCACAGACATTAGCGCTCTGCGCAAGCCTTGGTTGGGTATGAAGGAACAATGCCTATGTGACTCTCGCAGAGCCCGGCTGCCAAATTCGAAACGTCCAGCGATTGCGCCCACACGAAAGCTGCCAGCACTGAAAGCTCTACCTGCTTTTCACTGTCCCTTGGAACTGCATTCGCTGCCACACAGACATTCGCGCTCTGCAAAAGCCTTGGTTGGTTATGATGCAACAATGCCTATGTGACTCTCGCAGAGCCCGGCTGCCAAATTCGAAACGTCCAGCGATTGCGCCCACACGAAAGCTGCCAGCACTGAAAGCTCTACCTGGTTTTCTCTACCTTGGAACTTCATTCGCTGCCGCACAGACATTCGCGCTCCGCAAAAGCCTTGGTTGGTTATGATGCAACAATGCCTATGTGACTCTCGCAGAGCCCGGCTGCCAAATTCGAAACGTCCAGTGATTGCGCCCACACGAAAGCTGCCAGCACTGAAAGCTCTACCTGGATTTCACTGTCCCTTGGAACTGCATTCGCTGCCGCACAGACATTATCGCTCCGCATAAGCTTTATTTGTTTATGATGCAACAATGCCTATGTGACTCTCGCAGAGCCCGGCTGCCAAATTTGAAACGTCCAGCGATTGCGCCCACACGAAAGCTGCCAGCACTGAAAGCTCTACCTGGTTTTCACTGTCCCTTGGAACTGCATTCACTGCCGCACAGACATTCGCGCTCTGCAAAAGCCTTGGTTGGTTATGATGCAACAATGCCTATGTGACTCTCGCAGAGACCGGCTGCCAAATTTGAAACGTCCAGCGATTGCGCCCACACGAAAGCTGCCAGCACTGAAAGCTCTACCTGGTTTTCACTGTCCCTTGGAACTGCATTCGCTGCCGCACAGACATTCGCGCTCTGCGCAAGCCTTGGTTGGTTATGATGCAACAATGCCTATGTGACTCTGGCAGAGCCCGGCTGCCAAATTCGAAACGTCCAGCGACTGCGCCCACACGAAAGCTGCCAGCACTGAAAGCTCTACCTGGTTTTCACTGTCCCTTGGAACTGCATTCGCTGCCGCACAGACATTCGCGCTCTGCGCAAGCCTTGGTTGGTTATGATGCAACAATGCCTATGTGACTCTCGCAGAGACCGGCTGCCAAATTTGAAACGTCCAGCGATTGCGCCCACACGAAAGCTGCCAGCACTGAAAGCTCTACCTGGTTTTCACTGTCCCTTGGAACTGCATTCGCTGCCGCACAGACATTATCGCTCCGCAAAAGCCTTGGTTGGTTATGATGCAACAATGCCTATGTGAGTCTCCCACAGCCCACTGCCAAATTTAAAACGTCCACTGATTGCGCCCACACGAAAGCTGCCAGCACTGAAAGCTCTACCTGGTTTTCACTGTCCCTTGGAACTGCATTCGCTGCCGCACAGACATTTGCGCTTTGCAAAAGCCTTGGTTGGGTATGAAGCAACAATGCCTATGTGACTCTGGCAGAGCCCGGCTGCCAAATTCGAAACGTCCAGCGATTGCTCCCACACGAAAGCTGCCAGCACTGAAAGCTCTACCTGATTTTCACTGTCCCTTGGAACTGCATTCGCTGCCGCACAGACATTCACGCTCTGCGCAAGCCTTGGTTGGTTATGATGCAACAATGCCTATGTGACTCTGGCAGAGCCCGGCTGCCAAATTCGAAACGTCCAGCGATTGCGCCCACACGAAAGCTGCCAGCACTGAAAACTCTACCTGGTTTTCACTGTCCCTTGGAACTGCATTCGCTGCCGCACAGACATTATCGCTCCGCATAAGCTTTCTTTGTTTATGATGCAACAATGCCTATGTAACTCTGGCAGAGCCCGGCTGCCAAATTTGAAACGTCCAGCGATTGCGCCCACACGAAAGCTGCCAGCACTGAAAGCTCTACCTGGTTTTCACTGTCCCTTGGAACTGCATTCGCTGCCGCACAGACATTCGAGCTCTGCGCAAGCCTTGGTTGGTTATGATGCAACAATGCCTATGTGACTCTGGCAGAGCCCGGTTGCCAAATTCGAAACGTCCAGCGATTGCACCCACACGAAAGCTGCCAGCACTGAAAGCTCTACCTGGATTTCACTGTCCCTTGGAACTGCATTCGCTGCCGCACAGACATTATCGCTCCGCATAAGCTTTATTTGTTTATGATGCAACAATGCCTATGTGACTCTGGCAGAGCCCGGCTGCCAAATTTGAAACGTCCAGCGATTGCGCCCACACGAAAGCTGCCAGCACTGAAAGCTCTACCTGGTTTTCACTGTCCCTTGGAACTGCATTCGCTGCCGCACAGACATTCGCGCTCTGCGCAAGCCTTGGTTGGTTATGATGCAACAATGCCTATGTGACTCTCGCAGAGACCGGCTGCCAAATTTGAAACGTCCAGCGATTGCGCCCACACGAAAGCTGCCAGCACTGAAAGCTCTACCTGGATTTCACTGTCCCTTGGAACTGCATTCGCTGCCGCACAGACATTATCGCTCCGCATAAGCTTTATTTGTTTATGATGCAATAAAGCCTATGTGACTCTGGCAGAGCCTGGCTGCCAAATTTGAAACGTCCAGCGATTGCGCCCACACGAAAGCTGCCAGCACTGAAAGCTCTACCTGGTTTTCACTGTCCCTTGGAACTGCATTCGCTGCCGCACAGACATTAGCGCTCTGCGCAAGCCTTGGTTGGGTATGAAGGAACAATGCCTATGTGACTCTCGCAGAGCCCGGCTGCCAAATTCGAAACGTCCAGCGATTGCGCCCACACGAAAGCTGCCAGCACTGAAAGCTCTACCTGGTTTTCACTGTCCCTTGGAACTGCATTCGCTGCCACACAGACATTCGCGCTCTGCAAAAGCCTTGGTTGGTTATGATGCAACAATGCCTATGTGACTCTCGCAGAGCCCGGCTGCCAAATTTGAAATGTACACCAATTGCGCCCACACGAAAGCTGCCAGCACTGAAAGCTCTACCTGGATTTCACTGTCCCTTGGAACTGCATTCGCTGCCGCACAGACATTATCGCTCCGCATAAGCTTTATTTGTTTCTGATGCAACAATGCCTATGTGACTCTCGCAGAGACCGGCTGCCAAATTTGAAACGTCCAGCGATTGCGCCCACACGAAAGCTGCCAGCACTGAAAGCTCTACCTGGTTTTCACTGTCCCTTGGAACTGCATTCGCTGCCGCACAGACATTCGCGCTCTGCGCAAGCCTTTGTTGGTTATGATGCAACAATGCCTATGTGACTCTCGCAGAGCCCGGCTGCCAAATTCGAAACGTCAAGCGATTGCGCCCACACGAAAGCTGCCAGCACTGAAAGCTCTACCTGGTTTTCACTGTCCCTTGGAACTGCATTCGCTGCCGCACAGACACTCACGCTCTGCGCAAGCCTTGGTTGGTTATGATGCAACAATGCCTATGTGACTCTCGCAGAGACCGGCTGCCAAATTTGAAACGTCCAGCGATCGCGCCCACACGAAACCTGCCAGCACTGAAAGCTCTACCTGGTTTTCACTGTCCCTTGGAACTGCATTCGCTGCCGCACAGACATTCACGCTCTGCGCAAGCCTTGGTTGGTTATGATGCAACAATGCCTATGTGACTCTCGCAGAGACCGGCTGCCAAATTTGAAACGTCCAGCGATTGCGCCCACACGAAAGCTGCCAGCACTGAAAGCTCTACCTGGTTTTCACTGTCCCTTGGAACTGCATTCGCTGCCGCACAGACATTCGCGCTCTGCGCAAGCCTTGGTTGGTTATGATGCAACAATGCCTATGTGACTCTGGTAGAGCCCGGCTGCCAAATTTGAAACGTCCAGCGACTGCGCCCACACGAAAGCTGCCAGCACTGAAAGCTCTACCTGGTTTTCAATGTCCCTTGGAACTGCATTCGCTGCCGCACAGACATTCGCGCTCTGCGCAAGTCTTGGTTGGTTATGATGCAACAATGCCTATGTGACTCTGGCAGAGCCCGGCTGCCAAATTTGAAACATTGACCGATTGCGCCCACACGAAAGCTGCCAGCACTGAAAGCTATACCTGGTTTTCACTGTCCCTTGGAACTGCATTCACTGCCGCACAGACATTCGCGCTCTGCAAAAGCCTTGGTTGGTTATGATGCAACAATGCCTATGTGACTCTCGCAGAGCCCGGCTGCCAAATTTGAAACGTCCAGCGATTGCGCCCACACGAAAGCTGCCAGCACTGAAAGCTCTACCTGGTTTTCACTGTCCCTTGGAACTGCATTCGCTGCCGCACAGACATTCACGCTCTGCGCAAGCCTTGGTTGGTTATGATGCAACAATGCCTATGTGACTCTCGCAGAGCCCGGCTGCCAAATTCGAAACGTCCAGCGATTGCGCCCACACGAAAGCTGCCAGCACTGAAAGCTCTACCTGGTTTTCACTGTCCCTTGGAACTGCATTCACTGCCGCACAGACATTCACGCTCTGCAAAAGCCTTGGTTGGTTATGATGCAACAATGCCTATGTGACTCTGGCAGAGCCCGGCTGCCAAATTTGAAACGTCTAGCCATTGCGCCCACACGAAAGCTGCCAGCACTGAAAGCTCTACCTGGATTTCACTGTCCCTTGGAACTGCATTCGCTGCCGCACAGACATTCGCGCTCTGCGCAAGCCTTGGTTGGTTATGATGCAACAATGCCTATGTGACTCTGGCAGAGCCCGGCTGCCAAATTTGAAACGTCCAGCGATTGCGCCCACACGAAAGCTGCCAGCACTGAAAGCTCTACCTGGTTTTCACTGTCCCTTGGAACTGCATTCACTGCCGCACAGACATTCGCGCTCTGCAAAAGCCTTGGTTGGTTATGATGCAACAATGCCTATGTGACTCTGGCAGAGCCCGGCTGCCAAATTTGAAACGTCCAGCGATTGCGCCCACACGAAAGCTGCCAGCACTGAAAGCTCTACCTGGTTTTCACTGTCCCTTGGAACTGCATTCGCTGCCGCACAGACATTATCGCTCCGCAAAAGCCTTGGTTGGTTATGATGCAACAATGCCTATGTGAGTCTCGCACAGCCCACTGCCAAATTTAAAACGTCCACTGATTGCGCCCACACGAAAGCTGCCAGCACTGAAAGCTCTACCTGGTTTTCACTGTCCCTTGGAACTGCATTCGCTGCCGCACAGACATTTGCGCTTTGCAAAAGCCTTGGTTGGGTACGAAGCAACAATGCCTATGTGACTCTGGCAGAGCCCGGCTGCCAAATTCGAAACGTCCAGCGATTGCTCCCACACGAAAGCTGCCAGCACTGAAAGCTCTACCTGGTTTTCACTGTCCCTTGGAACTGCATTCGCTGCCGCACAGACATTCACGCTCTGCGCAAGCCTTGGTTGGTTATGATGCAACAATGCCTATGTGACTCTGGCAGAGCCCGGCTGCCAAATTCGAAACGTCCAGCGATTGCGCCCACACGAAAGCTGCCAGCACTGAAAGCTCTACCTGGTTTTCACTGTCCCTTGGAACTGCATTCGCTGCCGCACAGACATTCACGCTCTGCGCAAGCCTTGGTTGGTTATGATGCAACAATGCCTATGTGACTCTCGCAGAGCCCGGCTGCCAAATTCGAAACGTCCAGCGATTGCTCCCACACGAAAGCTGCCAGCACTGAAAGCTCTACCTGATTTTCACTGTCCCTTGGAACTGCATTCGCTGCCGCACAGACATTCACGCTCTGCGCAAGCCTTGGTTGGTTATGATGCAACAATGCCTATGTGACTCTGGCAGAGACCGGCTGCCAAATTTGAAACATTGACCGATTGCGCCCACACGAAAGCTGCCAGCACTGAAAGCTCTACCTGGTTTTCACTGTCCCTTGGAACTGCATTCGCTGCCGCACAGACATTCGCGGTCCGCAAAAGCCTTGGTTGGTTATGATGCAACAATGCCTATGTGAGTCTCGCACAGCCCACTGCCAAATTTAAAACGTCCACTGATTGCGCCCACACGAAAGCTGCCAGCACTGAAAGCTCTACCTGGTTTTCACTGTCCCTTGGAACTGCATTCGCTGCCGCACAGACATTCGCGCTCTGCGCAAGCCTTGGTTGGTTATGATGCAACAATGCCTATGTGACTCTGCAGAGCCCGCTGCCAAATTCGAAACGTCCAGCGATTGCGCCCACACGAAAGCTGCCAGCACTGAAAGCTCTACCTGGTTTTCACTGTCCCTTGAACTGCATTCGCTGCCGCACAGACATTCGCGACTGCAAAAGCCTTGGTTGGTTATGATGCAACAATGCCTATGTGACTCTCGCACGGCCCGGCTGCCAAATTTGAAACGTCCAGCGATTGCGCCCACACGAAAGCTGCCAGCACTGAAAGCTCTACCTGGTTTTCACTGTCCCTTGGAACTGCATTCGCTGCCGCACAGACATTCGCGCTCTGCGCAAGCCTTGGTTGGTTATGATGCAACAATGCCTATGTGACTCTCGCAGAGCCCGGCTGCCAAATTTAAAACGTCCACTGATTGCGCCCACACGAAAGCTGCCAGCACTGAAAGCTCTACCTGGTTTTCACTGTCCCTTGGAACTGCATTCGCTGCCGCACAGACATTATCGCTCCGCAAAAGCCTTGGTTGGTTATGATGCAACAATGCCTATGTGAGTCTCGCACAGCCCACTGCCAAATTTAAAACGTCCACTGATTGCGCCCACACGAAAGCTGCCAGCACTGAAAGCTCTACCTGGTTTTCACTGTCCCTTGGAACTGCATTCGCTGCCGCACAGACATTTGCGCTTTGCAAAAGCCTTGGTTGGGTACGAAGCAACAATGCCTATGTGACTCTGGCAGAGCCCGGCTGCCAAATTCGAAACGTCCAGCGATTGCGCCCACACGAAAGCTGCCAGCACTGAAAGCTCTACCTGGTTTTCACTGTCCCTTGGAACTGCATTCGCTGCCGTACAGACATTCACGCTCTGCGCAAGCCTTGGTTGGGTACGAAGCAACAATGCCTATGTGACTCTGGCAGAGCCCGGCTGCCAAATTCGAAACGTCCAGCGATTGCGCCCATACGAAAGCTGCCAGCACTGAAAGCTCTACCTGGTTTTCACTGTCCCTTGGAACTGCATTCGCTGCCGCACAGACATTCGCGCTCCGCAAAAGCCTTGGTTGGTTATGATGCAACAATGCCTATGTGACTCTGGCAGAGCCCAGCTGCCAAATTCGAAACGTCCAGTGATTGCGCCCACACGAAAGCTGCCAGCACTGAAAGCTCTACCTGGATTTCACTGTCCCTTGGAACTGCATTCGCTGCCGCACAGACATTATCGCTCCGCATAAGCTTTATTTGTTTCTGATGCAACAATGCCTATGTGACTCTCGCAGAGACCGGCTGCCAAATTTGAAACGTCCAGCGATTGCGCCCACACGAAAGCTGCCAGCACTGAAAGCTCTACCTGGTTTTCACTGTCCCTTGGAACTGCATTCACTGCCGCACAGACATTCGCGCTCTGCAAAAGCCTTGGTTGGTTATGATGCAACAATGCCTATGTGACTCTCGCAGAGCCCGGCTGCCAAATTTGAAACGTCCAGCGATTGCGCCCACACGAAAGCTGCCAGCACTGAAAGCTCTACCTGGTTTTCACTGTCCCTTGGAACTGCATTCGCTGCCGCACAGACATTCGCGCTCTGCGCAAGCCTTGGTTGGTTATGATGCAACAATGCCTATGTGACTCTCGCAGAGCCCGGCTGCCAAATTCGAAACGTCCAGCGATTGCGCCCAACGAAAGCTGCCAGCACTGAAAGCTCTACCTGGTTTTCACTGTCCCTTGGAACTGCATTCGCTGCCGCACAGACACTCACGCTCTGCGCAAGCCTTGGTTGGTTATGATGCAACAATGCCTATGTGACTCTCGCAGAGACCGGCTGCCAAATTTGAAACGTCCAGCGATCGCGCCCACACAAAACCTGCCAGCACTGAAAGCTCTACCTGGTTTTCACTGTCCCTTGGAACTGCATTCGCTGCCGCACAGACATTCACGCTCTGCGCAAGCCTTGGTTGGTTATGATGCAACAATGCCTATGTGACTCTGGCAGAGCCCGGCTGCCAAATTTGAAACGTCCAGCGATTGCGCCCACACGAAAGCTGCCAGCACTGAAAGCTCTACCTGGTTTTCACTGTCCCTTGGAACTGCATTCGCTGCCGCACAGACATTCGCGCTCTGCGCAAGCCTTGGTTGGTTATGATGCAACAATGCCTATGTGACTCTCGCAGAGCCCGGCTGCCAAATTTGAAACGTCCACTGATTGCGCCCACACGAAAGCTGCCAGCACTGAAAGCTCTACCTGGTTTTCACTGTCCCTTGGAACTGCATTCGCTGCCGCACAGACATTTGCGCTTTGCAAAAGCCTTGGTTGGGTACGAAGCAACAATGCCTATGTGACTCTGGCAGAGCCCGGCTGCCAAATTCGAAATGTCCAGCGATTGCTCCCACACGAAAGCTGCCAGCACTGAAAGCTCTACCTGGTTTTCACTGTCCCTTGGAACTGCATTCGCTGCCGCACAGACATTCACGCTCTGCGCAAGCCTTGGTTGGTTATGATGCAACAATGCCTATGTGACTCTGGCAGAGCCCGGCTGCCAAATTCGAAACGTCCAGCGATTGCGCCCACACGAAAGCTGCCAGCACTGAAAGCTCTACCTGGTTTTCACTGTCCCTTGGAACTGCATTCGCTGCCGCACAGACATTCACGCTCTGCGCAAGCCTTGGTTGGTTATGATGCAACAATGCCTATGTGACTCTGGCAGAGCCCGGCTGCCAAATTCGAAACGTCCAGCGATTGCGCCCATACGAAAGCTGCCAGCACTGAAAGCTCTACCTGGTTTTCACTGTCCCTTGGAACTGCATTCGCTGCCGCACAGACATTCGCGCTCCGCAAAAGCCTTGGTTGGTTATGATGCAACAATGCCTATGTGACTCTGGCAGAGCCCGGCTGCCAAATTCGAAACGTCCAGTGATTGCGCCCACACGAAAGCTGCCAGCACTGAAAGGTCTACCTGGATTTCACTGTCCCTTGGAACTGCATTCGCTGCCGCACAGACATTATCGCTCCGCATAAGCTTTATTTGTTTCTGATGCAACAATGCCTATGTGACTCTCGCAGAGACCGGCTGCCAAATTTGAAACGTCCAGCGATTGCGCCCACACGAAAGCTGCCAGCACTGAAAGCTCTACCTGGTTTTCACTGTCCCTTGGAACTGCATTCACTGCCGCACAGACATTCGCGCTCTGCAAAAGCCTTGGTTGGTTATGATGCAACAATGCCTATGTGAGTCTCCCACAGCCCACTGCCAAATTTAAAACGTCCACTGATTGCGCCCACACGAAAGCTGCCAGCACTGAAAGCTCTACCTGGTTTTCACTGTCCCTTGGAACTGCATTCGCTGCCGCACAGACATTTGCGCTTTGCAAAAGCCTTGGTTGGGTATGAAGCAACAATGCCTATGTGACTCTGGCAGAGCCCGGCTGCCAAATTCGAAACGTCCAGCGATTGCTCCCACACGAAAGCTGCCAGCACTGAAAGCTCTACCTGATTTTCACTGTCCCTTGGAACTGCATTCGCTGCCGCACAGACATTCACGCTCTGCGCAAGCCTTGGTTGGTTATGATGCAACAATGCCTATGTGACTCTGGCAGAGACCGGCTGCCAAATTTGAAACATTGACCGATTGCGCCCACACGAAAGCTGCCAGCACTGAAAGCTCTACCTGGTTTTCACTGTCCCTTGGAACTGCATTCGCTGCCGCACAGACATTCGCGGTCCGCAAAAGCCTTGGTTGGTTATGATGCAACAATGCCTATGTGAGTCTCGCACAGCCCACTGCCAAATTTAAAACGTCCACTGATTGCGCCCACACGAAAGCTGCCAGCACTGAAAGCTCTACCTGGTTTTCACTGTCCCTTGGAACTGCATTCGCTGCCGCACAGACATTCGCGCTCTGCGCAAGCCTTGGTTGGTTATGATGCAACAATGCCTATGTGACTCTGCAGAGCCCGCTGCCAAATTCGAAACGTCCAGCGATTGCGCCCACACGAAAGCTGCCAGCACTGAAAGCTCTACCTGGTTTTCACTGTCCCTTGAACTGCATTCGCTGCCGCACAGACATTCGCGACTGCAAAAGCCTTGGTTGGTTATGATGCAACAATGCCTATGTGACTCTCGCACGGCCCGGCTGCCAAATTTGAAACGTCCAGCGATTGCGCCCACACGAAAGCTGCCAGCACTGAAAGCTCTACCTGGTTTTCACTGTCCCTTGGAACTGCATTCGCTGCCGCACAGACATTCGCGCTCTGCGCAAGCCTTGGTTGGTTATGATGCAACAATGCCTATGTGACTCTCGCAGAGCCCGGCTGCCAAATTTGAAACGTCCAGCGATTGCGCCCACACGAAAGCTGCCAGCACTGAAAGCTCTACCTGGTTTTCACTGTCCCTTGGAACTGCATTCGCTGCCGCACAGACATTTGCGCTCCGCAAAAGCCTTGGTTGGTTATGATGCAACAATGCCTATGTGAGTCTCGCACAGCCCACTGCCAAATTTAAAACGTCCACTGATTGCGCCCACACGAAAGCTGCCAGCACTGAAAGCTCTACCTGGTTTTCACTGTCCCTTGGAACTGCATTCGCTGCCGCACAGACATTTGCGCTTTGCAAAAGCCTTGGTTGGTTTCGAAGCAACAATGCCTATGTGACTCTGGCAGAGCCCGGCTGCCAAATTTGAAACGTCCAGCGATTGCGCCCACACGAAAGCTGCCAGCACTGAAAGCTCTACCTGGTTTTCACTGTCCCTTGGAACTGCATTCGCTGCCGTACAGACATTAACGCTCTGCGCAAGCCTTGGTTGGTTATGATGCAACAATGCCTATGTGACTCTGGCAGAGCCCGGCTGCCAAATTCGAAACGTCCAGCGATTGCGCCCATACGAAAGCTGCCAGCACTGAAAGCTCTACCTGCTTTTCACTGTCCCTTGGAACTGCATTCGCTGCCGCACAGACATTCGCGCTCCGCAAAAGCCTTGGTTGGTTATGATGCAACAATGCCTATGTGACTCTGGCAGAGCCCAGCTGCCAAATTCGAAACGTCCAGTGATTGCGCCCACACGAAAGCTGCCAGCACTGAAAGCTCTACCTGGATTTCACTGTCCCTTGGAACTGCATTCGCTGCCGCACAGACATTATCGCTCCGCATAAGCTTTATTTGTTTCTGATGCAACAATGCCTATGTGACTCTCGCAGAGACCGGCTGCCAAATTTGAAACGTCCAGCGATTGCGCCCACACGAAAGCTGCCAGCACTGAAAGCTCTACCTGGTTTTCACTGTCCCTTGGAACTGCATTCACTGCCGCACAGACATTCGCGCTCTGCAAAAGCCTTGGTTGGTTATGATGCAACAATGCCTATGTGACTCTCGCAGAGCCCGGCTGCCAAATTTGAAACGTCCAGCGATTGCGCCCACACGAAAGCTGCCAGCACTGAAAGCTCTACCTGGTTTTCACTGTCCCTTGGAACTGCATTCGCTGCCGCACAGACATTCGCGCTCTGCGCAAGCCTTGGTTGGTTATGATGCAACAATGCCTATGTGACTCTGGCAGAGCCCGGCTGCCAAATTCGAAACGTCCAGCGACTGCGCCCACACGAAAGCTGCCAGCACTGAAAGCTCTACCTGGTTTTCACTGTCCCTTGGAACTGCATTCGCTGCCGCACAGACATTCGCGCTCTGCGCAAGCCTTGGTTGGTTATGATGCAACAATGCCTATGTGACTCTCGCAGAGACCGGCTGCCAAATTTGAAACGTCCAGCGATTGCGCCCACACGAAAGCTGCCAGCACTGAAAGCTCTACCTGGTTTTCACTGTCCCTTGGAACTGCATTCGCTGCCGCACAGACATTATCGCTCCGCAAAAGCCTTGGTTGGTTATGATGCAACAATGCCTATGTGAGTCTCCCACAGCCCACTGCCAAATTTAAAACGTCCACTGATTGCGCCCACACGAAAGCTGCCAGCACTGAAAGCTCTACCTGGTTTTCACTGTCCCTTGGAACTGCATTCGCTGCCGCACAGACATTCACGCTCTGCGCAAGCCTTGGTTGGTTATGATGCAACAATGCCTATGTGACTCTGGCACAGCCCGGTGCCAAATTCGAAACGTCCAGCGATTGCGCCCACACGAAAGCTGCCAGCACTGAAAACTCTACCTGGTTTTCACTGTCCCTTGGAACTGCATTCGCTGCCGCACAGACATTATCGCTCCGCATAAGCTTTCTTTGTTTATGATGCAACAATGCCTATGTAACTCTGGCAGAGCCCGGCTGCCAAATTTGAAACGTCCAGCGATTGCGCCCACACGAAAGCTGCCAGCACTGAAAGCTCTACCTGGTTTTCACTGTCCCTTGGAACTGCATTCGCTGCCGCACAGACATTCGAGCTCTGCGCAAGCCTTGGTTGGTTATGATGCAACAATGCCTATGTGACTCTGGCAGAGCCCGGTTGCCAAATTCGAAACGTCCAGCGATTGCACCCACACGAAAGCTGCCAGCACTGAAAGCTCTACCTGGATTTCACTGTCCCTTGGAACTGCATTCGCTGCCGCACAGACATTATCGCTCCGCATAAGCTTTATTTGTTTATGATGCAACAATGCCTATGTGACTCTGGCAGAGCCCGGCTGCCAAATTTGAAACGTCCAGCGATTGCGCCCACACGAAAGCTGCCAGCACTGAAAGCTCTACCTGGTTTTCACTGTCCCTTGGAACTGCATTCGCTGCCGCACAGACATTCGCGCTCTGCGCAAGCCTTGGTTGGTTATGATGCAACAATGCCTATGTGACTCTCGCAGAGACCGGCTGCCAAATTTGAAACGTCCAGCGATTGCGCCCACACGAAAGCTGCCAGCACTGAAAGCTCTACCTGGATTTCACTGTCCCTTGGAACTGCATTCGCTGCCGCACAGACATTATCGCTCCGCATAAGCTTTATTTGTTTATGATGCAATAAAGCCTATGTGACTCTCGCAGAGCCTGGCTGCCAAATTTGAAACGTCCAGCGATTGCGCCCACATGAAAGCTGCCAGCACTGAAAGCTCTACCTGGTTTTCACTGTCCCTTGGAACTGCATTCGCTGCCGCACAGACATTAGCGCTCTGCGCAAGCCTTGGTTGGGTATGAAGGAACAATGCCTATGTGACTCTCGCAGAGCCCGGCTGCCAAATTCGAAACGTCCAGCGATTGCGCCCACACGAAAGCTGCCAGCACTGAAAGCTCTACCTGGTTTTCACTGTCCCTTGGAACTGCATTCGCTGCCACACAGACATTCGCGCTCTGCAAAAGCCTTGGTTGGTTATGATGCAACAATGCCTATGTGACTCTCGCAGAGCCCGGCTGCCAAATTTGAAATGTACACCAATTGCGCCCACACGAAAGCTGCCAGCACTGAAAGCTCTACCTGGATTTCACTGTCCCTTGGAACTGCATTCGCTGCCGCACAGACATTATCGCTCCGCATAAGCTTTATTTGTTTCTGATGCAACAATGCCTATGTGACTCTCGCAGAGACCGGCTGCCAAATTTGAAACGTCCAGCGATTGCGCCCACACGAAAGCTGCCAGCACTGAAAGCTCTACCTGGTTTTCACTGTCCCTTGGAACTGCATTCACTGCCGCACAGACATTCGCGCTCTGCAAAAGCCTTGGTTGGTTATGATGCAACAATGCCTATGTGACTCTGGCAGAGCCCGGCTGCCAAATTTGAAACGTCCAGCGATTGCGCCCACACGAAAGCTGCCAGCACTGAAAGCTCTACCTGGTTTTCACTGTCCCTTGGAACTGCATTCGCTGCCGCACAGACATTCGCGCTCTGCGCAAGCCTTTGTTGGTTATGATGCAACAATGCCTATGTGACTCTCGCAGAGCCCGGCTGCCAAATTCGAAACGTCAAGCGATTGCGCCCACACGAAAGCTGCCAGCACTGAAAGCTCTACCTGGTTTTCACTGTCCCTTGGAACTGCATTCGCTGCCGCACAGACACTCACGCTCTGCGCAAGCCTTGGTTGGTTATGATGCAACAATGCCTATGTGACTCTCGCAGAGACCGGCTGCCAAATTTGAAACGTCCAGCGATCGCGCCCACACGAAACCTGCCAGCACTGAAAGCTCTACCTGGTTTTCACTGTCCCTTGGAACTGCATTCGCTGCCGCACAGACATTCACGCTCTGCGCAAGCCTTGGTTGGTTATGATGCAACAATGCCTATGTGACTCTCGCAGAGACCGGCTGCCAAATTTGAAACGTCCAGCGATTGCGCCCACACGAAAGCTGCCAGCACTGAAAGCTCTACCTGGTTTTCACTGTCCCTTGGAACTGCATTCGCTGCCGCACAGACATTCGCGCTCTGCGCAAGCCTTGGTTGGTTATGATGCAACAATGCCTATGTGACTCTGGTAGAGCCCGGCTGCCAAATTTGAAACGTCCAGCGACTGCGCCCACACGAAAGCTGCCAGCACTGAAAGCTCTACCTGGTTTTCAATGTCCCTTGGAACTGCATTCGCTGCCGCACAGACATTCGCGCTCTGCGCAAGTCTTGGTTGGTTATGATGCAACAATGCCTATGTGACTCTGGCAGAGCCCGGCTGCCAAATTTGAAACATTGACCGATTGCGCCCACACGAAAGCTGCCAGCACTGAAAGCTCTACCTGGTTTTCACTGTCCCTTGGAACTGCATTCACTGCCGCACAGACATTCGCGCTCTGCAAAAGCCTTGGTTGGTTATGATGCAACAATGCCTATGTGACTCTCGCAGAGCCCGGCTGCCAAATTTGAAACGTCCAGCGATTGCGCCCACACGAAAGCTGCCAGCACTGAAAGCTCTACCTGGTTTTCACTGTCCCTTGGAACTGCATTCGCTGCCGCACAGACATTCACGCTCTGCGCAAGCCTTGGTTGGTTATGATGCAACAATGCCTATGTGACTCTCGCAGAGCCCGGCTGCCAAATTCGAAACGTCCAGCGATTGCGCCCACACGAAAGCTGCCAGCACTGAAAGCTCTACCTGGTTTTCACTGTCCCTTGGAACTGCATTCACTGCCGCACAGACATTCGCGCTCTGCAAAAGCCTTGGTTGGTTATGATGCAACAATGCCTATGTGACTCTGGCAGAGCCCGGCTGCCAAATTTGAAACGTCCAGCCATTGCGCCCACACGAAAGCTGCCAGCACTGAAAGCTCTACCTGGATTTCACTGTCCCTTGGAACTGCATTCGCTGCCGCACAGACATTCGCGCTCTGCGCAAGCCTTGGTTGGTTATGATGCAACAATGCCTATGTGACTCTGGCAGAGCCCGGCTGCCAAATTTGAAACGTCCAGCGATTGCGCCCACACAAAAGCTGCCAGCACTGAAAGCTCTACCTGGTTTTCACTGTCCCTTGGAACTGCATTCACTGCCGCACAGACATTCGCGCTCTGCAAAAGCCTTGGTTGGTTATGATGCAACAATGCCTATGTGACTCTGGCAGAGCCCGGCTGCCAAATTTGAAACGTCCAGCGATTGCGCCCACACGAAAGCTGCCAGCACTGAAAGCTCTACCTGGTTTTCACTGTCCCTTGGAACTGCATTCGCTGCCGCACAGACATTATCGCTCTGCGCAAGCCTTGGTTGGTTATGATGCAACAATGCCTATGTGACTCTCGCAGAGCCCGGCTGCCAAATTCGAAACGTCCAGCGATTGCTCCCACACGAAAGCTGCCAGCACTGAAAGCTCTACCTGGTTTTCACTGTCCCTTGGAACTGCATTCGCTGCCGCACAGACATTCGCGCTCCGCAAAAGCCTTGGTTGGTTATGATGCAACAATGCCTATGTGACTCTGGCAGAGCCCGGCTGCCAAATTCGAAACGTCCAGTGATTGCGCCCACACGAAAGCTGCCAGCACTGAAAGGTCTACCTGGATTTCACTGTCCCTTGGAACTGCATTCGCTGCCGCACAGACATTATCGCTCCGCATAAGCTTTATTTGTTTCTGATGCAACAATGCCTATGTGACTCTCGCAGAGACCGGCTGCCAAATTTGAAACGTCCAGCGATTGCGCCCACACGAAAGCTGCCAGCACTGAAAGCTCTACCTGGTTTTCACTGTCCCTTGGAACTGCATTCACTGCCGCACAGACATTCGCGCTCTGCAAAAGCCTTGGTTGGTTATGATGCAACAATGCCTATGTGAGTCTCCCACAGCCCACTGCCAAATTTAAAACGTCCACTGATTGCGCCCACACGAAAGCTGCCAGCACTGAAAGCTCTACCTGGTTTTCACTGTCCCTTGGAACTGCATTCGCTGCCGCACAGACATTTGCGCTTTGCAAAAGCCTTGGTTGGGTATGAAGCAACAATGCCTATGTGACTCTGGCAGAGCCCGGCTGCCAAATTCGAAACGTCCAGCGATTGCTCCCACACGAAAGCTGCCAGCACTGAAAGCTCTACCTGATTTTCACTGTCCCTTGGAACTGCATTCGCTGCCGCACAGACATTCACGCTCTGCGCAAGCCTTGGTTGGTTATGATGCAACAATGCCTATGTGACTCTGGCAGAGACCGGCTGCCAAATTTGAAACATTGACCGATTGCGCCCACACGAAAGCTGCCAGCACTGAAAGCTCTACCTGGTTTTCACTGTCCCTTGGAACTGCATTCGCTGCCGCACAGACATTCGCGGTCCGCAAAAGCCTTGGTTGGTTATGATGCAACAATGCCTATGTGAGTCTCGCACAGCCCACTGCCAAATTTAAAACGTCCACTGATTGCGCCCACACGAAAGCTGCCAGCACTGAAAGCTCTACCTGGTTTTCACTGTCCCTTGGAACTGCATTCGCTGCCGCACAGACATTCGCGCTCTGCGCAAGCCTTGGTTGGTTATGATGCAACAATGCCTATGTGACTCTGCAGAGCCCGCTGCCAAATTCGAAACGTCCAGCGATTGCGCCCACACGAAAGCTGCCAGCACTGAAAGCTCTACCTGGTTTTCACTGTCCCTTGAACTGCATTCGCTGCCGCACAGACATTCGCGACTGCAAAAGCCTTGGTTGGTTATGATGCAACAATGCCTATGTGACTCTCGCACGGCCCGGCTGCCAAATTTGAAACGTCCAGCGATTGCGCCCACACGAAAGCTGCCAGCACTGAAAGCTCTACCTGGTTTTCACTGTCCCTTGGAACTGCATTCGCTGCCGCACAGACATTCGCGCTCTGCGCAAGGCTTGGTTGGTTATGATGCAACAATGCCTATGTGACTCTCGCAGAGCCCGGCTGCCAAATTTGAAACGTCCAGCGATTGCGCCCACACGAAAGCTGCCAGCACTGAAAGCTCTACCTGGTTTTCACTGTCCCTTGGAACTGCATTCGCTGCCGCACAGACATTATCGCTCCGCAAAAGCCTTGGTTGGTTATGATGCAACAATGCCTATGTGAGTCTCGCACAGCCCACTGCCAAATTTAAAACGTCCACTGATTGCGCCCACACGAAAGCTGCCAGCACTGAAAGCTCTACCTGGTTTTCACTGTCCCTTGGAACTGCATTCGCTGCCGCACAGACATTTGCGCTTTGCAAAAGCCTTGGTTGGGTACGAAGCAACAATGCCTATGTGACTCTGGCAGAGCCCGGCTGCCAAATTCGAAACGTCCAGCGATTGCGCCCACACGAAAGCTGCCAGCACTGAAAGCTCTACCTGGTTTTCACTGTCCCTTGGAACTGCATTCGCTGCCGTACAGACATTCACGCTCTGCGCAAGCCTTGGTTGGTTATGATGCAACAATGCCTATGTGACTCTGGCAGAGCCCGGCTGCCAAATTCGAAACGTCCAGCGATTGCGCCCATACGAAAGCTGCCAGCACTGAAAGCTCTACCTGGTTTTCACTGTCCCTTGGAACTGCATTCGCTGCCGCACAGACATTCGCGCTCCGCAAAAGCCTTGGTTGGTTATGATGCAACAATGCCTATGTGACTCTGGCAGAGCCCAGCTGCCAAATTCGAAACGTCCAGTGATTGCGCCCACACGAAAGCTGCCAGCACTGAAAGCTCTACCTGGATTTCACTGTCCCTTGGAACTGCATTCGCTGCCGCACAGACATTATCGCTCCGCATAAGCTTTATTTGTTTCTGATGCAACAATGCCTATGTGACTCTCGCAGAGACCGGCTGCCAAATTTGAAACGTCCAGCGATTGCGCCCACACGAAAGCTGCCAGCACTGAAAGCTCTACCTGGTTTTCACTGTCCCTTGGAACTGCATTCACTGCCGCACAGACATTCGCGCTCTGCAAAAGCCTTGGTTGGTTATGATGCAACAATGCCTATGTGACTCTCGCAGAGCCCGGCTGCCAAATTTGAAACGTCCAGCGATTGCGCCCACACGAAAGCTGCCAGCACTGAAAGCTCTACCTGGTTTTCACTGTCCCTTGGAACTGCATTCGCTGCCGCACAGACATTCGCGCTCTGCGCAAGCCTTGGTTGGTTATGATGCAACAATGCCTATGTGACTCTCGCAGAGCCCGGCTGCCAAATTCGAAACGTCCAGCGATTGCGCCCAACGAAAGCTGCCAGCACTGAAAGCTCTACCTGGTTTTCACTGTCCCTTGGAACTGCATTCGCTGCCGCACAGACACTCACGCTCTGCGCAAGCCTTGGTTGGTTATGATGCAACAATGCCTATGTGACTCTCGCAGAGACCGGCTGCCAAATTTGAAACGTCCAGCGATCGCGCCCACACAAAACCTGCCAGCACTGAAAGCTCTACCTGGTTTTCACTGTCCCTTGGAACTGCATTCGCTGCCGCACAGACATTCACGCTCTGCGCAAGCCTTGGTTGGTTATGATGCAACAATGCCTATGTGACTCTGGCAGAGCCCGGCTGCCAAATTTGAAACGTCCAGCGATTGCGCCCACACGAAAGCTGCCAGCACTGAAAGCTCTACCTGGTTTTCACTGTCCCTTGGAACTGCATTCGCTGCCGCACAGACATTCGCGCTCTGCGCAAGCCTTGGTTGGTTATGATGCAACAATGCCTATGTGACTCTCGCAGAGCCCGGCTGCCAAATTTGAAACGTCCACTGATTGCGCCCACACGAAAGCTGCCAGCACTGAAAGCTCTACCTGGTTTTCACTGTCCCTTGGAACTGCATTCGCTGCCGCACAGACATTTGCGCTTTGCAAAAGCCTTGGTTGGGTACGAAGCAACAATGCCTATGTGACTCTGGCAGAGCCCGGCTGCCAAATTCGAAACGTCCAGCGATTGCTCCCACACGAAAGCTGCCAGCACTGAAAGCTCTACCTGGTTTTCACTGTCCCTTGGAACTGCATTCGCTGCCGCACAGACATTCACGCTCTGCGCAAGCCTTGGTTGGTTATGATGCAACAATGCCTATGTGACTCTGGCAGAGCCCGGCTGCCAAATTCGAAACGTCCAGCGATTGCGCCCACACGAAAGCTGCCAGCACTGAAAGCTCTACCTGGTTTTCACTGTCCCTTGGAACTGCATTCGCTGCCGCACAGACATTCACGCTCTGCGCAAGCCTTGGTTGGTTATGATGCAACAATGCCTATGTGACTCTGGCAGAGCCCGGCTGCCAAATTCGAAACGTCCAGCGATTGCGCCCATACGAAAGCTGCCAGCACTGAAAGCTCTACCTGGTTTTCACTGTCCCTTGGAACTGCATTCGCTGCCGCACAGACATTCGCGCTCCGCAAAAGCCTTGGTTGGTTATGATGCAACAATGCCTATGTGACTCTGGCAGAGCCCGGCTGCCAAATTCGAAACGTCCAGTGATTGCGCCCACACGAAAGCTGCCAGCACTGAAAGGTCTACCTGGATTTCACTGTCCCTTGGAACTGCATTCGCTGCCGCACAGACATTATCGCTCCGCATAAGCTTTATTTGTTTCTGATGCAACAATGCCTATGTGACTCTCGCAGAGACCGGCTGCCAAATTTGAAACGTCCAGCGATTGCGCCCACACGAAAGCTGCCAGCACTGAAAGCTCTACCTGGTTTTCACTGTCCCTTGGAACTGCATTCACTGCCGCACAGACATTCGCGCTCTGCAAAAGCCTTGGTTGGTTATGATGCAACAATGCCTATGTGAGTCTCCCACAGCCCACTGCCAAATTTAAAACGTCCACTGATTGCGCCCACACGAAAGCTGCCAGCACTGAAAGCTCTACCTGGTTTTCACTGTCCCTTGGAACTGCATTCGCTGCCGCACAGACATTTGCGCTTTGCAAAAGCCTTGGTTGGGTATGAAGCAACAATGCCTATGTGACTCTGGCAGAGCCCGGCTGCCAAATTCGAAACGTCCAGCGATTGCTCCCACACGAAAGCTGCCAGCACTGAAAGCTCTACCTGATTTTCACTGTCCCTTGGAACTGCATTCGCTGCCGCACAGACATTCACGCTCTGCGCAAGCCTTGGTTGGTTATGATGCAACAATGCCTATGTGACTCTGGCAGAGACCGGCTGCCAAATTTGAAACATTGACCGATTGCGCCCACACGAAAGCTGCCAGCACTGAAAGCTCTACCTGGTTTTCACTGTCCCTTGGAACTGCATTCGCTGCCGCACAGACATTCGCGGTCCGCAAAAGCCTTGGTTGGTTATGATGCAACAATGCCTATGTGAGTCTCGCACAGCCCACTGCCAAATTTAAAACGTCCACTGATTGCGCCCACACGAAAGCTGCCAGCACTGAAAGCTCTACCTGGTTTTCACTGTCCCTTGGAACTGCATTCGCTGCCGCACAGACATTCGCGCTCTGCGCAAGCCTTGGTTGGTTATGATGCAACAATGCCTATGTGACTCTGCAGAGCCCGCTGCCAAATTCGAAACGTCCAGCGATTGCGCCCACACGAAAGCTGCCAGCACTGAAAGCTCTACCTGGTTTTCACTGTCCCTTGAACTGCATTCGCTGCCGCACAGACATTCGCGACTGCAAAAGCCTTGGTTGGTTATGATGCAACAATGCCTATGTGACTCTCGCACGGCCCGGCTGCCAAATTTGAAACGTCCAGCGATTGCGCCCACACGAAAGCTGCCAGCACTGAAAGCTCTACCTGGTTTTCACTGTCCCTTGGAACTGCATTCGCTGCCGCACAGACATTCGCGCTCTGCGCAAGCCTTGGTTGGTTATGATGCAACAATGCCTATGTGACTCTCGCAGAGCCCGGCTGCCAAATTTGAAACGTCCAGCGATTGCGCCCACACGAAAGCTGCCAGCACTGAAAGCTCTACCTGGTTTTCACTGTCCCTTGGAACTGCATTCGCTGCCGCACAGACATTTGCGCTCCGCAAAAGCCTTGGTTGGTTATGATGCAACAATGCCTATGTGAGTCTCGCACAGCCCACTGCCAAATTTAAAACGTCCACTGATTGCGCCCACACGAAAGCTGCCAGCACTGAAAGCTCTACCTGGTTTTCACTGTCCCTTGGAACTGCATTCGCTGCCGCACAGACATTTGCGCTTTGCAAAAGCCTTGGTTGGGTACGAAGCAACAATGCCTATGTGACTCTGGCAGAGCCCGGCTGCCAAATTCGAAACGTCCAGCGATTGCGCCCACACGAAAGCTGCCAGCACTGAAAGCTCTACCTGGTTTTCACTGTCCCTTGGAACTGCATTCGCTGCCGTACAGACATTCACGCTCTGCGCAAGCCTTGGTTGGTTATGATGCAACAATGCCTATGTGACTCTGGCAGAGCCCGGCTGCCAAATTCGAAACGTCCAGCGATTGCGCCCATACGAAAGCTGCCAGCACTGAAAGCTCTACCTGGTTTTCACTGTCCCTTGGAACTGCATTCGCTGCCGCACAGACATTCGCGCTCCGCAAAAGCCTTGGTTGGTTATGATGCAACAATGCCTATGTGACTCTGGCAGAGCCCGGCTGCCAAATTCGAAACGTCCAGTGATTGCGCCCACACGAAAGCTGCCAGCACTGAAAGGTCTACCTGGATTTCACTGTCCCTTGGAACTGCATTCGCTGCCGCACAGACATTATCGCTCCGCATAAGCTTTATTTGTTTCTGATGCAACAATGCCTATGTGACTCTCGCAGAGACCGGCTGCCAAATTTGAAACGTCCAGCGATTGCGCCCACACGAAAGCTGCCAGCACTGAAAGCTCTACCTGGTTTTCACTGTCCCTTGGAACTGCATTCACTGCCGCACAGACATTCGCGCTCTGCAAAAGCCTTGGTTGGTTATGATGCAACAATGCCTATGTGAGTCTCCCACAGCCCACTGCCAAATTTAAAACGTCCACTGATTGCGCCCACACGAAAGCTGCCAGCACTGAAAGCTCTACCTGGTTTTCACTGTCCCTTGGAACTGCATTCGCTGCCGCACAGACATTTGCGCTTTGCAAAAGCCTTGGTTGGGTATGAAGCAACAATGCCTATGTGACTCTGGCAGAGCCCGGCTGCCAAATTCGAAACGTCCAGCGATTGCTCCCACACGAAAGCTGCCAGCACTGAAAGCTCTACCTGATTTTCACTGTCCCTTGGAACTGCATTCGCTGCCGCACAGACATTCACGCTCTGCGCAAGCCTTGGTTGGTTATGATGCAACAATGCCTATGTGACTCTGGCAGAGACCGGCTGCCAAATTTGAAACATTGACCGATTGCGCCCACACGAAAGCTGCCAGCACTGAAAGCTCTACCTGGTTTTCACTGTCCCTTGGAACTGCATTCGCTGCCGCACAGACATTCGCGGTCCGCAAAAGCCTTGGTTGGTTATGATGCAACAATGCCTATGTGAGTCTCGCACAGCCCACTGCCAAATTTAAAACGTCCACTGATTGCGCCCACACGAAAGCTGCCAGCACTGAAAGCTCTACCTGGTTTTCACTGTCCCTTGGAACTGCATTCGCTGCCGCACAGACATTCGCGCTCTGCGCAAGCCTTGGTTGGTTATGATGCAACAATGCCTATGTGACTCTCGCAGAGACCGGCTGCCAAATTTGAAACGTCCAGCGATTGCGCCCACACGAAAGCTGCCAGCACTGAAAGCTCTACCTGGATTTCACTGTCCCTTGGAACTGCATTCGCTGCCGCACAGACATTATCGCTCCGCATAAGCTTTATTTGTTTATGATGCAATAAAGCCTATGTGACTCTGGCAGAGCCTGGCTGCCAAATTTGAAACGTCCAGCGATTGCGCCCACACGAAAGCTGCCAGCACTGAAAGCTCTACCTGGTTTTCACTGTCCCTTGGAACTGCATTCGCTGCCGCACAGACATTAGCGCTCTGCGCAAGCCTTGGTTGGGTATGAAGGAACAATGCCTATGTGACTCTCGCAGAGCCCGGCTGCCAAATTCGAAACGTCCAGCGATTGCGCCCACACGAAAGCTGCCAGCACTGAAAGCTCTACCTGGTTTTCACTGTCCCTTGGAACTGCATTCGCTGCCACACAGACATTCGCGCTCTGCAAAAGCCTTGGTTGGTTATGATGCAACAATGCCTATGTGACTCTCGCAGAGCCCGGCTGCCAAATTTGAAATGTACACCAATTGCGCCCACACGAAAGCTGCCAGCACTGAAAGCTCTACCTGGATTTCACTGTCCCTTGGAACTGCATTCGCTGCCGCACAGACATTATCGCTCCGCATAAGCTTTATTTGTTTCTGATGCAACAATGCCTATGTGACTCTCGCAGAGACCGGCTGCCAAATTTGAAACGTCCAGCGATTGCGCCCACACGAAAGCTGCCAGCACTGAAAGCTCTACCTGGTTTTCACTGTCCCTTGGAACTGCATTCACTGCCGCACAGACATTCGCGCTCTGCAAAAGCCTTGGTTGGTTATGATGCAACAATGCCTATGTGACTCTGGCAGAGCCCGGCTGCCAAATTTGAAACGTCCAGCGATTGCGCCCACACGAAAGCTGCCAGCACTGAAAGCTCTACCTGGTTTTCACTGTCCCTTGGAACTGCATTCGCTGCCGCACAGACATTCGCGCTCTGCGCAAGCCTTTGTTGGTTAAGATGCAACAATGCCTATGTGACTCTCGCAGAGCCCGGCTGCCAAATTCGAAACGTCAAGCGATTGCGCCCACACGAAAGCTGCCAGCACTGAAAGCTCTACCTGGTTTTCACTGTCCCTTGGAACTGCATTCGCTGCCGCACAGACACTCACGCTCTGCGCAAGCCTTGGTTGGTTATGATGCAACAATGCCTATGTGACTCTCGCAGAGACCGGCTGCCAAATTTGAAACGTCCAGCGATCGCGCCCACACGAAACCTGCCAGCACTGAAAGCTCTACCTGGTTTTCACTGTCCCTTGGAACTGCATTCGCTGCCGCACAGACATTCACGCTCTGCGCAAGCCTTGGTTGGTTATGATGCAACAATGCCTATGTGACTCTCGCAGAGACCGGCTGCCAAATTTGAAACGTCCAGCGATTGCGCCCACACGAAAGCTGCCAGCACTGAAAGCTCTACCTGGTTTTCACTGTCCCTTGGAACTGCATTCGCTGCCGCACAGACATTCGCGCTCTGCGCAAGCCTTGGTTGGTTATGATGCAACAATGCCTATGTGACTCTGGTAGAGCCCGGCTGCCAAATTTGAAACGTCCAGCGACTGCGCCCACACGAAAGCTGCCAGCACTGAAAGCTCTACCTGGTTTTCAATGTCCCTTGGAACTGCATTCGCTGCCGCACAGACATTCGCGCTCTGCGCAAGTCTTGGTTGGTTATGATGCAACAATGCCTATGTGACTCTGGCAGAGCCCGGCTGCCAAATTTGAAACATTGACCGATTGCGCCCACACGAAAGCTGCCAGCACTGAAAGCTCTACCTGGTTTTCACTGTCCCTTGGAACTGCATTCACTGCCGCACAGACATTCGCGCTCTGCAAAAGCCTTGGTTGGTTATGATGCAACAATGCCTATGTGACTCTCGCAGAGCCCGGCTGCCAAATTTGAAACGTCCAGCGATTGCGCCCACACGAAAGCTGCCAGCACTGAAAGCTCTACCTGGTTTTCACTGTCCCTTGGAACTGCATTCGCTGCCGCACAGACATTCACGCTCTGCGCAAGCCTTGGTTGGTTATGATGCAACAATGCCTATGTGACTCTCGCAGAGCCCGGCTGCCAAATTCGAAACGTCCAGCGATTGCGCCCACACGAAAGCTGCCAGCACTGAAAGCTCTACCTGGTTTTCACTGTCCCTTGGAACTGCATTCACTGCCGCACAGACATTCGCGCTCTGCAAAAGCCTTGGTTGGTTATGATGCAACAATGCCTATGTGACTCTGGCAGAGCCCGGCTGCCAAATTTGAAACGTCTAGCCATTGCGCCCACACGAAAGCTGCCAGCACTGAAAGCTCTACCTGGATTTCACTGTCCCTTGGAACTGCATTCGCTGCCGCACAGACATTCGCGCTCTGCGCAAGCCTTGGTTGGTTATGATGCAACAATGCCTATGTGACTCTGGCAGAGCCCGGCTGCCAAATTTGAAACGTCCAGCGATTGCGCCCACACGAAAGCTGCCAGCACTGAAAGCTCTACCTGGTTTTCACTGTCCCTTGGAACTGCATTCGCTGCCGCACAGACATTTGCGCTTTGCAAAAGCCTTGGTTGGGTATGAAGCAACAATGCCTATGTGACTCTGGCAGAGCCCGGCTGCCAAATTCGAAACGTCCAGCGATTGCTCCCACACGAAAGCTGCCAGCACTGAAAGCTCTACCTGCTTTTCACTGTCCCTTGGAACTGCATTCGCTGCCGCACAGACATTCGCGCTCTGCGCAAGCCTTCGTTGGTTATGATGCAACAATGCCTATGTGACTCTGACACAGCCCGGCTGCCAAATTCGAAACGTCCAGCGAATGCGCCCACACGAAAGCTGCCAGCACTGAAAGCTCTACCTGGATTTCACTGTCCCTTGGAACTGCATTCGCTGCCGCACAGACATTCACGCACTGCGCAAGCCTTGGTTGGTTATGATGCAACAATGCCTATGTGACTCTCGCAGAGACCGGCTGCCAAATTTGAAACGTCCAGCGATTGCGCCCACACGAAAGCTGCCAGCACTGAAAGCTCTACCTGGTTTTCAATGCCCCTTTGAACTGCATTCGCTGCCGCACAGACATTCGCGCTCTGCGCAAGCCTTGGTTGGTTATGATGCGACAATGCCTATGTGACTCTGGCAGAGCCCGGCTGCCAAATTCGAAACGTCCAGCGATTGCACCCACACGAAAGCTGCCAGCACTGAAAGCTCTACCTGGTTTTCACTGTCCCTTGGAACTGCATTCGCTGCTGCACAGACATTATCTCTCCGCAAAAGCTTTATTTGTTTACGATGCAACAATACCTATGTGACTCTGGCAGAGACCGGCTGCCAAATTTGAAATGTCCAGCGATTGCGCCCACACGAAAGCTGCCAGCACTGAAAGCTCTACCTGGTTTTCACTGTCCCTTGGAACTGCATTCGCTGCCGCACAGACATTATCGCTCCGCATAAGCTTTCTTTGTTTATGATGCAACAATGCCTATGTGACTCTGGCAGAGCCCGGCTGCCAAATTTGAAACGTCCAGCGATTGCGCCCACACGAAAGCTGCCAGCACTGAAAGCTCTACCTGGTTTTCACTGTCCCTTGGAACTGCATTCGCTGCCGCACAGACATTAGCGCTCTGCGCAAGCCTTGGTTGGGTATGAAGGAACAATGCCTATGTGACTCTCGCAGAGCCCGGCTGCCAAATTCGAAACGTCCAGCGATTGCGCCCACACGAAAGCTGCCAGCACTGAAAGCTCTACCTGCTTTTCACTGTCCCTTGGAACTGCATTCGCTGCCACACAGACATTCGCGCTCTGCAAAAGCCTTGGTTGGTTATGATGCAACAATGCCTATGTGACTCTCGCAGAGCCCGGCTGCCAAATTCGAAACGTCCAGCGATTGCGCCCACACGAAAGCTGCCAGCACTGAAAGCTCTACCTGGTTTTCTCTACCTTGGAACTTCATTCGCTGCCGCACAGACATTCGCGCTCCGCAAAAGCCTTGGTTGGTTATGATGCAACAATGCCTATGTGACTCTCGCAGAGCCCGGCTGCCAAATTCGAAACGTCCAGTGATTGCGCCCACACGAAAGCTGCCAGCACTGAAAGCTCTACCTGGATTTCACTGTCCCTTGGAACTGCATTCGCTGCCGCACAGACATTATCGCTCCGCATAAGCTTTATTTGTTTATGATGCAACAATGCCTATGTGACTCTCGCAGAGCCCGGCTGCCAAATTTGAAACGTCCAGCGATTGCGCCCACACGAAAGCTGCCAGCACTGAAAGCTCTACCTGGTTTTCACTGTCCCTTGGAACTGCATTCACTGCCGCACAGACATTCGCGCTCTGCAAAAGCCTTGGTTGGTTATGATGCAACAATGCCTATGTGACTCTCGCAGAGACCGGCTGCCAAATTTGAAACGTCCAGCGATTGCGCCCACACGAAAGCTGCCAGCACTGAAAGCTCTACCTGGTTTTCACTGTCCCTTGGAACTGCATTCGCTGCCGCACAGACATTCGCGCTCTGCGCAAGCCTTGGTTGGTTATGATGCAACAATGCCTATGTGACTCTGGCAGAGCCCGGCTGCCAAATTCGAAACGTCCAGCGACTGCGCCCACACGAAAGCTGCCAGCACTGAAAGCTCTACCTGGTTTTCACTGTCCCTTGGAACTGCATTCGCTGCCGCACAGACATTCGCGCTCTGCGCAAGCCTTGGTTGGTTATGATGCAACAATGCCTATGTGACTCTCGCAGAGACCGGCTGCCAAATTTGAAACGTCCAGCGATTGCGCCCACACGAAAGCTGCCAGCACTGAAAGCTCTACCTGGTTTTCACTGTCCCTTGGAACTGCATTCGCTGCCGCACAGACATTATCGCTCCGCAAAAGCCTTGGTTGGTTATGATGCAACAATGCCTATGTGAGTCTCCCACAGCCCACTGCCAAATTTAAAACGTCCACTGATTGCGCCCACACGAAAGCTGCCAGCACTGAAAGCTCTACCTGGTTTTCACTGTCCCTTGGAACTGCATTCGCTGCCGCACAGACATTTGCGCTTTGCAAAAGCCTTGGTTGGGTATGAAGCAACAATGCCTATGTGACTCTGGCAGAGCCCGGCTGCCAAATTCGAAACGTCCAGCGATTGCTCCCACACGAAAGCTGCCAGCACTGAAAGCTCTACCTGATTTTCACTGTCCCTTGGAACTGCATTCGCTGCCGCACAGACATTCACGCTCTGCGCAAGCCTTGGTTGGTTATGATGCAACAATGCCTATGTGACTCTGGCACAGCCCGGTGCCAAATTCGAAACGTCCAGCGATTGCGCCCACACGAAAGCTGCCAGCACTGAAAGCTCTACCTGGTTTTCACTGTCCCTTGGAACTGCATTCGCTGCCGCACAGACATTCGAGCTCTGCGCAAGCCTTGGTTGGTTATGATGCAACAATGCCTATGTGACTCTGGCAGAGCCCGGTTGCCAAATTCGAAACGTCCAGCGATTGCACCCACACGAAAGCTGCCAGCACTGAAAGCTCTACCTGGATTTCACTGTCCCTTGGAACTGCATTCGCTGCCGCACAGACATTATCGCTCCGCATAAGCTTTATTTGTTTATGATGCAACAATGCCTATGTGACTCTGGCAGAGCCCGGCTGCCAAATTTGAAACGTCCAGCGATTGCGCCCACACGAAAGCTGCCAGCACTGAAAGCTCTACCTGGTTTTCACTGTCCCTTGGAACTGCATTCGCTGCCGCACAGACATTCGCGCTCTGCGCAAGCCTTGGTTGGTTATGATGCAACAATGCCTATGTGACTCTCGCAGAGACCGGCTGCCAAATTTGAAACGTCCAGCGATTGCGCCCACACGAAAGCTGCCAGCACTGAAAGCTCTACCTGGATTTCACTGTCCCTTGGAACTGCATTCGCTGCCGCACAGACATTATCGCTCCGCATAAGCTTTATTTGTTTATGATGCAATAAAGCCTATGTGACTCTGGCAGAGCCTGGCTGCCAAATTTGAAACGTCCAGCGATTGCGCCCACACGAAAGCTGCCAGCACTGAAAGCTCTACCTGGTTTTCACTGTCCCTTGGAACTGCATTCGCTGCCGCACAGACATTAGCGCTCTGCGCAAGCCTTGGTTGGGTATGAAGGAACAATGCCTATGTGACTCTCGCAGAGCCCGGCTGCCAAATTCGAAACGTCCAGCGATTGCGCCCACACGAAAGCTGCCAGCACTGAAAGCTCTACCTGGATTTCACTGTCCCTTGGAACTGCATTCGCTGCCGCACAGACATTATCGCTCCGCATAAGCTTTATTTGTTTCTGATGCAACAATGCCTATGTGACTCTCGCAGAGACCGGCTGCCAAATTTGAAACGTCCAGCGATTGCGCCCACACGAAAGCTGCCAGCACTGAAAGCTCTACCTGGTTTTCACTGTCCCTTGGAACTGCATTCACTGCCGCACAGACATTCGCGCTCTGCAAAAGCCTTGGTTGGTTATGATGCAACAATGCCTATGTGACTCTGGCAGAGCCCGGCTGCCAAATTTGAAACGTCCAGCGATTGCGCCCACACGAAAGCTGCCAGCACTGAAAGCTCTACCTGGTTTTCACTGTCCCTTGGAACTGCATTCGCTGCCGCACAGACATTCGCGCTCTGCGCAAGCCTTTGTTGGTTATGATGCAACAATGCCTATGTGACTCTCGCAGAGCCCGGCTGCCAAATTCGAAACGTCAAGCGATTGCGCCCACACGAAAGCTGCCAGCACTGAAAGCTCTACCTGGTTTTCACTGTCCCTTGGAACTGCATTCGCTGCCGCACAGACACTCACGCTCTGCGCAAGCCTTGGTTGGTTATGATGCAACAATGCCTATGTGACTCTCGCAGAGACCGGCTGCCAAATTTGAAACGTCCAGCGATCGCGCCCACACGAAACCTGCCAGCACTGAAAGCTCTACCTGGTTTTCACTGTCCCTTGGAACTGCATTCGCTGCCGCACAGACATTCACGCTCTGCGCAAGCCTTGGTTGGTTATGATGCAACAATGCCTATGTGACTCTCGCAGAGACCGGCTGCCAAATTTGAAACGTCCAGCGATTGCGCCCACACGAAAGCTGCCAGCACTGAAAGCTCTACCTGGTTTTCACTGTCCCTTGGAACTGCATTCGCTGCCGCACAGACATTCGCGCTCTGCGCAAGCCTTGGTTGGTTATGATGCAACAATGCCTATGTGACTCTGGTAGAGCCCGGCTGCCAAATTTGAAACGTCCAGCGACTGCGCCCACACGAAAGCTGCCAGCACTGAAAGCTCTACCTGGTTTTCAATGTCCCTTGGAACTGCATTCGCTGCCGCACAGACATTCGCGCTCTGCGCAAGTCTTGGTTGGTTATGATGCAACAATGCCTATGTGACTCTGGCAGAGCCCGGCTGCCAAATTTGAAACATTGACCGATTGCGCCCACACGAAAGCTGCCAGCACTGAAAGCTCTACCTGGTTTTCACTGTCCCTTGGAACTGCATTCACTGCCGCACAGACATTCGCGCTCTGCAAAAGCCTTGGTTGGTTATGATGCAACAATGCCTATGTGACTCTCGCAGAGCCCGGCTGCCAAATTTGAAACGTCCAGCGATTGCGCCCACACGAAAGCTGCCAGCACTGAAAGCTCTACCTGGTTTTCACTGTCCCTTGGAACTGCATTCGCTGCCGCACAGACATTCACGCTCTGCGCAAGCCTTGGTTGGTTATGATGCAACAATGCCTATGTGACTCTCGCAGAGCCCGGCTGCCAAATTCGAAACGTCCAGCGATTGCGCCCACACGAAAGCTGCCAGCACTGAAAGCTCTACCTGGTTTTCACTGTCCCTTGGAACTGCATTCGCTGCCGCACAGACATTCGCGCTCTGCAAAAGCCTTGGTTGGTTATGATGCAACAATGCCTATGTGACTCTGGCAGAGCCCGGCTGCCAAATTTGAAACGTCTAGCCATTGCGCCCACACGAAAGCTGCCAGCACTGAAAGCTCTACCTGGATTTCACTGTCCCTTGGAACTGCATTCGCTGCCGCACAGACATTCGCGCTCTGCGCAAGCCTTGGTTGGTTATGATGCAACAATGCCTATGTGACTCTGGCAGAGCCCGGCTGCCAAATTTGAAACGTCCAGCGATTGCGCCCACACGAAAGCTGCCAGCACTGAAAGCTCTACCTGGTTTTCACTGTCCCTTGGAACTGCATTCACTGCCGCACAGACATTCGCGCTCTGCAAAAGCCTTGGTTGGTTATGATGCAACAATGCCTATGTGACTCTGGCAGAGCCCGGCTGCCAAATTTGAAACGTCCAGCGATTGCGCCCACACGAAAGCTGCCAGCACTGAAAGCTCTACCTGGTTTTCACTGTCCCTTGGAACTGCATTCGCTGCCGCACAGACATTATCGCTCCGCAAAAGCCTTGGTTGGTTATGATGCAACAATGCCTATGTGAGTCTCGCACAGCCCACTGCCAAATTTAAAACGTCCACTGATTGCGCCCACACGAAAGCTGCCAGCACTGAAAGCTCTACCTGGTTTTCACTGTCCCTTGGAACTGCATTCGCTGCCGCACAGACATTTGCGCTTTGCAAAAGCCTTGGTTGGGTACGAAGCAACAATGCCTATGTGACTCTGGCAGAGCCCGGCTGCCAAATTCGAAACGTCCAGCGATTGCTCCCACACGAAAGCTGCCAGCACTGAAAGCTCTACCTGGTTTTCACTGTCCCTTGGAACTGCATTCGCTGCCGCACAGACATTCACGCTCTGCGCAAGCCTTGGTTGGTTATGATGCAACAATGCCTATGTGACTCTGGCAGAGCCCGGCTGCCAAATTCGAAACGTCCAGCGATTGCGCCCACACGAAAGCTGCCAGCACTGAAAGCTCTACCTGGTTTTCACTGTCCCTTGGAACTGCATTCGCTGCCGCACAGACATTCACGCTCTGCGCAAGCCTTGGTTGGTTATGATGCAACAATGCCTATGTGACTCTCGCAGAGCCCGGCTGCCAAATTCGAAACGTCCAGCGATTGCTCCCACACGAAAGCTGCCAGCACTGAAAGCTCTACCTGGTTTTCACTGTCCCTTGGAACTGCATTCGCTGCCGCACAGACATTCGCGCTCCGCAAAAGCCTTGGTTGGTTATGATGCAACAATGCCTATGTGACTCTGGCAGAGCCCGGCTGCCAAATTCGAAACGTCCAGTGATTGCGCCCACACGAAAGCTGCCAGCACTGAAAGGTCTACCTGGATTTCACTGTCCCTTGGAACTGCATTCGCTGCCGCACAGACATTATCGCTCCGCATAAGCTTTATTTGTTTCTGATGCAACAATGCCTATGTGACTCTCGCAGAGACCGGCTGCCAAATTTGAAACGTCCAGCGATTGCGCCCACACGAAAGCTGCCAGCACTGAAAGCTCTACCTGGTTTTCACTGTCCCTTGGAACTGCATTCACTGCCGCACAGACATTCGCGCTCTGCAAAAGCCTTGGTTGGTTATGATGCAACAATGCCTATGTGAGTCTCCCACAGCCCACTGCCAAATTTAAAACGTCCACTGATTGCGCCCACACGAAAGCTGCCAGCACTGAAAGCTCTACCTGGTTTTCACTGTCCCTTGGAACTGCATTCGCTGCCGCACAGACATTTGCGCTTTGCAAAAGCCTTGGTTGGGTATGAAGCAACAATGCCTATGTGACTCTGGCAGAGCCCGGCTGCCAAATTCGAAACGTCCAGCGATTGCTCCCACACGAAAGCTGCCAGCACTGAAAGCTCTACCTGATTTTCACTGTCCCTTGGAACTGCATTCGCTGCCGCACAGACATTCACGCTCTGCGCAAGCCTTGGTTGGTTATGATGCAACAATGCCTATGTGACTCTGGCAGAGACCGGCTGCCAAATTTGAAACATTGACCGATTGCGCCCACACGAAAGCTGCCAGCACTGAAAGCTCTACCTGGTTTTCACTGTCCCTTGGAACTGCATTCGCTGCCGCACAGACATTCGCGGTCCGCAAAAGCCTTGGTTGGTTATGATGCAACAATGCCTATGTGAGTCTCGCACAGCCCACTGCCAAATTTAAAACGTCCACTGATTGCGCCCACACGAAAGCTGCCAGCACTGAAAGCTCTACCTGGTTTTCACTGTCCCTTGGAACTGCATTCGCTGCCGCACAGACATTCGCGCTCTGCGCAAGCCTTGGTTGGTTATGATGCAACAATGCCTATGTGACTCTGCAGAGCCCGCTGCCAAATTCGAAACGTCCAGCGATTGCGCCCACACGAAAGCTGCCAGCACTGAAAGCTCTACCTGGTTTTCACTGTCCCTTGAACTGCATTCGCTGCCGCACAGACATTCGCGACTGCAAAAGCCTTGGTTGGTTATGATGCAACAATGCCTATGTGACTCTCGCACGGCCCGGCTGCCAAATTTGAAACGTCCAGCGATTGCGCCCACACGAAAGCTGCCAGCACTGAAAGCTCTACCTGGTTTTCACTGTCCCTTGGAACTGCATTCGCTGCCGCACAGACATTATCGCTCCGCAAAAGCCTTGGTTGGTTATGATGCAACAATGCCTATGTGAGTCTCGCACAGCCCGGCTGCCAAATTTAAAACGTCCACTGATTGCGCCCACACGAAAGCTGCCAGCACTGAAAGCTCTACCTGGTTTTCACTGTCCCTTGGAACTGCATTCGCTGCCGCACAGACATTATCGCTCCGCAAAAGCCTTGGTTGGTTATGATGCAACAATGCCTATGTGAGTCTCGCACAGCCCACTGCCAAATTTAAAACGTCCACTGATTGCGCCCACACGAAAGCTGCCAGCACTGAAAGCTCTACCTGGTTTTCACTGTCCCTTGGAACTGCATTCGCTGCCGCACAGACATTTGCGCTTTGCAAAAGCCTTGGTTGGGTACGAAGCAACAATGCCTATGTGACTCTGGCAGAGCCCGGCTGCCAAATTCGAAACGTCCAGCGATTGCGCCCACACGAAAGCTGCCAGCACTGAAAGCTCTACCTGGTTTTCACTGTCCCTTGGAACTGCATTCGCTGCCGTACAGACATTCACGCTCTGCGCAAGCCTTGGTTGGTTATGATGCAACAATGCCTATGTGACTCTGGCAGAGCCCGGCTGCCAAATTCGAAACGTCCAGCGATTGCGGCCATACGAAAGCTGCCAGCACTGAAAGCTCTACCTGGTTTTCACTGTCCCTTGGAACTGCATTCGCTGCCGCACAGACATTCGCGCTCCGCAAAAGCCTTGGTTGGTTATGATGCAACAATGCCTATGTGACTCTGGCAGAGCCCAGCTGCCAAATTCGAAACGTCCAGTGATTGCGCCCACACGAAAGCTGCCAGCACTGAAAGCTCTACCTGGATTTCACTGTCCCTTGGAACTGCATTCGCTGCCGCACAGACATTATCGCTCCGCATAAGCTTTATTTGTTTCTGATGCAACAATGCCTATGTGACTCTCGCAGAGACCGGCTGCCAAATTTGAAACGTCCAGCGATTGCGCCCACACGAAAGCTGCCAGCACTGAAAGCTCTACCTGGTTTTCACTGTCCCTTGGAACTGCATTCACTGCCGCACAGACATTCGCGCTCTGCAAAAGCCTTGGTTGGTTATGATGCAACAATGCCTATGTGACTCTCGCAGAGCCCGGCTGCCAAATTTGAAACGTCCAGCGATTGCGCCCACACGAAAGCTGCCAGCACTGAAAGCTCTACCTGGTTTTCACTGTCCCTTGGAACTGCATTCGCTGCCGCACAGACATTCGCGCTCTGCGCAAGCCTTGGTTGGTTATGATGCAACAATGCCTATGTGACTCTCGCAGAGCCCGGCTGCCAAATTCGAAACGTCCAGCGATTGCGCCCAACGAAAGCTGCCAGCACTGAAAGCTCTACCTGGTTTTCACTGTCCCTTGGAACTGCATTCGCTGCCGCACAGACACTCACGCTCTGCGCAAGCCTTGGTTGGTTATGATGCAACAATGCCTATGTGACTCTCGCAGAGACCGGCTGCCAAATTTGAAACGTCCAGCGATTGCGCCCACACGAAAGCTGCCAGCACTGAAAGCTCTACCTGGTTTTCACTGTCCCTTGGAACTGCATTCGCTGCCGCACAGACATTCGCGCTCTGCGCAAGCCTTGGTTGGTTATGATGCAACAATGCCTATGTGACTCTCGCAGAGCCCGGCTGCCAAATTTGAAACGTCCACTGATTGCGCCCACACGAAAGCTGCCAGCACTGAAAGCTCTACCTGGTTTTCACTGTCCCTTGGAACTGCATTCGCTGCCGCACAGACATTTGCGCTTTGCAAAAGCCTTGGTTGGGTACGAAGCAACAATGCCTATGTGACTCTGGCAGAGCCCGGCTGCCAAATTCGAAACGTCCAGCGATTGCTCCCACACGAAAGCTGCCAGCACTGAAAGCTCTACCTGGTTTTCACTGTCCCTTGGAACTGCATTCGCTGCCGCACAGACATTCACGCTCTGCGCAAGCCTTGGTTGGTTATGATGCAACAATGCCTATGTGACTCTGGCAGAGCCCGGCTGCCAAATTCGAAACGTCCAGCGATTGCGCCCACACGAAAGCTGCCAGCACTGAAAGCTCTACCTGGTTTTCACTGTCCCTTGGAACTGCATTCGCTGCCGCACAGACATTCACGCTCTGCGCAAGCCTTGGTTGGTTATGATGCAACAATGCCTATGTGACTCTGGCAGAGCCCGGCTGCCAAATTCGAAACGTCCAGCGATTGCGCCCATACGAAAGCTGCCAGCACTGAAAGCTCTACCTGGTTTTCACTGTCCCTTGGAACTGCATTCGCTGCCGCACAGACATTCGCGCTCCGCAAAAGCCTTGGTTGGTTATGATGCAACAATGCCTATGTGACTCTGGCAGAGCCCGGCTGCCAAATTCGAAACGTCCAGTGATTGCGCCCACACGAAAGCTGCCAGCACTGAAAGCTCTACCTGGATTTCACTGTCCCTTGGAACTGCATTCGCTGCCGCACAGACATTATCGCTCCGCATAAGCTTTATTTGTTTCTGATGCAACAATGCCTATGTGACTCTCGCAGAGACCGGCTGCCAAATTTGAAACGTCCAGCGATTGCGCCCACACGAAAGCTGCCAGCACTGAAAGCTCTACCTGGTTTTCACTGTCCCTTGGAACTGCATTCACTGCCGCACAGACATTCGCGCTCTGCAAAAGCCTTGGTTGGTTATGATGCAACAATGCCTATGTGAGTCTCCCACAGCCCACTGCCAAATTTAAAACGTCCACTGATTGCGCCCACACGAAAGCTGCCAGCACTGAAAGCTCTACCTGGTTTTCACTGTCCCTTGGAACTGCATTCGCTGCCGCACAGACATTCGCGCTCTGCGCAAGCCTTGGTTGGTTATGATGCAACAATGCCTATGTGACTCTGGCAGAGCCCGGCTGCCAAATTCGAAACGTCCAGCGACTGCGCCCACACGAAAGCTGCCAGCACTGAAAGCTCTACCTGGTTTTCACTGTCCCTTGGAACTGCATTCGCTGCCGCACAGACATTCGCGCTCTGCGCAAGCCTTGGTTGGTTATGATGCAACAATGCCTATGTGACTCTCGCAGAGCCCGGCTGCCAAATTTGAAACGTCCAGCGATTGCGCCCACACGAAAGCTGCCAGCACTGAAAGCTCTACCTGGTTTTCACTGTCCCTTGGAACTGCATTCGCTGCCGCACAGACATTATCGCTCCGCAAAAGCCTTGGTTGGTTATGATGCAACAATGCCTATGTGAGTCTCCCACAGCCCACTGCCAAATTTAAAACGTCCACTGATTGCGCCCACACGAAAGCTGCCAGCACTGAAAGCTCTACCTGGTTTTCACTGTCCCTTGGAACTGCATTCGCTGCCGCACAGACATTTGCGCTTTGCAAAAGCCTTGGTTGGGTACGAAGCAACAATGCCTATGTGACTCTGGCAGAGCCCGGCTGCCAAATTCGAAACGTCCAGCGATTGCTCCCACACGAAAGCTGCCAGCACTGAAAGCTCTACCTGCTTTTCACTGTCCCTTGGAACTGCATTCGCTGCCGCACAGACATTCGCGCTCTGCGCAAGCCTTCGTTGGTTATGATGCAACAATGCCTATGTGACTCTGGCACAGCCCGGCTGCCAAATTCGAAACGTCCAGCGAATGCGCCCACACGAAAGCTGCCAGCACTGAAAGCTCTACCTGGATTTCACTGTCCCTTGGAACTGCATTCGCTGCCGCACAGACATTCACGCACTGCGCAAGCCTTGGTTGGTTATGATGCAACAATGCCTATGTGACTCTCGCAGAGACCGGCTGCCAAATTTGAAACGTCCAGCGATTGCGCCCACACGAAAGCTGCCAGCACTGAAAGCTCTACCTGGTTTTCAATGCCCCTTTGAACTGCATTCGCTGCCGCACAGACATTCGCGCTCTGCGCAAGCCTTGGTTGGTTATGATGCGACAATGCCTATGTGACTCTGGCAGAGCCCGGCTGCCAAATTCGAAACGTCCAGCGATTGCACCCACACGAAAGCTGCCAGCACTGAAAGCTCTACCTGGTTTTCACTGTCCCTTGGAACTGCATTCGCTGCCGCACAGACATTATCGCTCCGCATAAGCTTTCTTTGTTTATGATGCAACAATGCCTATGTGACTCTGGCAGAGCCCGGCTGCCAAATTTGAAACGTCCAGCGATTGCGCCCACACGAAAGCTGCCAGCACTGAAAGCTCTACCTGGTTTTCACTGTCCCTTGGAACTGCATTCGCTGCCGCACAGACATTAGCGCTCTGCGCAAGCCTTGGTTGGGTATGAAGGAACAATGCCTATGTGACTCTCGCAGAGCCCGGCTGCCAAATTCGAAACGTCCAGCGATTGCGCCCACACGAAAGCTGCCAGCACTGAAAGCTCTACCTGCTTTTCACTGTCCCTTGGAACTGCATTCGCTGCCACACAGACATTCGCGCTCTGCAAAAGCCTTGGTTGGTTATGATGCAACAATGCCTATGTGACTCTCGCAGAGCCCGGCTGCCAAATTCGAAACGTCCAGCGATTGCGCCCACACGAAAGCTGCCAGCACTGAAAGCTCTACCTGGTTTTCTCTACCTTGGAACTTCATTCGCTGCCGCACAGACATTCGCGCTCCGCAAAAGCCTTGGTTGGTTATGATGCAACAATGCCTATGTGACTCTCGCAGAGCCCGGCTGCCAAATTCGAAACGTCCAGTGATTGCGCCCACACGAAAGCTGCCAGCACTGAAAGCTCTACCTGGATTTCACTGTCCCTTGGAACTGCATTCGCTGCCGCACAGACATTATCGCTCCGCATAAGCTTTATTTGTTTATGATGCAACAATGCCTATGTGACTCTCGCAGAGCCCGGCTGCCAAATTTGAAACGTCCAGCGATTGCGCCCACACGAAAGCTGCCAGCACTGAAAGCTCTACCTGGTTTTCACTGTCCCTTGGAACTGCATTCACTGCCGCACAGACATTCGCGCTCTGCAAAAGCCTTGGTTGGTTATGATGCAACAATGCCTATGTGACTCTCGCAGAGACCGGCTGCCAAATTTGAAACGTCCAGCGATTGCGCCCACACGAAAGCTGCCAGCACTGAAAGCTCTACCTGGTTTTCACTGTCCCTTGGAACTGCATTCGCTGCCGCACAGACATTCGCGCTCTGCGCAAGCCTTGGTTGGTTATGATGCAACAATGCCTATGTGACTCTGGCAGAGCCCGGCTGCCAAATTCGAAACGTCCAGCGACTGCGCCCACACGAAAGCTGCCAGCACTGAAAGCTCTACCTGGTTTTCACTGTCCCTTGGAACTGCATTCGCTGCCGCACAGACATTCGCGCTCTGCGCAAGCCTTGGTTGGTTATGATGCAACAATGCCTATGTGACTCTCGCAGAGACCGGCTGCCAAATTTGAAACGTCCAGCGATTGCGCCCACACGAAAGCTGCCAGCACTGAAAGCTCTACCTGGTTTTCACTGTCCCTTGGAACTGCATTCGCTGCCGCACAGACATTATCGCTCCGCAAAAGCCTTGGTTGGTTATGATGCAACAATGCCTATGTGAGTCTCCCACAGCCCACTGCCAAATTTAAAACGTCCACTGATTGCGCCCACACGAAAGCTGCCAGCACTGAAAGCTCTACCTGGTTTTCACTGTCCCTTGGAACTGCATTCGCTGCCGCACAGACATTTGCGCTTTGCAAAAGCCTTGGTTGGGTATGAAGCAACAATGCCTATGTGACTCTGGCAGAGCCCGGCTGCCAAATTCGAAACGTCCAGCGATTGCTCCCACACGAAAGCTGCCAGCACTGAAAGCTCTACCTGATTTTCACTGTCCCTTGGAACTGCATTCGCTGCCGCACAGACATTCACGCTCTGCGCAAGCCTTGGTTGGTTATGATGCAACAATGCCTATGTGACTCTGGCACAGCCCGGTGCCAAATTCGAAACGTCCAGCGATTGCGCCCACACGAAAGCTGCCAGCACTGAAAGCTCTACCTGG
This sequence comes from Mycteria americana, assembly GCF_035582795.1. Classification (NCBI taxonomy): domain Eukaryota; kingdom Metazoa; phylum Chordata; class Aves; order Ciconiiformes; family Ciconiidae; genus Mycteria; species Mycteria americana. The sequence continues at coordinate 346,928 of NW_027445609.1, read as the reverse complement.
TTTTCACTGTCCCTTGGAACTGCATTCGCTGCCGCACAGACATTCGAGCTCTGCGCAAGCCTTGGTTGGTTATGATGCAACAATGCCTATGTGACTCTGGCAGAGCCCGGTTGCCAAATTCGAAACGTCCAGCGATTGCACCCACACGAAAGCTGCCAGCACTGAAAGCTCTACCTGGATTTCACTGTCCCTTGGAACTGCATTCGCTGCCGCACAGAAATTATCGCTCCGCATAAGCTTTATTTGTTTATGATGCAACAATGCCTATGTGACTCTGGCAGAGCCCGGCTGCCAAATTTGAAACGTCCAGCGATTGCGCCCACACGAAAGCTGCCAGCACTGAAAGCTCTACCTGGTTTTCACTGTCCCTTGGAACTGCATTCGCTGCCGCACAGACATTCGCGCTCTGCGCAAGCCTTGGTTGGTTATGATGCAACAATGCCTATGTGACTCTCGCAGAGACCGGCTGCCAAATTTGAAACGTCCAGCGATTGCGCCCACACGAAAGCTGCCAGCACTGAAAGCTCTACCTGGATTTCACTGTCCCTTGGAACTGCATTCGCTGCCGCACAGACATTATCGCTCCGCATAAGCTTTATTTGTTTATGATGCAATAAAGCCTATGTGACTCTGGCAGAGCCTGGCTGCCAAATTTGAAACGTCCAGCGATTGCGCCCACACGAAAGCTGCCAGCACTGAAAGCTCTACCTGGTTTTCACTGTCCCTTGGAACTGCATTCGCTGCCGCACAGACATTAGCGCTCTGCGCAAGCCTTGGTTGGGTATGAAGGAACAATGCCTATGTGACTCTCGCAGAGCCCGGCTGCCAAATTCGAAACGTCCAGCGATTGCGCCCACACGAAAGCTGCCAGCACTGAAAGCTCTACCTGGTTTTCACTGTCCCTTGGAACTGCATTCGCTGCCACACAGACATTCGCGCTCTGCAAAAGCCTTGGTTGGTTATGATGCAACAATGCCTATGTGACTCTCGCAGAGCCCGGCTGCCAAATTTGAAATGTACACCAATTGCGCCCACACGAAAGCTGCCAGCACTGAAAGCTCTACCTGGATTTCACTGTCCCTTGGAACTGCATTCGCTGCCGCACAGACATTATCGCTCCGCATAAGCTTTATTTGTTTCTGATGCAACAATGCCTATGTGACTCTCGCAGAGACCGGCTGCCAAATTTGAAACGTCCAGCGATTGCGCCCACACGAAAGCTGCCAGCACTGAAAGCTCTACCTGGTTTTCACTGTCCCTTGGAACTGCATTCACTGCCGCACAGACATTCGCGCTCTGCAAAAGCCTTGGTTGGTTATGATGCAACAATGCCTATGTGACTCTGGCAGAGCCCGGCTGCCAAATTTGAAACGTCCAGCGATTGCGCCCACACGAAAGCTGCCAGCACTGAAAGCTCTACCTGGTTTTCACTGTCCCTTGGAACTGCATTCGCTGCCGCACAGACATTCGCGCTCTGCGCAAGCCTTTGTTGGTTATGATGCAACAATGCCTATGTGACTCTCGCAGAGCCCGGCTGCCAAATTCGAAACGTCAAGCGATTGCGCCCACACGAAAGCTGCCAGCACTGAAAGCTCTACCTGGTTTTCACTGTCCCTTGGAACTGCATTCGCTGCCGCACAGACACTCACGCTCTGCGCAAGCCTTGGTTGGTTATGATGCAACAATGCCTATGTGACTCTCGCAGAGACCGGCTGCCAAATTTGAAACGTCCAGCGATCGCGCCCACACGAAACCTGCCAGCACTGAAAGCTCTACCTGGTTTTCACTGTCCCTTGGAACTGCATTCGCTGCCGCACAGACATTCACGCTCTGCGCAAGCCTTGGTTGGTTATGATGCAACAATGCCTATGTGACTCTCGCAGAGACCGGCTGCCAAATTTGAAACGTCCAGCGATTGCGCCCACACGAAAGCTGCCAGCACTGAAAGCTCTACCTGGTTTTCACTGTCCCTTGGAACTGCATTCGCTGCCGCACAGACATTCGCGCTCTGCGCAAGCCTTGGTTGGTTATGATGCAACAATGCCTATGTGACTCTGGTAGAGCCCGGCTGCCAAATTTGAAACGTCCAGCGACTGCGCCCACACGAAAGCTGCCAGCACTGAAAGCTCTACCTGGTTTTCAATGTCCCTTGGAACTGCATTCGCTGCCGCACAGACATTCGCGCTCTGCGCAAGTCTTGGTTGGTTATGATGCAACAATGCCTATGTGACTCTGGCAGAGCCCGGCTGCCAAATTTGAAACATTGACCGATTGCGCCCACACGAAAGCTGCCAGCACTGAAAGCTCTACCTGGTTTTCACTGTCCCTTGGAACTGCATTCACTGCCGCACAGACATTCGCGCTCTGCAAAAGCCTTGGTTGGTTATGATGCAACAATGCCTATGTGACTCTCGCAGAGCCCGGCTGCCAAATTTGAAACGTCCAGCGATTGCGCCCACACGAAAGCTGCCAGCACTGAAAGCTCTACCTGGTTTTCACTGTCCCTTGGAACTGCATTCGCTGCCGCACAGACATTCACGCTCTGCGCAAGCCTTGGTTGGTTATGATGCAACAATGCCTATGTGACTCTCGCAGAGCCCGGCTGCCAAATTCGAAACGTCCAGCGATTGCGCCCACACGAAAGCTGCCAGCACTGAAAGCTCTACCTGGTTTTCACTGTCCCTTGGAACTGCATTCACTGCCGCACAGACATTCGCGCTCTGCAAAAGCCTTGGTTGGTTATGATGCAACAATGCCTATGTGACTCTGGCAGAGCCCGGCTGCCAAATTTGAAACGTCTAGCCATTGCGCCCACACGAAAGCTGCCAGCACTGAAAGCTCTACCTGGATTTCACTGTCCCTTGGAACTGCATTCGCTGCCGCACAGACATTCGCGCTCTGCGCAAGCCTTGGTTGGTTATGATGCAACAATGCCTATGTGACTCTGGCAGAGACCGGCTGCCAAATTTGAAACGTCCAGCGATTGCGCCCACACGAAAGCTGCCAGCACTGAAAGCTCTACCTGGTTTTCACTGTCCCTTGGAACTGCATTCACTGCCGCACAGACATTCGCGCTCTGCAAAAGCCTTGGTTGGTTATGATGCAACAATGCCTATGTGACTCTGGCAGAGCCCGGCTGCCAAATTTGAAACGTCCAGCGATTGCGCCCACACGAAAGCTGCCAGCACTGAAAGCTCTACCTGGTTTTCACTGTCCCTTGGAACTGCATTCGCTGCCGCACAGACATTATCGCTCCGCAAAAGCCTTGGTTGGTTATGATGCAACAATGCCTATGTGAGTCTCGCACAGCCCACTGCCAAATTTAAAACGTCCACTGATTGCGCCCACACGAAAGCTGCCAGCACTGAAAGCTCTACCTGGTTTTCACTGTCCCTTGGAACTGCATTCGCTGCCGCACAGACATTTGCGCTTTGCAAAAGCCTTGGTTGGGTACGAAGCAACAATGCCTATGTGACTCTGGCAGAGCCCGGCTGCCAAATTCGAAACGTCCAGCGATTGCTCCCACACGAAAGCTGCCAGCACTGAAAGCTCTACCTGGTTTTCACTGTCCCTTGGAACTGCATTCGCTGCCGCACAGACATTCACGCTCTGCGCAAGCCTTGGTTGGTTATGATGCAACAATGCCTATGTGACTCTGGCAGAGCCCGGCTGCCAAATTCGAAACGTCCAGCGATTGCGCCCACACGAAAGCTGCCAGCACTGAAAGCTCTACCTGGTTTTCACTGTCCCTTGGAACTGCATTCGCTGCCGCACAGACATTCACGCTCTGCGCAAGCCTTGGTTGGTTATGATGCAACAATGCCTATGTGACTCTCGCAGAGCCCGGCTGCCAAATTCGAAACGTCCAGCGATTGCTCCCACACGAAAGCTGCCAGCACTGAAAGCTCTACCTGGTTTTCACTGTCCCTTGGAACTGCATTCGCTGCCGCACAGACATTCGCGCTCCGCAAAAGCCTTGGTTGGTTATGATGCAACAATGCCTATGTGACTCTGGCAGAGCCCGGCTGCCAAATTCGAAACGTCCAGTGATTGCGCCCACACGAAAGCTGCCAGCACTGAAAGGTCTACCTGGATTTCACTGTCCCTTGGAACTGCATTCGCTGCCGCACAGACATTATCGCTCCGCATAAGCTTTATTTGTTTCTGATGCAACAATGCCTATGTGACTCTCGCAGAGACCGGCTGCCAAATTTGAAACGTCCAGCGATTGCGCCCACACGAAAGCTGCCAGCACTGAAAGCTCTACCTGGTTTTCACTGTCCCTTGGAACTGCATTCACTGCCGCACAGACATTCGCGCTCTGCAAAAGCCTTGGTTGGTTATGATGCAACAATGCCTATGTGAGTCTCCCACAGCCCACTGCCAAATTTAAAACGTCCACTGATTGCGCCCACACGAAAGCTGCCAGCACTGAAAGCTCTACCTGGTTTTCACTGTCCCTTGGAACTGCATTCGCTGCCGCACAGACATTTGCGCTTTGCAAAAGCCTTGGTTGGGTATGAAGCAACAATGCCTATGTGACTCTGGCAGAGCCCGGCTGCCAAATTCGAAACGTCCAGCGATTGCTCCCACACGAAAGCTGCCAGCACTGAAAGCTCTACCTGATTTTCACTGTCCCTTGGAACTGCATTCGCTGCCGCACAGACATTCACGCTCTGCGCAAGCCTTGGTTGGTTATGATGCAACAATGCCTATGTGACTCTGGCAGAGACCGGCTGCCAAATTTGAAACATTGACCGATTGCGCCCACACGAAAGCTGCCAGCACTGAAAGCTCTACCTGGTTTTCACTGTCCCTTGGAACTGCATTCGCTGCCGCACAGACATTCGCGGTCCGCAAAAGCCTTGGTTGGTTATGATGCAACAATGCCTATGTGAGTCTCGCACAGCCCACTGCCAAATTTAAAACGTCCACTGATTGCGCCCACACGAAAGCTGCCAGCACTGAAAGCTCTACCTGGTTTTCACTGTCCCTTGGAACTGCATTCGCTGCCGCACAGACATTCGCGCTCTGCGCAAGCCTTGGTTGGTTATGATGCAACAATGCCTATGTGACTCTGCAGAGCCCGCTGCCAAATTCGAAACGTCCAGCGATTGCGCCCACACGAAAGCTGCCAGCACTGAAAGCTCTACCTGGTTTTCACTGTCCCTTGAACTGCATTCGCTGCCGCACAGACATTCGCGACTGCAAAAGCCTTGGTTGGTTATGATGCAACAATGCCTATGTGACTCTCGCACGGCCCGGCTGCCAAATTTGAAACGTCCAGCGATTGCGCCCACACGAAAGCTGCCAGCACTGAAAGCTCTACCTGGTTTTCACTGTCCCTTGGAACTGCATTCGCTGCCGCACAGACATTATCGCTCCGCAAAAGCCTTGGTTGGTTATGATGCAACAATGCCTATGTGAGTCTCGCACAGCCCGGCTGCCAAATTTAAAACGTCCACTGATTGCGCCCACACGAAAGCTGCCAGCACTGAAAGCTCTACCTGGTTTTCACTGTCCCTTGGAACTGCATTCGCTGCCGCACAGACATTATCGCTCCGCAAAAGCCTTGGTTGGTTATGATGCAACAATGCCTATGTGAGTCTCGCACAGCCCACTGCCAAATTTAAAACGTCCACTGATTGCGCCCACACGAAAGCTGCCAGCACTGAAAGCTCTACCTGGTTTTCACTGTCCCTTGGAACTGCATTCGCTGCCGCACAGACATTTGCGCTTTGCAAAAGCCTTGGTTGGGTACGAAGCAACAATGCCTATGTGACTCTGGCAGAGCCCGGCTGCCAAATTCGAAACGTCCAGCGATTGCGCCCACACGAAAGCTGCCAGCACTGAAAGCTCTACCTGGTTTTCACTGTCCCTTGGAACTGCATTCGCTGCCGTACAGACATTCACGCTCTGCGCAAGCCTTGGTTGGTTATGATGCAACAATGCCTATGTGACTCTGGCAGAGCCCGGCTGCCAAATTCGAAACGTCCAGCGATTGCGCCCATACGAAAGCTGCCAGCACTGAAAGCTCTACCTGGTTTTCACTGTCCCTTGGAACTGCATTCGCTGCCGCACAGACATTCGCGCTCCGCAAAAGCCTTGGTTGGTTATGATGCAACAATGCCTATGTGACTCTGGCAGAGCCCAGCTGCCAAATTCGAAACGTCCAGTGATTGCGCCCACACGAAAGCTGCCAGCACTGAAAGCTCTACCTGGATTTCACTGTCCCTTGGAACTGCATTCGCTGCCGCACAGACATTATCGCTCCGCATAAGCTTTATTTGTTTCTGATGCAACAATGCCTATGTGACTCTCGCAGAGACCGGCTGCCAAATTTGAAACGTCCAGCGATTGCGCCCACACGAAAGCAGCCAGCACTGAAAGCTCTACCTGGTTTTCACTGTCCCTTGGAACTGCATTCGCTGCCGCACAGACATTCGCGCTCTGCGCAAGCCTTGGTTGGTTATGATGCAACAATGCCTATGTGACTCTCGCAGAGCCCGGCTGCCAAATTCGAAACGTCCAGCGATTGCGCCCAACGAAAGCTGCCAGCACTGAAAGCTCTACCTGGTTTTCACTGTCCCTTGGAACTGCATTCGCTGCCGCACAGACACTCACGCTCTGCGCAAGCCTTGGTTGGTTATGATGCAACAATGCCTATGTGACTCTCGCAGAGACCGGCTGCCAAATTTGAAACGTCCAGCGATTGCGCCCACACGAAAGCTGCCAGCACTGAAAGCTCTACCTGGTTTTCACTGTCCCTTGGAACTGCATTCACTGCCGCACAGACATTCGCGCTCTGCGCAAGCCTTGGTTGGTTATGATGCAACAATGCCTATGTGACTCTCGCAGAGCCCGGCTGCCAAATTTGAAACGTCCACTGATTGCGCCCACACGAAAGCTGCCAGCACTGAAAGCTCTACCTGGTTTTCACTGTCCCTTGGAACTGCATTCGCTGCCGCACAGACATTTGCGCTTTGCAAAAGCCTTGGTTGGGTACGAAGCAACAATGCCTATGTGACTCTGGCAGAGCCCGGCTGCCAAATTCGAAACGTCCAGCGATTGCTCCCACACGAAAGCTGCCAGCACTGAAAGCTCTACCTGGTTTTCACTGTCCCTTGGAACTGCATTCGCTGCCGCACAGACATTCACGCTCTGCGCAAGCCTTGGTTGGTTATGATGCAACAATGCCTATGTGACTCTGGCAGAGCCCGGCTGCCAAATTCGAAACGTCCAGCGATTGCGCCCACACGAAAGCTGCCAGCACTGAAAGCTCTACCTGGTTTTCACTGTCCCTTGGAACTGCATTCGCTGCCGCACAGACATTCACGCTCTGCGCAAGCCTTGGTTGGTTATGATGCAACAATGCCTATGTGACTCTGGCAGAGCCCGGCTGCCAAATTCGAAACGTCCAGCGATTGCGCCCATACGAAAGCTGCCAGCACTGAAAGCTCTACCTGGTTTTCACTGTCCCTTGGAACTGCATTCGCTGCCGCACAGACATTCGCGCTCCGCAAAAGCCTTGGTTGGTTATGATGCAACAATGCCTATGTGACTCTGGCAGAGCCCGGCTGCCAAATTCGAAACGTCCAGTGATTGCGCCCACACGAAAGCTGCCAGCACTGAAAGGTCTACCTGGATTTCACTGTCCCTTGGAACTGCATTCGCTGCCGCACAGACATTATCGCTCCGCATAAGCTTTATTTGTTTCTGATGCAACAATGCCTATGTGACTCTCGCAGAGACCGGCTGCCAAATTTGAAACGTCCAGCGATTGCGCCCACACGAAAGCTGCCAGCACTGAAAGCTCTACCTGGTTTTCACTGTCCCTTGGAACTGCATTCACTGCCGCACAGACATTCGCGCTCTGCAAAAGCCTTGGTTGGTTATGATGCAACAATGCCTATGTGAGTCTCCCACAGCCCACTGCCAAATTTAAAACGTCCACTGATTGCGCCCACACGAAAGCTGCCAGCACTGAAAGCTCTACCTGGTTTTCACTGTCCCTTGGAACTGCATTCGCTGCCGCACAGACATTTGCGCTTTGCAAAAGCCTTGGTTGGGTATGAAGCAACAATGCCTATGTGACTCTGGCAGAGCCCGGCTGCCAAATTCGAAACCTCCAGCGATTGCTCCCACACGAAAGCTGCCAGCACTGAAAGCTCTACCTGATTTTCACTGTCCCTTGGAACTGCATTCGCTGCCGCACAGACATTCACGCTCTGCGCAAGCCTTGGTTGGTTATGATGCAACAATGCCTATGTGACTCTGGCAGAGACCGGCTGCCAAATTTGAAACATTGACCGATTGCGCCCACACGAAAGCTGCCAGCACTGAAAGCTCTACCTGGTTTTCACTGTCCCTTGGAACTGCATTCGCTGCCGCACAGACATTCGCGGTCCGCAAAAGCCTTGGTTGCTTATGATGCAACAATGCCTATGTGAGTCTCGCACAGCCCACTGCCAAATTTAAAACGTCCACTGATTGCGCCCACACGAAAGCTGCCAGCACTGAAAGCTCTACCTGGTTTTCACTGTCCCTTGGAACTGCATTCGCTGCCGCACAGACATTCGCGCTCTGCGCAAGCCTTGGTTGGTTATGATGCAACAATGCCTATGTGACTCTGCAGAGCCCGCTGCCAAATTCGAAACGTCCAGCGATTGCGCCCACACGAAAGCTGCCAGCACTGAAAGCTCTACCTGGTTTTCACTGTCCCTTGAACTGCATTCGCTGCCGCACAGACATTCGCGACTGCAAAAGCCTTGGTTGGTTATGATGCAACAATGCCTATGTGACTCTCGCACGGCCCGGCTGCCAAATTTGAAACGTCCAGCGATTGCGCCCACACGAAAGCTGCCAGCACTGAAAGCTCTACCTGGTTTTCACTGTCCCTTGGAACTGCATTCGCTGCCGCACAGACATTCGCGCTCTGCGCAAGCCTTGGTTGGTTATGATGCAACAATGCCTATGTGACTCTCGCAGAGCCCGGCTGCCAAATTTGAAACGTCCAGCGATTGCGCCCACACGAAAGCTGCCAGCACTGAAAGCTCTACCTGGTTTTCACTGTCCCTTGGAACTGCATTCGCTGCCGCACAGACATTTGCGCTCCGCAAAAGCCTTGGTTGGTTATGATGCAACAATGCCTATGTGAGTCTCGCACAGCCCACTGCCAAATTTATAACGTCCACTGATTGCGCCCACACGAAAGCTGCCAGCACTGAAAGCTCTACCTGGTTTTCACTGTCCCTTGGAACTGCATTCGCTGCCGCACAGACATTTGCGCTTTGCAAAAGCCTTGGTTGGTTTCGAAGCAACAATGCCTATGTGACTCTGGCAGAGCCCGGCTGCCAAATTCGAAACGTCCAGCGATTGCGCCCACACGAAAGCTGCCAGCACTGAAAGCTCTACCTGGTTTTCACTGTCCCTTGGAACTGCATTCGCTGCCGTACAGACATTCACGCTCTGCGCAAGCCTTGGTTGGTTATGATGCAACAATGCCTATGTGACTCTGGCAGAGCCCGGCTGCCAAATTCGAAACGTCCAGCGATTGCGCCCATACGAAAGCTGCCAGCACTGAAAGCTCTACCTGGTTTTCACTGTCCCTTGGAACTGCATTCGCTGCCGCACAGACATTCGCGCTCCGCAAAAGCCTTGGTTGGTTATGATGCAACAATGCCTATGTGACTCTGGCAGAGCCCAGCTGCCAAATTCGAAACGTCCAGTGATTGCGCCCACACGAAAGCTGCCAGCACTGAAAGCTCTACCTGGATTTCACTGTCCCTTGGAACTGCATTCGCTGCCGCACAGACATTATCGCTCCGCATAAGCTTTATTTGTTTCTGATGCAACAATGCCTATGTGACTCTCGCAGAGACCGGCTGCCAAATTTGAAACGTCCAGCGATTGCGCCCACACGAAAGCTGCCAGCACTGAAAGCTCTACCTGGTTTTCACTGTCCCTTGGAACTGCATTCACTGCCGCACAGACATTCGCGCTCTGCAAAAGCCTTGGTTGGTTATGATGCAACAATGCCTATGTGACTCTCGCAGAGCCCGGCTGCCAAATTTGAAACGTCCAGCGATTGCGCCCACACGAAAGCTGCCAGCACTGAAAGCTCTACCTGGTTTTCACTGTCCCTTGGAACTGCATTCGCTGCCGCACAGACATTCGCGCTCTGCGCAAGCCTTGGTTGGTTATGATGCAACAATGCCTATGTGACTCTGGCAGAGCCCGGCTGCCAAATTCGAAACGTCCAGCGACTGCGCCCACACGAAAGCTGCCAGCACTGAAAGCTCTACCTGGTTTTCACTGTCCCTTGGAACTGCATTCGCTGCCGCACAGACATTCGCGCTCTGCGCAAGCCTTGGTTGGTTATGATGCAACAATGCCTATGTGACTCTCGCAGAGACCGGCTGCCAAATTTGAAACGTCCAGCGATTGCGCCCACACGAAAGCTGCCAGCACTGAAAGCTCTACCTGGTTTTCACTGTCCCTTGGAACTGCATTCGCTGCCGCACAGACATTATCGCTCCGCAAAAGCCTTGGTTGGTTATGATGCAACAATGCCTATGTGAGTCTCCCACAGCCCACTGCCAAATTTAAAACGTCCACTGATTGCGCCCACACGAAAGCTGCCAGCACTGAAAGCTCTACCTGGTTTTCACTGTCCCTTGGAACTGCATTCGCTGCCGCACAGACATTTGCGCTTTGCAAAAGCCTTGGTTGGGTATGAAGCAACAATGCCTATGTGATTCTGGCAGAGCCCGGCTGCCAAATTCGAAACGTCCAGCGATTGCTCCCACACGAAAGCTGCCAGCACTGAAAGCTCTACCTGATTTTCACTGTCCCTTGGAACTGCATTCGCTGCCGCACAGACATTCACGCTCTGCGCAAGCCTTGGTTGGTTATGATGCAACAATGCCTATGTGACTCTGGCACAGCCCGGTGCCAAATTCGAAACGTCCAGCGATTGCGCCCACACGAAAGCTGCCAGCACTGAAAACTCTACCTGGTTTTCACTGTCCCTTGGAACTGCATTCACTGCCGCACAGACATTCGCGCTCTGCAAAAGCCTTGGTTGGTTATGATGCAACAATGCCTATGTGAGTCTCCCACAGCCCACTGCCAAATTTAAAACGTCCACTGATTGCGCCCACACGAAAGCTGCCAGCACTGAAAGCTCTACCTGGTTTTCACTGTCCCTTGGAACTGCATTCGCTGCCGCACAGACATTTGCGCTTTGCAAAAGCCTTGGTTGGGTATGAAGCAACAATGCCTATGTGACTCTGGCAGAGCCCGGCTGCCAAATTCGAAACGTCCAGCGATTGCTCCCACACGAAAGCTGCCAGCACTGAAAGCTCTACCTGATTTTCACTGTCCCTTGGAACTGCATTCGCTGCGCACAGACATTCACGCTCTGCGCAAGCCTTGGTTGGTTATGATGCAACAATGCCTATGTGACTCTGGCAGAGACCGGCTGCCAAATTTGAAACATTGACCGATTGCGCCCACACGAAAGCTGCCAGCACTGAAAGCTCTACCTGGTTTTCACTGTCCCTTGGAACTGCATTCGCTGCCGCACAGACATTCGCGGTCCGCAAAAGCCTTGGTTGGTTATGATGCAACAATGCCTATGTGAGTCTCGCACAGCCCACTGCCAAATTTAAAACGTCCACTGATTGCGCCCACACGAAAGCTGCCAGCACTGAAAGCTCTACCTGGTTTTCACTGTCCCTTGGAACTGCATTCGCTGCCGCACAGACATTCGCGCTCTGCGCAAGCCTTGGTTGGTTATGATGCAACAATGCCTATGTGACTCTGCAGAGCCCGCTGCCAAATTCGAAACGTCCAGCGATTGCGCCCACACGAAAGCTGCCAGCACTGAAAGCTCTACCTGGTTTTCACTGTCCCTTGAACTGCATTCGCTGCCGCACAGACATTCGCGACTGCAAAAGCCTTGGTTGGTTATGATGCAACAATGCCTATGTGACTCTCGCACGGCCCGGCTGCCAAATTTGAAACGTCCAGCGATTGCGCCCACACGAAAGCTGCCAGCACTGAAAGCTCTACCTGGTTTTCACTGTCCCTTGGAACTGCATTCGCTGCCGCACAGACATTCGCGCTCTGCGCAAGCCTTGGTTGGTTATGATGCAACAATGCCTATGTGACTCTCGCAGAGCCCGGCTGCCAAATTTGAAACGTCCAGCGATTGCGCCCACACGAAAGCTGCCAGCACTGAAAGCTCTACCTGGTTTTCACTGTCCCTTGGAACTGCATTCGCTGCCGCACAGACATTTGCGCTCCGCAAAAGCCTTGGTTGGTTATGATGCAACAATGCCTATGTGAGTCTCGCACAGCCCACTGCCAAATTTAAAACGTCCACTGATTGCGCCCACACGAAAGCTGCCAGCACTGAAAGCTCTACCTGGTTTTCACTGTCCCTTGGAACTGCATTCGCTGCCGCACAGACATTTGCGCTTTGCAAAAGCCTTGGTTGGTTTCGAAGCAACAATGCCTATGTGACTCTGGCAGAGCCCGGCTGCCAAATTCGAAACGTCCAGCGATTGCGCCCACACGAAAGCTGCCAGCACTGAAAGCTCTACCTGGTTTTCACTGTCCCTTGGAACTGCATTCGCTGCCGTACAGACATTCACGCTCTGCGCAAGCCTTGGTTGGTTATGATGCAACAATGCCTATGTGACTCTGGCAGAGCCCGGCTGCCAAATTCGAAACGTCCAGCGATTGCGCCCATACGAAAGCTGCCAGCACTGAAAGCTCTACCTGGTTTTCACTGTCCCTTGGAACTGCATTCGCTGCCGCACAGACATTCGCGCTCCGCAAAAGCCTTGGTTGGTTATGATGCAACAATGCCTATGTGACTCTGGCAGAGCCCAGCTGCCAAATTCGAAACGTCCAGTGATTGCGCCCACACGAAAGCTGCCAGCACTGAAAGCTCTACCTGGATTTCACTGTCCCTTGGAACTGCATTCGCTGCCGCACAGACATTATCGCTCCGCATAAGCTTTATTTGTTTCTGATGCAACAATGCCTATGTGACTCTCGCAGAGACCGGCTGCCAAATTTGAAACGTCCAGCGATTGCGCCCACACGAAAGCTGCCAGCACTGAAAGCTCTACCTGGTTTTCACTGTCCCTTGGAACTGCATTCACTGCCGCACAGACATTCGCGCTCTGCAAAAGCCTTGGTTGGTTATCATGCAACAATGCCTATGTGACTCTCGCAGAGCCCGGCTGCCAAATTTGAAACGTCCAGCGATTGCGCCCACACGAAAGCTGCCAGCACTGAAAGCTCTACCTGGTTTTCACTGTCCCTTGGAACTGCATTCGCTGCCGCACAGACATTCGCGCTCTGCGCAAGCCTTGGTTGGTTATGATGCAACAATGCCTATGTGACTCTGGCAGAGCCCGGCTGCCAAATTCGAAACGTCCAGCGACTGCGCCCACACGAAAGCTGCCAGCACTGAAAGCTCTACCTGGTTTTCACTGTCCCTTGGAACTGCATTCGCTGCCGCACAGACATTCGCGCTCTGCGCAAGCCTTGGTTGGTTATGATGCAACAATGCCTATGTGACTCTCGCAGAGACCGGCTGCCAAATTTGAAACGTCCAGCGATTGCGCCCACACGAAAGCTGCCAGCACTGAAAGCTCTACCTGGTTTTCACTGTCCCTTGGAACTGCATTCGCTGCCGCACAGACATTATCGCTCCGCAAAAGCCTTGGTTGGTTATGATGCAACAATGCCTATGTGAGTCTCCCACAGCCCACTGCCAAATTTAAAACGTCCACTGATTGCGCCCACACGAAAGCTGCCAGCACTGAAAGCTCTACCTGGTTTTCACTGTCCCTTGGAACTGCATTCGCTGCCGCACAGACATTTGCGCTTTGCAAAAGCCTTGGTTGGGTATGAAGCAACAATGCCTATGTGATTCTGGCAGAGCCCGGCTGCCAAATTCGAAACGTCCAGCGATTGCTCCCACACGAAAGCTGCCAGCACTGAAAGCTCTACCTGATTTTCACTGTCCCTTGGAACTGCATTCGCTGCCGCACAGACATTCACGCTCTGCGCAAGCCTTGGTTGGTTATGATGCAACAATGCCTATGTGACTCTGGCACAGCCCGGTGCCAAATTCGAAACGTCCAGCGATTGCGCCCACACGAAAGCTGCCAGCACTGAAAACTCTACCTGGTTTTCACTGTCCCTTGGAACTGCATTCGCTGCCGCACAGACATTATCGCTCCGCATAAGCTTTCTTTGTTTATGATGCAACAATGCCTATGTAACTCTGGCAGAGCCCGGCTGCCAAATTTGAAACGTCCAGCGATTGCGCCCACACGAAAGCTGCCAGCACTGAAAGCTCTACCTGGTTTTCACTGTCCCTTGGAACTGCATTCGCTGCCGCACAGACATTCGCGCTCCGCAAAAGCCTTGGTTGGTTATGATGCAACAATGCCTATGTGACTCTGGCAGAGCCCGGCTGCCAAATTCGAAACGTCCAGTGATTGCGCCCACACGAAAGCTGCCAGCACTGAAAGGTCTACCTGGATTTCACTGTCCCTTGGAACTGCATTCGCTGCCGCACAGACATTATCGCTCCGCATAAGCTTTATTTGTTTCTGATGCAACAATGCCTATGTGACTCTCGCAGAGACCGGCTGCCAAATTTGAAACGTCCAGCGATTGCGCCCACACGAAAGCTGCCAGCACTGAAAGCTCTACCTGGTTTTCACTGTCCCTTGGAACTGCATTCACTGCCGCACAGACATTCGCGCTCTGCAAAAGCCTTGGTTGGTTATGATGCAACAATGCCTATGTGACTCTCGCAGAGCCCGGCTGCCAAATTTGAAACGTCCAGCGATTGCGCCCACACGAAAGCTGCCAGCACTGAAAGCTCTACCTGGTTTTCACTGTCCCTTGGAACTGCATTCGCTGCCGCACAGACATTCGCGCTCTGCGCAAGCCTTGGTTGGTTATGATGCAACAATGCCTATGTGACTCTCGCAGAGCCCGGCTGCCAAATTCGAAACGTCCAGCGATTGCGCCCAACGAAAGCTGCCAGCACTGAAAGCTCTACCTGGTTTTCACTGTCCCTTGGAACTGCATTCGCTGCCGCACAGACACTCACGCTCTGCGCAAGCCTTGGTTGGTTATGATGCAACAATGCCTATGTGACTCTCGCAGAGACCGGCTGCCAAATTTGAAACGTCCAGCGATTGCGCCCACACGAAAGCTGCCAGCACTGAAAGCTCTACCTGGTTTTCACTGTCCCTTGGAACTGCATTCGCTGCCGCACAGACATTCGCGCTCTGCGCAAGCCTTGGTTGGTTATGATGCAACAATGCCTATGTGACTCTCGCAGAGCCCGGCTGCCAAATTTGAAACGTCCACTGATTGCGCCCACACGAAAGCTGCCAGCACTGAAAGCTCTACCTGGTTTTCACTGTCCCTTGGAACTGCATTCGCTGCCGCACAGACATTTGCGCTTTGCAAAAGCCTTGGTTGGGTACGAAGCAACAATGCCTATGTGACTCTGGCAGAGCCCGGCTGCCAAATTCGAAACGTCCAGCGATTGCTCCCACACGAAAGCTGCCAGCACTGAAAGCTCTACCTGGTTTTCACTGTCCCTTGGAACTGCATTCGCTGCCGCACAGACATTCACGCTCTGCGCAAGCCTTGGTTGGTTATGATGCAACAATGCCTATGTGACTCTGGCAGAGCCCGGCTGCCAAATTCGAAACGTCCAGCGATTGCGCCCACACGAAAGCTGCCAGCACTGAAAGCTCTACCTGGTTTTCACTGTCCCTTGGAACTGCATTCGCTGCCGCACAGACATTCACGCTCTGCGCAAGCCTTGGTTGGTTATGATGCAACAATGCCTATGTGACTCTGGCAGAGCCCGGCTGCCAAATTCGAAACGTCCAGCGATTGCGCCCATACGAAAGCTGCCAGCACTGAAAGCTCTACCTGGTTTTCACTGTCCCTTGGAACTGCATTCGCTGCCGCACAGACATTCGCGCTCCGCAAAAGCCTTGGTTGGTTATGATGCAACAATGCCTATGTGACTCTGGCAGAGCCCGGCTGCCAAATTCGAAACGTCCAGTGATTGCGCCCACACGAAAGCTGCCAGCACTGAAAGGTCTACCTGGATTTCACTGTCCCTTGGAACTGCATTCGCTGCCGCACAGACATTATCGCTCCGCATAAGCTTTATTTGTTTCTGATGCAACAATGCCTATGTGACTCTCGCAGAGACCGGCTGCCAAATTTGAAACGTCCAGCGATTGCGCCCACACGAAAGCTGCCAGCACTGAAAGCTCTACCTGGTTTTCACTGTCCCTTGGAACTGCATTCACTGCCGCACAGACATTCGCGCTCTGCAAAAGCCTTGGTTGGTTATGATGCAACAATGCCTATGTGAGTCTCCCACAGCCCACTGCCAAATTTAAAACGTCCACTGATTGCGCCCACACGAAAGCTGCCAGCACTGAAAGCTCTACCTGGTTTTCACTGTCCCTTGGAACTGCATTCGCTGCCGCACAGACATTTGCGCTTTGCAAAAGCCTTGGTTGGGTATGAAGCAACAATGCCTATGTGACTCTGGCAGAGCCCGGCTGCCAAATTCGAAACGTCCAGCGATTGCTCCCACACGAAAGCTGCCAGCACTGAAAGCTCTACCTGATTTTCACTGTCCCTTGGAACTGCATTCGCTGCCGCACAGACATTCACGCTCTGCGCAAGCCTTGGTTGGTTATGATGCAACAATGCCTATGTGACTCTGGCAGAGACCGGCTGCCAAATTTGAAACATTGACCGATTGCGCCCACACGAAAGCTGCCAGCACTGAAAGCTCTACCTGGTTTTCACTGTCCCTTGGAACTGCATTCGCTGCCGCACAGACATTCGCGGTCCGCAAAAGCCTTGGTTGGTTATGATGCAACAATGCCTATGTGAGTCTCGCACAGCCCACTGCCAAATTTAAAACGTCCACTGATTGCGCCCACACGAAAGCTGCCAGCACTGAAAGCTCTACCTGGTTTTCACTGTCCCTTGGAACTGCATTCGCTGCCGCACAGACATTCGCGCTCTGCGCAAGCCTTGGTTGGTTATGATGCAACAATGCCTATGTGACTCTGCAGAGCCCGCTGCCAAATTCGAAACGTCCAGCGATTGCGCCCACACGAAAGCTGCCAGCACTGAAAGCTCTACCTGGTTTTCACTGTCCCTTGAACTGCATTCGCTGCCGCACAGACATTCGCGACTGCAAAAGCCTTGGTTGGTTATGATGCAACAATGCCTATGTGACTCTCGCACGGCCCGGCTGCCAAATTTGAAACGTCCAGCGATTGCGCCCACACGAAAGCTGCCAGCACTGAAAGCTCTACCTGGTTTTCACTGTCCCTTGGAACTGCATTCGCTGCCGCACAGACATTCGCGCTCTGCGCAAGCCTTGGTTGGTTATGATGCAACAATGCCTATGTGACTCTCGCAGAGCCCGGCTGCCAAATTTGAAACGTCCAGCGATTGCGCCCACACGAAAGCTGCCAGCACTGAAAGCTCTACCTGGTTTTCACTGTCCCTTGGAACTGCATTCGCTGCCGCACAGACATTTGCGCTCCGCAAAAGCCTTGGTTGGTTATGATGCAACAATGCCTATGTGAGTCTCGCACAGCCCACTGCCAAATTTAAAACGTCCACTGATTGCGCCCACACGAAAGCTGCCAGCACTGAAAGCTCTACCTGGTTTTCACTGTCCCTTGGAACTGCATTCGCTGCCGCACAGACATTTGCGCTTTGCAAAAGCCTTGGTTGGTTTCGAAGCAACAATGCCTATGTGTCTCTGGCAGAGCCCGGCTGCCAAATTCGAAACGTCCAGCGATTGCGCCCACACGAAAGCTGCCAGCACTGAAAGCTCTACCTGGTTTTCACTGTCCCTTGGAACTGCATTCGCTGCCGTACAGACATTCACGCTCTGCGCAAGCCTTGGTTGGTTATGATGCAACAATGCCTATGTGACTCTGGCAGAGCCCGGCTGCCAAATTCGAAACGTCCAGCGATTGCGCCCATACGAAAGCTGCCAGCACTGAAAGCTCTACCTGGTTTTCACTGTCCCTTGGAACTGCATTCGCTGCCGCACAGACATTCGCGCTCCGCAAAAGCCTTGGTTGGTTATGATGCAACAATGCCTATGTGACTCTGGCAGAGCCCAGCTGCCAAATTCGAAACGTCCAGTGATTGCGCCCACACGAAAGCTGCCAGCACTGAAAGCTCTACCTGGATTTCACTGTCCCTTGGAACTGCATTCGCTGCCGCACAGACATTATCGCTCCGCATAAGCTTTATTTGTTTCTGATGCAACAATGCCTATGTGACTCTCGCAGAGACCGGCTGCCAAATTTGAAACGTCCAGCGATTGCGCCCACACGAAAGCTGCCAGCACTGAAAGCTCTACCTGGTTTTCACTGTCCCTTGGAACTGCATTCACTGCCGCACAGACATTCGCGCTCTGCAAAAGCCTTGGTTGGTTATGATGCAACAATGCCTATGTGACTCTCGCAGAGCCCGGCTGCCAAATTTGAAACGTCCAGCGATTGCGCCCACACGAAAGCTGCCAGCACTGAAAGCTCTACCTGGTTTTCACTGTCCCTTGGAACTGCATTCGCTGCCGCACAGACATTCGCGCTCTGCGCAAGCCTTGGTTGGTTATGATGCAACAATGCCTATGTGACTCTGGCAGAGCCCGGCTGCCAAATTCGAAACGTCCAGCGACTGCGCCCACACGAAAGCTGCCAGCACTGAAAGCTCTACCTGGTTTTCACTGTCCCTTGGAACTGCATTCGCTGCCGCACAGACATTCGCGCTCTGCGCAAGCCTTGGTTGGTTATGATGCAACAATGCCTATGTGACTCTCGCAGAGACCGGCTGCCAAATTTGAAACGTCCAGCGATTGCGCCCACACGAAAGCTGCCAGCACTGAAAGCTCTACCTGGTTTTCACTGTCCCTTGGAACTGCATTCGCTGCCGCACAGACATTATCGCTCCGCAAAAGCCTTGGTTGGTTATGATGCAACAATGCCTATGTGAGTCTCCCACAGCCCACTGCCAAATTTAAAACGTCCACTGATTGCGCCCACACGAAAGCTGCCAGCACTGAAAGCTCTACCTGGTTTTCACTGTCCCTTGGAACTGCATTCGCTGCCGCACAGACATTTGCGCTTTGCAAAAGCCTTGGTTGGGTATGAAGCAACAATGCCTATGTGATTCTGGCAGAGCCCGGCTGCCAAATTCGAAACGTCCAGCGATTGCTCCCACACGAAAGCTGCCAGCACTGAAAGCTCTACCTGATTTTCACTGTCCCTTGGAACTGCATTCGCTGCCGCACAGACATTCACGCTCTGCGCAAGCCTTGGTTGGTTATGATGCAACAATGCCTATGTGACTCTGGCACAGCCCGGTGCCAAATTCGAAACGTCCAGCGATTGCGCCCACACGAAAGCTGCCAGCACTGAAAACTCTACCTGGTTTTCACTGTCCCTTGGAACTGCATTCACTGCCGCACAGACATTCGCGCTCTGCAAAAGCCTTGGTTGGTTATGATGCAACAATGCCTATGTGACTCTCGCAGAGACCGGCTGCCAAATTTGAAACGTCCAGCGATTGCGCCCACACGAAAGCTGCCAGCACTGAAAGCTCTACCTGGTTTTCACTGTCCCTTGGAACTGCATTCGCTGCCGCACAGACATTTGCGCTTTGCAAAAGCCTTGGTTGGGTATGAAGCAACAATGCCTATGTGACTCTGGCAGAGCCCGGCTGCCAAATTCGAAACGTCCAGCGATTGCTCCCACACGAAAGCTGCCAGCACTGAAAGCTCTACCTGATTTTCACTGTCCCTTGGAACTGCATTCGCTGCCGCACAGACATTCACGCTCTGCGCAAGCCTTGGTTGGTTATGATGCAACAATGCCTATGTGACTCTGGCAGAGACCGGCTGCCAAATTTGAAACATTGACCGATTGCGCCCACACGAAAGCTGCCAGCACTGAAAGCTCTACCTGGTTTTC
This sequence comes from Mycteria americana, assembly GCF_035582795.1. Taxonomy (NCBI): domain Eukaryota; kingdom Metazoa; phylum Chordata; class Aves; order Ciconiiformes; family Ciconiidae; genus Mycteria; species Mycteria americana. Next base: position 326,847 of record NW_027445609.1, on the reverse strand, counting down.
ACTGTCCCTTGGAACTGCATTCGCTGCCGCACAGACATTCGCGGTCCGCAAAAGCCTTGGTTGGTTATGATGCAACAATGCCTATGTGAGTCTCGCACAGCCCACTGCCAAATTTAAAACGTCCACTGATTGCGCCCACACGAAAGCTGCCAGCACTGAAAGCTCTACCTGGTTTTCACTGTCCCTTGGAACTGCATTCGCTGCCGCACAGACATTCGCGCTCTGCGCAAGCCTTGGTTGGTTATGATGCAACAATGCCTATGTGACTCTGCAGAGCCCGCTGCCAAATTCGAAACGTCCAGCGATTGCGCCCACACGAAAGCTGCCAGCACTGAAAGCTCTACCTGGTTTTCACTGTCCCTTGAACTGCATTCGCTGCCGCACAGACATTCGCGACTGCAAAAGCCTTGGTTGGTTATGATGCAACAATGCCTATGTGACTCTCGCACGGCCCGGCTGCCAAATTTGAAACGTCCAGCGATTGCGCCCACACGAAAGCTGCCAGCACTGAAAGCTCTACCTGGTTTTCACTGTCCCTTGGAACTGCATTCGCTGCCGCACAGACATTCGCGCTCTGCGCAAGCCTTGGTTGGTTATGATGCAACAATGCCTATGTGACTCTCGCAGAGCCCGGCTGCCAAATTTGAAACGTCCAGCGATTGCGCCCACACGAAAGCTGCCAGCACTGAAAGCTCTACCTGGTTTTCACTGTCCCTTGGAACTGCATTCGCTGCCGCACAGACATTTGCGCTCCGCAAAAGCCTTGGTTGGTTATGATGCAACAATGCCTATGTGAGTCTCGCACAGCCCACTGCCAAATTTAAAACGTCCACTGATTGCGCCCACACGAAAGCTGCCAGCACTGAAAGCTCTACCTGGTTTTCACTGTCCCTTGGAACTGCATTCGCTGCCGCACAGACATTTGCGCTTTGCAAAAGCCTTGGTTGGTTTCGAAGCAACAATGCCTATGTGACTCTGGCAGAGCCCGGCTGCCAAATTCGAAACGTCCAGCGATTGCGCCCACACGAAAGCTGCCAGCACTGAAAGCTCTACCTGGTTTTCACTGTCCCTTGGAACTGCATTCGCTGCCGTACAGACATTCACGCTCTGCGCAAGCCTTGGTTGGTTATGATGCAACAATGCCTATGTGACTCTGGCAGAGCCCGGCTGCCAAATTCGAAACGTCCAGCGATTGCGCCCATACGAAAGCTGCCAGCACTGAAAGCTCTACCTGGTTTTCACTGTCCCTTGGAACTGCATTCGCTGCCGCACAGACATTCGCGCTCCGCAAAAGCCTTGGTTGGTTATGATGCAACAATGCCTATGTGACTCTGGCAGAGCCCAGCTGCCAAATTCGAAACGTCCAGTGATTGCGCCCACACGAAAGCTGCCAGCACTGAAAGCTCTACCTGGATTTCACTGTCCCTTGGAACTGCATTCGCTGCCGCACAGACATTATCGCTCCGCATAAGCTTTATTTGTTTCTGATGCAACAATGCCTATGTGACTCTCGCAGAGACCGGCTGCCAAATTTGAAACGTCCAGCGATTGCGCCCACACGAAAGCTGCCAGCACTGAAAGCTCTACCTGGTTTTCACTGTCCCTTGGAACTGCATTCACTGCCGCACAGACATTCGCGCTCTGCAAAAGCCTTGGTTGGTTATCATGCAACAATGCCTATGTGACTCTCGCAGAGCCCGGCTGCCAAATTTGAAACGTCCAGCGATTGCGCCCACACGAAAGCTGCCAGCACTGAAAGCTCTACCTGGTTTTCACTGTCCCTTGGAACTGCATTCGCTGCCGCACAGACATTCGCGCTCTGCGCAAGCCTTGGTTGGTTATGATGCAACAATGCCTATGTGACTCTGGCAGAGCCCGGCTGCCAAATTCGAAACGTCCAGCGACTGCGCCCACACGAAAGCTGCCAGCACTGAAAGCTCTACCTGGTTTTCACTGTCCCTTGGAACTGCATTCGCTGCCGCACAGACATTCGCGCTCTGCGCAAGCCTTGGTTGGTTATGATGCAACAATGCCTATGTGACTCTCGCAGAGACCGGCTGCCAAATTTGAAACGTCCAGCGATTGCGCCCACACGAAAGCTGCCAGCACTGAAAGCTCTACCTGGTTTTCACTGTCCCTTGGAACTGCATTCGCTGCCGCACAGACATTATCGCTCCGCAAAAGCCTTGGTTGGTTATGATGCAACAATGCCTATGTGAGTCTCCCACAGCCCACTGCCAAATTTAAAACGTCCACTGATTGCGCCCACACGAAAGCTGCCAGCACTGAAAGCTCTACCTGGTTTTCACTGTCCCTTGGAACTGCATTCGCTGCCGCACAGACATTTGCGCTTTGCAAAAGCCTTGGTTGGGTATGAAGCAACAATGCCTATGTGATTCTGGCAGAGCCCGGCTGCCAAATTCGAAACGTCCAGCGATTGCTCCCACACGAAAGCTGCCAGCACTGAAAGCTCTACCTGATTTTCACTGTCCCTTGGAACTGCATTCGCTGCCGCACAGACATTCACGCTCTGCGCAAGCCTTGGTTGGTTATGATGCAACAATGCCTATGTGACTCTGGCACAGCCCGGTGCCAAATTCGAAACGTCCAGCGATTGCGCCCACACGAAAGCTGCCAGCACTGAAAACTCTACCTGGTTTTCACTGTCCCTTGGAACTGCATTCGCTGCCGCACAGACATTATCGCTCCGCATAAGCTTTCTTTGTTTATGATGCAACAATGCCTATGTAACTCTGGCAGAGCCCGGCTGCCAAATTTGAAACGTCCAGCGATTGCGCCCACACGAAAGCTGCCAGCACTGAAAGCTCTACCTGGTTTTCACTGTCCCTTGGAACTGCATTCGCTGCCGCACAGACATTCGAGCTCTGCGCAAGCCTTGGTTGGTTATGATGCAACAATGCCTATGTGACTCTGGCAGAGCCCGGTTGCCAAATTCGAAACGTCCAGCGATTGCACCCACACGAAAGCTGCCAGCACTGAAAGCTCTACCTGGATTTCACTGTCCCTTGGAACTGCATTCGCTGCCGCACAGACATTATCGCTCCGCATAAGCTTTATTTGTTTATGATGCAACAATGCCTATGTGACTCTGGCAGAGCCCGGCTGCCAAATTTGAAACGTCCAGCGATTGCGCCCACACGAAAGCTGCCAGCACTGAAAGCTCTACCTGGTTTTCACTGTCCCTTGGAACTGCATTCGCTGCCGCACAGACATTCGCGCTCTGCGCAAGCCTTGGTTGGTTATGATGCAACAATGCCTATGTGACTCTCGCAGAGACCGGCTGCCAAATTTGAAACGTCCAGCGATTGCGCCCACACGAAAGCTGCCAGCACTGAAAGCTCTACCTGGATTTCACTGTCCCTTGGAACTGCATTCGCTGCCGCACAGACATTATCGCTCCGCATAAGCTTTATTTGTTTATGATGCAATAAAGCCTATGTGACTCTCGCAGAGCCTGGCTGCCAAATTTGAAACGTCCAGCGATTGCGCCCACACGAAAGCTGCCAGCACTGAAAGCTCTACCTGGTTTTCACTGTCCCTTGGAACTGCATTCGCTGCCGCACAGACATTAGCGCTCTGCGCAAGCCTTGGTTGGGTATGAAGGAACAATGCCTATGTGACTCTCGCAGAGCCCGGCTGCCAAATTCGAAACGTCCAGCGATTGCGCCCACACGAAAGCTGCCAGCACTGAAAGCTCTACCTGGTTTTCACTGTCCCTTGGAACTGCATTCGCTGCCACACAGACATTCGCGCTCTGCAAAAGCCTTGGTTGGTTATGATGCAACAATGCCTATGTGACTCTCGCAGAGCCCGGCTGCCAAATTTGAAATGTACACCAATTGCGCCCACACGAAAGCTGCCAGCACTGAAAGCTCTACCTGGATTTCACTGTCCCTTGGAACTGCATTCGCTGCCGCACAGACATTATCGCTCCGCATAAGCTTTATTTGTTTCTGATGCAACAATGCCTATGTGACTCTCGCAGAGACCGGCTGCCAAATTTGAAACGTCCAGCGATTGCGCCCACACGAAAGCTGCCAGCACTGAAAGCTCTACCTGGTTTTCACTGTCCCTTGGAACTGCATTCACTGCCGCACAGACATTCGCGCTCTGCAAAAGCCTTGGTTGGTTATGATGCAACAATGCCTATGTGACTCTGGCAGAGCCCGGCTGCCAAATTTGAAACGTCCAGCGATTGCGCCCACACGAAAGCTGCCAGCACTGAAAGCTCTACCTGGTTTTCACTGTCCCTTGGAACTGCATTCGCTGCCGCACAGACATTCGCGCTCTGCGCAAGCCTTTGTTGGTTATGATGCAACAATGCCTATGTGACTCTCGCAGAGCCCGGCTGCCAAATTCGAAACGTCAAGCGATTGCGCCCACACGAAAGCTGCCAGCACTGAAAGCTCTACCTGGTTTTCACTGTCCCTTGGAACTGCATTCGCTGCCGCACAGACACTCACGCTCTGCGCAAGCCTTGGTTGGTTATGATGCAACAATGCCTATGTGACTCTGGCAGAGCCCGGCTGCCAAATTTGAAACGTCCAGCGATCGCGCCCACACGAAACCTGCCAGCACTGAAAGCTCTACCTGGTTTTCACTGTCCCTTGGAACTGCATTCGCTGCCGCACAGACATTCACGCTCTGCGCAAGCCTTGGTTGGTTATGATGCAACAATGCCTATGTGACTCTCGCAGAGACCGGCTGCCAAATTTGAAACGTCCAGCGATTGCGCCCACACGAAAGCTGCCAGCACTGAAAGCTCTACCTGGTTTTCACTGTCCCTTGGAACTGCATTCGCTGCCGCACAGACATTCGCGCTCTGCGCAAGCCTTGGTTGGTTATGATGCAACAATGCCTATGTGACTCTGGTAGAGCCCGGCTGCCAAATTTGAAACGTCCAGCGACTGCGCCCACACGAAAGCTGCCAGCACTGAAAGCTCTACCTGGTTTTCAATGTCCCTTGGAACTGCATTCGCTGCCGCACAGACATTCGCGCTCTGCGCAAGTCTTGGTTGGTTATGATGCAACAATGCCTATGTGACTCTGGCAGAGCCCGGCTGCCAAATTTGAAACATTGACCGATTGCGCCCACACGAAAGCTGCCAGCACTGAAAGCTCTACCTGGTTTTCACTGTCCCTTGGAACTGCATTCACTGCCGCACAGACATTCGCGCTCTGCAAAAGCCTTGGTTGGTTATGATGCAACAATGCCTATGTGACTCTCGCAGAGCCCGGCTGCCAAATTTGAAACGTCCAGCGATTGCGCCCACACGAAAGCTGCCAGCACTGAAAGCTCTACCTGGTTTTCACTGTCCCTTGGAACTGCATTCGCTGCCGCACAGACATTCACGCTCTGCGCAAGCCTTGGTTGGTTATGATGCAACAATGCCTATGTGACTCTCGCAGAGCCCGGCTGCCAAATTCGAAACGTCCAGCGATTGCGCTCACACGAAAGCTGCCAGCACTGAAAGCTCTACCTGGTTTTCACTGTCCCTTGGAACTGCATTCACTGCCGCACAGACATTCGCGCTCTGCAAAAGCCTTGGTTGGTTATGATGCAACAATGCCTATGTGACTCTGGCAGAGCCCGGCTGCCAAATTTGAAACGTCCAGCCATTGCGCCCACACGAAAGCTGCCAGCACTGAAAGCTCTACCTGGATTTCACTGTCCCTTGGAACTGCATTCGCTGCCGCACAGACATTCGCGCTCTGCGCAAGCCTTGGTTGGTTATGATGCAACAATGCCTATGTGACTCTGGCAGAGCCCGGCTGCCAAATTTGAAACGTCCAGCGATTGCGCCCACACAAAAGCTGCCAGCACTGAAAGCTCTACCTGGTTTTCACTGTCCCTTGGAACTGCATTCACTGCCGCACAGACATTCGCGCTCTGCAAAAGCCTTGGTTGGTTATGATGCAACAATGCCTATGTGACTCTGGCAGAGCCCGGCTGCCAAATTTGAAACGTCCAGCGATTGCGCCCACACGAAAGCTGCCAGCACTGAAAGCTCTACCTGGTTTTCACTGTCCCTTGGAACTGCATTCGCTGCCGCACAGACATTATCGCTCCGCAAAAGCCTTGGTTGGTTATGATGCAACAATGCCTATGTGAGTCTCGCACAGCCCACTGCCAAATTTAAAACGTCCACTGATTGCGCCCACACGAAAGCTGCCAGCACTGAAAGCTCTACCTGGTTTTCACTGTCCCTTGGAACTGCATTCGCTGCCGCACAGACATTTGCGCTTTGCAAAAGCCTTGGTTGGGTACGAAGCAACAATGCCTATGTGACTCTGGCAGAGCCCGGCTGCCAAATTCGAAACGTCCAGCGATTGCTCCCACACGAAAGCTGCCAGCACTGAAAGCTCTACCTGGTTTTCACTGTCCCTTGGAACTGCATTCGCTGCCGCACAGACATTCACGCTCTGCGCAAGCCTTGGTTGGTTATGATGCAACAATGCCTATGTGACTCTGGCAGAGCCCGGCTGCCAAATTCGAAACGTCCAGCGATTGCGCCCACACGAAAGCTGCCAGCACTGAAAGCTCTACCTGGTTTTCACTGTCCCTTGGAACTGCATTCGCTGCCGCACAGACATTCACGCTCTGCGCAAGCCTTGGTTGGTTATGATGCAACAATGCCTATGTGACTCTCGCAGAGCCCGGCTGCCAAATTCGAAACGTCCAGCGATTGCTCCCACACGAAAGCTGCCAGCACTGAAAGCTCTACCTGGTTTTCACTGTCCCTTGGAACTGCATTCGCTGCCGCACAGACATTCGCGCTCCGCAAAAGCCTTGGTTGGTTATGATGCAACAATGCCTATGTGACTCTGGCAGAGCCCGGCTGCCAAATTCGAAACGTCCAGTGATTGCGCCCACACGAAAGCTGCCAGCACTGAAAGGTCTACCTGGATTTCACTGTCCCTTGGAACTGCATTCGCTGCCGCACAGACATTATCGCTCCGCATAAGCTTTATTTGTTTCTGATGCAACAATGCCTATGTGACTCTCGCAGAGACCGGCTGCCAAATTTGAAACGTCCAGCGATTGCGCCCACACGAAAGCTGCCAGCACTGAAAGCTCTACCTGGTTTTCACTGTCCCTTGGAACTGCATTCACTGCCGCACAGACATTCGCGCTCTGCAAAAGCCTTGGTTGGTTATGATGCAACAATGCCTATGTGAGTCTCCCACAGCCCACTGCCAAATTTAAAACGTCCACTGATTGCGCCCACACGAAAGCTGCCAGCACTGAAAGCTCTACCTGGTTTTCACTGTCCCTTGGAACTGCATTCGCTGCCGCACAGACATTTGCGCTTTGCAAAAGCCTTGGTTGGGTATGAAGCAACAATGCCTATGTGACTCTGGCAGAGCCCGGCTGCCAAATTCGAAACGTCCAGCGATTGCTCCCACACGAAAGCTGCCAGCACTGAAAGCTCTACCTGATTTTCACTGTCCCTTGGAACTGCATTCGCTGCCGCACAGACATTCACGCTCTGCGCAAGCCTTGGTTGGTTATGATGCAACAATGCCTATGTGACTCTGGCAGAGACCGGCTGCCAAATTTGAAACATTGACCGATTGCGCCCACACGAAAGCTGCCAGCACTGAAAGCTCTACCTGGTTTTCACTGTCCCTTGGAACTGCATTCGCTGCCGCACAGACATTCGCGGTCCGCAAAAGCCTTGGTTGGTTATGATGCAACAATGCCTATGTGAGTCTCGCACAGCCCACTGCCAAATTTAAAACGTCCACTGATTGCGCCCACACGAAAGCTGCCAGCACTGAAAGCTCTACCTGGTTTTCACTGTCCCTTGGAACTGCATTCGCTGCCGCACAGACATTCGCGCTCTGCGCAAGCCTTGGTTGGTTATGATGCAACAATGCCTATGTGACTCTGCAGAGCCCGCTGCCAAATTCGAAACGTCCAGCGATTGCGCCCACACGAAAGCTGCCAGCACTGAAAGCTCTACCTGGTTTTCACTGTCCCTTGAACTGCATTCGCTGCCGCACAGACATTCGCGACTGCAAAAGCCTTGGTTGGTTATGATGCAACAATGCCTATGTGACTCTCGCACGGCCCGGCTGCCAAATTTGAAACGTCCAGCGATTGCGCCCACACGAAAGCTGCCAGCACTGAAAGCTCTACCTGGTTTTCACTGTCCCTTGGAACTGCATTCGCTGCCGCACAGACATTCGCGCTCTGCGCAAGGCTTGGTTGGTTATGATGCAACAATGCCTATGTGACTCTCGCAGAGCCCGGCTGCCAAATTTGAAACGTCCAGCGATTGCGCCCACACGAAAGCTGCCAGCACTGAAAGCTCTACCTGGTTTTCACTGTCCCTTGGAACTGCATTCGCTGCCGCACAGACATTATCGCTCCGCAAAAGCCTTGGTTGGTTATGATGCAACAATGCCTATGTGAGTCTCGAACAGCCCACTGCCAAATTTAAAACGTCCACTGATTGCGCCCACACGAAAGCTGCCAGCACTGAAAGCTCTACCTGGTTTTCACTGTCCCTTGGAACTGCATTCGCTGCCGCACAGACATTTGCGCTTTGCAAAAGCCTTGGTTGGGTACGAAGCAACAATGCCTATGTGACTCTGGCAGAGCCCGGCTGCCAAATTCGAAACGTCCAGCGATTGCGCCCACACGAAAGCTGCCAGCACTGAAAGCTCTACCTGGTTTTCACTGTCCCTTGGAACTGCATTCGCTGCCGTACAGACATTCACGCTCTGCGCAAGCCTTGGTTGGTTATGATGCAACAATGCCTATGTGACTCTGGCAGAGCCCGGCTGCCAAATTCGAAACGTCCAGCGATTGCGCCCATACGAAAGCTGCCAGCACTGAAAGCTCTACCTGGTTTTCACTGTCCCTTGGAACTGCATTCGCTGCCGCACAGACATTCGCGCTCCGCAAAAGCCTTGGTTGGTTATGATGCAACAATGCCTATGTGACTCTGGCAGAGCCCAGCTGCCAAATTCGAAACGTCCAGTGATTGCGCCCACACGAAAGCTGCCAGCACTGAAAGCTCTACCTGGATTTCACTGTCCCTTGGAACTGCATTCGCTGCCGCACAGACATTATCGCTCCGCATAAGCTTTATTTGTTTCTGATGCAACAATGCCTATGTGACTCTCGCAGAGACCGGCTGCCAAATTTGAAACGTCCAGCGATTGCGCCCACACGAAAGCTGCCAGCACTGAAAGCTATACCTGGTTTTCACTGTCCCTTGGAACTGCATTCACTGCCGCACAGACATTCGCGCTCTGCAAAAGCCTTGGTTGGTTATGATGCAACAATGCCTATGTGACTCTCGCAGAGCCCGGCTGCCAAATTTGAAACGTCCAGCGATTGCGCCCACACGAAAGCTGCCAGCACTGAAAGCTCTACCTGGTTTTCACTGTCCCTTGGAACTGCATTCGCTGCCGCACAGACATTCGCGCTCTGCGCAAGCCTTGGTTGGTTATGATGCAACAATGCCTATGTGACTCTCGCAGAGCCCGGCTGCCAAATTCGAAACGTCCAGCGATTGCGCCCAACGAAAGCTGCCAGCACTGAAAGCTCTACCTGGTTTTCACTGTCCCTTGGAACTGCATTCGCTGCCGCACAGACACTCACGCTCTGCGCAAGCCTTGGTTGGTTATGATGCAACAATGCCTATGTGACTCTCGCAGAGACCGGCTGCCAAATTTGAAACGTCCAGCGATCGCGCCCACACAAAACCTGCCAGCACTGAAAGCTCTACCTGGTTTTCACTGTCCCTTGGAACTGCATTCGCTGCCGCACAGACATTCACGCTCTGCGCAAGCCTTGGTTGGTTATGATGCAACAATGCCTATGTGACTCTGGCAGAGCCCGGCTGCCAAATTTGAAACGTCCAGCGATTGCGCCCACACGAAAGCTGCCAGCACTGAAAGCTCTACCTGGTTTTCACTGTCCCTTGGAACTGCATTCGCTGCCACACAGACATTCGCGCTCTGCAAAAGCCTTGGTTGGTTATGATGCAACAATGCCTATGTGACTCTCGCAGAGCCCGGCTGCCAAATTTGAAATGTACACCAATTGCGCCCACACGAAAGCTGCCAGCACTGAAAGCTCTACCTGGATTTCACTGTCCCTTGGAACTGCATTCGCTGCCGCACAGACATTATCGCTCCGCATAAGCTTTATTTGTTTCTGATGCAACAATGCCTATGTGACTCTCGCAGAGACCGGCTGCCAAATTTGAAACGTCCAGCGATTGCGCCCACACGAAAGCTGCCAGCACTGAAAGCTCTACCTGGTTTTCACTGTCCCTTGGAACTGCATTCACTGCCGCACAGACATTCGCGCTCTGCAAAAGCCTTGGTTGGTTATGATGCAACAATGCCTATGTGACTCTGGCAGAGCCCGGCTGCCAAATTTGAAACGTCCAGCGATTGCGCCCACACGAAAGCTGCCAGCACTGAAAGCTCTACCTGGTTTTCACTGTCCCTTGGAACTGCATTCGCTGCCGCACAGACATTCGCGCTCTGCGCAAGCCTTTGTTGGTTATGATGCAACAATGCCTATGTGACTCTCGCAGAGCCCGGCTGCCAAATTCGAAACGTCAAGCGATTGCGCCCACACGAAAGCTGCCAGCACTGAAAGCTCTACCTGGTTTTCACTGTCCCTTGGAACTGCATTCGCTGCCGCACAGACACTCACGCTCTGCGCAAGCCTTGGTTGGTTATGATGCAACAATGCCTATGTGACTCTGGCAGAGCCCGGCTGCCAAATTTGAAACGTCCAGCGATCGCGCCCACACGAAACCTGCCAGCACTGAAAGCTCTACCTGGTTTTCACTGTCCCTTGGAACTGCATTCGCTGCCGCACAGACATTCACGCTCTGCGCAAGCCTTGGTTGGTTATGATGCAACAATGCCTATGTGACTCTCGCAGAGACCGGCTGCCAAATTTGAAACGTCCAGCGATTGCGCCCACACGAAAGCTGCCAGCACTGAAAGCTCTACCTGGTTTTCACTGTCCCTTGGAACTGCATTCGCTGCCGCACAGACATTCGCGCTCTGCGCAAGCCTTGGTTGGTTATGATGCAACAATGCCTATGTGACTCTGGTAGAGCCCGGCTGCCAAATTTGAAACGTCCAGCGACTGCGCCCACACGAAAGCTGCCAGCACTGAAAGCTCTACCTGGTTTTCAATGTCCCTTGGAACTGCATTCGCTGCCGCACAGACATTCGCGCTCTGCGCAAGTCTTGGTTGGTTATGATGCAACAATGCCTATGTGACTCTGGCAGAGCCCGGCTGCCAAATTTGAAACATTGACCGATTGCGCCCACACGAAAGCTGCCAGCACTGAAAGCTCTACCTGGTTTTCACTGTCCCTTGGAACTGCATTCACTGCCGCACAGACATTCGCGCTCTGCAAAAGCCTTGGTTGGTTATGATGCAACAATGCCTATGTGACTCTCGCAGAGCCCGGCTGCCAAATTTGAAACGTCCAGCGATTGCGCCCACACGAAAGCTGCCAGCACTGAAAGCTCTACCTGGTTTTCACTGTCCCTTGGAACTGCATTCGCTGCCGCACAGACATTCACGCTCTGCGCAAGCCTTGGTTGGTTATGATGCAACAATGCCTATGTGACTCTCGCAGAGCCCGGCTGCCAAATTCGAAACGTCCAGCGATTGCGCCCACACGAAAGCTGCCAGCACTGAAAGCTCTACCTGGTTTTCACTGTCCCTTGGAACTGCATTCACTGCCGCACAGACATTCGCGCTCTGCAAAAGCCTTGGTTGGTTATGATGCAACAATGCCTATGTGACTCTGGCAGAGCCCGGCTGCCAAATTTGAAACGTCCAGCCATTGCGCCCACACGAAAGCTGCCAGCACTGAAAGCTCTACCTGGATTTCACTGTCCCTTGGAACTGCATTCGCTGCCGCACAGACATTCGCGCTCTGCGCAAGCCTTGGTTGGTTATGATGCAACAATGCCTATGTGACTCTGGCAGAGCCCGGCTGCCAAATTTGAAACGTCCAGCGATTGCGCCCACACAAAAGCTGCCAGCACTGAAAGCTCTACCTGGTTTTCACTGTCCCTTGGAACTGCATTCACTGCCGCACAGACATTCGCGCTCTGCAAAAGCCTTGGTTGGTTATGATGCAACAATGCCTATGTGACTCTGGCAGAGCCCGGCTGCCAAATTTGAAACGTCCAGCGATTGCGCCCACACGAAAGCTGCCAGCACTGAAAGCTCTACCTGGTTTTCACTGTCCCTTGGAACTGCATTCGCTGCCGCACAGACATTATCGCTCCGCAAAAGCCTTGGTTGGTTATGATGCAACAATGCCTATGTGAGTCTCGCACAGCCCACTGCCAAATTTAAAACGTCCACTGATTGCGCCCACACGAAAGCTGCCAGCACTGAAAGCTCTACCTGGTTTTCACTGTCCCTTGGAACTGCATTCGCTGCCGCACAGACATTTGCGCTTTGCAAAAGCCTTGGTTGGGTACGAAGCAACAATGCCTATGTGACTCTGGCAGAGCCCGGCTGCCAAATTCGAAACGTCCAGCGATTGCTCCCACACGAAAGCTGCCAGCACTGAAAGCTCTACCTGGTTTTCACTGTCCCTTGGAACTGCATTCGCTGCCGCACAGACATTCACGCTCTGCGCAAGCCTTGGTTGGTTATGATGCAACAATGCCTATGTGACTCTGGCAGAGCCCGGCTGCCAAATTCGAAACGTCCAGCGATTGCGCCCACACGAAAGCTGCCAGCACTGAAAGCTCTACCTGGTTTTCACTGTCCCTTGGAACTGCATTCGCTGCCGCACAGACATTCACGCTCTGCGCAAGCCTTGGTTGGTTATGATGCAACAATGCCTATGTGACTCTCGCAGAGCCCGGCTGCCAAATTCGAAACGTCCAGCGATTGCTCCCACACGAAAGCTGCCAGCACTGAAAGCTCTACCTGGTTTTCACTGTCCCTTGGAACTGCATTCGCTGCCGCACAGACATTCGCGCTCCGCAAAAGCCTTGGTTGGTTATGATGCAACAATGCCTATGTGACTCTGGCAGAGCCCGGCTGCCAAATTCGAAACGTCCAGTGATTGCGCCCACACGAAAGCTGCCAGCACTGAAAGGTCTACCTGGATTTCACTGTCCCTTGGAACTGCATTCGCTGCCGCACAGACATTATCGCTCCGCATAAGCTTTATTTGTTTCTGATGCAACAATGCCTATGTGACTCTCGCAGAGACCGGCTGCCAAATTTGAAACGTCCAGCGATTGCGCCCACACGAAAGCTGCCAGCACTGAAAGCTCTACCTGGTTTTCACTGTCCCTTGGAACTGCATTCACTGCCGCACAGACATTCGCGCTCTGCAAAAGCCTTGGTTGGTTATGATGCAACAATGCCTATGTGAGTCTCCCACAGCCCACTGCCAAATTTAAAACGTCCACTGATTGCGCCCACACGAAAGCTGCCAGCACTGAAAGCTCTACCTGGTTTTCACTGTCCCTTGGAACTGCATTCGCTGCCGCACAGACATTCGCGCTCTGCGCAAGGCTTGGTTGGTTATGATGCAACAATGCCTATGTGACTCTCGCAGAGCCCGGCTGCCAAATTTGAAACGTCCAGCGATTGCGCCCACACGAAAGCTGCCAGCACTGAAAGCTCTACCTGGTTTTCACTGTCCCTTGGAACTGCATTCGCTGCCGCACAGACATTATCACTCCGCAAAAGCCTTGGTTGGTTATGATGCAACAATGCCTATGTGAGTCTCGCACAGCCCACTGCCAAATTTAAAACGTCCACTGATTGCGCCCACACGAAAGCTGCCAGCACTGAAAGCTCTACCTGGTTTTCACTGTCCCTTGGAACTGCATTCGCTGCCGCACAGACATTTGCGCTTTGCAAAAGCCTTGGTTGGGTACGAAGCAACAATGCCTATGTGACTCTGGCAGAGCCCGGCTGCCAAATTCGAAACGTCCAGCGATTGCGCCCACACGAAAGCTGCCAGCACTGAAAGCTCTACCTGGTTTTCACTGTCCCTTGGAACTGCATTCGCTGCCGTACAGACATTCACGCTCTGCGCAAGCCTTGGTTGGTTATGATGCAACAATGCCTATGTGACTCTGGCAGAGCCCGGCTGCCAAATTCGAAACGTCCAGCGATTGCGCCCATACGAAAGCTGCCAGCACTGAAAGCTCTACCTGGTTTTCACTGTCCCTTGGAACTGCATTCGCTGCCGCACAGACATTCGCGCTCCGCAAAAGCCTTGGTTGGTTATGATGCAACAATGCCTATGTGACTCTGGCAGAGCCCAGCTGCCAAATTCGAAACGTCCAGTGATTGCGCCCACACGAAAGCTGCCAGCACTGAAAGCTCTACCTGGATTTCACTGTCCCTTGGAACTGCATTCGCTGCCGCACAGACATTATCGCTCCGCATAAGCTTTATTTGTTTCTGATGCAACAATGCCTATGTGACTCTCGCAGAGACCGGCTGCCAAATTTGAAACGTCCAGCGATTGCGCCCACACGAAAGCTGCCAGCACTGAAAGCTCTACCTGGTTTTCACTGTCCCTTGGAACTGCATTCACTGCCGCACAGACATTCGCGCTCTGCAAAAGCCTTGGTTGGTTATGATGCAACAATGCCTATGTGACTCTCGCAGAGCCCGGCTGCCAAATTTGAAACGTCCAGCGATTGCGCCCACACGAAAGCTGCCAGCACTGAAAGCTCTACCTGGTTTTCACTGTCCCTTGGAACTGCATTCGCTGCCGCACAGACATTCGCGCTCTGCGCAAGCCTTGGTTGGTTATGATGCAACAATGCCTATGTGACTCTCGCAGAGCCCGGCTGCCAAATTCGAAACGTCCAGCGATTGCGCCCAACGAAAGCTGCCAGCACTGAAAGCTCTACCTGGTTTTCACTGTCCCTTGGAACTGCATTCGCTGCCGCACAGACACTCACGCTCTGCGCAAGCCTTGGTTGGTTATGATGCAACAATGCCTATGTGACTCTCGCAGAGACCGGCTGCCAAATTTGAAACGTCCAGCGATCGCGCCCACACAAAACCTGCCAGCACTGAAAGCTCTACCTGGTTTTCACTGTCCCTTGGAACTGCATTCGCTGCCGCACAGACATTCGCGCTCTGCGCAAGCCTTGGTTGGTTATGATGCAACAATGCCTATGTGACTCTGGCAGAGCCCGGCTGCCAAATTTGAAACGTCCAGCGATTGCGCCCACACGAAAGCTGCCAGCACTGAAAGCTCTACCTGGTTTTCACTGTCCCTTGGAACTGCATTCGCTGCCGCACAGACATTCGCGCTCTGCGCAAGCCTTGGTTGGTTATGATGCAACAATGCCTATGTGACTCTCGCAGAGCCCGGCTGCCAAATTTGAAACGTCCACTGATTGCGCCCACACGAAAGCTGCCAGCACTGAAAGCTCTACCTGGTTTTCACTGTCCCTTGGAACTGCATTCGCTGCCACACAGACATTTGCGCTTTGCAAAAGCCTTGGTTGGGTACGAAGCAACAATGCCTATGTGACTCTGGCAGAGCCCGGCTGCCAAATTCGAAACGTCCAGCGATTGCTCCCACACGAAAGCTGCCAGCACTGAAAGCTCTACCTGGTTTTCACTGTCCCTTGGAACTGCATTCGCTGCCGCACAGACATTCACGCTCTGCGCAAGCCTTGGTTGGTTATGATGCAACAATGCCTATGTTACTCTGGCAGAGCCCGGCTGCCAAATTCGAAACGTCCAGCGATTGCGCCCACACGAAAGCTGCCAGCACTGAAAGCTCTACCTGGTTTTCACTGTCCCTTGGAACTGCATTCGCTGCCGCACAGACATTCACGCTCTGCGCAAGCCTTGGTTGGTTATGATGCAACAATGCCTATGTGACTCTGGCAGAGCCCGGCTGCCAAATTCGAAACGTCCAGCGATTGCGCCCATACGAAAGCTGCCAGCACTGAAAGCTCTACCTGGTTTTCACTGTCCCTTGGAACTGCATTCGCTGCCGCACAGACATTCGCGCTCCGCAAAAGCCTTGGTTGGTTATGATGCAACAATGCCTATGTGACTCTGGCAGAGCCCGGCTGCCAAATTCGAAACGTCCAGTGACTGCGCCCACACGAAAGCTGCCAGCACTGAAAGGTCTACCTGGATTTCACTGTCCCTTGGAACTGCATTCGCTGCCGCACAGACATTATCGCTCCGCATAAGCTTTATTTATTTCTGATGCAACAATGCCTATGTGACTCTCGCAGAGACCGGCTGCCAAATTTGAAACGTCCAGCGATTGCGCCCACACGAAAGCTGCCAGCACTGAAAGCTCTACCTGGTTTTCACTGTCCCTTGGAACTGCATTCACTGCCGCACAGACATTCGCGCTCTGCAAAAGCCTTGGTTGGTTATGATGCAACAATGCCTATGTGAGTCTCCCACAGCCCACTGCCAAATTTAAAACGTCCACTGATTGCGCCCACACGAAAGCTGCCAGCACTGAAAGCTCTACCTGGTTTTCACTGTCCCTTGGAACTGCATTCGCTGCCGCACAGACATTTGCGCTTTGCAAAAGCCTTGGTTGGGTATGAAGCAACAATGCCTATGTGACTCTGGCAGAGCCCGGCTGCCAAATTCGAAACGTCCAGCGATTGCTCCCACACGAAAGCTGCCAGCACTGAAAGCTCTACCTGATTTTCACTGTCCCTTGGAACTGCATTCGCTGCCGCACAGACATTCACGCTCTGCGCAAGCCTTGGTTGGTTATGATGCAACAATGCCTATGTGACTCTGGCAGAGACCGGCTGCCAAATTTGAAACATTGACCGATTGCGCCCACACGAAAGCTGCCAGCACTGAAAGCTCTACCTGGTTTTCACTGTCCCTTGGAACTGCATTCGCTGCCGCACAGACATTCGCGGTCCGCAAAAGCCTTGGTTGGTTATGATGCAACAATGCCTATGTGAGTCTCGCACAGCCCACTGCCAAATTTAAAACGTCCACTGATTGCGCCCACACGAAAGCTGCCAGCACTGAAAGCTCTACCTGGTTTTCACTGTCCCTTGGAACTGCATTCGCTGCCGCACAGACATTCGCGCTCTGCGCAAGCCTTGGTTGGTTATGATGCAACAATGCCTATGTGACTCTGCAGAGCCCGCTGCCAAATTCGAAACGTCCAGCGATTGCGCCCACACGAAAGCTGCCAGCACTGAAAGCTCTACCTGGTTTTCACTGTCCCTTGAACTGCATTCGCTGCCGCACAGACATTCGCGACTGCAAAAGCCTTGGTTGGTTATGATGCAACAATGCCTATGTGACTCTCGCACGGCCCGGCTGCCAAATTTGAAACGTCCAGCGATTGCGCCCACACGAAAGCTGCCAGCACTGAAAGCTCTACCTGGTTTTCACTGTCCCTTGGAACTGCATTCGCTGCCGCACAGACATTCGCGCTCTGCGCAAGCCTTGGTTGGTTATGATGCAACAATGCCTATGTGACTCTCGCAGAGCCCGGCTGCCAAATTTGAAACGTCCAGCGATTGCGCCCACACGAAAGCTGCCAGCACTGAAAGCTCTACCTGGTTTTCACTGTCCCTTGGAACTGCATTCGCTGCCGCACAGACATTTGCGCTCCGCAAAAGCCTTGGTTGGTTATGATGCAACAATGCCTATGTGAGTCTCGCACAGCCCACTGCCAAATTTAAAACGTCCACTGATTGCGCCCACACGAAAGCTGCCAGCACTGAAAGCTCTACCTGGTTTTCACTGTCCCTTGGAACTGCATTCGCTGCCGCACAGACATTTGCGCTTTGCAAAAGCCTTGGTTGGGTACGAAGCAACAATGCCTATGTGACTCTGGCAGAGCCCGGCTGCCAAATTCGAAACGTCCAGCGATTGCGCCCACACGAAAGCTGCCAGCACTGAAAGCTCTACCTGGTTTTCACTGTCCCTTGGAACTGCATTCGCTGCCGTACAGACATTCACGCTCTGCGCAAGCCTTGGTTGGTTATGATGCAACAATGCCTATGTGACTCTGGCAGAGCCCGGCTGCCAAATTCGAAACGTCCAGCGATTGCGCCCATACGAAAGCTGCCAGCACTGAAAGCTCTACCTGGTTTTCACTGTCCCTTGGAACTGCATTCGCTGCCGCACAGACATTCGCGCTCCGCAAAAGCCTTGGTTGGTTATGATGCAACAATGCCTATGTGACTCTGGCAGAGCCCGGCTGCCAAATTCGAAACGTCCAGTGATTGCGCCCACACGAAAGCTGCCAGCACTGAAAGGTCTACCTGGATTTCACTGTCCCTTGGAACTGCATTCGCTGCCGCACAGACATTATCGCTCCGCATAAGCTTTATTTGTTTCTGATGCAACAATGCCTATGTGACTCTCGCAGAGACCGGCTGCCAAATTTGAAACGTCCAGCGATTGCGCCCACACGAAAGCTGCCAGCACTGAAAGCTCTACCTGGTTTTCACTGTCCCTTGGAACTGCATTCACTGCCGCACAGACATTCGCGCTCTGCAAAACCCTTGGTTGGTTATGATGCAACAATGCCTATGTGAGTCTCCCACAGCCCACTGCCAAATTTAAAACGTCCACTGATTGCGCCCACACGAAAGCTGCCAGCACTGAAAGCTCTACCTGGTTTTCACTGTCCCTTGGAACTGCATTCGCTGCCGCACAGACATTTGCGCTTTGCAAAAGCCTTGGTTGGGTATGAAGCAACAATGCCTATGTGACTCTGGCAGAGCCCGGCTGCCAAATTCGAAACGTCCAGCGATTGCTCCCACACGAAAGCTGCCAGCACTGAAAGCTCTACCTGATTTTCACTGTCCCTTGGAACTGCATTCGCTGCCGCACAGACATTCACGCTCTGCGCAAGCCTTGGTTGGTTATGATGCAACAATGCCTATGTGACTCTGGCAGAGACCGGCTGCCAAATTTGAAACATTGACCGATTGCGCCCACACGAAAGCTGCCAGCACTGAAAGCTCTACCTGGTTTTCACTGTCCCTTGGAACTGCATTCGCTGCCGCACAGACATTCGCGGTCCGCAAAAGCCTTGGTTGGTTATGATGCAACAATGCCTATGTGAGTCTCGCACAGCCCACTGCCAAATTTAAAACGTCCACTGATTGCGCCCACACGAAAGCTGCCAGCACTGAAAGCTCTACCTGGTTTTCACTGTCCCTTGGAACTGCATTCGCTGCCGCACAGACATTCGCGCTCTGCGCAAGCCTTGGTTGGTTATGATGCAACAATGCCTATGTGACTCTGCAGAGCCCGCTGCCAAATTCGAAACGTCCAGCGATTGCGCCCACACGAAAGCTGCCAGCACTGAAAGCTCTACCTGGTTTTCACTGTCCCTTGAACTGCATTCGCTGCCGCACAGACATTCGCGACTGCAAAAGCCTTGGTTGGTTATGATGCAACAATGCCTATGTGACTCTCGCACGGCCCGGCTGCCAAATTTGAAACGTCCAGCGATTGCGCCCACACGAAAGCTGCCAGCACTGAAAGCTCTACCTGGTTTTCACTGTCCCTTGGAACTGCATTCGCTGCCGCACAGACATTCGCGCTCTGCGCAAGCCTTGGTTGGTTATGATGCAACAATGCCTATGTGACTCTCGCAGAGCCCGGCTGCCAAATTTGAAACGTCCAGCGATTGCGCCCACACGAAAGCTGCCAGCACTGAAAGCTCTACCTGGTTTTCACTGTCCCTTGGAACTGCATTCGCTGCCGCACAGACATTTGCGCTCCGCAAAAGCCTTGGTTGGTTATGATGCAACAATGCCTATGTGAGTCTCGCACAGCCCACTGCCAAATTTAAAACGTCCACTGATTGCGCCCACACGAAAGCTGCCAGCACTGAAAGCTCTACCTGGTTTTCACTGTCCCTTGGAACTGCATTCGCTGCCGCACAGACATTTGCGCTTTGCAAAAGCCTTGGTTGGGTACGAAGCAACAATGCCTATGTGACTCTGGCAGAGCCCGGCTGCCAAATTCGAAACGTCCAGCGATTGCGCCCACACGAAAGCTGCCAGCACTGAAAGCTCTACCTGGTTTTCACTGTCCCTTGGAACTGCATTCGCTGCCGTACAGACATTCACGCTCTGCGCAAGCCTTGGTTGGTTATGATGCAACAATGCCTATGTGACTCTGGCAGAGCCCGGCTGCCAAATTCGAAACGTCCAGCGATTGCGCCCATACGAAAGCTGCCAGCACTGAAAGCTCTACCTGGTTTTCACTGTCCCTTGGAACTGCATTCGCTGCCGCACAGACATTCGCGCTCCGCAAAAGCCTTGGTTGGTTATGATGCAACAATGCCTATGTGACTCTGGCAGAGCCCAGCTGCCAAATTCGAAACGTCCAGTGATTGCGCCCACACGAAAGCTGCCAGCACTGAAAGCTCTACCTGGATTTCACTGTCCCTTGGAACTGCATTCGCTGCCGCACAGACATTATCGCTCCGCATAAGCTTTATTTGTTTCTGATGCAACAATGCCTATGTGACTCTCGCAGAGCCCGGCTGCCAAATTTGAAACGTCCAGCGATTGCGCCCACACGAAAGCTGCCAGCACTGAAAGCTCTACCTGGTTTTCACTGTCCCTTGGAACTGCATTCGCTGCCGCACAGACATTCGCGCTCTGCGCAAGCCTTGGTTGGTTATGATGCAACAATGCCTATGTGACTCTCGCAGAGCCCGGCTGCCAAATTCGAAACGTCCAGCGATTGCGCCCAACGAAAGCTGCCAGCACTGAAAGCTCTACCTGGTTTTCACTGTCCCTTGGAACTGCATTCGCTGCCGCACAGACACTCACGCTCTGCGCAAGCCTTGGTTGGTTATGATGCAACAATGCCTATGTGACTCTCGCAGAGACCGGCTGCCAAATTTGAAACGTCCAGCGATCGCGCCCACACAAAACCTGCCAGCACTGAAAGCTCTACCTGGTTTTCACTGTCCCTTGGAACTGCATTCGCTGCCGCACAGACACTCACGCTCTGCGCAAGCCTTGGTTGGTTATGATGCAACAATGCCTATGTGACTCTGGCAGAGCCCGGCTGCCAAATTTGAAACGTCCAGCGATTGCGCCCACACGAAAGCTGCCAGCACTGAAAGCTCTACCTGGTTTTCACTGTCCCTTGGAACTGCATTCGCTGCCGCACAGACATTCGCGCTCTGCGCAAGCCTTGGTTGGTTATGATGCAACAATGCCTATGTGACTCTGGCAGAGCCCGGCTGCCAAATTTGAAACGTCCACTGATTGCGCCCACACGAAAGCTGCCAGCACTGAAAGCTCTACCTGGTTTTCACTGTCCCTTGGAACTGCATTCGCTGCCGCACAGACATTCGCGCTCTGCGCAAGCCTTTGTTGGTTATGATGCAACAATGCCTATGTGACTCTCGCAGAGCCCGGCTGCCAAATTTGAAACGTCCAGCGATTGCACCCACACGAAAGCTGCCAGCACTGAAAGCACTACCTGGTTTTCACTGTCCCTTGGAACTGCATTCGCTGCCGCACAGACATTATCTCTCCGCAAAAGCTTTATTTGTTTATGATGCAACAATGCCTATGTGACTCTCGCAGAGCCCGGCTGCCAAATTTGAAACGTCCAGCGATTGCGCCCACACGAAAGCTGCCAGCACTGAAAGCTCTACCTGGTTTTCACTGTCCCTTGGAACTGCTTTCGCTGCCACACAGACATTCGCGCTCTGCAAAAGCCTTGGTTGGGTATGAAGCAACAATGCCTATGTGACTCTCGCAGAGCCCAGCACCCAAATTCGAAACGTCCAGCGATTGCGCCCACACGAAAGCTGCCAGCACTGAAAGCTCTACCTGGTTTTCACTGTCCCTTGGAACTGCATTTGCTGCTGCACAGACATTCGCGCTCTGCGCAAGCCTTGGTTGGTTATGATGCAACAATGCCTATGTGACTCTGCAGAGCCCGCTGCCAAATTCGAAACGTCCAGCGATTGCGCCCACACGAAAGCTGCCAGCACTGAAAGCTCTACCTGGTTTTCACTGTCCCTTGAACTGCATTCGCTGCCGCACAGACATTCGCGACTGCAAAAGCCTTGGTTGGTTATGATGCAACAATGCCTATGTGACTCTCGCACGGCCCGGCTGCCAAATTTGAAACGTCCAGCGATTGCGCCCACACGAAAGCTGCCAGCACTGAAAGCTCTACCTGGTTTTCACTGTCCCTTGGAACTGCATGCGCTGCCGCACAGACATTCGCGCTCTGCGCAAGCCTTGGTTGGTTATGATGCAACAATGCCTATGTGACTCTCGCAGAGCCCGGCTGCCAAATTTGAAATGTACACCGATTGCGCCCACACGAAAGCTGCCAGCACTGAAAGTTCTACCTGGTTTTCACTGTCCCTTGGAACTGCATTCGCTGCCGCACAGACATTCGCGCTCTGCAAAAGCCTTGGTTGGGTATGAAGCAACAATGCCTATGTGACTCTGGCAGAGACCGGCTGCCAAATTTGAAACGTCCAGCGATTGCGCCCACACGAAAGCTGCCAGCACTGAAAGCTCTACCTGGTTTTCACTGTACCTTGGAACTGCATTCGCTGCCGCACAGACATTATCGCTCCGCATAAGCTTTATTCGTTTATGATGCAACAATGCCTATGTGACTCTGGCAGAGCCCGGCTGCCAAATTTGAAACGTCCAGCGATTGCGCCCACACGAAAGCTGCCAGCACTGAAAGCTCTACCTGGTTTTCACTGTCCCTTGGAACTGCATTCACTGCCGCACAGACATTCGCGCTCTGCAAAAGCCTTGGTTGGTTATGATGCAACAATGCCTATGTGACTCTGGCAGAGCCCGGCTGCCAAATTTGAAACGTCCAGCGATTACGCCCATACGAAAGCTGCCAGCACTGAAAGCTCTACCTGGTTTTCACTGTCCCTTGGAACTGCATTCGCTGCCGCACAGACATTCACGCTCTGCGCAAGCCTTGGTTGGTTATGATGCAACAATGCCTATGTGACTCTCGCAGAGACCGGCTGCCAAATTTGAAACGTCCAGCGATCGCGCCCACACGAAAGCTGCCAGCACTGAAAGCTCTACCTGGTTTTCACTGTCCCTTGGAACTGCATTCGCTGCCGCACAGACATTCACGCTCTGCGCAAGCCTTGGTTGGTTATGATGCAACAATGCCTATGTGACTCTGGCAGAGCCCGGCTGCCAAATTTGAAACGTCCAGCGATTGCGCCCACACGAAAGCTGCCAGCACTGAAAGCTCTACCTGGTTTTCACTGTCCCTTGGAACTTCATTCGCTGCCGCACAGACATTCGCGCTCCGCAAAAGCCTTGGTTGGTTATGATGCAACAATGCCTATGTGACTCTGGCAGAGCCCGGCTGCCAAATTCGAAACGTCCACTGATTGCGCCCACACGAAAGCTGCCAGCACTGAAAGCTCTACCTGGTTTTCACTGTCCCTTGGAACTGCATTCGGTGCCGCACAAGCATTATCTCTCCGCATAAGCTTTATTTGTTTATGATGCAACAATGCCTATTTGACTCTGGCAGAGACCGGCTGCCAAATTTGAAACGTCCAGCGATTGCGCCCACACGAAAGCTGCCAGCACTGAAAGCTCTACCTGGTTTTCACTGTCCCTTGGAACTGCATTCGCTGCCGCACAGACATTATCGCTCCGCAAAAGCCTTGGTTGGTTATGATGCAACAATGCCTATGTGAGTCTCGCACAGCCCACTGCCAAATTTAAAACGTCCACTGATTGCGCCCACACGAAAGCTGCCAGCACTGAAAGCTCTACCTGGTTTTCACTGTCCCTTGGAACTGCATTCGCTGCCGCACAGACATTTGCGCTTTGCAAAAGCCTTGGTTGGGTACGAAGCAACAATGCCTATGTGACTCTGGCAGAGCCCGGCTGCCAAATTCGAAACGTCCAGCGATTGCTCCCACACGAAAGCTGCCAGCACTGAAAGCTCTACCTGGTTTTCACTGTCCCTTGGAACTGCATTCGCTGCCGCACAGACATTCACGCTCTGCGCAAGCCTTGGTTGGTTATGATGCAACAATGCCTATGTGACTCTGGCAGAGCCCGGCTGCCAAATTCGAAACGTCCAGCGATTGCGCCCATACGAAAGCTGCCAGCACTGAAAGCTCTACCTGGTTTTCACTGTCCCTTGGAACTGCATTCGCTGCCGCACAGACATTCGCGCTCCGCAAAAGCCTTGGTTGGTTATGATGCAACAATGCCTATGTGACTCTGGCAGAGCCCAGCTGCCAAATTCGAAACGTCCAGTGATTGCGCCCACACGAAAGCTGCCAGCACTGAAAGCTCTACCTGGATTTCACTGTCCCTTGGAACTGCATTCGCTGCCGCACAGACATTATCGCTCCGCATAAGCTTTATTTGTTTCTGATGCAACAATGCCTATGTGACTCTCGCAGAGACCGGCTGCCAAATTTGAAACGTCCAGCGATTGCGCCCACACGAAAGCTGCCAGCACTGAAAGCTCTACCTGGTTTTCACTGTCCCTTGGAACTGCATTCACTGCCGCACAGACATTCACGCTCTGCGCAAGCCTTGGTTGGTTATGATGCAACAATGCCTATGTGACTCTGGCAGAGCCCGGCTGCCAAATTTGAAACGTCCAGCGATTGCGCCCACACGAAAGCTGCCAGCACTGAAAGCTCTACCTGGTTTTCACTGTCCCTTGGAACTTCATTCGCTGCCGCACAGACATTCGCGCTCCGCAAAAGCCTTGGTTGGTTATGATGCAACAATGCCTATGTGACTCTGGCAGAGCCCGGCTGCCAAATTCGAAACGTCCACTGATTGCGCCCACACGAAAGCTGCCAGCACTGAAAGCTCTACCTGGTTTTCACTGTCCCTTGGAACTGCATTCGGTGCCGCACAAGCATTATCTCTCCGCATAAGCTTTATTTGTTTATGATGCAACAATGCCTATTTGACTCTGGCAGAGACCGGCTGCCAAATTTGAAACGTCCAGCGATTGCGCCCACACGAAAGCTGCCAGCACTGAAAGCTCTACCTGGTTTTCACTGTCCCTTGGAACTGCATTCGCTGCCGCACAGACATTATCGCTCCGCAAAAGCCTTGGTTGGTTATGATGCAACAATGCCTATGTGAGTCTCGCACAGCCCACTGCCAAATTTAAAACGTCCACTGATTGCGCCCACACGAAAGCTGCCAGCACTGAAAGCTCTACCTGGTTTTCACTGTCCCTTGGAACTGCATTCGCTGCCGCACAGACATTTGCGCTTTGCAAAAGCCTTGGTTGGGTACGAAGCAACAATGCCTATGTGACTCTGGCAGAGCCCGGCTGCCAAATTCGAAACGTCCAGCGATTGCTCCCACACGAAAGCTGCCAGCACTGAAAGCTCTACCTGGTTTTCACTGTCCCTTGGAACTGCATTCGCTGCCGCACAGACATTCACGCTCTGCGCAAGCCTTGGTTGGTTATGATGCAACAATGCCTATGTGACTCTGGCAGAGCCCGGCTGCCAAATTCGAAACGTCCAGCGATTGCGCCCATACGAAAGCTGCCAGCACTGAAAGCTCTACCTGGTTTTCACTGTCCCTTGGAACTGCATTCGCTGCCGCACAGACATTCGCGCTCCGCAAAAGCCTTGGTTGGTTATGATGCAACAATGCCTATGTGACTCTGGCAGAGCCCAGCTGCCAAATTCGAAACGTCCAGTGATTGCGCCCACACGAAAGCTGCCAGCACTGAAAGCTCTACCTGGATTTCACTGTCCCTTGGAACTGCATTCGCTGCCGCACAGACATTATCGCTCCGCATAAGCTTTATTTGTTTCTGATGCAACAATGCCTATGTGACTCTCGCAGAGACCGGCTGCCAAATTTGAAACGTCCAGCGATTGCGCCCACACGAAAGCTGCCAGCACTGAAAGCTCTACCTGGTTTTCACTGTCCCTTGGAACTGCATTCACTGCCGCACAGACATTCGCGCTCTGCAAAAGCCTTGGTTGGTTATGATGCAACAATGCCTATGTGACTCTCGCAGAGCCCGGCTGCCAAATTTGAAACGTCCAGCGATTGCGCCCACACGAAAGCTGCCAGCACTGAAAGCTCTACCTGGTTTTCACTGTCCCTTGGAACTGCATTCGCTGCCGCACAAACATTCGCGCTCTGCGCAAGCCTTTGTTGGTTATGATGCAACAATGCCTATGTGACTCTCGCAGAGCCCGGCTGCCAAATTCGAAACGTCCAGCGATTGCGCCCACACGAAAGCTGCCAGCACTGAAAGCTCTACCTGGTTTTCACTGTCCCTTGGAACTGCATTCGCTGCCGCACAGACACTCACGCTCTGCGCAAGCCTTGGTTGGTTATGATGCAACAATGCCTATGTGACTCTCGCAGAGACCGGCTGCCAAATTTGAAACGTCCAGCGATCGCGCCCACACGAAACCTGCCAGCACTGAAAGCTCTACCTGGTTTTCACTGTCCCTTGGAACTGCATTCGCTGCCGCACAGACATTCGCGCTCTGCGCAAGCCTTGGTTGGTTATGATGCAACAATGCCTATGTGACTCTGGTAGAGCCCGGCTGCCAAATTTGAAACGTCCAGCGACTGCGCCCACACGAAAGCTGCCAGCACTGAAAGCTCTACCTGGTTTTCAATGTCCCTTGGAACTGCATTCGCTGCCGCACAGACATTCGCGCTCTGCGCAAGTCTTGGTTGGTTATGATGCAACAATGCCTATGTGACTCTGGCAGAGCCCGGCTGCCAAATTTGAAACATTGACCGATTGCGCCCACACGAAAGCTGCCAGCACTGAAAGCTCTACCTGGTTTTCACTGTCCCTTGGAACTGCATTCACTGCCGCACAGACATTCGCGCTCTGCAAAAGCCTTGGTTGGTTATGATGCAACAATGCCTATGTGACTCTCGCAGAGCCCACTGCCAAATTTAAAACGTCCACTGATTGCGCCCACACGAAAGCTGCCAGCACTGAAAGCTCTACCTGGTTTTCACTGTCCCTTGGAACTGCATTCGCTGCCGCACAGACATTTGCGCTTTGCAAAAGCCTTGGTTGGGTATGAAGCAACAATGCCTATGTGACTCTGGCAGAGCCCGGCTGCCAAATTCGAAACGTCCAGCGATTGCTCCCACACGAAAGCTGCCAGCACTGAAAGCTCTACCTGGTTTTCACTGTCCCTTGGAACTGCATTCGCTGCCGCACAGACATTCACGCTCTGCGCAAGCCTTGGTTGGTTATGATGCAACAATGCCTATGTGACTCTGGCACAGCCCGGCTGCCAAATTAGAAACGTCCAGCGATTGCGCCCACACGAAAGCTGCCAGCACTGAAAGCTCTACCTCGATTTCACTGTCCCTTGGAACTGCATTCGCTGCCGCACAGACATTCACGCACTGCGCAAGCCTTGGTTGGTTATGATGCAACAATGCCTATGTGACTCTGGCAGAGCCCGGCTGCCAAATTTGAAACGTCCAGCGATTGCGCCCACACGAAAGCTGCCAGCACTGAAAGCTCTACCTGGTTTTCAATGCCCCTTGGAACTGCATTCGCTGCCGCACAGACATTCGCGCTCTGCGCAAGCCTTGGTTGGTTTTGATGCGACAATGCCTATGTGACTCTGGCAGAGCCCGGCTGCCAAATTCGAAACGTCCAGCGATTGCACCCACACGAAAGCTGCCAGCACTGAAAGCTCTACCTGGTTTTCACTGTCCCTTGGAACTGCATTCGCTGCTACACAGACATTATCTCTCCGCAAAAGCTTTATTTGTTTACGATGCAACAATACCTATGTGACTCTGGCAGAGACCGGCTGCCAAATTTGAAATGTCCAGCGATTGCGCCCACACGAAAGCTGCCAGCACTGAAAGCTCTACCTGGATTTCACTGTCCCTTGGAACTGCATTCGCTGCCGCACAGACATTATCGCTCCGCATAAGCTTTATTTGTTTATGATGCAACAATGCCTATGTGACTCTGGCAGAGCCCGGCTGCCAAATTTGAAACGTCCAGCGATTGCGCCCACACGAAAGCTGCCAGCACTGAAAGCTCTACCTGGTTTTCACTGTCCCTTGGAACTGCATTCGCTGCCGCACAGACATTAGCGCTCTGCGCAAGCCTTGGTTGGGTATGAAGGAACAATGCCTATGTGACTCTCGCAGAGCCCGGCTGCCAAATTCGAAACGTCCAGCGATTGCTCCCACACGAAAGCTGCCAGCACTGAAAGCTCTACCTGCTTTTCACTGTCCCTTGGAACTGCATTCGCTGCCACACAGACATTCGCGCTCTGCAAAAGCCTCGGTTGGTTATGATGCAACAATGCCTATGTGACTCTCGCAGAGCCCGGCTGCCAAATTTGAAATGTACACCGATTGCGCCCACACGAAAGCTGCCAGCACTGAAAGTTCTACCTGGTTTTCACTGTCCCTTGGAACTGCATTCGCTGCCGCACAGACATTCGCGCTCTGCAAAAGCCTTGGTTGGTTATGATGCAACAATGCCTATGTGACTCTGGCAGAGCCCGGCTGCCAAATTCGAAACGTCCAGCGATTGCGCCCACACGAAAGCTGCCAGCACTGAAAGCTCTACCTGGATTTCACTGTCCCTTGGAACTGCATTCGCTGCCGCACAGACATTATCGCTCCGCATAAGCTTTATTTGTTTCTGATGCAACAATGCCTATGTGACTCTCGCAGAGACCGGCTGCCAAATTTGAAACGTCCAGCGATTGCGCCCACACGAAAGCTGCCAGCACTGAAAGCTCTACCTGGTTTTCACTGTCCCTTGGAACTGCATTCACTGCCGCACAGACATTCGCGCTCTGCAAAAGCCTTGGTTGGTTATGATGCAACAATGCCTATGTGACTCTCGCAGAGCCCGGCTGCCAAATTTGAAACGTCCAGCGATTGCGCCCACACGAAAGCTGCCAGCACTGAAAGCTCTACCTGGTTTTCACTGTCCCTTGGAACTGCATTCGCTGCCGCACAGACATTCGCACTCTGCGCAAGCCTTGGTTGGTTATGATGCAACAATGCCTATGTGACTCTCGCAGAGCCCGGCTGCCAAATTTGAAACGTCCAGCGATTGCGCCCACACGAAAGCTGCCAGCACTGAAAGCTCTACCTGGTTTTCACTGTCCCTTGGAACTGCATTCGCTGCCGCACAGACACTAACGCTCTTCGCAAGCCTTGGTTGGTTATGATGCAACAATGCCTATGTGACTCTGGCAGAGCCCGGCTGCCAAATTTGAAACGTCCAGCGATCGCGCCCACACGAAACCTGCCAGCACTGAAAGCTCTACCTGGTTTTCACTGTCCCTTGGAACTGCATTCGCTGCCGCACAGACATTCACGCTCTGCGCAAGCCTTGGTTGGTTATGATGCAACAATGCCTATGTGACTCTGGCAGAGCCCGGCTGCCAAATTTGAAACGTCCAGCGATTGCGCCCACACGAAAGCTGCCAGCACTGAAAGCTCTACCTGGTTTTCACTGTCCCTTGGAACTGCATTCGCTGCCGCACAGACATTCGCGCTCTGCGCAAGCCTTGGTTGGTTATGATGCAACAATGCCTATGTGACTCTGGTAGAGCCCGGCTGCCAAATTCGAAACGTCCAGCGATTGCGCCCACACGAAAGCTGCCAGCACTGAAAGCTCTACCTGGTTTTCACTGTCCCTTGGAACTGCATTCGCTGCCGCACAGACATTCACGCTCTGCGCAAGCCTTGGTTGGTTATGATGCAACAATGCCTATGTGACTCTGGCAGAGCCCGGCTGCCAAATTTGAAACATTGACCGATTGCGCCCACACGAAAGCTGCCAGCACTGAAAGCTCTACCTGGTTTTCACTGCCCCTTGGAACTGCATTCGCTGCCGCACAGACATTCGCGGTCCGCAAAAGCCTTGGTTGGTTATGATGCAACAATGCCTATGTGAGTCTCGCACAGCCCACTGCCAAATTTAAAACGTCCACTGATTGCGCCCACACGAAAGCTGCCAGCACTGAAAGCTCTACCTGGTTTTCACTGTCCCTTGGAACTGCATTCGCTGCCGCACAGACATTTGCGCTTTGCAAAAGCCTTGGTTGGGTATGAAGCAACAATGCCTATGTGACTCTGGCAGAGCCCGGCTGCCAAATTCGAAACGTCCAGCGATTGCTCCCACACGAAAGCTGCCAGCACTGAAAGCTCTACCTGGTTTTCACTGTCCCTTGGAACTGCATTCGCTGCCGCACAGACATTCACGCTCTGCGCAAGCCTTCGTTGGTTATGATGCAACAATGCCTATGTGACTCTGGCACAGCCCGGCTGCCAAATTCGAAACGTCCAGCGATTGCGCCCACACGAAAGCTGCCAGCACTGAAAGCTCTACCTGGATTTCACTGTCCCTTGGAACTGCATTCGCTGCCGCACAGACATTCACGCACTGCGCAAGCCTTGGTTGGTTATGATGCAACAATGCCTATGTGACTCTCGCAGAGACCGGCTGCCAAATTTGAAACGTCCAGCGATTGCGCCCACACGAAAGCTGCCAGCACTGAAAGCTCTACCTGGTTTTCAATGCCCCTTTGAACTGCATTCGCTGCCGCACAGACATTCACGCTCTGCGCAAGCCTTGGTTGGTTATGATGCAACAATGCCTATGTGACTCTGGCAGAGCCCGGCTGCCAAATTCGAAACGTCCAGCGATTGCACCCACACGAAACCTGCCAGCACTGAAAGCTCTACCTGGTTTTCACTGTCCCTTGGAACTGCATTCGCTGCTGCACAGACATTATCTCTCCGCAAAAGCTTTATTTGTTTACGATGCAACAATACCTATGTGACTCTGGCAGAGACCGGCTGCCAAATTTGAAATGTCCAGCGATTGCGCCCACACGAAAGCTGCCAGCACTGAAAGCTCTACCTGGTTTTCACTGTCCCTTGGAACTGCATTCGCTGCCGCACAGACATTATCGCTCCGCATAAGCTTTCTTTGTTTATGATGCAACAATGCCTATGTGACTCTGGCAGAGCCCGGCTGCCAAATTTGAAACGTCCAGCGATTGCGCCCACACGAAAGCTGCCAGCACTGAAAGCTCTACCTGGTTTTCACTGTCCCTTGGAACTGCATTCGCTGCCGCACAGACATTAGCGCTCTGCGCAAGCCTTGGTTGGGTATGAAGGAACAATGCCTATGTGACTCTCGCAGAGCCCGGCTGCCAAATTCGAAACGTCCAGCGATTGCGCCCACACGAAAGCTGCCAGCACTGAAAGCTCTACCTGCTTTTCACTGTCCCTTGGAACTGCATTCGCTGCCACACAGACATTCGCGCTCTGCAAAAGCCTTGGTTGGTTATGATGCAACAATGCCTATGTGACTCTCGCAGAGACCGGCTGCCAAATTTGAAATGTACACCGATTGCGCCCACACGAAAGCTGCCAGCACTGAAAGCTCTACCTGGTTTTCACTGTCCCTTGGAACTGCATTCGCTGCCGCACAGACATTCGCGCTCTGCAAAAGCCTTGGTTGGTTATGATGCAACAATGCCTATGTGACTCTCGCAGAGCCCGGCTGCCAAATTCGAAACGTCCAGTGATTGCGCCCACACGAAAGCTGCCAGCACTGAAAGCTCTACCTGGATTTCACTGTCCCTTGGAACTGCATTCGCTGCCGCACAGACATTATCGCTCCGCATAAGCTTTATTTGTTTATGATGCAACAATGCCTATGTGACTCTCGCAGAGCCCGGCTGCCAAATTTGAAACGTCCAGCGATTGCGCCCACACGAAAGCTGCCAGCACTGAAAGCTCTACCTGGTTTTCACTGTCCCTTGGAACTGCATTCACTGCCGCACAGACATTCGCGCTCTGCAAAAGCCTTGGTTGGTTATGATGCAACAATGCCTATGTGACTCTCGCAGAGACCGGCTGCCAAATTTGAAACGTCCAGCGATTGCGCCCACACGAAAGCTGCCAGCACTGAAAGCTCTACCTGGTTTTCACTGTCCCTTGGAACTGCATTCGCTGCCGCACAGACATTCGCGCTCTGCGCAAGCCTTGGTTGGTTATGATGCAACAATGCCTATGTGACTCTGGCAGAGCCCGGCTGCCAAATTCGAAACGTCCAGCGACTGCGCCCACACGAAAGCTGCCAGCACTGAAAGCTCTACCTGGTTTTCACTGTCCCTTGGAACTGCATTCGCTGCCGCACAGACATTCGCGCTCTGCGCAAGCCTTGGTTGGTTATGATGCAACAATGCCTATGTGACTCTGGCAGAGACCGGCTGCCAAATTTGAAACGTCCAGCGATTGCGCCCACACGAAAGCTGCCAGCACTGAAAGCTCTACCTGGTTTTCACTGTCCCTTGGAACTGCATTCGCTGCCGCACAGACATTCACGCTCTGCGCAAGCCTTGGTTGGTTATGATGCAACAATGCCTATGTGACTCTGGCAGAGCCCGGCTGCCAAATTTGAAACATTGACCGATTGCGCCCACACGAAAGCTGCCAGCACTGAAAGCTCTACCTGGTTTTCACTGCCCCTTGGAACTGCATTCGCTGCCGCACAGACATTCGCGGTCCGCAAAAGCCTTGGTTGGTTATGATGCAACAATGCCTATGTGAGTCTCGCACAGCCCACTGCCAAATTTAAAACGTCCACTGATTGCGCCCACACGAAAGCTGCCAGCACTGAAAGCTCTACCTGGTTTTCACTGTCCCTTGGAACTGCATTCGCTGCCGCACAGACATTTGCGCTTTGCAAAAGCCTTGGTTGGGTATGAAGCAACAATGCCTATGTGACTCTGGCAGAGCCCGGCTGCCAAATTCGAAACGTCCAGCGATTGCTCCCACACGAAAGCTGCCAGCACTGAAAGCTCTACCTGGTTTTCACTGTCCCTTGGAACTGCATTCGCTGCCGCACAGACATTCACGCTCTGCGCAAGCCTTCGTTGGTTATGATGCAACAATGCCTATGTGACTCTGGCACAGCCCGGCTGCCAAATTCGAAACGTCCAGCGATTGCGCCCACACGAAAGCTGCCAGCACTGAAAGCTCTACCTGGATTTCACTGTCCCTTGGAACTGCATTCGCTGCCGCACAGACATTCACGCACTGCGCAAGCCTTGGTTGGTTATGATGCAACAATGCCTATGTGACTCTCGCAGAGACCGGCTGCCAAATTTGAAACGTCCAGCGATTGCGCCCACACGAAAGCTGCCAGCACTGAAAGCTCTACCTGGTTTTCAATGCCCCTTTGAACTGCATTCGCTGCCGCACAGACATTCACGCTCTGCGCAAGCCTTGGTTGGTTATGATGCAACAATGCCTATGTGACTCTGGCAGAGCCCGGCTGCCAAATTCGAAACGTCCAGCGATTGCACCCACACGAAACCTGCCAGCACTGAAAGCTCTACCTGGTTTTCACTGTCCCTTGGAACTGCATTCGCTGCTGCACAGACATTATCTCTCCGCAAAAGCTTTATTTGTTTACGATGCAACAATACCTATGTGACTCTGGCAGAGACCGGCTGCCAAATTTGAAATGTCCAGCGATTGCGCCCACACGAAAGCTGCCAGCACTGAAAGCTCTACCTGGTTTTCACTGTCCCTTGGAACTGCATTCGCTGCCGCACAGACATTATCGCTCCGCATAAGCTTTCTTTGTTTATGATGCAACAATGCCTATGTGACTCTGGCAGAGCCCGGCTGCCAAATTTGAAACGTCCAGCGATTGCGCCCACACGAAAGCTGCCAGCACTGAAAGCTCTACCTGGTTTTCACTGTCCCTTGGAACTGCATTCGCTGCCGCACAGACATTAGCGCTCTGCGCAAGCCTTGGTTGGGTATGAAGGAACAATGCCTATGTGACTCTCGCAGAGCCCGGCTGCCAAATTCGAAACGTCCAGCGATTGCGCCCACACGAAAGCTGCCAGCACTGAAAGCTCTACCTGCTTTTCACTGTCCCTTGGAACTGCATTCGCTGCCACACAGACATTCGCGCTCTGCAAAAGCCTTGGTTGGTTATGATGCAACAATGCCTATGTGACTCTCGCAGAGACCGGCTGCCAAATTTGAAATGTACACCGATTGCGCCCACACGAAAGCTGCCAGCACTGAAAGCTCTACCTGGTTTTCTCTACCTTGGAACTTCATTCGCTGCCGCACAGACATTCGCGCTCCGCAAAAGCCTTGGTTGGTTATGATGCAACAATGCCTATGTGACTCTCGCAGAGCCCGGCTGCCAAATTCGAAACGTCCAGTGATTGCGCCCACACGAAAGCTGCCAGCACTGAAAGCTCTACCTGGATTTCACTGTCCCTTGGAACTGCATTCGCTGCCGCACAGACATTATCGCTCCGCATAAGCTTTATTTGTTTATGATGCAACAATGCCTATGTGACTCTCGCAGAGCCCGGCTGCCAAATTTGAAACGTCCAGCGATTGCGCCCACACGAAAGCTGCCAGCACTGAAAGCTCTACCTGGTTTTCACTGTCCCTTGGAACTGCATTCACTGCCGCACAGACATTCGCGCTCTGCAAAAGCCTTGGTTGGTTATGATGCAACAATGCCTATGTGACTCTCGCAGAGACCGGCTGCCAAATTTGAAACGTCCAGCGATTGCGCCCACACGAAAGCTGCCAGCACTGAAAGCTCTACCTGGTTTTCACTGTCCCTTGGAACTGCATTCGCTGCCGCACAGACATTCGCGCTCTGCGCAAGCCTTGGTTGGTTATGATGCAACAATGCCTATGTGACTCTGGCAGAGCCCGGCTGCCAAATTCGAAACGTCCAGCGACTGCGCCCACACGAAAGCTGCCAGCACTGAAAGCTCTACCTGGTTTTCACTGTCCCTTGGAACTGCATTCGCTGCCGCACAGACATTCGCGCTCTGCGCAAGCCTTGGTTGGTTATGATGCAACAATGCCTATGTGACTCTGGCAGAGACCGGCTGCCAAATTTGAAACGTCCAGCGATTGCGCCCACACGAAAGCTGCCAGCACTGAAAGCTCTACCTGGTTTTCACTGTCCCTTGGAACTGCATTCGCTGCCGCACAGACATTATCGCTCCGCAAAAGCCTTGGTTGGTTATGATGCAACAATGCCTATGTGAGTCTCCCACAGCCCACTGCCAAATTTAAAACGTCCACTGATTGCGCCCACACGAAAGCTGCCAGCACTGAAAGCTCTACCTGGTTTTCACTGTCCCTTGGAACTGCATTCGCTGCCGCACAGACATTTGCGCTTTGCAAAAGCCTTGGTTGGGTATGAAGCAACAATGCCTATGTGACTCTGGCAGAGCCCGGCTGCCAAATTCGAAACGTCCAGCGATTGCTCCCACACGAAAGCTGCCAGCACTGAAAGCTCTACCTGATTTTCACTGTCCCTTGGAACTGCATTCGCTGCCGCACAGACATTATCGCTCTGCGCAAGCCTTGGTTGGTTATGATGCAACAATGCCTATGTGAGTCTGGCACAGCCCGGTGCCAAATTCGAAACGTCCAGCGATTGCGCCCACACGAAAGCTGCCAGCACTGAAAACTCTACCTGGTTTTCACTGTCCCTTGGAACTGCATTCGCTGCCGCACAGACATTATCGCTCCGCATAAGCTTTCTTTGTTTATGATGCAACAATGCCTATGTAACTCTGGCAGAGCCCGGCTGCCAAATTTGAAACGTCCAGCGATTGCGCCCACACGAAAGCTGCCAGCACTGAAAGCTCTACCTGGTTTTCACTGTCCCTTGGAACTGCATTCGCTGCCGCACAGACATTCGAGCTCTGCGCAAGCCTTGGTTGGTTATGATGCAACAATGCCTATCTGACTCTGGCAGAGCCCGGTTGCCAAATTCGAAACGTCCAGCGATTGCACCCACACGAAAGCTGCCAGCACTGAAAGCTCTACCTGGATTTCACTGTCCCTTGGAACTGCATTCGCTGCCGCACAGACATTATCGCTCCGCATAAGCTTTATTTGTTTATGATGCAACAATGCCTATGTGACTCTGGCAGAGCCCGGCTGCCAAATTTGAAACGTCCAGCGATTGCGCCCACACGAAAGCTGCCAGCACTGAAAGCTCTACCTGGTTTTCACTGTCCCTTGGAACTGCATTCGCTGCCGCACAGACATTCGCGCTCTGCGCAAGCCTTGGTTGGTTATGATGCAACAATGCCTATGTGACTCTCGCAGAGACCGGCTGCCAAATTTGAAACGTCCAGCGATTGCGCCCACACGAAAGCTGCCAGCACTGAAAGCTCTACCTGGTTTTCACTGTCCCTTGGAACTGCATTCGCTGCCGCACAGACATTCACGCTCTGCGCAAGCCTTGGTTGGTTATGATGCAACAATGCCTATGTGACTCTGGCAGAGCCCGGCTGCCAAATTCGAAATGTCCAGCGATTGCGCCCACACGAAAGCTGCCAGCACTGAAAGCTCTACCTGGTTTTCACTGTCCCTTGGAACTGCATTCGCTGCCGCACAGACATTCGCGCTCTGCGCAAGCCTTGGTTGGTTATGATGCAACAATGCCTATGTGACTCTCGCAGAGACCGGCTGCCAAATTTGAAACGTCCAGCGATTGCGCCCACACGAAAGCTGCCAGCACTGAAAGCTCTACCTGGATTTCACTGTCCCTTGGAACTGCATTCGCTGCCGCACAGACATTATCGCTCCGCATAAGCTTTATTTGTTTATGATGCAATAAAGCCTATGTGACTCTGGCAGAGCCTGGCTGCCAAATTTGAAACGTCCAGCGATTGCGCCCACACGAAAGCTGCCAGCACTGAAAGCTCTACCTGGTTTTCACTGTCCCTTGGAACTGCATTCGCTGCCGCACAGACATTAGCGCTCTGCGCAAGCCTTGGTTGGGTATGAAGGAACAATGCCTATGTGACTCTCGCAGAGCCCGGCTGCCAAATTCGAAACGTCCAGCGATTCCGCCCACACGAAAGCTGCCAGCACTGAAAGCTGTACCTGGTTTTCACTGTCCCTTGGAACTGCATTCGCTGCCACACAGACATTCGCGCTCTGCAAAAGCCTTGGTTGGGTATGATGCAACAATGCCTATGTGACTCTCGCAGAGCCCGGCTGCCAAATTTGAAATGTACACCAATTGCGCCCACACGAAAGCTGCCAGCACTGAAAGTTCTACCTGGTTTTCACTGTCCCTTGGAACTGCATTCGCTGCCGCACAGACATTCGCGCTCTGCAAAAGCCTTGATTGGTTATGATGCAACAATGCCTATGTGACTCTGGCAGAGCCCGGCTGCCAAATTCGAAACGTCCAGCGATTGCGCCCACACGAAAGCTGCCAGCAGTGAAAGCTCTACCTGGTTTTCACTGTCCCTTGGAACTGCATTCGCTGCCGCACAGACATTCACGCTCTGCGCAAGCCTTGGTTGGTTATGATGCAACAATGCCTATGTGACTCTGGCAGAGACCGGCTGCCAAATTTGAAACGTCCAGCGATTGCGCCCACACGAAAGCTGCCAGCACTGAAAGCTCTACCTGGTTTTCACTGTACCTTGGAACTGCATTCGCTGCCGCACAGACATTATCGCTCCGCATAAGCTTTATTCGTTTATGATGCAACAATGCCTATGTGACTCTGGCAGAGCCCGGCTGCCAAATTTGAAACGTCCAGCGATTGCGCCCACACGAAAGCTGCCAGCACTGAAAGCTCTACCTGGTTTTCACTGTCCCTTGGAACTGCATTCACTGCCGCACAGACATTCGCGCTCTGCAAAAGCCTTGGTTGGTTATGATGCAACAATGCCTATGTGACTCTGGCAGAGCCCGGCTGCCAAATTTGAAACGTCCAGCGATTGCGCCCACACGAAAGCTGCCAGCACTGAAAGCTCTACCTGGATTTCACTGTCCCTTGGAACTGCATTCGCTGCCGCACAGACATTCACGCTCTGCGCAAGCCTTGGTTGGTTATGATGCAACAATGCCTATGTGACTCTCGCAGAGACCGGCTGCCAAATTTGAAACGTCCAGCGATCACGCCCACACGAAAGCTGCCAGCACTGAAAGCTCTACCTGGTTTTCACTGTCCCTTGGAACTGCATTCGCTGCCGCACAGACATTCACGCTCTGCGCAAGCCTTGGTTGGTTATGATGCAACAATGCCTATGTGACTCTGGCAGAGCCCGGCTGCCAAATTTGAAACGTCCAGCGATTGCGCCCACACGAAAGCTGCCAGCACTGAAAGCTCTACCTGGTTTTCACTGTCCCTTGGAACTTCATTCGCTGCCGCACAGACATTCGCGCTCCGCAAAAGCCTTGGTTGGTTATGATGCAACAATGCCTATGTGACTCTCGCAGAGCCCGGCTGCCAAATTCGAAACGTCCACTGATTGCGGCCACACGAAAGCTGCCAGCACTGAAAGCTCTACCTGGTTTTCACTGTCCCTTGGAACTGCATTCGGTGCCGCACAAGCATTATCTCTCCGCATAAGCTTTATTTGTTTATGATGCAACAATGCCTATGTGACTCTGGCAGAGACCGGCTGCCAAATTTGAAACATTGACCGATTGCGCCCACACGAAAGCTGCCAGCACTGAAAGCTCTACCTGGTTTTCACTGTCCCTTGGAACTGCATTCGCTGCCGCACAGACATTATCGCTCCGCAAAAGCCTTGGTTGGTTATGATGCAACAATGCCTATGTGAGTCTCGCACAGCCCACTGCCAAATTTAAAACGTCCACTGATTGCGCCCACACGAAAGCTGCCAGCACTGAAAGCTCTACCTGGTTTTCACTGTCCCTTGGAACTGCATTCGCTGCCGCACAGACATTTGCGCTTTGCAAAAGCCTTGGTTGGGTACGAAGCAACAATGCCTATGTGACTCTGGCAGAGCCCGGCTGCCAAATTCGAAACGTCCAGCGATTGCTCCCACACGAAAGCTGCCAGCACTGAAAGCTCTACCTGGTTTTCAATGCCCCTTGGAACTGCATTCGCTGCCGCACAGACATTCACGCTCTGCGCAAGCCTTGGTTGGTTATGATGCAACAATGCCTATGTGACTGTGGCACAGCCCGTCTGCCAAATTCGAAACGTCCAGCGATTGCGCCCACACGAAAGCTGCCAGCACTGAAAGCTCTACCTGGTTTTCACTGTCCCTTGGAACTGCATTCGCTGCCGCACAGACATTCACGCTCTGCGCAAGCCTTGGTTGGTTATGATGCAACAATGCCTATGTGACTCTGGCAGAGCCCGGCTGCCAAATTCGAAACGTCCAGCGATTGCGCCCACACGAAAGCTGCCAGCACTGAAAGCTCTACCTGGATTTCACTGTCCCTTGGAACTGCATTCGCTGCCGCACAGACATTATCGCTCCGCATAAGCTTTATTTGTTTCTGATGCAACAATGCCTATGTGACTCTCGCAGAGACAGGCTGCGAAATTTGAAACGTCCAGCGATTGCGCCCACACGAAAGCTGCCAGCACTGAAAGCTCTACCTGGTTTTCACTGTCCCTTGGAACTGCATTCACTGCCGCACAGACATTCGCGCTCTGCAAAAGCCTTGGTTGGTTATGATGCAACAATGCCTATGTGACTCTCGCAGAGCCCGGCTGCCAAATTTGAAACGTCCAGCGATTGCGCCCACACGAAAGCTGCCAGCACTGAAAGCTCTACCTGGTTTTCACTGTCCCTTAGAACTGCATTCGCTGCCGCACAGACATTATCGCTCCGCAAAAGCCTTGGTTGGTTATGATGCAACAATGCCTATGTGAGTCTCGCACAGCCCACTGCCAAATTTAAAACGTCCACTGATTGCGCCCACACGAAAGCTGCCAGCACTGAAAGCTCTACCTGGTTTTCACTGTCCCTTGGAACTGCATTCGCTGCCGCACAGACATTTGCGCTTTGCAAAAGCCTTGGTTGGGTACGAAGCAACAATGCCTATGTGACTCTGGCAGAGCCCGGCTGCCAAATTCGAAACGTCCAGCGATTGCTCCCACACGAAAGCTGCCAGCACTGAAAGCTCTACCTGATTTTCACTGTCCCTTGGAACTGCATTCGCTGCCGCACAGACATTCACGCTCTGCGCAAGCCTTGGTTGGTTATGATGCAACAATGCCTATGTGACTCTGGCAGAGACCGGCTGCCAAATTTGAAACATTGACCGATTGCGCCCACACGAAAGCTGCCAGCACTGAAAGCTCTACCTGGTTTTCACTGTCCCTTGGAACTGCATTCGCTGCCGCACAGACATTCGCGGTCCGCAAAAGCCTTGGTTGGTTATGATGCAACAATGCCTATGTGAGTCTCGCACAGCCCACTGCCAAATTTAAAACGTCCACTGATTGCGCCCACACGAAAGCTGCCAGCACTGAAAGCTCTACCTGGTTTTCACTGTCCCTTGGAACTGCATTCGCTGCCGCACAGAGATTCGCGCTCTGCGCAAGCCTTGGTTGGTTATGATGCAACAATGCCTATGTGACTCTGCAGAGCCCGCTGCCAAATTCGAAACGTCCAGCGATTGCGCCCACACGAAAGCTGCCAGCACTGAAAGCTCTACCTGGTTTTCACTGTCCCTTGAACTGCATTCGCTGCCGCACAGACATTCGCGACTGCAAAAGCCTTGGTTGGTTATGATGCAACAATGCCTATGTGACTCTCGCACGGCCCGGCTGCCAAATTTGAAACGTCCAGCGATTGCGCCCACACGAAAGCTGCCAGCACTGAAAGCTCTACCTGGTTTTCACTGTCCCTTGGAACTGCATTCGGTGCCGCACAAGCATTATCTCTCCGCATAAGCTTTATTTGTTTATGATGCAACAATGCCTATGTGACTCTGGCAGAGACCGGCTGCCAAATTTGAAACGTCCAGCGATTGCGCCCACACGAAAGCTGCCAGCACTGAAAGCTCTACCTGGTTTTCACTGTCCCTTGGAACTGCATTCGCTGCCGCACAGACATTATCGCTCCGCAAAAGCCTTGGTTGGTTATGATGCAACAATGCCTATGTGAGTCTCGCACAGCCCACTGCCAAATTTAAAACGTCCACTGATTGCGCCCACACGAAAGCTGCCAGCACTGAAAGCTCTACCTGGTTTTCACTGTCCCTTGGAACTGCATTCGCTGCCGCACAGACATTTGCGCTTTGCAAAAGCCTTGGTTGGGTACGAAGCAACAATGCCTATGTGACTCTGGCAGAGCCCGGCTGCCAAATTCGAAACGTCCAGCGATTGCTCCCACACGAAAGCTGCCAGCACTGAAAGCTCTACCTGGTTTTCACTGTCCCTTGGAACTGCATTCGCTGCCGCACAGACATTCACGCTCTGCGCAAGCCTTGGTTGGTTATGATGCAACAATGCCTATGTGACTCTGGCAGAGCCCGGCTGCCAAATTCGAAACGTCCAGCGATTGCGCCCATACGAAAGCTGCCAGCACTGAAAGCTCTACCTGGTTTTCACTGTCCCTTGGAACTGCATTCGCTGCCGCACAGACATTCGCGCTCCGCAAAAGCCTTGGTTGGTTATGATGCAACAATGTCTATGTGACTCTGGCAGAGCCCAGCTGCCAAATTCGAAACGTCCAGTGATTGCGCCCACACGAAAGCTGCCAGCACTGAAAGCTCTACCTGGATTTCACTGTCCCTTGGAACTGCATTCGCTGCCGCACAGACATTATCGCTCCGCATAAGCTTTATTTGTTTCTGATGCAACAATGCCTATGTGACTCTCGCAGAGACCGGCTGCCAAATTTGAAACGTCCAGCGATTGCGCCCACACGAAAGCTGCCAGCACTGAAAGCTCTACCTGGTTTTCACTGTCCCTTGGAACTGCATTCACTGCCGCACAGACATTCGCGCTCTGCAAAAGCCTTGGTTGGTTATGATGCAACAATGCCTATGTGACTCTCGCAGAGCCCGGCTGCCAAATTTGAAACGTCCAGCGATTGCGCCCACACGAAAGCTGCCAGCACTGAAAGCTCTACCTGGTTTTCACTGTCCCTTGGAACTGCATTCGCTGCCGCACAGACATTCGCGCTCTGCGCAAGCCTTTGTTGGTTATGATGCAACAATGCCTATGTGACTCTCGCAGAGCCCGGCTGCCAAATTCGAAACGTCCAGCGATTGCGCCCAACGAAAGCTGCCAGCACTGAAAGCTCTACCTGGTTTTCACTGTCCCTTGGAACTGCATTCGCTGCCGCACAGACACTCACGCTCTGCGCAAGCCTTGGTTGGTTATGATGCAACAATGCCTATGTGACTCTCGCAGAGACCGGCTGCCAAATTTGAAACGTCCAGCGATCGCGCCCACACAAAACCTGCCAGCACTGAAAGCTCTACCTGGTTTTCACTGTCCCTTGGAACTGCATTCGCTGCCGCACAGACATTCACGCTCTGCGCAAGCCTTGGTTGGTTATGATGCAACAATGCCTATGTGACTCTGGCAGAGCCCGGCTGCCAAATTTGAAACGTCCAGCGATTGCGCCCACACGAAAGCTGCCAGCACTGAAAGCTCTACCTGGTTTTCACTGTCCCTTGGAACTGCATTCGCTGCCGCACAGACATTCGCGCTCTGCGCAAGCCTTGGTTGGTTATGATGCAACAATGCCTATGTGACTCTCGCAGAGCCCGGCTGCCAAATTTGAAACGTCCACTGATTGCGCCCACACGAAAGCTGCCAGCACTGAAAGCTCTACCTGGTTT
Source organism: Mycteria americana (assembly GCF_035582795.1). Classification (NCBI taxonomy): domain Eukaryota; kingdom Metazoa; phylum Chordata; class Aves; order Ciconiiformes; family Ciconiidae; genus Mycteria; species Mycteria americana. Next base: position 284,187 of record NW_027445609.1, on the reverse strand, counting down.
TCACTGTCCCTTGGAACTGCATTCGCTGCCGCACAGACATTCGCGCTCTGCGCAAGCCTTTGTTGGTTATGATGCAACAATGCCTATGTGACTCTCGCAGAGCCCGGCTGCCAAATTTGAAACGTCCAGCGATTGCACCCACACGAAAGCTGCCAGCACTGAAAGCACTACCTGGTTTTCACTGTCCCTTGGAACTGCATTCGCTGCCGCACAGACATTATCTCTCCGCAAAAGCTTTATTTGTTTATGATGCAACAATGCCTATGTGACTCTCGCAGAGCCCGGCTGCCAAATTTGAAACGTCCAGCGATTGCGCCCACACGAAAGCTGCCAGCACTGAAAGCTCTACCTGGTTTTCACTGTCCCTTGGAACTGCATTCGCTGCCGCACAGACATTCACGCTCTGCGCAAGCCTTGGTTGGTTATGATGCAACAATGCCTATGTGACTCTCGCAGAGCCCGGCTGCCAAATTTGAAACATTGACCGATTGCGCCCACACGAAAGCTGCCAGCACTGAAAGCTCTACCTGGTTTTCACTGCCCCTTGGAACTGCATTCGCTGCCGCACAGACATTCGCGGTCCGCAAAAGCCTTGGTTGGTTATGATGCAACAATGCCTATGTGAGTCTCGCACAGCCCACTGCCAAATTTAAAACGTCCACTGATTGCGCCCACACGAAAGCTGCCAGCACTGAAAGCTCTACCTGGTTTTCACTGTCCCTTGGAACTGCATTCGCTGCCGCACAGACATTTGCGCTTTGCAAAAGCCTTGGTTGGGTATGAAGCAACAATGCCTATGTGACTCTGGCAGAGCCCGGCTGCCAAATTCGAAACGTCCAGCGATTGCTCCCACACGAAAGCTGCCAGCACTGAAAGCTCTACCTGGTTTTCACTGTCCCTTGGAACTGCATTCGCTGCCGCACAGACATTCACGCTCTGCGCAAGCCTTCGTTGGTTATGATGCAACAATGCCTATGTGACTCTGGCACAGCCCGGCTGCCAAATTCGAAACGTCCAGCGATTGCGCCCACACGAAAGCTGCCAGCACTGAAAGCTCTACCTGGATTTCACTGTCCCTTGGAACTGCATTCGCTGCCGCACAGACATTCACGCACTGCGCAAGCCTTGGTTGGTTATGATGCAACAATGCCTATGTGACTCTCGCAGAGACCGGCTGCCAAATTTGAAACGTCCAGCGATTGCGCCCACACGAAAGCTGCCAGCACTGAAAGCTCTACCTGGTTTTCAATGCCCCTTTGAACTGCATTCGCTGCTGCACAGACATTCGCGCTCTGCGCAAGCCTTGGTTGGTTATGATGCGACAATGCCTATGTGACTCTGGCAGAGCCCGGCTGCCAAATTCGAAACGTCCAGCGATTGCACCCACACGAAAGCTGCCAGCACTGAAAGCTCTACCTGGTTTTCACTGTCCCTTGGAACTGCATTCGCTGCTGCACAGACATTATCTCTCCGCAAAAGCTTTATTTGTTTACGATGCAACAATACCTATGTGACTCTGGCAGAGACCGGCTGCCAAATTTGAAATGTCCAGCGATTGCGCCCACACGAAAGCTGCCAGCACTGAAAGCTCTACCTGGTTTTCACTGTCCCTTGGAACTGCATTCGCTGCCGCACAGACATTATCGCTCCGCATAAGCTTTCTTTGTTTATGATGCAACAATGCCTATGTGACTCTGGCAGAGCCCGGCTGCCAAATTTGAAACGTCCAGCGATTGCGCCCACACGAAAGCTGCCAGCACTGAAAGCTCTACCTGGTTTTCACTGTCCCTTGGAACTGCATTCGCTGCCGCACAGACATTCGCGCTCTGCGCAAGCCTTTGTTGGTTATGATGCAACAATGCCTATGTGACTCTCGCAGAGCCCGGCTGCCAAATTTGAAACGTCCAGCGATTGCACCCACACGAAAGCTGCCAGCACTGAAAGCACTACCTGGTTTTCACTGTCCCTTGGAACTGCATTCGCTGCCGCACAGACATTATCTCTCCGCAAAAGCTTTATTTGTTTATGATGCAACAATGCCTATGTGACTCTCGCAGAGCCCGGCTGCCAAATTTGAAACGTCCAGCGATTGCGCCCACACGAAAGCTGCCAGCACTGAAAGCTCTACCTGGTTTTCACTGTCCCTTGGAACTGCTTTCGCTGCCACACAGACATTCGCGCTCTGCAAAAGCCTTGGTTGGGTACGAAGCAACAATGCCTATGTGACTCTGGCAGAGCCCGGCTGCCAAATTCGAAACGTCCAGCGATTGCTCCCACACGAAAGCTGCCAGCACTGAAAGCTCTACCTGGTTTTCACTGTCCCTTGGAACTGCATTCGCTGCCGCACAGACATTCACGCTCTGCACAAGCCTTGGTTGGTTATGATGCAACAATGCCTATGTGACTCTGGCAGAGCCCGGCTGCCAAATTCGAAACATCCAGCGATTGCGCCCACACGAAAGCTGCCAGCACTGAAAGCTCTACCTGGTTTTCACTGTCCCTTGGAACTGCATTCGCTGCCGCACAGACATTCACGCTCTGCGCAAGCCTTGGTTGGTTATGATGCAACAATGCCTATGTGACTCTGGCAGAGCCCGGCTGCCAAATTCGAAACGTCCAGTGATTGCGCCCACACGAAAGCTGCCAGCACTGAAAGGTCTACCTGGATTTCACTGTCCCTTGGAACTGCATTCGCTGCCGCACAGACATTATCGCTCCGCATAAGCTTTATTTGTTTATGATGCAACAATGCCTATGTGACTCTCGCAGAGCCCGGCTGCCAAATTTGAAACGTCCAGCGATTGCGCCCACACGAAAGCTGCCAGCACTGAAAGCTCTACCTGGTTTTCACTGTCCCTTGGAACTGCATTCACTGCCGCACAGACATTCGCGCTCTGCAAAAGCCTTGGTTGGTTATGATGCAACAATGCCTATGTGAGTCTCCCACAGCCCACTGCCAAATTTAAAACGTCCACTGATTGCGCCCACACGAAAGCTGCCAGCACTGAAAGCTCTACCTGGTTTTCACTGTCCCTTGGAACTGCATTCGCTGCCGCACAGACATTTGCGCTTTGCAAAAGCCTTGGTTGGGTATGAAGCAACAATGCCTATGTGACTCTGGCAGAGCCCGGCTGCCAAATTCGAAACGTCCAGCGATTGCTCCCACACGAAAGCTGCCAGCACTGAAAGCTCTACCTGATTTTCACTGTCCCTTGGAACTGCATTCGCTGCCGCACAGACATTCACGCTCTGCGCAAGCCTTGGTTGGTTATGATGCAACAATGCCTATGTGACTCTGGCAGAGACCGGCTGCCAAATTTGAAACATTGACCGATTGCGCCCACACGAAAGCTGCCAGCACTGAAAGCTCTACCTGGTTTTCACTGTCCCTTGGAACTGCATTCGCTGCCGCACAGACATTCGCGGTCCGCAAAAGCCTTGGTTGGTTATGATGCAACAATGCCTATGTGAGTCTCGCACAGCCCACTGCCAAATTTAAAACGTCCACTGATTGCGCCCACACGAAAGCTGCCAGCACTGAAAGCTCTACCTGGTTTTCACTGTCCCTTGGAACTGCATTCGCTGCCGCACAGACATTCGCGCTCTGCGCAAGCCTTGGTTGGTTATGATGCAACAATGCCTATGTGACTCTGCAGAGCCCGCTGCCAAATTCGAAACGTCCAGCGATTGCGCCCACACGAAAGCTGCCAGCACTGAAAGCTCTACCTGGTTTTCACTGTCCCTTGAACTGCATTCGCTGCCGCACAGACATTCGCGACTGCAAAAGCCTTGGTTGGTTATGATGCAACAATGCCTATGTGACTCTCGCACGGCCCGGCTGCCAAATTTGAAACGTCCAGCGATTGCGCCCACACGAAAGCTGCCAGCACTGAAAGCTCTACCTGGTTTTCACTGTCCCTTGGAACTGCATTCGGTGCCGCACAAGCATTATCTCTCCGCATAAGCTTTATTTGTTTATGATGCAACAATGCCTATGTGACTCTGGCAGAGACCGGCTGCCAAATTTGAAACGTCCAGCGATTGCGCCCACACGAAAGCTGCCAGCACTGAAAGCTCTACCTGGTTTTCACTGTCCCTTGGAACTGCATTCGCTGCCGCACAGACATTTGCGCTCCGCAAAAGCCTTGGTTGGTTATGATGCAACAATGCCTATGTGAGTCTCGCACAGCCCACTGCCAAATTTAAAACGTCCACTGATTGCGCCCACACGAAAGCTGCCAGCACTGAAAGCTCTACCTGGTTTTCACTGTCCCTTGGAACTGCATTCGCTGCCGCACAGACATTTGCGCTTTGCAAAAGCCTTGGTTGGGTACGAAGCAACAATGCCTATGTGACTCTGGCAGAGCCCGGCTGCCAAATTCGAAACGTCCAGCGATTGCTCCCACACGAAAGCTGCCAGCACTGAAAGCTCTACCTGATTTTCACTGTCCCTTGGAACTGCATTCGCTGCCGCACAGACATTCACGCTCTGCGCAAGCCTTGGTTGGTTATGATGCAACAATGCCTATGTGACTCTGGCAGAGACCGGCTGCCAAATTTGAAACATTGACCGATTGCGCCCACACGAAAGCTGCCAGCACTGAAAGCTCTACCTGGTTTTCACTGTCCCTTGGAACTGCATTCGCTGCCGCACAGACATTCGCGCTCCGCAAAAGCCTTGGTTGGTTATGATGCAACAATGCCTATGTGAGTCTCGCACAGCCCACTGCCAAATTTAAAACGTCCACTGATTGCGCCCACACGAAAGCTGCCAGCACTGAAAGCTCTACCTGGTTTTCACTGTCCCTTGGAACTGCATTCGCTGCCGCACAGAGATTCGCGCTCTGCGCAAGCCTTGGTTGGTTATGATGCAACAATGCCTATGTGACTCTGCAGAGCCCGCTGCCAAATTCGAAACGTCCAGCGATTGCGCCCACACGAAAGCTGCCAGCACTGAAAGCTCTACCTGATTTTCACTGTCCCTTGAACTGCATTCGCTGCCGCACAGACATTCGCGACTGCAAAAGCCTTGGTTGGTTATGATGCAACAATGCCTATGTGACTCTCGCACGGCCCGGCTGCCAAATTTGAAACGTCCAGCGATTGCGCCCACACGAAAGCTGCCAGCACTGAAAGCTCTACCTGGTTTTCACTGTCCCTTGGAACTGCATTCGGTGCCGCACAAGCATTATCTCTCCGCATAAGCTTTATTTGTTTATGATGCAACAATGCCTATGTGACTCTGGCAGAGACCGGCTGCCAAATTTGAAACGTCCAGCGATTGCGCCCACACGAAAGCTGCCAGCACTGAAAGCTCTACCTGGTTTTCACTGTCCCTTGGAACTGCATTCGCTGCCGCACAGACATTATCGCTCCGCAAAAGCCTTGGTTGGTTATGATGCAACAATGCCTATGTGAGTCTCGCACAGCCCACTGCCAAATTTAAAACGTCCACTGATTGCGCCCACACGAAAGCTGCCAGCACTGAAAGCTCTACCTGGTTTTCACTGTCCCTTGGAACTGCATTCGCTGCCGCACAGACATTTGCGCTTTGCAAAAGCCTTGGTTGGGTACGAAGCAACAATGCCTATGTGACTCTGGCAGAGCCCGGCTGCCAAATTCGAAACGTCCAGCGATTGCTCCCACACGAAAGCTGCCAGCACTGAAAGCTCTACCTGGTTTTCACTGTCCCTTGGAACTGCATTCGCTGCCGCACAGACATTCACGCTCTGCGCAAGCCTTGGTTGGTTATGATGCAACAATGCCTATGTGACTCTGGCAGAGCCCGGCTGCCAAATTCGAAACGTCCAGCGATTGCGCCCATACGAAAGCTGCCAGCACTGAAAGCTCTACCTGGTTTTCACTGTCCCTTGGAACTGCATTCGCTGCCGCACAGACATTCGCGCTCCGCAAAAGCCTTGGTTGGTTATGATGCAACAATGTCTATGTGACTCTGGCAGAGCCCAGCTGCCAAATTCGAAACGTCCAGTGATTGCGCCCACACGAAAGCTGCCAGCACTGAAAGCTCTACCTGGATTTCACTGTCCCTTGGAACTGCATTCGCTGCCGCACAGACATTATCGCTCCGCATAAGCTTTATTTGTTTCTGATGCAACAATGCCTATGTGACTCTCGCAGAGACCGGCTGCCAAATTTGAAACGTCCAGCGATTGCGCCCACACGAAAGCTGCCAGCACTGAAAGCTCTACCTGGTTTTCACTGTCCCTTGGAACTGCATTCACTGCCGCACAGACATTCGCGCTCTGCAAAAGCCTTGGTTGGTTATGATGCAACAATGCCTATGTGACTCTCGCAGAGCCCGGCTGCCAAATTTGAAACGTCCAGCGATTGCGCCCACACGAAAGCTGCCAGCACTGAAAGCTCTACCTGGTTTTCACTGTCCCTTGGAACTGCATTCGCTGCCGCACAGACATTCGCGCTCTGCGCAAGCCTTTGTTGGTTATGATGCAACAATGCCTATGTGACTCTCGCAGAGCCCGGCTGCCAAATTCGAAACGTCCAGCGATTGCGCCCAACGAAAGCTGCCAGCACTGAAAGCTCTACCTGGTTTTCACTGTCCCTTGGAACTGCATTCGCTGCCGCACAGACACTCACGCTCTGCGCAAGCCTTGGTTGGTTATGATGCAACAATGCCTATGTGACTCTCGCAGAGACCGGCTGCCAAATTTGAAACGTCCAGCGATCGCGCCCACACAAAACCTGCCAGCACTGAAAGCTCTACCTGGTTTTCACTGTCCCTTGGAACTGCATTCGCTGCCGCACAGACATTCACGCTCTGCGCAAGCCTTGGTTGGTTATGATGCAACAATGCCTATGTGACTCTGGCAGAGCCCGGCTGCCAAATTTGAAACGTCCAGCGATTGCGCCCACACGAAAGCTGCCAGCACTGAAAGCTCTACCTGGTTTTCACTGTCCCTTGGAACTGCATTCGCTGCCGCACAGACATTCGCGCTCTGCGCAAGCCTTGGTTGGTTATGATGCAACAATGCCTATGTGACTCTCGCAGAGCCCGGCTGCCAAATTTGAAACGTCCACTGATTGCGCCCACACGAAAGCTGCCAGCACTGAAAGCTCTACCTGGTTTTCACTGTCCCTTGGAACTGCATTCGCTGCCGCACAGACATTCGCGCTCTGCGCAAGCCTTTGTTGGTTATGATGCAACAATGCCTATGTGACTCTCGCAGAGCCCGGCTGCCAAATTTGAAACGTCCAGCGATTGCACCCACACGAAAGCTGCCAGCACTGAAAGCACTACCTGGTTTTCACTGTCCCTTGGAACTGCATTCGCTGCCGCACAGACATTATCTCTCCGCAAAAGCTTTATTTGTTTATGATGCAACAATGCCTATGTGACTCTCGCAGAGCCCGGCTGCCAAATTTGAAACGTCCAGCGATTGCGCCCACACGAAAGCTGCCAGCACTGAAAGCTCTACCTGGTTTTCACTGTCCCTTGGAACTGCATTCGCTGCCGCACAGACATTCACGCTCTGCGCAAGCCTTGGTTGGTTATGATGCAACAATGCCTATGTGACTCTGGCAGAGACCGGCTGCCAAATTTGAAACATTGACCGATTGCGCCCACACGAAAGCTGCCAGCACTGAAAGCTCTACCTGGTTTTCACTGTCCCTTGGAACTGCATTCGCTGCCGCACAGACATTCGCGGTCCGCAAAAGCCTTGGTTGGTTATGATGCAACAATGCCTATGTGAGTCTCGCACAGCCCACTGCCAAATTTAAAACGTCCACTGATTGCGCCCACACGAAAGCTGCCAGCACTGAAAGCTCTACCTGGTTTTCACTGTCCCTTGGAACTGCATTCGCTGCCGCACAGAGATTCGCGCTCTGCGCAAGCCTTGGTTGGTTATGATGCAACAATGCCTATGTGACTCTGCAGAGCCCGCTGCCAAATTCGAAACGTCCAGCGATTGCGCCCACACGAAAGCTGCCAGCACTGAAAGCTCTACCTGGTTTTCACTGTCCCTTGAACTGCATTCGCTGCCGCACAGACATTCGCGACTGCAAAAGCCTTGGTTGGTTATGATGCAACAATGCCTATGTGACTCTCGCACGGCCCGGCTGCCAAATTTGAAACGTCCAGCGATTGCGCCCACACGAAAGCTGCCAGCACTGAAAGCTCTACCTGGTTTTCACTGTCCCTTGGAACTGCATTCGGTGCCGCACAAGCATTATCTCTCCGCATAAGCTTTATTTGTTTATGATGCAACAATGCCTATGTGACTCTGGCAGAGACCGGCTGCCAAATTTGAAACGTCCAGCGATTGCGCCCACACGAAAGCTGCCAGCACTGAAAGCTCTACCTGGTTTTCACTGTCCCTTGGAACTGCATTCGCTGCCGCACAGACATTATCGCTCCGCAAAAGCCTTGGTTGGTTATGATGCAACAATGCCTATGTGAGTCTCGCACAGCCCACTGCCAAATTTAAAACGTCCACTGATTGCGCCCACACGAAAGCTGCCAGCACTGAAAGCTCTACCTGGTTTTCACTGTCCCTTGGAACTGCATTCGCTGCCGCACAGACATTTGCGCTTTGCAAAAGCCTTGGTTGGGTACGAAGCAACAATGCCTATGTGACTCTGGCAGAGCCCGGCTGCCAAATTCGAAACGTCCAGCGATTGCTCCCACACGAAAGCTGCCAGCACTGAAAGCTCTACCTGATTTTCACTGTCCCTTGGAACTGCATTCGCTGCCGCACAGACATTCACGCTCTGCGCAAGCCTTGGTTGGTTATGATGCAACAATGCCTATGTGACTCTGGCAGAGACCGGCTGCCAAATTTGAAACATTGACCGATTGCGCCCACACGAAAGCTGCCAGCACTGAAAGCTCTACCTGGTTTTCACTGTCCCTTGGAACTGCATTCGCTGCCGCACAGACATTCGCGGTCCGCAAAAGCCTTGGTTGGTTATGATGCAACAATGCCTATGTGAGTCTCGCACAGCCCACTGCCAAATTTAAAACGTCCACTGATTGCGCCCACACGAAAGCTGCCAGCACTGAAAGCTCTACCTGGTTTTCACTGTCCCTTGGAACTGCATTCGCTGCCGCACAGAGATTCGCGCTCTGCGCAAGCCTTGGTTGGTTATGATGCAACAATGCCTATGTGACTCTGCAGAGCCCGCTGCCAAATTCGAAACGTCCAGCGATTGCGCCCACACGAAAGCTGCCAGCACTGAAAGCTCTACCTGATTTTCACTGTCCCTTGAACTGCATTCGCTGCCGCACAGACATTCGCGACTGCAAAAGCCTTGGTTGGTTATGATGCAACAATGCCTATGTGACTCTCGCACGGCCCGGCTGCCAAATTTGAAACGTCCAGCGATTGCGCCCACACGAAAGCTGCCAGCACTGAAAGCTCTACCTGGATTTCACTGTCCCTTGGAACTGCATTCGGTGCCGCACAAGCATTATCTCTCCGCATAAGCTTTATTTGTTTATGATGCAACAATGCCTATGTGACTCTGGCAGAGACCGGCTGCCAAATTTGAAACGTCCAGCGATTGCGCCCACACGAAAGCTGCCAGCACTGAAAGCTCTACCTGGTTTTCACTGTCCCTTGGAACTGCATTCGCTGCCGCACAGACATTATCGCTCCGCAAAAGCCTTGGTTGGTTATGATGCAACAATGCCTATGTGAGTCTCGCACAGCCCACTGCCAAATTTAAAACGTCCACTGATTGCGCCCACACGAAAGCTGCCAGCACTGAAAGCTCTACCTGGTTTTCACTGTCCCTTGGAACTGCATTCGCTGCCGCACAGACATTTGCGCTTTGCAAAAGCCTTGGTTGGGTACGAAGCAACAATGCCTATGTGACTCTGGCAGAGCCCGGCTGCCAAATTCGAAACGTCCAGCGATTGCTCCCACACGAAAGCTGCCAGCACTGAAAGCTCTACCTGGTTTTCACTGTCCCTTGGAACTGCATTCGCTGCCGCACAGACATTCGCGCTCCGCAAAAGCCTTGGTTGGTTATGATGCAACAATGTCTATGTGACTCTGGCAGAGCCCAGCTGCCAAATTCGAAACGTCCAGTGATTGCGCCCACACGAAAGCTGCCAGCACTGAAAGCTCTACCTGGATTTCACTGTCCCTTGGAACTGCATTCGCTGCCGCACAGACATTATCGCTCCGCATAAGCTTTATTTGTTTATGATGCAACAATGCCTATGTGACTCTCGCAGAGACCGGCTGCCAAATTTGAAACGTCCAGCGATTGCGCCCACACGAAAGCTGCCAGCACTGAAAGCTCTACCTGGTTTTCACTGTCCCTTGGAACTGCATTCACTGCCGCACAGACATTCGCGCTCTGCAAAAGCCTTGGTTGGTTATGATGCAACAATGCCTATGTGACTCTCGCAGAGCCCGGCTGCCAAATTTGAAACGTCCAGCGATTGCGCCCACACGAAAGCTGCCAGCACTGAAAGCTCTACCTGGTTTTCACTGTCCCTTGGAACTGCATTCGCTGCCGCACAGACATTCGCGCTCTGCGCAAGCCTTTGTTGGTTATGATGCAACAATGCCTATGTGACTCTCGCAGAGCCCGGCTGCCAAATTCGAAACGTCCAGCGATTGCGCCCAACGAAAGCTGCCAGCACTGAAAGCTCTACCTGGTTTTCACTGTCCCTTGGAACTGCATTCGCTGCCGCACAGACACTCACGCTCTGCGCAAGCCTTGGTTGGTTATGATGCAACAATGCCTATGTGACTCTCGCAGAGACCGGCTGCCAAATTTGAAACGTCCAGCGATCGCGCCCACACAAAACCTGCCAGCACTGAAAGCTCTACCTGGTTTTCACTGTCCCTTGGAACTGCATTCGCTGCCGCACAGACATTCGCGCTCTGCGCAAGCCTTGGTTGGTTATGATGCAACAATGCCTATGTGACTCTCGCAGAGCCCGGCTGCCAAATTTGAAACGTCCACTGATTGCGCCCACACGAAAGCTGCCAGCACTGAAAGCTCTACCTGGTTTTCACTGTCCCTTGGAACTGCATTCGCTGCCGCACAGACATTCGCGCTCTGCGCAAGCCTTTGTTGGTTATGATGCAACAATGCCTATGTGACTCTCGCAGAGCCCGGCTGCCAAATTTGAAACGTCCAGCGATTGCACCCACACGAAAGCTGCCAGCACTGAAAGCACTACCTGGTTTTCACTGTCCCTTGGAACTGCATTCGCTGCCGCACAGACATTATCTCTCCGCAAAAGCTTTATTTGTTTATGATGCAACAATGCCTATGTGACTCTCGCAGAGCCCGGCTGCCAAATTTGAAACGTCCAGCGATTGCGCCCACACGAAAGCTGCCAGCACTGAAAGCTCTACCTGGTTTTCACTGTCCCTTGGAACTGCATTCGCTGCCGCACAGACATTCACGCTCTGCGCAAGCCTTGGTTGGTTATGATGCAACAATGCCTATGTGACTCTGGCAGAGCCCGGCTGCCAAATTTGAAACATTGACCGATTGCGCCCACACGAAAGCTGCCAGCACTGAAAGCTCTACCTGGTTTTCACTGCCCCTTGGAACTGCATTCGCTGCCGCACAGACATTCGCGGTCCGCAAAAGCCTTGGTTGGTTATGATGCAACAATGCCTATGTGAGTCTCGCACAGCCCACTGCCAAATTTAAAACGTCCACTGATTGCGCCCACACGAAAGCTGCCAGCACTGAAAGCTCTACCTGGTTTTCACTGTCCCTTGGAACTGCATTCGCTGCCGCACAGACATTTGCGCTTTGCAAAAGCCTTGGTTGGGTATGAAGCAACAATGCCTATGTGACTCTGGCAGAGCCCGGCTGCCAAATTCGAAACGTCCAGCGATTGCTCCCACACGAAAGCTGCCAGCACTGAAAGCTCTACCTGGTTTTCACTGTCCCTTGGAACTGCATTCGCTGCCGCACAGACATTCACGCTCTGCAAAAGCCTTCGTTGGTTATGATGCAACAATGCCTATGTGACTCTGGCAGAGCCCGACTGCCAAATTCGAAACGTCCAGCGATTGCACCCACACGAAAGCTGCCAGCACTGAAAGCTCTACCTGGTTTTCACTGTCCCTTGGAACTGCATTCGCTGCTGCACAGACATTATCTCTCCGCAAAAGCTTTATTTGTTTACGATGCAACAATACCTATGTGACTCTGGCAGAGACCGGCTGCCAAATTTGAAATGTCCAGCGATTGCGCCCACACGAAAGCTGCCAGCACTGAAAGCTCTACCTGGTTTTCACTGTCCCTTGGAACTGCATTCGCTGCCGCACAGACATTATCGCTCCGCATAAGCTTTCTTTGTTTATGATGCAACAATGCCTATGTGACTCTGGCAGAGCCCGGCTGCCAAATTTGAAACGTCCAGCGATTGCGCCCACACGAAAGCTGCCAGCACTGAAAGCTCTACCTGGTTTTCACTGTCCCTTGGAACTGCATTCGCTGCCGCACAGACATTAGCGCTCTGCGCAAGCCTTGGTTGGGTATGAAGGAACAATGCCTATGTGACTCTCGCAGAGCCCGGCTGCCAAATTCGAAACGTCCAGCGATTGCGCCCACACGAAAGCTGCCAGCACTGAAAGCTCTACCTGCTTTTCACTGTCCCTTGGAACTGCATTCGCTGCCACACAGACATTCGCGCTCTGCAAAAGCCTTGGTTGGTTATGATGCAACAATGCCTATGTGACTCTCGCAGAGCCCGGCTGCCAAATTTGAAATGTACACCGATTGCGCCCACACGAAAGCTGCCAGCACTGAAAGCTCTACCTGGTTTTCTCTACCTTGGAACTTCATTCGCTGCCGCACAGACATTCGCGCTCCGCAAAAGCCTTGGTTGGTTATGATGCAACAATGCCTATGTGACTCTCGCAGAGCCCGGCTGCCAAATTCGAAACGTCCAGTGATTGCGCCCACACGAAAGCTGCCAGCACTGAAAGCTCTACCTGGATTTCACTGTCCCTTGGAACTGCATTCGCTGCCGCACAGACATTATCGCTCCGCATAAGCTTTATTTGTTTATGATGCAACAATGCCTATGTGACTCTCGCAGAGCCCGGCTGCCAAATTTGAAACGTCCAGCGATTGCGCCCACACGAAAGCTGCCAGCACTGAAAGCTCTACCTGGTTTTCACTGTCCCTTGGAACTGCATTCACTGCCGCACAGACATTCGCGCTCTGCAAAAGCCTTGGTTGGTTATGATGCAACAATGCCTATGTGACTCTCGCAGAGACCGGCTGCCAAATTTGAAACGTCCAGCGATTGCGCCCACACGAAAGCTGCCAGCACTGAAAGCTCTACCTGGTTTTCACTGTCCCTTGGAACTGCATTCGCTGCCGCACAGACATTCGCGCTCTGCGCAAGCCTTGGTTGGTTATGATGCAACAATGCCTATGTGACTCTGGCAGAGCCCGGCTGCCAAATTCGAAACGTCCAGCGACTGCGCCCACACGAAAGCTGCCAGCACTGAAAGCTCTACCTGGTTTTCACTGTCCCTTGGAACTGCATTCGCTGCCGCACAGACATTCGCGCTCTGCGCAAGCCTTGGTTGGTTATGATGCAACAATGCCTATGTGACTCTCGCAGAGACCGGCTGCCAAATTTGAAACGTCCAGCGATTGCGCCCACACGAAAGCTGCCAGCACTGAAAGCTCTACCTGGTTTTCACTGTCCCTTGGAACTGCATTCGCTGCCGCACAGACATTATCGCTCCGCAAAAGCCTTGGTTGGTTATGATGCAACAATGCCTATGTGAGTCTCCCACAGCCCACTGCCAAATTTGAAACGTCCACTGATTGCGCCCACACGAAAGCTGCCAGCACTGAAAGCTCTACCTGGTTTTCACTGTCCCTTGGAACTGCATTCGCTGCCGCACAGACATTTGCGCTTTGCAAAAGCCTTGGTTGGGTATGAAGCAACAATGCCTATGTGACTCTGGCAGAGCCCGGCTGCCAAATTCGAAACGTCCAGCGATTGCTCCCACACGAAAGCTGCCAGCACTGAAAGCTCTACCTGATTTTCACTGTCCCTTGGAACTGCATTCGCTGCCGCACAGACATTCACGCTCTGCGCAAGCCTTGGTTGGTTATGATGCAACAATGCCTATGTGACTCTGGCACAGCCCGGTGCCAAATTCGAAACGTCCAGCGATTGCGCCCACACGAAAGCTGCCAGCACTGAAAACTCTACCTGGTTTTCACTGTCCCTTGGAACTGCATTCGCTGCCGCACAGACATTATCGCTCCGCATAAGCTTTCTTTGTTTATGATGCAACAATGCCTATGTAACTCTGGCAGAGCCCGGCTGCCAAATTTGAAACGTCCAGCGATTGCGCCCACACGAAAGCTGCCAGCACTGAAAGCTCTACCTGGTTTTCACTGTCCCTTGGAACTGCATTCGCTGCCGCACAGACATTCGAGCTCTGCGCAAGCCTTGGTTGGTTATGATGCAACAATGCCTATGTGACTCTGGCAGAGCCCGGTTGCCAAATTCGAAACGTCCAGCGATTGCGCCCACACGAAAGCTGCCAGCACTGAAAGCTCTACCTGGATTTCACTGTCCCTTGGAACTGCATTCGCTGCCGCACAGACATTCGCGCTCTGCGCAAGCCTTGGTTGGTTATGATGCAACAATGCCTATGTGACTCTGGCAGAGCCTGGCTGCCAAATTTGAAACGTCCAGCGATTGCGCCCACACGAAAGCTGCCAGCACTGAAAGCTCTACCTGGTTTTCACTGTCCCTTGGAACTGCATTCGCTGCCGCACAGACATTAGCGCTCTGCGCAAGCCTTGGTTGGGTATGAAGGAACAATGCCTATGTGACTCTCGCAGAGCCCGGCTGCCAAATTCGAAACGTCCAGCGATTGCGCCCACACGAAAGCTGCCAGCACTGAAAGCTCTACCTGGTTTTCACTGTCCCTTGGAACTGCATTCGCTGCCACACAGACATTCGCGCTCTGCAAAAGCCTTGGTTGGTTATGATGCAACAATGCCTATGTGACTCTCGCAGAGCCCGGCTGCCAAATTTGAAATGTACACCAATTGCGCCCACACGAAAGCTGCCAGCACTGAAAGTTCTACCTGGTTTTCACTGTCCCTTGGAACTGCATTCGCTGCCGCACAGACATTCGCGCTCTGCAAAAGCCTTGATTGGTTATGATGCAACAATGCCTATGTGACTCTGGCAGAGCCCGGCTGCCAAATTCGAAACGTCCAGCGATTGCGCCCACACGAAAGCTGCCAGCAGTGAAAGCTCTACCTGGTTTTCACTGTCCCTTGGAACTGCATTCGCTGCCGCACAGACATTCACGCTCTGCGCAAGCCTTGGTTGGTTATGATGCAACAATGCCTATGTGACTCTGGCAGAGACCGGCTGCCAAATTTGAAACGTCCAGCGATTGCGCCCACACGAAAGCTGCCAGCACTGAAAGCTCTACCTGGTTTTCACTGTACCTTGGAACTGCATTCGCTGCCGCACAGACATTATCGCTCCGCATAAGCTTTATTCGTTTATGATGCAACAATGCCTATGTGACTCTGGCAGAGCCCGGCTGCCAAATTTGAAACGTCCAGCGATTGCGCCCACACGAAAGCTGCCAGCACTGAAAGCTCTACCTGGTTTTCACTGTCCCTTGGAACTGCATTCACTGCCGCACAGACATTCGCGCTCTGCAAAAGCCTTGGTTGGTTATGATGCAACAATGCCTATGTGACTCTGGCAGAGCCCGGCTGCCAAATTTGAAACGTCCAGCGATTGCGCCCACACGAAAGCTGCCAGCACTGAAAGCTCTACCTGGATTTCACTGTCCCTTGGAACTGCATTCGCTGCCGCACAGACATTCACGCTCTGCGCAAGCCTTGGTTGGTTATGATGCAACAATGCCTATGTGACTCTCGCAGAGACCGGCTGCCAAATTTGAAACGTCCAGCGATCACGCCCACACGAAAGCTGCCAGCACTGAAAGCTCTACCTGGTTTTCACTGTCCCTTGGAACTGCATTCGCTGCCGCACAGACATTCACGCTCTGCGCAAGCCTTGGTTGGTTATGATGCAACAATGCCTATGTGACTCTGGCAGAGCCCGGCTGCCAAATTTGAAACGTCCAGCGATTGCGCCCACACGAAAGCTGCCAGCACTGAAAGCTCTACCTGGTTTTCACTGTCCCTTGGAACTTCATTCGCTGCCGCACAGACATTCGCGCTCCGCAAAAGCCTTGGTTGGTTATGATGCAACAATGCCTATGTGACTCTCGCAGAGCCCGGCTGCCAAATTCGAAACGTCCACTGATTGCGGCCACACGAAAGCTGCCAGCACTGAAAGCTCTACCTGGTTTTCACTGTCCCTTGGAACTGCATTCGCTGCCGCACAGACATTATCGCTCCGCATAAGCTTTATTTGTTTCTGATGCAACAATGCCTATGTGACTCTCGCAGAGACCGGCTGCGAAATTTGAAACGTCCAGCGATTGCGCCCACACGAAAGCTGCCAGCACTGAAAGCTCTACCTGGTTTTCACTGTCCCTTGGAACTGCATTCACTGCCGCACAGACATTCGCGCTCTGCAAAAGCCTTGGTTGGTTATGATGCAACAATGCCTATGTGACTCTCGCAGAGCCCGGCTGCCAAATTTGAAACGTCCAGCGATTGCGCCCACACGAAAGCTGCCAGCACTGAAAGCTCTACCTGGTTTTCACTGTCCCTTGGAACTGCATTCGCTGCCGCACAGACATTCGCGCTCTGCGCAAGCCTTTGTTGGTTATGATGCAACAATGCCTATGTGACTCTCGCAGAGCCCGGCTGCCAAATTCGAAACGTCCAGCGATTGCGCCCACACGAAAGCTGCCAGCACTGAAAGCTCTACCTGGTTTTCACTGTCCCTTGGAACTGCATTCGCTGCCGCACAGACACTCACGCTCTGCGCAAGCCTTGGTTGGTTATGATGCAACAATGCCTATGTGACTCTCGCAGAGACCGGCTGCCAAATTTGAAACGTCCAGCGATCGCGCCCACACGAAACCTGCCAGCACTGAAAGCTCTACCTGGTTTTCACTGTCCCTTGGAACTGCATTCGCTGCCGCACAGACATTCACGCTCTGCGCAAGCCTTGGTTGGTTATGATGCAACAATGCCTATGTGACTCTCGCAGAGCCCGGCTGCCAAATTTGAAACGTCCAGCGATTGCGCCCACACGAAAGCTGCCAGCACTGAAAGCTCTACCTGGTTTTCACTGTCCCTTGGAACTGCATTCGCTGCCGCACAGACATTCGCGCTCTGCGCAAGCCTTGGTTGGTTATGATGCAACAATGCCTATGTGACTCTGGCAGAGCCCGGCTGCCAAATTTGAAACGTCCAGCGATTGCGCCCACACGAAAGCTGCCAGCACTGAAAGCTCTACCTGGTTTTCACTGTCCCTTGGAACTGCATTCGCTGCCGCACAGACATTATCGCTCCGCAAAAGCCTTGGTTGGTTATGATGCAACAATGCCTATGTGAGTCTCGCACAGCCCACTGCCAAATTTAAAACATCCACTGATTGCGCCCACACGAAAGCTGCCAGCACTGAAAGCTCTACCTGGTTTTCACTGTCCCTTGGAACTGCATTCGCTGCCGCACAGACATTTGCGCTTTGCAAAAGCCTTGGTTGGATACGAAGCAACAATGCCTATGTGACTCTGGCAGAGCCCGGCTGCCAAATTCGAAACGTCCAGCGATTGCTCCCACACGAAAGCTGCCAGCACTGAAAGCTCTACCTGGTTTTCACTGTCCCTTGGAACTGCATTCGCTGCCGCACAGACATTCACGCTCTGCACAAGCCTTGGTTGGTTATGATGCAACAATGCCTATGTGACTCTGGCAGAGCCCGGCTGCCAAATTCGAAACGTCCAGCGATTGCGCCCACACGAAAGCTGCCAGCACTGAAAGCTCTACCTGGTTTTCACTGTCCCTTGGAACTGCATTCGCTGCCGCACAGACATTCACGCTCTGCGCAAGCCTTGGTTGGTTATGATGCAACAATGCCTATGTGACTCTGGCAGAGCCCGGCTGCCAAATTCGAAACGTCCAGCGATTGCGCCCATACGAAAGCTGCCAGCACTGAAAGCTCTACCTGGTTTTCACTGTCCCTTGGAACTGCATTCGCTGCCGCACAGACATTCGCGCTCCGCAAAAGCCTTGGTTGGTTATGATGCAACAATGCCTATGTGACTCTGGCAGAGCCCGGCTGCCAAATTCGAAACGTCCAGTGATTGCGCCCACACGAAAGCTGCCAGCACTGAAAGGTCTACCTGGATTTCACTGTCCCTTGGAACTGCATTCGCTGCCGCACAGACATTATCGCTCCGCATAAGCTTTATTTGTTTCTGATGCAACAATGCCTATGTGACTCTCGCAGAGACCGGCTGCCAAATTTGAAACGTCCAGCGATTGCGCCCACACGAAAGCTGCCAGCACTGAAAGCTCTACCTGGTTTTCACTGTCCCTTGGAACTGCATTCACTGCCGCACAGACATTCGCGCTCTGCAAAAGCCTTGGTTGGTTATGATGCAACAATGCCTATGTGAGTCTCCCACAGCCCACTGCCAAATTTAAAACGTCCACTGATTGCGCCCACACGAAAGCTGCCAGCACTGAAAGCTCTACCTGGTTTTCACTGTCCCTTGGAACTGCATTCGCTGCCGCACAGACATTTGCGCTTTGCAAAAGCCTTGGTTGGGTATGAAGCAACAATGCCTATGTGACTCTGGCAGAGCCCGGCTGCCAAATTCAAAACGTCCAGCGATTGCTCCCACACGAAAGCTGCCAGCACTGAAAGCTCTACCTGATTTTCACTGTCCCTTGGAACTGCATTCGCTGCCGCACAGACATTCACGCTCTGCGCAAGCCTTGGTTGGTTATGATGCAACAATGCCTATGTGACTCTGGCAGAGCCCGGCTGCCAAATTTGAAACATTGACCGATTGCGCCCACACGAAAGCTGCCAGCACTGAAAGCTCTACCTGGTTTTCACTGTCCCTTGGAACTGCATTCGCTGCCGCACAGACATTCGCGGTCCGCAAAAGCCTTGGTTGGTTATGATGCAACAATGCCTATGTGAGTCTCGCACAGCCCACTGCCAAATTTGAAACGTCCACTGATTGCGCCCACACGAAAGCTGCCAGCACTGAAAGCTCTACCTGGTTTTCACTGTCCCTTGGAACTGCATTCGCTGCCGCACAGAGATTCGCGCTCTGCGCAAGCCTTGGTTGGTTATGATGCAACAATGCCTATGTGACTCTGCAGAGCCCGCTGCCAAATTCGAAACGTCCAGCGATTGCGCCCACACGAAAGCTGCCAGCACTGAAAGCTCTACCTGGTTTTCACTGTCCCTTGAACTGCATTCGCTGCCGCACAGACATTCGCGACTGCAAAAGCCTTGGTTGGTTATGATGCAACAATGCCTATGTGACTCTCGCACGGCCCGGCTGCCAAATTTGAAACGTCCAGCGATTGCGCCCACACGAAAGCTGCCAGCACTGAAAGCTCTACCTGGTTTTCACTGTCCCTTGGAACTGCATTCGGTGCCGCACAAGCATTATCTCTCCGCATAAGCTTTATTTGTTTATGATGCAACAATGCCTATGTGACTCTGGCAGAGACCGGCTGCCAAATTTGAAACGTCCAGCGATTGCGCCCACACGAAAGCTGCCAGCACTGAAAGCTCTACCTGGTTTTCACTGTCCCTTGGAACTGCATTCGCTGCCGCACAGACATTATCGCTCCGCAAAAGCCTTGGTTGGTTATGATGCAACAATGCCTATGTGAGTCTCGCACAGCCCACTGCCAAATTTAAAACGTCCACTGATTGCGCCCACACGAAAGCTGCCAGCACTGAAAGCTCTACCTGGTTTTCACTGTCCCTTGGAACTGCATTCGCTGCCGCACAGACATTTGCGCTTTGCAAAAGCCTTGGTTGGGTACGAAGCAACAATGCCTATGTGACTCTGGCAGAGCCCGGCTGCCAAATTCGAAACGTCCAGCGATTGCTCCCACACGAAAGCTGCCAGCACTGAAAGCTCTACCTGGTTTTCACTGTCCCTTGGAACTGCATTCGCTGCCGCACAGACATTCACGCTCTGCGCAAGCCTTGGTTGGTTATGATGCAACAATGCCTATGTGACTCTGGCAGAGCCCGGCTGCCAAATTCGAAACGTCCAGCGATTGCGCCCATACGAAAGCTGCCAGCACTGAAAGCTCTACCTGGTTTTCACTGTCCCTTGGAACTGCATTCGCTGCCGCACAGACATTCGCGCTCCGCAAAAGCCTTGGTTGGTTATGATGCAACAATGTCTATGTGACTCTGGCAGAGCCCAGCTGCCAAATTCGAAACGTCCAGTGATTGCGCCCACACGAAAGCTGCCAGCACTGAAAGCTCTACCTGGATTTCACTGTCCCTTGGAACTGCATTCGCTGCCGCACAGACATTATCGCTCCGCATAAGCTTTATTTGTTTCTGATGCAACAATGCCTATGTGACTCTCGCAGAGACCGGCTGCCAAATTTGAAACGTCCAGCGATTGCGCCCACACGAAAGCTGCCAGCACTGAAAGCTCTACCTGGTTTTCACTGTCCCTTGGAACTGCATTCACTGCCGCACAGACATTCGCGCTCTGCGCAAGCCTTGGTTGGTTATGATGCAACAATGCCTATGTGACTCTCGCAGAGCCCGGCTGCCAAATTTGAAACGTCCAGCGATTGCGCCCACACGAAAGCTGCCAGCACTGAAAGCTCTACCTGGTTTTCACTGTCCCTTGGAACTGCATTCGCTGCCGCACAGACATTCGCGCTCTGCGCAAGCCTTTGTTGGTTATGATGCAACAATGCCTATGTGACTCTCGCAGAGCCCGGCTGCCAAATTCGAAACGTCCAGCGATTGCGCCCAACGAAAGCTGCCAGCACTGAAAGCTCTACCTGGTTTTCACTGTCCCTTGGAACTGCATTCGCTGCCGCACAGACACTCACGCTCTGCGCAAGCCTTGGTTGGTTATGATGCAACAATGCCTATGTGACTCTCGCAGAGACCGGCTGCCAAATTTGAAACGTCCAGCGATCGCGCCCACACAAAACCTGCCAGCACTGAAAGCTCTACCTGGTTTTCACTGTCCCTTGGAACTGCATTCGCTGCCGCACAGACATTCACGCTCTGCGCAAGCCTTGGTTGGTTATGATGCAACAATGCCTATGTGACTCTGGCAGAGCCCGGCTGCCAAATTTGAAACGTCCAGCGATTGCGCCCACACGAAAGCTGCCAGCACTGAAAGCTCTACCTGGTTTTCACTGTCCCTTGGAACTGCATTCGCTGCCGCACAGACATTCGCGCTCTGCGCAAGCCTTGGTTGGTTATGATGCAACAATGCCTATGTGACTCTCGCAGAGCCCGGCTGCCAAATTTGAAACGTCCACTGATTGCGCCCACACGAAAGCTGCCAGCACTGAAAGCTCTACCTGGTTTTCACTGTCCCTTGGAACTGCATTCGCTGCCGCACAGACATTCGCGCTCTGCGTAAGCCTTTGTTGGTTATGATGCAACAATGCCTATGTGACTCTCGCAGAGCCCGGCTGCCAAATTTGAAACGTCCAGCGATTGCACCCACACGAAAGCTGCCAGCACTGAAAGCACTACCTGGTTTTCACTGTCCCTTGGAACTGCATTCGCTGCCGCACAGACATTATCTCTCCGCAAAAGCTTTATTTGTTTATGATGCAACAATGCCTATGTGACTCTCGCAGAGCCCGGCTGCCAAATTTGAAACGTCCAGCGATTGCGCCCACACGAAAGCTGCCAGCACTGAAAGCTCTACCTGGTTTTCACTGTCCCTTGGAACTGCTTTCGCTGCCACACAGACATTCGCGCTCTGCAAAAGCCTTGGTTGGGTATGAAGCAACAATGCCTATGTGACTCTCGCAGAGCCCAGCACCCAAATTCGAAACGTCCAGCGATTGCGCCCACACGAAAGCTGCCAGCACTGAAAGCTCTACCTGGTTTTCACTGTCCCTTGGAACTGCATTTGCTGCCGCACAGACATTCGCGCTCTGCGCAAGCCTTGGTTGGTTATGATGCAACAATGCCTATGTGACTCTGCAGAGCCCGCTGCCAAATTCGAAACGTCCAGCGATTGCGCCCACACGAAAGCTGCCAGCACTGAAAGCTCTACCTGGTTTTCACTGTCCCTTGAACTGCATTCGCTGCCGCACAGACATTCGCGACTGCAAAAGCCTTGGTTGGTTATGATGCAACAATGCCTATGTGACTCTCGCACGGCCCGGCTGCCAAATTTGAAACGTCCAGCGATTGCGCCCACACGAAAGCTGCCAGCACTGAAAGCTCTACCTGGTTTTCACTGTCCCTTGGAACTGCATGCGCTGCCGCACAGACATTCGCGCTCTGCGCAAGCTTTGGTTGGTTATGATGCAACAATGCCTATGTGACTCTCGCAGAGCCCGGCTGCCAAATTTGAAATGTACACCGATTGCGCCCACACGAAAGCTGCCAGTACTGAAAGTTCTACCTGGTTTTCACTGTCCCTTGGAACTGCATTCGCTGCCGCACAGACATTCGCGCTCTGCAAAAGCCTTGGTTGGGTATGAAGCAACAATGCCTATGTGACTCTGGCAGAGACCGGCTGCCAAATTTGAAACGTCCAGCGATTGCGCCCACACGAAAGCTGCCAGCACTGAAAGCTCTACCTGGTTTTCACTGTACCTTGGAACTGCATTCGCTGCCGCACAGACATTATCGCTCCGCATAAGCTTTATTCGTTTATGATGCAACAATGCCTATGTGACTCTGGCAGAGCCCGGCTGCCAAATTTGAAACGTCCAGCGATTGCGCCCACACGAAAGCTGCCAGCACTGAAAGCTCTACCTGGTTTTCACTGTCCCTTGGAACTGCATTCACTGCCGCACAGACATTCGCGCTCTGCAAAAGCCTTGGTTGGTTATGATGCAACAATGCCTATGTGACTCTGGCAGAGCCCGGCTGCCAAATTTGAAACGTCCAGCGATTGCGCCCATACGAAAGCTGCCAGCACTGAAAGCTCTACCTGGATTTCACTGTCCCTTGGAACTGCATTCGCTGCCGCACAGACATTCGCGCTCTGCGCAAGCCTTGGTTGGTTATGATGCAACAATGCCTATGTGACTCTGGCAGAGCCCGGCTGCCAAATTTGAAACGTCCAGCGATTGCGCCCACACGAAAGCTGCCAGCACTGAAAGCTCTACCTGGTTTTCACTGTCCCTTGGAACTGCATTCGCTGCCGCACAGACATTCACGCTCTGCGCAAGCCTTGGTTGGTTATGATGCAACAATGCCTATGTGACTCTCGCAGAGACCGGCTGCCAAATTTGAAACGTCCAGCGATCGCGCCCACACGAAAGCTGCCAGCACTGAAAGCTCTACCTGGTTTTCACTGTCCCTTGGAACTGCATTCGCTGCCGCACAGACATTCACGCTCTGCGCAAGCCTTGGTTGGTTATGATGCAACAATGCCTATGTGACTCTGGCAGAGCCCGGCTGCCAAAATTGAAACGTCCAGCGATTGCGCCCACACG
Source organism: Mycteria americana (assembly GCF_035582795.1). NCBI lineage: Eukaryota > Metazoa > Chordata > Aves > Ciconiiformes > Ciconiidae > Mycteria > Mycteria americana. Next base: position 260,592 of record NW_027445609.1, on the reverse strand, counting down.
AAAGCTGCCAGCACTGAAAGCTCTACCTGGTTTTCACTGTCCCTTGGAACTTCATTCGCTGCCGCACAGACATTCGCGCTCCGCAAAAGCCTTGGTTGGTTATGATGCAACAATGCCTATGCGACTCTCGCAGAGCCCGGCTGCCAAATTCGAAACGTCCACTGATTGCGCCCACACGAAAGCTGCCAGCACTGAAAGCTCTACCTGGTTTTCACTGTCCCTTGGAACTGCATTCGGTGCCGCACAAGCATTATCTCTCCGCATAAGCTTTATTTGTTTATGATGCAACAATGCCTATTTGACTCTGGCAGAGACCGGCTGCCAAATTTGAAACGTCCAGCGATTGCGCCCACACGAAAGCTGCCAGCACTGAAAGCTCTACCTGGTTTTCGCTGTCCCTTGGAACTGCATTCGCTGCCGCACAGACAGTATCTCTCCACCAAAGCTTAATTTGTTTATGATGCAACAATGCCTATGTGACTCTGGCAGAGACCGGCTGCCAAATTTGAAACGTCCAGCGATTGCGCGCAGACGAAAGCTGCCAGCACTGAAAGCTCTACCTGGTTTTCACTGTCCCTTGGAACTGCATTCGCTGCCGCACAGACATTCGCGCTCTGCAAAAGCCTTGGGTGGTTATGATGCAACAATGCCTGTGTTACTCTGGCATAGCCCGGCTCCCAAATTCGAAACGTCCAGCGATTGCGCCCACACGAAACCTGCCAGCACTGAAAGCTCTACCTGGTTTTCACTGTCCCTTGGAACTGCATTCGCTGCCGCACAGACATTATAACTCCGCATAAGCTTTATTTGTTTATGATGCAACAATGACTATGTGACTCTCGCAGAGACCGGCTGCCAAATTTGAAACGTCCAGCGATTGCGCCCACACAAAAGCTGCCAGCACTGAAAGCTCTACCTGGATTTCACTGTCCCTTGGAACTGCATTCGCTGCCGCACAGACATTCGCGCTCTGCAGAAGCCTTGGTTGGTTATGATGCAACAATGCCTATGTGACTCTGGCAGAACCCGGCTGCCAAATTCGAAACGTCCAGCGATTGCGCCCACACGAAAGCTGCCAGCACTGAAAGCTCTACCTGGTTTTCACTGTCCCTTGGAACTGCATTCGCTGCCGCACAGACATTCGCGCTGTGCGCAAGCCTTGGTTGGTTATGATGCAACAATGCCTATGTGATTCTCGAAGAGCCCAGCTGCCAAATGCGAAACGTCCAGCGATTGCGCCCACACGAAAGCTGCCAGCACTGAAAGCTCTACCTGCTTTTCACTGTCCCTTGGAACTGCATTCGCTGCCGCACAGACATTCGCGCTCTGCGCAAGCCTTGGTTGGTTATGATGCAACAATTCCTATATGACTCTCGCACAGCCCGGCTGCCAAATTTGAAACGTCCACTGATTGCGCCCACACGAAAGCTGCCAGCACTGAAAGCTCTACCTGGTTTTCACTGTCCCTTGGAACTGCATTCGCTGCCGCACAGACATTAGCGCTCTGCGCAAGCCTTGGTTGGTTATGATGCAACAATGCCTTTGTGACTCTGGCAGAGCCCGGCTGCCAAATTCAAAACGTCCAGCGATTGCACCCACACGAAAGCTGCCAGCACTGAAAGCTCTACCTGGTTTTCACTGTCCCTTGGAACTGCATTCGTTGCCGCATAGACATTATCTCTCCACCAAAGCTTAATTTGTTTATGATGCAACAATGCCTATGTGACTCTTGCAGAGACCGGCTGCCAAATTTGAAACGTCCAGCGATTGCGCCCACACGAAAGCTGCCAGCACTGAAAGCTCTACCTAGTTTTCGCTGTCCCTTGGAACTGCATTCGCTGCCGCTCAGACATTATCTCTCCACCAAAGCTTAATTTGTTTATGATGCAACAATGCCTATGTTACTCTGGCAGACCCCGGCTGCCAAATTCGAAACGTCCAGCGATTGCGCGCAGACGAAAGCTACCAACACTGAAAGCTCTACCTGGTTTCACTGTCCCTTGGAACTGCATTCGCTGCCGCACAGACATTCGCGCTCTGCAAAAGCCTTGGGTGGTTATGATGCAACAATGCCTTTGTTACTCTGGCAGCGCCCGGCTCCCAAATTCGAAACGTCCAGCGATTGCGCCCACACGAAAGCTGCCAGCACTGAAAGCTCTACCTGGATTTCACTGTCCCTTGGAACTGCATTCGCTGCCGCACAGACATTCGCGGTCCGCAAAAGCCTTGGTTGGTTATGATGCAACAATGCCTATGTGACTCTCGCACAGCCCGCTGCCAAATTTAAAACGTCCACTGATTGCGCCCACACGAAAGACGCCAGCACTGAAAGTTCTACCTGGTTTTCACTGTCCCTTGGAAGTGCATTCGCTGCCGCACAGACATTCGCGCTCTGCAAAAGCCTTGGTTGGTTATGATGCAACAATGCCTATGTGACTCTGGCAGAGCCCGGCTGCCAAATTTGAATCGTCCAGCGATTGCGCCCACACGAAAGCTGCCAGCACTGAAAGTTCTACCTGGTTTTCACTGTCCCTTGGAACTTCATTCGCTGCCGCACAGACATTCGCGATCTGCCAAAGCCTTGGTTGGGTATGAAGCAACAATTCCTATGTGACTCTGGCAGAGCCCGGCTGCCAAATTTGAAACGTCCAGCGATTGCGCCCACACCAAAGCTGCCAGCACTGAAAGCTCTACCTGGATTTCACTGTCCCTTGGAACTGCATTCGCTGCCGCACAGACATTCGCGCTCCGCAAAAGCCTTGGTTGGTTATGATGCAACAATGCCTATGTGACTCTCGCACAGCCCGCTGCCAAATTTAAAAAGTCCACTGATTGCGCCCACATGAATGATGCCAGCACTGAAAGTTCTACCTGGTTTTCACTGTCCCTTGGAACTGCATTCGCTGCCGCACAGACATTCGCGCTCTGCAAAAGCCTTGGTTGGTTATGATGCAACAATGCCTATGTGACTCTCGCAGAGCCCGCCTGTCAAATTTTAAATGTACACCGATTGCGTCCACACGAAAGCTGCCAGCACTGAAAGCTCTACCTGGTTTTCACTGTCCCTTGGAACTGCATTCGCTGCCGCACAGACATTCGCGGTCCGCAAAAGCCTTGGTTGGTTATGATGCAACAATGCCTATGTGACTCTCGCACAGCCCGCTGCCAAATATAAAAAGTCCACTGATTGCACCCACACGAAAGCTGCCAGCACTGAAAGTTCTACCTGGTTTTCACTGTCCCTTGAAACTGCATTCGCTGCCGCACACACTTTCGTGCTCTGCAAAAGCCTTGGTTGGATATGAAGCAACACTGCCTATGTGACTCTCGCAGAGCCGGGCTGCCAAATTCGAAACACCAGCGATAGCGCCCATACGAAAGCTGCCAGCACTGAAAGCTCCACCTGGTTTTCACTGTCCCTTGGAACTGCATTCGCTGCCGCACATTCGCGGTTCGCAAAAGCCTTGGTTGGTTATGATGCAACAATGCCTATGTGACTCTGGCAGAGCCCGGCTGCCAAATTCGAAACGTCCAGCGATTGCGCCCACACGAAAGCTGCCAGCACTGAAAGCTCTACCTGGTTTTCACTGTCCCTTGGAACTGCATTCACTGCCGCACAGATATTCGCGATCCACAAAAGCCTTGGTTGGGTACGAAGCAACAATGCCTATGTGACTCTGGCAGAGCCCGGCTGCCAAATTCGAAACGTCCAGCGATTGCGCCCACACGAAAGCTGCCAGCACTGAAAGCTCTACCTGGTTTTCACTGTCCCTTGGAACTGCATTCGCTGCCGCACAGACATTCGCGCTGTGCGCAAGCCTTGGTTGGTTATGATGCAACAATGCCTATGTGACTCTCGAAGAGCCCAGCTGCAAAATGCGAAACGTCCAGCGATTGCGCCCACACGAAAGCTGCCAGCACTGAAAGCTCTACCTGCTTTTCACTGTCCCTTGGAACTGCATTCGCTGCCGCACAGACATTCGCGCTCTGCGCAAGCCTTGGTTGGTTATGATGCAACAATTCCTATGTGACTCTCGCACAGCCCGGCTGCCAAATTTGAAATGTCCACTGATTGCGCCCACACGAAAGCTGCCAGCACTGAAAGCTCTACCTGGTTTTCACTGTCCCTTGGAACTGCATTCGCTGCCGCACAGACATTAGCGCTCTGCGCAAGCCTTGGTTGGTTATGATGCAACAATGCCTTTGTGACTCTGGCAGAGCCCGGCTGCCAAATTCAAAACGTCCAGCGATTGCACCCACATGAAAGCTGCCAGCACTGAAAGCTCTACCTGGTTTTCACTGTCCCTTGGAACTGCATTCGCTGCCGCACAGACATTATCTCTCCACCAAAGCTTAATTTGTTTATGATGCAACAATGCCTATGTGACTCTGGCAGAGACCGGCTGCCAAATTTGAAACGTCCAGGGATTGCGCCCACACGAAAGCTGCCAACACTGAAAGCTCTACCTGGTTTTCACTGTCCCTTGGAACTGCATTCGCTGCCGCACAGACATTCGCGCTCTGCAAAAGCCTTGGGTGGTTATGATGCAACAATGCCTGTGTTACTCTGGCAGAGCCCGGCTCCCAAATTCGAAACGTCCAGCGATTGCGCCCACACGAAACCTGCCAGCACTGAAACCTCTACCTGGTTTTCACTGTCCCTTGGAACTGCATTCGCTGCCGCACAGACATTATAACTCCGCATAAGCTTTATTTGTTTATGATGCAACAATGACTATGTGACTCTCGCAGAGCCCGGCTTCCAAATTTGAAACGTCCAGCGATTGCTCCCACACGAAAGCTGCCAGCACTGAAAGCTCTACCTGGTTTTCGCTGTCCCTTGGAACTGCATTCGCTGCCGCACAGACATTATCTCTCCACCAAAGCTTAATTTGTTTATGATGCAACAATGCCTATGTGACTCTGGCAGAGACCGGCTGCCAAATTTGAAACGTCCAGCGATTGCGCGCAGACGAAAGCTACCAACACTGAAAGCTCTACCTGGTTTTCACTGTCCCTTGGAACTGCATTCGCTGCCGCACAGACATTCGCGCTCTGCAAAAGCCTTGGGGGGTTATGATGCAACAATGCCTTTGTTACTCTGGCAGAGCCCGGCTCCCAAATTCGAAACGTCCAGCGATTGCGCCCACACGAAAGCTGCCAGCACTGAAAGCTCTACCTGGATTTCACTGTCCCTTGGAACTGCATTCGCTGCCGCACAGACATTCGCGGTCCGCAAAAGCCTTGGTTGGTTATGATGCAACAATGCCTATGTGACTCTCGCACAGCCCGCTGCCAAATTTAAAACGTCCACTGATTGCGCCCACACGAAAGACGCCAGCACCGGAAAGTTCTACCTGGTTTTCACTGTCCCTTGGAACTGCATTCGCTGCCGCACAGACATTCGCGCTCTGCAGAAGCCTTGGTTGGTTATGATGCAACAATGCCTATGTGACTCTGGCAGAGCCCGGCTGCCAAATTTGAAACGTCCAGCGATTGTGACCACACGAAAGCTGCCAGCACTGAAAGCTCTACCTGGTTTTCGCTGTCCCTTGGAACTGCATTCGCTGCCGCACAGACATTATCTCTCCACCAAAGCTTAATTTGTTTATGATGCAACAATGCCTATGTGACTCTGGCAGAGCCCGGCTGCCAAATTCGAAACGTCCAGCGATTGCGCCCACACGAAAGCTGCCAGCACTGAAAGCTCTACCTGGTTTTCACTGTCCCTTGGAACTGCATTCGCTGCCGCACAGACATTCGCGCTCTGCGCAAGCCTTGGTTGGTTATGATGCAACAATGCCTCTGTGACTCTGGCAGAGCCCGGCTGCCAAATTTGAATCGTACAGCGATTGCGCCCACACGAAAGCTGCCAGCACTGAAAGTTCTACCTGGTTTTCACTGTCCCTTGGAACTTCATTCGCTGCCGCACAGACATTCGCGCTCTGCCAAAGCCTTGGTTGGGTATGAAGCAACAATTCCTATGTGACTCTGGCAGAGCACGGCTGCCAAATTCGAAAAGTACTCCGATTGCACCCACACCAAAGCTGCCAGCACTGAAAGCTCTACCTGGATTTCACTGTCCCTTGGAACTGCATTCGCTGCCGCACAGACATTCGCGCTCCGCAAAAGCCTTGGTTGGTTATGATGCAACAATGCCTATGTGACTCTGGCACAGCCCGCTGCCAAATTTAAAACGTCCACTGATTGCGCCCACATGAAAGATGCCAGCACTGAAAGTTCTACCTGGTTTTCACTGTCCCTTGGAACTGCATTCGCTGCCGCACAGACATTCGCGCTCTGCAAAAGCCTTGGTTGGTTTTGATGCAACAATGCCTATGTGACTCTCGCAGAACCCGGCTGTCAAATTTTAAATGTACACCGATTGCGTCCACACGAAAGCTGCCAGCACTGAAAGCTCTACCTGGTTTTCACTGTCCCTTGGAACTGCATTCGCTGCCGCACAGACATTCGCGGTCCGCAAAAGCCTTGGTTGGTTATGATGCAACAATGCCTATGTGACTCTCGCACAGCCCGCTGCCAAATATAAAAAGTCCACTGATTGCGCCCACACGAAAGCTGCCAGCACTGAAAGTTCTACCTGGTTTTCACTGTCCCTTGGAACTGCATTCGCTGCCGCACACACTTTCGTGCTCTGCAAAAGCCTTGGTTGGATATGAAGCAACAATGCCTATGTGACTCTCGCAGAGCCGGGCTGCCAAATTCGAAACACCAGCGATTGCGCCCACACGAAAGCTGCCAGCACTGAAAGCTCTACCTGGTTTTCACTGTCCCTTGGAACTGCATTCGCTGCCGCACAGACATTCGCGCTCCGCAAAAGCCTTGGTTGGTTATGATGCAACAATGCCTATGTGACTCTGGCAGAGACCGGCTGCCAAATTCGAAACGTCCAGCGATTGCGCCCACACGAAAGCTGCCAGCACTGAAAGCTCTACCTGGTTTTCACTGTCCCTTGGAACTGCATTCGCTGCCGCACAGACATTCGCGCTCCGCAAAAGCCTTGGTTGGTTATGATGCAACAATGCCTATGTGACTCTGGCAGAGACCGGCTGCCAAATTCGAAACGTCCAGCGATTGCGCCCACACGAAAGCTGCCAGCACTGAAAGCTCTACCTGGTTTTCACTGTCCCTTGGAACTGCATTCGCTGCCGCACAGACATTCGCGCTCCGCAAAAGTCTTGGTTGGTTATGATGCAACAATGCCTATGTGACTCTGGCAGAGCCCGGCTGCCAAATTCGAAACGTCCAGCGATTGCGCCCACACGAAAGCTGCCAGCACTGAAAGCTCTACCTGGTTTTCGCTGTCCCTTGGAACTGCATTCGCTGCCGCACAGACATTATCTCTCCACCAAAGGTTAATTTGTTTATGATGCAACAATGCCTATGTGACTCTCGAAGAGACCGGCTGCCAAATTTGAAACGTCCAGCGATTGCGCCCACACGAAAGCTGCCAGCACTGAAAGCTCTACCTGGTTTTCACTGTCCCTTGGAACTGCATTCGCTGCCGCACAGACATTCGCGGTCCGCAAAAGTCTTGGTTGGTTATGATGCAACAATGCCTATGTGACTCTCGCACAGCCCGCTGCCAAATTTAAAACGTCCACTGATTGCGCCCACACGAAAGACGCCAGCACTAAAAGTTCTACCTGGTTTTCACTGTCCCTTGGAACTGCATTCGCTGCCGCACAGACATTCGCGCTCTGCAAAAGCCTTGGTTGGTTATGATGCAACAATGCCTATGTGACTCTGGCAGAGCCCGGCTGCCAAATTCGAAACGTCCAGCGATTGCGCCCACACGAAAGCTGCCAGCACTGAAAGCTCTACCTGGTTTTCACTGTCCCTTGGAACTGCATTCGCTGCCGCACAGACATTCGCGCTCCGCAAAAGCCTTGGTTGGTTATGATGCAACAATGCCTATGTGACTCTCGCACAGCCCGCTGCCAAATTTAAAACGTCCAGCGATTGCGCCCACACGAAAGCTGCCAGCACTGAAAGCTCTACCTGGTTTTCGCTGTCCCTTGGAACTGCATTCGCTGCCGCACAGACATTCGCGCTCTGCGCAAGCCTTGGTTGGTTATGATGCAACAATGCCTATGTGACTCTGGCAGAGCCCGGCTGCCAAATTTGAAACGTCCAGCGATTGCACCCACACGAAAGCTGCCAGCACTGAAAGCTCTACCTGGATTTCACTGTCCCTTGGAACTTCATTCGCTGCCGCACAGACATTCGCGCTCTGCCAAAGCCTTGGTTGGGTATGAAGCAACAATTCCTATGTGACTCTGGCAGAGCCCGGCTGCCAAATTCGAAACGTCCAGCGATTGCGCCCACACGAAAGCTGCCAGCACTGAAAGCTCTACCTGGATTTCACTGTCCCTTGGAACTGCATTCGCTGCCGCACAGACATTCGCGGTCCGCAAAAGCCTTGGTTGGTTATGATGCAACAATGCCTATGTGACTCTGGCACAGCCCGCTGCCAAATTTAAAACCTCCACTGATTGCGCCCACATGAAAGATGCCAGCACTGAAAGTTCTACCTGGTTTTCACTGTCCCTTGGAACTGCATTCGCTGCCGCACAGACATTCGCGCTCTGCAAAAGCCTTGGTTGGTTATGATGCAACAATGCCTATGTGACTCTCGCAGAGCCCGGCTGCCAAATTTTAAATGTACACCGATTGCGTCCACACGAAAGCTGCCAGCACTGAAAGCTCTACCTGGTTTTCACTGTCCCTTGGAACTCCATTCGCTGCCGCACAGACATTCGCGGTCCGCAAAAGCCTTGGTTGGTTATGATGCAACAATGCCTATGTGACTCTCGCACAGCCCGCTGCCAAATATAAAAAGTCCACTGATTGCGCCCACACGAAAGCTGCCAGCACTGAAAGTTCTACCTGGTTTTCACTGTCCCTTGGAACTGCATTCGCTGCCACACAGACATTCACGCTCTACAAAAGCCTTGGTTGGGTATGAGGCAACAATGCCTATGTGACACTGGCAGAGCCCGGCTGCCAAATTCGAAACGTCCAGCGATTGCGCCCACACGAAAGCTGCCAGCACTGAAAGCTCTACCTGGTTTTCACTGTCCCTTGGAACTGCATTCCCTGCCGCACAGACATTCGCGCTCCGCAAAAGCCTTGGTTGGTTATGATGCAACAATGCCTATGTGACTCTCGCAGAGACCGGCTGCCAAATTTGAGACGTTCACCGTTTGCGCCCACACGAAAACTGCCAGCACTGAAAGCTCTACCTGGTTTTCACTGTCCCTTGGAACTGCATTCTCTGCCGCACAGACATTCGCGCTCCGCAAAAGCCTTGGTTGGTTATGATGCAACAATGCCTATGTGACTCTGGCAGAGCTCGGCTGCCAAATTCGAAACATCCAGCGATTGCGCCCACACGAAAGCTGCCAGCACTGAAAGCTCTACCTGGTTTTCACTGTCCCTTGGAACTGCATTCGCTGCCGCACAGACAGTATCTCTCCGCATAAGCTTTATTTGTTTATGATGCAACAATCACTACGTGACTCTCGCAGAGCCTGGCTGCCAAATTTTAAATGTCCAACGATTGCGCCCACACGAAAGCTGCCAGCACTGAAAGCTCTACCTGGTTTTCACTGTCCCTTGGAACTGCATTCGCTGCCGCACACACTTTCGTGCTCTGCAAAAGCCTTGGTTGGATATGAAGCAACAATGCCTATGTGACTCTCGCAGAGCCGGGCTGCCAAATTCGAAACATCCAGCGACAACGCCCACACGAAAGCTGCCAGCACTGAAAGCTCCACCTGGTTTTCTCTGTCCCTTGGAACGGCATTCGCTGCCACACAGACATTCACGCTCTACAAAAGCCTTGTTTGGGTATGAGGCAACAATGCCTATGTTACTCTGGCAGACCCCGGCTGCCAAATTCGAAACGTCCAGCGATTGCGCCCACACGAAAGCTGCCAGCACTGAAAGCTCTACCTGGTTTTCACTGTCCCTTGGAACTGCATTCGCTGCCGTACAGATATTCGCGATCTGCAAAAGCCTTGGTTGCTTATGATGCAACAATGCCTATGTGACTCTGGCAGAGCCCGGCTGCCAAATTCGAAACGTCCAGCGATTGCGCCCACACGAAAGCTGCCAGCACTGAAAGCTCTACCTGGTTTTCACTGTCCCTTGGAACTGCATTCGCTGCCGCACACACATTCGCGCTCCGCAAAAGCCTTGGTTGGTTATGATGCAACAATGCCTATGTGACTCTGGCAGAGACCGGCTGCCAAATTCGAAACGTCCAGCGATTGCGCCCACACGAAAGCTGCCAGCACTGAAAGCTCTACCTGGTTTTCACTGTCCCTTGGAACTGCATTCGCTGCCGCACAGACATTCGCGCTCTGCGCAAGCCTTGGTCGGTTGTGATGCAACAATACCAATGTGACTCTGGCAGAGCCCGGCTGCCAAATTCGAAACGTCCAGCGATTGCGCCCACACGAAAGCTGCCAGCACTGAAAGCTGTACCTGGTTTTCACTGTCCCTTGGAACTGCATTCGCTGCCGCACAGACATTCGCGCTCTGCAAAAGCCTTGGTTGGTTATGATGCAACAATGCCTATGTGACACCTTTTCTCTCATTGCCTGGTATTGGATGGTATTTTAGGGTGTTTTTCGGAATGTGTTTCACAGCCGCTGCTCACAAGCATTAACACAACGCGCAGGTGTAGCCAGGAGCAGGCTGATGCATTCTTCAGTTCAGCTTGCAAAAAAGATCACTTGCAGTGTGGCAAAGGCACGTCACAGAGCTACAGAAAGTAGCAGCGGGAAGAGAGGCCAAGCAGTGCCTGTTTCCTGAAGAGTGAAGACTTGAAGAACGAGGATCAGCACCAACCGCACACAAAAGACGACGAAGAAGAAGGGGTGTGTGGTAGCGTGGGGCATTTTCCAAAGCAGGACACATGTCGATGACAAGCAGCCTTTTTGCCTTCCCAAACTTGCTGCGCTGTGCTTCTTGGCCAGGGATGCATGACAAGCACTCTCGTGCCTGCCCCGCGCTTGTATCGCATGCAGGGAGAGCTGCAAAGTGGCAGCTCCTGATGGTGCAGCAAGCCTGCAGCCCTGCCAAGCACGGGCTGTTTTGCACAAGCAAGAACCCCTGGGGAAACGGAGCCAAGGGAAGAGCAGAGCTCGCTCCCACTGCAAACTTGCAATGGGCAAGAGAGCCCCAGGCAGCCAGGGCGCAAGTGGCACCTTGGCGGTGCAAGAGCAGCAGGCAAGAACCTCGCCGCAAGGGCCCCGAGGACCCTGACAAGGGGCTGTGCTCAGTGCTACAGAGGACAAGAAGCAACCCCCGGGGGCCACCCTGGCGGCCCACCCGGGAGTCTAGCAAGCTTCCTCCCCCCGGATGCGGGGCACGAGGGCCACCTTCGTGGAGCAGGAGCAGCAGGCACCTAGCCAAAAGGGCCCAAAGAAGCCCTGGCAGGGGCCGTGTGCTCGGTGCTGCAGAGGAAGGCAAAAAACCCCCGGGGACACTTGCTAGCCCACCTTGGGGGAAAAAAAAAGCCTTCCTCCCCCCAGCTGCAGGGCACGAGAGGCCATCTTCGTGGTGCATGAGCAGCAGGCAGTAACCTAGCCAAAAAGGACCAGAGGAGCCCTGCGCTGACTAGTGGTCATGCTCAATGCTGCAGAGGAAGGCAAAAAACCCCCGGGGACCAGTGCCAATCTGCCCCGGGGGAAAATTCCTTCCTGACCCCAGAGCTGGCGATCGGCTATTCCCTGAGCATGTGAGCAAGACCTGCCTCCTCGTCCCACAGGCTGGTCACGCCTCCCAGGAGGTGCCCAAGCCCTATTCTCCCTCAACCTGCAGCCATCTCCGGGGCTTCCCAGAGTGGCCAAATGCCCCCGGCCCCATCGACCTTGGGGGCAAGAATCCCTCCCGCGCCTGGCAGGAGACCAGTGCGTGCTCCAAAGCACTGGGACCCCTGGGCAACATCTCCGCATCCCATTTCTTACGGCTGCTGCCACTGGCTCCGCAGGGCATGAGGACGGCGAGCTCTGCAGTGCTCCTCAAGAAGACACTCCCTTGCTCTTGCCACCGCTTTCCAGCTGAAAAGGCCCGATAGCCTCGGGCACCGCCAGCTCTTGCTGGTTCTTCTCATCTCCAGCAGCCTCGTCCAGCCTCCGGTCTTCCTCCCTCAGCCCCCTCCAAGGCATTCTGCCAGCTCTTCAAGGACTTCCTCTCGGATGTCTGCGGGCTGCCCCCGGGCCAGCTCTGTGGCGACGGGAGGATGCCCCCTTTTATCCCGCCCCGGGGCATTGTGACTGCTGCGTTGCCGGGCGGTGGCACTGTGCCATGGGGGTGACCGCCCCGCCCCCCCGCCCCGCGCAGCCCCGCCCGCCGCCCCTCTGCCCAGCGTCCTTTGGAGGAAGGCCTTTGGGGTGCTGGCCCCGAGGCAGTCCCTGTGCCCCGGGGGCCCGGGGGGCTGTCCCTTCTCCTTGCTGGCCACGCACTGGGCACAGCTGCTGAGCGTCCCGGACGCGTCCTCTGCCACTCGGCTCCCAAGGACAAACCTAGTGCCGTTACTCTTCTCTCAGGCTGCGGCAGAAACCAACCCTGCAGCCCGAAGACCACCCCCATTAGCCGTCCCCTCTCTGCGCCACAGCTAACGGCCACGAGCTCACGCAGCGAGGAGGACCAGGGACTTGACCTGGCTGAACACAAACCCTTTTCCGGGGGGCGCAACGGGGGTGACTTCAGCAGCCGCAGCCTGGGGGAAAGCCAAAGTGCAACCAGAGCCAGAGGTTGGGATGGACGGTGCCAAGAGACCACCATGGAAAGAACACAGGCTCTGAAAAACGGCGGAGCGGAGGTTACACTGGTGTGCTGGAAAGGCTGCTCATTTTCAGACCTAGAACCTTTGGCTCCGTGCCCAAAGCACAGGCAGGCAAACGACGACTCTTCCAAACTGTCAAAACAGCCCATTGCTGCTATCGCCCTCACATCCCCTTTTCCCACTGAAACCCAGCTGCGCAGTTGGCCGTGTTTAGACGGGATACAAAACTGCAGGCATTTAGGGAGGAGGAATGATCAGTTGCTGCTGATCATGCCGCTGTGGGTAAGGAGTTGGCTGGCCAGGTGGCCATCCGACACTAAAAGGCAAGTGCCTCTCTTTAAGAGTCCCGACGCGCCTGGAAGACCGCTGCCAAGAAGGACGCAGGATTTTGCCTTTTATAGGCCCGCCTGAAACCACCCGAGAACGTCGGTGTGGTGAAATTCTTGATGACGTTATTCCCATACAAAGGAACTTCATTGTTTGGGTTGTTTGAAATTGATTAAAGCAACTACAACAAACACTCTTCTGGCACACTCTTGGTAACTCGTTTGCAAAACGGGTGCGATTAGTGCAGAAAGCTGCCAGCGTCTGGCTATCCGTTCAAGAATCTCAACATTGTCATGCCAGCTCAGTGTGAAGAGACAACAGGCCCGAGCACGTGCCCAAACGTGGCTCTGGTGTGGCTCAGCGGGCTAGAGGTTCCTGGCAAGGGAACTGGAGGCCAGAGACGAACCTCAACAGAACCTAACCCGTACCTCAACAGAACATTAAACTGTTCAAGTACTCGTGCAAATCATAGACAATCCAAAACGCCCCACACAGATGCCTGGAGGCGTCGCTATTACCATCACGTGAATGACACGGTAGGTCCTGCCAGACCTACGGCCTGCAAAACCTGAAGACGACCAGCACACAGGCGCATACGTATCGATCTCGTTCTGTCCTCGCCAAAACTGCTGGCTGAGCTGCCATCAGCCTCAGTGACGGACAGCAGGCAAGACTCTCTCATCTGGCTTAGCTCACATGCAGCTCCTAGGAAAAGAGCTCTTTCAGAAAAGTCAGGTCTGGTTATGTTGGGAAAGTGTTTCAAGGAAATGTTTTTAATACTCTAGGTTGGTAGAGTATGGCATGGTAATACTCTAAGCATGGTAATCTCCCTCCAAGTCCTAGCTCTGCCACCGATAACCTGCTTGCTCATCAAAACCGATTCAATGTTATTCCTTGGAAATCTCTACCTTTCTTTCTTGGCACCAAAAGGGTGGCACTTCTTTCCGAGTGCAAGAGGAGTTACATAGGGTATACAGACAGCCCACGGAAAACGGAGAAATGAGTCTGGGATCACTTGCATCCACATTCCTTGGCATTCCAAGACTCCTATCCCACTCCTTTCCTTGCCAGCAGTCAAGAAAGACAGCCTGCGCAACATGTACAAGATGCTGACTTGGCCAGTGTCCTGCTTTCGGCTGGGACAGAGTTAATTTTCTTCCTAGTAGCTGGTACAGTGCTGTGTTTTGGATTTAGGATGAGAAGAAAGTTGATAACACACTGATGTTGGAGTTGTTGCTAAGTAGTGTATACACTAGTCAAGGACTTTTCAGCTTCCCGTGCTCTGCCAGGTGCACAAGCAGCTGGGAGGGGGCACAGCCAAGACAGTTGCCCCAAACTGGCCAAAGGGCTATTCCATACCATATGGAGTCACACTAAGGATATAAACTGTGGGGAGTTGGCGGGGGTTCGAGTTAACCCTAGGGGTTCGGGTTAGGGTTAGGGGTTAGGGTTAGAGGTTAGGATTAGGGTTAGGGTTAGGGGTTTGGGTTAGGGTTAGGGTCATTCGGGTTAGCTTTAGGGGTTAGGGTCATTAGGGTTAGCTTTAGGGGTTAGGGTTAGCTTTAGGGTTAAATGGTTGCAAGCCTCTTTGCTGTGAGCAATACCTGTTCATTGCCCTGTGGATTTCTTTTTTTTTTTTTGTTTTCCCCCTGGAGTCATTTTTAGAAATGCCTGAGCTGTTTCCCTTGGAAAAAGATCCCAAAACAAAAGAGCCAGAGAACAACAGGACTCTGTCAGAGCAAAGGTCCATGTGGCCCAATACTCTTGTCTCCAAGGTGGCCAACCGTCAACGTCTAAAGGAGAGCATATGAGCAGTGCAGGTCTACTTCTGCCGGGGTCCTGGGGGTGCTCATAGGCCTCAAGGGCTGGGACCGGCCTCCCCTGGCATCCCCACCCACACCGTCTCCTGCCAAGGGCCCAGGGGACGTGGTGTCTCAGCTCAGCCTGGGGGCCTTCGGTTCCTGCCTGAGCAATGGTGTGGGTGTGCCCGCCTCTGCCCCTCTCTCCTGCATGGGCCTGGGACCTGCACTGCAGAGAGCTGCTCTCCTGCATGGACCCCTCAGACCTAGGTCATAGCTTGTCATGCAGAGCTAGATGCAGAACAGAGCAGAACTATTCTATTCTGTTCTGTTCTAGTCTAGTCTAGTCTATTGCCTGCGCTCACCGGGAGTCGAGTAACAGCGAGACTGCTACTTGCCGGAAATGCCAGGGGGATTTCAGCTCCAAAAACACTTTCAAGGGCACAAATCAGAAAGATTACAAGTGGAAGCAGGGGTTTATGTCGAGATTTTATTTTCTGTTCTCTCACTTTCTCTCCTTTTCTCTCATTGCCTGGTATTGGATGGTATTTTAGGGTGTTTTTCGGAATGTGTTTCACAGCCGCTGCTCACAAGCATTAACACAACGCGCAGGTGTAGCCAGGAGCAGGCTGATGCATTCTTCAGTTCAGCTTGCAAAAAAGATCACTTGCAGTGTGGCAAAGGCACGTCACAGAGCTACAGAAAGTAGCAGCGGGAAGAGAGGCCAAGCAGTGCCTGTTTCCTGAAGAGTGAAGACTTGAAGAACGAGGATCAGCACCAACCGCACACAAAAGACGACGAAGAAGAAGGGGTGTGTGGTAGCGTGGGGCATTTTCCAAAGCAGGACACATGTCGATGACAAGCAGCCTTTTTGCCTTCCCAAACTTGCTGCGCTGTGCTTCTTGGCCAGGGATGCATGACAAGCACTCTCATGCCTGCCCCGCGCTTGTATCGCATGCAGGGAGAGCTGCAAAGTGGCAGCTCCTGATGGTGCAGCAAGCCTGCAGCCCTGCCGAGCACGGGCTGTTTTGCACAAGCAAGAACCCCTGGGGAAACGGAGCCAAGGGAAGAGCAGAGCTCGCTCCCACTGCAAACTTGCAATGGGCAAGAGAGCCCCAGGCAGCCAGGGCGCAAGTGGCACCTTGGCGGTGCAAGAGCAGCAGGCAAGAACCTCGCCGCAAGGGCCCCGAGGACCCTGACAAGGGGCTGTGCTCAGTGCTACAGAGGACAAGAAGCAACCCCCGGGGGCCACCCTGGCGGCCCACCCGGGAGTCTAGCAAGCTTCCTCCCCCCGGATGCGGGGCACGAGGGCCACCTTCGTGGAGCAGGAGCAGCAGGCACCTAGCCAAAAGGGCCCAAAGAAGCCCTGGCAGGGGCCGTGTGCTCGGTGCTGCAGAGGAAGGCAAAAAACCCCCGGGGACACTTGCTAGCCCACCTTGGGGGAAAAAAAAAGCCTTCCTCCCCCCAGCTGCAGGGCACGAGAGGCCATCTTCGTGGTGCATGAGCAGCAGGCAGTAACCTAGCCAAAAAGGACCAGAGGAGCCCTGCGCTGACTAGTGGTCATGCTCAATGCTGCAGAGGAAGGCAAAAAACCCCCGGGGACCAGTGCCAATCTGCCCCGGGGGAAAATTCCTTCCTGACCCCAGAGCTGGCGATCGGCTATTCCCTGAGCATGTGAGCAAGACCTGCCTCCTCGTCCCACAGGCTGGTCACGCCTCCCAGGAGGTGCCCAAGCCCTATTCTCCCTCAACCTGCAGCCATCTCCGGGGCTTCCCAGAGTGGCCAAATGCCCCCGGCCCCATCGACCTTGGGGGCAAGAATCCCTCCCGCGCCTGGCAGGAGACCAGTGCGTGCTCCAAAGCACTGGGACCCCTGGGCAACATCTCCGCATCCCATTTCTTACGGCTGCTGCCACTGGCTCCGCAGGGCATGAGGACGGCGAGCTCTGCAGTGCTCCTCAAGAAGACACTCCCTTGCTCTTGCCACCGCTTTCCAGCTGAAAAGGCCCGATAGCCTCGGGCACCGCCAGCTCTTGCTGGTTCTTCTCATCTCCAGCAGCCTCGTCCAGCCTCCGGTCTTCCTCCCTCAGCCCCCTCCAAGGCATTCTGCCAGCTCTTCAAGGACTTCCTCTCGGATGTCTGCGGGCTGCCCCCGGGCCAGCTCTGTGGCGACGGGAGGATGCCCCCTTTTATCCCGCCCCGGGGCATTGTGACTGCTGCGTTGCCGGGCGGTGGCACTGTGCCATGGGGGTGACCGCCCCGCCCCCCCGCCCCGCGCAGCCCCGCCCGCCGCCCCTCTGCCCAGCGTCCTTTGGAGGAAGGCCTTTGGGGTGCTGGCCCCGAGGCAGTCCCTGTGCCCCGGGGGCCCGGGGGGCTGTCCCTTCTCCTTGCTGGCCACGCACTGGGCACAGCTGCTGAGCGTCCCGGACGCGTCCTCTGCCACTCGGCTCCCAAGGACAAACCTAGTGCCGTTACTCTTCTCTCAGGCTGCGGCAGAAACCAACCCTGCAGCCCGAAGACCACCCCCATTAGCCGTCCCCTCTCTGCGCCACAGCTAACGGCCACGAGCTCACGCAGCGAGGAGGACCAGGGACTTGACCTGGCTGAACACAAACCCTTTTCCGGGGGGCGCAACGGGGGTGACTTCAGCAGCCGCAGCCTGGGGGAAAGCCAAAGTGCAACCAGAGCCAGAGGTTGGGATGGACGGTGCCAAGAGACCACCATGGAAAGAACACAGGCTCTGAAAAACGGCGGAGCGGAGGTTACACTGGTGTGCTGGAAAGGCTGCTCATTTTCAGACCTAGAACCTTTGGCTCCGTGCCCAAAGCACAGGCAGGCAAACGACGACTCTTCCAAACTGTCAAAACAGCCCATTGCTGCTATCGCCCTCACATCCCCTTTTCCCACTGAAACCCAGCTGCGCAGTTGGCCGTGTTTAGACGGGATACAAAACTGCAGGCATTTAGGGAGGAGGAATGATCAGTTGCTGCTGATCATGCCGCTGTGGGTAAGGAGTTGGCTGGCCAGGTGGCCATCCGACACTAAAAGGCAAGTGCCTCTCTTTAAGAGTCCCGACGCGCCTGGAAGACCGCTGCCAAGAAGGACGCAGGATTTTGCCTTTTATAGGCCCGCCTGAAACCACCCGAGAACGTCGGTGTGGTGAAATTCTTGATGACGTTATTCCCATACAAAGGAACTTCATTGTTTGGGTTGTTTGAAATTGATTAAAGCAACTACAACAAACACTCTTCTGGCACACTCTTGGTAACTCGTTTGCAAAACGGGTGCGATTAGTGCAGAAAGCTGCCAGCGTCTGGCTATCCGTTCAAGAATCTCAACATTGTCATGCCAGCTCAGTGTGAAGAGACAACAGGCCCGAGCACGTGCCCAAACGTGGCTCTGGTGTGGCTCAGCGGGCTAGAGGTTCCTGGCAAGGGAACTGGAGGCCAGAGACGAACCTCAACAGAACCTAACCCGTACCTCAACAGAACATTAAACTGTTCAAGTACTCGTGCAAATCATAGACAATCCAAAACGCCCCACACAGATGCCTGGAGGCGTTGCTATTACCATCACGTGAATGACACGGTAGGTCCTGCCAGACCTACGGCCTGCAAAACCTGAAGACGACCAGCACACAGGCGCATACGTATCGATCTCGTTCTGTCCTCGCCAAAACTGCTGGCTGAGCTGCCATCAGCCTCAGTGACGGACAGCAGGCAAGACTCTCTCATCTGGCTTAGCTCACATGCAGCTCCTAGGAAAAGAGCTCTTTCAGAAAAGTCAGGTCTGGTTATGTTGGGAAAGTGTTTCAAGGAAATGTTTTTAATACTCTAGGTTGGTAGAGTATGGCATGGTAATACTCTAAGCATGGTAATCTCCCTCCAAGTCCTAGCTCTGCCACCGATAACCTGCTTGCTCATCAAAACCGATTCAATGTTATTCCTTGGAAATCTCTACCTTTCTTTCTTGGCACCAAAAGGGTGGCACTTCTTTCCGAGTGCAAGAGGAGTTACATAGGGTATACAGACAGCCCACGGAAAACGGAGAAATGAGTCTGGGATCACTTGCATCCACATTCCTTGGCATTCCAAGACTCCTATCCCACTCCTTTCCTTGCCAGCAGTCAAGAAAGACAGCCTGCGCAACATGTACAAGATGCTGACTTGGCCAGTGTCCTGCTTTCGGCTGGGACAGAGTTAATTTTCTTCCTAGTAGCTGGTACAGTGCTGTGTTTTGGATTTAGGATGAGAAGAAAGTTGATAACACACTGATGTTGGAGTTGTTGCTAAGTAGTGTATACACTAGTCAAGGACTTTTCAGCTTCCCGTGCTCTGCCAGGTGCACAAGCAGCTGGGAGGGGGCACAGCCAAGACAGTTGCCCCAAACTGGCCAAAGGGCTATTCCATACCATATGGAGTCACACTAAGGATATAAACTGTGGGGAGTTGGCGGGGGTTCGAGTTAACCCTAGGGGTTCAGGTTAGGGTTAGGGGTTAGGGTTAGAGGTTAGGATTAGGGTTAGGGTTAGGGGTTTGGGTTAGGGTTAGGGTCATTCGGGTTAGCTTTAGGGGTTAGGGTCATTAGGGTTAGCTTTAGGGGTTAGGGTTAGCTTTAGGGTTAAATGGTTGCAAGCCTCTTTGCTGTGAGCAATACCTGTTCATTGCCCTGTGGATTTCTTTTTTTTTTTTTGTTTTCCCCCTGGAGTCATTTTTAGAAATGCCTGAGCTGTTTCCCTTGGAAAAAGATCCCAAAACAAAAGAGCCAGAGAACAACAGGACTCTGTCAGAGCAAAGGTCCATGTGGCCCAATACTCTTGTCTCCAAGGTGGCCAACCGTCAACGTCTAAAGGAGAGCATATGAGCAGTGCAGGTCTACTTCTGCCGGGGTCCTGGGGGTGCTCATAGGCCTCAAGGGCTGGGACCGGCCTCCCCTGGCATCCCCACCCACACCGTCTCCTGCCAAGGGCCCAGGGGACGTGGTGTCTCAGCTCAGCCTGGGGGCCTTCGGTTCCTGCCTGAGCAATGGTGTGGGTGTGCCCGCCTCTGCCCCTCTCTCCTGCATGGGCCTGGGACCTGCACTGCAGAGAGCTGCTCTCCTGCATGGACCCCTCAGACCTAGGTCATAGCTTGTCATGCAGAGCTAGATGCAGAACAGAGCAGAACTATTCTATTCTGTTCTGTTCTAGTCTAGTCTAGTCTATTGCCTGCGCTCACCGGGAGTCGAGTAACAGCGAGACTGTTACTTGCCGGAAATGCCAGGGGGATTTCAGCTCCAAAAACACTTTCAAGGGCACAAATCAGAAAGATTACAAGTGGAAGCAGGGGTTTATGTCGAGATTTTATTTTCTGTTCTCTCACTTTCTCTCCTTTTCTCTCATTGCCTGGTATTGGATGGTATTTTAGGGTGTTTTTCGGAATGTGTTTCACAGCCGCTGCTCACAAGCATTAACACAACGCGCAGGTGTAGCCAGGAGCAGGCTGATGCATTCTTCAGTTCAGCTTGCAAAAAAGATCACTTGCAGTGTGGCAAAGGCACGTCACAGAGCTACAGAAAGTAGCAGCGGGAAGAGAGGCCAAGCAGTGCCTGTTTCCTGAAGAGTGAAGACTTGAAGAACGAGGATCAGCACCAACCGCACACAAAAGACGACGAAGAAGAAGGGGTGTGTGGTAGCGTGGGGCATTTTCCAAAGCAGGACACATGTCGATGACAAGCAGCCTTTTTGCCTTCCCAAACTTGCTGCGCTGTGCTTCTTGGCCAGGGATGCATGACAAGCACTCTCATGCCTGCCCCGCGCTTGTATCGCATGCAGGGAGAGCTGCAAAGTGGCAGCTCCTGATGGTGCAGCAAGCCTGCAGCCCTGCCAAGCACGGGCTGTTTTGCACAAGCAAGAACCCCTGGGGAAACGGAGCCAAGGGAAGAGCAGAGCTCGCTCCCACTGCAAACTTGCAATGGGCAAGAGAGCCCCAGGCAGCCAGGGCGCAAGTGGCACCTTGGCGGTGCAAGAGCAGCAGGCAAGAACCTCGCCGCAAGGGCCCCGAGGACCCTGACAAGGGGCTGTGCTCAGTGCTACAGAGGACAAGAAGCAACCCCCGGGGGCCACCCTGGCGGCCCACCCGGGAGTCTAGCAAGCTTCCTCCCCCCGGATGCGGGGCACGAGGGCCACCTTCGTGGAGCAGGAGCAGCAGGCACCTAGCCAAAAGGGCCCAAAGAAGCCCTGGCAGGGGCCGTGTGCTCGGTGCTGCAGAGGAAGGCAAAAAACCCCCGGGGACACTTGCTAGCCCACCTTGGGGGAAAAAAAAAGCCTTCCTCCCCCCAGCTGCAGGGCACGAGAGGCCATCTTCGTGGTGCATGAGCAGCAGGCAGTAACCTAGCCAAAAAGGACCAGAGGAGCCCTGCGCTGACTAGTGGTCATGCTCAATGCTGCAGAGGAAGGCAAAAAACCCCCGGGGACCAGTGCCAATCTGCCCCGGGGGAAAATTCCTTCCTGACCCCAGAGCTGGCGATCGGCTATTCCCTGAGCATGTGAGCAAGACCTGCCTCCTCGTCCCACAGGCTGGTCACGCCTCCCAGGAGGTGCCCAAGCCCTATTCTCCCTCAACCTGCAGCCATCTCCGGGGCTTCCCAGAGTGGCCAAATGCCCCCGGCCCCATCGACCTTGGGGGCAAGAATCCCTCCCGCGCCTGGCAGGAGACCAGTGCGTGCTCCAAAGCACTGGGACCCCTGGGCAACATCTCCGCATCCCATTTCTTACGGCTGCTGCCACTGGCTCCGCAGGGCATGAGGACGGCGAGCTCTGCAGTGCTCCTCAAGAAGACACTCCCTTGCTCTTGCCACCGCTTTCCAGCTGAAAAGGCCCGATAGCCTCGGGCACCGCCAGCTCTTGCTGGTTCTTCTCATCTCCAGCAGCCTCGTCCAGCCTCCGGTCTTCCTCCCTCAGCCCCCTCCAAGGCATTCTGCCAGCTCTTCAAGGACTTCCTCTCGGATGTCTGCGGGCTGCCCCCGGGCCAGCTCTGTGGCGACGGGAGGATGCCCCCTTTTATCCCGCCCCGGGGCATTGTGACTGCTGCGTTGCCGGGCGGTGGCACTGTGCCATGGGGGTGACCGCCCCGCCCCCCCGCCCCGCGCAGCCCCGCCCGCCGCCCCTCTGCCCAGCGTCCTTTGGAGGAAGGCCTTTGGGGTGCTGGCCCCGAGGCAGTCCCTGTGCCCCGGGGGCCCGGGGGGCTGTCCCTTCTCCTTGCTGGCCACGCACTGGGCACAGCTGCTGAGCGTCCCGGACGCGTCCTCTGCCACTCGGCTCCCAAGGACAAACCTAGTGCCGTTACTCTTCTCTCAGGCTGCGGCAGAAACCAACCCTGCAGCCCGAAGACCACCCCCATTAGCCGTCCCCTCTCTGCGCCACAGCTAACGGCCACGAGCTCACGCAGCGAGGAGGACCAGGGACTTGACCTGGCTGAACACAAACCCTTTTCCGGGGGGCGCAACGGGGGTGACTTCAGCAGCCGCAGCCTGGGGGAAAGCCAAAGTGCAACCAGAGCCAGAGGTTGGGATGGACGGTGCCAAGAGACCACCATGGAAAGAACACAGGCTCTGAAAAACGGCGGAGCGGAGGTTACACTGGTGTGCTGGAAAGGCTGCTCATTTTCAGACCTAGAACCTTTGGCTCCTTGCCCAAAGCACAGGCAGGCAAACGACGACTCTTCCAAACTGTCAAAACAGCCCATTGCTGCTATCGCCCTCACATCCCCTTTTCCCACTGAAACCCAGCTGCGCAGTTGGCCGTGTTTAGACGGGATACAAAACTGCAGGCATTTAGGGAGGAGGAATGATCAGTTGCTGCTGATCATGCCGCTGTGGGTAAGGAGTTGGCTGGCCAGGTGGCCATCCGACACTAAAAGGCAAGTGCCTCTCTTTAAGAGTCCCGACGCGCCTGGAAGACCGCTGCCAAGAAGGACGCAGGATTTTGCCTTTTATAGGCCCGCCTGAAACCACCCGAGAACGTCGGTGTGGTGAAATTCTTGATGACGTTATTCCCATACAAAGGAACTTCATTGTTTGGGTTGTTTGAAATTGATTAAAGCAACTACAACAAACACTCTTCTGGCACACTCTTGGTAACTCGTTTGCAAAACGGGTGCGATTAGTGCAGAAAGCTGCCAGCGTCTGGCTATCCGTTCAAGAATCTCAACATTGTCATGCCAGCTCAGTGTGAAGAGACAACAGGCCCGAGCACGTGCCCAAACGTGGCTCTGGTGTGGCTCAGCGGGCTAGAGGTTCCTGGCAAGGGAACTGGAGGCCAGAGACGAACCTCAACAGAACCTAACCCGTACCTCAACAGAACATTAAACTGTTCAAGTACTCGTGCAAATCATAGACAATCCAAAACGCCCCACACAGATGCCTGGAGGCGTTGCTATTACCATCACGTGAATGACACGGTAGGTCCTGCCAGACCTACGGCCTGCAAAACCTGAAGACGACCAGCACACAGGCGCATACGTATCGATCTCGTTCTGTCCTCGCCAAAACTGCTGGCTGAGCTGCCATCAGCCTCAGTGACGGACAGCAGGCAAGACTCTCTCATCTGGCTTAGCTCACATGCAGCTCCTAGGAAAAGAGCTCTTTCAGAAAAGTCAGGTCTGGTTATGTTGGGAAAGTGTTTCAAGGAAATGTTTTTAATACTCTAGGTTGGTAGAGTATGGCATGGTAATACTCTAAGCATGGTAATCTCCCTCCAAGTCCTAGCTCTGCCACCGATAACCTGCTTGCTCATCAAAACCGATTCAATGTTATTCCTTGGAAATCTCTACCTTTCTTTCTTGGCACCAAAAGGGTGGCACTTCTTTCCGAGTGCAAGAGGAGTTACATAGGGTATACAGACAGCCCACGGAAAACGGAGAAATGAGTCTGGGATCACTTGCATCCACATTCCTTGGCATTCCAAGACTCCTATCCCACTCCTTTCCTTGCCAGCAGTCAAGAAAGACAGCCTGCGCAACATGTACAAGATGCTGACTTGGCCAGTGTCCTGCTTTCGGCTGGGACAGAGTTAATTTTCTTCCTAGTAGCTGGTACAGTGCTGTGTTTTGGATTTAGGATGAGAAGAAAGTTGATAACACACTGATGTTGGAGTTGTTGCTAAGTAGTGTATACACTAGTCAAGGACTTTTCAGCTTCCCGTGCTCTGCCAGGTGCACAAGCAGCTGGGAGGGGGCACAGCCAAGACAGTTGCCCCAAACTGGCCAAAGGGCTATTCCATACCATATGGAGTCACACTAAGGATATAAACTGTGGGGAGTTGGCGGGGGTTCGAGTTAACCCTAGGGGTTCAGGTTAGGGTTAGGGGTTAGGGTTAGAGGTTAGGATTAGGGTTAGGGTTAGGGGTTTGGGTTAGGGTTAGGGTCATTCGGGTTAGCTTTAGGGGTTAGGGTCATTAGGGTTAGCTTTAGGGGTTAGGGTTAGCTTTAGGGTTAAATGGTTGCAAGCCTCTTTGCTGTGAGCAATACCTGTTCATTGCCCTGTGGATTTCTTTTTTTTTTTTTGTTTTCCCCCTGGAGTCATTTTTAGAAATGCCTGAGCTGTTTCCCTTGGAAAAAGATCCCAAAACAAAAGAGCCAGAGAACAACAGGACTCTGTCAGAGCAAAGGTCCATGTGGCCCAATACTCTTGTCTCCAAGGTGGCCAACCGTCAACGTCTAAAGGAGAGCATATGAGCAGTGCAGGTCTACTTCTGCCGGGGTCCTGGGGGTGCTCATAGGCCTCAAGGGCTGGGACCGGCCTCCCCTGGCATCCCCACCCACACCGTCTCCTGCCAAGGGCCCAGGGGACGTGGTGTCTCAGCTCAGCCTGGGGGCCTTCGGTTCCTGCCTGAGCAATGGTGTGGGTGTGCCCGCCTCTGCCCCTCTCTCCTGCATGGGCCTGGGACCTGCACTGCAGAGAGCTGCTCTCCTGCATGGACCCCTCAGACCTAGGTCATAGCTTGTCATGCAGAGCTAGATGCAGAACAGAGCAGAACTATTCTATTCTGTTCTGTTCTAGTCTAGTCTAGTCTATTGCCTGCGCTCACCGGGAGTCGAGTAACAGCGAGACTGTTACTTGCCGGAAATGCCAGGGGGATTTCAGCTCCAAAAACACTTTCAAGGGCACAAATCAGAAAGATTACAAGTGGAAGCAGGGGTTTATGTCGAGATTTTATTTTCTGTTCTCTCACTTTCTCTCCTTTTCTCTCATTGCCTGGTATTGGATGGTATTTTAGGGTGTTTTTCGGAATGTGTTTCACAGCCGCTGCTCACAAGCATTAACACAACGCGCAGGTGTAGCCAGGAGCAGGCTGATGCATTCTTCAGTTCAGCTTGCAAAAAAGATCACTTGCAGTGTGGCAAAGGCACGTCACAGAGCTACAGAAAGTAGCAGCGGGAAGAGAGGCCAAGCAGTGCCTGTTTCCTGAAGAGTGAAGACTTGAAGAACGAGGATCAGCACCAACCGCACACAAAAGACGACGAAGAAGAAGGGGTGTGTGGTAGCGTGGGGCATTTTCCAAAGCAGGACACATGTCGATGACAAGCAGCCTTTTTGCCTTCCCAAACTTGCTGCGCTGTGCTTCTTGGCCAGGGATGCATGACAAGCACTCTCGTGCCTGCCCCACGCTTGTATCGCATGCAGGGAGAGCTGCAAAGTGGCAGCTCCTGATGGTGCAGCAAGCCTGCAGCCCTGCCGAGCACGGGCTGTTTTGCACAAGCAAGAACCCCTGGGGAAACGGAGCCAAGGGAAGAGCAGAGCTCGCTCCCACTGCAAACTTGCAATGGGCAAGAGAGCCCCAGGCAGCCAGGGCGCAAGTGGCACCTTGGCGGTGCAAGAGCAGCAGGCAAGAACCTCGCCGCAAGGGCCCCGAGGACCCTGACAAGGGGCTGTGCTCAGTGCTACAGAGGACAAGAAGCAACCCCCGGGGGCCACCCTGGCGGCCCACCTGGGAGTCTAGCAAGCTTCCTCCCCCCGGATGCGGGGCACGAGGGCCACCTTCGTGGAGCAGGAGCAGCAGGCACCTAGCCAAAAGGGCCCAAAGAAGCCCTGGCAGGGGCCGTGTGCTCGGTGCTGCAGAGGAAGGCAAAAAACCCCCGGGGACACTTGCTAGCCCACCTTGGGGGAAAAAAAAAGCCTTCCTCCCCCCAGCTGCAGGGCACGAGAGGCCATCTTCGTGGTGCATGAGCAGCAGGCAGTAACCTAGCCAAAAAGGACCAGAGGAGCCCTGCGCTGACTAGTGGTCATGCTCAATGCTGCAGAGGAAGGCAAAAAACCCCCGGGGACCAGTGCCAATCTGCCCCGGGGGAAAATTCCTTCCTGACCCCAGAGCTGGCGATCGGCTATTCCCTGAGCATGTGAGCAAGACCTGCCTCCTCGTCCCACAGGCTGGTCACGCCTCCCAGGAGGTGCCCAAGCCCTATTCTCCCTCAACCTGCAGCCATCTCCGGGGCTTCCCAGAGTGGCCAAATGCCCCCGGCCCCATCGACCTTGGGGGCAAGAATCCCTCCCGCGCCTGGCAGGAGACCAGTGCGTGCTCCAAAGCACTGGGACCCCTGGGCAACATCTCCGCATCCCATTTCTTACGGCTGCTGCCACTGGCTCCGCAGGGCATGAGGACGGCGAGCTCTGCAGTGCTCCTCAAGAAGACACTCCCTTGCTCTTGCCACCGCTTTCCAGCTGAAAAGGCCCGATAGCCTCGGGCACCGCCAGCTCTTGCTGGTTCTTCTCATCTCCAGCAGCCTCGTCCAGCCTCCGGTCTTCCTCCCTCAGCCCCCTCCAAGGCATTCTGCCAGCTCTTCAAGGACTTCCTCTCGGATGTCTGCGGGCTGCCCCCGGGCCAGCTCTGTGGCGACGGGAGGATGCCCCCTTTTATCCCGCCCCGGGGCATTGTGACTGCTGCGTTGCCGGGCGGTGGCACTGTGCCATGGGGGTGACCGCCCCGCCCCCCCGCCCCGCGCAGCCCCGCCCGCCGCCCCTCTGCCCAGCGTCCTTTGGAGGAAGGCCTTTGGGGTGCTGGCCCCGAGGCAGTCCCTGTGCCCCGGGGGCCCGGGGGGCTGTCCCTTCTCCTTGCTGGCCACGCACTGGGCACAGCTGCTGAGCGTCCCGGACGCGTCCTCTGCCACTCGGCTCCCAAGGACAAACCTAGTGCCGTTACTCTTCTCTCAGGCTGCGGCAGAAACCAACCCTGCAGCCCGAAGACCACCCCCATTAGCCGTCCCCTCTCTGCGCCACAGCTAACGGCCACGAGCTCACGCAGCGAGGAGGACCAGGGACTTGACCTGGCTGAACACAAACCCTTTTCCGGGGGGCGCAACGGGGGTGACTTCAGCAGCCGCAGCCTGGGGGAAAGCCAAAGTGCAACCAGAGCCAGAGGTTGGGATGGACGGTGCCAAGAGACCACCATGGAAAGAACACAGGCTCTGAAAAACGGCGGAGCGGAGGTTACACTGGTGTGCTGGAAAGGCTGCTCATTTTCAGACCTAGAACCTTTGGCTCCGTGCCCAAAGCACAGGCAGGCAAACGACGACTCTTCCAAACTGTCAAAACAGCCCATTGCTGCTATCGCCCTCACATCCCCTTTTCCCACTGAAACCCAGCTGCGCAGTTGGCCGTGTTTAGACGGGATACAAAACTGCAGGCATTTAGGGAGGAGGAATGATCAGTTGCTGCTGATCATGCCGCTGTGGGTAAGGAGTTGGCTGGCCAGGTGGCCATCCGACACTAAAAGGCAAGTGCCTCTCTTTAAGAGTCCCGACGCGCCTGGAAGACCGCTGCCAAGAAGGACGCAGGATTTTGCCTTTTATAGGCCCGCCTGAAACCACCCGAGAACGTCGGTGTGGTGAAATTCTTGATGACGTTATTCCCATACAAAGGAACTTCATTGTTTGGGTTGTTTGAAATTGATTAAAGCAACTACAACAAACACTCTTCTGGCACACTCTTGGTAACTCGTTTGCAAAACGGGTGCGATTAGTGCAGAAAGCTGCCAGCGTCTGGCTATCCGTTCAAGAATCTCAACATTGTCATGCCAGCTCAGTGTGAAGAGACAACAGGCCCGAGCACGTGCCCAAACGTGGCTCTGGTGTGGCTCAGCGGGCTAGAGGTTCCTGGCAAGGGAACTGGAGGCCAGAGACGAACCTCAACAGAACCTAACCCGTACCTCAACAGAACATTAAACTGTTCAAGTACTCGTGCAAATCATAGACAATCCAAAACGCCCCACACAGATGCCTGGAGGCGTTGCTATTACCATCACGTGAATGACACGGTAGGTCCTGCCAGACCTACGGCCTGCAAAACCTGAAGACGACCAGCACACAGGCGCATACGTATCGATCTCGTTCTGTCCTCGCCAAAACTGCTGGCTGAGCTGCCATCAGCCTCAGTGACGGACAGCAGGCAAGACTCTCTCATCTGGCTTAGCTCACATGCAGCTCCTAGGAAAAGAGCTCTTTCAGAAAAGTCAGGTCTGGTTATGTTGGGAAAGTGTTTCAAGGAAATGTTTTTAATACTCTAGGTTGGTAGAGTATGGCATGGTAATACTCTAAGCATGGTAATCTCCCTCCAAGTCCTAGCTCTGCCACCGATAACCTGCTTGCTCATCAAAACCGATTCAATGTTATTCCTTGGAAATCTCTACCTTTCTTTCTTGGCACCAAAAGGGTGGCACTTCTTTCCGAGTGCAAGAGGAGTTACATAGGGTATACAGACAGCCCACGGAAAATGGAGAAATGAGTCTGGGGTCACTTGCATCCACATTCCTTGGCATTCCAAGACTCCTATCCCACTCCTTTCCTTGCCAGCAGTCAAGAAAGACAGCCTGCGCAACATGTACAAGATGCTGACTTGGCCAGTGTCCTGCTTTCGGCTGGGACAGAGTTAATTTTCTTCCTAGTAGCTGGTACAGTGCTGTGTTTTGGATTTAGGATGAGAAGAAAGTTGATAACACACTGATGTTGGAGTTGTTGCTAAGTAGTGTATACACTAGTCAAGGACTTTTCAGCTTCCCGTGCTCTGCCAGGTGCACAAGCAGCTGGGAGGGGGCACAGCCAAGACAGTTGCCCCAAACTGGCCAAAGGGCTATTCCATACCATATGGAGTCACACTAAGGATATAAACTGTGGGGAGTTGGCGGGGGTTCGAGTTAACCCTAGGGGTTCGGGTTAGGGTTAGGGGTTAGGGTTAGAGGTTAGGATTAGGGTTAGGGTTAGGGGTTTGGGTTAGGGTTAGGGTCATTCGGGTTAGCTTTAGGGGTTAGGGTCATTAGGGTTAGCTTTAGGGGTTAGGGTTAGCTTTACGGTTAAATGGTTGCAAGCCTCTTTGCTGTGAGCAATACCTGTTCATTGCCCTGTGGATTTCTTTTTTTTTTTTTGTTTTCCCCCTGGAGTCATTTTTAGAAATGCCTGAGCTGTTTCCCTTGGAAAAAGATCCCAAAACAAAAGAGCCAGAGAACAACAGGACTCTGTCAGAGCAAAGGTCCATGTGGCCCAATACTCTTGTCTCCAAGGTGGCCAACCGTCAACGTCTAAAGGAGAGCATATGAGCAGTGCAGGTCTACTTCTGCCGGGGTCCTGGGGGTGCTCATAGGCCTCAAGGGCTGGGACCGGCCTCCCCTGGCATCCCCACCCACACCGTCTCCTGCCAAGGGCCCAGGGGACGTGGTGTCTCAGCTCAGCCTGGGGGCCTTCGGTTCCTGCCTGAGCAATGGTGTGGGTGTGCCCGCCTCTGCCCCTCTCTCCTGCATGGGCCTGGGACCTGCACTGCAGAGAGCTGCTCTCCTGCATGGACCCCTCAGACCTAGGTCATAGCTTGTCATGCAGAGCTAGATGCAGAACAGAGCAGAACTATTCTATTCTGTTCTGTTCTAGTCTAGTCTAGTCTATTGCCTGCGCTCACCGGGAGTCGAGTAACAGCGAGACTGTTACTTGCCGGAAATGCCAGGGGGATTTCAGCTCCAAAAACACTTTCAAGGGCACAAATCAGAAAGATTACAAGTGGAAGCAGGGGTTTATGTCGAGATTTTATTTTCTGTTCTCTCACTTTCTCTCCTTTTCTCTCATTGCCTGGTATTGGATGGTATTTTAGGGTGTTTTTCGGAATGTGTTTCACAGCCGCTGCTCACAAGCATTAACACAACGCGCAGGTGTAGCCAGGAGCAGGCTGATGCATTCTTCAGTTCAGCTTGCAAAAAAGATCACTTGCAGTGTGGCAAAGGCACGTCACAGAGCTACAGAAAGTAGCAGCGGGAAGAGAGGCCAAGCAGTGCCTGTTTCCTGAAGAGTGAAGACTTGAAGAACGAGGATCAGCACCAACCGCACACAAAAGACGACGAAGAAGAAGGGGTGTGTGGTAGCGTGGGGCATTTTCCAAAGCAGGACACATGTCGATGACAAGCAGCCTTTTTGCCTTCCCAAACTTGCTGCGCTGTGCTTCTTGGCCAGGGATGCATGACAAGCACTCTCGTGCCTGCCCCACGCTTGTATCGCATGCAGGGAGAGCTGCAAAGTGGCAGCTCCTGATGGTGCAGCAAGCCTGCAGCCCTGCCGAGCACGGGCTGTTTTGCACAAGCAAGAACCCCTGGGGAAACGGAGCCAAGGGAAGAGCAGAGCTCGCTCCCACTGCAAACTTGCAATGGGCAAGAGAGCCCCAGGCAGCCAGGGCGCAAGTGGCACCTTGGCGGTGCAAGAGCAGCAGGCAAGAACCTCGCCGCAAGGGCCCCGAGGACCCTGACAAGGGGCTGTGCTCAGTGCTACAGAGGACAAGAAGCAACCCCCGGGGGCCACCCTGGCGGCCCACCTGGGAGTCTAGCAAGCTTCCTCCCCCCGGATGCGGGGCACGAGGGCCACCTTCGTGGAGCAGGAGCAGCAGGCACCTAGCCAAAAGGGCCCAAAGAAGCCCTGGCAGGGGCCGTGTGCTCGGTGCTGCAGAGGAAGGCAAAAAACCCCCGGGGACACTTGCTAGCCCACCTTGGGGGAAAAAAAAAGCCTTCCTCCCCCCAGCTGCAGGGCACGAGAGGCCATCTTCGTGGTGCATGAGCAGCAGGCAGTAACCTAGCCAAAAAGGACCAGAGGAGCCCTGCGCTGACTAGTGGTCATGCTCAATGCTGCAGAGGAAGGCAAAAAACCCCCGGGGACCAGTGCCAATCTGCCCCGGGGGAAAATTCCTTCCTGACCCCAGAGCTGGCGATCGGCTATTCCCTGAGCATGTGAGCAAGACCTGCCTCCTCGTCCCACAGGCTGGTCACGCCTCCCAGGAGGTGCCCAAGCCCTATTCTCCCTCAACCTGCAGCCATCTCCGGGGCTTCCCAGAGTGGCCAAATGCCCCCGGCCCCATCGACCTTGGGGGCAAGAATCCCTCCCGCGCCTGGCAGGAGACCAGTGCGTGCTCCAAAGCACTGGGACCCCTGGGCAACATCTCCGCATCCCATTTCTTACGGCTGCTGCCACTGGCTCCGCAGGGCATGAGGACGGCGAGCTCTGCAGTGCTCCTCAAGAAGACACTCCCTTGCTCTTGCCACCGCTTTCCAGCTGAAAAGGCCCGATAGCCTCGGGCACCGCCAGCTCTTGCTGGTTCTTCTCATCTCCAGCAGCCTCGTCCAGCCTCCGGTCTTCCTCCCTCAGCCCCCTCCAAGGCATTCTGCCAGCTCTTCAAGGACTTCCTCTCGGATGTCTGCGGGCTGCCCCCGGGCCAGCTCTGTGGCGACGGGAGGATGCCCCCTTTTATCCCGCCCCGGGGCATTGTGACTGCTGCGTTGCCGGGCGGTGGCACTGTGCCATGGGGGTGACCGCCCCGCCCCCCCGCCCCGCGCAGCCCCGCCCGCCGCCCCTCTGCCCAGCGTCCTTTGGAGGAAGGCCTTTGGGGTGCTGGCCCCGAGGCAGTCCCTGTGCCCCGGGGGCCCGGGGGGCTGTCCCTTCTCCTTGCTGGCCACGCACTGGGCACAGCTGCTGAGCGTCCCAGACGCGTCCTCTGCCACTCGGCTCCCAAGGACAAACCTAGTGCCGTTACTCTTCTCTCAGGCTGCGGCAGAAACCAACCCTGCAGCCCGAAGACCACCCCCATTAGCCGTCCCCTCTCTGCGCCACAGCTAACGGCCACGAGCTCACGCAGCGAGGAGGACCAGGGACTTGACCTGGCTGAACACAAACCCTTTTCCGGGGGGCGCAACGGGGGTGACTTCAGCAGCCGCAGCCTGGGGGAAAGCCAAAGTGCAACCAGAGCCAGAGGTTGGGATGGACGGTGCCAAGAGACCACCATGGAAAGAACACAGGCTCTGAAAAACGGCGGAGCGGAGGTTACACTGGTGTGCTGGAAAGGCTGCTCATTTTCAGACCTAGAACCTTTGGCTCCGTGCCCAAAGCACAGGCAGGCAAACGACGACTCTTCCAAACTGTCAAAACAGCCCATTGCTGCTATCGCCCTCACATCCCCTTTTCCCACTGAAACCCAGCTGCGCAGTTGGCCGTGTTTAGACGGGATACAAAACTGCAGGCATTTAGGGAGGAGGAATGATCAGTTGCTGCTGATCATGCCGCTGTGGGTAAGGAGTTGGCTGGCCAGGTGGCCATCCGACACTAAAAGGCAAGTGCCTCTCTTTAAGAGTCCCGACGCGCCTGGAAGACCGCTGCCAAGAAGGACGCAGGATTTTGCCTTTTATAGGCCCGCCTGAAACCACCCGAGAACGTCGGTGTGGTGAAATTCTTGATGACGTTATTCCCATACAAAGGAACTTCATTGTTTGGGTTGTTTGAAATTGATTAAAGCAACTACAACAAACACTCTTCTGGCACACTCTTGGTAACTCGTTTGCAAAACGGGTGCGATTAGTGCAGAAAGCTGCCAGCGTCTGGCTATCCGTTCAAGAATCTCAACATTGTCATGCCAGCTCAGTGTGAAGAGACAACAGGCCCGAGCACGTGCCCAAACGTGGCTCTGGTGTGGCTCAGCGGGCTAGAGGTTCCTGGCAAGGGAACTGGAGGCCAGAGACGAACCTCAACAGAACCTAACCCGTACCTCAACAGAACATTAAACTGTTCAAGTACTCGTGCAAATCATAGACAATCCAAAACGCCCCACACAGATGCCTGGAGGCGTTGCTATTACCATCACGTGAATGACACGGTAGGTCCTGCCAGACCTACGGCCTGCAAAACCTGAAGACGACCAGCACACAGGCGCATACGTATCGATCTCGTTCTGTCCTCGCCAAAACTGCTGGCTGAGCTGCCATCAGCCTCAGTGACGGACAGCAGGCAAGACTCTCTCATCTGGCTTAGCTCACATGCAGCTCCTAGGAAAAGAGCTCTTTCAGAAAAGTCAGGTCTGGTTATGTTGGGAAAGTGTTTCAAGGAAATGTTTTTAATACTCTAGGTTGGTAGAGTATGGCATGGTAATACTCTAAGCATGGTAATCTCCCTCCAAGTCCTAGCTCTGCCACCGATAACCTGCTTGCTCATCAAAACCGATTCAATGTTATTCCTTGGAAATCTCTACCTTTCTTTCTTGGCACCAAAAGGGTGGCACTTCTTTCCGAGTGCAAGAGGAGTTACATAGGGTATACAGACAGCCCACGGAAAACGGAGAAATGAGTCTGGGATCACTTGCATCCACATTCCTTGGCATTCCAAGACTCCTATCCCACTCCTTTCCTTGCCAGCAGTCAAGAAAGACAGCCTGCGCAACATGTACAAGATGCTGACTTGGCCAGTGTCCTGCTTTCGGCTGGGACAGAGTTAATTTTCTTCCTAGTAGCTGGTACAGTGCTGTGTTTTGGATTTAGGATGAGAAGAAAGTTGATAACACACTGATGTTGGAGTTGTTGCTAAGTAGTGTATACACTAGTCAAGGACTTTTCAGCTTCCCGTGCTCTGCCAGGTGCACAAGCAGCTGGGAGGGGGCACAGCCAAGACAGTTGCCCCAAACTGGCCAAAGGGCTATTCCATACCATATGGAGTCACACTAAGGATATAAACTGTGGGGAGTTGGCGGGGGTTCGAGTTAACCCTAGGGGTTCGGGTTAGGGTTAGGGGTTAGGGTTAGAGGTTAGGATTAGGGTTAGGGTTAGGGGTTTGGGTTAGGGTTAGGGTCATTCGGGTTAGCTTTAGGGGTTAGGGTCATTAGGGTTAGCTTTAGGGGTTAGGGTTAGCTTTAGGGTTAAATGGTTGCAAGCCTCTTTGCTGTGAGCAATACCTGTTCATTGCCCTGTGGATTTCTTTTTTTTTTTTTGTTTTCCCCCTGGAGTCATTTTTAGAAATGCCTGAGCTGTTTCCCTTGGAAAAAGATCCCAAAACAAAAGAGCCAGAGAACAACAGGACTCTGTCAGAGCAAAGGTCCATGTGGCCCAATACTCTTGTCTCCAAGGTGGCCAACCGTCAACGTCTAAAGGAGAGCATATGAGCAGTGCAGGTCTACTTCTGCCGGGGTCCTGGGGGTGCTCATAGGCCTCAAGGGCTGGGACCGGCCTCCCCTGGCATCCCCACCCACACCGTCTCCTGCCAAGGGCCCAGGGGACGTGGTGTCTCAGCTCAGCCTGGGGGCCTTCGGTTCCTGCCTGAGCAATGGTGTGGGTGTGCCCGCCTCTGCCCCTCTCTCCTGCATGGGCCTGGGACCTGCACTGCAGAGAGCTGCTCTCCTGCATGGACCCCTCAGACCTAGGTCATAGCTTGTCATGCAGAGCTAGATGCAGAACAGAGCAGAACTATTCTATTCTGTTCTGTTCTAGTCTAGTCTAGTCTATTGCCTGCGCTCACCGGGAGTCGAGTAACAGCGAGACTGCTACTTGCCGGAAATGCCAGGGGGATTTCAGCTCCAAAAACACTTTCAAGGGCACAAATCAGAAAGATTACAAGTGGAAGCAGGGGTTTATGTTGAGATTTTATTTTCTGTTCTCTCATTTTCTCTCCTTTTCTCTCATTGCCTGGTATTGGATGGTATTTTAGGGTGTTTTTCGGAATGTGTTTCACAGCCGCTGCTCACAAGCATTAACACAACGCGCAGGTGTAGCCAGGAGCAGGCTGATGCATTCTTCAGTTCAGCTTGCAAAAAAGATCACTTGCAGTGTGGCAAAGGCACGTCACAGAGCTACAGAAAGTAGCAGCGGGAAGAGAGGCCAAGCAGTGCCTGTTTCCTGAAGAGTGAAGACTTGAAGAACGAGGATCAGCACCAACCGCACACAAAAGACGACGAAGAAGAAGGGGTGTGTGGTAGCGTGGGGCATTTTCCAAAGCAGGACACATGTCGATGACAAGCAGCCTTTTTGCCTTCCCAAACTTGCTGCGCTGTGCTTCTTGGCCAGGGATGCATGACAAGCACTCTCGTGCCTGCCCCGCGCTTGTATCCCATGCAGGGAGAGCTGCAAAGTGGCAGCTCCTGATGGTGCAGCAAGCCTGCAGCCCTGCCGAGCACGGGCTGTTTTGCACAAGCAAGAACCCCTGGGGAAACGGAGCCAAGGGAAGAGCAGAGCTCGCTCCCACTGCAAACTTGCAATGGGCAAGAGAGCCCCAGGCAGCCAGGGCGCAAGTGGCACCTTGGCGGTGCAAGAGCAGCAGGCAAGAACCTCGCCGCAAGGGCCCCGAGGACCCTGACAAGGGGCTGTGCTCAGTGCTACAGAGGACAAGAAGCAACCCCCGGGGGCCACCCTGGCGGCCCACCCGGGAGTCTAGCAAGCTTCCTCCCCCCGGATGCGGGGCACGAGGGCCACCTTCGTGGAGCAGGAGCAGCAGGCACCTAGCCAAAAGGGCCCAAAGAAGCCCTGGCAGGGGCCGTGTGCTCGGTGCTGCAGAGGAAGGCAAAAAACCCCCGGGGACACTTGCTAGCCCACCTTGGGGGAAAAAAAAAGCCTTCCTCCCCCCAGCTGCAGGGCACGAGAGGCCATCTTCGTGGTGCATGAGCAGCAGGCAGTAACCTAGCCAAAAAGGACCAGAGGAGCCCTGCGCTGACTAGTGGTCATGCTCAATGCTGCAGAGGAAGGCAAAAAACCCCCGGGGACCAGTGCCAATCTGCCCCGGGGGAAAATTCCTTCCTGACCCCAGAGCTGGCGATCGGCTATTCCCTGAGCATGTGAGCAAGACCTGCCTCCTCGTCCCACAGGCTGGTCACGCCTCCCAGGAGGTGCCCAAGCCCTATTCTCCCTCAACCTGCAGCCATCTCCGGGGCTTCCCAGAGTGGCCAAATGCCCCCGGCCCCATCGACCTTGGGGGCAAGAATCCCTCCCGCGCCTGGCAGGAGACCAGTGCGTGCTCCAAAGCACTGGGACCCCTGGGCAACATCTCCGCATCCCATTTCTTACGGCTGCTGCCACTGGCTCCGCAGGGCATGAGGACGGCGAGCTCTGCAGTGCTCCTCAAGAAGACACTCCCTTGCTCTTGCCACCGCTTTCCAGCTGAAAAGGCCCGATAGCCTCGGGCACCGCCAGCTCTTGCTGGTTCTTCTCATCTCCAGCAGCCTTGTCCAGCCTCCGGTCTTCCTCCCTCAGCCCCCTCCAAGGCATTCTGCCAGCTCTTCAAGGACTTCCTCTCGGATGTCTGCGGGCTGCCCCCGGGCCAGCTCTGTGGCGACGGGAGGATGCCCCCTTTTATCCCGCCCCGGGGCATTGTGACTGCTGCGTTGCCGGGCGGTGGCACTGTGCCATGGGGGTGACCGCCCCGCCCCCCCGCCCCGCGCAGCCCCGCCCGCCGCCCCTCTGCCCAGCGTCCTTTGGAGGAAGGCCTTTGGGGTGCTGGCCCCGAGGCAGTCCCTGTGCCCCGGGGGCCCGGGGGGCTGTCCCTTCTCCTTGCTGGCCACGCACTGGGCACAGCTGCTGAGCGTCCCGGACGCGTCCTCTGCCACTCGGCTCCCAAGGACAAACCTAGTGCCGTTACTCTTCTCTCAGGCTGCGGCAGAAACCAACCCTGCAGCCCGAAGACCACCCCCATTAGCCGTCCCCTCTCTGCGCCACAGCTAACGGCCACGAGCTCACGCAGCGAGGAGGACCAGGGACTTGACCTGGCTGAACACAAACCCTTTTCCGGGGGGCGCAACGGGGGTGACTTCAGCAGCCGCAGCCTGGGGGAAAGCCAAAGTGCAACCAGAGCCAGAGGTTGGGATGGACGGTGCCAAGAGACCACCATGGAAAGAACACAGGCTCTGAAAAACGGCGGAGCGGAGGTTACACTGGTGTGCTGGAAAGGCTGCTCATTTTCAGACCTAGAACCTTTGGCTCCGTGCCCAAAGCACAGGCAGGCAAACGACGACTCTTCCAAACTGTCAAAACAGCCCATTGCTGCTATCGCCCTCACATCCCCTTTTCCCACTGAAACCCAGCTGCGCAGTTGGCCGTGTTTAGACGGGATACAAAACTGCAGGCATTTAGGGAGGAGGAATGATCAGTTGCTGCTGATCATGCCGCTGTGGGTAAGGAGTTGGCTGGCCAGGTGGCCATCCGACACTAAAAGGCAAGTGCCTCTCTTTAAGAGTCCCGACGCGCCTGGAAGACCGCTGCCAAGAAGGACGCAGGATTTTGCCTTTTATAGGCCCGCCTGAAACCACCCGAGAACGTCGGTGTGGTGAAATTCTTGATGACGTTATTCCCATACAAAGGAACTTCATTGTTTGGGTTGTTTGAAATTGATTAAAGCAACTACAACAAACACTCTTCTGGCACACTCTTGGTAACTCGTTTGCAAAACGGGTGCGATTAGTGCAGAAAGCTGCCAGCGTCTGGCTATCCGTTCAAGAATCTCAACATTGTCATGCCAGCTCAGTGTGGAGAGACAACAGGCCCGAGCACGTGCCCAAACGTGGCTCTGGTGTGGCTCAGCGGGCTAGAGGTTCCTGGCAAGGGAACTGGAGGCCAGAGACGAACCTCAACAGAACCTAACCCGTACCTCAACAGAACATTAAACTGTTCAAGTACTCGTGCAAATCATAGACAATCCAAAACGCCCCACACAGATGCCTGGAGGCGTCGCTATTACCATCACGTGAATGACACGGTAGGTCCTGCCAGACCTACGGCCTGCAAAACCTGAAGACGACCAGCACACAGGCGCATACGTATCGATCTCGTTCTGTCCTCGCCAAAACTGCTGGCTGAGCTGCCATCAGCCTCAGTGACGGACAGCAGGCAAGACTCTCTCATCTGGCTTAGCTCACATGCAGCTCCTAGGAAAAGAGCTCTTTCAGAAAAGTCAGGTCTGGTTATGTTGGGAAGGTGTTTCAAGGAAATGTTTTTAATACTCTAGGTTGGTAGAGTATGGCATGGTAATACTCTAAGCATGGTAATCTCCCTCCAAGTCCTAGCTCTGCCACCGATAACCTGCTTGCTCATCAAAACCGATTCAATGTTATTCCTTGGAAATCTCTACCTTTCTTTCTTGGCACCAAAAGGGTGGCACTTCTTTCCGAGTGCAAGAGGAGTTACATAGGGTATACAGACAGCCCACGGAAAACGGAGAAATGAGTCTGGGATCACTTGCATCCACATTCCTTGGCATTCCAAGACTCCTATCCCACTCCTTTCCTTGCCAGCAGTCAAGAAAGACAGCCTGCGCAACATGTACAAGATGCTGACTTGGCCAGTGTCCTGCTTTCGGCTGGGACAGAGTTAATTTTCTTCCTAGTAGCTGGTACAGTGCTGTG
This sequence comes from Mycteria americana, assembly GCF_035582795.1. Lineage (NCBI taxonomy): Eukaryota > Metazoa > Chordata > Aves > Ciconiiformes > Ciconiidae > Mycteria > Mycteria americana. The sequence continues at coordinate 222,013 of NW_027445609.1, read as the reverse complement.
TTTTGGATTTAGGATGAGAAGAAAGTTGATAACACACTGATGTTGGAGTTGTTGCTAAGTAGTGTATACACTAGTCAAGGACTTTTCAGCTTCCCGTGCTCTGCCAGGTGCACAAGCAGCTGGGAGGGGGCACAGCCAAGACAGTTGCCCCAAACTGGCCAAAGGGCTATTCCATACCATATGGAGTCACACTAAGGATATAAACTGTGGGGAGTTGGCGGGGGTTCGAGTTAACCCTAGGGGTTCGGGTTAGGGTTAGGGGTTAGGGTTAGAGGTTAGGATTAGGGTTAGGGTTAGGGGTTTGGGTTAGGGTTAGGGTCATTCGGGTTAGCTTTAGGGGTTAGGGTCATTAGGGTTAGCTTTAGGGGTTAGGGTTAGCTTTAGGGTTAAATGGTTGCAAGCCTCTTTGCTGTGAGCAATACCTGTTCATTGCCCTGTGGATTTCTTTTTTTTTTTTTTGTTTTCCCCCTGGAGTCATTTTTAGAAATGCCTGAGCTGTTTCCCTTGGAAAAAGATCCCAAAACAAAAGAGCCAGAGAACAACAGGACTCTGTCAGAGCAAAGGTCCATGTGGCCCAATACTCTTGTCTCCAAGGTGGCCAACCGTCAACGTCTAAAGGAGAGCATATGAGCAGTGCAGGTCTACTTCTGCCGGGGTCCTGGGGGTGCTCATAGGCCTCAAGGGCTGGGACCGGCCTCCCCTGGCATCCCCACCCACACCGTCTCCTGCCAAGGGCCCAGGGGACGTGGTGTCTCAGCTCAGCCTGGGGGCCTTCGGTTCCTGCCTGAGCAATGGTGTGGGTGTGCCCGCCTCTGCCCCTCTCTCCTGCATGGGCCTGGGACCTGCACTGCAGAGAGCTGCTCTCCTGCATGGACCCCTCAGACCTAGGTCATAGCTTGTCATGCAGAGCTAGATGCAGAACAGAGCAGAACTATTCTATTCTGTTCTGTTCTAGTCTAGTCTAGTCTATTGCCTGCGCTCACCGGGAGTCGAGTAACAGCGAGACTGCTACTTGCCGGAAATGCCAGGGGGATTTCAGCTCCAAAAACACTTTCAAGGGCACAAATCAGAAAGATTACAAGTGGAAGCAGGGGTTTATGTCGAGATTTTATTTTCTGTTCTCTCACTTTCTCTCCTTTTCTCTCATTGCCTGGTATTGGATGGTATTTTAGGGTGTTTTTCGGAATGTGTTTCACAGCCGCTGCTCACAAGCATTAACACAACGCGCAGGTGTAGCCAGGAGCAGGCTGATGCATTCTTCAGTTCAGCTTGCAAAAAAGATCACTTGCAGTGTGGCAAAGGCACGTCACAGAGCTACAGAAAGTAGCAGCGGGAAGAGAGGCCAAGCAGTGCCTGTTTCCTGAAGAGTGAAGACTTGAAGAACGAGGATCAGCACCAACCGCACACAAAAGACGACGAAGAAGAAGGGGTGTGTGGTAGCGTGGGGCATTTTCCAAAGCAGGACACATGTCGATGACAAGCAGCCTTTTTGCCTTCCCAAACTTGCTGCGCTGTGCTTCTTGGCCAGGGATGCATGACAAGCACTCTCGTGCCTGCCCCGCGCTTGTATCGCATGCAGGGAGAGCTGCAAAGTGGCAGCTCCTGATGGTGCAGCAAGCCTGCAGCCCTGCCGAGCACGGGCTGTTTTGCACAAGCAAGAACCCCTGGGGAAACGGAGCCAAGGGAAGAGCAGAGCTCGCTCCCACTGCAAACTTGCAATGGGCAAGAGAGCCCCAGGCAGCCAGGGCGCAAGTGGCACCTTGGCGGTGCAAGAGCAGCAGGCAAGAACCTCGCCGCAAGGGCCCCGAGGACCCTGACAAGGGGCTGTGCTCAGTGCTACAGAGGACAAGAAGCAACCCCCGGGGGCCACCCTGGCGGCCCACCCGGGAGTCTAGCAAGCTTCCTCCCCCCGGATGCGGGGCACGAGGGCCACCTTCGTGGAGCAGGAGCAGCAGGCACCTAGCCAAAAGGGCCCAAAGAAGCCCTGGCAGGGGCCGTGTGCTCGGTGCTGCAGAGGAAGGCAAAAAACCCCCGGGGACACTTGCTAGCCCACCTTGGGGGAAAAAAAAAGCCTTCCTCCCCCCAGCTGCAGGGCACGAGAGGCCATCTTCGTGGTGCATGAGCAGCAGGCAGTAACCTAGCCAAAAAGGACCAGAGGAGCCCTGCGCTGACTAGTGGTCATGCTCAATGCTGCAGAGGAAGGCAAAAAACCCCCGGGGACCAGTGCCAATCTGCCCCGGGGGAAAATTCCTTCCTGACCCCAGAGCTGGCGATCGGCTATTCCCTGAGCATGTGAGCAAGACCTGCCTCCTCGTCCCACAGGCTGGTCACGCCTCCCAGGAGGTGCCCAAGCCCTATTCTCCCTCAACCTGCAGCCATCTCCGGGGCTTCCCAGAGTGGCCAAATGCCCCCGGCCCCATCGACCTTGGGGGCAAGAATCCCTCCCGCGCCTGGCAGGAGACCAGTGCGTGCTCCAAAGCACTGGGACCCCTGGGCAACATCTCCGCATCCCATTTCTTACGGCTGCTGCCACTGGCTCCGCAGGGCATGAGGACGGCGAGCTCTGCAGTGCTCCTCAAGAAGACACTCCCTTGCTCTTGCCACCGCTTTCCAGCTGAAAAGGCCCGATAGCCTCGGGCACCGCCAGCTCTTGCTGGTTCTTCTCATCTCCAGCAGCCTCGTCCAGCCTCCGGTCTTCCTCCCTCAGCCCCCTCCAAGGCATTCTGCCAGCTCTTCAAGGACTTCCTCTCGGATGTCTGCGGGCTGCCCCCGGGCCAGCTCTGTGGCGACGGGAGGATGCCCCCTTTTATCCCGCCCCGGGGCATTGTGACTGCTGCGTTGCCGGGCAGTGGCAATGTGCCATGGGGGTGACCGCCCCGCCCCCCCGCCCCGCGCAGCCCCGCCCGCCGCCCCTCTGCCCAGCGTCCTTTGGAGGAAGGCCTTTGGGGTGCTGGCCCCGAGGCAGTCCCTGTGCCCCGGGGGCCCGGGGGGCTGTCCCTTCTCCTTGCTGGCCACGCACTGGGCACAGCTGCTGAGCGTCCCGGACGCATCCTCTGCCACTCGGCTCCCAAGGACAAACCTAGTGCCGTTACTCTTCTCTCAGGCTGCGGCAGAAACCAACCCTGCAGCCCGAAGACCACCCCCATTAGCCGTCCCCTCTCTGCGCCACAGCTAACGGCCACGAGCTCACGCAGCGAGGAGGACCAGGGACTTGACCTGGCTGAACACAAACCCTTTTCCGGGGGGCGCAACGGGGGTGACTTCAGCAGCCGCAGCCTGGGGGAAAGCCAAAGTGCAACCAGAGCCAGAGGTTGGGATGGACGGTGCCAAGAGACCACCATGGAAAGAACACAGGCTCTGAAAAACGGCGGAGCGGAGGTTACACTGGTGTGCTGGAAAGGCTGCTCATTTTCAGACCTAGAACCTTTGGCTCCGTGCCCAAAGCACAGGCAGGCAAACGACGACTCTTCCAAACTGTCAAAACAGCCCATTGCTGCTATCGCCCTCACATCCCCTTTTCCCACTGAAACCCAGCTGCGCAGTTGGCCGTGTTTAGACGGGATACAAAACTGCAGGCATTTAGGGAGGAGGAATGATCAGTTGCTGCTGATCATGCCGCTGTGGGTAAGGAGTTGGCTGGCCAGGGGGCCATCCGACACTAAAAGGCAAGTGCCTCTCTTTAAGAGTCCCGACGCGCCTGGAAGACCGCTGCCAAGAAGGACGCAGGATTTTGCCTTTTATGGGCCCGCCTGAAACCACCCGAGAACGTCGGTGTGGTGAAATTCTTGATGACGTTATTCCCATACAAAGGAACTTCATTGTTTGGGTTGTTTGAAATTGATTAAAGCAACTACAACAAACACTCTTCTGGCACACTCTTGGTAACTCGTTTGCAAAACGGGTGCGATTAGTGCAGAAAGCTGCCAGCGTCTGGCTATCCGTTCAAGAATCTCAACATTGTCATGCCAGCTCAGTGTGGAGAGACAACAGGCCCGAGCACGTGCCCAAACGTGGCTCTGGTGTGGCTCAGCGGGCTAGAGGTTCCTGGCAAGGGAACTGGAGGCCAGAGACGAACCTCAACAGAACCTAACCCGTACCTCAACAGAACATTAAACTGTTCAAGTACTCGTGCAAATCATAGACAATCCAAAACGCCCCACACAGATGCCTGGAGGCGTTGCTATTACCATCACGTGAATGACACGGTAGGTCCTGCCAGACCTACGGCCTGCAAAACCTGAAGACGACCAGCACACAGGCGCATACGTATCGATCTCGTTCTGTCCTCGCCAAAACTGCTGGCTGAGCTGCCATCAGCCTCAGTGACGGACAGCAGGCAAGACTCTCTCATCTGGCTTAGCTCACATGCAGCTCCTAGGAAAAGAGCTCTTTCAGAAAAGTCAGGTCTGGTTATGTTGGGAAAGTGTTTCAAGGAAATGTTTTTAATACTCTAGGTTGGTAGAGTATGGCATGGTAATACTCTAAGCATGGTAATCTCCCTCCAAGTCCTAGCTCTGCCACCGATAACCTGCTTGCTCATCAAAACCGATTCAATGTTATTCCTTGGAAATCTCTACCTTTCTTTCTTGGCACCAAAAGGGTGGCACTTCTTTCCGAGTGCAAGAGGAGTTACATAGGGTATACAGACAGCCCACGGAAAACGGAGAAATGAGTCTGGGATCACTTGCATCCACATTCCTTGGCATTCCAAGACTCCTATCCCACTCCTTTCCTTGCCAGCAGTCAAGAAAGACAGCCTGCGCAACATGTACAAGATGCTGACTTGGCCAGTGTCCTGCTTTCGGCTGGGACAGAGTTAATTTTCTTCCTAGTAGCTGGTACAGTGCTGTGTTTTGGATTTAGGATGAGAAGAAAGTTGATAACACACTGATGTTGGAGTTGTTGCTAAGTAGTGTATACACTAGTCAAGGACTTTTCAGCTTCCCGTGCTCTGCCAGGTGCACAAGCAGCTGGGAGGGGGCACAGCCAAGACAGTTGCCCCAAACTGGCCAAAGGGCTATTCCATACCATATGGAGTCACACTAAGGATATAAACTGTGGGGAGTTGGCGGGGGTTCGAGTTAACCCTAGGGGTTCGGGTTAGGGTTAGGGGTTAGGGTTAGAGGTTAGGATTAGGGTTAGGGTTAGGGGTTTGGGTTAGGGTTAGGGTCATTCGGGTTAGCTTTAGGGGTTAGGGTCATTAGGGTTAGCTTTAGGGGTTAGGGTTAGCTTTAGGGTTAAATGGTTGCAAGCCTCTTTGCTGTGAGCAATACCTGTTCATTGCCCTGTGGATTTCTTTTTTTTTTTTTTGTTTTCCCCCTGGAGTCATTTTTAGAAATGCCTGAGCTGTTTCCCTTGGAAAAAGATCCCAAAACAAAAGAGCCAGAGAACAACAGGACTCTGTCAGAGCAAAGGTCCATGTGGCCCAATACTCTTGTCTCCAAGGTGGCCAACCGTCAACGTCTAAAGGAGAGCATATGAGCAGTGCAGGTCTACTTCTGCCGGGGTCCTGGGGGTGCTCATAGGCCTCAAGGGCTGGGACCGGCCTCCCCTGGCATCCCCACCCACACCGTCTCCTGCCAAGGGCCCAGGGGACGTGGTGTCTCAGCTCAGCCTGGGGGCCTTCGGTTCCTGCCTGAGCAATGGTGTGGGTGTGCCCGCCTCTGCCCCTCTCTCCTGCATGGGCCTGGGACCTGCACTGCAGAGAGCTGCTCTCCTGCATGGACCCCTCAGACCTAGGTCATAGCTTGTCATGCAGAGCTAGATGCAGAACAGAGCAGAACTATTCTATTCTGTTCTGTTCTAGTCTAGTCTAGTCTATTGCCTGCGCTCACCGGGAGTCGAGTAACAGCGAGACTGTTACTTGCCGGAAATGCCAGGGGGATTTCAGCTCCAAAAACACTTTCAAGGGCACAAATCAGAAAGATTACAAGTGGAAGCAGGGGTTTATGTCGAGATTTTATTTTCTGTTCTCTCACTTTCTCTCCTTTTCTCTCATTGCCTGGTATTGGATGGTATTTTAGGGTGTTTTTCGGAATGTGTTTCACAGCCGCTGCTCACAAGCATTAACACAACGCGCAGGTGTAGCCAGGAGCAGGCTGATGCATTCTTCAGTTCAGCTTGCAAAAAAGATCACTTGCAGTGTGGCAAAGGCACGTCACAGAGCTACAGAAAGTAGCAGCGGGAAGAGAGGCCAAGCAGTGCCTGTTTCCTGAAGAGTGAAGACTTGAAGAACGAGGATCAGCACCAACCGCACACAAAAGACGACGAAGAAGAAGGGGTGTGTGGTAGCGTGGGGCATTTTCCAAAGCAGGACACATGTCGATGACAAGCAGCCTTTTTGCCTTCCCAAACTTGCTGCGCTGTGCTTCTTGGCCAGGGATGCATGACAAGCACTCTCGTGCCTGCCCCGCGCTTGTATCGCATGCAGGGAGAGCTGCAAAGTGGCAGCTCCTGATGGTGCAGCAAGCCTGCAGCCCTGCCGAGCACGGGCTGTTTTGCACAAGCAAGAACCCCTGGGGAAACGGAGCCAAGGGAAGAGCAGAGCTCGCTCCCACTGCAAACTTGCAATGGGCAAGAGAGCCCCAGGCAGCCAGGGCGCAAGTGGCACCTTGGCGGTGCAAGAGCAGCAGGCAAGAACCTCGCCGCAAGGGCCCCGAGGACCCTGACAAGGGGCTGTGCTCAGTGCTACAGAGGACAAGAAGCAACCCCCGGGGGCCACCCTGGCGGCCCACCCGGGAGTCTAGCAAGCTTCCTCCCCCCGGATGCGGGGCACGAGGGCCACCTTCGTGGAGCAGGAGCAGCAGGCACCTAGCCAAAAGGGCCCAAAGAAGCCCTGGCAGGGGCCGTGTGCTCGGTGCTGCAGAGGAAGGCAAAAAACCCCCGGGGACACTTGCTAGCCCACCTTGGGGGAAAAAAAAAGCCTTCCTCCCCCCAGCTGCAGGGCACGAGAGGCCATCTTCGTGGTGCATGAGCAGCAGGCAGTAACCTAGCCAAAAAGGACCAGAGGAGCCCTGCGCTGACTAGTGGTCATGCTCAATGCTGCAGAGGAAGGCAAAAAACCCCCGGGGACCAGTGCCAATCTGCCCCGGGGGAAAATTCCTTCCTGACCCCAGAGCTGGCGATCGGCTATTCCCTGAGCATGTGAGCAAGACCTGCCTCCTCGTCCCACAGGCTGGTCACGCCTCCCAGGAGGTGCCCAAGCCCTATTCTCCCTCAACCTGCAGCCATCTCCGGGGCTTCCCAGAGTGGCCAAATGCCCCCGGCCCCATCGACCTTGGGGGCAAGAATCCCTCCCGCGCCTGGCAGGAGACCAGTGCGTGCTCCAAAGCACTGGGACCCCTGGGCAACATCTCCGCATCCCATTTCTTACGGCTGCTGCCACTGGCTCCGCAGGGCATGAGGACGGCGAGCTCTGCAGTGCTCCTCAAGAAGACACTCCCTTGCTCTTGCCACCGCTTTCCAGCTGAAAAGGCCCGATAGCCTCGGGCACCGCCAGCTCTTGCTGGTTCTTCTCATCTCCAGCAGCCTCGTCCAGCCTCCGGTCTTCCTCCCTCAGCCCCCTCCAAGGCATTCTGCCAGCTCTTCAAGGACTTCCTCTCGGATGTCTGCGGGCTGCCCCCGGGCCAGCTCTGTGGCGACGGGAGGATGCCCCCTTTTATCCCGCCCCGGGGCATTGTGACTGCTGCGTTGCCGGGCAGTGGCAATGTGCCATGGGGGTGACCGCCCCGCCCCCCCGCCCCGCGCAGCCCCGCCCGCCGCCCCTCTGCCCAGCGTCCTTTGGAGGAAGGCCTTTGGGGTGCTGGCCCCGAGGCAGTCCCTGTGCCCCGGGGGCCCGGGGGGCTGTCCCTTCTCCTTGCTGGCCACGCACTGGGCACAGCTGCTGAGCGTCCCGGACGCATCCTCTGCCACTCGGCTCCCAAGGACAAACCTAGTGCCGTTACTCTTCTCTCAGGCTGCGGCAGAAACCAACCCTGCAGCCCGAAGACCACCCCCATTAGCCGTCCCCTCTCTGCGCCACAGCTAACGGCCACGAGCTCACGCAGCGAGGAGGACCAGGGACTTGACCTGGCTGAACACAAACCCTTTTCCGGGGGGCGCAACGGGGGTGACTTCAGCAGCCGCAGCCTGGGGGAAAGCCAAAGTGCAACCAGAGCCAGAGGTTGGGATGGACGGTGCCAAGAGACCACCACGGAAAGAACACAGGCTCTGAAAAACGGCGGAGCGGAGGTTACACTGGTGTGCTGGAAAGGCTGCTCATTTTCAGACCTAGAACCTTTGGCTCCGTGCCCAAAGCACAGGCAGGCAAACGACGACTCTTCCAAACTGTCAAAACAGCCCATTGCTGCTATCGCCCTCACATCCCCTTTTCCCACTGAAACCCAGCTGCGCAGTTGGCCGTGTTTAGACGGGATACAAAACTGCAGGCATTTAGGGAGGAGGAATGATCAGTTGCTGCTGATCATGCCGCTGTGGGTAAGGAGTTGGCTGGCCAGGTGGCCATCCGACACTAAAAGGCAAGTGCCTCTCTTTAAGAGTCCCGACGCGCCTGGAAGACCGCTGCCAAGAAGGACGCAGGATTTTGCCTTTTATGGGCCCGCCTGAAACCACCCGAGAACGTCGGTGTGGTGAAATTCTTGATGACGTTATTCCCATACAAAGGAACTTCATTGTTTGGGTTGTTTGAAATTGATTAAAGCAACTACAACAAACACTCTTCTGGCACACTCTTGGTAACTCGTTTGCAAAACGGGTGCGATTAGTGCAGAAAGCTGCCAGCGTCTGGCTATCCGTTCAAGAATCTCAACATTGTCATGCCAGCTCAGTGTGGAGAGACAACAGGCCCGAGCACGTGCCCAAACGTGGCTCTGGTGTGGCTCAGCGGGCTAGAGGTTCCTGGCAAGGGAACTGGAGGCCAGAGACGAACCTCAACAGAACCTAACCCGTACCTCAACAGAACATTAAACTGTTCAAGTACTCGTGCAAATCATAGACAATCCAAAACGCCCCACACAGATGCCTGGAGGCGTTGCTATTACCATCACGTGAATGACACGGTAGGTCCTGCCAGACCTACGGCCTGCAAAACCTGAAGACGACCAGCACACAGGCGCATACGTATCGATCTCGTTCTGTCCTCGCCAAAACTGCTGGCTGAGCTGCCATCAGCCTCAGTGACGGACAGCAGGCAAGACTCTCTCATCTGGCTTAGCTCACATGCAGCTCCTAGGAAAAGAGCTCTTTCAGAAAAGTCAGGTCTGGTTATGTTGGGAAAGTGTTTCAAGGAAATGTTTTTAATACTCTAGGTTGGTAGAGTATGGCATGGTAATACTCTAAGCATGGTAATCTCCCTCCAAGTCCTAGCTCTGCCACCGATAACCTGCTTGCTCATCAAAACCGATTCAATGTTATTCCTTGGAAATCTCTACCTTTCTTTCTTGGCACCAAAAGGGTGGCACTTCTTTCCGAGTGCAAGAGGAGTTACATAGGGTATACAGACAGCCCACGGAAAACGGAGAAATGAGTCTGGGATCACTTGCATCCACATTCCTTGGCATTCCAAGACTCCTATCCCACTCCTTTCCTTGCCAGCAGTCAAGAAAGACAGCCTGCGCAACATGTACAAGATGCTGACTTGGCCAGTGTCCTGCTTTCGGCTGGGACAGAGTTAATTTTCTTCCTAGTAGCTGGTACAGTGCTGTGTTTTGGATTTAGGATGAGAAGAAAGTTGATAACACACTGATGTTGGAGTTGTTGCTAAGTAGTGTATACACTAGTCAAGGACTTTTCAGCTTCCCGTGCTCTGCCAGGTGCACAAGCAGCTGGGAGGGGGCACAGCCAAGACAGTTGCCCCAAACTGGCCAAAGGGCTATTCCATACCATATGGAGTCACACTAAGGATATAAACTGTGGGGAGTTGGCGGGGGTTCGAGTTAACCCTAGGGGTTCGGGTTAGGGTTAGGGGTTAGGGTTAGAGGTTAGGATTAGGGTTAGGGTTAGGGGTTTGGGTTAGGGTTAGGGTCATTCGGGTTAGCTTTAGGGGTTAGGGTCATTAGGGTTAGCTTTAGGGGTTAGGGTTAGCTTTAGGGTTAAATGGTTGCAAGCCTCTTTGCTGTGAGCAATACCTGTTCATTGCCCTGTGGATTTCTTTTTTTTTTTTTTGTTTTCCCCCTGGAGTCATTTTTAGAAATGCCTGAGCTGTTTCCCTTGGAAAAAGATCCCAAAACAAAAGAGCCAGAGAACAACAGGACTCTGTCAGAGCAAAGGTCCATGTGGCCCAATACTCTTGTCTCCAAGGTGGCCAACCGTCAACGTCTAAAGGAGAGCATATGAGCAGTGCAGGTCTACTTCTGCCGGGGTCCTGGGGGTGCTCATAGGCCTCAAGGGCTGGGACCGGCCTCCCCTGGCATCCCCACCCACACCGTCTCCTGCCAAGGGCCCAGGGGACGTGGTGTCTCAGCTCAGCCTGGGGGCCTTCGGTTCCTGCCTGAGCAATGGTGTGGGTGTGCCCGCCTCTGCCCCTCTCTCCTGCATGGGCCTGGGACCTGCACTGCAGAGAGCTGCTCTCCTGCATGGACCCCTCAGACCTAGGTCATAGCTTGTCATGCAGAGCTAGATGCAGAACAGAGCAGAACTATTCTATTCTGTTCTGTTCTAGTCTAGTCTAGTCTATTGCCTGCGCTCACCGGGAGTCGAGTAACAGCGAGACTGCTACTTGCCGGAAATGCCAGGGGGATTTCAGCTCCAAAAACACTTTCAGGGGCACAAATCAGAAAGATTACAAGTGGAAGCAGGGGTTTATGTTGAGATTTTATTTTCTGTTCTCTCATTTTCTCTCCTTTTCTCTCATTGCCTGGTATTGGATGGTATTTTAGGGTGTTTTTCGGAATGTGTTTCACAGCCGCTGCTCACAAGCATTAACACAACGCGCAGGTGTAGCCAGGAGCAGGCTGATGCATTCTTCAGTTCAGCTTGCAAAAAAGATCACTTGCAGTGTGGCAAAGGCACGTCACAGAGCTACAGAAAGTAGCAGCGGGAAGAGAGGCCAAGCAGTGCCTGTTTCCTGAAGAGTGAAGACTTGAAGAACGAGGATCAGCACCAACCGCACACAAAAGACGACGAAGAAGAAGGGGTGTGTGGTAGCGTGGGGCATTTTCCAAAGCAGGACACATGTCGATGACAAGCAGCCTTTTTGCCTTCCCAAACTTGCTGCGCTGTGCTTCTTGGCCAGGGATGCATGACAAGCACTCTCGTGCCTGCCCCGCGCTTGTATCCCATGCAGGGAGAGCTGCAAAGTGGCAGCTCCTGATGGTGCAGCAAGCCTGCAGCCCTGCCGAGCACGGGCTGTTTTGCACAAGCAAGAACCCCTGGGGAAACGGAGCCAAGGGAAGAGCAGAGCTCGCTCCCACTGCAAACTTGCAATGGGCAAGAGAGCCCCAGGCAGCCAGGGCGCAAGTGGCACCTTGGCGGTGCAAGAGCAGCAGGCAAGAACCTCGCCGCAAGGGCCCCGAGGACCCTGACAAGGGGCTGTGCTCAGTGCTACAGAGGACAAGAAGCAACCCCCGGGGGCCACCCTGGCGGCCCACCCGGGAGTCTAGCAAGCTTCCTCCCCCCGGATGCGGGGCACGAGGGCCACCTTCGTGGAGCAGGAGCAGCAGGCACCTAGCCAAAAGGGCCCAAAGAAGCCCTGGCAGGGGCCGTGTGCTCGGTGCTGCAGAGGAAGGCAAAAAACCCCCGGGGACACTTGCTAGCCCACCTTGGGGGAAAAAAAAAGCCTTCCTCCCCCCAGCTGCAGGGCACGAGAGGCCATCTTCGTGGTGCATGAGCAGCAGGCAGTAACCTAGCCAAAAAGGACCAGAGGAGCCCTGCGCTGACTAGTGGTCATGCTCAATGCTGCAGAGGAAGGCAAAAAACCCCCGGGGACCAGTGCCAATCTGCCCCGGGGGAAAATTCCTTCCTGACCCCAGAGCTGGCGATCGGCTATTCCCTGAGCATGTGAGCAAGACCTGCCTCCTCGTCCCACAGGCTGGTCACGCCTCCCAGGAGGTGCCCAAGCCCTATTCTCCCTCAACCTGCAGCCATCTCCGGGGCTTCCCAGAGTGGCCAAATGCCCCCGGCCCCATCGACCTTGGGGGCAAGAATCCCTCCCGCGCCTGGCAGGAGACCAGTGCGTGCTCCAAAGCACTGGGACCCCTGGGCAACATCTCCGCATCCCATTTCTTACGGCTGCTGCCACTGGCTCCGCAGGGCATGAGGACGGCGAGCTCTGCAGTGCTCCTCAAGAAGACACTCCCTTGCTCTTGCCACCGCTTTCCAGCTGAAAAGGCCCGATAGCCTCGGGCACCGCCAGCTCTTGCTGGTTCTTCTCATCTCCAGCAGCCTCGTCCAGCCTCCGGTCTTCCTCCCTCAGCCCCCTCCAAGGCATTCTGCCAGCTCTTCAAGGACTTCCTCTCGGATGTCTGCGGGCTGCCCCCGGGCCAGCTCTGTGGCGACGGGAGGATGCCCCCTTTTATCCCGCCCCGGGGCATTGTGACTGCTGCGTTGCCGGGCAGTGGCACTGTGCCATGGGGGTGACCGCCCCGCCCCCCCGCCCCGCGCAGCCCCGCCCGCCGCCCCTCTGCCCAGCGTCCTTTGGAGGAAGGCCTTTGGGGTGCTGGCCCCGAGGCAGTCCCTGTGCCCCGGGGGCCCGGGGGGCTGTCCCTTCTCCTTGCTGGCCACGCACTGGGCACAGCTGCTGAGCGTCCCGGACGCATCCTCTGCCACTCGGCTCCCAAGGACAAACCTAGTGCCGTTACTCTTCTCTCAGGCTGCGGCAGAAACCAACCCTGCAGCCCGAAGACCACCCCCATTAGCCGTCCCCTCTCTGCGCCACAGCTAACGGCCACGAGCTCACGCAGCGAGGAGGACCAGGGACTTGACCTGGCTGAACACAAACCCTTTTCCGGGGGGCGCAACGGGGGTGACTTCAGCAGCCGCAGCCTGGGGGAAAGCCAAAGTGCAACCAGAGCCAGAGGTTGGGATGGACGGTGCCAAGAGACCACCACGGAAAGAACACAGGCTCTGAAAAACGGCGGAGCGGAGGTTACACTGGTGTGCTGGAAAGGCTGCTCATTTTCAGACCTAGAACCTTTGGCTCCGTGCCCAAAGCACAGGCAGGCAAACGACGACTCTTCCAAACTGTCAAAACAGCCCATTGCTGCTATCGCCCTCACATCCCCTTTTCCCACTGAAACCCAGCTGCGCAGTTGGCCGTGTTTAGACGGGATACAAAACTGCAGGCATTTAGGGAGGAGGAATGATCAGTTGCTGCTGATCATGCCGCTGTGGGTAAGGAGTTGGCTGGCCAGGTGGCCATCCGACACTAAAAGGCAAGTGCCTCTCTTTAAGAGTCCCGACGCGCCTGGAAGACCGCTGCCAAGAAGGACGCAGGATTTTGCCTTTTATAGGCCCGCCTGAAACCACCCGAGAACGTCGGTGTGGTGAAATTCTTGATGACGTTATTCCCATACAAAGGAACTTCATTGTTTGGGTTGTTTGAAATTGATTAAAGCAACTACAACAAACACTCTTCTGGCACACTCTTGGTAACTCGTTTGCAAAACGGGTGCGATTAGTGCAGAAAGCTGCCAGCGTCTGGCTATCCGTTCAAGAATCTCAACATTGTCATGCCAGCTCAGTGTGGAGAGACAACAGGCCCGAGCACGTGCCCAAACGTGGCTCTGGTGTGGCTCAGCGGGCTAGAGGTTCCTGGCAAGGGAACTGGAGGCCAGAGACGAACCTCAACAGAACCTAACCCGTACCTCAACAGAACATTAAACTGTTCAAGTACTCGTGCAAATCATAGACAATCCAAAACGCCCCACACAGATGCCTGGAGGCGTTGCTATTACCATCACGTGAATGACACGGTAGGTCCTGCCAGACCTACGGCCTGCAAAACCTGAAGACGACCAGCACACAGGCGCATACGTATCGATCTCGTTCTGTCCTCGCCAAAACTGCTGGCTGAGCTGCCATCAGCCTCAGTGACGGACAGCAGGCAAGACTCTCTCATCTGGCTTAGCTCACATGCAGCTCCTAGGAAAAGAGCTCTTTCAGAAAAGTCAGGTCTGGTTATGTTGGGAAGGTGTTTCAAGGAAATGTTTTTAATACTCTAGGTTGGTAGAGTATGGCATGGTAATACTCTAAGCATGGTAATCTCCCTCCAAGTCCTAGCTCTGCCACCGATAACCTGCTTGCTCATCAAAACCGATTCAATGTTATTCCTTGGAAATCTCTACCTTTCTTTCTTGGCACCAAAAGGGTGGCACTTCTTTCCGAGTGCAAGAGGAGTTACATAGGGTATACAGACAGCCCACGGAAAACGGAGAAATGAGTCTGGGATCACTTGCATCCACATTCCTTGGCATTCCAAGACTCCTATCCCACTCCTTTCCTTGCCAGCAGTCAAGAAAGACAGCCTGCGCAACATGTACAAGATGCTGACTTGGCCAGTGTCCTGCTTTCGGCTGGGACAGAGTTAATTTTCTTCCTAGTAGCTGGTACAGTGCTGTGTTTTGGATTTAGGATGAGAAGAAAGTTGATAACACACTGATGTTGGAGTTGTTGCTAAGTAGTGTATACACTAGTCAAGGACTTTTCAGCTTCCCGTGCTCTGCCAGGTGCACAAGCAGCTGGGAGGGGGCACAGCCAAGACAGTTGCCCCAAACTGGCCAAAGGGCTATTCCATACCATATGGAGTCACACTAAGGATATAAACTGTGGGGAGTTGGCGGGGGTTCGAGTTAACCCTAGGGGTTCGGGTTAGGGTTAGGGGTTAGGGTTAGAGGTTAGGATTAGGGTTAGGGTTAGGGGTTTGGGTTAGGGTTAGGGTCATTCGGGTTAGCTTTAGGGGTTAGGGTCATTAGGGTTAGCTTTAGGGGTTAGGGTTAGCTTTAGGGTTAAATGGTTGCAAGCCTCTTTGCTGTGAGCAATACCTGTTCGTTGCCCTGTGGATTTCTTTTTTTTTTTTTGTTTTCCCCCTGGAGTCATTTTTAGAAATGCCTGAGCTGTTTCCCTTGGAAAAAGATCCCAAAACAAAAGAGCCAGAGAACAACAGGACTCTGTCAGAGCAAAGGTCCATGTGGCCCAATACTCTTGTCTCCAAGGTGGCCAACCGTCAACGTCTAAAGGAGAGCATATGAGCAGTGCAGGTCTACTTCTGCCGGGGTCCTGGGGGTGCTCATAGGCCTCAAGGGCTGGGACCGGCCTCCCCTGGCATCCCCACCCACACCGTCTCCTGCCAAGGGCCCAGGGGACGTGGTGTCTCAGCTCAGCCTGGGGGCCTTCGGTTCCTGCCTGAGCAATGGTGTGGGTGTGCCCGCCTCTGCCCCTCTCTCCTGCATGGGCCTGGGACCTGCACTGCAGAGAGCTGCTCTCCTGCATGGACCCCTCAGACCTAGGTCATAGCTTGTCATGCAGAGCTAGATGCAGAACAGAGCAGAACTATTCTATTCTCTTCTGTTCTAGTCTAGTCTAGTCTATTGCCTGCGCTCACCGGGAGTCGAGTAACAGCGAGACTGCTACTTGCCGGAAATGCCAGGGGGATTTCAGCTCCAAAAACACTTTCAGGGGCACAAATCAGAAAGATTACAAGTGGAAGCAGGGGTTTATGTCGAGATTTTATTTTCTGTTCTCTCACTTTCTCTCCTTTTCTCTCATTGCCTGGTATTGGATGGTATTTTAGGGTGTTTTTCGGAATGTGTTTCACAGCCGCTGCTCACAAGCATTAACACAACGCGCAGGTGTAGCCAGGAGCAGGCTGATGCATTCTTCAGTTCAGCTTGCAAAAAAGATCACTTGCAGTGTGGCAAAGGCACGTCACAGAGCTACAGAAAGTAGCAGCGGGAAGAGAGGCCAAGCAGTGCCTGTTTCCTGAAGAGTGAAGACTTGAAGAACGAGGATCAGCACCAACCGCACACAAAAGACGACGAAGAAGAAGGGGTGTGTGGTAGCGTGGGGCATTTTCCAAAGCAGGACACATGTCGATGACAAGCAGCCTTTTTGCCTTCCCAAACTTGCTGCGCTGTGCTTCTTGGCCAGGGATGCATGACAAGCACTCTCGTGCCTGCCCCGCGCTTGTATCGCATGCAGGGAGAGCTGCAAAGTGGCAGCTCCTGATGGTGCAGCAAGCCTGCAGCCCTGCCGAGCACGGGCTGTTTTGCACAAGCAAGAACCCCTGGGGAAACGGAGCCAAGGGAAGAGCAGAGCTCGCTCCCACTGCAAACTTGCAATGGGCAAGAGAGCCCCAGGCAGCCAGGGCGCAAGTGGCACCTTGGCGGTGCAAGAGCAGCAGGCAAGAACCTCGCCGCAAGGGCCCCGAGGACCCTGACAAGGGGCTGTGCTCAGTGCTACAGAGGACAAGAAGCAACCCCCGGGGGCCACCCTGGCGGCCCACCCGGGAGTCTAGCAAGCTTCCTCCCCCCGGATGCGGGGCACGAGGGCCACCTTCGTGGAGCAGGAGCAGCAGGCACCTAGCCAAAAGGGCCCAAAGAAGCCCTGGCAGGGGCCGTGTGCTCGGTGCTGCAGAGGAAGGCAAAAAACCCCCGGGGACACTTGCTAGCCCACCTTGGGGGAAAAAAAAAGCCTTCCTCCCCCCAGCTGCAGGGCACGAGAGGCCATCTTCGTGGTGCATGAGCAGCAGGCAGTAACCTAGCCAAAAAGGACCAGAGGAGCCCTGCGCTGACTAGTGGTCATGCTCAATGCTGCAGAGGAAGGCAAAAAACCCCCGGGGACCAGTGCCAATCTGCCCCGGGGGAAAATTCCTTCCTGACCCCAGAGCTGGCGATCGGCTATTCCCTGAGCATGTGAGCAAGACCTGCCTCCTCGTCCCACAGGCTGGTCACGCCTCCCAGGAGGTGCCCAAGCCCTATTCTCCCTCAACCTGCAGCCATCTCCGGGGCTTCCCAGAGTGGCCAAATGCCCCCGGCCCCATCGACCTTGGGGGCAAGAATCCCTCCCGCGCCTGGCAGGAGACCAGTGCGTGCTCCAAAGCACTGGGACCCCTGGGCAACATCTCCGCATCCCATTTCTTACGGCTGCTGCCACTGGCTCCGCAGGGCATGAGGACGGCGAGCTCTGCAGTGCTCCTCAAGAAGACACTCCCTTGCTCTTGCCACCGCTTTCCAGCTGAAAAGGCCCGATAGCCTCGGGCACCGCCAGCTCTTGCTGGTTCTTCTCATCTCCAGCAGCCTCGTCCAGCCTCCGGTCTTCCTCCCTCAGCCCCCTCCAAGGCATTCTGCCAGCTCTTCAAGGACTTCCTCTCGGATGTCTGCGGGCTGCCCCCGGGCCAGCTCTGTGGCGACGGGAGGATGCCCCCTTTTATCCCGCCCCGGGGCATTGTGACTGCTGCGTTGCCGGGCGGTGGCACTGTGCCATGGGGGTGACCGCCCCGCCCCCCCGCCCCGCGCAGCCCCGCCCGCCGCCCCTCTGCCCAGCGTCCTTTGGAGGAAGGCCTTTGGGGTGCTGGCCCCGAGGCAGTCCCTGTGCCCCGGGGGCCCGGGGGGCTGTCCCTTCTCCTTGCTGGCCACGCACTGGGCACAGCTGCTGAGCGTCCCGGACGCGTCCTCTGCCACTCGGCTCCCAAGGACAAACCTAGTGCCGTTACTCTTCTCTCAGGCTGCGGCAGAAACCAACCCTGCAGCCCGAAGACCACCCCCATTAGCCGTCCCCTCTCTGCACCACAGCTAACGGCCACGAGCTCACGCAGCGAGGAGGACCAGGGACTTGACCTGGCTGAACACAAACCCTTTTCCGGGGGGCGCAACGGGGGTGACTTCAGCAGCCGCAGCCTGGGGGAAAGCCAAAGTGCAACCAGAGCCAGAGGTTGGGATGGACGGTGCCAAGAGACCACCACGGAAAGAACACAGGCTCTGAAAAACGGCGGAGCGGAGGTTACACTGGTGTGCTGGAAAGGCTGCTCATTTTCAGACCTAGAACCTTTGGCTCCGTGCCCAAAGCACAGGCAGGCAAACGACGACTCTTCCAAACTGTCAAAACAGCCCATTGCTGCTATCGCCCTCGCATCCCCTTTTCCCACTGAAACCCAGCTGCGCAGTTGGCCGTGTTTAGACGGGATACAAAACTGCAGGCATTTAGGGAGGAGGAATGATCAGTTGCTGCTGATCATGCCGCTGTGGGTAAGGAGTTGGCTGGCCAGGTGGCCATCCGACACTAAAAGGCAAGTGCCTCTCTTTAAGAGTCCCGACGCGCCTGGAAGACCGCTGCCAAGAAGGACGCAGGATTTTGCCTTTTATAGGCCCGCCTGAAACCACCCGAGAACGTCGGTGTGGTGAAATTCTTGATGACGTTATTCCCATACAAAGGAACTTCATTGTTTGGGTTGTTTGAAATTGATTAAAGCAACTACAACAAACACTCTTCTGGCACACTCTTGGTAACTCGTTTGCAAAACGGGTGCGATTAGTGCAGAAAGCTGCCAGCGTCTGGCTATCCGTTCAAGAATCTCAACATTGTCATGCCAGCTCAGTGTGAAGAGACAACAGGCCCGAGCACGTGCCCAAACGTGGCTCTGGTGTGGCTCAGCGGGCTAGAGGTTCCTGGCAAGGGAACTGGAGGCCAGAGACGAACCTCAACAGAACCTAACCCGTACCTCAACAGAACATTAAACTGTTCAAGTACTCGTGCAAATCATAGACAATCCAAAACGCCCCACACAGATGCCTGGAGGCGTTGCTATTACCATCACGTGAATGACACGGTAGGTCCTGCCAGACCTACGGCCTGCAAAACCTGAAGACGACCAGCACACAGGCGCATACGTATCGATCTCGTTCTGTCCTCGCCAAAACTGCTGGCTGAGCTGCCATCAGCCTCAGTGACGGACAGCAGGCAAGACTCTCTCATCTGGCTTAGCTCACATGCAGCTCCTAGGAAAAGAGCTCTTTCAGAAAAGTCAGGTCTGGTTATGTTGGGAAAGTGTTTCAAGGAAATGTTTTTAATACTCTAGGTTGGTAGAGTATGGCATGGTAATACTCTAAGCATGGTAATCTCCCTCCAAGTCCTAGCTCTGCCACCGATAACCTGCTTGCTCATCAAAACCGATTCAATGTTATTCCTTGGAAATCTCTACCTTTCTTTCTTGGCACCAAAAGGGTGGCACTTCTTTCCGAGTGCAAGAGGAGTTACATAGGGTATACAGACAGCCCACGGAAAACGGAGAAATGAGTCTGGGATCACTTGCATCCACATTCCTTGGCATTCCAAGACTCCTATCCCACTCCTTTCCTTGCCAGCAGTCAAGAAAGACAGCCTGCGCAACATGTACAAGATGCTGACTTGGCCAGTGTCCTGCTTTCGGCTGGGACAGAGTTAATTTTCTTCCTAGTAGCTGGTACAGTGCTGTGTTTTGGATTTAGGATGAGAAGAAAGTTGATAACACACTGATGTTGGAGTTGTTGCTAAGTAGTGTATACACTAGTCAAGGACTTTTCAGCTTCCCGTGCTCTGCCAGGTGCACAAGCAGCTGGGAGGGGGCACAGCCAAGACAGTTGCCCCAAACTGGCCAAAGGGCTATTCCATACCATATGGAGTCACACTAAGGATATAAACTGTGGGGAGTTGGCGGGGGTTCGAGTTAACCCTAGGGGTTCGGGTTAGGGTTAGGGGTTAGGGTTAGAGGTTAGGATTAGGGTTAGGGTTAGGGGTTTGGGTTAGGGTTAGGGTCATTCGGGTTAGCTTTAGGGGTTAGGGTCATTAGGGTTAGCTTTAGGGGTTAGGGTTAGCTTTAGGGTTAAATGGTTGCAAGCCTCTTTGCTGTGAGCAATACCTGTTCATTGCCCTGTGGATTTCTTTTTTTTTTTTTGTTTTCCCCCTGGAGTCATTTTTAGAAATGCCTGAGCTGTTTCCCTTGGAAAAAGATCCCAAAACAAAAGAGCCAGAGAACAACAGGACTCTGTCAGAGCAAAGGTCCATGTGGCCCAATACTCTTGTCTCCAAGGTGGCCAACCGTCAACGTCTAAAGGAGAGCATATGAGCAGTGCAGGTCTACTTCTGCCGGGGTCCTGGGGGTGCTCATAGGCCTCAAGGGCTGGGACCGGCCTCCCCTGGCATCCCCACCCACACCGTCTCCTGCCAAGGGCCCAGGGGACGTGGTGTCTCAGCTCAGCCTGGGGGCCTTCGGTTCCTGCCTGAGCAATGGTGTGGGTGTGCCCGCCTCTGCCCCTCTCTCCTGCATGGGCCTGGGACCTGCACTGCAGAGAGCTGCTCTCCTGCATGGACCCCTCAGACCTAGGTCATAGCTTGTCATGCAGAGCTAGATGCAGAACAGAGCAGAACTATTCTATTCTGTTCTGTTCTAGTCTAGTCTAGTCTATTGCCTGCGCTCACCGGGAGTCGAGTAACAGCGAGACTGTTACTTGCCGGAAATGCCAGGGGGATTTCAGCTCCAAAAACACTTTCAAGGGCACAAATCAGAAAGATTACAAGTGGAAGCAGGGGTTTATGTCGAGATTTTATTTTCTGTTCTCTCACTTTCTCTCCTTTTCTCTCATTGCCTGGTATTGGATGGTATTTTAGGGTGTTTTTCGGAATGTGTTTCACAGCCGCTGCTCACAAGCATTAACACAACGCGCAGGTGTAGCCAGGAGCAGGCTGATGCATTCTTCAGTTCAGCTTGCAAAAAAGATCACTTGCAGTGTGGCAAAGGCACGTCACAGAGCTACAGAAAGTAGCAGCGGGAAGAGAGGCCAAGCAGTGCCTGTTTCCTGAAGAGTGAAGACTTGAAGAACGAGGATCAGCACCAACCGCACACAAAAGACGACGAAGAAGAAGGGGTGTGTGGTAGCGTGGGGCATTTTCCAAAGCAGGACACATGTCGATGACAAGCAGCCTTTTTGCCTTCCCAAACTTGCTGCGCTGTGCTTCTTGGCCAGGGATGCATGACAAGCACTCTCGTGCCTGCCCCGCGCTTGTATCGCATGCAGGGAGAGCTGCAAAGTGGCAGCTCCTTATGGTGCAGCAAGCCTGCAGCCCTGCCGAGCACGGGCTGTTTTGCACAAGCAAGAACCCCTGGGGAAACGGAGCCAAGGGAAGAGCAGAGCTCGCTCCCACTGCAAACTTGCAATGGGCAAGAGAGCCCCAGGCAGCCAGGGCGCAAGTGGCACCTTGGCGGTGCAAGAGCAGCAGGCAAGAACCTCGCCGCAAGGGCCCCGAGGACCCTGACAAGGGGCTGTGCTCAGTGCTACAGAGGACAAGAAGCAACCCCCGGGGGCCACCCTGGCGGCCCACCCGGGAGTCTAGCAAGCTTCCTCCCCCCGGATGCGGGGCACGAGGGCCACCTTCGTGGAGCAGGAGCAGCAGGCACCTAGCCAAAAGGGCCCAAAGAAGCCCTGGCAGGGGCCGTGTGCTCGGTGCTGCAGAGGAAGGCAAAAAACCCCCGGGGACACTTGCTAGCCCACCTTGGGGGAAAAAAAAAGCCTTCCTCCCCCCAGCTGCAGGGCACGAGAGGCCATCTTCGTGGTGCATGAGCAGCAGGCAGTAACCTAGCCAAAAAGGACCAGAGGAGCCCTGCGCTGACTAGTGGTCATGCTCAATGCTGCAGAGGAAGGCAAAAAACCCCCGGGGACCAGTGCCAATCTGCCCCGGGGGAAAATTCCTTCCTGACCCCAGAGCTGGCGATCGGCTATTCCCTGAGCATGTGAGCAAGACCTGCCTCCTCGTCCCACAGGCTGGTCACGCCTCCCAGGAGGTGCCCAAGCCCTATTCTCCCTCAACCTGCAGCCATCTCCGGGGCTTCCCAGAGTGGCCAAATGCCCCCGGCCCCATCGACCTTGGGGGCAAGAATCCCTCCCGCGCCTGGCAGGAGACCAGTGCGTGCTCCAAAGCACTGGGACCCCTGGGCAACATCTCCGCATCCCATTTCTTACGGCTGCTGCCACTGGCTCCGCAGGGCATGAGGACGGCGAGCTCTGCAGTGCTCCTCAAGAAGACACTCCCTTGCTCTTGCCACCGCTTTCCAGCTGAAAAGGCCCGATAGCCTCGGGCACCGCCAGCTCTTGCTGGTTCTTCTCATCTCCAGCAGCCTCGTCCAGCCTCCGGTCTTCCTCCCTCAGCCCCCTCCAAGGCATTCTGCCAGCTCTTCAAGGACTTCCTCTCGGATGTCTGCGGGCTGCCCCCGGGCCAGCTCTGTGGCGACGGGAGGATGCCCCCTTTTATCCCGCCCCGGGGCATTGTGACTGCTGCGTTGCCGGGCGGTGGCACTGTGCCATGGGGGTGACCGCCCCGCCCCCCCGCCCCGCGCAGCCCCGCCCGCCGCCCCTCTGCCCAGCGTCCTTTGGAGGAAGGCCTTTGGGGTGCTGGCCCCGAGGCAGTCCCTGTGCCCCGGGGGCCCGGGGGGCTGTCCCTTCTCCTTGCTGGCCACGCACTGGGCACAGCTGCTGAGCGTCCCGGACGCGTCCTCTGCCACTCGGCTCCCAAGGACAAACCTAGTGCCGTTACTCTTCTCTCAGGCTGCGGCAGAAACCAACCCTGCAGCCCGAAGACCACCCCCATTAGCCGTCCCCTCTCTGCGCCACAGCTAACGGCCACGAGCTCACGCAGCGAGGAGGACCAGGGACTTGACCTGGCTGAACACAAACCCTTTTCCGGGGGGCACAACGGGGGTGACTTCAGCAGCCGCAGCCTGGGGGAAAGCCAAAGTGCAACCAGAGCCAGAGGTTGGGATGGACGGTGCCAAGAGACCACCACGGAAAGAACACAGGCTCTGAAAAACGGCGGAGCGGAGGTTACACTGGTGTGCTGGAAAGGCTGCTCATTTTCAGACCTAGAACCTTTGGCTCCGTGCCCAAAGCACAGGCAGGCAAACGACGACTCTTCCAAACTGTCAAAACAGCCCATTGCTGCTATCGCCCTCGCATCCCCTTTTCCCACTGAAACCCAGCTGCGCAGTTGGCCGTGTTTAGACGGGATACAAAACTGCAGGCATTTAGGGAGGAGGAATGATCAGTTGCTGCTGATCATGCCGCTGTGGGTAAGGAGTTGGCTGGCCAGGTGGCCATCCGACACTAAAAGGCAAGTGCCTCTCTTTAAGAGTCCCGACGCGCCTGGAAGACCGCTGCCAAGAAGGACGCAGGATTTTGCCTTTTATAGGCCCGCCTGAAACCACCCGAGAACGTCGGTGTGGTGAAATTCTTGATGACGTTATTCCCATACAAAGGAACTTCATTGTTTGGGTTGTTTGAAATTGATTAAAGCAACTACAACAAACACTCTTCTGGCACACTCTTGGTAACTCGTTTGCAAAACGGGTGCGATTAGTGCAGAAAGCTGCCAGCGTCTGGCTATCCGTTCAAGAATCTCAACATTGTCATGCCAGCTCAGTGTGGAGAGACAACAGGCCCGAGCACGTGCCCAAACGTGGCTCTGGTGTGGCTCAGCGGGCTAGAGGTTCCTGGCAAGGGAACTGGAGGCCAGAGACGAACCTCAACAGAACCTAACCCGTACCTCAACAGAACATTAAACTGTTCAAGTACTCGTGCAAATCATAGACAATCCAAAACGCCCCACACAGATGCCTGGAGGCGTCGCTATTACCATCACGTGAATGACACGGTAGGTCCTGCCAGACCTACGGCCTGCAAAACCTGAAGACGACCAGCACACAGGCGCATACGTATCGATCTCGTTCTGTCCTCGCCAAAACTGCTGGCTGAGCTGCCATCAGCCTCAGTGACGGACAGCAGGCAAGACTCTCTCATCTGGCTTAGCTCACATGCAGCTCCTAGGAAAAGAGCTCTTTCAGAAAAGTCAGGTCTGGTTATGTTGGGAAAGTGTTTCAAGGAAATGTTTTTAATACTCTAGGTTGGTAGAGTATGGCATGGTAATACTCTAAGCATGGTAATCTCCCTCCAAGTCCTAGCTCTGCCACCGATAACCTGCTTGCTCATCAAAACCGATTCAATGTTATTCCTTGGAAATCTCTACCTTTCTTTCTTGGCACCAAAAGGGTGGCACTTCTTTCCGAGTGCAAGAGGAGTTACATAGGGTATACAGACAGCCCACGGAAAACGGAGAAATGAGTCTGGGATCACTTGCATCCACATTCCTTGGCATTCCAAGACTCCTATCCCACTCCTTTCCTTGCCAGCAGTCAAGAAAGACAGCCTGCGCAACATGTACAAGATGCTGACTTGGCCAGTGTCCTGCTTTCGGCTGGGACAGAGTTAATTTTCTTCCTAGTAGCTGGTACAGTGCTGTGTTTTGGATTTAGGATGAGAAGAAAGTTGATAACACACTGATGTTGGAGTTGTTGCTAAGTAGTGTATACACTAGTCAAGGACTTTTCAGCTTCCCGTGCTCTGCCAGGTGCACAAGCAGCTGGGAGGGGGCACAGCCAAGACAGTTGCCCCAAACTGGCCAAAGGGCTATTCCATACCATATGGAGTCACACTAAGGATATAAACTGTGGGGAGTTGGCGGGGGTTCGAGTTAACCCTAGGGGTTCGGGTTAGGGTTAGGGGTTAGGGTTAGAGGTTAGGATTAGGGTTAGGGTTAGGGGTTTGGGTTAGGGTTAGGGTCATTCGGGTTAGCTTTAGGGGTTAGGGTCATTAGGGTTAGCTTTAGGGGTTAGGGTTAGCTTTAGGGTTAAATGGTTGCAAGCCTCTTTGCTGTGAGCAATACCTGTTCATCGCCCTGTGGATTTCTTTTTTTTTTTTTGTTTTCCCCCTGGAGTCATTTTTAGAAATGCCTGAGCTGTTTCCCTTGGAAAAAGATCCCAAAACAAAAGAGCCAGAGAACAACAGGACTCTGTCAGAGCAAAGGTCCATGTGGCCCAATACTCTTGTCTCCAAGGTGGCCAACCGTCAACGTCTAAAGGAGAGCATATGAGCAGTGCAGGTCTACTTCTGCCGGGGTCCTGGGGGTGCTCATAGGCCTCAAGGGCTGGGACCGGCCTCCCCTGGCATCCCCACCCACACCGTCTCCTGCCAAGGGCCCAGGGGACGTGGTGTCTCAGCTCAGCCTGGGGGCCTTCGGTTCCTGCCTGAGCAATGGTGTGGGTGTGCCCGCCTCTGCCCCTCTCTCCTGCATGGGCCTGGGACCTGCACTGCAGAGAGCTGCTCTCCTGCATGGACCCCTCAGACCTAGGTCATAGCTTGTCATGCAGAGCTAGATGCAGAACAGAGCAGAACTATTCTATTCTCTTCTGTTCTAGTCTAGTCTAGTCTATTGCCTGCGCTCACCGGGAGTCGAGTAACAGCGAGACTGCTACTTGCCGGAAATGCCAGGGGGATTTCAGCTCCAAAAACACTTTCAAGGGCACAAATCAGAAAGATTACAAGTGGAAGCAGGGGTTTATGTTGAGATTTTATTTTCTGTTCTCTCATTTTCTCTCCTTTTCTCTCATTGCCTGGTATTGGATGGTATTTTAGGGTGTTTTTCGGAATGTGTTTCACAGCCGCTGCTCACAAGCATTAACACAACGCGCAGGTGTAGCCAGGAGCAGGCTGATGCATTCTTCAGTTCAGCTTGCAAAAAAGATCACTTGCAGTGTGGCAAAGGCACGTCACAGAGCTACAGAAAGTAGCAGCGGGAAGAGAGGCCAAGCAGTGCCTGTTTCCTGAAGAGTGAAGACTTGAAGAACGAGGATCAGCACCAACCGCACACAAAAGACGACGAAGAAGAAGGGGTGTGTGGTAGCGTGGGGCATTTTCCAAAGCAGGACACATGTCGATGACAAGCAGCCTTTTTGCCTTCCCAAACTTGCTGCGCTGTGCTTCTTGGCCAGGGATGCATGACAAGCACTCTCGTGCCTGCCCCGCGCTTGTATCCCATGCAGGGAGAGCTGCAAAGTGGCAGCTCCTGATGGTGCAGCAAGCCTGCAGCCCTGCCGAGCACGGGCTGTTTTGCACAAGCAAGAACCCCTGGGGAAACGGAGCCAAGGGAAGAGCAGAGCTCGCTCCCACTGCAAACTTGCAATGGGCAAGAGAGCCCCAGGCAGCCAGGGCGCAAGTGGCACCTTGGCGGTGCAAGAGCAGCAGGCAAGAACCTCGCCGCAAGGGCCCCGAGGACCCTGACAAGGGGCTGTGCTCAGTGCTACAGAGGACAAGAAGCAACCCCCGGGGGCCACCCTGGCGGCCCACCCGGGAGTCTAGCAAGCTTCCTCCCCCCGGATGCGGGGCACGAGGGCCACCTTCGTGGAGCAGGAGCAGCAGGCACCTAGCCAAAAGGGCCCAAAGAAGCCCTGGCAGGGGCCGTGTGCTCGGTGCTGCAGAGGAAGGCAAAAAACCCCCGGGGACACTTGCTAGCCCACCTTGGGGGAAAAAAAAAGCCTTCCTCCCCCCAGCTGCAGGGCACGAGAGGCCATCTTCGTGGTGCATGAGCAGCAGGCAGTAACCTAGCCAAAAAGGACCAGAGGAGCCCTGCGCTGACTAGTGGTCATGCTCAATGCTGCAGAGGAAGGCAAAAAACCCCCGGGGACCAGTGCCAATCTGCCCCGGGGGAAAATTCCTTCCTGACCCCAGAGCTGGCGATCGGCTATTCCCTGAGCATGTGAGCAAGACCTGCCTCCTCGTCCCACAGGCTGGTCACGCCTCCCAGGAGGTGCCCAAGCCCTATTCTCCCTCAACCTGCAGCCATCTCCGGGGCTTCCCAGAGTGGCCAAATGCCCCCGGCCCCATCGACCTTGGGGGCAAGAATCCCTCCCGCGCCTGGCAGGAGACCAGTGCGTGCTCCAAAGCACTGGGACCCCTGGGCAACATCTCCGCATCCCATTTCTTACGGCTGCTGCCACTGGCTCCGCAGGGCATGAGGACGGCGAGCTCTGCAGTGCTCCTCAAGAAGACACTCCCTTGCTCTTGCCACCGCTTTCCAGCTGAAAAGGCCCGATAGCCTCGGGCACCGCCAGCTCTTGCTGGTTCTTCTCATCTCCAGCAGCCTCGTCCAGCCTCCGGTCTTCCTCCCTCAGCCCCCTCCAAGGCATTCTGCCAGCTCTTCAAGGACTTCCTCTCGGATGTCTGCGGGCTGCCCCCGGGCCAGCTCTGTGGCGACGGGAGGATGCCCCCTTTTATCCCGCCCCGGGGCATTGTGACTGCTGCGTTGCCGGGCGGTGGCACTGTGCCATGGGGGTGACCGCCCCGCCCCCCCGCCCCGCGCAGCCCCGCCCGCCGCCCCTCTGCCCAGCGTCCTTTGGAGGAAGGCCTTTGGGGTGCTGGCCCCGAGGCAGTACCTGTGCCCCGGGGGCCCGGGGGGCTGTCCCTTCTCCTTGCTGGCCACGCACTGGGCACAGCTGCTGAGCGTCCCGGACGCGTCCTCTGCCACTCGGCTCCCAAGGACAAACCTAGTGCCGTTACTCTTCTCTCAGGCTGCGGCAGAAACCAACCCTGCAGCCCGAAGACCACCCCCATTAGCCGTCCCCTCTCTGCGCCACAGCTAACGGCCACGAGCTCACGCAGCGAGGAGGACCAGGGACTTGACCTGGCTGAACACAAACCCTTTTCCGGGGGGCACAACGGGGGTGACTTCAGCAGCCGCAGCCTGGGGGAAAGCCAAAGTGCAACCAGAGCCAGAGGTTGGGATGGACGGTGCCAAGAGACCACCACGGAAAGAACACAGGCTCTGAAAAACGGCGGAGCGGAGGTTACACTGGTGTGCTGGAAAGGCTGCTCATTTTCAGACCTAGAACCTTTGGCTCCGTGCCCAAAGCACAGGCAGGCAAACGACGACTCTTCCAAACTGTCAAAACAGCCCATTGCTGCTATCGCCCTCGCATCCCCTTTTCCCACTGAAACCCAGCTGCGCAGTTGGCCGTGTTTAGACGGGATACAAAACTGCAGGCATTTAGGGAGGAGGAATGATCAGTTGCTGCTGATCATGCCGCTGTGGGTAAG
Source organism: Mycteria americana (assembly GCF_035582795.1). Classification (NCBI taxonomy): domain Eukaryota; kingdom Metazoa; phylum Chordata; class Aves; order Ciconiiformes; family Ciconiidae; genus Mycteria; species Mycteria americana. Next base: position 194,132 of record NW_027445609.1, on the reverse strand, counting down.
GAGTTGGCTGGCCAGGTGGCCATCCGACACTAAAAGGCAAGTGCCTCTCTTTAAGAGTCCCGACGCGCCTGGAAGACCGCTGCCAAGAAGGACGCAGGATTTTGCCTTTTATAGGCCCGCCTGAAACCACCCGAGAACGTCGGTGTGGTGAAATTCTTGATGACGTTATTCCCATACAAAGGAACTTCATTGTTTGGGTTGTTTGAAATTGATTAAAGCAACTACAACAAACACTCTTCTGGCACACTCTTGGTAACTCGTTTGCAAAACGGGTGCGATTAGTGCAGAAAGCTGCCAGCGTCTGGCTATCCGTTCAAGAATCTCAACATTGTCATGCCAGCTCAGTGTGGAGAGACAACAGGCCCGAGCACGTGCCCAAACGTGGCTCTGGTGTGGCTCAGCGGGCTAGAGGTTCCTGGCAAGGGAACTGGAGGCCAGAGACGAACCTCAACAGAACCTAACCCGTACCTCAACAGAACATTAAACTGTTCAAGTACTCGTGCAAATCATAGACAATCCAAAACGCCCCACACAGATGCCTGGAGGCGTCGCTATTACCATCACGTGAATGACACGGTAGGTCCTGCCAGACCTACGGCCTGCAAAACCTGAAGACGACCAGCACACAGGCGCATACGTATCGATCTCGTTCTGTCCTCGCCAAAACTGCTGGCTGAGCTGCCATCAGCCTCAGTGACGGACAGCAGGCAAGACTCTCTCATCTGGCTTAGCTCACATGCAGCTCCTAGGAAAAGAGCTCTTTCAGAAAAGTCAGGTCTGGTTATGTTGGGAAAGTGTTTCAAGGAAATGTTTTTAATACTCTAGGTTGGTAGAGTATGGCATGGTAATACTCTAAGCATGGTAATCTCCCTCCAAGTCCTAGCTCTGCCACCGATAACCTGCTTGCTCATCAAAACCGATTCAATGTTATTCCTTGGAAATCTCTACCTTTCTTTCTTGGCACCAAAAGGGTGGCACTTCTTTCCGAGTGCAAGAGGAGTTACATAGGGTATACAGACAGCCCACGGAAAACGGAGAAATGAGTCTGGGATCACTTGCATCCACATTCCTTGGCATTCCAAGACTCCTATCCCACTCCTTTCCTTGCCAGCAGTCAAGAAAGACAGCCTGCGCAACATGTACAAGATGCTGACTTGGCCAGTGTCCTGCTTTCGGCTGGGACAGAGTTAATTTTCTTCCTAGTAGCTGGTACAGTGCTGTGTTTTGGATTTAGGATGAGAAGAAAGTTGATAACACACTGATGTTGGAGTTGTTGCTAAGTAGTGTATACACTAGTCAAGGACTTTTCAGCTTCCCGTGCTCTGCCAGGTGCACAAGCAGCTGGGAGGGGGCACAGCCAAGACAGTTGCCCCAAACTGGCCAAAGGGCTATTCCATACCATATGGAGTCACACTAAGGATATAAACTGTGGGGAGTTGGCGGGGGTTCGAGTTAACCCTAGGGGTTCGGGTTAGGGTTAGGGGTTAGGGTTAGAGGTTAGGATTAGGGTTAGGGTTAGGGGTTTGGGTTAGGGTTAGGGTCATTCGGGTTAGCTTTAGGGGTTAGGGTCATTAGGGTTAGCTTTAGGGGTTAGGGTTAGCTTTAGGGTTAAATGGTTGCAAGCCTCTTTGCTGTGAGCAATACCTGTTCATTGCCCTGTGGATTTCTTTTTTTTTTTTTGTTTTCCCCCTGGAGTCATTTTTAGAAATGCCTGAGCTGTTTCCCTTGGAAAAAGATCCCAAAACAAAAGAGCCAGAGAACAACAGGACTCTGTCAGAGCAAAGGTCCATGTGGCCCAATACTCTTGTCTCCAAGGTGGCCAACCGTCAACGTCTAAAGGAGAGCATATGAGCAGTGCAGGTCTACTTCTGCCGGGGTCCTGGGGGTGCTCATAGGCCTCAAGGGCTGGGACCGGCCTCCCCTGGCATCCCCACCCACACCGTCTCCTGCCAAGGGCCCAGGGGACGTGGTGTCTCAGCTCAGCCTGGGGGCCTTCGGTTCCTGCCTGAGCAATGGTGTGGGTGTGCCCGCCTCTGCCCCTCTCTCCTGCATGGGCCTGGGACCTGCACTGCAGAGAGCTGCTCTCCTGCATGGACCCCTCAGACCTAGGTCATAGCTTGTCATGCAGAGCTAGATGCAGAACAGAGCAGAACTATTCTATTCTCTTCTGTTCTAGTCTAGTCTAGTCTATTGCCTGCGCTCACCGGGAGTCGAGTAACAGCGAGACTGCTACTTGCCGGAAATGCCAGGGGGATTTCAGCTCCAAAAACACTTTCAAGGGCACAAATCAGAAAGATTACAAGTGGAAGCAGGGGTTTATGTTGAGATTTTATTTTCTGTTCTCTCATTTTCTCTCCTTTTCTCTCATTGCCTGGTATTGGATGGTATTTTAGGGTGTTTTTCGGAATGTGTTTCACAGCCGCTGCTCACAAGCATTAACACAACGCGCAGGTGTAGCCAGGAGCAGGCTGATGCATTCTTCAGTTCAGCTTGCAAAAAAGATCACTTGCAGTGTGGCAAAGGCACGTCACAGAGCTACAGAAAGTAGCAGCGGGAAGAGAGGCCAAGCAGTGCCTGTTTCCTGAAGAGTGAAGACTTGAAGAACGAGGATCAGCACCAACCGCACACAAAAGACGACGAAGAAGAAGGGGTGTGTGGTAGCGTGGGGCATTTTCCAAAGCAGGACACATGTCGATGACAAGCAGCCTTTTTGCCTTCCCAAACTTGCTGCGCTGTGCTTCTTGGCCAGGGATGCATGACAAGCACTCTCGTGCCTGCCCCGCGCTTGTATCCCATGCAGGGAGAGCTGCAAAGTGGCAGCTCCTGATGGTGCAGCAAGCCTGCAGCCCTGCCGAGCACGGGCTGTTTTGCACAAGCAAGAACCCCTGGGGAAACGGAGCCAAGGGAAGAGCAGAGCTCGCTCCCACTGCAAACTTGCAATGGGCAAGAGAGCCCCAGGCAGCCAGGGCGCAAGTGGCACCTTGGCGGTGCAAGAGCAGCAGGCAAGAACCTCGCCGCAAGGGCCCCGAGGACCCTGACAAGGGGCTGTGCTCAGTGCTACAGAGGACAAGAAGCAACCCCCGGGGGCCACCCTGGCGGCCCACCCGGGAGTCTAGCAAGCTTCCTCCCCCCGGATGCGGGGCACGAGGGCCACCTTCGTGGAGCAGGAGCAGCAGGCACCTAGCCAAAAGGGCCCAAAGAAGCCCTGGCAGGGGCCGTGTGCTCGGTGCTGCAGAGGAAGGCAAAAAACCCCCGGGGACACTTGCTAGCCCACCTTGGGGGAAAAAAAAAGCCTTCCTCCCCCCAGCTGCAGGGCACGAGAGGCCATCTTCGTGGTGCATGAGCAGCAGGCAGTAACCTAGCCAAAAAGGACCAGAGGAGCCCTGCGCTGACTAGTGGTCATGCTCAATGCTGCAGAGGAAGGCAAAAAACCCCCGGGGACCAGTGCCAATCTGCCCCGGGGGAAAATTCCTTCCTGACCCCAGAGCTGGCGATCGGCTATTCCCTGAGCATGTGAGCAAGACCTGCCTCCTCGTCCCACAGGCTGGTCACGCCTCCCAGGAGGTGCCCAAGCCCTATTCTCCCTCAACCTGCAGCCATCTCCGGGGCTTCCCAGAGTGGCCAAATGCCCCCGGCCCCATCGACCTTGGGGGCAAGAATCCCTCCCGCGCCTGGCAGGAGACCAGTGCGTGCTCCAAAGCACTGGGACCCCTGGGCAACATCTCCGCATCCCATTTCTTACGGCTGCTGCCACTGGCTCCGCAGGGCATGAGGACGGCGAGCTCTGCAGTGCTCCTCAAGAAGACACTCCCTTGCTCTTGCCACCGCTTTCCAGCTGAAAAGGCCCGATAGCCTCGGGCACCGCCAGCTCTTGCTGGTTCTTCTCATCTCCAGCAGCCTCGTCCAGCCTCCGGTCTTCCTCCCTCAGCCCCCTCCAAGGCATTCTGCCAGCTCTTCAAGGACTTCCTCTCGGATGTCTGCGGGCTGCCCCCGGGCCAGCTCTGTGGCGACGGGAGGATGCCCCCTTTTATCCCGCCCCGGGGCATTGTGACTGCTGCGTTGCCGGGCGGTGGCACTGTGCCATGGGGGTGACCGCCCCGCCCCCCCGCCCCGCGCAGCCCCGCCCGCCGCCCCTCTGCCCAGCGTCCTTTGGAGGAAGGCCTTTGGGGTGCTGGCCCCGAGGCAGTCCCTGTGCCCCGGGGGCCCGGGGGGCTGTCCCTTCTCCTTGCTGGCCACGCACTGGGCACAGCTGCTGAGCGTCCCGGACGCGTCCTCTGCCACTCGGCTCCCAAGGACAAACCTAGTGCCGTTACTCTTCTCTCAGGCTGCGGCAGAAACCAACCCTGCAGCCCGAAGACCACCCCCATTAGCCGTCCCCTCTCTGCGCCACAGCTAACGGCCACGAGCTCACGCAGCGAGGAGGACCAGGGACTTGACCTGGCTGAACACAAACCCTTTTCCGGGGGGCGCAACGGGGGTGACTTCAGCAGCCGCAGCCTGGGGGAAAGCCAAAGTGCAACCAGAGCCAGAGGTTGGGATGGACGGTGCCAAGAGACCACCATGGAAAGAACACAGGCTCTGAAAAACGGCGGAGCGGAGGTTACACTGGTGTGCTGGAAAGGCTGCTCATTTTCAGACCTAGAACCTTTGGCTCCGTGCCCAAAGCACAGGCAGGCAAACGACGACTCTTCCAAACTGTCAAAACAGCCCATTGCTGCTATCGCCCTCACATCCCCTTTTCCCACTGAAACCCAGCTGCGCAGTTGGCCGTGTTTAGACGGGATACAAAACTGCAGGCATTTAGGGAGGAGGAATGATCAGTTGCTGCTGATCATGCCGCTGTGGGTAAGGAGTTGGCTGGCCAGGTGGCCATCCGACACTAAAAGGCAAGTGCCTCTCTTTAAGAGTCCCGACGCGCCTGGAAGACCGCTGCCAAGAAGGACGCAGGATTTTGCCTTTTATAGGCCCGCCTGAAACCACCCGAGAACGTCGGTGTGGTGAAATTCTTGATGACGTTATTCCCATACAAAGGAACTTCATTGTTTGGGTTGTTTGAAATTGATTAAAGCAACTACAACAAACACTCTTCTGGCACACTCTTGGTAACTCGTTTGCAAAACGGGTGCGATTAGTGCAGAAAGCTGCCAGCGTCTGGCTATCCGTTCAAGAATCTCAACATTGTCATGCCAGCTCAGTGTGAAGAGACAACAGGCCCGAGCACGTGCCCAAACGTGGCTCTGGTGTGGCTCAGCGGGCTAGAGGTTCCTGGCAAGGGAACTGGAGGCCAGAGACGAACCTCAACAGAACCTAACCCGTACCTCAACAGAACATTAAACTGTTCAAGTACTCGTGCAAATCATAGACAATCCAAAACGCCCCACACAGATGCCTGGAGGCGTTGCTATTACCATCACGTGAATGACACGGTAGGTCCTGCCAGACCTACGGCCTGCAAAACCTGAAGACGACCAGCACACAGGCGCATACGTATCGATCTCGTTCTGTCCTCGCCAAAACTGCTGGCTGAGCTGCCATCAGCCTCAGTGACGGACAGCAGGCAAGACTCTCTCATCTGGCTTAGCTCACATGCAGCTCCTAGGAAAAGAGCTCTTTCAGAAAAGTCAGGTCTGGTTATGTTGGGAAAGTGTTTCAAGGAAATGTTTTTAATACTCTAGGTTGGTAGAGTATGGCATGGTAATACTCTAAGCATGGTAATCTCCCTCCAAGTCCTAGCTCTGCCACCGATAACCTGCTTGCTCATCAAAACCGATTCAATGTTATTCCTTGGAAATCTCTACCTTTCTTTCTTGGCACCAAAAGGGTGGCACTTCTTTCCGAGTGCAAGAGGAGTTACATAGGGTATACAGACAGCCCACGGAAAACGGAGAAATGAGTCTGGGATCACTTGCATCCACATTCCTTGGCATTCCAAGACTCCTATCCCACTCCTTTCCTTGCCAGCAGTCAAGAAAGACAGCCTGCGCAACATGTACAAGATGCTGACTTGGCCAGTGTCCTGCTTTCGGCTGGGACAGAGTTAATTTTCTTCCTAGTAGCTGGTACAGTGCTGTGTTTTGGATTTAGGATGAGAAGAAAGTTGATAACACACTGATGTTGGAGTTGTTGCTAAGTAGTGTATACACTAGTCAAGGACTTTTCAGCTTCCCGTGCTCTGCCAGGTGCACAAGCAGCTGGGAGGGGGCACAGCCAAGACAGTTGCCCCAAACTGGCCAAAGGGCTATTCCATACCATATGGAGTCACACTAAGGATATAAACTGTGGGGAGTTGGCGGGGGTTCGAGTTAACCCTAGGGGTTCGGGTTAGGGTTAGGGGTTAGGGTTAGAGGTTAGGATTAGGGTTAGGGTTAGGGGTTTGGGTTAGGCTTAGGGTCATTCGGGTTAGCTTTAGGGGTTAGGGTCATTAGGGTTAGCTTTAGGGGTTAGGGTTAGCTTTAGGGTTAAATGGTTGCAAGCCTCTTTGCTGTGAGCAATACCTGTTCATTGCCCTGTGGATTTCTTTTTTTTTTTTGTTTTCCCCCTGGAGTCATTTTTAGAAATGCCTGAGCTGTTTCCCTTGGAAAAAGATCCCAAAACAAAAGAGCCAGAGAACAACAGGACTCTGTCAGAGCAAAGGTCCATGTGGCCCAATACTCTTGTCTCCAAGGTGGCCAATCGTCAACGTCTAAAGGAGAGCATATGAGCAGTGCAGGTCTACTTCTGCCGGGGTCCTGGGGGTGCTCATAGGCCTCAAGGGCTGGGACCGGCCTCCCCTGGCATCCCCACCCACACCGTCTCCTGCCAAGGGCCCAGGGGACGTGGTGTCTCAGCTCAGCCTGGGGGCCTTCGGTTCCTGCCTGAGCAATGGTGTGGGTGTGCCCGCCTCTGCCCCTCTCTCCTGCATGGGCCTGGGACCTGCACTGCAGAGAGCTGCTCTCCTGCATGGACCCCTCAGACCTAGGTCATAGCTTGTCATGCAGAGCTAGATGCAGAACAGAGCAGAACTATTCTATTCTGTTCTGTTCTAGTCTAGTCTAGTCTATTGCCTGCGCTCACCGGGAGTCGAGTAACAGCGAGACTGCTACTTGCCGGAAATGCCAGGGGGATTTCAGCTCCAAAAACACTTTCAAGGGCACAAATCAGAAAGATTACAAGTGGAAGCAGGGGTTTATGTTGAGATTTTATTTTCTGTTCTCTCATTTTCTCTCCTTTTCTCTCATTGCCTGGTATTGGATGGTATTTTAGGGTGTTTTTCGGAATGTGTTTCACAGCCGCTGCTCACAAGCATTAACACAACGCGCAGGTGTAGCCAGGAGCAGGCTGATGCATTCTTCAGTTCAGCTTGCAAAAAAGATCACTTGCAGTGTGGCAAAGGCACGTCACAGAGCTACAGAAAGTAGCAGCGGGAAGAGAGGCCAAGCAGTGCCTGTTTCCTGAAGAGTGAAGACTTGAAGAATGAGGATCAGCACCAACCGCACACAAAAGACGACGAAGAAGAAGGGGTGTGTGGTAGCGTGGGGCATTTTCCAAAGCAGGACACATGTCGATGACAAGCAGCCTTTTTGCCTTCCCAAACTTGCTGCGCTGTGCTTCTTGGCCAGGGATGCATGACAAGCACTCTCGTGCCTGCCCCGCGCTTGTATCCCATGCAGGGAGAGCTGCAAAGTGGCAGCTCCTGATGGTGCAGCAAGCCTGCAGCCCTGCCAAGCACGGGCTGTTTTGCACAAGCAAGAACCCCTGGGGAAACGGAGCCAAGGGAAGAGCAGAGCTCGCTCCCACTGCAAACTTGCAATGGGCAAGAGAGCCCCAGGCAGCCAGGGCGCAAGTGGCACCTTGGCGGTGCAAGAGCAGCAGGCAAGAACCTCGCCGCAAGGGCCCCGAGGACCCTGACAAGGGGCTGTGCTCAGTGCTACAGAGGACAAGAAGCAACCCCCGGGGGCCACCCTGGCGGCCCACCCGGGAGTCTAGCAAGCTTCCTCCCCCCGGATGCGGGGCACGAGGGCCACCTTCGTGGAGCAGGAGCAGCAGGCACCTAGCCAAAAGGGCCCAAAGAAGCCCTGGCAGGGGCCGTGTGCTCGGTGCTGCAGAGGAAGGCAAAAAACCCCCGGGGACACTTGCTAGCCCACCTTGGGGGAAAAAAAAAGCCTTCCTCCCCCCAGCTGCAGGGCACGAGAGGCCATCTTCGTGGTGCATGAGCAGCAGGCAGTAACCTAGCCAAAAAGGACCAGAGGAGCCCTGCGCTGACTAGTGGTCATGCTCAATGCTGCAGAGGAAGGCAAAAAACCCCCGGGGACCAGTGCCAATCTGCCCCGGGGGAAAATTCCTTCCTGACCCCAGAGCTGGCGATCGGCTATTCCCTGAGCATGTGAGCAAGACCTGCCTCCTCGTCCCACAGGCTGGTCACGCCTCCCAGGAGGTGCCCAAGCCCTATTCTCCCTCAACCTGCAGCCATCTCCGGGGCTTCCCAGAGTGGCCAAATGCCCCCGGCCCCATCGACCTTGGGGGCAAGAATCCCTCCCGCGCCTGGCAGGAGACCAGTGCGTGCTCCAAAGCACTGGGACCCCTGGGCAACATCTCCGCATCCCATTTCTTACGGCTGCTGCCACTGGCTCCGCAGGGCATGAGGACGGCGAGCTCTGCAGTGCTCCTCAAGAAGACACTCCCTTGCTCTTGCCACCGCTTTCCAGCTGAAAAGGCCCGATAGCCTCGGGCACCGCCAGCTCTTGCTGGTTCTTCTCATCTCCAGCAGCCTCGTCCAGCCTCCGGTCTTCCTCCCTCAGCCCCCTCCAAGGCATTCTGCCAGCTCTTCAAGGACTTCCTCTCGGATGTCTGCGGGCTGCCCCCGGGCCAGCTCTGTGGCGACGGGAGGATGCCCCCTTTTATCCCGCCCCGGGGCATTGTGACTGCTGCGTTGCCGGGCGGTGGCACTGTGCCATGGGGGTGACCGCCCCGCCCCCCCCCCCCCCCCCCCCCCCCCGCGCAGCCCCGCCCGCCGCCCCTCTGCCCAGCGTCCTTTGGAGGAAGGCCTTTGGGGTGCTGGCCCCGAGGCAGTCCCTGTGCCCCGGGGGCCCGGGGGGCTGTCCCTTCTCCTTGCTGGCCACGCACTGGGCACAGCTGCTGAGCGTCCCGGACGCGTCCTCTGCCACTCGGCTCCCAAGGACAAACCTAGTGCCGTTACTCTTCTCTCAGGCTGCGGCAGAAACCAACCCTGCAGCCCGAAGACCACCCCCATTAGCCGTCCCCTCTCTGCGCCACAGCTAACGGCCACGAGCTCACGCAGCGAGGAGGACCAGGGACTTGACCTGGCTGAACACAAACCCTTTTCCGGGGGGCGCAACGGGGGTGACTTCAGCAGCCGCAGCCTGGGGGAAAGCCAAAGTGCAACCAGAGCCAGAGGTTGGGATGGACGGTGCCAAGAGACCACCATGGAAAGAACACAGGCTCTGAAAAACGGCGGAGCGGAGGTTACACTGGTGTGCTGGAAAGGCTGCTCATTTTCAGACCTAGAACCTTTGGCTCCGTGCCCAAAGCACAGGCAGGCAAACGACGACTCTTCCAAACTGTCAAAACAGCCCATTGCTGCTATCGCCCTCACATCCCCTTTTCCCACTGAAACCCAGCTGCGCAGTTGGCCGTGTTTAGACGGGATACAAAACTGCAGGCATTTAGGGAGGAGGAATGATCAGTTGCTGCTGATCATGCCGCTGTGGGTAAGGAGTTGGCTGGCCAGGTGGCCATCCGACACTAAAAGGCAAGTGCCTCTCTTTAAGAGTCCCGACGCGCCTGGAAGACCGCTGCCAAGAAGGACGCAGGATTTTGCCTTTTATAGGCCCGCCTGAAACCACCCGAGAACGTCGGTGTGGTGAAATTCTTGATGACGTTATTCCCATACAAAGGAACTTCATTGTTTGGGTTGTTTGAAATTGATTAAAGCAACTACAACAAACACTCTTCTGGCACACTCTTGGTAACTCGTTTGCAAAACGGGTGCGATTAGTGCAGAAAGCTGCCAGCGTCTGGCTATCCGTTCAAGAATCTCAACATTGTCATGCCAGCTCAGTGTGAAGAGACAACAGGCCCGAGCACGTGCCCAAACGTGGCTCTGGTGTGGCTCAGCGGGCTAGAGGTTCCTGGCAAGGGAACTGGAGGCCAGAGACGAACCTCAACAGAACCTAACCCGTACCTCAACAGAACATTAAACTGTTCAAGTACTCGTGCAAATCATAGACAATCCAAAACGCCCCACACAGATGCCTGGAGGCGTTGCTATTACCATCACGTGAATGACACGGTAGGTCCTGCCAGACCTACGGCCTGCAAAACCTGAAGACGACCAGCACACAGGCGCATACGTATCGATCTCGTTCTGTCCTCGCCAAAACTGCTGGCTGAGCTGCCATCAGCCTCAGTGACGGACAGCAGGCAAGACTCTCTCATCTGGCTTAGCTCACATGCAGCTCCTAGGAAAAGAGCTCTTTCAGAAAAGTCAGGTCTGGTTATGTTGGGAAAGTGTTTCAAGGAAATGTTTTTAATACTCTAGGTTGGTAGAGTATGGCATGGTAATACTCTAAGCATGGTAATCTCCCTCCAAGTCCTAGCTCTGCCACCGATAACCTGCTTGCTCATCAAAACCGATTCAATGTTATTCCTTGGAAATCTCTGCCTTTCTTTCTTGGCACCAAAAGGGTGGCACTTCTTTCCGAGTGCAAGAGGAGTTACATAGGGTATACAGACAGCCCACGGAAAACGGAGAAATGAGTCTGGGATCACTTGCATCCACATTCCTTGGCATTCCAAGACTCCTATCCCACTCCTTTCCTTGCCAGCAGTCAAGAAAGATAGCCTGCGCAACATGTACAAGATGCTGACTTGGCCAGTGTCCTGCTTTCGGCTGGGACAGAGTTAATTTTCTTCCTAGTAGCTGGTACAGTGCTGTGTTTTGGATTTAGGATGAGAAGAAAGTTGATAACACACTGATGTTGGAGTTGTTGCTAAGTAGTGTATACACTAGTCAAGGACTTTTCAGCTTCCCGTGCTCTGCCAGGTGCACAAGCAGCTGGGAGGGGGCACAGCCAAGACAGTTGCCCCAAACTGGCCAAAGGGCTATTCCATACCATATGGAGTCACACTAAGGATATAAACTGTGGGGAGTTGGCGGGGGTTCGAGTTAACCCTAGGGGTTCGGGTTAGGGTTAGGGGTTAGGGTTAGAGGTTAGGATTAGGGTTAGGGTTAGGGGTTTGGGTTAGGGTTAGGGTCATTCGGGTTAGCTTTAGGGGTTAGGGTCATTAGGGTTAGCTTTAGGGGTTAGGGTTAGCTTTAGGGTTAAATGGTTGCAAGCCTCTTTGCTGTGAGCAATACCTGTTCATTGCCCTGTGGATTTCTTTTTTTTTTTTTGTTTTCCCCCTGGAGTCATTTTTAGAAATGCCTGAGCTGTTTCCCTTGGAAAAAGATCCCAAAACAAAAGAGCCAGAGAACAACAGGACTCTGTCAGAGCAAAGGTCCATGTGGCCCAATACTCTTGTCTCCAAGGTGGCCAACCGTCAACGTCTAAAGGAGAGCATATGAGCAGTGCAGGTCTACTTCTGCCGGGGTCCTGGGGGTGCTCATAGGCCTCAAGGGCTGGGACCGGCCTCCCCTGGCATCCCCACCCACACCGTCTCCTGCCAAGGGCCCAGGGGACGTGGTGTCTCAGCTCAGCCTGGGGGCCTTCGGTTCCTGCCTGAGCAATGGTGTGGGTGTGCCCGCCTCTGCCCCTCTCTCCTGCATGGGCCTGGGACCTGCACTGCAGAGAGCTGCTCTCCTGCATGGACCCCTCAGACCTAGGTCATAGCTTGTCATGCAGAGCTAGATGCAGAACAGAGCAGAACTATTCTATTCTGTTCTGTTCTAGTCTAGTCTAGTCTATTGCCTGCGCTCACCGGGAGTCGAGTAACAGCGAGACTGCTACTTGCCGGAAATGCCAGGGGGATTTCAGCTCCAAAAACACTTTCAAGGGCACAAATCAGAAAGATTACAAGTGGAAGCAGGGGTTTATGTTGAGATTTTATTTTCTGTTCTCTCATTTTCTCTCCTTTTCTCTCATTGCCTGGTATTGGATGGTATTTTAGGGTGTTTTTCGGAATGTGTTTCACAGCCGCTGCTCACAAGCATTAACACAACGCGCAGGTGTAGCCAGGAGCAGGCTGATGCATTCTTCAGTTCAGCTTGCAAAAAAGATCACTTGCAGTGTGGCAAAGGCACGTCACAGAGCTACAGAAAGTAGCAGCGGGAAGAGAGGCCAAGCAGTGCCTGTTTCCTGAAGAGTGAAGACTTGAAGAACGAGGATCAGCACCAACCGCACACAAAAGACGACGAAGAAGAAGGGGTGTGTGGTAGCGTGGGGCATTTTCCAAAGCAGGACACATGTCGATGACAAGCAGCCTTTTTGCCTTCCCAAACTTGCTGCGCTGTGCTTCTTGGCCAGGGATGCATGACAAGCACTCTCGTGCCTGCCCCGCGCTTGTATCCCATGCAGGGAGAGCTGCAAAGTGGCAGCTCCTGATGGTGCAGCAAGCCTGCAGCCCTGCCGAGCACGGGCTGTTTTGCACAAGCAAGAACCCCTGGGGAAACGGAGCCAAGGGAAGAGCAGAGCTCGCTCCCACTGCAAACTTGCAATGGGCAAGAGAGCCCCAGGCAGCCAGGGCGCAAGTGGCACCTTGGCGGTGCAAGAGCAGCAGGCAAGAACCTCGCCGCAAGGGCCCCGAGGACCCTGACAAGGGGCTGTGCTCAGTGCTACAGAGGACAAGAAGCAACCCCCGGGGGCCACCCTGGCGGCCCACCCGGGAGTCTAGCAAGCTTCCTCCCCCCGGATGCGGGGCACGAGGGCCACCTTCGTGGAGCAGGAGCAGCAGGCACCTAGCCAAAAGGGCCCAAAGAAGCCCTGGCAGGGGCCGTGTGCTCGGTGCTGCAGAGGAAGGCAAAAAACCCCCGGGGACACTTGCTAGCCCACCTTGGGGGAAAAAAAAAGCCTTCCTCCCCCCAGCTGCAGGGCACGAGAGGCCATCTTCGTGGTGCATGAGCAGCAGGCAGTAACCTAGCCAAAAAGGACCAGAGGAGCCCTGCGCTGACTAGTGGTCATGCTCAATGCTGCAGAGGAAGGCAAAAAACCCCCGGGGACCAGTGCCAATCTGCCCCGGGGGAAAATTCCTTCCTGACCCCAGAGCTGGCGATCGGCTATTCCCTGAGCATGTGAGCAAGACCTGCCTCCTCGTCCCACAGGCTGGTCACGCCTCCCAGGAGGTGCCCAAGCCCTATTCTCCCTCAACCTGCAGCCATCTCCGGGGCTTCCCAGAGTGGCCAAATGCCCCCGGCCCCATCGACCTTGGGGGCAAGAATCCCTCCCGCGCCTGGCAGGAGACCAGTGCGTGCTCCAAAGCACTGGGACCCCTGGGCAACATCTCCGCATCCCATTTCTTACGGCTGCTGCCACTGGCTCCGCAGGGCATGAGGACGGCGAGCTCTGCAGTGCTCCTCAAGAAGACACTCCCTTGCTCTTGCCACCGCTTTCCAGCTGAAAAGGCCCGATAGCCTCGGGCACCGCCAGCTCTTGCTGGTTCTTCTCATCTCCAGCAGCCTTGTCCAGCCTCCGGTCTTCCTCCCTCAGCCCCCTCCAAGGCATTCTGCCAGCTCTTCAAGGACTTCCTCTCGGATGTCTGCGGGCTGCCCCCGGGCCAGCTCTGTGGCGACGGGAGGATGCCCCCTTTTATCCCGCCCCGGGGCATTGTGACTGCTGCGTTGCCGGGCGGTGGCACTGTGCCATGGGGGTGACCGCCCCGCCCCCCCGCCCCGCGCAGCCCCGCCCGCCGCCCCTCTGCCCAGCGTCCTTTGGAGGAAGGCCTTTGGGGTGCTGGCCCCGAGGCAGTCCCTGTGCCCCGGGGGCCCGGGGGGCTGTCCCTTCTCCTTGCTGGCCACGCACTGGGCACAGCTGCTGAGCGTCCCGGACGCGTCCTCTGCCACTCGGCTCCCAAGGACAAACCTAGTGCCGTTACTCTTCTCTCAGGCTGCGGCAGAAACCAACCCTGCAGCCCGAAGACCACCCCCATTAGCCGTCCCCTCTCTGCGCCACAGCTAACGGCCACGAGCTCACGCAGCGAGGAGGACCAGGGACTTGACCTGGCTGAACACAAACCCTTTTCCGGGGGGCGCAACGGGGGTGACTTCAGCAGCCGCAGCCTGGGGGAAAGCCAAAGTGCAACCAGAGCCAGAGGTTGGGATGGACGGTGCCAAGAGACCACCATGGAAAGAACACAGGCTCTGAAAAACGGCGGAGCGGAGGTTACACTGGTGTGCTGGAAAGGCTGCTCATTTTCAGACCTAGAACCTTTGGCTCCGTGCCCAAAGCACAGGCAGGCAAACGACGACTCTTCCAAACTGTCAAAACAGCCCATTGCTGCTATCGCCCTCACATCCCCTTTTCCCACTGAAACCCAGCTGCGCAGTTGGCCGTGTTTAGACGGGATACAAAACTGCAGGCATTTAGGGAGGAGGAATGATCAGTTGCTGCTGATCATGCCGCTGTGGGTAAGGAGTTGGCTGGCCAGGTGGCCATCCGACACTAAAAGGCAAGTGCCTCTCTTTAAGAGTCCCGACGCGCCTGGAAGACCGCTGCCAAGAAGGACGCAGGATTTTGCCTTTTATAGGCCCGCCTGAAACCACCCGAGAACGTCGGTGTGGTGAAATTCTTGATGACGTTATTCCCATACAAAGGAACTTCATTGTTTGGGTTGTTTGAAATTGATTAAAGCAACTACAACAAACACTCTTCTGGCACACTCTTGGTAACTCGTTTGCAAAACGGGTGCGATTAGTGCAGAAAGCTGCCAGCGTCTGGCTATCCGTTCAAGAATCTCAACATTGTCATGCCAGCTCAGTGTGAAGAGACAACAGGCCCGAGCACGTGCCCAAACGTGGCTCTGGTGTGGCTCAGCGGGCTAGAGGTTCCTGGCAAGGGAACTGGAGGCCAGAGACGAACCTCAACAGAACCTAACCCGTACCTCAACAGAACATTAAACTGTTCAAGTACTCGTGCAAATCATAGACAATCCAAAACGCCCCACACAGATGCCTGGAGGCGTCGCTATTACCATCACGTGAATGACACGGTAGGTCCTGCCAGACCTACGGCCTGCAAAACCTGAAGACGACCAGCACACAGGCGCATACGTATCGATCTCGTTCTGTCCTCGCCAAAACTGCTGGCTGAGCTGCCATCAGCCTCAGTGACGGACAGCAGGCAAGACTCTCTCATCTGGCTTAGCTCACATGCAGCTCCTAGGAAAAGAGCTCTTTCAGAAAAGTCAGGTCTGGTTATGTTGGGAAAGTGTTTCAAGGAAATGTTTTTAATACTCTAGGTTGGTAGAGTATGGCATGGTAATACTCTAAGCATGGTAATCTCCCTCCAAGTCCTAGCTCTGCCACCGATAACCTGCTTGCTCATCAAAACCGATTCAATGTTATTCCTTGGAAATCTCTACCTTTCTTTCTTGGCACCAAAAGGGTGGCACTTCTTTCCGAGTGCAAGAGGAGTTACATAGGGTATACAGACAGCCCACGGAAAACGGAGAAATGAGTCTGGGATCACTTGCATCCACATTCCTTGGCATTCCAAGACTCCTATCCCACTCCTTTCCTTGCCAGCAGTCAAGAAAGACAGCCTGCGCAACATGTACAAGATGCTGACTTGGCCAGTGTCCTGCTTTCGGCTGGGACAGAGTTAATTTTCTTCCTAGTAGCTGGTACAGTGCTGTGTTTTGGATTTAGGATGAGAAGAAAGTTGATAACACACTGATGTTGGAGTTGTTGCTAAGTAGTGTATACACTAGTCAAGGACTTTTCAGCTTCCCGTGCTCTGCCAGGTGCACAAGCAGCTGGGAGGGGGCACAGCCAAGACAGTTGCCCCAAACTGGCCAAAGGGCTATTCCATACCATATGGAGTCACACTAAGGATATAAACTGTGGGGAGTTGGCGGGGGTTCGAGTTAACCCTAGGGGTTCAGGTTAGGGTTAGGGGTTAGGGTTAGAGGTTAGGATTAGGGTTAGGGTTAGGGGTTTGGGTTAGGGTTAGGGTCATTCGGGTTAGCTTTAGGGGTTAGGGTCATTAGGGTTAGCTTTAGGGGTTAGGGTTAGCTTTAGGGTTAAATGGTTGCAAGCCTCTTTGCTGTGAGCAATACCTGTTCATTGCCCTGTGGATTTCTTTTTTTTTTTTTGTTTTCCCCCTGGAGTCATTTTTAGAAATGCCTGAGCTGTTTCCCTTGGAAAAAGATCCCAAAACAAAAGAGCCAGAGAACAACAGGACTCTGTCAGAGCAAAGGTCCATGTGGCCCAATACTCTTGTCTCCAAGGTGGCCAACCGTCAACGTCTAAAGGAGAGCATATGAGCAGTGCAGGTCTACTTCTGCCGGGGTCCTGGGGGTGCTCATAGGCCTCAAGGGCTGGGACCGGCCTCCCCTGGCATCCCCACCCACACCGTCTCCTGCCAAGGGCCCAGGGGACGTGGTGTCTCAGCTCAGCCTGGGGGCCTTCGGTTCCTGCCTGAGCAATGGTGTGGGTGTGCCCGCCTCTGCCCCTCTCTCCTGCATGGGCCTGGGACCTGCACTGCAGAGAGCTGCTCTCCTGCATGGACCCCTCAGACCTAGGTCATAGCTTGTCATGCAGAGCTAGATGCAGAACAGAGCAGAACTATTCTATTCTGTTCTGTTCTAGTCTAGTCTAGTCTATTGCCTGCGCTCACCGGGAGTCGAGTAACAGCGAGACTGCTACTTGCCGGAAATGCCAGGGGGATTTCAGCTCCAAAAACACTTTCAAGGGCACAAATCAGAAAGATTACAAGTGGAAGCAGGGGTTTATGTCGAGATTTTATTTTCTGTTCTCTCACTTTCTCTCCTTTTCTCTCATTGCCTGGTATTGGATGGTATTTTAGGGTGTTTTTCGGAATGTGTTTCACAGCCGCTGCTCACAAGCATTAACACAACGCGCAGGTGTAGCCAGGAGCAGGCTGATGCATTCTTCAGTTCAGCTTGCAAAAAAGATCACTTGCAGTGTGGCAAAGGCACGTCACAGAGCTACAGAAAGTAGCAGCGGGAAGAGAGGCCAAGCAGTGCCTGTTTCCTGAAGAGTGAAGACTTGAAGAACGAGGATCAGCACCAACCGCACACAAAAGACGACGAAGAAGAAGGGGTGTGTGGTAGCGTGGGGCATTTTCCAAAGCAGGACACATGTCGATGACAAGCAGCCTTTTTGCCTTCCCAAACTTGCTGCGCTGTGCTTCTTGGCCAGGGATGCATGACAAGCACTCTCATGCCTGCCCCGCGCTTGTATCGCATGCAGGGAGAGCTGCAAAGTGGCAGCTCCTTATGGTGCAGCAAGCCTGCAGCCCTGCCGAGCACGGGCTGTTTTGCACAAGCAAGAACCCCTGGGGAAACGGAGCCAAGGGAAGAGCAGAGCTCGCTCCCACTGCAAACTTGCAATGGGCAAGAGAGCCCCAGGCAGCCAGGGCGCAAGTGGCACCTTGGCGGTGCAAGAGCAGCAGGCAAGAACCTCGCCGCAAGGGCCCCGAGGACCCTGACAAGGGGCTGTGCTCAGTGCTACAGAGGACAAGAAGCAACCCCCGGGGGCCACCCTGGCGGCCCACCCGGGAGTCTAGCAAGCTTCCTCCCCCCGGATGCGGGGCACGAGGGCCACCTTCGTGGAGCAGGAGCAGCAGGCACCTAGCCAAAAGGGCCCAAAGAAGCCCTGGCAGGGGCCGTGTGCTCGGTGCTGCAGAGGAAGGCAAAAAACCCCCGGGGACACTTGCTAGCCCACCTTGGGGGAAAAAAAAAGCCTTCCTCCCCCCAGCTGCAGGGCACGAGAGGCCATCTTCGTGGTGCATGAGCAGCAGGCAGTAACCTAGCCAAAAAGGACCAGAGGAGCCCTGCGCTGACTAGTGGTCATGCTCAATGCTGCAGAGGAAGGCAAAAAACCCCCGGGGACCAGTGCCAATCTGCCCCGGGGGAAAATTCCTTCCTGACCCCAGAGCTGGCGATCGGCTATTCCCTGAGCATGTGAGCAAGACCTGCCTCCTCGTCCCACAGGCTGGTCACGCCTCCCAGGAGGTGCCCAAGCCCTATTCTCCCTCAACCTGCAGCCATCTCCGGGGCTTCCCAGAGTGGCCAAATGCCCCCGGCCCCATCGACCTTGGGGGCAAGAATCCCTCCCGCGCCTGGCAGGAGACCAGTGCGTGCTCCAAAGCACTGGGACCCCTGGGCAACATCTCCGCATCCCATTTCTTACGGCTGCTGCCACTGGCTCCGCAGGGCATGAGGACGGCGAGCTCTGCAGTGCTCCTCAAGAAGACACTCCCTTGCTCTTGCCACCGCTTTCCAGCTGAAAAGGCCCGATAGCCTCGGGCACCGCCAGCTCTTGCTGGTTCTTCTCATCTCCAGCAGCCTCGTCCAGCCTCCGGTCTTCCTCCCTCAGCCCCCTCCAAGGCATTCTGCCAGCTCTTCAAGGACTTCCTCTCGGATGTCTGCGGGCTGCCCCCGGGCCAGCTCTGTGGCGACGGGAGGATGCCCCCTTTTATCCCGCCCCGGGGCATTGTGACTGCTGCGTTGCCGGGCGGTGGCACTGTGCCATGGGGGTGACCGCCCCGCCCCCCCGCCCCGCGCAGCCCCGCCCGCCGCCCCTCTGCCCAGCGTCCTTTGGAGGAAGGCCTTTGGGGTGCTGGCCCCGAGGCAGTCCCTGTGCCCCGGGGGCCCGGGGGGCTGTCCCTTCTCCTTGCTGGCCACGCACTGGGCACAGCTGCTGAGCGTCCCGGACGCGTCCTCTGCCACTCGGCTCCCAAGGACAAACCTAGTGCCGTTACTCTTCTCTCAGGCTGCGGCAGAAACCAACCCTGCAGCCCGAAGACCACCCCCATTAGCCGTCCCCTCTCTGCGCCACAGCTAACGGCCACGAGCTCACGCAGCGAGGAGGACCAGGGACTTGACCTGGCTGAACACAAACCCTTTTCCGGGGGGCGCAACGGGGGTGACTTCAGCAGCCGCAGCCTGGGGGAAAGCCAAAGTGCAACCAGAGCCAGAGGTTGGGATGGACGGTGCCAAGAGACCACCATGGAAAGAACACAGGCTCTGAAAAACGGCGGAGCGGAGGTTACACTGGTGTGCTGGAAAGGCTGCTCATTTTCAGACCTAGAACCTTTGGCTCCGTGCCCAAAGCACAGGCAGGCAAACGACGACTCTTCCAAACTGTCAAAACAGCCCATTGCTGCTATCGCCCTCACATCCCCTTTTCCCACTGAAACCCAGCTGCGCAGTTGGCCGTGTTTAGACGGGATACAAAACTGCAGGCATTTAGGGAGGAGGAATGATCAGTTGCTGCTGATCATGCCGCTGTGGGTAAGGAGTTGGCTGGCCAGGTGGCCATCCGACACTAAAAGGCAAGTGCCTCTCTTTAAGAGTCCCGACGCGCCTGGAAGACCGCTGCCAAGAAGGACGCAGGATTTTGCCTTTTATAGGCCCGCCTGAAACCACCCGAGAACGTCGGTGTGGTGAAATTCTTGATGACGTTATTCCCATACAAAGGAACTTCATTGTTTGGGTTGTTTGAAATTGATTAAAGCAACTACAACAAACACTCTTCTGGCACACTCTTGGTAACTCGTTTGCAAAACGGGTGCGATTAGTGCAGAAAGCTGCCAGCGTCTGGCTATCCGTTCAAGAATCTCAACATTGTCATGCCAGCTCAGTGTGAAGAGACAACAGGCCCGAGCACGTGCCCAAACGTGGCTCTGGTGTGGCTCAGCGGGCTAGAGGTTCCTGGCAAGGGAACTGGAGGCCAGAGACGAACCTCAACAGAACCTAACCCGTACCTCAACAGAACATTAAACTGTTCAAGTACTCGTGCAAATCATAGACAATCCAAAACGCCCCACACAGATGCCTGGAGGCGTCGCTATTACCATCACGTGAATGACACGGTAGGTCCTGCCAGACCTACGGCCTGCAAAACCTGAAGACGACCAGCACACAGGCGCATACGTATCGATCTCGTTCTGTCCTCGCCAAAACTGCTGGCTGAGCTGCCATCAGCCTCAGTGACGGACAGCAGGCAAGACTCTCTCATCTGGCTTAGCTCACATGCAGCTCCTAGGAAAAGAGCTCTTTCAGAAAAGTCAGGTCTGGTTATGTTGGGAAAGTGTTTCAAGGAAATGTTTTTAATACTCTAGGTTGGTAGAGTATGGCATGGTAATACTCTAAGCATGGTAATCTCCCTCCAAGTCCTAGCTCTGCCACCGATAACCTGCTTGCTCATCAAAACCGATTCAATGTTATTCCTTGGAAATCTCTACCTTTCTTTCTTGGCACCAAAAGGGTGGCACTTCTTTCCGAGTGCAAGAGGAGTTACATAGGGTATACAGACAGCCCACGGAAAACGGAGAAATGAGTCTGGGATCACTTGCATCCACATTCCTTGGCATTCCAAGACTCCTATCCCACTCCTTTCCTTGCCAGCAGTCAAGAAAGACAGCCTGCGCAACATGTACAAGATGCTGACTTGGCCAGTGTCCTGCTTTCGGCTGGGACAGAGTTAATTTTCTTCCTAGTAGCTGGTACAGTGCTGTGTTTTGGATTTAGGATGAGAAGAAAGTTGATAACACACTGATGTTGGAGTTGTTGCTAAGTAGTGTATACACTAGTCAAGGACTTTTCAGCTTCCCGTGCTCTGCCAGGTGCACAAGCAGCTGGGAGGGGGCACAGCCAAGACAGTTGCCCCAAACTGGCCAAAGGGCTATTCCATACCATATGGAGTCACACTAAGGATATAAACTGTGGGGAGTTGGCGGGGGTTCGAGTTAACCCTAGGGGTTCGGGTTAGGGTTAGGGGTTAGGGTTAGAGGTTAGGATTAGGGTTAGGGTTAGGGGTTTGGGTTAGGGTTAGGGTCATTCGGGTTAGCTTTAGGGGTTAGGGTCATTAGGGTTAGCTTTAGGGGTTAGGGTTAGCTTTAGGGTTAAATGGTTGCAAGCCTCTTTGCTGTGAGCAATACCTGTTCATTGCCCTGTGGATTTCTTTTTTTTTTTTTGTTTTCCCCCTGGAGTCATTTTTAGAAATGCCTGAGCTGTTTCCCTTGGAAAAAGATCCCAAAACAAAAGAGCCAGAGAACAACAGGACTCTGTCAGAGCAAAGGTCCATGTGGCCCAATACTCTTGTCTCCAAGGTGGCCAACCGTCAACGTCTAAAGGAGAGCATATGAGCAGTGCAGGTCTACTTCTGCCGGGGTCCTGGGGGTGCTCATAGGCCTCAAGGGCTGGGACCGGCCTCCCCTGGCATCCCCACCCACACCGTCTCCTGCCAAGGGCCCAGGGGACGTGGTGTCTCAGCTCAGCCTGGGGGCCTTCGGTTCCTGCCTGAGCAATGGTGTGGGTGTGCCCGCCTCTGCCCCTCTCTCCTGCATGGGCCTGGGACCTGCACTGCAGAGAGCTGCTCTCCTGCATGGACCCCTCAGACCTAGGTCATAGCTTGTCATGCAGAGCTAGATGCAGAACAGAGCAGAACTATTCTATTCTGTTCTGTTCTAGTCTAGTCTAGTCTATTGCCTGCGCTCACCGGGAGTCGAGTAACAGCGAGACTGTTACTTGCCGGAAATGCCAGGGGGATTTCAGCTCCAAAAACACTTTCAAGGGCACAAATCAGAAAGATTACAAGTGGAAGCAGGGGTTTATGTTGAGATTTTATTTTCTGTTCTCTCATTTTCTCTCCTTTTCTCTCATTGCCTGGTATTGGATGGTATTTTAGGGTGTTTTTCGGAATGTGTTTCACAGCCGCTGCTCACAAGCATTAACACAACGCGCAGGTGTAGCCAGGAGCAGGCTGATGCATTCTTCAGTTCAGCTTGCAAAAAAGATCACTTGCAGTGTGGCAAAGGCACGTCACAGAGCTACAGAAAGTAGCAGCGGGAAGAGAGGCCAAGCAGTGCCTGTTTCCTGAAGAGTGAAGACTTGAAGAACGAGGATCAGCACCAACCGCACACAAAAGACGACGAAGAAGAAGGGGTGTGTGGTAGCGTGGGGCATTTTCCAAAGCAGGACACATGTCGATGACAAGCAGCCTTTTTGCCTTCCCAAACTTGCTGCGCTGTGCTTCTTGGCCAGGGATGCATGACAAGCACTCTCGTGCCTGCCCCGCGCTTGTATCGCATGCAGGGAGAGCTGCAAAGTGGCAGCTCCTGATGGTGCAGCAAGCCTGCAGCCCTGCCGAGCACGGGCTGTTTTGCACAAGCAAGAACCCCTGGGGAAACGGAGCCAAGGGAAGAGCAGAGCTCGCTCCCACTGCAAACTTGCAATGGGCAAGAGAGCCCCAGGCAGCCAGGGCGCAAGTGGCACCTTGGCGGTGCAAGAGCAGCAGGCAAGAACCTCGCCGCAAGGGCCCCGAGGACCCTGACAAGGGGCTGTGCTCAGTGCTACAGAGGACAAGAAGCAACCCCCGGGGGCCACCCTGGCGGCCCACCCGGGAGTCTAGCAAGCTTCCTCCCCCCGGATGCGGGGCACGAGGGCCACCTTCGTGGAGCAGGAGCAGCAGGCACCTAGCCAAAAGGGCCCAAAGAAGCCCTGGCAGGGGCCGTGTGCTCGGTGCTGCAGAGGAAGGCAAAAAACCCCCGGGGACACTTGCTAGCCCACCTTGGGGGAAAAAAAAAGCCTTCCTCCCCCCAGCTGCAGGGCACGAGAGGCCATCTTCGTGGTGCATGAGCAGCAGGCAGTAACCTAGCCAAAAAGGACCAGAGGAGCCCTGCGCTGACTAGTGGTCATGCTCAATGCTGCAGAGGAAGGCAAAAAACCCCCGGGGACCAGTGCCAATCTGCCCCGGGGGAAAATTCCTTCCTGACCCCAGAGCTGGCGATCGGCTATTCCCTGAGCATGTGAGCAAGACCTGCCTCCTCGTCCCACAGGCTGGTCACGCCTCCCAGGAGGTGCCCAAGCCCTATTCTCCCTCAACCTGCAGCCATCTCCGGGGCTTCCCAGAGTGGCCAAATGCCCCCGGCCCCATCGACCTTGGGGGCAAGAATCCCTCCCGCGCCTGGCAGGAGACCAGTGCGTGCTCCAAAGCACTGGGACCCCTGGGCAACATCTCCGCATCCCATTTCTTACGGCTGCTGCCACTGGCTCCGCAGGGCATGAGGACGGCGAGCTCTGCAGTGCTCCTCAAGAAGACACTCCCTTGCTCTTGCCACCGCTTTCCAGCTGAAAAGGCCCGATAGCCTCGGGCACCGCCAGCTCTTGCTGGTTCTTCTCATCTCCAGCAGCCTCGTCCAGCCTCCGGTCTTCCTCCCTCAGCCCCCTCCAAGGCATTCTGCCAGCTCTTCAAGGACTTCCTCTCGGATGTCTGCGGGCTGCCCCCGGGCCAGCTCTGTGGCGACGGGAGGATGCCCCCTTTTATCCCGCCCCGGGGCATTGTGACTGCTGCGTTGCCGGGCGGTGGCACTGTGCCATGGGGGTGACCGCCCCGCCCCCCCGCCCCGCGCAGCCCCGCCCGCCGCCCCTCTGCCCAGCGTCCTTTGGAGGAAGGCCTTTGGGGTGCTGGCCCCGAGGCAGTCCCTGTGCCCCGGGGGCCCGGGGGGCTGTCCCTTCTCCTTGCTGGCCACGCACTGGGCACAGCTGCTGAGCGTCCCGGACGCGTCCTCTGCCACTCGGCTCCCAAGGACAAACCTAGTGCCGTTACTCTTCTCTCAGGCTGCGGCAGAAACCAACCCTGCAGCCCGAAGACCACCCCCATTAGCCGTCCCCTCTCTGCGCCACAGCTAACGGCCACGAGCTCACGCAGCGAGGAGGACCAGGGACTTGACCTGGCTGAACACAAACCCTTTTCCGGGGGGCGCAACGGGGGTGACTTCAGCAGCCGCAGCCTGGGGGAAAGCCAAAGTGCAACCAGAGCCAGAGGTTGGGATGGACGGTGCCAAGAGACCACCATGGAAAGAACACAGGCTCTGAAAAACGGCGGAGCGGAGGTTACACTGGTGTGCTGGAAAGGCTGCTCATTTTCAGACCTAGAACCTTTGGCTCCGTGCCCAAAGCACAGGCAGGCAAACGACGACTCTTCCAAACTGTCAAAACAGCCCATTGCTGCTATCGCCCTCACATCCCCTTTTCCCACTGAAACCCAGCTGCGCAGTTGGCCGTGTTTAGACGGGATACAAAACTGCAGGCATTTAGGGAGGAGGAATGATCAGTTGCTGCTGATCATGCCGCTGTGGGTAAGGAGTTGGCTGGCCAGGTGGCCATCCGACACTAAAAGGCAAGTGCCTCTCTTTAAGAGTCCCGACGCGCCTGGAAGACCGCTGCCAAGAAGGACGCAGGATTTTGCCTTTTATGGGCCCGCCTGAAACCACCCGAGAACGTCGGTGTGGTGAAATTCTTGATGACGTTATTCCCATACAAAGGAACTTCATTGTTTGGGTTGTTTGAAATTGATTAAAGCAACTACAACAAACACTCTTCTGGCACACTCTTGGTAACTCGTTTGCAAAACGGGTGCGATTAGTGCAGAAAGCTGCCAGCGTCTGGCTATCCGTTCAAGAATCTCAACATTGTCATGCCAGCTCAGTGTGGAGAGACAACAGGCCCGAGCACGTGCCCAAACGTGGCTCTGGTGTGGCTCAGCGGGCTAGAGGTTCCTGGCAAGGGAACTGGAGGCCAGAGACGAACCTCAACAGAACCTAACCCGTACCTCAACAGAACATTAAACTGTTCAAGTACTCGTGCAAATCATAGACAATCCAAAACGCCCCACACAGATGCCTGGAGGCGTTGCTATTACCATCACGTGAATGACACGGTAGGTCCTGCCAGACCTACGGCCTGCAAAACCTGAAGACGACCAGCACACAGGCGCATACGTATCGATCTCGTTCTGTCCTCGCCAAAACTGCTGGCTGAGCTGCCATCAGCCTCAGTGACGGACAGCAGGCAAGACTCTCTCATCTGGCTTAGCTCACATGCAGCTCCTAGGAAAAGAGCTCTTTCAGAAAAGTCAGGTCTGGTTATGTTGGGAAAGTGTTTCAAGGAAATGTTTTTAATACTCTAGGTTGGTAGAGTATGGCATGGTAATACTCTAAGCATGGTAATCTCCCTCCAAGTCCTAGCTCTGCCACCGATAACCTGCTTGCTCATCAAAACCGATTCAATGTTATTCCTTGGAAATCTCTACCTTTCTTTCTTGGCACCAAAAGGGTGGCACTTCTTTCCGAGTGCAAGAGGAGTTACATAGGGTATACAGACAGCCCACGGAAAACGGAGAAATGAGTCTGGGATCACTTGCATCCACATTCCTTGGCATTCCAAGACTCCTATCCCACTCCTTTCCTTGCCAGCAGTCAAGAAAGACAGCCTGCGCAACATGTACAAGATGCTGACTTGGCCAGTGTCCTGCTTTCGGCTGGGACAGAGTTAATTTTCTTCCTAGTAGCTGGTACAGTGCTGTGTTTTGGATTTAGGATGAGAAGAAAGTTGATAACACACTGATGTTGGAGTTGTTGCTAAGTAGTGTATACACTAGTCAAGGACTTTTCAGCTTCCCGTGCTCTGCCAGGTGCACAAGCAGCTGGGAGGGGGCACAGCCAAGACAGTTGCCCCAAACTGGCCAAAGGGCTATTCCATACCATATGGAGTCACACTAAGGATATAAACTGTGGGGAGTTGGCGGGGGTTCGAGTTAACCCTAGGGGTTCGGGTTAGGGTTAGGGGTTAGGGTTAGAGGTTAGGATTAGGGTTAGGGTTAGGGGTTTGGGTTAGGGTTAGGGTCATTCGGGTTAGCTTTAGGGGTTAGGGTCATTAGGGTTAGCTTTAGGGGTTAGGGTTAGCTTTAGGGTTAAATGGTTGCAAGCCTCTTTGCTGTGAGCAATACCTGTTCATTGCCCTGTGGATTTCTTTTTTTTTTTTTTGTTTTCCCCCTGGAGTCATTTTTAGAAATGCCTGAGCTGTTTCCCTTGGAAAAAGATCCCAAAACAAAAGAGCCAGAGAACAACAGGACTCTGTCAGAGCAAAGGTCCATGTGGCCCAATACTCTTGTCTCCAAGGTGGCCAACCGTCAACGTCTAAAGGAGAGCATATGAGCAGTGCAGGTCTACTTCTGCCGGGGTCCTGGGGGTGCTCATAGGCCTCAAGGGCTGGGACCGGCCTCCCCTGGCATCCCCACCCACACCGTCTCCTGCCAAGGGCCCAGGGGACGTGGTGTCTCAGCTCAGCCTGGGGGCCTTCGGTTCCTGCCTGAGCAATGGTGTGGGTGTGCCCGCCTCTGCCCCTCTCTCCTGCATGGGCCTGGGACCTGCACTGCAGAGAGCTGCTCTCCTGCATGGACCCCTCAGACCTAGGTCATAGCTTGTCATGCAGAGCTAGATGCAGAACAGAGCAGAACTATTCTATTCTGTTCTGTTCTAGTCTAGTCTAGTCTATTGCCTGCGCTCACCGGGAGTCGAGTAACAGCGAGACTGCTACTTGCCGGAAATGCCAGGGGGATTTCAGCTCCAAAAACACTTTCAGGGGCACAAATCAGAAAGATTACAAGTGGAAGCAGGGGTTTATGTTGAGATTTTATTTTCTGTTCTCTCATTTTCTCTCCTTTTCTCTCATTGCCTGGTATTGGATGGTATTTTAGGGTGTTTTTCGGAATGTGTTTCACAGCCGCTGCTCACAAGCATTAACACAACGCGCAGGTGTAGCCAGGAGCAGGCTGATGCATTCTTCAGTTCAGCTTGCAAAAAAGATCACTTGCAGTGTGGCAAAGGCACGTCACAGAGCTACAGAAAGTAGCAGCGGGAAGAGAGGCCAAGCAGTGCCTGTTTCCTGAAGAGTGAAGACTTGAAGAACGAGGATCAGCACCAACCGCACACAAAAGACGACGAAGAAGAAGGGGTGTGTGGTAGCGTGGGGCATTTTCCAAAGCAGGACACATGTCGATGACAAGCAGCCTTTTTGCCTTCCCAAACTTGCTGCGCTGTGCTTCTTGGCCAGGGATGCATGACAAGCACTCTCGTGCCTGCCCCGCGCTTGTATCCCATGCAGGGAGAGCTGCAAAGTGGCAGCTCCTGATGGTGCAGCAAGCCTGCAGCCCTGCCGAGCACGGGCTGTTTTGCACAAGCAAGAACCCCTGGGGAAACGGAGCCAAGGGAAGAGCAGAGCTCGCTCCCACTGCAAACTTGCAATGGGCAAGAGAGCCCCAGGCAGCCAGGGCGCAAGTGGCACCTTGGCGGTGCAAGAGCAGCAGGCAAGAACCTCGCCGCAAGGGCCCCGAGGACCCTGACAAGGGGCTGTGCTCAGTGCTACAGAGGACAAGAAGCAACCCCCGGGGGCCACCCTGGCGGCCCACCCGGGAGTCTAGCAAGCTTCCTCCCCCCGGATGCGGGGCACGAGGGCCACCTTCGTGGAGCAGGAGCAGCAGGCACCTAGCCAAAAGGGCCCAAAGAAGCCCTGGCAGGGGCCGTGTGCTCGGTGCTGCAGAGGAAGGCAAAAAACCCCCGGGGACACTTGCTAGCCCACCTTGGGGGAAAAAAAAAGCCTTCCTCCCCCCAGCTGCAGGGCACGAGAGGCCATCTTCGTGGTGCATGAGCAGCAGGCAGTAACCTAGCCAAAAAGGACCAGAGGAGCCCTGCGCTGACTAGTGGTCATGCTCAATGCTGCAGAGGAAGGCAAAAAACCCCCGGGGACCAGTGCCAATCTGCCCCGGGGGAAAATTCCTTCCTGACCCCAGAGCTGGCGATCGGCTATTCCCTGAGCATGTGAGCAAGACCTGCCTCCTCGTCCCACAGGCTGGTCACGCCTCCCAGGAGGTGCCCAAGCCCTATTCTCCCTCAACCTGCAGCCATCTCCGGGGCTTCCCAGAGTGGCCAAATGCCCCCGGCCCCATCGACCTTGGGGGCAAGAATCCCTCCGCGCGCACTGGCAGACCAGTGCGTGCTCCAAAGCACTGGGACCCCTGGGCAACATCTCCGCATCCCATTTCTTACGGCTGCTGCCACTGGCTCCGCAGGGCATGAGGACGGCGAGCTCTGCAGTGCTCCTCAAGAAGACACTCCCTTGCTCTTGCCACCGCTTTCCAGCTGAAAAGGCCCGATAGCCTCGGGCACCGCCAGCTCTTGCTGGTTCTTCTCATCTCCAGCAGCCTCGTCCAGCCTCCGGTCTTCCTCCCTCAGCCCCCTCCAAGGCATTCTGCCAGCTCTTCAAGGACTTCCTCTCGGATGTCTGCGGGCTGCCCCCGGGCCAGCTCTGTGGCGACGGGAGGATGCCCCCTTTTATCCCGCCCCGGGGCATTGTGACTGCTGCGTTGCCGGGCGGTGGCACTGTGCCATGGGGGTGACCGCCCCGCCCCCCCGCCCCGCGCAGCCCCGCCCGCCGCCCCTCTGCCCAGCGTCCTTTGGAGGAAGGCCTTTGGGGTGCTGGCCCCGAGGCAGTCCCTGTGCCCCGGGGGCCCGGGGGGCTGTCCCTTCTCCTTGCTGGCCACGCACTGGGCACAGCTGCTGAGCGTCCCGGACGCGTCCTCTGCCACTCGGCTCCCAAGGACAAACCTAGTGCCGTTACTCTTCTCTCAGGCTGCGGCAGAAACCAACCCTGCAGCCCGAAGACCACCCCCATTAGCCGTCCCCTCTCTGCGCCACAGCTAACGGCCACGAGCTCACGCAGCGAGGAGGACCAGGGACTTGACCTGGCTGAACACAAACCCTTTTCCGGGGGGCACAACGGGGGTGACTTCAGCAGCCGCAGCCTGGGGGAAAGCCAAAGTGCAACCAGAGCCAGAGGTTGGGATGGACGGTGCCAAGAGACCACCACGGAAAGAACACAGGCTCTGAAAAACGGCGGAGCGGAGGTTACACTGGTGTGCTGGAAAGGCTGCTCATTTTCAGACCTAGAACCTTTGGCTCCGTGCCCAAAGCACAGGCAGGCAAACGACGACTCTTCCAAACTGTCAAAACAGCCCATTGCTGCTATCGCCCTCACATCCCCTTTTCCCACTGAAACCCAGCTGCGCAGTTGGCCGTGTTTAGACGGGATACAAAACTGCAGGCATTTAGGGAGGAGGAATGATCAGTTGCTGCTGATCATGCCGCTGTGGGTAAGGAGTTGGCTGGCCAGGTGGCCATCCGACACTAAAAGGCAAGTGCCTCTCTTTAAGAGTCCCGACGCGCCTGGAAGACCGCTGCCAAGAAGGACGCAGGATTTTGCCTTTTATGGGCCCGCCTGAAACCACCCGAGAACGTCGGTGTGGTGAAATTCTTGATGACGTTATTCCCATACAAAGGAACTTCATTGTTTGGGTTGTTTGAAATTGATTAAAGCAACTACAACAAACACTCTTCTGGCACACTCTTGGTAACTCGTTTGCAAAACGGGTGCGATTAGTGCAGAAAGCTGCCAGCGTCTGGCTATCCGTTCAAGAATCTCAACATTGTCATGCCAGCTCAGTGTGGAGAGACAACAGGCCCGAGCACGTGCCCAAACGTGGCTCTGGTGTGGCTCAGCGGGCTAGAGGTTCCTGGCAAGGGAACTGGAGGCCAGAGACGAACCTCAACAGAACCTAACCCGTACCTCAACAGAACATTAAACTGTTCAAGTACTCGTGCAAATCATAGACAATCCAAAACGCCCCACACAGATGCCTGGAGGCGTTGCTATTACCATCACGTGAATGACACGGTAGGTCCTGCCAGACCTACGGCCTGCAAAACCTGAAGACGACCAGCACACAGGCGCATACGTATCGATCTCGTTCTGTCCTCGCCAAAACTGCTGGCTGAGCTGCCATCAGCCTCAGTGACGGACAGCAGGCAAGACTCTCTCATCTGGCTTAGCTCACATGCAGCTCCTAGGAAAAGAGCTCTTTCAGAAAAGTCAGGTCTGGTTATGTTGGGAAAGTGTTTCAAGGAAATGTTTTTAATACTCTAGGTTGGTAGAGTATGGCATGGTAATACTCTAAGCATGGTAATCTCCCTCCAAGTCCTAGCTCTGCCACCGATAACCTGCTTGCTCATCAAAACCGATTCAATGTTATTCCTTGGAAATCTCTACCTTTCTTTCTTGGCACCAAAAGGGTGGCACTTCTTTCCGAGTGCAAGAGGAGTTACATAGGGTATACAGACAGCCCACGGAAAACGGAGAAATGAGTCTGGGATCACTTGCATCCACATTCCTTGGCATTCCAAGACTCCTATCCCACTCCTTTCCTTGCCAGCAGTCAAGAAAGACAGCCTGCGCAACATGTACAAGATGCTGACTTGGCCAGTGTCCTGCTTTCGGCTGGGACAGAGTTAATTTTCTTCCTAGTAGCTGGTACAGTGCTGTGTTTTGGATTTAGGATGAGAAGAAAGTTGATAACACACTGATGTTGGAGTTGTTGCTAAGTAGTGTATACACTAGTCAAGGACTTTTCAGCTTCCCGTGCTCTGCCAGGTGCACAAGCAGCTGGGAGGGGGCACAGCCAAGACAGTTGCCCCAAACTGGCCAAAGGGCTATTCCATACCATATGGAGTCACACTAAGGATATAAACTGTGGGGAGTTGGCGGGGGTTCGAGTTAACCCTAGGGGTTCGGGTTAGGGTTAGGGGTTAGGGTTAGAGGTTAGGATTAGGGTTAGGGTTAGGGGTTTGGGTTAGGGTTAGGGTCATTCGGGTTAGCTTTAGGGGTTAGGGTCATTAGGGTTAGCTTTAGGGGTTAGGGTTAGCTTTAGGGTTAAATGGTTGCAAGCCTCTTTGCTGTGAGCAATACCTGTTCATTGCCCTGTGGATTTCTTTTTTTTTTTTTTGTTTTCCCCCTGGAGTCATTTTTAGAAATGCCTGAGCTGTTTCCCTTGGAAAAAGATCCCAAAACAAAAGAGCCAGAGAACAACAGGACTCTGTCAGAGCAAAGGTCCATGTGGCCCAATACTCTTGTCTCCAAGGTGGCCAACCGTCAACGTCTAAAGGAGAGCATATGAGCAGTGCAGGTCTACTTCTGCCGGGGTCCTGGGGGTGCTCATAGGCCTCAAGGGCTGGGACCGGCCTCCCCTGGCATCCCCACCCACACCGTCTCCTGCCAAGGGCCCAGGGGACGTGGTGTCTCAGCTCAGCCTGGGGGCCTTCGGTTCCTGCCTGAGCAATGGTGTGGGTGTGCCCGCCTCTGCCCCTCTCTCCTGCATGGGCCTGGGACCTGCACTGCAGAGAGCTGCTCTCCTGCATGGACCCCTCAGACCTAGGTCATAGCTTGTCATGCAGAGCTAGATGCAGAACAGAGCAGAACTATTCTATTCTGTTCTGTTCTAGTCTAGTCTAGTCTATTGCCTGCGCTCACCGGGAGTCGAGTAACAGCGAGACTGCTACTTGCCGGAAATGCCAGGGGGATTTCAGCTCCAAAAACACTTTCAGGGGCACAAATCAGAAAGATTACAAGTGGAAGCAGGGGTTTATGTTGAGATTTTATTTTCTGTTCTCTCATTTTCTCTCCTTTTCTCTCATTGCCTGGTATTGGATGGTATTTTAGGGTGTTTTTCGGAATGTGTTTCACAGCCGCTGCTCACAAGCATTAACACAACGCGCAGGTGTAGCCAGGAGCAGGCTGATGCATTCTTCAGTTCAGCTTGCAAAAAAGATCACTTGCAGTGTGGCAAAGGCACGTCACAGAGCTACAGAAAGTAGCAGCGGGAAGAGAGGCCAAGCAGTGCCTGTTTCCTGAAGAGTGAAGACTTGAAGAACGAGGATCAGCACCAACCGCACACAAAAGACGACGAAGAAGAAGGGGTGTGTGGTAGCGTGGGGCATTTTCCAAAGCAGGACACATGTCGATGACAAGCAGCCTTTTTGCCTTCCCAAACTTGCTGCGCTGTGCTTCTTGGCCAGGGATGCATGACAAGCACTCTCGTGCCTGCCCCGCGCTTGTATCCCATGCAGGGAGAGCTGCAAAGTGGCAGCTCCTGATGGTGCAGCAAGCCTGCAGCCCTGCCGAGCACGGGCTGTTTTGCACAAGCAAGAACCCCTGGGGAAACGGAGCCAAGGGAAGAGCAGAGCTCGCTCCCACTGCAAACTTGCAATGGGCAAGAGAGCCCCAGGCAGCCAGGGCGCAAGTGGCACCTTGGCGGTGCAAGAGCAGCAGGCAAGAACCTCGCCGCAAGGGCCCCGAGGACCCTGACAAGGGGCTGTGCTCAGTGCTACAGAGGACAAGAAGCAACCCCCGGGGGCCACCCTGGCGGCCCACCCGGGAGTCTAGCAAGCTTCCTCCCCCCGGATGCGGGGCACGAGGGCCACCTTCGTGGAGCAGGAGCAGCAGGCACCTAGCCAAAAGGGCCCAAAGAAGCCCTGGCAGGGGCCGTGTGCTCGGTGCTGCAGAGGAAGGCAAAAAACCCCCGGGGACACTTGCTAGCCCACCTTGGGGGAAAAAAAAAGCCTTCCTCCCCCCAGCTGCAGGGCACGAGAGGCCATCTTCGTGGTGCATGAGCAGCAGGCAGTAACCTAGCCAAAAAGGACCAGAGGAGCCCTGCGCTGACTAGTGGTCATGCTCAATGCTGCAGAGGAAGGCAAAAAACCCCCGGGGACCAGTGCCAATCTGCCCCGGGGGAAAATTCCTTCCTGACCCCAGAGCTGGCGATCGGCTATTCCCTGAGCATGTGAGCAAGACCTGCCTCCTCGTCCCACAGGCTGGTCACGCCTCCCAGGAGGTGCCCAAGCCCTATTCTCCCTCAACCTGCAGCCATCTCCGGGGCTTCCCAGAGTGGCCAAATGCCCCCGGCCCCATCGACCTTGGGGGCAAGAATCCCTCCGCGCGCACTGGCAGACCAGTGCGTGCTCCAAAGCACTGGGACCCCTGGGCAACATCTCCGCATCCCATTTCTTACGGCTGCTGCCACTGGCTCCGCAGGGCATGAGGACGGCGAGCTCTGCAGTGCTCCTCAAGAAGACACTCCCTTGCTCTTGCCACCGCTTTCCAGCTGAAAAGGCCCGATAGCCTCGGGCACCGCCAGCTCTTGCTGGTTCTTCTCATCTCCAGCAGCCTCGTCCAGCCTCCGGTCTTCCTCCCTCAGCCCCCTCCAAGGCATTCTGCCAGCTCTTCAAGGACTTCCTCTCGGATGTCTGCGGGCTGCCCCCGGGCCAGCTCTGTGGCGACGGGAGGATGCCCCCTTTTATCCCGCCCCGGGGCATTGTGACTGCTGCGTTGCCGGGCGGTGGCACTGTGCCATGGGGGTGACCGCCCCGCCCCCCCGCCCCGCGCAGCCCCGCCCGCCGCCCCTCTGCCCAGCGTCCTTTGGAGGAAGGCCTTTGGGGTGCTGGCCCCGAGGCAGTCCCTGTGCCCCGGGGGCCCGGGGGGCTGTCCCTTCTCCTTGCTGGCCACGCACTGGGCACAGCTGCTGAGCGTCCCGGACGCGTCCTCTGCCACTCGGCTCCCAAGGACAAACCTAGTGCCGTTACTCTTCTCTCAGGCTGCGGCAGAAACCAACCCTGCAGCCCGAAGACCACCCCCATTAGCCGTCCCCTCTCTGCGCCACAGCTAACGGCCACGAGCTCACGCAGCGAGGAGGACCAGGGACTTGACCTGGCTGAACACAAACCCTTTTCCGGGGGGCGCAACGGGGGTGACTTCAGCAGCCGCAGCCTGGGGGAAAGCCAAAGTGCAACCAGAGCCAGAGGTTGGGATGGACGGTGCCAAGAGACCACCATGGAAAGAACACAGGCTCTGAAAAACGGCGGAGCGGAGGTTACACTGGTGTGCTGGAAAGGCTGCTCATTTTCAGACCTAGAACCTTTGGCTCCGTGCCCAAAGCACAGGCAGGCAAACGACGACTCTTCCAAACTGTCAAAACAGCCCATTGCTGCTATCGCCCTCGCATCCCCTTTTCCCACTGAAACCCAGCTGCGCAGTTGGCCGTGTTTAGACGGGATACAAAACTGCAGGCATTTAGGGAGGAGGAATGATCAGTTGCTGCTGATCATGCCGCTGTGGGTAAGGAGTTGGCTGGCCAGGTGGCCATCCGACACTAAAAGGCAAGTGCCTCTCTTTAAGAGTCCCGACGCGCCTGGAAGACCGCTGCCAAGAAGGACGCAGGATTTTGCCTTTTATAGGCCCGCCTGAAACCACCCGAGAACGTCGGTGTGGTGAAATTCTTGATGACGTTATTCCCATACAAAGGAACTTCATTGTTTGGGTTGTTTGAAATTGATTAAAGCAACTACAACAAACACTCTTCTGGCACACTCTTGGTAACTCGTTTGCAAAACGGGTGCGATTAGTGCAGAAAGCTGCCAGCGTCTGGCTATCCGTTCAAGAATCTCAACATTGTCATGCCAGCTCAGTGTGGAGAGACAACAGGCCCGAGCACGTGCCCAAACGTGGCTCTGGTGTGGCTCAGCGGGCTAGAGGTTCCTGGCAAGGGAACTGGAGGCCAGAGACGAACCTCAACAGAACCTAACCCGTACCTCAACAGAACATTAAACTGTTCAAGTACTCGTGCAAATCATAGACAATCCAAAACGCCCCACACAGATGCCTGGAGGCGTTGCTATTACCATCACGTGAATGACACGGTAGGTCCTGCCAGACCTACGGCCTGCAAAACCTGAAGACGACCAGCACACAGGCGCATACGTATCGATCTCGTTCTGTCCTCGCCAAAACTGCTGGCTGAGCTGCCATCAGCCTCAGTGACGGACAGCAGGCAAGACTCTCTCATCTGGCTTAGCTCACATGCAGCTCCTAGGAAAAGAGCTCTTTCAGAAAAGTCAGGTCTGGTTATGTTGGGAAGGTGTTTCAAGGAAATGTTTTTAATACTCTAGGTTGGTAGAGTATGGCATGGTAATACTCTAAGCATGGTAATCTCCCTCCAAGTCCTAGCTCTGCCACCGATAACCTGCTTGCTCATCAAAACCGATTCAATGTTATTCCTTGGAAATCTCTACCTTTCTTTCTTGGCACCAAAAGGGTGGCACTTCTTTCCGAGTGCAAGAGGAGTTACATAGGGTATACAGACAGCCCACGGAAAACGGAGAAATGAGTCTGGGATCACTTGCATCCACATTCCTTGGCATTCCAAGACTCCTATCCCACTCCTTTCCTTGCCAGCAGTCAAGAAAGACAGCCTGCGCAACATGTACAAGATGCTGACTTGGCCAGTGTCCTGCTTTCGGCTGGGACAGAGTTAATTTTCTTCCTAGTAGCTGGTACAGTGCTGTGTTTTGGATTTAGGATGAGAAGAAAGTTGATAACACACTGATGTTGGAGTTGTTGCTAAGTAGTGTATACACTAGTCAAGGACTTTTCAGCTTCCCGTGCTCTGCCAGGTGCACAAGCAGCTGGGAGGGGGCACAGCCAAGACAGTTGCCCCAAACTGGCCAAAGGGCTATTCCATACCATATGGAGTCACACTAAGGATATAAACTGTGGGGAGTTGGCGGGGGTTCGAGTTAACCCTAGGGGTTCGGGTTAGGGTTAGGGGTTAGGGTTAGAGGTTAGGATTAGGGTTAGGGTTAGGGGTTTGGGTTAGGGTTAGGGTCATTCGGGTTAGCTTTAGGGGTTAGGGTCATTAGGGTTAGCTTTAGGGGTTAGGGTTAGCTTTAGGGTTAAATGGTTGCAAGCCTCTTTGCTGTGAGCAATACCTGTTCGTTGCCCTGTGGATTTCTTTTTTTTTTTTTGTTTTCCCCCTGGAGTCATTTTTAGAAATGCCTGAGCTGTTTCCCTTGGAAAAAGATCCCAAAACAAAAGAGCCAGAGAACAACAGGACTCTGTCAGAGCAAAGGTCCATGTGGCCCAATACTCTTGTCTCCAAGGTGGCCAACCGTCAACGTCTAAAGGAGAGCATATGAGCAGTGCAGGTCTACTTCTGCCGGGGTCCTGGGGGTGCTCATAGGCCTCAAGGGCTGGGACCGGCCTCCCCTGGCATCCCCACCCACACCGTCTCCTGCCAAGGGCCCAGGGGACGTGGTGTCTCAGCTCAGCCTGGGGGCCTTCGGTTCCTGCCTGAGCAATGGTGTGGGTGTGCCCGCCTCTGCCCCTCTCTCCTGCATGGGCCTGGGACCTGCAGTGCAGAGAGCTGCTCTCCTGCATGGACCCCTCAGACCTAGGTCATAGCTTGTCATGCAGAGCTAGATGCAGAACAGAGCAGAACTATTCTATTCTGTTCTGTTCTAGTCTAGTCTAGTCTATTGCCTGCGCTCACCGGGAGTCGAGTAACAGCGAGACTGCTACTTGCCGGAAATGCCAGGGGGATTTCAGCTCCAAAAACACTTTCAGGGGCACAAATCAGAAAGATTACAAGTGGAAGCAGGGGTTTATGTTGAGATTTTATTTTCTGTTCTCTCATTTTCTCTCCTTTTCTCTCATTGCCTGGTATTGGATGGTATTTTAGGGTGTTTTTCGGAATGTGTTTCACAGCCGCTGCTCACAAGCATTAACACAACGCGCAGGTGTAGCCAGGAGCAGGCTGATGCATTCTTCAGTTCAGCTTGCAAAAAAGATCACTTGCAGTGTGGCAAAGGCACGTCACAGAGCTACAGAAAGTAGCAGCGGGAAGAGAGGCCAAGCAGTGCCTGTTTCCTGAAGAGTGAAGACTTGAAGAACGAGGATCAGCACCAACCGCACACAAAAGACGACGAAGAAGAAGGGGTGTGTGGTAGCGTGGGGCATTTTCCAAAGCAGGACACATGTCGATGACAAGCAGCCTTTTTGCCTTCCCAAACTTGCTGCGCTGTGCTTCTTGGCCAGGGATGCATGACAAGCACTCTCGTGCCTGCCCCGCGCTTGTATCGCATGCAGGGAGAGCTGCAAAGTGGCAGCTCCTGATGGTGCAGCAAGCCTGCAGCCCTGCCGAGCACGGGCTGTTTTGCACAAGCAAGAACCCCTGGGGAAACGGAGCCAAGGGAAGAGCAGAGCTCGCTCCCACTGCAAACTTGCAATGGGCAAGAGAGCCCCAGGCAGCCAGGGCGCAAGTGGCACCTTGGCGGTGCAAGAGCAGCAGGCAAGAACCTCGCCGCAAGGGCCCCGAGGACCCTGACAAGGGGCTGTGCTCAGTGCTACAGAGGACAAGAAGCAACCCCCGGGGGCCACCCTGGCGGCCCACCCGGGAGTCTAGCAAGCTTCCTCCCCCCGGATGCGGGGCACGAGGGCCACCTTCGTGGAGCAGGAGCAGCAGGCACCTAGCCAAAAGGGCCCAAAGAAGCCCTGGCAGGGGCCGTGTGCTCGGTGCTGCAGAGGAAGGCAAAAAACCCCCGGGGACACTTGCTAGCCCACCTTGGGGGAAAAAAAAAGCCTTCCTCCCCCCAGCTGCAGGGCACGAGAGGCCATCTTCGTGGTGCATGAGCAGCAGGCAGTAACCTAGCCAAAAAGGACCAGAGGAGCCCTGCGCTGACTAGTGGTCATGCTCAATGCTGCAGAGGAAGGCAAAAAACCCCCGGGGACCAGTGCCAATCTGCCCCGGGGGAAAATTCCTTCCTGACCCCAGAGCTGGCGATCGGCTATTCCCTGAGCATGTGAGCAAGACCTGCCTCCTCGTCCCACAGGCTGGTCACGCCTCCCAGGAGGTGCCCAAGCCCTATTCTCCCTCAACCTGCAGCCATCTCCGGGGCTTCCCAGAGTGGCCAAATGCCCCCGGCCCCATCGACCTTGGGGGCAAGAATCCCTCCCGCGCCTGGCAGGAGACCAGTGCGTGCTCCAAAGCACTGGGACCCCTGGGCAACATCTCCGCATCCCATTTCTTACGGCTGCTGCCACTGGCTCCACAGGGCATGAGGACGGCGAGCTCTGCAGTGCTCCTCAAGAAGACACTCCCTTGCTCTTGCCACCGCTTTCCAGCTGAAAAGGCCCGATAGCCTCGGGCACCGCCAGCTCTTGCTGGTTCTTCTCATCTCCAGCAGCCTCGTCCAGCCTCCGGTCTTCCTCCCTCAGCCCCCTCCAAGGCATTCTGCCAGCTCTTCAAGGACTTCCTCTCGGATGTCTGCGGGCTGCCCCCGGGCCAGCTCTGTGGCGACGGGAGGATGCCCCCTTTTATCCCGCCCCGGGGCATTGTGACTGCTGCGTTGCCGGGCGGTGGCACTGTGCCATGGGGGTGACCGCCCCGCCCCCCCGCCCCGCGCAGCCCCGCCCGCCGCCCCTCTGCCCAGCGTCCTTTGGAGGAAGGCCTTTGGGGTGCTGGCCCCGAGGCAGTCCCTGTGCCCCGGGGGCCCGGGGGGCTGTCCCTTCTCCTTGCTGGCCACGCACTGGGCACAGCTGCTGAGCGTCCCGGACGCGTCCTCTGCCACTCGGCTCCCAAGGACAAACCTAGTGCCGTTACTCTTCTCTCAGGCTGCGGCAGAAACCAACCCTGCAGCCCGAAGACCACCCCCATTAGCCGTCCCCTCTCTGCACCACAGCTAACGGCCACGAGCTCACGCAGCGAGGAGGACCAGGGACTTGACCTGGCTGAACACAAACCCTTTTCCGGGGGGCGCAACGGGGGTGACTTCAGCAGCCGCAGCCTGGGGGAAAGCCAAAGTGCAACCAGAGCCAGAGGTTGGGATGGACGGTGCCAAGAGACCACCATGGAAAGAACACAGGCTCTGAAAAACGGCGGAGCGGAGGTTACACTGGTGTGCTGGAAAGGCTGCTCATTTTCAGACCTAGAACCTTTGGCTCCGTGCCCAAAGCACAGGCAGGCAAACGACGACTCTTCCAAACTGTCAAAACAGCCCATTGCTGCTATCGCCCTCGCATCCCCTTTTCCCACTGAAACCCAGCTGCGCAGTTGGCCGTGTTTAGACGGGATACAAAACTGCAGGCATTTAGGGAGGAGGAATGATCAGTTGCTGCTGATCATGCCGCTGTGGGTAAGGAGTTGGCTGGCCAGGTGGCCATCCGACACTAAAAGGCAAGTGCCTCTCTTTAAGAGTCCCGACGCGCCTGGAAGACCGCTGCCAAGAAGGACGCAGGATTTTGCCTTTTATAGGCCCGCCTGAAACCACCCGAGAACGTCGGTGTGGTGAAATTCTTGATGACGTTATTCCCATACAAAGGAACTTCATTGTTTGGGTTGTTTGAAATTGATTAAAGCAACTACAACAAACACTCTTCTGGCACACTCTTGGTAACTCGTTTGCAAAACGGGTGCGATTAGTGCAGAAAGCTGCCAGCGTCTGGCTATCCGTTCAAGAATCTCAACATTGTCATGCCAGCTCAGTGTGGAGAGACAACAGGCCCGAGCACGTGCCCAAACGTGGCTCTGGTGTGGCTCAGCGGGCTAGAGGTTCCTGGCAAGGGAACTGGAGGCCAGAGACGAACCTCAACAGAACCTAACCCGTACCTCAACAGAACATTAAACTGTTCAAGTACTCGTGCAAATCATAGACAATCCAAAACGCCCCACACAGATGCCTGGAGGCGTTGC
This sequence comes from Mycteria americana, assembly GCF_035582795.1. Classification (NCBI taxonomy): domain Eukaryota; kingdom Metazoa; phylum Chordata; class Aves; order Ciconiiformes; family Ciconiidae; genus Mycteria; species Mycteria americana. Next base: position 154,768 of record NW_027445609.1, on the reverse strand, counting down.
TATTACCATCACGTGAATGACACGGTAGGTCCTGCCAGACCTACGGCCTGCAAAACCTGAAGACGACCAGCACACAGGCGCATACGTATCGATCTCGTTCTGTCCTCGCCAAAACTGCTGGCTGAGCTGCCATCAGCCTCAGTGACGGACAGCAGGCAAGACTCTCTCATCTGGCTTAGCTCACATGCAGCTCCTAGGAAAAGAGCTCTTTCAGAAAAGTCAGGTCTGGTTATGTTGGGAAGGTGTTTCAAGGAAATGTTTTTAATACTCTAGGTTGGTAGAGTATGGCATGGTAATACTCTAAGCATGGTAATCTCCCTCCAAGTCCTAGCTCTGCCACCGATAACCTGCTTGCTCATCAAAACCGATTCAATGTTATTCCTTGGAAATCTCTACCTTTCTTTCTTGGCACCAAAAGGGTGGCACTTCTTTCCGAGTGCAAGAGGAGTTACATAGGGTATACAGACAGCCCACGGAAAACGGAGAAATGAGTCTGGGATCACTTGCATCCACATTCCTTGGCATTCCAAGACTCCTATCCCACTCCTTTCCTTGCCAGCAGTCAAGAAAGACAGCCTGCGCAACATGTACAAGATGCTGACTTGGCCAGTGTCCTGCTTTCGGCTGGGACAGAGTTAATTTTCTTCCTAGTAGCTGGTACAGTGCTGTGTTTTGGATTTAGGATGAGAAGAAAGTTGATAACACACTGATGTTGGAGTTGTTGCTAAGTAGTGTATACACTAGTCAAGGACTTTTCAGCTTCCCGTGCTCTGCCAGGTGCACAAGCAGCTGGGAGGGGGCACAGCCAAGACAGTTGCCCCAAACTGGCCAAAGGGCTATTCCATACCATATGGAGTCACACTAAGGATATAAACTGTGGGGAGTTGGCGGGGGTTCGAGTTAACCCTAGGGGTTCGGGTTAGGGTTAGGGGTTAGGGTTAGAGGTTAGGATTAGGGTTAGGGTTAGGGGTTTGGGTTAGGGTTAGGGTCATTCGGGTTAGCTTTAGGGGTTAGGGTCATTAGGGTTAGCTTTAGGGGTTAGGGTTAGCTTTAGGGTTAAATGGTTGCAAGCCTCTTTGCTGTGAGCAATACCTGTTCATTGCCCTGTGGATTTCTTTTTTTTTTTTTGTTTTCCCCCTGGAGTCATTTTTAGAAATGCCTGAGCTGTTTCCCTTGGAAAAAGATCCCAAAACAAAAGAGCCAGAGAACAACAGGACTCTGTCAGAGCAAAGGTCCATGTGGCCCAATACTCTTGTCTCCAAGGTGGCCAACCGTCAACGTCTAAAGGAGAGCATATGAGCAGTGCAGGTCTACTTCTGCCGGGGTCCTGGGGGTGCTCATAGGCCTCAAGGGCTGGGACCGGCCTCCCCTGGCATCCCCACCCACACCGTCTCCTGCCAAGGGCCCAGGGGACGTGGTGTCTCAGCTCAGCCTGGGGGCCTTCGGTTCCTGCCTGAGCAATGGTGTGGGTGTGCCCGCCTCTGCCCCTCTCTCCTGCATGGGCCTGGGACCTGCACTGCAGAGAGCTGCTCTCCTGCATGGACCCCTCAGACCTAGGTCATAGCTTGTCATGCAGAGCTAGATGCAGAACAGAGCAGAACTATTCTATTCTGTTCTGTTCTAGTCTAGTCTAGTCTATTGCCTGCGCTCACCGGGAGTCGAGTAACAGCGAGACTGTTACTTGCCGGAAATGCCAGGGGGATTTCAGCTCCAAAAACACTTTCAAGGGCACAAATCAGAAAGATTACAAGTGGAAGCAGGGGTTTATGTTGAGATTTTATTTTCTGTTCTCTCACTTTCTCTCCTTTTCTCTCATTGCCTGGTATTGGATGGTATTTTAGGGTGTTTTTCGGAATGTGTTTCACAGCCGCTGCTCACAAGCATTAACACAACGCGCAGGTGTAGCCAGGAGCAGGCTGATGCATTCTTCAGTTCAGCTTGCAAAAAAGATCACTTGCAGTGTGGCAAAGGCACGTCACAGAGCTACAGAAAGTAGCAGCGGGAAGAGAGGCCAAGCAGTGCCTGTTTCCTGAAGAGTGAAGACTTGAAGAACGAGGATCAGCACCAACCGCACACAAAAGACGACGAAGAAGAAGGGGTGTGTGGTAGCGTGGGGCATTTTCCAAAGCAGGACACATGTCGATGACAAGCAGCCTTTTTGCCTTCCCAAACTTGCTGCGCTGTGCTTCTTGGCCAGGGATGCATGACAAGCACTCTCGTGCCTGCCCCGCGCTTGTATCGCATGCAGGGAGAGCTGCAAAGTGGCAGCTCCTGATGGTGCAGCAAGCCTGCAGCCCTGCCGAGCACGGGCTGTTTTGCACAAGCAAGAACCCCTGGGGAAACGGAGCCAAGGGAAGAGCAGAGCTCGCTCCCACTGCAAACTTGCAATGGGCAAGAGAGCCCCAGGCAGCCAGGGCGCAAGTGGCACCTTGGCGGTGCAAGAGCAGCAGGCAAGAACCTCGCCGCAAGGGCCCCGAGGACCCTGACAAGGGGCTGTGCTCAGTGCTACAGAGGACAAGAAGCAACCCCCGGGGGCCACCCTGGCGGCCCACCCGGGAGTCTAGCAAGCTTCCTCCCCCCGGATGCGGGGCACGAGGGCCACCTTCGTGGAGCAGGAGCAGCAGGCACCTAGCCAAAAGGGCCCAAAGAAGCCCTGGCAGGGGCCGTGTGCTCGGTGCTGCAGAGGAAGGCAAAAAACCCCCGGGGACACTTGCTAGCCCACCTTGGGGGAAAAAAAAAGCCTTCCTCCCCCCAGCTGCAGGGCACGAGAGGCCATCTTCGTGGTGCATGAGCAGCAGGCAGTAACCTAGCCAAAAAGGACCAGAGGAGCCCTGCGCTGACTAGTGGTCATGCTCAATGCTGCAGAGGAAGGCAAAAAACCCCCGGGGACCAGTGCCAATCTGCCCCGGGGGAAAATTCCTTCCTGACCCCAGAGCTGGCGATCGGCTATTCCCTGAGCATGTGAGCAAGACCTGCCTCCTCGTCCCACAGGCTGGTCACGCCTCCCAGGAGGTGCCCAAGCCCTATTCTCCCTCAACCTGCAGCCATCTCCGGGGCTTCCCAGAGTGGCCAAATGCCCCCGGCCCCATCGACCTTGGGGGCAAGAATCCCTCCCGCGCCTGGCAGGAGACCAGTGCGTGCTCCAAAGCACTGGGACCCCTGGGCAACATCTCCGCATCCCATTTCTTACGGCTGCTGCCACTGGCTCCGCAGGGCATGAGGACGGCGAGCTCTGCAGTGCTCCTCAAGAAGACACTCCCTTGCTCTTGCCACCGCTTTCCAGCTGAAAAGGCCCGATAGCCTCGGGCACCGCCAGCTCTTGCTGGTTCTTCTCATCTCCAGCAGCCTCGTCCAGCCTCCGGTCTTCCTCCCTCAGCCCCCTCCAAGGCATTCTGCCAGCTCTTCAAGGACTTCCTCTCGGATGTCTGCGGGCTGCCCCCGGGCCAGCTCTGTGGCGACGGGAGGATGCCCCCTTTTATCCCGCCCCGGGGCATTGTGACTGCTGCGTTGCCGGGCGGTGGCACTGTGCCATGGGGGTGACCGCCCCGCCCCGCCCCCCCGCCCCACGCAGCCCCGCCCGCCGCCCCTCTGCCCAGCGTCCTTTGGAGGAAGGCCTTTGGGGTGCTGGTCCCGAGGCAGTCCCTGTGCCCCGGGGGCCCGGGGGGCTGTCCCTTCTCCTTGCTGGCCACGCACTGGGCACAGCTGCTGAGCGTCCCGGACGCGTCCTCTGCCACTCGGCTCCCAAGGACAAACCTAGTGCCGTTACTCTTCTCTCAGGCTGCGGCAGAAACCAACCCTGCAGCCCGAAGACCACCCCCATTAGCCGTCCCCTCTCTGCGCCACAGCTAACGGCCACGAGCTCACGCAGCGAGGAGGACCAGGGACTTGACCTGGCTGAACACAAACCCTTTTCCGGGGGGCGCAACGGGGGTGACTTCAGCAGCCGCAGCCTGGGGGAAAGCCAAAGTGCAACCAGAGCCAGAGGTTGGGATGGACGGTGCCAAGAGACCACCATGGAAAGAACACAGGCTCTGAAAAACGGCGGAGCGGAGGTTACACTGGTGTGCTGGAAAGGCTGCTCATTTTCAGACCTAGAACCTTTGGCTCCGTGCCCAAAGCACAGGCAGGCAAACGACGACTCTTCCAAACTGTCAAAACAGCCCATTGCTGCTATCGCCCTCACATCCCCTTTTCCCACTGAAACCCAGCTGCGCAGTTGGCCGTGTTTAGACGGGATACAAAACTGCAGGCATTTAGGGAGGAGGAATGATCAGTTGCTGCTGATCATGCCGCTGTGGGTAAGGAGTTGGCTGGCCAGGTGGCCATCCGACACTAAAAGGCAAGTGCCTCTCTTTAAGAGTCCCGACGCGCCTGGAAGACCGCTGCCAAGAAGGACGCAGGATTTTGCCTTTTATGGGCCCGCCTGAAACCACCCGAGAACGTCGGTGTGGTGAAATTCTTGATGACGTTATTCCCATACAAAGGAACTTCATTGTTTGGGTTGTTTGAAATTGATTAAAGCAACTACAACAAACACTCTTCTGGCACACTCTTGGTAACTCGTTTGCAAAACGGGTGCGATTAGTGCAGAAAGCTGCCAGCGTCTGGCTATCCGTTCAAGAATCTCAACATTGTCATGCCAGCTCAGTGTGGAGAGACAACAGGCCCGAGCACGTGCCCAAACGTGGCTCTGGTGTGGCTCAGCGGGCTAGAGGTTCCTGGCAAGGGAACTGGAGGCCAGAGACGAACCTCAACAGAACCTAACCCGTACCTCAACAGAACATTAAACTGTTCAAGTACTCGTGCAAATCATAGACAATCCAAAACGCCCCACACAGATGCCTGGAGGCGTTGCTATTACCATCACGTGAATGACACGGTAGGTCCTGCCAGACCTACGGCCTGCAAAACCTGAAGACGACCAGCACACAGGCGCATACGTATCGATCTCGTTCTGTCCTCGCCAAAACTGCTGGCTGAGCTGCCATCAGCCTCAGTGACGGACAGCAGGCAAGACTCTCTCATCTGGCTTAGCTCACATGCAGCTCCTAGGAAAAGAGCTCTTTCAGAAAAGTCAGGTCTGGTTATGTTGGGAAAGTGTTTCAAGGAAATGTTTTTAATACTCTAGGTTGGTAGAGTATGGCATGGTAATACTCTAAGCATGGTAATCTCCCTCCAAGTCCTAGCTCTGCCACCGATAACCTGCTTGCTCATCAAAACCGATTCAATGTTATTCCTTGGAAATCTCTACCTTTCTTTCTTGGCACCAAAAGGGTGGCACTTCTTTCCGAGTGCAAGAGGAGTTACATAGGGTATACAGACAGCCCACGGAAAACGGAGAAATGAGTCTGGGATCACTTGCATCCACATTCCTTGGCATTCCAAGACTCCTATCCCACTCCTTTCCTTGCCAGCAGTCAAGAAAGACAGCCTGCGCAACATGTACAAGATGCTGACTTGGCCAGTGTCCTGCTTTCGGCTGGGACAGAGTTAATTTTCTTCCTAGTAGCTGGTACAGTGCTGTGTTTTGGATTTAGGATGAGAAGAAAGTTGATAACACACTGATGTTGGAGTTGTTGCTAAGTAGTGTATACACTAGTCAAGGACTTTTCAGCTTCCCGTGCTCTGCCAGGTGCACAAGCAGCTGGGAGGGGGCACAGCCAAGACAGTTGCCCCAAACTGGCCAAAGGGCTATTCCATACCATATGGAGTCACACTAAGGATATAAACTGTGGGGAGTTGGCGGGGGTTCGAGTTAACCCTAGGGGTTCGGGTTAGGGTTAGGGGTTAGGGTTAGAGGTTAGGATTAGGGTTAGGGTTAGGGGTTTGGGTTAGGGTTAGGGTCATTCGGGTTAGCTTTAGGGGTTAGGGTCATTAGGGTTAGCTTTAGGGGTTAGGGTTAGCTTTAGGGTTAAATGGTTGCAAGCCTCTTTGCTGTGAGCAATACCTGTTCGTTGCCCTGTGGATTTCTTTTTTTTTTTTTGTTTTCCCCCTGGAGTCATTTTTAGAAATGCCTGAGCTGTTTCCCTTGGAAAAAGATCCCAAAACAAAAGAGCCAGAGAACAACAGGACTCTGTCAGAGCAAAGGTCCATGTGGCCCAATACTCTTGTCTCCAAGGTGGCCAACCGTCAACGTCTAAAGGAGAGCATATGAGCAGTGCAGGTCTACTTCTGCCGGGGTCCTGGGGGTGCTCATAGGCCTCAAGGGCTGGGACCGGCCTCCCCTGGCATCCCCACCCACACCGTCTCCTGCCAAGGGCCCAGGGGACGTGGTGTCTCAGCTCAGCCTGGGGGCCTTCGGTTCCTGCCTGAGCAATGGTGTGGGTGTGCCCGCCTCTGCCCCTCTCTCCTGCATGGGCCTGGGACCTGCACTGCAGAGAGCTGCTCTCCTGCATGGACCCCTCAGACCTAGGTCATAGCTTGTCATGCAGAGCTAGATGCAGAACAGAGCAGAACTATTCTATTCTGTTCTGTTCTAGTCTAGTCTAGTCTATTGCCTGCGCTCACCGGGAGTCGAGTAACAGCGAGACTGCTACTTGCCGGAAATGCCAGGGGGATTTCAGCTCCAAAAACACTTTCAGGGGCACAAATCAGAAAGATTACAAGTGGAAGCAGGGGTTTATGTTGAGATTTTATTTTCTGTTCTCTCACTTTCTCTCCTTTTCTCTCATTGCCTGGTATTGGATGGTATTTTAGGGTGTTTTTCGGAATGTGTTTCACAGCCGCTGCTCACAAGCATTAACACAACGCGCAGGTGTAGCCAGGAGCAGGCTGATGCATTCTTCAGTTCAGCTTGCAAAAAAGATCACTTGCAGTGTGGCAAAGGCACGTCACAGAGCTACAGAAAGTAGCAGCGGGAAGAGAGGCCAAGCAGTGCCTGTTTCCTGAAGAGTGAAGACTTGAAGAACGAGGATCAGCACCAACCGCACACAAAAGACGACGAAGAAGAAGGGGTGTGTGGTAGCGTGGGGCATTTTCCAAAGCAGGACACATGTCGATGACAAGCAGCCTTTTTGCCTTCCCAAACTTGCTGCGCTGTGCTTCTTGGCCAGGGATGCATGACAAGCACTCTCGTGCCTGCCCCGCGCTTGTATCGCATGCAGGGAGAGCTGCAAAGTGGCAGCTCCTGATGGTGCAGCAAGCCTGCAGCCCTGCCGAGCACGGGCTGTTTTGCACAAGCAAGAACCCCTGGGGAAACGGAGCCAAGGGAAGAGCAGAGCTCGCTCCCACTGCAAACTTGCAATGGGCAAGAGAGCCCCAGGCAGCCAGGGCGCAAGTGGCACCTTGGCGGTGCAAGAGCAGCAGGCAAGAACCTCGCCGCAAGGGCCCCGAGGACCCTGACAAGGGGCTGTGCTCAGTGCTACAGAGGACAAGAAGCAACCCCCGGGGGCCACCCTGGCGGCCCACCCGGGAGTCTAGCAAGCTTCCTCCCCCCGGATGCGGGGCACGAGGGCCACCTTCGTGGAGCAGGAGCAGCAGGCACCTAGCCAAAAGGGCCCAAAGAAGCCCTGGCAGGGGCCGTGTGCTCGGTGCTGCAGAGGAAGGCAAAAAACCCCCGGGGACACTTGCTAGCCCACCTTGGGGGAAAAAAAAAGCCTTCCTCCCCCCAGCTGCAGGGCACGAGAGGCCATCTTCGTGGTGCATGAGCAGCAGGCAGTAACCTAGCCAAAAAGGACCAGAGGAGCCCTGCGCTGACTAGTGGTCATGCTCAATGCTGCAGAGGAAGGCAAAAAACCCCCGGGGACCAGTGCCAATCTGCCCCGGGGGAAAATTCCTTCCTGACCCCAGAGCTGGCGATCGGCTATTCCCTGAGCATGTGAGCAAGACCTGCCTCCTCGTCCCACAGGCTGGTCACGCCTCCCAGGAGATGCCCAAGCCCTGTTCTCCCTCAACCTGCAGCCATCTCCGGGGCTTCCCAGAGTGGCCAAATGCCCCCGGCCCCATCGACCTTGGGGGCAAGAATCCCTCCCGCGCCTGGCAGGAGACCAGTGCGTGCTCCAAAGCACTGGGACCCCTGGGCAACATCTCCGCATCCCATTTCTTACGGCTGCTGCCACTGGCTCTGCAGGGCATGAGGACGGCGAGCTCTGCAGTGCTCCTCAAGAAGACACTCCCTTGCTCTTGCCACCGCTTTCCAGCTGAAAAGGCCCGATAGCCTCGGGCACCGCCAGCTCTTGCTGGTTCTTCTCATCTCCAGCAGCCTCGTCCAGCCTCCGGTCTTCCTCCCTCAGCCCCCTCCAAGGCATTCTGCCAGCTCTTCAAGGACTTCCTCTCGGATGTCTGCGGGCTGCCCCCGGGCCAGCTCTGTGGCGACGGGAGGATGCCCCCTTTTATCCCGCCCCGGGGCATTGTGACTGCTGCGTTGCCGGGCGGTGGCACTGTGCCATGGGGGTGACCGCCCCGCCCCCCCGCCCCGCGCAGCCCCGCCCGCCGCCCCTCTGCCCAGCGTCCTTTGGAGGAAGGCCTTTGGGGTGCTGGCCCCGAGGCAGTCCCTGTGCCCCGGGGGCCCGGGGGGCTGTCCCTTCTCCTTGCTGGCCACGCACTGGGCACAGCTGCTGAGCGTCCCGGACGCGTCCTCTGCCACTCGGCTCCCAAGGACAAACCTAGTGCCGTTACTCTTCTCTCAGGCTGCGGCAGAAACCAACCCTGCAGCCCGAAGACCACCCCCATTAGCCGTCCCCTCTCTGCGCCACAGCTAACGGCCACGAGCTCACGCAGCGAGGAGGACCAGGGACTTGACCTGGCTGAACACAAACCCTTTTCCGGGGGGCGCAACGGGGGTGACTTCAGCAGCCGCAGCCTGGGGGAAAGCCAAAGTGCAACCAGAGCCAGAGGTTGGGATGGACGGTGCCAAGAGACCACCATGGAAAGAACACAGGCTCTGAAAAACGGCGGAGCGGAGGTTACACTGGTGTGCTGGAAAGGCTGCTCATTTTCAGACCTAGAACCTTTGGCTCCGTGCCCAAAGCACAGGCAGGCAAACGACGACTCTTCCAAACTGTCAAAACAGCCCATTGCTGCTATCGCCCTCACATCCCCTTTTCCCACTGAAACCCAGCTGCGCAGTTGGCCGTGTTTAGACGGGATACAAAACTGCAGGCATTTAGGGAGGAGGAATGATCAGTTGCTGCTGATCATGCCGCTGTGGGTAAGGAGTTGGCTGGCCAGGTGGCCATCCGACACTAAAAGGCAAGTGCCTCTCTTTAAGAGTCCCGACGCGCCTGGAAGACCGCTGCCAAGAAGGACGCAGGATTTTGCCTTTTATAGGCCCGCCTGAAACCACCCGAGAACGTCGGTGTGGTGAAATTCTTGATGACGTTATTCCCATACAAAGGAACTTCATTGTTTGGGTTGTTTGAAATTGATTAAAGCAACTACAACAAACACTCTTCTGGCACACTCTTGGTAACTCGTTTGCAAAACGGGTGCGATTAGTGCAGAAAGCTGCCAGCGTCTGGCTATCCGTTCAAGAATCTCAACATTGTCATGCCAGCTCAGTGTGGAGAGACAACAGGCCCGAGCACGTGCCCAAACGTGGCTCTGGTGTGGCTCAGCGGGCTAGAGGTTCCTGGCAAGGGAACTGGAGGCCAGAGACGAACCTCAACAGAACCTAACCCGTACCTCAACAGAACATTAAACTGTTCAAGTACTCGTGCAAATCATAGACAATCCAAAACGCCCCACACAGATGCCTGGAGGCGTTGCTATTACCATCACGTGAATGACACGGTAGGTCCTGCCAGACCTACGGCCTGCAAAACCTGAAGACGACCAGCACACAGGCGCATACGTATCGATCTCGTTCTGTCCTCGCCAAAACTGCTGGCTGAGCTGCCATCAGCCTCAGTGACGGACAGCAGGCAAGACTCTCTCATCTGGCTTAGCTCACATGCAGCTCCTAGGAAAAGAGCTCTTTCAGAAAAGTCAGGTCTGGTTATGTTGGGAAAGTGTTTCAAGGAAATGTTTTTAATACTCTAGGTTGGTAGAGTATGGCATGGTAATACTCTAAGCATGGTAATCTCCCTCCAAGTCCTAGCTCTGCCACCGATAACCTGCTTGCTCATCAAAACCGATTCAATGTTATTCCTTGGAAATCTCTACCTTTCTTTCTTGGCACCAAAAGGGTGGCACTTCTTTCCGAGTGCAAGAGGAGTTACATAGGGTATACAGACAGCCCACGGAAAACGGAGAAATGAGTCTGGGATCACTTGCATCCACATTCCTTGGCATTCCAAGACTCCTATCCCACTCCTTTCCTTGCCAGCAGTCAAGAAAGACAGCCTGCGCAACATGTACAAGATGCTGACTTGGCCAGTGTCCTGCTTTCGGCTGGGACAGAGTTAATTTTCTTCCTAGTAGCTGGTACAGTGCTGTGTTTTGGATTTAGGATGAGAAGAAAGTTGATAACACACTGATGTTGGAGTTGTTGCTAAGTAGTGTATACACTAGTCAAGGACTTTTCAGCTTCCCGTGCTCTGCCAGGTGCACAAGCAGCTGGGAGGGGGCACAGCCAAGACAGTTGCCCCAAACTGGCCAAAGGGCTATTCCATACCATATGGAGTCACACTAAGGATATAAACTGTGGGGAGTTGGCGGGGGTTCGAGTTAACCCTAGGGGTTCGGGTTAGGGTTAGGGGTTAGGGTTAGAGGTTAGGATTAGGGTTAGGGTTAGGGGTTTGGGTTAGGGTTAGGGTCATTCGGGTTAGCTTTAGGGGTTAGGGTCATTAGGGTTAGCTTTAGGGGTTAGGGTTAGCTTTAGGGTTAAATGGTTGCAAGCCTCTTTGCTGTGAGCAATACCTGTTCATTGCCCTGTGGATTTCTTTTTTTTTTTTGTTTTCCCCCTGGAGTCATTTTTAGAAATGCCTGAGCTGTTTCCCTTGGAAAAAGATCCCAAAACAAAAGAGCCAGAGAACAACAGGACTCTGTCAGAGCAAAGGTCCATGTGGCCCAATACTCTTGTCTCCAAGGTGGCCAACCGTCAACGTCTAAAGGAGAGCATATGAGCAGTGCAGGTCTACTTCTGCCGGGGTCCTGGGGGTGCTCATAGGCCTCAAGGGCTGGGACCGGCCTCCCCTGGCATCCCCACCCACACCGTCTCCTGCCAAGGGCCCAGGGGACGTGGTGTCTCAGCTCAGCCTGGGGGCCTTCGGTTCCTGCCTGAGCAATGGTGTGGGTGTGCCCGCCTCTGCCCCTCTCTCCTGCATGGGCCTGGGACCTGCACTGCAGAGAGCTGCTCTCCTGCATGGACCCCTCAGACCTAGGTCATAGCTTGTCATGCAGAGCTAGATGCAGAACAGAGCAGAACTATTCTATTCTGTTCTGTTCTAGTCTAGTCTAGTCTATTGCCTGCGCTCACCGGGAGTCGAGTAACAGCGAGACTGCTACTTGCCGGAAATGCCAGGGGGATTTCAGCTCCAAAAACACTTTCAGGGGCACAAATCAGAAAGATTACAAGTGGAAGCAGGGGTTTATGTTGAGATTTTATTTTCTGTTCTCTCATTTTCTCTCCTTTTCTCTCATTGCCTGGTATTGGATGGTATTTTAGGGTGTTTTTCGGAATGTGTTTCACAGCCGCTGCTCACAAGCATTAACACAACGCGCAGGTGTAGCCAGGAGCAGGCTGATGCATTCTTCAGTTCAGCTTGCAAAAAAGATCACTTGCAGTGTGGCAAAGGCACGTCACAGAGCTACAGAAAGTAGCAGCGGGAAGAGAGGCCAAGCAGTGCCTGTTTCCTGAAGAGTGAAGACTTGAAGAACGAGGATCAGCACCAACCGCACACAAAAGACGACGAAGAAGAAGGGGTGTGTGGTAGCGTGGGGCATTTTCCAAAGCAGGACACATGTCGATGACAAGCAGCCTTTTTGCCTTCCCAAACTTGCTGCGCTGTGCTTCTTGGCCAGGGATGCATGACAAGCACTCTCGTGCCTGCCCCGCGCTTGTATCGCATGCAGGGAGAGCTGCAAAGTGGCAGCTCCTGATGGTGCAGCAAGCCTGCAGCCCTGCCGAGCACGGGCTGTTTTGCACAAGCAAGAACCCCTGGGGAAACGGAGCCAAGGGAAGAGCAGAGCTCGCTCCCACTGCAAACTTGCAATGGGCAAGAGAGCCCCAGGCAGCCAGGGCGCAAGTGGCACCTTGGCGGTGCAAGAGCAGCAGGCAAGAACCTCGCCGCAAGGGCCCCGAGGACCCTGACAAGGGGCTGTGCTCAGTGCTACAGAGGACAAGAAGCAACCCCCGGGGGCCACCCTGGCGGCCCACCCGGGAGTCTAGCAAGCTTCCTCCCCCCGGATGCGGGGCACGAGGGCCACCTTCGTGGAGCAGGAGCAGCAGGCACCTAGCCAAAAGGGCCCAAAGAAGCCCTGGCAGGGGCCGTGTGCTCGGTGCTGCAGAGGAAGGCAAAAAACCCCCGGGGACACTTGCTAGCCCACCTTGGGGGAAAAAAAAAGCCTTCCTCCCCCCAGCTGCAGGGCACGAGAGGCCATCTTCGTGGTGCATGAGCAGCAGGCAGTAACCTAGCCAAAAAGGACCAGAGGAGCCCTGCGCTGACTAGTGGTCATGCTCAATGCTGCAGAGGAAGGCAAAAAACCCCCGGGGACCAGTGCCAATCTGCCCCGGGGGAAAATTCCTTCCTGACCCCAGAGCTGGCGATCGGCTATTCCCTGAGCATGTGAGCAAGACCTGCCTCCTCGTCCCACAGGCTGGTCACGCCTCCCAGGAGGTGCCCAAGCCCTATTCTCCCTCAACCTGCAGCCATCTCCGGGGCTTCCCAGAGTGGCCAAATGCCCCCGGCCCCATCGACCTTGGGGGCAAGAATCCCTCCCGCGCCTGGCAGGAGACCAGTGCGTGCTCCAAAGCACTGGGACCCCTGGGCAACATCTCCGCATCCCATTTCTTACGGCTGCTGCCACTGGCTCCGCAGGGCATGAGGACGGCGAGCTCTGCAGTGCTCCTCAAGAAGACACTCCCTTGCTCTTGCCACCGCTTTCCAGCTGAAAAGGCCCGATAGCCTCGGGCACCGCCAGCTCTTGCTGGTTCTTCTCATCTCCAGCAGCCTCGTCCAGCCTCCGGTCTTCCTCCCTCAGCCCCCTCCAAGGCATTCTGCCAGCTCTTCAAGGACTTCCTCTCGGATGTCTGCGGGCTGCCCCCGGGCCAGCTCTGTGGCGACGGGAGGATGCCCCCTTTTATCCCGCCCCGGGGCATTGTGACTGCTGCGTTGCCGGGCGGTGGCACTGTGCCATGGGGGTGACCGCCCCGCCCCGCCCCCCCGCCCCACGCAGCCCCGCCCGCCGCCCCTCTGCCCAGCGTCCTTTGGAGGAAGGCCTTTGGGGTGCTGGTCCCGAGGCAGTCCCTGTGCCCCGGGGGCCCGGGGGGCTGTCCCTTCTCCTTGCTGGCCACGCACTGGGCACAGCTGCTGAGCGTCCCGGACGCGTCCTCTGCCACTCGGCTCCCAAGGACAAACCTAGTGCCGTTACTCTTCTCTCAGGCTGCGGCAGAAACCAACCCTGCAGCCCGAAGACCACCCCCATTAGCCGTCCCCTCTCTGCGCCACAGCTAACGGCCACGAGCTCACGCAGCGAGGAGGACCAGGGACTTGACCTGGCTGAACACAAACCCTTTTCCGGGGGGCGCAACGGGGGTGACTTCAGCAGCCGCAGCCTGGGGGAAAGCCAAAGTGCAACCAGAGCCAGAGGTTGGGATGGACGGTGCCAAGAGACCACCATGGAAAGAACACAGGCTCTGAAAAACGGCGGAGCGGAGGTTACACTGGTGTGCTGGAAAGGCTGCTCATTTTCAGACCTAGAACCTTTGGCTCCGTGCCCAAAGCACAGGCAGGCAAACGACGACTCTTCCAAACTGTCAAAACAGCCCATTGCTGCTATCGCCCTCACATCCCCTTTTCCCACTGAAACCCAGCTGCGCAGTTGGCCGTGTTTAGACGGGATACAAAACTGCAGGCATTTAGGGAGGAGGAATGATCAGTTGCTGCTGATCATGCCGCTGTGGGTAAGGAGTTGGCTGGCCAGGTGGCCATCCGACACTAAAAGGCAAGTGCCTCTCTTTAAGAGTCCCGACGCGCCTGGAAGACCGCTGCCAAGAAGGACGCAGGATTTTGCCTTTTATAGGCCCGCCTGAAACCACCCGAGAACGTCGGTGTGGTGAAATTCTTGATGACGTTATTCCCATACAAAGGAACTTCATTGTTTGGGTTGTTTGAAATTGATTAAAGCAACTACAACAAACACTCTTCTGGCACACTCTTGGTAACTCGTTTGCAAAACGGGTGCGATTAGTGCAGAAAGCTGCCAGCGTCTGGCTATCCGTTCAAGAATCTCAACATTGTCATGCCAGCTCAGTGTGGAGAGACAACAGGCCCGAGCACGTGCCCAAACGTGGCTCTGGTGTGGCTCAGCGGGCTAGAGGTTCCTGGCAAGGGAACTGGAGGCCAGAGACGAACCTCAACAGAACCTAACCCGTACCTCAACAGAACATTAAACTGTTCAAGTACTCGTGCAAATCATAGACAATCCAAAACGCCCCACACAGATGCCTGGAGGCGTTGCTATTACCATCACGTGAATGACACGGTAGGTCCTGCCAGACCTACGGCCTGCAAAACCTGAAGACGACCAGCACACAGGCGCATACGTATCGATCTCGTTCTGTCCTCGCCAAAACTGCTGGCTGAGCTGCCATCAGCCTCAGTGACGGACAGCAGGCAAGACTCTCTCATCTGGCTTAGCTCACATGCAGCTCCTAGGAAAAGAGCTCTTTCAGAAAAGTCAGGTCTGGTTATGTTGGGAAGGTGTTTCAAGGAAATGTTTTTAATACTCTAGGTTGGTAGAGTATGGCATGGTAATACTCTAAGCATGGTAATCTCCCTCCAAGTCCTAGCTCTGCCACCGATAACCTGCTTGCTCATCAAAACCGATTCAATGTTATTCCTTGGAAATCTCTACCTTTCTTTCTTGGCACCAAAAGGGTGGCACTTCTTTCCGAGTGCAAGAGGAGTTACATAGGGTATACAGACAGCCCACGGAAAACGGAGAAATGAGTCTGGGATCACTTGCATCCACATTCCTTGGCATTCCAAGACTCCTATCCCACTCCTTTCCTTGCCAGCAGTCAAGAAAGACAGCCTGCGCAACATGTACAAGATGCTGACTTGGCCAGTGTCCTGCTTTCGGCTGGGACAGAGTTAATTTTCTTCCTAGTAGCTGGTACAGTGCTGTGTTTTGGATTTAGGATGAGAAGAAAGTTGATAACACACTGATGTTGGAGTTGTTGCTAAGTAGTGTATACACTAGTCAAGGACTTTTCAGCTTCCCGTGCTCTGCCAGGTGCACAAGCAGCTGGGAGGGGGCACAGCCAAGACAGTTGCCCCAAACTGGCCAAAGGGCTATTCCATACCATATGGAGTCACACTAAGGATATAAACTGTGGGGAGTTGGCGGGGGTTCGAGTTAACCCTAGGGGTTCGGGTTAGGGTTAGGGGTTAGGGTTAGAGGTTAGGATTAGGGTTAGGGTTAGGGGTTTGGGTTAGGGTTAGGGTCATTCGGGTTAGCTTTAGGGGTTAGGGTCATTAGGGTTAGCTTTAGGGGTTAGGGTTAGCTTTAGGGTTAAATGGTTGCAAGCCTCTTTGCTGTGAGCAATACCTGTTCGTTGCCCTGTGGATTTCTTTTTTTTTTTTTGTTTTCCCCCTGGAGTCATTTTTAGAAATGCCTGAGCTGTTTCCCTTGGAAAAAGATCCCAAAACAAAAGAGCCAGAGAACAACAGGACTCTGTCAGAGCAAAGGTCCATGTGGCCCAATACTCTTGTCTCCAAGGTGGCCAACCGTCAACGTCTAAAGGAGAGCATATGAGCAGTGCAGGTCTACTTCTGCCGGGGTCCTGGGGGTGCTCATAGGCCTCAAGGGCTGGGACCGGCCTCCCCTGGCATCCCCACCCACACCGTCTCCTGCCAAGGGCCCAGGGGACGTGGTGTCTCAGCTCAGCCTGGGGGCCTTCGGTTCCTGCCTGAGCAATGGTGTGGGTGTGCCCGCCTCTGCCCCTCTCTCCTGCATGGGCCTGGGACCTGCACTGCAGAGAGCTGCTCTCCTGCATGGACCCCTCAGACCTAGGTCATAGCTTGTCATGCAGAGCTAGATGCAGAACAGAGCAGAACTATTCTATTCTCTTCTGTTCTAGTCTAGTCTAGTCTATTGCCTGCGCTCACCGGGAGTCGAGTAACAGCGAGACTGCTACTTGCCGGAAATGCCAGGGGGATTTCAGCTCCAAAAACACTTTCAGGGGCACAAATCAGAAAGATTACAAGTGGAAGCAGGGGTTTATGTTGAGATTTTATTTTCTGTTCTCTCACTTTCTCTCCTTTTCTCTCATTGCCTGGTATTGGATGGTATTTTAGGGTGTTTTTCGGAATGTGTTTCACAGCCGCTGCTCACAAGCATTAACACAACGCGCAGGTGTAGCCAGGAGCAGGCTGATGCATTCTTCAGTTCAGCTTGCAAAAAAGATCACTTGCAGTGTGGCAAAGGCACGTCACAGAGCTACAGAAAGTAGCAGCGGGAAGAGAGGCCAAGCAGTGCCTGTTTCCTGAAGAGTGAAGACTTGAAGAACGAGGATCAGCACCAACCGCACACAAAAGACGACGAAGAAGAAGGGGTGTGTGGTAGCGTGGGGCATTTTCCAAAGCAGGACACATGTCGATGACAAGCAGCCTTTTTGCCTTCCCAAACTTGCTGCGCTGTGCTTCTTGGCCAGGGATGCATGACAAGCACTCTCGTGCCTGCCCCGCGCTTGTATCGCATGCAGGGAGAGCTGCAAAGTGGCAGCTCCTGATGGTGCAGCAAGCCTGCAGCCCTGCCGAGCACGGGCTGTTTTGCACAAGCAAGAACCCCTGGGGAAACGGAGCCAAGGGAAGAGCAGAGCTCGCTCCCACTGCAAACTTGCAATGGGCAAGAGAGCCCCAGGCAGCCAGGGCGCAAGTGGCACCTTGGCGGTGCAAGAGCAGCAGGCAAGAACCTCGCCGCAAGGGCCCCGAGGACCCTGACAAGGGGCTGTGCTCAGTGCTACAGAGGACAAGAAGCAACCCCCGGGGGCCACCCTGGCGGCCCACCCGGGAGTCTAGCAAGCTTCCTCCCCCCGGATGCGGGGCACGAGGGCCACCTTCGTGGAGCAGGAGCAGCAGGCACCTAGCCAAAAGGGCCCAAAGAAGCCCTGGCAGGGGCCGTGTGCTCGGTGCTGCAGAGGAAGGCAAAAAACCCCCGGGGACACTTGCTAGCCCACCTTGGGGGAAAAAAAAAGCCTTCCTCCCCCCAGCTGCAGGGCACGAGAGGCCATCTTCGTGGTGCATGAGCAGCAGGCAGTAACCTAGCCAAAAAGGACCAGAGGAGCCCTGCGCTGACTAGTGGTCATGCTCAATGCTGCAGAGGAAGGCAAAAAACCCCCGGGGACCAGTGCCAATCTGCCCCGGGGGAAAATTCCTTCCTGACCCCAGAGCTGGCGATCGGCTATTCCCTGAGCATGTGAGCAAGACCTGCCTCCTCGTCCCACAGGCTGGTCACGCCTCCCAGGAGGTGCCCAAGCCCTATTCTCCCTCAACCTGCAGCCATCTCCGGGGCTTCCCAGAGTGGCCAAATGCCCCCGGCCCCATCGACCTTGGGGGCAAGAATCCCTCCCGCGCCTGGCAGGAGACCAGTGCGTGCTCCAAAGCACTGGGACCCCTGGGCAACATCTCCGCATCCCATTTCTTACGGCTGCTGCCACTGGCTCCGCAGGGCATGAGGACGGCGAGCTCTGCAGTGCTCCTCAAGAAGACACTCCCTTGCTCTTGCCACCGCTTTCCAGCTGAAAAGGCCCGATAGCCTCGGGCACCGCCAGCTCTTGCTGGTTCTTCTCATCTCCAGCAGCCTCGTCCAGCCTCCGGTCTTCCTCCCTCAGCCCCCTCCAAGGCATTCTGCCAGCTCTTCAAGGACTTCCTCTCGGATGTCTGCGGGCTGCCCCCGGGCCAGCTCTGTGGCGACGGGAGGATGCCCCCTTTTATCCCGCCCCGGGGCATTGTGACTGCTGCGTTGCCGGGCGGTGGCACTGTGCCATGGGGGTGACCGCCCCGCCCCGCCCCCCCGCCCCACGCAGCCCCGCCCGCCGCCCCTCTGCCCAGCGTCCTTTGGAGGAAGGCCTTTGGGGTGCTGGTCCCGAGGCAGTCCCTGTGCCCCGGGGGCCCGGGGGGCTGTCCCTTCTCCTTGCTGGCCACGCACTGGGCACAGCTGCTGAGCGTCCCGGACGCGTCCTCTGCCACTCGGCTCCCAAGGACAAACCTAGTGCCGTTACTCTTCTCTCAGGCTGCGGCAGAAACCAACCCTGCAGCCCGAAGACCACCCCCATTAGCCGTCCCCTCTCTGCGCCACAGCTAACGGCCACGAGCTCACGCAGCGAGGAGGACCAGGGACTTGACCTGGCTGAACACAAACCCTTTTCCGGGGGGCGCAACGGGGGTGACTTCAGCAGCCGCAGCCTGGGGGAAAGCCAAAGTGCAACCAGAGCCAGAGGTTGGGATGGACGGTGCCAAGAGACCACCATGGAAAGAACACAGGCTCTGAAAAACGGCGGAGCGGAGGTTACACTGGTGTGCTGGAAAGGCTGCTCATTTTCAGACCTAGAACCTTTGGCTCCGTGCCCAAAGCACAGGCAGGCAAACGACGACTCTTCCAAACTGTCAAAACAGCCCATTGCTGCTATCGCCCTCACATCCCCTTTTCCCACTGAAACCCAGCTGCGCAGTTGGCCGTGTTTAGACGGGATACAAAACTGCAGGCATTTAGGGAGGAGGAATGATCAGTTGCTGCTGATCATGCCGCTGTGGGTAAGGAGTTGGCTGGCCAGGTGGCCATCCGACACTAAAAGGCAAGTGCCTCTCTTTAAGAGTCCCGACGCGCCTGGAAGACCGCTGCCAAGAAGGACGCAGGATTTTGCCTTTTATAGGCCCGCCTGAAACCACCCGAGAACGTCGGTGTGGTGAAATTCTTGATGACGTTATTCCCATACAAAGGAACTTCATTGTTTGGGTTGTTTGAAATTGATTAAAGCAACTACAACAAACACTCTTCTGGCACACTCTTGGTAACTCGTTTGCAAAACGGGTGCGATTAGTGCAGAAAGCTGCCAGCGTCTGGCTATCCGTTCAAGAATCTCAACATTGTCATGCCAGCTCAGTGTGGAGAGACAACAGGCCCGAGCACGTGCCCAAACGTGGCTCTGGTGTGGCTCAGCGGGCTAGAGGTTCCTGGCAAGGGAACTGGAGGCCAGAGACGAACCTCAACAGAACCTAACCCGTACCTCAACAGAACATTAAACTGTTCAAGTACTCGTGCAAATCATAGACAATCCAAAACGCCCCACACAGATGCCTGGAGGCGTTGCTATTACCATCACGTGAATGACACGGTAGGTCCTGCCAGACCTACGGCCTGCAAAACCTGAAGACGACCAGCACACAGGCGCATACGTATCGATCTCGTTCTGTCCTCGCCAAAACTGCTGGCTGAGCTGCCATCAGCCTCAGTGACGGACAGCAGGCAAGACTCTCTCATCTGGCTTAGCTCACATGCAGCTCCTAGGAAAAGAGCTCTTTCAGAAAAGTCAGGTCTGGTTATGTTGGGAAGGTGTTTCAAGGAAATGTTTTTAATACTCTAGGTTGGTAGAGTATGGCATGGTAATACTCTAAGCATGGTAATCTCCCTCCAAGTCCTAGCTCTGCCACCGATAACCTGCTTGCTCATCAAAACCGATTCAATGTTATTCCTTGGAAATCTCTACCTTTCTTTCTTGGCACCAAAAGGGTGGCACTTCTTTCCGAGTGCAAGAGGAGTTACATAGGGTATACAGACAGCCCACGGAAAACGGAGAAATGAGTCTGGGATCACTTGCATCCACATTCCTTGGCATTCCAAGACTCCTATCCCACTCCTTTCCTTGCCAGCAGTCAAGAAAGACAGCCTGCGCAACATGTACAAGATGCTGACTTGGCCAGTGTCCTGCTTTCGGCTGGGACAGAGTTAATTTTCTTCCTAGTAGCTGGTACAGTGCTGTGTTTTGGATTTAGGATGAGAAGAAAGTTGATAACACACTGATGTTGGAGTTGTTGCTAAGTAGTGTATACACTAGTCAAGGACTTTTCAGCTTCCCGTGCTCTGCCAGGTGCACAAGCAGCTGGGAGGGGGCACAGCCAAGACAGTTGCCCCAAACTGGCCAAAGGGCTATTCCATACCATATGGAGTCACACTAAGGATATAAACTGTGGGGAGTTGGCGGGGGTTCGAGTTAACCCTAGGGGTTCGGGTTAGGGTTAGGGGTTAGGGTTAGAGGTTAGGATTAGGGTTAGGGTTAGGGGTTTGGGTTAGGGTTAGGGTCATTCGGGTTAGCTTTAGGGGTTAGGGTCATTAGGGTTAGCTTTAGGGGTTAGGGTTAGCTTTAGGGTTAAATGGTTGCAAGCCTCTTTGCTGTGAGCAATACCTGTTCGTTGCCCTGTGGATTTCTTTTTTTTTTTTTGTTTTCCCCCTGGAGTCATTTTTAGAAATGCCTGAGCTGTTTCCCTTGGAAAAAGATCCCAAAACAAAAGAGCCAGAGAACAACAGGACTCTGTCAGAGCAAAGGTCCATGTGGCCCAATACTCTTGTCTCCAAGGTGGCCAACCGTCAACGTCTAAAGGAGAGCATATGAGCAGTGCAGGTCTACTTCTGCCGGGGTCCTGGGGGTGCTCATAGGCCTCAAGGGCTGGGACCGGCCTCCCCTGGCATCCCCACCCACACCGTCTCCTGCCAAGGGCCCAGGGGACGTGGTGTCTCAGCTCAGCCTGGGGGCCTTCGGTTCCTGCCTGAGCAATGGTGTGGGTGTGCCCGCCTCTGCCCCTCTCTCCTGCATGGGCCTGGGACCTGCACTGCAGAGAGCTGCTCTCCTGCATGGACCCCTCAGACCTAGGTCATAGCTTGTCATGCAGAGCTAGATGCAGAACAGAGCAGAACTATTCTATTCTCTTCTGTTCTAGTCTAGTCTAGTCTATTGCCTGCGCTCACCGGGAGTCGAGTAACAGCGAGACTGCTACTTGCCGGAAATGCCAGGGGGATTTCAGCTCCAAAAACACTTTCAGGGGCACAAATCAGAAAGATTACAAGTGGAAGCAGGGGTTTATGTTGAGATTTTATTTTCTGTTCTCTCACTTTCTCTCCTTTTCTCTCATTGCCTGGTATTGGATGGTATTTTAGGGTGTTTTTCGGAATGTGTTTCACAGCCGCTGCTCACAAGCATTAACACAACGCGCAGGTGTAGCCAGGAGCAGGCTGATGCATTCTTCAGTTCAGCTTGCAAAAAAGATCACTTGCAGTGTGGCAAAGGCACGTCACAGAGCTACAGAAAGTAGCAGCGGGAAGAGAGGCCAAGCAGTGCCTGTTTCCTGAAGAGTGAAGACTTGAAGAACGAGGATCAGCACCAACCGCACACAAAAGACGACGAAGAAGAAGGGGTGTGTGGTAGCGTGGGGCATTTTCCAAAGCAGGACACATGTCGATGACAAGCAGCCTTTTTGCCTTCCCAAACTTGCTGCGCTGTGCTTCTTGGCCAGGGATGCATGACAAGCACTCTCGTGCCTGCCCCGCGCTTGTATCCCATGCAGGGAGAGCTGCAAAGTGGCAGCTCCTGATGGTGCAGCAAGCCTGCAGCCCTGCCGAGCACGGGCTGTTTTGCACAAGCAAGAACCCCTGGGGAAACGGAGCCAAGGGAAGAGCAGAGCTCGCTCCCACTGCAAACTTGCAATGGGCAAGAGAGCCCCAGGCAGCCAGGGCGCAAGTGGCACCTTGGCGGTGCAAGAGCAGCAGGCAAGAACCTCGCCGCAAGGGCCCCGAGGACCCTGACAAGGGGCTGTGCTCAGTGCTACAGAGGACAAGAAGCAACCCCCGGGGGCCACCCTGGCGGCCCACCCGGGAGTCTAGCAAGCTTCCTCCCCCCGGATGCGGGGCACGAGGGCCACCTTCGTGGAGCAGGAGCAGCAGGCACCTAGCCAAAAGGGCCCAAAGAAGCCCTGGCAGGGGCCGTGTGCTCGGTGCTGCAGAGGAAGGCAAAAAACCCCCGGGGACACTTGCTAGCCCACCTTGGGGGAAAAAAAAAGCCTTCCTCCCCCCAGCTGCAGGGCACGAGAGGCCATCTTCGTGGTGCATGAGCAGCAGGCAGTAACCTAGCCAAAAAGGACCAGAGGAGCCCTGCGCTGACTAGTGGTCATGCTCAATGCTGCAGAGGAAGGCAAAAAACCCCCGGGGACCAGTGCCAATCTGCCCCGGGGGAAAATTCCTTCCTGACCCCAGAGCTGGCGATCGGCTATTCCCTGAGCATGTGAGCAAGACCTGCCTCCTCGTCCCACAGGCTGGTCACGCCTCCCAGGAGGTGCCCAAGCCCTATTCTCCCTCAACCTGCAGCCATCTCCGGGGCTTCCCAGAGTGGCCAAATGCCCCCGGCCCCATCGACCTTGGGGGCAAGAATCCCTCCCGCGCCTGGCAGGAGACCAGTGCGTGCTCCAAAGCACTGGGACCCCTGGGCAACATCTCCGCATCCCATTTCTTACGGCTGCTGCCACTGGCTCCGCAGGGCATGAGGACGGCGAGCTCTGCAGTGCTCCTCAAGAAGACACTCCCTTGCTCTTGCCACCGCTTTCCAGCTGAAAAGGCCCGATAGCCTCGGGCACCGCCAGCTCTTGCTGGTTCTTCTCATCTCCAGCAGCCTCGTCCAGCCTCCGGTCTTCCTCCCTCAGCCCCCTCCAAGGCATTCTGCCAGCTCTTCAAGGACTTCCTCTCGGATGTCTGCGGGCTGCCCCCGGGCCAGCTCTGTGGCGACGGGAGGATGCCCCCTTTTATCCCGCCCCGGGGCATTGTGACTGCTGCGTTGCCGGGCGGTGGCACTGTGCCATGGGGGTGACCGCCCCGCCCCCCCGCCCCGCGCAGCCCCGCCCGCCGCCCCTCTGCCCAGCGTCCTTTGGAGGAAGGCCTTTGGGGTGCTGGCCCCGAGGCAGTCCCTGTGCCCCGGGGGCCCGGGGGGCTGTCCCTTCTCCTTGCTGGCCACGCACTGGGCACAGCTGCTGAGCGTCCCGGACGCGTCCTCTGCCACTCGGCTCCCAAGGACAAACCTAGTGCCGTTACTCTTCTCTCAGGCTGCGGCAGAAACCAACCCTGCAGCCCGAAGACCACCCCCATTAGCCGTCCCCTCTCTGCGCCACAGCTAACGGCCACGAGCTCACGCAGCGAGGAGGACCAGGGACTTGACCTGGCTGAACACAAACCCTTTTCCGGGGGGCGCAACGGGGGTGACTTCAGCAGCCGCAGCCTGGGGGAAAGCCAAAGTGCAACCAGAGCCAGAGGTTGGGATGGACGGTGCCAAGAGACCACCATGGAAAGAACACAGGCTCTGAAAAACGGCGGAGCGGAGGTTACACTGGTGTGCTGGAAAGGCTGCTCATTTTCAGACCTAGAACCTTTGGCTCCGTGCCCAAAGCACAGGCAGGCAAACGACGACTCTTCCAAACTGTCAAAACAGCCCATTGCTGCTATCGCCCTCACATCCCCTTTTCCCACTGAAACCCAGCTGCGCAGTTGGCCGTGTTTAGACGGGATACAAAACTGCAGGCATTTAGGGAGGAGGAATGATCAGTTGCTGCTGATCATGCCGCTGTGGGTAAGGAGTTGGCTGGCCAGGTGGCCATCCGACACTAAAAGGCAAGTGCCTCTCTTTAAGAGTCCCGACGCGCCTGGAAGACCGCTGCCAAGAAGGACGCAGGATTTTGCCTTTTATAGGCCCGCCTGAAACCACCCGAGAACGTCGGTGTGGTGAAATTCTTGATGACGTTATTCCCATACAAAGGAACTTCATTGTTTGGGTTGTTTGAAATTGATTAAAGCAACTACAACAAACACTCTTCTGGCACACTCTTGGTAACTCGTTTGCAAAACGGGTGCGATTAGTGCAGAAAGCTGCCAGCGTCTGGCTATCCGTTCAAGAATCTCAACATTGTCATGCCAGCTCAGTGTGAAGAGACAACAGGCCCGAGCACGTGCCCAAACGTGGCTCTGGTGTGGCTCAGCGGGCTAGAGGTTCCTGGCAAGGGAACTGGAGGCCAGAGACGAACCTCAACAGAACCTAACCCGTACCTCAACAGAACATTAAACTGTTCAAGTACTCGTGCAAATCATAGACAATCCAAAACGCCCCACACAGATGCCTGGAGGCGTTGCTATTACCATCACGTGAATGACACGGTAGGTCCTGCCAGACCTACGGCCTGCAAAACCTGAAGACGACCAGCACACAGGCGCATACGTATCGATCTCGTTCTGTCCTCGCCAAAACTGCTGGCTGAGCTGCCATCAGCCTCAGTGACGGACAGCAGGCAAGACTCTCTCATCTGGCTTAGCTCACATGCAGCTCCTAGGAAAAGAGCTCTTTCAGAAAAGTCAGGTCTGGTTATGTTGGGAAAGTGTTTCAAGGAAATGTTTTTAATACTCTAGGTTGGTAGAGTATGGCATGGTAATACTCTAAGCATGGTAATCTCCCTCCAAGTCCTAGCTCTGCCACCGATAACCTGCTTGCTCATCAAAACCGATTCAATGTTATTCCTTGGAAATCTCTGCCTTTCTTTCTTGGCACCAAAAGGGTGGCACTTCTTTCCGAGTGCAAGAGGAGTTACATAGGGTATACAGACAGCCCACGGAAAACGGAGAAATGAGTCTGGGATCACTTGCATCCACATTCCTTGGCATTCCAAGACTCCTATCCCACTCCTTTCCTTGCCAGCAGTCAAGAAAGATAGCCTGCGCAACATGTACAAGATGCTGACTTGGCCAGTGTCCTGCTTTCGGCTGGGACAGAGTTAATTTTCTTCCTAGTAGCTGGTACAGTGCTGTGTTTTGGATTTAGGATGAGAAGAAAGTTGATAACACACTGATGTTGGAGTTGTTGCTAAGTAGTGTATACACTAGTCAAGGACTTTTCAGCTTCCCGTGCTCTGCCAGGTGCACAAGCAGCTGGGAGGGGGCACAGCCAAGACAGTTGCCCCAAACTGGCCAAAGGGCTATTCCATACCATATGGAGTCACACTAAGGATATAAACTGTGGGGAGTTGGCGGGGGTTCGAGTTAACCCTAGGGGTTCGGGTTAGGGTTAGGGGTTAGGGTTAGAGGTTAGGATTAGGGTTAGGGTTAGGGGTTTGGGTTAGGGTTAGGGTCATTCGGGTTAGCTTTAGGGGTTAGGGTCATTAGGGTTAGCTTTAGGGGTTAGGGTTAGCTTTAGGGTTAAATGGTTGCAAGCCTCTTTGCTGTGAGCAATACCTGTTCATTGCCCTGTGGATTTCTTTTTTTTTTTTTGTTTTCCCCCTGGAGTCATTTTTAGAAATGCCTGAGCTGTTTCCCTTGGAAAAAGATCCCAAAACAAAAGAGCCAGAGAACAACAGGACTCTGTCAGAGCAAAGGTCCATGTGGCCCAATACTCTTGTCTCCAAGGTGGCCAACCGTCAACGTCTAAAGGAGAGCATATGAGCAGTGCAGGTCTACTTCTGCCGGGGTCCTGGGGGTGCTCATAGGCCTCAAGGGCTGGGACCGGCCTCCCCTGGCATCCCCACCCACACCGTCTCCTGCCAAGGGCCCAGGGGACGTGGTGTCTCAGCTCAGCCTGGGGGCCTTCGGTTCCTGCCTGAGCAATGGTGTGGGTGTGCCCGCCTCTGCCCCTCTCTCCTGCATGGGCCTGGGACCTGCACTGCAGAGAGCTGCTCTCCTGCATGGACCCCTCAGACCTAGGTCATAGCTTGTCATGCAGAGCTAGATGCAGAACAGAGCAGAACTATTCTATTCTGTTCTGTTCTAGTCTAGTCTAGTCTATTGCCTGCGCTCACCGGGAGTCGAGTAACAGCGAGACTGCTACTTGCCGGAAATGCCAGGGGGATTTCAGCTCCAAAAACACTTTCAAGGGCACAAATCAGAAAGATTACAAGTGGAAGCAGGGGTTTATGTTGAGATTTTATTTTCTGTTCTCTCATTTTCTCTCCTTTTCTCTCATTGCCTGGTATTGGATGGTATTTTAGGGTGTTTTTCGGAATGTGTTTCACAGCCGCTGCTCACAAGCATTAACACAACGCGCAGGTGTAGCCAGGAGCAGGCTGATGCATTCTTCAGTTCAGCTTGCAAAAAAGATCACTTGCAGTGTGGCAAAGGCACGTCACAGAGCTACAGAAAGTAGCAGCGGGAAGAGAGGCCAAGCAGTGCCTGTTTCCTGAAGAGTGAAGACTTGAAGAACGAGGATCAGCACCAACCGCACACAAAAGACGACGAAGAAGAAGGGGTGTGTGGTAGCGTGGGGCATTTTCCAAAGCAGGACACATGTCGATGACAAGCAGCCTTTTTGCCTTCCCAAACTTGCTGCGCTGTGCTTCTTGGCCAGGGATGCATGACAAGCACTCTCGTGCCTGCCCCGCGCTTGTATCCCATGCAGGGAGAGCTGCAAAGTGGCAGCTCCTGATGGTGCAGCAAGCCTGCAGCCCTGCCGAGCACGGGCTGTTTTGCACAAGCAAGAACCCCTGGGGAAACGGAGCCAAGGGAAGAGCAGAGCTCGCTCCCACTGCAAACTTGCAATGGGCAAGAGAGCCCCAGGCAGCCAGGGCGCAAGTGGCACCTTGGCGGTGCAAGAGCAGCAGGCAAGAACCTCGCCGCAAGGGCCCCGAGGACCCTGACAAGGGGCTGTGCTCAGTGCTACAGAGGACAAGAAGCAACCCCCGGGGGCCACCCTGGCGGCCCACCCGGGAGTCTAGCAAGCTTCCTCCCCCCGGATGCGGGGCACGAGGGCCACCTTCGTGGAGCAGGAGCAGCAGGCACCTAGCCAAAAGGGCCCAAAGAAGCCCTGGCAGGGGCCGTGTGCTCGGTGCTGCAGAGGAAGGCAAAAAACCCCCGGGGACACTTGCTAGCCCACCTTGGGGGAAAAAAAAAGCCTTCCTCCCCCCAGCTGCAGGGCACGAGAGGCCATCTTCGTGGTGCATGAGCAGCAGGCAGTAACCTAGCCAAAAAGGACCAGAGGAGCCCTGCGCTGACTAGTGGTCATGCTCAATGCTGCAGAGGAAGGCAAAAAACCCCCGGGGACCAGTGCCAATCTGCCCCGGGGGAAAATTCCTTCCTGACCCCAGAGCTGGCGATCGGCTATTC
This sequence comes from Mycteria americana, assembly GCF_035582795.1. Taxonomy (NCBI): domain Eukaryota; kingdom Metazoa; phylum Chordata; class Aves; order Ciconiiformes; family Ciconiidae; genus Mycteria; species Mycteria americana. The sequence continues at coordinate 127,552 of NW_027445609.1, read as the reverse complement.
CCTGAGCATGTGAGCAAGACCTGCCTCCTCGTCCCACAGGCTGGTCACGCCTCCCAGGAGGTGCCCAAGCCCTATTCTCCCTCAACCTGCAGCCATCTCCGGGGCTTCCCAGAGTGGCCAAATGCCCCCGGCCCCATCGACCTTGGGGGCAAGAATCCCTCCCGCGCCTGGCAGGAGACCAGTGCGTGCTCCAAAGCACTGGGACCCCTGGGCAACATCTCCGCATCCCATTTCTTACGGCTGCTGCCACTGGCTCCGCAGGGCATGAGGACGGCGAGCTCTGCAGTGCTCCTCAAGAAGACACTCCCTTGCTCTTGCCACCGCTTTCCAGCTGAAAAGGCCCGATAGCCTCGGGCACCGCCAGCTCTTGCTGGTTCTTCTCATCTCCAGCAGCCTCGTCCAGCCTCCGGTCTTCCTCCCTCAGCCCCCTCCAAGGCATTCTGCCAGCTCTTCAAGGACTTCCTCTCGGATGTCTGCGGGCTGCCCCCGGGCCAGCTCTGTGGCGACGGGAGGATGCCCCCTTTTATCCCGCCCCGGGGCATTGTGACTGCTGCGTTGCCGGGCGGTGGCACTGTGCCATGGGGGTGACCGCCCCGCCCCCCCGCCCCGCGCAGCCCCGCCCGCCGCCCCTCTGCCCAGCGTCCTTTGGAGGAAGGCCTTTGGGGTGCTGGCCCCGAGGCAGTCCCTGTGCCCCGGGGGCCCGGGGGGCTGTCCCTTCTCCTTGCTGGCCACGCACTGGGCACAGCTGCTGAGCGTCCCGGACGCGTCCTCTGCCACTCGGCTCCCAAGGACAAACCTAGTGCCGTTACTCTTCTCTCAGGCTGCGGCAGAAACCAACCCTGCAGCCCGAAGACCACCCCCATTAGCCGTCCCCTCTCTGCGCCACAGCTAACGGCCACGAGCTCACGCAGCGAGGAGGACCAGGGACTTGACCTGGCTGAACACAAACCCTTTTCCGGGGGGCGCAACGGGGGTGACTTCAGCAGCCGCAGCCTGGGGGAAAGCCAAAGTGCAACCAGAGCCAGAGGTTGGGATGGACGGTGCCAAGAGACCACCATGGAAAGAACACAGGCTCTGAAAAACGGCGGAGCGGAGGTTACACTGGTGTGCTGGAAAGGCTGCTCATTTTCAGACCTAGAACCTTTGGCTCCGTGCCCAAAGCACAGGCAGGCAAACGACGACTCTTCCAAACTGTCAAAACAGCCCATTGCTGCTATCGCCCTCACATCCCCTTTTCCCACTGAAACCCAGCTGCGCAGTTGGCCGTGTTTAGACGGGATACAAAACTGCAGGCATTTAGGGAGGAGGAATGATCAGTTGCTGCTGATCATGCCGCTGTGGGTAAGGAGTTGGCTGGCCAGGTGGCCATCCGACACTAAAAGGCAAGTGCCTCTCTTTAAGAGTCCCGACGCGCCTGGAAGACCGCTGCCAAGAAGGACGCAGGATTTTGCCTTTTATAGGCCCGCCTGAAACCACCCGAGAACGTCGGTGTGGTGAAATTCTTGATGACGTTATTCCCATACAAAGGAACTTCATTGTTTGGGTTGTTTGAAATTGATTAAAGCAACTACAACAAACACTCTTCTGGCACACTCTTGGTAACTCGTTTGCAAAACGGGTGCGATTAGTGCAGAAAGCTGCCAGCGTCTGGCTATCCGTTCAAGAATCTCAACATTGTCATGCCAGCTCAGTGTGGAGAGACAACAGGCCCGAGCACGTGCCCAAACGTGGCTCTGGTGTGGCTCAGCGGGCTAGAGGTTCCTGGCAAGGGAACTGGAGGCCAGAGACGAACCTCAACAGAACCTAACCCGTACCTCAACAGAACATTAAACTGTTCAAGTACTCGTGCAAATCATAGACAATCCAAAACGCCCCACACAGATGCCTGGAGGCGTCGCTATTACCATCACGTGAATGACACGGTAGGTCCTGCCAGACCTACGGCCTGCAAAACCTGAAGACGACCAGCACACAGGCGCATACGTATCGATCTCGTTCTGTCCTCGCCAAAACTGCTGGCTGAGCTGCCATCAGCCTCAGTGACGGACAGCAGGCAAGACTCTCTCATCTGGCTTAGCTCACATGCAGCTCCTAGGAAAAGAGCTCTTTCAGAAAAGTCAGGTCTGGTTATGTTGGGAAAGTGTTTCAAGGAAATGTTTTTAATACTCTAGGTTGGTAGAGTATGGCATGGTAATACTCTAAGCATGGTAATCTCCCTCCAAGTCCTAGCTCTGCCACCGATAACCTGCTTGCTCATCAAAACCGATTCAATGTTATTCCTTGGAAATCTCTACCTTTCTTTCTTGGCACCAAAAGGGTGGCACTTCTTTCCGAGTGCAAGAGGAGTTACATAGGGTATACAGACAGCCCACGGAAAACGGAGAAATGAGTCTGGGATCACTTGCATCCACATTCCTTGGCATTCCAAGACTCCTATCCCACTCCTTTCCTTGCCAGCAGTCAAGAAAGACAGCCTGCGCAACATGTACAAGATGCTGACTTGGCCAGTGTCCTGCTTTCGGCTGGGACAGAGTTAATTTTCTTCCTAGTAGCTGGTACAGTGCTGTGTTTTGGATTTAGGATGAGAAGAAAGTTGATAACACACTGATGTTGGAGTTGTTGCTAAGTAGTGTATACACTAGTCAAGGACTTTTCAGCTTCCCGTGCTCTGCCAGGTGCACAAGCAGCTGGGAGGGGGCACAGCCAAGACAGTTGCCCCAAACTGGCCAAAGGGCTATTCCATACCATATGGAGTCACACTAAGGATATAAACTGTGGGGAGTTGGCGGGGGTTCGAGTTAACCCTAGGGGTTCGGGTTAGGGTTAGGGGTTAGGGTTAGAGGTTAGGATTAGGGTTAGGGTTAGGGGTTTGGGTTAGGGTTAGGGTCATTCGGGTTAGCTTTAGGGGTTAGGGTCATTAGGGTTAGCTTTAGGGGTTAGGGTTAGCTTTAGGGTTAAATGGTTGCAAGCCTCTTTGCTGTGAGCAATACCTGTTCGTTGCCCTGTGGATTTCTTTTTTTTTTTTTGTTTTCCCCCTGGAGTCATTTTTAGAAATGCCTGAGCTGTTTCCCTTGGAAAAAGATCCCAAAACAAAAGAGCCAGAGAACAACAGGACTCTGTCAGAGCAAAGGTCCATGTGGCCCAATACTCTTGTCTCCAAGGTGGCCAACCGTCAACGTCTAAAGGAGAGCATATGAGCAGTGCAGGTCTACTTCTGCCGGGGTCCTGGGGGTGCTCATAGGCCTCAAGGGCTGGGACCGGCCTCCCCTGGCATCCCCACCCACACCGTCTCCTGCCAAGGGCCCAGGGGACGTGGTGTCTCAGCTCAGCCTGGGGGCCTTCGGTTCCTGCCTGAGCAATGGTGTGGGTGTGCCCGCCTCTGCCCCTCTCTCCTGCATGGGCCTGGGACCTGCACTGCAGAGAGCTGCTCTCCTGCATGGACCCCTCAGACCTAGGTCATAGCTTGTCATGCAGAGCTAGATGCAGAACAGAGCAGAACTATTCTATTCTGTTCTGTTCTAGTCTAGTCTAGTCTATTGCCTGCGCTCACCGGGAGTCGAGTAACAGCGAGACTGCTACTTGCCGGAAATGCCAGGGGGATTTCAGCTCCAAAAACACTTTCAGGGGCACAAATCAGAAAGATTACAAGTGGAAGCAGGGGTTTATGTTGAGATTTTATTTTCTGTTCTCTCATTTTCTCTCCTTTTCTCTCATTGCCTGGTATTGGATGGTATTTTAGGGTGTTTTTCGGAATGTGTTTCACAGCCGCTGCTCACAAGCATTAACACAACGCGCAGGTGTAGCCAGGAGCAGGCTGATGCATTCTTCAGTTCAGCTTGCAAAAAAGATCACTTGCAGTGTGGCAAAGGCACGTCACAGAGCTACAGAAAGTAGCAGCGGGAAGAGAGGCCAAGCAGTGCCTGTTTCCTGAAGAGTGAAGACTTGAAGAACGAGGATCAGCACCAACCGCACACAAAAGACGACGAAGAAGAAGGGGTGTGTGGTAGCGTGGGGCATTTTCCAAAGCAGGACACATGTCGATGACAAGCAGCCTTTTTGCCTTCCCAAACTTGCTGCGCTGTGCTTCTTGGCCAGGGATGCATGACAAGCACTCTCGTGCCTGCCCCGCGCTTGTATCCCATGCAGGGAGAGCTGCAAAGTGGCAGCTCCTGATGGTGCAGCAAGCCTGCAGCCCTGCCAAGCACGGGCTGTTTTGCACAAGCAAGAACCCCTGGGGAAACGGAGCCAAGGGAAGAGCAGAGCTCGCTCCCACTGCAAACTTGCAATGGGCAAGAGAGCCCCAGGCAGCCAGGGCGCAAGTGGCACCTTGGCGGTGCAAGAGCAGCAGGCAAGAACCTCGCCGCAAGGGCCCCGAGGACCCTGACAAGGGGCTGTGCTCAGTGCTACAGAGGACAAGAAGCAACCCCCGGGGGCCACCCTGGCGGCCCACCCGGGAGTCTAGCAAGCTTCCTCCCCCCGGATGCGGGGCACGAGGGCCACCTTCGTGGAGCAGGAGCAGCAGGCACCTAGCCAAAAGGGCCCAAAGAAGCCCTGGCAGGGGCCGTGTGCTCGGTGCTGCAGAGGAAGGCAAAAAACCCCCGGGGACACTTGCTAGCCCACCTTGGGGGAAAAAAAAAGCCTTCCTCCCCCCAGCTGCAGGGCACGAGAGGCCATCTTCGTGGTGCATGAGCAGCAGGCAGTAACCTAGCCAAAAAGGACCAGAGGAGCCCTGCGCTGACTAGTGGTCATGCTCAATGCTGCAGAGGAAGGCAAAAAACCCCCGGGGACCAGTGCCAATCTGCCCCGGGGGAAAATTCCTTCCTGACCCCAGAGCTGGCGATCGGCTATTCCCTGAGCATGTGAGCAAGACCTGCCTCCTCGTCCCACAGGCTGGTCACGCCTCCCAGGAGATGCCCAAGCCCTATTCTCCCTCAACCTGCAGCCATCTCCGGGGCTTCCCAGAGTGGCCAAATGCCCCCGGCCCCATCGACCTTGGGGGCAAGAATCCCTCCCGCGCCTGGCAGGAGACCAGTGCGTGCTCCAAAGCACTGGGACCCCTGGGCAACATCTCCGCATCCCATTTCTTACGGCTGCTGCCACTGGCTCTGCAGGGCATGAGGACGGCGAGCTCTGCAGTGCTCCTCAAGAAGACACTCCCTTGCTCTTGCCACCGCTTTCCAGCTGAAAAGGCCCGATAGCCTCGGGCACCGCCAGCTCTTGCTGGTTCTTCTCATCTCCAGCAGCCTCGTCCAGCCTCCGGTCTTCCTCCCTCAGCCCCCTCCAAGGCATTCTGCCAGCTCTTCAAGGACTTCCTCTCGGATGTCTGCGGGCTGCCCCCGGGCCAGCTCTGTGGCGACGGGAGGATGCCCCCTTTTATCCCGCCCCGGGGCATTGTGACTGCTGCGTTGCCGGGCGGTGGCACTGTGCCATGGGGGTGACCGCCCCGCCCCCCCGCCCCGCGCAGCCCCGCCCGCCGCCCCTCTGCCCAGCGTCCTTTGGAGGAAGGCCTTTGGGGTGCTGGCCCCGAGGCAGTCCCTGTGGCCCGGGGGGCTGTCCCTTCTCCTTGCTGGCCACGCACTGGGCACAGCTGCTGAGCGTCCCGGACGCGTCCTCTGCCACTCGGCTCCCAAGGACAAACCTAGTGCCGTTACTCTTCTCTCAGGCTGCGGCAGAAACCAACCCTGCAGCCCGAAGACCACCCCCATTAGCCGTCCCCTCTCTGCGCCACAGCTAACGGCCACGAGCTCACGCAGCGAGGAGGACCAGGGACTTGACCTGGCTGAACACAAACCCTTTTCCGGGGGGCGCAACGGGGGTGACTTCAGCAGCCGCAGCCTGGGGGAAAGCCAAAGTGCAACCAGAGCCAGAGGTTGGGATGGACGGTGCCAAGAGACCACCATGGAAAGAACACAGGCTCTGAAAAACGGCGGAGCGGAGGTTACACTGGTGTGCTGGAAAGGCTGCTCATTTTCAGACCTAGAACCTTTGGCTCCGTGCCCAAAGCACAGGCAGGCAAACGACGACTCTTCCAAACTGTCAAAACAGCCCATTGCTGCTATCGCCCTCACATCCCCTTTTCCCACTGAAACCCAGCTGCGCAGTTGGCCGTGTTTAGACGGGATACAAAACTGCAGGCATTTAGGGAGGAGGAATGATCAGTTGCTGCTGATCATGCCGCTGTGGGTAAGGAGTTGGCTGGCCAGGTGGCCATCCGACACTAAAAGGCAAGTGCCTCTCTTTAAGAGTCCCGACGCGCCTGGAAGACCGCTGCCAAGAAGGACGCAGGATTTTGCCTTTTATAGGCCCGCCTGAAACCACCCGAGAACGTCGGTGTGGTGAAATTCTTGATGACGTTATTCCCATACAAAGGAACTTCATTGTTTGGGTTGTTTGAAATTGATTAAAGCAACTACAACAAACACTCTTCTGGCACACTCTTGGTAACTCGTTTGCAAAACGGGTGCGATTAGTGCAGAAAGCTGCCAGCGTCTGGCTATCCGTTCAAGAATCTCAACATTGTCATGCCAGCTCAGTGTGGAGAGACAACAGGCCCGAGCACGTGCCCAAACGTGGCTCTGGTGTGGCTCAGCGGGCTAGAGGTTCCTGGCAAGGGAACTGGAGGCCAGAGACGAACCTCAACAGAACCTAACCCGTACCTCAACAGAACATTAAACTGTTCAAGTACTCGTGCAAATCATAGACAATCCAAAACGCCCCACACAGATGCCTGGAGGCGTCGCTATTACCATCACGTGAATGACACGGTAGGTCCTGCCAGACCTACGGCCTGCAAAACCTGAAGACGACCAGCACACAGGCGCATACGTATCGATCTCGTTCTGTCCTCGCCAAAACTGCTGGCTGAGCTGCCATCAGCCTCAGTGACGGACAGCAGGCAAGACTCTCTCATCTGGCTTAGCTCACATGCAGCTCCTAGGAAAAGAGCTCTTTCAGAAAAGTCAGGTCTGGTTATGTTGGGAAAGTGTTTCAAGGAAATGTTTTTAATACTCTAGGTTGGTAGAGTATGGCATGGTAATACTCTAAGCATGGTAATCTCCCTCCAAGTCCTAGCTCTGCCACCGATAACCTGCTTGCTCATCAAAACCGATTCAATGTTATTCCTTGGAAATCTCTACCTTTCTTTCTTGGCACCAAAAGGGTGGCACTTCTTTCCGAGTGCAAGAGGAGTTACATAGGGTATACAGACAGCCCACGGAAAACGGAGAAATGAGTCTGGGATCACTTGCATCCACATTCCTTGGCATTCCAAGACTCCTATCCCACTCCTTTCCTTGCCAGCAGTCAAGAAAGACAGCCTGCGCAACATGTACAAGATGCTGACTTGGCCAGTGTCCTGCTTTCGGCTGGGACAGAGTTAATTTTCTTCCTAGTAGCTGGTACAGTGCTGTGTTTTGGATTTAGGATGAGAAGAAAGTTGATAACACACTGATGTTGGAGTTGTTGCTAAGTAGTGTATACACTAGTCAAGGACTTTTCAGCTTCCCGTGCTCTGCCAGGTGCACAAGCAGCTGGGAGGGGGCACAGCCAAGACAGTTGCCCCAAACTGGCCAAAGGGCTATTCCATACCATATGGAGTCACACTAAGGATATAAACTGTGGGGAGTTGGCGGGGGTTCGAGTTAACCCTAGGGGTTCGGGTTAGGGTTAGGGGTTAGGGTTAGAGGTTAGGATTAGGGTTAGGGTTAGGGGTTTGGGTTAGGGTTAGGGTCATTCGGGTTAGCTTTAGGGGTTAGGGTCATTAGGGTTAGCTTTAGGGGTTAGGGTTAGCTTTAGGGTTAAATGGTTGCAAGCCTCTTTGCTGTGAGCAATACCTGTTCATTGCCCTGTGGATTTCTTTTTTTTTTTTTGTTTTCCCCCTGGAGTCATTTTTAGAAATGCCTGAGCTGTTTCCCTTGGAAAAAGATCCCAAAACAAAAGAGCCAGAGAACAACAGGACTCTGTCAGAGCAAAGGTCCATGTGGCCCAATACTCTTGTCTCCAAGGTGGCCAACCGTCAACGTCTAAAGGAGAGCATATGAGCAGTGCAGGTCTACTTCTGCCGGGGTCCTGGGGGTGCTCATAGGCCTCAAGGGCTGGGACCGGCCTCCCCTGGCATCCCCACCCACACCGTCTCCTGCCAAGGGCCCAGGGGACGTGGTGTCTCAGCTCAGCCTGGGGGCCTTCGGTTCCTGCCTGAGCAATGGTGTGGGTGTGCCCGCCTCTGCCCCTCTCTCCTGCATGGGCCTGGGACCTGCACTGCAGAGAGCTGCTCTCCTGCATGGACCCCTCAGACCTAGGTCATAGCTTGTCATGCAGAGCTAGATGCAGAACAGAGCAGAACTATTCTATTCTGTTCTGTTCTAGTCTAGTCTAGTCTATTGCCTGCGCTCACCGGGAGTCGAGTAACAGCGAGACTGTTACTTGCCGGAAATGCCAGGGGGATTTCAGCTCCAAAAACACTTTCAAGGGCACAAATCAGAAAGATTACAAGTGGAAGCAGGGGTTTATGTTGAGATTTTATTTTCTGTTCTCTCATTTTCTCTCCTTTTCTCTCATTGCCTGGTATTGGATGGTATTTTAGGGTGTTTTTCGGAATGTGTTTCACAGCCGCTGCTCACAAGCATTAACACAACGCGCAGGTGTAGCCAGGAGCAGGCTGATGCATTCTTCAGTTCAGCTTGCAAAAAAGATCACTTGCAGTGTGGCAAAGGCACGTCACAGAGCTACAGAAAGTAGCAGCGGGAAGAGAGGCCAAGCAGTGCCTGTTTCCTGAAGAGTGAAGACTTGAAGAACGAGGATCAGCACCAACCGCACACAAAAGACGACGAAGAAGAAGGGGTGTGTGGTAGCGTGGGGCATTTTCCAAAGCAGGACACATGTCGATGACAAGCAGCCTTTTTGCCTTCCCAAACTTGCTGCGCTGTGCTTCTTGGCCAGGGATGCATGACAAGCACTCTCGTGCCTGCCCCGCGCTTGTATCGCATGCAGGGAGAGCTGCAAAGTGGCAGCTCCTGATGGTGCAGCAAGCCTGCAGCCCTGCCAAGCACGGGCTGTTTTGCACAAGCAAGAACCCCTGGGGAAACGGAGCCAAGGGAAGAGCAGAGCTCGCTCCCACTGCAAACTTGCAATGGGCAAGAGAGCCCCAGGCAGCCAGGGCGCAAGTGGCACCTTGGCGGTGCAAGAGCAGCAGGCAAGAACCTCGCCGCAAGGGCCCCGAGGACCCTGACAAGGGGCTGTGCTCAGTGCTACAGAGGACAAGAAGCAACCCCCGGGGGCCACCCTGGCGGCCCACCCGGGAGTCTAGCAAGCTTCCTCCCCCCGGATGCGGGGCACGAGGGCCACCTTCGTGGAGCAGGAGCAGCAGGCACCTAGCCAAAACGGCCCAAAGAAGCCCTGGCAGGGGCCGTGTGCTCGGTGCTGCAGAGGAAGGCAAAAAACCCCCGGGGACACTTGCTAGCCCACCTTGGGGGAAAAAAAAAGCCTTCCTCCCCCCAGCTGCAGGGCACGAGAGGCCATCTTCGTGGTGCATGAGCAGCAGGCAGTAACCTAGCCAAAAAGGACCAGAGGAGCCCTGCGCTGACTAGTGGTCATGCTCAATGCTGCAGAGGAAGGCAAAAAACCCCCGGGGACCAGTGCCAATCTGCCCCGGGGGAAAATTCCTTCCTGACCCCAGAGCTGGCGATCGGCTATTCCCTGAGCATGTGAGCAAGACCTGCCTCCTCGTCCCACAGGCTGGTCACGCCTCCCAGGAGGTGCCCAAGCCCTATTCTCCCTCAACCTGCAGCCATCTCCGGGGCTTCCCAGAGTGGCCAAATGCCCCCGGCCCCATCGACCTTGGGGGCAAGAATCCCTCCCGCGCCTGGCAGGAGACCAGTGCGTGCTCCAAAGCACTGGGACCCCTGGGCAACATCTCCGCATCCCATTTCTTACGGCTGCTGCCACTGGCTCCGCAGGGCATGAGGACGGCGAGCTCTGCAGTGCTCCTCAAGAAGACACTCCCTTGCTCTTGCCACCGCTTTCCAGCTGAAAAGGCCCGATAGCCTCGGGCACCGCCAGCTCTTGCTGGTTCTTCTCATCTCCAGCAGCCTCGTCCAGCCTCCGGTCTTCCTCCCTCAGCCCCCTCCAAGGCATTCTGCCAGCTCTTCAAGGACTTCCTCTCGGATGTCTGCGGGCTGCCCCCGGGCCAGCTCTGTGGCGACGGGAGGATGCCCCCTTTTATCCCGCCCCGGGGCATTGTGACTGCTGCGTTGCCGGGCGGTGGCACTGTGCCATGGGGGTGACCGCCCCGCCCCGCCCCCCCGCCCCACGCAGCCCCGCCCGCCGCCCCTCTGCCCAGCGTCCTTTGGAGGAAGGCCTTTGGGGTGCTGGTCCCGAGGCAGTCCCTGTGCCCCGGGGGCCCGGGGGGCTGTCCCTTCTCCTTGCTGGCCACGCACTGGGCACAGCTGCTGAGCGTCCCGGACGCGTCCTCTGCCACTCGGCTCCCAAGGACAAACCTAGTGCCGTTACTCTTCTCTCAGGCTGCGGCAGAAACCAACCCTGCAGCCCGAAGACCACCCCCATTAGCCGTCCCCTCTCTGCGCCACAGCTAACGGCCACGAGCTCACGCAGCGAGGAGGACCAGGGACTTGACCTGGCTGAACACAAACCCTTTTCCGGGGGGCGCAACGGGGGTGACTTCAGCAGCCGCAGCCTGGGGGAAAGCCAAAGTGCAACCAGAGCCAGAGGTTGGGATGGACGGTGCCAAGAGACCACCATGGAAAGAACACAGGCTCTGAAAAACGGCGGAGCGGAGGTTACACTGGTGTGCTGGAAAGGCTGCTCATTTTCAGACCTAGAACCTTTGGCTCCGTGCCCAAAGCACAGGCAGGCAAACGACGACTCTTCCAAACTGTCAAAACAGCCCATTGCTGCTATCGCCCTCACATCCCCTTTTCCCACTGAAACCCAGCTGCGCAGTTGGCCGTGTTTAGACGGGATACAAAACTGCAGGCATTTAGGGAGGAGGAATGATCAGTTGCTGCTGATCATGCCGCTGTGGGTAAGGAGTTGGCTGGCCAGGTGGCCATCCGACACTAAAAGGCAAGTGCCTCTCTTTAAGAGTCCCGACGCGCCTGGAAGACCGCTGCCAAGAAGGACGCAGGATTTTGCCTTTTATAGGCCCGCCTGAAACCACCCGAGAACGTCGGTGTGGTGAAATTCTTGATGACGTTATTCCCATACAAAGGAACTTCATTGTTTGGGTTGTTTGAAATTGATTAAAGCAACTACAACAAACACTCTTCTGGCACACTCTTGGTAACTCGTTTGCAAAACGGGTGCGATTAGTGCAGAAAGCTGCCAGCGTCTGGCTATCCGTTCAAGAATCTCAACATTGTCATGCCAGCTCAGTGTGGAGAGACAACAGGCCCGAGCACGTGCCCAAACGTGGCTCTGGTGTGGCTCAGCGGGCTAGAGGTTCCTGGCAAGGGAACTGGAGGCCAGAGACGAACCTCAACAGAACCTAACCCGTACCTCAACAGAACATTAAACTGTTCAAGTACTCGTGCAAATCATAGACAATCCAAAACGCCCCACACAGATGCCTGGAGGCGTTGCTATTACCATCACGTGAATGACACGGTAGGTCCTGCCAGACCTACGGCCTGCAAAACCTGAAGACGACCAGCACACAGGCGCATACGTATCGATCTCGTTCTGTCCTCGCCAAAACTGCTGGCTGAGCTGCCATCAGCCTCAGTGACGGACAGCAGGCAAGACTCTCTCATCTGGCTTAGCTCACATGCAGCTCCTAGGAAAAGAGCTCTTTCAGAAAAGTCAGGTCTGGTTATGTTGGGAAGGTGTTTCAAGGAAATGTTTTTAATACTCTAGGTTGGTAGAGTATGGCATGGTAATACTCTAAGCATGGTAATCTCCCTCCAAGTCCTAGCTCTGCCACCGATAACCTGCTTGCTCATCAAAACCGATTCAATGTTATTCCTTGGAAATCTCTACCTTTCTTTCTTGGCACCAAAAGGGTGGCACTTCTTTCCGAGTGCAAGAGGAGTTACATAGGGTATACAGACAGCCCACGGAAAACGGAGAAATGAGTCTGGGATCACTTGCATCCACATTCCTTGGCATTCCAAGACTCCTATCCCACTCCTTTCCTTGCCAGCAGTCAAGAAAGACAGCCTGCGCAACATGTACAAGATGCTGACTTGGCCAGTGTCCTGCTTTCGGCTGGGACAGAGTTAATTTTCTTCCTAGTAGCTGGTACAGTGCTGTGTTTTGGATTTAGGATGAGAAGAAAGTTGATAACACACTGATGTTGGAGTTGTTGCTAAGTAGTGTATACACTAGTCAAGGACTTTTCAGCTTCCCGTGCTCTGCCAGGTGCACAAGCAGCTGGGAGGGGGCACAGCCAAGACAGTTGCCCCAAACTGGCCAAAGGGCTATTCCATACCATATGGAGTCACACTAAGGATATAAACTGTGGGGAGTTGGCGGGGGTTCGAGTTAACCCTAGGGGTTCGGGTTAGGGTTAGGGGTTAGGGTTAGAGGTTAGGATTAGGGTTAGGGTTAGGGGTTTGGGTTAGGGTTAGGGTCATTCGGGTTAGCTTTAGGGGTTAGGGTCATTAGGGTTAGCTTTAGGGGTTAGGGTTAGCTTTAGGGTTAAATGGTTGCAAGCCTCTTTGCTGTGAGCAATACCTGTTCGTTGCCCTGTGGATTTCTTTTTTTTTTTTTGTTTTCCCCCTGGAGTCATTTTTAGAAATGCCTGAGCTGTTTCCCTTGGAAAAAGATCCCAAAACAAAAGAGCCAGAGAACAACAGGACTCTGTCAGAGCAAAGGTCCATGTGGCCCAATACTCTTGTCTCCAAGGTGGCCAACCGTCAACGTCTAAAGGAGAGCATATGAGCAGTGCAGGTCTACTTCTGCCGGGGTCCTGGGGGTGCTCATAGGCCTCAAGGGCTGGGACCGGCCTCCCCTGGCATCCCCACCCACACCGTCTCCTGCCAAGGGCCCAGGGGACGTGGTGTCTCAGCTCAGCCTGGGGGCCTTCGGTTCCTGCCTGAGCAATGGTGTGGGTGTGCCCGCCTCTGCCCCTCTCTCCTGCATGGGCCTGGGACCTGCACTGCAGAGAGCTGCTCTCCTGCATGGACCCCTCAGACCTAGGTCATAGCTTGTCATGCAGAGCTAGATGCAGAACAGAGCAGAACTATTCTATTCTGTTCTGTTCTAGTCTAGTCTAGTCTATTGCCTGCGCTCACCGGGAGTCGAGTAACAGCGAGACTGCTACTTGCCGGAAATGCCAGGGGGATTTCAGCTCCAAAAACACTTTCAGGGGCACAAATCAGAAAGATTACAAGTGGAAGCAGGGGTTTATGTTGAGATTTTATTTTCTGTTCTCTCACTTTCTCTCCTTTTCTCTCATTGCCTGGTATTGGATGGTATTTTAGGGTGTTTTTCGGAATGTGTTTCACAGCCGCTGCTCACAAGCATTAACACAACGCGCAGGTGTAGCCAGGAGCAGGCTGATGCATTCTTCAGTTCAGCTTGCAAAAAAGATCACTTGCAGTGTGGCAAAGGCACGTCACAGAGCTACAGAAAGTAGCAGCGGGAAGAGAGGCCAAGCAGTGCCTGTTTCCTGAAGAGTGAAGACTTGAAGAACGAGGATCAGCACCAACCGCACACAAAAGACGACGAAGAAGAAGGGGTGTGTGGTAGCGTGGGGCATTTTCCAAAGCAGGACACATGTCGATGACAAGCAGCCTTTTTGCCTTCCCAAACTTGCTGCGCTGTGCTTCTTGGCCAGGGATGCATGACAAGCACTCTCGTGCCTGCCCCGCGCTTGTATCGCATGCAGGGAGAGCTGCAAAGTGGCAGCTCCTGATGGTGCAGCAAGCCTGCAGCCCTGCCGAGCACGGGCTGTTTTGCACAAGCAAGAACCCCTGGGGAAACGGAGCCAAGGGAAGAGCAGAGCTCGCTCCCACTGCAAACTTGCAATGGGCAAGAGAGCCCCAGGCAGCCAGGGCGCAAGTGGCACCTTGGCGGTGCAAGAGCAGCAGGCAAGAACCTCGCCGCAAGGGCCCCGAGGACCCTGACAAGGGGCTGTGCTCAGTGCTACAGAGGACAAGAAGCAACCCCCGGGGGCCACCCTGGCGGCCCACCCGGGAGTCTAGCAAGCTTCCTCCCCCCGGATGCGGGGCACGAGGGCCACCTTCGTGGAGCAGGAGCAGCAGGCACCTAGCCAAAAGGGCCCAAAGAAGCCCTGGCAGGGGCCGTGTGCTCGGTGCTGCAGAGGAAGGCAAAAAACCCCCGGGGACACTTGCTAGCCCACCTTGGGGGAAAAAAAAAGCCTTCCTCCCCCCAGCTGCAGGGCACGAGAGGCCATCTTCGTGGTGCATGAGCAGCAGGCAGTAACCTAGCCAAAAAGGACCAGAGGAGCCCTGCGCTGACTAGTGGTCATGCTCAATGCTGCAGAGGAAGGCAAAAAACCCCCGGGGACCAGTGCCAATCTGCCCCGGGGGAAAATTCCTTCCTGACCCCAGAGCTGGCGATCGGCTATTCCCTGAGCATGTGAGCAAGACCTGCCTCCTCGTCCCACAGGCTGGTCACGCCTCCCAGGAGGTGCCCAAGCCCTATTCTCCCTCAACCTGCAGCCATCTCCGGGGCTTCCCAGAGTGGCCAAATGCCCCCGGCCCCATCGACCTTGGGGGCAAGAATCCCTCCCGCGCCTGGCAGGAGACCAGTGCGTGCTCCAAAGCACTGGGACCCCTGGGCAACATCTCCGCATCCCATTTCTTACGGCTGCTGCCACTGGCTCCGCAGGGCATGAGGACGGCGAGCTCTGCAGTGCTCCTCAAGAAGACACTCCCTTGCTCTTGCCACCGCTTTCCAGCTGAAAAGGCCCGATAGCCTCGGGCACCGCCAGCTCTTGCTGGTTCTTCTCATCTCCAGCAGCCTCGTCCAGCCTCCGGTCTTCCTCCCTCAGCCCCCTCCAAGGCATTCTGCCAGCTCTTCAAGGACTTCCTCTCGGATGTCTGCGGGCTGCCCCCGGGCCAGCTCTGTGGCGACGGGAGGATGCCCCCTTTTATCCCGCCCCGGGGCATTGTGACTGCTGCGTTGCCGGGCGGTGGCACTGTGCCATGGGGGTGACCGCCCCGCCCCGCCCCCCCGCCCCACGCAGCCCCGCCCGCCGCCCCTCTGCCCAGCGTCCTTTGGAGGAAGGCCTTTGGGGTGCTGGTCCCGAGGCAGTCCCTGTGCCCCGGGGGCCCGGGGGGCTGTCCCTTCTCCTTGCTGGCCACGCACTGGGCACAGCTGCTGAGCGTCCCGGACGCGTCCTCTGCCACTCGGCTCCCAAGGACAAACCTAGTGCCGTTACTCTTCTCTCAGGCTGCGGCAGAAACCAACCCTGCAGCCCGAAGACCACCCCCATTAGCCGTCCCCTCTCTGCGCCACAGCTAACGGCCACGAGCTCACGCAGCGAGGAGGACCAGGGACTTGACCTGGCTGAACACAAACCCTTTTCCGGGGGGCGCAACGGGGGTGACTTCAGCAGCCGCAGCCTGGGGGAAAGCCAAAGTGCAACCAGAGCCAGAGGTTGGGATGGACGGTGCCAAGAGACCACCATGGAAAGAACACAGGCTCTGAAAAACGGCGGAGCGGAGGTTACACTGGTGTGCTGGAAAGGCTGCTCATTTTCAGACCTAGAACCTTTGGCTCCGTGCCCAAAGCACAGGCAGGCAAACGACGACTCTTCCAAACTGTCAAAACAGCCCATTGCTGCTATCGCCCTCACATCCCCTTTTCCCACTGAAACCCAGCTGCGCAGTTGGCCGTGTTTAGACGGGATACAAAACTGCAGGCATTTAGGGAGGAGGAATGATCAGTTGCTGCTGATCATGCCGCTGTGGGTAAGGAGTTGGCTGGCCAGGTGGCCATCCGACACTAAAAGGCAAGTGCCTCTCTTTAAGAGTCCCGACGCGCCTGGAAGACCGCTGCCAAGAAGGACGCAGGATTTTGCCTTTTATAGGCCCGCCTGAAACCACCCGAGAACGTCGGTGTGGTGAAATTCTTGATGACGTTATTCCCATACAAAGGAACTTCATTGTTTGGGTTGTTTGAAATTGATTAAAGCAACTACAACAAACACTCTTCTGGCACACTCTTGGTAACTCGTTTGCAAAACGGGTGCGATTAGTGCAGAAAGCTGCCAGCGTCTGGCTATCCGTTCAAGAATCTCAACATTGTCATGCCAGCTCAGTGTGGAGAGACAACAGGCCCGAGCACGTGCCCAAACGTGGCTCTGGTGTGGCTCAGCGGGCTAGAGGTTCCTGGCAAGGGAACTGGAGGCCAGAGACGAACCTCAACAGAACCTAACCCGTACCTCAACAGAACATTAAACTGTTCAAGTACTCGTGCAAATCATAGACAATCCAAAACGCCCCACACAGATGCCTGGAGGCGTTGCTATTACCATCACGTGAATGACACGGTAGGTCCTGCCAGACCTACGGCCTGCAAAACCTGAAGACGACCAGCACACAGGCGCATACGTATCGATCTCGTTCTGTCCTCGCCAAAACTGCTGGCTGAGCTGCCATCAGCCTCAGTGACGGACAGCAGGCAAGACTCTCTCATCTGGCTTAGCTCACATGCAGCTCCTAGGAAAAGAGCTCTTTCAGAAAAGTCAGGTCTGGTTATGTTGGGAAGGTGTTTCAAGGAAATGTTTTTAATACTCTAGGTTGGTAGAGTATGGCATGGTAATACTCTAAGCATGGTAATCTCCCTCCAAGTCCTAGCTCTGCCACCGATAACCTGCTTGCTCATCAAAACCGATTCAATGTTATTCCTTGGAAATCTCTACCTTTCTTTCTTGGCACCAAAAGGGTGGCACTTCTTTCCGAGTGCAAGAGGAGTTACATAGGGTATACAGACAGCCCACGGAAAACGGAGAAATGAGTCTGGGATCACTTGCATCCACATTCCTTGGCATTCCAAGACTCCTATCCCACTCCTTTCCTTGCCAGCAGTCAAGAAAGACAGCCTGCGCAACATGTACAAGATGCTGACTTGGCCAGTGTCCTGCTTTCGGCTGGGACAGAGTTAATTTTCTTCCTAGTAGCTGGTACAGTGCTGTGTTTTGGATTTAGGATGAGAAGAAAGTTGATAACACACTGATGTTGGAGTTGTTGCTAAGTAGTGTATACACTAGTCAAGGACTTTTCAGCTTCCCGTGCTCTGCCAGGTGCACAAGCAGCTGGGAGGGGGCACAGCCAAGACAGTTGCCCCAAACTGGCCAAAGGGCTATTCCATACCATATGGAGTCACACTAAGGATATAAACTGTGGGGAGTTGGCGGGGGTTCGAGTTAACCCTAGGGGTTCGGGTTAGGGTTAGGGGTTAGGGTTAGAGGTTAGGATTAGGGTTAGGGTTAGGGGTTTGGGTTAGGGTTAGGGTCATTCGGGTTAGCTTTAGGGGTTAGGGTCATTAGGGTTAGCTTTAGGGGTTAGGGTTAGCTTTAGGGTTAAATGGTTGCAAGCCTCTTTGCTGTGAGCAATACCTGTTCGTTGCCCTGTGGATTTCTTTTTTTTTTTTTGTTTTCCCCCTGGAGTCATTTTTAGAAATGCCTGAGCTGTTTCCCTTGGAAAAAGATCCCAAAACAAAAGAGCCAGAGAACAACAGGACTCTGTCAGAGCAAAGGTCCATGTGGCCCAATACTCTTGTCTCCAAGGTGGCCAACCGTCAACGTCTAAAGGAGAGCATATGAGCAGTGCAGGTCTACTTCTGCCGGGGTCCTGGGGGTGCTCATAGGCCTCAAGGGCTGGGACCGGCCTCCCCTGGCATCCCCACCCACACCGTCTCCTGCCAAGGGCCCAGGGGACGTGGTGTCTCAGCTCAGCCTGGGGGCCTTCGGTTCCTGCCTGAGCAATGGTGTGGGTGTGCCCGCCTCTGCCCCTCTCTCCTGCATGGGCCTGGGACCTGCACTGCAGAGAGCTGCTCTCCTGCATGGACCCCTCAGACCTAGGTCATAGCTTGTCATGCAGAGCTAGATGCAGAACAGAGCAGAACTATTCTATTCTCTTCTGTTCTAGTCTAGTCTAGTCTATTGCCTGCGCTCACCGGGAGTCGAGTAACAGCGAGACTGCTACTTGCCGGAAATGCCAGGGGGATTTCAGCTCCAAAAACACTTTCAGGGGCACAAATCAGAAAGATTACAAGTGGAAGCAGGGGTTTATGTTGAGATTTTATTTTCTGTTCTCTCACTTTCTCTCCTTTTCTCTCATTGCCTGGTATTGGATGGTATTTTAGGGTGTTTTTCGGAATGTGTTTCACAGCCGCTGCTCACAAGCATTAACACAACGCGCAGGTGTAGCCAGGAGCAGGCTGATGCATTCTTCAGTTCAGCTTGCAAAAAAGATCACTTGCAGTGTGGCAAAGGCACGTCACAGAGCTACAGAAAGTAGCAGCGGGAAGAGAGGCCAAGCAGTGCCTGTTTCCTGAAGAGTGAAGACTTGAAGAACGAGGATCAGCACCAACCGCACACAAAAGACGACGAAGAAGAAGGGGTGTGTGGTAGCGTGGGGCATTTTCCAAAGCAGGACACATGTCGATGACAAGCAGCCTTTTTGCCTTCCCAAACTTGCTGCGCTGTGCTTCTTGGCCAGGGATGCATGACAAGCACTCTCGTGCCTGCCCCGCGCTTGTATCCCATGCAGGGAGAGCTGCAAAGTGGCAGCTCCTGATGGTGCAGCAAGCCTGCAGCCCTGCCGAGCACGGGCTGTTTTGCACAAGCAAGAACCCCTGGGGAAACGGAGCCAAGGGAAGAGCAGAGCTCGCTCCCACTGCAAACTTGCAATGGGCAAGAGAGCCCCAGGCAGCCAGGGCGCAAGTGGCACCTTGGCGGTGCAAGAGCAGCAGGCAAGAACCTCGCCGCAAGGGCCCCGAGGACCCTGACAAGGGGCTGTGCTCAGTGCTACAGAGGACAAGAAGCAACCCCCGGGGGCCACCCTGGCGGCCCACCCGGGAGTCTAGCAAGCTTCCTCCCCCCGGATGCGGGGCACGAGGGCCACCTTCGTGGAGCAGGAGCAGCAGGCACCTAGCCAAAAGGGCCCAAAGAAGCCCTGGCAGGGGCCGTGTGCTCGGTGCTGCAGAGGAAGGCAAAAAACCCCCGGGGACACTTGCTAGCCCACCTTGGGGGAAAAAAAAAGCCTTCCTCCCCCCAGCTGCAGGGCACGAGAGGCCATCTTCGTGGTGCATGAGCAGCAGGCAGTAACCTAGCCAAAAAGGACCAGAGGAGCCCTGCGCTGACTAGTGGTCATGCTCAATGCTGCAGAGGAAGGCAAAAAACCCCCGGGGACCAGTGCCAATCTGCCCCGGGGGAAAATTCCTTCCTGACCCCAGAGCTGGCGATCGGCTATTCCCTGAGCATGTGAGCAAGACCTGCCTCCTCGTCCCACAGGCTGGTCACGCCTCCCAGGAGGTGCCCAAGCCCTATTCTCCCTCAACCTGCAGCCATCTCCGGGGCTTCCCAGAGTGGCCAAATGCCCCCGGCCCCATCGACCTTGGGGGCAAGAATCCCTCCCGCGCCTGGCAGGAGACCAGTGCGTGCTCCAAAGCACTGGGACCCCTGGGCAACATCTCCGCATCCCATTTCTTACGGCTGCTGCCACTGGCTCCGCAGGGCATGAGGACGGCGAGCTCTGCAGTGCTCCTCAAGAAGACACTCCCTTGCTCTTGCCACCGCTTTCCAGCTGAAAAGGCCCGATAGCCTCGGGCACCGCCAGCTCTTGCTGGTTCTTCTCATCTCCAGCAGCCTCGTCCAGCCTCCGGTCTTCCTCCCTCAGCCCCCTCCAAGGCATTCTGCCAGCTCTTCAAGGACTTCCTCTCGGATGTCTGCGGGCTGCCCCCGGGCCAGCTCTGTGGCGACGGGAGGATGCCCCCTTTTATCCCGCCCCGGGGCATTGTGACTGCTGCGTTGCCGGGCGGTGGCACTGTGCCATGGGGGTGACCGCCCCGCCCCCCCGCCCCGCGCAGCCCCGCCCGCCGCCCCTCTGCCCAGCGTCCTTTGGAGGAAGGCCTTTGGGGTGCTGGCCCCGAGGCAGTCCCTGTGCCCCGGGGGCCCGGGGGGCTGTCCCTTCTCCTTGCTGGCCACGCACTGGGCACAGCTGCTGAGCGTCCCGGACGCGTCCTCTGCCACTCGGCTCCCAAGGACAAACCTAGTGCCGTTACTCTTCTCTCAGGCTGCGGCAGAAACCAACCCTGCAGCCCGAAGACCACCCCCATTAGCCGTCCCCTCTCTGCGCCACAGCTAACGGCCACGAGCTCACGCAGCGAGGAGGACCAGGGACTTGACCTGGCTGAACACAAACCCTTTTCCGGGGGGCGCAACGGGGGTGACTTCAGCAGCCGCAGCCTGGGGGAAAGCCAAAGTGCAACCAGAGCCAGAGGTTGGGATGGACGGTGCCAAGAGACCACCATGGAAAGAACACAGGCTCTGAAAAACGGCGGAGCGGAGGTTACACTGGTGTGCTGGAAAGGCTGCTCATTTTCAGACCTAGAACCTTTGGCTCCGTGCCCAAAGCACAGGCAGGCAAACGACGACTCTTCCAAACTGTCAAAACAGCCCATTGCTGCTATCGCCCTCACATCCCCTTTTCCCACTGAAACCCAGCTGCGCAGTTGGCCGTGTTTAGACGGGATACAAAACTGCAGGCATTTAGGGAGGAGGAATGATCAGTTGCTGCTGATCATGCCGCTGTGGGTAAGGAGTTGGCTGGCCAGGTGGCCATCCGACACTAAAAGGCAAGTGCCTCTCTTTAAGAGTCCCGACGCGCCTGGAAGACCGCTGCCAAGAAGGACGCAGGATTTTGCCTTTTATAGGCCCGCCTGAAACCACCCGAGAACGTCGGTGTGGTGAAATTCTTGATGACGTTATTCCCATACAAAGGAACTTCATTGTTTGGGTTGTTTGAAATTGATTAAAGCAACTACAACAAACACTCTTCTGGCACACTCTTGGTAACTCGTTTGCAAAACGGGTGCGATTAGTGCAGAAAGCTGCCAGCGTCTGGCTATCCGTTCAAGAATCTCAACATTGTCATGCCAGCTCAGTGTGAAGAGACAACAGGCCCGAGCACGTGCCCAAACGTGGCTCTGGTGTGGCTCAGCGGGCTAGAGGTTCCTGGCAAGGGAACTGGAGGCCAGAGACGAACCTCAACAGAACCTAACCCGTACCTCAACAGAACATTAAACTGTTCAAGTACTCGTGCAAATCATAGACAATCCAAAACGCCCCACACAGATGCCTGGAGGCGTCGCTATTACCATCACGTGAATGACACGGTAGGTCCTGCCAGACCTACGGCCTGCAAAACCTGAAGACGACCAGCACACAGGCGCATACGTATCGATCTCGTTCTGTCCTCGCCAAAACTGCTGGCTGAGCTGCCATCAGCCTCAGTGACGGACAGCAGGCAAGACTCTCTCATCTGGCTTAGCTCACATGCAGCTCCTAGGAAAAGAGCTCTTTCAGAAAAGTCAGGTCTGGTTATGTTGGGAAGGTGTTTCAAGGAAATGTTTTTAATACTCTAGGTTGGTAGAGTATGGCATGGTAATACTCTAAGCATGGTAATCTCCCTCCAAGTCCTAGCTCTGCCACCGATAACCTGCTTGCTCATCAAAACCGATTCAATGTTATTCCTTGGAAATCTCTACCTTTCTTTCTTGGCACCAAAAGGGTGGCACTTCTTTCCGAGTGCAAGAGGAGTTACATAGGGTATACAGACAGCCCACGGAAAACGGAGAAATGAGTCTGGGATCACTTGCATCCACATTCCTTGGCATTCCAAGACTCCTATCCCACTCCTTTCCTTGCCAGCAGTCAAGAAAGACAGCCTGCGCAACATGTACAAGATGCTGACTTGGCCAGTGTCCTGCTTTCGGCTGGGACAGAGTTAATTTTCTTCCTAGTAGCTGGTACAGTGCTGTGTTTTGGATTTAGGATGAGAAGAAAGTTGATAACACACTGATGTTGGAGTTGTTGCTAAGTAGTGTATACACTAGTCAAGGACTTTTCAGCTTCCCGTGCTCTGCCAGGTGCACAAGCAGCTGGGAGGGGGCACAGCCAAGACAGTTGCCCCAAACTGGCCAAAGGGCTATTCCATACCATATGGAGTCACACTAAGGATATAAACTGTGGGGAGTTGGCGGGGGTTCGAGTTAACCCTAGGGGTTCGGGTTAGGGTTAGGGGTTAGGGTTAGAGGTTAGGATTAGGGTTAGGGTTAGGGGTTTGGGTTAGGGTTAGGGTCATTCGGGTTAGCTTTAGGGGTTAGGGTCATTAGGGTTAGCTTTAGGGGTTAGGGTTAGCTTTAGGGTTAAATGGTTGCAAGCCTCTTTGCTGTGAGCAATACCTGTTCGTTGCCCTGTGGATTTCTTTTTTTTTTTTTGTTTTCCCCCTGGAGTCATTTTTAGAAATGCCTGAGCTGTTTCCCTTGGAAAAAGATCCCAAAACAAAAGAGCCAGAGAACAACAGGACTCTGTCAGAGCAAAGGTCCATGTGGCCCAATACTCTTGTCTCCAAGGTGGCCAACCGTCAACGTCTAAAGGAGAGCATATGAGCAGTGCAGGTCTACTTCTGCCGGGGTCCTGGGGGTGCTCATAGGCCTCAAGGGCTGGGACCGGCCTCCCCTGGCATCCCCACCCACACCGTCTCCTGCCAAGGGCCCAGGGGACGTGGTGTCTCAGCTCAGCCTGGGGGCCTTCGGTTCCTGCCTGAGCAATGGTGTGGGTGTGCCCGCCTCTGCCCCTCTCTCCTGCATGGGCCTGGGACCTGCACTGCAGAGAGCTGCTCTCCTGCATGGACCCCTCAGACCTAGGTCATAGCTTGTCATGCAGAGCTAGATGCAGAACAGAGCAGAACTATTCTATTCTGTTCTGTTCTAGTCTAGTCTAGTCTATTGCCTGCGCTCACCGGGAGTCGAGTAACAGCGAGACTGCTACTTGCCGGAAATGCCAGGGGGATTTCAGCTCCAAAAACACTTTCAAGGGCACAAATCAGAAAGATTACAAGTGGAAGCAGGGGTTTATGTTGAGATTTTATTTTCTGTTCTCTCATTTTCTCTCCTTTTCTCTCATTGCCTGGTATTGGATGGTATTTTAGGGTGTTTTTCGGAATGTGTTTCACAGCCGCTGCTCACAAGCATTAACACAACGCGCAGGTGTAGCCAGGAGCAGGCTGATGCATTCTTCAGTTCAGCTTGCAAAAAAGATCACTTGCAGTGTGGCAAAGGCACGTCACAGAGCTACAGAAAGTAGCAGCGGGAAGAGAGGCCAAGCAGTGCCTGTTTCCTGAAGAGTGAAGACTTGAAGAACGAGGATCAGCACCAACCGCACACAAAAGACGACGAAGAAGAAGGGGTGTGTGGTAGCGTGGGGCATTTTCCAAAGCAGGACACATGTCGATGACAAGCAGCCTTTTTGCCTTCCCAAACTTGCTGCGCTGTGCTTCTTGGCCAGGGATGCATGACAAGCACTCTCGTGCCTGCCCCGCGCTTGTATCCCATGCAGGGAGAGCTGCAAAGTGGCAGCTCCTGATGGTGCAGCAAGCCTGCAGCCCTGCCGAGCACGGGCTGTTTTGCACAAGCAAGAACCCCTGGGGAAACGGAGCCAAGGGAAGAGCAGAGCTCGCTCCCACTGCAAACTTGCAATGGGCAAGAGAGCCCCAGGCAGCCAGGGCGCAAGTGGCACCTTGGCGGTGCAAGAGCAGCAGGCAAGAACCTCGCCGCAAGGGCCCCGAGGACCCTGACAAGGGGCTGTGCTCAGTGCTACAGAGGACAAGAAGCAACCCCCGGGGGCCACCCTGGCGGCCCACCCGGGAGTCTAGCAAGCTTCCTCCCCCCGGATGCGGGGCACGAGGGCCACCTTCGTGGAGCAGGAGCAGCAGGCACCTAGCCAAAACGGCCCAAAGAAGCCCTGGCAGGGGCCGTGTGCTCGGTGCTGCAGAGGAAGGCAAAAAACCCCCGGGGACACTTGCTAGCCCACCTTGGGGGAAAAAAAAAGCCTTCCTCCCCCCAGCTGCAGGGCACGAGAGGCCATCTTCGTGGTGCATGAGCAGCAGGCAGTAACCTAGCCAAAAAGGACCAGAGGAGCCCTGCGCTGACTAGTGGTCATGCTCAATGCTGCAGAGGAAGGCAAAAAACCCCCGGGGACCAGTGCCAATCTGCCCCGGGGGAAAATTCCTTCCTGACCCCAGAGCTGGCGATCGGCTATTCCCTGAGCATGTGAGCAAGACCTGCCTCCTCGTCCCACAGGCTGGTCACGCCTCCCAGGAGGTGCCCAAGCCCTATTCTCCCTCAACCTGCAGCCATCTCCGGGGCTTCCCAGAGTGGCCAAATGCCCCCGGCCCCATCGACCTTGGGGGCAAGAATCCCTCCCGCGCCTGGCAGGAGACCAGTG
Organism: Mycteria americana; assembly: GCF_035582795.1. Lineage (NCBI taxonomy): Eukaryota > Metazoa > Chordata > Aves > Ciconiiformes > Ciconiidae > Mycteria > Mycteria americana. The sequence continues at coordinate 103,116 of NW_027445609.1, read as the reverse complement.
CGTGCTCCAAAGCACTGGGACCCCTGGGCAACATCTCCGCATCCCATTTCTTACGGCTGCTGCCACTGGCTCCGCAGGGCATGAGGACGGCGAGCTCTGCAGTGCTCCTCAAGAAGACACTCCCTTGCTCTTGCCACCGCTTTCCAGCTGAAAAGGCCCGATAGCCTCGGGCACCGCCAGCTCTTGCTGGTTCTTCTCATCTCCAGCAGCCTCGTCCAGCCTCCGGTCTTCCTCCCTCAGCCCCCTCCAAGGCATTCTGCCAGCTCTTCAAGGACTTCCTCTCGGATGTCTGCGGGCTGCCCCCGGGCCAGCTCTGTGGCGACGGGAGGATGCCCCCTTTTATCCCGCCCCGGGGCATTGTGACTGCTGCGTTGCCGGGCGGTGGCACTGTGCCATGGGGGTGACCGCCCCGCCCCCCCGCCCCGCGCAGCCCCGCCCGCCGCCCCTCTGCCCAGCGTCCTTTGGAGGAAGGCCTTTGGGGTGCTGGCCCCGAGGCAGTCCCTGTGCCCCGGGGGCCCGGGGGGCTGTCCCTTCTCCTTGCTGGCCACGCACTGGGCACAGCTGCTGAGCGTCCCGGACGCGTCCTCTGCCACTCGGCTCCCAAGGACAAACCTAGTGCCGTTACTCTTCTCTCAGGCTGCGGCAGAAACCAACCCTGCAGCCCGAAGACCACCCCCATTAGCCGTCCCCTCTCTGCGCCACAGCTAACGGCCACGAGCTCACGCAGCGAGGAGGACCAGGGACTTGACCTGGCTGAACACAAACCCTTTTCCGGGGGGCGCAACGGGGGTGACTTCAGCAGCCGCAGCCTGGGGGAAAGCCAAAGTGCAACCAGAGCCAGAGGTTGGGATGGACGGTGCCAAGAGACCACCATGGAAAGAACACAGGCTCTGAAAAACGGCGGAGCGGAGGTTACACTGGTGTGCTGGAAAGGCTGCTCATTTTCAGACCTAGAACCTTTGGCTCCGTGCCCAAAGCACAGGCAGGCAAACGACGACTCTTCCAAACTGTCAAAACAGCCCATTGCTGCTATCGCCCTCACATCCCCTTTTCCCACTGAAACCCAGCTGCGCAGTTGGCCGTGTTTAGACGGGATACAAAACTGCAGGCATTTAGGGAGGAGGAATGATCAGTTGCTGCTGATCATGCCGCTGTGGGTAAGGAGTTGGCTGGCCAGGTGGCCATCCGACACTAAAAGGCAAGTGCCTCTCTTTAAGAGTCCCGACGCGCCTGGAAGACCGCTGCCAAGAAGGACGCAGGATTTTGCCTTTTATAGGCCCGCCTGAAACCACCCGAGAACGTCGGTGTGGTGAAATTCTTGATGACGTTATTCCCATACAAAGGAACTTCATTGTTTGGGTTGTTTGAAATTGATTAAAGCAACTACAACAAACACTCTTCTGGCACACTCTTGGTAACTCGTTTGCAAAACGGGTGCGATTAGTGCAGAAAGCTGCCAGCGTCTGGCTATCCGTTCAAGAATCTCAACATTGTCATGCCAGCTCAGTGTGGAGAGACAACAGGCCCGAGCACGTGCCCAAACGTGGCTCTGGTGTGGCTCAGCGGGCTAGAGGTTCCTGGCAAGGGAACTGGAGGCCAGAGACGAACCTCAACAGAACCTAACCCGTACCTCAACAGAACATTAAACTGTTCAAGTACTCGTGCAAATCATAGACAATCCAAAACGCCCCACACAGATGCCTGGAGGCGTCGCTATTACCATCACGTGAATGACACGGTAGGTCCTGCCAGACCTACGGCCTGCAAAACCTGAAGACGACCAGCACACAGGCGCATACGTATCGATCTCGTTCTGTCCTCGCCAAAACTGCTGGCTGAGCTGCCATCAGCCTCAGTGACGGACAGCAGGCAAGACTCTCTCATCTGGCTTAGCTCACATGCAGCTCCTAGGAAAAGAGCTCTTTCAGAAAAGTCAGGTCTGGTTATGTTGGGAAAGTGTTTCAAGGAAATGTTTTTAATACTCTAGGTTGGTAGAGTATGGCATGGTAATACTCTAAGCATGGTAATCTCCCTCCAAGTCCTAGCTCTGCCACCGATAACCTGCTTGCTCATCAAAACCGATTCAATGTTATTCCTTGGAAATCTCTACCTTTCTTTCTTGGCACCAAAAGGGTGGCACTTCTTTCCGAGTGCAAGAGGAGTTACATAGGGTATACAGACAGCCCACGGAAAACGGAGAAATGAGTCTGGGATCACTTGCATCCACATTCCTTGGCATTCCAAGACTCCTATCCCACTCCTTTCCTTGCCAGCAGTCAAGAAAGACAGCCTGCGCAACATGTACAAGATGCTGACTTGGCCAGTGTCCTGCTTTCGGCTGGGACAGAGTTAATTTTCTTCCTAGTAGCTGGTACAGTGCTGTGTTTTGGATTTAGGATGAGAAGAAAGTTGATAACACACTGATGTTGGAGTTGTTGCTAAGTAGTGTATACACTAGTCAAGGACTTTTCAGCTTCCCGTGCTCTGCCAGGTGCACAAGCAGCTGGGAGGGGGCACAGCCAAGACAGTTGCCCCAAACTGGCCAAAGGGCTATTCCATACCATATGGAGTCACACTAAGGATATAAACTGTGGGGAGTTGGCGGGGGTTCGAGTTAACCCTAGGGGTTCGGGTTAGGGTTAGGGGTTAGGGTTAGAGGTTAGGATTAGGGTTAGGGTTAGGGGTTTGGGTTAGGGTTAGGGTCATTCGGGTTAGCTTTAGGGGTTAGGGTCATTAGGGTTAGCTTTAGGGGTTAGGGTTAGCTTTAGGGTTAAATGGTTGCAAGCCTCTTTGCTGTGAGCAATACCTGTTCGTTGCCCTGTGGATTTCTTTTTTTTTTTTTGTTTTCCCCCTGGAGTCATTTTTAGAAATGCCTGAGCTGTTTCCCTTGGAAAAAGATCCCAAAACAAAAGAGCCAGAGAACAACAGGACTCTGTCAGAGCAAAGGTCCATGTGGCCCAATACTCTTGTCTCCAAGGTGGCCAACCGTCAACGTCTAAAGGAGAGCATATGAGCAGTGCAGGTCTACTTCTGCCGGGGTCCTGGGGGTGCTCATAGGCCTCAAGGGCTGGGACCGGCCTCCCCTGGCATCCCCACCCACACCGTCTCCTGCCAAGGGCCCAGGGGACGTGGTGTCTCAGCTCAGCCTGGGGGCCTTCGGTTCCTGCCTGAGCAATGGTGTGGGTGTGCCCGCCTCTGCCCCTCTCTCCTGCATGGGCCTGGGACCTGCACTGCAGAGAGCTGCTCTCCTGCATGGACCCCTCAGACCTAGGTCATAGCTTGTCATGCAGAGCTAGATGCAGAACAGAGCAGAACTATTCTATTCTGTTCTGTTCTAGTCTAGTCTAGTCTATTGCCTGCGCTCACCGGGAGTCGAGTAACAGCGAGACTGCTACTTGCCGGAAATGCCAGGGGGATTTCAGCTCCAAAAACACTTTCAGGGGCACAAATCAGAAAGATTACAAGTGGAAGCAGGGGTTTATGTTGAGATTTTATTTTCTGTTCTCTCATTTTCTCTCCTTTTCTCTCATTGCCTGGTATTGGATGGTATTTTAGGGTGTTTTTCGGAATGTGTTTCACAGCCGCTGCTCACAAGCATTAACACAACGCGCAGGTGTAGCCAGGAGCAGGCTGATGCATTCTTCAGTTCAGCTTGCAAAAAAGATCACTTGCAGTGTGGCAAAGGCACGTCACAGAGCTACAGAAAGTAGCAGCGGGAAGAGAGGCCAAGCAGTGCCTGTTTCCTGAAGAGTGAAGACTTGAAGAACGAGGATCAGCACCAACCGCACACAAAAGACGACGAAGAAGAAGGGGTGTGTGGTAGCGTGGGGCATTTTCCAAAGCAGGACACATGTCGATGACAAGCAGCCTTTTTGCCTTCCCAAACTTGCTGCGCTGTGCTTCTTGGCCAGGGATGCATGACAAGCACTCTCGTGCCTGCCCCGCGCTTGTATCCCATGCAGGGAGAGCTGCAAAGTGGCAGCTCCTGATGGTGCAGCAAGCCTGCAGCCCTGCCAAGCACGGGCTGTTTTGCACAAGCAAGAACCCCTGGGGAAACGGAGCCAAGGGAAGAGCAGAGCTCGCTCCCACTGCAAACTTGCAATGGGCAAGAGAGCCCCAGGCAGCCAGGGCGCAAGTGGCACCTTGGCGGTGCAAGAGCAGCAGGCAAGAACCTCGCCGCAAGGGCCCCGAGGACCCTGACAAGGGGCTGTGCTCAGTGCTACAGAGGACAAGAAGCAACCCCCGGGGGCCACCCTGGCGGCCCACCCGGGAGTCTAGCAAGCTTCCTCCCCCCGGATGCGGGGCACGAGGGCCACCTTCGTGGAGCAGGAGCAGCAGGCACCTAGCCAAAAGGGCCCAAAGAAGCCCTGGCAGGGGCCGTGTGCTCGGTGCTGCAGAGGAAGGCAAAAAACCCCCGGGGACACTTGCTAGCCCACCTTGGGGGAAAAAAAAAGCCTTCCTCCCCCCAGCTGCAGGGCACGAGAGGCCATCTTCGTGGTGCATGAGCAGCAGGCAGTAACCTAGCCAAAAAGGACCAGAGGAGCCCTGCGCTGACTAGTGGTCATGCTCAATGCTGCAGAGGAAGGCAAAAAACCCCCGGGGACCAGTGCCAATCTGCCCCGGGGGAAAATTCCTTCCTGACCCCAGAGCTGGCGATCGGCTATTCCCTGAGCATGTGAGCAAGACCTGCCTCCTCGTCCCACAGGCTGGTCACGCCTCCCAGGAGATGCCCAAGCCCTATTCTCCCTCAACCTGCAGCCATCTCCGGGGCTTCCCAGAGTGGCCAAATGCCCCCGGCCCCATCGACCTTGGGGGCAAGAATCCCTCCCGCGCCTGGCAGGAGACCAGTGCGTGCTCCAAAGCACTGGGACCCCTGGGCAACATCTCCGCATCCCATTTCTTACGGCTGCTGCCACTGGCTCTGCAGGGCATGAGGACGGCGAGCTCTGCAGTGCTCCTCAAGAAGACACTCCCTTGCTCTTGCCACCGCTTTCCAGCTGAAAAGGCCCGATAGCCTCGGGCACCGCCAGCTCTTGCTGGTTCTTCTCATCTCCAGCAGCCTCGTCCAGCCTCCGGTCTTCCTCCCTCAGCCCCCTCCAAGGCATTCTGCCAGCTCTTCAAGGACTTCCTCTCGGATGTCTGCGGGCTGCCCCCGGGCCAGCTCTGTGGCGACGGGAGGATGCCCCCTTTTATCCCGCCCCGGGGCATTGTGACTGCTGCGTTGCCGGGCGGTGGCACTGTGCCATGGGGGTGACCGCCCCGCCCCCCCGCCCCGCGCAGCCCCGCCCGCCGCCCCTCTGCCCAGCGTCCTTTGGAGGAAGGCCTTTGGGGTGCTGGCCCCGAGGCAGTCCCTGTGGCCCGGGGGGCTGTCCCTTCTCCTTGCTGGCCACGCACTGGGCACAGCTGCTGAGCGTCCCGGACGCGTCCTCTGCCACTCGGCTCCCAAGGACAAACCTAGTGCCGTTACTCTTCTCTCAGGCTGCGGCAGAAACCAACCCTGCAGCCCGAAGACCACCCCCATTAGCCGTCCCCTCTCTGCGCCACAGCTAACGGCCACGAGCTCACGCAGCGAGGAGGACCAGGGACTTGACCTGGCTGAACACAAACCCTTTTCCGGGGGGCGCAACGGGGGTGACTTCAGCAGCCGCAGCCTGGGGGAAAGCCAAAGTGCAACCAGAGCCAGAGGTTGGGATGGACGGTGCCAAGAGACCACCATGGAAAGAACACAGGCTCTGAAAAACGGCGGAGCGGAGGTTACACTGGTGTGCTGGAAAGGCTGCTCATTTTCAGACCTAGAACCTTTGGCTCCGTGCCCAAAGCACAGGCAGGCAAACGACGACTCTTCCAAACTGTCAAAACAGCCCATTGCTGCTATCGCCCTCACATCCCCTTTTCCCACTGAAACCCAGCTGCGCAGTTGGCCGTGTTTAGACGGGATACAAAACTGCAGGCATTTAGGGAGGAGGAATGATCAGTTGCTGCTGATCATGCCGCTGTGGGTAAGGAGTTGGCTGGCCAGGTGGCCATCCGACACTAAAAGGCAAGTGCCTCTCTTTAAGAGTCCCGACGCGCCTGGAAGACCGCTGCCAAGAAGGACGCAGGATTTTGCCTTTTATAGGCCCGCCTGAAACCACCCGAGAACGTCGGTGTGGTGAAATTCTTGATGACGTTATTCCCATACAAAGGAACTTCATTGTTTGGGTTGTTTGAAATTGATTAAAGCAACTACAACAAACACTCTTCTGGCACACTCTTGGTAACTCGTTTGCAAAACGGGTGCGATTAGTGCAGAAAGCTGCCAGCGTCTGGCTATCCGTTCAAGAATCTCAACATTGTCATGCCAGCTCAGTGTGGAGAGACAACAGGCCCGAGCACGTGCCCAAACGTGGCTCTGGTGTGGCTCAGCGGGCTAGAGGTTCCTGGCAAGGGAACTGGAGGCCAGAGACGAACCTCAACAGAACCTAACCCGTACCTCAACAGAACATTAAACTGTTCAAGTACTCGTGCAAATCATAGACAATCCAAAACGCCCCACACAGATGCCTGGAGGCGTCGCTATTACCATCACGTGAATGACACGGTAGGTCCTGCCAGACCTACGGCCTGCAAAACCTGAAGACGACCAGCACACAGGCGCATACGTATCGATCTCGTTCTGTCCTCGCCAAAACTGCTGGCTGAGCTGCCATCAGCCTCAGTGACGGACAGCAGGCAAGACTCTCTCATCTGGCTTAGCTCACATGCAGCTCCTAGGAAAAGAGCTCTTTCAGAAAAGTCAGGTCTGGTTATGTTGGGAAAGTGTTTCAAGGAAATGTTTTTAATACTCTAGGTTGGTAGAGTATGGCATGGTAATACTCTAAGCATGGTAATCTCCCTCCAAGTCCTAGCTCTGCCACCGATAACCTGCTTGCTCATCAAAACCGATTCAATGTTATTCCTTGGAAATCTCTACCTTTCTTTCTTGGCACCAAAAGGGTGGCACTTCTTTCCGAGTGCAAGAGGAGTTACATAGGGTATACAGACAGCCCACGGAAAACGGAGAAATGAGTCTGGGATCACTTGCATCCACATTCCTTGGCATTCCAAGACTCCTATCCCACTCCTTTCCTTGCCAGCAGTCAAGAAAGACAGCCTGCGCAACATGTACAAGATGCTGACTTGGCCAGTGTCCTGCTTTCGGCTGGGACAGAGTTAATTTTCTTCCTAGTAGCTGGTACAGTGCTGTGTTTTGGATTTAGGATGAGAAGAAAGTTGATAACACACTGATGTTGGAGTTGTTGCTAAGTAGTGTATACACTAGTCAAGGACTTTTCAGCTTCCCGTGCTCTGCCAGGTGCACAAGCAGCTGGGAGGGGGCACAGCCAAGACAGTTGCCCCAAACTGGCCAAAGGGCTATTCCATACCATATGGAGTCACACTAAGGATATAAACTGTGGGGAGTTGGCGGGGGTTCGAGTTAACCCTAGGGGTTCGGGTTAGGGTTAGGGGTTAGGGTTAGAGGTTAGGATTAGGGTTAGGGTTAGGGGTTTGGGTTAGGGTTAGGGTCATTCGGGTTAGCTTTAGGGGTTAGGGTCATTAGGGTTAGCTTTAGGGGTTAGGGTTAGCTTTAGGGTTAAATGGTTGCAAGCCTCTTTGCTGTGAGCAATACCTGTTCATTGCCCTGTGGATTTCTTTTTTTTTTTTTGTTTTCCCCCTGGAGTCATTTTTAGAAATGCCTGAGCTGTTTCCCTTGGAAAAAGATCCCAAAACAAAAGAGCCAGAGAACAACAGGACTCTGTCAGAGCAAAGGTCCATGTGGCCCAATACTCTTGTCTCCAAGGTGGCCAACCGTCAACGTCTAAAGGAGAGCATATGAGCAGTGCAGGTCTACTTCTGCCGGGGTCCTGGGGGTGCTCATAGGCCTCAAGGGCTGGGACCGGCCTCCCCTGGCATCCCCACCCACACCGTCTCCTGCCAAGGGCCCAGGGGACGTGGTGTCTCAGCTCAGCCTGGGGGCCTTCGGTTCCTGCCTGAGCAATGGTGTGGGTGTGCCCGCCTCTGCCCCTCTCTCCTGCATGGGCCTGGGACCTGCACTGCAGAGAGCTGCTCTCCTGCATGGACCCCTCAGACCTAGGTCATAGCTTGTCATGCAGAGCTAGATGCAGAACAGAGCAGAACTATTCTATTCTGTTCTGTTCTAGTCTAGTCTAGTCTATTGCCTGCGCTCACCGGGAGTCGAGTAACAGCGAGACTGTTACTTGCCGGAAATGCCAGGGGGATTTCAGCTCCAAAAACACTTTCAAGGGCACAAATCAGAAAGATTACAAGTGGAAGCAGGGGTTTATGTTGAGATTTTATTTTCTGTTCTCTCATTTTCTCTCCTTTTCTCTCATTGCCTGGTATTGGATGGTATTTTAGGGTGTTTTTCGGAATGTGTTTCACAGCCGCTGCTCACAAGCATTAACACAACGCGCAGGTGTAGCCAGGAGCAGGCTGATGCATTCTTCAGTTCAGCTTGCAAAAAAGATCACTTGCAGTGTGGCAAAGGCACGTCACAGAGCTACAGAAAGTAGCAGCGGGAAGAGAGGCCAAGCAGTGCCTGTTTCCTGAAGAGTGAAGACTTGAAGAACGAGGATCAGCACCAACCGCACACAAAAGACGACGAAGAAGAAGGGGTGTGTGGTAGCGTGGGGCATTTTCCAAAGCAGGACACATGTCGATGACAAGCAGCCTTTTTGCCTTCCCAAACTTGCTGCGCTGTGCTTCTTGGCCAGGGATGCATGACAAGCACTCTCGTGCCTGCCCCGCGCTTGTATCGCATGCAGGGAGAGCTGCAAAGTGGCAGCTCCTGATGGTGCAGCAAGCCTGCAGCCCTGCCAAGCACGGGCTGTTTTGCACAAGCAAGAACCCCTGGGGAAACGGAGCCAAGGGAAGAGCAGAGCTCGCTCCCACTGCAAACTTGCAATGGGCAAGAGAGCCCCAGGCAGCCAGGGCGCAAGTGGCACCTTGGCGGTGCAAGAGCAGCAGGCAAGAACCTCGCCGCAAGGGCCCCGAGGACCCTGACAAGGGGCTGTGCTCAGTGCTACAGAGGACAAGAAGCAACCCCCGGGGGCCACCCTGGCGGCCCACCCGGGAGTCTAGCAAGCTTCCTCCCCCCGGATGCGGGGCACGAGGGCCACCTTCGTGGAGCAGGAGCAGCAGGCACCTAGCCAAAACGGCCCAAAGAAGCCCTGGCAGGGGCCGTGTGCTCGGTGCTGCAGAGGAAGGCAAAAAACCCCCGGGGACACTTGCTAGCCCACCTTGGGGGAAAAAAAAAGCCTTCCTCCCCCCAGCTGCAGGGCACGAGAGGCCATCTTCGTGGTGCATGAGCAGCAGGCAGTAACCTAGCCAAAAAGGACCAGAGGAGCCCTGCGCTGACTAGTGGTCATGCTCAATGCTGCAGAGGAAGGCAAAAAACCCCCGGGGACCAGTGCCAATCTGCCCCGGGGGAAAATTCCTTCCTGACCCCAGAGCTGGCGATCGGCTATTCCCTGAGCATGTGAGCAAGACCTGCCTCCTCGTCCCACAGGCTGGTCACGCCTCCCAGGAGATGCCCAAGCCCTGTTCTCCCTCAACCTGCAGCCATCTCCGGGGCTTCCCAGAGTGGCCAAATGCCCCCGGCCCCATCGACCTTGGGGGCAAGAATCCCTCCCGCGCCTGGCAGGAGACCAGTGCGTGCTCCAAAGCACTGGGACCCCTGGGCAACATCTCCGCATCCCATTTCTTACGGCTGCTGCCACTGGCTCTGCAGGGCATGAGGACGGCGAGCTCTGCAGTGCTCCTCAAGAAGACACTCCCTTGCTCTTGCCACCGCTTTCCAGCTGAAAAGGCCCGATAGCCTCGGGCACCGCCAGCTCTTGCTGGTTCTTCTCATCTCCAGCAGCCTCGTCCAGCCTCCGGTCTTCCTCCCTCAGCCCCCTCCAAGGCATTCTGCCAGCTCTTCAAGGACTTCCTCTCGGATGTCTGCGGGCTGCCCCCGGGCCAGCTCTGTGGCGACGGGAGGATGCCCCCTTTTATCCCGCCCCGGGGCATTGTGACTGCTGCGTTGCCGGGCGGTGGCACTGTGCCATGGGGGTGACCGCCCCGCCCCCCCGCCCCGCGCAGCCCCGCCCGCCGCCCCTCTGCCCAGCGTCCTTTGGAGGAAGGCCTTTGGGGTGCTGGCCCCGAGGCAGTCCCTGTGCCCCGGGGGCCCGGGGGGCTGTCCCTTCTCCTTGCTGGCCACGCACTGGGCACAGCTGCTGAGCGTCCCGGACGCGTCCTCTGCCACTCGGCTCCCAAGGACAAACCTAGTGCCGTTACTCTTCTCTCAGGCTGCGGCAGAAACCAACCCTGCAGCCCGAAGACCACCCCCATTAGCCGTCCCCTCTCTGCGCCACAGCTAACGGCCACGAGCTCACGCAGCGAGGAGGACCAGGGACTTGACCTGGCTGAACACAAACCCTTTTCCGGGGGGCGCAACGGGGGTGACTTCAGCAGCCGCAGCCTGGGGGAAAGCCAAAGTGCAACCAGAGCCAGAGGTTGGGATGGACGGTGCCAAGAGACCACCATGGAAAGAACACAGGCTCTGAAAAACGGCGGAGCGGAGGTTACACTGGTGTGCTGGAAAGGCTGCTCATTTTCAGACCTAGAACCTTTGGCTCCGTGCCCAAAGCACAGGCAGGCAAACGACGACTCTTCCAAACTGTCAAAACAGCCCATTGCTGCTATCGCCCTCACATCCCCTTTTCCCACTGAAACCCAGCTGCGCAGTTGGCCGTGTTTAGACGGGATACAAAACTGCAGGCATTTAGGGAGGAGGAATGATCAGTTGCTGCTGATCATGCCGCTGTGGGTAAGGAGTTGGCTGGCCAGGTGGCCATCCGACACTAAAAGGCAAGTGCCTCTCTTTAAGAGTCCCGACGCGCCTGGAAGACCGCTGCCAAGAAGGACGCAGGATTTTGCCTTTTATAGGCCCGCCTGAAACCACCCGAGAACGTCGGTGTGGTGAAATTCTTGATGACGTTATTCCCATACAAAGGAACTTCATTGTTTGGGTTGTTTGAAATTGATTAAAGCAACTACAACAAACACTCTTCTGGCACACTCTTGGTAACTCGTTTGCAAAACGGGTGCGATTAGTGCAGAAAGCTGCCAGCGTCTGGCTATCCGTTCAAGAATCTCAACATTGTCATGCCAGCTCAGTGTGGAGAGACAACAGGCCCGAGCACGTGCCCAAACGTGGCTCTGGTGTGGCTCAGCGGGCTAGAGGTTCCTGGCAAGGGAACTGGAGGCCAGAGACGAACCTCAACAGAACCTAACCCGTACCTCAACAGAACATTAAACTGTTCAAGTACTCGTGCAAATCATAGACAATCCAAAACGCCCCACACAGATGCCTGGAGGCGTCGCTATTACCATCACGTGAATGACACGGTAGGTCCTGCCAGACCTACGGCCTGCAAAACCTGAAGACGACCAGCACACAGGCGCATACGTATCGATCTCGTTCTGTCCTCGCCAAAACTGCTGGCTGAGCTGCCATCAGCCTCAGTGACGGACAGCAGGCAAGACTCTCTCATCTGGCTTAGCTCACATGCAGCTCCTAGGAAAAGAGCTCTTTCAGAAAAGTCAGGTCTGGTTATGTTGGGAAAGTGTTTCAAGGAAATGTTTTTAATACTCTAGGTTGGTAGAGTATGGCATGGTAATACTCTAAGCATGGTAATCTCCCTCCAAGTCCTAGCTCTGCCACCGATAACCTGCTTGCTCATCAAAACCGATTCAATGTTATTCCTTGGAAATCTCTACCTTTCTTTCTTGGCACCAAAAGGGTGGCACTTCTTTCCGAGTGCAAGAGGAGTTACATAGGGTATACAGACAGCCCACGGAAAACGGAGAAATGAGTCTGGGATCACTTGCATCCACATTCCTTGGCATTCCAAGACTCCTATCCCACTCCTTTCCTTGCCAGCAGTCAAGAAAGACAGCCTGCGCAACATGTACAAGATGCTGACTTGGCCAGTGTCCTGCTTTCGGCTGGGACAGAGTTAATTTTCTTCCTAGTAGCTGGTACAGTGCTGTGTTTTGTATTTAGGATGAGAAGAAAGTTGATAACACACTGATGTTGGAGTTGTTGCTAAGTAGTGTATACACTAGTCAAGGACTTTTCAGCTTCCCGTGCTCTGCCAGGTGCACAAGCAGCTGGGAGGGGGCACAGCCAAGACAGTTGCCCCAAACTGGCCAAAGGGCTATTCCATACCATATGGAGTCACACTAAGGATATAAACTGTGGGGAGTTGGCGGGGGTTCGAGTTAACCCTAGGGGTTCGGGTTAGGGTTAGGGGTTAGGGTTAGAGGTTAGGATTAGGGTTAGGGTTAGGGGTTTGGGTTAGGGTTAGGGTCATTCGGGTTAGCTTTAGGGGTTAGGGTCATTAGGGTTAGCTTTAGGGGTTAGGGTTAGCTTTAGGGTTAAATGGTTGCAAGCCTCTTTGCTGTGAGCAATACCTGTTCATTGCCCTGTGGATTTCTTTTTTTTTTTTTGTTTTCCCCCTGGAGTCATTTTTAGAAATGCCTGAGCTGTTTCCCTTGGAAAAAGATCCCAAAACAAAAGAGCCAGAGAACAACAGGACTCTGTCAGAGCAAAGGTCCATGTGGCCCAATACTCTTGTCTCCAAGGTGGCCAACCGTCAACGTCTAAAGGAGAGCATATGAGCAGTGCAGGTCTACTTCTGCCGGGGTCCTGGGGGTGCTCATAGGCCTCAAGGGCTGGGACCGGCCTCCCCTGGCATCCCCACCCACACCGTCTCCTGCCAAGGGCCCAGGGGACGTGGTGTCTCAGCTCAGCCTGGGGGCCTTCGGTTCCTGCCTGAGCAATGGTGTGGGTGTGCCCGCCTCTGCCCCTCTCTCCTGCATGGGCCTGGGACCTGCACTGCAGAGAGCTGCTCTCCTGCATGGACCCCTCAGACCTAGGTCATAGCTTGTCATGCAGAGCTAGATGCAGAACAGAGCAGAACTATTCTATTCTGTTCTGTTCTAGTCTAGTCTAGTCTATTGCCTGCGCTCACCGGGAGTCGAGTAACAGCGAGACTGCTACTTGCCGGAAATGCCAGGGGGATTTCAGCTCCAAAAACACTTTCAGGGGCACAAATCAGAAAGATTACAAGTGGAAGCAGGGGTTTATGTTGAGATTTTATTTTCTGTTCTCTCATTTTCTCTCCTTTTCTCTCATTGCCTGGTATTGGATGGTATTTTAGGGTGTTTTTCGGAATGTGTTTCACAGCCGCTGCTCACAAGCATTAACACAACGCGCAGGTGTAGCCAGGAGCAGGCTGATGCATTCTTCAGTTCAGCTTGCAAAAAAGATCACTTGCAGTGTGGCAAAGGCACGTCACAGAGCTACAGAAAGTAGCAGCGGGAAGAGAGGCCAAGCAGTGCCTGTTTCCTGAAGAGTGAAGACTTGAAGAACGAGGATCAGCACCAACCGCACACAAAAGACGACGAAGAAGAAGGGGTGTGTGGTAGCGTGGGGCATTTTCCAAAGCAGGACACATGTCGATGACAAGCAGCCTTTTTGCCTTCCCAAACTTGCTGCGCTGTGCTTCTTGGCCAGGGATGCATGACAAGCACTCTCGTGCCTGCCCCGCGCTTGTATCGCATGCAGGGAGAGCTGCAAAGTGGCAGCTCCTGATGGTGCAGCAAGCCTGCAGCCCTGCCAAGCACGGGCTGTTTTGCACAAGCAAGAACCCCTGGGGAAACGGAGCCAAGGGAAGAGCAGAGCTCGCTCCCACTGCAAACTTGCAATGGGCAAGAGAGCCCCAGGCAGCCAGGGCGCAAGTGGCACCTTGGCGGTGCAAGAGCAGCAGGCAAGAACCTCGCCGCAAGGGCCCCGAGGACCCTGACAAGGGGCTGTGCTCAGTGCTACAGAGGACAAGAAGCAACCCCCGGGGGCCACCCTGGCGGCCCACCCGGGAGTCTAGCAAGCTTCCTCCCCCCGGATGCGGGGCACGAGGGCCACCTTCGTGGAGCAGGAGCAGCAGGCACCTAGCCAAAAGGGCCCAAAGAAGCCCTGGCAGGGGCCGTGTGCTCGGTGCTGCAGAGGAAGGCAAAAAACCCCCGGGGACACTTGCTAGCCCACCTTGGGGGAAAAAAAAAGCCTTCCTCCCCCCAGCTGCAGGGCACGAGAGGCCATCTTCGTGGTGCATGAGCAGCAGGCAGTAACCTAGCCAAAAAGGACCAGAGGAGCCCTGCGCTGACTAGTGGTCATGCTCAATGCTGCAGAGGAAGGCAAAAAACCCCCGGGGACCAGTGCCAATCTGCCCCGGGGGAAAATTCCTTCCTGACCCCAGAGCTGGCGATCGGCTATTCCCTGAGCATGTGAGCAAGACCTGCCTCCTCGTCCCACAGGCTGGTCACGCCTCCCAGGAGATGCCCAAGCCCTGTTCTCCCTCAACCTGCAGCCATCTCCGGGGCTTCCCAGAGTGGCCAAATGCCCCCGGCCCCATCGACCTTGGGGGCAAGAATCCCTCCCGCGCCTGGCAGGAGACCAGTGCGTGCTCCAAAGCACTGGGACCCCTGGGCAACATCTCCGCATCCCATTTCTTACGGCTGCTGCCACTGGCTCTGCAGGGCATGAGGACGGCGAGCTCTGCAGTGCTCCTCAAGAAGACACTCCCTTGCTCTTGCCACCGCTTTCCAGCTGAAAAGGCCCGATAGCCTCGGGCACCGCCAGCTCTTGCTGGTTCTTCTCATCTCCAGCAGCCTCGTCCAGCCTCCGGTCTTCCTCCCTCAGCCCCCTCCAAGGCATTCTGCCAGCTCTTCAAGGACTTCCTCTCGGATGTCTGCGGGCTGCCCCCGGGCCAGCTCTGTGGCGACGGGAGGATGCCCCCTTTTATCCCGCCCCGGGGCATTGTGACTGCTGCGTTGCCGGGCGGTGGCACTGTGCCATGGGGGTGACCGCCCCGCCCCCCCGCCCCGCGCAGCCCCGCCCGCCGCCCCTCTGCCCAGCGTCCTTTGGAGGAAGGCCTTTGGGGTGCTGGCCCCGAGGCAGTCCCTGTGCCCCGGGGGCCCGGGGGGCTGTCCCTTCTCCTTGCTGGCCACGCACTGGGCACAGCTGCTGAGCGTCCCGGACGCGTCCTCTGCCACTCGGCTCCCAAGGACAAACCTAGTGCCGTTACTCTTCTCTCAGGCTGCGGCAGAAACCAACCCTGCAGCCCGAAGACCACCCCCATTAGCCGTCCCCTCTCTGCGCCACAGCTAACGGCCACGAGCTCACGCAGCGAGGAGGACCAGGGACTTGACCTGGCTGAACACAAACCCTTTTCCGGGGGGCGCAACGGGGGTGACTTCAGCAGCCGCAGCCTGGGGGAAAGCCAAAGTGCAACCAGAGCCAGAGGTTGGGATGGACGGTGCCAAGAGACCACCATGGAAAGAACACAGGCTCTGAAAAACGGCGGAGCGGAGGTTACACTGGTGTGCTGGAAAGGCTGCTCATTTTCAGACCTAGAACCTTTGGCTCCGTGCCCAAAGCACAGGCAGGCAAACGACGACTCTTCCAAACTGTCAAAACAGCCCATTGCTGCTATCGCCCTCACATCCCCTTTTCCCACTGAAACCCAGCTGCGCAGTTGGCCGTGTTTAGACGGGATACAAAACTGCAGGCATTTAGGGAGGAGGAATGATCAGTTGCTGCTGATCATGCCGCTGTGGGTAAGGAGTTGGCTGGCCAGGTGGCCATCCGACACTAAAAGGCAAGTGCCTCTCTTTAAGAGTCCCGACGCGCCTGGAAGACCGCTGCCAAGAAGGACGCAGGATTTTGCCTTTTATAGGCCCGCCTGAAACCACCCGAGAACGTCGGTGTGGTGAAATTCTTGATGACGTTATTCCCATACAAAGGAACTTCATTGTTTGGGTTGTTTGAAATTGATTAAAGCAACTACAACAAACACTCTTCTGGCACACTCTTGGTAACTCGTTTGCAAAACGGGTGCGATTAGTGCAGAAAGCTGCCAGCGTCTGGCTATCCGTTCAAGAATCTCAACATTGTCATGCCAGCTCAGTGTGGAGAGACAACAGGCCCGAGCACGTGCCCAAACGTGGCTCTGGTGTGGCTCAGCGGGCTAGAGGTTCCTGGCAAGGGAACTGGAGGCCAGAGACGAACCTCAACAGAACCTAACCCGTACCTCAACAGAACATTAAACTGTTCAAGTACTCGTGCAAATCATAGACAATCCAAAACGCCCCACACAGATGCCTGGAGGCGTCGCTATTACCATCACGTGAATGACACGGTAGGTCCTGCCAGACCTACGGCCTGCAAAACCTGAAGACGACCAGCACACAGGCGCATACGTATCGATCTCGTTCTGTCCTCGCCAAAACTGCTGGCTGAGCTGCCATCAGCCTCAGTGACGGACAGCAGGCAAGACTCTCTCATCTGGCTTAGCTCACATGCAGCTCCTAGGAAAAGAGCTCTTTCAGAAAAGTCAGGTCTGGTTATGTTGGGAAAGTGTTTCAAGGAAATGTTTTTAATACTCTAGGTTGGTAGAGTATGGCATGGTAATACTCTAAGCATGGTAATCTCCCTCCAAGTCCTAGCTCTGCCACCGATAACCTGCTTGCTCATCAAAACCGATTCAATGTTATTCCTTGGAAATCTCTACCTTTCTTTCTTGGCACCAAAAGGGTGGCACTTCTTTCCGAGTGCAAGAGGAGTTACATAGGGTATACAGACAGCCCACGGAAAACGGAGAAATGAGTCTGGGATCACTTGCATCCACATTCCTTGGCATTCCAAGACTCCTATCCCACTCCTTTCCTTGCCAGCAGTCAAGAAAGACAGCCTGCGCAACATGTACAAGATGCTGACTTGGCCAGTGTCCTGCTTTCGGCTGGGACAGAGTTAATTTTCTTCCTAGTAGCTGGTACAGTGCTGTGTTTTGTATTTAGGATGAGAAGAAAGTTGATAACACACTGATGTTGGAGTTGTTGCTAAGTAGTGTATACACTAGTCAAGGACTTTTCAGCTTCCCGTGCTCTGCCAGGTGCACAAGCAGCTGGGAGGGGGCACAGCCAAGACAGTTGCCCCAAACTGGCCAAAGGGCTATTCCATACCATATGGAGTCACACTAAGGATATAAACTGTGGGGAGTTGGCGGGGGTTCGAGTTAACCCTAGGGGTTCGGGTTAGGGTTAGGGGTTAGGGTTAGAGGTTAGGATTAGGGTTAGGGTTAGGGGTTTGGGTTAGGGTTAGGGTCATTCGGGTTAGCTTTAGGGGTTAGGGTCATTAGGGTTAGCTTTAGGGGTTAGGGTTAGCTTTAGGGTTAAATGGTTGCAAGCCTCTTTGCTGTGAGCAATACCTGTTCATTGCCCTGTGGATTTCTTTTTTTTTTTTTTGTTTTCCCCCTGGAGTCATTTTTAGAAATGCCTGAGCTGTTTCCCTTGGAAAAAGATCCCAAAACAAAAGAGCCAGAGAACAACAGGACTCTGTCAGAGCAAAGGTCCATGTGGCCCAATACTCTTGTCTCCAAGGTGGCCAACCGTCAACGTCTAAAGGAGAGCATATGAGCAGTGCAGGTCTACTTCTGCCGGGGTCCTGGGGGTGCTCATAGGCCTCAAGGGCTGGGACCGGCCTCCCCTGGCATCCCCACCCACACCGTCTCCTGCCAAGGGCCCAGGGGACGTGGTGTCTCAGCTCAGCCTGGGGGCCTTCGGTTCCTGCCTGAGCAATGGTGTGGGTGTGCCCGCCTCTGCCCCTCTCTCCTGCATGGGCCTGGGACCTGCACTGCAGAGAGCTGCTCTCCTGCATGGACCCCTCAGACCTAGGTCATAGCTTGTCATGCAGAGCTAGATGCAGAACAGAGCAGAACTATTCTATTCTGTTCTGTTCTAGTCTAGTCTAGTCTATTGCCTGCGCTCACCGGGAGTCGAGTAACAGCGAGACTGTTACTTGCCGGAAATGCCAGGGGGATTTCAGCTCCAAAAACACTTTCAAGGGCACAAATCAGAAAGATTACAAGTGGAAGCAGGGGTTTATGTTGAGATTTTATTTTCTGTTCTCTCACTTTCTCTCCTTTTCTCTCATTGCCTGGTATTGGATGGTATTTTAGGGTGTTTTTCGGAATGTGTTTCACAGCCGCTGCTCACAAGCATTAACACAACGCGCAGGTGTAGCCAGGAGCAGGCTGATGCATTCTTCAGTTCAGCTTGCAAAAAAGATCACTTGCAGTGTGGCAAAGGCACGTCACAGAGCTACAGAAAGTAGCAGCGGGAAGAGAGGCCAAGCAGTGCCTGTTTCCTGAAGAGTGAAGACTTGAAGAACGAGGATCAGCACCAACCGCACACAAAAGACGACGAAGAAGAAGGGGTGTGTGGTAGCGTGGGGCATTTTCCAAAGCAGGACACATGTCGATGACAAGCAGCCTTTTTGCCTTCCCAAACTTGCTGCGCTGTGCTTCTTGGCCAGGGATGCATGACAAGCACTCTCGTGCCTGCCCCGCGCTTGTATCGCATGCAGGGAGAGCTGCAAAGTGGCAGCTCCTGATGGTGCAGCAAGCCTGCAGCCCTGCCGAGCACGGGCTGTTTTGCACAAGCAAGAACCCCTGGGGAAACGGAGCCAAGGGAAGAGCAGAGCTCGCTCCCACTGCAAACTTGCAATGGGCAAGAGAGCCCCAGGCAGCCAGGGCGCAAGTGGCACCTTGGCGGTGCAAGAGCAGCAGGCAAGAACCTCGCCGCAAGGGCCCCGAGGACCCTGACAAGGGGCTGTGCTCAGTGCTACAGAGGACAAGAAGCAACCCCCGGGGGCCACCCTGGCGGCCCACCCGGGAGTCTAGCAAGCTTCCTCCCCCCGGATGCGGGGCACGAGGGCCACCTTCGTGGAGCAGGAGCAGCAGGCACCTAGCCAAAAGGGCCCAAAGAAGCCCTGGCAGGGGCCGTGTGCTCGGTGCTGCAGAGGAAGGCAAAAAACCCCCGGGGACACTTGCTAGCCCACCTTGGGGGAAAAAAAAAGCCTTCCTCCCCCCAGCTGCAGGGCACGAGAGGCCATCTTCGTGGTGCATGAGCAGCAGGCAGTAACCTAGCCAAAAAGGACCAGAGGAGCCCTGCGCTGACTAGTGGTCATGCTCAATGCTGCAGAGGAAGGCAAAAAACCCCCGGGGACCAGTGCCAATCTGCCCCGGGGGAAAATTCCTTCCTGACCCCAGAGCTGGCGATCGGCTATTCCCTGAGCATGTGAGCAAGACCTGCCTCCTCGTCCCACAGGCTGGTCACGCCTCCCAGGAGGTGCCCAAGCCCTATTCTCCCTCAACCTGCAGCCATCTCCGGGGCTTCCCAGAGTGGCCAAATGCCCCCGGCCCCATCGACCTTGGGGGCAAGAATCCCTCCCGCGCCTGGCAGGAGACCAGTGCGTGCTCCAAAGCACTGGGACCCCTGGGCAACATCTCCGCATCCCATTTCTTACGGCTGCTGCCACTGGCTCCGCAGGGCATGAGGACGGCGAGCTCTGCAGTGCTCCTCAAGAAGACACTCCCTTGCTCTTGCCACCGCTTTCCAGCTGAAAAGGCCCGATAGCCTTGGGCACCGCCAGCTCTTGCTGGTTCTTCTCATCTCCAGCAGCCTCGTCCAGCCTCCGGTCTTCCTCCCTCAGCCCCCTCCAAGGCATTCTGCCAGCTCTTCAAGGACTTCCTCTCGGATGTCTGCGGGCTGCCCCCGGGCCAGCTCTGTGGCGACGGGAGGATGCCCCCTTTTATCCCGCCCCGGGGCATTGTGACTGCTGCGTTGCCGGGCGGTGGCACTGTGCCATGGGGGTGACCGCCCCGCCCCCCCGCCCCGCGCAGCCCCGCCCGCCGCCCCTCTGCCCAGCGTCCTTTGGAGGAAGGCCTTTGGGGTGCTGGCCCCGAGGCAGTCCCTGTGCCCCAGGGGCCCGGGGGGCTGTCCCTTCTCCTTGCTGGCCACGCACTGGGCACAGCTGCTGAGCGTCCCGGACGCGTCCTCTGCCACTCGGCTCCCAAGGACAAACCTAGTGCCGTTACTCTTCTCTCAGGCTGCGGCAGAAACCAACCCTGCAGCCCGAAGACCACCCCCATTAGCCGTCCCCTCTCTGCGCCACAGCTAACGGCCACGAGCTCACGCAGCGAGGAGGACCAGGGACTTGACCTGGCTGAACACAAACCCTTTTCCGGGGGGCGCAACGGGGGTGACTTCAGCAGCCGCAGCCTGGGGGAAAGCCAAAGTGCAACCAGAGCCAGAGGTTGGGATGGACGGTGCCAAGAGACCACCATGGAAAGAACACAGGCTCTGAAAAACGGCGGAGCGGAGGTTACACTGGTGTGCTGGAAAGGCTGCTCATTTTCAGACCTAGAACCTTTGGCTCCGTGCCCAAAGCACAGGCAGGCAAACGACGACTCTTCCAAACTGTCAAAACAGCCCATTGCTGCTATCGCCCTCACATCCCCTTTTCCCACTGAAACCCAGCTGCGCAGTTGGCCGTGTTTAGACGGGATACAAAACTGCAGGCATTTAGGGAGGAGGAATGATCAGTTGCTGCTGATCATGCCGCTGTGGGTAAGGAGTTGGCTGGCCAGGTGGCCATCCGACACTAAAAGGCAAGTGCCTCTCTTTAAGAGTCCCGACGCGCCTGGAAGACCGCTGCCAAGAAGGACGCAGGATTTTGCCTTTTATAGGCCCGCCTGAAACCACCCGAGAACGTCGGTGTGGTGAAATTCTTGATGACGTTATTCCCATACAAAGGAACTTCATTGTTTGGGTTGTTTGAAATTGATTAAAGCAACTACAACAAACACTCTTCTGGCACACTCTTGGTAACTCGTTTGCAAAACGGGTGCGATTAGTGCAGAAAGCTGCCAGCGTCTGGCTATCCGTTCAAGAATCTCAACATTGTCATGCCAGCTCAGTGTGGAGAGACAACAGGCCCGAGCACGTGCCCAAACGTGGCTCTGGTGTGGCTCAGCGGGCTAGAGGTTCCTGGCAAGGGAACTGGAGGCCAGAGACGAACCTCAACAGAACCTAACCCGTACCTCAACAGAACATTAAACTGTTCAAGTACTCGTGCAAATCATAGACAATCCAAAACGCCCCACACAGATGCCTGGAGGCGTCGCTATTACCATCACGTGAATGACACGGTAGGTCCTGCCAGACCTACGGCCTGCAAAACCTGAAGACGACCAGCACACAGGCGCATACGTATCGATCTCGTTCTGTCCTCGCCAAAACTGCTGGCTGAGCTGCCATCAGCCTCAGTGACGGACAGCAGGCAAGACTCTCTCATCTGGCTTAGCTCACATGCAGCTCCTAGGAAAAGAGCTCTTTCAGAAAAGTCAGGTCTGGTTATGTTGGGAAAGTGTTTCAAGGAAATGTTTTTAATACTCTAGGTTGGTAGAGTATGGCATGGTAATACTCTAAGCATGGTAATCTCCCTCCAAGTCCTAGCTCTGCCACCGATAACCTGCTTGCTCATCAAAACCGATTCAATGTTATTCCTTGGAAATCTCTACCTTTCTTTCTTGGCACCAAAAGGGTGGCACTTCTTTCCGAGTGCAAGAGGAGTTACATAGGGTATACAGACAGCCCACGGAAAACGGAGAAATGAGTCTGGGATCACTTGCATCCACATTCCTTGGCATTCCAAGACTCCTATCCCACTCCTTTCCTTGCCAGCAGTCAAGAAAGACAGCCTGCGCAACATGTACAAGATGCTGACTTGGCCAGTGTCCTGCTTTCGGCTGGGACAGAGTTAATTTTCTTCCTAGTAGCTGGTACAGTGCTGTGTTTTGGATTTAGGATGAGAAGAAAGTTGATAACACACTGATGTTGGAGTTGTTGCTAAGTAGTGTATACACTAGTCAAGGACTTTTCAGCTTCCCGTGCTCTGCCAGGTGCACAAGCAGCTGGGAGGGGGCACAGCCAAGACAGTTGCCCCAAACTGGCCAAAGGGCTATTCCATACCATATGGAGTCACACTAAGGATATAAACTGTGGGGAGTTGGCGGGGGTTCGAGTTAACCCTAGGGGTTCGGGTTAGGGTTAGGGGTTAGGGTTAGAGGTTAGGATTAGGGTTAGGGTTAGGGGTTTGGGTTAGGGTTAGGGTCATTCGGGTTAGCTTTAGGGGTTAGGGTCATTAGGGTTAGCTTTAGGGGTTAGGGTTAGCTTTAGGGTTAAATGGTTGCAAGCCTCTTTGCTGTGAGCAATACCTGTTCATTGCCCTGTGGATTTCTTTTTTTTTTTTTGTTTTCCCCCTGGAGTCATTTTTAGAAATGCCTGAGCTGTTTCCCTTGGAAAAAGATCCCAAAACAAAAGAGCCAGAGAACAACAGGACTCTGTCAGAGCAAAGGTCCATGTGGCCCAATACTCTTGTCTCCAAGGTGGCCAACCGTCAACGTCTAAAGGAGAGCATATGAGCAGTGCAGGTCTACTTCTGCCGGGGTCCTGGGGGTGCTCATAGGCCTCAAGGGCTGGGACCGGCCTCCCCTGGCATCCCCACCCACACCGTCTCCTGCCAAGGGCCCAGGGGACGTGGTGTCTCAGCTCAGCCTGGGGGCCTTCGGTTCCTGCCTGAGCAATGGTGTGGGTGTGCCCGCCTCTGCCCCTCTCTCCTGCATGGGCCTGGGACCTGCACTGCAGAGAGCTGCTCTCCTGCATGGACCCCTCAGACCTAGGTCATAGCTTGTCATGCAGAGCTAGATGCAGAACAGAGCAGAACTATTCTATTCTGTTCTGTTCTAGTCTAGTCTAGTCTATTGCCTGCGCTCACCGGGAGTCGAGTAACAGCGAGACTGCTACTTGCCGGAAATGCCAGGGGGATTTCAGCTCCAAAAACACTTTCAGGGGCACAAATCAGAAAGATTACAAGTGGAAGCAGGGGTTTATGTTGAGATTTTATTTTCTGTTCTCTCATTTTCTCTCCTTTTCTCTCATTGCCTGGTATTGGATGGTATTTTAGGGTGTTTTTCGGAATGTGTTTCACAGCCGCTGCTCACAAGCATTAACACAACGCGCAGGTGTAGCCAGGAGCAGGCTGATGCATTCTTCAGTTCAGCTTGCAAAAAAGATCACTTGCAGTGTGGCAAAGGCACGTCACAGAGCTACAGAAAGTAGCAGCGGGAAGAGAGGCCAAGCAGTGCCTGTTTCCTGAAGAGTGAAGACTTGAAGAACGAGGATCAGCACCAACCGCACACAAAAGACGACGAAGAAGAAGGGGTGTGTGGTAGCGTGGGGCATTTTCCAAAGCAGGACACATGTCGATGACAAGCAGCCTTTTTGCCTTCCCAAACTTGCTGCGCTGTGCTTCTTGGCCAGGGATGCATGACAAGCACTCTCGTGCCTGCCCCGCGCTTGTATCGCATGCAGGGAGAGCTGCAAAGTGGCAGCTCCTGATGGTGCAGCAAGCCTGCAGCCCTGCCAAGCACGGGCTGTTTTGCACAAGCAAGAACCCCTGGGGAAACGGAGCCAAGGGAAGAGCAGAGCTCGCTCCCACTGCAAACTTGCAATGGGCAAGAGAGCCCCAGGCAGCCAGGGCGCAAGTGGCACCTTGGCGGTGCAAGAGCAGCAGGCAAGAACCTCGCCGCAAGGGCCCCGAGGACCCTGACAAGGGGCTGTGCTCAGTGCTACAGAGGACAAGAAGCAACCCCCGGGGGCCACCCTGGCGGCCCACCCGGGAGTCTAGCAAGCTTCCTCCCCCCGGATGCGGGGCACGAGGGCCACCTTCGTGGAGCAGGAGCAGCAGGCACCTAGCCAAAAGGGCCCAAAGAAGCCCTGGCAGGGGCCGTGTGCTCGGTGCTGCAGAGGAAGGCAAAAAACCCCCGGGGACACTTGCTAGCCCACCTTGGGGGAAAAAAAAAGCCTTCCTCCCCCCAGCTGCAGGGCACGAGAGGCCATCTTCGTGGTGCATGAGCAGCAGGCAGTAACCTAGCCAAAAAGGACCAGAGGAGCCCTGCGCTGACTAGTGGTCATGCTCAATGCTGCAGAGGAAGGCAAAAAACCCCCGGGGACCAGTGCCAATCTGCCCCGGGGGAAAATTCCTTCCTGACCCCAGAGCTGGCGATCGGCTATTCCCTGAGCATGTGAGCAAGACCTGCCTCCTCGTCCCACAGGCTGGTCACGCCTCCCAGGAGATGCCCAAGCCCTGTTCTCCCTCAACCTGCAGCCATCTCCGGGGCTTCCCAGAGTGGCCAAATGCCCCCGGCCCCATCGACCTTGGGGGCAAGAATCCCTCCCGCGCCTGGCAGGAGACCAGTGCGTGCTCCAAAGCACTGGGACCCCTGGGCAACATCTCCGCATCCCATTTCTTACGGCTGCTGCCACTGGCTCTGCAGGGCATGAGGACGGCGAGCTCTGCAGTGCTCCTCAAGAAGACACTCCCTTGCTCTTGCCACCGCTTTCCAGCTGAAAAGGCCCGATAGCCTCGGGCACCGCCAGCTCTTGCTGGTTCTTCTCATCTCCAGCAGCCTCGTCCAGCCTCCGGTCTTCCTCCCTCAGCCCCCTCCAAGGCATTCTGCCAGCTCTTCAAGGACTTCCTCTCGGATGTCTGCGGGCTGCCCCCGGGCCAGCTCTGTGGCGACGGGAGGATGCCCCCTTTTATCCCGCCCCGGGGCATTGTGACTGCTGCGTTGCCGGGCGGTGGCACTGTGCCATGGGGGTGACCGCCCCGCCCCCCCGCCCCGCGCAGCCCCGCCCGCCGCCCCTCTGCCCAGCGTCCTTTGGAGGAAGGCCTTTGGGGTGCTGGCCCCGAGGCAGTCCCTGTGCCCCGGGGGCCCGGGGGGCTGTCCCTTCTCCTTGCTGGCCACGCACTGGGCACAGCTGCTGAGCGTCCCGGACGCGTCCTCTGCCACTCGGCTCCCAAGGACAAACCTAGTGCCGTTACTCTTCTCTCAGGCTGCGGCAGAAACCAACCCTGCAGCCCGAAGACCACCCCCATTAGCCGTCCCCTCTCTGCGCCACAGCTAACGGCCACGAGCTCACGCAGCGAGGAGGACCAGGGACTTGACCTGGCTGAACACAAACCCTTTTCCGGGGGGCGCAACGGGGGTGACTTCAGCAGCCGCAGCCTGGGGGAAAGCCAAAGTGCAACCAGAGCCAGAGGTTGGGATGGACGGTGCCAAGAGACCACCATGGAAAGAACACAGGCTCTGAAAAACGGCGGAGCGGAGGTTACACTGGTGTGCTGGAAAGGCTGCTCATTTTCAGACCTAGAACCTTTGGCTCCGTGCCCAAAGCACAGGCAGGCAAACGACGACTCTTCCAAACTGTCAAAACAGCCCATTGCTGCTATCGCCCTCACATCCCCTTTTCCCACTGAAACCCAGCTGCGCAGTTGGCCGTGTTTAGACGGGATACAAAACTGCAGGCATTTAGGGAGGAGGAATGATCAGTTGCTGCTGATCATGCCGCTGTGGGTAAGGAGTTGGCTGGCCAGGTGGCCATCCGACACTAAAAGGCAAGTGCCTCTCTTTAAGAGTCCCGACGCGCCTGGAAGACCGCTGCCAAGAAGGACGCAGGATTTTGCCTTTTATAGGCCCGCCTGAAACCACCCGAGAACGTCGGTGTGGTGAAATTCTTGATGACGTTATTCCCATACAAAGGAACTTCATTGTTTGGGTTGTTTGAAATTGATTAAAGCAACTACAACAAACACTCTTCTGGCACACTCTTGGTAACTCGTTTGCAAAACGGGTGCGATTAGTGCAGAAAGCTGCCAGCGTCTGGCTATCCGTTCAAGAATCTCAACATTGTCATGCCAGCTCAGTGTGGAGAGACAACAGGCCCGAGCACGTGCCCAAACGTGGCTCTGGTGTGGCTCAGCGGGCTAGAGGTTCCTGGCAAGGGAACTGGAGGCCAGAGACGAACCTCAACAGAACCTAACCCGTACCTCAACAGAACATTAAACTGTTCAAGTACTCGTGCAAATCATAGACAATCCAAAACGCCCCACACAGATGCCTGGAGGCGTCGCTATTACCATCACGTGAATGACACGGTAGGTCCTGCCAGACCTACGGCCTGCAAAACCTGAAGACGACCAGCACACAGGCGCATACGTATCGATCTCGTTCTGTCCTCGCCAAAACTGCTGGCTGAGCTGCCATCAGCCTCAGTGACGGACAGCAGGCAAGACTCTCTCATCTGGCTTAGCTCACATGCAGCTCCTAGGAAAAGAGCTCTTTCAGAAAAGTCAGGTCTGGTTATGTTGGGAAAGTGTTTCAAGGAAATGTTTTTAATACTCTAGGTTGGTAGAGTATGGCATGGTAATACTCTAAGCATGGTAATCTCCCTCCAAGTCCTAGCTCTGCCACCGATAACCTGCTTGCTCATCAAAACCGATTCAATGTTATTCCTTGGAAATCTCTACCTTTCTTTCTTGGCACCAAAAGGGTGGCACTTCTTTCCGAGTGCAAGAGGAGTTACATAGGGTATACAGACAGCCCACGGAAAACGGAGAAATGAGTCTGGGATCACTTGCATCCACATTCCTTGGCATTCCAAGACTCCTATCCCACTCCTTTCCTTGCCAGCAGTCAAGAAAGACAGCCTGCGCAACATGTACAAGATGCTGACTTGGCCAGTGTCCTGCTTTCGGCTGGGACAGAGTTAATTTTCTTCCTAGTAGCTGGTACAGTGCTGTGTTTTGTATTTAGGATGAGAAGAAAGTTGATAACACACTGATGTTGGAGTTGTTGCTAAGTAGTGTATACACTAGTCAAGGACTTTTCAGCTTCCCGTGCTCTGCCAGGTGCACAAGCAGCTGGGAGGGGGCACAGCCAAGACAGTTGCCCCAAACTGGCCAAAGGGCTATTCCATACCATATGGAGTCACACTAAGGATATAAACTGTGGGGAGTTGGCGGGGGTTCGAGTTAACCCTAGGGGTTCGGGTTAGGGTTAGGGGTTAGGGTTAGAGGTTAGGATTAGGGTTAGGGTTAGGGGTTTGGGTTAGGGTTAGGGTCATTCGGGTTAGCTTTAGGGGTTAGGGTCATTAGGGTTAGCTTTAGGGGTTAGGGTTAGCTTTAGGGTTAAATGGTTGCAAGCCTCTTTGCTGTGAGCAATACCTGTTCATTGCCCTGTGGATTTCTTTTTTTTTTTTTTGTTTTCCCCCTGGAGTCATTTTTAGAAATGCCTGAGCTGTTTCCCTTGGAAAAAGATCCCAAAACAAAAGAGCCAGAGAACAACAGGACTCTGTCAGAGCAAAGGTCCATGTGGCCCAATACTCTTGTCTCCAAGGTGGCCAACCGTCAACGTCTAAAGGAGAGCATATGAGCAGTGCAGGTCTACTTCTGCCGGGGTCCTGGGGGTGCTCATAGGCCTCAAGGGCTGGGACCGGCCTCCCCTGGCATCCCCACCCACACCGTCTCCTGCCAAGGGCCCAGGGGACGTGGTGTCTCAGCTCAGCCTGGGGGCCTTCGGTTCCTGCCTGAGCAATGGTGTGGGTGTGCCCGCCTCTGCCCCTCTCTCCTGCATGGGCCTGGGACCTGCACTGCAGAGAGCTGCTCTCCTGCATGGACCCCTCAGACCTAGGTCATAGCTTGTCATGCAGAGCTAGATGCAGAACAGAGCAGAACTATTCTATTCTGTTCTGTTCTAGTCTAGTCTAGTCTATTGCCTGCGCTCACCGGGAGTCGAGTAACAGCGAGACTGTTACTTGCCGGAAATGCCAGGGGGATTTCAGCTCCAAAAACACTTTCAAGGGCACAAATCAGAAAGATTACAAGTGGAAGCAGGGGTTTATGTTGAGATTTTATTTTCTGTTCTCTCACTTTCTCTCCTTTTCTCTCATTGCCTGGTATTGGATGGTATTTTAGGGTGTTTTTCGGAATGTGTTTCACAGCCGCTGCTCACAAGCATTAACACAACGCGCAGGTGTAGCCAGGAGCAGGCTGATGCATTCTTCAGTTCAGCTTGCAAAAAAGATCACTTGCAGTGTGGCAAAGGCACGTCACAGAGCTACAGAAAGTAGCAGCGGGAAGAGAGGCCAAGCAGTGCCTGTTTCCTGAAGAGTGAAGACTTGAAGAACGAGGATCAGCACCAACCGCACACAAAAGACGACGAAGAAGAAGGGGTGTGTGGTAGCGTGGGGCATTTTCCAAAGCAGGACACATGTCGATGACAAGCAGCCTTTTTGCCTTCCCAAACTTGCTGCGCTGTGCTTCTTGGCCAGGGATGCATGACAAGCACTCTCGTGCCTGCCCCGCGCTTGTATCGCATGCAGGGAGAGCTGCAAAGTGGCAGCTCCTGATGGTGCAGCAAGCCTGCAGCCCTGCCGAGCACGGGCTGTTTTGCACAAGCAAGAACCCCTGGGGAAACGGAGCCAAGGGAAGAGCAGAGCTCGCTCCCACTGCAAACTTGCAATGGGCAAGAGAGCCCCAGGCAGCCAGGGCGCAAGTGGCACCTTGGCGGTGCAAGAGCAGCAGGCAAGAACCTCGCCGCAAGGGCCCCGAGGACCCTGACAAGGGGCTGTGCTCAGTGCTACAGAGGACAAGAAGCAACCCCCGGGGGCCACCCTGGCGGCCCACCCGGGAGTCTAGCAAGCTTCCTCCCCCCGGATGCGGGGCACGAGGGCCACCTTCGTGGAGCAGGAGCAGCAGGCACCTAGCCAAAAGGGCCCAAAGAAGCCCTGGCAGGGGCCGTGTGCTCGGTGCTGCAGAGGAAGGCAAAAAACCCCCGGGGACACTTGCTAGCCCACCTTGGGGGAAAAAAAAAGCCTTCCTCCCCCCAGCTGCAGGGCACGAGAGGCCATCTTCGTGGTGCATGAGCAGCAGGCAGTAACCTAGCCAAAAAGGACCAGAGGAGCCCTGCGCTGACTAGTGGTCATGCTCAATGCTGCAGAGGAAGGCAAAAAACCCCCGGGGACCAGTGCCAATCTGCCCCGGGGGAAAATTCCTTCCTGACCCCAGAGCTGGCGATCGGCTATTCCCTGAGCATGTGAGCAAGACCTGCCTCCTCGTCCCACAGGCTGGTCACGCCTCCCAGGAGGTGCCCAAGCCCTATTCTCCCTCAACCTGCAGCCATCTCCGGGGCTTCCCAGAGTGGCCAAATGCCCCCGGCCCCATCGACCTTGGGGGCAAGAATCCCTCCCGCGCCTGGCAGGAGACCAGTGCGTGCTCCAAAGCACTGGGACCCCTGGGCAACATCTCCGCATCCCATTTCTTACGGCTGCTGCCACTGGCTCCGCAGGGCATGAGGACGGCGAGCTCTGCAGTGCTCCTCAAGAAGACACTCCCTTGCTCTTGCCACCGCTTTCCAGCTGAAAAGGCCCGATAGCCTTGGGCACCGCCAGCTCTTGCTGGTTCTTCTCATCTCCAGCAGCCTCGTCCAGCCTCCGGTCTTCCTCCCTCAGCCCCCTCCAAGGCATTCTGCCAGCTCTTCAAGGACTTCCTCTCGGATGTCTGCGGGCTGCCCCCGGGCCAGCTCTGTGGCGACGGGAGGATGCCCCCTTTTATCCCGCCCCGGGGCATTGTGACTGCTGCGTTGCCGGGCGGTGGCACTGTGCCATGGGGGTGACCGCCCCGCCCCCCCGCCCCGCGCAGCCCCGCCCGCCGCCCCTCTGCCCAGCGTCCTTTGGAGGAAGGCCTTTGGGGTGCTGGCCCCGAGGCAGTCCCTGTGCCCCAGGGGCCCGGGGGGCTGTCCCTTCTCCTTGCTGGCCACGCACTGGGCACAGCTGCTGAGCGTCCCGGACGCGTCCTCTGCCACTCGGCTCCCAAGGACAAACCTAGTGCCGTTACTCTTCTCTCAGGCTGCGGCAGAAACCAACCCTGCAGCCCGAAGACCACCCCCATTAGCCGTCCCCTCTCTGCGCCACAGCTAACGGCCACGAGCTCACGCAGCGAGGAGGACCAGGGACTTGACCTGGCTGAACACAAACCCTTTTCCGGGGGGCGCAACGGGGGTGACTTCAGCAGCCGCAGCCTGGGGGAAAGCCAAAGTGCAACCAGAGCCAGAGGTTGGGATGGACGGTGCCAAGAGACCACCATGGAAAGAACACAGGCTCTGAAAAACGGCGGAGCGGAGGTTACACTGGTGTGCTGGAAAGGCTGCTCATTTTCAGACCTAGAACCTTTGGCTCCGTGCCCAAAGCACAGGCAGGCAAACGACGACTCTTCCAAACTGTCAAAACAGCCCATTGCTGCTATCGCCCTCACATCCCCTTTTCCCACTGAAACCCAGCTGCGCAGTTGGCCGTGTTTAGACGGGATACAAAACTGCAGGCATTTAGGGAGGAGGAATGATCAGTTGCTGCTGATCATGCCGCTGTGGGTAAGGAGTTGGCTGGCCAGGTGGCCATCCGACACTAAAAGGCAAGTGCCTCTCTTTAAGAGTCCCGACGCGCCTGGAAGACCGCTGCCAAGAAGGACGCAGGATTTTGCCTTTTATAGGCCCGCCTGAAACCACCCGAGAACGTCGGTGTGGTGAAATTCTTGATGACGTTATTCCCATACAAAGGAACTTCATTGTTTGGGTTGTTTGAAATTGATTAAAGCAACTACAACAAACACTCTTCTGGCACACTCTTGGTAACTCGTTTGCAAAACGGGTGCGATTAGTGCAGAAAGCTGCCAGCGTCTGGCTATCCGTTCAAGAATCTCAACATTGTCATGCCAGCTCAGTGTGGAGAGACAACAGGCCCGAGCACGTGCCCAAACGTGGCTCTGGTGTGGCTCAGCGGGCTAGAGGTTCCTGGCAAGGGAACTGGAGGCCAGAGACGAACCTCAACAGAACCTAACCCGTACCTCAACAGAACATTAAACTGTTCAAGTACTCGTGCAAATCATAGACAATCCAAAACGCCCCACACAGATGCCTGGAGGCGTCGCTATTACCATCACGTGAATGACACGGTAGGTCCTGCCAGACCTACGGCCTGCAAAACCTGAAGACGACCAGCACACAGGCGCATACGTATCGATCTCGTTCTGTCCTCGCCAAAACTGCTGGCTGAGCTGCCATCAGCCTCAGTGACGGACAGCAGGCAAGACTCTCTCATCTGGCTTAGCTCACATGCAGCTCCTAGGAAAAGAGCTCTTTCAGAAAAGTCAGGTCTGGTTATGTTGGGAAAGTGTTTCAAGGAAATGTTTTTAATACTCTAGGTTGGTAGAGTATGGCATGGTAATACTCTAAGCATGGTAATCTCCCTCCAAGTCCTAGCTCTGCCACCGATAACCTGCTTGCTCATCAAAACCGATTCAATGTTATTCCTTGGAAATCTCTACCTTTCTTTCTTGGCACCAAAAGGGTGGCACTTCTTTCCGAGTGCAAGAGGAGTTACATAGGGTATACAGACAGCCCACGGAAAACGGAGAAATGAGTCTGGGATCACTTGCATCCACATTCCTTGGCATTCCAAGACTCCTATCCCACTCCTTTCCTTGCCAGCAGTCAAGAAAGACAGCCTGCGCAACATGTACAAGATGCTGACTTGGCCAGTGTCCTGCTTTCGGCTGGGACAGAGTTAATTTTCTTCCTAGTAGCTGGTACAGTGCTGTGTTTTGGATTTAGGATGAGAAGAAAGTTGATAACACACTGATGTTGGAGTTGTTGCTAAGTAGTGTATACACTAGTCAAGGACTTTTCAGCTTCCCGTGCTCTGCCAGGTGCACAAGCAGCTGGGAGGGGGCACAGCCAAGACAGTTGCCCCAAACTGGCCAAAGGGCTATTCCATACCATATGGAGTCACACTAAGGATATAAACTGTGGGGAGTTGGCGGGGGTTCGAGTTAACCCTAGGGGTTCGGGTTAGGGTTAGGGGTTAGGGTTAGAGGTTAGGATTAGGGTTAGGGTTAGGGGTTTGGGTTAGGGTTAGGGTCATTCGGGTTAGCTTTAGGGGTTAGGGTCATTAGGGTTAGCTTTAGGGGTTAGGGTTAGCTTTAGGGTTAAATGGTTGCAAGCCTCTTTGCTGTGAGCAATACCTGTTCGTTGCCCTGTGGATTTCTTTTTTTTTTTTTGTTTTCCCCCTGGAGTCATTTTTAGAAATGCCTGAGCTGTTTCCCTTGGAAAAAGATCCCAAAACAAAAGAGCCAGAGAACAACAGGACTCTGTCAGAGCAAAGGTCCATGTGGCCCAATACTCTTGTCTCCAAGGTGGCCAACCGTCAACGTCTAAAGGAGAGCATATGAGCAGTGCAGGTCTACTTCTGCCGGGGTCCTGGGGGTGCTCATAGGCCTCAAGGGCTGGGACCGGCCTCCCCTGGCATCCCCACCCACACCGTCTCCTGCCAAGGGCCCAGGGGACGTGGTGTCTCAGCTCAGCCTGGGGGCCTTCGGTTCCTGCCTGAGCAATGGTGTGGGTGTGCCCGCCTCTGCCCCTCTCTCCTGCATGGGCCTGGGACCTGCACTGCAGAGAGCTGCTCTCCTGCATGGACCCCTCAGACCTAGGTCATAGCTTGTCATGCAGAGCTAGATGCAGAACAGAGCAGAACTATTCTATTCTGTTCTGTTCTAGTCTAGTCTAGTCTATTGCCTGCGCTCACCGGGAGTCGAGTAACAGCGAGACTGCTACTTGCCGGAAATGCCAGGGGGATTTCAGCTCCAAAAACACTTTCAGGGGCACAAATCAGAAAGATTACAAGTGGAAGCAGGGGTTTATGTTGAGATTTTATTTTCTGTTCTCTCATTTTCTCTCCTTTTCTCTCATTGCCTGGTATTGGATGGTATTTTAGGGTGTTTTTCGGAATGTGTTTCACAGCCGCTGCTCACAAGCATTAACACAACGCGCAGGTGTAGCCAGGAGCAGGCTGATGCATTCTTCAGTTCAGCTTGCAAAAAAGATCACTTGCAGTGTGGCAAAGGCACGTCACAGAGCTACAGAAAGTAGCAGCGGGAAGAGAGGCCAAGCAGTGCCTGTTTCCTGAAGAGTGAAGACTTGAAGAACGAGGATCAGCACCAACCGCACACAAAAGACGACGAAGAAGAAGGGGTGTGTGGTAGCGTGGGGCATTTTCCAAAGCAGGACACATGTCGATGACAAGCAGCCTTTTTGCCTTCCCAAACTTGCTGCGCTGTGCTTCTTGGCCAGGGATGCATGACAAGCACTCTCGTGCCTGCCCCGCGCTTGTATCGCATGCAGGGAGAGCTGCAAAGTGGCAGCTCCTGATGGTGCAGCAAGCCTGCAGCCCTGCCGAGCACGGGCTGTTTTGCACAAGCAAGAACCCCTGGGGAAACGGAGCCAAGGGAAGAGCAGAGCTCGCTCCCACTGCAAACTTGCAATGGGCAAGAGAGCCCCAGGCAGCCAGGGCGCAAGTGGCACCTTGGCGGTGCAAGAGCAGCAGGCAAGAACCTCGCCGCAAGGGCCCCGAGGACCCTGACAAGGGGCTGTGCTCAGTGCTACAGAGGACAAGAAGCAACCCCCGGGGGCCACCCTGGCGGCCCACCCGGGAGTCTAGCAAGCTTCCTCCCCCCGGATGCGGGGCACGAGGGCCACCTTCGTGGAGCAGGAGCAGCAGGCACCTAGCCAAAAGGGCCCAAAGAAGCCCTGGCAGGGGCCGTGTGCTCGGTGCTGCAGAGGAAGGCAAAAAACCCCCGGGGACACTTGCTAGCCCACCTTGGGGGAAAAAAAAAGCCTTCCTCCCCCCAGCTGCAGGGCACGAGAGGCCATCTTCGTGGTGCATGAGCAGCAGGCAGTAACCTAGCCAAAAAGGACCAGAGGAGCCCTGCGCTGACTAGTGGTCATGCTCAATGCTGCAGAGGAAGGCAAAAAACCCCCGGGGACCAGTGCCAATCTGCCCCGGGGGAAAATTCCTTCCTGACCCCAGAGCTGGCGATCGGCTATTCCCTGAGCATGTGAGCAAGACCTGCCTCCTCGTCCCACAGGCTGGTCACGCCTCCCAGGAGATGCCCAAGCCCTGTTCTCCCTCAACCTGCAGCCATCTCCGGGGCTTCCCAGAGTGGCCAAATGCCCCCGGCCCCATCGACCTTGGGGGCAAGAATCCCTCCCGCGCCTGGCAGGAGACCAGTGCGTGCTCCAAAGCACTGGGACCCCTGGGCAACATCTCCGCATCCCATTTCTTACGGCTGCTGCCACTGGCTTCGCAGGGCATGAGGACGGCGAGCTCTGCAGTGCTCCTCAAGAAGACACTCCCTTGCTCTTGCCACCGCTTTCCAGCTGAAAAGGCCCGATAGCCTCGGGCACCGCCAGCTCTTGCTGGTTCTTCTCATCTCCAGCAGCCTCGTCCAGCCTCCGGTCTTCCTCCCTCAGCCCCCTCCAAGGCATTCTGCCAGCTCTTCAAGGACTTCCTCTCGGATGTCTGCGGGCTGCCCCCGGGCCAGCTCTGTGGCGACGGGAGGATGCCCCCTTTTATCCCGCCCCGGGGCATTGTGACTGCTGCGTTGCCGGGCGGTGGCACTGTGCCATGGGGGTGACCGCCCCGCCCCCCCGCCCCGCGCAGCCCCGCCCGCCGCCCCTCTGCCCAGCGTCCTTTGGAGGAAGGCCTTTGGGGTGCTGGCCCCGAGGCAGTCCCTGTGCCCCGGGGGCCCGGGGGGCTGTCCCTTCTCCTTGCTGGCCACGCACTGGGCACAGCTGCTGAGCGTCCCGGACGCGTCCTCTGCCACTCGGCTCCCAAGGACAAACCTAGTGCCGTTACTCTTCTCTCAGGCTGCGGCAGAAACCAACCCTGCAGCCCGAAGACCACCCCCATTAGCCGTCCCCTCTCTGCGCCACAGCTAACGGCCACGAGCTCACGCAGCGAGGAGGACCAGGGACTTGACCTGGCTGAACACAAACCCTTTTCCGGGGGGCGCAACGGGGGTGACTTCAGCAGCCGCAGCCTGGGGGAAAGCCAAAGTGCAACCAGAGCCAGAGGTTGGGATGGACGGTGCCAAGAGACCACCACGGAAAGAACACAGGCTCTGAAAAACGGCGGAGCGGAGGTTACACTGGTGTGCTGGAAAGGCTGCTCATTTTCAGACCTAGAACCTTTGGCTCCGTGCCCAAAGCACAGGCAGGCAAACGACGACTCTTCCAAACTGTCAAAACAGCCCATTGCTGCTATCGCCCTCACATCCCCTTTTCCCACTGAAACCCAGCTGCGCAGTTGGCCGTGTTTAGACGGGATACAAAACTGCAGGCATTTAGGGAGGAGGAATGATCAGTTGCTGCTGATCATGCCGCTGTGGGTAAGGAGTTGGCTGGCCAGGTGGCCATCCGACACTAAAAGGCAAGTGCCTCTCTTTAAGAGTCCCGACGCGCCTGGAAGACCGCTGCCAAGAAGGACGCAGGATTTTGCCTTTTATGGGCCCGCCTGAAACCACCCGAGAACGTCGGTGTGGTGAAATTCTTGATGACGTTATTCCCATACAAAGGAACTTCATTGTTTGGGTTGTTTGAAATTGATTAAAGCAACTACAACAAACACTCTTCTGGCACACTCTTGGTAACTCGTTTGCAAAACGGGTGCGATTAGTGCAGAAAGCTGCCAGCGTCTGGCTATCCGTTCAAGAATCTCAACATTGTCATGCCAGCTCAGTGTGGAGAGACAACAGGCCCGAGCACGTGCCCAAACGTGGCTCTGGTGTGGCTCAGCGGGCTAGAGGTTCCTGGCAAGGGAACTGGAGGCCAGAGACGAACCTCAACAGAACCTAACCCGTACCTCAACAGAACATTAAACTGTTCAAGTACTCGTGCAAATCATAGACAATCCAAAACGCCCCACACAGATGCCTGGAGGCGTTGCTATTACCATCACGTGAATGACACGGTAGGTCCTGCCAGACCTGCAGCCTGCAAAACCTGAAGACGACCAGCACACAGGCGCATACGTATCGATCTCGTTCTGTCCTCGCCAAAACTGCTGGCTGAGCTGCCATCAGCCTCAGTGACGGACAGCAGGCAAGACTCTCTCATCTGGCTTAGCTCACATGCAGCTCCTAGGAAAAGAGCTCTTTCAGAAAAGTCAGGTCTGGTTATGTTGGGAAAGTGTTTCAAGGAAATGTTTTTAATACTCTAGGTTGGTAGAGTATGGCATGGTAATACTCTAAGCATGGTAATCTCCCTCCAAGTCCTAGCTCTGCCACCGATAACCTGCTTGCTCATCAAAACCGATTCAATGTTATTCCTTGGAAATCTCTACCTTTCTTTCTTGGCACCAAAAGGGTGGCACTTCTTTCCGAGTGCAAGAGGAGTTACATAGGGTATACAGACAGCCCACGGAAAACGGAGAAATGAGTCTGGGATCACTTGCATCCACATTCCTTGGCATTCCAAGACTCCTATCCCACTCCTTTCCTTGCCAGCAGTCAAGAAAGACAGCCTGCGCAACATGTACAAGATGCTGACTTGGCCAGTGTCCTGCTTTCGGCTGGGACAGAGTTAATTTTCTTCCTAGTAGCTGGTACAGTGCTGTGTTTTGGATTTAGGATGAGAAGAAAGTTGATAACACACTGATGTTGGAGTTGTTGCTAAGTAGTGTATACACTAGTCAAGGACTTTTCAGCTTCCCGTGCTCTGCCAGGTGCACAAGCAGCTGGGAGGGGGCACAGCCAAGACAGTTGCCCCAAACTGGCCAAAGGGCTATTCCATACCATATGGAGTCACACTAAGGATATAAACTGTGGGGAGTTGGCGGGGGTTCGAGTTAACCCTAGGGGTTCGGGTTAGGGTTAGGGGTTAGGGTTAGAGGTTAGGATTAGGGTTAGGGTTAGGGGTTTGGGTTAGGGTTAGGGTTAGGGTCATTCGGGTTAGCTTTAGGGGTTAGGGTCATTAGGGTTAGCTTTAGGGGTTAGGGTTAGCTTTAGGGTTAAATGGTTGCAAGCCTCTTTGCTGTGAGCAATACCTGTTCGTTGCCCTGTGGATTTCTTTTTTTTTTTTGTTTTCCCCCTGGAGTCATTTTTAGAAATGCCTGAGCTGTTTCCCTTGGAAAAAGATCCCAAAACAAAAGAGCCAGAGAACAACAGGACTCTGTCAGAGCAAAGGTCCATGTGGCCCAATACTCTTGTCTCCAAGGTGGCCAACCGTCAACGTCTAAAGGAGAGCATATGAGCAGTGCAGGTCTACTTCTGCCGGGGTCCTGGGGGTGCTCATAGGCCTCAAGGGCTGGGACCGGCCTCCCCTGGCATCCCCACCCACACCGTCTCCTGCCAAGGGCCCAGGGGACGTGGTGTCTCAGCTCAGCCTGGGGGCCTTCGGTTCCTGCCTGAGCAATGGTGTGGGTGTGCCCGCCTCTGCCCCTCTCTCCTGCATGGGCCTGGGACCTGCACTGCAGAGAGCTGCTCTCCTGCATGGACCCCTCAGACCTAGGTCATAGCTTGTCATGCAGAGCTAGATGCAGAACAGAGCAGAACTATTCTATTCTGTTCTGTTCTAGTCTAGTCTAGTCTATTGCCTGCGCTCACCGGGAGTCGAGTAACAGCGAGACTGCTACTTGCCGGAAATGCCAGGGGGATTTCAGCTCCAAAAACACTTTCAAGGGCACAAATCAGAAAGATTACAAGTGGAAGCAGGGGTTTATGTTGAGATTTTATTTTCTGTTCTCTCATTTTCTCTCCTTTTCTCTCATTGCCTGGTATTGGATGGTATTTTAGGGTGTTTTTTGGAATGTGTTTCACAGCCGCTGCTCACAAGCATTAACACAACGCGCAGGTGTAGCCAGGAGCAGGCTGATGCATTCTTCAGTTCAGCTTGCAAAAAAGATCACTTGCAGTGTGGCAAAGGCACGTCACAGAGCTACAGAAAGTAGCAGCGGGAAGAGAGGCCAAGCAGTGCCTGTTTCCTGAAGAGTGAAGACTTGAAGAACGAGGATCAGCACCAACCGCACACAAAAGACGACGAAGAAGAAGGGGTGTGTGGTAGCGTGGGGCATTTTCCAAAGCAGGACACATGTCGATGACAAGCAGCCTTTTTGCCTTCCCAAACTTGCTGCGCTGTGCTTCTTGGCCAGGGATGCATGACAAGCACTCTCGTGCCTGCCCCGCGCTTGTATCGCATGCAGGGAGAGCTGCAAAGTGGCAGCTCCTGATGGTGCAGCAAGCCTGCAGCCCTGCCGAGCACGGGCTGTTTTGCACAAGCAAGAACCCCTGGGGAAACGGAGCCAAGGGAAGAGCAGAGCTCGCTCCCACTGCAAACTTGCAATGGGCAAGAGAGCCCCAGGCAGCCAGGGCGCAAGTGGCACCTTGGCGGTGCAAGAGCAGCAGGCAAGAACCTCGCCGCAAGGGCCCCGAGGACCCTGACAAGGGGCTGTGCTCAGTGCTACAGAGGACAAGAAGCAACCCCCGGGGGCCACCCTGGCGGCCCACCCGGGAGTCTAGCAAGCTTCCTCCCCCCGGATGCGGGGCACGAGGGCCACCTTCGTGGAGCAGGAGCAGCAGGCACCTAGCCAAAAGGGCCCAAAGAAGCCCTGGCAGGGGCCGTGTGCTCGGTGCTGCAGAGGAAGGCAAAAAACCCCCGGGGACACTTGCTAGCCCACCTTGGGGGAAAAAAAAAGCCTTCCTCCCCCCAGCTGCAGGGCACGAGAGGCCATCTTCGTGGTGCATGAGCAGCAGGCAGTAACCTAGCCAAAAAGGACCAGAGGAGCCCTGCGCTGACTAGTGGTCATGCTCAATGCTGCAGAGGAAGGCAAAAAACCCCCGGGGACCAGTGCCAATCTGCCCCGGGGGAAAATTCCTTCCTGACCCCAGAGCTGGCGATCGGCTATTCCCTGAGCATGTGAGCAAGACCTGCCTCCTCGTCCCACAGGCTGGTCACGCCTCCCAGGAGGTGCCCAAGCCCTATTCTCCCTCAACCTGCAGCCATCTCCGGGGCTTCCCAGAGTGGCCAAATGCCCCCGGCCCCATCGACCTTGGGGGCAAGAATCCCTCCCGCGCCTGGCAGGAGACCAGTGCGTGCTCCAAAGCACTGGGACCCCTGGGCAACATCTCCGCATCCCATTTCTTACGGCTGCTGCCACTGGCTCCGCAGGGCATGAGGACGGCGAGCTCTCCAGTGCTCCTCAAGAAGACACTCCCTTGCTCTTGCCACCGCTTTCCAGCTGAAAAGGCCCGATAGCCTCGGGCACCGCCAGCTCTTGCTGGTTCTTCTCATCTCCAGCAGCCTCGTCCAGCCTCCGGTCTTCCTCCCTCAGCCCCCTCCAAGGCATTCTGCCAGCTCTTCAAGGACTTCCTCTCGGATGTCTGCGGGCTGCCCCCGGGCCAGCTCTGTGGCGACGGGAGGATGCCCCCTTTTATCCCGCCCCGGGGCATTGTGACTGCTGCGTTGCCGGGCGGTGGCACTGTGCCATGGGGGTGACCGCCCCGCCCCCCCGCCCCGCGCAGCCCCGCCCGCCGCCCCTCTGCCCAGCGTCCTTTGGAGGAAGGCCTTTGGGGTGCTGGCCCCGAGGCAGTCCCTGTGCCCCGGGGGCCCGGGGGGCTGTCCCTTCTCCTTGCTGGCCACGCACTGGGCACAGCTGCTGAGCGTCCCGGACGCGTCCTCTGCCACTCGGCTCCCAAGGACAAACCTAGTGCCGTTACTCTTCTCTCAGGCTGCGGCAGAAACCAACCCTGCAGCCCGAAGACCACCCCCATTAGCCGTCCCCTCTCTGCGCCACAGCTAACGGCCACGAGCTCACGCAGCGAGGAGGACCAGGGACTTGACCTGGCTGAACACAAACCCTTTTCCGGGGGGCGCAACGGGGGTGACTTCAGCAGCCGCAGCCTGGGGGAAAGCCAAAGTGCAACCAGAGCCAGAGGTTGGGATGGACGGTGCCAAGAGACCACCATGGAAAGAACACAGGCTCTGAAAAACGGCGGAGCGGAGGTTACACTGGTGTGCTGGAAAGGCTGCTCATTTTCAGACCTAGAACCTTTGGCTCCGTGCCCAAAGCACAGGCAGGCAAACGACGACTCTTCCAAACTGTCAAAACAGCCCATTGCTGCTATCGCCCTCACATCCCCTTTTCCCACTGAAACCCAGCTGCGCAGTTGGCCGTGTTTAGACGGGATACAAAACTGCAGGCATTTAGGGAGGAGGAATGATCAGTTGCTGCTGATCATGCCGCTGTGGGTAAGGAGTTGGCTGGCCAGGTGGCCATCCGACACTAAAAGGCAAGTGCCTCTCTTTAAGAGTCCCGACGCGCCTGGAAGACCGCTGCCAAGAAGGACGCAGGATTTTGCCTTTTATGGGCCCGCCTGAAACCACCCGAGAACGTCGGTGTGGTGAAATTCTTGATGACGTTATTCCCATACAAAGGAACTTCATTGTTTGGGTTGTTTGAAATTGATTAAAGCAACTACAACAAACACTCTTCTGGCACACTCTTGGTAACTCGTTTGCAAAACGGGTGCGATTAGTGCAGAAAGCTGCCAGCGTCTGGCTATCCGTTCAAGAATCTCAACATTGTCATGCCAGCTCAGTGTGGAGAGACAACAGGCCCGAGCACGTGCCCAAACGTGGCTCTGGTGTGGCTCAGCGGGCTAGAGGTTCCTGGCAAGGGAACTGGAGGCCAGAGACGAACCTCAACAGAACCTAACCCGTACCTCAACAGAACATTAAACTGTTCAAGTACTCGTGCAAATCATAGACAATCCAAAACGCCCCACACAGATGCCTGGAGGCGTTGCTATTACCATCACGTGAATGACACGGTAGGTCCTGCCAGACCTGCAGCCTGCAAAACCTGAAGACGACCAGCACACAGGCGCATACGTATCGATCTCGTTCTGTCCTCGCCAAAACTGCTGGCTGAGCTGCCATCAGCCTCAGTGACGGACAGCAGGCAAGACTCTCTCATCTGGCTTA
Organism: Mycteria americana; assembly: GCF_035582795.1. NCBI lineage: Eukaryota > Metazoa > Chordata > Aves > Ciconiiformes > Ciconiidae > Mycteria > Mycteria americana. The sequence continues at coordinate 62,425 of NW_027445609.1, read as the reverse complement.
GCTCACATGCAGCTCCTAGGAAAAGAGCTCTTTCAGAAAAGTCAGGTCTGGTTATGTTGGGAAAGTGTTTCAAGGAAATGTTTTTAATACTCTAGGTTGGTAGAGTATGGCATGGTAATACTCTAAGCATGGTAATCTCCCTCCAAGTCCTAGCTCTGCCACCGATAACCTGCTTGCTCATCAAAACCGATTCAATGTTATTCCTTGGAAATCTCTACCTTTCTTTCTTGGCACCAAAAGGGTGGCACTTCTTTCCGAGTGCAAGAGGAGTTACATAGGGTATACAGACAGCCCACGGAAAACGGAGAAATGAGTCTGGGATCACTTGCATCCACATTCCTTGGCATTCCAAGACTCCTATCCCACTCCTTTCCTTGCCAGCAGTCAAGAAAGACAGCCTGCGCAACATGTACAAGATGCTGACTTGGCCAGTGTCCTGCTTTCGGCTGGGACAGAGTTAATTTTCTTCCTAGTAGCTGGTACAGTGCTGTGTTTTGGATTTAGGATGAGAAGAAAGTTGATAACACACTGATGTTGGAGTTGTTGCTAAGTAGTGTATACACTAGTCAAGGACTTTTCAGCTTCCCGTGCTCTGCCAGGTGCACAAGCAGCTGGGAGGGGGCACAGCCAAGACAGTTGCCCCAAACTGGCCAAAGGGCTATTCCATACCATATGGAGTCACACTAAGGATATAAACTGTGGGGAGTTGGCGGGGGTTCGAGTTAACCCTAGGGGTTCGGGTTAGGGTTAGGGGTTAGGGTTAGAGGTTAGGATTAGGGTTAGGGTTAGGGGTTTGGGTTAGGGTTAGGGTTAGGGTCATTCGGGTTAGCTTTAGGGGTTAGGGTCATTAGGGTTAGCTTTAGGGGTTAGGGTTAGCTTTAGGGTTAAATGGTTGCAAGCCTCTTTGCTGTGAGCAATACCTGTTCGTTGCCCTGTGGATTTCTTTTTTTTTTTTGTTTTCCCCCTGGAGTCATTTTTAGAAATGCCTGAGCTGTTTCCCTTGGAAAAAGATCCCAAAACAAAAGAGCCAGAGAACAACAGGACTCTGTCAGAGCAAAGGTCCATGTGGCCCAATACTCTTGTCTCCAAGGTGGCCAACCGTCAACGTCTAAAGGAGAGCATATGAGCAGTGCAGGTCTACTTCTGCCGGGGTCCTGGGGGTGCTCATAGGCCTCAAGGGCTGGGACCGGCCTCCCCTGGCATCCCCACCCACACCGTCTCCTGCCAAGGGCCCAGGGGACGTGGTGTCTCAGCTCAGCCTGGGGGCCTTCGGTTCCTGCCTGAGCAATGGTGTGGGTGTGCCCGCCTCTGCCCCTCTCTCCTGCATGGGCCTGGGACCTGCACTGCAGAGAGCTGCTCTCCTGCATGGACCCCTCAGACCTAGGTCATAGCTTGTCATGCAGAGCTAGATGCAGAACAGAGCAGAACTATTCTATTCTGTTCTGTTCTAGTCTAGTCTAGTCTATTGCCTGCGCTCACCGGGAGTCGAGTAACAGCGAGACTGCTACTTGCCGGAAATGCCAGGGGGATTTCAGCTCCAAAAACACTTTCAAGGGCACAAATCAGAAAGATTACAAGTGGAAGCAGGGGTTTATGTTGAGATTTTATTTTCTGTTCTCTCACTTTCTCTCCTTTTCTCTCATTGCCTGGTATTGGATGGTATTTTAGGGTGTTTTTCGGAATGTGTTTCACAGCCGCTGCTCACAAGCATTAACACAACGCGCAGGTGTAGCCAGGAGCAGGCTGATGCATTCTTCAGTTCAGCTTGCAAAAAAGATCACTTGCAGTGTGGCAAAGGCACGTCACAGAGCTACAGAAAGTAGCAGCGGGAAGAGAGGCCAAGCAGTGCCTGTTTCCTGAAGAGTGAAGACTTGAAGAACGAGGATCAGCACCAACCGCACACAAAAGACGACGAAGAAGAAGGGGTGTGTGGTAGCGTGGGGCATTTTCCAAAGCAGGACACATGTCGATGACAAGCAGCCTTTTTGCCTTCCCAAACTTGCTGCGCTGTGCTTCTTGGCCAGGGATGCATGACAAGCACTCTCGTGCCTGCCCCGCGCTTGTATCCCATGCAGGGAGAGCTGCAAAGTGGCAGCTCCTGATGGTGCAGCAAGCCTGCAGCCCTGCCGAGCACGGGCTGTTTTGCACAAGCAAGAACCCCTGGGGAAACGGAGCCAAGGGAAGAGCAGAGCTCGCTCCCACTGCAAACTTGCAATGGGCAAGAGAGCCCCAGGCAGCCAGGGCGCAAGTGGCACCTTGGCGGTGCAAGAGCAGCAGGCAAGAACCTCGCCGCAAGGGCCCCGAGGACCCTGACAAGGGGCTGTGCTCAGTGCTACAGAGGACAAGAAGCAACCCCCGGGGGCCACCCTGGCGGCCCACCCGGGAGTCTAGCAAGCTTCCTCCCCCCGGATGCGGGGCACGAGGGCCACCTTCGTGGAGCAGGAGCAGCAGGCACCTAGCCAAAAGGGCCCAAAGAAGCCCTGGCAGGGGCCGTGTGCTCGGTGCTGCAGAGGAAGGCAAAAAACCCCCGGGGACACTTGCTAGCCCACCTTGGGGGAAAAAAAAAGCCTTCCTCCCCCCAGCTGCAGGGCACGAGAGGCCATCTTCGTGGTGCATGAGCAGCAGGCAGTAACCTAGCCAAAAAGGACCAGAGGAGCCCTGCGCTGACTAGTGGTCATGCTCAATGCTGCAGAGGAAGGCAAAAAACCCCCGGGGACCAGTGCCAATCTGCCCCGGGGGAAAATTCCTTCCTGACCCCAGAGCTGGCGATCGGCTATTCCCTGAGCATGTGAGCAAGACCTGCCTCCTCGTCCCACAGGCTGGTCACGCCTCCCAGGAGGTGCCCAAGCCCTATTCTCCCTCAACCTGCAGCCATCTCCGGGGCTTCCCAGAGTGGCCAAATGCCCCCGGCCCCATCGACCTTGGGGGCAAGAATCCCTCCCGCGCCTGGCAGGAGACCAGTGCGTGCTCCAAAGCACTGGGACCCCTGGGCAACATCTCCGCATCCCATTTCTTACGGCTGCTGCCACTGGCTCCGCAGGGCATGAGGACGGCGAGCTCTGCAGTGCTCCTCAAGAAGACACTCCCTTGCTCTTGCCACCGCTTTCCAGCTGAAAAGGCCCGATAGCCTCGGGCACCGCCAGCTCTTGCTGGTTCTTCTCATCTCCAGCAGCCTCGTCCAGCCTCCGGTCTTCCTCCCTCAGCCCCCTCCAAGGCATTCTGCCAGCTCTTCAAGGACTTCCTCTCGGATGTCTGCGGGCTGCCCCCGGGCCAGCTCTGTGGCGACGGGAGGATGCCCCCTTTTATCCCGCCCCGGGGCATTGTGACTGCTGCGTTGCCGGGCAGTGGCAATGTGCCATGGGGGTGACCGCCCCGCCCCCCCGCCCCGCGCAGCCCCGCCCGCCGCCCCTCTGCCCAGCGTCCTTTGGAGGAAGGCCTTTGGGGTGCTGGCCCCGAGGCAGTCCCTGTGCCCCGGGGGCCCGGGGGGCTGTCCCTTCTCCTTGCTGGCCACGCACTGGGCACAGCTGCTGAGCGTCCCGGACGCATCCTCTGCCACTCGGCTCCCAAGGACAAACCTAGTGCCGTTACTCTTCTCTCAGGCTGCGGCAGAAACCAACCCTGCAGCCCGAAGACCACCCCCATTAGCCGTCCCCTCTCTGCGCCACAGCTAACGGCCACGAGCTCACGCAGCGAGGAGGACCAGGGACTTGACCTGGCTGAACACAAACCCTTTTCCGGGGGGCGCAACGGGGGTGACTTCAGCAGCCGCAGCCTGGGGGAAAGCCAAAGTGCAACCAGAGCCAGAGGTTGGGATGGACGGTGCCAAGAGACCACCATGGAAAGAACACAGGCTCTGAAAAACGGCGGAGCGGAGGTTACACTGGTGTGCTGGAAAGGCTGCTCATTTTCAGACCTAGAACCTTTGGCTCCGTGCCCAAAGCACAGGCAGGCAAACGACGACTCTTCCAAACTGTCAAAACAGCCCATTGCTGCTATCGCCCTCACATCCCCTTTTCCCACTGAAACCCAGCTGCGCAGTTGGCCGTGTTTAGACGGGATACAAAACTGCAGGCATTTAGGGAGGAGGAATGATCAGTTGCTGCTGATCATGCCGCTGTGGGTAAGGAGTTGGCTGGCCAGGTGGCCATCCGACACTAAAAGGCAAGTGCCTCTCTTTAAGAGTCCCGACGCGCCTGGAAGACCGCTGCCAAGAAGGACGCAGGATTTTGCCTTTTATAGGCCCGCCTGAAACCACCCGAGAACGTCGGTGTGGTGAAATTCTTGATGACGTTATTCCCATACAAAGGAACTTCATTGTTTGGGTTGTTTGAAATTGATTAAAGCAACTACAACAAACACTCTTCTGGCACACTCTTGGTAACTCGTTTGCAAAACGGGTGCGATTAGTGCAGAAAGCTGCCAGCGTCTGGCTATCCGTTCAAGAATCTCAACATTGTCATGCCAGCTCAGTGTGGAGAGACAACAGGCCCGAGCACGTGCCCAAACGTGGCTCTGGTGTGGCTCAGCGGGCTAGAGGTTCCTGGCAAGGGAACTGGAGGCCAGAGACGAACCTCAACAGAACCTAACCCGTACCTCAACAGAACATTAAACTGTTCAAGTACTCGTGCAAATCATAGACAATCCAAAACGCCCCACACAGATGCCTGGAGGCGTCGCTATTACCATCACGTGAATGACACGGTAGGTCCTGCCAGACCTACGGCCTGCAAAACCTGAAGACGACCAGCACACAGGCGCATACGTATCGATCTCGTTCTGTCCTCGCCAAAACTGCTGGCTGAGCTGCCATCAGCCTCAGTGACGGACAGCAGGCAAGACTCTCTCATCTGGCTTAGCTCACATGCAGCTCCTAGGAAAAGAGCTCTTTCAGAAAAGTCAGGTCTGGTTATGTTGGGAAAGTGTTTCAAGGAAATGTTTTTAATACTCTAGGTTGGTAGAGTATGGCATGGTAATACTCTAAGCATGGTAATCTCCCTCCAAGTCCTAGCTCTGCCACCGATAACCTGCTTGCTCATCAAAACCGATTCAATGTTATTCCTTGGAAATCTCTACCTTTCTTTCTTGGCACCAAAAGGGTGGCACTTCTTTCCGAGTGCAAGAGGAGTTACATAGGGTATACAGACAGCCCACGGAAAACGGAGAAATGAGTCTGGGATCACTTGCATCCACATTCCTTGGCATTCCAAGACTCCTATCCCACTCCTTTCCTTGCCAGCAGTCAAGAAAGACAGCCTGCGCAACATGTACAAGATGCTGACTTGGCCAGTGTCCTGCTTTCGGCTGGGACAGAGTTAATTTTCTTCCTAGTAGCTGGTACAGTGCTGTGTTTTGGATTTAGGATGAGAAGAAAGTTGATAACACACTGATGTTGGAGTTGTTGCTAAGTAGTGTATACACTAGTCAAGGACTTTTCAGCTTCCCGTGCTCTGCCAGGTGCACAAGCAGCTGGGAGGGGGCACAGCCAAGACAGTTGCCCCAAACTGGCCAAAGGGCTATTCCATACCATATGGAGTCACACTAAGGATATAAACTGTGGGGAGTTGGCGGGGGTTCGAGTTAACCCTAGGGGTTCGGGTTAGGGTTAGGGGTTAGGGTTAGAGGTTAGGATTAGGGTTAGGGTTAGGGGTTTGGGTTAGGGTTAGGGTCATTCGGGTTAGCTTTAGGGGTTAGGGTCATTAGGGTTAGCTTTAGGGGTTAGGGTTAGCTTTAGGGTTAAATGGTTGCAAGCCTCTTTGCTGTGAGCAATACCTGTTCGTTGCCCTGTGGATTTCTTTTTTTTTTTTTGTTTTCCCCCTGGAGTCATTTTTAGAAATGCCTGAGCTGTTTCCCTTGGAAAAAGATCCCAAAACAAAAGAGCCAGAGAACAACAGGACTCTGTCAGAGCAAAGGTCCATGTGGCCCAATACTCTTGTCTCCAAGGTGGCCAACCGTCAACGTCTAAAGGAGAGCATATGAGCAGTGCAGGTCTACTTCTGCCGGGGTCCTGGGGGTGCTCATAGGCCTCAAGGGCTGGGACCGGCCTCCCCTGGCATCCCCACCCACACCGTCTCCTGCCAAGGGCCCAGGGGACGTGGTGTCTCAGCTCAGCCTGGGGGCCTTCGGTTCCTGCCTGAGCAATGGTGTGGGTGTGCCCGCCTCTGCCCCTCTCTCCTGCATGGGCCTGGGACCTGCACTGCAGAGAGCTGCTCTCCTGCATGGACCCCTCAGACCTAGGTCATAGCTTGTCATGCAGAGCTAGATGCAGAACAGAGCAGAACTATTCTATTCTGCTCTGTTCTAGTCTAGTCTAGTCTATTGCCTGCGCTCACCGGGAGTCGAGTAACAGCGAGACTGCTACTTGCCGGAAATGCCAGGGGGATTTCAGCTCCAAAAACACTTTCAGGGGCACAAATCAGAAAGATTACAAGTGGAAGCAGGGGTTTATGTTGAGATTTTATTTTCTGTTCTCTCATTTTCTCTCCTTTTCTCTCATTGCCTGGTATTGGATGGTATTTTAGGGTGTTTTTCGGAATGTGTTTCACAGCCGCTGCTCACAAGCATTAACACAACGCGCAGGTGTAGCCAGGAGCAGGCTGATGCATTCTTCAGTTCAGCTTGCAAAAAAGATCACTTGCAGTGTGGCAAAGGCACGTCACAGAGCTACAGAAAGTAGCAGCGGGAAGAGAGGCCAAGCAGTGCCTGTTTCCTGAAGAGTGAAGACTTGAAGAACGAGGATCAGCACCAACCGCACACAAAAGACGACGAAGAAGAAGGGGTGTGTGGTAGCGTGGGGCATTTTCCAAAGCAGGACACATGTCGATGACAAGCAGCCTTTTTGCCTTCCCAAACTTGCTGCGCTGTGCTTCTTGGCCAGGGATGCATGACAAGCACTCTCGTGCCTGCCCCGCGCTTGTATCGCATGCAGGGAGAGCTGCAAAGTGGCAGCTCCTGATGGTGCAGCAAGCCTGCAGCCCTGCCGAGCACGGGCTGTTTTGCACAAGCAAGAACCCCTGGGGAAACGGAGCCAAGGGAAGAGCAGAGCTCGCTCCCACTGCAAACTTGCAATGGGCAAGAGAGCCCCAGGCAGCCAGGGCGCAAGTGGCACCTTGGCGGTGCAAGAGCAGCAGGCAAGAACCTCGCCGCAAGGGCCCCGAGGACCCTGACAAGGGGCTGTGCTCAGTGCTACAGAGGACAAGAAGCAACCCCCGGGGGCCACCCTGGCGGCCCACCCGGGAGTCTAGCAAGCTTCCTCCCCCCGGATGCGGGGCACGAGGGCCACCTTCGTGGAGCAGGAGCAGCAGGCACCTAGCCAAAAGGGCCCAAAGAAGCCCTGGCAGGGGCCGTGTGCTCGGTGCTGCAGAGGAAGGCAAAAAACCCCCGGGGACACTTGCTAGCCCACCTTGGGGGAAAAAAAAAGCCTTCCTCCCCCCAGCTGCAGGGCACGAGAGGCCATCTTCGTGGTGCATGAGCAGCAGGCAGTAACCTAGCCAAAAAGGACCAGAGGAGCCCTGCGCTGACTAGTGGTCATGCTCAATGCTGCAGAGGAAGGCAAAAAACCCCCGGGGACCAGTGCCAATCTGCCCCGGGGGAAAATTCCTTCCTGACCCCAGAGCTGGCGATCGGCTATTCCCTGAGCATGTGAGCAAGACCTGCCTCCTCGTCCCACAGGCTGGTCACGCCTCCCAGGAGATGCCCAAGCCCTGTTCTCCCTCAACCTGCAGCCATCTCCGGGGCTTCCCAGAGTGGCCAAATGCCCCCGGCCCCATCGACCTTGGGGGCAAGAATCCCTCCCGCGCCTGGCAGGAGACCAGTGCGTGCTCCAAAGCACTGGGACCCCTGGGCAACATCTCCGCATCCCATTTCTTACGGCTGCTGCCACTGGCTTCGCAGGGCATGAGGACGGCGAGCTCTGCAGTGCTCCTCAAGAAGACACTCCCTTGCTCTTGCCACCGCTTTCCAGCTGAAAAGGCCCGATAGCCTCGGGCACCGCCAGCTCTTGCTGGTTCTTCTCATCTCCAGCAGCCTCGTCCAGCCTCCGGTCTTCCTCCCTCAGCCCCCTCCAAGGCATTCTGCCAGCTCTTCAAGGACTTCCTCTCGGATGTCTGCGGGCTGCCCCCGGGCCAGCTCTGTGGCGACGGGAGGATGCCCCCTTTTATCCCGCCCCGGGGCATTGTGACTGCTGCGTTGCCGGGCGGTGGCACTGTGCCATGGGGGTGACCGCCCCGCCCCCCCGCCCCGCGCAGCCCCGCCCGCCGCCCCTCTGCCCAGCGTCCTTTGGAGGAAGGCCTTTGGGGTGCTGGCCCCGAGGCAGTCCCTGTGCCCCGGGGGCCCGGGGGGCTGTCCCTTCTCCTTGCTGGCCACGCACTGGGCACAGCTGCTGAGCGTCCCGGACGCGTCCTCTGCCACTCGGCTCCCAAGGACAAACCTAGTGCCGTTACTCTTCTCTCAGGCTGCGGCAGAAACCAACCCTGCAGCCCGAAGACCACCCCCATTAGCCGTCCCCTCTCTGCGCCACAGCTAACGGCCACGAGCTCACGCAGCGAGGAGGACCAGGGACTTGACCTGGCTGAACACAAACCCTTTTCCGGGGGGCGCAACGGGGGTGACTTCAGCAGCCGCAGCCTGGGGGAAAGCCAAAGTGCAACCAGAGCCAGAGGTTGGGATGGACGGTGCCAAGAGACCACCACGGAAAGAACACAGGCTCTGAAAAACGGCGGAGCGGAGGTTACACTGGTGTGCTGGAAAGGCTGCTCATTTTCAGACCTAGAACCTTTGGCTCCGTGCCCAAAGCACAGGCAGGCAAACGACGACTCTTCCAAACTGTCAAAACAGCCCATTGCTGCTATCGCCCTCACATCCCCTTTTCCCACTGAAACCCAGCTGCGCAGTTGGCCGTGTTTAGACGGGATACAAAACTGCAGGCATTTAGGGAGGAGGAATGATCAGTTGCTGCTGATCATGCCGCTGTGGGTAAGGAGTTGGCTGGCCAGGTGGCCATCCGACACTAAAAGGCAAGTGCCTCTCTTTAAGAGTCCCGACGCGCCTGGAAGACCGCTGCCAAGAAGGACGCAGGATTTTGCCTTTTATGGGCCCGCCTGAAACCACCCGAGAACGTCGGTGTGGTGAAATTCTTGATGACGTTATTCCCATACAAAGGAACTTCATTGTTTGGGTTGTTTGAAATTGATTAAAGCAACTACAACAAACACTCTTCTGGCACACTCTTGGTAACTCGTTTGCAAAACGGGTGCGATTAGTGCAGAAAGCTGCCAGCGTCTGGCTATCCGTTCAAGAATCTCAACATTGTCATGCCAGCTCAGTGTGGAGAGACAACAGGCCCGAGCACGTGCCCAAACGTGGCTCTGGTGTGGCTCAGCGGGCTAGAGGTTCCTGGCAAGGGAACTGGAGGCCAGAGACGAACCTCAACAGAACCTAACCCGTACCTCAACAGAACATTAAACTGTTCAAGTACTCGTGCAAATCATAGACAATCCAAAACGCCCCACACAGATGCCTGGAGGCGTTGCTATTACCATCACGTGAATGACACGGTAGGTCCTGCCAGACCTGCAGCCTGCAAAACCTGAAGACGACCAGCACACAGGCGCATACGTATCGATCTCGTTCTGTCCTCGCCAAAACTGCTGGCTGAGCTGCCATCAGCCTCAGTGACGGACAGCAGGCAAGACTCTCTCATCTGGCTTAGCTCACATGCAGCTCCTAGGAAAAGAGCTCTTTCAGAAAAGTCAGGTCTGGTTATGTTGGGAAAGTGTTTCAAGGAAATGTTTTTAATACTCTAGGTTGGTAGAGTATGGCATGGTAATACTCTAAGCATGGTAATCTCCCTCCAAGTCCTAGCTCTGCCACCGATAACCTGCTTGCTCATCAAAACCGATTCAATGTTATTCCTTGGAAATCTCTACCTTTCTTTCTTGGCACCAAAAGGGTGGCACTTCTTTCCGAGTGCAAGAGGAGTTACATAGGGTATACAGACAGCCCACGGAAAACGGAGAAATGAGTCTGGGATCACTTGCATCCACATTCCTTGGCATTCCAAGACTCCTATCCCACTCCTTTCCTTGCCAGCAGTCAAGAAAGACAGCCTGCGCAACATGTACAAGATGCTGACTTGGCCAGTGTCCTGCTTTCGGCTGGGACAGAGTTAATTTTCTTCCTAGTAGCTGGTACAGTGCTGTGTTTTGGATTTAGGATGAGAAGAAAGTTGATAACACACTGATGTTGGAGTTGTTGCTAAGTAGTGTATACACTAGTCAAGGACTTTTCAGCTTCCCGTGCTCTGCCAGGTGCACAAGCAGCTGGGAGGGGGCACAGCCAAGACAGTTGCCCCAAACTGGCCAAAGGGCTATTCCATACCATATGGAGTCACACTAAGGATATAAACTGTGGGGAGTTGGCGGGGGTTCGAGTTAACCCTAGGGGTTCGGGTTAGGGTTAGGGGTTAGGGTTAGAGGTTAGGATTAGGGTTAGGGTTAGGGGTTTGGGTTAGGGTTAGGGTTAGGGTCATTCGGGTTAGCTTTAGGGGTTAGGGTCATTAGGGTTAGCTTTAGGGGTTAGGGTTAGCTTTAGGGTTAAATGGTTGCAAGCCTCTTTGCTGTGAGCAATACCTGTTCGTTGCCCTGTGGATTTCTTTTTTTTTTTTGTTTTCCCCCTGGAGTCATTTTTAGAAATGCCTGAGCTGTTTCCCTTGGAAAAAGATCCCAAAACAAAAGAGCCAGAGAACAACAGGACTCTGTCAGAGCAAAGGTCCATGTGGCCCAATACTCTTGTCTCCAAGGTGGCCAACCGTCAACGTCTAAAGGAGAGCATATGAGCAGTGCAGGTCTACTTCTGCCGGGGTCCTGGGGGTGCTCATAGGCCTCAAGGGCTGGGACCGGCCTCCCCTGGCATCCCCACCCACACCGTCTCCTGCCAAGGGCCCAGGGGACGTGGTGTCTCAGCTCAGCCTGGGGGCCTTCGGTTCCTGCCTGAGCAATGGTGTGGGTGTGCCCGCCTCTGCCCCTCTCTCCTGCATGGGCCTGGGACCTGCACTGCAGAGAGCTGCTCTCCTGCATGGACCCCTCAGACCTAGGTCATAGCTTGTCATGCAGAGCTAGATGCAGAACAGAGCAGAACTATTCTATTCTGTTCTGTTCTAGTCTAGTCTAGTCTATTGCCTGCGCTCACCGGGAGTCGAGTAACAGCGAGACTGCTACTTGCCGGAAATGCCAGGGGGATTTCAGCTCCAAAAACACTTTCAAGGGCACAAATCAGAAAGATTACAAGTGGAAGCAGGGGTTTATGTTGAGATTTTATTTTCTGTTCTCTCATTTTCTCTCCTTTTCTCTCATTGCCTGGTATTGGATGGTATTTTAGGGTGTTTTTTGGAATGTGTTTCACAGCCGCTGCTCACAAGCATTAACACAACGCGCAGGTGTAGCCAGGAGCAGGCTGATGCATTCTTCAGTTCAGCTTGCAAAAAAGATCACTTGCAGTGTGGCAAAGGCACGTCACAGAGCTACAGAAAGTAGCAGCGGGAAGAGAGGCCAAGCAGTGCCTGTTTCCTGAAGAGTGAAGACTTGAAGAACGAGGATCAGCACCAACCGCACACAAAAGACGACGAAGAAGAAGGGGTGTGTGGTAGCGTGGGGCATTTTCCAAAGCAGGACACATGTCGATGACAAGCAGCCTTTTTGCCTTCCCAAACTTGCTGCGCTGTGCTTCTTGGCCAGGGATGCATGACAAGCACTCTCGTGCCTGCCCCGCGCTTGTATCGCATGCAGGGAGAGCTGCAAAGTGGCAGCTCCTGATGGTGCAGCAAGCCTGCAGCCCTGCCGAGCACGGGCTGTTTTGCACAAGCAAGAACCCCTGGGGAAACGGAGCCAAGGGAAGAGCAGAGCTCGCTCCCACTGCAAACTTGCAATGGGCAAGAGAGCCCCAGGCAGCCAGGGCGCAAGTGGCACCTTGGCGGTGCAAGAGCAGCAGGCAAGAACCTCGCCGCAAGGGCCCCGAGGACCCTGACAAGGGGCTGTGCTCAGTGCTACAGAGGACAAGAAGCAACCCCCGGGGGCCACCCTGGCGGCCCACCCGGGAGTCTAGCAAGCTTCCTCCCCCCGGATGCGGGGCACGAGGGCCACCTTCGTGGAGCAGGAGCAGCAGGCACCTAGCCAAAAGGGCCCAAAGAAGCCCTGGCAGGGGCCGTGTGCTCGGTGCTGCAGAGGAAGGCAAAAAACCCCCGGGGACACTTGCTAGCCCACCTTGGGGGAAAAAAAAAGCCTTCCTCCCCCCAGCTGCAGGGCACGAGAGGCCATCTTCGTGGTGCATGAGCAGCAGGCAGTAACCTAGCCAAAAAGGACCAGAGGAGCCCTGCGCTGACTAGTGGTCATGCTCAATGCTGCAGAGGAAGGCAAAAAACCCCCGGGGACCAGTGCCAATCTGCCCCGGGGGAAAATTCCTTCCTGACCCCAGAGCTGGCGATCGGCTATTCCCTGAGCATGTGAGCAAGACCTGCCTCCTCGTCCCACAGGCTGGTCACGCCTCCCAGGAGGTGCCCAAGCCCTATTCTCCCTCAACCTGCAGCCATCTCCGGGGCTTCCCAGAGTGGCCAAATGCCCCCGGCCCCATCGACCTTGGGGGCAAGAATCCCTCCCGCGCCTGGCAGGAGACCAGTGCGTGCTCCAAAGCACTGGGACCCCTGGGCAACATCTCCGCATCCCATTTCTTACGGCTGCTGCCACTGGCTCCGCAGGGCATGAGGACGGCGAGCTCTCCAGTGCTCCTCAAGAAGACACTCCCTTGCTCTTGCCACCGCTTTCCAGCTGAAAAGGCCCGATAGCCTCGGGCACCGCCAGCTCTTGCTGGTTCTTCTCATCTCCAGCAGCCTCGTCCAGCCTCCGGTCTTCCTCCCTCAGCCCCCTCCAAGGCATTCTGCCAGCTCTTCAAGGACTTCCTCTCGGATGTCTGCGGGCTGCCCCCGGGCCAGCTCTGTGGCGACGGGAGGATGCCCCCTTTTATCCCGCCCCGGGGCATTGTGACTGCTGCGTTGCCGGGCGGTGGCACTGTGCCATGGGGGTGACCGCCCCGCCCCCCCGCCCCGCGCAGCCCCGCCCGCCGCCCCTCTGCCCAGCGTCCTTTGGAGGAAGGCCTTTGGGGTGCTGGCCCCGAGGCAGTCCCTGTGCCCCGGGGGCCCGGGGGGCTGTCCCTTCTCCTTGCTGGCCACGCACTGGGCACAGCTGCTGAGCGTCCCGGACGCGTCCTCTGCCACTCGGCTCCCAAGGACAAACCTAGTGCCGTTACTCTTCTCTCAGGCTGCGGCAGAAACCAACCCTGCAGCCCGAAGACCACCCCCATTAGCCGTCCCCTCTCTGCGCCACAGCTAACGGCCACGAGCTCACGCAGCGAGGAGGACCAGGGACTTGACCTGGCTGAACACAAACCCTTTTCCGGGGGGCGCAACGGGGGTGACTTCAGCAGCCGCAGCCTGGGGGAAAGCCAAAGTGCAACCAGAGCCAGAGGTTGGGATGGACGGTGCCAAGAGACCACCATGGAAAGAACACAGGCTCTGAAAAACGGCGGAGCGGAGGTTACACTGGTGTGCTGGAAAGGCTGCTCATTTTCAGACCTAGAACCTTTGGCTCCGTGCCCAAAGCACAGGCAGGCAAACGACGACTCTTCCAAACTGTCAAAACAGCCCATTGCTGCTATCGCCCTCACATCCCCTTTTCCCACTGAAACCCAGCTGCGCAGTTGGCCGTGTTTAGACGGGATACAAAACTGCAGGCATTTAGGGAGGAGGAATGATCAGTTGCTGCTGATCATGCCGCTGTGGGTAAGGAGTTGGCTGGCCAGGTGGCCATCCGACACTAAAAGGCAAGTGCCTCTCTTTAAGAGTCCCGACGCGCCTGGAAGACCGCTGCCAAGAAGGACGCAGGATTTTGCCTTTTATGGGCCCGCCTGAAACCACCCGAGAACGTCGGTGTGGTGAAATTCTTGATGACGTTATTCCCATACAAAGGAACTTCATTGTTTGGGTTGTTTGAAATTGATTAAAGCAACTACAACAAACACTCTTCTGGCACACTCTTGGTAACTCGTTTGCAAAACGGGTGCGATTAGTGCAGAAAGCTGCCAGCGTCTGGCTATCCGTTCAAGAATCTCAACATTGTCATGCCAGCTCAGTGTGGAGAGACAACAGGCCCGAGCACGTGCCCAAACGTGGCTCTGGTGTGGCTCAGCGGGCTAGAGGTTCCTGGCAAGGGAACTGGAGGCCAGAGACGAACCTCAACAGAACCTAACCCGTACCTCAACAGAACATTAAACTGTTCAAGTACTCGTGCAAATCATAGACAATCCAAAACGCCCCACACAGATGCCTGGAGGCGTTGCTATTACCATCACGTGAATGACACGGTAGGTCCTGCCAGACCTGCAGCCTGCAAAACCTGAAGACGACCAGCACACAGGCGCATACGTATCGATCTCGTTCTGTCCTCGCCAAAACTGCTGGCTGAGCTGCCATCAGCCTCAGTGACGGACAGCAGGCAAGACTCTCTCATCTGGCTTAGCTCACATGCAGCTCCTAGGAAAAGAGCTCTTTCAGAAAAGTCAGGTCTGGTTATGTTGGGAAAGTGTTTCAAGGAAATGTTTTTAATACTCTAGGTTGGTAGAGTATGGCATGGTAATACTCTAAGCATGGTAATCTCCCTCCAAGTCCTAGCTCTGCCACCGATAACCTGCTTGCTCATCAAAACCGATTCAATGTTATTCCTTGGAAATCTCTACCTTTCTTTCTTGGCACCAAAAGGGTGGCACTTCTTTCCGAGTGCAAGAGGAGTTACATAGGGTATACAGACAGCCCACGGAAAACGGAGAAATGAGTCTGGGATCACTTGCATCCACATTCCTTGGCATTCCAAGACTCCTATCCCACTCCTTTCCTTGCCAGCAGTCAAGAAAGACAGCCTGCGCAACATGTACAAGATGCTGACTTGGCCAGTGTCCTGCTTTCGGCTGGGACAGAGTTAATTTTCTTCCTAGTAGCTGGTACAGTGCTGTGTTTTGGATTTAGGATGAGAAGAAAGTTGATAACACACTGATGTTGGAGTTGTTGCTAAGTAGTGTATACACTAGTCAAGGACTTTTCAGCTTCCCGTGCTCTGCCAGGTGCACAAGCAGCTGGGAGGGGGCACAGCCAAGACAGTTGCCCCAAACTGGCCAAAGGGCTATTCCATACCATATGGAGTCACACTAAGGATATAAACTGTGGGGAGTTGGCGGGGGTTCGAGTTAACCCTAGGGGTTCGGGTTAGGGTTAGGGGTTAGGGTTAGAGGTTAGGATTAGGGTTAGGGTTAGGGGTTTGGGTTAGGGTTAGGGTTAGGGTCATTCGGGTTAGCTTTAGGGGTTAGGGTCATTAGGGTTAGCTTTAGGGGTTAGGGTTAGCTTTAGGGTTAAATGGTTGCAAGCCTCTTTGCTGTGAGCAATACCTGTTCGTTGCCCTGTGGATTTCTTTTTTTTTTTTGTTTTCCCCCTGGAGTCATTTTTAGAAATGCCTGAGCTGTTTCCCTTGGAAAAAGATCCCAAAACAAAAGAGCCAGAGAACAACAGGACTCTGTCAGAGCAAAGGTCCATGTGGCCCAATACTCTTGTCTCCAAGGTGGCCAACCGTCAACGTCTAAAGGAGAGCATATGAGCAGTGCAGGTCTACTTCTGCCGGGGTCCTGGGGGTGCTCATAGGCCTCAAGGGCTGGGACCGGCCTCCCCTGGCATCCCCACCCACACCGTCTCCTGCCAAGGGCCCAGGGGACGTGGTGTCTCAGCTCAGCCTGGGGGCCTTCGGTTCCTGCCTGAGCAATGGTGTGGGTGTGCCCGCCTCTGCCCCTCTCTCCTGCATGGGCCTGGGACCTGCACTGCAGAGAGCTGCTCTCCTGCATGGACCCCTCAGACCTAGGTCATAGCTTGTCATGCAGAGCTAGATGCAGAACAGAGCAGAACTATTCTATTCTGTTCTGTTCTAGTCTAGTCTAGTCTATTGCCTGCGCTCACCGGGAGTCGAGTAACAGCGAGACTGCTACTTGCCGGAAATGCCAGGGGGATTTCAGCTCCAAAAACACTTTCAAGGGCACAAATCAGAAAGATTACAAGTGGAAGCAGGGGTTTATGTTGAGATTTTATTTTCTGTTCTCTCACTTTCTCTCCTTTTCTCTCATTGCCTGGTATTGGATGGTATTTTAGGGTGTTTTTCGGAATGTGTTTCACAGCCGCTGCTCACAAGCATTAACACAACGCGCAGGTGTAGCCAGGAGCAGGCTGATGCATTCTTCAGTTCAGCTTGCAAAAAAGATCACTTGCAGTGTGGCAAAGGCACGTCACAGAGCTACAGAAAGTAGCAGCGGGAAGAGAGGCCAAGCAGTGCCTGTTTCCTGAAGAGTGAAGACTTGAAGAACGAGGATCAGCACCAACCGCACACAAAAGACGACGAAGAAGAAGGGGTGTGTGGTAGCGTGGGGCATTTTCCAAAGCAGGACACATGTCGATGACAAGCAGCCTTTTTGCCTTCCCAAACTTGCTGCGCTGTGCTTCTTGGCCAGGGATGCATGACAAGCACTCTCGTGCCTGCCCCGCGCTTGTATCCCATGCAGGGAGAGCTGCAAAGTGGCAGCTCCTGATGGTGCAGCAAGCCTGCAGCCCTGCCGAGCACGGGCTGTTTTGCACAAGCAAGAACCCCTGGGGAAACGGAGCCAAGGGAAGAGCAGAGCTCGCTCCCACTGCAAACTTGCAATGGGCAAGAGAGCCCCAGGCAGCCAGGGCGCAAGTGGCACCTTGGCGGTGCAAGAGCAGCAGGCAAGAACCTCGCCGCAAGGGCCCCGAGGACCCTGACAAGGGGCTGTGCTCAGTGCTACAGAGGACAAGAAGCAACCCCCGGGGGCCACCCTGGCGGCCCACCCGGGAGTCTAGCAAGCTTCCTCCCCCCGGATGCGGGGCACGAGGGCCACCTTCGTGGAGCAGGAGCAGCAGGCACCTAGCCAAAAGGGCCCAAAGAAGCCCTGGCAGGGGCCGTGTGCTCGGTGCTGCAGAGGAAGGCAAAAAACCCCCGGGGACACTTGCTAGCCCACCTTGGGGGAAAAAAAAAGCCTTCCTCCCCCCAGCTGCAGGGCACGAGAGGCCATCTTCGTGGTGCATGAGCAGCAGGCAGTAACCTAGCCAAAAAGGACCAGAGGAGCCCTGCGCTGACTAGTGGTCATGCTCAATGCTGCAGAGGAAGGCAAAAAACCCCCGGGGACCAGTGCCAATCTGCCCCGGGGGAAAATTCCTTCCTGACCCCAGAGCTGGCGATCGGCTATTCCCTGAGCATGTGAGCAAGACCTGCCTCCTCGTCCCACAGGCTGGTCACGCCTCCCAGGAGGTGCCCAAGCCCTATTCTCCCTCAACCTGCAGCCATCTCCGGGGCTTCCCAGAGTGGCCAAATGCCCCCGGCCCCATCGACCTTGGGGGCAAGAATCCCTCCCGCGCCTGGCAGGAGACCAGTGCGTGCTCCAAAGCACTGGGACCCCTGGGCAACATCTCCGCATCCCATTTCTTACGGCTGCTGCCACTGGCTCCGCAGGGCATGAGGACGGCGAGCTCTGCAGTGCTCCTCAAGAAGACACTCCCTTGCTCTTGCCACCGCTTTCCAGCTGAAAAGGCCCGATAGCCTCGGGCACCGCCAGCTCTTGCTGGTTCTTCTCATCTCCAGCAGCCTCGTCCAGCCTCCGGTCTTCCTCCCTCAGCCCCCTCCAAGGCATTCTGCCAGCTCTTCAAGGACTTCCTCTCGGATGTCTGCGGGCTGCCCCCGGGCCAGCTCTGTGGCGACGGGAGGATGCCCCCTTTTATCCCGCCCCGGGGCATTGTGACTGCTGCGTTGCCGGGCAGTGGCAATGTGCCATGGGGGTGACCGCCCCGCCCCCCCGCCCCGCGCAGCCCCGCCCGCCGCCCCTCTGCCCAGCGTCCTTTGGAGGAAGGCCTTTGGGGTGCTGGCCCCGAGGCAGTCCCTGTGCCCCGGGGGCCCGGGGGGCTGTCCCTTCTCCTTGCTGGCCACGCACTGGGCACAGCTGCTGAGCGTCCCGGACGCATCCTCTGCCACTCGGCTCCCAAGGACAAACCTAGTGCCGTTACTCTTCTCTCAGGCTGCGGCAGAAACCAACCCTGCAGCCCGAAGACCACCCCCATTAGCCGTCCCCTCTCTGCGCCACAGCTAACGGCCACGAGCTCACGCAGCGAGGAGGACCAGGGACTTGACCTGGCTGAACACAAACCCTTTTCCGGGGGGCGCAACGGGGGTGACTTCAGCAGCCGCAGCCTGGGGGAAAGCCAAAGTGCAACCAGAGCCAGAGGTTGGGATGGACGGTGCCAAGAGACCACCATGGAAAGAACACAGGCTCTGAAAAACGGCGGAGCGGAGGTTACACTGGTGTGCTGGAAAGGCTGCTCATTTTCAGACCTAGAACCTTTGGCTCCGTGCCCAAAGCACAGGCAGGCAAACGACGACTCTTCCAAACTGTCAAAACAGCCCATTGCTGCTATCGCCCTCACATCCCCTTTTCCCACTGAAACCCAGCTGCGCAGTTGGCCGTGTTTAGACGGGATACAAAACTGCAGGCATTTAGGGAGGAGGAATGATCAGTTGCTGCTGATCATGCCGCTGTGGGTAAGGAGTTGGCTGGCCAGGTGGCCATCCGACACTAAAAGGCAAGTGCCTCTCTTTAAGAGTCCCGACGCGCCTGGAAGACCGCTGCCAAGAAGGACGCAGGATTTTGCCTTTTATGGGCCCGCCTGAAACCACCCGAGAACGTCGGTGTGGTGAAATTCTTGATGACGTTATTCCCATACAAAGGAACTTCATTGTTTGGGTTGTTTGAAATTGATTAAAGCAACTACAACAAACACTCTTCTGGCACACTCTTGGTAACTCGTTTGCAAAACGGGTGCGATTAGTGCAGAAAGCTGCCAGCGTCTGGCTATCCGTTCAAGAATCTCAACATTGTCATGCCAGCTCAGTGTGGAGAGACAACAGGCCCGAGCACGTGCCCAAACGTGGCTCTGGTGTGGCTCAGCGGGCTAGAGGTTCCTGGCAAGGGAACTGGAGGCCAGAGACGAACCTCAACAGAACCTAACCCGTACCTCAACAGAACATTAAACTGTTCAAGTACTCGTGCAAATCATAGACAATCCAAAACGCCCCACACAGATGCCTGGAGGCGTTGCTATTACCATCACGTGAATGACACGGTAGGTCCTGCCAGACCTACAGCCTGCAAAACCTGAAGACGACCAGCACACAGGCGCATACATATCGATCTCGTTCTGTCCTCGCCAAAACTGCTGGCTGAGCTGCCATCAGCCTCAGTGACCGACAGCAGGCAAGTGACGGACAGCAGACAGGCAGAAGACAAGACAAGGGGCTGTGCTCAGTGCTACAGAGGACAAGAAGCAACCCTCAGGGGCCCCCCTGTGCTATCTGTTGCGTCAATAACCCCACAATTGCAAAGAAAATCATGGGAGGAATCGTAAAACAAGAAATAACTCCTGGGGAATACTGGGAAATAGATTTTATGAAATTGCCAAGGTGTAATCTGTATATATATTTACTGGCAATGGTAGACACCTTTTCTGGTCAGCCCAAAGCTTTCCCTTGCCGCACTAACAAGGCTAGGGAAGTGATTAAAATTTTATTGAAAGGAATTATCCCCAGATTCCATGTTCCAGAAGGTATATGCTCTGATAATGGACCCCACTTTACTGCAGAAATAGTGCAGGGACTTTCTAGATTTCTAGACATTAAATGGGATTTGCATACCCATTGGAGGCCACAGTGCAGTGGCAAAGTAGAAAAAATTAATCAAATTCTAAGAAGAGACATTTCCAAAGCGTGTCAGGAAAGTCAAACGAAATGGGTAGATATTCTACCCATGGCTTTAATGAGAGTACAAATTACACCCAGAGTTAGAGAAGGTGTAAGTCCAGTTGAGATCCTGTATGGGAAACCATATCCAACCAATCATTTAACCACTAAGGGAGACCAAATGCATATCAAGGGACCATCTGTAATTAAAGAGTATTTGATGTCTCTCTCGCAGAATTTATCCTCCCTGCATAGTTACCTAAACCACAAGACTCCCATTCCCTTGGACACCCTGATACACCCACTCCAACCAGGAGACGCGTTCTATGTACGACCCTGGAAAGATGAGCCCTGGAAAGCAAAGTGGAAAGGACCTTATACAGTGCTGTTAAAAACTTACACAGTGGTAAAGGTGAATGGGATTGACTCCTGGATTCATCATACTAAAGAAGGCTCCAGACCAGGACAAGTGGATCTCTATGCCAACTGGAGAACTGAAACTCTGACTAACCAGGGAATATCGACGAATTGTATTAAGGTTTTTCTTTTAGAAAACTATTATTGAAATGACTCCTAGGACACTCTCAGAAAGTGTTATTAATTTAGCATAGTTATAATGAAAATTGTATCTCTGATATTAATTATCCTAGCATTTACTTTTTGTAACAGAAATCTAGTCCTAAAACTTGTCCAATCCTTTGGAAGAATCCCTAATGTCAGCAGTATAATGGCCTGTTCACCATTATCTAAATCTGCAGCCGATCCCCTCGAGTGGGAAATTTTAACTTTAGATTTAAACTGAAACTTTTCTCAGTCTCCAAATTACCTCCTTTCAGAGTCGAATGTCGTTGTACAATCTAACAGGACAAGGAGAACTATTACCGAATGCAACTAGAGCAGGATTACAAGATTTAAACCACTCAGTTACAGGAAACTTCAAAGATGATGTTGCGGAACAGGCTAACCTTAGATTTAATATTATTACATGACGAAATAAAACAAGTGGCAAAATCAAGTAGAAATATTCAGGCCTCTAAAGAAAATATTACAAAGTTTTGGATTCTTCCTGACTGGATGGTTGGCAAGTTTACTTCAAACGATAATTACAATTGTACTTATCATGATAATCTGTATTGTTGTTAGTTGTGCCTTAAAATGTGTTAGATGACTAATTGTACAAGTTATTAATGAGAACTAATAATGAGACATATGAGGACTATGACGAAAAGTCTTAGTCTCAAAGGGGGGAACTGTAGTCTAACAATGTAGTCTAACAGGAGCTGGTGGAAGGCCAAGGCTTACGTAAACCCAATAAGGGGGATTCAGGCTGGAAAGCAGAACGTCTGAACAAGAATTACTGTCCTTGGGAGAAAAACACATCCTGGAGAAATATGTAAGCTAATTAAGATGTTTTGGGAACCATCTGAAACAACTAGTAGAAGTGTGATAAGAGGCACCCTCACACAAACTATCCTCATTATAATACTAAAAGTCACACCCCTCAAGCTGGAGACCCCGGCCCAAGCAGAGACCCCTCACCTTTGAGCGTGTGCAGAATATTAAAGTAGCACTGTAGCTTTAAGTTGAAATAAGACAAATGTAGATCAATAGAAAACTGCTTGGTGTAATTACTTATGCATATGCATAACTAGACTGTATAAATACTGTACCTGTACGACTGAACTTTGTGCTAGCTTTGTGGAGCTACCACCTAGCACCCACCTCTGTGCAGACATGAAATGAAATACTTCTGCCCTGTGTGTATTTTGGTGTCTCACACACCAGGTAAATGACCTCACACTTGTGGGATAACACAGGGAAGGCCAAAACACTCCAAAGCTGCCTGGCAGGAGTCCCAGAAAGACACAGGGCATGGACCATTCCCCAGCATTGACAAAATTGCTTCACTGGATTCCCTGGAGGAGTCTGGGGTTGGTACCTGCAAAATTCTGCTGTGTCCAGGGGAGGCCAAAACATTCTTCAGAGTCCTCGGAGGATTTCTGAGGAGCTACCAGGTATGGATCTGCCTCCATGACAAAGAAAACTGTCCATCTAACTAACTAGGAAAATTGGGGTGCTGCTACCTGGGACTTTAGCTGCCAGTAAAGGGAAAGCCCTGAAGTGAAAACAGGAATGGACCTGCTGCCAAAATACACCATGCTCTTCGGGTATCTACCTTAGAACATTCTGGGGCTGCTACCTGGGAATTCACTTGCCTACACAGGAAACCAAAAGAATCCACAAAATTCCTGGGAGGAGTTCCAGAGTCCTATTGGGCATGGAACTGCCTCCAACATACACCAAACTCTTTGGGTATTTACCCTGGCGGTGTCTGTGGCTGCTACCCAGGACTTCAGCTCCCTCCACAGCAGGACAAAGCACTTTGGCAGATGCCTGTGAGGAGCCCTGGGGAGCTACAGGCCATGGACCTGCTTCCCATTTCTAGCAGCAAGCAGTGATAGAGTATCAATCAATAGTATGGCAGCAGTCAAGAAAAGCAGCTACCAATCATACAGCAACAACCAATCTTTTAGCAATAATCAATAGAACAGCAACAACCAAGGAGCTGTATACTATCACAGGTTACTACAAACTTATCATTAGGGAGGAAACTTATCCTCGATATAGCACCAGATATACTTGTGACAGACTACTTCTATGGGCATATAATACTGGTATAAAGTGAATTAGACAGACTTCAGAAAGGGCCAAAGCATCCCAGAGGGGAGGACAAACCAATCTCCAAGGGGACCCAGCCATCCCACAGGTGGGCAGTTAAACCCAACCGACTCCAAAAGGGAGCCCAAAGGGGGAACAATACCATAACAGACAGTCTCACTTCAGAGATGACCTGGAGGTGTCTGGATTCTTTGTACCGAGCTGTGCTTCAAAGCGGCCAGCTGCACATTTCAAGGATGCTTCTGGTCCCCAAGCTCACAAGTTCCTGGGCTCGCAGGAATGTTCTTCTGCTCAGTCATTTCCCCTTCTGACCAGTTGCCTTTATGGCTGCTCACACCTGCCTGCTCCTGCCCTATCAGCTCCTCAGACACCAGGGACATCACAAGCACCTGCACAGCAGGAGCGGCCTCACTTCCAACAACACGGCTTTTCCCCTCCATCTCCACCTCTGTCTCCCATCTCCCTGTGCTCTCCTCTCTTCTAGGCACCTTTCTCACCCACTCCATGACTTCCCAATGCCTCTCTCTGTCTTTGTGCTTGTGTGGCAGATGTTACCTCAGAAGTGTTGTCCCAGCCACGTCACATGCATCTCTTCCTCTTCTACCTCTGTTCTCATCGTGACTGCGCCAGCGGTCTGATGCGCTTTTTGACCTCATGGGCCCTCTCGTCCTGCCTCCCTTCGGCTGTTAAATCCTGCTCCTGCAAGAGAAGTGACAACCAGTCAGTGCCCCCTCTCTGGCATCTTACCTACATCTTCCTGAGCTGGACAGCTGGTGGGAACTGTCACCAGCAGCCCCAGCAATGTGTGAAGTCTTCTCCTGCCACAGGCGCAGCTCTGGCTGCATACCATGCTTCCTGAAGGAGAACAACGACACTCAAAGTTACTCCTGGGCAACGTCCTGCTGGGAAGAGCTGATTTCAAGGCAGGTGGGCAGCAGACCCTGAGGCCGTGCCAAGGCTGGCCACATCTGGCTCCTTCCAGCAGGATTTTGGAAAGCTCCTTCCCAGCTATGAATGCCAGGCCAAAAACATAAGGTAGAAACAGCCCCCACCCCTGAGGGCCTCAGCCCCCAACTGGCCTCTGTCCCCAGACTACTAAAACTTCCAAACAGGCTCTCCCTCTAACTGAATTATCTTCAGTTTTGACAAAAGAACCGTATGCTTCCAGATTCAGGAGCCTAAGACTGTTGGGGGGCGATTTGGGCTTCAATTCCAGAACAAAAGACTTGCCATTACACAGCCTCAGCCACCGCCTCCATGGTCATCTTGTCAGTGACCCGCAAACACTGCACTGTAAAAAATCTAACGGCTAAGAAGAAGTATCCTCTCCTCCCCAAATCATTGTTTCCCTCATACCCTCACACTACCACAGTAATAATCATACTATTCTTCTGTAATTGCCACCCATCTGAAACCCCTCCAAAGCATCATCCACTGACGTGACTGACAGCATCCTTCATAAGGGAGAACCATCACTAACCACGCACGCACCCATCAGACCTTTTGCAGCAAGGCCTCTGGGACCGAGCACCTCTACATGGACATCTTTGCCTGACAGGAGATGATCAGCCCCAGAAAAAACCCTTAGGTTGTCTTGGCTCTAGTGAAGGCAAAGAGTTTAGAATAATGATACAAGCAAGTTTCAAGAGAAAGCAGGATAGCGGAACAGGCAGAAAAATTGATGGGTCTCACCCACCTCTAATTCCAGAGGAAGGTGCAAGGGTTTTTCTTTTTTTTTTTGTTTTTTTTAATCACTGCACAGCACAAATGAAAAAAACACACACCTGTTTTTGAAGGAGAAATGAAAACTCCAATAGTAAGACTATCGAGTCTGCGTAATTACTCTTCTTTCCAGGATACATTGGTCTTTTTTTTTTACATCTCAGTGGAGAGCATATCACTCAGTGCTGATATGGGAATAGCAAAATGTCCTCTGTCAATCTTTGAAAGAGTACATTGAAGGAAAGGTGTTCATATAAACTGTAAATGACACGTTTCCACTGTCAAACGTTATAATGCTTTTGAGTATCTTTGCCATCTTCATCTTCTTTGTCTTCCCTTTCTTCTGGTGACACTAGAACTACTGGATCTCAACAGAACTTTACACTGTTCAAGTACTCCTGTAAATTATATGAAATCCAAAATGCCCTACACGGATGCCTACAGGTTTTGCTATTACCATCACGTTAACAACACTGTAGGTCCTGTCAGACCTACAGCCTGCAAAACCTGAAGATCTATTTATGCAAGACACATTCCAGAAATTATAATCAGCACAGAGGAGCACATCTATCAATCTTGTTCTGTCCTTGCCAAAACTGCTGGTGACTCTTGTCACCAGCCTGTCGTCAGCCTCAGTGATTCACAGCATGCAAGACTCATCTGGCTTAGCTCAGGTGCAGCTGCTAGGAAAACGGCTATTTCAGAAAGTCAGTGCTTGCTATTTTGGGAAAGTGTTTCAAGAAATGTGTTTAATACTCTGGAGGGGTAAGACTAAGCATGGTCATCTCGCTCCATGTCTGAGCTCTGCCACGGGTTACATGAGCCACAATGGGCAAGCCACAGGTTTGAACTTCCTCACTGAGAAAACTATGTCAAATGCATACAGTTTATGCCACTAGCTTCTGTAAAGTAACCTGAAGTTTCTTCATGAAAGGGGCTAAAAATGCAAAAACCAGAGTATCATTATCTAGCAGGTTCTTAATAATACCCTCTCATGTCACTAACTGGATACCAGGCAAGGAATGTACATGCTCTGTTCACCTACCTGCTCACGGAAACTGATTACATTTTATTCCTTGGAAAGAACTACCTTTCTCTTTTCTTTCTTCCCCCCCCCCCCCCCAAAAGGGTGCACTGCTTGCTGAATGCAGGATGAGTTACATGGGGTATACAGACCGCACATAGAAAACTGACAAATGAGGCTGTGACCACCACCATCTCTGTGCCGTGCCACTCCAACACTCCTATCCCAAAGACATTCATTTCTCTGCTCTTCTGCTCCTCTCATCCTTCCACTTGTGCCACCGATCTCCTTCACACTGACACTGACATACTTTTCTCTCCTGTTTCTGGAATATTTTTCATCACACAAGTATATTTTAGCTTTTTGCTCCTTTAAAATTCCAGAGATTTCACTTTCTTCCTGAATTAATTGCCCTGTACTCTTATTGCCCATTCAACGTGCTATTTATAATTGCTTCCTACAAGTCTCTCCTGCCCTGCTCCCTGAGATCCACAACACGTCAACCAAGCCATCTAGTTCCTCTCTCCAGACTGCCCATGCCTTGTATTAAAGCTGCTCTTATGAAGATCGTCAGTTAATATTCTCCTAAACAGATCTCCAAATGATGAGCCAACTCTCAGTCTCCATTACTAGTGACGTGCCTTTGGCACGTTTGACCATGGGGGGGTTTTTTATGATGCCTTGCCTGACCATGGTTTCTTCAGGTCAGGGATCCTCTCCCTGGATCCCTCCAGTGACTCCAGATGGCCTCTTGCTCTCCTACGGGGAGTCCTTGTCACCAAGGGGGGCAGTTGGGAGCCCCAGGCTGGGTCTGAACTAAGAAATGAAAGCAGGCATCATGTGAGCAGTCTGAAAACACACACCACGGTGAGTCAGTCTGACTGCAGGAGTTTCTTCTCCATCCTGTACTCACACACTAATCACCTGCTCCTGAAGCAGAAGCTGCTTCTGCAGGAGAACAAAGTCTCTGCACCTACTGCTCTTCCCATCACAGAGACAGGGATAACCCTGAGCTCTAACACTCTGATGTGCCACCAACATGCCAGATGCAGCACACGCAGGAGTCAGCATGTGTGATGTGGGTCCCTGGGGCGGCGGGGTGGGGGGCTGTTGAAGGCAGCACCTTGTCTATGGCAGGCTGTGTGACCACCCGTGTCAGTGTCCCGTCTGTGTCCTGTGCGTGCGTGTGTCTCATGGATACGAGCTCAGCTTTGCTGCTGGCTGAACCTGCAATAGGGAAAGCGGCAGCTGTGTCCCTCAGCTGGGGCAGAGACCCCAGCTGCTGGGCTGGGCTCCAGCAGGTGGGCAGGGGGGTCCTGGGCAGGGGAGTCCTGGGCTGGGGCTGCTGGAGGAGGTGGCCACTCCTGACATCCCTTAACAGCCACACAGTTGGCAGGATCTGGTCGAGCTTTGAGCACTCCTGAGATTACATGTCTATAATCCTTACGCGATGGGAGACTGATGCCTTGATAATGTGCCCACAGGGATACATTTGTAACCCAGCTCCACAGCAGTTTGGGCACCCAAACAGGAGCTGTGCTAGGAAATCCTGGATTAACTGCAATGATTGGACTGGAGAAAAAAGATGTTTACAGAACATTAGAAGGCGTAAATGGCTCGGCTGCAGGCCTAGTGACCGAGTTTGTCCTTTGGGGGATGACAAGAGAGGCTCACCAGTGTGTGTACAAGACCTCCTGCAAGTAACAGATCACCCCCAGTTATCAAATCAACAGTGGTGCTGGCTATAAAGCAGGAGGAAACCTGAGCGAATCAGGCTACAGGCTGAGCTCTGTACAATCGGAATTGTCAAATTTGTGAAGGTCAAGTACAAATGCACAGCTGAAAAGAGCAGCCTCACCTTACAGAGCTTTAAACCTAATGGAGTCGAGTAGGAGAAGTGAGTACTACAGAGGAAATCAGTGAATTATAGGGGAACGAACATCACGTAACTCTGAAAATAATGTACCTAATGGAAATGGAAATCCCTTGTGGCTCCTGTCACTGGAGAAACACATACCATCCTGCAAGAGGACAGGACAACCCAGGGTCAGCCAGTATGACTGTCAGTGGCACAAGAGGTTCTTTTTCCCTTGTCCTCTTCCAGGTGACGCTGTTCAAGCCCCGGGCACATGCAGCCACGCTTGGAGTCTGCCCTTTGCTGGGCACAACTCCCCTGATACTGCATGTCTGATACACATTCCAAAAAACAACGTAGCCCCAGAGATTTTGTTTGTTCACCTCTAGCCATGAGGACGGGGTGCGTGTGTGTGAGGAAGATCTGCTTTCTCTCTTTAATTTCCATGCCTCTGCAACAACTCTGCAAGATCGGACTAGAGGAGAGCACTGAAATCAAAAGTTTAAGTGACACAGAAAACTCTAACCGCACATTTTCACCTGATGGCCTTAACCAAAACAGGCTTTGGATCCCAACTGCTCACTTTGCCCTTGAATAGTGCCATTCCTTATCTGAAAGCTACTGTGCCTCTGGCTGAGGACAGATACAAGCCACACAGAGAGCAATCGGAGCTAAACCGATTTCAACGGTTTCAACGGTTGAAACAGGACTGGTTTCAATGGCCCTGTGCCAGAAGCACATGGACTGCACAGGCGGGCACTTACAGATGTGTTTGTTGGACTTCTCAGGGAAATAACCACCTAGGGCAGAGGACAACAGCACAAAAGCAGTGAAGTTCTGGCCTTTTACTCAAGCCAAGGAGCCAATTTCACCAGGACAGGTTCTCCTTAAAAGTTCCAGAAGAGCCAGCTCTCTGAAAACATCTACAGCTCATTCAAGAGGTGAGCCGAATGAAAAGAGCTAAAATCCCCAAAGAGAAAAAGAAATGTTGTAAATATCTTGGTTGCTCAATGTTTCCTTTTAGTTTCCCTTTCGCAGATAATTTGGCCTAGCTTACCAGTATTGTTGGCCTTAAGTAAGGAAGCTTAGATAGCAGAATTGCTAACCAGCATTCTTTATTTGACCTAATCATTAGAGTAAGAATGCTTTGCCTGTGTTAAATCCTTGGTTAGCTGAGATAGTTGCAATGTAGATAGATAAAAAGGAATTCTTCAGGCCCTGTGTCCCTGGAAAGGGCTGATAAGGAGAAACTACACAAGAACCACCTGATTTTGGATATGCAAGGAAGGTATGAGTAAGACAAAGATGGACTGAGCATGCGTAAAGACAAAGTTCAGTCAGCGGTCAGAGTGATGAAGACTACTGACTTCCTCCAACGACCACCAGAGGATCCCTAACGACCACCTAAGGACTTAAGTACGCATGCGTCAGGGACATTTACATATATTAATGAGTTCCAAGAAATCTCATGTTTATATAAATTAATCTTACGAATATGTATATTTTGCAACATATAACCTCTGCGATCTTGCTTGTTTGTCGGAGCACTTATGGTGGAGCGATCCCCAGTGCTGCCCAGCGCTGTAATAAAGGATGCCTGCTTAATAGTAACTCCGTTGCTATTGAGTTTTATTTCAGGAACACTCTGAAACTCCAATTCACCTGTTGGGAGATTTGGATTTCAAAGGGTAGTCTCCACGAATTTTGTTTCAGAGTCTTTTGTACCCCACTCTCACAAGGAAATATGGAAGCATGCTTGTCTTGTCTGAACAAACACTTGGTCAAATGTTACTCACTCAGTCCACAAGTGATCTTAGATAAACATCTTGGGAAGTCCACAGATGCCATAGGCTGGAGCCATATAACAGCCCTCCATTCCTGGCTATGGAGGGCTCCACATATTAACAAGGACCTAGAGAGCATCTGTCTTCTGCAGGAGGGTTTGCTCCTTTACATGTGTAAGCGGGGGCTTTGGCTTTGGTGGGATTGTGGTTCAGGTAACCTAGGAAGAACAGCATATGAAAGGCCACTGCAGGCAACTGCATTTCAAAGCTCCTTTGTAACTGGGGGAGATTGAGCTGCCCAGTGCATGAAATTCGGGGGACTTTTTCCTCCAAGAGTAATAAAGGCAAGCTATACAGTGCCTTGTAGTGCCAAAGAGTAAATCTCTAAGCACAAACGGTTGTGCAACTGCATTGCAGTTCAAAAGAAACTGGACCTCCTGCCAGCCTGGTTCCAGTCATAACCATGGAGAAAGGGAAAAAAAAAAAAACCACAACAAAGAAGAAACAGCACACTTCTTGAAACAACAATGTAGGTGCTTGTATTATTCTGTCATTATGGAGTATTTTAGCCCTATAAGCACTTGGTAAGCTAACTTGAAGCATACGTAAAGAACTCTTGTGTGATTTTTTGCTTTCCCAGAAGCCCCGATGGGAAGATCACCAGCAAATGCTGCACAGTCAGGTGCTTTTACTGGTAAGAAAAGCAGCCCTCTCCCAGCCATGGCAAAGCAGAGCTTTATAAGGAAAAAGGGGGCAGGGAGGGGTAGTGTAAAGGGAAACAGCTTTGTAGCTGGTGTTACCATGGGTGTCCTCAGCGTGCCACACACCACTCTGATCCTCATTTTACCTGTTGTCCCTGGGACTGAGTACTTGGGTGAAATACTCAGGAGAAGGGAGAATTAGCAGAGAAGAGGTAGTGGCAAGAGAGCTTAAAGGAGAAGTCCTGAATCAGCAGGAAGCGGTGCTTCTCTTGTACAGAAGGCTGTGAAATCTTTCAGGAGAAACGAGCAGCAGCTACAAGTAGTTTGTGCATAAGGAGAACAGGCCAGGAGTCAAAATGAAAATGCCTGAACAGCATTCATCTGAAAATTGGTTGCCACTCCGGCAGAGTTTCACATGGATGCCATCCCATGCTGTAAAACTAATGCGTCTTTTGGGGAAAAGGAGGAAAGAAAACCCACCAAACCTAAACCAAGAAGTGTTTTTTCTTTTCAGACCAAACCTCTGCTGCCTGCCACACAAACCTTTTCACTTGTGCTCTGGTTTTCCCTGTTGAGAGGCTTTGCTTATTTGGTTCTCTTACCCGCCTGTAACAACCACCTCTCCAGGACTAAAGCATTCCTCCTCTCATTTTACAGTCTCCCTCCTCTCCACCAAGCCTTGGTTCATCACAGGTGGAATGTTTCCTTTGGCCTTGCCCGTGTATCTGTTAGGAACCCCTCTGTCCTGGACTGACCCGGCTCTGGATCTGCAAATGGCCTGTGCTGTCCTTTGCTCCAGCTGTACCAAACTGCTAACAAAGTCCTACCGTAACAGGAGGAGCTTTTTTTTCAAGGTTGGGGAAGACTGTGCAGTGCAGGTGAGCAGGAAAGGAGGCAGCAACGACTTTCTCTGGTTCTTGTTTCTGCTCCTCTGGTAAGATGGGGCAGTTCCCAACTCTGGTCTCACCTGGGCTGCAGAGGAAAAGGCCTGGGGGGAGCCTGGACTTGGATGATTTGCAACGGCAAACCAAAAATTTCCACTTGAGCACTTGAACTACAACGTCACCATCCCAAGGGGCTCAAGTCTGTAAGACTTGGAAAGACTTAGCTGAGAAAATGAGTCCAAATGAACAGTATCTCCAGGAGACAGAGCTCCATGGTCTGAGCACAGCACAATGCTATAAGCTTTACCGACTGAACCTCTACTTTTCTACACAAATGCTAGTGATCTCCAAAGAAAGAAAGCTGGTTTAGCCAGTTCTCCTCCAAAGCCCTTACACTGGTAAATCCACACGAACAACAGGGCCCTTCTGCAGGTAGCCACAGCAAGCAGAAAGGCAAGCATTTGTTAAATCCATCTAGAAACCCATCCCAGCAGAAAACAGAATCCCTACAAAGACTGTTGGCAAAACTCCCCACATCTCCGGGCTGCGGGCACGTCAGCAACGTATCCACACCTTTCACGTTTGGGATCCACCACAAACACAGTTTCCATTCTGTCACATCACCTGAGCTAAAACTGCCAGCAGGAGCTGGCTCATCCTGGGACTCGGTACCACCCAGGCACGCAACCTGCAGTCCAGAAGTACTCCTGAAAAGACCTCGACAGCCTGCATTAACACACCAGCATGCACCCGAGATGTAAATGCTGCCAAGTCATCTCTTGTTTGCAACAGATAGAGAGGACCAAATTTAGCAAATTTAGCCTTACTTCTACTGAAACTTTCCTTACAGAGAGCTCATCCTCTGTGTTTGTACACTGGAGTAAAGACCTGCTCTAGCGCAAAGGTTCAAACCCTGCCTACGGTCAAGGAGCCATTTAGACAAGCCCCAGTTTTCTTTCCTCATTGCTGCCTTGCTTCCCAGAAATCAATCAATACCAAAAGCTCTTTTCCCGCTAGTTTTGCAACAGCTTCATTACCTTTAAAGACAACACTTCTTACCTTTGCTACTCCAACACACCCTCACAGCCCAGCAAAATCATACTGCAGGGAGGAAACCTTCACCATACAAAGACAGGCACGCTACAGGTATACATTACTCTCAAAAAACAGGCTCTTTCAACCACTCTTCCTTTTGCCTACCAAAGTTCAGACAGTGTTAGAAAACAGCAACAAAAAAGCAGGGTTCTCTCTCACATTTGACAGAGCCCATTATATCAGCCATTCAACATTAAGTCCAACTCCAGTCAGAGCCCCAGAATAAGAAATGCCATCTTAAAATTTACGGGAAAAAGAAGCGCTTTGAAGTGGCAAGACCAGAGAACGTTCATGAAAGCACCATCAGGCAAGTACACATCCCTTATCACAGACCACCTGCCCCATTACCTGAGTGAGTGATGTTCTCAGCTAATTTGCAGCTCGGGCTCTCTTGGTCATTAGCGCCGAGCATGTAGGTTGGAACTGGAGCTGGGAAGAAAACCATATGCAGTCAGTCTGGTTTCATTCAAGTCCAGGTAAGTTCAAGTTCACATTTACTAGGAATCACAGCAGGTCCCATCCATCCCTCCAGACCCCCGCACAACTCCTGTGCAGTGTCCTGAGGAGCAATAAGCGCAGAACAAGAAACCTTCCTTCAAAATAAGGCCCACAGCCTGCTCTTTCAACAAGATGCACAGAGCACCAGCTGAGAACAACCTCTGCTTTAACTCCACCTAGCTCCGCTGCCTACATAAGGACACCGGCTCCTAAATGATCCCTAGCCCTCAAAACACAGATCTTCCCTAGGGCAATGCTAAGGAAATACCAGAGCACAGGGACAACTGCTCATTCAGTTTAAGCTGATGGCGAGAAGGACAGAGGACTAGAAGGAGAAAAATATGACAAGGAAGAAGACTGAGGAGCCAAGAAAGAAAGGTGCAGGGAAAAGGCTAGAGAGAGGGACAAATCAAGAGAAACAGGCACAAGGAGACCTGCAGAGAAATGAAGGAAGAAAAAGCGGGGACAAGAGCAGGACAGAGAGATGGGGAGGGAAGCAGAGGAAGAAGGAAGGGGGGATAGAGGAGCACAGGGACAGGGCGCGGGGCATACAGATGGAGAGAGAAAGAAGGACAGGGAGCAGAACAAAGGGACTGAGAAATAAAGAGAGGGTCAGATCCTGACAAAGAGACCAAGAAGAGGGGGAAAAAAAACCCAGCAACGGGCTGGAGGACAGAGACTGAGGAA
The DNA here is from genome assembly GCF_035582795.1 of Mycteria americana. NCBI lineage: Eukaryota > Metazoa > Chordata > Aves > Ciconiiformes > Ciconiidae > Mycteria > Mycteria americana. The sequence continues at coordinate 29,622 of NW_027445609.1, read as the reverse complement.
GAGGAAAAGAGGGCTGAGAAGCAGGAAGGAGGAAGAGAGGACAAATACAAGGGAGAGCCAGCTGGACAGAGGGGTATAGCAGGAAACAATGGGACAGGCAGCAGGACAGAGAAATAAAGACAGAGAAGATGGGGACAGGAACCAGGACAGAGGGACAGTGAGAGGAAAAAAGGGGCATGGAGCAGGACAGAGGTGAAGAGAGATGCAGCCGGGAAAGAGGAAGAGAGGCACAAAGAGGGAGAGGGATGAGGGGAGAGAGAGAGAAATAAGGACTGGGGGCAGGATACACATTGCAAAAAATTCTGGGGTGGGCAGCAGGATGGAGAGGGAGTAAAAAAGAGTAGGGGCAGGGAGCAGGACAGAGAGACAGACAAGAATAACGATAAAGAGAAGAACAGGGATGGTGAGCAGCACAGAGGGATGGAGAAAGAGAGGTATCAGAAGCCCTGCAGAGAGATGGAGGGAGGAGGGAGGGGAAGGGTCAGGGAGCAGCAGAGAGAGAGAGGAGAGATGGACAGGAAGAAGGACAGGGACAGTGGGATGAGAATTACGGAATGAAAAAACACAGTGGCAGTGAGCAGGACAGAGCAACAGAGAGACAAACAAAGAGAACCAGAAGGAAAGAGGGAGAGGGGAAGACAAGGACAGGGAGCAGGACATACAGGCAGAGAGAGACAAAGAAGGACAGGGAACAGGCCAGAGAGACTGTGAAAAACAGAGAGGGATGCAGATCAGGACAAAGAGACAGAGAAGAAAACAACAGCAATGTGCTGCAGGATAGAAACAGAAGAAGAAAAAAAGAGGGACAGGGAGCAGGGGAGAGGGACAGCAAGCAAAACACAGGGATGGGGAGAGCGACAGAGAAAGAGGGACTTGGAGAAAAGAGACGGACGGGGAGCAGAACACAATACTAGAAGATGAGAGGTACAGGGAAGCGAAAAATATGACACAGAGGGAAGGGGGGCAGGGAGGGACTGAGATGCAGAAGAAGGGCGACATGGCCCCAAGGGCCTGGGACTCACCGCAGCTCCTGCTCTCTGCACTGCCAGGCAAATTTTTCAGCTCAGGCACTTCTTTGTCTGTCTGTCCTTCCCTCCCTTCCCCTTCTGTACCTCTACTCGCTTGCCTGTCCTCGCCTCACGGCTGGCCCCAGCCCTGCCTCAGCTGGGCCACGGCTGGAGCAGAGGCTGCACCTCCCAGCACCAACATGGCCGCCCAGAGGCCCCCCCTGCCGCAGGACTACAGCTCCCGGCATGCCACGGGGCGCTCCTTCCTGCTGTCTGCCCCTGCGGGGACACCGTCCCCCGGCCGGTCCCGCCCCCACAGGCCCCGGGGCCGCCTGCCCGGGGCTGCCCTGGCCCGTGCCCGGCCCAGGCCCCTGAGCTCTGGTGGAGCAGGGAGGAGGGGAAGCAAGGGACAGGGCAGCAGAGGGAGGTAGGGCAGGGCAGTGGGGTGGCCGGAGAGGGACAGGAGACGGACAGAGGGACGGGAGCAGGACAGAGGGGCAGGGAGAGCAGGGGGGAGCTGGGCAGGGAGTGGAATCACAGAATCACAGAATCATATAGGTTGGAAAAGACCTTTAAGATCATCGAGTCCAACCATAAACCTAACACTGCCAAAAACCATCACTACACCATGTCTCTAAGTACCTCATCCAAACGTCCTTTAAATACCTCCAGGGATGGCGACTCAACCACTTCCCTGGGCAGTCTGTTCCAATGCTTGATAACCCTCTCGGTGAAGAAAAATTTCCTAATATCCAGTCTAAACCTCCCCTGGCGCAACTTGAGGCCATTTCCTCTTGTCCTATCACTTGTTACCTGGGAGAAGAGACCGACCCCCACCTCTCTACAACCTCCTTTCAGGTAGTTGTAGAGAGCGATGAGGTCTCCCCTCAGCCTCCTTTTCTCCAGGCTAAACAGTCCCAGCTCCCTCAGCCGCTCCTCATAAGACTTCTGCTCCAGACCCTTCACCAGCTTCGTTGCCCTTCTCTGTACGCGCTCCAGTACCTCAATATCCCTCTTGTAGTGGGGGGCCCAAAACTGAACACAGTGTTCGAGGTGCGGCCTCACCAGTGCCGAGTACAGGGGCACAATCACTTCCCTAGTCCTGCTGGCCACGCTATTTTTGATACAGGCCAGGATGCCATTGGCCTTCTTGGCCGCCTGGGCACACTGCTGGCTCATATTCAGGCGGCTGTCAACCAACACCCCCAGGTCCTTCTCTGCCAGGCAGCTTTCCAGCCACTGGAGAAAGGAAAAGTACTGGTGAGGAGCGGGCAGAGGGATGGTGCGGGAAACAGATGGAGGGGAAGGAGGTCGGGGGGGTCAGGAAGAAAACTCGTGCTAAGCAGCAGGACAGAGGGACAGAGAGAGAAGAAGAAGGGCAGGAAGGAGGCCAGAGGGACGGACCAACCCAGGCGGGGTGAGGGAGCGGGGCAGGGGGGCAGAGAGACAGAAAAAGCACTGGGGGAGCGGAGTGACAGAGCAATGGGACAGGGAGCAGGACAGAGGGACAGAGGGGAAAGGGTGAGAGGGAAAAGGGAGGGGAGAGAGACAGGGAGAGGCAGGGACAGAGAGTGGGAGAGCAAGAGAAGGACAGGAAGCAATGCAGAGAGACTGAGAAACAGAGGGATGTGGATTGGGACAAGAAGGCGGAGAAGGACAGAACAGCAATGGCCTCCAGGATGGAGACGGAGGAAGAGCAAAAGGGGATGGGGAGCAGGACGGAGGCCTAGAGAGAAGAGAGAAGGCACAGCCAGCTGAGCAGGGGATGAGGGGAACAGGAAAGAGGGGACAGGCTGCAGGACAGAGAGAAAAAATAAAGCCAGGAAGCAGGACACAGTGACAGGAAAAATAGAAGGAAAAGGAGCAGGAGAGAGCACTGTGGAGAAAGAAAAAACCAGCAAGGGGATATAGGAGAGACAGAGAAGAATTAGAAAATACAGACCGGGAGCTGGACAGAGAAAAAGAAAATAAAAAATAGTGATGGGCTAAAAACAGAGAAGGAGTAATTAAAAAATGGGAAGCCAGAGAGAGAGTGATGGGAAGAGACCAAACATTGCAATTATGGGCAACTGCCCACATTTCTTGAGCGCTCCCCAGGAACTGCAGTACCAGGAGCCTCGAGGAATGTGCTGCCTAAAACCCCTCTGCCCTGGGCCCAATCCTGCAGCCCAATACTGGTGACGAGCATTACCTTGCAGACTGGCTGGGACTGAGGAAAAAAAGCCCAGCTGAGGGGGGGCGGGGAATTGCCCAACTGTTTTTTTGTTTGTTTGCCTGTTGGTTTTGCTTTTAAAAAAAATACCATTTAATCTCTAAATACCACTTGCAAAGAAGAAGGAACCTGGCATACCAGCTTGGGTGCAATTAAAGCCTGAACCCGTTCAACAGCTTCACAAACAAACCATCGCTCACTCCCACAGCACACACTCCACTGCCTGCCTGCAAGTAGAGGCAGCCACACTGTTTCTTGAGCGCTCCCCAGGAATGGCACCACCAGGCAGTTCAAAAAACATGCTGCCTGCAAAAACTTGAGCACAGCTTAATTGTGGGCAATTTTTCCTCTTTTTAGGCCTGCTGGTTGAAGAGTCATCTGTCAAGAGATGCCTCAGGACCATGTCAGCACTGGTGGCGCTGTTTTTTGGATCCTGTGGCAGCAATGGGCAAAGGGGCAGGCTATGGAATCCCCGTGCCAGGTACGTGTGCAGGGTGTCAGGGTCACCCCTACATGGTTTTTCCCAGCGGAGCCCCAGCCAGTGCTGGCCCCACGCTGCAGCCTCAGGGCGGAGGCTCAAGGAGCCAGGCATTTCTGTGGGCACTGCACCCTGCCGGGCCCCACCGCTGGCTGTTGGCTGCCCTGAGCTTCTCCCCGTTGTGCCCCCAGCTCTGCTTTCTGCCAGCACCGGGGGCACAGGAGAACGTCTGGCCTGTTCCTCCTGACCCACGTCGGCAGCTCCTACGTGGTGTCCACGTCACACAGCTGATTTGGGGGCGGCAGGTCGCTCTTGTGGCACCCTGGGAATGGGGGCAAAGCAAACCAAATCCCTCCCTTCCAATCTTTGTCCCCAGGGAGACCCAGTGGAGACGTACCATGCACTGGAGAGCATCCTGCAGGGAGGTGACAGCTGTTGGCAGAGTGGTGCTGAGACCCACCTGACAGCAAAGATGCCCAGTAGCCGCAGAGGAGCCCAGGTGAAGTGGTTCTCTTGGAGGCCACCAAAGCAGCCTTCCTCTGCCCCTGTTTTTTGGTGAGATACAGAGCAGCGCAGAGGTGTTTCTCAGGCATCCAGGCCTGAGGAGGGTTTCCCAGTGCCCCCGTGAGAGATCCTGCTCCCAGGAAGCGGCTCCCCATAGAGCAAAGGCCATATCCAGCCACCCGGCACTGGGCTCAGCTGCCCCAAGGGGTCTCACAGGGAGGATGGGGTCATCTGTCTGGTGGCTCTGACACAGAAATGATGAGCTGAAGCCCCGTGGTCATGGCTGGCCAGTTACAAGGCTCTGAGTGCCTCAGGCTTCTCCCTGGGAGTGTTTAACCCAGGCACTTTTTCAGGGTGTGATGGATGATGTGAGGATAGCTGCTGGTGATGTCCTGGTGGCTCTGTCCCACTCCCACTTCAAAGTTGTGATGTCTGAGATGAGAGGCCACCTGAAGGCCCTGGCAGACATCTCCAAGGAGTTTATGTTCAGTGTTTTGATATCTTAGGGCCAGCATGTGCTAGGGTTATGGGATGCTAGGGTTATTGGATGCCAGAGTTTACATGAGTTTGGATTAAAGCATGTGATTGTTATGGACAGGATCTGGGTTTGTTGGCCCTGGGTTCCTGGGATTAGGTTATTTTTGCCTTATCTTGTATTCTGGGTGGGGTTTTTTTGGAGAGTCCTTTTTTAGTTTGTTTGCTTTCTTAGGGTTTGGGTAGTGGCCTTTGGTTTTTGTATGATGTGTCTTCTGGTTGGTTTTTTGTTGTTCTGGTAGTGTTGCATTTTCTGTCTTGTAACCAGCATTTGTGGTCTAATATGTGTGACCGGGCCAGGCAGTGTCAATTCTGTTGCGGTCCAACTCACTTCCACTGAGTCAGTAGGTAGGTGGTTAGGTGTGGAGGACTTGGAGTTTGTGGAGAATGACTGCCAGACGACTAACGGGCACTTCTGGGGTGTGTGGGGACTTCTGGCCCATAGGTAATGACTGCCGGAGGACTGAGTGTACTTCTGAATTTGTGTGGACTCCCCAAATTCATGGTCATTTCTGCTGCCTTGAGGAAGAGCCATAGGAAGACCCCAGCCACACAGAAGGACCAGGGTTTCCCCAAGGGTACATGGCTTTTTGGGTTTTGCTTTTGAGTAAGAAACCCGCAAAGAGGCTGCTATTGTTGTTTAGTGATGTTTTGTACAGTCCTGGACTGAGTATCGTGTGACTTGAAACATGGCTGAAAAAAGGGTAGAGGTTTGCCTGCCTGTTGTGAATGCTTGAGTTTCAAATGTCTGCTTGCGGTGGTGACTTCATACAGTCCTTACCTCCTATCCTGAGGCACGACATGTGCTTAGGGCGAGGTTCATGATCCACAACAGTGGATGAGAATCCATATTTCAAATAGACTTCTTGATCGTTTTGAATTTTTGGGGGCCAACTTCTTCTCAGATTGGATTCGTTCATCCTTGATTTTGCCTCTTCACATGGCTGGCGAAGAGCTCATAGGAGGAGCAGGAGAAGGGTCAACACTACCGTTTCCATGTTGGTCAGTTGTGCTGGACTTACAGGGTTATCTTCCATCTGTGGTTTCTTTGCAGGAATCTCTTTTGAAGCCATTTGTCTGTTTAGTGAGGGGTAGTGGACTCAAGGGGAGACCTTTTGTTCCTCATTAGTGCCTCAGGGATTTACCTGTCATTTTTTGTTTGTTGTGTTTGCTTTTTATTTGCCATGCTTAATTTAAAAGCTTATTGAAGCTCTTTCGATTTCCATCATTAAAGAAAGTCTGTAGGATTACTACCCAGGAGTGAGCTGTCCAGAAAGGACTCTCCTTGTACGCTGCCGTCAGCCTTCAGTCTAGAGAAATATCTGGTAGTGGTGTATTTTAATGGTGATGTACTCAAATGCATCTTAAATATACAAGCTTTGCCCTTGTGCCTGATATGCCTGGGGGATGATGCTCAGCAGCTCATCAACATTATGTTCTGCTGTGCTTTACCCATTTGAAGTAATGCATCACCAGAAATGTCTTCCTTAGTGCCTACACAGAGCAAGAACCTCCAGTAGCAAGGGCATGCTGACCCTTGGGCAGCTTCAAAGTGACAGATAAATGTCAATAAGTTAAAAAACCAGTCCCGTGGTAGCAGTGTGGACGTCAAAGTCCACCTGACTCTCCACACTGACTCAGCATGTCACAAATTTATGTGGGTAAGGATGGGTGAAGTCAGTATAAGCAGGTGTTGTAACTGGCCAGGCAGTTTATCTAAAGAAACAAAAAAAAAGTGACCTTTGCTTGGAGTTTTGTGCCTTTAGATGTCGGGGTGTATTGCCTTTTCCTTCCTTGCTCTGCGCACAGTGTAGCGAGAGGTGTTTCCATCTGGGGGAGGAAAGCCATCCAACAGCCATCATCAACCTCAGGGCTTGATGGAGGCCTAAGTGCTTGGGACAGTTTTACTTGTGTGGTGCTTCTCATTCTGCTCCCAGGTTTTCCCATTAATGCTTGCTCTTTGCTTTATTTGCCTTTACAGTGTTTTGTAAATGTTCTCCATTCATAGCCGTGAGCACTGAACTATGTGTTCCTTGCTCTGAAAACTCATCAAGAGCTTTAGAGGTTTCCTTGGGAGCAGAGAAAATGGGTCCCTTGAGAGTAGAGAAGAGAATTTCATATGATATGATAAGCTCAATGCTTCCATGATAAGCATCTTGTAAGGATAAAAGTACCTGCTTTAACTTTTTGGGGTTTCTTCAGAAATGTTTAGCAATAGCTACTTAAATGATTGATTACTTCAACAGAAGAAGAGATCACTTTGCTTTCTGTGTCTGACTAAAAGAACTAACCTGAACATACAGAAAACTGATGTGAAGAGCCATTGTTTGTCATTATTGGGTACCACATCTGACTTGTAGAGCTTCCCTGGGCATAGGGTGGTGTTTTGTACATGGCATTGTCCAGTCCTGTTTTTGAACTGAACATGTTACTCTTTCACAACTCTTTTCGTAGTGTTTTCACTTGAACTAATGTTCACCAAAGCAGTTTGTTCTTACGTAGCTTCTAGGCAGAGGTTGAATCTTTGCAGTCAGATTTTGCCTTGGCCTCTGTACGGTGCCTAGTAACCTTTTTTTTCCTGCATGATCTTTGTGCACAGGAGTTGTCTCTTACATTGAAATGGTCATCTCTGTAGGTAATGCTACACACATTTGTACAGATGCTGGACAGGCTAAAGCTGTAATGCCAATATGGAAGGGCAGCTTGATGCTGGGATCATGCTGTAGCTCTCACAGCCCAGGAGATTTGTGTTTGTTATTGTCATGTTAGAGGAATTTCCCAGGTTTGGTATCTAGTGTGAAAGCACAGGGATCCTCCAGTGTTTGAGGTCTGGTAAAATGATGGTCCATCTGAAAGTGGCTGCTGGAGGCTGGGAGTTTCAGTCCATGCTCATTAAATTGCCTGCAGGCAATTAGTGACCTGGGGGGGAGTAATGCAGTTCAGTCTGTGTTGGATCTGTGCAAGGGTTTAGAGCAGCTGCAGAACCTGGGCATTCAAGCCTGAGGTGTAAACCCTGAGTAAGAACAGAGGAGGGGGAGAAGGTGTGTTTGGTGTGTTTTTTCCCCTCTCTAGGATGTGACATGCCTCTGTTTTGGAGAAAAGCAAGTGAAAGAGCAGAAGCTGGGACAGGACTAGGTAAGTGGGAGGAGTGGTAGAATATTATGGGCAAAAGTGGGTTTGGATTTTGATCTGCTCAGAAAGTTTCATACCAGCCTTGAAACTTGTTTATTAATGTGGGGATGATAGTGAATGAAGGGGGGGGGGGGGGGGGAGAGACAAAGAAGTGGAGGGAGCGAGGAAGAGCTCTGAGGATTTGCTCCCAGAGCTCCCAGACCATTAATGTGTCAATCCTCTAGTGTCAGAAGGGGTGACTTGCCAGTGACACAGCTGTCACTCCTTGTCCCTGACTTTATAATTCCCTTGAAAGCCAGGGATACAGCCTTTCTCTTAAGAATATGTGTTAGAGGTACGAGTGCACAGGGGCAGCAATGTGAACAGTGGTGTCGTGGTTTAGCTTCAGACGGCAACTAAGCACCACACAGCTGCTCGCTCACCCTCCCCACCCCGGTGGGATGGGGGAGAGAATCGGAAGGGCAAAAGTAAGAAAACTTGTGGGTTGAGATAAGAACAGTTTAATAATTGAACAAAAAAATTGTAATGAAAAGGAAAACAATAAGAGACAGAGAGAGGAACAAAACCCAGGGAAAAAAACATGTAATGCAACTGCTCACCACCTGCTGACTGATGCCCAGCCAGTCCCCGAGCAGTGACTGCTGCCCCCCAGGCAACTCCCCGCAGTTTATATACTGAGCATGACGTCATACGGTATGGAATATACCTTTGGCCAGTTTGGGGCAACTATCATCTTGGCTGTGCCCCCTCCCAGCTGCTTGTGCACCTGGCAGAGCATGGGAAGCTGAAAAGTCCTTGACTAGTGTATACACTACTTAGCAACAACTCCAACATCAGTGTGTTATCAACTTTCTTCTCATCCTAAATCCAAAACACAGCACTGTACCAGCTACTAGGAAGAAAATTAACTCTATCCCAGCTGAAACCAGGACACTGGCCAAGTCAGCATCTTGCACGTGTTACGCAGATTGTGTTTCTTGACTGCTAGCAAGGAAAGGAGTGTGATAGTGTAGTCTAACAGTGTAGTCTAACAGGAGCTGTTGGAAGGCCAAGGCTTACGTAAAGCTGATAAGGGAGATTCAGGCTGGAAAGTGGCATGTCTAAACAAGAATTACTGTCCTTGGGAGAAAAACACATCCTGGAGAAATATGTAAGCTAATTAAGATGTTTTGGGAACCATCTGAAACAACTAGTAGAAGTGTGATAAGAGGCACTCTCATGCAAACTATCCTCATTATAATACTAAAAGTCACACCCCTCGAGCTGGAGACCCTGGCCAAAGCAGAGACCCCTCACCTTTGAGCGTGCGCAGAATATTAAAGCTCTGCATAAGACGCATCAGGGAAGATAGGCGGCAGCAGCATAGTTCTGTTTATTTCTACACGCTGTTCTGTTCTGTTCTGAGTAACGAAGGGAGACGTGCCTCGTTCTGGTTTGTGTAGAAACGCTGGGTTTTTCGGTACCGATATGGGTGCTGCTGCTTCCCAGGAGGCACCCCTTTCCTCTGCTCTAGGATGCATCCTGAAGAATTGGAATAAATTTGGAGGGTAAGCTAAAATGATATTTTAATCAATGGTGGCCACAATATCAATTGGAAGATGGTGAAAAATGGCCTGAGAATGGATCCTTGAAATACAAGACTAGATTGTAATTAATGTTATTTTGTCAGGGAACTGAAAAACGGGATGAAATACAATATGTGGATATGTTTTTTTGATTAAGAAATGATTTGGATATGTGGAAGAAATGTGGTTTAGTGGATTCTAAACATCAGATTGGAATATATGCGTTAAAAGAGAAAAAGGAAAAATCCTGTTGTATCGAATTGAAACAATCCAGAAGGCATGTATAGTACTGTTAAAACTGTAATGATGGCTCATAATCCTAACTGGGGACATGTACAGGCTCTCCTAGAATATTTGTTTACCCCTGAGGAGAGGAGATTGATTTTAGAGAAGGCTAGAGAGGGACTGATCCAGCAACGGGGGGGTGGGGGTAGGGGGTGGTGCCTAATACCAATATGTACATCCCAAAAGCGGATCCGGAGTGGGATTCAAACACAAGTGAGGGATTACAGAGGGTAAAGGAATATCAAAAGTTAATTTTGTATGGGATTCAACATGGAGTGCCAAAGCCTAAGAATTTATCTAAACTCTATGAAGTAAGGCAGGGGGATAAGGAAACCCCATCAGCCTTCTATGAGAGACTGTGTGAAGTAGCTCGAAAATGGACAGATCTGAATCCGGAAGATGATAGCAATTCCAAGTTATTTAATATGCTGTTTATTGGTCAAACGGCAGCAGATATAAGAAAGAAATTACAAAAGTTAGAGGGTGCATGTGGAATGACAATCTCAGAGTTATTGTCAATCGCATATAAGGTGTATAAAGTTTCCCCAGCTGATCCTCTGGTTCCAGTCAAGATGGGGAACGAAATAATAGATTTTTTAATTGATAGTGGAGCCACACATTCAGTAGTAACTAGTTGTAGGGGACCCTTAAGTAGAACTAAAATAAGCATTGTTGGTGCAACAGGGAAAAAGACTTTAAGGCCATTTTTACAACCTATGGAATGTTCAATTGGAAATACTACATGAACTCATGAATTCCTTTAGATGCCAGAATGCCCCTTACCATTGCTTGGACGGGATTTACTTTGTAAACTGAATGCACAACTAACGTTTTCTGAAGACTCTGTTCAGTTGCATATTCCTCCAGAGACTGCCTGGAAAGCCCAGATATGTTTGTTAATCGAGAAAGATCCTAATGAAGAAATGAATATTCCAGAGGAAGTACTGAATGTGGTCACACCTCTGGTATGGGCATCGAAGACACCCGGACAAGCTAAGAATGCGACCCTGGGAAAGACTGAACTGAAACCAGGAGCTCAACTGGTAAGAAAGAAACAATACCCCATTAAGCTGGAGGCCTGAAAAGGATTAGAACCTATAAAAAGCTCCTTTTTAGAACATGGATTGTTACGGGAGTGTCAATCGGAATTTAATACTCCCATCCTACCTGTAAAGAAGTCCCATTCTTCTGAATATAGACTGGTACAGGACTTAGGAGAAATTAATGCAAGGACAGTAGATGCCCACCCTGTGGTTCCAAACCCATATACCCTCCCTACTACAATCCCTAACAGTAATACTTATTTCATAGTATTAGATTTAAAGGACACCTTCTGTATAACTGAGGATGAGCAGAGCCAGACCATCTTCACATTTGAATGGGAGAATCCAACTACAGGACGAAAGACACAACTCTGCTGGACTGTCCTTCCGCAAGGATTCAAGAACAGCCCTACCTTGTTTGGTAAGGTACTAGCCAAAGAATTGGAACTATGGCAAAATGATCATGATGCTGTAACATTGTTGCAATATGTTGATGATTTGCTAATTGGTTCTGACAGTTATAAGGTATGTCTGGAGGCCATCATCAGTTTGCTTAACTTTCTGGGCTTGGCAGGGTATTGGGTTTCTAAAGAAAAAAGCTCAGATTCGGAAATAAAAGGTCCAATATATGGGGTTTGAAATCAGCAAAGGATAGAGAGAATTAAGTACTGAGAGAAAAGAGGCAGTTTGTAGAATTGCTGTACCTACATCAAAGAAGCATTTAAGAGGATTTCTGGGAGTGGCTGGGTGGTGTTGCTTATGGATTCCCAATTTTGGACTAATTGCCAAACCATTGTACGCTGCTGCGAAAGGACCTGAGGGGGTTCTTGAATGGACACCTGAATGTAGGAAGAGTTTTGACAAAATTAGAAGGAAACTCATGGAGGCTTCTGCTTTGGGACTCCTGAACTTGAAGCAACCCTTCCGATTATATGTACATGAATGCCAGCAAGTGGCATGAGGAGTTTTGACACCAGAACTGGGGAGCTGGAAAAGAGCGGTGGGATATTTTTCAAAGCAATGAGATGAGGTCAGTAAAGGCCAGCCTGCTTGTTTGAGTGCAGTAGCGGCGACTGCGACTTTGATGGAAGAGTCTCGGAAATTGATGTTAGGCCAGCCGATTACTGTATTTGTACCTCATGCTGTGTCTTCTCTCACGCCCTCCTGCATCGTGTTCTCCATGGCACGGGCTCCCGCGGGGAGGGGGGAGAGGAGGCGGTGGCCTGGCACCACATGGTCCTCCTTCATGTGCATAACACAGCATGCGAGCTGCAGCACCGCTATGCAGACACTGGGCGGCGCGCCACCACACATGCGCCGTCGAGGTGCGGCCGCATGGCTGGTTGGGGAGCTACTGCATGGGAAGCCCCCAGAAACCCCCACGGAACTGGCAACAAAACTACACCTCGTGCCGCACTGCGGGGGCCGTGGCGGCAGCAGGGACTACGCTGTGCCCCATGCCCCCAGGAGCGATGCGGCTGCCCGGCAGCCCAGTCCACAAAAACTACAGCTCCCGGCATGCATTGGCAAACACAGCATGGCTGCCCGACAGCCAAGGGCCAGAAGACTACAGGTCCCAGCATGCTCTGGGGAACCAACATGGCCGGCCAGCAGCCCCTTGCCCCAGCACTACAGCTCCCAGCACACCGCGACAGGCTGCCTTCCCTGCTGTCTGCCCCCACGGGGACACCGTTCCCCAATGCCCCCCCCCCCCCCCCCCCCCCCCGAGCTGATGCACCTGGAATCCCTGCCCAGCCCCCCTGGCCCTGCTCCATCTCCAGGCAGCCCCCGCCACCCAGCTCCAACACGCCACAGCCCCCACACACCCCCGCCAGCCCTCGCTGCCGGTGCAGCACTCTTTCACCCCCCCCTGCTGCCACTCCATGCCTCCGACATGGACCCCACCGGCCCAGCCGCCCACCCACAGGCACCGCCGCCCTCCTCGGGGCTTTCCCTGGGACCCGCTCACCTTCTCCCTCAGTGCAGCCACAGCCCAGCAATGCTTGGCAGCTGCTCTGCCCCTCCTTTCCCTCACACCAGCCCCTCCACGGCCACCCGGGCAGGGCAGCACCAGCCTTTCCACCGGCAGCCATCCCATGACAGGGACAGGCTGTCGCCATCGACCTTGCCGCCCACCCCTGGGGCTCCTCCAGCCCCAGCCCACAGCGAGAGGCCAGCAGGAACAGGGGGCCATCACCCGACCCCCTCAGTGCCTCACCTCCTCCCCTGGGCTCCCTCACAGCCCCTGGCCCGGGGCAAAGGGAGCGCAAACACAGCGGGGAGGGCAAAGGAGACAGCAAGTGTTCATTCGGTCACGCACGTAACAAGTCCCTGGAGCAAGTCTGCTCTGGGACTCGGGGGCCCTGACACTGCCCCTGCTCCTGAGGCACCTCGGCAGTTGTTCCCGCAGCCACACTCATCAGTTCGGCAGGGAACAGATGGTCGCTCAGCTGGCTCCTGGAGCGATGGGCTGCTGGGCAGAGGTGGCCCCCAAAAATGAGGAGCAGGGCGTAGGACACTAGACGAGAGGAGAAAAGTGGCAGCCGGCTGGACAGTGGGGTGTAGCGAGAAAGCATGAGGCAGGGAACAGGACAGCAAGAGAAGGACCGGGACAGGGAGCCCAATAGAGGTGGAGAAAGAAGCAGCAGTGAGAGAGGAAGAGAGGGAGCAGAAAGAGGGAGAGGGAGCGAGACAGAGATCAACAAAGAAGGACAGGGAGCAGGATGGAGATGCAGGAAAAACCTGGGATGGACAGCACGACAGAGAGGGAGGAAAGAAGAATAGGGGCAGGAAGACAGAGACAGCAAAAATACCAACAGGCCAGAGAGAGGGAGGACCTAAAAGATGGGGACAGGGTGCTGCTCAGAGCAAGATGGAGAAAGGAGGTACGGGGAGCAAAAACTATTGCAGCAGCATGGGAAGGAGACGGGGCCAGTGGAGGGGCAGGGAGGCACCAGGACACAGAAGAGAGGTGACAGACCCCTGAGGGCCCTGGACTCACTGCAGCTCTTGCTCTCGGCGCTGCCGGGAGAATTTGCCACTTCAGACGCTTCTTTCTCCTTCCCTCTTGCCTTCCTCTTTTCTGTAACTCCACTCACTTGGCTGTCCTCCACCTACGAAAATACGTGGGTGTCTTACAGCTCTTATGAGACGAGGCTTCCCAGACACATAGCCTCGCTCGCTCGCGCACTACGCAGCCATACCATGCCTTTGGGTATGCATACAGACTGCAGTGCACGCCGGCAGTCTGGCCTGCTGCAGACTATGAAGAGGGATCCTTCCTCACCCGGAGAGGCAGGCTCTCTCTTGCCTGCAGCGGGAGGCAGCTGCGGGCTGGCCGGCCTTCGATTTCTTCTTCTTTATCTTTCTCTGGCCTCTCCGGCTTCAGCTGCGGCAGCTCCTGTCCACAGCCAGGAAGCGCTCCACCTGTCCCTTTTTGCCTCCACGCCGCGAGGAGAGTGAGGCCAGGCAGAGACAACCCATGCAAGCCTGAGGTGGGTGCAGTCAAGGGCATCTCCAGGGGAGGAAGGGACAACCGTGTCCTCAGCGTGGCCTCTGGGAGAGGGAGAAGGAGTTCCTCAAGTTTCCTATGTGATTGAAGAACCTCAGTCTAAAAATGTGGACTGGAATGATAGCTGTGTCTGTATATATATATATATAAAAAAATATATATATATGTGTGTCTGTATATATATATATATATATATATAAAGACAGGGAAAGTGGTGGTGATTAATTGGAATGTATTGGAAAGAGTAGGACCTGGGCATGACATAGATGGTATAGAATAAGGGGTGGGTACTGTCCTGGTTTTTGCTGGGATAGAGTTAATTTTCTTCTTAGTAGCTGGTATAGTGATGTGTTTTGGATTTAGGATGGGAATAATGTTGATAACACACTGATGTTTTAGTTGTTGCTGAGCAGTGCTTACACCAAGTCAAGGACTTTTCAGCTTCTCATGCTCTACCGACTGAGAAGGCTGGAGGTGCACAAGAAGCTGGGAGGGGTCAGCCACGACAGCTGACCCAAACTGGCCAAAGGGATATTCCATACCATATGGCGTCATGCTCAGTATATAAACTGAGGGGAGGTGGCCAGGGGGGAGCCATCCCTGCTCAGGGACTGGCTGGGCATCAGTGAGCAGGTGGTGAGCAATTGCATTGTACATCACTTGTTTTTGTACATTATTTTATCATTATTATTATTATTATTATTATTATTATTATTGTTGTTGTTGTTGTTGTTGTTGCTGTTCTTGTTGTAGTTGTTGTTATTATTATTATCCCTTCCTCTGCTGTCCTATTAAACTGTCTTTATCTCAACCCATGGGTTTTAGTTGGTTTTTTTCCCCCCAATTCTCTTCCCCATCCCACCAGGGCCGGGGGGGAGGGCAAGCAAGCGGCTGTGTGGTGCTTAGTGGCTGACTGAGTTTAAACCACAACACTATCATATTGTTATCATTACCATTTTCTGGTAATCTGTGGTTATTTTGTTCCTACACAAATGTTTAGATTCAACTCACTTCTACTGAGAAATGAATCTGCTCTGCATCCTGGAGCCTGTATAAAGGTATGTTTAACACTGGGTCAGAGCTGCCTCTCTCATAGGGTGTCTCTAATAAAATGGGATCGCCCCAGTGCACTGCCAGAGGTTGGGGTCTTCTTCCAAAGTTGGTGCCAGGAATAGGCATGAGCAACTGCTCCCCAAAAGGGCCTGTTGCTCCATGGATTCAGGAGGCAAGAGCTCAATGCCATGTTATGGCCTGTTAGAGGGTTGGATTTAAGACTAACCCATCGTTGTCTAGTGACTGGAGATGGTGAATGGCCACTGAATTGCACTCCCATGGCTGTTGCACACGTGACATGCAGATGATGTCCTTAAGGAGGGGAGTCTGGAGCTGCCTGAAGAGCACAGGGTGTCTCCATGAACAGCATGTGCCTGGGGTGGGCAGTGACTGGAGCCCCGCAAAGTAAGAGATCGCCCAAGGTGGAGTCACTGCAAGGGAAAGCGCTAAATCTTGTCTTCCTTGTCTTCAGGAAAACAAGGACTCTGCAATCCCAGAGGAGGCCATGGGGACCCAGCAGGCACAAGGAAGGGAGGCTGGAGAGTGAGTGGTGGCCTAACATGAAGAAGGATGTAGTTTGCTGGTGTAAGAACCATCTTTCTTATGCCATGACCGACACACATTACGCTGGAGTCAAAGCCACAGTCCAGCACCAACATATTGAAGGCCCATGGACACAACTGCAGATTGACTTTGAAGGACCTCTGCCAGTGACAGCTTGAAACACCAAATGCATCGTGGTAGGAGTAGATCCTTTTAGTAAACGGTCTTAAGCCCTCCATTGCAAAACCAACACAGTGGCCACCACTGCAAATCTGCTGTTTAACAACATCTTTTCTCAGTGGGGTCAGCTCCACAGCGTCCGATCAGTAGTGTCCGATCTCAGCACCCCATATTGTTGCATGAGCACAACGTAACATGTCCCACCCTGGCTCTGTCATCCCATGGCACAGGGAAGAGGGAGATGCCAGTAAAGGGGGTGCGTTTGGCTGTTGAATGTGGGGTCCAATGTGGGGTGATGCAGGTGAAAGAGACGCACCTGGGTGCTGATTCTGGGGGCACCCCTGTTACAGCCCCCGGTGGCAGGCAGGAGAGCAGGCAGGGCTCATGGCCACTCTGCCCAGGACTAGCCCTGAGCTTGGTGAAAAATCTTTTCCTTATCTCAGGACTGAACATCTCCTTTTTCACCCAACACCTGTTGTCTTTCATCCTCCCACCATGCACCATGGTGGAGAACCCGGCTCTGTATTGTCCATAACCTCCTTATAGGTACTGGTAGGCTGCTATGAGGTCCCCCTCAGCCTTCTCTTCTGCAGGTTGAACAAACTCAGCTCCTTCAGCCTCTGCTCAAAGGCAAAGTGCTCTAGCCCCTGACCATCTCAGGGGCCCTTTGCTAAAGCTCCTCCAGTTTGCCAACATGTTACCTGTATTGGGGGTCCCAAAACTGGATGCAGTATTCTGGATAATCCCTTCCCTCGATCTCCTGGCTGAGCTCCTGGTCACACAGCCCAGGATACTGTTGGCCTCCCTTGCTTCAGCGCACACAGCTGCCTCCTGTCCAGATTGCTGACCACCAAGACATTCTCCACAGAGCTGCTCCCCGGCCCAGCAGCCCCCAGCCTGCACCATTGCCAGGGTTAGTCCCCTGCAGGGGCAGAAACTGGAATTTGTCCTTGTGGGATTTCATGAGGTTCCTGCCAATACATTCTCACCTGCTCCTTGAACCCTTTCCCTAAGCACAGAGTCCTGGAGACCTTTTCAGTAAAGACTAAGGCAAAGAAGGTATTGAGTCCCTCACTCCCATCTATGTCTGATGTTATTGAATCACCCTCCCCATGCAGCAGCAGCCATGCATTTTCCTTGTTCAGCCTTTGTCTCTATCGAGCAATAACTCAGTCTCACCAGGGTGAGCACAGAAATGGGGGGTGACAAGTGCCCTGGGCCACCTTCGTGGTCTGGCCATGCCACCAAGGGCACAGAGCAGTCTCCTCTCCCCTGAACCTGCATGTCTTCACCCCCCTTCAGGAGACCCGGCTTTGCAGCACAAACCCACTGGTGTGTGCCCGCACCCTCCATGGCCACAAGCTATACACTGATGACTTTCTCTCCTGGGCACATTCTAGCCAAGCCCAGCTGTGTCCAAGCTCTCTCACCTCCCCTCTGCCCTCTCTCCACCTCCCCTGCCCTCTGCCCAGCCCAGCCCAGTCTCAGGTGGCCCCATGGTGATGCCCGTTGCAAGGTGCTGCAGACCTCTGGGCACTCACACCACAGCCCCAGCCCCTCTGAGGGGCACAGCAGCTGCTGAGGGTCAGTCCCAGAGATGGGGGACATCTGTAGCACAGGGAATCAGAGGTCAGTGGCACCCTCTGTCCCCTCTGATCCCCTCCAGGAGATCCTAAGAGGGCTGCAGCCTCTCCGTGCCATCCCCTCTCCCCAGGCCAGCACAATAGCCCTGGCTCTGGCAGTCCTCAGGCTGCTTCTGCTGCCCCAGGGCCAGAGCAGCCTGTCCTGAGCTGGTGCAGCTGGAAAGGAGTTTTCATTTCCCATTCAATCCTGCTCCACTGAGGATGGATCTTAGACAAAGATGTTGCTGCAGGTTCATTTATTTTGCTAAAATACAGAGAGCCTGGCTCCTCATTTAAACAAAGTCTCTGGATCACACAAGACAGGTGGATACATTGGTAGGAGGGGATGAATAATGACATTTCCTTGTAGACAACATCATCACAAGAGGAAAAAGATAAAAAACCGCAACAACAAAGGAAAGGCAGGCTTGGCCTGTCACAACACACACAAGGAGCCACTTGCAGAGGAAAGTTGGCAGTCTATGATTGCTGAAATAAATCCAATCAGTTTCCTCAGGTCATCCTTGTGCTCCTTCTTCCTCATGCTGTAGAAGAGGAGGTTCACTGTTGGGAGCATCACCGCATACAGAACTGCCATGACCAGATTCAAAGAGGGTGAAGAGATTGAGGGGGGCCTCAGGTTGGAAAACATGCCAGTGCTGAGAAATAGAGAGACCACGGCCAGGTGAGGGAGGCACATGGAAAAGGCTTTGTGCCATCCCTGCTCAGAGGGGTTCCTCAGCACAGCCCTGAAGATCTGCACATAGGACAGCACAATGAAAATAAAAGAGCCCCAAAATAGAAAAGCACTGAACACAAGAAGCCCAGCTTCCCTGAGGTAGGAGTTGGAGCAGGAGAGCTTGAGGATCTGGGGAAGTTCACAGAAGAACTGGTCCACAGCATTGCCTTGGCAGAGTGGCAGTGAAAACATATTGGCAGTGTTCAGCATGGCGTTGAGAAAACCACTGCCCCAGGCAGCTGCTACCGTTTTGACACAAGCTCTGTTGCCCAGGAGGATCCTGTAGTGCAAGGGTTTGCAGATGGCTATATAGCGGTCATAGGACATGATGGTGAGAAAATAAAACTCTGCTGACATCAAAAAGAGAAAGAAAAAACCTGGGCAGCACATCCAGAGAAGGAAATGTCCCTGGTGTCCCACAGGGAAGTGGACACGGGTTTGGGGACAGTGCTGGAGATGGAGTCCAGGTCAAAGAGGGAGAGGTTGAGGAGGAAGAAGTACATGGGGGTGTGGAGGTGGTGGTTGCAGGCTATGGCTGTGATGATGAGGCCATTGTCCAGGAGGGCAGCCAGGTAGATGCCCAGGAAGAGCCAGAAGTGCAAGAGCTGCAGCTCCCACGTGTCTGTGAATGGCAGGAGGAGGAACTCGGTGATGGAGCTGCTGTTGGACGTTTGCTGCCTCAGGGCATGGGGCACTGTCCAAGAAGGAAAAGGCAGTGACAGGCTGGGGGAGATGTCTCAGAGCAAAATAAAGGTATTTCTTACGGATCTTCCCCCTGCTACTCTCACCCCCTTTCCCTTTCCCAGGAGACCTTCCTTCAGCTCCATGGCTGGAGCTCTGGATTGTGCTGGCTTAGTGTCCTGTAAGGAGCAGAGCTTCTCCTCACTGGCTACCCAGGAGTCAGCCCTGCTCTGCAGCAGTGGGTTCATGGGAATGGTAGGGGCAGGAGCCAGACCTGGTCTTTGAATTTGTCAGATCAAACCACTCCTAATTCAGAAGGGCCTGTCAGCATCTGCACTCCCGCTGTTAAGGAATGGGAATGGCAGAAAGCATTTGCGGAGGGGTGGGGGGGTGGGGGGTTGTTATTTTTACAGCTCCCCCCCTTCTCACCTGTGGAGTGTTCTTGGCAGTGACAAGCTAGGGGAGATTTATCTGAGCAAAATCCGTTATTTGTCATAGAACCCCCCCAAACTGCCTCTCCCCTTTCAGAGGCCTTTGTGCAGTCCCTTGCCTGAGTGCTGGCTTGTAATGGCTGAGGTTGCCACTGGGAGGAGGGGACTCTGCAGTGGGCTCTGGAGGAGTTAGTCCTGCCCTACAGCAATGGGTAAATAAGAACCAGAGAGCTGTGCGCTTCCATTCAGATATCCTGAAGGGAGAGTCAGCTTTTTCCTACCCCATGCACTGCATTGCCCAGAGGCCCACTGGTTAGAAAAGGGTTTGGACACCTCCCTACCATGGAGATATTTGCATGGCAGGACTCACGGGTGTCTGAGCTGCAGCTGAAACCCTCATCCCCAGAGACCCTCAAAACCAGAACCACAGCAGCACAGGCATGGGAGACACAAGGAAAATACCACAGTGCTTCTGCTAGGGCAGGCAAGGCCAGGGAGGGAAAGATGGACACTCAGGAGCGTCTGCTGTGCTGGAGGTCTGGCTTCCAAGGAGTTGATTCATGCTCGTCAAAACCATGCCTTTGAGGGCTGACAGGGAGCTTCTCCCATGGCCCTGCCAGACTATTCTGTTAGCTCTGTCCTCTCATTCCCGGCCCATGTCTCTGCTGCCTGGAGCTTCCCTGCCCAAGTTGTTTTGATGTCCCTGGGTCTCCTGCCTGTCGTTGCTCACAGACCCCATCCCACCCGCTGTGCGCTCAGCTCTGCCCTGCAGACACCTCCCGGCAGCAGGGCACTGCCCAGGGGCATCTCTGTGCATGCAGAGGCGAAGGAGCAGCTCAGACAAGTCCTAATGAGAGCTGGGGTGTCAGTGCCTTCTCCAGAACAGAGAAATAAATCCCCATCACCAACTGCCCACCCAGATAAGCAAGAGGAGAAAACTCTAAGCAGAGACACCTTTCCTTTCAGGTAACCCCCACCTTGACCTTCCTCTTTAAAACTCCCCTCCAAAATGTCCTGGGGGTGATGTGGAGCTGTGAGCGGCCCTGACCCACACAGCACCCTCTCAACAGCAGAAGGACCCTGCCCTGCTGGGGGTCGCTCCTTCCACCCACAGCTTCTCCCCACAGCACTGTGAGGAGCTCCCCAGGCAGGCTGAGTGCTGACCCTGGCAGGCAGCAGAGTCGCTGCCCCAGCACACAGTCCCCTGGGGTGCAGGGACCCTGCTCTGAAGGACAGCCCTGGGCACCCCTTGCTGCACACATGGCTTCACAGCACTGCATCCATTCCTGGAAGAAGGGAGCTGTGATGCCCTGTCCCTCTGAGGGTGCAGCAGGGAATCACTGCTCATGAGTACATTCTCCTTGAAACTGGAGAAACTGTGAGGCTTGTTCTGACAGATGCTTTGGATCTTTTGGAGACCCCTCCAGGATACTCACGTGCACTGCCCTGCAGCCAGAGTCCTACCATATAAAGACCTGTGAGGATTTCTCCCACACTGAGAGCTCAGCCATTGTCCTACTTCTCTCCACCTCACTCATCTCCCCTCGGTGCCTGCAGGCAATGCCCTCAGCCCTGCTGCACTTTGCAGGGGAGCTGCTCCTGGGCAGAGCTGTCTCCCTGCCGTGCTGCTTGCTTGCCATGAGCTTCCTCCATCCCAGGAGCCCGGCCCAGCTCGGCAGCAGAGGACCAGCTCGAGGCATCACTTCCTCTGCCCCTTCTGGGCTCCCTGGAGATGTCCCAGGGGCTCCAGGGCTGACAGATCCTGAAAGGCAGAAGGGTCATCCCTGGGGAACGTACCTTTTAGCACCAATTATTCCTCTCTCAAGAGTGGAGCGAGACTGATCTTAGAAGCATGGTTTGTCCTATCAAGGTGTAATTTGTAGCAAAGCTGGGCACGCATCCCAGAGACACGCACAGACACACAGACACACACACGTGAAGGACACTGACATGGCCAGGCACACAGACTGCCACAGATGAGGTGCTGCTGTCAATAGCACTCACATGCAGGACTCACATAAAACACAGAGGCAGCCATGTCCTCTCCTCCCCTTGGGCTGGCAGAGACAGGAGGTCACCAGTGCAGGCACACACACGACACTCTCTAGGTTCACAAGCACACGCATGGTCACGGGTCCCTTGCGTACTGGCATAGCCCCTCTGTCCCCCCGATAGCCCTGCCCAGATCTCGTCCTTCTGACCCACCCCACAAGTCCCCTACACGCTGGCTGGTCCATCTTGGAGCTCCATGCAAACAAGCAGCACTCACACATTTGTCCTGCAGGCACTCCACACTTGCATACCTCCCCAGGTGCCAGCACGGACCCTTTGCTCGCCTGATACCCCAGCCCGAACCCAAGGCCCCCCTAGTCACCAGCTGGTGCAGCTTGAAGTTTGCTGGTTAATGCACATGCACATCCCATGCACACCAGGTTTGGGGAAGATACAGACTCTCACAGAGCCTCTCACTCACCTCACTCACGCTGGTCCCCCCAGTAGGTGGTTTTCAGGACACACACCATTCCTGCCCTGCTGCCTGGTGGCCGAGAGCCCCACTCGCTCCAGTAGCTGCACTGAGACCCCTCACTTACTCCACTAGCTGCACTGGGACCCATGCCAGTAGCTGGGACCACAAGCCAGGGGTGCCTTCACTCCTCGGTTGACTCCCAGTAGCTGGCACCCAGCCCACCCATGCCAGCCCCCCAGTAGCTGGCACATAGTCCTTTCAGTTCACATACACGCAGGATGTAGAGTGAGATTACACAGAGAGATAGTTAAGAAAAGATTTAATAAGAAGATATAAGAAGACAGGACAGGCATCATCTGTGTCCTGCTACCAATCACTTGTCTCTGGAGACTCTGGTGTCATCAGGTCATCATCTGAAACTTCTTCAACAAGATTAGAGGGGACAAATCCTCTTGTGCCGTCAGTCAACTCTCCCACATACCAACCCTCTTCATCCATGTCTCCAAAGATGTAAACGTACTGTCCAGCAACTAGAGGAAGCTCTAGTTCAGGCTGCTCATTGGGACCATTGAAAGGATCATAGCTGTATCGAGCTATGAATGCTCGAAGCTCTGCCGGTTGTTTTCTCATAGCCTCCAGGAGGATGGACTCCTTGTCTGCTCCCAGGGCAGCCTGGCGTGGCTTGGAAATGATACAGTTGGATCTTTCTCTTTCCAGCCATTCCCGTTCCTGAAATAGCTGCTGGCGTTGTTCCTTTAGCTTTTGACAAAGATCATTCAGTTCAGTCACCTGGGCTCGAAACAGTTGCAGGGTTTCTTTGTGTTCCCTGCATACTTCTGTCTGAGCCCTCCGCAAAGACTCGACTTCCTCTCCTTTCCTCTGGAGCGCTAACTTTGTTTCCTCATGTTCCTTCTCCAGCTGTTGACTTCTTTCTGCCGTTTCTCTCATGGCTTTCAGTTCGCGCTCTGCCTCTTCCAGCTGGGTTTGAAGACAGACATTTGTTTGTATGGCAGATTCCGCTCCTCTGCCAGTCGCCTTAGTTGCCCTTTCTGTCAAACCCATCTGCCCACAGAGGCAAGCATTTTCTTCAGCCAGTCGGGTGTTTGCATTTGTCATCCCTGTAAGCTGCACCTGTAACTCCTCACATGTTCGGCTGTGGGTTTTCACGTAATAGGAGCCCTCTTCGTCTGCAGCCACTTGGGCCTGAAGCTCCTCAGCCATCTTCTGTGAGAAGTCATCCTGCTTGTCCCATGCCAGCAAAGCTCTGGCAGGCTCTTCCATTTCTCCAGCCCTCTGCTGAGGAAACGATGTCATAGACAGTTCCTTAGTGGCGCTTTGGATGGGCAGTGGCACCCGAGTATTGATCAGGTGATCGATGGTCTGCAGTTGCCTGGCTCTTTCTTGCAGCTGCTTGCTAAGAAGACCCAGCTTAACGGTCTTCTGCTTGAGCCTCTCCCACTCCTCCCGCACTTCAGGAGAGCTTGCCTTCCTCAGAAGACAGTTCTCCTCTTGAAGGACACTGCATCGCCTCTCGAGGTCCTTCAGGGCACTCTGGAGGTGGGCGTTCTGCTCCAGCAGCCTGCTGTGACTGCTACGAGGCAGCCAGTCCTCCTGCTGCCCTACAGTCTGAACACCCACCTCTGCCACAGACCGCCCACTGCCAGTCCTTCCTTGCAACGGGGAGTCCAAGCAGTGCAGCACCATGTCTTGCCCCACAGCCTCGAGCAAAACCTCCACGCTGTTCCCTTCCTTCTGGAAGCGAGCGTCTTTTAAGCTCTGACAGGTTTTCCGCTGGCCTTCTCCATCACAGGAGGAAGATGGCATGAGTCTCTCCAAAGAGCAGGGTCCAATGGCCCCAGTGCCCAGGAAGGTCTGCAGGCGGTGCCAGGCTGTAGCCTTGGCCCTGGCCCTATTGCAGGTAGTGGGCTGCTCGCCCTCGAACTGTTCCAAGATACACTTTAAGAAGCATCTCCTCTGCAGCAGCAGTTCATCTTCGAGGTGGTGGATGTGGGCAGCCTGCTCGCCATTGGTCTCCCAGCGCAGCTTGCTGAGGACATCATGGAGCTTACTGCGAGCCTCGCTGCTGCTCCAGGCTCCTCTCACCAGCTTCTTGGCCAGCTGCTGCTGCAGATCCCGTGCCTGACGGACGGCATCGTCACGCTGCTGCTGCAGCATCCCCTGCATCTCGCGCAGCTCAGCCTCCTTCGAGCACAGCAGCTGGCAGATCTCCACCGCCCGCTGCCACTGGTTCAGCTCCTGCAACCGCTGGAGCTCCCGTGCCTGCCGCTGCTCCCATTTGGAGTGCAGCCGTTTGGCCAGGAGCTGCCGGTCCCCCTCTGCCGCCTCCTTCAGCTTGCGAGTTTCAGCGTCGAAGTGGCGGCGCAGCTCTTGGGAGCGGAGTCGCTCAGCCTCCAGCTCAGCCTGCAGCTTCTCCAGCTGCCGCTTGTGCCCATCATTCTGTGCCAGGCCCCAGCGGGGCGAGGGGCGGCTGTGTGCCGTGGACCCCCGTTCCGCACCGTCCCGGCTCATGGCTGCAGGGATGGCAACCAAACGCTGCCACCAACAGCCACCAACGTCACGCGTCACTCCCTCTCAGCGGCTGCTGCCTCCCTTGACCATGCAGGAGCAGAGACAGCATCTGCAATCAGCAGGTGGGTGGATATGGCTTTATATATGTGTCCAGGCCCTGAGCACACAAAGGAGGGGTGGGGCCGCATGGCCTTATGAGGTATGTCCTGGCCCTGAGCACACAAAATTTGTGTCATCTAATGCCATCTCCTGTGAATGTGCAGTTGTGTTCATCGTCTTGTTGAGTCTTTTGACTAGTCTGGCTTGGAACATCATGAGACATTTTGGTTCTTTTGATTGAAAATGACACCTCCTGGGGTGTAAGAGCTGCCAGTTTTCCTCTCCATACCCTCAAAGTCCATTGCCAAATTACATCACCCCAGGGCCCTGTCACCTCCTGCGGCCCCCCGGGTCAGGAATGGTGGTGCTGGGACAGACACTGGTGCCTGTGGGGAGCTGGCGGCCACGACATGGTGGCCGCGATGGGGTGGGTCTTAGCCCTGGGCCTGGCTGACCCCAGGCCCAGCAGCCCTGCATCAGGGTCTTTGTGTGTGGATGACGCTGGGGGGCTGTATCCCCCCAGTCCCTGGGGCCTTGCCACCCCCTCCCAGTGCCCACAGGGTCCTGACTGCCCCCTCCCACCACAGCATGGCCCCTCTGGGGACCAGCCAGGGCAGGCACAGGGGACAGCCCGGGGCAGCTCCAGCCCTGCCACCCCTCTGGTCTTTCCCCCAGTGCCCTCACCGTGCCAGGAACCCCTGCACCAAGCAGGGACATGGGAGGGAACTGAGAACATAAGAATGATGGGGGCATGGGAGGCAGGAGGAACGGGCGAGTTGGGAGTTATGGAAGCAGCAGGGGGGCCTGGGCAAGAGCCCTGACCCAGTGACCCAAGGGATTGAGGAGCAGTGGGTCCAACCGCCTGTCCAGACCCCGCCTGGGCACACCACCCCTGCCATGGCTGGGGTGGACACTGGCATAGGTGAGAAATGGCTCAGGGAGATGCGGGAGGAGCATGCAGGAAGGGGAGGAACATCCTCCTGAGGGGGGCAGGAAGAGTTACTCATATACAACAACCTCAACCAAGGGCTTGGTGAGCTGCTTCTTACCTGTGACCCTGGAATTCTCTCCTGCCGACCTGCAGGAGAGCGCTTAAGCATCAGGGGATGCTTTGCGGGCCCAAAAGCAATGTTGTCATTGGCTGAGTTTTCAGCACAAAAACTCATCCATAAGCCACTGGAGGTACTCCTCACCACAGTACACGCAACCCCGAGAAGGGGTTGTAGGAGGCCACGTATTTATTGAAGAAATCCTTTGTCTTTGCACAAAGGTAACATTTTCTTTTGAAGCAATCGTGAAATAATGAAGGTCATTATATTTGCTGACAGGAAGATTTAAATAAAAACTAAATCATTAATTTATAGTATTTGCTGACAGCGTATTTAGTGAGCCCATAATATATAACTTTCATTTTTGTGGGCAAGTCCTAACTACATTAGAACAATACTTACACCTTTTTACAAAATCAAATTTAGCCACTGACAAAATTCATTTGTTGCTGGTTGCTTAATTTTAGTTTTTAAAGTTTTAATTGGCAATCAGAATTTAGAAAACAAAGAGGCTCCTAGGAAAAGAGAGGACTTTATAATACACATATGAAAGAAATTACTTTTCAAATGAGCTACATCATCTGTTTTCAGGGAGAACAAGGAGACCAAGGCAACCTTGGAAAAACTGTTGAAGCAGGAAGCTTGAATTCTCTCTCTGGTTTTATTTTTAACCTTATGTTTAATTGAGTGTGAATGAGTAATTTGTTGCAGTAACTTTTTGATAAAGTTTCTTGCACATCAGCAAAAGGAAGCAGCCCTTTTCCAAAGCTGCGTGTGGAGGGGCGAAAGAGAATAGCAACTGTAACGCTGCCTCTACTGTATGTTTGGGTTCCAGATGAGAGCTGGTTCTTCTGGGTGCTCCTGTGCAGAGGACTACTTTGTCAAACGCCTTTCTTCAGCCACGAGACTAGAATCTCCTTTAGCATCCGATTTCCTTGCAGGCATTAGTGAGGGAACAGCTCCGCCGCAAAAGGTCCTGCTTCCTCCCGAGAAGATTTGCATGGCCTGGCAGCAAACAGGCAGCGTCAGAGCAGGACTCTACAACCCGGCCAATACATTAGTTTGATTTCATGTGCCGTGCTCTTACTCCCAGGGAAGATCATTTCTTGCTTCCTGTGGCTAATGAATTGCCTTCAAAAGCCATGCCTTTAGTGAGCCTTTGGCATGTGGAGTTCCTGCTGCTGCTGGAAAGATGCTAAAATGGAGGATGTGGGCATCCTAGATCCTTAGAGTTGCTTCATAGCTCCTTTCCATTGTGCCCTACTGCTGTGGTAAATGATACGGTGAGTGGTGAAGCATGAGTAGGGAAAAAAAAACCAACATACAAGTCCTAGCCAGCTGAATGAGGTGGCCTCCTCATATGAACCCAATCAGAAACTTGTGGGGGATTGTAATAAAAACTGGAATTTTATGGAAGAGAAAATCATTCCTTGTTTCTCAAGCCTGCTTCTTCTTCTGCTTGTTGTGAAGGACACCACAAAATTCTAAGTCCAACCCTAAGGACTCTGAATCTCCTAGTACTCCCAAAACGTCCATCAATTGCTCCCACATGAAAGGTGCCGACACTGAAAGCTGTTGCTGGTCCTCACCTTCCCTTGGCAGTGCATTCACAGCCCCACAAACTCTGCAGCTCTGGTCTTGTCTAGCCTCCTAAGGTTCAATCACTCTCTCTCTCACTCTTGCCAGAGCCCAGCTCCAAAACTGATAACATCCAGCGATTGCTCCCACACCAAACATGCCAGGACTGAAAGCTGTTTCTGGTCCTCACCTTCCCTTGGCAGTGCCTTCACAGCCCCACAAACTCTGCGGCTCTGCACTTGCCTAGCCTCCTAATGGTCCAACACTCTCTAGCTCACTCTCGCTACAGGCTAGCTCCGAAATTGAAAGTGTATTTTGAATTCCCTGAGAACCTCAGACTACTACAGTAATAATCATACTTTTAGTCTGTAATTACACCTGAGAACCATCCAAAGCTCCTGTCATTACGCAAACACACACCACCCTGCAGGAAGACAGGACAATACAGAGTCAGCCAGTATGACTGTGACACAAGAGGTCCTTGTGTCCAAAAACACTCAGTAAGTCCCTGATCCAATGAGATAATTTTTTTTTTCTTTTTCCTCCCCTAATAAGTTGAGGCCCTTCTAGGGATATTTGAAAGATCCTGACTGTAAAATGGCAACAGTTTGGGCACAGGGGATGGGTCAGGTCATTTGTTTTAGTGTTCTCATAAAACCTGAGGCATGTGTTTTTTCTGTTGCTGAACTATTTTTCTCTTTTCTTCACATTCCTCCCCCAAGAGAGAAAAAAAAGCCAATGAGTAACAGCGTCAGGACATTTTGAATGCTCTGCTAATACATGAGGTTTCCAATAAGCGTGCCATGGGCGTAGGTGCAGCAAGCTGAAAGCCACAAGGCACACATACTGCAGTATGCAGTGAGGAATGGCCAGTGCACATCAGCACCCTTGTCCTGACAGACGGCCATCGCTGAAGGCAAGTCTGCTCGGTCAGGATGCTGAACCTCCCCTGCACCCACACCAGGCTCTAACCAAAAGGGGACAGAGAGAGACGCAGAATGACTGTCCAGAAACGGCATTTGGCTCAGGAGGCGTGCAGGGCAACAGGCACCCAGACGAACCGATAAGAAGTCTCCATGATCACCTTTTTCTCCTTTTCACCTTTCAGGTGATGCCGGTCAAGCTCCATGCACCTGCAGCCATTCGCTGTACACAACTCCCCTGATGCCGGATATCTAATACACGTTTAATAAAACAACGCACCCCCAGAGACTGTCTGTTCACCTTGAGCTGGGACAAATGTGCATGTGCGGGTGAGGAAGATCTGCTTTCTCCACTTAATTTTTTGCCTCAGCAAAAACTTTGCAGGATTCCGACTAGAGGGCAGCACTGAAATCAAAGGGTAAGCAACGCAGAAGGCTCCAGACGCACATTTCCACCTGATTGCCTTAACCAAAACAGACCCTGGATCCTAATTGCTCACTTCAACCTGGAATAGTCCCAGTCCTCATCTGAAAGCTACTGCATGCCTGGCTGAGGCCAGATGCAAGCCACACAGAGAGCAATCAGAGCCAAAGCCTGCACTTTCCTTGGGACGGTATCCTAGCAAAAATTCTTTGCTGGGTTTTTTAAAAACCTGTAACTGCACAGAAACCTCCCTGACATCTCTGAACCACCTCTAATTGCAGAGGAACTTGCAAGGGTTTTTCTTTTTTTTTTTTACACAACAAGTGAAAAAAAAAACACACCTGCTTTTTAAGGACAAATGAAAACTACAAGAGTATGACTATCGAGTATGTGTAATTACTCTTCTTTCCCAGATACATTGGTCATTTTTTTAACATCTCAGTGGAGAGCATATCACTCAGTGCTGATATGGGAATAGCAAAACGTCCTCTGTAATCTCTGAAAAGAAAACTACTTTGAAGGAAAGGTGTTAATATAAACTGTAAATGACAACTTTCCGCTGTCAAAGGTTTTGTCAATGCTTTTGTTAGGTTTGTCAATGCTTTTGAGTATCTTTGCCATCTTCATCTTCTTTGTCTTCACTTTCTTCTGGGTTAGGAATAGGGTTACATCAACAGGACATTACACTCAACAGAACCTAACCCGTACCTCAACAGAACATTAAACTGTTCAAGTACTCGTGCAAATCATAGACAATCCAAAACGCCCTACACAGATGCCTGGAGGTGTTGCTATTACCATCACGTGAATGAGACGGTAGGTCCTGCCAGACCTACAGCCTGCAAAACCTGAAGACGATCAGCACGCAGGCGCATACGTATCGATCTTGTTCTGTCCTCGCCAAAACTGCTGGCTGAGCTGCCATCAGCCTCAGTGACGGACAGCAGGCAAGACTCTCTCATCTGGCTTAGCTCAGGTGCAGCTCCTAGGAAAAGAGCTCTTTCAGAAAAGTCAGGTCTGGTTATGTTGGGAA